>NC_083409.1:107470102-110305936 GCF_020745735.1 Hemiscyllium ocellatum
GGGAAAAACAGGAATTGCTGGAAAAGCTCAGCAGGTTTGGTAGCATCTGTGGAGAGAAATCAGAATTAACGTTTCGTGTTGTGTAACCCTTCCTCAAAACAGACATATCGTGGTGTTCCCAGGTATCTGCTGACTTTATCCTTCTGGATGGAAGTGGTCGTGAGTGCACACATGTCTATTTGAGTGTCTTTAGGAATATGCATATTTGTGCTTCTATAATACATATACATGAGTACTATGTGTATGTGCCATCTTAAAGTATGGTTAGAGACAAAAAAAACTGCAGATGCCTAATCCAAAGTAGACAGCAGGAAGCTGGAAGAACACAGTGAGCCAGTTAGCATCAGGAGGTGGAGAAGTCAACTTTTCAGGTGAAACCCTTTTTCCCGACAGGGTGGGTGCGACCTTCACCTATTCCCACTTCACCACGATGTTCCCACCTCCCCCGAATCTGCAGCTCCCCCCACATCCATTCCTATTCCTGAAGAAAGGTTTCACCCAAAACATTGACCTCTGCACCCCTGATACTGCCTGGCTTGCTCTGTTCTTCCAGCCTGCTGCCTGTCAAACTTAAAGACTGCCCAAATTTATCTCTGAAATGCTGCCAAATTAAGAGCTTCTCTTAGCTCATCTGTCGGTGAGACTCTTATTCTGACCTTTGCCCCTTCTGGACCCAACTATTTTCGTGCGCTCCTGGGTGGTAGCCACCAATCTACCCGCTATAAATTTGAGGCCATTCGAAACGCTGCTGCCTGTGTCCTTGAGGCACAGCACACATGGAGGCCTTTCAGCCCATCTCATCCTTGTCAGCTGCCTGAGAGCGCAACTCAGCAAGTCCCACACCTGTCTCTTTTGGCGTTGTCTTGCAATTTTTCTCTTCAGGGCTTACATCAATCCCCTTTCGAAAGCCCAATTGTATAGGTCTATACTCCAAGCCCTACCCTAACCATTAATCTTTACTCATGTCCCAGTTGCTCCTTTTGCTAGCAGGTTTAATGCACTCAACATCTTGTGTTCACCCGTCAGCCCAGTGTTCACGGACCACAGTAGCTCCAGCTCAAACAACTCTGGTTTTAAGATTCATTTAAGAATAGCCTTATCCATCCCTATTTTTGCAAACTCCTCCTGCCTGTGCCCCCTCCACATCGTATACGAGAATAGAAGAACTGCAGATGTTGGAGATAAGAGTCGAGAGTGTAATGTTGGAACAGCACAGCCGGTCAGGCATCATCCGAGAAGCAAGAGAGTCGATGTTTCGAGCATAAGCTCTTCATCAGGAATGAAAAATTTCTGATTCCTGATGAAGGGCTTATGCTCAGAATATCGATTCTCCTGCTCCTCGGATGCTGCCTGACCGGCTGTGCTTTTCCAGCACCACATGCTTTAATGTCTGGAGGGATTTGGAAACTTTCCTGGCCCAGGCTGCCTGTCTCAGGAGAAGGGGCCACAAAGGTGGGGGTTTTATTCAGAGGCATATTCAGGAGCCAGGCCTGCAGCTTCCAGAGTTAGTTCAGAGGAGGGGCATAGACGTTGCAGAGAGCACAGACAGGCTCAGTTAAAGGGCCACCTCAAATTCTGTCTCATTCTCCCATTCTTAATAGAAACAAAGAAGTCTCACGACACCAGGTCATTGGTCTTGAGTAAATAAAGGTGACTTGGTGACGTGATACTGGCCTCTGTGGAGTAATTTCATTAGCAGACACCTACATGGGCAGACACATTCACAAAGATGAACATTGAGCCATAGAGTCATAGAGATGGACAGCATGGAAACAGACCCTTCAGTGCAACTTGGCCATGCTGACCAAATATCTTACATTAATTTAATCCCATTTGCCAGCAATGGGCCCATATCCCTCCAAACCCTTCCTATTCATATACCCATCCAGATGCCTTTTAAATGATGTAATTGTACCAGCCTCCACCATTTCCTCTGGCAGTTCATTTCATACGCACACCAACTTCTGTGTGAAAAAGTTGCCCCTTAGATCCTCTCGCCTTAAACCTGTGTCCTCTAATTTTAAACTCCCTTACCCTGGGAAAAAGATCCTGGGAAAAAGACCTTGGCTATTCACCCTATCCATGACCCTCATGATTTTGTAAACTCTGTAAGGTCACCCCTCAGCCTCCGGTGCTCCAGGGAAAATAGCCCCAGTCTATTCAGCTTCTCCCTGTAAGTCAAAACCTCTAAACCTGACAACATCTCTGTAAATCTGTTCTCCATCCTCTCACGTTTAACAACGTCCTTCTGATAACATTTAAGAAATAGAAGCAGGAATAGGCCAGTTGGCCCCTCAAGTCTGCTCCACCAATCAAAAAAAAAGTCATGGCTGCTTCAAGTCCACTTTCCCACTCCTTTATCCCTGAGAGACCAAAAATCTCTCTAACCTATCCTTAACAGTATTCAAAAATGCAGTCGTTGGGGGTAGAAACATTTCTCTTGGTCCCATGCCGAAACAACAAGCCTTGGATCCTCAGACTGTTTTCCCCTTGTTCCGAATCTCCAGCCTGGGAGAAAACAACCTGTCACTATTTATCCTGCCACATACTTTCCAAATCATGGTTTTTAAAAAAATTCTTCTAAACTCCAGCGTGTCTAGCCTCAGTCTTTCTCTCACACAAATATTCCAGCTGCCTCTCACTGGCTGTAAGCAGAGTGAGCATTGACTAAATTTACTTCTAGTGGGAAACATACATCCCAGCTGAGATAAGCTAATTCAACTTAGGTTAGGATTGATTCTATTACTGCTTGGTCATTACCTGTCAAAGGAGACTCAAAGTTGATGATTCCCCTTGTGAATTCTAATATTTTTTTGAAAACTCATTTAAGTATTAGGTACTCCAGGCTACATTCCTGAATGATGATGCTGTTGGTATTAGCGATGGAGTACTACAATCTCCCAGGATTGAGTTGATATGATTAAATATCATTTATAATATTACCACAGCAGGCTACTCCACAAAGCAGTGATTTTAACCAGAAAAGGGGATTATTGGTTCAGTACGTATAATCCGCCAAGAAATGTAATCTTTGCAATAAAACGAAAAATTATTCTTTAATTGCAAAAAGAAGGGGAGGAGGGGGAGGAGTTGTGGATGGGGAATATTTATATCTCCACCACTTATTACTGAGCTTATCAATGTCTGAAACAACTGGGGGTCAAATTGCTGAGTGGAAGGGATGAGTTAATTATTTTTCGATTTCTTCATTTGTCAGCAAAAGGCAGTAGATTTGGATTTTGTTAATTGTTCTTTTCCCAAATGGGATTGTTAAAGATTTGAACCATGGGACTAGGTATTTAAATCAGTTCATATTCCGAATCAGTCTCAAAATTTGATGACCCTCCAAACCCCTCCCTCCCCCCCCGACTCTTCCCATGCCCAGCACAGTGGCCACCTGGGAATTAGACTGTTATCCGAAACTGGTCAGATGTGAAAGTTTATGGGGAGGAGGCGGGAGAGTGTTACTAAGTACATTGTTCATTTGAAGAGCTGGCCCAGGAATAGAAAGACAGAAATTAGGAGTAAGAATAGGCCATTCGGCCCTTCCAGCCTGTTCCTCCATTCAATATGATCATGATATAAAGGTGCTGGTGTTGGACTGGGGTGGGCAAGGTTAGAAGCCACATGACATCACGTAAAAGTCCAACAGGTTTATTTGAAATCACAAACATTTGGAGCGCTTCATCTGACGAGGGGACAGTGCTCCAAAAGCTTATGACTTCAAAAAAACATGTTGGACTATAACCTGGTATCATGTGACTTCTGCCAATATGATCACAGCTGATTATCTAACCCAAGGTAGACAAGCAAGATGCTGGAACAACACTGCAAGCCAGGCAGCATCAGGAGATGGAGAAGTCAATGTTTTGTGTGTAATCCATCTTCAGGAACGTGTTCCCATTCCCCCCCACACACACCCCGATATCCTTTGATCTCTTTGGCCCTCAGAACTATGTCTGAGTCATTCTTGAAAACATTCAATGTTTCATCCTTGACTGCTTTCCATGGCAGTGAATTCCACAGGCTCTTCACTCTCTGGGTGAAGAAAGTTCTCTTCATCTCAGTGCTAAATGGCCCAGCCTGTATCCTTAGACTGTGACCTCTGGGTTCTGGACTCTCTGGTCACTGTGAGTATCCCATGTTAACCCTGCCTATAGTCCTGTTAGAGAATGGTCCTAACCTCTTCAATAGATCTTCAGAGTTGCAATTCTTCACGGCTGTGAAGATTCTCCTGAAGCTTTTTCAAACCGTCTCACACCTTCAAGTGATAAGAGTTCCCTAGTTAGTCATGTGCTGGAATTTCATCTCTCAAAGGGTCATTAGGCTTTGGAATTCGCTAGCTAAAAACAATGACTACAGATGCTGGAAACCAGATTTTGGATCAGTGGTGCTGGAAGAGCACAGCAGTTCAGGCAGCATCCAACGAGCAGCGAAATCGATGTTTCGGGCAAAAGCCCTTCATCAGGAATAAAAGGAATTTGGAATTCGCTAACACAGTCAGCAGTGGAGGCTGGGCTGTGGAATGTATTCAATGCTAAGTTCAAGAATTCTATTAATACCTTGGATAAGGAAAGTGTATGTACTCCAGTCAAGTTAGTTGATGATGCAAAAATAGATGGGAAGGCAAGAATAAAGATGACACAACAAGTTCACAGAGGAATATAGACAGGTTAAACAAGTGGGCATAATCTTGGGAACTGTGAGGTTATTCACTTTGGCAGAAGAATACAGAAGTTGAATATTATTTATTTGGAAGACTGGAGAAAACAATGGATCAGAGGAAATTTCAAGTCCTCATGATTGAAGCTCAAAAAGCTAGCATCCAAGTTGAGCAGGTAATAGGGAAGGCAAATGAAATGTTGGCCTTTATTTCAAAAGAAATGGAGTATAAATACAATGAGGTTTTTCGACTTCTAAGGAACTGTCAGAACAGATGTGGAATACTGTGAACATCTTTCACAGAATCCTTACAGCATGGAAGCAGGACGTTCGGCCCATTGAGTCCACACTGAGTCCAGCCGAAGATCATCCCACCCAGATCCAACCTTATCCTCGCAATCCTGCACATCACATAGCTAATCCTGCTGGCGTGCACATCCCTGGGTGCTACGAGCATTTCAGTGTGGCCAATCCATCTAACTTGTGTATCTGTAGACTGTGGGAGGAAACCCACATAGACACAGAGAGAATGCGTAAACTTCACACAGAAATTCACCCGAGGGTAGAATTGAACCTGGTTCCCTGGCACAGTGAGGCAGCAGTGAGCTAGCATGCCACCTCTTTCTTTGGAAATCTTTATATCAGGAATGAAATACCGACATTGGAGGCAGACCTGAGAAGGTTCATGGCACTGAAACTGGATACGGAGGAACTGTATTCAGGGAAGAGATTGAGTAGGTTGGGCCTATACTCATTGGGATTTAGAAGAATGAGAGACATCTTCATTGAAAAACAAACAATTTGGAAATTTGACAGGCTCGATGTGGAAATGTTGTTTCCACTCTTGGTTGAGAGGCTATAATCTCAGAACAAAAGACTGATGACAGGGGTGACCCACTGGGATCCACCTGGATAAGTGATTTGTCACGTCAGCCTGGAGTGAGTTCAACAATGATGGTGATTGGCATTTATATACAATACTGTTAAGTCAGTAAAATGTCCCAATGTTCTTTGGCGAAGTATCATTGAGACACAGAAAAAGAGTAAATAAGAGCAGGAGTAGGCCATTCAGCTCTTCACATCAATCAATGTGAACGTGGCTTATCATCCAACTCATTAATCTTCCCACTTTCTCCCCATATTCTTTGATCCCATTGGCCCTAAGAATTCTATTTAACTTCTTTTGGTAACAACTGGTTTCTGTGGCTAAGAATTCCACAGGTTCCCCACTCTCTGAGTGAAGACATTTCTCCTCATCTCAGTCATAGTGGCTATTCTAAATCCTTCAACTATGATGCTGGTTCTTGTCATTGAGGCCATCCTTGCTGTCTTTACTCTAATTCTGTTGAATAAAGGGAACTATGGAGCTATGAGGGAGGACCTGACCAAAATTCAATGGTGCAATGCCTTAGCAGGGATGACAGTAGAAGAACAATGGCGGATATTTCTGTGTATAATGCAGAAGTTGCAGGATCAGTTCATTCCAAAAAGGAAAAAAGATCCTAGGAGGAGGTAGGGGTGGCCGTGGCTTATGAGGGAAGTTAAGAAACATATAAAGTTAAAAGAAAAAAAGTATAACATAGCAAAGATACGTGGGAAAACGGAGGACTGGGAAGCTTTTAAAGAACAACAGAGGATTACTAAGAAGGAAATATGCAGAGACAAAATGAGATAAGAAGGTAAACTGGCCAATAATAGAAAGGAGGATAGTAAAAGCTTTTTTAGGTACGTGAAAGGCAAAAGAATGGTTAAGACTAAAATTGGGCCCTTGAAGACAGAAACAGGGGAATATATTACGGGGAACAAAGGAATGGCAGAAGAATTGAATTGGTACTTCAGATCTGTGTTCACTGAGGAAGACACAAGCAATCTCCCTGAGGTAACAGTGGCTGAAGGACCTGAACTGTAGGGAATTTATATTTGCCAGGAATTAGTGTTGGAGAAACTGTTAGGTCTGAAGGTTGATAAGTCCCCAGGGCCTGATGGTCTACATCCCAGGGTACTGAAGGAGGTGGCTCGAGAAATCGTGGATGTGTTGGTGATTATTTTCCAGAGTTCAATAGATTCAGGATCAGTTCCTGCGGACTGGAGGGTGGCTAATGTTGTACCACTTTTTAAGAAAGGTGGGAGAGAGAAAGCAGGAAATTATAGACCAGTTAGTCTGACCTCAGTGGTGGGAAAAATGCTGGAGTCTATTATAAAGAATGAAATTACGACACATCTGGGTAGTAGTAACAGGATAGTCAGAGTCAGCATGGATTTATGAAGGGGAAATCATGCTTGACTAATCTTCTGGAGTTTTTTGAGGATGTAACTCTGAAGATGGATGAGGGAGATCCAGTAGATGTAGTGTACCTGGACTTTCAGAAAGCCTTTCATAAAGTCCCACATAGGAGGTTAGTGAGCAAAATTAGGGCACATGGTATTGGGGACAAAGTACTAACTTGGATTGAAAGTTTGTTGGCTGATAGGAAACAAAGAGTAGTGATAAACGGCTCCATTTCGGAATGGCAGGCTGTGACCAGAGGGGTACCGCAGGGATCAGTGCTGGGACTGCAGCTTTTTACAATATATATTAATGATATAGAAGATGATATTAGCAATAACATTAGCAAATTTGCTGATGATACTAAGCTGGGTGGCAGGGTGAAATGTGAGGAGGATGTTAGGAGATTACAGGGTGACCTGGACAAGTTAGGTGAGTAGTCAGATGCATGGCAGATGCAGTTTAATGTGGATAAATGTATGGTTATCCACTTTGGTGGCAAGAACAGGAAAGCAGATTACTACCGAAATGGAATCAATTTAGGTAAAGGGGCAGTAGAGAGAGATCTGGGTGTTCTTGTACACCAGTCAATGAAGGTAAGCATGCAGGTACAGCAGGTAGTGAAAAAGGCTAATAGCATGCTGGCCTTCATAACAAGAGGGATTGAGTATAGAAGCAAAGAGGTTCTTCTGCAGCAGTACAGGGCCCTGGTGAGACCACACCTGGAGTATTGTGTGCAGTTCTGGTCTCCAAATTTGAGGAAAGACATTCTGGCTATTGAGGGAGTGCAGCGTAGGTTCACGAGGTCAATTCCTGGAATGGCAGGATTACCTTACACTGAAAGACTGGAGCAACTGGGATTGTATACCCTTGAGTTTAGAAGACTGAGAGGGGATCTGATTGAGACGAAAAGATTATTAAAGCATTGGACACTTTGGCAGCAGGAAATATGTTTCTGCTGATGGGTGAGTGCCGAACCAGAGGACACAGCTTAAAAATACGGGGTAGACCATTTAGGACAGAGATGAGGAGAAACTTCTTCACCCAGAGAGTGGTGGCTATGTGGAATACTCTGCCCCATAGGGCAGTGAAGGCCCAGTCTCTGGATTCATTTAAGAAAGAGTTCGATAGTGGAATCAAGGGTTATGAAGGGGAAATCATGCTTGACTAATCTTCTGGAATTTTTTGAGGATGTAACTCTGAAGATGGATGAGGGAGATCCAGTAGATGTAGTGTACCTGGAATCAAGGGTTATGTAGATAAGGCAGGAACAGGATACTGATTAAGGATGATCAGCCATGATCATATTGAATGGTGGTGCAGGTTCAAAGGGCAGAATGGCCTACTCCTGCACCTATTGTCGTAGTGATTCTGTTCGCCGAGCTGGAAGTTTTTGTTGCAAACATTTCGTCCCCTGGCTAGGAGACATCATCAGTGCTGTGGAGCCTCCTGCGAAGCGCTTCTTTGATGTTTCTTCCGGCATTTATAGTGGTCTGTCCTTGCTGCTTCCGGGTGTCAGTTTCAGCTGTCCGCTGTAGTGATTGGTATATTGGGTCCAGGTCGATGTGTCTGTTGATGGAATTTGTGGATGAATGCCATGCCTCTAGGAATTCCCTGGCTGTTCTCTGTCTGGCTTGCCCTATGATAGTAGTGTTTTCCCAGTCGTCCACAAATTCATCCACAAATTCCATCAACAGACACATCGACCTGGACCCAATATACCAATCACTACAGCGGACAGCTGAAACTGACACCCGGAAGCGGCAAGGACAGACCACTATAAATGCCAGAAGAAACATCAAAGAAGCGCTTTGCAGGAGGCTCCACAGCACTGATGATGTCTCCTAGCCAGGGGACGAAACGTTTGCAACAAAAACTTCCAGCTCGGCGAACAGAACCACTGCAACAAGCACCCGAGCTACAAATCTTCGCACAAACTTTGAATCTATTGTCTATTGTCTATAAGTTCTGTTAGAATTTATAGGTTTCTATGAAAAGGCCCCTCATTCTTCTCAACTCCAGTGAATATAGTCCTAATGAGGGGCATGGATAGGGTTAATAGCCAATGCTTTTTTTTCCCAGGATTGGTGGGGTCCAAAATTGGAGGGTTTAGGGTGAAAGGAAAAGATATAAAAGGGGCAACTTTCTCACTGTGAAGATGGTGTGTGTATGGAATAAGCTGCCAGAGGAAGTAGTGGAGGCTGATACAATTACAGCATTTAAAAGGCATCTGGATAGGTATATGGAATAGGAAAGGCTTAAAGGGATATGGGCCAAGTGGTTGCAAATGGGACTAGATTTATGTAGGATATCTGGTCGGCATGGATAGGTTGGAATGAAGGGTCTTTTTCTGTGCTGTGCATCTCTATGACTCCATAACTGATTCAAGAATATGATGCTAGAAAAGCACAGCAGGTCAGGCAGCATCCGAGGAGCAGGAGAATTGATGTTTCGGGCATAAGCCCTTCATCAGCATTTCTGAAGGAAGGCTTACGCCTAAAACATCGATTCTCCTGCTCCTCAGATGCTGCTTGACCTGCTGTGCTTTTCTAGCACCAGACTCTCGACTCTGATCTCCAGCATCTGCAGTCCTCACTTTCTCTATAACTGATTCAGTCTGTCTTCCTATATCAGTCTTGCAATTACTGTGGTAAAACTTAATTGTCGGAAACACAAATTGTTGTCAAGCCAAAAAAGAAGACATGAAGACAGGCAAGAGAAAGATTTGAACAAAGTGGAGAGAAAGAGAGAGAGAGAGAGATGAAGAGTTTTGTGGAGGGAATTTCAGAGTTTGGGGCCTAGAGAGCTGAAGGCAAGATGACAACAGTGGAGTGAAGGAGGTCAGTATTTAGATGAAAGTAATATTCTCAATGGACGTTATAAAAATGGATCACAGTTCATGTTGACTGATCCTATACTGTTTTGAATCAAGCACAATAGGCACTGAGAAATGGTCAGCCATTGTTTGTTCAGTCAGATGTGAACTTTTCATCAAAATTAGTTTCCACCCCATCACTTCTGTCACATTGGATTTCTCCTGAGCATCAATAGTGTTGAAGCCAGGTATAGCTAGATGAGAAACTCTTGAAGGAGATCCTTCTCTCCCTTTCTCTCTCCCAGCTGGCCATGACATGTGCACCAAAAAAACATTTGCTTCTTCCCTTTGTGATATTGGTGAAGGCTGCCACCAATTCGCCCTCCTTTCACTGGGTCTAAAAATTAAATTGGATTCCAATGGTAGAGAATGAAACCCGATCGAATCTGATCAAGGAGAGGCTCCAGTTTTAACAAGAGTAAGCTAACTACATAACAGCAAGCAGGTATAAATTACAGTAGTTCATTAGGAGCTCTATGGTAAAGTGGTAGGATTGTATCTCTTCGCCAGAATCTCTGAGTCATGTCCAATCTGTCCCATCGAGTCTATGCAAGCATAACTACCACTAAAAGCACAATTTAGAGATGCCGCTGTTGGACTGGGGTGTACAACTTAAAAATCACACAACACCAGGTTATAGTCCAACAGATTTAATTGGAAGCACACTAGCTTTCAGAACGACGCTCCTTCGTCAGGTGATGAAGAAGGAGCGTCGCTCCGAAAGCAAGTGCTTCCAATTAAACCTGTTGGACTATAACCTGGTGTTGTGTGATCTTTAACTAAAAGCATACTTATCCTGATTTCCTGCACTTTCCACATCCTTAAATGTTATGACATTCCAAGCGCTTACCCAAATATTTTGTAAAGGTTGCAAGGTTTCCACTCATCTCCACTACCTTCCCACACAGTGCATTCCAGATTCCCAAGACCCACTCAGTGAAAAAAAGTATTTTTCCAAATCCCTTCTGAATCCCCTGCCCCTTTACCCTAAAACTATGCCCACTGGTGATTGATCCTTCAACCAAGGGGAACAGCTGCTCTCTATTCACCCTGTCCATACCCTCATAATCTTATCCATCTCAACCATGTCTTCCCTCAGTCTTCTCTGCTCTGAAGAAAGCAATCCAGGCCCTCAATAAGGCGTTTGACAAGGTTCCCCATGGGAAACTGGTGAGCAAGATTAGATCTCATGGAATACAGGGAGAACTTGCCATTTGGATATAAAACTGGCTCAAAGGTAGAAGACAGAGGGGGGTGGTGGAGGAGTGTTTTTCAGACTGGAGGCATGTGAGCAGTGGAGTGCCACAAGGATCGGTGCTGGGTCCTCTACATTTCATTATTTATATAAATAATTTGGACATTGGTTAGGCCACTGTTGGAATATTGCATGCAATTCTGGTCTCCTTCCTATCGGAAAACATTAACCCTTTCAGGACCATGACCTGATTCAACAAGTCAGCAGAGTATTTAACTGTTTCAGTGCTGCTGCTGGAAAAGAAAAACAATAAATAAGTTTCCTTGTCCGTTTTAAAATAAAAAGAGATTATTTGATGTCTTCTGATGGATTAAAAAAATAAGTTTCAATGCACACACACATGCATCCAAGGAACTCACATACATTCAGAAGTAGGTTACCAGGTGGGTTACATTGAGTATGAGTTTCCCAATGGGTACCAACAATGTCGATTGATGTACTGGATACCTTCAGACTGTGTTTGGTAATTATCCCCAAATTCTGCACAGAGGCAATGTTGAGTCTTGACTGGGAATCTCTGTCTTTCTTCTGAAGTCAGGAGCAGTTTGATTTATGTTGAAGACGCTGACAGTGAGGTTTGTCGAATCAGATAGAGGTGAGGGATTCATTTGCAGAATAGCTACAAACAGTTTTAAAAGTCACACAACACCAGATTGGAGTCCAACAGGTTTATTTCAAAGTGCTAGCTTTCGGAGCATCGCTTCCTCATCAGGTATGATGTTACATAGGTCCCAGTGCGAATTGTATTTTCATCCTCACCTCCATTTCGTCTCCTTCCCAAACCCTTCAAAAGCTCACTGTGTCTGAACCAGAGAAATGTCCAGAATGAGCTACAGGGAATTCAAGACCTTTGAACCCCAGCTTTGACAGGACTTCTGTTTGTTTAAGAGACCGAGGGGTTCAGGTATATAATTCTTTCAATTATGTGTCACATGTAGATATGGCAGGTGAGAAGGCATTCAGCACATTTGCCTTCATTGCTCAGACATTTGAGTGTTGGAGTTGGGACTTAATGTCAAAGTTGGCCAGTACATTGGTAAGGCCTCTTCTGGAATATCAGAATCACCAGTTCACCAGTTCAGATCACTCTACTATTGGAAGATTATTATTAATCTGGAGAGGGTTCAAAAGAGATTTACCAGGATGTTGCTGGAACCTTTTTCACTGGAGCTTAGGAGGTTGAGGGATGACCTTATGGAGGTTTGTAAAATCATAAGGGCTATAGATGTAGCAGGTGTCTCTTTCCTTGGGTGGGGAATTTCAAAACTAAGGGGCATTTTTAAGTGTGAACAAGTTACTGTGGATGCTGGAATCTGTAGTGAAAATAACAATGCTGGAGATCACAGCAGTTCAGGCAGTGTCCATGGAGAGAGAGCAAGCTAACGTTTCGAGTCTAGTTGACTCTTCATCAGAGCCAAAGCGAAGTGGGAACTCTTCACTTCATATCTGATGAAGAGTCATCTAGACTTGAAATGTTAGCTTGCTCTCTCTCCATGAATGCTGCCTGACCCTCTGTGATCTCCAGCAATTGTTTGTCTTAAGGGGATATTTTCGAGATGAGAGGAGAAAGATTTATAAGAGACATGAGGGGCATTTTTTTACACAGAGAGTGGATTGTGTGTGGAATGAACCTCCAGGGGAAGTGATTGTTGTGGGTACTGTTTCAATGTTTAAAAGGCATTTAGATAAGTACTTGGATCAAAAATGTTTGACAGGACATGTGTCTAGTGCAGGCAGGTGTGACTAGTTTAGTTTAGGATAGTATAGACTGGTTGGACCAAAGGGTCTGTTTCCATGTTGTATGACTCTATGACTGTAAGAGGAATGATCAAATGCTGGCTGTTTCTCACTCATCATCCTAACGTGGAGTGACGGAGGCCAGTTGAAGTGGCTCAACTGCAGCTGTACCTTCTGTTCTCCATTGAATGAAGCATTTTGCAATATTCAAGATACTAGCTAAGACTCAAAGGATGGTCCCAAATGGATGAGGCACCAAACAATACCAATGTGATAGTCAGTGGCAGATATCGCTTAATTAGCACCCTGGCTTCTGAGTCTGAAGGTTGTGGGTTCTCATCCCAATCTAGGGATTTCAGTACAAAAAATGCTCTGATGTTTCAGGTCAGGACCAAGGGTGTGCTATGCTATCGGAGGTGTCATTCTTCAGATGAGATATTGAACTGAGGTTTCACCTTCCCTTTCGGGGTCATAGAAGTTCCCCAAACTCTATTCAATAAAGAGCAAAGGTGCTCTCAAAGTATCCTGACCAACATTTGTGTCACAGCCAACACATGATTTGCTCATGTATCCATCTAGAGTCCTTGTGGAGACAACAGCCTGGCTTCACACTGAGAATGGCCTTCATCGTGTTCTGTGGTACTATCACTGTGCTCAATGGGACAGACTTCGAACCAATCTAGCAACTCAAGACATGGACATCCATGAGATGCTGTGGGCCATCACAGCAGCAGAATTGTACTCCAGCACAGTCTGTAATCTCATGGCCCAGTATATCCCACACTCAACCATTACCATCAAGCCAGGGGATCAACTCTTGTTCAATGGAGAATGCAGGAGGGCATGCCAGGAGCAACACCAGGCAAACCGGAAAATGTGTCAAGCTGGTGAAGCCACCAAAGAGCCAATGACATGCCAAACAGCATAGACAGCCAGTGATAGTCAGAGCAAAGGATCCTACCACAAATGCATCAGATGTAAGCTCTGCAGTCCTGACACATCCTGTCGTGAATGGTGGTGGACAATTATACAACTCACTGGAGGAGGAGGCTTCACAGATATTCCCATTCTAAATGATGGAAGGGCCAAGCACATCATTGCAAAATATGAGGCTGAAGCTTTCACAGCGATCTTGAGCCAGACGTCCCCAGTGGCTGATCCACCTCGGCCTGCTCCAGTGGTCCCCAGTGTCAAAGATACCAGCCTGTGATATTTGATTCACTCTGTGCAATATCAGGAAGCACTGGACACTGCAAAGGCTATGGGCCCTGACAACTTTCGGGCAACAGTATTGAAGACTTGAGTTCCAGAACTTGCCACTCCCTCAGCTAAGCTGTTCCAGTACAGTTACAACACTGGCATGTTTTAGATTAGATTAGATTCCCAACAGTGTGGAAACAGGCCCTTTGGCCCAACTAGTCCACACCGACCCTCCGAAAAGTAACCCACCCAGATCCATTTCCCCTCTAACTAATGCACTTGACACAATGGGCAATTTAGCGTGACCAATTCACCTGACCTGCAGGAGAAAACCGGAGCACCCAGAGGAAACCCATGCAGACACGGGGAGAAGGTGCAAACGTCACACAGACAGTAGCCTGAGGCTAGGATTGAACCTGGGACCCTGGTGCTGTGAGGCAGCAGTGCTAACCACTGAGCGACCGTGCCGCATCTACCCAACAAGGTGAAAAATTGCTCAGGTGTGTACTGAGACAAATCCAACCTGGCCAATCATCATCCCATCAGACTACTCTTGATTATCAGTAAAGTGATGGAAGGTGTCATCAATAGTGCTATGGAGCAGCTCCTGCTCAACAATAACCTGCTCAGCAACACCAGTTTGGGCTCCGCCAGGCCCACTCAGCTCCTGAACTCACTACAGCCTTGGTTCAAACAGTGATAAAGAAGCTGAATTCCAGGGGGGAGGTGAGAGTCACAGCCCTTGGAATCAAGACTGCATTTAACTGAGTGTGGCATCAAGGAGCCCTCACAAAACTGGAATCAGAGGATATCGGGGGCAAACAATCCACTGGTTGGAGTCATGCCTGACTCATCGGAAGCTGGTTGTCCTTATTGGTGGTTAGTCATCTCAGTTCCATTCATCTGTGCAGAAGTTCCTCAGAGTGGTGTCCAACCATCTTCAGCTGCTTCATCAATGGCCTCCCTTCCATCAGAAGGTCAGAAGTCAGAATGTTCACTGATGATTGCACAGTGTTCAGCAATATTGCTGACTCCTCAGATACTGAAGCAGTCCATGTTGAAATGCAGCAAGATCTGGACAATATCCAGGCTTGGACTGACAAGTGACAAGTAACATACACTCCACATAAATGCCAGACAATGACCATTTCCATTAAGAGACATTTTTTTCTCTCCCACCCCCATTCAATGTTATTATCTTCACTGAATCCCCTACTATCGACATCCTGGAGGTTACCATTGACCAGAAACTGAATTGGACTCGCCACATAAAAGCAGTGGTTGCAAGAGGCGAGGAATACTCCAGCGAGTAACTCACCTCCTGACTCCCCAAAGCCTGTCCACCATTGACAACGCACAAGTTTACTATGTACACTATGGTTGTCACCATTTCTATGTTGCAATTGGGACAGGAATTTAAAAGTGATTCATTGGCTGTGAAACACTTCAGGATGGCCAGAACTGTAAATTGTGCTGAATAAAAGAATTTCTGCCTTTCTAGCTTTCTGCTGCCTCAGCAGGAAGGGGAATATCAAGGAATTTAGCAGAAAAGAGGGAGAATCCAAGAAGAATGCTTGCATAAAGGGAAAAGGGAACTGCTCTGGTTTGAAGCTTGGGACTTCTCAATGTCTGCAAACCTGAAACATTTGCATTGTACTATACTGAGAAAAACTGATAGAATAGAACTACTCTCAAAGTCTCTGCGCTGATGCACCCAGAGAGCTCTTCTTTTGTTTTATGTATGTCTCTGGAGATTATGAGGTGCAGAGGTCATGTTTAGTGCCGTGTTGCTGCTGTGAATCTTCTAACATTGGCTTCAGTTCTTGGCTGTACTGGAAATGTGTATAATGGATAACAGAGTGCGGGGGAAATTGACTTCCAGTAGTTTCCTACATCAAAATGGGGCACTGCTTCAGCAAACAGTGCGATGGTAAGCAGCAAACTAGAAACATAAAAAGACACTTGAGTTGTAGGCAGAGGCTGAATAGGCTGGGGGTTATTTTCCATGGCAGGATGGAGGCTGAGGGGTGACCTTACAGAGGTTTATAAAATCATGAGAGGCATGGATAGGGTGAAGGATAGGGTAGAGGAGTCCAAAATCGGAGGGCTTAGGGTGAGAAGGGAAAAATAGGGATCTAGAGGGGCAACTTTTTCACACAGAGGATGAGGTACGTGTATGGTTGGAGCTGCCAAAGGAAGTGGTGCGGGCTGGTACAATGACAACATTTTAAAAACATCCGGATGGGTATATAACTAGGAAGGATTTAGAGGGATATGAGCCAAATGGTAGCATGTGGGACTCGATTAATTTAGACTGTCTGGTCGGCATTGATGAGAAAGGTCTGTTTCTGTGCAGTAAATAAGAGCAGGAGAAGGGCATTTAGCCTTTAGAGTCCGCTTCACCATTTAACATGATCATCCAGCTGTTTCTCCTTTCTCCCCATATCCTTTAATTCCCTTAGCCCTAAGAATTATATCTCACTCTTTCTTGAAAATACCCAATGTTTTGGCCTCAAATGCTTTCTGTGGCAGAGAGTTCCACAGGCCCCAACTCTCTGGGTGACGACATTTTTCCTCATCTCAGATCTAAATGGCCTCCCCTATATCCTTAGACTGTTACTTCTTGTTCTGGACATCCAGCACCTGGCCCATATCCCTCCAAACCCTTCCTATTCATATATGCATCCAAATGCCTTTTAAATGTTGCAAGTGTACCAGCTTCCACCACTTCCTCTGGCAGCTTATTCCATACACATACCATCCTCTGAGTGAAAAGTTGCCCCTTATGTGCCTTTTATATCTTTCCCCTCTCATCCTAAACCTATGCCCTCTAGTTCTGGATTCTCTCACCCCAGGGAAAAGACCTTGTCTATTTATCATATCCATGCCCCTCATGATTTTATAAACTTCTATAAAGTCACCCCACAGCCTCCGACGCTCCAGGGAAAACAGCCCCAGCCTATTCAACCTCTCCCTATAGCTCAAATCCTCCAAACCTGGCAACATCCTTGTGAATGTTTTCCGAACCCTTTCAAGTTTCACAACATAGAAAATTCTCTGGACTTTGCTGCATAACTTTCACTTTCATAAACTATTTGTCCTTCAAGATTTTCACATGGGATGTGGGAGTGGAATGGACAGGGAGATGGTAGTCTGTGCTATCTTGTAGGCTGATCCGAATCCCAAAATGGGAGACAACTTTAAAACTAGAACTAAGACTGTAGTGTTGACATGTTGACACTCCTCTTGCACAATAGATCTGACAGTTTCAGTTCAGAGGGTAACATTGAGACAGATGTTTGCGAGTCCAAATCCCACCCTGGAGCTTGAATGTGAAAAATTGTACAGACATTCGACAAAGCCACGTTGCACCATTGGCATGAGATTGAAACTCAAAGCAACATCTGATCTCTCAGGAGGGTTTAAAAAGCCCATGGTGTAATTTCAGAGGAAAGCATGGAGCTCTACCCACTGTCCTGATTAATATTTCTCCCACATACAGCATCACAAGAGCTTAGCTGGTCTGAATATCATTTTGCTGTTGTTGGGAGTGATGGAAAGCAAATTGGGAGCCTTTTTTTTTGTTACAGGAGAACTCCAAGACTTCTTCATTGACTGGAAAGGAGTTTTGGAGATCCGGGGTTCGTGACAAGTGCCATATAAATGTAAGTCTATTTCTCATTCTTATAGTGGAATTCCTTTCTCCAAAAAGCTGATGGGAAAGGGAGTTAAATGAACATTGCCATTCTAAAATACTCACTGAAAAAGGTGCATTTTGTTCAAACTCTAATATCTCAGACTCAGCAGGTCATTTGACAAGAATACTGACTGAAAGAGGAACAAGTAATTCTCATATTGATAGATATTTGTTCCACAAGATCATCTTAGTTTTCTGAAACAGAAGAGCATTAATGGAGTTAAAGCCAAATCAACCATGATTTGAAGCGTCGTGGCTCAGTGGTTAGCAGTGTTGCCTCACAGCGCCAGGGACCAGGTTTCAATTCCACCCTTGGGTAACTGTCTGTGTGCCTTTTGCGCATTCTCCTCATGTTTGTGTGGGTTTCTTCTGTTGCAAGTGAGGACTGCAAATGCTATAGATGAGAGTCGAGAGTGTGGTGTTAGGAAAGCACAGCAGGTCAGGCAG
Organism: Hemiscyllium ocellatum; assembly: GCF_020745735.1. Taxonomy (NCBI): domain Eukaryota; kingdom Metazoa; phylum Chordata; class Chondrichthyes; order Orectolobiformes; family Hemiscylliidae; genus Hemiscyllium; species Hemiscyllium ocellatum. Next base: position 107,488,242 of record NC_083409.1, read on the forward strand.
CATCCGAGGAGCAGGAGAATCGACATTTTGGGCATAAGCCCTTCAACAGGAATAAGACTTGTAGACCGGGGATAAGAGATAAATGGGAGGAGGGTGGGGTTAGGGGGAAGGTACCAGAGAAAACAATAGGTGGATGAATGTGACAGATAAAGTAATAGGTTGGTGGGGGGGCGGAATGACGGACAGGTACGGAGGTTGGTACTGTGTTGGAGGCTTGGAACTGGGATAATGTGGGGGGAGGGGAAATGAGGAAGCTGTTGAAATCCATATTACAGGGTCCCAATGTGGAATATAAAGTGTTCTTCCTCCAAGAACCAGGTGGTAATGGTTTGACAGTGCAGGAGACCCTGGACATGCATGTTCTTGATGGAGTGGAAAGGGGAGTTGAAGTGTTCAGCCATGGGATGGTGGGGTTGGTGGGTGTGGGTATCCCAGAGATGTTTTCTGAAATGATCCTTTCTTCTGGGTTTCCAGGTTCCTTCCTGTGTCCAAAGATGTGGTAGATTGGCCATGCTAAATAGAAATAAATGCTAATTCCTGAAGAAGGGCTTATGCCCGAAACGTTGATTCTCCTGTTCCTTGGATGCTGCCTGACCTGCTGTGCTTCTCCAGCAATACATTTTTCAGCTCTGATCTCCAGCATCTGCAGTCCTCATTTTCTCCATGCCAAATTGCCCATAGTGTCCAGGGATGTGCAGACTAGGTGGATTAGCCATGGGGAATGTAGGGATATGATAGGGGGCTGGGGCTGGGTGGGACACTTTTCAGAGGGTCAGTGTGGACTCGATGGACTGAATGGCTTGTTTCCAAATTGGAGGGATTTTATGTCAAAACAGAACCTGTGTGACTTTGTCCTGTTTCTATATTCTCAATGACAAGTTTCTTCAACAGAGATTGAATACCCCTGCAGATTTCAAGGTACTTTCCGAATTTTAATGATATTCAGAAGGAAAATGCACAATTTATTTTAGAATATTTTTATTTCTTTCATTTCCCCAACCCCTGCCTACTTCTGCTTTTAAAGGAGTGCTGACGAGAGCTGTCCATTCCTAAATGAAATTAATTATTGGCTCAGTTTCCAGCAGCTTCCGCTTTCCTGTAAATGCAATCCTATAACCTCACAAAACAGAAGGAGACTTCAGTGCAAAAAGCCCTTAAAACAAGGCATCCATTTCTTTCCACTGCTGGTTGCTCTGGAATTCAGAACGCCACTCAGCTGCAGAGTCATCACATTAGATATCCTGGGACACTCGCACCAATCAACCCCACCATCCCGTAGTCGAACATTTCAACTCCCTCTCCCACTCTGTCGAGAACATGCAGGTTCTGGGCCTCCTCCATTGCCACTCCCTCACCATCCGACTCTTGGAAGAAGAACGCCTCATCTTCCACCGTGGGACTCTTCAACCCCATGGCATCAATGTGGACTTCACCAGTTTCCTCATTTCCCCTCCTCCTGCTTTAACTCAGTTCCAACCTTCCAGCTCAGCACCATCCTCATGGCCTGTCCTGTCTGTCATTTTCCCTTCCCACCTATCCGCTCCACCCTCCTGCCTGACCTATCACCTTTATCCCCACCTCCATCCACCTAATGCACTCTCAGCTATCTTCCCCCAGCTCCGAACCCCTCCCTTTTATCTCTCCATCCCGGAGGCTCCCTGCCTCATTCCTGTTGAAGGGCTTTTGCCCAAAACATCAACTTTGCTGCACCTCGGATGCTGTATGACCTGCTGTGCTTTTCCAGCACCACTCTAATCTTGACTGCAGAGACATCACAGTTCAGCCTTATCCATCCTTACCCAGAGCCACAAATGGAACATCCTGACTCATACTAATATGGATATTATGCGAAAGAAAAAAAACTTACTTTTATATCACACCTTTTAAAAAGTTAGTAAGAAGATAAATTCACTATAGTCCCACCACCCCATTAGAGAGATTCATGACTAGTCATGGGTTAAATTGAGGATCACCATTCCTCTGGTGAGGGAAGAAATTGAGAAGGCTGGTCAGATCAGTTTTTCTTTGTGTGAATCCAAGGAATGCGATGGGATCAGATGGAGTATCAGGCCGTGCACTCAGAGCATGCGCAGATCAACTGGCAGAGGTCTTCTCAGCCATCTTCAACCTCTCCCTGCAGCAGGCCACTGTCCCTGCCTGTTTCAAGAGGCCAACATGATCCCTATGCCAAAGAAGGCTCTTGTAGCATGTCTCAATGATTACTTCGGAGGTCATGAAGTGCTTTGAAAGGTTGGTCATGGCCATTAATCAGCTCCACTTCATTTCTGATGAAGGGCTTTTGCCCAAAACGTCGATTTTTCCTGCTCTTCAGATGCTGCCTGCTCTGCTGTGCTTTTCTAGCACCACTCTAATAGAACATAGAACATAGAAGGATACAGCGCAGTACAGGCCCTTCGGCCCTCGATGTTGCGCCGACCGAATCCTACATAACCTATACTAGCCCAATAACTTCCAAATGCCTATCCAATGCCCGCTTAAATGACCATAAAGAAGGAGAGTTCACCACTGATACGGGCAGGGCATTCCATGAACTCACAACCCGCTGTGTGAAGAATCTACCCCTAACATCTGTCCTATACCTACCACCCCTTAATTTAAAGCTATGTCCCCTAGTAACACCTGACTCCATTAGCGGTAAAAAGTTCTTAGTATCTACCCTATCTAAACCCCTAATCATCTTATACACTTCTATCAGATCTCCCCTAAACCTTCTCTTCTCCAATGAGAACAGCCCCAAGTGCCTCAGCCTTTCCTCATAAGATTTTCCTACCATTCCAGGCAACATCCTGGTAAACCTCCTCTGCACTCGTTCTAAAGCTTCCACATCCTTCCTATAGTATGGCGACCAAAACTGCACACAATACTCCAGATGAGGCCTCACCAGAGTCTTATACAACTGCAACATGACCTCAGGACTCCGGAACTCAATTCCTCTGCCAATAAAGCCCAGTACACCATATGCCTTCCTCACAGCACTATTTACCTGGGTGGCAACTTTCAGAGATCTGTGTACATGGACACCAAGATCCCTCTGCTCATCCACACTACCAAGTAGCCTACCATTAGCCCAGTAATCCATCATCTTGTTATTCCTACCAAAGTGAACGACTTCGCACTTAGCTACATTGAATTCCATTTGCCACATTTCCGCCCAGCTCTGCAACTTATCTATATCCCGCTGTAACCTACCACTTCCTTCCTCACTATCCACAACTCCACCGACTTTTGTGTCATCCGCAAACTTGCTTACCCAGCTTTCAAGTCCTTCCTCTAGATCATTTATAAAGATAACAAAAAGCAATGGTCCCAAAACAGATCCTTGTGGTACACCGCTAGTAACTGCGCTCCAAGATGAACATAATCCATCAACTACTACCCTCTGTCTCCTTCCAGCCAGCCAATTCCTAATCCAAACCTCTAATGTATCCTCAATGCCATACCTCCGTAGTTTTAGCATTAGCCTACCATGGGGAACCTTATCGAATGCCTTACTAAAATCCATATACACAACATCTACTGCTTTACCCTCGTCCACTTCCTTAGTCACCTTCTCAAAGAACTCAATAAGGTTTGTGAGGCATGACCTGCCCTTCACAAAACCATGCTGGCTATCCCTGATCACGTTATTCCTACCCAGATGTTCATAAATCTTATCCCTTACCATTCTCTCTAAGACTTTGCCCACCACTGAAGTCAGACTCACTGGCCTATAGTTACTAGGGCTATCCCTACTCCCTTTCTTGAACAATGGGACCACATTCGCTATCCTCCAGTCCTCTGGTACTATTCCCGTTGACAATGACGACATAAAAATCCAGGCCAATGGCTCTGCTATCTCCTCCCTAGCTTCCCATAGGATCCTGGGGTAAATGCCATCAGGCCCAGGAGACTTATCTATATTCATCCTTTCCAATATTCCCAAAACCTCTTCCCTGCATATTTCCAGGGCATCCATTCTAATTATTTGTGATTCCATATTCACATCAGCAACAGTGTCCTGTTCCTGAGTGAATACTGATGAAAAGTACTGATTTAATGTCTCTCCAATCTCCTCCGCCTCCACACACAACTTCCCACTACTATCCTTGACTGGACCGATACCTACCCTAGTCATCCTTTTATTCTTGACATACCTATAGAAAGCCTTTGGGTTTTCCCTAATCCTACCAGCTAAAGACTTTTCATGTCCCCTTCTCGCTTCTCTTAGCTCCCTCTTTAGCTCCTTCCTGGCTACCTTATAACTCTCAATCGCCCCTACTGAACCTTCACGCCTCATCTTTACATATGCCGCCTTCTTCCCTTTCACAAGGGACTCCAATTCCTTACTAAACCACGGCTGCCTCACAAGGCCCTTTACACCATGCCTGACTGGTACATACCTATCGAGGACACGCAGTAGCTGCTCCTTGAACAATCCCCACACCTCATTAGTGTTCTTCTCTTGAAGCCTGTTTTTCCAATCCACACATCCTAAGTCATGCCTCACTGCATCATAATTTCCCTGCCCCCAGCTATAGCTCTTGCCCTGCGGCGCACGATTATCCCTCTCCATCACTAAAGTAAAAGTCACCGAGTTGTGGTCACTGTCCCCGAAGTGCTCACCTACCTCCAAGTCTAACACCTGGCCTGGTTCATTACCTAGAACCAAATCCAATATAGCCTCCCCTCTTGTTGGCCTGTCGACATATTGTGTCAGGAAACCCTCCTGCACACATTGTACAAACACCGACCCATCTAATGAACTCGAGCTATAGCTCTCCCAGTCAATATCTGGGAAGTTAAAGTCCCCCATAACAACCACCCTGCTACCTTCACTCTTTTCCTGAATCATCCTCGCAATATTATCCTCTACTTCTCTAGGACTATTAGGAGGCCTGTAGAAAACACCTAACAGGGTGACCTCACCTTTCCTATTTCTAACCTCAGCCCAAACTACCTCAGATGGCAAGTCCTCTTCCATCGTCCATTCCACTGCTGTGATACTATCTTTGACAAGTAATGCCACGCCTCCCCCTTTTTTACCCCCATGTCTGATCCTACTAAAACATTTGAACCCTGGAACGTGCAACAGCCATTCTTGTCCCTGTTCTACCCACGTCTCTGTAATGGCCACAACATCGAAGTCCCAGGTACCAACCCATGCTGCAAGTTCACCTACCTTATTGCTTATACTTCTGGTATTGAAGTATACACACTTCAATCCACCCTTCTGGTTACAGGCACCCTCCTTAGAGATCGCTGCATTATTCCTAACCTCCCTACACTCAAGGTCCTGTACCCTAAAGCTACAGTCCTGGTTCCCATGCCCCCGCGGAGTTAGTTTAAACCCTCCCAAAGAGCACTAGCAAACCTCCCCCCAAGGATAATCTAGACATTAATCAACTCCAGCCTCACCAATACTCTTGACCCACTCCAATTTGCCTATCGGACCAACAGATCCACATCAGATGCCATATTACTTGACCTTTACTCCTCCCTAGAATATCTTGATACCAAGGATAGCTACATAAGAATTCTACTCTTGACTACAGTTCAGCCTTCAACACTATTATCCTCTCGAGACTGATTACTGAACTTAGTGATCCCAGACTAAGCCCCACTCTCTGCAACTGGATCCTCAGTTCCCTGACCCACAAGCCACAATTAGTGAAGACTGGGGACAACATTTCATCCTCACTAACACTCAACACTGGAATCAGCCAGGAAAGCGTACTCAGCCTCCAACTGTACTCACTGTATACCCATGACTGCGTTGCCAAATATCAGACTAATGCCATTTACAAGTTCGCTGATGACACCACCATAGTCGGTCGAATCTCAAATGGCGATGAAACGGACTACAGCCAGGAGGTGGAAGACCTGGTGCACTGAGAACAACCTAGCTCTCAATGCTGGCAAAACAAAGGAACTCATTGACTTTCAGCGGGATAGTACTCATGCCCCCCTACACATTAACAGCACAAAGGTGGAATGAGTGGAGAGTGTCAAAATCCCGGGAGTGGTCATCCACAACAAGCTTTCTTGGACTCTCCATGTGGACGCCCTGGTTACAAAAGCCCAACAATGTCTCTTCTTCCTCAGGCAGCTGAGGAAATTTGGCATGACAGCGAATACCCTTGCCAATTTTTATAGGTGCACCATCGAGAGCATTCTATCTGGATGTATCGCTGCCTGGTATGACAACTGTACCATTCAAGATCACCGACGGTTACAGAGAGTGGTGAACTCGGCCTAGACAATCACAAAGGCCAACCTCCCATCTATAGAATCCATCTACCAGACCCAATGTCAAGGGAAGGCCCCCAGCATTCTCAAAGATCTATTCCACTCTGGCAATGTTTTTCTACAACCTCTACCATTGGGGAGAAGGTACAGAAGCCTGAACACATGCACCAGTTGGTTTCGAAACAGTTCCTACCCTGCTGTTGTTAGAATACTGAATGGACTCACAAACCCTCAACATTCGCCTGTACCTGTGTTTTTGTTTTTGCCACTGTTTACCTATTATTTACTTATCTATGCTATTTAACTCTCTGATCTGCCTGTATTGCTCACAAGACAAAGCTTTTCACTGTGCCTCAGTACACGTGACAATAAATTCAATTCAATTTAATTCAATTCAATTCAATAACCTGAGCCAGTGCAGGAATTGAAACCATGCTGTCGGTATGACTTTGCTTTACAAACCAGTTAACTGGCCTCCAACATGACAGAGTTAACATGGTGAGTATCTTCTTCAGAACACCAGAACTGCTCATTCTGAACAAGAGTCATACCAGACTCTTGTTCTCTCTTCACAAATGCCGCCAGACCTGCTGAGTTTCTCTACCCTTCCTTTCACATCTCCAGCCTCCACAAATATTTTGCCCTTATTTACAACAAAGTGATGTTGGTTGGGGCATTAATGTGGAACAAGTCACCAGAGGCAACTTGCCCCTCTTCTTTTTCAAGACAACCGCTTACGTTCTTGAACATTAACTTGAGAGGGGCCTGGGTTTAATGTCATGCGTGAAAGAAACTATCACTGGCAGTGCAGCATTCCCTCAGTACTGAACCCTGCAGTTAGCCTGCATCTGTGTTCAAATCTCAGGATTCGGACTTTCTACAACAGTTTCTAGTGAGCTTCTGCTGACAGATAACAGGGAAAGGGCAGCAATGCAAAATAGGAATCGTGCCTGGTTTGTGGTTTAACATAGAAAGACTCATGCCAACTATAATTGTTCTTCCCTCTGAGCTCAGTTAACGCAGCTGGTAGTGGGAAATAAACTGTGATAAACCATGATGCACACATGATTCAGTTTTTACCTTTACCACGGTAATTTCAATTCAAAATTATGATGAATCTTGACAATGTAAATAAGGTGAACCTGGTTAGACCGATGATAGATAGCCAACGGACTCAAATGTGACTTAATTAGCAAAAGAATAGAAAGAGAGTTGAGCCAATTTTCTTTACGCAGCTAGTCACTGGGAATGCACTGCCTGAAGGCACTGGTGGAAACAAGTTCCTTGGCAACTTGCCAAAGAATATGGGATATACCTTAAAAAAAAGGTCTATGGGGAAAGAGCATTAGGACTAATAACTGTCCTTTTCAAAGAACCAACACAGGAGAAAGTGAGGTCTGCAGATGCTGGAGATCAGAGCTGAAAATGTGTTGCTGGAAAAGCGCAGCAGGTCAGGCAGCATCCAAGGAACAGGAAATTCGACGTTTCGGGCATAAGCCCTCCACATTTTCAGCAAAGAACCAACACAGGCACATTGGATCGAGTTGCCTCCTTCTTTGTGACAGTACACCACAGACTTATTGAGGAGATAAGGAAGTATCTGCTGGCAACTCCCAATGAATGAACATTTGGCAGCTGTAGGCCATTCGGCCCCGCATAGCACCAATCTCAATGTTGGATGGCTCAGTTGTTAGCACTGCTGCCTCACAGCACTAGGAACCTGGGTTCAATTGGGTGATTATCTGTGTGGAGTTTGCACATTCTCCCCGTGTTTGCATGGATTTCCTCCGGGTGCTCCATTTTCCTCGCACAGTCCAAAGATGTGTAGGTTAGGTGGATCCACCATAGGAAAGGCAGAGCTGGGGAGACATGCTCTTCGGAGGGTCAGTGTGGACATGATGGGCCAAGTGGCCTGCTCCCTCACTGAAAGGATTCTCTGACGCAACTGCAGAGTGAATGAACCATTCATTGAAGAAGCCATAAGGGTTTATTTTTTAAAAAGGAGGCAAGTATCGGCAACGTGAGATCAGGCAACATTGGCAGAGATGTGGTTTCATGTTGTTGACAAGTTTTCACCAGAATCACAAGGCGTCACAGATGTAGATCTCAGGAGCTGTCCATCACCAGCAAGTAGTTGTTATTTACTGGTGACTGTGACTCCTCTATGTGGTGTTGTCAGCAGAGGTGGTAGAGGCAGGCACGGTAGATTGATTTAAGATGTGTCTGGACAAATGCATGAGTAGGTGGGGAGCAGAGGGAAACAAATGCTTAGGAATTGGGCACCAGGTTTAGACAGTAGATTTGGATCGGCTCAGGCTTGGAGGGCCGAAGGGCCTGTTCCTGGGCTGTAAATTTTCTTTGTTCTCTTTGTTCTTTGTACATTTGAGGTTAGTTGCAACAAGAGTCAAACATACAATCATGAGTCAACTAAGTCGTATATCATCCTGAACACTAGAGGTGGATGGGAAGGTAATGGTGGAGTGGAACTATCTCTGGATTGTTAATCCAGAGACCTAGAGAACATTCTGGGGACCTGGATTTGAATCCCACCAAGGCAGATGGTGGAATTTGAATTCAACAATTACCTGGAATTAAGAATCTAATGATGACCAAGAATCCATTGTTAGATGTCAGGAAAAATCCATCTGGTTCGCTAATGTCCTTTAGGGAAGGAAACTGCCATCCTTACCTGGTCTGGTCCCCATGTGGCTCCAGACCCACAGCAATGTGGTTGATACTTAACTGCCCTCTGGGCAATTAGGGATGATCACTAAATGCTGCCTAGCCAGCGACAGCCTCATCCCGTGAATGAATAAAGAAGAGACAGTTTACAATAAATAGCATTCATCCCCATCACTTGCCTGGTCTTTTTGCCCATTGTCCAACCACTGGCAACTGTGCTTCCAATCATCTTGGGTGGGTAGGGAGTGGTGAAGGAAGTTTGGCCAAACTCTGGAGTTTCCTCCTAAACTGCTTCACTTTGGTCTCATTCATTAGGACATTCTTTAGACCTACCCTCCTTAACCAAACACTCAATCCCCACCCCATTTCCTGATGTAACTCAGCATCAAATACTTTCTGTGATGGATTGTTTTGTTACATTTGGAGCTGCAAACTGTTCTTCAATTTAAATTTCAAAACAATTATTGTTTGCTGGTTTGTCAGTGTAACTACAATGCTATTATAGCAGGAAGCAATGGCGTTCTGGTGTTATTGCTTGACTGTTAATCTAGAGACTCAGATGATGTTCATGGGACCTGGGTTCAAATCCTGCCATAGCCTGTGGTGGAATTTGAATTCATTTTTTTTAAAATCCGGAATTAAGGGTCAGCTGATGACCATGAAACCATTGTTAATTGTTGAAAAAACCCATCAGGTTCACTACTGTCCCTGAGGGAAGGAAACTGTCATCTGTACCTGGTCTGGATTACATGTGACTCTTAACTGTCCTCAGGTCAATTAGGGATAGGCAATAAATGCTTCCTTGGTGATGCCCACATTCTGTGAATGAATTAAAAAAAACCTTGTAAGCAGGACAACCTGCTACAGCACTGAAAATGTGTTGCTGGAAAAGCGCAGCAGGTCAAGCAGCATCCAAGGAACAGGAGATTCGACATTTCGGGCATAAGCCCTTCTTCAGGAATCATTCCTGAAGAAGGACTTATGCCTGAAATGTCGAATCTCCTGTTCCTTGGATGCTGCCAAGCCTGCTGCGCTTTTCCAGCAACACATTTTTAGCTCTGATCTCCAGCATCTGCAGACCTCGAAGATTTTAACCTGCTCCAGCAACTCAGTCCACTGAGCCCCCACACTTCCAGAGTAAATCTGACCATGTTTAAATAAGGAAATAAGAACTATTTTTCTTAAACAAAACAGTTTTACCCCAATGGTTCTTCCCCAGAATTGCTTACGAATTAAGCAGCCTTTCCAGAAGTCACCATTGGACACGTTAATGAGCCTCATAGACTCATCTGCGAACTCTTTGAGGTAACTGTATCAAACTGATTCACAATGCAAACCAAGTGTGGAGTTCAAAGGGAATGTTTCATGAGGGCTATTTGCATAAAAAGAATAGTATCACAAAATATTCTGCTTTTCTGACGAAGAAGATAAATATTATTTGCCCATGTATTTCTTATTTCTTTTAATCATTGTTTGTTTGAAATGAATCCACTGAGTGTTTAATATTTATTTCTTTTTATACAAATATAACCCAGTTAGGGGTCATGGTTACATACAGAGATAGTGTAGAAATGCCCTGCTTCACAACATCTAAATGTTAAACTGGCTACTTGGAAGAGCAAAAAGCCCTCGGAACATTCCAGAAATTACCTGTACTGTGCTTCACAAATAGAAAAAGATAAAGGAAGACTTGAGCGTATAAACACCTTATCGTGTGTCTCAAGTACAAGCTAAACAAGGAATAAATTGTCTTTGTTTTTCTAACATGTACTAATCTTTATTGATATTGCTGCCTTGGATACAGAAAGATCCCAAAAGCCATTAAATGATTCAAACTTCACAAGATCAGTCACAAGCACAGTTCAGTCATACTATTGCTTTTGTGTAGGGGTCAAATTCAAAACAGGGACGTAACCTCATAATTACAGCTGACACTCCCAGTGATGCATTGTGGAAGGTGCTATCTTTCAGACGGGACGTTAAAACAATGCCCTGTCTGCTTCACAATGTTGTTAAAAGATTCCACCAAACCAATCCAAAGAGCAATAGCAATTCCCCTGGTGCCTCGGCTAATTTTTATCCCTCAAGCAACATCACGAACATAGATTATTTGGTCACAAACTCTTTGCATTGATTTGATGTATTTATTGTTGTCACATGTTCCTGGGAACATTGAAGTGTTTTGTTTTGTCAGCAATGCAGGCAGGTCATAGCTTAAAAGGACACCTTTTAAGTGAGCCATACAAAGTTACAGCTGCAGGGAAGGTGTACAAAAGCAAGATCAACATTAGATTTGAAACTAGAGAGGTCCATTCAGCAGTCTAAAACAGCAGGGAAGAAGCTGTTCTTGAACCTGTTGGTCCGTGTGTTAAAGCTTTTGTAACTCCTGCCTGACGGGAGACGATGGAAGAGATTACAACCGGAGTGGGCCGCTTTTTCACAGCAATGAGAAGTGTAGATGGAGTCATTGGATGGGAATTTGGCTTGTGTGATGGTCTGGGCTGTGTTCACAACTTCCTGTAGTTTCTTATCGTCCTGAGCAGAGCAGTTGCCGTTCCAAGCCGTGATGCACCCAGATACTTTCTACTGAACCCGATGATCAGCTCATTAGTTTTGCTGACATTGAGGGAGAGATTGTTATCTTTGGACCACAGCATCAAGCACTCTATCACCAAGCACTATATTCTGTCTTGTCATTGTTTGAGATCTGGCCTACAACTGTGGTACTGTCAGTGAACTTGGAGATGGCGGTTGGATGAAATTTGGCCACACAGTCATGGGTGTGCAGGGAGTACAGTAGGGGAGCGAATCCTCTTGCAAGGATGCCTGCCTTGAAGAAGTTTTCCTCCTCTCTCTACAAGAATCTCAGGGAGTCCCTCTCCCACTGCAACTCTATGCTACTTTCTCCCCACCCCCACCCCCACCCTCCTCTCACTTATCTCTCCACCCTTCAGGCTGTCTGCCTGTATTCGCGATGAAGGGATCGAAACATCGATCTTACTGCTCCTCAGATGCTGCCTGAACTGCTGTGCTTTTCCAGCACCACTCTAATCTAGACTCTGGTTTCCAGCATCTGCAGTCATTGTTTTTACCTGTCTGAGGAAACATCCTTGTGTTCACAAAAAAAATTTATATTATATTGCGATACATCCCTGACCAGCCTTTATCAGTCAGTCCTAAGCTCTCTGCAGAAGGCGATAGAGAGTTGCTTTCTTCATTTGTTGCAGTCTGTGTGCTGTAGGTATACCCATTGTGCTATTTGGGAGGGAATTCCAGAACTTTGTCCCAGCAGGAACAGGAGAAGGAAGTAAAATCACTCAAAATCATAGAATCCTTACTATGTGAAAGCTGTCCATTTGGTACATCGAGTCCACACTGGCCTTCCAAACAGCATTCAACCCAGATCCCCCCCCCAGCCCATCCTATCCCTACATTTCCCATGGATAACTCATCTAGCCTGATTTTGAGATGTTGGTGTTGAACTGGGGTGTACAAAGTTAAAAATCACACAACACCAGGTTATAGTCCAACAGGTTTATTTGGAAGCACTAGCTTTCGGAGCGACGCTCCTTCATCAGATGGGTTGTGATGAAGAAGCAGTGCTCCGAAAGCTCATGCTTCCAACTAAACCTGTTGGACTATAACCTGGTGTTGTGTGATTTTTAACTTTGTCCAGCTAGCCTGCAAATCCTTGGATAGGACGGCACAGTGGCATAGTGGTCAGTTCTACTGCCTAACAGCACCAGGGACCTGGGTTCGATTCCCGCCTCGGGTGACTGTCTGTGTGGAGTTTGTGCATTCTCCCCGTGTCTGTGTGGGTTTCCTTGAGGTGCTCCAGTTTCCCCCTACAATCCAAAGATATGCACGTCAGGTGAATTGGCCATGTTAAGTTGCCCATAATGTTCAGGGATATGTAGGTTAGGTGCATTAGTCAGGGAGCAAATATAGGCTAGGGAAATGGGTCTGAGTGGGTGACTGTTCAGAAGGTTGGTGTGGACTTGTTGGGCTGATGGGCCTGTTTCCACACTTTTGGGATTCTATGGATACTTTAGCATGGCCAGACTATCTAATCTGCACATTACTGGATTGTGGGAGGAAGCTAGAGTACCTGGAGGGGACCCACACAGACACAGGGAGAATGTCCAAACTTCACACAGACAGTCACCTGAGGGTGGCGTCAAACCTGGCATGGTGAGCAGCAATGCTAACCACTCAGCCACCATACCACTCCTTGTAACATTAGTAATGTTTGAGGGACTCCATGACATAGGCAATTTTCCACTATATGGATACAGGCAGATAGATAAAGGCAGCCGATTGATGGGAATATTGCCGCCTGAAATTCCTCTCCAAGACACTCACCATCCTGACTTGGAAATTTGTCGTTGTTCCTTTACTGCCACTGGATCAAATACCTGGAGTTAGCTCCCAAACCACATTGTGGGTCTACCCACAGCACATGGACTGCAGCGGTTCAAGAAGGCAGCTCACGAACACCTTCTCAAGGGGCAACTAGATTCAGGCAATAAATGCTAGCACAGTCAATGATGATCACACCCAAAGAGTGAATAACAATAATAGATCAGCCATGATTGTTTTAAATGGTGGAGCAAACATGGGCCTGAATCGTCTACTCCTGTTCCTCTGTACATATCCAATCAGTGGCCTACCTGAGTCAATTAAATTGCAGTTGTTAACATTTGTTCATGGAAAATGGTCTCTGCTGTCGTACAAAACTTATTGCTGCAAGTGATTTCAATTAGTCTTTTAATTACCAAGTCTATTAAAAATCCAGCATTCCAATCAGCCCCATTTGGAATGCATTTTCCTGTAAATGTTATTTAAATATGGGGGTTGCCTGTTTCAAACAGATCTCATGATTGTAACTAAGCCTGGCAGAAACTCTCGTGAAGTGGAGTGCACAGCAGTAGAATTCTCCTGTGTCTGCACATACCAGAATACTTGATGCTGCGGAGGTCACTTTCACTCCTTGGTGAGCAAACCTGGTCAATTTATTCTCATGGACTAGATCTGCCTGCAGCAAATAAATGGGGACCTGCAAGATTTGACTCTTTAATTTGCCCAAGCTCCGAAGCAGGACGACTTTGTGAGGCCTGTCTCGCTAAAGATGGTTCCTTCCTAAAAAAATTGCATTCATATAGCATTTTTCACAACCTCAGGATGCTCCAGGGTGCTCTACACCATCTGCTGTTCTCTTGAAACAGAGACACTGTTATAATGTGGGAAATTCAAAAGTTGAATTGCACTCGTAAACTCCCATCATAGAAAGCACTCTCTCTAGATGCATCACTTGCACCTGCTCTGCCCAGGACCATTACAGCGACAGCAAGTTGTGAACACAGCCCAGTCCATCACGCAACCCAACCTTTGACTCCATCTGTTCTTCTTGCTGCCTCGCGAAGGCAGCTAACATGCTCAAAGACCCCTCCCATCCCGGTTATAATCTCTTCCAACCTCTTCCATTGGGCAGAAGATACAAAACCTTAAACATAAAAGCCAACATTCAAGCATGAGCTGATTGGCGACAAGTGACATTTGTGTTGCAACAGATAATGAACATCACAAACAAGAGAGAATCCACCGATTACTTTATCACAACTGTCACATTTAAGAGGATTGCACTCCCTGAACCCAATCAACATCCCAAACTTGACCAGAAAGTGAATTAGACTAGTCATGTAAATACAGTAGCTACGAGAGCAGATCAGAGGCTAGGAAATACCGCATTGGGTAACTCACATCCTGACTCTCCAAAGCCTGTCCACCATGTATGAGGCACAAATCACAAGTGTGATTGAATATTCTCAAATAACCTGGAGAATAACCCAACCTCCAATAACCCAATAGCCCACAAAGTTCAGCAACATCCAGGACAAAACATCAGCTTGATTAATACCTCATCCACATACCTAAACATTTGCTCCCTTCACCATGGAAACACAGTGTCAACAGTGCTAACCATCTACAATATGCACTGCAGCAACTTTTCAAAACCCCTTCAACAGCACCTTCCAAACCTTGGACCTCTATTAAAGTCCTCATTCTGAACAACTCCTCTTTCCAATCCTCCCACTTCCTCCAAACCAAAGGAGTAGCCATGGGCACCCGCATGGGCCCCAGCTATGCCTGCCTCTTCGTAGGATATGTGGAACAGACCATCTTCCGCAGCTACACTGGCACCACCCCCCACCTTTTCCTCCGCTATATTGATGACTGTATCGGCACTACCTCGTGCTCCCACGAGGAGGTTGAGCAGTTCATCCACTTTATTAACACCTTCCACCCCAACCTCAAAGTTACCTGGACCGTCTCAGACTTCTCCCTCCCCTTCCTAGACCTCTCCAGTTCTTGTGGTTCTGTCCGCTGAAACTGACACCCGGAAGCGGCAAGGACAGACCACTATAAATACAGGAAGAAACATCAAAGAAGCGCTTCGCAGGAGGCTCCAGAGCACTGATGATGTCTCCTAGCCAGGGGACGAAACGTTTGCAACAAAAACTTCCAGCTCGGAGAACAGAACCACAACAATGAGCACCCGAGCTACAAATCTTCGCACAAACCTCTCCAGTTCTATCTTGGGTGACCGACTCAACACAGACATTTACTATAAACTGACCGACTCCCACAGCTACCTAGATTACACTTCCTCCTGACCTGCCAACTGTAAAAACGCCATCCCATATTCCCAATTCCTTCGCCTCCGCCGCATCTGCTCACAGGAAGACCAATTCCAATACCAAACAACCCAGATGGCCTCCTTCTTCAAAGGCCACAATTTCGCCTCAGACATGGTTGACGATGCTCTCCACCACATCTCCTCCACTTCCTGCTCCTCTGCCCTTGAAGCCCGCCCCTCCAATCGCCACCAGGACAGAACCCCACTGGTGCTCACCTACCATCCCACCAACCTCCAGATACATGTATCATCCTTCGTCATTTCTACCACCTCCAAATAGACCCCAATACCAATGACATATTTCTCTCCCCTCCCCTATCAGCGTTCTGGAAAGACCACTCCCTCCACGACTCCCTCCTCAGGTCCATACCCCCCACCAACCCAACCTCCACTCCTGGCACCTTCCCCTGCAACCGCAAGAAATGCAAAACTTGTGCCCACACCTCCCCCCTCACTTCTCTCCAAGGCCCCAAGGGATCCTTCCATATCCATCACAAATTCACCTGCACCTCCACACACATCATTTACTGCATCCACTGCACCCGATGTGGCCTCCTCTACATTGGGGAGACAGGCTGCCTACTTGCGGAATGTTTCAGAGAACACCTCTGGGACACCCGTATCAACCAACCCAACTGCCCGTGGCTGAACACTTTAATTCCCTCTCCCACTCTGCCAAGGACATGCAGGTCCTTGGCGTCATCCATTGCCAGACCATGGCAACACGATGCCTGGAAGAAGAGCGCCTCACCTTCCGCCTAGGAATCCTCCAACCACAAGGGATGAATGCAGATTTCTCCAGCTTCCTCATTTCTCCTCCCCCCACCCTATCTCAATCCCAACCCTCGGACTCAGCACCACCTTCTTGACCTGCAACCTTCTTCCCGACCTCTCCGCCCCCACCCCTTCTCCGGCCTATCATCCTCACCTTAACCTCCTTCCACCTATCGCATTCCCAGTGCCACTCCCCCAAGTGCCTCCTCCCTACCTTTTATCTAGCCTGCTTGGCACACATTCCTCATTCCTGAAGAAGGGCTTATGCCTGAAACGTCGATTCTCCTGCTCCTTGGATGCTGTCTGACCTGCTGCACTTTTCCAGCAACACATTTTTCGGCTCTGATCTCCAGCATCTGCAGTCCTCACTTTCTCCTCTCTTAATGGCAAGGTCAACAGTTGCATGGGAAATCCACCACCAGGTTCCTTTCCAAACGACTCACGATCCTGACTTGGAAATACATCCTTCCACTGCTGCTTAGTCCAATTCTGGAGCTTTCTCCTGAACAGCATTGTGAGTAACCTTATGTCCCATGGACTGCAACAGTTCAAAAAGATATTCATGATCATCTTCTCAAGGCCAGCTAGATCTGGGCAACACAAGCTCGTCCAGCCAATGGTTCTCATATTCCAGGAAAGCATAAGAAGAAAGGCAGAATGGGTCAACTAATCTTCTATGTCTCAAAATGTTTTGTTTCTCGATTTCAGTGAGTGAGAATTAATTTCTTTCCTTTGCACTCTATTATTCTGCGATGTGCAAGTTCACCCACAGAGGAACCAAAAGCATAAAACACTCCAACGTCCTTCAACACATCATATATGTGCTGACCATGTTGCTATTCTGAACCACTGTAGTTCACAAAGCATGACTTCCCTGCCTAGATGTTTTCTAGTCACCCTATTCAGAGGTATTATACATCTCTGGAACAGGTTGCATTTGATCCAGACCTCCTGACTCAGAGGGTAAAAAAATGAGGTCTGCAGATGCTGGAGATCACAGCTGAAAATGTGTTGCTGGTTAAAGCACAGCAGGTCAGGCAGCATCCAAGGAATAGGAAATTCGACGTTTCGGGCATAAGCCCTTCATCAGGAATGAGGAGAGTGTGCCAAGCAGGCTAAGATAAAAGGTAGGGAGGAGGGACTTGGGGGAGGGGCGATGGAGATGTGATAGGTGTAATTTTCAGCTGTGATCTCCAGCATCTGCAGACCTCATTTTTTACCCGAAGATTTTAACCTACTGCGAATCCTCTTGCAAGGATGCCTTCCTTGAAGAAGCTCTCTTCCTCCCTCTACAAGGATTTCAGTGAGTCTCTCTCTCACTGCACCCCCCCGGTCATCTCCTACCTCTCCGTCCCCACCCCACTCCAGCCTATCACCCTCACCTTGACCTCCTTCCACCTATCACATCTCCATCGCCCCTCCTGCTATGTTCTGCTGTATTGGTACACCCTCCCACCCCACATTCATCCTCCCTCATGACTGCCATGTCCATCATCTACAAGGTCCTGTTCAATATTTTCAAGCCAATGACCTTGAGTCATAGAGAAATAGAGCTGCACTGTGTGGAATGAGGAGCTGTAGTTCATGTTAGAATACGAGAATTCCTATGGTACAGTAGAGGCTGTTCAGCCCATCACATCTGCATCAACCCTCCAAAGAGCTTACCACCCAGACCTGACCCTCTCGCCCCATCCCGCATTTGCCAGGGCTAGTCCGTCTAGCCGCATCAAGACATGTGGAGATGTGCCGTGAGGAATCTTAGAGACTGGCACATATTGGATGCCAATGGCCATAGGGATGTGTGTGTGATATAACCTTATGGACAGTGTTCTGAGACCTTTATTCTTAATAGAAAGTGAGGACAGCAGACGCTGGAAATCAGAGTTGGGAATGTGGTGCTGGAAAGGCACAGCAGGTCAGGCAGCATCCAAGGTGAGAGAATTGACTTTTCAAGCATAAGCCTTTTATCAGTTCCTCCGAAGCAGGCAGGAAGTGGTCAGTAACCAGCTCTGGTTTCCAGGTTGAGAATTCTCAGCATCCAATTTGCTCATGGTTGGTTGGAGGATTGGAAGCTGTATGTTAATGAGGTGAGATCTTCAATTAATCAGGTTATTAACAAGGAATAATTCAGCAACTCATCACTACATAGTGAGAATCTCACTTTGATAACTAGCGCTGAGTTAAATGATGTGTTGTGTTGCTCCTGATATTGAGATCAGCCTCTTTAGATTAGCCTCTCTCATGAATCTGCTCACATCTTGTCATTGGCCACATTGTACAGTCCTTACAATATTCTATCTCTCGCTTCTTTCTTCACCAATACTTAGCATAGTATCTATGGTGCAGAAAGAGACCATTGGGCCCATTGAGTCTGCACCAACCCTCCTAAGAGTTTTCCCCCCATCCTAAACCCTAACCCAATATAAGTTTTTTACCATGGCTAACCCACATCCTTGGACACGAAAGAGCAATTATTAGCTTGGCCAATCCACCTAATCTGCACATCTTTGGTCCATGAGAGGAAATGGGAGTACTCAGCAGAAACCCACGAAGCCACAGGGAGAACACACAGAGTCTGCACAGTCACCCAAGGCTGGAATCAAATCCAGGTCCCTGGTGCTATGAGGCAGCGGTGCTAACCCCTGCTTGTCTACATCTTGTCTACACTGGTCATCAAGCACCTATTTAACTAAATTCAATTTTCCAGCCCATAGCCCAAACTTTGTATATATGAAGCATTAGGTCATAGTCATGGAGTCATAGTGAACTCCAGCACAGAAAATATGACCTTTGATCTAGCAAATCTGCACCTGTCAAAAGTAAGCACCTCAGTATTCTAACGCCATTCTCCAGCACTTGGTTCATGGTCTTGTATGTCTTGGCATTCCAAGTGAACATCTAAATACTTCTGAAATATTAGGAGTGTTGTTGCCTCTACCACCCTTATAGGCAGTGAATTCTAGATTGCCACCACTGTCTGGGTAAATTTTCTCTCTTGAACTATCCTCTAAACCTCCTACCCCTCGTCATCAACCTATGTCCCCTGGTCGTCGGTCCACCTATCAATGGGAAACATTGATTCCTGTCATCATCCCACCACAACTGCATCTGCCTATCGCCTTCCCAGTGACCTTCCCACCACACCCACTGCACCCTCCTATTTATCTCTCAGTGCCCACCCTTGCTCCTTCCCCCACGTTCCGCTGTTTACCTGTTATTTACTCTTTGCTACTTAACTCTGTGATCTGCCTGTATTGCTCACAAGACAAAGCTTTTCACTTTGCCTCAGTACATGTGACAATAAATTCAATTCAATTCAATTCACTCTTGATGAAGGGCTTATGCCTGAAACGTCGACTCTCCTGCTCCTCGTATGCTGTGTTTTTCCAGCACCACACTTTTTGACTACCTTGTCAATGCTCTAGGATTCATCTATATCTTTCTTCATCAGAAAGTTGGACAAATAACAGGTTTATAAGGAAGAGACATTTGCCAGTGATGTTCAGACGCATGGAGGATTTTCATTCTGTTAACGAGTAAAAATTGTTTCCACTGGCAGCAGAGGGTCCCAAGCCCAATGATTCAAATTTAAGACGATAGGAAAGAGGGCTGGAGGCCAGATGGAAAGTCATTATTTTCCACAGTGCATTGTCATAATCTGGAATGCACTGTCTGAAAATCATTCAGTAATAAATTTCAAAAGGAGAATTGATAGGGATTAGTGCTGGGGCCACAATTATTCACAATCTATACTAATGACTTGGATGAGCAAAGTGAAAATATTATCATCAACTTTGCACATGACACAAATATAGTGGGAAGGCAACTGTTGGAGTCTAACTCAAAGAGTTTGCAGAAGGATGTAGAAGGGTGAGCAATCCAACAATAAACATCACAGATGGAATATATAATGTGGGAAAGTAGGAGGTTGTGCATTTTACCAGAAAGAATAGAAACGCTGCATATTACTTAAATGGAGAAAGACTGTAGAAATCTACAGCACAGAGGGATTTGACAACCTGCATCCATGAATCACAAAAAGCAAGCATTCAGGTTCAGTGGATAATAGGGAAAGTAAATGGACCATTGGCTTTCATTTCAAAGGAATTGTAGTTTCGATTTCGGGAGGTTTGCTCATGGCTCTCGGCCCCTTATCTAAGGAAAGATAGACTGGCATTGGAGGCAATCCAGAGGAGATTCACTTGTCTGAAACCAAGTGTGGAGGGACTGTCCTATGAGGAAAGGTGAAGGTTAGGCCTATAGCCATTAGACTTTAAAATGGGAGGTTGGGAGGTGACCTCATAGAGACTTGTCAAATAATTCAGCCCCTCATGGCTGATCCTGCCGTTTCAGTATCTCATTCCCACTTTCTCTCCATTTCTGACCTCAGCTTGACTTTCCTGTCTTTTCTCCATAACCTTTGATGCCTTTACTGATTAAAAAGTGAATGACCAGTGTCTTTTCCCGAGAATTGGGGATTTTAAGACTAGGGGCATATTTCTAAGGTGAGAGGAGAAAAAAGTTTTAAAGACATGGGGGTGTTATCAAATTTTTTTGCACTGAAAGTAGTTTGTGTGTGGAATGATGCAGATGCAGTTACAATGTTAAAAAGACATTTGTTGTGTACATGAATAGGAAAGGTTTGGAGGGATATGGACCAAGCACACGCCGATGGGACTGGTTTAGTTTGAGATGATGGTTGACACAGACTAGTTCGATGGAAGGGTCTGTTTCCGTGCTGTATGACTCCAAGACTCTGTGAAAGGCACCATCATTGGAAAATGCAGGATTCTTAGGGAACTTGACATAGTAGTTTCCCCTTATGGGACAGTCTAGGACAAGAGGAAAGAATCTCAAAGGGTAGCACACTTAAGACAGAGATGAGGAGGAATCTTTTTTCTCAGAAGGTTGTGAAGTTGCGGAATTCTTTACCACAGAGGACTTCCGAGGCTCGGTCATTAAATATATTCAAGGCTGAGATCGGTGGATTTTTAATCAGTAAAGGCATCAAAGGTTACAGAGAAAAGACAGGAAAGTCGAGCTGAGGTCAGTGGAAATGAGATACTGAAACAGCATGATCAGCCATGAGGGGCTTAATGGTCGAATTCTGTGCCTACATCTTAAGGTCTTAGAAGTAATGGGGTTGTAAGGAAAGGAGATTTACTAGAGATGTTTAAACACAAATGAGCAAAACCTGTATCCACTCGTGGTAGAGACAGTAGCCAAAGGATGCAAATTTAAGGTGTAAAGAAGTAATGATTTTCCAACATATGTTGTTACAATCAGGAATGCATTACCTGATAGGCATTCAATAATAACTTTCAAAAGGACACATTATGAATTCTTAAACTGGAGGAAATTAATAGATAAATGGGAAAGGGGAAGAGAACAAGCTGAATTTGATCGTTCTTCCAAAGGGCTAGTGGAGAAACAACAGACTGAATGTTCACCCACGGCTTTACAATAAATAAATTAACTATTTAGGAGGTATGCTAAGCCGGAATATAAGGAGCAGGGAGGTTTGAGTGGAGGGAAAAGTGAGCTGTATTATTAATTGCATTCCATTGAGACTTCAAATTCCATGTGTGAAATCACGAAAGAAAGAGGAAATGCAAATCTGAAATGCGATGCTTGGCTTCATTATATTTTCTCCGCAGGAGTTTTTGATTTAGAAATTAGGAAGTGGTTACCAAATGAATAAAAAGTGGTTACCAAATGAAAAAAAAAGAACATCTTGTGTTGGTGTGTTCATTCCCCAGGCTGTATTTCTACACAGTTGTAATGTGCATTGTAGCTTGCACCCCTGGCTTGCAAGCTGAGTTTATATGCAATTCAGTCTAATTGGTGAAAAATGTCAAAATACCAAACATGTGTACAAACCTGACTCTGAAACTATTCGCATAATGGTCTTAATTATACCCAGAAAGGCCATAAAGACCAATCCTAGGTAAGGTGCAGCAGACTACCATTACTGACACCATTCATCCACTCCAGAACCTCCAATGTCTTTTCACGCACCTGTGTATATCATTATCTCGCTCTGCAACCCAGCACCCAACCCTATTCAACCTCTGAAACCAATTAAACTGAAAAATGAAGGGCTATGGTAATTTCTAATGGGCACTAGCCCAATCATACTGAATCCAATTATTGTTTAGAACATGTGAAATGGGAACAAGAGAATGCTATTTGGCTCTTCCATCATTCAACAAAATCATGGAAACATCTAGAATAGGAGTAGAAGTAGGCCATTTAGCCCTTCAATATCATCATGGTTGATCATCCAACTCAGGATCCTGTTCCCACTTTCTCCCGGTACCCTTTGGTTCCTTAAGCTGAAGGGACTATATCAAACACCTTCCTGAATCTCCAGAGTTTTAAAGGATGAGAAGTGATCTCAAAGAAATCTGAAAAATATGAGAGAGATTGACAGGTTAATGAGCATTGCAGGACTGGCAGTGTATTTATTTCAATGCAAGGCAGATGAGCTTTGAGCCTGGATTAGTGCATGGAGCTATGTTGTGATGGCCATTACATTTAGTTGAGAGAAGAGCAGGACTGGCAGCCCAATCTTTCAGGGTTTAGATGTTTCAGGTG
This sequence comes from Hemiscyllium ocellatum, assembly GCF_020745735.1. Taxonomy (NCBI): domain Eukaryota; kingdom Metazoa; phylum Chordata; class Chondrichthyes; order Orectolobiformes; family Hemiscylliidae; genus Hemiscyllium; species Hemiscyllium ocellatum. The sequence goes on from NC_083409.1 coordinate 107,511,238, forward strand.
TGATTGAGAGGGATGAAGAAGGGGTAAGGGAGTCGCATTACTGATTAAAGAGAATGTCACAGCTTCACTGATACAGAACATCTTGGTGGGCTTAAAAAAATGAGGTCTGCAGATGCTGGAGAGCACAGTTGAAAATGTGTTGCTGGTTAAAGCACAGCAGGTCAGGCAGCATCCAAGGAATAGGAAATTTGACGTTTCGAGCATAAGCCCTTCATCAGGCATTCCTGATGAAGGGCTTATGCCCGAAACGTCGAATTTCCTATTCCTTGGATGCTGCCTGACCTGCTGTGCTTTAACCAGCAACACATTTTCAATCTTGGTGGGCTTGTCTAACCAGGACATGTGGGCAGAATAAGGAACAAAAAACTGATGGGACTATACTCTCAGCCACCCAAAAGCCTGCAGGAAATAGAGGAACAGATATATAGGCAGATCATGCAAAGATGTAAAACTGACAGGGCTGTTGTAGTGGGCGATTTTAACTTCCCTGATATTGACTAGGATTCTGTTCATGCCAGGGAAGTAGATGGGGCCAGAATTTATTAGGTGTATCCCGGAGGGTTTTTTTAAAACAATATATTGGTAGTCCAACTAGGGAAAGGGCTGTGCAAGGACATTTCATTGGGGAATGAGTTTGGCCAGGTGATTGAAGTTTTCAAGGAACTTTGGAATCAGAGATCATCATAATTTTGGGAACATTGATCATAATTCCATAAATTTGTAGATTTCTAGGAATAAGGAAAATACTGGTCTCTCGGTGAAAGTGTTACATTGGGGGAAGGTTACTTACAACAGAATTAAATATGAACTGGAGAAATTGGATTGGGGGCAGCTGTTTGAGGATATATCCACTTCTGACATATGGGAGTCTTTTAAAGGCCAGTTGATTAGAATTTAGGACCAACATATTCATCTGAGGATGAAAGATAAGGATGGCAGAATTTAGGAGCCATAGATGACAAGAGATATTAAAAGTTTAGTCAAAAAGGCAAAAAGGACTATGTGCAAGATGTAGGTGAAATCTAAGAAGGTCCTTGAGGAATATAAAAGAATCAAGGAAGAACTTAAACAAAGAATTAGGAGGGCTAAGAGGGGCAATGAAATGTCCTGAGCAAGTAGGATTAAGAAGGATCCCAAGGCATTTTAAATGTATATTAGGAGTAAGAGGGGAGCTACAGAAAGGGTAGGCCCACTCAAGGACAAAGGAGGGAATTTAAGCATGGAACCAGAGGAAGTGGATGAGGTGCTCAGTGAACACTGTGCAACCATATTGACCAAGAAGAAGGTCACGTATAGTGGTCAGGTTAGGGAGGGGTGGGGGGGGTGGGTGGGGTATGTTGATATTCTGGGGCATGTCTATATCAAGAAGGACTCAGGGTTGGGTGTCTTGGAAAATATTAAGGTAGATAAGTCCACAGGGCCTGACAGGTTCTATCCCAAGGTACTGACGTTGGTAAGGAAGGAGATTGATGGCACCTTCCTGGAGATCTTAGTACTCTCTTTAGCTAGAGGTGAGGTCCCAGAAGACAAGAGAAGAGTCAGTGTTGTTTAAGAAGGGCAACAAGGATAATCCAGGAGATTAGAGGCTGGTGACCCTTATGCCAGTGGTAGGGAAATTTTGGGAGAAAATCTTTAGGGTCAAGATTTATTCGCATTTGGAAAATCATTGACTTATTAGAGATATTCAGCATGGCGTTATAAATGTGATTGAGTTTTTTGAGGACATGACAAAGATAGTTGATGAGGGTAGAGCAGTGGATGTTGTCTATATGGATTTTACTCAAGAATTTGACAAGGTCCCTCATGGTAGGCTGGCCCAGAAGATTAAGTCACATGGGATTCAGGGTGAGTTCGTAAGTTGGAAACAAAATTGGCTTGATCATAGCAGACAGATGGTTGTTTTGGAGGGGTATTGTCCTGATTGGGATCTATATACAGCGGTGTTCCGCAAGGAGCAATACAGAGGCTTGTGTTGTTTGTAATTTATACAAATGATTTGAATGAAAATGTCAGTGGTCTGATTAATAACTTTGCAGATGGCTTGAAAATTGTTGGAGTTGTGGATAGTGAAGAAGGTCGTCAAAGGATGCGCCAGGATATGGATCGGTTGGAAAGTTGACCAGAGAAATGGCTGATGGGGTTTAAACCAAAAATGTGTAAGATGATGCATGTTAGGAGGGAAAATGCGAGAGGAAAGTAGACAGTTAATGTCAAGAACGGTTAGGATCATTGATGTATGGAGGGTTCTTTGGGTGCAAGTCCATAGCTCCCTGAAAATGGCAACACAAGTGGATACAGTGGTGAAGAAGGCATATTGCATGCTTGCCTTCACTGATCAGGCAGTGGGTATAACAATTGGCAAGTTATGTTGCAGCTGTACAAAACTTTAGTTAGGCCACATTTAAAGTGTTGTATGCAGTTCTGGCCACCGGACTATACGCCCGAAGTCTAAGACTGTGGCCCATGAGCTGGTGCATGTCCCTGAGGACAAAGAGTCCTTGCAGCCAAGTTACTGATGATGGTAGCTAGTGTAGCTCTGGAAGTAAAATGGAGAACCATCCTGAACCTGTAGAGATGTGCCAGGAGCATTCTTAGAGGCTGGCACATATTGAATGCCAATGTTCATGAATAAGGGATATGAGCTTGTGTTATATGCTCATGGACAGTATCCTGAGACCTTTATGTCTAGTGTCCAATGTGGAGGTCCTCGAGAGCAAGCAGAAAGTTGGCACTGTCGATAACCGGCACAGTCGGTAACCAACACTGGTTTCCATGTTGAGAATTCTCGGCGTCCAATTTGCTCATGGCTAGTAGGAGGATAGGAAGTTGCATATTAAACAGGTGCAATCCTCAATTAATCAGGTCATTAACAAGGAATAACTTGCTGTTGCCTAGTGAGAAGCCCATTTCGATGTCTGGTGCTGAGTTAAAAAATGTGTTGAGTTGTTCCTGATGTTGAGACCAGCCTCCCTAGACCTCTCACATGATTCTGCTTATCAAAGAATCCCAACAACTTGGAAGCAGGTCTTTCAGTTCGTCAAGGGGGTGGGCTTGTGGTGCAACAATAGCACATCTGACTCCAGATCAGAAGGTTGCTTGTTCAAATCCTGTTAGGCTCACGATGCTCTATGAAAGCTGACTTCACTGGGTTTATGGGTGGCACAATGGCTCAGTGGTTAGCACTGCTGCTGCACAGTGCCAGGGACCTGAGTTCAATTCCAGCCTCAGGCAACTGTCTGTGTGAAGTTTGCACATTCTCCCTGTGTCTGTGTGTGTTTTCTCTGGGTGCTCCGGTTTCCTCCCACAATCCAAAGATGTGCAGGTTAAATGAATTGGCCATGCTAAATTGTCCATAGTGTCGGGAATGTGTAAGTTAGGTGCATTAGTTAGGGGCAAATATAGGGTAGGGGTATTGGATCGAATAGGTTACTCTTAGGAAGGTCAGTGTGCAGTTGTTGAGCTGAATGGCCTAGTTTTCGCAATGTAGAAAATCTATGATTCACCCTTTTGAAAAGCACCCTATTCTTATAACCTTGCATTTCCTATGACTAATCCACCTAGCCTGCACAACTCTGGATACTATAGGGCAATTTAGCTTGGCCACTCCACCAAACCTGCACATTTCTGGACCCTGGGAGGAAATACGTAGACTTATGGAGAACGTGCAAACTCCACAAGACAATTGCCCAAGGCTAGAATCAAAGCCAGGTCTCTGGTGCTGGGAGGCAGCAGTGCTAACCACTGAGACACCGTGCCTCTCATGTTTTGTCATAGCCCACATTGTGCAGCCCTTATAAAATTCTACCCCTTGTTCCTTTCTTCATCAATACTTAAGTCCCGTTCTTGCTCTCATTCAACTACCCAGGATGGTGAAAGGCAAACTTGACCCTCTCTAGACACAAAAAGAGAATCTGCAGGAGAATCTCAGCAGGTCTGGCAGCATCTGTGGAGGAAAACAGAGTTAATTTTTCAGGTCCAATGGCCCTTCTTCAGAACTAATTGTCACTAGGAAAAGGGAGGTATATATGCTGAAGGTGAGGTGGGAGGAGCAGGGGTGGGGTGAGCTGCCAGGAGTAACAATTGATGGAGATGGAGCCCTGAGAGACAGACAAAAACAGTTGGACAGACAAAGGGTAAAGGTCATAAAGGAATTCCTGATGAAAGGCTTATGCCCGAAATGTCAATTCTCCTGCTCCTCAGATGCTGTTGTGTTTTTCCAGCACTACACTCTTGACTCTGATCTCCAACATCCGCAGTCCTCAGGTTCTCCAAAGGGTAAAGGTCAGTCTGGGAGAATGAATAGTTAACGGAGACCATCAGTGGCTGATAATGGCTGGTTGTGTTAGCAACCCATAGGATGACAGGGCCTGGTGTGTGGCAACTAGGAGAAGGACATGGAAGAGGTACTCAAAACATAAAATTGTTGAACTTAATATTGAATCCTTAAGTCTGCAGAGTTCCCAAGTGGAAAAAGAGATATTTATATTCACTTTAGCCTTGCTTCATCCAGAATTCTAATGTTCCTATGTGTTCTTTGCTCTTAAGTCATTGACAGTGAAACACTTTGGATGATCCCAAAGGATGTGGTCTGTCTGATATAAACATCCATGATTTTCTTTCTTGATCCTACAAATTTACTCTCACGCATTTCCTTGCATTTCATTATCTTACTTTTTAAGACTGTATTTTACTCACAATGTTTCTCACTCAAATTCTCTCCAGGCTCACTCCTGGTACCTGACAATACCCTTTATCCAAAATTATGGTTTGGGGACACAGTAAATCAGAAACGTATTTCCACTGATGACGAACAAAGATGCTGTACACCAGCTCCTTACATTCTGCCATAGGGTATTTTCTCATTTCCTGTGTTAAGTGAGATTGTGTAGGTCATTATTTGATGGAGTGTTTTTCTAAATCACAAATCGCCATGGTACTTCCTGAGCTTCATAAGCATTTAGGATTAGTTGGTGATTACAGTGATATGGAATTAATCAGGTCTAGATATTGACGGCTGACTGCACAGTCTCTGATTGTGCATACGTTCTTAGAACAAACACACAGAGTGACATGCAGGATGACTAAATAATTGACTGAGGCAATTAGTTTGGTTCCACAAGAGTTGTATCCCCAAGGCAGAGTTGTTAGACTTCTGGCCTCGATCAACTCTGATTAAATGTACTCCTTGAAGTTTCATCACAAGACTTGCCCCCATTTGCAATCCATTGGTCAACCAATACATCCATCTTTGTCACACACTGCTTACTTAAGCCAATTGGAAATCCTTTTGGCTCGATATGTAGTCTGTACCAGTACATGAGCTGGTTGCGTATCCCTGAGTGCACACTGTCCTTGCTCAGCATTACATTGGTAGTAGCCAGTGTAGCTGAGGGCACAGCACTGAGGTGCAGCAATGTCCTGGAAGTGGATCTGAGATGTGCCATGAGAGTGCTTCGAGATTGTCACGCGTCGGATGTCAATGTTCATAGACATGGGCTGTGTGTATGGCATGTGCTCATGGAGAGTGACCTAGATCTTACTCCCTGGTATTGACCAAGGAGATCCTTTGGAGCAAGCGATGAGTTGAAGCTCATGACCCAACAGGATGATGTTTACTCTTACGCAGAGAACATTGTTTTTATTGCCCGATGTTCAATTTTAATCTATGTCTGGTAAAATGTTTAAAGAAAATGTTAAAGAAGGTGACCTAATGAAACACCATTAAAGCTTCCTGAAGAATGATCTTTGGTTCCAGTGGACCCCAGGCCCCTCCTGGACAATTAGTAGCCCTCCTTGACTTTATCTTTCTAACTGCCATGCATGGTTTTCCACACAGTTGAGTAACAGTGTGCTAAATAAATGCAAGTTATCTCTCCTAACTAGTCGAAAATATCAATAGATTGTGTCTCTGGGTAGGACAATGTATTATTCATTAGAGCTCACGCATTATAATGTAGTGCTGCACACTGACTAGAGTAAACCCTGGTAATCAGCGGTGGATTAAGATTAATGCGGTGAATACGTGCCAATGGCCTGAATTGTCTGTCACCACTAAGATAAAGAATATGCCACATAAGGAAATAAAAGATACGACAGCAAGCCTCACCAAATAATTCAAAGCCATTGGTTTTCAAGCGATGATGGATGGAGTTACAGAATGTGATGCTGCGTTCTCGATCCCCCACACCCTCACCACCGCAGCATTCCCCCCTCCACTCCTACCCATTTACAGATATCACAGCTCCCACCCAATACCTCCACCCCCTCACACACACCCTCATTCCTCAGCCACCCACAACCATCCCTATTCTACCCCCCAAACCAAACCTACACCCACTACATCACCCCACTACCTTCCCTCATGTTGCTGTGGAAATACCCTGGGGCCATGTAAAATTTGATTTAAGATGCAAAATAACTCCACAGTCGGGAAAGGCCATTCAACCCATCAACTCCAGGCCAGCTAGAATCCATGTATGATTACCTATTAGCAATGCTCTAGTGGTATTATCGCTGGACTGTTAATCCAGAGATGCAGATAGTGTTCTGGGGATTGGGTTTGAACCCCACCACAGTAGATGATGGAAGTTGAATTCAATAAAAACCTAGGCTTAAGAGTCGAATGAAAACCATACATCCACTGATTGTCAAGAAAGGGGGGGGAGAGCATCTGGTTCACTAATATCCTTGAGGGCATTACCTGTTCTGACCTACATGTGACTCCAGACCCACAGTGATTTGGTTGACTCTTAATTGCCCTCTGGGTAATTAGGGATGGGCAACAAATGGTGGCCTAGCCAGTGATACCCACCTCCCATGAATGAATAAAGGAAATAAAATGACACAGCAGAGAGGAATTACAGTAAAGGATGAGCCCACCATTGTCCGACTCCCTCATGAGACAGAGGGTCACTACACATCAGGTGAGGGGAGAGGTTGAGAAGGTGCAGACATCAGCTTGCATGTGAATTGAACATGTACTGTTGGTGCCTCATGAAAAACAGCAGTCCAGCCAACCAAGCAAACCGAACCCCCTGAAGTTACAATGCTCTGCCTTGAGCAGACCATACCACTGCAGACAAGGCAAGTCACAAATTCTCCTTCTGTGCTGCAGCTTCTGTAAATTCCTGATTATTTTCCGGTTAAATTCCCCACTTTCCCCGTTGTCACTGCTGATTGGTGTTATCCTTTAGGGAATGTAGTCAGCCACCCGCTCCTGTCTCTGCATTCAGGAAGGTCGGAACTATTGGTACCTTAACTCTGCTGCAACACCAACCCAACTTCATTAATGGGCCTCGGCTCCAGACACCTGAGGAAGGGTCACCGGATCTGAAACATTAATTCTGATTTCTCTTCACAGACGCTGCCAGATCTGCTGAGCTTTTCCAGCAATTTCTGGTTTTGTTTCTGATTTACAGCATCCGTAGTTCTTACAATTTTTGTTTACCTAGATGTGCTTTCTTGACAATCAAAAAAAATCTCTTTCTTCTCCCTCCTGAGGGGAGAGTGATGTCAAAGTCCCATTTAATCATCCATCTAGTTTATTTTTGTTTCCCTTGTGGGAGAGTCTAGGACCTGAGGGCATCATCTCAGAATAACAGTTTACACACATAAAACAGAGTTGACAAGCAAATTCTTTTCTCAGAAGTGGGTGAATTGGTGGATTTCTTTCCCAGAGAGGGCTGTCAAAGCTTGGCTCTTAAGGTAACCTCAAGGCTAACTTGCGTATTCCTTTAGCATCAATGATATAGCTTAAATATTTAAAGGAATTTTTAAAAAAATCATATTTGTTCTTTCCTCACTGTTGGGCCAGAAGTGCCGATAGAGTAGCATCTAAAATAAGGAGATGTCCTTTTTCCTTTATCTCTGTGAATGAAATATCATCGAGGTAACACTGGACTCCTTCTGATCCACTTAGGATCTGATTCAGATGCAGACGCAGATGTAAATGTGATTCCAAAAGGAAGTCTGTTGTATTTGAATAATCCATTATGTATTACAATCATCATGTACATCTGTGACTCAAGATGTATAGTCATTTAGACAAAAGCTTGACTGAGGTCAATATCACTGAAAAGCTGACCTTTGGCTAGCTCAGCAAAAAGGTCAATGATTAAAAGCAAAGGATACAGAAATGGATTAATAATGATCTTAGAATCAGCATAGATGTATGGTGATCCATCTTTCTTCATCACTGGTACAGTAAGCATGGCCCAATCACCCACACTTCTGGGCTCAAGGACTTCCTTCTAGACTAGCCTTTCTAATTCTATCTGTACCTTTGATCTGATTGCAACATTTTGCTTGATTCTCATTTTTGATTTTCAATTTGACAGGGATCTTTTCCATCCTTCCCAAATCCCCACTGAAAACATGACATGTTTCTTTAGAATGTGCGACAGATCAGTCTCAGAATCTGACAAGCAATTCACTTCAGATCTGTTGAGTTTGATTTTATCCAAACACATTCTCCCCACTAAAGCTGGAAAATTTCCCCTGACAATGTGGAAGGACAATGTTTCATTTCGGCGACAGAGGAACCTCGATTATCTGAAGGACATGGGTGGGGAGTATTTCATTCGGTTAATCAAATTCCGGATAATCAAGTGATATAGCATAGACAAACGTCGGGAACTTGCGATCTTGTTGGATAATTCGATGTGAGGATAATCGAGGATCCTCTGTATATTACTGGATATTCACATTGATACTCTGAACGGCATCATTTCATCTCTGCAGTTTCTTAGTACAACATTTTGAGCGTTGAAGGGCAATGATACTCAGCTGCTTCTGATATACACATTCAGGTATCCATGAAACTGCTGCTCCAGTGTCTACCTCTATTTTTACCACTTTGCCATTCTGTAAGGGAATGCTTCAATATCGGTTGGTGTCACCAGCAATAACCAGTGAGTTCCTCTTCAGACTGATGGTCTGGGCTTTTCTCGGTGTAGATACTCTTCCTACTCTTCAGTTTCTGTGCATTTGCTGTCTGTTGTTGATGCTTCTTCCTCCAACATGCCCACCCAATGTGCTGCAGTTTCCACGCACAGCTCTTTATACCAGCAACTTTCTGCTGTGTGACCTGTTTTTCCACACCAAATTGCAGTTGGCACTCATTTCTCAGTCACTATTTTGTGAAGCCTCACAATTGAAGCCTAGCGGATGTGCTCTCTTAGCTGCCAGTTCCATTGAGGCCATTATTTCTAGCGTTTTCTGTAAGTCTAAGTTTCATAAGACCATAAGACAGGGGAGCAAAAATTAGACCATTCGGTCCATCCAGTCTGTTCTACCATTCAATTATGGCTGATAAGTTTTCTAATCCCATTCTCCTGCTTTCTCCCTGTAAACTTTGACCCCTTGACAATCAAAAACTTATCTATCTCTGTTTTACATTTACTCTCAATGACCTGGCCTCCACAGCCCCCTCTGTGGCACTGAATTCCTCAGATTCACCACTGAAGATGTTTCTCCTTATCTACGTTCAAGAAGGTTGTGCCCTCGGGTTCTCGTCTCTCCTGCCAATGGAAACATCTTCCCAGTGTCCACTTCGTCGAGGCTGTTCAGTATTCAGTAGGTTTCAATTAGATTCCCCCATCATCCTCCTCACCTCCATAGAGTATAGTGCCAGAGAGCCTGTCCAACAGTAATCCTTTCTGGATTGTTTCTCATCTTAAACCTCATACCAATTTGCCTCTGATAGTATCATTCAAGTTGTCTCGAAATTTGCAAAATTCAGCTAACTTGTCTAGAATTTCACCAAACTGGAAGATAGATTCACCATCCTACTGGCTGTGCTGGTGAAATCTGAACCTTTCAGTAATTACCAATGGTTTTGGTGAAAATTGATTTTGTAAGGTTCCTATTATGGCTTTTGTTTTTTTTAAGAGAGGCTTTAAGGCATAGGTGATGAGTTGTCCAGTTGGAATGCAAGCAAGGTAACAGCTTGCAAGACCTTTTAGGTTTTTTTAAAAGTTGGAACAATAGAAGCAGCCTGGATGGGTGTGGCCAACTCTGACAGATCAGGATATTTTAAATTTTAGTTTTTTTAGCTTTGAGATTCAGCGTCAGTTGCTGTTGGAATCTCAACAGAGCAGGAAGCTGCAGTAAAGGTCTCCTGGCTGCTACTCTCCCTGAGTGTTCTCTTGATTGTTTTTCTTTCTCTATCAGTGTCTACTTCCATTCTTAACAGTTTGCCGTTCAGTAAGGGAATGATTCAATATCGATTGGTGTCACCAGCATGGTGGCTCAGTGGTTAGCAATGCTGCCTCACCATGCCAGGGATCTGGGATCGATTCCACCCTCAGGTAACAGTCTGTGTGGAGTTTGCACATTCTTCCCATGTCTGTGTGGGTTTTTTCTAGGTGTTCTGGTTTTCTCCCACAGTCCAAACATGTGCACCTTAGGTGGCTTGGCTGTGGGAAATTGCTCATAGTGTCCAGGGATGTGTAGGTTAGGTGGATTAGTCATGGTAAAAATAGAGTTGTAGAGTGGGTGGGAGGAGGGGGTGAGTCTGATTGGGGTGCTCTTCAGAGAGTTGGCATGGAGTTTTGGGCTGTAGGCCTGTTTCTACACTATAGGGATTCTATGATGACAATTCTCTCTGCTGCTGGTTTGCATATGAGAAAATTGGATTTCTGAATTTGACTTTTTGCCAAGGGATATGTTTATGGGATGTTGCTATCTTGGAAAAGTTAGTAAAAGTTACCGCTGTTAGGTTTTCCTGATTTGGAGATGCCGGTGTTGGACTAGAGTATACAAAGTTAAAAATCACACAACACAAAGTTATAGTCCAACAGGTTTATTTGGAAGCATTAGCTGTTCCTTCATCAGGTCTGGATCTCCTGCATATATCTGTCGGCCAGGGCCCCCTGATTGGCCCAGGTTAACAAACCCAATCAAGGATCTCATAGTCAATGAGTTCCACTTAGTTCTAATCACTACACCAGAGTCCTCATTACTCAGCATTTTCCTTCAGAGTGCAGCATGTGACAAGCTTTTTCTACATTGTTCACCTCTTCCTTTGTCCATGCTGACTGTAATTGCTTCAATGAGTTTTGTTTCCTTTTCTTCTTGATATTGACACACCTTCAAGATCTGAAGTAGATTGACCCAGTGGAATTTTGTAGTGATTGGAATGAGGGCAGGGTGGACCTCCTTGACTATGGAATCTCCTTGATTGGGGCTGGTTAACCTGGGCCAATCAGGGAGCCCTGGCATGACAGATATAAACAGAAGATTGAGAGAGTCTCCTCATTTCTAGGGACTGGTTCTGATCAGGGTGGTCAGAGCCCATGCACTGTGCATGTAAATAAAGGGTGATTTGGTGATGGGATACCGGACTCTGCAATTATTTCAATCTCAAAGGAGCTTTTCTCCTTGTAACCAGTTCCCTTCTTGTGACAGATACCCAGGAGGATCAGGAGGTGGAAAGGTTAAACAACTGATGCCTTATTAAGGGGAGGAGAGGAGTTTATTCTTCAGGATTAGAAAGAGTGAGGACTGCAGATGTTGGTAAGTCAGAGTCAATAAAGTGTGGTGCTGGAAAAATCACAGCAGGTCAAGCAACATCAGATGGGCAGGGGAGTCAATGGTTCAGGTCGGGAGTCCACTCCTGATGAAGGGTTCCAATCCAAAATGTTGAATCTCCTGCTCCTCTGATGTTGCTTGACCTGTTGTGATTTCCCAGCTCTACTCTTTATCAACTCTTCGCTGTCCAGGCAGCAAGATTAGACTCAGCTGTTTCCTGCCCAAAATGGCCAATGACATCATCATTAAGCTGCATGATTGGACTTTTAAAGTGACAACCTGCCATAATTATGTAAGTACACAGCAGCAATAGTCAATGATAGCGTTTTCCATTACCTTTACCGAGATTGCCTTTCCAGTTTCTGATCCAGCTGCCATGATCTTACTTGAATGTCAGATTGTTAGCCTGGAAGCCTATGATAATCAGTTTAATGGCATCAACAACATATCCCCGTGTCAATCAGACCATCAAGATTTACTGTCCAGTCAGATGCGGCCTTACTTGTGGAGGGCAACAACACTGTCCCAATGGAAAAACTCTGGTGTGTGAGTAACCCTCAAGCAAGAAATGTCAACGCTCAGAAACACAGAATCATGGCATGGTTATGTTATAGAGGAGGCCATTCAGCCCCTCAAATCCATACTGACTCTGTGTAAGAACAATTTAACCATTCCTATTGCCTTACTCATTCCCCTTAACCTGGAAATATCTCTTCCTTACAGGTAGTTATGGAATTGCCTTCTGAATGATGTGATTGAACCAGGCAGTGCATTCCAGATCATATGCACTTGTGACAGGGTGAAAGGTTCTCCTCATGTTACCTTTGTTTCTCGTGCCAATTGTTTCAAATCTATGGCTCCTGCACCCCAAACCCTTGGGCAGAAAAAAACAATTTCTCACTGTGAAGAATGCTTAGACCCACATAATTGAAAACCTCAACTCCGAAGCCAGTCAATCTGTTGTACCTGTTCCAAAACAGGATCTTTGCAATTATGCAATTCAAAATGAAATGGGCAGCATGGTAGCTCACTGGTAAGTACTGCTGCCTCACATCAACAGGGACCTAAGTTCAATTCCAACCTCGGGTGATTGTCTGTGTAGAGTTTGCACATGCTCCCCGTAGGAGAAAGTGAGGACCGTAGATGCTGGAGATCAGAGCTTAAAAATGTGTTGCTGGAAAAGCGCAGCAGGTCAGGCAGCATCAAAGGAACAGGAGAATCGACGTTTCGGGTATAAGCCCTTCTTCAGGAATGAGGATCTCCCCCCACACCCCCGTGTCTGTGTGGGTTTCCTCCAGGTGCTCTGGTTTCCTCCGATAGTCCAAAGATGTGCACGATAGGGTAAATTAGCCATGCTAAATTGCCCCATAGTGATCAGGGATGTGTAGGTTAGATGCATTAGTTGGGGGCAAATGCAGAGCAATAGGGTAGGGGAGTGGGTCTGGGTGGGTTACTCTTCAGAGGGTTGGTGTGGACTTGTTGGGCCAAATGGCCAGATTCCACACTGTAGGGAATCTATGGGAGCACAAAAATATCAGAAGCAAAATCAAACTACTGCAGATACCAGAAATCTGAATCAAAAGACAGAAAATTTTGAAAATAACTCAGTACCAAAACAGAGACAGAAAAACAATCAGAAGAGGATTAGGCTGTTTGACCCATCAAATATCACCTTCACTATTCAGCACGATCATGGTTAACATTCTATTTCTAAGCCATACTCCCGCTCTTTCCTCAAGCCTCTTAGCACCTTTAGCGTCTATTTAACTCTTAAATGTCTTCAGTGACCTCTTTGATAGAGAGTTTGCCACCCCTTTGGGGAAAAGATGAATCATAGAATCCCAAAAGTGGGGAAGCTGGCCATCATGCCCATCGAGTCCACACTGAATCTCCCAAGAGCATCCCACCTCGGCCCACCCTGTCCCTGTAATCCTTCATTTCCCACAGGTCACTCACCTAGCCTGCACATCCTTGGACAGTATGGGCAATTTCCCATGTCCATCCACATAACCTGCACAGCTTTGGACTTCTCTGTCTGGTTGACTCTGCGCCCTTGTCCAAACTTGTCAGCATTTTACATGTATCAATGAGATGACGCAGTTACAACATTTAGTGTGGATAATATATGAGGAAGGGTTTAGAGAAATATGGGCCAAATGCTGGCAAATGGGACTAGATCAATTTAGGATAGCTGATCAGCATTTGGACCGAAGGGTCTGTTTCCATGCTGTATGTCTCTATGACTTTACATCAATGCCAGAAGTATAAGGAATAAGGTAGGTGAACTTGCAGCGTGGGTTGGTACCTGGGACTTCGATGTTGTGGCCATTACAGAGACGTGGGTAGAACAGGGACAAGAATGGCTGTTGCACGTTCCAGGGTTCAAATGTTTTAGTAGGATCAGACATGGGGGTAAAAAAGGGGGAGGCGTGGCATTACTTGTCAAAGACAGTATCACAGCAGTGGAATGGACGATGGAAGAGGACTTGCCATCTGAGGTAGTTTGGGCTGAGGTTAGAAATAGGAAAGGTGAGGTCACCCTGTTAGGTGTTTTCTACAGGCCTCCTAATAGTCCTAGAGAAGTAGAGGATAATATTGCGAGGATGATTCAGGAAAAGAGTGAAGGTAGCAGGGTGGTTGTTATGGGGGACTTTAACTTCCCAGATATTGACTGGGAGAGCTATAGCTCGAGTTCATTAGATGGGTCGGTGTTTGTACAATGTGTGCAGGAGGGTTTCCTGACACAATATGTCGACAGGCCAACAAGAGGGGAGGCTATATTGGATTTGGTTCTAGGTAATGAACCAGGCCAGGTGTTAGACTTGGAGGTAGGTGAGCACTTCGGGGACAGTGACCACAACTCGGTGACTTTTACTTTAGTGATGGAGAGGGATAATCGTGCGCCGCAGGGCAAGAGCTATAGCTGGGGGCAGGGAAATTATGATGCAGTGAGGCATGACTTAGGTTGTGTGGATTGGAAAAACAGGCTTCAAGAGAAGAACACTAATGAGATGTGGGGATTGTTCAAGGAGCAGCTACTGCGTGTCCTCGATAGGTATGTACCAGTCAGGCATGGTGTAAAGGGCCTTGTGAGGCAGCCGTGGTTTAGTAAGGAATTGGAGTCCCTTGTGAAAGGGAAGAAGGCGGCATATGTAAAGATGAGGCTTGAAGGTTCAGTAGGGGCGATTGAGAGTTATAAGGTAGCCAGGAAGGAGCTAAAGAGGGAGCTAAGAGAAGCGAGAAGGGGACATGAAAAGTCTTTAGCTGGCAGGATTAGGGAAAACCCAAAGGCTTTCTATAGGTATGTCAAGAATAAAAGGATGACTAGGGTAGGTATCGGTCCAGTCAAGGATAGTAGTGGGAAGTTGTGTGTGGAGGCGGAGGAGATTGGAGAGACATTAAATCAGTACTTTTCATCAGTATTCACTCAGGAACAGGACACTGTTGCTGATGTGAATATGGAATCACAAATAATTAGAATGGATGCCCTGGAAATATGCAGGGAAGAGGTTTTGGGAATATTGGAAAGGATGAATATAGACAAGTCTCCTGGGCCTGATGGCATTTACCCCAGGATCCTATGGGAAGCTAGGGAGGAGATAGCAGAGCCATTGGCCTGGATTTTTATGTCGTCATTGTCAACGGGAATAGTACCAGAGGACTGGAGGATAGCGAATGTGGTCCCATTGTTCAAGAAAGGGAGTAGGGATAGCCCTAGTAACTATAGGCCAGTGAGTCTGACTTCAGTGGTGGGCAAAGTCTTAGAGAGAATGGTAAGGGATAAGATTTATGAACATCTGGGTAGGAATAACGTGATCAGGGATAGCCAGCATGGTTTTGTGAAGGGCAGGTCGTGCCTCACAAACCTGATTGAGTTCTTTGAGAAGGTGACTAAGGAAGTGGATGAGGGTAAAGCAGTAGATGTTGTGTATATGGATTTTAGTAAGGCGTTCGATAAGGTTCCCCATGGTAGGCTAATGCTAAAACTTCGGAGGTATGGCATTGAGGATACATTAGAGGTTTGGATTAGGAATTGGCTGGCTGGAAGGAGACAGAGGGTAGTAGTTGATGGATTATGTTCATCTTGGAGCGCAGTTACTAGCGGTGTACCACAAGGATCTGTTTTGGGACCATTGCTTTTTGTTATCTTTATAAATGATCTAGAGGAAGGACTTGAAAGCTGGGTAAGCAAGTTTGCGGATGACACAAAAGTCGGTGGAGTTGTGGATAGTGAGGAAGGAAGTGGTAGGTTACAGCGGGATATAGATAAGTTGCAGAGCTGGGCGGAAATGTGGCAAATGGAATTCAATGTAGCTAAGTGCGAAGTCGTTCACTTTGGTAGGAATAACAAGATGATGGATTACTGGGCTAATGGTAGGCTACTTGGTAGTGTGGATGAGCAGAGGGATCTTGGTGTCTATGTACACAGATCTCTGAAAGTTGCCACCCAGGTAAATAGTGCTGTGAGGAAGGCATATGGTGTACTGGGCTTTATTGGCAGAGGAATTGAGTTCCGGAGTCCTGAGGTCATGTTGCAGTTGTATAAGACTCTGGTGAGGCCTCATCTGGAGTATTGTGTGCAGTTTTGGTCGCCATACTATAGGAAGGATGTGGAAGCTTTAGAACGAGTGCAGAGGAGGTTTACCAGGATGTTGCCTGGAATGGTAGGAAAATCTTATGAGGAAAGGCTGAGGCACTTGGGGCTGTTCTCATTGGAGAAGAGAAGGTTTAGGGGAGATCTGATAGAAGTGTATAAGATGATTAGGGGTTTAGATAGGGTAGATACTAAGAACCTTTTACCGCTAATGGAGTCAGGTGTTACTAGGGGACATAGCTTTAAATTAAGGGGTGGTAGGTATAGGACAGATGTTAGGGGTAGATTCTTCACACAGCGGGTTGTGAGTTCATGGAATGCCCTGCCCGTATCAGTGGTGAACTCTCCTTCTTTATGTTCATTTAAGCGGGCATTGGATAGGCATTTGGAAGTTATTGGGCTAGTATAGGTTAGGTAGGACTCGGTCGGCGCAACATCGAGGGCCGAAGGGCCTGTACTGCGCTGTATCCTTCTATGTTCTATGTTCTATATCATCTCGTTCTTCTAAACCCTACACGCTGAGTCAATCCAATCTCTCTTCAAGTTAGAAACCTGCCAAGCTAGGGATGCATCTGGTCAGTAACCGCAATGAGAGAAACAGAATTAATGTTTCAGGTCAGTGACCTTTTATTCAAATGGAAGGAATGTTGTTCAAATGAATTTCTTACATATGTAGCACTTGCGTTGACGTACAGAAACCATACTGTTCTTGTTCCTTTCTCCTCACTAATTTGAATCCTTGTTATGGCTTTATTACCTTTATCGGGGACTTGGTAATGAGGCAACTGTCATCTCTTAAGTACAGTGGAATATAGGTGTTTAAATAAATATGAATCTAAATTTGAGCCACATTTATATTTCAGGGCTTCAGGAGAATTATGCAATCAGAACGCTGTGTGATGGCGATGGTGGTGGCAATACCTATCTGGACTTTTTTATTGGCATAGCAAGAAGCAAAGAAACTGCACGTGAAAAAAATATGCTTGAGAAATCAGAGAGGAGAAACAGGAAAAGATCAATTATTATTAGACAGTTGGTTCACTCAGTTGGCAAGTGATGTTATTAGGCGAAAGTGAGGACTGCAGATGCTGGAGATCAGAGTCGAGAGTCTGGTGCTGAAAAAGCACAGCAGGTCATGTGGCATCCAAGGAGCAGGAAAGTCGATGTTTCAGGAAAAAGCCTTTCATCAGGAATGGATTCCTGACCTGCTGTGCTTTTCCATTTCCACACTCTCGAAGTGATGTTATTAGTATGAGTTCAATTCCTACACCAATTTCTTTTTTAAATTTAATCACAAATGTGGGCCTCACAGACTAAACAGCATTTATTGCCCATCCCTAATTGCCTGGAGGTCAATTAAGAGCCAACCACTTTGCTGAGGGTCTGGAGTCACATGTAGGCCAGAGCAGGTAAGGATGGCAGATTTCCTTTCCTGAAGGATATTACTGAATGAAGTACTTTTTTTCCTGACAATTGCCACTGGTTTCATGGTTGTCAGCACAGAAACAGACCTGCTTCAGGCTCTCTGCCTTTATTCCTGATGAATGGCTTTTGCCCAGAATGTCGATTTCACTGCTCCTCGGATGCTGCCTGAACTGCTGTGCTCTTCCAGCACCACTAATCCAGAATCTGGTTTCCAGCATCTGCAGTCGCTGTTTTTACCCCATGGTTGTCTGTGACAACCATCTTTCCTAAACTGTACTAGTCCTATTTGCCTGCATTTGGCTCATATCCCCCTGAACCTTTGCTGTCCATGTACCTGTTTAAATGGCTATTAAATATTAAAATGATACCTGCCTCTATCACTTCCTCTGGTAGCTCATTTTATAAACACTTTACCCTCTGTGTGAAAACATTGCCCCTTAGGTCCCTTTTAAATCTTTCCCCTCTCACCTTAAACCTATGTCCTCTAGTTTGGAACTCTGTTGCCCTGTGGAAAATACCTTGGCTATTCACCTTATCCATGCCCCTCATGATTTTATGAACCTCTAAAAGGTCACCTCTCATCCTTCTAATCTCTACGGAATAAAGTCCCAGCCTAACCAGCATCTTCTTATAACTCAAACCCCCCCCCAGTCTTGGTAAAATCCTAGTAACTCTTTTTTATATCCTTTCCAGTTTAATAACATTCAAGTCACTAGATAGTTACCTGGATCTCTGGATTAATAGACTAATGATAACACCGCTAGGCTATTGCCTCCTCATTGAGATTACCATGGTGGACTCTTCTTCCCAAACTCTTCCCTCGCCTGAGGCGTAGTAACCCTCAGGTTAAGCCAATGAGAGAGCAGTCTTAGGGTCTGGTAAGACTACAGTACCTTTACCTTTTACCTTACTTCGTAATGACTTGGCTGGTCATACTACAGCTCCATTTTGTAGTACACAAGACGAGTCAGAGAGTTATTTTCTCTTTTGTTTCTCTTCTGGGGAATGAGAGCCAGTTCCAGTAAAACTGAAAGGATATGATTAGAGTGAGCTTAAAACACGACAACTTTCAGTATGTCTGGATTCAACCAATCTGTTCATATTATGAGGGGTGGGGAGAGCAGGGCCAGGTGTGGAACTGACATTGACAGCTCACCAGCAGCCATCTTGGTGTGCACCAGAGCATATTACTTCATGGGTAAGATAGGAAATTGGAGTTGAGGGTGGTCAGGTAAGCTGTGATCCCATTGAATGGTGGAAAAGACTCAATGGGCTGAATGGCCACTTTCTGCTCCTAGTCATCTAAGATTCTGGAGGGTATTGACAAATTAGACGCAATAATGGAAATTGCTGGAAAAGCTCAGCAGGTCTAGCAACACCTGTGGAGAGAAATCAGAGTTACCCTTTCAGGTCCAGTGATCCTTCCTCTGAATCTGAAATTGGACCGGGAGCGTTAACTCTGATTTCTTTCTGCAGATGCTGCCAGACCTGCTGAGCTTTTTCCAGTAAATTCGGCGTTTTGTTTCTGATTTCCATCATCTGCAGTTCTTTCAGTTTTTATTGAAAACGTGGATGTTTCCCCTTTGTGGGGCAATCTACAATGACAGGTCATAGTTTTAGGTTGAAGGGACAGCAGATTTAAACAGAAACAAGGAGGATTCACTTCTCTCAAAGGATCATGAATCTGTGGAAACCACTATTCCAAACTGTGCTATAGGCGGGGACACTGAATACATTTAAAGAGGAGATAGACAGATTTCCAATGGTCTTAGGGAGGAACTTAGCAGAAAATCATTGCTTTGTTGTGTTGCAAGAAACCTTGCAATTGTCTGTGAGACTTCTCGCCATGTTATTCACTAGAGAGGCAGAGCATTAGTTTCTGTGAAGCAATAAGAATTCTCGGCATGAAACTGGGTCAAGAAACATCGAGTTAATTAGATGTCCTTATCTACTGGCTTGGTAGGCCCCAGGATTGCAGTACTGAGCTAGGTTAGAAAGAAAGAATTTCACAGAAGATTCATTAGGCTGATTCCAGTCACACAACACCAGGTTATAGTCCAACAGGATTATTTGAAAACACAATCTTTCGGAGCACTGGACCAATGGGCTGAGACGTGGCAGATGGAGTTTAATTCAGATAAATGTGAGGTGCTGCATTTTGGGAAAGCAAATCTGAGCAGGACTTATACACTTAATGCTAAGGTCCTCGGGAGTGTTGCTGAACATAGAGACCTTGGTGTGCAGATTCATAGCTCCTTGAAAGTGGAGTCGCAGGTAGATAGGATAGTGAAGAAGGCATTCGGTATGCTTTCCTTGATTGGTCAGAGTATTGAGTACAGGAGTTGGGAGGTCATGTTGCGGCTGTACAGGACATTGGTTAGGCCACTGTTGGAATATTGCGTGCAATTCTGGTCTCCTTCCTATCGGAAAGCTGTTGTGAAACTTGAAAGGGTACAGAAAGGATGTTGCCAAGTTTGGAGGATTTGAGCTCTAGGGAGAGGCTGAACAGGCTGGGGCTGTTTTCCCTGGAGCGTCAGAGGCTGAGGGGTGACCTTATAGAGGTTTACAAAATTACGAGGGGCATGGATAGGATAAATAGACAAAGTCTTTTCCCTGGGGTTGGGGATTCCAGAACTAGCGGGCATAGGTTTAGGGTGAAAGGGGAAAGATATAAAAGAGACCTAAGGGGCAACCTTTTCACGCAGATGATGGTACATGTATAGAATGAGCTGCCAGAGGATGTGGTAGAGGATGGTACAATTGCAACATTTAAGAGGCATTTGGATGGGTATATGAATAGGAAGGGTTTGGAGGGATATGGGCCGGGCGTTGGCAAGGGGGACGAGATTGGGTTGGGATATCTGGTCGGCATGGATGGGTTCGATCGAAGGGTCTGTTTCCATGCTTGTACATCTCTATGACATCTATGACAGTGCTTCTTCATCAGGTGCTAGTGAGGGAGGAAGACATAGGATTTATAAGGAAAAGATCAACGGGTCATATAACTCATGTAAACGAATTGAATACACCTAAGATGGCTCTTAAATCTTTAATCAGGTTAGAATGCAGGTGCAGGTTTCGATTGGTTCAAATGCAAATCCCAGAATTTCTTTTAAGTCACTGCCCCGAGATAATTCAAGATGTATTCAAGATAAAGGAGGTGACACCTCCAGTGAGACAATGCATTTTCGGCAAAAGGTTTTGTTTGAAGTCTGTTTGTGTTTTAACCTGGAGTCAGATTGGTTTTATTTCCAAGGTAGGAGTTTATAAAATGCCACATTGACTGATTGTCTACAAATCGTATGCTTTTTGAACAATCGAGAGACTGTCTTATGAGGAGAGGTTGGACATGCACTTGTTAGAGTTTAGAAGAATGAGCAGTGACCTTATTGAAACATATAGGATTCTTAGGGAACTTGACAGGGCAGATGCAGGAAGGTTATTCCCCCTTGTGGGAACATCCAGGGCCAGAGGGCATACTCTCAGAATAAGAGGTCACACATTTAAGGCAGAGATAAGGAGGAATTTCTTCTCTTAGAAAGTAGTGAATCTGTGGAATTCTTTACTGCACAGGCCTGTTGAGAGTGGGGCATTAAGTATATTCAAGGTGGAAATGGATTTTTAATCAGTAAATGAATCAAAATTATGGGAAAAGACAGGAAAGTGGATTTGTCTATTATCAGATCAGTCATGGTCTCATTGAATGGCAGATCAGACTTGATGGGCTGAGTGGCCAACTTTCTGCTCCTGTACCTTAAGAATGGTTCTCAAGAAGAGTCATATCAGACTCGAAGCATTAACATTGTTTCTCTTTCCATAGATGTTAACCGACCTGCTGAGTTTTTCAAGCATTCTCTCTGCGTTTGTTTCAGATTTCTAAAATTCACAGTATTTTGCTTTCATATTAAGAGGGTGGCACAGTGGCTTAGTGGTTACCACAGATGTCTCACAATATCTGGGACCCATGTTCAGTCCCAGCTTTGAGCGACTGTCTGCTTGGATCTTGCTCATTCTTCCTGTATTTGCATGGGGTTGCATGGGTTTCCTCCTACAATCCAGTGGTGAGCAGGTTAGGTGGATTGGCTATGATAAATTGCCTATAGTGTCCAGGGATGTTCAGGCTAGCTGAATTAGCCATGGGGAATGCAAGGGGATAGGGTGGGTCTGGGTGGGATGCTGTTCAGAGGGTTGGTGTGGACTCGATGGGCTGAATGGTCTGTTTCCATTCAGGGATTCTGTGATATTAGCTTCATAACAGAGACATCTCCTAAAGAAGGTAATTTATGTTCAACCTTTGTAAAGTTCTGCTTAGGCACAACTTGAGTTTTGGTCACCACTCACTGGGAACATTGTGAGGGTCCTTAACAGGGTGAAGAGGAGATTTACTATAAAGATTCGAGGGATGAGAGATTTTAGTTGAAGGGTTAGATTGAAGACATTGATGGTGTTTTTTGTAGAGTGTAAGAGACTTGAAAGAGATGTACGAATTATGTCAGGACTAGATAAGATAGACAAGGAAAATACTGTGCTGAAAATGTGTTGCTGGTTAAAGCACAGCAGGTCAGGCAGCATCCAAGGAACAGGAAATTCGACGTTTCGGGCCAGATGAAGGGCTCTGGCCCGAAACGTCAAATTTCCTGTTCCTTGGATGCTGCCTGACCTGCTGTGCTTTAACCAGCAACACATTTTCAGCTCTGATCTCCAGCATCTGCAGACCTCACTTTTTAAAGGAAAATACTGTTCCCATTTACTGTTGGTGCGCTATTAGGGGATACAGATTTACAATTTTGAGCAAGAAATTCAAGGAGAATATGAGAAAGATCTTTTTTACTCAGATAGTAGTAGTGACCTTGAAACTCATTGCACATGAAGGTGATGGAAATGGAAAGAATCAATTGTTTTAATCAATTATTAATCAAGAAATCGAGTTGGGAACTGAACAGAAACAAATTACAATTGGGATTGAGTTGTGCTGTGCTGTGGGTTTGACCAGATTATTCCACAGTGAGTTGGCACAGGGTAGATGGGCCAAATGACCTCCTGGTGTCTTGTAATGAATGTATGTCTTTGTAAAACCTTAATGCACCCCAGTTTACTGCCTAGCATCTTGCATTATAACAACAACAGTTTACTGCCTGGCATCCTGCATTATAGCAACAACACTTGAAAAGTACACCATTGACTTTATGAAAAGAAAATTGGGATATTCTGAAGATCATACAAGGTGCTATATCAATGCAAGTCCTTTTCTTTCTCTTTTCACTTTTCATTTGCATTTTCATGACGAAGCAGCATAATTTTAAGTTGAAGGACAAGTGGTTTTGAGGGAATTTGAGGAAAAATGTTTTTTCCCAGTGGGTGGTTGTGAGTCTGGAATGCACTGCCTGGGAGGAAGGTTGGGCTGGGAAGTCTCACAACCTTCAAAAAGTATGTGGATAAGTCAGAGATATGTACAGCACAGAAACAGACTCTTCATCCATGCTGACCAGATATCCTAAACTAATCAAGATCCATTTGCCAGCATTTGGAAATATCCCGATAAACCCTTCCTATTCATATACCCATTCAGACATCTTTTAAAATGTTATAATTGTACCAGCTTGTACCACTTCCTCCGGCAGCTCATTCCATACATGTACAACCCTCTGTGTGAAAAAGTTGCCCCTTAGGTCGCTTTTATATCTTTCCCCTCTCACCCTAAATCTATGCCCTTTAGTTTTGGATTCCCCTACACTGGGAAAAAGACTTTGGCTACTCATCCTATCCAGGCCCCTCATGATTTTATAAACTTCTGTAAGGTTACACCCCCCACCCCACCCCCAAGTCTCTGATGTTCGAGGGAAAATAGCCCCAGCCCAATCAGCCTCTCTCTGTAGTTCAAACACCCAGCCCTAGCGATGTCTTTGGAAATCTTCTCTGCACCCTTTCAAGTCTCACAACACACTTCTTGTAAAAGGGAGGCCAGAAATATCATTACATTCAAAGCTGTGGGTCAAATGATGGAAAGAGAT
Organism: Hemiscyllium ocellatum; assembly: GCF_020745735.1. Lineage (NCBI taxonomy): Eukaryota > Metazoa > Chordata > Chondrichthyes > Orectolobiformes > Hemiscylliidae > Hemiscyllium > Hemiscyllium ocellatum. The sequence goes on from NC_083409.1 coordinate 107,534,797, forward strand.
TAGAATATGTTTATAGTAGTTCTTATCAGAACAGACTCAATGGGCTGAAGGGCCTCTTGTGTACTGTATGATTCACACACACACATAGTGATGGGACCTGAGTTGACAGGCAATAGTCAGCATGGTTATTAAGAAAAATGTGACTGCTAATTAACGTTTCCTTTTTAAGTTATGCAAACAGTGCTATCATTTTTTGCTTGCATTCATGTAAATATCTTGAAAAGATTGTGGTGTCACAGCTTGAGCCAGTCTTCATCCCATTTCAACCTTCATTCCTGAGCCATGGCATTGAGAAACAATTTTAATGAAAGCAGATACAAAGGCACCTGCTGTTTCAGGGTTTCCTGTAAATCTAGGCAGGGTCACAGTTTGCAATTCCAATATCTGATGTTAATATGAAGGGCTCAGCATGACATTCTTCCTGCCAAAGACACTGCCAACATCCCCCCCCAACAACTTGCAAACACCAGTATTGTCTCTGAGATTGCCGACAATTCTAATCATTCACAGTTAATGTCGAAAAGGGATTTTCTTCTTATTCATTCATGGGAATGTAGGCATCACTGGCTAGGCCAGCATTTATTGCCCATCCCTAATTGCCCAGAGGGCAGTTGAGAGTCAACCACATATCTGTAGGTCAGGAGTCACACATAGGTGAGATCAGGTAAGCTTCCTTCCCGAAAGGTCATTCATGAACCAGATGGGTATTTCCTGACAATTGCCACTGGTTTTAAAATCATCATTCGGTTCTTCATTTGAAAATTTTATGCAAGTGAAATTCCACCATCTGCAATGTGATGCCGGGTCTTCAGAACGTTACTTGGGTCTCTGGACTAATAGTCTCAGCAATAATACAACTGAGCCATCACCTATTGCAAGTTAGACTATTCTTTACTTTGCTCTACAAAGGATGTCTTCATTCAACCAATTAGCTTCTGTGGAACATGAGAAAAGGGAAAGGATTTTTCTAATAATGTTGCTTATGAGGCGTGAAGGTTCAGTAGGGGCGATTGAGAGTTATAAGGTAGCCAGGAAGGAGCTAAAGAGGGAGCTAAGAGAAGCGAGAAGGGGACATGAAAAGTCTTTAGCTGGCAGGATTAGGGAAAACCCAAAGGCTTTCTATAGGTATGTCAAGAATAAAAGGATGACTAGGGTAGGTATCGGTCCAGTCAAGGATAGTAGTGGGAAGTTGTGTGTGGAGGCGGAGGAGATTGGAGAGACATTAAATCAGTACTTTTCATCAGTATTCACTCAGGAACAGGACACTGTTGCTGATGTGAATATGGAATCACAAATAATTAGAATGGATGCCCTGGAAATATGCAGGGAAGAGGTTTTGGGAATATTGGAAAGGATGAATATAGATAAGTCTCCTGGGCCTGATGGCATTTACCCCAGGATCCTATGGGAAGCTAGGGAGGAGATAGCAGAGCCATTGGCCTGGATTTTTATGTCGTCGTTGTCAACAGGAATAGTACCAGAGGACTGGAGGATAGCGAATGTGGTCCCATTGTTCAAGAAAGGGAGTAGGGAAAGCCCTAGCAACTATAGGCCAGTGAGTCTGACTTCAGTGGTGGGCAAAGTCTTAGAGAGAATGGTAAGGGATAAGATTTATGAACATCTGGGTAGGAATAACGTGATCAGGGATAGCCAGCATGGTTTTGTGAAGGGCAGGTCGTGCCTCACAAACCTTATTGAGTTCTTTGAGAAGGTGACCAAGGAAGTGGATGAGGGTAAAGCAGTAGATGTTGTGTATATGGATTTTAGTAAGGCGTTCGATAAGGTTCCCCATGGTAGGCTAATGCTAAAACTTCGGAGGTATGGCATTGAGGATACATTAGAGGTTTGGATTAGGAATTGGCTGGCTGGAAGGAGACAGAGGGTAGTAGTTGATGGATTATGTTCATCTTGGAGCGCAGTTACTAGCGGTGTACCACAAGGATCTGTTTTGGGACCATTGCTTTTTGTTATCTTTATAAATGATCTAGAGGAAGGACTTGAAAGCTGGGTAAGCAAGTTTGCGGATGACACAAAAGTCGGTGGAGTTGTGGATAGTGAGGAAGGAAGTGGTAGGTTACAGCGGGATATAGATAAGTTGCAGAGCTGGGCGGAAATGTGGCAAATGGAATTCAATGTAGCTAAGTGCGAAGTCGTTCACTTTGGTAGGAATAACAAGATGATGGATTACTGGGCTAATGGTAGGCTACTTGGTAGTGTGGATGAGCAGAGGGATCTTGGTGTCCATGTACACAGATCTCTGAAAGTTGCCACCCAGGTAAATAGTGCTGTGAGGAAGGCATATGGTGTACTGGGCTTTATTGGCAGAGGAATTGAGTTCCGGAGTCCTGAGGTCATGTTGCAGTTGTATAAGACTCTGGTGCGGCCTCATCTGGAGTATTGTGTGCAGTTTTGGTCGCCATACTATAGGAAGGATGTGGAAGCTTTAGAACGAGTGCAGAGGAGGTTTACCAGGATGTTGCCTGGAATGGTAGGAAAATCTTATGAGGAAAGGCTGAGGCACTTGGGGCTGTTCTCATTGGAGAAGAGAAGGTTTAGGGGAGATCTGATAGAAGTGTATAAGATGATTAGGGGTTTAGATAGGGTAGATACTAAGAACCTTTTACCGCTAATGGAGTCAGGTGTTACTAGGGGACATAGCTTTAAATTAAGGGGTGGTAGGTATAGGACAGATGTTAGGGGTAGATTCTTCACACAGCGGGTTGTGAGTTCATGGAATGCCCTGCCCGTATCAGTGGTGAACTCTCCTTCTTTATGGTCATTTAAGCGGGCATTGGATAGGCATTTGGAAGTTATTGGGCTAGTATAGGTTAGGTAGGATTCGGTCGGTGCAACATCGAGGGCCGAAGGGCCTGTACTGCGCTGTATCCTTCTATGTTCTATGTTCTATGTTATTCCGATTGTTCGTTTTGATTTATTGTCACGTGTAGCTAAGTACAATGAAAAGCTTTGTAGACGGCACGGTGACATAGTGGGCAGCACGGTGGCACAGTGGTTAGCACTGCTGCCTCACAGCGCCAGAGACCCGGGTTCAATTCCCGACTCAGGCGACTGACTGTGTGGAGTTTGCACGTTCTCCCCGTGTCTGCATGGGTTTCCTCCGGCTGCTCCGGTTTCCTCCCACAGTCCAAATATTGCAGGCCAGGTGAATTGGCCATGCTAAATTGTTAGGTGATGGGGTAAATGTAGGGTTTATGGGTGGGTTGCACTTTGGCGGGTCGGTGTGGACTTGTTGGGTCGAAGGGCCTGTTTCTAAATGTAAGTAATCTAATTTAATCTTTGTTTGCGAGCAGTACAGGCAGATCATAGTAAGCAAGGACATACAGATCACAGTGTGAAGAAAACTTAGACAATGTGAGGCATACAGGTTACACCATACAGGCCATACATGAGGCAAGATCAAGATTAACATCATTTGAAGTTAGACAGTCCACTCATCAGTCCAATATTGGCAGGAAAGAAGCTGTTCTTGAACCTGTTGGTGCATGTGTTCAAGCTTCTGTCTCTCCTGCCTGATGGAAGGGGTTGTTGGAGGTCATTAATGGGATAGGAAGGGTCTATGATGATGTTGGCAGTCTTTCTGCAGCAACGAGAAGTGTAAGTGGAGTCCGTGGATGGGAGGCTGGTTTCTGTGATGGTCTGGGCTGTGCACACAATATTCTGTAGTTTCTCACGGTCCTGGGCACAGCAGTTGCCGTATCTGGCTATAATGCACCGGGACAGGATGCTTTCAATGGCACACCTATAAAAATTAGTGAGGGTCCTGATGGACTCGCCAACTTTTCCAAGCTGCCTGAGGAAGAACAAGTGTTGTTGTACCTTCTTGACCATTTCATCTACATGAGAAGCCCAGGACAGATTGTCAGTTACTGTCACTCCCAGGAATTGACGCTCTCAACTCTCTCAACTTCCAATCCATTGGTGTTGATGGAGGCGTATTGTCCTCTTTTCTTTCTGAAGTCAGTGGTCAGTTCTTTAGTTTTGCTGACATTGGGAAAGGGGTTGTTCTCATTGCAACATGCCATCAAGCCCTCTATTTCTTTCTTGTATTCTGACTCATAATTGTTTGATGTCTGTCTTACCTCAGCCATATTATTCTTGAAGATCTTGGAACTCCAGTTCTGACCTCATGCACATTCTTGATTGGATCAATCCACACCGCCCCCACCCCCCCCCACCCCCCACGTTTACATCAGGCAGAAGACGCAGAAGCCTGAACACACACACACTAACAGGTTCGTGAACAGCTTCCCTGCCATTATTAGACTGATGAACGGACTCTCTAGTCTCAAATTATGCTGATCTTGTTAATGTTGATCTCGCATAGCACAAGCCCCGTGCAATGGTAACCTATATGCTTCTCAGTCTTGTTGATCTGTATGTACTGTTCGTAAACAAAGTTAAAAATCACACAACACCAGGTTAGAGTCCAACAGGTTTAATTGGAAGCACACTAGCTTACGGAGCGACGCTCCTTCAGGTGGTGAAGGAGTGGCGCTCCAAAAGCTAATGTGCTTCCAATTAAACCTGTTGGACTATGACCTGGTGTTGTGTGATTTTTAACTTTGTACACCCCAGTCCAACACCGGCATCTCCAACTCATAAACAAAGCTTTTCATTGTACTTGGGTGCATGAGACAAGAAATCAATCAATCAATCATCACTGACAACATTATCAACCCCCAAGCCCCTAAATTCTGGGATTCCCTTCCTACAACTCTTTTTCCCCTTCAACTCTTTAATTCTTTATTTTTTCTTTGAGATACTGTTTAAAGATGTACCTCTTTGACTGAGCTTTTTGTTTCATCTGCTCCTTTGTAGTTTAATACCACATTTTACCTGGCAATGCTTTTCTGAAGTATCTTGGTAGATTTTCAGTGATTTTTGGAGATAGCGTAAATATTCAATTTGTCGGTGTACACGGCCTTTAGCTGTGGTGACACTGGACTTTCCAGAAAATCATGGACCCTGCCTTACCCTCAACCCAACCCGCCCACCAGGAAAAGAGTTGGGAGGGAACCCAACCATGATCCCAAAGGCTGTCCTACAGAAGGATTGTGCCCCTTATTTGAGAGGAAGTCATGGCTCAATTGACTGCTCTGAAGTCACGCCTCTGCCACACCAGGAATATTGTGTGGAGGTGGGGGTTAAAGGTCAGCATGATCTCATGTTTGACACCTGTGTTGGACTTTACAAAGTCCCTTAAGAAGTTTCCTCTCCTTGTCTGACTCTGGGGCACACAGCTAAAGCTTATTGTGGACTTCTCCCTGCTTCAGGTAAAATTCCAGCAAGGGTAAGATGAGAGTCTTAAGAGGGCATTAATTAGGACTTATGAAACTTAATGGGCCCAATGGTAGACTGGTTCCCCTGTGCTTCCTGGGTGACACGACACAATACAGGATGAAAGATTATTTGGGACGTACAGGAATATAGGGTTGAGTTTAAAATCAGGAATTCCTGAAGAAGGGCTTATGCCCGAAACATTGATTCTCCTACTCCTCGGATGCTGCCTGGCCTGCTGTGTTTTTCCAGCACCACACTTTTCAACCCTGAGTTTAAAATCAGATCAGCCATGATCTTATAGAATGACTCAAAGGGCAGAAGGCCTACTTTTATCCCTGTTCCTTGCTCATCATTTGGTTTACCTGTAAAATCCAGCCTCTTGTTTGCTCAGAAATGTTTTCTTCAATTCAGTTTCCTCCCGCTTTGGTCACTCTGAAATAACTCCACAAAGGCCAATATCCCGTCACCAAGTCAACCTTTATTTACAAGTGCATAGTACATGACACTGACCCAGCTCACACAGAGCCAGCTCCCAGAGTGAGCAGAACCCCTGACACTCCTGCTCTTATCTGTCAGCCAGGGTTCCCTGACTGGGCCACATTAACAGCCTCAATCAGGGAACTGACATTCTATGAGGTCTTCCTGGCTGAACTCATTCCAATCACTGCACATGTGATTAAATCTCAATGTGATTACACTTCTAGATTTGTGCTCGAGCCAAATAACGCAAAGAGGAATGATGAGATTGTTAAAGTATACTGGCCAGTTGAAGTCTCATGTACTGTTTGAGCGTGAGTGAGGTGTCCTTAATGAGAAATGGCGTAAGGCACAAAGATAAAATATGTCAACATGGCCACACCTGTGCCGAGTCAGCTATTTGTTATCGAAGCAATAGCAGGGACTATGAGCAGATCCCCAGAATAATGCTCTCAGGATTGAAACCCCAACACCATCACTGTTGATACTTAAATTCCAATCATTAATTTGGATTATAAAGCTAGTCTTTTAATAGAGTCTATGAAACCAACATTAATTGTTGTGAAAACACATCTGGTTCACCAATGTCCTTCTGGGATTGAGTACCTGGACTATGTATGGCTCCAGACCTGCAGTAAAATGGTCAACTCTTAACTGCCCCCTTTAAAGGCTGAGCGAGCCATTCAGTTCAAGGGTACAGGCAGTGCTTCTATAACATGATGGTTGAGTTCTTTTGCAACCCCCACCACCCCATCCCCACCCCAGTATAGAAAAACCACACTTTAGAAACAGCGCTTGAAGTGTTGGCGAGGTAATCACTTTACAACAAACACACGTTTTAAAAGTTCACCGTTTAGAAGCAGCATCCCCAACTCATCAGTCGCATTACAGCAAATTCTCATTAACAAAATGCATGTCATAGCAGAATGACCTGTAGTTAGGGACAGGAAACAAATGCTGCCCTGGCCACCTACTCCCACATCCCATGAGAAAATCAAAAATATGAATAAAAACTCCATTCTACAGACCAAGCTCATAATCTAGACTAACATTTCAATGCAGTAGAGAGGTAGCATAGTACTCTTAGAGATTAAGTTTCTCATACAAAACCTCAAGCCCCCCACCTTCCAGATCAGTGGATATAAAAAGGCACATGCTTGGCATTTATGGGAGGCAATGGTCTATTGTATTATCGCTGAACTGTTAATCCAGATACCCAGGTAATGTTCTGGGGATACAAACAGAAATTGATGGAAAAGCTCAGCAGGTCTGGCAGCATCTGTGGAGAAAAAGCAGAGTTAACATTTCGGGTCCAATGGGTTTGATTCCCATCCCAATGTGTGGTTCAATTTGAACTCAATTTTAAAAATACTGGATTTAAGAGTCTCATGATGATCATGAAATGATTGTCAGGAAAAACCCAACTGGTTCAGTCATGTCCTTTAGAGAAGGAAACTCCCATCCTTAATTGTCTACTTGTGACTCCAGACCCACAGCAATATGGCTGACTCTTGACAACCCTCTGGACAAGTTAGGGAAGGACAATAAATGCTTCATAGCCAGCGGTGCCCACATCCTGTAAATGAACCAACAGGAAGGCCAGTTCTGGACATCTTTCCAGCACAATCAACCCTCAACTACTAAAGCAGATTGTGGAAATGCTAACTCATTTCCTGTGCACCCTTCCCACACCAGCTGAGGTGACCATGAAGGACTATCCTTCTCAACCTCTCCCTTCGTCTGAGGCATACAGCCTTCAGGTTAAATCACCTAATGAAGGGCTTTTGCCTGAAACATCGATTTTCCTGCTCCTGACCTGCTGTACTTTTCCAGCACCATTCTAACCTTGACTCTAATTTCCAACATCTGCAGTCCCCACTTCTGCCTTAAATCACCACCAGTTGTCTCTTTCTCGTTAGATAGAGCACCCCTTTAGACATAGGGGAAAATGTTGACTTTACTTTTCCTACGATGTGGAGGTGCTGGTGTTGGACTAGAGTGGACCGGGTCAGATGTCATATGACTCCAGATTAGCCTGGGACCACAGTGGCTCGGTGGTTAGCACTGCTGCCCACAACACCAGGGACTCGGGTTTAATTCCAGCCTCGGGCGACTATCTGTGTGGAGTTGGCACATTCTCCCCGTGTCTGTGTGAGTTTGCTCCCAACATCCAAGGATGTGTTAATTAGGGTGGATTGGCCATATCACATTGCCCATAGTGTTCATGAATGTGGAGGCTAGGTAGGTTAGTGATGGGCAATGGAGGGTTACAAGCTTTTATCGCTTGACAAAGGAGCAGTGCTTTGAAACTTGTGATTTTAAATAAACCTATTGGACTGTAACCTGGTGTCATGTGACCTCTGACCTGACCTTTCCTATGCACATGCAGGATTTCTGTGTGTTCCTGTTATGACAACGATTATACTTGACAGGAATTAATAGGCTGTAAATCATTTTAGGATGTCTTGAAGGCTTGGCATTTGTTTTAGGAAAGCATGTTTATTATTTTCTCTTTCTATAAATGCTGATCATGAATTGATTTGGGTTTCAGATGGTGCCACAAACACTTCACACAAGGTTCACTTTCCATCATTTATGCCTAATTACACACAGTGATTGCTGGACATGTAGATGCTGGAAACCAGAAACAAAAGCAGAAATCACTACGAAAACAGTGCAGGTCATGGAGTCATAGAGTCATAGAGATGTACTGCACAGAAACAGACCCTTCAGTCCAACCAGATATCCCAACCCAATCTAGTCCCAACTGCCAGCACTTGGCCCATATCCCTCCAAACCCTTCCTATTCATATAACAGTCCAGATGCCTTGTGAATTTTGTAATTGTACCGGCCTCTACCACTTCCTATGGCAGCTTATTCCATATACGTACCACCCTCTGCATGATAAAGTTGCCCTTAGGTCCTTTTTATATATTTCCCCTCTCAACCTAAACCTATGCCCTCTTGTTCTGGACTCCACCACCCCAGGGAAAAGACTTTGTCTATTTATCTTATCTGTGCCCCTCATGATTTTATAAATATAAATAAGGTCACCCCTTAGCCTCCAATATTCCAGGGAAAACAGCCCCAGCCTGTTCAGCTTTTCCCTGTAGCTCAAATCCTCCAACACTGGCAACATCCTTGTAAATCTTTTCTGAACCCTTTCAAGTTTCACAACATTTTTCCAATAAGAAGGAGACCAGAATTGTACGCAATATTCCAACAGTGGCCTAACCAAAGTCCTGTACAGCCACAAAATGGCCTCCCACCTACTTTACTCAATACTCTGACCAATAAAAGAAAGCATATCAAACACCTTCTTCACTATCCTATCTACCTGCGACTCCACTTTCAAGGAGCTATGAACCTGCACTCCAAAGTCTCTTTGTTCAGCAACACTCCCTAGGACATTACCATTAAGTGGAAATTCTGCTAAGACTTGCTTTCCCAAAGTGCAGCACCTTGCATTTATCTAAATTAAACTCCATCTGCCACTCTTCAGCCCATTGGCTCAGCTGGCCAAGATCCTGTTGTAATCTGAGGGAACCTTCTTCGCTGTCCACTACAACTCCAATTTTGGTGTCATCTGCAAACATACTAACTATACCTCTTACATCCAAATCATTTATATAAATGATGAAAAGCAATGGACCCAGCACCCATCCTTGTGGCACTCCACTGGTCTGTCAGTATCTGTGGAGAGAGAGAGAGAGAGAGAGAGAGAGAGAGAGAAAGCAGAGTTTATGTTTCAAATCCAGTGACTCTTCTACAGAGTTTTGCTTTCTCTCCGCAGATGCTGCCAGACCTGCTGAGTTTCTCCAGCAGTGTCTGCCTTTGTACAGGGATTAAAATGATATGATAATCTTCGGAAAGTAAACCACCGAAATCAGACTACTTGACACTTGTTTGTTAACCTGAACATTTTCAGCCTCTCGCTACACAAAACGTCATTTCACAAATATCACAGAGTGCAGAAAGAGGTCATTCAACTCATCTTGTGAAACAAGTATCACTATTAGTGCCAACCTGCTGTGTTCTACACAAATCCCTAAAACCCTCTTGAATGGCTCAATTGAACATGCCTCCACTACATTTCCAGGCAGTGTATTCCACGCCCTCACTACTTGCTATGTGAAAATGTTTATCCTCACTTCACACTTACTTCTTTTGCACATCACTTCCACAACCTTGTCCCGCAGAAATCTCTTATCTCTTCAATGAGCTTAATGGCCTCTTTCTGAAACATAACTCTTCTGGGATTTCAACTGAGGAGAGGGATGAGCTGCTTACTTCAGTAATCAGTCTGCCTCGATGAGTGAAATGGGGGGATAGTTGAATAGGTGTGAGCCAGCGTTAGACCAGAGTAGACTGCTCATTCAGAATCATAGAACCCCTACAGTGTAGATGCAGGCCATTTGGCCCATTGAGACAACATTGTGCATCTGAACATCATCCCATGCAGACCCAGCTCGACTCAATCCCAAAAATCCTGCATTTCCTATGGTTAACCCACCTAGCCCACACATCCTAGAACACAATGGACAATGTGACATGGCCAATCCACCTGAACCTGCACATCCTTTGAAAGCAAACCCACACAGACACGGGGAGAAAGTGCAAAGTCTGCACAGACATTCGCCCAAGGATGGAATCAGACCCGATGGCCTGGTGCTATGAGGCAGTAGTGCTAACCACTGAGCCACCATGTCCCCAGGCTAATGCTGATGGAATATGGGTTCAAATCCCATCATGGTGAAATTTGAAACCAATAAAAATCTGGTTTTGAAAAGTATTATGGAGTCACAGAGATGTGCAGCAAGAAAACAGACCCTTCAGTCTAATTCATCTATGCCGACCAAATATCCGAAATTAATCTAGTCTTATTTGCCAGCATCCCTCTAAACCTTTCCTGTTTATGTACCCATCCATTTGTAATTGTATCGGCTTCCATCACTTACTCTGGCAGTTCCTTCCGTATACACATGACCCTCTGTGTGAAAAGATTGCCCTTTAGGTCTCTTTTAAATCTTATCCCTTTCACCTTAAACCTAGACCTTCTAGTTTTGGACTCCCCTACCCTGGGGAGAATACCTTGGCTATTCACTCTATCCATGTCGCTCATGATTTTATAAGTTTCTATTGTGACTAGATTAGATTAGACTGACAGTGTGGAAACAGGCCCTTCGGCCCAACAAGTCCACACCGACCCGCCGAAGCGAAACCCACCCATACCCCTACATTACCCCTTACCTAACACTACGGGCAATTTAGCATGGCCAATTCACCTGACCCGCACATCTTTGGACTGTGGGAGGAAACCGGAGCACCCGGAGGAAACCCACGCAGACATGGGGAGAACGTGCAAACTCCACACAGTCAGTCGCCTGAGTCGGGAATTGAACCCGGGTCTTCAGGCGCTGTGAGGCAGCAGTGCTAACCACCGTGCCACCGTGCCGCCCACTATTAGGTCACCCCTCAACCTCTGACCCTCCAGGGAAAGCAGCCCCACCCTATTCAACCTCTCTCTACACTCAGATCCTCCAACCTTGGCAACATGCTTGCAAATCTTTCTGAACCCCTTCAAGTTTCGCAACATCCTTTCTACAGCTGGGAGACCAGAATTGAAAGCAGTATTTCAAAAGTGGCCAAACCAATGTCCTGTACAGCCACAACATGACCTCCCAACTCCAGTACTCAATGCACGAACCAATAAAGGTGTTGTATTATGCAATCATATCTTTCTTTTTATCCACTCTATATCTCGGTTTGTTTTCTCTCTCATGGCAGTCTCCTCTTAGATTTTTACAGCACAGAAGGAGATCATTTGGCCTATCGTGTCTTTCCCAGTCAATAAAGTTCTGACAACACTAATCCCATTTCCCATCACTTGGCCCATAGCCCAGGCGGCTATGGCAACACAAGAGAATATTTAAATACTTTTTAAATGTTACAAGAGTTTCTGACTCAACCAACCTTTCAGGCAGTGAGTTCCAGATGCTCATCACCATCTGATTTGTGTTTTTTTGAGTGCGTGTTGTACCTACAACATTGCATAGATAGCATCCCTAGGTCAGTATCTGACAATTCCTAGCACCTCAGGGTTGATTAGCGAATCTCATGCAAGCTGAAACTTACCGAGCAGAGGACATCAGTATGTTGAATTCATTTGAATGAGCTCTGTTGTCACATTCACTCATGTACCTGTTTAATGGCAGGCACGGTGGCTCAGTGGTTAGCACTGCTGCCACATAGTACCAGAGACCCAGTTGATTCCAGCCTTGGGTGTCTGTCTGTATGGAGTTTGCACATTTTCCCTCTGTCTGCATGGGTTTCCTCCCACAATTCAAATGTGTGCAGGTTAGGTGGATTGGCCATGCTAAATTGCCCATGGTGTCCAGGGTTGTGCCGGCCAGGTGGTTTAGCCGTGGGGAGACGCAGAGTTACAGGAATAGTGCAAGGAGATGAGTCTGGGCGGGATGCTCTTCAGAAAGTATGTATGGGCTTGATGGGCTGAATGGCCTGATTCCACTCTGTAGGAACTCTGTGAAATGATGAGTCCAGTGAAAAGTTTACAAGTCGCCACTCACGACACCATCTGAGGTACAAAGGTAACTGGGTATTGATTCTTAAGTACAAATTCTTAGGAGAAAACAACATCAGAAAAATTAAAAAGTAAGAAGTCCAGCATTACAAATCATAAAAATAAATTAGAAAACAGAGAAATGAAAAGTTCACAATAACAGTCCATCCAGCCCAGTCCTCACCAGCACCTAGCCTCTAGTCCACACTGGGTCTTGACTCCACACCGCACCAAGCTTAATCCAAAAGCTTTAGAGATGAACAGTTATAGAATCACAAAATCATAGAGTCCTACATGGAGACAGGCCCTTCAGCCCATTCTGCTCTACGCTACCAAAATATCCGTCCATGCTAACCCCATTCTTTGCAATTAGCCCATATCCTTCTAATCCTTTCCTCTTTGTGTATTCGTCCAAATGCCTTTTAAATGTTACGAATGTAGGTACCTCAGCAACTTCGAGTAAAAAATGAGGTCTGCAGATGCTGGAGATCACAGCTGAAAATGTGTTGCTGGTCAAAGCACAGCAGGCCAGGCAGCATCTCAGGAATAGAGAATTCGACGTTTCGAGCATAAGCCCTTCATCAGCAACTTCTATTGGCAGCCCATTCCATGTGAGCACCACCCTCGATGTAAAAATGATGCCCCTCAGCTTACCATTTATTCTTTCCCCTTTAACCTTTAACTGATTCCGCCTAATCCTTGATTCCACAACCCTGGGAAAAAACTGAGTGCATTCACCCTAGCCATGCCTCTCATACATCTCGATAAGATTTCCCTCCATCATTTCCTCTGCTCTAAAAAGAAAGTCCTAGCTTGTCCAACCTCTCCCTATAACCCAGACTCTTGAGTCCTGGCAACATCCTTATAAATTTTGTTTGCACTCTTCCCAGTTTAATAAAATCCTTTCTATAACAAGTTGACGAAAACTGAACACTAGACTCCAAGTGCAGCCTCACCAATGTCCAAAATGAGTTATAGAGTTATAGATACCTACAGCACTAACAAAAAAAGCCCTTCAGCCCATTGTATGCACACTGGGCAAAATAACAACTACCTTTCAATTCTAACCCCATTTTACAGCATTTGTCCCACAACCTTGTATGCCTAGACATCACAAGTGCACACCGAAAGTCTTCTCAAATAGTCTGAGGGTTTCTGCCTCTCCCACCCTTATTGGTAGTGAGTTTCAGATTCCAACCACCCTCTGAACAACATTTCTGTAACCTGATTGGTTAATACAGCCCACAGCTCAAGAAGAGGCCTTGAAAGCTCAAAGCTGATTTTGTGATATTTCCATCTAAACTTGGAGCCCAGACACTGATTTGGCCCAGTAATGTTAACAGGTGAAACTGAGGACTGCAGATGCTGGAGGTCAGAGTCAAAAAGTGTGGTGCTGGAAAAGCACAACAGATCAGGAGCATCCAAGGAGCGAGCGAGTTGACCTTTGGGGCATAAGCTCTTCATCAGCCCTGATGAAGGGCTTATGTCCGAAACGTCAACTCTGCTACTCTTCGAATGCTGCCTGGCCTGCTGTGCTTTTCCAGCACCACAGTAATATTAACATCCCTTGGACCTTCACAAGGTCAGCTAGTGAGTTTTTATTGAGAGCCTTTGAGTCATGCCTTCACTTCTTGATAAAATCAAGAAAAATTAAATCAAAACCACTTGGAATTAGAAGAGATAAAATTTGAAGAACACACAGTAAATTATATCCTTGCTCTGCTTGAGCAAAGATTTCCACTGATTGCCTTCTCATCCTATCCATTTTCTTTTCCACAGAAGCTTCTTCTTTTTTTTCAGGTTGAATTATGGTTCCTTCAGAAATGGACAGCTTCACAACATTTCTCCACCACCCCATCTCCTAATGCCCTGTCCTTGTGACCGCTGGGCGACACAACTGCATGGAAGCAGGAACTCAAACGCCTTAGTGCAGCAGAGGTCATATATTAGAAGTTGAGCTTCCCAAGATACCCCCCCCCCCCACCAATGTCTTTGCATTCTGTTCTTGTGACACTGCTTGGTGTTCCAAGCCAGAAAGGACTCTAAGTTAGAAACATCCAGTAGCACCTCTCCAACACCATGAGCAAGCAGGTGTTTTGTTTCCAATGCTAGCCCGAATATAGAATCTCAAGGAGCAGGGGAACTGCTTGTATGAGTCATCAAATCTCATTGGACCCTGTATCTGAAGCATGCATTAACAGCCTAGGAGAGAGGCTGACGTGGTGGTGGTGATGTCATTAAACTAGCAATTCAGCTTATTATGCTGGTGACATTGGCTCAAATCCCACCATAACAGATGGTGAAAATTGAATTTAATAAAAATCTGGAATGAAAAGCTAACCTAATAGCAATCAGGCTCCCATGTCATGCTCCTACTTATTGACTGCAGTTCTGCCTTCAGCACCAGAATTCTAAAAAAAAACTCATCCCTAAACTCTGAGGCCTAGGTCTCAGCTTCCTCCTCTGTAACTGGATCCTTGACCCCTGACCTATGAACCACAATCGGCAACAATAGGTGACATCACTTCCTCCACCATAATCCTCAACACCGGTGGCCCACAAGGCTGTGTACTCAGCCCCCTGCCATACTCCTTATACACTCACGCCTCTGTGCTAAATTCCACCTCAACTCCATCTGCGATTTGCTGGCGACACCATCATTATATGGTGGATCTCAAACAACGAGGCAGAGCTCAGGAAAGAGAGTGAGCGCTTAGTGGCATGTTGTTGAGACAACAATCTCTCCATTAATGCCGGCAAAATGAAGGAGCTGGTCATTGAATTCAGGAAGCAGAGTGGAGGGCATGCCCTTGTCTGTGTCAATGGTGGTGAGGTGGAGATGGTTGAGAGCTTCAGGTTCCTGGGAGTGATGATCACCAATAATCTGTCCTGGTCCACTCATGATGTTCAAGAAAGCACAACAATGTCTCGACCTCCTCAGGAGGCTAAGGAAATTCAGCATATCCATGAGCACTTTACCAATTTTTATGGGTGCACCATAGAAAGGATCCTATCTGGATGCATCATATCATGGTCTGGCAACAGTACCTCCCAAAACTGCAAGAAGCTGTAGAAAATCATGAACACTGCTCAGCGCATCCCGCGAACCAGCCTTCCATCTATTGACTCATTTATACTTCCCCTGTCTCGGGAAAGCAACCAACATAATCAAAGTCCCATCTTGAAACATCGATACTCCTGCTCCTCAGATGAAGCCTGACCTGTTGTGCTTTTCCAACACCACCTTATCGACTCTGATCTCCAGCATCTGTAGTCCTCACTTTCTCATAATCAAAGACCCCTCCCTCCCCATTAAATTCTCTTCCACTCTCTTCCATCTGACAGATGATACAAAAGTTTGGATGCTCTTATGAATAATTTGAAGAACAGCCTTTTGTCCCTGTTACCAGACTTTTGAATGGAGCTTTCAAATGTTAATGTTGATCTCTCTCCCTGCGCATTTTCTGCAGCTGTAACACTGTATCCTGCATTCTGTTCTGCTACACCTTGTATGGTACAATCTGCCTGCATGGCTCACAAAACAACACTTTTCACTGTATCTCAGAACACGTGATAATAAATCAATCAAATATTGTTTTGGATTTTGAAAAATAAACAACATTCTTTTGGGAAAGAAATTTCTCATCCTTAATTGGCCTCACCTGCACGTGACGCTGAACCCACAAAAAAGTTTTGGATTACTGGTTGACATGGACAAATTGGACTGAAGGTCTGTTTCCTTGCTATATTACTCTCTGACTCTGTGTGATTGACTCTTAGCTGCCCTTTGGACAACAATGCCCGTTCATAAATATAGAAATATAAATCCCACAGTCGAATCCAACAAACCTTTCCTCCAGATCCCTGATCATTTTTATAACTACTTAAGGGGCGGCACGGTGGCACAAAGGGGCGGCACGGTGGCACAGTGGTTAGCACTGCTGCCTCACAGCGCCTGAGAACCCGGGTTCAATTCCCGACTCAGGCGGCTGACTGTGTGGAGTTTGCACATTCTCCCCGTGTCTGCGTGGGTTTCCTCCGGGTGCTCCGGTTTCCTCCCACAGTCCAAAGATGTGCGGGTCAGGTGAATTGGCCATGCTAAATTGCCCGTAGTGTTAGGTAAGGGGTATGGGTGGGTTGCGCTTCGGCAGGTCGGTGTGGACTTGTTGGGCCGAAGGGCCTGTTTCCACACTGTAAGTAATCTAATCCTGGAGGGCATCCAATGTTATGTTGTAAAGAGTGTGCATCACCCTTTGCAAAATGTGAGGCACAGTTTGCGATATAACTCCAGTCTTTCTGTTGCAGGTTTGGATTGATACGGCTGTCGCTATCAGATAACTACAGCCTGGGAAATTCAAACAAGTTGGGAAAGAAGTCAATCTATTTGTCGTTTGGGGGTTGTCATACAAGCAATCTTCTGACTTAAACATATCACAAGGGAAATAATCACGGTTAATCTGTGTTTCACTGGAGGACATCTCCTTTGTGAATGAAAAACACAGTATCACAGGAGATTTGGGCCTTGATGTGAGACTGTAAAATTAAACCTACACTTGACAAAATCGAACAAAGCAAAATGGGGAGAAAAAGGAAGAAAAAGATAAATAGCTGTTAAGGTAGTTGACAGAAAGCCAACGTAAAAAACAAACATTGCTAACAGTTGTGTTCTCTTTGGGAGTTGGAGCAGTATTATGGTTAAGTAAACTGCATTTGGCAATTGATGCAGTCCAGTCTAATAGAGTTAATGTACACTTTGTGGGTTTTTGTTTGGACAGAGCTACAAATACCTGTGCTGGCCTTCATTGAGTGTTACATGACAGTACTCAAGAGGAAAGAGTACATGAGGTGTTAAGGACAAATTTAAATATAAAGAAACAGTAACAACAGTATATTCTGGGAATACAAGTCTCCCTGGGCTAAACGTCTTTTTAAACTCTGCGCCTTGAGGCTCAGGCATTTTATAACATATCAGTGACTGTGGTATCATAATGATATGTTAAGTGAGCAGGCAGAAATATTGGCAGATGTAAAATAATGTGGCAAAGCGTGAGGTTGTTGACTTTTGCAAGAAAGGAAGAAAATCAGATTCATATTTTGATGGAGCAGGACCGCTGAATTCTGAGGGATCTGCATGTCATTGTACGTGAACAACAAAATATTAGCAAACAGTATTTAGGATTGCAAATGGAATATTGGTCTTTATTGAAAGGGGGATAGAGTATAAATGTAGGGGAGTTGTGTGGAGAGATTATACAAGTCAAATCCTTTCTGCTTGACAATTTTGATGGTTAAGGGGTAATTTGAACAAAACGTATGAACAGGAAAGCACATAGTGGATAAATATTTCCACTGGTTGGAGGTTCTAGAACCAGCGGGCATTGTCTGAGAGTTAGGGCTAGACCATTTGAAATGATGTTAAAAAGTACTTCTAACACACAAAGGGTGGGAGAGGTTTGGAACTCTCTTCCACAACTGACAGTGGATGTTGGATCAGTTGTTAATTTTAAATTTGAGGAAGATACATTTTTGTTTAGCAAAGAAATATGGGGCCAAAGGCAGGTGTATGGCGTTAGGCCACAGATCAGCCATGACCTCATGACTGGCTTGAACAGATTTGAAGGGCTGAATGGCTTACTGCTATTCCTACACCTTGTTACAGCCGTACAGGACATTATTGACACCCTACCTGGAGGATTGTATTTGGTTTCTTTACTTTAGGAGGGTTGGACTTGCAATGGAAACACTTCATAAAAACGCTCACTGTTCACTGATTCTCACAAAGACTGGATTGTCTTGTGACAAAAGGCAGAGCAGATTGGGCCTGTACGTGCTGATGTTCCAAACAATGAGAGGCTATGTTATTGCAAGATGTAAGATTCAGAGACAGTTTGACGAGGTTGATGCTGTGGCGGTTCCCTTTCTTGGGGAAACTCAAGATCTAGTGGATGCAGTTACAAATAAGGGCTTCCCCCGATTAAGACGAAGACAAGGAGGAATCTCTTCTCTCAGAGTGTCACTATTCTTTGGAATTCACTACTCCAGAGATCTTGGAGCACGGGTAATTGAATGTCTTCAATGAGGGGTTTGACAGATTCTTGATCAATTAAAGAGTGGAGGGATTATGAGGCTGGAACATGGAGTTAAGACTACAGTCCGATCAACCATGATCCTATTGCATAGCAAAGGAGCTCCTGCTCGTATCTCTTATGATCTAGTTATGTCCTAGACCTTGAGTACAAACATCATGGCTGAAAGTCCAATGGGGCACTGCACTGTTGGAAACGCAAACTGTCAGCAATGTCATTTAACTATTGGCCTGTTTGGGTGCCATGTCACTATTTTAAAGAAGAATGGGACAGCTCCCCCCAGTGTTGAGAGTGTGGTACTGGAAAAGCACAGCAGGTCAAGCAGCATCCAAGGAGCAGGAGAATCGATGTTTCAGGCAAGAGACCTTCATCAGGAATGAGGCTTGTGAGCCAAAGGGGTGTAGAGGTAAATGGGAGGTTGGGTGGGGGGGCGGGAAGCGGGTGGAGGGGCTGGAGGGAAGGTAGCTGAGAGTGCGATAAGTAGATTAAGGTGGGAGTAATGATAATAGGTTGGAGAAGAGGGTGGAGCGCAAGTGGGACGGAAGATGAACAGGTAGGACAGGTCATGAGGGCAATGCTGAGTTGGAAGGTTGGAATTGGGATTAGATTAGATTTCCTACAGTATGGAAACAGGCCCTTCAACCCAACAAGTCCATATCAACCCTCCAAAAAGTACCCCACCCAGACTCCTTCCCTGACGCTACATTTACCCCTAACTAATGCACCTAACACTACAGGCAATTTAGCATGCCCAATTCACCTGACCTGAACATCTTTGGACTGTGGGAGGAAACCGGAGCACTCAGAGAAAACCCACACAGACACGGGGAGAATGTGCAAACTCCGCACACACAGTTGCCTGAGATGGAGAATCAAAGCTGAAAATGTGTTGCTGGTTAAAGCACAGCAGGCCAGGCAGCATCCCAGGAATAGGGAATTCGACGAGGGCTTATGCTCGAAACGTTGAATTCCCTATTCCTGGGATGCTGCCTGGCCTGCTGTGCTTTAACCAGCAACACATTTTCAGCTGTGATCTCCAGCATCTGCAGACCTCATTTTTTACGTGGAGAATCAAACCCAAGTCCCTGGTGCTGTGAGACAGCAGTGCTAACCACTGAGCCACAATGCCGCCCCTAAGGTGGGGGGAAGGGAAGTGAGGAAACTAGTGAAGTTCACATTGATGCCATGGGGTTGGAGGGTCCCAAGGCAGAAGATGAGGCGTTCTTCCAGGCTTTGGCTGGTTAAGGTGCGGCGATGGAGGAGGCCCTACATGTCCTTGGCCGAATGGGAGGGGGTGTTAAAGCATTCGGCCATGAGGCAGTGGGGTTGGTTGGTGCGGATGTCCCAGAGATGTTCTCAGAAGCGCTCTGCAAGTGGGCATCCTGTCTCCCCAAAGTAGAAGAAACAGCATCAGGAGCTGGATACAGAAAATGACATGTATAGAAGTGCATGTAAAACTCTGTTGGATGTGGAAGGCCAGTTCTCCCCAGTGTCCTGGACAATATTTATCCCTCAACCAACAACACTGAAACAGATTACCTGGCATTATCACACGGCTGTTTGTGGATGTTTGTTGAATCCAAATTGGTTGTTGTATTTCCTATGCTCCATCAGTGACTATACTGTAAAAGCACTTCATTAGCTGTGAACCACTTGTAGGTTGCAAAATATGTGATATAAATATGTGTTTTTTCTTACTTTTCTTTGGGTATCAAAGTACTTGTCATACAGTCACAGAGGTCTGCAGTACCGAGAAAGGACTTTCAACACATTGAGTCCACACCAATCAGGAAACAACCACCTTACTATTCTAATACCAGTTTCCAGCACTTATACAGTCATAGAGTCATGCAGCACAGAAACAGACCCTTCGGTCCAACCAGTCCCATGCCAACCAGGATCCCAAACTAAACTAGTTTCATCTGCCTGTATTTGGCCCATGTCCCTCTGAACGTTTCCTGTTCATGAGCTTATTCAAATGTCTTTTAAATGTTCTGACTGTACGCGTATCCACCACTTTCTCTGACAGTTTATTTCACACATGAACTACTCCCCATGTAAAAAAAGTTGCCCCTCATGCCCTTTTAAAATCTTTCTCCTCTCACCTTAAAAATATGTCCCTTAGTTTTGAACTCCCACACCTCAGGGAAAAGACCCCTGTCATTCACCACTTTGCCCATTGCATTATATCTCTTGGCATCACGAGTGCACATCTAAATATGTCTTAAATGTGATGAAGGTTGTGAATCCTATCAAATTGCATGGATTGATTGGAGTGGCAGTTAGAGGCAGGAATTGATTGATCTCTTTCCTCACTATTTCCCTACTACTTGACCACAAGAGTTCTTTAAATGTTTGTGGATGTGATGCCAATCAAGAATGCTGAGTGGAGATTGTGCCACTGAAAAAGCACAGCAGTTCAGGCAGCATCTGAGGAGCAAGAGAATCGATGTTTTAGGCATAAGCCCTTCATCAGGAGGGCTGTTTTGTCCTAGATCATGTTAAGTGTCTTGTCACCTTAAATTAATAAATATCAGTGCCCCCTCCTCATCTGAGTCTGGAATTCAGCAAGTACAAGTTGGGAAGCAGAGGTTTAGCACCTCAATACGTTAATGTATTAAATCCTGACAACATTGTTTCTTTTTCTTTCAACCTTGTGAACCTGAAAGACTGTAAATTAAACTAAGGACCTCATTTTTCTTGTCAGGTTACAAAATCATCTGCAAAGAAGTTAGCAACTTCACTCATCTCATTCAGTGGAACTGTGATCAAAGACATTTGGAAGTGAACTGGTTTCATTTGCTGATTCCAACCATGAACAAAGTGTTATCATTATCACTAACCGAGATGAGCAAATAGTGATTTGGAATGTCTTTGCTATCATGGATTAGCATGATATCAATTAAGTAGAAACAACACACAAAAAAAGGTTCTTTTTTTTAATTCTGAGGTCGATTCCAAATGGGTTCATGATTAAGTTCTTTGCAGATGATATAAGAATCAATCATGAAATTTATCATAAGGAAGTTGGAGACTGCAGGAAGTTGTCAATAGATTGGCCATTTGGGTCGAATGATGGGAAATGCAATACAATCTGAAGGAATGAACATAACAACTAGGAGCAGGAACAGACTATTCAGCCCCTTGAGCCTGCTGCCCCATTCAATACGATCCTGGCTTATCTCATGTCGGCCTCAACTCCACTTTCCTGCCCACTCTCCAAAACCCACTAACCCATTACTAATTAAAATCAGCCTATCTCCTCCTTAAATTTACTCAATGTCCCAAAATTCATCACAGTCTGGACAAGTGAATTCTACAGATTCATGAGAATTAATTTCTCCTCTTTTCTGTTTAAATCTGTTATCCCTTAGTCTAAACCTATGACTTCTCATTCAAGGTTTACCTGTATGAGGAAACATCCTCTCTACACCAAACAGACCACCTCTCAAAAGCATCTGTAGAGGACAAACAGAGCAAACAACTGAGCTATAGATGATAGAATGTTGAGATATCTAGGGCAGGAACTTGGAGTACACAGCCACATAACTCTGAAGGTACATAGAACATAGAAGGATACAGCGCAGTACAGGCCCTTCGGCCCTCGATGTTGCGCCGACCGAATCCTACCTAACCTATACTAGCCCAATAACTTCCAAATGCCTATCCAATGCCCGCTTAAATGACCATAAAGAAGGAGAGGTAGCAGGACAAGCACATAAAGTGAGCAAGAAAACATGAGGGATTATTTCCTTTAATGGCCAAGTCGTGTGTTTGAAGAGCAAGGAGTTTATTCTAGAACAGTATTTATCTCTAGTTAGACAACAGATAGAATACTTTGCACAGTTCTGGTCACTGTATTGCAGGACTGCACTAGAAAGTCTCCAGGAGAGAGTTGCATGCTTGTTGCCAGGAATGGTAAGTTTTTGGCAGAAGGAAGGTTGGATCGGTTAGCATTCATTTTTTAGACTAGAGAAAACTAAGAGGGAAGTTTAATCACAGTATCTAAAATTACAAGGAGTATGGATGAAGTGGTTAGGAAGGATTTATATCTGTCAGCAGAGAGGTCAATAACCAAGGGTATTGATTTAAAATATTCATTGCAAGGATTAAAGGGGAGTTAAGACATAATTCTTTTCATCCAGAGGGTGATGGATGTCTGGAATGTATGTTCTACAAGGATAGTAGAGGCCAAAACCCACATCACATTTAAAAAAATACTTGGATAATCATTTGAAATGTTGTAACCTCTGGGGCCTATGGACCAGGGTAGAATTTAGTTGAATATCTCTTCCTTCAGCCAAAACCGATATAATGGGCCAAATTCCTTCACAGAAACTTTGAAAATAGGAATAGGAGCAAGTCAGTTGGCCCCTTGAGCCTTCTGCCATTCAATATGATCAGGGCTGATCATCCAACTCAGGAACCTGTTCCTACATTCTCCTCCATATCCTTTGATCCCTCTGAGTCCAATTGCTATATCCCACTCCTTCCTGAAATAGAGATGCACAGCATGGAAACAGACTCTTCAGTCCAACCCGTCCATACTGACCAGATATTCCAACCCAATCTAGTCCCACCTGCCACCACCTGGCCCATATCCCTCCAAACCCTCCCTATTCATATACCCATCCTGACACCTTTTAATCTTGCAATGTTTTCACTTCATCGCTTTCTGTGGCAGAAAATTCCACAGGCTCTCCACTCTCTGGATGAAGACATTTCTCCTCATCTCAGTCCTAGCTGATCTATCCTGTACCCTTAGACTGTGACCCCTGGTTCTGGACTTTCCTGTCATTGGGAACATCCTTCCAGCATCTCCTCCTGGTAGAATAAATATTGCTACATTTCCAGTTGGCTTAGCCAGTCACTGCTGGATCTGGTTGGAGACAAAATTCTTTTGACCCTTTGTCTTGTTGGCCAAAACCATTCACTTCCATGGATCAGACTGCTCGGAATGCGAAAATACATTCCGGTTTCTTTTCCGTACTGCAGAACATCTTCTGAAAGCTCTCTGCTCCATCTCTTCCACCCACATCAACAAACATAGATGCAAAGGTACTCACTCAACTCTTTGTCACAAAGATTGAGACCCACTGATTCTCTGATCTCCCTCCCTACCATTCACACAAGTGGTCAAACTTTCTCTGAAGTTCCCTTTCTGCCTTCCCACCAGATCTGACATCATCCCTCATTGTCTCCCTAAACATCTCTTGTTCATAAGGCTGATTTCTTCCCTCTGTCAACCAATTCTCCCTGAATTATTGAGCTGTTTGGCTTTCCCTCCTGGTCTCCCTATTTACAACTGGCATAAGTAGGTCTCCCCTTCGAAGACTGCCAGAGACTTCTTCCAATCTGACGCCATCATTGCTCATTTTGAAAATTGACCATTGATGACTGCGTCCATCCAAATTTGTGCCTTACTGTCAACCTCCTTTTCCACTTCAAAATCCTTTAAGATCCCAAGATCCATACCCATGCTTATAACAAGCAAATGATATCTGACTTGACTGTGGCCCTTCCTGGTCCTTTGTGGTCTTTGAGATGGTTGACCACACCGTGTCCCCACTACCACCACTCCATTGTTATTGAGCTAACTGAGATTTTGTTCACTGGATCCCTTTCTTATCATATCCAGAGGATGACCTGCGATTTTTTTGTTCGCAATCCCTCATCATTATGTCTGATGTTCCCCAGAGAGTGACGCTTGGCCCCCTCTGATATTTCTCACATATGTGTTGCTTTCTGATGACATCATTGCTTGTTGATAATACCCAGCCCACAGTCACCTTCACTTCTCCCCATCTTCCCACTGACTCGACATTAACAAAACGGAGGAGAAAGTGAGGACTGCAGCAGGTCAGGCAGCATCTGAGGAGCAAGAGAGTCAACATTCCGAGCATAAGTTCTTCATCAGGAATCAGCTCTTCCTGATAAAGGGCTTATGCTCAAAATGGCGACTCTCCTGCTCCATGCATGCTGCCTGACTGGCTGTGCATTATCAAAATGGACAATGCAGAAATTTCCTCTGACTAAATATCTGGAAGACCAAAACTATTGTGTTTGCATCCCCTCCCTGCAATGCCATAAGCTACATTTCACTAGCCACTGTCTCTGTGCCTCTCTCTGGCAATTCAATCTGAGGCAGATTGTGACCATTTATAACCTCTATGTCATATTTAACCACAAGGTGAGCTTCTGTCCACAGTGTTTTAAAAATTCATTCACAGGATGATGGCATCGCTGGTTGGGCCTTCATTTATTGCCCATCCTTATTGCCCAGATGGCAGTTAAGAGTTGCCCACATTGCTGTGGGTCTGGAGTCACCTGGAGACCAGACCAGGGAAGGATGGCAGTTTCCTTCCATAAATGGCATAGGTGGGTTTTCCAACAATTGACAATGATTTCCTCGTCATTATACTCTTAATTCCAGAAATCTTTTGTTTTATTGAATTCAAATTCCACCAGCTGTAGGATTCAAATCCATATCCCCAGGACATTATCTGGGTGTCTTGATTAACAGTTTAGTGACAATACCACGAGGCAATTGTCTTCCCCCTGATATCCATACTCTCTCTGAGACCTCATTCCATGTTTGCAAAATCACCTGGATCCACCCATCTCACCTCATCTGCAGCAGAAACCCTCAGCTTCAGGCCTTTGTTTCATCTACTCAAGTGCAGTCCCGGTTGACTTATTCCATAGACTCCTCCATGAACTTGAGATCAGTCAAAACGCTCCTCACTGTGGCAAGCCCCATTCATCCATTAACCCTATATTCACCTACCTACATTGGGACCGCATCAAGCAACACCTTGGTTTTCTTATTACCTCCAGCTTCACAACCTTATGAGATATCTGTGCTCTTCGAAATTTTGGTCTCTTGATCGTCCCTGAGTTTAATCACTAGTCCAGTGGCAGTCATACCTTCGGGTGCCTCTGGAATCCGCTCTCTTAATATTTCTGCGTCACTACCTCAATATTCTCCAACAAAATGCTCCTCAAAACCTATTTCTTTACATTAACCAGGACAATTCCTTACCTGGCTACTGTGCTATGCCTAAGGTTGTTCTACAATTGAAAGCATTATTGAAACACACTATGTTATTGCAGTTGTTATCCTGCGTGGCGATGATATCAGATGCAGCCTAAACTCCAACCATGATCCTACCATATTGACTGGCCTCTTTCTGTGCTGTAAACAGTATCTGAATTGCTCCCCATGCCTCAACATCACAATCACAATGAGCAAAGTAATGGCATTGCGGTGATCTAAAGGCCTAGGGGTGATCTAAAGGGGCTCAAATCCCACCAGGGCAGCTGGTGTATTTAAAACTTCACTAATAACCAAATAATAATCAAGTAACGTTAGTACCACATACACATGCCAGGCAATGACCAACTCCAATAAAAAAAGACAGGGCAAAAGTGAGGATTGCAGATGCTAGAGATTAGAGTCGTGAGTGTGGTGCTGGAAAAGCACAGCTTGTCAGGAAGCATCCGAAGAGCAGGAGAATCGCGTTTCAGGAAAAAAACCCTGCATCAGGAAATTCCTGCTCCAGGGATGCTGCCTGACTTGCTGTGCTTTTCTAGCACCACACTCTCAACTTCAATAAAGGACAACTTAATCACTGTCCCTTGACATTCAACAATGCTACCATCACCAATTCCCCCGCTATCAACATCCTGGAAGTTATCATTGACTAGAAACTCAACTGAACTCGCCACATAAACTCAGTGGCTACAAAAGCAAGGCAGAGGTTAGAAAAACCATGATGAGTAACTCACTTCCTGACTCCCCAAAGCCTTGTCCACCATCTACAAAGCACAAGTTAGGACTGTGATGGAATATCCCCCTTACCTGGGTGGGTGTATCTCCAACAACCATCAAAAAGCTTGATACCATCCAATCCAGAAGAAAGCAGCCCACTTGATTGGCAGCACATTCACAACCATCCACTCTCTCCATCACTGATAATCAGGAGCAGCAGTGTGCACCATCGACAAGTTGCACTGCAGAAATTCACCAAAGATCCTATGGACAATAAATGTTGGTCCAACCAGTATTGCCCATGTCCCAGGAATTAATTAAAAAATAAAAAAAATCTGAAATTGAAGGCTAGTCTTCAGGATGGTGACTAAAATTAAATCTATCACTGTTGTTAAAAATCCATCTAGTTGGCCATTGCCCCTTGAGGGAAGAAAATCTGCCACCCTTATTTGCGTTGGACAATATGAGACCCCTAATTCTTAGATTAAGATAAATAATAGGCACAACATCCTAGGCCGAAGGGCCTGTACTATGCTGTACTATCATATGTTCTATGTTCAATGTTCTAAATCCACAGCAATGTCAGTGACTCTTAACTGCCCTCTAAAATGGTTTGAGCAAGGCACTCAGTTCAAGGGAAGTTAGATCCTAGCCCTTCCAGTGACACCCATATCCCAGAAACGAATGTGGTGACACGGTAGCTCAGAGATTAACACTGCTACCTCACAGTGCCAGGGACCTGAGTTCGATTCCCGTCTTGGGCAACTGTCTGTGTGGGGTTTGACGTTCTCCTTGTGTCTGTGTGGGTTTCCTCCAGGTGCTCCAGTTTCCTCCCACAATTCAAAGATGTGCAGGTCAGTTAAATTGGCCATGCTAAATTGTCTATAGTGTTAGGTGCATTAATCAGGGGTAAATATCAGATAAGGGAAGGGGGCTGGGTGGGTTACTCTTCAAAGGATCAGTGAGGACTTGTTGGGCCAAATGGCCTGTGTCCTCACTGTAGGCAATCTAATGTTTAAAAAAAATGTAATTACTGAAATTCAAAAATACTACAGTGCTCTCCTTATTTAAGGAATGCTGTCAATGTGTATGGAAAGAGTTCAAAGAAGGTTTACCAAGACTGATGGCTTATCTTATGAGGAAGAGATAGACAGGTTAGATTATCTCCAGTGGCTGAAGATGTGAGGGAGGAGAAGAGATTCTGGACTGGACTGGCAGTTTAGATTCAGAGTTGATTCACAGTGAACCAGCACTGAGAGAAAGGAGGGAGCAGAGGGACAACATTTTCACACAGAGGGTGGTACGTGTATGGAATGAGCTGCCAGAGGAGGTGGTGGAGGCTGGTACAGTTACAACATTTAAAAGGCATCTGTTTGGATATATGAATAGAAAGGGCTGTCAAATATGGGCCAAATGCTGTCAAATGGAACTAGATTAGCTTAGGATATTTGGTCAGCATGGACAAGTTGAACTGAAGGGTCTGTTTCCATGTTGTACATCTCTATGACTGTATGACTCCATGACATCTCATGAATGACATAGTCACAGGATATTCACTACAGTCACTCACAGTCTGTGCTGCACTCCTGTCTTCTCTTTTCTCTCAGGACTCAGTACAACAGACAAGCATATGCTCTTTTACCAGCACAGCAAGAATTCACAGCTACTCATATGGTGTCAGCCTTGGCTCAGTGGGTAGTACTTTCACACTCTGCGTCAGCAGATTGTGGGTTCGGGTCTCATTCTCAGAAACTTTGCGCCAGTGATTTCAGTGCAGAGTGAGAGCTGCAATATCAAGAGATTCCATCTCCAAGGTCTGATGTCAAATAGGGAGCCTGCCCATTGCCTCATGGTGGTATTTTGTTTGCTGGACAGTTTGTCCTCTTGTCTTGGTCTACAGCACTTGAAAACAGATTGCTGGACATTATCACATTAGTCACCTAATTGTCTCTGCTCCCCATTCTGACTGCATCAGTGCTGACAGATCCATTCTTGATTTTGTTTTTCTCTCCCTTATTTCATTTTGCTTTTAGATCAAATTCTTGGTCGGCCTATCTTTTTTGTTAGTGCTGTCTTTTTGCCCTTAGGTTTCTTACAATAACCTTGGTGTCCTTATCTAAGTTAAACATCTAATAGTGCAATAGGAAAATGTAGGCAAGTCACAACCATAGCAAATGGCACCAAAGGAAACTGAGGGATTCTTTCATTTTGAACAGATACGCTGTACCTTTATCTTGTGTGACATCCAGAGGTCACTGCCCCTCTCCTCTGTTATCATTGGCAAACTCGTGCAGCTACTCTTGAAGGGAAAAAATTTCCACTCTGCCAATTATTGTCTCTAAGATTTCAACAACTGCTCCTTCCCACACTTGGAGCAGCGCTCCGAAAGCTTGTGATTTCAAATAAACTTGTTGGATTATAACCTGGTGTCATGTGACTTCTGGCTTTGTCCACCCCAGTCCAACACCGGCACCTCCACACCATGACTTCCTATGCTTGGCAGTAACACAGCTTTTAAGTAATTCATCTGGGGCAAGAGAGAGACACATGTGTCGATTACATGATTTAAAGTTAAATTTTTATTTTATTGTCATGTCTATTCAAGTAGAGGAATACAGGAGTTACAGTGAAAAATGGACAAACTCACCGCTTTCTGGCACCATCTTGGATGACAAAAACAGAATAAAATCAAACAGCAGAAATAAAGGAAGCAAGACCAAAAGGAATGAGAAATGTCTCAAAGTTAACATTTATTAAGTCTCATCTCCATGCGGGTAATTTTGTAAAGCATTCCCTGCACAGAATCAGATCACTGTGACACGCCACGTGCCTCTCCCATTCCACCAGGGAACATGCAAGTCCTGGGCCTCCTCCGTCGCCAAACCCTAACTACTCAATGCCTGGAGGAAGAACGCCTCATCTTCCAGCTTGGGATCCTCCAACCACACGGGATCAATGTGGAATTCGCCAGTTTCCTCATTTCCTCTCCCTCCACCTTATCCCCAAACAAATCTTCCAACTCGGTACCACCCTCATGACCTGCCCCACCTGTTCCATCTTCCTTCCTACCTATCCACTCTACCCTCCGCTCTGACCTATCACCTTTACCCCCCACATCCATCTACCTATCACACTTTCAGATATCTTACCCCCAGCCCCACCCCACTCCCATTTATCTCTCTACCCCCTTGGCTCACAAGCCTAATTCCTAATGAAGGGTTTTTGTCTAAAACGTCGATTCTCCTGGTCCTCGGATGCTGCCTGACCTGCTGTGCTTTTCCAGGACCATTCTCTCAACTCTCAAGTCCACACTTTCTCCGAGAATCAGATCATTCAACTCAACAAGTCAATCTCGCTGTGTAAACCCTCTACCAGCCACTTTCAATTTTTCTTCCACCTTCCCCCAATGGATATATCCTTCTACTTTCCTTGCTCCACTGTGTGTTTATCTAGCTTTCTGTGGCTTTTCTATGCTCCTCAACCACATCATGTATTCACAAGTTCCATATTTTAACCATTCTCTGGGTAAATATGTTTCACCTATTGTGCTTGGTAATTAATCTGTTACAGTTATGCCCCCAGGTTCTAGACTCACCTGCAAGTGAAAACATATTCTCTATGTCTACCCCATCAGGACTTTTCTTAACCTGAAAGATCCCTATCCAGTCAAATTCTCAACTCTCTGTTTCTCAGAGAAAAGAGCTTCAGCCTGTTCAATCTTTCTTGCCAGATGTTGTAGTGATTGCAACAAGGTCAGACACATTGACCTCATAGAATATGAGTTCTCTGATTGGGGCTGTTAACCTGGTCCAATCAGGGAGCCCTGGCTGACAGATAGAAACAGGAGTATCAGAGGTTTTGTTCACTCTGAGAGCTGGTTCTGAGGGTAGCCAGACCAGTGTCAAGTACCAAGCCTGTGTAGTTAAAGGGTGACTTGATGATGGGATACTGGCCTTCTTTCAGATATACCTTTCAGTTCTATTATCATTGTAGTAAATTTTTCATAATAAATAAGTACAGCTTTTATACCATAAAATGTTTAGCTTTCAGAAACATCTGGAATAGAATAGCAACTTGGATTTATGCAGCGTCTTTAACCTGATAAAAATATCAGATTCTCTGGCAAAATGGCCAAATAGAGGTGGGAGATATAGAGAATTATCATATAGCGCTCAGAGAAATAACTGACAAAATGACTGAGACCAGTCTCTTTCTCTCTGATTTTAGCAGAAAAACAAATTGTCTCTCTGAGAAGTGAATTGACACCTATTAAAATTGTTGAAAGATGATTCTTTCAAACATAAGAAAAATTATTTTGTCATTATTGAGTTGTCTTTGGGATCTAGGGGTGTAAACATTGGCTGCTGTGTTTCCACACCTTGCAATGGGCTGTACTTCACAAAATAACCTGACTGGCTCACAGGCAGCACCTTGAGATAGCTCAAACCCATGAATGGGGAATGTAAATATTCTTTACTTTGCATCTTTCCACTGTCAACAGCACAGGTTTAAACCTGCTGTGTGTTACAGAACATGAAAGTCTGAAGCAAAAATAGAAATTGCTGGACAAACTCAACAGGTCTGGAGAGAAGGCTGAGGTAGATTTTCAAGTCCAGTTCTAGAGGGTTGCTCGATCCAAAATGTCTACTCTGCTTTCTCTCTATGGATGCTGCCAGACACGCTGAGTTTCTTGAGCAATTTGTTTTTTGTCTGATTCCCTGCATCTGCAGTTCTTTGGGGTTTTATTCGGAAAAGTCTGGAGATTTAGTTCCTGATTTGTGCTGAGCTATTTACATCTTTGTTCACTGACATACATTAGTTGATGGTCCAGAGGTGGCCGATATTTTAAAATTCTCATCCTTGTTTTCAAACCTTTTCATAATCTCACACGTCTGTTCTCAATAATTGCTCAGTTCACAACACTGCAATTTTGCTGCTCTTCCAATTATAATTGCATCAATATTGGTGACTGTGCCTTCAGCTGCTGGGATCATAAGCTCTGGAATTTCCTCCCTCAAACCTCTCGTTTTCTTTTAAGATGTTCCTTAAAACCTACCTCTTCGATCAACATGTCCTCATGTCTCCAAATTTTATTTGATAATAGTCCTTATGCACTGTATTTATCCTTCTTTGGAATGTGGGCATCACTGGCCAGACCTGTAATTGTTATCCATCCCTTCTCTTGTTTGGCTGTATAGGCAATTTGAGAGGGGAGTTAAGGCAGTCAACTACATTGTGTGGGTCCGTAATCAC
Source organism: Hemiscyllium ocellatum (assembly GCF_020745735.1). Lineage (NCBI taxonomy): Eukaryota > Metazoa > Chordata > Chondrichthyes > Orectolobiformes > Hemiscylliidae > Hemiscyllium > Hemiscyllium ocellatum. Next base: position 107,566,266 of record NC_083409.1, read on the forward strand.
ATATAAAGGCCACAGCTGAGGAAGGTCGACCTCCTTCACTTAAGGATAGCAGAGAAACAGGTAGACTGTTATGACAATAGATAAAGTGATCACTGTTAAGCTAGTGTTTCGTTCCAGATTTTTGATCAGTCTGAATAGCATCATTTTTCATGGTGGGCTTCAAACCCATGTCCCCAAGATGGGAAAGCATATCTTAGCAGGACTGATACACCTAATGGTAAGTTCCTAGAGAGTGTTGCTGAACAAAGAGACCTTGGAATGCAGGTTCATAGCTCCTTGAAAGTGGAGTCGCAGGTAGATAGGATAGTGAAGAAGGCATTTGGTATGCTTTCTTTTATTGGTAAGAGTATTGAGTACAGGAGTTGGGATGTCATGTTGAGGCTGTACGGGTCATTGGTTAGGCCACTGTTGGAATATCGCATGCAATTCTGGTCTCCTTCCTATCTGAAAGATGTTGTGAAACTTGAAAGGGTTCAGAAAAGATTTACAAGGATGTTACCAGAGTTGGAGGATTTGAGCTGAAGGGAGAGGCTGAACGGGCCGGGATTATTTTCCCTGGAGGTTCGGGGGTTGAGGGGTGACCTTATAGAGGTTTATAAATTATGAGGGGCATGGATAGGATAAATAGACAAAGTATTTTCCCTAGGGTCAGGGAGTCCAGAACTAGAGGGCATAGGTTTAGGGTGAGAGGGGAAAAATATAAAAGAGACCTAAGAGGCAACTTTTTCACACAGAGTGTGGTATGTATGAGGAATGAGCTGCCAGAGGAAGTGGTGGAGGCTGGTACAATTGCAAGATTTAAAAGGCATTTGGATGGGTATATGAATAGGAAAGGTTTGGTGGGATATGGGCTGGGTGCTGGCAGGTGGGACTGGATTGGGTTGGCATATCTGGTCAGCATGGACAGGTTGAACCGAAGGGTCTGTTTTCATGCTGTACACCTCTATGCCTCTGACTTTCGCTCATTAACACGGATCACTGGATCACTAGTCCAGCAACAGCATTAGTACACCATCTCCTTCCTGTTTACCAAAGGGGTTGTCTTGCTACATTAAGTGTGTTACATCAATACCATTTGTTGTTGTCAGTCTCCATCTGGTGAGGAGATAAGACGATAAGAAGTGGAAACATGAGTAGGCTATTCGGTCCCTTGTATTTACCCTAACATTCGGTAAGATCTTGGCTGATCCAAAAGTCCTCATGTCCACTCTCCTGCCCTTTTCTCCATTTCCCCGATATCCCGACTGATCAAGAATCTGCCCATCTCATGACAACATACGCAAGGACTTTGCCCCCACAGTTCTCTGTGGCAAGGTGTCACAGAGACTCAACTAACAATGATGTCACTATCTCAGAGGAATGCTGGAGAGTTATAGCATTGGGGAGACGTGACAGAGTCACAGAGCGGTACAACATGGAAACAGACCCTTTGGTCCAACTTGTCCATGCCAACCAGATATCCTCAGTAAATCTAGTCCAACTTGCCAGCATTTGGCCCATTTTCCTCTAAACCCTTCCTATTCATGTACCCACCCAGTTGTCTTTAAAATGCTGTGATTGTACCAGCCTCAACCATTTCCTCTGGCAGCTTATTCCATCCACACACCACCCTGTATGAAAAAGTTGCCCCTTAGGTCCTTTTTATATTTTTCACCCCCCCCCCCCCCTTAAATCTATGCCGTCTCCTTTTGGACTCCCCCACCCCAGGGAACAGACCATATCTATTTACCCTACCCAGTGCCCATTATGATTTTATAAACCTGTATAAGGTCACCCCTCAGCCTCCGACGCTCCAGGGAAAACAGCCCCAGCCTATTTGGCCTCTCCCTGTAGCTCAAATCCTCCAACCCTGGCAACATCCTTGTAAATCTTTTCTGAACCCTTTCAAGTCTCACAGTAAGCTTCCCCAACAGAGCCTTGAACACGATGGGGTAATAGAGGGGAGAGAGAGCTTCTTTTCAAGATCAGAGTGAATACAATGGTGATTTTTTTTTTCAAAATCATGAAATAAATTTTAAGAGAAAAAAACTAGGAGTGCAATCATTCTTTTAGCATTGAAACGAAAAAAAAATCTCCCAAATCTGTTCCCTCTGCTTTCAACATTAGACACAGAGGGAGATCTATCTTTGGAAGGCAGTCAAGTCTGACAGCGAGCGCATCTTTAATCAAAAACCTCGACAATAGTACATTGCCCCCTCTCCGTTCAGACACTTTCTGACTTCCAGAATGCGCTGTGGGGCGGGGACTGTACTTTCTCAGGGAGTCAGTCCCTGTTCAGCTTGAACCCGAGACTCCAGTCCACGCTTTGCCAGCCGCTCCGCCTCTTTATTGCAACTGTGCCAGATTAATTTAAATATATCTGTTCAAGTGGAGATAATCAATGCAAATCACAGTGATTGTGTGCGGCACAAATGGGGTATGTTTGATTCACAGCGCGGCCTGAGCTTCAGGAGGTCAGTCTTTCACTCAAGTTCCGTGGTTCCTGTCTCTGTTGCTTTTTTTTTCGCTTTTTGAGAAGCGGCGGCTCTCTCTCTCTCTCACACACACACACACACACATGTAGCAGCTGAAATGTCCTTTCCGCAGCGCCTGGCTTTTCCTTTCCTGCCTGTGTTTCAGAGCAGATCGACGCCAGCTCGCCCCGACTGCAGTATCTGAAGGTAAGTCCCTCTAATCCTGTCTTGTCATTTGTACTGACAAATCAACTTCATTACAGCCAGTCTCTGCCCATTCATAACAACAAAGGGTGAGAGCAACAATCCGTGCAGTTTCCAAGCAGATCTTTTGCAAATTGTTCGTCTCAGGAGCTTTATGAAGTTTATCCTCAATGGAGTAAAGATACAATTATAATTGTATCTCCCCCCGTGTCCATGGTAATGATGGGACTATCCAGTTGTTACCTGCCTGTCATTAGTGGGAGCTGTGTTAAGGAATGACTGTGTTTTACAACTTCGCCCTCTTTCCCCCCCCCCAAAAAAAATGTTGGTATTAAGAATAGTGGGGACGGGAAGCTACTGTTAAATCAGCAACAGAAAAGCAAGTGAGATGGTTAGGTATCTTACTGGGCTCGGACAGAGAGATCAAAGGGCAGCTAGAAACAGTTACAACTACTACGAGGAGATTTGGTGACAACGTCATGTTAAACCCTTTCGATTGCATTGTCTAAATACAAGAAATTTTCTTCAGGATTCCTCGAACGCTCCAGCATTCCCATCACCTCTGATCTAAAGCTGCAATTCATAATTGTGCTGTCCTTCAACCAGCCCTCGCCCGGAGATTCTGCATTCCTCTACCTCCCTTATGTTCGGCACTCTTTAGGAGTGAATCGCCTGCAAGTTTTTTTTTAAACTCCTCTTTCATTTTCCGTCCCCCATCCCTCTCCATTTGTCTCCGTGCGGCAGACTTCTAAGTATTTTCCGCACGTCTGCAGCTTTGTAGCTAACGCTGGGCGTGCAGGCAATCCGTGTCACTGGCTGAGACTCGGGGTTGGGGGCTCGTCCCTAAAAGAGTCGCACACCAGGTAGACTGCTCCAGGTTGGCCGTGGCTCAGTTATCACAATGCAGCTTACAAGAACAGGATGGGCTGGCAACTTGCCTTCCGCCGGAATCGGCTCATCGCCTTTTATGTTGAAAGAGCAGCATCCCAAATTGGCATCAGGAAATAACAGGAACCCAGTGTTTCAGCCTGTTGTAACTTGTTGTATTCACAATTTGGAACTGGGATCATTGCAGTTCAGTTAATGTTCAGTTAAAACAGCCAACTGAGCTACATTGAGAGGCAGGCTGGCTCCCAGGGCATGGGTTTGATTTCTTCACAGGCTGAGTGGGTACCATGAAGGCTTCTCCTTCTCAAAATCTCCCCTCATCTGAGGTGTGGAGAACCTCAGGTTAAATCACCACCATTTCTGTCTCTCTCTCTCTGGTCTGGTAAGAGTGTGATGACTTTACGTTTGCCAATATCCATGGTTTAAAACAAATCCCTTTTGATATTGATGTTAGACTTTTGACTGTTCTGAAGTATTCTGATTGTTGGCTCAAGTCTAATCTGAGAGAAGCACAGAGAATGCTGGAGAAACTCAGCAAGTCCAGCAGTGTCCTTAGAGAGGGAAACAGAGCTAATGTTTTGAGTCTGGTATGTTTGAAGAATAGTGTTACTGGATTCAAAACATCAACTCTATCAGCTCCCTCCACTTTTCTATCACTTTATTTTAACTCACTTGTGGACACAGGCATCACTAGCTGGACCAGCATTTATTGCCTATCCCCAGTTTCCCCTTCGTAGATAGTGAGCTACCTTCTGGAACTGCTGCAGTCCACGTACTGGAGGTAGACCCACAATGTCTTTCAGGGGGGAGTCCCAGGTTTTTGACCCAGTGGCAGTGAAGGAATGGCAATATGTCTCCCAAGTCAGGATGGTAAATGGCTTGGAGGGGAACATGCAGGGGGTGGTGTTCCCATGTAGCTACTGCCATTGTCCTTCTGGATGGAAGTGGTCGCGGGTTTGGAAGATGCTGTCTGTGGATCTTTGAATTTCTGCAGTGCATTTTTAAAATAGTACTCACCGCTGGTGGGTAGAATGGATGTTTGTGAATGTGGTGCCAATCAAGCGGGTTGCTTTGTCCTGGATGGTGTTGAGCTTCTTGAGTTTTGTTGGATTAAACCCCATCCAGGCAAGTGGGGAGTATTCCATCACACTCCTGACTTGTGCTTTGTACATGGTTGACTTGTGGACATGCTCCCTGGAGATGTATTTATGTTGTACGGGGGGTTAGGGTGGCATGTTAAATTGATTGCTTGTCCAACCTATTATTTTCCAGTTGACCCCCATAATATATTGAGGGAGGTTACTGAACCTGGCAGCTTACCCCCAAATGTAAAGGACAGTTGATTTTGTCAAAAATGATCCTTGAGTTGGGGCAGTCAGTTTTAAGTGGGCAGGTCATTTATAAACACCCTCATGAACAATAGCAGAGAAAAAATGGGGCCACATCATTTGGAGTCTGTCTGCTGATCTTGGGGCACTCAGCCCTAAGATGCCACCCCATCTTTCCATGCTGTCTGCCCAACAGAATTCACCCACACCCTCCCTCAATGCATTCTACAATCTCCCCCTGTCATAAAACTCAGAGACGTTGGCCATATCTCTCTCCTGGACTTCTTTCAGTCCGGCAGCTACCGAGAGAGGTCACTCGGTTAGCTAGTTTCGCCCACGGTCAGTGGGCTTGGCTCTGCAGCAGGCTTCCAAAGGACCAGCAACCCGATTCCCCTAACAGCATAAATTTGAGTCCCTGGGTCCTCTTTCAGTTGCCACTTCTATCTTCCCTGAAGAAGCTAAGATGTACGGGTACCACTCATACACCAAATGGCTTCTGGCAACACTGAACAGAAGCTCCCGGGTTCAATTTGCTGCGCTCGTACCCAGTTTGCATTGAAGTGTTTCCAATAGATTTCTCCTCCCTTGCTGAGGAGGTGACAAAATTCATTCATTGCTCTTATTTGGTGCCCAGTGTCCTGGGTGAGTGAAGATTGGGTTTGCTGCCCAAGTGATGCCCCCATCTTTACACTGCTCACCAAGTGCCAATTGGATTGCATATGAGAGTTGCTTTGAAGAGCAGATCCAGTGGGAAATGTGTAAACCTCTCTCCAATGCCTCAGAATCAGCCCAACGCTGCAAAATCATCACTCCTGTGTATGCCCATGCTTCAGAGAAAGGAGTGAGTTTTGGTGAGATGAAATGGGAAGCCCAATTACCCTGCAAATACGTTAGTGCAATAGCCACCAGGTTTCACACTCTGCCAGTGAGACAGTAATGAGCGTGGCATTTCTGATCGCTGTCAGAGTTGGCACTGGAGCTGGGTATGCTGGGATATTATCATCTAGGAAGGATGTGCTGCCCTGTATTTCCTCAAGATAATAGTCTGGCATCAGGTTCAGTCTCAACTTTCAGCAACGTTTTGTCTCCATCCAGGGACACCCAGTCCAGCCTTCCGTTGCCTTTAATGAGATGATACACACACTCCCCGGTCAACTCATTGGTCAACCCACAGAATGTCATACTGAGGATCAGGTGCCAAGAAATGCAAGGTCAGGACCTGATGTTTGGGGTCCCAAATATAGATTTTAAATTCAAATTTTAACATCTCTTACAAAATGGTGAATTTGAAAGGGGGTTTAATCACTTTCTGTTTAATGGATTCCCAACAGCATGGAAAGAGACCATGCAGCCCATCAAATCCACAGTGACCCTCTGAAGACATCTTACCCAGATCCACCCCCATATTTACTGTATCTAATCCACATAACTTGCACATTCCTGGTGACTACACTATGATCAAACCATCTAACTTGCACATCATTTGGACTGTGGGAGGAAACTAGCACAGACACAGGGAGAACATGCAAACTCCACCAAAGGCTGGAACTGAACCCAAACCCCTGGCACTATGAGGCAGTAGTGCCAGCCACTGAACCACCAGGCTGCCTGGTGCATCATGTCAACAATTGACTCCTTACACTTCAGGAAATACCCTGAGGTTTATACGTCAGAAACTGGATTGTCAACAATGCTTTGCCAACATCTGAAGGGGGAGGTAGTACTATAATGATAATGTTAATTGACTAATCACCCAGGTCCCCAGTTTAATTCTCTGGGAGACATGGATTCTGATCTCACCCACGGCAGTTAGTGAGGGTTCAGTTCACTTTGTAATTCTGGAAGTGGAAACAAGTCACAGGAACAGTGACCATCACAATTAGTATCAGTTATTGGATGAGCCTATTTGATCACTATTGCCCAGATGGAGGAAGGAAATTAGCCATCCTTACCGGGTCTGGCCTACATGTGACTCCAGATCCATGCCCGTGTCATTGACTCTGGGATGCCTTCTGAAATGGCTTGGGCAAGTCACTCAGTTCAAGAGCGCTTAAGGATGAACAATAAAAGCTGGTCAGGCCAGTGACCGCTGTTGAGCTGAGCTCCACTGAGGTTCCACGTGTGACAGTGCATCAACTTCCAGTTTCAGAAGGCAATACCTCCATGTACCAAGACAAAGAAAAGGTACGTCCATCCCATGACCAAATGTGGAAGAATGACAGATGTTTCTGTCTAAAATAATTGGTGCACCATATCCCAGCCAGAGAATGATGTGCTGCCCTGTTTTCCCTCACCATAACAGTTTGGCAGCAGCTTGAACCTAAACCTTTTTGCAAACATTTTCTCCACCCAGGCAGATGTTCCACTTATCAGCTTTTTTTAAGAATTCTGACCCTTGGAATTCCCCTTGCCTTAGTTTCCCTGTCCCTTATTGTCCATAACTTTCAGCATTGTTCCTATGGTTTAACCTTGTCAGCATTTTGTTGGGTTCTCTGCGGACACATCCCAACATTCCATTTGTTTCCAACATTTTCAAACATTTAATAAGATCGGTGGGAAATAAACTGTGGAATATTTGGTTTTTGTAATTTGAGGTGAAGATTACAAATGAGAGTGATGATGCCGTTTACAAAATGCCGGTCAGACCTCAGCTGGAGTATTTTCCCCAGTTCCGGGCAATGCCCATCCAGGAAGGATAGCTAGGCTTTGGAGATGGTGCAAAGGACAATCCCAAGGGTGGCACCAATGAGGGATTTCAGTGACCCAGGGAGACGTGGAGCTGGGATTGTTCTCCTTGGAGCAAAGGAAGTTCAGAGATGATTTAATGGACAAGAACAAAACTTGGAGAGACATTGACAGAGTTAGCCATGGGAAGCTGTTTCTATTAGCAGTTGGGGGTCAGTAACCAAAATGTTTTGACACAGTGAATTGTTATGGTCTGGAATGTTGCCAGCAATGTGGCGGAAGACTGCCAAGTAAGTTTGAAAAGGTGAGGGTGTACTGGATAGTTACAAAGGACGCCTTTCACAAAAGGTTTGCAGAAAGGGCAAGGGAGTAGGATTATTTGGGCTGCTCAGAAAGCTAGTGCGAGGATAATGGGCAGAATGAACTCCTCCGGCCTATGGTTCTCTGACCCCTCACCTGTACTGGGCACACATCACAGGCACAGGCAGCTCTCCATTGACTCAACTATGTGGACCGTTTCTCTTGTATAACTCTGATCAATGCACACGAGCCATTCAAAGTAGAAGCCCATGAGAACCAAGTCACTCGCTCGCTCACCCGCGCACACACACACTCTCCCTCGTATGCACTCTGTCCCACACACACTCTGTCTCTCACACACACACACACACACACACACACACTTGCTCATATGTACTCATCTACACACTCTTCCACATACACTCACACTCACTCACTCGCTCACTCACACACACAAGTATATGTCCATGCACTGCAGTGACAGGCAATGGATGACAATCAGAAGCTGGAAGTCTCTGTGACTTACCTTTTGCTAGTCTAAGGTAATGGACTCAGTTGTTCTCCATGACATGCACCCGGGGACACTTTTGATCTGAGTGACTCACAGCCACAAGGTTGTTACAGAAGCATTACGTGTGATAAGTGAAAGATTCAAAGATATCCCAACTGCGCCCTGTTTCCCCTTCCTTGGCTGTGGGCAGTAATGTATGTGCTTTGACATTTACTTGCACATTAACTTAGCTGCAGCTTGTCACACAGATGTTCCCAGAAAAGAAGTTCAAGTATAATTGTTGGTTACCCCCTGCCCCCTCAGGGATATGGGGGGAAAGCAGGAACAGGTTACTGGGTTGGACAATCAATTACATTCACAATGAATGGCCTACTCCTGCTCCTAATTTGGAGGTTTCTATGTTTCTGCGTTAATGTAGACAACGTGTCTTGTAATGCACAGACAATGTCAGCTTTGTTTTGATATTCTGAACTTTTGTGAGTTCAGGTGGATAAATATTAAACCGAAATCCATGACCTGTGCATTTATGCGGTGACTTGCATGTTGACTTGCCTCACTCCAGTCTCTCAGTATTAAAGAGGGAACACAATTGTTTTGGCAAGGCAATTAAATATGAAGAGTTTGTTCTCTGCACTTTGTTGATGTTGCATTTGCTTCAGTCTTTGTTGTTGTTGACTGACAGCTGTCAGGAATGCAGCTGCCAACCGTTGAAATGAAAATCTCTTTCGAGTTGTTTACCTCCAGCAGTAAGAGGCTGAAAAACAATAATGTCAGAACCATTTCTCTGGAAATACATGATGGAGTCATTTTTTTGTATTTTCGTTGCTACATTTCTTTCTCCCTCGCCCACAGACAACATGGCTTCAGAAACCGAATGCTGCAGTCACTGGACATTGGGAATTAAAAATATGAATGATTGGAAACACTCAACAGATCAGGCAGCAGCTGTGGAGAAAGAGTTGATGGTTCAGATTCTTTGTCTCCTTGGACATTAACCCTTTCTACACTCGCCTTGGATAGAGTGTTGGCAGACTATTCAGCACGGAATTGAGCTCATTCACACGCACACAGGAGCATTCCCGGCAGGAGTTATTAGAGAGGTTCTCCAATAAACACGCTCAGAGATGTTATGAAAGTCCTCTGGAGCAAGAGGGGCTTGATCCTGGCCCCCTCAGCTCAGTGGCAGGGACATTGTCACAGCACCATACGAGTGTCTACTATGTATACACTCAAACTAGAGGGTGTAGTTTTAAGGTGAAGGTAGGACGATTTTAAAAAGTACTTGATGGATGAATTTTTTTCATGCTGAGGATGGTTCGTATAGAATGAGCTGCCAGAGGAAATGGCAGATGCAGGTATATTTGCAGCATTTAAAAGATGTTTGGACAGGTATATGAATAGGAAAGGTTCAGAGTGATATGGGCTAAATACAGGCAGTTGGGACTATATTAATTTTTGATATCTCGTCGGCATCGACGAATTGGTTTGGAGGTTCTGTTTCCACATTATGATTTGGAGATGCAGGTGTTGGACTGAGGTGTACAAAGTTAAAAATCACACAACTCCAGGTTATAGTCCAACAGGTTTAATTGGAAGCACACTAGCTTTCGGAGCGACAATCACCTGATGAAGGAGCGTCGCTCCGAAAGCTAGTGTGCTTCCAATTAAACGTGTTTGACTATAACCTGGTGTTGTGTGATTTTTTTAACTCTGTTTCCACATTGTGTGACTATCAAACAACAGAATAGTGAGTGAAAACTCCTGACCTAACCCAGTTCTTAGGAAACTGATTGTCGCTCTTCTCACTGCAAGTTGAGTTGAATTTGACTTGCTTTAATGCAAACTAGTGGATCAAATGCTGATACAGGTCATCAATCAACCATAAAGGCTTTAAATTCATTGAGTCATTGGAAAGGCATCAGGTAATAAGATGACGGTGTTGCTTTACATTTTCTGTTCTGCCACAGGCAGACATAAGCAATATTTTGCACTTCTGTCATTGATTTCCAACTTGGTACAACTTGTGAAGAGGGGAACAGTAGCCCTCTGCTTAATGGCATTATAATATTGAAATATTTGTGATTTCTGCACGAGCTGTGTGACTTTCCATAGCTGTGAAAGTTCGCACTGTTGTGAGGAGCTTGTTAGCATTGTAACATCTCGTCATTTGCAGAGTAGTTGGTCAGCTTTCTTAGTGGCACCTCCCCACACAAACCGTATTTCCCCCTTCCCTATCCGTATCATCCAGTCTTTAAGAAGGCTGGAACAGGAATTACATCAAAGTAAATGTTAAATATCCTGAATGAGGACAGCTCCACGTTTGGTGGAGACTGTGTAATATTGTACATCATGAGGAAGATGGAGTGGGAGATTACAGGGGTGAATGGAAACTTTCTGAACCATTTATAATTGAATTACATTAAAACCCAGAGAGTTTTCTGCTCTGCATTGAAAGGCAAACTGTTAGAAAACCGTGTTTAGATCAGAGTGGTGCTGGAAAAGTCCAGCAGGTCAGGCAGCATCTGAGGAGCAGGAAAATCAACGTTTTGGGCAAAAGCCCTTCATCAGGAAACAATGTAAAGCCTGATGCGCAGTCCACCTCTTAAAATTGCCCTTACCAGCTGTCAGATATTCTCTTCCCAAATTATACATCGCAATATCATGTAATATGACCTTTTGAGGTTTGTTGCTTAATTAAAAGGTAGGATACATATTTTAGTTCGTGAGGTGCTGCATTTTGGGAAAGCAAATCTTAGCAGGACTTAATAGTAAGGTCCTAGGGAGTGTTGCTGAACAAAGAGACATTGGAGTGCAGGTTCATAGCTCCTTGAAAGTGGAGTCGCAGGTAGATAGGATAGTGATGAAGGCATTTGGTATGCTTTCCTTTATTGGTCAAAGAATTGAGTACAGGAGTTGGGAGGTCATGTTGCGGCTGCACAGGACATTGGTTAGGCCACTGTTGAAATATTGTGTGCAATTCTGGTTTCCTTCCTATCGGAAAGATGTTGTGAAACTTGAAAGGGTTCAGAAAAGATTTACAAGGATGTTGCCAGGGTTGGTGGATCTGAGCCACAGGGAGAGGCTGAACAGGCTGGGGCTGTTTTCCCTGGAGCGTCGGAGGCTAAGGGGTGACCTTATCGAGGTTTGCAAAATTATGAAGGGCATGGATAGGTTAAATAGACAAAGCCTTTTCCCTGAGGTCAGGGAGTCCAGAACTAGAGGGCAGGGGAAAGATATAAAAGAGACGTAAGGGGCAATGTTTTCACGCAGAGGGTGGTGCGTGTATGGAATGAGCTGCCAGAGGAAGTGGTGGAGGCTGGGACAATTGCAACATTTAAGAGGCATTTGGATGGGTATATGAATAGATAGGGTTTAGAGGTATTTGGGTTGGGTGCTGGCAGGTGGGACTATCTGGTTGACATGGACGGGTTGGACCGAAGGGTCTGTTTCCATGCTGTACATCTCTATGAATCTAGTCTGAATCAGGTGAAATAAAACAATGAACTGCGGATGCCGGAAATCTAACACAAAAACAGAAATTAGATGAGATTACTTACAGTGTGGAAACAGGCCCTTCGGCCCAACAAGTCCACACCGACCCGCCGAAGCGCAACCCACCCATACCCCTACATTTACCCCTTACCTAACACTACGGGCAATTTAGCATGGCCAATTCATCTGACCCGCACATCTTTAGACTGTGGGAGGAAACCGGAGCACCTCAACAGATCTGGCAGCATCTGTGGAGAGAGACAGAGTTAACATTGCGAGTTCAATGATCCAAAGGGTTGAAATATTAACTCTGATATCTCTTCATAGATGCTGCCAGATCTGCTGAGTTGCCCCAGCAATTTCTGTTTTTGTTTCTGAATCAGATGTACCTGGATTTCTGTTGGTGTGATCTTGAATCTAAGCTGGTATTCACAGACAATGCAGGTTGATTGATCTTATAACAGTGTATGTTGATTTAGATCCAAGCATTTTCTCTTGCCTTTGTTCCAGTATCAGATATGAGTGTTATTGGGAAAGCTACCATTTGTGCCCATGAACTTGAATGGCTTTTAGCAATTTGAGGACTGTTTGGAATCAGCCACATTACTGTGTGGCCTGGTGTCACATGTGGGTCAGACCAGGTTTAGGTGGAATCACTACAGTGTAGAAAGAGGCCATTTGGCCCAACGAATCCACATTGACCTTCCAAAGAGCATCCCACCCAAACCCAGCGCCCCGCATTTATCATGGCTGACCCACCTAGCCTGCATATCCCTGGATGCTCTGCAGCAATTTAGCACGGCCAATCCACCTGAACTGCACATCTTTGGGTTGTGGGAGGAAACTGGAGCATCCCCACATAGACACAGGGCAAATGTGCCAGCTCCCCACAGACATTTACCCAAAAGTGGATTTGAACCTGGGTCCCTGGTGCTATGAGGTAGCAGTGCTAACCACTGAGCCATTCTATTGGGGATGGTGGATCGCCTTCTCTAAAGGACTCTCATGAACCACATGGGCTTTCACAACCATCAACACATGGTCACCATTTTCAGATTTTGATTATAATCAAAGTCCACTATCTACTGTGGTGGAATTTGAACCCATATCCCAAGAATGTTAACCTGGGGCTTTGGAATACCGAAACAAACATAACGCACACTTTCAACATGCAGCAGGTCAGGCAGCCTCTGTGGGGGGAGAGAGAGAGAGAGAGACAGGCATACAGACAGAGTTAACCTTTTTGAGTTTAATATGACTACTGATTCAATGACGTTACCATTACGCCACCAATCTTCCTCCCGTAAATGAGTCAATGCCTTATAATGGACTGAATGGTCTCCTGCTGTGCTCTAAAGCTCTCTCGTCAGGGTGGTATTGTTAGCATCTGTTGAGGAAAGAGGAATCGCCTGATGTATTTTGAATGTGCTGCAGAGCTGTGTGATTTGAGTCTTGATTTAACTGTTCGATCCGCCAATGGGCAGACATCGAAAACCTGATTCCTGATGAAGGGCTTATGCCCGAAACATCGATTCTCCTGCTCCTCGGATGTTGCCCGACCTGCTGTGCTTTTCCAGCACCACACTTTTCGACTCCGATCTCCAGCATCTGCAGTCCTCACTTTCTACTAGACACTGTAAACCCCATTGAAAGCCTCAAGGGGCTCCATTTGAGAGCTCAGTGTTGTTTTAATTTGTTCAACTGATTCCATTTTGTAAAGCCTCCTTGCAAGCGGGAATTGCTAAAACGACTCAAAAAAAGCACCATTGGACCTTAAGTGCTACTACATTTGTATTTTGTTTTCTCTCTCTCTCGGAGGGAGGGGTGGGTGCTTTCGCTTTTGAAGAAAGGCTTTTCAGACTGTAACATGAAATTCTCTGCTAAAAGATGCCCTTTAGGGCTGAGGTGAATAGATTCTTGGTAACAAATAAAGGTGAAAGGTTTTCCGAGGGAATGTATGGGTTTGAGTGGACAGTCAGGTCAGCCAGTGTCTGATTCAATGGGAGCAGCATGCTTACTGGGCTGGTTGGATCAGCCCTGCTCCTTGTTTGTAATGGAATGTGTCAGTCAATCCTTCATTTTTGATAAAAGCTTTATTTTGCTCAGCGAGCAAACCCACATCCAAAACCTCAACCTGAGCTACAAATCTTCTCAAAACTCGATAAAAGCAACTATTTGATACTGTTTAAAGACAGAGAATTTCCAAAAGAGAGTGAGGAGAAGATTTGGATTTACATTGGCTGGCTCAGATCCTGGAGACCGTGAATCATCATGGCACTGACTGAGGCTGTGCAGTCCATCAGGTCCTTGTTGGACAGATGGCGTAACGGGTGAAACGGAATTCCTGCTGCTGTGATATTTCAATGATTGTTTTAGCTCCGTTCGTTTCAGCTTATTGATCAGGTTCTGACAGTCGGTTTGTGAGGCTGGGAATACTGCAGTGAGTAACTCTCCTCCTGACACCCCGAAGCCTGTCCACCACCTACAAGGTGTAAGCCAGGAGTGTCATGGAATATTCCTCACCTTTTTCTGGATGAGTGCAGCTCCAACAACACTCAAGAATCTTGATACCATCCAGGACAAAGCAGCCCACTTGATTGGCACCACACCCAATACGGGGTAGACCATTTAGGACAGAGATAAGGAGAAACTTCTTCACCCAGAGAGTGGTGGCTGTGTGGAATGCTCTGCCCCAGAGGGCAGTGGAGGCCCAGTCTCTGCATTCATTTAAGAAAGAGTTGGATTGAGCTCTCAAAGATAGTGGAATCAAGGGTTATGGAGATAAGGCAGGAAGAGGATACTAATTAGGAATAATCAGCCATGATCATATTGAATGGCGGTGCAGGCTCGAAGGGCTGAAAGGCCTACTCCTGCACCTATTGTCTATTGTCTTATCCACAAATATCCACTCCCTCCATGACCGAGGCTCAGTAGCAGCAGTGCGCAGTAGAAATTCACCAAAGGTCCTCAGACAATATCGTCCAAACCAGGTAACATCAATGACTGTTTGAAATGCCTCCTGTCGACTTCTATACCTGCGTAAAGGTCACTCTCTTCAATACCTGAGAGATACAAACTGGTGTACTGGGCTTTATTGGTAGAGGAATTGAGTTCCGGAGTCCTGAGGTCATGTTGCAGTTGTATAAGACTCTGGTGAGGCCTCATCTGGAGTATTGTGTGCAGTTTTGGTCGCCATACTATAGGAAGGATGTGGAAGCTTTAGAACAAGTGCAGAGGAGGTTTACCAGGATGTTGCCTGGAATGGTAGGAAAATCTTATGAGGAAAGGCTGAGGCACTTGGGGCTGTTCTCATTGGAGAAGAGAAGGTTTAGGGGAGATCTGATAGAAGTGTATAAGATGATTAGGGGTTTAGATAGGGTAGATACTAAGAACCTTTTACCGCTAATGGAGTCAGGTGTTACTAGGGGACATAGCTTTAAATTAAGGGGTGGTAGGTATAGGACAGATATTAGGGGTAGATTCTTCACACAGCGGGTTGTGAGTTCATGGAATGCCCTGCCCGTATCAGTGGTGAACTCTCCTTCTTTGTGGTCATTTAAGCGGGCATTGGATAGGCATTTGGAAGTTATTGGGCTAGTATAGGTTAGGTAGGATTCGGTCGGCGCAACATCGAGGGCCGAAGGGCCTGTACTGCGCTGTATCCTTCTATGTTCTATGATTCTTGCTTTTGGCCAGTAGAACCACTTTTCACCCTCTACTAATTTATTAACATTCTCACCAAGGGACAGGATGTGGTTGCGTAGTGGTAATGTCATTGGGCTAGTAATCCAGCACCCTAGGTAATGGTATGGGGACATTGGTTTAAGTCCCATCATAGAAGATGTAAAGATTTAAGTCAATAAAAACCTGGAAAGAAAAAGCTGGCCTAAGTGTAACCTGATAACCATTGTTGTATGTAGTAAAAACCCATCTGGTTCACTAATGTCCTTCAGGGGAAAAAGTCTGCCATCTTACCTGCTCTGACTTCCATGTGACTCCAGACACACACAGCAATGTGGTTGACTCTTAACTGCCCTTTGGGCAATTAAGAACAGACAATAAATACTGACCTAGCCAGTGATGCCAACATCCTGTGAATAAATTTCAAAGAGAAAATGTTCTGTTGAGCTGTCCTTCCCCTGGATCTGCTGACCTGAATTGTCTCCCAGTCTGATAATATTTCGCTTTTGAAGCTTGGTTTGGCAAATGTGTCCAGGATATGGTTCCCGCCTGACTCTCAACTCAAACCTCTCTGCTCCTCTAATTCTGAACTGTTGTGCTTTGCATTTCCATTCCTCTACCATTGCAGCTATATATGTTCCTACCGAGCCTTAACCTGTTCTGTTTTCCTAAACCTTACTCTGCCTCAGTATTTCTTAGTGGTGTTCCTTCAACTCTCTCTCCTTTTGACCAAGCATTTGTTCACTTCTTTTAATCATAGAATCCTGATAGGTGTGGAAGGAGGCCATTCAGCCCATTGAGTCCATAACAACCTTCAGCACATCCCACCCATACACACACCCTGCTATCCTGTAACCCTGCATTTCCCACAGCTAATCCACCTAGTTTGCATGTCCCTGGACGCTATGGGCAATCTCCCATGTCCAGTCCTCATAACCTGGACATCTTTGGACTGTGTGAGGAAACTGGAGCACCACACAGGGAGAATGTACAAACTCCAAACAGATAGTCACCCAAGGGTGGAATTGAACCCAGGTCCCTGGCGCCATGCAGCAGTAGTACTAGCCACTGTGCCTCCCATCTCCATTAATGTCACCATATGTGACTCGGGCTCAAACTTTGCCTGAATAGTCAGTCCTGCTGAAGTCTCTTGGTATGTGTTATTGCCTCAAAGGGCTTGACACAACAAGTTACTTTCGTTGGAACAATTAAAATTGATAAATCATTTTTGGGTGCCTGTGGGGAGGAAATGGATCCAATCAGCAGCTAATCTTGTTATATCTCAACTGGAATATTATGTACAATTGTGGGTGTCACTATTGTAGGAAAGATGTGAATGCATTGAAGAGAGTGCAGAAGCAATTTACGAGAATGATTCCAGGAATGAGAAACTACAGATGGAAGAACTTCTCCTTGGAAAGAAAGGCAGACTTAATAGAGGTTTTCAAAATCATGAGCGGCCTGGACCGAGAAGATAGGGCAATGCTGGTCCCGTTTGTAAAAGGAACAAGAATGAGGGGGAATAGATTTTAAAGTGAGGTGCAAAGGAAGCAACAGTGAGATGAGGGGAAAACTTTTTCTCCTAGCAAGTATTTAACAAATGGAGTGCTCTGCCTCAAAATGTGGTGGAGACAGGTTCAATAGATGCAATCAAAAGGGGCATTTGTTGATTATTTAGGTAGAAATGGTGTGTGGGGAAATGGGGAATGGAAGTGATTCAGGCGTGATGGGCAAAATGGCCTCCTTCTGTAACATAACAATCCTGTCATTGTTCAACAGGGCAGCAGTACAGTCTTAAGATGCTCAATGACGTATCTGTACACTCAGCAAGATGGGAGTCTCAGAACTCTACTCATAACTGCTGATCTCTTTAGACAGTATTGTTGCCATTACTTTGTTGCCTGGTCACTAGTGCATACAATGAATCTGTGGAAAGTATAGTATACCTCTTCAGTCTCCCTTCCAGCATTTTCAGACTCTTCCCCATCCTTAATCATTTGCTATTTTAACTGCCACATGCCAAACTGACTAAAGGATTTGACTGAGAGGAAGGAAATGATTGGTTGAGAAATTCTGCGTCAGAGATTTCATTGTAATAGAAGTGATTAAATCTAACTACGTAAGATGCATCATGACAGGAATTGATGCCATGTGGCAAATCTTTCTCACTCTCCTACAACTTCATGGTAAGGAATACCCCACAGTGAGATGTGTTTCAAGAAAGCTATGCCTTCCTGACCTCAGATTCTACACTAGTGTGACAATACCAAGAATACTGCAGTCACCTCTTGAGGTTTAAAATCCCACAGATTTTTAAAGGAAGGAATGCAGAGTTTAATCTGTTCCACACTTTTGATTTTCTAGGAAAGAAGGTTTGCACTCTTTCTTCACTTCAGGCGCAGAATCTAGTGAGGAATTTGAGGCTGTTTGCAATCGAGGTTGAGAGGTGATTTAATTGAGACATATAAGATAAACAGAGGGTTACATCAGGTGGACAGTGAGAGCCTTTTTCCTTGGATGGTGATGGCGAGCACGAGGAGACATAGCTTTAAATTGAGGGGCAATAGAAATAGGACAGATGCCAGAGGTAGTTTCTTTACTCAGAGACTAGTAGGGGCATGGAACGCCCTGCCTGCAACAGTAGTAGACTCGCCAACTCTAATTTAGGTAAGAAGATTCATAGGAGCATGGACTGAACAATGTGTTACTTTTGTAAGGGAAACTCTCCATGTGGAAATGCGTAAGATAGGGACACTGGCCAGAGACTGAACTTTCAGACTGATCCAATAATCCATGGTCCTGAAAGTGAAGTATCAGATTGTGGGTGAAGACCCTTCAAACTTTCTCCCACAGGCAGGTGGGTCAACCTTCACATGTCACTCAGTTAAAGGAGATCAACAGGTTGGGTCTCTTCCTCACTGGAATTGAGAAAAATTGATCTCATTGAATTATGAATTCAAAGTTTGGGAGAAGATTTGTAGCTCGGGTGCTCGTTGTTGTGGTTCTGTTCGCCGAGCTGGGAGTTTTTGTTGCAAACGTTTCGTCCCCTTTCTAGGTGACATCTTCAGTGCTTGGGAGCCTCCTGTGAAGCGCTTCTGTGATGTTTCCTCCGGCAGTTATGCTGGTTTGAATCTGCCGCTTCCGGTTGTCAGTAGCTGTCCGCTGCAGTGGCCGGTATATAGGGTCTAGGTCAATGTGTCTGTTGATAGAATTTGTGGATGAGTGCCATGCCTCTAGCAATTCCCTGGCTGTTCTCTGTTTGGCTTGCCCTATAATAGTGGTGTTGTCCCAATCGAATTCATGTTGTTTGTCATCTGAGTGTATGGCTACTAGGGATACCTGGTCGTGTCGCTTCGTGGCCAGTTGGTGTTCATGGATGTGGGTTTTTAGCTGTCTTCCTGTTTGTCCTATGTAGTGTTTTGTGCAGTCCTTGCATGGGATTTTGTACACTACGTTGGTTTTACTCATGCTGGGTATCGGAATTATGAATTCCTCAGGGGCATGAGAGGGTAGATTCTGTGAGGATGTTTCCCCTCATGGGACAATATAGGAACAAAGGGAGAGTCTCAGAATAAAGGGGCACCAAATTAAGAGGAATTTCTTCTTTCTGACGGTTGAGAATTTTTGGAACTCCTTTGAGTCAGAGAGATGTACAGCACAGAAACAGACCCTTCGGTCCAACTTGTTCATGCCAACCAGATATCCCAACCTAATCTAGCCCCATCTATCAGCACCTGGCCCATATCCCTCTGAACTCTTTCTATTCATAGAACCATCCAGATGCCTTTTAAATGTTGCAATTATACCAGTCTCCATCACTTCGTCTAGCAGCTCATTCCATACACATACCACCCTCTGTGTGAAAAGATTGCCCCTTAGGTTTCCTTTATATCTTTCCCCGCTCATTCTAAACCTTTGCCGTCTAGTTCTGGACTCTCCAACCCCAAGGAAAAGACTTTGTCTATTTATCCTATCCATGTCCCCCATGATTTTATAAACCTCCATAAGGTCACCCCTCAGCCTCTGATGCTCCAGAGAAAACAGCCCCAACCTATTCAACCTCACCCTATAACTCAAATCCTCCAACCCTGGCAACGTCCTTGTACATCTTTTCTAATTTTCTCACCGAGAACTGAGTGGGGCAGAGTCCTTGTGTATATTTAAGGCTGAGATGTATAGATTCTTGATCATTTGGGGAATCAAGGGTTATGGGGAATGGGCAGAAAAGTGGAACAAGGAGTACTGGATCAGCCCTGATCGTATTGAATGGTAGAGCAGGCTTGAGGGACTGAAAGCCTTACTCCTACTCCTGTTCCTATTTCTTACGGATCCCACAGCTACTTCACAAACAACAGAAAATATGTACGGTATTGACTTCACAATGCCTGGCCATGCAATTACCCTCGAACCGACCTCTGGACTGTGCAGCTGTTGGTTTTTCTGGCCTTAAAGTGACACATCGCTTACCAACTGTGTTGCCTTTACAGCAGGATAATGTATTACGCAGTGTAACACTGAATTTGAAGGTGCTGTGAGTCACATGTGCTTGTTAGTCATTTCCTTGCTGCCCCCGATGTATCTCACCCAGTGCCCTACAGTTCCTCCATCGCTTTGCACCTTCAAACCCGACTTGCTCTTCTCAGGAATGTGAGAGCTTTTGCTGCGCTCTGTATTTTAATACAAAATGTGGAGACAATCTGGATCACCTTGTGTTCAATTAGAGGCCACGAAGAAGTAATGGGGAGTTCTGAATGATTTGGCTTCAGTTCAACCAAATGCCCAGGTAAATTATAAGAGGATAATGTAAGTTTTTTTTAAGGAAAGGAATCTTGTTTCCTTTAAGAACATTTGACAAACTTATGCTCTTGGATGAATCTAATTGAGGTTGCTGAAATATTAAATGTCATATTTGATATACATTTCTTCCCAGATTTAGTCCAGATTTAATTTTGCAGTCAGAATTTTAATATCTTCTGTGAAAAGTGGAACATGCTGTGATGTGACTAGGTAATAATTACCATTTTTTTTAAAGGGCCATTAATGATAAATGTTGAAGTTGCTCACAGTGACTAATGGACCTGGTAGTGGAGGGAAAGAGTTTGGCCTTTCTATGAACGAAAGTAATTTATTGGTGAGATATCAGCCTGGGTGACCTCCTGTCGTTCATATTTAGAACAAGGAGCCTTAACAGCAGTCATTAGTCTGCAAGGGTTTTGTCAGTTGATGCATATTCATGAAACACTTGCTAAATACCTGTTTTCCACTCATTTTTCTTAGTTGGAACAAATGCACGCTCAAAGGATTTACTTTCAGCAATTGTGTTCAGTTCTGGTCTCCCTGCTATAGGAAAGGTGTTATGAAACCTGAAGGGTTCAGAAAGGTTTTACAAGGATGTTGCCACATTTAGAGGGTTTGAGTTATAGGGAGAGGTTAAATAGGCTGGAGCTGTTTTCCCTGGAGCGTCGGAGGCTGAGGGGTGACCTTACAGAGGTTTATAAAATTATGAGGGACATGAATAAGGTCAAGGTCTTTTCTCCAGGGTATGGGAGAGTCCAAAACTAGAGGGCATAGGTTTAAGGTGAGAGGGGAAGGGACATTAGAGGCACCTGTTTCAAGCAGAGGGTGTGATATGTGTATGGAATGAGTTACCAGAGGAAGTGGTGGAGGCTGGTACAATTTCAGCATTTAAAAAGGCAGCTGGATGGGTATATGAATAGGAAGGGTTTAGAGGGATATGACCAAATGTTGGCAAATGGGACTAGACTAAGTTACAATATCTGGCTGGCTTGAACATGTTGGACCAAAGAGTCTGTTTCTGTGCTGTACATTTCTGTGACCCTATAACTGGGCAGTACAGCTGATGTGGAGATTTGTTTTTGAGGTAACAAGATGAAGGGGTACCATATCTAGCTGAGTTTAATAGGGTGGGGTAGGAGTAGATTTACTCCATTTGGGGTCACTGTTGTTTGCTGTAGGACACAAAAAAAAACAGATTTTGATTATTTTTCATAACACAGACATATTCTGTTTCGTCTTTTAGAATTTGGCTGACCTTGCTTTTGTCTTTTCCAAAAGGACTGCCTTTAGTTCGTGTCTCCAAGAGACTTGTATGATTGAAACAAAAGCAGCCTTTGCAGTATTTTATGTACTTCCAAGGAAAACAAGTTATGCAGATGTAATATCTTCCCGACTCCCCTCTTTTCTTTTGCTGAGTGCAATGCAACTACTTGACAAAACCATTTTTGTGTGATGCTGTGTTGAGGTGTTTGGGAAGCTATGGCTGTGTGTGTGTGTTTCTTTTTAAATGAAACTTTTACAAGTACAAAGCAATAATTTTCTCAGCATCTCACGTGGAGTAGCTGTGCCTCTGTTCTCACACTCCCACCTCACAGCCTCTCAGATTCATTGCGCGATCCCTGTGATAAGATGCAATGTTGAGAGAGGCCATTAGGCCCATTGTATGCACGCTGATTCGTTGAAGGCAATACCTAATTACAGTATAACCTCGATTGTCTGAACATCAATTATCTGAACAAGATGCTTGGGTAAGCTGTATTATGGAACGTTCAATTATTCGAACAAAATACTCTCTGCCTGTGTCACTCAGATAATCAAAGTTGCACTGTAGACCAAAAGCTCCTGCTGTTTCCCTGTGACATCCCTTTCCCATCTCTCATTTCCTAATCCCATTTGAATGTTACCATCGATTTTGCATGCATCAATTTTCAGACAGTACTTTCTCGATCATAAATCACTCAACTTGCAAAATAAATACTTCCCATTTCCCTGTTATTCCATTTTTCCTCCCATACTAATTTCATGTCTCTCCCTTTTCCATTACCTCAGCCCTTCCGTTTTGACTCTGTCATTTTCCTTTCTTTCACTTTTTTGCTTTTCTTACCTGCGGATATTTGCAGGAAAATGTCTTTTTTTCCCTGAATGGAGCAAATGTCTAAACTCCATTTACACCTCATTTCCAGTTTTGGATCAAAGTTTACCCAGTTAATAATCCTCAAGGATGACCTGGTCAATAGTAAATGCATGTCATTTGTTTGTCGTGTGTTAATCTTCTGAACAATGTGTTTCTTCGTTGCTGGTTCAGGACTCTCCCTGTATCTGCGGAGCTGGTAGATTAATATCACTAGTCAATCTGAGGAGCTCTCAGTATGAACCCTGGGAGATTGTTTTTGGATTGGGACATCCTTGTACAGACTGGATGTGATCTCTGCAGGAGTTTCTCCATAAACAGACTGCCACTCATGTTAGCCGGCTTTCCACTTCCTCCACGCTTTCTATTTTCTTCTCTTTCCCCACCACAGCTTGATTCTATTGTCTGCGTCACGCTGTGCACTTTGATTTTCTCTCTCACACTGTCTGATGTTCTGTCTGGCTCAGATCCTCTCTTGCTTTCCTTCACTCACAATGTTGCTCTGCTCCCCAACACCGCCCCCGCCCCCCCCCCCCCGTGTTTCTTTTTTCCCCCTCTGCCGTTTGTTGACATTCAAGTTCTCCTTTTCAAAAGTAAAGTACTTGAAATATGGAATAAACACGCAAAACTGTGGCGGCCCTTAGCAGGTCTGGCAGCATCTGTGAACGGAGGAAGGATCTCTGTGTCAGATCCTTGTACCAGAATGTCTAATGCAAGGCCATCAATCCAAAACATTAACGGTGGTTCCACGGTGGCTCAGTGGTTAGCACTGCTTCCTCATAGCACCAGGGGCACAGGTTCAATTTCAGCCTTGGGTGACAGTCTGTCTGTGTGGAGTTTGCACATTCTCTCCATGTCTGCGTGGGTTTCCTCCCACGATCCAAAGATGTGCAGGTTAGAGTGAATTGGCCATGCCAACTTGCCACATAGTGTCCAGGGATGTGCAGGTTAGGTGCTTTAGTCAGGGGGTAAATGTAGGGGAATGGGTCTGCGTGGATTACTCTTCGGAGGGTCAGTGTGAACTTGTTGGGCCACAGGGCCTGATCCCACACTGTAGAGATTCTATGAAGTCTTGCTCAGAAACAAAAACAGAAATTGCTGGAAAAGCTCAGCAGGTCTGGAGGAATCTGTCGAGAGAAATCAGAATTAATGTTTCAGGTCTGGTAATCAGAAAATTCTGTGGAAGGATCACTTGACCTAAAACATTAACTCTGATTTATCTCCACATGTGCTGCCAGACTTGCTGTACTTTTCCAGCAATTTTTGTTTTTGTTTCTGATTTACATCAGCCACAGTTCATTCTTTCTTTCGGTTTTTATTTAGTAGCTAACTCTTGCTCCCTTGGCCAATGTTCTCAGGCTGTTTAATCTCACCTTCATACTCTCTTTATCATTTTCTTGTCTTCCATCACTGAACCCTCCCACTTTCAATGTCCTGGGGGTTACCGTTAACCAGAAAGTGAGCTGGGCTAGCCATATAAATACAGCAGCTCCAAGAGCAGGTCAGCTGTGAGGAGTTCTGCAGAGAGTCCCTTCCCCCTGATTTCCCAAAGACTGACCACTATCTACGAAGGATAAATCAGGAGTGTGATGGATTACTCCCCTCTTGCCTGGATGAGTGCAGCTCCAACAATATTCGAGAAGCTTGAAACCATCCAGGACAAAGCAGTCCGTTTGATTAGTACTACATTCACAAACATTCTCGCTCTCTTGCTCTCTCGCTCTCTCTCTCTACCACCGATGTTCAGTAGCAGCAGAGTGTACTATCTACAAGATGCCTTACAGAAATTCACCAAAGATCCATACACAGCACCTTCTAAACCCGTGATCACATCATTCTAGAAGGACAAAGGCTGCAGATTCACAGGAGCACCACCACCTGCAAATTCCCTTCCCTACCACTCATGATCCTGACTTGGAAATATGTTGTCATTCTTTCAGTGTCACTGGGTCAAAATCTTGTAATTCTCTCACTAATGACTCTGTGGGTCTACATATAGCACATGAACTGCAACTGTTGAAGAAGGCAGATCACCAGCACCTTCTCAAAGGCAAATAGGGACAGGCAATAAATGCTGGCAAGTCAGTGACGCCAATATTCTACACTGAATGAGAAAACAATCTTATGCCCATCGTTTGCACTGTCTCCATTTGTTTGTCTCACTCTCGCTCTTTCGCGTTTCCCTTTAGTGCCCATCATGGCTCAGTCGTTCAAACATGTGCCTCTGAGTGAGGAGTGTGTGGGTTCAAAGCTTGACTGCAAAAACATAGGGTGGTATTTCAGATGCAGATGAGAGAATGCGACCATTGTTGGAGGTGTTAAATTTCCAATAATCTGAGGCCCACATTTTGTTCCTGAGGAGGGTGTACAGAGATGGGGAATTTCCCAAGTCAGCACACCAGAACCATGAGAAGCAGCCTCCAAATACCCAGACCTTCAATCTGGTGGGTGTGAGGGATGTTTGCTGGAGACACCCATGGTGGAGGCAGCATTAAAGGGTGGTCCTGGACTCTATCAAAGATATTGTAAATATAGCTAGGACCTCTATCCCTTACTCCTCACGTCCCCCAAGTCACTCCCCACCCCCTCCATTTGCCAATGCAAGTGTAAATACACCAACCACACTCCATGCCATCCAGCCCCATGCACCGTCATGCCAACACCTCTTCTACTTACCCTCAGAATTCCTTGTGGCTCAAATGCCAAACAGTGTCTCTCCCAATCTATCCATCTTTGCCTTTACACCCTGCATGATGACTCCTCATAGGGAGACCTCAGGAAACGTGCTAGCATTAACAAAAATAATATTCTAAATATCCATATTACAGATGTCACGATATACAGTGAGACTCTCTCATTGATAAAAGCCCATTGAAGTTCCTTCAAAAGCATGGCCATTATTAAAATTTTGCACTTGTTGGTCTTTGTTGAAGACAGTCAATTCCTTAACCTTTTGGAACAATCGAACTGTGGATTTGTATCTGCCCTCCTCCCATTCTCACACACACATGCGCACATACACACGCCAGATAGTAGCCGGTTATAACAGTGATCAAGCGGTAATAATAAAAGGGTCAGTTAGACTCAAAACGTCAGCTCTTTTCTCTCCTTACAGATGCTGCCAGACCTGCTGAGATTTTCCAGCATTTCTCTTTTGGTTACCAATATTATCTTTTCTTTTATCAGTCCCACATTGTGGTTCGGTTGACTTTGGTGGGAGGCTTTATGACCAATCCTGTTAGTGACTTCCTTCTCTTTACAGTCGTGGAACTCCTCAGACGCATTGTCAACAACTATTGAAATTGTAAGCAATACATTTTTTTCAATTCGGCGGTGCATCAAGTTTTCCTTCCAGAATATAAAGAGCAGGGGTTTTAAATACCTAATGGTCTGGCATCTCCACAGACCTTGGAGTGGTGCTGCACAAGCACAGCAGGGCAGGCAGCATCCAAGGATCTGGAAAATCAACGTTTCTGGCAAAAGCCCTTCATCTGCCTGAAACGTTGATTTTCCTGCTCCTCGGATGCTGCCTGCCCTGCTGTGCTTGTGCAGCACCACGAGAATCTTGACTCTGATCTCCAGCATCTGCAGTCCTCACTTTCTCCACAGACCTTCTCCATCCTCACACACATACACACAGTCACACATTGCAGAAAACGGATCTCGCTCCAGGGAAAATGAGATCCGTTCGAACTCTGCATTAAGATTTAATGTTCCTTCTGGATTCATTGTCCCCCATGTGCAAACCACATTGCACGTCCCCCATTGATGAAAGTCGAACCAGTAGAAATGCCAGGAGATCACTTCAGGATCCAGGGTTCCACCGATGTTTTGAATAACGGTTAGAATCTCCTCAACCCACAATAGTCTGGGACCAGGGTCTCTTCCACCTATTATACTCTCAGCTACTCCCCCCCCCACACACACACACACACACACCCCCCTCCCACTTCTCTCTCCACTCCCGAGGCTCCCAGCCTCATTCCTGATGAAGGGCGTTTGCCCGAAATGTCAACTTTCCTGCTCCTCGGATGCCGCCTGACCCTGCTGTGCTTTTCCAGCACCACACTCTCGACTCTGTTTTTGGCCCTTGAGTGGAGTAAGGTTCATGTGGCAAAGTGCTCTTCCTGGGGCCAAAACAATAAAAGAATGGAAGTACTCAGCAGCTCAGTTGTGTCTACAAAAGGAACAGTTTGTAATTTTTCCAGTAATGACCTTTTGTCACAATGTTCTGGTGTGCACAATCTCCCTTCGAGATTCGCTTGCCTTAATCATGAATGCGTGGATTGAATAAGCAGCTCAGTGAGACCTGATGGATACTTCAAGAGCTTACTTGTCCAAAGTGACAATCACTCAACATGTATTGAATGTTCAGATGTCATTCTGTGAAACTAGAATTTCTCAGTCGTGCTTCACGGCTAAGAGCGAGTCATTGTTTGTTTATTTCTTGCATCCTTTCTGTGCACACTCCCTTCATGATTCGACATGTATATTTCAGCCTTTTGGGTCTTTCAGGTTTTCAATCTCTCCCCATAGCCCACCCCACAACTTCCATTACTGGTCCAAACTCTGGTTAATTCTCAATGCTGCCTTGCAGAGTCTTATTTGAAACTGCACCAGTCAGTCTCCTGATTCCACAGCCATCAAAGATTTTAATCCTTTGTAAACAGATGCCTTTGCCTGACAGGCTGTGTAAAAGTGTTCATTTTAAGTGTTTGTTCCTCGGCTTGCATTTCACATGGCTCAGCCAGTAGTTAGCACTGCAGCCTCACAGCACCAGAGGCCCAGGTTCAATTCCAGCCTTGTGTTACTATAAGTATGGAGTTTGCATATTCTCCCCGTGTCTGCGTGGATTTCCTCCAGGTGCTCCGCTTTTCTCCTGCAGTCCAAAGATGTGCAGGCCAGATGGCATAGCCAAGGGAAATGCAAGGTTACAAGGATCAGAGTGGCTGCTCTTTGGAGGGTCAGTGTGGACTCAATGGGCTGAATGGCCTGCATCTAGGCTGTGGAGATTCCATGATTCTTCAAGCTCTTCTTGTGAGGGAAGCTGAGAACAGATTTTCCCTTTGGGAAGTGGGGTTAATTGGAGGGCCCTTCAAAGAATCCTAGAATCCATGCAGTGTAGAAACAGGCCATATGGCCCAACAAGCCCACACTGGCCCTCTGAAAACTAATATACCAAGACCCATTTCCTATACTACTCTCCATTTACCTCTGACTAATGCACTGAAACCACACATCCCTGAACACTATGGGAAATTTAGCATGGCCATTTCACCTTAACCTGCACATCTTTGGATTGTTGGAAGAAATTGGAGCACACGGGGGAAACCCATGCAGACACAGGGAGAATGTACAAACTCCACACACAGTTGCCTGAGGCTGGAATCAAACCTGGGTCCCTGGCGCTGTGAGGCAGCAGTGCTAACCACTGAGCCACCGTGCTGGCCCCACAGTGAAGATGGCCTGAATGGTTTCCTATAATGCTGTCGATTTTTTTTAAAAAATCAGATATGTTCTGACAGACATCTGGGGCAGGTGGGACGTGAATCTGGACCTTCTGGCCCAGAGGTACAGCTGCTACCTGTGTGCAACAAGGCCCCTTTCTCCTGTTCTGAGAAATAATGACTTGTGGTAGGGATTGGAAGTGTTGTCGGAGGAGGTGCCAAATAGTTGGTCGGTTCCTTTTCTAAAGAACCACTTAAAAAGCAGTACAGCTATTTTAAAACAAAATATTGGTTTGACCAAAGCTGTGCCAATGGCTGGAGAGAAGCATGCTCTATACAATCCGTCCCTCTGATAGATATTGGCCGAACCCCCAATCTGTGTATAAAACCTGTGTAGGGTGGCACAGTGGCTCAGTGGTTAGCACTGCTGCCTCACAGCACCAGGGTCGCAGGTTCAATTCCAGCCTTGGGTCACTGTCTGTGTGGAGTTTGATCATTCTCCCTGTGTCTGTGTTTCGGTTTCCTCCCACAGTCCAAAGATGTGCAGGCCAGGTGGATTGGCCATGCTAAATTGCCCGTAGTGTTAGGCGAAGGGGTAAATGTAGGGGAATGGGTCTGCGTGGGATACCCTTCGAAGGGTTAGTGTGGACTGGTTGGGCCGAAGGGCCTGTTTCCACACTGTAGGAATCTAAGCTAATCTAATCATGAAACAGGTCAGGAGAAGGTGAGGACTGCAGGTGCTGGAGAGTCACTGTCGAAAAGTGTGGCACTGGAAAAGCTCTGCTCCTCGGACACTGCTGTGAGTCATTGAAGGCTGATGAAGGGCTTATGTCTGAAAGGTCGACTCTCCTGCTCCTTGGATGCTGCATAACCGGCTGTGCGTTTCCAGCACCATATCTTTAAGCTTTGAAACAAACCAGCAGATCCTGCATTGTGTGTTGTGGTTCTCGGAGTGCTAATCACCCTCATCTGGCAAAATTATCTTTCTAAATAAGTGAGCCTCACAAGCCAGGCTTCGGGGCTGGAGTGAGGTAGGGTGGAGCTCCATGGGTATGTGTGTCCCAGAAAGGAGTTAACGCCTTCGAGAGGAACAGCTGAAATTTATCTTGTGCCTGTGATGTTGTCAGAAAAAAATCCCAAATCATTTCACAGGAACTTTACAGAACAAACCATAGACATAAATTTAGATAACAACAAGGAAATTGTAACAGGGTGACCAACTGCTCAATCTGAATAATGACGTCTTTATTCATGAGTGGGATCTTGGCATCATTGGCCAGGCCAGCATTTATTATACATCCCTCATTGTCCAGAGGACAATTGAGAGTCAGCCATATTGCTGTGGGTCTGGAGTCACACCGAGACTTGTCCAGATAAGGCTAACAGTATCTTTCTCTAACGAACATCAGTGAACCAGATGGGTTTTTATGACTATCGGCAAAGGCTTATAACTCCAGGTTTTTATTGATTGCGTTAACTTGTGTTGCTGGCAAAATAATCGAGGAATAATACCACTGGACCATCACCACATGACGCCCCCTCCCCGCTTGGCAGAAATTGAGTTACGGAGGTGAAGGGAGTTTGGTATTGTGGCTTGAAGCCGAGGTACCTGAAGGTATGGGGATGAGGGGTGGACTGATGAAATCTGGGGATACAGATAAGGCCTTGAACATGGGAATCTTCCTTACAGCTGATATTGACGGTTCTCTGTGTGTGTCTCTCTCTGTCCGTCTGTCTCTCTCTCTCTCTCTCTCTCTCTCTCTCTCTCTCTCTCTCTCATCTGATCTGGTGGAAGTGACACTCTCTCCCACTTCTGGATGGGTATATGAACAGGAAGGGTTTGGATGGATATGGGCCGGGTGCTGGCAGATGGGACTAGATTGGGTTGGGATATCTGGTCGGCATGGACAGGTTGGACCGAAGGGTCTGTTTCCATGCTGTACATCTCTATGACTTCAATTCTTATCATTTCCAGGGTAGCACATATAACGATTTGTCTTTCCATTCTTGCAATATTACTTTTGGTGTCATTCAAAGGTCAATCTTTGGCCCCTGCCCATCTGTTTCCCGCTCTCAGCAATATCGCCTGTGTTAGTTCTCTCTGTATGATGATGATGATGATGATGCCCAGCATAACCCCTGAATTCCTCCGTCGGTCCACAGCTTCAGAAGTGGGAACACTACACAGATCCTTAAAAATAGTGAATGGGATCCATATGCGGAGTCTCAGCCCCCATTTCTGAGAAGCTTTTTTTTGTTGGAGGTAGGGGAGAGGGGTGATGGAATGTGGTTTGCGGGTGGAAATGTAGCAGCGGCATATGGAAACAGCGCTGTATTCAAACAGACCCCATTTTCAAAGGCTTTAACCCACAGTGTGGGAGCCACAAATCGTTGATGCAGACATAACACTTTTGAAAGGCGAAGATGGTCTATCTGAGTGTCATGATCTGAAGTTTATTTTAAGTGCTGTACTCTTTAAACTTAGACAGGCAAAGCCTGTTTTGTTTTTCTTTGAGAGTTTAAAAGAGTATCTGTTGGACTGGTTTGTTTGACAGGTGTGAGAAGCAAAGGAACTACACATGTTAAAAATAGGCTTGAGAAATCCGAGGGAAAACAGTAAAAGGTCAATCATAGTTAGGAGGTTGGTTCTTGCAGTTGGGAAGTGATATTAATAGCATGAGTTTAACTTGCACACCAACTTTTTTAAAAAAAATTCATTCATGGATGTGGGTGACACTGGTTGGGCCAGCATTTATAGATAGAGTCAAAGATATGTACAGCATGGAAACAGACCCTTCTGTCCATGCAGACCACCTATCCCAACCCAATCTAGTCCCACCTGCCAGCACCCGGCCCATATCCCTCCAAACCCTTTCTATTCATATACCCATTCAAATACCTCTTCTTTGTTGCAATTGTACCAGCCTCCACCACTTCCTCTGGCAGCTCATTCCATACCCGTCCCACCCTTTGTGTGAAAATGTTGCCCCTTAGGGCTCTTTTATATCTTTCCCTTCTCACCCTAAACCTATGTCCTCTAGTTCTAGACTCACCAACCACAGGGAAAAGACTTTGCCTACTTACCCTATCCATGCCCCTCATAATTTTGTCAACCTCTATAAGATCACCGCTGAAAATGTGTTGCTGGTTAAAGCACAGCAGGTTAGACAGCATTTGGTATGTGAATGAAGGGCTTATGCCCGAAACGTCGAATTTCCTGTTCCTTGGATGCTGCCTAACCTGCTGTGCTTTAACCAGCAACACATTTTCAGCTGTGATCTCCAGCATCTGCAGACCTCATTTTTTACCCTCTATAAGGTCACCCCCTCAACCTCCGTGCTCCAGGGTAAAACAGGCCCAGCTTGTTCAGCCTCTCCCTATAGCTCAAATCCTCCAACCCTGGCAACATCCTTGTAAATCTTTTCTGAACCCTTTCAAGTTAGGGGTGGCATGGTGGCTCAATGGTTAGCGCTGTAGCCTCACAGCACCAGGGTCCTAGGTTCGGTTCCAGCATCTGGTGACCATATGTGTGCAGTTTGCACATTCTCCCTGTGTCTGCGTGGGTTTCCTCTGGGTGCTCCGGTTTCTTCCCATAGTCCAAAGATGTGCAGGTTAGGTGAATTGTTCATGCTAAATTGCCCATAGTAGGGGAATGGGTTTGGGTGGGTTGTTCTTTGGAGGGTTGGTGTGGATTTGTTGGGCCAAAGGGCCTGTTTCCACACTGTAGGGAAGCTAATCTAAAAAACAAGTTTCACAACATCTTTCCGATAGGAAGGAGACCAGAATTGCGTGCAATATTCCAACAGTGGCCTAGCAAATGTCCTGGACAGCCGCAATGTGACCCCCAACTCCTATATTTATTACTCTGACCAATAAAGGAAAACATACCAAATGCCTCCTTCACTTCCTATCTACCTGCAACTCTACTTTCAAGGAGCTAGGAACCTGCACTTATTGCCTATCACTAATTTCCCAAAGGGTAGTTAAGAGTTATTCTCATTGTTGCGGGTCTGAAGCCACGTGTAGGCCAGACCAGGCAAGGATGGCAGTTTCCTTCCCAGAAGGACACGAGTGAACTGGATTTTTGTTTTTGTCCTGACATTTGACACTGGCTTCACGGTCATTGTTAGACTCTTAATTCAAGGTTATTAATTGAATCCAAACTCCTCCATTTGCTGTGGTGGGATTCATAGAGTCATTGACTCATGCAAAATGGAAACAACCCCTTTGGTCCAACTAGATATCCCAAACTGAACTAGTCCCATTTGCCTGAGTTTGGCCAATATCCCTCAGAACCATTCCTATTCATGTACCTGTCCAAAGGTCTTTCAAATGCCGTAATTGTACTCCCTTCTGCCACTTCCTCTGGCAGCTCATTCCATATCCACACCACCTTCTATGTGAAAAGGTTGCCCCTCAGGTCTCTTTTAACTCTTTCCCCTCTCTCATTAAACCTATGGTTGCAAAGACCCTATATGTATTTTTAAGTACAGCGGTGTCCTCTCACTAGTATTAGTTATGAGAGTGATATGGGGTACATGAAAGGCTATAGGGGCAAGTGGCCACATAATTTATCACAGAGGTTATGAGAGGCCAAGGAAATGGATGGGATTATGAGTTGGCATTGGCTATAATGGGAGGGATGAGAGGCCATGGTCGGCTGGGTGAGGGGCTATGAGAATTTCGGGATGTGAGGTACAATAGCTTCTTACACAACTAAGACAATGACTGCGAGATCTGAGATGGGCCTTCTAACTATCACTTCTTCACACGAGTGGGTGCCAATTCTTTGCCCTCAGGATTGTTATGGCTGATTATTTCCTATGCCTCCAAACCCTGCAGCTCCTCAGCGCAGAAATCATACTGTTTGAGGTATTTTTTAACTGAGACACATCCAATAAGTTGGGAAATTGCCTATTTCAAGCTATTTGTTCTGGCACCTCAAGCCTGGCCCTTTATCCGTAAATACTCACTGCTTACCTGACAGGCAGTGCTGAATAAGTAGGTGGAATTTATTCCATTCAAATATCGGGATGGCTAAAGCCAATTGGCCTTGCCATTGTTAACCCAGCACAAATACATTGAATCTATCCTTCATCCTGGTTGGAACCAAGTGAAACTTCTGACTATGACCTCACTAATCTACTTCCTCTTGTGTAACATCACCTGACTCTGATCCTACCTCAGTTCACTACTGTACATTTCTATGACTCTATTACTTTAAATCCTCATCGTCACCTCAATACTTGACTGTTCTTATGTATTCTTGCAGATTCCCATTTCCTACACTCCTGATAGACCTGGTCTCAGCCAAACCTTTGCTGTCTCTATTATGCTCTCATGAAGTCCTATTCTTCTATTACTCTTGTGCTGTCTGACCTAATTTGGTTTCCTGTCCAGCAATGTTTCTATGAACACACCACATCCCTGATTCAGTCATCTTCAACCTCTAAATTCTTCGAGTTACTTACACTGAGTTATCTTCAGCGGAGGTAAAGGCCTAGTGGTATTATTGCTCGAGTGGTTATTCCTGAAGCGCAGGTCGTGTTGTGGGGAGCTGGGTTTGAATCCCACCATGGGAGATGGCGGAACTTGTCTTCAATAAAAGATCTGGAATTAAATTTCTAATGATCACAAAACCATTGTCATTTGTTGAGGAAACTTATATTGATCAATAATGTTCTTTTTAGGGATGGAAAACTGCCATCCTTACCTGGTCTGGCCTACATGTGACTCCAGACTCACAACAAAATGGTTCGTTCTTAATTGCCCTCTGGGCAAGTAGGGCTGGACTAGCCAATGACCATCTCATCCTGTGAATGAATGTCGTAACAATAATACTTCTCTATTTAGCTCTGAGCATCCTTGTTTACAATGATAGGCATGTACGAATTGTCCAGGCCCAAGCATTTAGAAAATCCTCAAACCCTCTCTCAACTTCTCTTTCTTTCGTTAAGATGCTCCCTGTGCCTTTCTCTTTGACTGAACTAGTCTTGTTATTTTACCACTATGTTGTGTCTTGCGGTATTTCTATTACATTAAACATGGATAAATACATATTGTTGTTGAATGCCTAGGAAATGGTCAGGAATTGAATGAGTGTCAAATTTCAATGGGTGCTCTGCCCTTGTCCATGAAAAATGGCCATAAAACCTGTTAAACAAAACCGCGTATCAGTGAAGGGATGTAAAGATTATAAATGGAGCATTTTTCAGTAAAGGGAGCAAACAAAGTGGATTGAAGGATGGGATTCCTTGGATCGTCGGTGAAATAACTCCACAGAGGCCAGGGTCCCGTCACCAAGTCACCTTTTAGTTACACGTGGAGAGTCCTTAACACTGATCCAGCTCCCTCAGAGCCAGCTCTGACTGAACAGAACCCATAATATTCCTGTTTATATCTGTCAGCCAGGGCTCCCTGACTGGGGGTGTTAACCTCATCCAACCAGGCAACTCATTGTCTATGAGGTCCTACCTGGCTGACCTCACTGCAATCACAATGGACAGGAGGATTTATCAAATCTAAAAAAGTGCAGCATTCGTGTGGTAGGTAACAGAAGAAGCTTGGGCAGGAGAAACGCTCGCAAAGTTGCCACAAAAAACAAAAATGCTAAGAGGTACATGAAGAGAAAACTAACAAAGGCATAAAATTTTTTTTTTACTTTAGGCCATTAGGAGTAAGAAGCTAGTTACAGCAGGAGTCAGGTTACAACCAGATGGAGAGATAACAAAAGCCAAAGGAATAGGAAATATATTAAAAATATACTTCCTCTCTATAAACAGCAGCAGGGATTGGGATTGTTAAACTATAAAGTTGCCTGTAATATAATTCACATGGGTAAAGGGGGTACAGTGGTAGTCTGGCGCACTGACCTCTACACTGCTGAAGCCAAACGCCAAATCGAGGACACCTCTTCCTACCGCCCCCTCAACCAATGCCCCCAGCCCCCATCCCCCATCACCAAACCATCATCTCCCAGACCATACAGGACTTCATCACCTCAGGAGATTTCCCACCCACAGCTTCCAACCTCATAGTCCGGGAACCCCACACTGCCCGGTTCTACCTCCTTCCCAAGATCCACAAGCCTGACCACCCTGGCCGACCCATTGTCTCAGCATGTTCCTGCCCCACTGAACTCATCTCTACCTACCTGACACTGTCCTATCCCCCAGAGTCAAGGAACTCCCCACATATGTTTGAGACACCATCCACGCCGTCCACCTCCTCCAAGACTTCCATTTCCCTGACCCCCAATGCCTCATCTTCACCATGGAGATCCAATCCCTCTACACCTCCATCCGCCATGACCAGGGCCTCCAAGCCCTCCGTTTTTCCTCACCAGACGACCCCAAGTATCCTTCCACCGACACTCTCATTCGTTTGGCCGAACTGGTCCTCACCCTTAACAATTTCTCCTTTGAATCCTCCCACTTCCTCCAAACCAAAGGGGTAGCCATGGGCACATGTATGGGTCCCAGCTATGCCTGTCTCTTTGTTGGCTACATAGAACAGTTGATCTTCCGTAATTACACCGGCACCACTCCCCACTTCTTCCTCCGCTACATTGATGACTGCATTGGCGCCACCTCGTGCTCCCGTGAGGAGGTTGAGCAATTCATCAACTTCACCAACACATTCCACCCTGACTTAAATTTACCTGGATCATCTCTGACACCTCTCTCCCCTTCCTGAACCTTTCCATCTCCATTAATGATGACCGACTTGACACTGACATTTTTTACAAACCCACCGACTCCCACAGCTACCTGGATTATACCTCTTCCCACCCTATCTCTTGCAAAAATGCCATCCCGTATTCCCAATTCCTCGGCCTCTGCCGTATCTGCTCCCAGGAGGACCAGTTCCACCATAGAACACACCAGATGACCTTCTCCTTAAGAGACCGCAATTTCCCTTCCCACATGGTTAAAGATGCCCTCCAACACATCTCGTCCACATCCCGCACCTCCACCCTCAGATCCCGCACCTCCACCCTCAGACCCCACCCCTCCAACCGTAACAAGGACAGAACGCCCCTGGTGCTCACCTTCCACCCTACCAACCTTCGCATAAACCAAATCATCCGCCGACATTTCTGCACCTCCAGAAGACCCAACCACCAGGGATATATTTCCCTCTCCACTCCTTTCCGCCTTCTGCAAAGACCGTTCCCTCCGTGACTACCTGGTCAGGTC
Organism: Hemiscyllium ocellatum; assembly: GCF_020745735.1. Taxonomy (NCBI): domain Eukaryota; kingdom Metazoa; phylum Chordata; class Chondrichthyes; order Orectolobiformes; family Hemiscylliidae; genus Hemiscyllium; species Hemiscyllium ocellatum. The sequence continues at coordinate 107,602,381 of NC_083409.1, forward strand.
CACCCTCCCCCCTACACCCACCCTCCCATCCTGGCACCTTCCCTTGCCACCGCAGGAATTGCAAAACCTGCGCCCACACCTCCTCCCTCACCTCTATCCAAGGCCCTAAAGGAGCCTTCCACATCCATCAAAGTTTTACCTGCACATCCACTAATATAATTTATTGCATCCATTGCTCCCGATGCGGTCTCCTCTACATTGGGAAGACTGGACGCCTCCTAGCAGAGCGCTTTAGGGAACATCTCTGGGTCACCCGCAACGCCCCGTGGCCCAACATTTCAACTCCCACTCTGCCGAGGACAAGGAGGTCCTAGGCCTCCTTCACCGCCACTCCCTCACCACCAGACGCCTGGAGGAAGAACGCCTCATCTTCCACCTCGGAACACTTCAACCCCAGGGCATCAATGTGGACTTCAACAGTTTCCTCATTTCCCCTTCCCCACCTCACCCTAGTTCCAAACTTTCAGCTCAGCACTGTCCCAATGACTTGTCCGGACTTGTCCTACCTGCCTATCTTCTTTTCCACCTATCCACTCCACCCTCCTCCCTGACTTATCACCTTCATCCTCTCCCCCACTCACCCATTGTACTCCATGCTACTTTCTCCCCACACCCACCCTCCGCTAGCTTATCTCTCCACGCTTCAGGCTCTCTGTCTTTATTCCTGATGAAGGGCTTTTGCCTGAAATGTCGATTTTTGTTGCTCTTCGGATGCTGCCTGAACTGCTGTGCTCTTCCAGCACCACTAATCCAGAATCTGGTTTCCAGCATCTGCAGTCATTGTTTTTACCTACAATTATTCAAAGGCAATGATTTGATTTGGTTTATTATTGGTACATGTATACAGGTACAGTGAAAATTTTTGTTTTGCATTCAGTACAGGCAGACCATACCATACAAAGTGCATTAGGGTAATAGAATACAATGTTACTGCTGCAGCGAAGGTGCACAGCGAGCGAGGTCAATATTAAGGTTAAAATTTGAGAGATCCACTCAGAAATCTAATAACAACAGGGAAGAAGCTGTTCTTGAATCTGTTTGTGCATGTATACAAACTCTTATATCTTCTGTCTGACGGAAGAGGATGTAACTGGAGTGGGAAGAGTCTTTGATGACATTTGTTGCTTTCCCGAGGCATCAGGAAGCCTAGATGGAGCCAGTGGACAGAAGGCTGGTTTGTGTGATAGATTGGGCTGTGTTCACAACTCTCTGTAGTTTCTTGTCGTCTTTGGAAAGCAGTTTACGCCTGATGCATCCAGATAGATGCACCATAGAAGGCATTCTGTGCACCTAATCTCTTGGTGCTGCCATCATGTAAACCTTGAATAGGTAAAGCACCATAAGTCAATTATTATTATCTGAGCAACTGGGGAAGGCTGTTCCAACAATAATTATCCACAATTTATTTGGAGTTGTGCTGTTGAAGAAAAAGGAGCTGGGTAGATCAGCAAGCTATATAAAGGAAGGCAACTGTTTTTTACTCTCTAATGAAGGATAACATGTCAAGATTGTTAACAATATTCAAGGCTTCAAGAGACAGATTTGCAAATGATGAGGGAATCAAGGATTACAGGGAAAAGCAAGGACTGTGGAGTTGAGGGTTATCAAACTAAACGGATTTGAATGGGCTGAATGGTCTACTTCTCCTCCTACGTTCTGGTATATGTAAGACCATCTAATCAGAATTATAGTTTTAATTAGACTGTTCTGAACCCATCCTTCCAGGATTCTTGAAGAATAACAAGAAGCAAATGCAATGGATGTAGTTTATTCTTGGAAGGAGATGCTTATATAAGTGCAGTGCATAGAAAAGAATAGAATATAGTTGAATTAAATTCTCTCGGAATAAGACATTAATCATAGTCCCAGACAAGAAGTGTTGGGATAAAACCCAGAAGAGGTTACTTGAAGCTGCACATCTTTTAAGTTTGAGGTATGATAGCTTCTTCCTGGAGCTATCAAGATTTCCAACCTAGAATTGAAGTTACTTCAACAAAAATATATTCCAGTGAAAAGGAAGGACTGTAAGAGAAGGGGTAATCTGTCAAAGGAAATCACAGAGGCTATTAAATTGAAAGACAACGCATATAAAGTGGCCAAAACCAGCAGGAAACTAGAAGATTGTGAAAACTTTAAAGATCAACAAAAATCCACAAAAAGAGCTATTACTAAAAGTAAGATAGAACATGAGAAAAAACTAGCACAGAATATAAAGACGGATAGCAAAGGTTCCATACATATATAAAATGAAAAAGAGTGGTTGAAGGAAACGTTGGTTCTGTAGAGGATGAGAAGGGGCGTTTACTTATGGGATATGATGAAATAACCGAGGCATTAAAGAGGTATTTTGTAACGGTCTTCACCGGAGACACTAGATACATTGAGTGAGTGGGCAAAGGTGTGGCAGATGGAATACAATGTTAATAAACGTGAAGTCAACCATTTTGGTAGGAGTAACAGTAAAAAAGGATTATTACTTGAATGCTAAAACGTTGCAGCACGCTGCTGTACAGAGGGACCTGGGTGTCCTTGTGTATGAATCACAGAGGGTTGGTCTGCAGGTACAACAGGGAATTCAGAAGGCAAATGGAATTTTGCCCTTCATTGCTAAAGGGATTAAGTTTAAAAGCAGTGAGGTTATGTTGCAGCTCTACAAGGTGCTGTTGAGGCCACACCTAGAGTACTGAGTGCAGTTTGTGTCTTTACTTGAGAAAGGGTGCACTGGCCCAGGAGGGGGAGCAGAGGAGGTTCACTAGGTTGATTCTGGAGTTGAGAGGATTGGCTTATGAGGAGAGACTGAGTAGATCGGGATTATAGTCAAGATTGGAGTGCTGCTGGAAAAGCACAGCAGGTCAGGCCGCATCCGAGGAGCAGGAAAATTGAAGTTTTGGGCAAAGGCCATTCATCAGGAATGAGGCAGGAAGCCTCTGGGGTGAAGGGACAAGTGGGAAGGGTGAAGGGACAAGTGTGGGGCTGGGGGGGAAGGTAGCTGAGAGTGCAGTAGGTGGATGGAGGTGGGGGTGAAGATGAGGGTGATTGGGATTACATTCATTGGAATTCAGAAGAATGAGGGGGGTTCTTATAGAAACATAGAAAATTATGAAAGGAATAGATAAGATAGAAGTGGAGAGGGCGCTTCCACTGGCAGGTGAAACTAGGATAAGAGGTCATAGCCTCAAGATTAGAGCAGATTTAGGACTGAACTAGGAAGGAACTTTATTCACCCAGAGTGTTGTAAATCTATGGAATTCCCTGCCCAGTGAAGCAGTTGATGCTACTTCAGTAAATGTTTTTAAAGCTAAGATAAATGTGTTTTGAACAATAAAGGAATTAAGGGATACAGTGAGAGCGTGGGCAAGAGGAGCTGACTATGAAAAGATCAGTCATGATCTTATTGAATGGCGGAGCAGGCTTGAGGTGCTGAAAGGCCTACTCCTGATTCCTAGTTCTTATGTTCTTATGCCTAATATAAGCCTATCAACATGTTAGGAAATGTTTTTTCTCTGGTGTGAGTATTTTAAAAAGGGCTCCTTTTGGGTATTATGTGCAGAATGTAGCTTTCGAACTTGTAAAGGAAGCGTTTTGGCATCATTGAAATTACTGTTTTACTTAAACCTCTTTTGAAGTTGTCATTAGTAAATGGTTTGGTTTAATTTATTTTGGTTTTATGGATTTCTGTTTTATTGTTAAAATGCAACAACACTGCATACTTATGTTTCATTGACAAACTGCTTTCATTAAAATTAAAACATAACAAAATATAATCTATCATGCCACGTTTCAGTGTGTGATCTGACATGTCCAGTGATAGCATTAGCTGAGATCATAACCTATACAGGAGCTTCATATGGCAGATGGCATGGAATATGTTCACGTTGGCCACTGTATTGTACAGAGCTGAAAACGTGTTGCTGGAAAAGCGCAGCAGGTCAGGCACCATCCAAGGAACAGGAGATTCGACGTTTTGGGCATTCCTGAAGAAGTGCTTATGCCTGAAACGTCGAATCTCCTGTTCCTTGAATGCTGCCTGACCTACTGCGCTTTTCCAGCAACACATTTTTAGCTCTGATCTCCAGCATCTGCAGGTCTCACTTTCTCCACTGTATTGTACACTCAGGCACAGGTGAGGCACTGGTGAATATCTGTAACTAAAGACAGATCTTCAGCTACAAACATCCCCTTTCCATTGGCTTAGAAAACAACTTTTGTACAATGCTTTGATCTAGTCCATAGTTAACCACATAGCTGTTGGTATCATGCAACATCCTGCAGGCACGCAACTCTCCAAGAGTTCCTCCAATTTTCACCTCTTGTACATTTCCCACGTTCCTTCAGCACTGCTGTCTTGGCTGTGCTTTTTTGCTACATAGCTCAAAGCTCAGGATTTCTCTCGGTTCATCTTTCTTCAGCTCTGTTCCTTTTAAAGATATTATATGAGACCTATTGGTCTGCAAGATAAAGGTACTTTGAGAAATCCAAGTGTTAATTACTGTGATGGCTAAACCATAGAGTTGAACAGCGTGGAAGGAGACACTTCGGCCCAACTCCTCCATGCCAACCAGGTTTCCTAAGCTGAACTCATCCCATTTGCCTCAATTTGGCCCATAACCCTCTAAATCTTTCCTATCTGTGTACCTGTCCGAATGTCTTTCCAATGTTGTAATTTTCCCAGCCTCCACCACTTCCTCTGGCAGATCATTCCATACAGACACCACTCTCTGCATGAAAAAGTTGCCCCTTGAGTCCCTTTTATATCTGTTACCTCTCACCTTGAACCTATACCCTCTAGTTTTAGACTCCCCTACCCTAGGGGAAAGACCTTGTCTATTTGTCCTATCCATGCTCCTCATAATTATAAACCTCTACAAGATCACCCCTCCGATGCTCCAGGGAAAACAGCCCCAGCCTATTCAGCCTCTGCCTAGAGCTCAAATCCTCCTTGCCTGGCAACATCCTTGTAAATCCATTCTGAACCCTTTCAAGTTTCACAACATCCTTCCTATAGCACGGAGACCAGAAAGTCATCCCTCAGCTTCCGATGCTCCAGGTAAAAAAGTTCCAGCCTCTCCTTCTAACTTGAACCCTCCAGTCTCTGTAACATCCTTCTTTGTGCATTTTTCCAGTTTAGTAACATCCCTCTGACCAGCACCTTTTTGAAGTGCATGATTTAAGTCTCCTTGAGCCCCCTTTTGTAAGTTTGTTCATTCCAGTAAATGGGCAAATTTTTTTACCAGAAAGTATTTAATTTAGATCTAGTGTTTTGTTGATCACTTTTATAACATTTGTAAGATAACAGCTTTCATGATTCTCCTTTTGAATGAAATGGAAGTTGGCAGACTGTTATTTCAGAAAGTAATCATCTTCTGTTACGGAGTGCAAGACATGGATGCACATACTTGTGTATGCAATTAAGCTCTCAAATGTGTGGAGCAAAAGAATATTCAGCTCTGAATTGTACATTTAATGACTGTATACTTTATAATGGTATATTTGAGTTGTTAATGGCATGCTCCATACTGCTCTCTACATCTGTTGTAAAATTAGGGCCTGCATACAGGTATCACCCAGCTTTCAGTAGCATGGTCTCTAATAGGATAATGACAATGGGAAAAAGGAGTTTAGTTTGTAGATCTCTGGTTCTTCTTTCTTTCCCAAATTTATTCAATTTAACCCCAACTTAGAGTCATCGCATCATAGAGATGTATTGCACAGAAACAGATTTTTCGGTCCAACCCGTCCACGCCGACCAGATATCCCAATCCAATCTAGTTCCACCTGCCAGCACCCGGCCCATATCCCTCCAAACCCTTCCAATTCACATACCCATCCAAATGCCTTTTAAATGTTGCAATTGTACCAGCCTCCTCCACTTCCTCTGGCAGCTCATTCCATTCCCGTCCCACCCTCTGTGTGATCAAGTTGCCCCTTAGGTCTCTTTATATCTTTCCCCTCTCACCCTAAACCTATGCCCTCTAGTTCTGGACTCCGTGACCCCAGGGAAAAGACGTTGTCTATTCACCCTGTCCATGTTGGTCCGGTGACAGTGTTAGCACTGCTGCCTCATAATGCCAGAGACCCGGGTTCAATTCCCGCTTCAGGTAACTGTCTGTGTGGAGTTTGCACATGCTCCCTGTGTTTGCGTGGGTTTTCTCCGGGTGCTCTGGTTTCCTCCCACAGTCCAAAAATCTGCGCGTTAGGTGAATTGGCCATGTTAAATTGCCCGTCGTGTTAGGTGAAGGGGTAAATGTAGGGGAATGGGTCTGGTGGGTTGCTTTTCGGAGGGATGGTGTGGACTTGTTGGGCCGAAAGGCCTGTTTCCACACTGTAGGTAAGTAATCTAATCAAATGTCCCCCATAATTTTTTAAACCTCTATAAGGTCATCCTCAGCCTCCGACACCCCAGGGAAATCAGCCCCAGCCTGTTCGGCCTCTCCCTATAACTGCTTAACTCTTCCCAGGTTCTATTCAACCAGCACTCCATTTCTCACTGACATTCATTGTCTCATGGTGCAGTAATGTCTCATTTATTTTTGTCTTTAACCCCCTCCGTGCTTGAATCCCTTCATTGTTCTGTCCTCGTCCTTCTTTGCAACCCTCTTAAAATCTCTACATGCCTCCTGTCCTGGCACACTGCGTCCTCACTCACCCCATGATACCAGCCGTGTCTTTAGGTGTCTTAAGACCCAGAACTCAAATTCCATTCCTCGGTGTCTCTGCTGTCTCCACCTCTCCCTCTCCTCGAAGACATTCCACTTAATATTTACCAATTTGATCAATTCTTTTGTTGCCTTTCCCAGTGTCACAGTGAGTGGCCTTGTGTAAGTGTTTGATTAATGGGGAAATGCCTTGAGATGTTTGACTACCTTTTTTAAAAGCACAGCATTAAAACCAGTTGCTCTGGTTGTTGCAGAGGGAACGTGCTGTTAGAAATGTGTGCAGCTTCTTAGAATGAGCTAGTTGCTCTCCCAAATGATTTTCTCAAGTTTTTTTTGCTGTAAGTTACAGCTTGAATGTGGAGCTAAGTGCAGGCAGGCAGCAACTGGTTATTCATGCAAACTTCATGGGCTGAATAGCCTCTTTCTGTGTTGTAATATTTCTGTGGCTCTGTATGCATCCACCCTGCCAAAGGACATCTGTAAGGACAATTCCATATTGCAGAGCTGGCCCATTTTTCGGGACTCTTTGGGGTAGATGATCTGTCAGCATGGGATTTCTGAGTTCCAGTCAAGAGCAGAAACTCTGAATTATTTTAATATCTTTCAGATCCCAGGCCAGTGCAACCAATTAAAACCAATCTACTGTGATTCCAGCTGATGTTATTATTATTATTAGACCTGTCAGGTCCTCAACTGAAACCTAGTTTGGTAGATGTTTTTCTAAAATTTAAACTTCTGGCCTCTCACTGAAACAAAAGCATGCAATATTGCAGGGTCTTTTTTTGAACAACGCAACAGAAGTTTATTAACCAAATAAATGAAGACAAAATCGAATTAACCAAGTGATTTACTTGTATTACCAATTCAAGTAAAGGAAGTATATAATTCTATTAATCTTAAAATATTCTGACACAAGTTCTATAACAACAGTATCCCTTGTACAGTACTGAAAAAGCACAATATCCCCACATCCGTGGAATCTTTTTCTGCAGTTTCAGCTACCCACAGTTTACCACAACCAGCACATTTTATAGGGAATGTTCCGGAACCAGGGACTGGGGGCTGTTGGGAAGGTTCATTTCCATTTAAATGAATGGTTTTGCTCCTATCCATGGTTTCAGGCTTCTGCGGTGGGTCCTGGAGTGTATCCCCCATTGGTACAAGGGGACTCATGTACAACAACGACAAAATATTTTCCTAAGGCCTCAATAGACTTAAGGTAAATGTGGGTTAAATGTGTGGAGGTGCAGGTGAATTTGTGGCGGATATGGAAGGATCCCTTGGGGCCTTGGAGGGAAGTAAGGGAGGAGGTGTGGGCGCAAGTTTTGCATTTCTTGAGGTTGCAGGGGAAGGTACCGGGAGTGGAGGTTGGGTTGGTGGTGTGGAGGTGCAGGTGAATTTGTGGCGGATATGGAAGGAACAATCCAACCTCCACTCCCGGCACCTCCCCCTGCAACCGCAAGAAATGCAAAACTTGTGCCCACACCTCCCCCCTTACATCCCTCCAAGACCCCAAGGGATCCTTCCATATCCGCCACAAATTCAACTGCACCTCCACACCCATCATTTACTGCATCTGCTGCACCCGATGTGGCCTCCTCTATATGGGGAGACAGGCCACCTACTTGCGGAATGTTTCAGAGAACACTTCTGGGACACCCGGACCAACCAACCCAACCGCCCCGTGGCTCAACACTTTAATTCCCCCTCCCACTCCACCAAGGACATGCAGGTCCACCGCTAGACCATAGCAACATGACAGCTGGAGGAAGAGCGCCTCATCTTCTGCCTAGGGACCCTCCAACCACAAGGAATGAATTCAGATTTCTCCAGTTTCCTCATTTTCCCTCCCCCCACCTTGTCTCAGTCCCAACCTCGAACTCAGCACCACCTTCCTAACCTGCAATCTTCTTCCTGACCTCTCCGCCCCCACCCCCACTCCGGCCTATCACTCTCTCCTTATCACCCTCACCTTAACCTCCTTCCACCTATTGCATTTCCAACGCCCCTCCCCCAAGTCCCTCCTCCCTACCTTTTATCTTAGCCTGCTTGGCACACCTTCCTCATTCCTGAAGAAGGGCTCATGCCCAAAACGTCAATTCTCCTGCTCCTTGGATGTTGCCTGACCTGCTGCGCTTTTCCAGCAACACATTTTTAGCTTAAGGTAAATGTGACTAACTCTCGGATAGGAAACACTAATTGCTTCTTCCTGGAATTATCATGCACTTGAATTTCAATATACTCAGCTTCACATAACCTCTTCACATAACCTTATACACCTGTTGGGCGGCATGGTGGCTCAGTGGTTAGCACTACTGCCTGACAGAACCAGGAACTCCAGTTTGATTTCAACCTCAGGTGACTATCTGAGTGGACATCCTCCCGTGTCTGCTTGGGTTTACTGTGGTGCACTGGTTTTCAACCCACCTAACATGCACATCTTTGGACTGTGGGAGGCTGTGCTAAATTGCCCATAGGGTCAAGGGCTTTATGGGTTAAGTGGATTAGCCATGGGGAATGTGGGATTACAGGGATAGGGTAGGAGGATAGGCCAGGCTGGGATGCTCTTTGAAGGGTCGGTGTGGGCTGAGTCGCCTGCTTCCACACTGTGGGGATTTTTTGAGACTTGTGATCTGAGATGATTGCTAGTCCCTTGCTTTAAGGTAGTTTTTGTTTTATAAATTCTCCCCTTTTCAGCAACACTTCTGGATACAGAGTACTATCCCAAGTACTTCTCAGAATGTCCACACCAAATCTAAATTAAATCTAAAGAAGTAATCGGTGTTATCGGTGATTCCCCTGAAGTTAATAACATTTTAAGTCTCATTTTCTAACAGACCTTAATGTACAAGCACCTTGTACATCACTAAATCATTAAACATACTAATGTCAACAAAACCCCTTTAATTCAAAGTAGCTCTCTTGAACTGTTTTAAGATAAATCACCATGGCATCAGAAGCACTTACAAGCTTACAAGCTAATTATTGCCCTCAGAAACACAGCAAAGCAATATATTATTCACCCATAAACATAAACATAAAGTGCCAAAATGTGTATTTATTAATACATTTTACATTGTGTCCCCTTGAAAAGAACATGTTATTTTCTGAGTCCCCCGATTCAGTGTATCCTCAAGAGCTGAATTGTTAGCAGGAGGTTTCTTCAACATAATCCAGGTTGACAATCCAGTGCAATGCTTGTTATTTACGGAGTTAAATTCCTGGTCTTAGACTCCTGACTAAAATGCACACTGATACAAAGAGGTTGAAAGGATCTTTTACATTGATGGGAGGGTCCAAAGATGGACCTACCTGTTACTGTCACCTGTGATTCAGACGGCAGTGTTCAGTTTCCATTCTGAATTCTTCAGCTTCTAATCTAAACCGATACTTCAGTTAAGCTGAAGGAGCAAGTGTTTACCAGATACTGGGTTGGCAGTATGAGGACAGACTGGATCAATTAGGACTATATTCACTGAAGTCAAAAAGTGTGACGCTGGAAAAGCACAGCCTGTCAGGCAGCATCCAAGGAGCTGGAGGGTTGACATTTCAAGCATAAGCTCCACTGGAGTTGAGGAGAATTGGGGAGATTTTGTAGAATCTGATAAGATTGGAACAATACTGGACAGGGTAAACTCAGGAAGGATGATTTGATGTTTGAGGGGGTCCAGACCTAGGGGTGACAGTCAAAGGATACTGCGTAGACCATTTAGAATTGAGGTGAGGAAACATTTCTTCACCCAGGGAGTGGTGAGCCTGTGGAATTCTCTGTTGCAGAGAACATTTGTGACCAAAACAGAAGACGTTAGGTATAGTTCTGAGGACTAAAGGGAATCTAAGGATCTGGAGTGAGTGCGGGAATAGGGACTGAGCTGGATGATCAGCCATGATTGTATTGATTCTTAGAGGTGGCTTGAAAGGCTGAATGATCTATTCCTGTTCCTATTTTCTGTTTCTGTGAGCACTGCACTGTTTTAGCGACAGCCGTCATGATGTGTTGAACCCAAGTGCCTTCCCCCGTCTGAGCTAAAAGATCCTGTGCCATTCAGAATTCCCAAGAATATGAAAGAATTCCTAATGAGTGCAAGACTAAAAGCCTCAGCAAAATAACTCCTTCGTTCATCAGAAGTACTCAACTTCTGAACTACCAGGCAAGTATAAAGCTCCTATCATTATACTACAGGGAGCTTTGCAATGTGTTTATAAATGAGGTGGAGAGTAGTTGCAGGACTGATGCTGTAAAATCCTGGGACGTCAAATCTCCTTGCCTTCTGTGCTTCCCTTCCATCTTTTTTGAACAATAAGCGGTTTGAAATTGTGTAACTTTTCCTGCACCCACTGGCGTGTGGTGAACCACGGAGCTTTTTTCATTAGCATCGCACTCTGATGAAACAAGAAAGGTAACCTTGCTCTACTTTTGAGAGCAGACAAGGGAGAGATTTATGTTGCTGTCTGTTTAGGAACACTAACTTGTCACCTCTGTAATGTAGAGAGACAAAACTCCAGTAGGTTTTCCCAAAGTTAAGAAGTGACTGCAGCTGCCTGTTGTAAATCGTATCATACTATGAAATCTTTGTCAATGCCCCTGAGTTTTTCAAACCCCTAACTTGGCAATGTTTGTTTTCAAAAGAGAAACAAATTGTCTCTTCTAAGATACTCTGTCCATTTTGATAGTGAGTTTGAAAATTGCCGTCCACCGTCACAACTCTTTTCTAAGCTAATGTTAAGTTTAAGGAAATCACAATGTGCTTGACCAGTCACGTTTGCCTCAGTTGATAGCAGTCAGAAAAATCAGATTCAAGCCCCCCATTTGGTAGTTGCGCACATAATCCAGGTTGACAATTGAATGCAGTGCTGACAGAGTGCTGCACTGTTAGAGGCGTTGTCTTTGAGGTGAGTTTTAAAGTGAAGCCCATCTGCCCTGTCAAGTGATCATAACAAAAAGTCCACGATGTCATGTGAAGAACAGGAAAGTTCAGCTGATATTTAGCGGAAAAGGACTAATTGCTCACTTATCCCATTTGTCATTTATGGGATCTTGCCTTATGCATATTGCTTTCTGCACTTACTTATTTGAAAAGTCAGTAATCGGACTGTGAAACACTTTGGAATGGCCCATGGATGCAGAATAAATACACATCCTTTCTTGACGCTGGTTTGTTTTGACATATTCGGTGAAGCAATCAATCAAAGCATTCCGTAATCAAGTCTGGGGAAGTGGTGGAAGCATTGGATGACTATTTAAATAGAAATGATCTGTAGGGATCTGCCAAGAAGGCTGGAGATTGGTACTGGTTAATAGAACCAGTGCAGGTATGATGGGCTGAATAGCCACCTTCTGCACTGTAACAATTTTGTGAATCAAATAGAGCAGATGCCAAGTTTGACGTAAGTCTGTATTAAATAAGCTGGCACAGGGATTATGAGTGCACTTTGTATCCCAAATGGGACTAACTAAAGTATGGGCTGAATTCTTAATGAGTGGCGCTTGTTGCAAGACCAGTTTCTGGACAATGAGCTCGGACAGGCCTGAACCTGGTGCCTTAACTGTTTTGCAAACGGTAAATTGATTCCACCTACTTGCTCCCTATTTCTGGGAGGTACCATACTCCCCATGGGAAGGGTGGCACTCCATAAGTTTATGAATATTGTACATGTCCCCATCTCTCCTTCAGGGCACACAGTGAGAGTTAAAGTTCAAGCATTTCCATGCAATTGAAAATGATGTTTTTGTGATGGGTTTGAAATCCAGAGATCCGAGGATACAGTGCAAGTTCAAATATCACCATGGGAGCTGGACAATTTTAAATTCTAATTTTTAAAACAAAAACCAGGAATTAAAAAGTTGTCTGTTAGTCATGGTGACCATGATTATTGTGAAATCCTACCTAGTTCGTCATGTTATATGGGAAGGGAATCTCAATCCTTACCCTGTCCGGCTTACATCAGAGGCCACAGCCACAGTAATGGGGTTGAAACTTGACTGTCTTCTCAAAATGCCAAAAAAGTCACACAGTGAAGGGCGATCAGGGACAGACTGCATCCTAGCCAACATGGTCCACATCCCATGCAAAAACTAAATAAAAAAGGAGACTGTTTGTTTAAGTGCAATTCTACAGATTCTTTGAATAGAACGTAGAACAGCACAGCACAGTACAGGACCAGGTCCTTTGGCCCACTGTGTTTGTGCCCAGATAATACCATTCTAAACTGAAGCCATCTGCCTACACATGGTCCATATCCCTGTATTCCCTGCCTGTTCATGTGTCTGTCTAAATGCCTATTGAATGTTACAATGGCATCTGCTGCTGCCACCTCCCTTGACAGCATGTTCCAGGCACCGACCACCCTCTGTTTTTTTTTAAAAAATTCCTCATATACTCCTTTTAAACTTCCCCCTCCCACCTGAAACATATGCCCCTGAGTATTTTGAGCCTGGGAAAGAGACTCTGATTATCCACCCGATCTGCGCCTCTGATACATTGCCTTACAGCTATCTGGTCGTCCAACAACCTCCAGTGCTCTAGCGAAAACAATCCAAGTTTGTCCAAACGTTCCTTACTGCTCATAAACTCCAATCCAGGCACCATCTTGGTAAACCTCCTTTTACACCCCTTCAAAGCGCTACATTCTTCCTGTACTGTGGAGACTAGAACTGCACACAATGAAACACAATTTCCTCTGACACTTATTATTTGAGAAAGAAATTGGATTTTATAGTTCCCGAGGTTAACACAAAGGGCTTTACTTCTAATTAAATACATTTCAAAAATATGAATGTGTTGCAGTGTCATGACCCTGATTGGAGGAACACAGTGGTAACCTTTCCCACTATTTCCTGAGCTGTCGTAAATGTGTAACTGATCATTTGAATCACCAAAGTGATTAATCTACATAACCGTTACTGCTATCTAGGGCAAAGGGAGCTCACACCAGGTTTTTTTTGTAAATTCACTCATGCTATGGGTGTCGCTGACTGTGCTGTCCCTTGTTGCCCTTTGAGAAGGTGGGAATGAGTTGTCTTCCTGAACTGCTGCAGATTGATCCACAAAGTCCTTTGGAGAAGGAGTTCCAGGATTTTGACCCAGTGACAGTGAAGGAGCAGCGATACATTTCCAAGTCAGGCTGATGAACGGCTTGGAGGGGAGCTTGCAGGGGGTAGTGTTCCAATGTATCTGCTGCCCTTGTCCTTCGAGATGGAAGTTTCGGGATTTGGAAGGTGCTGTCTGAGGACCTTTTGGTGAATTTTCGCAGTGTATCTTGGAAATGTTATATCAACGTTAATAATATTTATTTGTGTGTGTTTTATGTGCACATTTTTATAAATAATATGTAAGTATACACCAATGTGTATTATTCTATACTGTCTTCCACAAATAACGGTGGATATAGGATCAGTTGTTACCTTTGCTGAACAAAAATTTATCTATATAAGTTTTAAAGTTATGAGAGGATATGGGCCCAAGGCAGGCCAATGGAGTTTGGCCATGGATCGATCATAATGATGGAACAGGATTCAAGGGGCTGAATGTCCTACTCATGCTCCTGTGTTCCTGTAAGTGGCAAAATGGATAATCTTTAACTATGATAGCCCCTCTAAATCCGGACGCGCACACATGCATTCAAAATGGGATGTACAAGACAAATAGCTGTGATCTCATGGTGGCCCCTTGTATCAGTGCTACTTCATCTTTTTATTATGCCGTATCACACCATTTCAACAGCCTTAACGTCATATAATCAGCTATAAACTGTTTGTGCATCTGCACTGATATCTGTGAAAATGTGTCAACTTGCACACATACACGGTGAAATGCAGATTGGCCCATTTAGATGATTCTAGTGACATGTCTTCCTAATAATGTTATCATAGAAAGATTTGCATCTTCTCCTGTTCCTTGTCACACTTCAAATGGAGTTTAATTTAGATAATGCGAGGTGTTGCACTTTGGAGAGGCAAACCAGGGTAGAACTTATAAAGTTAATGGTAGGGTCCTGGGGAGTGTTGCTGAACAAAGAGACCTTGGAGTGCAGGTTCATAGTTCTTTGAAAGTAGAGTCACAGGTTGCCAGGGTGGAGAAGAGAGCATTTGGTATCCTTCCCTTTATTGGTCAGCGCATTGAGTATCAGAGTTGGGAGGTCTGGATGGATCCATAAATAGGGTTTAGAGGGGTAAGGCTGGCAAATAGGACTAGATCAGTTTAGGATATCAAGTCGGCATGGATGAGTTGGGCCGAAGAGTCTGTTTTTGTGCTGCATGACTCTGATTCTAAATGTCTCCTAGCACTCCATGTTCAATGACTTACTTTTGAAGAGTCATGTGGGTGAACGTGGCGACCATTATGCACCACAACAATGGATTCCCACAAACCTGTTGAATTTGCATTATCGTCTTATTTGTTCGGGCAGGGGTTGAGGGTGGATATTTGTCGAGGAGAAGGGAAAGCAGTCTGATTTTCTCCAAATGAAGCCATCTCACTCCCAGTCTCCCCTATGTCCCTGAATCAGATTCATGGAAACTGTCTCCACTTCATGAGGCAGTGAACAGCTCCAGGAACACAGTACTGAAGCATTGGGTCTTGTGTTTACAATTGTCATATTCAAACTCTCAAGAGACAAAGGAGCTGGTAAATGGGACGGACACTAGCTCCTGAGTTTCTCACCAAATCACAAACCAAACGAATATGGAAATATGGTGCCACTGCTGCTCCATCGCCGGGTCCAAATCCTTGAACTCATAAGAACTAAAAGCAGGGTGAGGCCTTTCAGCCCCTCTAGATTGCTCCACCATTTAATACGATCAAGGGGTGATCTCATCTTGGCCTCAAACCCAATTTCCTGCCTGTTTTCCATAACCCTTTAACCCATTATTAATTAAAGATCTGTCCATCTCCTCCTCAAATTTACTCAGCGTCCGACTATCCACCACACCTTGCGATAGTGAATTGAACAGATTCATGAGCCTTTGAGCGAATTTCTCTTTCCAGCTGTTTTAAATCTGCCACACTTCTGAAACTCTGCCCTCTCGTTCTAGATTACCCCACAACAGGGAAACATACTGGCTACATCTGTTTTGACTATCCCCTTTCACATCTTAATATATGAATCATTAGGTCTTTCTCATTCTTCAAAACTGGAATTGAGAGGATTGTTCTATGAGCAGAGATTGAGTACACTTGGTCCATGCTGATTGGAATTTAGAAGAATAGTAGGTGTCTTATAGAAACGTATAAAATTATGGTGTTAATAGATAAGATCGAAGCAGGGAGGTTATTCCCACTGACAGGTGAAACAAGAGCTAGAGGGCAAAGCTTCAAAATAAGGGCGGGGAACTGAGTTGAGGAGGCACTTCTTCACTCAAAAGGTTGTGAATCTGTGGAATTCCCTGCCCAGTGAAGGTGTTGAGGCGACTTGGTTGCATGTTTTTAAGGTAAAGATAGATTTTTGAACAGTAAAGGAATTAAGGGTTATGGTGAGAGGGCGGGTAAGTGGAGCTGAGGCCATGAAAAGATCAGCCATGATCTTACTGAATGGCAGAGCAGGCTCGAGGGGCCAGACCGCCTACTCCTGCTCCTAGTTCATATGTTCGAGCATGCATTAGTTTAGTTTAGATTAGGTTAGATTAGATTACTTAGTGTGGAAACAGGCCCTTCAGCCCAACAAGTCCACATCGACCCTACGAAGATCAACCCACCCCGACCCATTCCCTTGCATTCACTCCTTCACATAACACTGCGGACAATTTAGCATGGCCAATTCACCTAACCTGCACATTTTTGGACTTGAAACTGCTTAATCTCCCCCCAAAAGACAAGCAACCTAACAGCAACAATTTAGTGTATTTAGCAAGTAATTCATAGAAATAGCTCACCACCACCATTTCCAGGGGCAGCTCAGGGTAGATAATCAATTCAGACCTTGCTCAATGACATTCAAATCCGTAGACTGGTTGCTTACTTTGAAAGAGAGGGTCATGGGAAAAAAAATACCTTTCCAGACGGGGTTTGAACTCCCATTCTTTGTCACTGACTCTGAGCCAGCAGTGGTGTCAGCTGAGTAAAGTTGATAACTGTCATGATTGCCAACGCTAGCTCAGAGATGTAACTTGAATTTTCAGTCATTTGATAAATCAACCTAGCTGTGCCCATCTTAGGTTAGCAATTTAGTTGATTTGAAAAGATTGTGTAATAAATTCTAATCCTGATGTACAGTTCGCAATCTGTGTACCTGGTCTGCATTTGTGCCTTTTTTGAATTGAGCTGATCACTGTAATGTGTCAATACATTATTTCTTTGTGAGTCTCACCCATATTAATATTACTGCTGTTGCAGGGCGCTGAATATTTTTCAGCACTTCCCCACTGAACTCTTTTATCTGTAATCATTCAGTATAGTGCGTTAAACTGTAGGGCACGACCTGATTAATCAACTTGTACAGATGATGATAATATTGCACCTCTGTCTGTTAGAAACATTCTGTAACTCAACACAAGTGTTGTTGCTTGTCAAAGGTCAGAGATGTTAATAGACTGCTCTCCACGAACTTTAACAGGCGAGAATTAATCCCTAGGCTTTGCACATCATACCGTAGGTAAAGTATGTATAAATTATTGGGAGATATGTTTCTGATTTTTATTTCTAGCACTGGAAATGGATGCTGTTATGTTTGCTTTTAAACAAACAAATGCTTTACTATTCATTTTTATGTTAGAATGGAGGACTTTGCTTTTCTGTGCTGCGGTTTGCCTTATTTTAGGCTGTTTTCATCCTTACAATTCTGCAAAAAGGGACACTTGAACCACTTCTCACAAGTGACAAGTCACGCTCAGAAATTTGATCTGAGTGTCCTCTGAGATTTAGGATATTAGCAGACATGCAGGGCATCATTGTTACAGTCAGATGCTAGGGCTGGCTGCATACATGTCAAAAATCCCTCAAAGTGGCAGCACAGATGGGCCAGCTGGTCACTAAAGCACAGCACGTGTCCCTTCACTGTCCTGGGCATAGAGTACAAAAGTTGGCAAGTTTTATGTTACAGCTGCAGAAAACGTTAGTTTGGCTGCATTTGGAATATTGCGTGCACTTCTGGTCTTGACACTACTAGAGGATGCTTTGGAGAAGCTGCAGCGAAGGTTCACCAGGATGTTGGCTGGTCTGGAGGGTTTCAGAAGTCTGATAAACTCCAATAGTTTTCACTGGAAAGATGGAGGCTGAGGGCCGACCTGATAGAGGTAGGTCTACAGAATTATGAGTGGATAATCAGAGGCTTTTTCCCACGTTGGGAAGGTCAACTACAAGAGGGTACAGGTTCAAGGTGAGGGGGGGAAAGTATAGGGGATAAATGTGGGGAAACTCTTCAGAGGGTGGTGGGTGAGGGGAACACATTGCCAGTGGTGGTGGTGGAAACAGGAACATTCGTCACAACTAACAGATGCATGAACAGGAGGTGAACAGAGGGATCGTGCTCATGGGAAATGGGTGCTCATGCTCAGTGGGTGTACATAAGGATTAGGAATCCGTGCAGACTTGATGGGCCAAAGGGCCTAGTCCTGTACTGAGTTGTATTGTATGTTCTGACCTTTTTTGTTTTATTCCTCAATGCTGAAGGTAAAACCCTTGGCTGGCCAAGAGGGGGCAATGTGTAATGCCTTACTGAGACTGAGAGTGTGGCTGGGTGAGGGGTAACAAGGGGTCCATTGGTAACATGGTGCACAAAGGGTTTGAATCGCTGGATTTCACCTGATGAAGGAGCAGTACTCTGAAACATGTTGATTTTAAATAAATCTTTGGACTATAACCTGATGTCATGTTAGTTCAGACTTTGTCCACTCCAGTCCAACACAGGCATTTCTACATGACGTCCATATTGGGGAATCTCTTAGACTTTTAGCCAGTAGAGATATGTGATATCATGAGTTTTTCAGAAACCTGAAGTCATACAGTCCTACAACACAGAGACAGGCCCTTTGGCCCAAACTGGTCCATGCCGACCAAAATGTCCATCCACGATATCCCCATTTCCCTGAACTTGGCCCATATCCTTCTAAACCTTCCCTATCCATGTATATGTCCAAATGCCTTTTCAATATTGTTAATTACCCACCTCAACCATTTCTGCTGACAACTCATTCCATATTGAAGAGTGTGGTGCTAAAAAAGCACAGCCAGTCAGGCAGCATCCGAGGAGCAGGGGAGTTGATGTTTTGAGCATAAGCTGTTCATCAGGAATGAGGCTCATGATTTGTTGTCAAACACTCGATGCAACATAACTCCAAGCATCCAGGAGAGTTGTTCATGTCGTGATGTCCTAATTGCCTTTAGGAGGACTCGCTGCATTTCCTTGTCAGAGACTCATGGGCTTTTCAAGGTACTTCATTCCCTTTCGTGTAATATGTTTAGGAAAATGACCTCCAGATTGTGCATTTTTTTTTTAAAAAAAATCATTTGGTACATTGTAAAGGTCCCTGTCTCCAGTGCTGTCATTAATGCATTGCTTATGTTGCTACATTTTGAATGTGAGCTGTAAACTACAGAGGCTGTAACTTTTTGAAGTTCTGACTGGGGAATGTGACAAGAGGGTGGGAGGAAAGCTCTCACCCCACTGCCTACTTTGCTCTCCCCCATCTCCACTCTCCTGAAATTTGGAAGTTGGCCAATTACCACATTGATCTGGATAACGTGGTGCTCCAGTTTTGGCGTTTTGTTCTAGAACATGAGCTTGCTGTGCTAATCACGATGGCTCAGCGGTTAGCACTGCTGCTTTACAGCACTAGGGACCTGGGTTCGATCCCACCCTTGGACAACTGCCTGTGTGGAGTTTGCACATTCTCCCAACCTGCGTGGGTTTCCTCAGGGTGCTCCAGTTTCCTGTCACGGTCACAAGGTGTTCAGGTTAGGTGAATTGGCCATGAGAAATGTGGGTCACTGGGATTGGGTATGGTAAGAAGGTGGGTCTGGGTGGGGTTCTTTTGGAGGGTCAGTATAGGCCAAATGGCCTGTTTCCATGCTGTGGAGCTTCTATGAAGTAAAAGCTGTTGCAGCCAATAGTTGAATTCTAATCATTGATCCAAAGTGTCTCCCAGCTGGTGGCAAAGTACGATGTATAATTAGTGAGAATACAGTTTTTCAGAGTTTCACACATTTATCTCGGCATTCCCTGGAGCTATTTCTCTCTCTCTCTCTCTCTCTCTCTGTTAATGTTCTACCTCCTTTCCTCGAAGGTGCTGACTCCTTCTAAAGAGCTCAATAGCAAATGAGCTCAGATACCTTGTTCCTCGCCCAACCTGCCCTGTGATATTTGGCAGGCTGTTCAACCGTGAAATGAACAGAGCTTGACTTTGCCCTCCACCAGAGAGCTTCATTGTTGACCCGGCAAAAATAAACCACCTTGCGTTTACGTTGTGCCTTTCAGAATCTCAGGAAGTCCCGATCTACCGTTGACGTCTGCAGGAAATCAGCTCCCACAAACTGCAATGCAGCAAAAAGCAGATCATCTCTTTTTAGGTTACTCATAGGGGCCACTGAGTCCTGTGGCAAGGCAGGGTATGTGTACAAGAAAAATATATATCACTGCTATCCCACTGTGTCTGAGGAAGACAACTGACAGTGAGTTTATGTGAAGGTCATCAAACCTCAGGCACTGGGCAAGGTAGAGAACGCAGAAACTGGACGGCACGGTGGCTCAGTGGTTAGCACTGCTGCTTCAACACCAGGGACTCCGGTTCAATTCCAGCCTCTAACGATGGTCAGTGTGGAGTTTGCACATATCTCCCTGTGTCTGCGTGGGTTTCCTTCGGGTGCTCCGGTTTCTTCCCACATTCTAAAGATGTGCGGGTTAGGTGAATTGTCTATGCTAATTTACCCCATAGTGTCCAAGGATGTGGGGTTACAGAATAGTGTACGGGGATGGAGTCTGGATAGGATGTGCTTTGGCGAGCTGGTGTGGACTTGTAGGGCCGAATGGCTTGTTTCCACACTGTAGGGATTCTATGATTCTATGAATCTTTGTGGTAACTTCAGCTGGCAGACAAATAGTGCTGTTGGCATTGCAAACCAGTTCTTGAACAAACTGAACTAACTAAAGGCTCTGGGGTGGCACAAGGGCCAGCATAGCTACCTCACAGCATCAGGAATCCGGGTTCAATTCCAGCCTTGGGCAACTGTGCAAGCTCCACACATACATTCTTCCCGTGTTTCCTCTTGGGTTTTCTCTCTCCACCCATAGTAAACATTGCCTGGTAGTACATAGAACATAGAACATAGAAAAATACAGCACAGTACAGGCCCTTCGGCCCTCGATGTTGCGCCGACCAAAGCCTACCTAACCTACACTAGCCCAATAACCTCCATATGCTTATCCAATGCCCGCTTAAATGACCATAAAGAGGGAGAGTCCACCACTGCTACTGGCAGGGCATTCCATGAACTCACAACCAGGGATGTGTCACTAGGAGAATTAGCCAGAGTAATAGCACCATGTAGGGTCCTGAAGTAGGGTCGCTCCCTGATTTCTCTCCACAGATGCTGCCAGACCTGCTGAGCTCTGCCAGTAATTTGTCTTTATTTACCTTTTTATGGGGTTGGATGATGGCTCTGTGTGGCTCTTCAGAGGGTCAGTGCAGACTTGATGGGTCAAATGACCTCTTCCTGTACTATAGGGATTATCTCAGAGGGCAGCACTTTCTCTTCCACCCTGGAAAGTCGTGTAGACTTGGAGACAGCTTAAAAACAAGCAGTGGGCTTTTCCAGAACTGAAATTAGGGAACATTTTTGCACTTAGCTGTGGTTGAGGTTTGGAACTCTTTTGGCTACATTATCTATCAGAGTCATTGCACGTTTCACTGGCATTGATAGACACATGAAATGAGGGATAGTGGAGGGAGGGGGCCATCATAAAGAGAAAGGATTACTGCCTCATTTTACTGAGTAAAGAGAAGCTCCAACTGTGCATCACTAATCAAGTTACAAACGCTAACAATATGGGTTCAGATGATAAGACTGTTCTTTTGATTTATATATGGACGTTATGTGGGAACCGTTTGTAAGGCCAGCTTTTCTTCCTGAATCTCTAGTTGCCTGTGAGCAGAAAGTGGTAAACTCTGTCCTTGATCTGCTCCAGCCCCTGGGTGCTGAGCAATCGACAATTGAGGAATGACAAATGACCTTTATAGAGGTTTATAAAATCATGAGGGACATGGATAGGATAAATAGACAAAGTCTCTTCCCTGGAGTGGGGGTAGTCCAGAAAGGAAGGCATAGGTTTAGTGTGAGAGGGGAAAGATATAAAAGAGACGTCAGGCGCAACTTGTTCATGCAGAGGGTGGTACGTGTATGGAATGAGCTGCCAGAAGATGTGGTGGAGGCTGGTACAATTACAGCATTTAAAAGGCATCTGTATGGGTATATGAATAGGAAGGGTTTGGAGGGATACGGGCCATGTGATGGCAGGTGGATCTGGATTGGGTTGGGATGTCTGGTCGCCATGGACAAGTTGGACCAAAGGGTCTGTTTTCATGCCGTACATCTCTATGCCCCAATCCTGAACGACATTGTCATAGAGTCAGCGTGTGATTTGAAGGTGGGGATTCTTTTTTTTTTCAGAATTAGAATGAGTTTTATTGTCACAGATGTTCTCTCCAGTACAGTGAAAAGTTTACAAAGTTGCCACTAACTGCACCACCTTGGGTACAAGGTACAGATTCTTAGGAATGAATTGGATAAACAGAGAAATGGAAAGTCCAGCATTCCAGGCCTTTGTGTCACTTTAGGTACAAAAGGTATCTCGGTACAAGATCTTCAGAATAAATTAGAATAAACACATCAAAAATTCAGAATTGCAGTCCTTGCAAGCAGAGAAGATGGAGCACACAGACAGTGTGGACCGTTGCCTCCTGTGTGAACCTGACGGTGTTGCCCTGTTGGCTGGTGGAAATGTTGGCTTTGGGCATTACTCTGCAAGGAGACTTGGTGAGTGTTGAGCCTGGATGGCTCATTTGTGATGCACTGTGTTCACAACAATCTGGGTTCAATTCCTGCACTGGGTTGAGGTTACTCATGAAAGACTGTCTTCTCGAGATGTTTCCTTGTCTGAGGCATGGTGATGCTCTGGTTAAACACTACCCATTTCATCTCTCTCTCCCTGTCTCTAATGCAACAACAACCCTATTGTTTGGTGGGACAGTGGTGATTTTATTTTGCCAATGGCCCACACAGCTGCCACTCTGTAGAGAGAGTGGAGGTTTTCTCTTCTGCCCGAATCATTGACTCTCCTGCTCCTCGGATGCTGCCCGACCGGCTGTGCTTTACCAGTGCCACGCGTTATCATGTCCTGGATGAAGTTCTGAAATGCTGCTGGGTTGGAGGGTCCCTTGGAGAAAGTGAGGACTGCAGATGCTGGAGAAGCACAGCAGGTCCGGCAGCATCTGAGGAGCAGGAGAATCGCCAATTCCTTGGACCTGTTCAGGTGCAGGGGGTGGAGGAGGAGGGATGTGGGAGTGGAAGGTGATGGGGGAAATGTTGGCAGGCTGGAGAAAGGAAGCTGCAATGAAAAATACATGATAAGCAAGGCAGGAGAAGATAATAATATAGGATGGGAACTGGGAAAAAGCTGTGCTCAGCAGGATGTTTTGCTTTTCCGCTTTGAAGAGATGAAGGTGAATGATTCTAATTTGACAAGTGGAATTTTAAAATCACAAAAACGCAAAGCTTTGTAATTCACCAGGACCTCAGCTGTTTAATACATTTATTTTTTGTCTTCCTTTTGAAAAGCATCGATTGTCGGCTGCAAAGCTAAGCAGGTGGTTGGTGAACACTTTTTTTTGGTAGTGTCAGAGGACTAGAATGTAAGAAATCCAATCTACACCTTCGCCCCACTGCAACAAAAGAGAATCTTACATTTATGAAGTGCCTTTTACGATTTTCTTCCAAAACATCTTGCAGCTATTTCTTATTATACACTCTGAAGTGTCGAAGAAACCATTCGATGGATCTGCCCTGCTCTGATTCCTGATCATGTTATGGTACCACCCTTGGGTCCATCTTTAAAGGGTGGAAGGGTCATCAGTCTAATGGGTTTTGACAGCCATGGATGAATTGGCACTGCATTCACTTCGGAGTCAGAGGATAGGCCACAAGGCCATAAGACATAGGGGCAGAAATTAGGCCCTTCAGCCCATTGACTCTGCTCTGCCATACAATTATGGCTGATAAGTTTCTCAACCCCATTCTCCCGCTTTCTCCTCATCACCCTTGATCCCTTTGACAATCAAGAACCTATCTCTCTCTGTCTTAGATGGACTCAAAGACCTGGCCTCCACAGCCTTCCGTAACAATGAATTCCATAGATTCCCCACTCTTTGGCTGAAGATGTTTCTCCTTATTCGGTCCAAAAGGGCCTTCCCTTTAAGGCCGTGCCCTCTGGTTCTAGTCTCTCCTACCAATGGAAACCATTTTCCCAACATCCACGCTGTGCAGACCATTCAGTATTCTCAGGTATTCGGGATCTGAGCACAAAACTCTCCGCTGAAACTATAACGCAGTACTGGATGAGTGAAGCAAGATCTGAGCAATGAGTTGTTAACCCGAAGTACTGTCTGCCTTCTCACCTGGATGTAGAAGATCCCACGGCATGTGTTGATGAGAGTGTGCCTTTTAGGTGTTTCACCTGATGTGGCAATACTTATATTTTCCCCAGTAATAAAAGGAACTGGGTATAGATATTGTGGTATTAAACAATCCGATGGACATTAATTACAACTGTCATGTGTAAATATATACTTCAGCCACTTAAGTTAATATTATGTGCCTGAGCTAATATTAAACCAAGGTAGAGTGTCATGTTTCCAGTCATCCAAGGTAAGATGGAGTGTGAAACCATTACACCATTAGGCCACATGGCCCAACACCGTAATGAAATTATGAGCATGTTTCTTAAAGACACACTGATATTTTAACTGTAGGATGGAAAACAACATGTTTTTGAAGAAAAAAAACTGCACAGTTATCCTCCACATTTTAGACAATATAATTCCTCAATCCACATCACAATCACATTGTTATCTTGGGTGTCTTATTTCCAATGTTACAAGTAATTCCAGTTTAACAGTATTTGATTGGCTTTCAAGCACTTGGAGCGTTCTACATTGGTGAAAGTGCAACAAAATGCAAATCATTCAAATGTTTTCAAGAAGGTGTTAGATCTAGCTTTTAGAACTAAAGGGATAAAAGTGTATGGGGAGAAAGTGGGAATAGAGGACTGAGTTGGGTGATCAGTCGTGATCACATTGAGTGATAGAACAGGCTTGAAGGGCCGAATTGCCTACCCCGTTCCTATTTTCTACGTCTTTGAATTTCTTCTGGAAAGAAACAGCGTCTCAATGCAGCACCAGCAGTGTTAGGTGACATTTTGTCTAAAGTTCCTGAAGTAAGACTCAAACTCACAACCTTCTGCTCAGACGACAATCTGACCAAGTGAGGCTTCACTGATACCTGAGGGATCAAAGCAGTGAAAGCTTTGACTGTCTGTAGTTCAGAGAGCGGCTAATGTATCTCCTCTGAATTTATCACTTAGTAGCAAACTATTTTATCAATATACATGAGTAAATGATATGGTGTTAATTGTATTAATCAGGGATAATTAGCATGGTGTTTGGCTGACTTTGTGGCCTCCAGGGATTTGGAATCCTTGTGCAAAGAGCACACTTTGCAGCCTTTTCTCTGTTCATCCATTTCCATCACGCTTAATTTTCATGATTATCCTGGAACGTAATTGTAATATTGCTGTTGTAAAAGCTGATTGTTAACACATGAAATTTCAGACTGCTGCTGTCAGACTGTATTTCATTTGTCATGAGTGCTATCTTTACTTCACTCTGATCTCAGTCAGAAGGTCACAAGTTCAAGCCCTAGTCCAGAGGAAAAATCACAAAATCAAGGCTGATAAACCTAGTGCTGTGCTGTGGGAGTGTTGCAGTTTCACAGGGTCAGTACTAAGGGAGTGTCGGAGACTCAGTGCTGAAGGAGTTGGAGGGTCAGCGCTGAGGGAGTGACATACTGTCGGTGGTGTCAAATTTTGACGAGATATTAAATAGACGTTCCGTAAACCCTTTCAAGATAAGCAGAAGAGTAGGCCATAAGATATAGGACCACAAGTTAGGCCATTCATCCCATTGAATCTGCTCCACCATTCACTGAGATCAAAAGTAGACAGGTAGGAGGCTGGAAGAACACAGCAAACCAGGCAGCATCAGGAGGTGCAGAAGTCGACATTTCGGGTGTAACCCCTCTTCAGGTCCTGTAGTGAAGGCTGGTACAATTACAACATTTTCAAGGCTGCTGGATGGGTACATGACTAAGAAGGGTTTAGAGGGATATAGGACAAATGCTGGCAAATGGGACTAGATTAATTTATGGTATCTGCTTGACATGGACTTGTTGAACCGAGGGGTCTGCCTCCATGCTTTCCATCTGTCTGACTCTAAATTCCTGAAGAATCTTTTATGTTTCAATAAGGTCGCTTCCCATTCTGCTAAACACCAATCAAGACAAGCCCAACCTGCTCAACCTCTCCGCGTTAGGCAGTCCCTCCACTCCTTGCATCTTATACCTTTTTTTTAAACAGCCGAGTGGCCAGTGACAAGCAATGCCCGTCTCATCAAAGGACAATGCTGCATGATCAAAATGTGAAGGGGAGGGCAGCGATTAAATCAAAATAGAGTTGGAGAGGGAAATAAGACACTCCACTTTCCTGCAGTGCCCACCTCTTAGTGAACAGCTCGCGCGTATTGGTAGAGACAAAGTGCTCCTTCTCCAGGGTCACCCACGCTTGAACGTAACCACAGAAAAGGGGCAGGCAATCAGCCAAAACTACCCCCTCCATGGCATGCTGCCTGGACCTGTTTATGGCCAGTTTGGCCAGACCCACAAGGAGATCTTCTGACCAAAGATATGTTACCTTTGAAGAGGTTCACAAGAATGCTATTGGAGTTGAGGAACTTCATGCATGTGTAGATTAGAGAAGTTTAAGATTAGGCGTGGTACGGTGGCTCGTTGCTTAGCACTGTTGCCTCACAGCACCAGAGAGACCTGGGTTCGATTCCACCCTCTGGCAACTGTATGGTATTTGCCCCTGTGCCTAAGTGAGGATTTCCTCTGGTGCTGTCATTTCTGTTCACAGTCCAAAGATGTGCACGGTGGTTGGATTAGTCAATTTCCTGTAGTGTCCAGGGGATATCCAGGCTTGGTGAGTTAGCCATGGGAAATATGGAGTTATTGGGTAGGGACCTGGGTCTGGATGGGATGCTCTTTGGAGGCCATGTGTGGACTCAGTGGGCCAAATAGCCAGCTTCCCCACTGTAGGAATTTCATGAAGTTGACATGTCCACCCTTGGAAGGAGAGGTCTCCAGGAGGTTCCTAAAATTGTAGGGGTTTGGCAAAGCTGAGCGAAATTGTCCCTTTTGGAGGAATGATTGAGAACCAGAAAGCATGGATGTGGGATACTGGCAAAAAAAAAGCAATGGTGGCACTTGGAGAAAGGTGACTGGGTGAGGGTCCGGAAGGCGTTGCCGGAGAGAGTGGTGAAGCCAGGTTTGATTGAGCCATTCAAGGGTGAATTGAGGTGGCACAGTGACTCAGTGGTTAGCACTGCTGCCTCAGAGCACCAGGGTCCCAGGTTCGATTCCAGCCTTGGATGACTTTGTGGAGTTTGTACATTCTCCCTGTGTCTGCATGGGTTTCCTCCCACAGTCCAAAGATGTGCAGGTCAGGTGAATTGGCCATGCTAAATTGCCCCATGGTGTTAGATCAATTATCAGAGGGAAGTGGGTTGGGTGGGTTACTCTTCGGAGGGTCAGTGTGGACTGGTTGGGCCGAAGGGCCTGTTTCCACACTGTAGGGAATGTAATCTAATCTAATCTGAAAAGAAAGAAGACCGATAACAGCAGAGAGAAGGTGGAGAATTGCTCCTTCCAACACACAACAGGCCGAATGTCCTTATTCTGTCATTCCGATAAAGGGCTTTGTTTTTCACAGTGAGCTGCCGTGGTCTGGAATATTCTGCATGAAAGGATGGTGGGAGGACAGTGAATGATGACATTCGGAAGAGTGTTGGATCAATATTTTGAGGGGTAAAATTGACAGAGCTGTGAGAAAGGGAAGGCTGATCAGATCAGTCATGCTGTCACTGAACATGGCCATAGAACTGAATGGCCTAACTTGGCTCCTTTTGTCCCTATCAATGAGGGAACGAAGGGTTTGGAAGCTATTAGGAAAGTGCAGTTAAGATCATATTCAGATCAGCTAAGTTATGATCCAATACAGAGTGGCCTACTGTATGCCTCATGATCCTGTGAATGAAATAAATTCAAGAATGAGCTGACTTAGGCACGTAGGGCTGAATGGCCTCCTCCGGTGCTGAATCCTTCTCTGAAGACTGAGCACCCATTGGTGGGGGAGTGAGACCATGTTTTAGACCAGGCAAGTGCGGTGAAAATATAATTAAAAAGTCGAGACAGAGGAGAGTGAAGTATTTCCTGTACCAACACGTTACTCATCCAGAATAAACACAGCTCAGTCATCCGAGCAGCAAATGATAGCATTTAATGCTTGGTTGAGTTATGAATTTATTTAATGAGATATGCTTATTTTACCCAGAAACTGTCACATGTGTCAACTGTTGTGCAGGAACATATGTGACCTCTTTTTTTTTAAAAGGAATCACATTGTGGGAAAGTGAAAGATTCTGCAATAGTGATACAATGCTGAAGGATTGGAGTAAAAATACTTATATTTCCTAAGATTAATCCCTCTAGCATTGAAACCAGAGATATGTAGTTGACCTGAACTCCTTGTGTGAAGAAATTGTGATTTAATTTTTCAAACGGTCAGGGTGATGTGGGGGTGAATTTTCTAGAGACCTCTTCATGGGGAGCTTGGGGATAGGGTTCAGGGAGAATTGATTGGGTGGTGCCTGATGGGAGTGATGTTGAGCGGTATCGTTAAGGTGGGAGGAGGGGGGAACGCACGCTGGCTTCTCAGGAAATCTCCTCGGCTGGCATATTCCCAACTGAGCTGATTTCTCGAAGGAACTGACTAAAACCCAATTGTGAACTCCATCAGGCCCAGTTGTGCAGCGGGATCAACTTCTTCAGGGGTGAAGCATCGTCAAACGCATGTGGGAGCCAGCACTCCCAAAAATGTTGGCTTCTCCTTTGGCATGAGAGCTGGGCACCGCAGCAGGGTTGTGGGGGATGTGCCAAGCTAAATTGCCCATTGTGTCCAAGGATGTAGGTGGGTTAGCCATGGGGAATGCAGGTTTGCAGGGATAGGGTAAGGAGACGGGTCCGGGTGGGATGTACTTGGGAGGGTAATGTGGACTCAATGGGCTGAATGACTTACTTCTATATTATAGGATTCTATGAACTTTGATTGGTCTCCTCCGACCTCCCTGTGGTGCCCTCAGTCTTGGTGGCATTGCTCTGGCCCTGACGGACTTTGCAAGTTAATTGGTAATCGATTAGGGAATTGGGTGATTTAGCAGTAGAGGATAAAGGGGGAAAAAATATAACTTGGGTGATTTGAGGAAAAAATAAATACTTATAGCCCGCTGTGCTTAATGGATAACCAGCTTTGAGTAGCGAGATCCATTCAAAGTGTCCACCCTTTTCACATGGTGGTAACGCTCCACAAAATAATGAAAGGAGTCCTCAATGGGGAGACAGAACTGAGTCTCTGCAATAACCTGCAATGATATGCCATTGCGTCGAAATCCTGGAATTCCCTCTCTCATGGAATTGTGGATTGACCTCCAACACAATGTCTGTCTGCAGCAGTTAAAGAAGGCAGCTCACCATCACCTTCTCAAGGGGAAACTAGGGATGGGCAATAAAAGAGGAGCAATAAAGAGGAGCAAACTCCTGCAGACGTGAGAATTTGCATACTTGCCTTCATTGCCAAACCATTGAGTGCAGGGGTTGGACTGTCATGTTGCAGTTGTACAGGACATTGGTGAGGCTACTTTTGGAATATGGTATACAATTCTGTTGGCCCTACTATTGGAAGGGTATTCTTAAATTAGAAATTAATGCAGAAAAGATTTCCCAGGATATCACCGGGACCAGGGGGTTTGAGTTACTAGGAGAGGCTAGATAGGCTTGGACTTTTAATGGGCATAGATAAGCTGAATAGCAAACGCCTTTTCCCCAGGGTGGGGGAATTCAAAATGAGACACTTCAGGTATAATTTTAAGGTGAGAGAAGGAAGATTTTAAAAAGGACCTGAGGGGCAACTTTTTCGCACAGATGGTGTTCATGTTTGAGATGAACTGCCAGAGGAATTGGTAAAGGCAGGTACAGTTACAACATTTAAAAGGTATTTGGGCAGGTTCATGGTTAGGAAAGATTTAGAGGGATATGGGCCAAATGCAGGCATATTAGATTAGTTTAGTTTGGGAAACTTGGTCAACATGGACTAGTTTGACCAAAGGGAATGTTTCAGTGCCTATAATTCTCCTAAATGAGTAAAAAGAAACAAAAATAAGGTAAATGTGGCCTCTCTGGGGACGAGTAGACTGAAAGGTCAGTGGAGCCAGGTGCTGAGTTGTTTTCAACTAGCCCAGACTCGATGGGCCAAAGTCAAAATGTGTGGCGCTGGAAAAGCATAGCAGGCCAGGCAGCATCTGAGGACCCTACTCTTCGGCTGCTACCTGACCTGCTGTGCTTTTTCAGTGCCACACTTCTTGACTCTGATCTCCAGCATCTGCAGTCCTCACTTTCTCCTCGTTGATGGGCCAAAGGGCCTTTCTCGGAACAGTAGGCCTCAATGATGAGTAATTGGGTTTTTCTTTTAGCTCGGTAAAGTATTGGATAATGGTGATCTCAAAGATGTTAGAAATGTGTTTGAGGTGTACAGGAAATCAACTTGGAATATGCATTTCAAGTCATTTAACTTTTTTTGATGTAAGGTCATCCACCTGAAGCCTTAATCATGTTCCAGAGAGGACGGCTTCAACAGTTCACTCTGTTTCTCTCCAAAGATGCTACCAGACCTGCTGAGTTTCTCCAGCAATTTGATTTTTTTTTCCCAACATCCACAGTATTTTTCAATTTGTTGTGTTTCTTTCTCTCTTTGTTCCTCTTGGCAGAGTCTGCCTAAACTTATTGAATACTTTCAGAACATTCTGTATAGTGTGTTGAACACTTTGCTCCAAATTTGAGATTCACTACATCCCCTTTCAAATTTTAAAGTTTCAAATTCTTCATGTTGTTAAACTTGGGGTTTGTTGAAATCCAGATTTGAATGAGAGAGGAATAACTCCATTTCAGGGTTAATTTCTTATTCTAAAATTCAACAGTTTAAGTTTTTGTTTACCACTTCAGAACTTGCAGTCTCCTGACTTGAATCAAACTGGGTACCTAATTACAGTGTTGTCAGGTATTAATTGTTAAGGGAATGTCTCAAAATCCCAAACATAAACCGATCTGAAACAATAAAGAATTCACACTGTGCCAAACACTAAATATCTATTGTGTGACATCTTTCTCAAATAATAATTTAATGTTTTGAGCTAAAATAGCAAACAATAATGCTTTACGTAAGTATTAATACGGGGTGACCATGAAATGAAAATTACTTTTTAATTGGAGAAATGAAAATAGTATAAACATCCAACAGATCAGACAGCATCAGTGGAGTATTCAATGGTGTTAACACCTCAGGTCAATAGTTTCATCAGAACAATTTCATACTCTTTAGTGACTACACTTCAAAAATAATTAACTGTAAAGTACTTTGTAATGCAATGGAAGTTGTGATATAAATATAGTTCAGAACTTAGATGTTGCTAAAGCTTTTTGTCTGGCACTCATCAGGACAAATGCAAGAATGCCAAATTTCAAAGCAGTTACCATTGTCTATATTGCAGAAGGAAACTGGTGCAGATAGGTTGGCGTGTCAACTCCAATTGGGTGCAGTGGTGCCATGGAGTAAACTCTGGAATGATTTTGTTTTTAAAAGTGCAAGGCTTGGACATTTTCCCAAAAAATATGGGCAACATGTTTTACACGTTTGCAACAAAAACTCCCAGCTCGGCAAACAGAACCACAACAACGAGCACCCGAACTACAAATCTTCTCCCAAACTTTGAATGTTTTACTGAATCCAGTGAAGTAAATGTAATTTGTTTTAAAACTTGGAGAGGCTGAATCGCCTGGGATCTTTTTCACTGGCATGCAGAGTTTGATGGATGACCTTTAACAGAGGTTTATAAAGTCAGGAAGGGTATATGTAAGGTGTGTGGCAGGCGTCTTTTCCCTAGGGTGGGGGAATTTCAAGACTGTTTTTAAGGTGAGAGGAAAAAGATTTTAAAGATAAGAGGGGCAACTTTTTTTGAGTGGTTTGTGTGTGGAATGAACTTCCAGAGGAAGTGATGGATGCAAGTACCGTTAAAATGTTTAAAAGACATTTGGATATATACACGAATAAGAAACATTTGGAGGGATACAGGCCAAATACAGGCAAGTGGGACTAGTTTAGTTTGGGATTATGGTCAGCATGGATTAGTTGGATCAAGCGGTCTGTTTCCATGCTGTATGACTACAATATTTGAGTTGCCCTGTTGTTATTTAATATGTAGTCTACAGTACCCATGCAATGTTGCTTGCTTCTGTTTTCCTGATTGTGGAATCTGCACACTAGTAAATATAATCCTGTATGATTTTCCCACCTGCCAATATCTCCCAATGGTATTGTTTCTCAATGAGCTGCTTGCATCTTCACTGCCACTATTGCTCACTTGTGAGTCAGTGCACTGCTTTTTCGGGATCTGTTCACCCAACAGCATCCTCATACCTAAGCTTGATTCTGTTCATGTACATTCCTGTTCATTTTAAGTTGAAGTAGACATTATAAGTACATTTTCCCGCCCAACATCTTCCATATATTGGCACCTCTGGAGGTTACCCTGGATGCACTTGCATTGATTTAGCATCGATGGCTATTGTCTGTGGGGAGTTTGCACATTCTCCCTGTGTCTGCGTGGGTTTCCTTCGGGTGCTCCAGTTTCTTCCAAAGCTGTGCAAGTTAGGTGAATTGGCCATGCTAAATTGCCCATAGTGTTAGGTGAAGGGGTAAATGTAAGGGAATGGGTCTGGGTGGGTTGCTCTTGGAGGGTCGGTGTGGACTTGTTGGGCCGACGGGCCTGTTTCCACACTGTAAGGAATCTAATCTAACCTAATCATCCTGACAGATACCTGGGCACCAAAGGTTACCACAAAACTGTAAAATCTGGGCGCCTGTGGTCTCTTTTCTTTCCCCACTTCCTAAGGTATACCTGGATAATAAACCCTGGACCTAATGGCCAATTTAGCTAATCCACCTAACCTACACATCCCTGGACACTATGGAACAATTGTTGGGCTGAATGGCCTGTTTCCACACTGGGGATTCTGTGATGAAAATCTTCCACTTTGACAAACATGCTGCCTGTTTGCACGACATGAAAATGCAGGGTCTGGGTGGGGTGCTCTTTGGAGGGTCAGTGTGGACTTGTTCGGCCAAATGGCCTGTTTCCACACTGGGGATTCTATGATGATGATGCTGAAATTTAGCACGGCCAATCCACCTAAACCGCACATCTTTGGAAGAAACCAGAGCATACCCGGAGGAAATCCACACAGACTGGGTGACTGTGAAAAACAGACAGTCGCCCGAGGGTGGAATCAAACCTGGGTGTTTGGTGCTGTGATGCTGCAGTGCTAACCACTGAGCCACCATGCCAGAATAGATCTTTTGTTTTTCAATTTTCCTGCTTGCCAATTTCCTCCTGCACTATTGTGCTGTCTGGTGAACACACCATCTTGCTTGATGAAGGTGGATTAGGCAAATGACGTTCGTGACCACTCGTTTTCCCGGGTACTTTACAATCACTTTTGAAGTGCATGCCAATTTATGCACAACAACCTCCCAGAAATAGAAGTGTGCTCATGACCAACTGGGAAGGAGTGCTCTTAGTCAAGATGTACTTGCCTGCTCTGCTTCACAATAGGGTCATAGGATTTGTTTGTCACTAGCCTGGATTACACTTCTGATAAACATCTTTTCTGAAAGGTAGTACATGTGACAGTGCCTTACTCCACTGGAGAGGTAGCCTCTGTATGCTCCTCTCTGTAGTCGGAACTTGAATCCATGACCTCCTGTCTCAGAGGTGGCGTTACAACAACTGAGCTGCAGGAGATATCCAGTCATCTCCCTGCAGAGCAGTTATTTATCCTGAAAACCCTTCCACCCCTCCATCTCTTCCATGTGAGTTTAATGTCAATAATTTGATCCTGTCCTCACTGTTTGATTGCTGAGTGGTCTTCACACAGACTGGCCAGAAAGGGAGGAAATATAAACTCACCAGTGTCGACTCTTTTCTCTTCGGAATGGGCCTGGTGTGGGTAAGTTGGTATTAATATAGGTAGTGATATACTTTTGATGGCACAGACTTGATGGACTGAATGGGGTACTGTATAGTTCAATGAAACTGTGCGAACTTCCAAATTTGAAGGTGAAGACAAGGTCAGAGCTGAAAATGCAATGTCCTGTACCCCAGCTTGGGCACTCAATAGTCTTGAATACCCCAGGATCTAAATTGAAAAGCAAAGTGATGGGGATAGCAAGGCCACACCTGGAGTTGACACATCATGCCTAATGGAACTGAGCTCCATGTGTTGCAATTACAACAAGATAGTCGAGCAAAAAAGCCCAAGGGTATAAACATGGGAAGAGAGTAAAATGTCATCGGGGAAGTACCTGGGAGGGAGTTGCCTGTGTGATTCTCTGTGGAGTGTTTTTGTACGCATATCTGTAACCATTACTGAAGCAATAACTCGACTGATGTGTGTAGTGCATCAGGGGAATAGTTGAAGGTAAACTTGCTGAAGATAAGATGTTCAGATCAAGCCCTTGTGTATTTACCTAATCTTTGTTCCACTGTACCATACATGACCCCATGTGTTTCTGCTATTTAATAACTGCTAGTGCGTGCATTTGTGTATGTTTTTTTTTAAGAAATCCTTTGGCTTTCAAGGATCTGGTTCTAGCCATGTGTTGGTGTTTGATTTAGTTGCATTGTGACCCATGTGTATAGGTGGTTTATCAAATCTGACTCAAAAGTGGCCTCTGACCAAATTGAACATTCTTAATGAAGTGGAAAACTCGCCCAATGAACAGACAGTGTTCAATGAGGTGTAATAGAATTATTTATACACCGGGCTGACAAAAAAAATCCTTTGGTCCAATTTGGAAATGTAGGCCCAGAACGTGACTAATTTAATCACTGAGATTGTGGTTAATAATCAGACTTAGGTTTTACACAATATTTTTTATCTTCACAAAATGTCAGTTTTATGTGTACTGACCTGCTCTTGAGTGAATCAGCAGTGAAAAGTGACTGAAGGAGAGTCACATCCGACTCAAAACGTGAACTCTGTTTTTTTTCTGCGCAGATGCTGCCCGTCTAGGTGAGTTTCTCCAGCAATTTCTGTTTTGGTTCCAGTGTGCGGTGTGACTGTGACTCAGTCAGGTCTGTTCCTGGCCAACCTGCATCAGGGAATTTCAGATTCTCCAAACCTCTGCCTGTATCCTAGCTCTCACTGAGTACTCTTCACCTGCACCACTGTCTTTATAACGTCCGACAACACCTCAAATTTAAGAATTTTGCCCTCAATTTCCAAGCCCTTCATGATTGCTATTACCTCCAGATCCAAGAATTTCTGAGCTGAGTATTTTTTAAACGTATGTTCAAATTCTGGCTTCTTCGGCATCTCCTATCACTTTATTCTTGCTCCTCCCCCCTCCAAAAGTGCTCATCTATTTTGGAACATGATTCAGGAGTTGGCCATTTTAGATTAGATTAGATTACTTTGTGTGGAAACAGGCCCTTCGGCCCAACAAGTCCACACCGACCCGCCGAAGCGCAACCCAGCCAGACCCATTCACCTAACACTACGGGCAATTTAGCGCGGCCAATTCACCTAACCTGCACATTTTTTGGACTGTGGGAGGAAACCGGAGCACCCGGAGGAAACCCATGCAGACACGAGGAGAATGTGCAAACTCCACACAGTCAGTCGCCTGAGGCAGGAAATGAACCTGGGTCTCTGGCACTGTGAGGCAGCAGTGCTAACCACTGTGCCACCGTGCCACCCCAGTACTACCATTCAATATGATCATGGATGATCTTGCAATCTCAGTATCCCATTCCCGCCCTCTCCCCATACCCCTTATTCCCTTTAACCACAAGGGCCACATCCAGCTCCCTCTCCTTGGTGTTGAGG
The DNA here is from genome assembly GCF_020745735.1 of Hemiscyllium ocellatum. Lineage (NCBI taxonomy): Eukaryota > Metazoa > Chordata > Chondrichthyes > Orectolobiformes > Hemiscylliidae > Hemiscyllium > Hemiscyllium ocellatum. The sequence continues at coordinate 107,638,349 of NC_083409.1, forward strand.
TTAGGACAGAACAGGACCACACACCACAAAAAAATGGCACTAAAAGAAAAAATGGCCAAACTAACACACAACAGAGAGGACACCAGAACACACATCTGGGTTAGAAACCTCTCCCACAGACAGCTCACAGACACAGAAAGAACAATACTGGCCAAGGGACTCAACTACAACCACAGGGACGCCACGACAGCAGACTTCCGAGCAGCACTAGAATGCACACTCAGGAACAATGGACTGACAGAAGAAACACAGTGAGACAAAGTATCGTACCTCTGATAACAAGGAAAAGACAAACAAATAACCTCAACACCCAGGAGAGGGAAGCACTAAAATCACGAAGAAATGATAAGCACATAATCATACTACCAGCAGACAAAGGCAGAATGACGGTCATCCTGGACAAAGCAGACTACATCCAAAAAGTGGAACAACTACTTGCAGATACCAACACCTACCAAGACAGGGAGTTTGACCCACCCCACAGCTCACCAATAGGATAAACAACACACTGAGGAACCTCCAAAAAAATGGACAGATAACCAAGTTTGACCTACAGAGAATGAAACCTGAAAGCAACAACACCCCCAGATTCTATGGATTACCTAAAGTACACAAACCAGACATCCCACTCAGACCAATAGTATCACTACCAGGGACACCATCACACAAACTGGCTGAAGAACTACAGCAGAAACTGAAACACCTGATCAGCGGATCCAGACACTCTATACAGTCAACACAGGAATTCTTGGACATCATCAGAAATATACACATAGACAAGTAAGAAATCATGGTCTCATTCGATGTAACGGCACTGTTCAACTGGTGGGTGGCACGGTGGCACAGTGGTTAGCACTGCTGCCTCACAGCGCCTGAGACCCGGGTTCAATTCCCGACTCAGGCGGCAGACTGTGTGGAGTTTGCACGTTCTCCCCGTGTCAGCGTGGGTTTCCTCCGGGTGCTCCGGTTTCCTCCCACAGTCCAAAGATGTGCGGGTCAGGTGAATTAGCCATGCTAAATTGCCCATAGTGTTAGGTAAGGGGTAAATGTAGGGGTATGGGTGGGTTGCGCTTCGGCGGGTCGGTGTGGACTTGTTGGGCCGAAGGGCCTGTTTCCACACTGTAAGTCTAATCTAAAATCTAAAACTCTATCGACAAAACCCTAGCCAGAGAAACAATAGCCAACCTGCTGGATGTACAGAACAGACAACAGGACGTTGAACCTATCAACAAATACGGCATACTCAAACTACTGGACCTGTGCCTCACAACACACTTCACATTCAACAACCAAATATATGAACAAATCAACGGCACACCCATGGGCTCACCCATCTCTGGACTCCTAGCAGAAGCAGTAATGCAAAGGTTAGAACAAACAGTCTTACCGCAAATTCAACCCAAACTCTGGGTCAGATATGTGGATGACACATTTGTAATCATTAAAAGCACAGAAATAGAGAACACACACCAGATCATCAACGCCACACTCACAGGAATTCGATTCACGAGAGAGAAAGAAAAGGACAACCATCTCCCATTCCTCAACGTGATGGTACAGAGAACACCTAATGGAGAATTCACCACAAAGGTATACAGGAAAGACATACACACAGACCAAGTCCTGAACTTCGAAAGCAACCACTCCAACACACACAAAAGAAGTTGCATCAAGACTCTGTTCAAAAGGGCCACAACACACTGCAGTATACCAGAACTGCAAAAAGAGGACGAAGAACACCTATACAACGTATTCACCAAAAACGGATACCCCTGCAATTTCATCAACAGATGCCTAAGGGAAAGACAACGGAACGAGGACATGCCGCAACCCAAAGGACTAGCCACACTACCATACATCAGGAGCATTTCCGAACTGCCAGCCAGACTGCTGCGACCACTAGGACTCATAACAGCACACAAACCAACAGCCACTCTCAGACAACAACTCACCAGAACGAAGGACCCGATACCCAGCATGAGCAAAACCAATGTAGTCTACATAATCCCATGCAAGGACTGCACAAAACACTACATAGGACAAACAGGAAGACAGCTAATGATCTGCATCCATGAACACCAATTAGCCACGAAACGACACGACCAGCTATCCTTAGTAGCCGCACATGCAGATGACAAGCAACATGAATTCGACTGGGACAACATTACTATTATAGGACAAACCAAACAGAGAACAGCCAGGGAATTCCAAGAGGCATGGCACTCATCCACAGATTCAATCAATAAGCATATCGACCTGGCCCCAATATACTGACCACTGCAATGGACAGCTGGAACTGACAACCGGAAGCGGCAGATTCAAACCACTACAAATGGAGGAGGAAAGATCACAGAAGCGTGTCACAGAAGGCTCCCAAGCACTGAGGATGTCACCTAGACAGGGGACGAAACATCTGCAACACAAATTCCCAGCTCGGTGAACAGAACCACAACGAACACCTGAGCTACAAATCTTCTTACAAACTTTGGATCATGGTATATCACAGCAGAGTGTGTCAACAAATGCATAGGACTCTAAGAGTTAATTTGTTCTGAAATGCAATTCAGAATTGCACTGAAGAAGCTCTGACGTTGGAAAGCAGTAATTAATTTTGCATTTAAACATGAATCTAATTTACATTTAAACAAGTTTAAATCTGCTAAACTAGAAAATTTAATTTATGAAAATTATAATTTGGATAAATAATATAATGCATTTCCTTGAAAGGGCTTTAAAAAATATTGAGTCTTGTTTTATTACATTCACTGCACACAAAGTTAATGTGTTCTGCTTGAGAGGAAGACAAATAAGAGTTTTGAAAAATAGACTAATGATTAGTGCTGCTGAATTATTAATTCAAAGCTGTTCATCATTGAAGGCCTCGAAATAAATCATTCAAAATAATTATATATGTATGTCTAGCAGATCTTGGGCACTAGCCCAGATAAAATTGCTCTATTTTGGGCTCTCTCAATGACTGTTGGTAAAATCAGTCTGTACCTGTGCACAGGGGGTTTGCAGATGTAATTTGCACAGATTGTACAGTACTGGGCTATCTGATCGGCATTTGGACAGATGATCATAGGGCGTCTGCATTTTGAAGAGGGAAAATATATGTCAAAACTCTTGCTGTCGATGGTGAAGCTGCCATACAATGTTTCTTAACAGCAGAAGACAGAGGAGAAATGCAAAGGCATTTGGGAGTAGACGAGTCAAACAGAGAATTCGATATTAACTGCGGTTTGTAAAAGAGAGTGGACTACTTAAGATAGCAAGGCCTTCAGTCTTTAAGGTTACATTTGTTCCCATGATGTAAGGATTGTTTGTATGCAACACTAAATTCATGTGCAAAACCAGATGTGTAATCCTGTCTCAACGGTTATAAAGGTAGTAATTCTATATTCTATTTCTTTAGATATAGGGGAGGTAATAGTCTAGTGGTGTTATTGCTTGGCTATTAATTCAGTGATCTAAGTGATGTTCTGAGGGCCTGGGTTCAAATCCTGTCATGGTGGAATTTAATTTGTATTAAAAATCTGAAATTAAAAGTCTAATATTGGTAATTGTCAAAATCTGATCTGGTTCACCAATGCTTTTTATAGGGAAGGGAAATCTGTCATCCTTACCCAGTCTGGACTATGGTAACTCCAGGCCCACAATGATGTAAGTGACTCTTAACTGGCTTTTCGGCAATTAGGTGGTAAATAAAGCTGGTCCAGCCAGAGATGCCCATATCTGTGAATTAATTTTCTCTGAAAAAATCAGCAATGGGTTGTTCTCACAAAGGATTTGCTTTCCCTAAATTAGTTATCTAATCTCCAAACCCAATATGAAATTGTTACCTTTTAAACCGTTTCCATTCAGGTACTGAGAAGGCAGCTCACCATCAGCAATTCAAGGGCAATTAGATAAGCAGTGCTTAACCCACCAGTGACTCTTTCCCTACCCACCCTCACCCCCATCCCCCCCCCCCCCCCCCCCCACCACCACCACTCTTCCTGTGAATGACTTTTTTCTTAACGGACAAAAGTTTCTGTTGCTCCTTTCATGGTGTCAGGATGTACAACACCTTTTGCAACTAGGGAATCACTTCTGAAGAAATCTGTTACAAGACCGTGTAGCAAATGGCGAACTCACAGCAAATGTGAAAGTCCCTGACCATTTGTTTTGACGATTTTGTGTGAGGATAGATAATGGACAAAATACCAGGAGACCTCTGCTGCTCTTCTTTGAACCAGTGCCAGTTTAGATTTTGCTCTCAAGTTTGAAGTTAAAAGCAGGCTTTGTTTGCTGCAATGTTAGATAATGGAAAGGAGCCTCCTTTACTGTTGGTCATTGATTCACATGAACCAGACCCATTGAGCTTCGAGAATTCGGTTGCTATGAGCATGCTTGCAGGGCCAAGTCTTTACTGAACACCCCAACAAGACCAACTTTTCCCTATTTAGCCTCCGTCAATATTTGACTCATGAAAAAATGTTGCTACCAATCGCATAACTTGTCCCTTAATTCTGAGCCCCAGTTATTGCTGTGTCAACCCTAAGAAGTAATGTACCACAACTTGAAAACTCAGTGTTTGGATTCAGGTGTTGGGTGGAGAATTATGGCCAAAGTCAATACTTCACAAACCTTGCGACTTTGGATGGTTGCTGTTCACATAACATCAAGGTATTGCCATATTTGTTTCAGGACCCTGGAACATCCTTATGATGATGTCACAGAGCTGCATATCACTGGGTGTACATATTAGTGTTCAGGCAGAGTTAGAACAGGCTGAATAACTCACAAGAGCACATGGACTTGAAAAAATGAGATTAGTCTTTATCTAATGTAACTATATAGATCAGAACCTGGTATATTTATAATGGCAATATACTGCAGCATTTTTCATAGCAAAGTATGATAATTAATGTTACTTTTGAATTCTGAGGCTAAAGACTGTTTATATCTTTATCTTCTCCTTGACTAAGCTGTCTTGAACGCAGCTCAGAAACACGATTTTCATGAATCAGCAAATAACACCAAAATGTCCTGAGAAACAAATTAAGTCATGATGAAATGGTATTGTAAAGTTGGACAGCATCAGTATCAACATTTTAAGGTCTCGGGAAAGCCCTGGGGTGTTTTCCTTCTTTACATTCTCCATGATGTATTGTCACAAGTTCTGTAGCACCCAAATAACTTTTAACAAGAAATGTGAACCTTTAATCAACAGCTGAAAAGGTGGAATGACCAGATTTTCTGTTTTAAGACCTTTACTGTAAACCAAAATCTTACAATCCTATTGACTAAATGCTATCCTTTTTGGCAGCCTCCACTCTAAAATACAAAACAGAACGTACCAATTTTTCTTTTGGAACAATTACAGCACGCACTTCATACATATCATAGACTCCCTCTTGTATGGAAGTAGGCCTTTTGGCCCATCAAGTTCACACTGACCCTCCAAAGAGCATTCCATCCAGCCCCACACTCCCACCTATCCCTATAACCCTGCATTTCTCATAGCCAGTCCATCTAACCTCCCTGGACACTGAGAAATTTAACATGACCAATCCACCTAACCTGCACATTTTCGGAAATTCGAAATTTCGGGATATACTTTACACTAACTTTTAAGAAGACATTCAGTCTCCAGAACTCGTCTGGGATGATTGGTACCTGAGGATTTATTTCTGTTACTATTATTATTTCTCAACCTAAGAATGTTTGACCTCACAGTTATCCTTTTGCAGTGAGTTTTTTTTCCTGTAGATATTCACTCTTTAATGCAAACTCAGGGAACCTTCCAGTTTCATTTTAACTCCTCATGAACTTGGTCTTTTCTGTCTGTATTTGAACTCCTATTTGTGTTTCTCTATGGTGAACTAGGGCATCTTCCTGCCTAGAGTTGCTTTTCCTCTGCAGTGATTTTTCAAGAAATCGCTTTCCTCTTGGAACCAATCTCAAAGCATGGTGCATTATCAGGGGCTTTGTATATGCAGGGTTACAGGGAATAGGGTAGGCAGCTGGGTCAGGGTGGAATGCTCTTCAGTGCGTTGGTGTGGACTTATTTCACTGGCCTGTTTCCACACTGCAGGGAGCCTATCTGCCCATAGTTCAATATTCAGAAATCCAAAAAAATGTTCAAATTCTGATAAAGTATCTTTGAGATCCAATATTTTTGTCTTGGAAACAAATGGAGAACTTTGATGCACCATTTATAACTTGGCATTTTTCGGGGACTTTGCACTCAGGTTGCTGACATTGGTTCCCAAGTGTAGGAACCGTGCATTTCATCTCCAACAGTGAAACTACCCCAACTATTTGATAGCCAGGCTTCAGAACAGATCAAAAGGCGTACTTCATTATAGCTTAAAGACACCGTCCCTAAACATAACCATCTTATAAACCTCATAATTGTAACAGCATGAAAATTAAAGTTTGAACCATCAAAGCATCATTTATGCACATTAGACACAGCATGTGTTTTTTTATATGAAACATGCAATTGAATGTTTTTTTTTCTCAGTCCTTAACGTAAATCATTTTGATGCATTCAAAACGATGGAAATTACATTTCTGATCTGTGGTATTTTATGATTTTCTTCTGTTTCCATTTCTTCCCTGAAATTGGGACCTTATTCCTATTATACTTAGACATAAATGTACAGCATATTTCAAACTGACATGTACTAAGCAAAGTCACATGAGTTGATTTCTTGCACAGTGTTATTGTCCAGTATTATTAATGAACAAAATAGATCCCACACTGAAATCCAGTTTGATAGATTTTTTTAAAAATTTGATTTCAACAAGATAGTCTTTCACTGGCACACAAAGCCACAACGCTGCAGCTTCAGTCTTGATGATAAAATGGAATTCTGGATTAGTGGTGCTGGAAGAGCACAGCAGTTCAGGCAGCATCCAAAGTGCAGTGAAATCGATGTTTCGGACAAAAGCCTTTCATCAGGAATAAAGGCAGTGAGCCTGAAGCATAGAGAGATAAGCTAGAGGAGGGTGGGGGTGGGGAGAAAGTAGCATAGAGTACAATGGGTGAGTGGGGGAGGGGATGAAGGTGATAGGTCAGGGAGGAGAGGGTGGAGTGGAGAGGTGGAAAAGGGGCTAGGCAGGTAGGGCAAGTCCGGACAAGTCATGGGGACAGTGCTGAGCTGGAAGTTTGGAACTAGGGTGAGGGGGGGTGGAAGGGGAATGAGGAAACTGTAGAAGTCCACATTGATGCCCTGGGGTTGAAGTGTTCCGAGGCAGAAGATGAGGCGTTCTTCCTCCAGGCGTCTGGTGGTGAGGGAGCAGCGGTGAAGGAGGCACCACCCACGCCCTCCACCTCCTCCAAGACTTCCGTTTCCCCGGCCCCCAACGCCTCATCTTCACCATGAATATCCAATCCCTCTAGACCTCCATCTGCCATGACCAGGGCCTCCGAGCCCTCCGTGTTTTTTCTCTCCAGATGTCCCCAACAGTACCCTTCCACCGACACTCTCATTCGTTTGACCGAACTGGTCCTCACCCTTAACAATTTCTCCCACTTCCTCCAGACCAAAGGGGTAGCCATGGGCACACGTATGGGCCCCAGCTATGCCTGTCTCTTTGTTGGCTACGTAGAACAGTTGATCTTTCGTAATTACACTGGCACCACTCCCCACCTCTTCCGCCGCTACATTGATGACTGCATTGGCTCCACCTCGTGCTCCCGCGAGGAGGTTGAGCAATTCATCAACTTCACCAACACATTCCACTCTGTGGACTTCAACAGTTTCCTCATTTCCCTTCCCCCACCTCACCCTGGTTCCAAACTTCCAGCTCAGCACTCTCCCCTTGACTTGTCCGGACTTGTCCGACCTGCCTAGCTCCTTTTCCACCAATCCACTCCACCCTCTCCTCCATGACCTATCACCTTCATTCCTTCCCCCACTCACCCATTGTACTCTATGCTACTTTCTCCCCACCCCCACCCTCCTCTAGCTTATCTCTCCACGCTTCAGGCTCACTGCCTTTATTCCTGATGAAGGGCTTTTGCCCGAAACGTCGATTTCGCTGCACTTTGGATGCTGCCTGAACTGCTGTGCTCTTCCAGCACCACTGATCCAGAATCTGGTTTCCAGCATCTGCAGTCATTATTTTTACCTGGTAAAATGGAAGGTTATTCTTCAAAACAAATGGAGTAAAAATCGAATAAACCAAACTATGTATGATACCAATTTAAGTAATTTGAAAGGTGTGGTAAAGTACAGTTTGTCTGGGATAGCATACCAGAAAAAATAAGATATGATTTTCCTAGAGGTACCAAACAAGATAAAGATTTTATCAAAGTAAACAACATTCCAAAATTGATCCATCTTTTTAAGCTTTGGTTAACAGAAAACCAGGTTCTTAGACTTAACAAGAGTTCCTATTTATTATAAATAAATAGATTCTAGTTACAATTAAATAAGTATGGATCATTGACACACACCTCTACTAGTTAAAACTTTAACCTCCCTTTCCTAAATACAAACAGACCCAGACCACCAAATAAACATTGGTGTTAAGGGTGGAGGGAAAACCTGGAAAGGCAATTCAATGCTGTCCATCCACAGGAGATGATTCATTTTCCTTCTCCCACCTGGTTGTTTGTTTATGCCTCTTCTCCAGGTGCTTTTCACTTCCTTGTCGGTGGCCGAGAGCAACTAATGTAGTTTACAAAATACCATGCAAGGACTGCACAAAACACTATACAGGACAAACAGGAAGACAGCTAACAATCCGCATACATGAACATCAACTAGCCATGAAACGACACGACCAGCTATCCCTAGTAGCCACACACGCAGACAACAAGCAACATGAATTCGACTGGGAAAACACTACTATCATAGGGCAAGCCAGACAGAGAACAGCCAGGGAATTCCTAGAGGCATGGCATTCATCCACAAACTCCATCAACAAACACATCAACCTGGACCCAATATACCAACCACTACAGCGGACAGCTGAAACTGACACCCGGAAGCGGCAAGGACAGACCACTATAAATACCGGAAGAAACATCAAAGAAGCGCTTCGCTGGAGGCTCCAGAACACTGATGATGTCGCCTAGCCAGGGGACGAAACGTTTGCAACAAAAACTTCCAGCTCGGCGAACAGAACCGCAACAACGAGCACCCGAGCTACAAATCTTCGCACAAACCTTGAGCAACTGATATATAAATTGCAAAGTCTGTTCATGGCTGCTTGAGTCCTTCATGCTAACCTCAGCTACCATAGGAATTAAACTCAGTGTTGGCATAACCATCCATCACATATCTGCCTTCCAGCCATCTGAGCTCACTGGCCTCTGGCTTTGTTAGCAGCCATCGTTGTGTCGCGGTAATCCCATTGGGGTGGTAATTCAGAAGTCAAGGCTAATGGGGGACATGGGTTTGAATCCCACCACGGCAGATGGTGAAATTTCAATTCAATAAGAATGAAAAAATTTGGCATAATAATGACCGTCTGGTTAACTAACCTGGAATGAAATTTCTTAAATCCATTATTGCCAACACAACTGTTGCAAACCCGTCAGGAGAAACGTCTTAACCCAGAGAGTGGTGGCTGTGTGGAATGCTCTGCCCCAGAGGGCAGTGGAGGCCCAGTCTCTGCATTCATTTAAGAAAGAGTTGGATAGAGCTCTCAAGGACAGTGGAATCAAGGGTTATGGAGATAAGACAGGAACAGGATACTGATTAAGGATGATCAGCCATGATCATATTGAATGGTGGTGCAGGCTCGAAGGGCAGAATGGCCTACTCCTGCACCTATTGTCTATTGTCTATCTAGTTCATAAAAGTGCAATACAGAATGAAAGCTGCCATCTTTCCTGGTTTGAAAATGTGTTGCTGGAAAAGAGCAGCAGGGCAGGCAGCATCCAAGGAGCAGGAGAATTGATGTTTCGGGCATGAGCCCTTCTTCAGGAATCCTGAAGAAGGGCTCATGCCCGAAAAGTCGATTCTCCTGCTCGGATGCTGCCTGACCTGCTGCGCTTTTCCAGCAACACATTTTCGGCTCTGATCTCCAGCATCTGCAGTCCTCACTTTCTCCTAGAAGATCTTTCCTGGTTTGTTTGAATTGACCTGTAGCAAGTGGTTATCTCTTAACTGCTGTCAATAAATGCTAGTACTAGGCAGGGGTACCCACATCCCATGAATTTAACAAAGCCTTGTTCACTTTCGCTCCTTTGTGTGTTTCTGTTGTATTCCTCTAATATCAGAGTAGCTGTGCGTGTTCACATCAGATTATCACACACTTGGTGACTTTGCCTTCAATCTGTGTGTCTCTGGGATAGGAAGTTGAGTGAGTCAAGTGGGCAGGTACATCTTGAATTCTCCTTCCATTCTGAGCCATTGAAACATGATACAGCTGGAGTGTGAAGGAGAGTGAGGTGCGTGATTGGAGGAGTTGCCCTCCTGCATTGAAAGCCTGGCTGAGGTATAATGTCCACGTTCACAGCTGAAGAATGGCCTCGGCAAAGATCAGCACCTTCACAGAGTCATGGAGTCAGAGGTTTACAGCACAGACGAAGGCCCTTTGGCTCATTGCATCCACGCCAGTCATTAATTACTATTTTAATTCCATTGAGCTGCCAGATTAAGTTCAGGTTTACTGCCACAGAGATAAAAATACAGTGAAGAGTGTGTTTTTTTCCCAAGTGTTATATGTGAAGAAACACCACCCGCCGGTACCATTTTGAAAGACTGAATATAATGCAAGATATTACTGCAGTAGAGTCTGTCTTTCTCTCTTCTTGTTTTTATTTTGCTGTTCCTCCATTCACTGCTTGACAGCTGCTGGAATCCCTGTCCCGGGCAGTGGGCACCCTGTGCCGGGCTGTGGTCACTCTGTCCTAGGCTGTGGACACTCTGTACTGAGCTCTGGGCACTTGGTTACAGGCTGTGGGCACTCTGTTATTGGCCTGGCCACCTTGTCTGAGCTGGAGCTATGGGCCTGGAGTTGGGCTCCATATCTCCCGCCCCCCCCCCCCCCTTCCACACTGTCTTCCAAACGATGCCACCAGTCTGCCATTCGTCTCCTTTCACCTACACTTCCTTCTGGTGCCCTGGCCTAACTGTGGACCAGGAGCCTTGGTTCAGCCTGTGTGTCTGGGCCAGAGGAACTCAGCCTGCAGCCTGTTTGTTTACTTGCCGGGAGACCCCAGGCTGGAGTGGAGCTGTCTCTGCCTGATCTTGCCATTGCTGCCGCTATAAGCTTTAAATAGAAAAAGTAGAATTGAAAGTAAAGAGGGAAAAAAAAGAAAGCCAATTAGACTGCTCAGCTCAGGCCTGCTACTCTGCTGCCATCTTGATTGTGGGTCATGAGAGAAAGTGGTGGAGGCTGGTACAATTACAACATTTTAAAGACATTTGGATGGGTATATAAGTAGGAAGGATTTGGACCAAATGCTGGCAAATGGGATTAGATTAATTTAGTTAAAAATCACACAACACCAGGCTATAGTCCAACAGATTTATTTTTGTAAGTATAAGCTTTTGGAGTGATGCTCCTTTGTCAGGTATCTCATGGAGTGCGGTCATAGGATACAAAATTTATAGCAAAAGCTCATAGTGACATACACTGATGCAATGTATTGAATCTAGATTAAATCAGGATGTCCATTGTCGAGTTGGACCAAAGGGTCTGTTTCTTTGCTGTATGACTCTATGACTGACTTGCCCTGTCACCTTGTGTAAGAGAAAGAAGACTGTAAACCAGCAGGGAATTTTTAAAAATTGCAAAATATGGTGGATGGTGATATTCCAACATAAAGGCAAAGTACTGGAAATACTCAGCAGAGTGACATCACTTACAGCTGGAAAAGAGAGAAGTTTCTGGAATTTTGCCAGTGGTGATTAATTCATCCAAGGAGCATGGCCTGTTCTATGGGATGATGTGTAACCTTGTTGGATGTGTTTATCTTAAAAAAAAGACTTGCACAAATGCTCACAGAAGCCAGAGCTCCTTTGAACCGCATTCGCGATTGAACGTGCCGATTTTAATTTTTACACCAGTATCTGGAACCGCTTTGAGAAAACTTGCAGCATTCTCTAGTTATAGAGTTATAGAGTCATAGAGATGTACAGCACGGAAACAGACTCTTAGGTCCAACCCGTCCATGCCGACCAGATTTCCCAACCCAATCTAGTCCCACCTGCCAGCAGCCGGCCCATATCCCTCCAAACCCTTCCTATTCATATACCCATCCAAATGCCTCTTAAATGTTGCAATTGTCCCAGCCTCCACCACTTTCTCTGGCAGCTCATTCCATACACATATCACCCTCTGTGTGAAAAAGTTGCCCCTTAGGTCTCTTTTATATCTTTCCCCTCTCGCCCTAAACCTGTGCCCTCTAATTCTGGACTCCCTGACCCCAGAGAAAATACTTTGTCTATTTATCCTATCCATACCCCTTATAATTTTGTAAACCTCTATAAGGTCACCCTCAGCCTCCGATGCTCCAGGGAAAACCGCCCCAGCCTGTTCAGCCTCTCTGTAGCTCAAATCCTCCAACCCTGGCAACATCCTTGTAAATCTTTTCTGAACCCTTTCAAGTTTCACAACTTAGTTGATTATGTTGTATCCTTGTGGATGACATTTCAGTGCGTTACAAATACCCATCCCTTCCAGTGTTACCGATTATGTCATAAAGCATCCCTGTTACTTTATTGTTTATGCTGAAGATGACTCCTAGATCTACTTTTTGTTCTGCTTCCTGAACCAAGACAAGTCCTTTGTGAAATAACTCCACAGAGGCCGATATCCCATCACCAAGTCACCCCTTAGTTACACATGGAGAGTCCTTGACACTGATCCAGCTCCCTCAGAGCTAGCTCTCAGAATGAACAGGATGTCTGACATTGCTATTTCTGTCAGCCAGGGCTCCGTGATTGCTTCAGATTAGCAGCCCCAATCAGGGAATTCCTATTCTATGAGGCCCACCTTGCTGACCTCATTACAATTGCTACATTTTTCTGCTTATAAGTGTCAAGGCATGGGTTGATTGTCGTTTTCACATTCAGAGTTGTGGCTTGGATAAATGGTCATGTGCTTTGAAATTTATTGCTGAGATTCTCATTGCAGGTTGGGGCATGTTCTGTGGGTTGACACTTTGGTGCAGGATTGAGAATGTGCTATATTTCCAGAGATGTGTTATCCATTTGATGAGACTTTATTCGTAAAATTCCTCAGGTTTGTTTGTTCTTGCGATGTGGGAATTGTCGACGAGCTCAGGCACTTGTTGCCTCTGCCTCATTTTCCTGACATAGTTTGCAAAGTTTCTTTATCTGTTTGTGCCAAATTAAGAGTAGAGAAGCAAAAAACAGGAATTGCAAGGAAAACCGAGCAGATCTGGCTTCAATGGAAACATTACAAATGAAGAATGGTCAGTGAGCCCAACACATTAACTCTGATTTCTCTCCATAGATGCTGCCAGATCTGTTTTGAGTTTTCCTAGCATTCTATGCTTTAGTCTCTGATTTCCAGCATCTCAGGTCTTTGAGTTTTTTGTTTCGTTTAGGAGTTCACAAGAATGAGAGGCAATCCAATTGAAACATACAAGATTCTTGAGTAGAGGTGTTTACTTGTGGGAGAGTTCAGGGCCAAAGGGCATCAACTCAGAATAAGGGACAACCCAGTTAAGACAGAGATGAGGAGGAATTTATTCTCTCAAACGACAGTGAATCTGTGGACTTCTTTACCACAGAGGGCTTTTGAGGTTGGGTCATTAAGTATATTCAAGGTTGAGATAGATTTTTAATCCATGAGGGAATCTATGATTATGGGGATAGGAAGGAAGGTGGAGTTGGGATTATCAGAGCAGCCATGGTCTCAAAGGAGACCTCTTCTTTGAATGATCCAAGGGTTCAAGGAGAAGGCAATGACAAGAGCTGTCTTCAGGCTGAGATAAGAGGGCATAGATTAAAGTTGAGAAGGGAGAGATACAAAAGGATTCAAAGGGGCAATATTTCACACGGAGGGTGCTGAGTACCTGGGCTGAGCTGCCAAAGGTAGTGTCATAGAGTCATAGAGATGTATAGCATGGAAACAGACCCTTCAGTCCAACCCATCCATGCCGACCAGATATTGCAATCCAATCTAATCCCAACTGCCAGCACCCGGCCCATATCCCTCCAAACCCTTCCTATTCATATACCCATCCAAATGCCTTTTTAAATGTTGCAATTATACCAGCCTCCACCAATTTCTTCATTTAAGAAACATTTCAACAGATACATGGACTAGGTATGAAGGCATACAGATCAAGTGCAGGCAAATGAGACTAATTTAATTGTGAAACCTGGGGAGCATGGATAGGTTGGACTGAAGGGCCTGCTTCCATGCTGTAGACCTCTGACTCTATGATTTCAGAGTAACACAATTCAACATTCACTGTCACTAAATACTGTCATTCTGTAATCCTGTAAGATTGCAGCATTGTAACAAAGTAATTATGTAACAGGTTCTGCTCTTCGATTCATTCTAACCTAATGTAATATATAATTGCTTTATGTTCATGTCCATATCAAATTATCATAGAGCTGTATAGCATGGGAACAGACTCTATGGTCCAATTTGTCCATGATGCCCAGATATTCTAAACTAATCAAGTCCCATTTTCCTGCATTTGGCCCATATTCCCCAAAAACCTTCCTATTCATGTACCCATCCAGATGCATTTTAAATGCTGTAATTATACCAGTCTCCACCACCTCCTCTGGCAGCTCATTCCATACACACACCACCCTCTGCATGAAAAAAATTGTCCCTTAGGTCCCGTTTTTAAATCTTTCCCCTCTCACCTTAAACCTCTGCCCTCTAGTTATGGACTCCCCCACCCTGGGGAAAAGATCTATCATTCTCCTCATGATTTTATCAACCTCTATAAGGGTTTGGATGTAGGTTTACTTGCTGAACTGGAAGGTTCATTTCCAGACGTTTCATTACCGTACTCGGTAACACCTTCAGTGGGCCTCAGGCGAAGCAATGCTGAAAATTCCTGCTCTCTATTTACATGTTTGGGTTTCTTTGAGTTGGTGATGTCATTTCTTGTGGTAATGTTATTTCTTGTGGTGAAGTCACTTCTTGTTCCTTTTTTCAGGGGGTGGTAGATGGGGTCTAACTCGATGTGTTTGTTGATAGAGTTCCAGTTGGAATGCTATGCTTCTGGGAATTCTCATGCATGTTTCTGTTTGGCTTGTCGTAGGATGGCTGACCCCTTGGCATCATGGTAGCCCACAAACCCACCAACACACTAAAACTCGAAAGACCCTATATAGACAATGAGCAAAACTAATGTCATTTACAAAATACCATGTAAGGACTCCAACAACAACTACATTGGACAAACAGGCAGAAAACTAGCCACCAGGATACATGAACACCAGCTAGCCACAAAAAGACATGACCCTCTCTCACTAGTATCCTTACATATGGATGAGGAAGGACACTGCTTCGAGTGGGACAACACATCTATCCTAGAAGTTTTCAGCATTGCTTCGTCTGAGGCTCACTGAAGATGTTACCTAGTAGGGTAACGCAAGGTCTGGAAATGAACCTTCCAGCTCAGTGAGCAAACCTACATCCAAAACCTCAACCTGAGCTAGAAATCTTCTCAAAACTCTTTAACCTCTATAAGGTCAACCCTCAAACTCCGATTCTCCAGGGAAAATAATCCCAGTCTGTTCAGCCCCTACCTCTTGTTCAAACCATTCAGCCCTGACAGCATCCTTGTAAATCTTTTCTGAACCCTTTCAAGTTTCACAACATCCTTCCAAACGCTGTAGTCAATAAGTGGCCAAACTAATGTCCAGTACGGCTGCAACTTAATCTTTGAACTCCTTAATGAACACAGTATGTTCATGTGAGTTCCCCAGAATAGTGGTCTATCTTCGCCCACACTATACAACACTTTTCACTGTATTTTGTAACAAGATGCATGTGACAGTAAATCAAATCGATCAGTATAATGTTCGATCTTTGCCCACACTATGTTCTTTATACACAGTGATGAGCAGCTCCGTAACATCATTGCAAGTTTCCTCCATGATCCTGAAGCCATTGCCATACATCTCAGAAAGCAAGAGGAAGAGAAAGTTACGACTGGAGATCAGAATCGAAAGGTGTGGAGCTGGAAAAGTATAACTGGTCAGGCAGCATCCGAGGAGCAGGAGAGTGGACGTTTCGGGTGTAAGTCCCAGATTCCTGATGAAGAGCTTATGCCCGAAGCATTGACTCTACTGCTCCTCAGATGCTGCCTGACTTGCTATGCTTTCCGCTGCTGCACCTTTTGATTTCAGAAAGCAGTACAACAGTTCGTAGCAGTGACTTGAGACCAGGGTCACTTGAAGGCCAGATAGGATTAGAATGACATGTTCCCTTCACTAAAATTGTGACCCTATGCAAAGATACAGAATAGTCATTTCTTTGTTCATGACTGTAATGGGTTTAGAGTATTGTGAGCAATTTTGGAGCCCATCCCTCAGGAAGGATGTGCTAGCTCTGGAGAGGATCCAGAGTCATTTCAGGAAAATGATCTCAGGAATGAAAGACTTTACATATGAGGACTATTTGAGGATTCTGGGTCTATACTCAATGGAGTTAAGAAGAATGAGGTGGGATCTAATTGAAACATACAGAATACTGAACAGCCTGGAAAGATTGGACATTGGGAAGATGTGCCATTGGTAGGTGAGACGAGGACCTGAGGGCACAGCCTTCGAGTAAAGGGACGACCTTTTAGAACAGAGTGAAGGAGAAACTTCTTCAGCCAGAGATTGGTGATTCTGTGCAATTCATTGTCATAGAAGGCTTTGAAGGCCAAATCACTGAGTATACTTAAACCAGAGTTGGATAGGTTCTTGATTGTCAAGGGGATCAAAGGTTACGGGAGGAAAGCAAGAGAATGGGGTCGAAAAACATATCAGGCACGATTGAATGGTGGAGCAGATTTGATGGGCAGATGACCTAATTTCTGCTCCTACATCATAAGGTCTTATGGATGGATTCTCTGGAATGCTTGTTGTTTGTGGGATCTTGCTGTACACCAACTGGCTGACTGTATTTGTCGACAGATCCAGTGACTGCACTCCAGAACTGTTTGGCTGAAGGTGTTGCCCTTTGGGGTATGCCCACACAAAAGTAAAATCACCATAATCTTCGCAGACCAACAGGGCTACTCTCTCGATAGAGAGACAATGGGTGGGGTTTTAACCCGAGGGTCACTGCACCTCAGGTGAGCGGAGAGGTTGAGAAAGAGAGTCCTTTGTGGTAACCTCAACCAGTGTGGGAATTGTCATCACCTTGCGTCGCAAACTGACACCTAGCCAACTTAGCTGAACCAGATATGTGCAAGGCCACTGTTTATGAAGCACCTCCCCCTCCAACATTTCACAGCCAGTAAGAGAGGTAACTTCAGGGAGCTTCATCAGTGATTCATTGATGATATTAACTAGCATGGTGACGAAACATCTGAGAACAAACCCACCAGCTCATTGAGCAATCATACAACCTGAACCTGAATCTGTGCTACAAATCTTCTCCAAAATCACAGAGAGGTAACTGACTGACTACACATAGTTAGGAAGCATTGGATGATTGTTTCTCGAACAGTTTTCGCCAATCTCTTATCATAAAATTTCCTCACTTAAATCTGATCTTTGCTTCAGATGTGACATTATCCCAAGGCCAGATCGGTTTTAAAACCAAGAGAACATGCACTGAATGAACTAGAACATAGAAAAGTACAGCACAGAACAGGCCCTTTGGCCCACAATGTTGTACCAAGGTTTCATCCTAATGTAAAACATAGTAATTTAACCTACGCACCCCCCAACTCACTGGTATCCATGTGCATGTCCAGCAGTCGCTTAAATGTCCCCAATGACTCTGCTTCCACCACCTCAACTGGCAACGCATTCTATGTATTCACAACTCTCTGCATAAAGAACCTACCTCTGATGTCTCCTTTATACCTTCTTCCTAACATCTTCAAACTATGACTCCTCGTACCAGTCAATCTTGCCTTGGGGAAAAGTCTCTGAGTATTGACTCTATCTATTCCTCTCATTATATTGTACACCTCAATCAGGTCTCCTCTCTCCCTCCTTCTCTCCAGAGAGAAAAGTCCGAGCTTATTCAACCTTTCTTCATAAGGCAAGCCCTCCAGTCCAGGCAGCATCCTGGTAAACCTACTTTGCACCCTCTGTATCTTCCCTATAGTAGGGCAACCAGAACTGGACACAATATTCCAAGTGTGGTCTCACCAGGGACTTGGAGAAAGTGAGGACCGCAGATGCTGGAAATCAGAGCTGAAAAATGTGTTGCTGGAAAAGTGCAGCAGGTCAGGCAGCATCCAAGGAGCAGGACAATCGATGTTTCAGATTCCTGAAGAAGGGCTTATGCCCGAAAGGGCTTATGTGCTTTTCCAGCAACACATTTTTCAGCTCACCAGAGACTTGTAAAGCTGTAGCAAAACCTCACGGCTCTTAAAGTTGATCCCTCTGTTAATGAAAGCCAAAACACCATATGTTTTCTTAACAACCTTATCCACTTGGGTGGCAACTTTGAGGGATCTATGTCCTTGCACACCCAGATCCCTCTGTTCCTCCATACTGCCAAGAATCCTGTCTTTAATCCTATATTCAGCATTTGAGTTAAACCTTCCAAAATGCATCACTTCACATTTATCCAGGTTGAACTCCATCTGCCATTTCTCAGCCCAACTCTGAATCCTGCAATAGCCCTCGATACTGTCGACAGCACCTCCAACCTTTGTGTCATCTGCAAATTTACTAAACCACTTCTCAACCTCCTCATCCAAGTCATTTATAAAAACTACGAAGAGGAGAGGCCCAAGAACAGAGCCTCAGAGCATGACAAGACTTTGTACATGTTAGACTGAATGATCTTTATCTACATTCCCATAAAAAAACCTTTCATGGGTGTGTGTTCTACAGGCAAGGGCAGCACTTTATTGTCCAGCCCTCATTTCCTTTGAAGTACGTGGCTTGTGAAGCTGAGTCATTGCTCATGGCAAGAATGGTCAATTTCCTTCCCTGAAGGACGTTAGCGAACCAGAAGGGTTGTCACACCAAACAGTGACCACGAAACCTACCTTCAGTTGCAGGTTTTATCATTTGAACTTGAATTCTGCCAGCTGCTATGTTGGGTTTATGAACCCAAGCCTCAGAACCCCAGTCTCTGGAGTTAACTAATCCAATGACCTCACCTAAACAGCAGATCCTGACCAGAAGTCACAGCCTGCATTATTTTAGAACATGGGACATGAAACAGTGCAGCACCATGTTGTGCCGAACATGACGCCAAATTAAACTAATCCCTTTCCCCGCCTTTGTCCCATCTCCCTACATTGCTTGCATATTCATATGCTTATGTAAAACTCCCTTAAATTCCGCTTATTGTATCTGTCTCCAGCAGGAGGATACTTTCGAAGTATTACATATCCTCTTTGCAGCTGAATTTCGCAGAGACTTCGAACGCTTTAAGAAATTGTTGAAAATACACAACACTGTTTTTGTTCTGTTTTAAATTGCAGTTGTGTAAGATAAAAAGTGAGATCCTATCTTTCTAATAAGCAGTTGTTCCAGTGTCTAAATGCATTATAGTATTAAATGTTCCGTACATAAAAACTAGAAGATATGCTAAAGCATTCTGTCCAGGGAATACAATTGCTGAGAGAATGAGACTATTACAGAACATACAAATGAGTGCACCGCAGAAACCCAGCACAGCTTTGTTAGGAACTGACTGATCCAAATCTATGCTCATCATGCATAGCACCGTTTATCACAAGATAAAATTTGAACAAGAGGAATTGTTCTAATTTGAAAGGCTCATTATACACGGTGACATTTTCCATATTAACAAATCAATGCAAAAGCATTCTTGCCTATTCAGGAATTGCTTTGGTTAATTGATTTAGGAATGTCATGAAATACTTAGAAGATTTCTCGAGCCTAGAGAGACGAGCACATGCTGAGATCTGTTTCTAGAGCTCACCCTTTCTCAGCTGGGAGAGTGGTAGTGATGAAGGGAGTCCACTCTTCTGAAAGTGATCTCGTTTCTTCATTTGCAGGATGTGAATTTGGCACCTTGTTAAATACGTTTTAAAGATCCAAGTACAGTACATCAATTGGATCCCTTTTATCCACAGCTGATGCTACTCCATATAAAAAATGAAATTATTGGTCCCCTTTGATTTGTCGGATTCTCCTCATGATTGGCTGCCGTGCTTTGAGTCATCTAAGCCCTGCCTTCAGAAACGTCTTTCTTCTCCTGTCCCTGTGAAATGCCTAAGTCTGTGAACCTCCATCTTTTACCCCAGACCTTGATTGGACCATCTTTCCCAATAACTTGCTTTGTTACCCATATCTTAAACCATATCCGATGCTAATTGTTTGTGACTGTCACTGGCCCTTAGTCCAGCCAGTATCAATGATTTGTTAATTATATTGTTAAGACACAGAAGTGAAGGATGTCGTTTAATTAAGTGATTAGAGCACTTATAAAGGGAGACTGCTGGAACAGTGGATAGGAAGTGATCACACATAATACTACATTCTTTGAATAAAACCATTATTAAGAAAAGTGCCAGCATCTAGTTTTGTACTTCACCTTAGGATCAAGATAACATGCAGTGCCTCCAATTAATAAAGTCTCTTATTCATATTTAATTCCCTTCATGGCTCCACCCCTTCCTGCCTCTGTAATCTCCTCCAGTTCTGCAACAGCTCCTCCTCTTCCCAAGGAATTCCCATTCACCTGACCTGCTGTCTATCTAATTCTCTTGTCTCTATGCCCTATGAATGGTGCCTGTGTCTTTTCCTCCAATGTAAAATTCTGGATTGCAAAAACAGGAACTGCAGGAACAGATCAGAAGGGTCACTTGACCCGGAACACTAATTCTGATTTCTCTCTACAGATGCTGCCAGATCTGCTGAGCTTTTCCAGCATTTTCTGTTTTTGTTTCTGATTTACAGCATCCACAGTTATTTTGGTTTATAAGTTCTGGAATACACTGCTTTGAACTCTTTGCATATCTGTAGTGTCGTGCAGCACAGAAACAGACCCTTCGGCCCAATTCGTTCATGCCGACCTGATTTCCTTAACTGAATTAATCCAATTTGCCTGTGTCTAGCCCATATCCTTCTAAACCTTTCCTATCCATGTACCTGTCCAAATGTCTTTTAAATGTTATAATTGTGTTCACCTCCGCCACTTTCTCTGGCAGCTCCTTCCACACACGCACCACCCTCTGTAAGAAAACATTGCCCCTCAGGTCCCTTTTAAATCTTTCCCATCTCACCTTAAACCCATGCCCTCTAGTTTTGGACATCCCAAGCCTAGGTAAAAGACCTTGACTCGTCTCCCTTTTCATGTCCCTCATGATTTTAGAAACTTCTAAATCAGGTTGCCCCTCAGTCTCCTATGGTCCAGGGGGAAAAAGTCCCAGATTATCCAGCCTCTCCATATCACTCAAACCCTCTAGTCCTGCCAACATCCTTTCTTTCTGTCCTTTTAAAATACTGCTTTGGAGCACATCAAAATTTTGTCCAGCGATTCCCAACTATTGTCCTTCTGTTCGGCATCCATTTTGCTTTTAGTTACCGTGCTGTGGAATAAATCTGAATGTTTGTGTTTCCATGATCAGGTGATCTATGAACACTAGTTGCTGCAGCACACTTGAAACTTCTTATTTGCAAAAAAAGAATTGTTTCTGTAGCAGTGGATTCCAGAGGATAATTCTTCCATGGTCGTGTTTAACAGACTGGAACTAAAACAACATTTTAATTATATTCTTGGTTGAGGAGCTATGTATTTTCTTCATTTTTTGCACAGTTAATAGTCAGGGTCAGATCCCTGAAGGTCAATCATTTGTGTTTTAAAATTTCTTGGATCACCCACGAACAGCTAACTTCCAAAATAATTAAACCTTACTTTGTTAGTGAGGATACCACCATCATCATCTTTGACGATCCCTTGCAGTTGAGGATGACGCTCTCCCACTCTGAGGATGACAGACTGATGGTGGCTACCACAGGCTCTGTTACACTGGGGGCAGAAGGTGGTCACGGGAAGTGGGTGGTTGGGGCGTCGGTGTGGTCCTTTAGCTGTTTTCGCTAGGCTTCTGCTTTTTTTCTGATGGCGAGTCTCAAGGAGCTCAATACCTTCCTGGATGCTGCTCCTCTATTTTGGACTGTCTTGGGTTAGTGATTCCGAGGTATTGGTAGGAATGCCACACTTTGCTGGTGAGACCTTGAGGCTATCCCTGAAATGTTTCCTCGGTTAACCTGTGTCTCACCTGCCATTTCGGAGCTGGGATGCCAATGCCAGTAAGACTAAGGAGTTTGCAGAAACTGCAAAGGAACTGTGAGCCACTTGAAGAGATTGATCACATTGATCAGAACTCTCACACTCCCTGTTACTGTCCTCCTGAAAAACCACTACGCTGTTGACCGTGGTAAATTGGGCACCATAGTCACACGATTCATTGGCTTGCCATTGTGTGCATAAAGATCGAGAATAAGTGACTCAGTTCCTATCAAAACTTCTCTTTGTTTCGTTTCTTCAATGGGGTGTGAATATCATCGGCAAGGCTGGCATTTGTTGCCCAACATGGGCTTGTATCCATTGGTGTTTAGAAAAATTCGAGAAAATCTGCTTGAAACAGATAGGATGCCGGGTTAATGCTGAAAGGTTGTTCAGTTTTGTTGGAGTGGTTGGAAATGCGGGGACACCATTTTGGGGATGGGTAGCAATGTGCAGTAATGAGATCAATCGCAACCTTAGTCAACAGTGGAGCAGGCTCAGGAGACTCAGAGAGTGGGTCCAAGGCATTAGTGAGACTGTGTACCTGGAGTATTGCAATTTTGGTCCCCTCACTTGAGGAGGGAGGTAGTTGGCAGTTCAGAGGAGGAGGAGAAAGTGAGGTCTGCAGATGCTGGAGATCAGAGCTGAAAATGTGTTGCTGGAAAAGCGCAGCAGGTCAGGCAGCAGTTCAGAGGAGTTTAACTAGATTGATACCCGAAATGAGGGGTTTGCTGTATGAAGAGAGATTGAGCAGCTTAGGTCTATTCTCTCTGGAGTTTAGAAGAATGAGAGATCTAAATGGGGTATGTGAAGAAGATTAACAAAGCAGACATAGAGAGGATATTTCCTTGCGGAGTAGATAAAAACAATGACTGCAGATGCTGGAAACCAGATTCTGGATCAGTGGTGCCGGAAGAGCACAGCAGTTCAGGCAGCATCCGAGGAGCAGTAACGTCGACGTTTCGGGCATCCTGATGAAGGGCTTTTGCCCAAAACGTCAATTTTGCTGCTCCTCGGATGCTGTCTGAACTGCTGTGCTCTTCCAGCACCACTGATCCAGATCCTTGTGGAGTAGTCTAGAAAGAGAGGTCACAGTTTTAAGATAAGGGGTCGCAGAATTAGAACAGAGATGAGGAGAAATTACTTCATGTCAAGTTCATGATCTCAGAGTATGGTAGATGCTTGGACATTGAGTAAACTTAAGGAGGTGTAGGTTTCTAATGGGTTGAAAGGTTATGGAGAGAGGGCAAGGAAGTGGAGTTAAGGCAGAGATGAGATCAGTCATCATGATATTGAATAGTGGAGCAGGCTCGAGGGGCTGAATGGCCTCCTCCTCCTCAGAGTTCTCATGTTTCTAAGTTGCATGTTCACATTTTCAAAAAAATGTTTAAAAATAAGTGGCTGCCTATCAAAGATGGAAATGGAGAGAACTTTTATTCTCTCAGTGGGTGGTGAGGCTCTGCAGATCTTTCTCCAGAGAGTATTGTAAATGTAGATAAGTTCTTGATCAATAAAGGGATTTAAAGGGTATTGGCATTTATATGGGAAAGCAGAGTTGAGATTGCAATCACATCATAATGAGGGGGTGATCTTATTGAAACATACAAATGTTTAAGGAGTAGATGTTGAGAAGAAGATTTCACTAATGGCAGAATCTTAAAAATATGGGACAAGTTACAGAATCAAGAGATACTCATTTAAAACTGAGAAGCAAAGGAATTTTTTCAACTACAGGACAGTGTGTGTCTAGAAGTCTTTTACTTAGAGAGTTGTGGAGGCTAGCTCACTGAAATGGCTATTTCAGTGATCCCAAATGTCTTGTACTAGACATTGGTTCGGCCACATTTAGAATACCGTGTACAGTTCTGGTCACCACATTACAAAAAGGATGTGGACACTGTTGGGACAGATCTTCTGTCCCCGTGTTCGTTTGGAGGAGAGAGACACCGGGTCTGATTAAAGTATAAACAGGTTTAATGAGAGAGAATCGTACACAGTACAGTGAGGTGTCTAGCTCACTGGAGAAGGCGCGTTCTGACTATTTTTTTAATTTGTCTATCCTTTTGTTCTCTCATATTCCAGAGTTACATCCTTATTTGGTAAAATGCAGAATTTTAGTATGTCATTGGTTCTCACCTGATAACATTCTATTACCTCAGTTTGAGCTACGTGCATTTAGACAAGGCTCCAATGTCCTGTTATCTCTCACCCTCCCTGGGGCCTCTTCAGGCTATGCCATCAGCTTTTCAGTCTGTTCTTAGTGTAACATAACGGCTTACTGTTGTCTAGTGAAGCTAACAAGTTCCAGACTTGCTAATACTACCTGATGTGAGCACTACCTAACAACAAAGTTTCTTACACTACCTAACCTTAATAATGGATCCCAACAACACTTTGGAGAGGGTGCAGAGAAGGCTTACGAGGATGTTGCCTAGTATGAAAGGTGCTAGCTATGAAGAGAGGTTGAGAGGTGAGGTTTGTTTTCATTAGAAAAAAGAAGATTTGAGGGGGGATCTGATTTGAGGTCAACAAAACCATGAAGGGTAGAGACAGGGTAGATATAGATTTTTTTTCCCCAGGGTGAAGGATTCAATAACAAGAGGTCACGCTTTCAAGGTGAGAGGTGAAAGGTTTAAGGAGAATACACGTGGCAAGTACTTTACAGAGAGGGTGGTAGGTGTCTGGAACACGTTGTCAGCAGAGGTAGTAGAGGCAGGCATGGTCGATTCATTTAAGATGCATCTGGACAAATGCGTGAGTAGGTGGGGAGCAGAGGGATACAGAAGCTTAGGAATTGGATAACAGGTTTAGGAATTAGATGACACAGTGGATTTGGATTGGCTCAGGCATGGAGGGCCAAAGGGCCTGTTCCTGGGCTGTAAATTTTCTTTGTTCTTTGTTCTTGTAAGTATTTTGAAGGGGAGGGTAGGTAGAAGTTTGAAGCATCAGAGAATTGACAGCTATGTTTATCATGAAAGAGGAGTTGAGGCCATGATTTGTACAGGACAGTAAAGAAAATAAACAGTTCAGTTTTTAAAATGTCTGAGGAAATGAGACTCTATTTTTATGAAATTAGAATTTTTTCAGGGTCTAAGAGATTATTCAGAAGTAATTATTATTTATTATGTTATTAAGACCCAACTTGTAAATACAACCACCTGCACTGTTGTTCAGTTTTTGTTTCATCACTGTGCTGTGGTTCTCGTTGGTAAGTATATGAATTTAAAATTTAAAGTGTTTAGCAAAATGAACCATAAGCAGTTTAAAGAAAAATTTTGATTTTTGTAGTGAGTGATCCTGATTTAGAATGTACTTTTTATGAGTCATACATATAAGAAGTGGTTGGTTTTCTGATGAGGAAGCATTTGACGTCCTGTGCCTGTATCAGTTGGAAATTAAACTGAAGAGAGTGATGCTGTTGAAATGTGTGAGATCGTAAAGGAACTTAACAGATTTGATGTTGAAAAGATGTTTTCTCTTGGGGGAAAGACTAGAACAGGGCCAATAGTTAAAAATAAGGAGATAAGAATTTTTTTCTTCAAAAGATCGTGAGTCTTTGGAACTCTCTTCCCAATAGAGTATTGGAGGCAGTAGTCATTGAACATTTTTAACAAAGGTGTAGTTTGACATGCTCATAAGTTAAGAATCTATGTTAATCTGGGGTGGGTAGGAAACTGAAGTTGAGGCCATAATTTTATTAAGTGGTGGAGCAGGCTCATAGAAGTCATTTTCCCATACCTGCATTTATATGAGAAAGGCATTAGAGGCCTTGTCTTAGAAGTAGAATTGGATAGGCACCTGAAAGGAAATCATTGTGGCACTACAGGAAAAGGGCAGGGGAGTGGGGCTCACTAATTTGCTTCTGTTGAGAGCTGGCATAGGTTTGACAGTCCGACTGGTCTTCCTCCATGCTGTAGCTATTCGCCAGTTCTGTCAGTTCACGCAGTCAATGATTTCAGTGCTGAGTTTGTCAGCAACAATCTCCATGGAGGGATCTGCTGTAGTTAAGGGGAGGCAGTGGTGTAGTGGTAATGTCACTGGACTAACCATCCAGGCTGTAGGCCAAACATCTGCGAGGTAGGTTCAGATCGCACCATGGTAGATGTTAAATATGAATTCCATAATTTCTGGAATGGAGAGCTAGCCTAATGATAACCATGTAATTACTGTTGTTTGTTTTATACTCACTCACAGAATGAGGGTGTCACTGGCTGGGCCAATGTTTATTACTTGTCCCTCGTTGCCCTGGAAAAAGGTGATAGTGAGTTGCCTTCTTGAACTGCTACAGTCCATGTGCTATAAGTTGACTCACAATGCCCTTAGGGAGGGTTTTCCAGGCTTTTGACCCAGTGACACTGAAGGAACAACGGGATATTTTCAAGTCAAGATGGTGAGCGGCTCAGAATCATGAAATTCCTAGAATGCGGAAGCGGGTCATTTGTACCATCAGGCCCTCAGAGGAGCATCCCTCCCTCTCCCACCCAATCTCTGCATTTCCCCTGGTTAATCCTCCCAGTCTGCACAGCCTTGGACACTACAGCCAATCCACCTAACCTGCACATCTTTGGCTTGGAGGCGAATGTGTTGGGGTGTGGTGTTCCCATGTATCTGCTGCCCTTGTCCTTCTAGATATTAGAGATCATGGTTTTGCAAGGTGCTGCCTAAAGAGGTTAATTTGGAGAATTTCTGGACCGGAATTTGTAGACAGTATGCACTGTTGCTATTGTGTGTTGGAAATGCAAGAAGTGGATGTTTGTTGTTTCAAAAAAAATGGATTCAGTAATGTCCTCTAGGGAGGGCAATGTACTGTCTTTAATTGATCTCAGCTACATGTGACTCCAGCCCCAGAACAATATTGTCGATTCTTAACTGCACGTTGGGCAATAAATGCTGATCTAGCTTGCGAAATCCACATCCCATGAAAAAATAAACCATCTGTACTTTTGCGTTTGACTGTGTTGTGGCTGAAGTTAGTGTTAATTTACTCTGTGATAATGCTGCCACTGATTTTTTTATCATTACAGTAAAGCCCAGGCTATAATCTCATTGCAATATGAGTAGACTGCCATATTTCCCATATCACCGTTAGTAGTCATTGTTGTAATTTATTGCTTGTGAAGTGCTTAGGGATGTCCTGAGGTCTTTATTTTCTTAACAGTTTACATGCAAAGTGCTGTTGCTGTGTAGACATAACAATAATTGACAACATTAAACCAACATTGACTAGGGAGCTCCTCTGTTGTGCTGCAGAAGACCCAGAAACAGCAAAGTCCCACGCTGTGATAATGACCAGATTTTAGTTTTAAGTGATGGTGGTTGCAGTTAACGATTGGAATTTGGAAGAAATGCATTAGAAGGAACTAAAGGGAAGATTGAAGTGGATGGTGTCAGAGGATCAAGCAGAGACTTTTGTCTGTTTAGGACAAATGATGGCCAAAGATGTCAGATATAACCCAGAAGTTAGACGAAGGATTGAGAGAACCAGCCATTTATTTTTTGGTTGGAGATACAGATGTCTTAACAAAAAAAACGCAAGCTTGTGACAGGGACAAAAACTCACAAGATTTTATGCTCTAGCCACTTGCCTGTCTGTCTCAGAAACCTGAGCAAATCTGTGGAAGGAAATAGAGTCCTTTTGTAACCTGCATGCTCTGATGTAAGTGCTAGCATTTACCAATTAAGAGCTAGAAATTGCAGGAACAAAAAACAACTCCATCCAGAAAGGGAAGAGTTAGTATTTCAACCATTGGCACAAGGCTCAAAAGCTGTTCAAGGGGGTGAAAAACCAACAGAAAGAATGATTTGAACCTGATGGAGTTGAATGATGAATGTTACAGAGCAGTTGCAGATGAGCTGCAGTGGGGTTTGTGAGAAGGGAGCAAGACAGATGACTGTGGCCTCCATGATGGAAGCTTACCTCATGGGAATACTGAAACACTGCAGCTGTGACAGTAACTGGGAGAAACCACCTCTTCTTCAAAGACATGCGATCGCTCCTGGTCATTTTGGGTGGTGTGGTCACTCGGTGGTTAGCATTGTTGCTTCATCGTACCAGGGACGCGAGTTCAATTCCAGCCTCAGGCAACTGACTGTGTGGAGTTTGCACATTCTCCCCGTGTCTGCGTGGGTTTCCTCCGGGTGCTCCGGTTTCCTCCCACAGTCCACAGATATGCAGGGCAGGTGAATTGGTCATGCAAAATTGCCCATAGTGCTTTAGTTAGGGATAAATGTAGGGGAATGGGTCTGGGTGAGTTCCTCTTTGGAGGGTCAGTGTGGACTTGCTGGGCTGAATGTCCTGTTTCCACACTAGGGAATCTAACCTAATTTGAAGGAGTGGCCAGGGAGCAGGTCTGGTATCTCATCTGTGAGACGGTACTGTAGGCAGTGAAGCACTTCCTCTGTATTACGCTAAAATGTCAGCCTGGTTGTCAGGTCTGTGAGAATATCAAAGGTCGGAGCAAAAATAGTCCATTCAGCCCATTGGACTCTGCCATTCAAATGAGGTCATAGTTGACTAGATAATCCTCAACTTCAGTTTTCCGCCTTTTCCCTGTAATCCTTGATTCTTTCCAGATTAAAGATCTGTCTACTTCAGCCCTGAATACACTTACGACCCAGCCTTGACAGCCCTCTGTGGTAAAGATTTCGACAGATTCACTACCGTCCGAGACAAGAAATTCTTCCTCATCACTGGCTTAAATGGGTAACCTTATTAGAAGATAATGAGAGATTAATCTGTCTGATGCGGGACTCTCCAACAGGAGAAACAACCTTTCCGCATCTACCTTATCAATTCCCCTAAGAATCTTGTATGTTTCAATAAGGTCACCCCCATCCTTCTAAACTCCAAAGAGTACAAGCCCAATCCACTCACTCTGTCCTCTGAAATGCGTGTTGAATGAACATTTGAGCATGAATCCCACCTGTGGAGATTCAACTTTCACAGTGGTAAAAATTCTCCAGTGAGTCCAGAGATATGTGTAAATGAGGATTCTTTAATAAAGTGACTAAACCTGATGAAGGGCTTTTGCCTGAAACGTCGATTCTCCTGCTCCTTGGATGCTGCCTGACCTGCTGTGTTTTTCCAGCACCACACTTTTTGACTCCGATCTCCAGCATCAGCAGTTCTTGCTTCCTCCTGATCAAGGTTGTAGAGCAGTTAGTTGTGTGCTTGAAGTTAGTTAATATTAACAGAATGCAAAAAAAAGGAAGAGTTTGATCATTTGGTAAAAAGTAAGGATGCATTTGTTGTGATGGGATCAGTGCTTTGTGTGTTTTTATTTTAGCTGGAATGTGATTCTCTTTCAAAAAAAGCACTAGCTAAAGGCAAGAAAGCAGTCAGCAAACGCAATGTTTAATCGCTTGGCTCCCTTCCAATATGTGTAGCTCAGTTTTTAAAAATGAACTGTTAAATGTTAAAAGCGTAAACTGTGATCTGAAGAAATCCACAGCTGAGCACGTGCCTTGCCTGATCCACAGTGTCTGCCTCTCGCTGAGTAAGCGGAGCGATTTGGTGCGGCTCTCTCTGTCTGGTTCCCCTGGGATAGCCAGAAAACCACTGACAGTAGGGAGAGCCAGAAACAGAAACATCAACCAACAACTCCCAGACCACCTCAATTTTCTGAGTCTGGAAAGAGCGCAGTGTCCCAAACAAGACAAGAGCAGGCATCAGTTTGATAAACAGCTGGCGTCTGTTAATACTGCTGGACAGCTGCATCTCCTGACCATTCCTGGCCAGGACACTCATTATGGAATTAGAAATACAAGATGCTCTGCACCATCGAAAATCCAATTCACCTACAGCAGGCTGACTTTAATTGCACAGTAATGATTTTCGAACTGTTTGCGGTGTGCAGTATGTGGTTGATTTAATGTAATTGATACTACCGGTTCAACTTGGGAA
Source organism: Hemiscyllium ocellatum (assembly GCF_020745735.1). Taxonomy (NCBI): domain Eukaryota; kingdom Metazoa; phylum Chordata; class Chondrichthyes; order Orectolobiformes; family Hemiscylliidae; genus Hemiscyllium; species Hemiscyllium ocellatum. The sequence goes on from NC_083409.1 coordinate 107,668,587, forward strand.
TACCTCCTGAATGTTCATTATTGAAATTGTCTTTCCACGGTTCTGTGTCATGACTTATGATGCAGCTTTTCTTTTACTGAACAGAAAGAGATTTTTGATTCCTCGCACTTTGCCGATTTCTCCTCTTCTGTCATGTGCCACTGGCCTTGCCAGCACTTGTTGACCATTCCAAATGATTCTTGAGGGAGGGTAGGAGTTAGCCACATTGCTGTGGGGTCTGGAGTCACGTGGAGACCACACCAGGTAGCTTTCTTTCCCTCAAAATGGATTGGGGATCAGTTGGGCTTTCATGACCGTCCATGATCATTTTTATGGTCACCATGATTGAGATGAGGTATCAATGCCAGATTCTGTTGACAGAATTTCACTCCAACCAATTGCCATCTCTTGGTGGGATTTGAACCTATTATGCTCCCCCCTTCACTCAACTTGAGCCGAAGTCCAGGGCTCGAAACGTTGACTCTCCTGCTCCTTGGATGTTGTCTGACCTGCTGTGCTTTTCCAGTAGGTCAGTTCTTCTGGAATTACGAGTCCACTGAGTTTCTCATGAGGGAGACAATGGCCTGATGGTAACACTGTTGTACTGTTATCCCGATGCCATAGTATTGGGAGCAAACAAGATGTGAGCTACAGAGAGAGGTTGAATAGGCTAGGGCTGTTTTTCCTGGACCGTTGGAGACTGAAGGGTGACCTTGTGGCATTTCTTAAAATCCTGAGGGACATGGATAAAATAAATAGACAAGGTCTTTTCCCTGGGGTGGGGGAGTCCAGAACTAGAGGGCATAGGTTTAGGGTGAGAGGGGAAAGATATGAACAGGACCTATGGGGCAACATTTTCACACAGAGGGTGGCACTTGTATGGAATGAGCTGTCAGAGGAAGTGGTGGAGGCTGGTACAATTGCAGACTTTAAAAGCCATCTGGATGGGTATATGAATAGGAAGGGTTGAAGAGGATATGGGGCAAGTGCTGGCAAATGGGAACAGGTTAATTTAGGATATCTGGTCGTCATGGACGAGTTGGACTGAAGGGTCTGTTTATGTACTGTACATCTCTATGACTCCAAGGCAATGTTCTGGGGAACCAGGTTTCAATCCTGGCAGATTTCTTTTTCTTTATTCATTCACTCGATGATGGTATCGCTGGCCAAGCAGCATTTCCTGCACATCTTTAATTGCCCAGAGGGCAGTTAAAGAGTCACCCACATTGCTCTGGGTCTGGAGTGACATGTCGGCCAGACTAGGTAGGAATGGCAAGTTTCCTTCCCTGAAGGACATTAATGAGCCAAATGGGTTTTTGCGACAATCGACAATGGATTTATAGTCATCATTAGACTCTTAATTCCAAATATTTATTCAAATCAAATTCCACTATCTAATATGGTGGGATTGGAACCCAGATGCCCAGGCAATTTAGCGCACCTAATTCATCACCTTGGGGTCAAAAAGTGTAATGCTGGAAAAGCACAGCTGGTCCGAGGAGCAAGAGAGTTGACATGTGGGGAGTGCCAAGGGGGCTGAGAGATAAATGGGAGGGGGGGTTGTGGGCCTGGAGAAAAGGTAGCTGGCAATGTGCTACCACCTTGGAAGGCATGTCTGGCTAGATTCTGGTCTCATATCAGCGTAATCCCATAGTCGGGAACGCAGCACTAGGCTGTCCCCGGCGAAACTCCCCCCTACTTTCCCAGCCCGTTCCTCTGCCTCCACAAGATTTATGGATTTATGCTGCACTGCAATGGATTTTCCATGAGGATTTAAGTGGAATGCTTTGGGAATAGAGATGGGGATGAATGGACGTGGGAGAATCCCGCAACTCTGGTTCCGGGAAACAGGAATTGGCGCAGTCCTCTGGACAGTGTCCCTCCCTGATTTTCATAGCAATGTCAAACAGATGTAAGAGAGACCATTCAGCCCATCGATTCTGCTCAAATATTGAGGAGGAATGTAGAATGTTAATCCTCTCAGCAATGTGAATGAACTTTTGCCTGTACAAAATAGCTGTCTCTTCTACCCATTTCAGTCACTGCTGTTATCAATTCACTTGAGTGTGAAGCACTTCACGACATTTGCAAGTTCCATCACAAATGCAAGTCTGAGTGGAAAACAGAGCTTCAATTTTATTATGATTTTCAGTCAGCTGATCCTGCATCAAGAGCAGTAGGCCAGTGTTAATATTCCCAAAATCAGAGGGAGAAAATGCCTTTGTAAAGGGAGCAGATGTTTTGCCCATTGTTTATTTGTTTCTTGATTCTTTTTATGATGTGAATTATATTTGTTTACTGAGGCTTTTGGCAGAATTTCATCACTATTCCTGTTGTCCATGAGGGCAACTTGACAACCCTGAGACAGGTTTCAAATAATCGACAGAATTGCCTGACTCTTCCAACAGTCCCCATCCATTTCTTCCCCCATCAGCAAATCACTCACAATAGCACCCAAAATATGACTACATGATCCGAGAATGAAAGCTGTAAATAATGTTCCTTTAAAACAAAGATTGCATTGTGCAATTCACTCGTCTGTGTCTCACATGGAAGTAATTACTTAAACATTCAAAGGCTGGTGAACAGCAAACAAGATGACTGCTTTAGCGGGCTCTTGGGATGTAGTGGGGGAAGGGGGAGCTGCCTGTACCTCTGGACCAGGAGGCCCATGTTCAAATCCCACCAGCTCCAGAGGAGCACACTAACAGTTTGAGTAGAAAATATCTATAAGGGGCAGATGGTGATTTTTGGTATGAGTAATCCATTTGGGGCAGCTCAGTGGTTAACACTGCTGCCTCACAGTGCCAGGAACCCAGGTTCGATACCACCCTCAAACAACTGTCTGTGTGGAGTTTACACATTTTCCCCGTGTCTGCGTGGGTTCCCTCCAGGTGCTCTAGTTTCCTCCCACAATCCAAAGATGTGCAGGTTAGGTGAACTGGCCATACTGTTCAGAGATGTACAGGTCAGGTAGATGATAAATCCAGGGTTATAACGATGGGGTGGGTCTGGTTGGGATGCTGTTTTGAGGGTCGGTGTGATGCTTGATGAGCTGAATAGTCTGTTTCTGCACTGTAGGGATTCTGTGATGCTCTTTAGCCTGTGGCTGTGGGTTCAAATAACTTAACAGAATTTTAGTTTTGTTTTAAATGTCTAAAATTTATAGCCCATAACAAATATCATTGGTTGTTCCTTCCTTTAGGGAAGGAAGCTGCTATGCTTGCTGGGTCTGACCTACACGTGACTCCAGACCCAGAGTAATGTGCTTGATTCTTAACTGTACTTTGGGCAATTAGAGATGGACATTAAATGCAATTGGGTTGATAATGGCAGGCCATGGCTGGAAAGTGAGCAAGGGATTGGGTGGTAGGGGGTTAGTGGGGGTAAGAGAGAGTCAGGTAGGGCAAGTTGACTGATGTACTGCTTCCTGAAGTTAAATAAGAAGGGGGATGTGTTATTTGCCAGCTTAATCCACACGAGCTGCAATTTATGGGAGCCCTGTGCAGTGTCCACATGAACAGGCAGATTATGTCTAATCTGAAGGACAATAATATTGGCATTGAAGAACTCCCTCAGGAGTGGAGTAAATTTGAACTTGTATGTATAAATTCTGGAACAAGATTACAAACCCCAGCCTGACAACCTCCAGAACAAGAGCACTAATGATGTTGCAAAAATTGTGTATTAACAATTTTTATTTACTGTCGTCTTACCTGAAACTATTTTACTTTTCATTGTTACTGTTATTTCTGTCCTGATATGTAAGTCTGTCAATCCCTATGACAGTAATTGCTCTTCCTGATCCCTGTCCCAGAATACACAAGGTCAAATTCTGAAGACGGAAAAGACATTTGAGATGCAAGCCAGTTGTTATTTGACATTGAGCGAGTGCATGCTCGGGTCAGCCAGTAAATCAATTCAAGGTGCCAGCTCTTATATTCTACCAGTGATGAGAGTACAAGGTCCAAGGCAGCCAGTAGACAGTTTAGAGGAGGTACCAACTCATCAAGATTGCCCTGAAATCACTAAGAATTAAAGGCTTATTTTTCAGCACATGATTGTGACCAACCGAAGTCAAAATTTAAAGATGCAAATATAAAAACAAAATCATTTGAAATTACAACCTTTGAACCCTTTTGTTTGCCAGTCAGATAAGTCTTGTGTATTGAGCAATGTCAGGAGTAGTAAATGTTGCCTTTGAGTGGAATTCTGTCGGAGGCATGTTCAGCTGAGACATCAAGAGGGCATTGGATGCTTCAATAGAATTGGTGGCACAGTGGTTAGCACTGCTGCCTCACAGCGCCAGAGACCCGGGTTCAATTCCCGCCTCAGGCGACTGACTGTGTGGAGTTTGCACATTCTCCCCGTGTCTGCGTGGGTTTCCTCCGGGTGCTCCGGTTTCCTGCCACAGTCCAAAGGTGTGCAGGTTAGGTGAATTGGCCAGGCTTAATTGCCCATAGTGTTAGGTGAAGGGGTGAAATGTAGGGGCATGGATCTGGGTGGGTTGCGCTTTGGCGGGTTGGTGTGGACTTGTTGGACCGAAGGGCCTGTTTCAACACTAAGTAATCTAATCTAAAGTATGGGAAAAAAGCAGGTAATTGGCACGAGTATTAGAACTGGTGTAGTTACGACAGGCTGAATGGCACCCTGCACTGTAACAATTCATAACTCTGTAATAATTAAGGATCATCCGGTTAGCTATAGAATCCCAATAGTGTGGAAATAGGCCCTTCAGCCCAACAAGTCCGCACTGACCCATTCCCAGAACCTATTACTCTACATTTACCCCTACGTAATCCACCTAACATACACATCCCTGAACACTATGGGCAATTTAGCATGACCACTTCACCTAACTTACACGTCTTTGGATTGTGGGAGGAAACTTGCGCAGATACAGGTGGAGAATGTGCAAACTCCACACAGACAGTCGCCCAAGGCTAGGATTGAACCCAGGTCCCTGGTGCTGTGAGATGGCACTGTTAACCACCGAGCCATTGTGCTGCCCCTAATTTGTTTGTCAACTTCCAAGGAGTTCTTCTGATGTAGCGGGGAGCATTGCTACCAGAGGTTCCAGGTTTGAGCCCTACTCCAGGTTATTTTTATTAATTCATGGAGCATAGGTGTTTCTGAGTCAGTCAGTATTTACTGCCCATCCCTAATTGCCCAGAGGGCATTTAAAAGTCGATCATTGTAGTGAGAGTCTGGAACCACATGTAGACTATACCAAGTAACCATGGCAGTTTTTTATTCCCCTAAAACAGATGGGTGTTTCCTGACAACTGACAGTGGTTTTGTGGTCATAGTTAGACTCACAATTCCATTTTTATTGGATTCAAAATCCATTATTTGCTATTGTGGGATTTGAGCCTCTGTCCCAGAACATTGCTGAAAATCTGTAGCTGGTTAAAGCGCAGCAGGTCAGGCAGCATCCAAGGAAGAGGAAATTCGACGTTTCGGGCACAAGCCCTTCATCAGGAATGAGGAAAGTGTGTCCAGCAGGCTAAGATAAAACATAGGGAGCAGAACATTCCTGGGTTGAAAGATTAATACTCTAGTAATAATATCATTCCCAAGACGTGTTTGTAATGGGGCAAAACATGTAGAGTACCAACTGGGAAGTCTTGCGAATTGACGTCAATGAGCAACAAAGATCTTTGATCAGCTGCACCTCAGAGTGTTGGAGACTCTGCCATCACTGTCCATTGTTCTATGTGTAACTGTACATTTGATGGAGCAATTTAGACTTCTGAATTGACTGTAGCATTGTTACTTTCATTTTCATTAGCATAGGAAGGAAATGCACTAGAAGATATGGGAAAGAGGGGGAGTGGGGTGGTGGGGATGAAGGTGAGAGGTAGAGGGCATTGATGAGGGGATGGGGGTGGGAGGTGTAGGGATGGGGAGTGAGGGGATGGGTTGTGAAGCAGCACGATCCTCAGAAAATAGCAGGAGTAGGCCATTCAGCCTTTTGAGACTGTTCCACCATGGCTGATCCTCTATCTGAATGCCATATTCCTGCATTTTTCACATACCCCTGATACCTGTTCATATTTATCTCTTTCTTGAGTATAGTTAATAACTTCTTGCCTCCACAGCCTTCTGGGTCTAGCACCCTTGAAGAGATGAAATTCAATCTCAGTTTAGCACTAAATAATCCGCCACATAACCCGAGACTGTGTTCCTTGTCTAGACTTCACAATCAGGGGAAACATTGTCCCCGCGTCTGGTCTGCCTAGCCTTGTTTAGAAAATTATACATTTCAAACCGATACCCTCTCATCCTTCTGAACAGTACTGAATACAGGCCCAGTCCAACCATTCTCTCCCCATTTCTGGCATCGGCTTGGTGAACCTCCATTGCATTCCTTCTATGGGAAGGATATCTCTCTTGCATAGAGAAACCTAATCTGCATGCAATATTCTAAGTCCAGTCTGACCAAGGCCTTACATAATTGTAGTCAGACAATTTTGGCTAATCTCATAGAAACCTACAAAGTCCTGGCAGGATTAGACAGGCAAGTTCCAGGAAGGGTGTTCCTGCTGACCAGGGAGTCCAGAACAGGGATCACGGTCTAAGGATACGCAATAGACCTTTTAGGAAGAGGTGAGGACAATTATCTTCACCCAAAGAGTGGTGAGCCTATGGAATTCTCTGCCAGCGAAAGAAATTAAGACCAAAGCATCAAATGTTTTCAAGAGAGAGATACGTTTCATAGGGTTGAAGGGATCCAAGGATATGGAGAGACAATGGGCCAGGAGACTGAGTTAGATGATCAGCCATGACCATATTGAATGGCAGAGCAGGAGCAAAGGGGTGAATAGCCTATCCTTTATTCTATGCTTCTATCCCAACTTCCAAACTCAAGTCTTCTTCCTGTGAAGGTTAACAATGATGTGATGGCACCCACTGAGAATATGTCAAGCCAGAGTTGGCAAAGTGAACAGTTATGGTTGGGAGAAGGTGAAAGTGAGGAGGGACAAGTCTTAGGATTAACCATATAGTGAAAAAGGATGTAACCAAAACACAGCTGGTCGGTTCCAGTTGAGGATTCCTACAAGGAAAGTGCACAAAATAAGAAGCTACCAGCAAGGACATCTGACTCAAGTTTCTTGACAACGGCTGAACTTCCAAAATGAAAAGCAGCATTTTAGGAGATCCAGTCCAATGGGTTATGCAGCCAGTAAGCAACAAATTCTTGTTTCTGAGTGCTACATTGTGTACCAAGTTCAAATTTCTTTCTGTAACTCAGCTGAACTCTACAAACCCCAGAGAACATTTTTGTCTTTGACCACAGGAGAAATGCACAGATTAAATCATTAACTCTGCAGATTTTTGTTGAACCAAGGATGTCATTGCTGGTGGTTTTTCAAACAGTCAGACTGGATTTGTTTAACTTCATTTTTTTTTCCTGATTGAACCAGTCCACAGAGGTTATCGCCTTTTTAACAAGTAAAACCTGATGTTGAATCCCAGCTAGATTGGGTAAGATGGAGCACTCCAGCTTTTTGACCCAGTGCCAAATAGACAGCAGTTTGTAACATAGAACTGTTGATAAGTTGGCGTTAAGTTTGTCCTGTTTCAAAGGATGACAAATAGGATTCAGTTCGATAGGAACCTATCCTGAGGTTAGAGTGCAAGACGCAGTCTTGGCAGAGTTGAGGAGGAAGCTTTTCCATTTAACCATTCTAACATTTGAATTAGACTCTGATAGCAATCAGAAGAAAACATTTTCAACTTGATTTTATGGTTTAAACTAATTCTTGAGGGAACCTGGATTAAAACAAACTGAGACCATTTATTTATTGCAACAATCATAAAATCCCTGTAGTGCGGGAACAGGCCATTCAGCCCATTGCATCAACACCAACTCTCTAAGGAGCATTCCAATCAGACCAACCTCCTACTCTATCTCTGCATCCCCCCTGGCTACTCCACCTATCCTGCACATCCATGGATACGATGGGAAATTTAGTATGGCCAATTCCCCTCAGATGTACATCTTTGGATTATGGGAAGAAACCGGAGCACCCGGAGGAAACCCACACAGACACGGGGAGAATGTGCAAACTCCACACAGGCAGTTGCCCGAAGTTGGAATCAAACCAAGGTCCCTGCTCTTGTGAGGCAACAGTGTTAACCACTGAGCCACATGAAACACATCACGTTACCACTTCATTTCATAAGTTTCAATTCATTTTACTGTTGGTTATGAGTATAGGAGAGGTAGAGTGGTCAAATATCCCCCTGTCCTTTCATGAAGCTATTGTTACTAATATCCAATATTTTATGCATGTGATCATTGGCATGTTATACTACCATCAAGATATCACAACCAGAAAGTCATTTGGTATAAAATAGTCCTAAGAGTAGTAAAAGCTGTTTGACTAACAATTGATGATTATCCAATTAACTACTACATTCCAAGGAGTTTCTGTGGTGTACTGGCTAGCATTGCTACCTCTGAGACAGAGGCTGCAGGCTTGAGTTCTACTCCAGGATTTTTTTTTATTCATTCATGGGACATAGGCACTGTTGACTAGACCAATATTTATTGCCCATCTCAATGTCCAATGTGCATTTAAAAGTCTACCACTGTACTGATTTTTCTGGAATCACATGTAGGGCAAACCAAGTAACCATGGATATTTCCTTTCTGAAAGCCTGTAACTAAACCAGATAGGATTTTCCCAAAAACCTTCAGTGCTTTGATGACCATCATTCGAGTCTTAATTCCATTTTAATTGAATTCAAATTCCACCATCTGCCATGTTGAGATGTGAACTTGGATCCCTAAAATGTTACCAATTAATAGAATTAGAATCCCTACAGTGTGGCAGCAGGCTCTTTGGTCCAACAAGTTCACACTGACCCACCGAAGAGTAACCCACCCAGACTCATTCCCCTACCCTACATTTTCCCCTGACTAATGCACCAAACCTACACATCCCTGAACACTATGTGCAATTTAGCACAGCCAATTCACCTAATCTGCACATCTTTGGATTGTGGGAGGAAACAGGAGCACCTGGAGGGAACCCACGCAGACACTGGGAGAATGTGCAAACTCAACAGAGGCAGTAGCCCAAGGCTGGAATTGAACCTGAGCCCCTAGTACGAGGAGGTAGCAGAGCCAACCACTGAGCCAAGCTGTGTTTGTGATGGGGCAAAATATGTGGAGGACCAGCCTGGGTGTCTTACCAATGTATGTCAATGAGCAGCAAAGATTCCTAATCAACTGCACCATGGAAAGAGTACTGGAGACTCTACCATCACTATCCTTTGCTCCTTGTTGTCACAGCAACTTGGACTGTCTGAATGGATTGTCCTTCATTTTTTTTGTTAGCTTAGGAAAGGAGTGCACTTGGAGATATATTGGGTTGGAGTCACATGACACCTCGAGACTAGAAACAGGAGAAAGCCATTCAGCCCTTTAAAAGATGTACGTGTGGGACACTAAGCCTGCATGACCATGTTCTCAACACACTTTCCATGGCTATCCTGGGATAGGACCTGAACCTGGACTTTCCACTTCAGAGATAGGGATGCTCCCAACAGAACCACAAAACTTCCTCTTTCACAAGCACTTCAGGACCAAACTAAAAATAAAATACACAGAAAAAGCTGTTTAATGGTGAAGATCTGAAAAAATCAGATGTTATTGTGGAGAAACTCAGTTGGTCTGGCAACATCCATAGAGAGGAGGCAGAGTTAATATTTTGAGTCCAATGACATTTCTTCAAAACCAAAAATAATATCTATTATTTGCATTCTATCTCTGTTTTGTGAAGCAGCCAAACCATGATTTCAGACATGAACATTGAAAAAGTTAAAGGTATATAAAGAGAGCTTAAATACCAAGGTCAACCGACTGAATTCACTTTTTTAGGCTGCTGGAATTATCTTGTAATGGTAAAGTGCTGATGACATTTAATTGCCCACGACTGTACAGAATATCTAATAAAAGAACGTAAGCATTTGCAGCTTAGAAGGAGTATTTTGACACACCATCTAATCTGGTCCTTTTTTTGGAGCTAATTCTTGTGCCTTTCTCTCTCTCTATCTCTCTCTTCGTTGTAGCTGTTTATCTGTAACAGCAAAAAAGGAATCTGATACATAAAGGTTAATGCTTCATTCACTAACATATCACAACACAATTTCAGGTACTTGCAGTCTTAAAATCCAAGAAAGGAGAATCACTAAGTCTAATGCATACAGACAAATAGAGCCTAGTATTTGGAATGTGTACTCTAGCTAAACTGGTTTTAAACAGATTCCCCACAGAAAACAAGCTACATCAATAAGCAGATATTTCTGCAGCTGTCCAGCGAGGCATGTAGAAAACAAGCCAATTACCCTGCGCTTAAAAGTTGACAGAGCACAATGCAGTCTTTGCCTCTCTATTATAGCATGGATGTGTTGGAGATTATACTGGAGGGGGAGGTGCAGTTTGGTAGCAGTAAGTTGGATTCCCAGTTTCCCGTGGAACCCTCACTAGCCCTCATTTGAGGGGTCTTGTGGAATCCAGAAAGCACCATTATCCTGATTGGTAATGCTCTGACTATTCTTGGTATTTAAAAGTTTTCTTTTGTGAGGGCCACCTTCTTAGTCGGCAACGTCTCATGTTACCCATTCAATCCCATCCCTGGACTCTCCAGTCATAGCTAACATATGCTTTTGCTGTTCAAATTAAATTTAATTTGCACAGCAAAAGCACATGTTAGCTATGACCTGAGAGTCCAGGGATGAAACTGAATCAGATGAAAGCTTGATGTCAATCATTGATTAGATTTTTTTCAGATTAGATTGGATTTCCTACAGTGTGGAAACAGGCCCTTCAGCCCAACCAGTCTATACCGAACCTCTGAAGACTAACCCACCCAGACCCATTTCCCTCTGACTGATGCACCTAGCACTATGGGCAATTTAGCATGGCCAATCCACCTGACCTGCAAAATTGGGGAGACGGGCTGCCTACTTGCGGAACGTTTCAGGGAACACCTCTGGGACGCCCGGACCAAGCACCCAACCACCCCGTGGCTCAACACTTTAACTCCCCCTCCCACTCCACCAAGGGCATACAGGTCCTTGGACTCCTCCATCGCCAGAACATAACAACACAACGGTTGGAGGAAGAGCGCCTCATCTTCCGCCTGGGAACCCTCCAACCACAAGGGAGGAACCCAGATTTCTCCAGTTTCCTCATTTCCCCCCCCCCCCCACCTTGTCTCAGTCGATTCCCTCGAACTCAGCACCGCCCTCCTAACCTGCAATCTTCTTCCTGACCTCTCCGCCCCCACCCCACTCCGGCCTATCACCCTCACCTTGACCTCCTTCCACCTATCACATCTCCATCGCCCCTCCCACAAGTCCCTCCTCCCAACCTTTTATCTTAGCCTGCTGGACACACTCTCCTCATTCCTGATGAAGGACTTATGCCCGAAACGTCAAATTTCCTGTTCCTCGGATGCTGCCTGACCTGCTGCGCTTTAACCAGCAACACATTTTCAGCTCAATTGTGAAATATCTTACCTGCAAATCCATCACTGAGAAGGACCAAGACATCAGCACAGGGAAGTGCCATTATCTTTATCCTATCTCCAAGTTGTTTGCCAAGCTGATGTTGGTGTCTATCACCGTTTCTTCATTGCTGCTGGGTCAAACTCTCTCCCTGTCAGAGCTCTGAGTATACCTTCACCAGATGGATTGCTACTGTACAAGAGGGTCTACCACCTTTTCAAGGGCAATCAGGGACAGGTGACAAATGCCAGCCTTGCTAGTAACAATGCCAGCTTGTAAGAATGTAGCTCCAGAAACAGGGATGCACAGTTTAAGAAAAGGGAATGGCCATTTTGGACCATCTGAAGAGAAATGTTTTCACCCAGGGAATGGTAAGCTTGTAGAATTCCCTGTCACAGAATATGCTTGAGGTCAAAACATAGAATATTTTCAAGAAGTAGTCAGGTATACTTCAAAGGAATCAAAGAGTATGGGAAGAAAGCAGTAACAGGGTACTGAGTTGGATGATCAGCCATGATCATATGGAAGGGCCAAATGGCCTACCCTTGTTCCTCATTTCCTATGATTTCTGTGGATCTTCTGCAGAGAGCTGGCCAAAGTTAGAGTTGTGTCTGTCTGAGACAAGCCTCATCCTTTCAGTGCAGAGGTTAGGGCTAGGGGGAAATCAGATTGCATTTTTGGTGCAATGATCAAATCAAATCTCCAAAAAGAAAATGGAAGAATAAATATTGAACCTGAAAGAATTTTCTTTCCTTTTCTCTATGAATAAATATGCTTGTTGGTTGTGAATTGTACAACTGAGCTGCTAAAGATCTCAAGCTTCACACTTGCAGAACATTTTGTAGTTTTTGCACTTGAGCTCATCAATCTGTTAGACACTGAGTGAAAGAACTTTGTTTGCTGTTTTGCAAAAAGTTTACTGTTTGCCCTGAGCATGAATGCATGATTTTCTTTTGACTAAACAGTGGTAGTACTGAGCATCTATTTGTGGTTGCCTACCAGCGCCACTGAGATAAAATGTTAATCATAACTTGACAGCACCCTTCTGTAACTGTGAATGTTATCGAGACCTGCTCCAGAGTGTCAAGGGTACAATCTCTGACCGACCATCCTGCGCAATACTGATGGTCTGCAGCATTAGAATCTGACAGTATGATAACAGGCCCTTCAGCCCAACAAGTCCATACTGACCCTCTGAAGCATATTCCACACAAACCTGTTCCCCATTACTCTACCTTTACACCTGACTAATGCACCTAACCTACACATCTCTTAACCACTTTGAGCAATTTAGCATGGCCAATTCATCTAACGTGCACATCTTTAGACTGTGGGAGGAAACCTGCACAGACACAGGGAGAATGTACAGACGCCACACAGACAGTTGCCCGAGGCTAGAGTGGAAACAGGGTCCCTGGTGCTGTGAGGCAACAGTGCTAACCACTGAGCCACCGCGCACCTCCATTGTTGTCGATGCTACCTTTTCATTGACAAGTTAAACTGAACTCCTGCCTAGCTAGTCAGGTGGACGCTTAAGGTTCCCAATGCACTATTCTGACAGAGAGCCTTGGAGATCTACTCGCTGACTTGGTCAACTATTATCCTTCTGTAAATGGAAACCTGGTTGCGATTACATTACGTAGAGAAAATGATGGCTCTTCAAAACTAGGCCATTGCTTATGAAGCAGTTTAGAACTTTCTCCAATTGGTGTGTAGGCAAATTTCTATTTTTCTTTGCAGTTGGCAAAATTGGAGAAAAGGAGAAAAATGGTTCACCGTTTCAACTACAGATGGAGCTAAAGCGAGTCACTGGATTTAATGAAATGTTGTTCACGGGGGAAAAGTTGTTTGGCCATGAGGAGGAGGCCGAGAAACTGGAAAACCATAGAATGTGGAGTCAGTTTTATGTCTGATTTTCAGGTGGCATGATACTCCATCTATACATTGTCCAAGCCACAAGATGATATAGTTGGGGACATGATGACCTCCTGGTATTGTCACGAGGCTATTAGTCCAGGGATCCAGGTCCCAGGTTTGAATCCCACCATGGCAAATGGTGAAATTTGAATTCAATAGAAATCTGGAACTAAGAGTCCTTGAATGACTTCGAATCCATTACCATCCACTTCACTAATGTCCTTGAGAGAAGGAAACCTGTTTTTACCTGGTCCGGCCTACATGTGACTCAAGATGCACAGAAATGTAGTTGACTCCAAACTGCCAGTGGGGAAATTAGGAATGGGAAATAAATGCTGGCCTAGACAGTGATGTGTCCATCACAGGATGAAATGAAAAAGATGCACATTTTGTACTCAAATACCTGTCATCTGCCCATGTCATGTGATGTGTAATAAATTGGCCTCGGTTATTGGAGTGGCAATGGCCTAGCGGTGGTATTGCTAGACTATTATTCCGGAAACACAGTGAATGTTCTGGGAATCTGGGTTCAAATCCTACCCAGGTAGATGGTGGACTTTGAATTCACCAAAGAATCTGGGATTAAGGATCTATTGATGACCATGAAACTATTGTTGGAAAAACCCAGCTGGTTCACTAATGTCCTTCGGTGAAGGCAACTGCCATCCTCATCTGGCCTGGCCTAAAAGTGACTCCAGGCCCACAGCAATGCTGTTGACTCTTAACTGCCCTCTGGGCAATTAGAGGTGAGCACTAAATGCTGGCCCAGCCAGAGACAGCTACACCCATGAGTGAATTAAAAAAAAGATGGTGCCAAGTTGGCTTATGGGCTGTGTGAGTTCTGGGGGAAGGAAGGATGGGTACAGGGTTTGACATTGAGGGAAATGTGAGGCCTTTGGGTGTGAGAATGTGAAATGGTTTGGGTTGTACAGACATTGTTGGGGGCACTTGGGTGGTGTGAGAGGTGAGGACTAATGGGCTTAATGCATCTGGGATTAAATTCTCAAAACCCCAGGAGCACCTGTTAAACCACCTGTTGTACCAGGAGGCATCCCCTGTGCCTGCCTCAGATTTGCAATTGAGACTCCATTCTCCATCCCCACACACTGCAGCAGAAATTGCAGAACTCAAGGTGCTTTTTTATCCCCCAGCATGAACATGGAGGCATGTTTTCCTGATGAAGGATTTCTGCCCGAAACGTCGATTTTCCTGCTCCTCGGATGCTGCCTGACCTGCTGTGCTTTTCCAGCGCCACACTCTCGACTCTGATCTCCACCATCCGCAGTCCTCTCTTTCGCCTTGGAGACATGATATGTCTTACCTTGAGCCACTCATCTTTGGGAGTGAAAAACGAGCCCTGGGTTAGGTAGTGAGCAAGTAGCAGGTGTATGTTTTGCTGCATTCTGTAAATAAAGCAACCATCAAGAGAAGAATGTGTGCAGGTGTTAAATTGGACCCAAAGTTGGCTTAATGACAGGAATCAAAGGGTAATGGTCAATGGCTACCCTTGTGCATGGAACGCTGTCCCAACTGGTATTCTGGAGGGCTCGGCGTTGCGCCTCCTGCTGTTTGTTAACAGTTTGAACTTGAATATTGGGGTGTTGGGGGCACAGTTGGGAAATTTGTGGATGTCACAGAAATTGGCTGTGTCGTAGAGGTTAGCTTTAAGCTCCAAAATGATCTAGATATTTTGGTGGAGTGGGCAGAAAAGGCAGATGGAGTGCAACTTTGATAAGCAGGAGGTAATATAGTAAACAGATTAGATTACTTCGTGTGGAAACAGGCCCTTCAGCCCAACAAGTCCACACCGACCCTCCAAAGAGCAACCCACCCAGACCCATTCCCTCATACCTAACACTGTGGACAATTTCGAATGGCCAATTCACCTAACCTGCACATTTTTAGACTGTGGGAGGAAACCCACACAGACACAGGAGAATGTGCAAACTCCACACAGTCAGTTGCCTGAGGTGGGAATTGAACCCAGGTCTTTGGTGGTGTGAGGCAGCAGTGCTAACTACTGTGCCACCCAGGAACACACAACAAACAGGAATATGTTGTGTGGGGGAGATGAAGTGAGAGATCTTGGCGTGCAAGTGCACAGGTCTCTAAAGGTCACATTGCAAGTAGCTAAGGTTGCAAAGAGGGCAGATGAAGTGCTGTCCTTCATTGGCAGAGGTATAGAATACAGAAGTAGGGATAGGATAATGAACGTGTGTAAGGGACTGATGAGGCCCCAACTGTGTGCAGTTCTGGTCACCACATTACAGGAAGGATGTACACATTCTAGAGAGAGTGCAGAGATGATTTACCAGATTGTTGCCAGGACTGGAGAATTGTGACAATCAGGAGAGTGGAGAAGTTGGGATTGTTTTCCTTGGAGCAGAGAAGGCTGAGGGGGAGCGACATGACTGAAGTGTTCAACATTGTGAGGGGTTGAGAGAGAGTCGACAGGAGGAACCTGTTTCCCTTGGCTGACAGTTCAAAAACCAGGGGTCAGTGTGCTTCTGGTAAGATAGCAGTGGAGCAAGGTGTCTGGGCCTGGGGCATGTCCTCTTCATTTGCTTTTCTTTTCATTTCTTTTGTTCTCTCTGTTTTCTCGGGTTTATTCTTTTATTTTCTCTCTGTTTCACTTTACTTATTTTCCCTTTTGTTGAAGAGCGAGGTCACAATGATGGCATTGACAGGGGGATGTGTCCAGCGCGGACCCTGTGGCACGGAAGTTGAGTTAGGGTATCCAGCGGATTCTGCACTTCATCATGAGGAGAGGCTGGATAGACTGGGCTTGTTTTCCTTGGAATGGGAAGACTGAGAGGGCATCTGATTGAACAAAATTGAAATACACAGGCTGAGTAGATTGTGAAAATCTCTTCCCTAAGGCAGACATGTCTTTGACCAGAGGGCATAAGTTTAAGATGAGTAAATAGTTCGACAGAGATCTGAGAAAAAAATGTTTTAACCCAGAGGGTGCTGCCTGAGGGATTGGAAAAGGCAGGTCATCTTGCAATATTAAAGGAGCTCAAAGTTTGGGAGAAGATTTGTAGCTCGGGTGCTCGTTGTTGTGGTTCTGTTCACCGAGCTGGGAATTTGTGTTGCAGACGTTTCGTCCCCTGTCTAGGTGATATCCTCAGTGCTTGGGAGCCTCCTGTGAAGCGCTTCTGTGATATTTCCTCTGGCATTTATAGTGATTTGTACCTGCCGCTTCTGGTTGTCAGTTCCAGCTGTCCGGTGCAGTGGTCGATATATTGGGTCCAGGTCGATGTGCTTATTGATTGAATCTGTGGATGAGTGCCATGCCTCTAGGAATACTCTGGCTGTTCTTTGTTTGCTGTTCTCTGTTTGGCATGGCACTCATCCACAGATTCAATCAATAAGCACATCGACCTGGACCCAATATACCGGCCACTGCAGCGGACAGCTGGAACTGACAATCGGAAGCGGCAGGTACAAATCACTATAAATGCCAGAGGAAACATCACAGAAGCGCTTCACAGGAGGCTCCCAAGCACTGAGGATGTCACCTAGACAGGGGACGAAACGTCTGCATTACAAATTCCCAGCTCGGCGAACAGAACCACAACATATTTAAGGAGCAATTGAATGAGCACTTAAAATGCCAGGGGACAGCAGACCATTCCCTGGAGCGGCATGGTGGCTCAGTAATGAGCACTGCTGCCTCTCAGCGGCAGGGACCCAGGTTCATTTCCAGCCTCAGGCAACTGGCTATGTGGAGTTTGCACATTCTCCCTATGTCTGCATGGGTTTCCTCCCCCAATACAAAAATGTGCAGGCCAGGTGAATTGACCATGCTGAATTGCAAATAGTGTTTGGTGTGTTAGTCAGACGTAAATGTTGGGTTGCTCTTTGCAGGGTCTGTCTGGGCCAGATGGCCTGTTTCCACATTGTGTGGAATCTAATCTATGGACCAAGTGCAGGTAAACGGTTACTTGCTGGACAGCGTAGATATGGTGGGCCGAAGGGCCTGTTTCAACACTGTTGATTTTCATAGAATGATAAAGTCAATCAGGAGAAAATAAGCAGAAAGCTTGAACATGGAGTTCCCTGCCTCAAAGACAAATTTAAAGGGCTTTTTATATTGTAATATAATGTTGCTAGGTTACCAGAGGACCTTAATCCCATACCCTCCTTAGAGAGAGATGACTGGTGGTGAATTTAACCTGAGGGTCCCCGTGCCTCAGGTGAGGGGTGAGCATTGAGAAGGAGAATCCTTTATAGTAACCTCAGCCAGTGCGGGAATTGAAC
Organism: Hemiscyllium ocellatum; assembly: GCF_020745735.1. Taxonomy (NCBI): domain Eukaryota; kingdom Metazoa; phylum Chordata; class Chondrichthyes; order Orectolobiformes; family Hemiscylliidae; genus Hemiscyllium; species Hemiscyllium ocellatum. The sequence goes on from NC_083409.1 coordinate 107,686,269, forward strand.
TCAAACTATTGACATCACTTTACATTACAAACCAGCCGTCCAGCCTTTTACAGCAGACAAGGAGCTGGGAAAATTGTAAGATTTGTCTTTTCTCTTTACATTAATTATTCATGTCACCATATTAAAATCCTTACATGTTGGCTGTCGGACAAAATGTTGGATCTTACATTGCATAATGGGTCATTGCTGTTAAGAAGGGCTTGGTAAAGTAGAGGAGGAGTTTAAAGTTAGTGCGGAGATCAACAAGAGGAAAATCTGATGATACTCCACAAGAAGAAATGATTTTGAAAGTGTTGCTATCAAAATGTTGGTGCCGTTGTTTGGCCAATTACTAACATGGGGGAGGGCAATGACCTAGAGTTACAAGGAAGATGAAAGGCTAATGAAACTTAGAATCATGGTTACAGCACAGAAGGAGGCCATTTGGCCCATCATCTCTAAGTTGCTTCTCTAAATGGGTAGAATAACATCAAATGCGTTACCTTAGGCAGAGCTTCATTGTTTGTTTTTAAATTCAAATAAATGTATAAAATTACTTGATAGAAGTGATTAATCATAGAATCCCTACAGTGTGGAAGCAGGCCATTCAGCCCATACTGAACCTCTAAAGACCATCCCAGCCAGACGCAAGCCCCTATCCTAACACTGTAATCTTGAATTTCCCACATCACCTGCGCATCATTGGCAATTTAGCATGGCCAATCCACTTAACCTACACATCTTTGGATTGAGAGAAGCAACGCACACAGACATGGGGGAGAATATGTAAACTCCAACCTGTCACCTGAGGGTGGAATTGAACCTGCGTGTCCAGCACTGTGAGGTAGCAGTGCTAACCGTTGAACTATTGTACGCCCCATGATAGGGAAGTGAAATTTGAAGAAGGAAATTGCAAACAGTCTGAGATCTTCTCAAACAGCATGCCCCTTTGGCTGTTCCCAAAAAGCAAATTACTAACTACTCCTAACTAGCCCACGCTTGTGAATCTCAAAATGCAATGTCCGACATTAGCATTTGTTAAATAATCCTGTGTGCCAAAAATTATTCTGGCAACCAATTGAAAGTTGTCAGCTAGACTCAAGTGTATTCTAAACTGCTTGTATTAATATTATGTTCTTTGTACACAATTTTAAGCCTGTGTCAAATTAATAAACTCAGTAGAGTTCAGGGCAATGCCTTGACCAATCAGAGTCAACCTGCCTAGTTTAAATTTTGACAAGAAGCAATAGTAAACTGTCAGTTGTCACTGAACTGCTGCATTTTCTGTAGTGATGCTTCAACCGAATAGTCTACTTGCCACAAAATCAGCACGAGTCTTCTCATACATCATAACATTTTGTTCCCCTTGTATTTGCCAAAAAATGTATCTTTCTTCATTGATATTCAAACTTTGTACCAGCAAATGGCCGGCAGGTTCAGTGGGCAGGCAGGTACCAAAAATGTATTCCCTGCTCCTATATTGTAATTTCCTTGCGTTGTTAGGCTCAATTGCTCTGTTTACAGAGAGTCCATCTTGGTTAATCACAGATGCACAGCCTGCGATTTTTCATCCAGTTGCAACGCTGTTTAGCCTTATATCAGAGAGAAAAATGCCTCAAAACAGATGTTTTGTGAAACCAAGGGAACATTCTCCCACGCAATACAAAATGGAGGCTCTCATAATTCTCTGAAAGATGTTCTTTGTGTTATTTGTAGGGCAATTAAAATCAAATAATGGTACCATTAATCACAACAGCACTCCAAAATGCTACTTGAAGCACCACATACCTTTCCTTCAAAAACTGTTAGAATTCAGTATTTATCGCTAACTGTACTGAGAGGCATTAGGGCCCAATGGGAATTTTTAAAGCTGTAAATTGGTCACAAGAGATAAGTGTGTGACTTTGCTGCAACCATTGGTAAGAAATTGTGTGACTTTAATTTAAAAAAAAGAACACCGAGGCAAATTTCTAATGATTTCTTGGTTGTATAGGACTTAAACATTGCTAAAAGCTGTTAGAGGTTGAAGCTTTATGTCTTGCACTCATCAGAACTAGGATGCAAGAAACAGACTTGGAAAAGGGCTGCCAGTTCATCCAGTACCATAGGAGGGTGCCAACTGTTTGGATCATCATCGGCATGGTGATGTAACAGGGCCTGCCAACTGCCATTCTTAGTTCTCACACTAGGTAGGTCAACTCTGTTGGGAGAGGGTACGGTCATAGGATTAGGAAGTTTGGTAGTCTCCTTGACCCTGTGCAATGTATGTGCAAATTATTATGCCTTGGAAAAACGGGATCATGGGTATTGTTAAATGTAGCGTCTGGCATTTGAAAATTTATCACACTTATGAGCCTGATTCATAATCTCATATCAATCTAATCCTCAGCAAAGTCCGGGTCATTGATATCGGTCTAATTCTTAGCAAAGTCTGGGTTATTGATATCGGTCTAATCCTGAGCACAGTCTGGGTTATCGATATCGGTCTAATCCTAAGCACAGTCCGGGTTATTGATATCGGTCTAATCCTCAACACAATCTGGGTTATTGATATCAATCTAATCCTCAGCACAGTCTGGGTTATTGATATCAGTCTAATTCTTAGCACAGTCCGGGTTATCGATATCGGTCTAATCCTCAGCACAGTCTGGGTTATTGATATTGGTCTAATCCTCAGCACAATCTGGGTTATTGATATCGGTCTAATCCTCAGCACAGTCCGGGTTATCGATATCGGTCTAATCCTCAGCACAGTCTGGGTTATTGATATTGGTCTAATCCTCAGCACAATCTGGGTTATTGATATCGGTCTAATCCTCAGCACAGTCTGGGTTATTGATATTGGTCTAATCCTCAGCACAATCTGGGTTATTGATATCGGTCTAATCCTCAGCACAGTCTGGGTTATTGATATCGGTCTAATCCTGAGCACAGTCTGGGTTATTGATATCGGTCTAATCCTCAGCACAGTCGGGGTTATTGATATCGGTCTAATCCTGAGCACAGTCTGGGTTATCGGTATCGGTCTAAACCTCAGCACAGTCTGGGTTATTGATATCGGTCTAATCCTCAGCACAGTCTGGGTTATTGATATCGGTCTAATTCTTAGCACAGTCTGGGTTATTCTTAATTCAGTGCAAGCAAAACCGTTTTGTACTACTTGTCCCTTTTTATTGATAAACTTCAAGTTTCATGAGGTTGGGATGAAAACCGTCACCTCCCAAGGGGTTAGATGTAAGATCATTTATCTCAAGTCATTTTTATATTGTCCAGGTAGCGGAAAGTGAGAAGCTTTGTCAATGTTGATTGTCACTCAGCTTGTGTCAGAGTCATATCTGTTGTGTTATGTCTCACAGCCAGTATACATCGAAACATGCCTGTGGTTTCCTGATTGTATGGGACCTTAGGGCATAAAGGTTATCTCCATCCTAACTGGGGTCACTTGGAGCATGACATGCTGATAAAGGTGTGCTAATATTTATAACTGAATAGTCGAACTTTGGATTAGACCCTGGAGATAAGTTTTTTAGTTAAAGTTTAAAAAACAAATATTAAGCGAAAGTATTAAGGGTTATCATCCAAAACTAGGTGTGTGCAGTGGGACCACAACATGATCTCATTGTACAGTGGAACAGGCTCAAGGGTCTAAATGGCCTCCTCCTCTTCCTACCTTTCCATTTAAGTGTCGATAACAGGAATAGATCAGAAGCTATAATAATTAATTCAGAATATAGAATATTTGAGTACCACATTGTCCACATTTATTCTTCTGATACAGGACCTAACCTAAGTCATAGAGTCATAGAAATGTACAGCATGGAAACAGACCCTTCGGTCCAACCCGTCCATGCCGACCAGATATCCCAACCCAATCTAGCACCCGGCTCATATGCCTCCAAACACTTCCTATTCATATACTCATCCAAATGCCTCTTAAATGTTGCAATTGTACCAGCCTCCACCACATCCTCTGGCAGCTCATTCCATACACGTGCTACCCTCTGCGTGAAAAAGTTGCCCCTTAGGTCCCTTTTATGTCTTTCCTCTCTCACCCTAAACTTATCCCCCCTAGTTCTGGACACCCCAACCCCAGGGAAAAGACTTTGTCTATTTATCCTATCTATGCCCCTCATAATTTTGTAAACCTCTATAAGGTCACCCCTCAGCCTCCGACACTCCAGGGAAAACAGCCCCAGCCTATTCAACCCCTCCCTTTAGCTCAAATCCTCCAACCCTGGTAACACCCTTGAAAATATTTTCTGAACCCTTTCAAGTTTCACAACATCTTTCTGATAGGAAGAAGACTAGAATTGCACGCAATATTCCAACAGTGGCCTAACCAATGTCCTGTCATGTCCGCAACATGACCTCCCAACCCCTGTACTCAATAGTCTGACCAATAAAGGAAAGCATACCAAACGCCTTCTTCACTATCTTATATACCTGCGACTCCACTTTCAAGGAGCTATGAACCTGCACTCCAAGGTCTCTTTGTTCAGCAACACTCCCTAGGACCTTATCATTAAGTGTATAAGTCCTGCTAAGATTTGCTTTCCCAAAATGCAGCACCTCTCATTTATCTGAATTAAACTCCATCTGCCTCTTCTCAGCCCATTGGCCCATCTGGTCCAGATCCTGTTGTAATCTGAGGTAATCCTCTTCGCTGTCCACTACTCCTCCAATTTTGGTGTCATCTGCAAACTTACTAACTGTACCTCTTATGCTTGCATCCAAATCATTTATGTAAATGACAAAAAGTAGAGGGTCCAGCACCGATCCTTGTGGCACTCCACTGGTCACAGGCCTCCAGTCTGAAAAACAATCCTCCACCACCACCCTCTGTCTTCTACCTTTGAGCCAGTTCTGTATCCAAATGGCTAGTTCTCCCTGTATTCCATGAGGTCTAACCTTGCTAATCAGTCTCCCATGGGGAACCTTGTCAAACGCCTTGCTGAAGTCCATATAGTATTGCCATCCCTTCCCTTCCTTGCTATCTCAGTTTCCATTTCTGGGGATAGAACTGCCTCTGATATCCATGATAATCCGACTCACTCCCAACGCTACCTGGACTATACTTCCTTACACCCTGCTTTCTGTAAGGACTCCATTCCATTTTCCCAGTTTTTCCATCGCTTTCACATCTGCTCTGATGATGCCACCTTCTGTAAGGGGGCCTTCAGACATGCCCACTTCTTCATTCAATTGAGGATTCCTTGCCACAATGTATTCCCTGAATTACCCATTGGTTCAGGGCTCTGTTTCCGTCTCATTCCCCTCCCCAACCCCACCGTGTCATTCGCCTGAATACCGCCTTTTCCAGCTGCTTTAATTTCACCAGACGCAACAGCGTTTTTCTCTCTCGATGCTGCCAGATGTACTAAGTTTCCCCATCACTTTCATTTTTTGTTTGTTCCAGATTTCCCACATCCGGAATTCTTACATTTTATGTAAGTATTGCTTCATTTGATTCAAATACCCTGCTAGAGACAAAAGCCCAGATTGAGGCAGATCAATATGCATTCAGAGACTCCCAGGTTTGAGTTCGACATCTGTGGAACAAGGAACATGAAACAGAAACAGCCCTTCGGCCCACCAAGATGGTGTTGACACATGATGTCTTTCTACATTAAAACCCTTTTGCTTTTTTGCCTCTGTGCTATCCATATCCCTCTATTCACTGCCTACACTCTATTCACCTATCTTCAATGTTGTTCTTGCATCAGCTTCCACCTCTTCCACAGGCAGTGCATTCCAGATACTTCCTACCCTCTATGTAAAATAAAAGACTTGCTTCTTGCATCTCCTTTAAACTTAACCCTGTTTACCTTTAATCTATTGGATCTGGTAATTGACAATTACACCCCGGGAAACAGCCTCGAATTATTCACGCCTGTCATAATTTTGTAAACGTCTATCAGGAACATTTAGTTAAATTCTATGAAAGTGGCACTGGAGCTAACAAGTTGTCTGCACCTATCATAGGCAATAGGTGCTTGATTACTGAGTAACCTCTCTCAGCAGCTTTCATAGAATCCCTATGAAAGTGTGGGGGCAGGCCATTGACCCATTGAGCCCACACTGCTCCTCCACAGAGCATCCCCCCCCTATAAACCTGCATTGTCCATGGCTAATTCACCTAGCCTGCACATCCTAGAGCACTCTGGACAATGTAACATAGCCACCCTAACATGCACATCTTTGTCGGAAGAAATGGGAAGAAACCCACAAGAACGAGACACACACACGCGCGCACACACACACACACACACCCTGATGTTGTGAGACAGCATCGGGGTTTAGATAGGGTTGACAGTGAGAACCTTTTTCTGCTAATGGAGTCAGCTGTTACTAGGGGACACAGCTTTAAATTAAGGGGTGGTAGGTATAGGACAGATGTTAGGGGTAGATTCTTTACTCAGCAGGTTGTGAGTTCATGGAATGCCCTGCCAGTAGCAGTGGTGGACTCTCCCTCTTTATGGTCATTTAAGCGGGCATTGGATAAGCATACGGAGGTTATTGGGCTAGTGTAGGTTAGGTAGGCCTCGGTCGGCGCAACATCGAGGGCCGAAGGGCCTGTACTGCGCTGTATTTTTTCTATGTTCTACGTTCTATGTTCTATCCCTAACCACTGAGCCACCCAGGCACCCATGTCGGCCTTTGCATTGGTCATCCTGGGAGTGGAGCCAAACAGGGCTCTGTGGTTTATTGCACGCATTATCCAGGGTTGTATGAGCCCTTCCAGATAAAATACTTTAGCTGATGCACATTATGCAGATTTGTACATTGTCTTCCGTAGGGTTAACCCATCTATCAAAACTCCCAGTTCAAGCTTGCACAGAATACTCTCCAACAAAGGTCAAATAGCTGAAGGGAGGATTAGGATGGAGAATTAACAAAATACATTCTCCTCAGCAATCGATGATATGAGGAGTCTGGAATTTTCTGTTCTAAGGACTTAGTGTACTGGGAATAGCTGGCAAAATGTAGAATAATTTTAAAAATAAAAGTAATTAATTACAATAGGACTACCCCAGGCAATTAGAACGCCCTGCAACCTTTCCATCATTACTCTTCCAGCACAAAGTAGTACAGCAAATAACTCTAATTTAACAGCTCTGTGATCAGGAACTGTCATGCCCCATTCCTATCAGTGCTGTGGAATTTCTAATTTTGGACCGGGGTGGACAAAGTCAGAAGTCATGTGACACCAGGTTATTGTCTAACAGGTTTATTTGAAATCACAAGCTTTTGGAGTGCTGCTCTTTCGTCAGGTGAGATCAAGGATGAAGGACCAGTGCTCCGAAAGCTTGTGATTTCAAATAAACCTGTTGGACTAGAACCTGGTGTCACATGACTTCCGACTTTGTCCATTTCTGCAGAGAGGCAAAATGCAGGAAATCTGAAAGAAAAACAGACAATGCTGCAAGTGCTCAGGTCAGGCAGCGTCATTAGAGAGAGAGAGAGAAAGGCAGTCAACATTGCAATTAAAAATATGGCTTTTGCTCCAAACATTTTCAAGTCCTAAGCAGGTCTGGTATCCTCTGTGGTGAAACGAAACAGTTAATTAGCAGAGAAGACTTGTGAAAAAGACAGGTTTGGAGCAAAAGCCATATTTTTAATTGTAATGTTGACTGCTTTTCTCTCTCTCTGTCTCTCGCTCTCTCTCTCTCTCTCTCTATTGACGCTGCCTGACCTGCTGAGTACTTGCAGCTTTTTCTACTTCTATTTCAGATTTCCAGAATTTTGCTTCTGTACAGAAATGGACAAAGTCAGGAGTCACATGACATCAGGTTATGGTCCAGCGGGTCAGACAGTGAGTGTCAATGGTGGGGGGAGGGGTGGGGGTGGAGGTGGAGGTGGTGGGGGGAGCAGTCAACATTGTAATTAAAAATATGACTTTGGCTCCAAACCTGTCTTCTTCATATGACTTCTCTGTTAATTAACTGTTTCTGTTCACCGCTGAGGATACCAGACCTGCTGAGTGCAACCAATAATTTAGGTTTTCGTTCCAGTCTAACACTAAAGCCATTTGAACTGCGCAGAAAGCCTTAAACCTATTACCAGTCTAAACTTGGAAGTTGACCTATTTTCTGCCTGAACTGCTTACCCTGGATACGAATTCTTGCAACTCAGTTTAAAGAATTTTCACCTGCAACGTGTTATAAATCATTTTAATGTAATTTTGTGTTCTTTGCAACAGTTGGAAACCATCTAATTCAACTTTCCCCATCCCATACTTTGCATGCTTTTAAACACTTCCTCTAATCGGGAAAAGGTGAAAAAACATGTCAGATCTCACTTCATTTGAGGAAAGATAATGAAGGACATCTTAGTGAATCTACATGTTGTTTGCTTTACAGCTGTGGTATCTTAACTCCTGAAGTGTGGAGTTAAGGTGTTTGCACAAGGCTGGAACTCAGTCTTACTTAAGCTCTGGAGTGGCTTATTGGCTCTAACCAGTTTTATTTCTCTCTTTAGCTTGTCAGTGACAAGGCTTTTGCACTGCACTGATACCACAAAGGATCTTCCATCCATTGACTGTGGAATTGGTGCTGTTCCTTTCACCTTTCTTACGATCAGGGTGCTTTCAGGATCAGGTTAGCTCCAAGGTAATGCTCCCATCATGAGCAGATTTGAGGCAAATCCAGTCTTTAGGGCAAGATAGGTAATTCTGTTGTTGTGGTTCTGTTCGCCGAGCTGGAAGTTTTTGTTGCAAATGTTTTGTCCCCTGGCTAGGCGACATCATCAGTGCTTTGGAGCCTCCTGCGAAGCGCTTCTTTGATGTTTCTTCCGGTATTTATAGTGGTCTGTTCTTGCCGCTTCCGGTTGTCAGTTTCAGCTGTCCGCTGTAGTGGTTGATATATTGGGTCCAGGTCGATGTGTTTGTTGATGGAGTTTGTGGATGAATGCCATGCCTCTAGGAATTCCCTGGCTGTTTTCTGTCTGGCTTGCCCTATGATAGTAGCGTTGTCCCAGTTGAATTCATGTTGCTTGTTGTCTGCGTGTGTGGCTACTAGGGATAGCTGGTCGTGTTGTTTCGTGGCTAGTTGATGTTCATGTATGCGGATTGTTAGCTGTCTTCCTGTTTGTCCTATATAGTGTTTCGTGGCATGGCATTCATCCACAAACTCCATCAACAAACACATCGACCTGGACCCAATATACCAACCACTACAGCGGACAGCTGAAACTGACAACCAGAAGCGGCAAGGACAGACCACTATAAATACCGGAAGAAACATCAAAAAAGCGCTTCACAGGAGCCTCCAAAGCACTGATGATGTCGCCTAGCCAGGGGACGAAATGTTTGCAACAAAAACTTCCAGCTCGGCGAACAGAACCATGAGCACCCGAGCTACAAATCTTCGCACAAACTTTGAATAGGTAATCCTGTCACTAAGCTAGACCATCCACCCAGCATGCTCCAAGCTGCTAGCATCTTATAGTGCAGTGCTAATGCCCTTATTCTAGGCGAGAAGGTCTAGGTCCAGGTCCCAGACATATGCCACAGCATGCCTGGGTTGTAATTACTAGTCAAGGGCACTGCTGCTAGTTAACTAACCAACTTGGTTCACTGTCAACACCAGGTCAGGGGGTTGTAGGGCCAAGATCCACTCCAGATACAAGTAATCCAGGCTGCTCTCTCAGCGAAGTGTGTAAAAAGATCCCACGTTGTTGAAGATTTCATCCTGCTGGAAAGGAGGAGAATTTAATTTCCCCAAACACCGTCACCAGGGCAGATTATCCAGCCGTCTCCATGTAGTTGGGTATTTTTGGGATTTTGCTGCACAGAACTTGACTATTGAGTTTCCTGAATTCTAATGGTGACTGTACTTCAAAAGTACATGGTAGATTCTGAAGCAATTTGGGACATGCTCATGCTGTGAAAAGCACTGTCTAAATGTAAGCCTTTCTCTTTTCCTTTCCCTTCTAATCTGATCTGATAGGGTGGATTTATTGTCAAGGACTGGGATTTTTCTCTCTTGGCAACCCATTATTTGACACATGATCATTCTGCTGACAAGGAAACCAATTTTCTCCATTCCTCAATACCTTCTCTTTTTTTTAAAGAACAGGTTGACATAGACTTAAAATGATTCAGGAGCAGTAATATGACAAGGCATCAGGGAGAAAAAGAATGACATACATTTATATAGCACCTCCTGCAATGTCCTGAAGTACACTACAGCCCATTAAATAGTATTGTGATTTAGGAAACATTGAAATCAATTGCACACATTGATCTCTGACAAACAAAATGTGATCTGTTTTTATGATGTTGATTAAGGAGTACATACTTCACTATGGGTTCTTTTGCATCTATCTCAAAGGCCAGATGGTACCTTGGCTTAATGTCTTTCCTGGAAGATGGTCACAGTGCAATACTCCCCCAATCTCACTGGCTCATAAAAGACCATGGGAAATCCTTTAGGTTGTGCAGTTAGCTATGATCCGTGAAGGCCCATCATAAAGACCATAGGAAATAGGAACAGGAGTAGGCCATTCAGCCCCTCAAGCCTGCTATGTCATTCAATATGATCATGTCTAATCTAACACTGCTCCCATCTAAGCTCCTGTCCACTCCCCAGAACCCTTGATTCCCCTTTTGATCAAGAATCTGTCTATCTCTGCCTTCAATAGACACAAAGATTCTGCTCCCCCCACCCACCCATAACTCCCTGTGGCAAGGAGTTTCAAAGACTCTCAACCCTCTGAAAGGAGAAATTCCTCCTAATCTCAGTCTTAAATTGACACCCCTTTATTCTGGGCCTATGCCCTCTGGCCTTAGATTCTTCCATGAGGGGCACAGTCTTCTCAGCATTTACCCTGTCACAACGCTGAAGAATTCGATATAATTCAATCTTCGAAATTTCAGTAAGTAGAATCCTAACCTGTTTGGCTCCAGTTCATAAAACAAGCCCCTCAGATTGGGGATTATCCCAGTGAACCTCCTCTGAACTGCCTGCAATGAAATGATATCTTTTCTTAAATAAGGGGACCAAAATTACTCACAATACTCCAACAGTAATGTCTCCCCTCGCTCGGCAGAGGCAATAATACAACGTGAGGAGCACAACTCTGTACTTCTGGAGCAAACCAAGGACACAGACCTCTGAACTATAACGTCCAGTAGAGGAACTGAGCCCACACCATCAGCCTCATTCAATGTTACACAACCAATACTGAACTACACCTCCCAAATACTGCAGATTCTAGACATTTGTAATAAAAGCAGATCATGCTGGAGAAAGCTAATAAGTTGAGAAACAGAATTAAGGTCTTGACTCCATTATGACACTTCATAACTGGAGGCTTATAATATGGATACAGGTCATTCATATCCACACCAACCCTTCGAAGAGCATGCCACCCTCATACACCTGCATTTCCCATGGCTAACCCACCTAGCTTGCACATCCCTGGACACTTCAGCATAGCCATTCTGTGGGAGGAAATCCAAGCAGACACGGTGGGTGGGGGGGGGGGGGGGGGGCGGGAAATGTGCAAACTCCACACAGACTGTCACCCAAGGCTGGAATTCACCCCAGGTCCTTGGTCCTGCAAAGTAGCAGAGCTAACCACCAAGTCACCACATCACCCATATCACTTCACCAGGGAAGTCATGTTGAAGTTGCATGCAACAATGATCAGGTCTCTTTTGGAGTACTGATCGCACTGTTATAGGAAGGATGTTATTAAGCTGAAGAGGGTTCAGAAAAGATTTATCCGGATGTTGGCAGCAATGGAGGATTTGAGTTATCAGGATAGGCTGGGACTTTTTTCACTGGAGCGGAGGAGGTTGAGCGGGCATAGAGTAATAGAGATGTACAGCATGGAAACGGACCCTTCGGTCCAATCTGTCTATGCTGACCAGATATCCCAACCCAATCTAGTCCCACATGCCAGCATCGGCCCATCTCCCTCCAAACCCTTCCTATTCATATTCCCATCCGAATGTCTCTTAAATGTTACAATTATACCAGCCTCCACCACATCCTCCGGCAGCTCATTCCATACACGTACCACTCTCTCTTTTATATCTTTCCCCTTTCACCTTAAACCTGTGCCCTTTAGTTCTGGATTCCCTGACCCCAGGGAAAAGACTTTGTCTATTTATTATATCCATGCCCCTCATAATTTTGTAAACCTCTATAAGGTTATCCCTCAGCCCCATCCTGTTCAGCCTCTCCCTTTAGCTCGAATCCTCCAACCCTGGCAATATCCTTGTAAATCTTTTCTGAACCCTTTCAAGTTTCACAACATCTTTCCGATAGGAAGGAGACCAGAATTGCACACAATATTCCAATACTGGCCTAACCAATGTCCTGTACAGCCGCAACATGACCTCCCAACTCCTGTACTCAATACTCTGACCAATAAAGGAAAGCATACCAAACGCTTTCTTTGCTATCCTATATACCTGCGACTCCACTTTCAAGGAGCTATGAACCTGCACTCCAAGGTCTCTTTGTTCAGCAACACTCTCTAGGGCTTTACCATTAAGTGTATAAGTCCTGCTAAGATTTGCGTTCTCAAAATGCAGCACCTCACATTTATCTGAATTAAACTCCATCTGCCACTTCTCAGCCCATTGGCCCATCTGGTCCAGATCCTGATGTAATCTGAGGTAATCCTCTTCGCTGTCCACTACACCTCCAATTTTGGTGTCATCTGCAAACTTACCAACTGTACCTCTTATGCTCGCATCCAAATCATTTATGTAAATGACAAAAGGTAGAGGGCCCAGCACCGATCCTTGTGGCACTCCACTGGTCACAGGCCTCCAGTCTGAAAAACAACCCTCCACCACCACCCTCTGTCTTCTACCTTTGAGCCAGTTCTGTATCCAAATGGCGAGTTCTCCCTGTATTCCATGAGATCTAACCTTGATAATCAGTCTCCCATGGGGAACCTTGTCAAACGCCTTACTGAAGTCCATATAGATCACATCGACTGCTCTGCTCTCATCAATCGTCTTTGTTACTTCTTCAAAAAACCTACTCAAGTTTGTGAGACATGGTTTCCCACGCACAAAGCCACGTTGACTATCCTTAATCAGTCCTTGCCTTTCCAAATACATGTACATCCTGTCCCTCAGGATTCCCTCCAACAACTTGTCCACTAATGAGGTCACACTCACCGGTCTATAGTTCCCTGGCTTGTCTTTACCGCTCTCCTTAAACAATGGCACAACATTTGACAACCTCCAGTCTTCCGGCACCTCACCTGTGACTATTGATGATACAAATATCTCAGCAAGAGGCCCAGCAATCACTTCTGTAGCTTTCCACAGAGTTCTCGGGTACACCTGATCAGGTCCTGGGGATTTATCCACCTTGAACCGTTTTAAGGCATTCAGCACTTTCTCCTCTGTAATATGGACATTTTGCAAGATGTCACCATCTATTTCTTCCATACCCTTTTCCACAGTAAATACTGATGAAAATATTCATTTAGTATCGCCCCCATTTTCTGTGGCTCCACACAAAGGCTGCCTTGCTGATCTTTGAGGGGCCCTATTCTCTCCCTCGTTACCCTTTTGTCCTTAATATATTTGTAAAACTCCTTTGGATTCTCCTTAATTGTATTTGCCAATGCTATCTCATGTCCCCGTTTTGCCCTCCTGATTTCCCTCTTAAGTATACTCCTATTTCCTTTATCCATTTCACTCTGACAGGAATATACTTTTTCTGGATTCTTGTTATCTCATTTCTGAAAACTTCCCATTTTCCAGCTGTCCTTTTACCTGCGAACATCTGCCTCCAATCAGTTTTCGAAAGTTCTTGACTAATACCGTCAAAATTGGCCTTTCTCCAACTTAGAACTTCAATTTTTAGATCTGGTCTATCCTTTTCCATCACTATTTTAAAACAAATAGAATTATAGTCGCTGGCCCCAAAGTGCTCCCCCACTGACACCTCAATCAGCTCCCTTGCCTTATTTCTTAAGAATAGGTCAAGTTTTGCAACTTCTCTAGTAGGTACATCCACATACTGAATCAGAAAATTGTCTTGTACACACTTAAGAAATTCCTCTCCGTCTAAACCTTTAACACTATGGCAGTCCCAGTCGATGTTTGGAAAGTTAAAATCCCCTACCATAACCACCCTATTATTCTTACAGATAGCTGAGATCTCCTTCCAAGTTTGTTTCTCAATTTCCCTCTGACTATTGGGGGGGTCTATAATACAACCCCAATAAGGTGATCATCCCTTTCTTATTTCTCAGCTCCACCCAAATAACTTCCCTGGATGTATTTCCAGGAATACCCTCCCTCAGCACAGCTGTAATGCTACCCCTTACCAAAAATGCCACTCCCCCTCCTCTTTTGCCTTCCTTTCTATCCTTCCTGTAGCATTTGTATCCTGGAACATTAAGCTGCCAGTCCTGCCCATCCCTGAGCCAAGTCACTGTAATTGCTATGATATCCCAGTCCCATGTTCCTAACCATGCCCTGAGTTCATCTGCTTTCCCTGTTAGGCCCCTTGCATTGAAATAAATGCAGTTTAATTTATTAGTCCTACTTTGTCCCTGCCTGCCCTGACTGTTTGACTCACTTCTGTTCTTAGCTGTACCCGTCTCAGATCGATCTCTTTCCTCCCTATCTCTCTTTCCTCACGATCTCTTTCCCCACCCCCCACCTTACTAGTTTAAATCCTCCCAAGCAGTTCTAGCAAATTTCCCTGCCAGTATATTAGTCCCCTTCCAATTTAGGTGCAATCCATCCTTCTTGTACAGGTCACTTCTACCCCAAAAGAGATTCCAATGATCCAAAAACGTGAATCCTTCTCCCATGCACCAGCTCCTCAGCATTCATCTGCTCTATCCTCCTATTCCTGCCCTCACTCGCTCATAGCACTGGGAGTAATCCAGATATTACTACCCTTGAGGACCTCCTTTTTAAATTTCTGCCTAACTCTCTGTAATCTCCCTTCAGAATCTCAACCTTTTCTCTACCTACATCGTTGGTTCCAATGTGGACAATAACCTCCTGCTGGCCCCTCTGCCCCGTGAGGACATTCTGTACCCTCTCTGAGACATCCCTGATCCTGGCACCAGGGAAATTAATAATTTCTCTTTCGAATTCTCCCACTTCCTCCAGACCAAATGGATAGCCATGGGCACCCGTATTGGCCCCAGCTATGCCTGTCTCTTTGTTGGCTACGCAGAACAGTCGATCTTCCGTAATTACACCGGCACCACTCCCCACCTCTTCCTCCGCACAGACAGTTGCCTAAGGTGGGAATTGAACCCTGATCTCTGGCACTGTGACCTTATCCAAGTTTATCAAATCATGAGGGGCATAGATAAGGTGAAGGGAGGTGTCTTTTCCCTAAGGCTGGAGATTTCAAGACTCGGGGGCATATTTTTAAGGTGAGAGGAGAGAGATTTAAAAAGGACATGAGAAAAAATGTTTTACACAGAGAGTGGTTCAGGTGTGGAATGAATTGCCAGAGGAAATGGTGGTTGCGGGTACAATTGCAATATTTAAACGACAATTGGATAAGTGCAGCAGGTCAGGCAGCATCCAAAGAGCAGGAGAATCGACGTTTTGGGCATGAGCCCTTCTTCAGGAACCCGAAACGTCGATTCTCCTGCTCCTCGGATGCTGCCTGACCTGCTGCGCTTTTCCAGCAACACATTTTCAGCTCTGATCTCCAGCATCTGCAGTCCTCACTTTCTCCTAGAAGACATTTAGATAAGTAAAGGAATCGGAAATGTTTTGGTGGGATGTGGGCCAAGTGCAGGCAGATGGAACTAGTATAGTTTGAGATTATGGTCGGCATGGACTTGTTGGACCGAAGAGTCTGTTTCCGTGCTGTACGACCCCTATGACTCTATCTTGCGGTAAGGCATTTATAATGGTTATGTGGAACAAACTCCTAGAGAAACAAATTGCTTCAGGCCCAATTGAGACCTTAAAAATGAATCGCGATCAATATTAGTTGAGAAGGGGCATTGCAGATTATTGGAGTTGTTGATATAGCAGGGTCACTGGGTGGTTTCATCCTGAGTTCCCTTACAGGTGGATTGAAGCTGGTACCAAGCACCAAGTTCACAAGATAGTGTTCAAGACAAAGATAGTGTTCAAGACAAAGACTCTCACAGAATTGTTTGGTATGCTTTCCTTATTGGTCGGTGCATTGAGTACAGGAGCTGGAATATCATATTGCGGTTGTACAGGGCATTGGCTAAGGGCTTTTGCCCGAAACGTCGATTTCGCTGCTCCTTGGATGCTGCCTGAACTACTGTGCTCTTCCAACACCACTGATCCAGAACAGGGCATTGGTTAGCCCACTTTTGGAATACTATGTGCAATTCTGGTCTCCATGTTATTGGAAAGATGTGGTCAATCCTGAAAGGGCTCAAAAAAGATTTACAAGTATGTTGCCAGGGTTGGAGGTTTTTGAGCTGTAGCGAGAGGCCGAGATGGCTGGGGCTGTTTTCCCTGGAGTGTCAGAGGCTGAGGGGTAACCTTATAGAGGTTTATAAAATTATGAGGGGCATGGATAGGAAAAATAGACAAAGTCTTTTCTCCAAGGTGAGGGAGTCCAAAACAAGAGGGCATAGGGTTTAAGGGGAGATGGACATGTTTTAAAATGGACCTAAGGGGCAACATTTTCACGCAGAGGGTGAATGCATGTATGGAATGCGTTGCCAGAGGATGTGGTGGAGACTGGTATAATGACAACATTTAAAAGGCATTTGGATAGGTACATGAATGGGAAAGGTTTAAAGGGATATGCACTAAATGCTGGCAAATTGGATGAGATTTATTTAGGATTTCTGGTTGGCATGGACGAGTTGGATCAAAGGGTCTGTTTCTGTGCTGTACATCTTTCTGACTCTATGTTATAGGAGGCCATTCAGCCAGTGTGTCTGGTCCTGCTCCCCAAATGAACAATTCACTTAGTCCCCATAACACTTCACATTCTTCCTTTCCAAATGAACAAGATTTTTTTTTGTCACTTGAGGGATGTGGGTATTGATGACTGGTTCAGCATTTATGCGTGTCCCTAGTTGTCTTTGAGAAGGTGATTGTGAATTGCTTTCTTGTACTGTCATTGACACATAGTGCCCTTAAGGAGGGAATTCAAGGATTTTGCAATAATGAAAGAGTATATAAGAAGAAGAGAGAGTATTTAATAAATGTCTGGACACTGGGTAGCTCAGAGGAATGGAACGATCTTGAGGGAAGTATTAATAGATCCCTGAAGTCAGCAGAGCACGTGCAGTTCATCAACATCAGGAATGATGAAGGGCTTATGCCTAAAACGTCGATTCTGCTGCTCCTCGGATGCTGCCTAACCTGCTGTGCTTTTCCAGCACCACTCATTTCAACCCTGATTCTCCACCATCTGCAGTGCTCACTTTCTCCCAGTGTATTGGATTGTGAGGGGTGTGGCCAGGGTGAGTAGGGAGCAACTGTTCCCCTTGGTTGAGGGGTCAGTCATGAGGGGGCATAGTTTACGGTAAAGGGACAGGGGATTCCGAAGGGATTTGAGACAAAGCATTTTTATTTGGAGGACGCTGGGAATCTGGAATGCACTGCCTCAGAAAGGAGTGGAGGCCAGAAACCTTACAACTTAAAAAAAATATGGATGAGCACTTGATATATCATAACATTCAAAGATATGGGACAAGTGCAGGAAATTAGAATTATTGGGCCTTTAGTGATAGCTATGTTTGGTGTAGGTTTGATGGGCCGAAGGGCCTTTACTGTGCTGTATGACTCTTAAGTAATCAGTGGGAATCCTGAGTTCAGAGAAGGTGATATACAAATGCAAGACATTTTCCATCTGTCTTTCTTCTTTCTCTGGTTTCTCAGATGGATCATTAGACACAGCCTTGCCGGCACCCTTAAAGAGTTCAACAAAGATCCAAGATCTATATTAGTAATGGAACAAACTAGATGAGTTGACTGTGCCTTTTGTCATTTGTATCATTCAGCTGAGCCAAGTAATTGCAATCCTAAGTGCACACTGGGTTTGGTTTTTAACCTCAAACCCACATGCCCCTGGTGGTCCTATTCTGCTGACTCCATGGGGTGCTTACGTTGAAAGTCATGTTGAACAAATGAACTGCACGTGCACCTGATTAAAGTGGCTGCCTTGTGCAGTATTCAGCTGGAATTAGTTGGTCTAATTTTCCGTCCCTTCTTGAAACCATGGTGTTTTGATTTTCATTTGATTCTGTCTTCCCGAAGCATTTTTTTAACTTGTTGGTCCGCGTTCTGCTTCAGCACTGCTTCAAAGACAAGCAATGCCACATTCTCCAAGTAGGAGGTTTGGTAGTATCATTTTTGCATTGATTTTTGTATCTACATACCCATTCTGTCTCCATGACCTGTCAGTGATCACATCAAAAATTCAACACTTACAGAAGCACTGTATGGCTAATTGGACTGGAACATTCAAATTACATTATTTCTCAAGTCGTCTTAAATCTACTGAGGAAACATATATGCTAGGGTAGGCCTAACATAGATGACCCTGGACTCGGGCTATTACCCTGGAGTCTTCAAGAAATGAAGATTTTACTTTTTGTTCCTGCTCCAAGTGACTCGAGAGAAAAATCATGAAGTTTTTTTTAATGCTAAATAGTTTTGCGGAAACAATTGTTTTATGTACAGAATCTTAATATTATTTAGACAAGAGAAGTATTGACGTAATTTGTTTTTGACTTATATTCATCAGGACATATACAAGAATACCAAAACTCAAAAAGAAAACAATTTCTACTTCAGGACATAATTGTGACGATTAGTTGGCACCTGACTCAGGTGGAGTTGTTCACTGGTGATCTTTGGTGCGTTCTTCAAGGAAACATCTTGACCAATCAGTGTGCCAACCAATCATCACCTTTTTCTCATGCAGTGTAAATTGTCGTTCTCTTTGAAATTTGGCGTACTTGCATCTGTCCTGACGAGTCTAAGACAAATGTTTGGGTCACTTATGTCTTTTTCTGAGTTGTATTCTGTGAACATTTCTGCTCATTATTTGGAGTAAGATTAGAGATGACAAAAACACTGGTTAGATACAGCAAATCGTGTGATGAAACTACTAACACAATCTCTAACTTCTGTAACTTCACCTCAATGAATCCATTCCAGAAAGCCAACAATAGATTATTTTGGATGGGGTTTGGGTGGGTGGAGGGATTTGGGGGAGTGCCATACTAAAGTAAGTTCATTTGAGGCTATGATTTTGACGTGGAATACCACCCAAAGAGCACCGATCAGAATCAGAGTTTGATGATCGGTGCACTATGTTGTGAGATTCCATTTCTCCCTTGTAATGGAAGTTAAACTCCTACATGAGGAATGCTGACAGTTCTTCACATTCCTGTCGAGCTAAATTCTAACATTAGGACAGGGCTACACTGAAGTCAAACTTCACAAAATTGGGAAGAAGACATCAGATTCAGAGTGCGGCACAGCCCAAGTGAGTGTGTATTTCTGGGGCTTTTAGGGTGCAGGGGAATTCAATGAGAAAGGAAAGAGGTGCTTTTCCTCGCTTTTTTTGTTCACATTTTGTGAAGTCATTTAACAAGTTCAATTTAATAGATTAAATTGAAGGCTAGAATTGAGGCTCAACCCAAAACAAAGGTGACATCACAGGAAAACCATAGGGTTATTGTTTGCTCATTTGAATATTGATCATAAGATACATTCAGATAAAAAGATAAATAGGAGAAATATTTTATAAACTAAAAGACCGCAGGAAATTTAGAAATAAACAAATTAAGAACCAAGAAAATGAAATCGAGATGGAGAGTTAGGTGATATGTTTAGATTACTTACAGTGTGGAAGCAGGCCCTTCAGCCAAACAAGTCCACGCTGACCCTCCGAAGAGCAACCCACCCATACCCATTCCCCTACATTTACCCCTTCACCTAACACTGCGGGCAATTTAGCATGGCCAATTCACCTAACCTGGACATTTTTGGACTGTGGGAGGAAACAAGAGCACCTGAAGGAAACCCACGCAGACACGGGGAGAATGTGCAAACTCCACACAGTTGCCTGAGGCAGGAATTGAACTCGGGTCTCTGGCACTGGGAGGCAGCAGTGCTAACCACTGTGCTACCGTGCCGCCATATTGTACCTGCATAATGTGGGACTCCCTCGTGGTTCATGGTGATCACATCTGTACCAAGTGTTGGTTGCTTGAGGAACTCTGGCTCAGAGTTGATGAGCTGGAGTCTGAGCTTTGAACACTGCGACCCATCAGGGAGGGGGAGAGTTAACTGGACGCAGTGTTTCAGGAGGCAGCCACATCTCTTAGATTAATTACCTCAAATTCAGTCAGTGGTCAGGGACAGGGCTTATGCTCGAAACGTCGAATTCTCTATTCCTGAGATGCTGCCTAACCTGCTGTGCTTTGACCAGCAACACATTTGCAGCTGTGATCTCCAGCATCTGCAGACCTCATTTTTTACTCTGTGACTATGAGTGAGACAGGTATAGGTGTCCAGGACATAGCTGCAGTACTGAGCTTGTCTAACAGAGTTGAGATTCTTGCCGCCTATATGGATGAGAGTATATCTGCAGGGAAGGCAAGCAAACTGACCATAGAACCGAGGTACCGAGAGTCATTTAAGAGGGGAGAGGAAAGAGAAATATCGTTGTAATCAAGGATTGTTTAATGAGGCGTATATGCATTGCTTTCTGTATTCAGGATGGAGAGTCCTGAAAGGTGTGTTGCCTGTCTGGTGCCCAGGTTCAGGATACCTCACCTGGGCTGCAGGGGAACTTGGAGTGGCAGGGGAAAGATCCAGTTGTTCTGATCCACTTGGGTACCACACAGGTAGAAAGAGGAAAGAGCTTCTCCTGAGGCAGTATGAGCAGCTCGGGGCTAATTTGGAAAGTAGAACTGTAAAGGCATCAACCAGTTCTGCTCTAACACAATAGTTTTGTTCTCATGTAATCTTGTATTATAAGAAAATTGTGTAATAGCAGCACCATTTAACCGAATGGGGCTGGAATCGCATTATAACCAATATGTGCTTGAAAACTTTGCTTTTTGGAAACAGTCTCCTCAATTCGTTAATCACGTTACAGCAAAATTTCACGTTGTAGCAGATCAACGGGTAATATTCTCCCGATTCCTACCTGAACCATGAGCAAATTGGCACAGGGTCAATAAAATTACAGAGATAAACGTGTGGTTTAAAGATTGGCGCAGGAGAAATGGGTTTGAATTCATGGGACATTGCTAACATTAGTGGAAAAGGAGGGAACTGTTGTGAGATGGGTCCATCTCAATGATGCTGGGACCAGAGTCCTGGTGAATCACCTAACTTGGGCTGTAGACAGGATTTTACACTCAAAACTAGGGAGGAGTCAGTTGCATGGAAAAAAATTAGAAAATCAAAGGTAAAAGAGAAGTTAGGATTGCCTGTTGGTGATGAAGCTGATTGTTTCCAGAGAATAGAAGGAAGGGACAGAATGTTTGAATGTATCAAGGTACCATAAATTCTAGGAAATTCAATAATAGAATAAATTTAAAGGCCTTGTACCAAAGCATTTGAAGTAAGATAGATAAACTGATGAGACAAATTGAGGTAAATGATTTCATAGCCATTAGAGAAACATGTTTACAAGGAGATTAAAACTGGGAATTTAACATTCCTGGATATTTGACCTTTTGGAGTGATGAGGGAAGGAAGAGATGGTGGGGTAAAATTGTTAGAAAGAGGACAGTTGTGTGAGATGTTTGAAGCTTAGATGATGTAGAGTCCATTTGAGCGACGGTTTAAGAAAAGGCAAAAAGGGAATGAAGACTTTGAGTCGAGGAGTTGGGACGTCATGTCGAGGTTGTACAGGACATTGGTGAGGTCTCATCTGGAGTACTGTGTCCAGGTTTGGTCTCTCTGTTATAGGAAGGAGATTATTAAGCTGGAGAGGGTTCAGAAGAGATTTACCAGGATGTTTTCAGGAATGGAGGGTTTGAGTTATAGAGAGAGGCTGGATAGGCTGGGACATTTTCACTGGACCATAGGAGGTTGAGAACTGACCTTATCAAGGTTTATAAAATCATAAGGGCTCCAGATAAGGTGAATGGAATGTGGTGTTTTCCTTAGGGTGGGGGACTTCAAAACTCAGGGGCATGTTTTTAAGGTGAGAAGAGAAAGCTTTAAACAAGATATGAGGAGCAATTATTTTACACAGAGAGTGGTTCGTGTGTAGCATGAACTTCCAGGGGAAATGATGGATTTGGGTACAGTTACAACGTGTACAAGACATTTAGATAAGTACATGAATAAGAAATGTTTGGTGGGATGTGGACCAAGTGCAGACAGGTGGGACTGGTTTAATTTGGGATTATGTTTGCCATGGACTGTTTGGATCAAAGGGTGTGTTTTCTTCTATGATTTTGGGAGGTATATTGTACAAACCTCCAAGCAGTTGCCACTCTGTAGGAAGACCAACTAGTAGTGGGAGCATGTAAAAAAAACAGAGAATTAATTAGGGGTGACTTTAAACTGAACGTTAATTGGGTTAATCAAATTGAAAATGGAACCTTTGACAATGAATGCATTTGGGATTGTTTCTTCGAGCAATAAGTCTTGGAGCCAACCAGGGAGCAGCCTATCTTGGATTTGGTAATGGGTCACGGGGCAGGTTTACAAAATAGGAGTGTGATGCTGGAAAAGCACAACAGGTCAACCAGTATCCGAGAAGCAGGAGAATTACATTTAGGGCATAAGCCCTTCTTCATTCCTGATGAAGCGCTTATAGCCTGAAATGATGATTGTTCGGCTCCTCGGATGCTGCCTGACCTGTTGTGCTTTTCCAGCGCCACACTCCCGACTTTGATCTCCAGCATCTGTAGTCCCCACTTTCTTCAGGTTTACAAAATTACCCCACATTCTTCAGGTTTACAAATGAAAAGATCCCCTAGGGACTAGTGATCATAATATAACAGAGTCATAGAGTCATAGAGATATACAGCATGGAAACAGATCCTTCAGTCCAACCCGTCCATGCCAACCAGATATTCCAACCCAATCGAGTCCCACCTGCCAGCACCTGGTCCATATCTCTCCTCTAAACCTTTCCTATTCATATACCCATCCAGATGCTTTTTAAATGTTGCAATTGTACCAGCCACCAGCATTTCCTCTTGCAGCTCATTCCATACATGCGCCACCCTCTGCGTGAAAAACTTGCTCCTAAGGCCTCTTTTATATTTTTTCCCTCTCACCCTAAACCTATGCCCTCTAGTTCTGGACTTCCCTGCCCCAAGGAAAAGACTTTGTCGATTTATCCTATCCATGCCCCTCATGATTTTATTAACCTCTATAAGTTCTCCTCTCAGCCTCCGATGCTCCAGGGAAAACAGCCCCAGCCTCTTCAGCCTGTCCCTATAGCTCAAATCCTCCAACCCTGGCAACATCCTTGTAAATCTTTTCTGAACCCTTTCAATTTTCAGGAATATAGTATCCAATTTGAGAGTGAGTTAGAAACATCTGTGCTGATTTGGGACTTACAATGAAGTGAGGATGATGTTAGCTGAAGTGAACTGGGTGGATAGACAAGCAGGAATGATTGTAGTGGCAGATAATAAAGGAGCTAATTCATGACTCTCAGCAAAAATACATCCCAGTGAGGAGGAAAGATTCTAAGAGAGGGAGAAACTAACTGTCACTAACCAAGGAAGTTAAGGAGAATGTGAAGTTGCAACAAAAAGCATATAAGGAGGCTAAAATCCACAATAGCCCTGAAAACTGGGACAAATTCAGAATCGAGCAAAAAAAAGGACAAAAACAATGATGAAGGCAGAGAAAATAAACTACGAGGAAAAAACTAGCAAGAAATATAAAGGCTGAAAATAGGTGAAAGAGAGGTCAAAGTGAACGTTGAAAATTAATTTGGGGATGATTATGGGGATGAAGGAAATGGCAGAAGAGCTAAACAGTTATTTTGCATCAGTCTTTGTGATACTTTGAACATTCTATTAATAGTAAAGAATATGGGGCAGGAATTTAAGTCCCCTCACCATCACCAGAGTAGTAGTATTAGAGAAATGAATGGAGCTAAAGACAGATCAGTGCCCTGATGGCTTGCATCCTTGGATCCTAGCAGAGGTAGTTATAGAGATACTAGATAGTTACAACAGGAGTGGATTGAGGGGAACCAAGTAGATGTTCCATTTGAACTTCCAGAAGGCACTTGGCAAGGTGCCTCATAAAAGGTTAAATCATAAGGCAAGAGACCACATCATTGGAGGTAGTATATTGGTGTGGATAAAGAAATGGCTAATGAGCATGAAACAGCAAATGGGGGTAATGAATCCTTTTTCAGCTTGCTGACCTGCGAGCGTTGGGGTTGCACAGGGATCATTGCTTTTTGCAATATATCCTCATGGCTTCAAGAAAGGAAACAAATGTACTGCTAAATTTGCAGATGACACTAAAACAGGTGAAAAGGCAGACTGTGAAAGTGATGCAAACAGTTTACAAAGAGATATTGAGAGATTAACTAAGTGGACAAAATGTTGACAAATGGAGTATAATTTTGCAATATATGTTAAATTGTTTATTTTGAAAGGAAGAGCAAAAGATCAGAGTATTATTTAAACAGAGAAAAGCTGCAGACAGCTGCAACACAAAGGGACTTGGAGATATTTGTACACAATACACAGAAAGCTAGCACAAGGGGCATCAGGTAATCAGGAAGGGTAATGGAATACTAGCCCTTATTTCAAGGTGATTGGAGTATAAGAATAGGGAAGGCTTACTGCGACTGTACTGAAAATGTGTTGCTGGAAAAGCGCAGCAGATCAGGCAGCATCCAAGGAACAGGAAGTTTGACGTTTCGGGCATAAGCCCTTCATCAGGAATGCAACTGTACAAAGGGCTGGTGAGACTGCATTTGCAGCACTGCGAGCAGTTTTAATTTCCTTATTTAAGGAAAGTTATAATTTCATTGGAGGCAGTTCAGAGAAGGTTCGCAAGGATGATCCTTGCTTTGGAGGAATTATCTTTTGAGCAAAGGCTAAACAGGTTGGGACTCCGAATTTTGAAGAATGAGAGGTGTTCTCATGTTTTCTCTCATGGGAGAATTGAAGACCAGAGGGCAGAGGCTCAGAATTAAGGGGCTCCAATTCAACACTGAGATGAGGAGGAACGAGCACTCTGAGGTATTGAGAATCTTTGGAACTCCTTGCCACAGAGGGCTGTGGGGCAAAGTCCTTATGTATGTTTAAGATAGATTCTTGATAAGTCAGGGAATTGATGGGCACAGAGAATAATGAACATGAGGAATGTTGGATCATCTATGATACTAGTGATTGCTGGAGCAGGCTTGAGGGGCTGAATGGCCAACTCCTGTTACTATTTCTTATGGCCATTATTCTACCAAAAAACCTAGGAATATATTTGGGCTTCTCCCAAACAACTAGAGTAATATGCCAAGAAAAAGTGAGAGTCAATGGTTGATAAACAGGAAGACAGAGAATTTTGCAGAAAAGGCAAAAGTTGATTGTGGGGAAGCAGAATACTCATAACCTTATTGTTATGGCCTGAGATGAGCTCCAAACCAGGCTTGCTTTCCTATAGAAAATTAGGCATAGCAATGGCAAAAATGGAGAAAATTGTTTACATTTAATTGCTATCACAGAGAACGGATTACATGTGATCAAGAGTGGAAAATAAATATTCCAACATATACAATGTTTCAGAGATTCAAGCAGAAAGCCAAGGAGAGATGTGTGAAGGACATAAAGACATTAGTGAGAAAGGATCTGGCCTGAGTCAATCATGAACTTGATTCAGTATTGGTGTGGAAGTTAGGAATAACAAGAGTCAGTGAACACTGACCATCAGCAATGACCATCACCAATAAGAGATGATCTAGCCACCGCCCCTTGACACTCAATGGCATTACCATTACTGAATGGCCCACTATCAACATGCTGGGGGTTATCATTGACCAGAAGCTCAACTGGAATCTCCTCATAAACACAGTGGCTACAAGAGCAGGTCAGAGACTAGGAATACTGTGACAAGTACAGTACTCCCCCCACTGACTCCCCAAAGCCTATCCGCCATCAACAAGGCATAAGTCAGGAGTGTGAAGGAACACTGTCTACTTGCCTGAATGAGTGCAGTTCCAACAACACTTCAGAAACTTGACACTATCCAGAACAAAACAGCATGCATGATTGATTGGCATCATATCCATTCCTTCCATCACCAATGCTCAGTGGCAGCAGTGTGTTCCATCTGCAAGAGGCATGGCATAAATTCATCAAAGATTCTCAGACAGCACCTTGCCATGACCTCTCCCATTGAGAAGGACAAGGGCAGCAGATACTTGGGAACACCACCTGCAATGTCCACCCACCCCCATCAGCCATTCACCATCCTGACTTGTAAAAAAGACCTGCCATTTCTTCATTGTTGCTGGATCAAAATTCTTGAACTCCTCTTCCCCCCCCCTCCCCATGGCATTTGGGTTTACCTACAGCACATGGACTGCAGCAGTTCAAGAAGGCAGCTCAACACTACTTTCTCAAGGGGAACTACAGATGGGGAATAAACGTTGGCCCAACCACCAACTCCCATGTCCCACAAATGAATAAAAGAAACATCGTGGCTCACATGGGAATTTATAGTGGACAGACTTTGGGGGGTCTGGAGGGGAGTAGTTGCCGTAGTGTCTCTTATATACACTATAATGTTGCAAAAAACAGTCACGGGTCTGCAGATTGGGAGTATTTTAGAAACCAGCAAAGAGCTACCAGTAAGTTTATAAAATGGGAAAAACTGGAATTTACGAGTAAATTAGCTAGAAATATTTAAAACAGATTTCATGAGCTTTTATATGTTTATAAAAAGGAAAAGGGTTCTCTAAGTAATGGACATAGTTCGAGTCACCACAGTTAAGAGAAACTATTACATTTGAGTGCAGGTTCTCAAAGTTAGTCCCTGGAGTAAGGGGTGTCCTCTGGTAAATGGATGAACAAATTGGCTCCATAATTCTCTGGATTTTACAAGATTGAGGAGAAATCTCATTCAAATGAAAAAGATTCTGAAAGGTCTTGACAGGGCAGATGCTGAGAAGGTTAGTACCTGGTCAGGAGATCAAAAACATTGCGGCACATTTTCAGGATAAGGGGCCAATCATTTTGGACTGGGGTGAGGGAGGGCTAAGTTTGTCACTCCAAGAATTGTGAATCCTTGAACTATTCCACCCCAGGGCGTTGTGGATGCATCATCATTGAACACATTAGAAACTGGGATAAATTAATTTCTAATCTCTCAGGAAATTTAAGGATAGGTGGAGTTGAAACCCAAGGTCATCTAGGATCATATTAAATTGTGGAGCAACGGTCTGATTCTGCTCCTATTTCTTGTGGCCTTGTGCATCCAGAAGGATGGATTGAGGGATATGGTGATTTTCTTCATGCTTGTGTTGAGTTTCACTGGAATACCCCTACATGCCAAGGACAGAAAGGTCAGCATAAAATTAAAATGACTAGCTGCCTGGGGCTCATGCTTGCAAACTGGATGGAGATGTTCTGCAAATAGTGGGAATCTGGAACTCTGTACCCTCTGTAAACCTTTTACATCAATGTAAAATTTCCAGGCAACAAATCGAGATATAGTACTTGAGAACATAGCATGAAGGTGAGTAAGTGAAATTGAGAGGCAGATCAGCCATGATCTGTTGGAATGGCAGACAGGCTGAAACGTTTATTCAATATACCACTGTATGTCACTGTATGACACTGTAATCTTTTGCTATAAATTCTGTGTCTTATGATCTTATGCACTGCAGTCACCTGATGAAGTAGCAGCACTCCGAAAGCTAGTGCTTCCAAGTAAACCTGTTAGACTATAATCTGGTGTTGTGTGATTGTTAACGTTGTCCATCCCAATCCAACACCGGCTCGTCCATATCATGGTCACCTCCTGTCATTCTGTGGCTCACACAAAATAAAAATTTGGTCCTTGCTGTTTGTCATGAGCTGGGAACCCTATACTGACAGTCAAAAGGTGCAGACGTGCAAGTCAAAGAGTCTGTAGAGTTTTGATTTATTTGACATCGTAGGTTGTGGCAGAAAGAGACAGAGGGAACGTTGCATTGCAGCTCTCTGAGAGCATAACCTCATTAACCTCTCTGTGAACTACTGAGGGAGCTCTGTGCTTTTACATGATGTCTTAAACCAACTATCCTCTCGAATGGATGTACCTGGTCCCTCAGTGCTGCTCTATGGAAGAAGTGAGATGTGTCCTCACCATTTCTTGACCTCCTTTCCAATGTCACTTTAAAATGGCAGCACACAATTTGACCTTGCGGCTTGCAGCCTAGTTGCTGTGCACAGTCAGCAGCTGACTTTACTACATTTACAACAGCGGCTCAATTTTGAAAGTGCTTCATTGACTGTGGAGCATTTTGGGATGTCCTGACCTCATGAAATTCACACACACACACACACAAAAAAAGGAGGCTTTTTATATTTATTGAGCTCTGATAGGAACTACGTCAGCTGGGCAAATCAGGACATGGCTAATGTGCTTGTCGTTGTGAGAGTTTCCAGACATCCAGCAGTGCTGGAAACAAAAAAGAAAACTGCTGCATCTAGTGAAACAAGATGATGAATAATTAAATGCCTGTTATTAATGAACTTCCAACCGTTATGTAAATGAAACTGATTTCAGGACTAATTTGTCTGCTTCAATTCCTTTCTGTTTTGCCTTTGTCTGAGACAAATGCTTGTCATAATGGACTTGATAATGAAATACTGCCAGAGTTGCTGTGTGCAGGGCTCAAGCTCCCAGTTCAAGATACCCGATACTATTGCTTTGGGAAATGTGTCTCTCAAGACATTCCATCGTGCTGCTATATTTAGCAAACATTCTTTGTTGCAGTCTCGTGATTCTGCTTGCTTTTTCAGCAAAGAGCAGTGCCAATAATTTACAATTAGGTTGACCTCCGTCTTGGTTTTAGAACGAAGGCAATCCACTTTTATACAACAATGCGACACCGCTGAACTCCATTTGGCCCATTGGCCCTGTGCTGGCTCTTTGAAAAAAGTCCATGCATTGTTCCAGTTTGTGGCAATTCTTTTGCGGTCAGGGGTCCAAAGTGGACAACCGAATTCTGATGATGTTCCAGACCATACCTTCACAGGATAACCTCCAGTTTCTGGTCAGTAGATGTCCAATTTCCCTCACCCTGCAGAGAAATGAGCATGAAAGTTGAAAGGGATTCATACATCAAGTAGCTATACAATCTCAATTGGAAATTGTTGTGAGGAGAAACGATGTTAGAATTAGCAAAGGTCTCAACTTGGAAAGAAAGTGGCACTACTTTGGTCTGAAAAAAGTATATATAGCATTAAATACTTGGTAACTTGTTAATTCGGGGGAGGACTTCTACTCGAATTTGAACATTGAAAATGGGTACGACGTTCAACTCTTGAACCTATTCTACTGGTCATCGAGATCACAGCTGATCTTGTACCTCGGTGACATTTACCGACATTACATCTATAGCCCTTGACCTCCTTGATCTTTAGAAATGGCAACACTCTCTCCTTTGATTCCAAAGATTCTGAGTTAAAATCCCTCTCCAGAGCCTGAGCAAATTGACAAATGGGGTAGTACTGAGGGAGTGCTGTTGAAAGAAGTTCAGCTGTTGAATGAGAGATTAAACCGAAGACTGATCTGCCAGCTCAGGTGGATGTCAAAGATCCCGTGCGGAGTATTCTGAAAGATGTACAATAAGGTTCTCCCCAGTAACGTGAACAGTAACGCAACACCACTAAAGAACTGATTATCTGATCATTAAGACTGTTACTGTCACAGCAGCTTGCTGTGTCCAAATTGATTCCTGAGTTTCCTAAATTACAGCTTCAAATTTTCTGTAAAGTGTTTTGAGACACCCAAAGGTTATGAAAGGCACTAGATAAATGAAAGACTTTATACTTTTCTCCTATTGACTTTAGCAGTGCTGAGGATTCTCTATTAGAATTAGGTTTATTGTCATGTGTACTCAAGTACAGGAGGACAGTGAGAAGTGTACAAAGTCGCCATTTCTGGTGCCATCTTTGGTACAAAGGTATGTTGGTTCAAAATTAAGGCACAAAGTAGAAAAATAAAGAAAGAACACTTCAGTCCATTTTAAGTGCTTCGGCATGCTGGCCTCACAATCCCCAGAAGGGGTCCATCTGCTCTGAGCTGGGCTCCTCTCCCCACACTGGTTCAATCTCCCCTCTGCTCAACAACGATGAAGATGTTGGGAGACCTTGGGCTGCCTTCTCTCATTACTGACCCATGTGCCGTGGACCTACCTATCGACATTACCAGAGCTGAGGTAAAGAGGGTGGAGAGCATCGAGTTCCAAGGAGTATCAATAAGATACAATCTGCCCTGGACCCCCCAGGTAGATACAATGGTCACCAAGGTACAACAATGCCTCTTCTTCTTCAGGCAGCTTAGGAAATTCAGCATGTCCATAAGGACCCTCAACAAATTCTACAGATGCACCATTGAAAACACACTATCCGGGTGCATTACAGCCTGGTACGGCAACTGATCTGACCTGGACTGTAAGAAACTACAGAAGGTGGTGTGCACAGCTCAAACCAGCATAGAAGCCCACCACCCATCCATGGACTCCATTTACACTTGGCAGAAAGGCTGCCAACATCATCAAAGACCTCTCCCACCCCAGTGATGCTCTCTTCTATTAGGCAGATGACACAGAAGCTTGAACACACACACACACACACACACACACATACACACAAACAAGTTCAAGAGCAGTTTTTTCCCTGATACATAAATAATCTGGAAGCGGACGTTATTGGTATGATCAGCAAGTTTGCTGGTGCCACAAAGATTGGTTTAGAAGCAGATAGCATAGGGGACTGTCAAAGAATACGGGAGAATATAGATAGACTGGAGAGTTGGGTGGGGAAGTAGCAGATGGAGTTCAATCCAGGCAATTGTGAGGTGATACATTTTGTGAAGTCCTATTCTCGACCGAACTACTATACTGTAAATGGAAGAGCCTTGGGAGACGTTGATGAACAGAGAGATATGGGAGTTCAGGTCCATTGTACCCTGAAGGTGGCTACACAGGTGGATAGAGTGGTCAAGAAGGCATATGATATGCTTCCCTTCATCGGACGGGGTATTGTGTATAAGAGCTGGCAGGTCATGTTAAAATTGTACACGACGTTGGTTCAGCTGCATTTAGAACACTGTGTACTGTTCTGGTGGCCACATTACCAAAAGGATGTGGATGCTTTGGAGAGGGTGCAGAGAGGGTTTATGAGGATGTTGTCTGACATGAAAGGTCTTAGTTATAAAGAAAGGTTGAGTAGGTTAGGTCTGTTTTCATTAGAAAAAAAGGAGATTGAGGTCTACAAAATCGTGAGGGGCATAGATAGGGTAGTTAGAGATAAGCTTTTTCCCAGGTCGAAGGATTCAGTAATGAGAGGTGACACTTTCAAGGTGAGAGGTGAAACGTTTAAGGGGTATACATGTGGCAAGTATTTCACACAGAGGGTGGTAGGTGCTTGGAACACGTTGCCAGCAGAAGGAGCAGCGGCAGGTATGGCGGATTCATTTAAGATGTGTCTGGACAGATGCATGAATTGGTGAGAAGCAGAAGAATACAGATGTTTAGGAATTGGGGCAGGTTTAGACAGTAGATTTGGATCAGCCCAGGCTTAGAGGGCCGAAGGGCCTGTTCCTGGGCTGTAAATTTTCTTTGTTCTTTTGTTCTCTGATTAATGGTCTCTCTAACTTTAAATAATGTTTACCTTGTCAATGTTGATCTTGCTTTGTGCCCCTCCTGTGCAGCTGTAACCCTGTAGGCCTTGCTCTGTCGAAGCACCCTATGATCTGTATATCCTTGTTTGCTATTATCAGCCTGTACTGCTTGCAAACCAAAACTTTTCACTGTACTGAGGTACATGTGACAACAATAAATCAACTCGTCAAATTTCTCGCCACCACACTGACTCAATCCCCTCCACGCTGCACAAAACGCGCTGTTTGAGAAAGCGCTTGGTGGATCACAGTCAAGCGTTGCTCCAACTCTGGTCATCACAGTTCTCCTCACTAAGAATGTGAGGGGTCCTTAAGAGCACGGATAGTAGATTTGCCACAGTGGTACATAGGCAAAGAAAATGTGATCACAGCATTGAAATGGTTATTTTCCTGAAATCCTTTCCCACTAACTGAAAATATTCTCATTTATTGACCATTGCACATGAGCTCCTTCACCTCCAGTTCTTCTTTGCTCATCAACTGCCTGCTCATCCTAAACCCAGTCTGTTCCAGAATGATGCTGTGCTTCAATCACACACTCGATCCATCGTGAATACTGATTTATTTCCAGGGACGACTAAGGTCCCTGACTCTTATAAACGTTCACCTCAACCTCTCCTCCACTTTCATAAAAAAAAGCCCGAAATCTCCCTACTAGACTAGCCCTTCTTCAGACTGCTGCTCGGTATTTCTTGTGTTCATTTCAAAAAATGATGACTGTTCTGCTTGTCCATCAGTTGTTTAGTGGGGGACACTCCCGTTAAGTTGTGTCTCCTACAGCTGATTTCTTTTGTGTGTGCGTGTGTGTGGTTATTTAGCCCTTTCTTGTGGCTGTTGTGGACATGTGAGTAATGGTGGTTTGTTGTCAAGTTCAATTCTCATCAGCTAAGACGGAAACAGAGTCATGTGCCACTTTCCTTTCATGTTTCGAGAATGTTAGGGAGAAAGGATTTCATGCATTTAATGTTCCATCAACGATCCTTTTGAAATTGCAATCAGCTGTGTATCCCACCAAAAAAAAGCTTCTCGTGATTTAAACTCTTTTATCCTCTTCACTGATTGCAATTAGATATTTCCAGAAAGTTGTTTCACATGAAGATTTTTAGGGCTTTCACAAAAAAAGACTAATATCTGAAATTCATACAAAAAGAAGCAGAAAAATCAAAGGTGCCTTGCTTCGGACATAAATGTAAATATACCTGAACTAACTTTGATGATATTACCAGCTCAAAGGTGTTTTGGTTTATCTAACATTGCTGATTATTAGAAGACCAGTAAGAACCTAATAAATAGGCCTTAGGTCCGCTAGTCAGCTTTGCACCTGCTCTGCAATTCACTAAGATCATTTCTCAGCTGATTATGGCCTTAACTCCTTTTTCTAGTTTGTCATAGAGTCATACAGCATAGAAACAGACCCTTTGGTCCAACTCATCTGCACTGACCAGATATCCTACATTTTTTTTTTATTCATTCCCCCAGTATGGGCATTACTGGCCAGGCCAGCATTGATTGTCTGTCCCTAATTGTCCAGAGAGCTGTTAAGAGTCAATCACATTACTGTGGTTCTGGAGCCACACATAGGCCAGACTGGGTAAAAATGGCTGTTTCTCTCGCGAAAGGGCATGACTTATCAAAATGGGACTTTCTAACAATCGACATTGTATCCATGGTCAGCGTTAGACTCCCAACTCCACTTTTTTTCTTGAATTCAAATTCCACCATCTGCCATTGCAGGATTCGAACCTGCAATCCCCGGAACGTTTCCTGGGTCTCTGGATATCCCCTCGGCCACTGGCTTCCCTTTGAAAGCTGATCTAGCCTTATCCTCGTGTAAGCTTTGACTTCCCTTTTCAATCAAACAGCTATCTAACTCAGTCTTGAATATATTCATTGATCACCCTCCACTTTTGGTTAAGTAAGAAAAATTCAAAGACTACTGACCTCCCCAGGAAAAGACATTCCTCCTCATCTTCATCTTCAATGGGAAAGCCCTTATTTTGAACGTGTCACCCATCTGCCCCCTCCACCCATTCTAGGGTCTCTCATGAGCAGAAACATTCTCTCAGCATCTATTTTGTCAAGACCCCTCAGGATCGTGAAGGTTTCACAAAACTCACTTCATTCTTCTAAACTCTGAGTATTCATCCCAAGGATCAGTGGAGAGAACTTTATCTGAACTGCTTCCTTACAATTCTTAAGTAAGGGGAATAAGACCCATACTCCAGGTGTGATCTCAACAATCGCCTTTATATCTACTGTGAAACTCTCACTCCCTTGCAATAAAAAGACAGGAATAGAAAAAATAGGAACAGGAAAAGGCCATTTGGCCCCTCAAACCTATTCAAGAAAATTATGGCTGACCTGCCCCTGACCTCAACTCCATTTTAGTGCCAGCTCCTTATAGCTCCACTTTCCACCTCCTGTGGAACTAGCTCCACCACTCTCTGGGGTAGAGTACTCTAAACATGCACTGAATAAAGACCAGTCTTCCATTTGCCTTCCTAACTACTTCCTAACTTGTGTTCTTACTAGTTTATGATTCATGTACAAGACCATGAGACGTAGGAGCAGAAATTAGGCCATTCAGCCCATTGAGTCTGTTCCATCATTCAATCATGGCTGATAAGTTTATCAAACCCATTCCCCCGCATTGTCCCTGTAACCCTTGATCCCCTTGATAATCTAGAACCTATTTTTTCTGCCGTAACTATATTCAATGACCTGGCCTCCGCAGCCTACTGTGCCAGTGAATTCCATAGATTCACCATTCTCTGGCTGAGGAAGTTTCTCCTTATCTTCATTCTAAAGGGTCTTCCCTTTACTCTAAGGCTGTGTCCTCAGGTCCTAGTCTCTCCTACCAATGGAAACATCTTCCTAACATCCACTCTGCCCAGACCATTCAGTGTTCCAAACGTTTCAATTAGATACCCTTTCTTCCTTCTAAACTCCATTGAGTATAGACCCAGAGCCCTCAAACATTCCTCAATGTGATAAGCCTTTCATTCTTGGGACCATTCTCATGAACATATCCAAGAATACGCTCAAGGACCAGTACGTCCTTCCTGAGATGTAGGGCCCAAAACTGTGCGCAATACTCCAAATGTGGTCTGACCACAGCGTTATAGAGCCTCAGAAATAAATCCCTGCTTCTATATTCAAGTCCTCTCAAAATAAATACCAACATTATATTTGCCTTCCTAACTACTGACTCAACCTCCAAGTTTACCTTGAGAAAATCCTGGACTAGAACTCCCAAGTCCCTTTCACTTCAGACTTCTAAATTTTCCCACAATGTAGAAAGTAGTCCATGCCTTTATTCTTCCTACCTAAATGCATGACCTCACACTTTCCCACATTGTACTCCATCTGCCACTTCTTTACCCACTCCCCTGACCTGTCCAAATCCTTCTGCAGCCTCCCCTCCTCCTCAATGCTATCTGTCCCTCTACCTCCCTTTGTATCATCTGCAAACTTATCCAGAATGCCCTCAGTTCCTTCATCTGATCGTTAATATATAAAGTGAAAAGATGTGATCCTCAAACTGTTCCTTGTGAACACTACTTGTCACCGGTTGCCATCCCTATTGTCTACTTTCTGCCAAACAGCCAAGCTTCTATCCTTGCCTCGAATACCATGGGTCCTTATCTTAGTCAGCAGCCTCCTGTGTAGCACCTTATCTAGATAGATAGCATCCATTGGCTCTCCTTGGTCTCACCTGCTCATTACCTCCTCAGTGAATTCTAGCAGATTTGTGAGGCATGACCTCCCCTTGATGAAACCTGGCTGACTTTGCCTTATTTTACCATACACTTCCAAGTATTCAGAAATCTTGTCATTTACAATGGACTCCAAAATCTTACCCAAGACCAAGGTTAGGCAAATCAGCCTACAGTTTTCCATCTTTTGCATTCCTCCCTTTTTAAACAGGGGTGCTATGTTAGTGATTTTTGAGTCCTCTGGGACCCTCTCTGACTCTAGCGACTCCTGAAAGATCACCTCCACAATCTCTTCAGCTATCTCCCTGAGAACTTTGGGGTGTAATTTACATGGTCCAGGTGATTTATCCACCGTCAGGCCATTCAGTTTTTCTAGCACCTTCTCCTTGGTGAGGGCCACCAAACTCAGCTCTGCCCCCGATTATCTTGAATTTTTAAGATACTACTCATATCTTCCATTGTGAAGACTACTCAGCCACCTGAGTCCCTCTGTATCAGACCATTTTGCAGTC
This sequence comes from Hemiscyllium ocellatum, assembly GCF_020745735.1. Lineage (NCBI taxonomy): Eukaryota > Metazoa > Chordata > Chondrichthyes > Orectolobiformes > Hemiscylliidae > Hemiscyllium > Hemiscyllium ocellatum. The sequence continues at coordinate 107,722,274 of NC_083409.1, forward strand.
CCTCTTCCTTTACGTAATATTATGCTTTTCAATTCTTCCTACCAAAATGTCCAATCTCAAATTTGCCCACATTATACTTCATCTGCCAAATCTTTGCCACTCAATTATTCTGTTTCTATTCCCATTGTATCCACCTTATAAATTGGCCTCCCAACATCTTGTGTATGGTTAGCAAATTTTGATACAATGCAGTCCGTCCATTCATCCATGTCACTAACATAGTTATCACTAAAACTTTACGTTACGCATTGATGTTAAACATTTGGTTTAGATCTTGAAACTCAAATGTTAAGCTATGATCCAAGGTCGGCACAACATCAAGGGCCGAAGGGACTGTACTGTGCTATGTTCTATGTTCTATAAGGCAGGTGCAACGCAACTCTTCCAGGATTGGTCTGAGGTGTACAATGTCAGAAGCCACACAAGATTAGATTAGATTACTTGCAGTGTGGAAACAGGCCCTTCGGCCCAAGTCCACACCGACCCGCCGAAGCGCAACCCACCCATACCCCAACATATACCCCTTACCTAACACTATGGGCAATTTAGCATGACCAATTCACCTGACCCACACATCTTTGGACTGTGGGAGGAAACCGGAGCACCCGGAGGAAACCCACGCAGACACGGGGAGAACGTGCAAACTCCACACAGTCAGTCACCTGAGGTGGGAATTGAACCCAGGTCCCTGGTGCTGTGAGGCAGCAGTGCTAACCACTGTGCCACCGTGCCGCCCCAAAATGTGCAAACTCTGGACAGACAGTTGCCTGAGGCTGGAATCGAACCCTGGTCTCTGGCACTGTGAGGCTGTGGTACTAACCACTGAGCTATCATGCCACTCACAACACCAGGTTATAGTCCAACATCATGGATTATACATGATATAATTATGTATAGTGACTAGACATGACTGTACGTGATGAGGTCTATAACATAAGATCTCTACATCATGAAGTCTACAATATAGAGGGTGAACTTCCAGGGGAAGCATCATTCAGGCATTACAGATATTAGAAGTTTCAGTTTCTTTGAGCACCCTAATAAATTAGCGATAAGGGAAGATTGCTGGAAATGGGTAAAGGCTACTTAATTGGGCACGATATTTGGAGACAATATTGTCTGACGTGAAAACCTCCACAAACATGCCAAACTAAGTTGGTAACCTATGAAAATATGGACAAGGATATCAAGGAGAATGGACATAACTGCTTCCAGGGTACAGTGGCCTTAGCCTTTACCATCTAGCCTCTGGAGTGGGACTTGAACTCATCACTTTTGGGCTCAGAATGTGCTATCAAATGAACAGTGGCTGAAATGAAACTTTTCCCAGACCACGCAAGCTAAAAGTAGCTTAATCCCAAAGCAGTCAGTCTAGTGCAAGGAAGCTGGATCTCCTGGGACACCAAGCATTGGGATCAATGCCAGTAACCCAACCAATTTCAACTGTCCTGCAATCACAAGGCATCAGAAATAGGAAACATTTTGCTTATTGCCAGAAACTGACAGCAGGACAGAAATGGATTGATGCCATCATGTCATAAAGCATGGGTGTTGGTGAGTCCCCAAGTAAAATCAGAATATTCCCTCCAGTTTACTGAAAATAAGGTACAAGACGATGCTGAGTAAAAGTGCCTCATTTTGATCTGTCATTGTGATATGTGCATGTCTCCAGAAAGTTCCATGGAAGCACTGCTTCCTTTTGCCTTACAGAAATCACTGGCCAATAAGATCATAAGAACCAGGAGGTAGAGAAGGCCATTCAGCCCTTCAACTAGGAGAAAGTGAGGACTGCAGATGCTGGAGATCAGAGCTGAAAAATGTGTAGCTGGAAAAGCGCAGCAGGTCAAGCAGCATCCAAGGAGCAGGAAAAGGATTCCTGAAGAAGGGCTTATACCCAAAATGTCAATTCTCCACTCTTTGGATGCTGCCTGACCTGCTACGCTTTTCCAGCAACACATTTTTCAATTCAGCCCATTTGATACAATCCTGGCTGATCTCATCTCAGCCTCAACTCCACTTTCCTGCCCGCTCCCCATCTCCCTTCAACCCATTACTAATTAAATATCTGGCCATCTCCTCCTCAAATTTATTCAGTGTCCCAGCATCCACTGCATTTTGGGGTAGTGATTCCACAGATTCATAACCGTTTGAGGCTTACTGCTGTCTGATGTACAAGATGAAGGTTTTAATTAGTGGACTGTTGAGAATGCAGTAACCTGCCTTCTCAGGTAGACGTCAAGGATTGTGTAGTTCGACTGCAAAGAAATGCAGGGGCGTTTTCCCTAGTTATCCCTCAGTTGGCGTCACTTTTGAATAAGAATTAGGTCATTGATTTTGGTGAAAAGCGAGATACTAGAACATAGAACATTACAGCACAGTACAGGCCCTTCAGCCCTCGATGTTGCACCGACCTGTGAAACCAATCTGAAGGCCATCTATCCGACACTATTCCATTTTCATACATATGTCTAACCAATGACCATTTAAATGCCCTTAAAGTTGGTGCGTCTACTATTGTTGCAGGCAGTGTGTTTCACGCCCCACTACTCTCTGAGTAAAGAAACTATCCCTGACATCTGTCCTATATCTATCACCCCTCAATTTAGAGCTATGCCCCCTCGTGCTAGCCATCACCATCTAAGGAAAAAGGCTCTCACTGTCCACCCTCTCTAACCCTCTGGTTATCTTATATATCTCAATTAAGTCACCTCTCAATCATTGTCTCTGTAACGAAAACAGGCTCAAGTCCCTCAGCCTTTCCTGATAAGACCTTCCCTCCATACTAGACAGCAGCCTAGTAAATCTCCTCTGCACCCTTTGCAATGCTTCCACATCCTTCCTATAATGCGGTGACCAGAACCGTACACAATACTCCAAATGTGGCCGCACCAGAGTTTTGTACAGCTGCAACATGACCTCATGGCTCTGAAACCTAATCCCTCTACTAATAATAGCTAACACACTATATGCCTTAACCCTGTCAACCTGGGTGGCAATTTTCGGAATCCGTGTACATGGACACCAGGATCTCTCTGCTCATCGACGTGATCAAGAATCTAGCCCAGTACTCTTTATTCCTGTTGCTCTTTCCAAAGTGAATCACCTCACACCTTTCCACAATAGACTCCATTTGCCACCTCTCATCCCAGCTCTGCAGCTTATCTATGTCTCTCTGTAACCTGAAACATCCTTCGGCACTATCCACAACTCCACTGACCTTAGTATCATCTGCAAATTTACTAACCCATTCTTCTACACCCTCATCCAGGTCATTTATAAAAATGACAAACAGCAGTGGCCCCAAAACAAGTCCTTGCAATACACCACTAGTAATGAATGTTTCCCATCAATCGCCACCCTTTGTCTTCTTTCAGCTAGTCAATATCTGATCCAAACCATTAAATCACCCTCGATCCCATGCCTCTGTATTTTGTGCACTAGCCTACTGTGGGGATGCTTATCAAACACCTGATTGAAATCCATATACACCACATCAACTGCTTTACCCACAAGCACCTGTTTGGTCACCTTCTCAAAAAACTCAATAAGGTTTGTGCGGTATGTCCTACCTTTCCCAAAACCATATTGACTATCCCTAATCAATTTATTTCTCTATAGATGGTTATAAATCCTATCTCTTATAACCTTTTCCAACATTTTACCCATAACTGAAGTAAGGCTCACTGGTCTATAATAACCAGGGTTGTCTCTACTCCCCTTCTTGAACAAGGGAAAAACATTTGCTATCCTCTAGTCTTCTGGCACTATCCTGTAGACAATGACCACATAAAAAACAAAGCCAAAGGCTTTGCAATCTCCTTCTGGCTTCCCAGAGAACGCTGGGTTAAATCCCATTCAGCCCAGAGGACATACCTACTTTCACACTTTCCAGAATTGTTAAAACCTCCTCCTTGTGAACCTCAATCCTATCTAGTCTAGTAGCCTGTATCTCAGTATTCTCCTCGACAATGTTGTCTTTTTCTAGAGTGAATATTGAGGAAAAATATTCACTTAGCACTTCCCCAAACTCCTCAGACTCCACGCACAACTTCCCACTACTATTCTTGATTGGCCCTAATCTTACTCCCATCATTCTATTATTCCTAATATGCCGATAGAAAGCTTTAGGATTTCCTTGATCCTATCTGCCAATGACTTCTTATGACCCCTCCTGGTTCTTCTCAGCTCTCTCTTTCGGTCTTTCCTGGCTAACCTGCAACTCTCAAGTGCCCTAACTGAGCCTTCACATCTCATCCTAAGGTAAGCCTTCTTCTTCACCTTGACAAGAGATTCAACTTCTTCAGTAAACCATGGCTCCCTCGATCGAACACTTCCTCCCTGACTGACAGATATATACGTATTAAAGACAAGCAGTAGCTGTTCCTTCAATAAGCTCCACATTTCAATTCTGCCCATCCCCTGCTGTTTCCTTCCTCATCCTATGCATCCTAAATAGAACATAGAACATAGAACAATACAACACAGAACAGGCCCTTCGGCCCACGATGTTGTGCCGAACATTTGTCTTAGCTTAAGCACCTATCCATGTACCTATCCAATTGCCGCTTAAAGGTCACCAATGATTCTGACTCTGCCACTCCCATAGGCAGCGCATTCCATGCCCCCACCACTCTCTGGGTAAAGAATGTACCCCTGACATCCCCCCTATACATTCCACCCTTCACCTTAAATTTATGTCCCCTTGTAACGCTCTGTTGAACCTGAGGAAAAAGTCTCTGACTGTCTACTCTATCTATTCCCCTGATCATCTTATAAACCTCTATCAAGTCACCCCTCATCCTTCGCCATTCCAATCAGAAAAGGCCTAGCACTCCCAACCTTTCCTCATATGACCTATTCTCCATTCCAGGCAACATCCTGGCAAATCTCCTCTGCACCCTCTCCAAAGCTTCCACATCTTTCCTAAAGTGAGGTGACCAGAACTGCACACAGTACTCCAAATGTAGCCTTACCTAGGTCCTGTACAGCTGCAACATCACCTCACGACTCTTGAATTCAATCCCTCTGCTAATGAACGCCAAAACACCATAGGCCTTCTTACAAGCTCTATCCACCTGAGTGGCAACTTTCAAAGAGCTATGAACATAGACCCCAAGATCCCTCTGTTCCTCCACCTTACTAAGAACCCTACCATTAACCCTGTATTCTGTATTCTTATTTGTCCTTCCAAAATGGACAACCTCACACTTGACAGGGTTGAATTCCATCTGCCACTCCTCAGCCCATCTCTGTATCATATCTAAGTCCCTTTGCAGCTGACAACAGCCCTCCTCACTATCCACAACTCCACCAATCTTGCTTAATCACATCATAATTGCCTTTCCCCCATCTATAGACCTTGCCCTGTGGTATATACCTATCCTTTTCACCGCTAATGTAACCATAACTGAATTGTGGTCACTATCATCAAAGTACTCACCTCCCACCAAATCTAACACCTGGCCAGGTTCATTACCCAGTACTAAATCCAATGTGGCCTCACCCCTTGATGACCTATATACATATTGTGTCAGGAAACTGTCCTGCACACAGTGGACAAAAACTGACCTATCTAAAGTACTCCAACTCTAGTATTTTCAGTCAATATTTGAAAAGTTAAAGCCCCCATAACAACTACCCTGTTACTCTCGCTCCTGTCGAGAATCATCTTTGCCATCCTTTCCTCTACATCCCTGGAACTATTCGGAAGCCTACAGAAAACTCCCAACAGGGTGACCTCTCCTTTTCTGTTTCAACCATCAGCCCATACTACCTCAATAGATGAGTCCTCAAACATCCTTTCTGCCACTATAATACTCTTCTTGACTAACAATGCCACACCTCCCCCTCTTGTACCGTCATCTCTGTTCTTACAGATTCCAGCATTTAGATGTTTCAGTAACAACTATTCCTGTCCCTGATCTATCCATGTCTCCAAAATGGCCACAACATTAAAGTTCCAGGTACTAACCCATGCTGCAAGTTCACTCACCTTATGGGTTATCCTGACGTTGAAGTAGACACACTTCAAAACACCTTTCTGCTTGCAGGTGCACTCTTGTGACCTTGAAACCTTATTTCTGACCTCACTCCTCTGAACCTCCTGTCTGTCTCTCTATCTCTCACTCTCTCTGTTCAGCCTGATACAATTACAAAGGAACCAATATCTAGTTACTTATATCATTAACTTCATAAGATCTTCCTGTGCTCAAAACTGCCTATGGCATTTCCTAAGTTACAACTGGTACCCGTTTCAAAAGCACTTACAGTCATAGAGGTGTACGACATGAAAATGGTCCATGCCGAGCAAATATCCTAAATTAATCTAATCCCATTTGTCAGCATTTGCGCCATGTCCCTCTAAATACTTTCTATTCATATACCCATCCAGATGCCTTTTAAATGTTGGAGTTGTACCAGTCTCCACCACTTCCTCTGGCAGCTCATTCCATGCACACACCACCCACTGTGTGAAAATGTGGCCCCTTTTAAATCTTTCCTTCCTCATCTTAAAGCTGTGCCCTCTAGTTTTGAATTCCACTGCCCTGAGAAAAAAAACTTGTCTGTTTATCCTATCCATTCCCCTCATGATTTTATAAACCTCATTAGGTCACCCCTCACCCTCCGATGCTCCAGTCTATTCAGCCTCTCCCTATAGCTCGAACCCTTCAACCCCAGCAACATCCTTGTAAATCTTTTCTGAATCCTTTCAAGTTTCACAACATCTTTCCTATATACTTCGATGGCATTAGATTAATTAAGAGTGTGTGGAAAGGGGCTGATATTGTGGTACTGTTGTATTGTCACTGAGCTCGTAATGCCTTGTTCCAGCCAATAGTTCTGAAGTTATGAGTACAGATTCGACCATGAGAGATGGTGAACGTTAAGTTTGATGCTGACTTGAACAAAGCCATTGTTAATTGTCATTAAAAAAGAACAAACTTAACTGGTTTATTATTGTCCCTTAGGAAAGGGGATATGCCACCTCTATCAGATCTGACCTACATGTGACTCCAGAAGCACAGCAACGTGTTTTTGTTTAGTTTCCCTACAGTGTGGAAACAGGCCCCTCGGTTGACTCTTATCGTAGAATCCCAGCAATGGGGAAGCAGGCCATTTGGCCCATCAAGTCCACACTGAACCTCTGAAGAGCATCCCGTCCAGACCCAACCTCCCCCACCCTAACCAATCCCTATAACGTACATTTCTTGTGGCTTACCCATATAACCTGTACATCTTTGGACTGTGGGAGGAAACCAGAGCACCCAGAGGGGACCCATGCAGACACAGGGAAAACATGCAAACTCTACACTGACTGCTGAGGAATTGAACTTGGCTGCCTGATACTGTGAGGCAGCATTATTACCACTGAACCAGTGGACTGCCCTTTGGGAAAATTAGGGATGAGCAACAAATGCTGACCTAGCCAGCAATGTACACGTTCCTTGAACAAATATTTAACAAGATCTTACGTAAATGCTGTTTTTTCCTTCTTCTTTGGAAACGAAGTACATGGCAAACATATTAAGCTCGCAATTATGCTGCTTGCAATTAAAATCAGGCATTTCACACTTGTTAAGCTGCCTTTTTTTTTACACTGTTACAGACTGTGATTTTCATGTGTACAGTTTTAAATGTCCCTCCATTAATTTGGCATTCTCAAACCTGCATTGCTTCTCTTTGGAGCACTGTATTAATATAAAAGTTCTCTTTCAACAATTAAGAAGTAGTGCTGCTCCTGAATTCAAGAACCTAATAGCTCTTCAAGTGTGCTTCTGAAGTTTTTCTCACTATTGATTGCTCAGCTTGAATCCATTCTCAAAACGTGTGGCACTGGAAAAGCACAGCCGGTCAGGCAGCATCTGAGGAGCAGGAGAGTCGATATTTCAAGTATTAGCCCTTCATCAGGAATGTGGGGGGCTGCCTTAAAGAGGCTGAGAGATAAATGGGAGGAGGTTAGGGTTGGGGGGAAGGTAGCAGGGAAGCGATAGGTAGATGAAGATGGAGGGTGATGTTGATAGGTCAGAGAAGAGGGTGGAACGGATTGGTGGGGAGGAAGATGGACAGGTAGGACAGTTCAAGAGGACAGTGCTGAGTTGGAGGGTTGGATCTGGAATGAGGTGGTGGGAGGGGAGATGAGGAAACTGGTAAAGTCGACGTTGATCCCTATGGTTGGAGGGTCCCAAGGCAGAAGATGAGGTGTTATTCCTCCAGTCGTCGGGTGGCTTGGATTTGGCGGTGTATTGGGAGGGGAGAGTTGAAGTGGTTGGCCACAGGGCAGTGGGGTTGTTTGGTGAGTGTGTCTTTGAGATGTTCCCTGAAATGTTCCATGAGTTGGTGTCCTGTCTCCACAATATAATGGTGACCACACTGAGAGCAACAGACACAGTAAATGAGATTTTTGGATGTGCAGGAAAATCTCTGCCGGATGTGGAAGGATCCTTTGGGGTCTTTGATGGACGTGAGGGGGGGAAGTATGGGAGGAGGTTTTAGACCCCGTGTGGTAGCAGGGGCATTCACTGTCCCACTGGCAGAGTCCCCTGCTCTTCCTAGCATTCTTTGTTTCTGAAATTGACTTGTACTTCATTGCATCAGGACAGTTGGTTCTTCAAATGGAACTGAAAATGTGTTGCTGGTTAAAGCGCAGCAGGTCAGGCAGCATCCAAGGAACAGGAATTTAGACGTTTCGGGCACAAGCCCTTCATCAGGAACCAAATTCAAACCAAATAAATTGAAATGAGAGTGGCTTCCTGCCTGGATGTAAAATGCCGTGATGTCCAGACATCTTTGAAATACGAAGCAGTTGTAATCTGGAATTAAAACAAAAAATGTTGGGGAAACTCCACAGATTTGGCAGCATCTGTGTAAAAAGAATCAGAATTAACATTTTGTTCCAGAATTTGAATCTCCTTTCCTCACTTCCATATTGATAAACACTAAAATTCATGATTGGTCACAATAAGTCATGAGGGAGTAAATATTGTTACAGTACATCTGAAGTAGTTTGCCATATTGCTGGTCATCTGTTTTGATGAGGAAACATTTGCAGGGTTGTGAAGAAAAGACAGGGAGGCGAGAATTTCCTCAGGTACAGAGTTGGCGTGGATACAGTGGGCCAAATAGTCGCTTCCGATGTTGTCATTCTTCTGCTGTTCTATAAAAGTGAGACATGTTCCAAAGTAAAATCAAAAAGTCAAAATGCAAACTGGTTTGAGTGGAAAGCTGTTCTGCAGAAATATTGTTGATTTGCAATCGTTGTTTCTTTTTATCTTCCCTTTTTATTCATGCACTTACTTTTGAGGAAACTAAGACAGAAACTGCTGGAGAATCTCAGCAGGTCTGGCAGCATCTGTAGAGAAAAAAAAAACCAGGTCAATGATTCAAGTTCATATTCCCTTCTTCGGAACAGAAATGAATTCAAGTTGCACCAGCTACAATCATTGAGATTCGAACCCACGCCCTCAAAGCATTCACCTAGGCATCTGGATTATGAGTCAATGGATATTACCACCATCTACTATTCCATCATCTTTCCCCACACCCTTGCAAATATCTCTTCCAAATCTGCTTTGAAAGTTTCTTTTAAAAATAAAATTGCCTTCCATGGGCCGGTGTGGTGGCTCAGTGGTTAGCACTGCTACCTCACAGTGCCAGAGACCTGGGTTCACATCCAGCTGTCTGTGACAGGTGACTGTCTGTGTGGAGTTTGCCCATTCTTTCCATGTTTGTGTGGGCTTCCTTCAAGTATTCTGATTTTTCTCTGACAGTTCAAACATGTGCTGGTTAGGTGGATTGGCCATGCTAAATTGCCCATAGTGTGCAGAGTGGGTAGGTTAGTCATAGAGAATGCAGGGATGTGGTAGGGTGAGGTAAGATGCACTGAGGGTCTGCGTGGACTCAATTGTCCAAATGACCTGTTTCCACAGTGTAGGGATCCTATGATCCTTTTTCAGGCAATGCATTTCAGATCATAATTCACTGTCGCCTCTTTCTCCACTTGTCTCCCCTCTTTGAATGTTCTGCCAATTATCTTAAACCTGGATTCCCTTAAATTATCAACCTCTTTGCCGGTTTCTCCATTTTCTGCTATTCAGTCATGAACTAGGCAAAGCCAAAACGTTGTGTATTTCTTCCCAAGCTTTTCTGCCCTGGAGCAAGACATGGTCATGAGAGATGACGTTTTTCCCAACAAGCAGCAATGGATTCATGGTCATCATTAGACTCTTACTTCTAGATTTTTGATCACATTAAAATTCCACCATCTGCCATGGCAGGATTCAAGCCCGGCTCCCCAGACATTTTCTGTGTCGAGAGTCTAGCGATAATGCCAGTAGGCCATTGCCTCTCCAGGACACTGGGGATGATCAGATCAGCCATGATGGTCATAGAATGAAGGAGCAGACTCAATGGGCTAAATGACCTACTTCTGTTCCTACATTCATCCCATTGACATTTCTATGGGTCTAGAGTTGCATGTGGGCCAGACGCTGGGAAGAAAGACAGATTTCTTGCTGTAAAGGAAACTAATTTAATCAGTTTGTTTTTTTAAGATGTCATTATCTGGCAATTTCATGGTCACCATGAGATTGCCATTGTATTTCTGATGTATTCATTAAGTTTAAATCGCTCTGGGCAATGGGATTGAAGTTTGTAATTCCAGATTATTCTTCTGGTCTCTGGTATACTCCTCTAACGACGTTCCTGTTTTACTGGGGGTTAAAAGCCCTTTCATTAAACTTGATCTCAAACTTCTTTACTGTGAGAACAGCAAGCCCCAGTATCGCCAATTTCTACACACAGCTGAAAACGCTCATTGAAACAAACTTGAAATTGATTTTTCTCCACCAATAGGCCTGGGTTCAAGTCCTACCTGCTCCTGAGATAATTGGAGCTGAGGCCATGAAAAGATCAGTCATGATCTGATTGGATGACAGAGCAGGCTCGAGGGGCCAGATGGCCAACTCCTGCTCTTAGTCCTTAAGTTCTTATAGAGTGTGCAATAACATCTCAAAAGACATTGTTTGAAAAATATCTCTAATAACACAATGGAGAATGAAATTTATTTCAAGCAGAAGGCTATCCCACAGTAACATGTTAAAAACATTGAAAGCAAGGTATTCTAACGGGGGGCGGGGGGGTCTTGTAGCATGATGGTAATGTCTTTAGCTCTGCACCAGGAGGCCTGAGTTCCAGTCCTGTTTGTTCAAATACCTCTGAACAGGTTGATCAAAACTAATTGCAGCCTGATGCTTCAGATCAGGTGCAGAGTCCATCTCACACAGGGTTAAACCTGCCTTTTCTCTCTCCTCGTCACTGGTTTATTTTTGAAGTTTCCATTTCGGATTTGCATCACTTCTCTGATGTTGCTTTTCATCCACAGCATCACCTCTAACTTTCACAAAACAAACTCAAACCCGTCAGGTTGAACACGTTCCGACACAGCAGTCAGTCCGTCAATGAAATGTTAGAGTAAGTGACTATGCAAACTGTGATCTTGTACAAGAAATTGTAAAGTGATATTTGATTCTGTAAAGATGTCAGAGAGATGTTTATAGATGTACAATTGAAATGATGTGTGTATGGTGTCAGTGTATGTGTGCTTTGTGTATGTCAGTGTGTGTGAGAGAGTGTCTATGTGTGAGTGTGTGTGTCTGTGTGTGTCTGTGTTTTGTGTGTGTGTCACTATGTGTGCTTTGTGCATGTCAGTGTGTGTATGTGCACATGTGTCTGTGGGTGTGTGTGTGTGCATGTGTGTGTCTGTATGTGTGTGTATGCTTTGTGTGTGTGTCAGTGTACGTGTGCTTTGTGTGTGTCCGAGCATGTGTGTGTGGCTGTTCACTGTCATTGTGTTTGTATGTGCGTAAGTGTGTTTTGTGTGGGTGAGAATGTGTGTGTCACTGTGTGATGTGTGCATATGTGTGTCTGCGAATAGTGTCAATTTATGTGTATTTTGTGTATGTGTGTGTGTATGTGTGTTTTATGTGTGTGAGAGTGTCCATTTGTGTGTGTGACTATATTTGTATGTGTAAATATGCGGTGTCTGCATGTGTGTGTGTCTGTGTATGTGTGTGTGTGCATGTGTGTGTGAAAGAGAGAGAGAGGCATGTATACAATATTAATTGGGAATTTCAACTTCATGGTGAAGCCAAGCTGCGAGTGAGGGGTGTGGGGAGCTGTGGACATATGGTCAGAAATAAAGGTGACAATGCTGGGGTTTAAATTCACCACCTCCAGGAGAACCAAATGTGCATTGAGAGATAAGCAGGGACAAGCTCAAAATAACAGATCCAAATTGGCACAGGTTTCTCTTTTATATTTTCTGCACGTGAAATTTGTGATCAACTCGCAATTAGCACCTTTGCTGATCAAGTCTTTTGTCGGAATGCAGCTGGCTGTCTGAAGATGACAGCAATTGCTTCAGCACGGCTTTTTCTTCCTTGTGTGGGGAGGGGTGGAGGGAGGGGAATTGAATCTTTGTGTGTTGTGCTGCTGGTTCTGTCATTTAAAGAAACGGCTGTCTCCCTGTGAAAGGCACTGCCGTGAAGGAAGGGTAGATGTGCAACCAAGGTTTACTGCTGATGCTCTGCAGCTGGCATTTACAATCCAAACAGGGGAGCACCAGGAGCCTGCAGTGTCTGATGACACGCTCAATGTTATCATGAATATGATGGCATTCTGCGTTTTGATATTCCATATGCCTGACATACTATAATTTTAATGAAAAGACCATTCCAAAAGCAGCTTAATACATTTACATTGCCTCTTTACAAGAGGACTTAAGATCTGCCTGGCAAATATCTTTTTTTTTAAATTACCCCTGCTAAATATTTTATGATCTTATAGACTAAAAGCCACAAAGGTCAGCTTGCTTTGCATTATGTAGGAATCAATGTCGTGCACAGTAATCCAGTTTAACTCTTTGAGGGCCAGAGGCTGCTTTGCTGAAGGACAATTTATCACCTTTTAGCACATTTTGACAGGTTCAGTTGGCTAGATGTGGTGCAAAACTCTGCCAATGCTGTGGGTTCAAATCATGGTACCAACTGAGGTCTGTTTTCCATCTTGTCTCCATGTTTGATGCAGAGTGGTGTCCCTTGAGCTCAGTGCCCCCCCTCCAACAGAGAATGGACTGTGGCTAATTGCCTACAAAATTGCATTCTTGAGATCGTGGAAAGTAACCTCCATTTGGAAAAAGCCCAGATATCATTTAAAAACCGAAAGAACTGCGGATGCTGTAAATCAAAAACAAAAGTAGAAATTGCTGGAGAAGCTCAGCAGGTTTGGCAGCGTCTGTGGAGAGAAATCAGAGTTAACTTTTCAGATCGAATAAACCTTTCCTCAGAACAGTATATTTTTGTTCCCGATAGTATTTGTTGGAAGCTTGGAAGAGAAGAAAGAAATGACATTCTTTGTAAATGCAATTTAGCATGTTCTTATTTGCAACGGCAGTGAATACAGACCCCTGTTTTCATCATTGTCATTGTTTCATGCTCATTCATGCAAGCAAACTTGCCCTCACACTTGGTCTATCTCGGTTTCCCTTTGTCTCAGACACCATCAAAGAATGCAACAGGATCAGGAATTTTTGTGAATTTTCTGTGTATCCGGAAGTGGTCAGAGTTTCTTCTTTTTCAATACAGAATCTCTCACTGGGAAGTTCTGCATTATTACTCTTGAGGGCTTCGACTAAAGCCCAGTTGTGTGCTTCCTTTATTTATCCGGAACCAATCTCATTGAAATTTAAATCCACTGGGAATCATGAGGTCCATTTGTGTTTGCGGCTGATTTGCCCAAATGATTTTTGATTTGTTTAGTTCCTCCCTCAGATGGAACCTGTTTCTCACTCTGTCTGCTATGCAGAGGCCCAGTGCACCAGCTGTCCTGCTGTACCTTATTCAAATGATTGACTCCAGACATTCATCCCCCTGGGACTGTGGAGGCTGAAGGCAGCATCCCGACAGCACTCCTAGAATGTGATGGAGCTTTGGGATTCCATCCCATAATGTGCAGGGAGAGAGATTTTCTGTTGAGTATGGTGTGGGGAGTAGGAGATGGGCGAGGTCTGACTGAGTGAGAGAAACTCAGAATGCCATTCACAAATGATCCCCCAGGCCACACAACAATGTGACTTGGAAATATATCATCACACCTTCATTGTTTGCTGGGTCAAAGCCCTGAATCTTCCTGCATGACAGAATTCTAGGGTCTCAATTGCTTGCGAATACAAGGGTCTTGGCTGCAGGCTTTAAAACAGTAAGATCCTTTTTATTTTTGAGGAGATACATTATCTCATTTTCTACTCAGGCACTTAACAGGCAGTGCCAGGTCATTCCATGGGATCTAGGACCCCACCTGGTGTCCTCAAGGGAAACAATGGCTGCAGCCTATGTTCAGTACACCTGAGGCCTTGGGGCATCACTGGAGGCCAGACCACAGGGTCAGTGATGGCCGGAGATGATGATGGGGGTGGACAGTGTTAATGGAGGACAGTAGTTAGCAGCCAGGACACCGATGTGGTGCTCAGTGACTTCCGCGCTTCCTGGTCTCTATCAAGCACTGCACACCTCTGGCTGGGGACTGTATCCCCAAGAATTCTCCAGTGTCCCTTCGGGGGCATTTCTGATTTGCGTCCCACTTGGTGAGTACGCCTCATCATTCACCATTCCGTTAGCAGTGATTGAAGTCCTTACCAGGGGTTTGGTTATAGTCATAGAGATTCACAGCATGGAAACAGACCCTTCGGTCTAACTCGTCCACGCCGACCAGTTATCCTAACCTAACCTAGTCCCATTTGCCAGCACTTGGCCCATATCCTTCTCAGCCCTTCCTATTCATGTATCCATCCAGATGCCTTTTAAATGTTGCAATTGTATCAGCCTCCACCACTTTCTCTGGCAGCTCATTCCACACACGCACCACCCTCTGCGCGAAAAAGTTGTCCCTCAAGTCCCTTTTAACTGTCTCCCTAAACCTGTGCCCTTTAGTTTTGGATTCCCTCACCCTGGGGAAAGAGCTTGTCTATTTGTCCTATTCATGCCCCTCATGATTTTATAAACCCCTCAGCCTGTAACGCTCCAGGGAAAATAGCCCCAGCCTATTCAGCCTCTCCCTAAAGCTCCAATCCTGGCAACATCCTTGAAGAAATTGCTGACGTGAAGACCTCACTTCGCTAATGTTGGAAAGTAGGAAGAAATAAAGTAGGTTTCCACCCAGTTCCCGCACTTCTGGTTAATTGCAGCGCCTGCCCCCCACCCCGCCACCCCAACCTCTGATCATGTCATCAAGCCGGGGATGCCCAAGATTGAAGTGCAGGGGCATCAGGCTGTTTGCATTGCAACACAAGAATGCAGCTCACCACCACCTTACAGATGTGTCCCCATCAACCTGTTTGGAGATGTTATTACACATTGCTGGAACAGTACGGAGTCGAAACCAAACCCCCGGCTCAAAGTTAATAACACTACCACTACCACACCTCCACTATCTTATCAAGGACAATTAGGGATGGGTACCAAATGCTAGCTTTGCAGATGAAGCCCACCTCCTCTGAATAAATAAATAAAGAAAAGCCAACCCTTTAGAAATCACAGTGACAGAAACCCAGTTTGAAAGTAAAGATTTCACTGAAGCTGTTTCCCATCTTTTGGGTCAGAAGTGACCCCTAGTGGAAGGTTGTGTACCTGTTTCACGTTGCCAGGTGAATCAGGGTGGGTGCAAGTGATGAATAACTGTCTTCACAATGAATGTCCTTTCTCCTTTCCCCTGAGAATCCTCACCTTGGGTTTTCCTCGGGTGCTGCATTGATTCTTCGGCACATTGTCAGCAACATCCTCTTTCATGCACAGATGGTTTCAGCCATAACTAATCTGAGGGAGAGAGCAGATCTGCTCATATCAGGGAGTGGGTCTTGGAGTTGGACTTAATTTGACGCAAATATATCATAAGACAAAATCTGTGTAATTTTCTTTGAAGGATGGAAATGTAATAGCACTTAAACAAAAACTGAAGTTGCTGGCAAAACTCAGAACAATCCTGATGATGAGTCACCAGATCCGAAACGTTAACTCTGCTCTCTCCGCATTGATACTGCCTGACCCGCTGAGTTTCACCAGCAATTTCTATCATTACTTCAGATGTTGAGCACCTTAGTTCTTTGTTTTATATTAGAGCAGCACTTAAAAAGCACAGCCCCATCCAGCCAAATGACATAAATTGTTGTTCTGGGTTCTGAGGAAAGGTCACCGGACCCTAAACATTAACTCTGATTTCTCTCCACAGATGCTGCCAGACCTGCTGAGCTTTTCCAGTAATTTTATTTTAGAAATTGTAAAACTTGATGACCCATTGACCACCATTATTCACTCTGTTCACCAGTAATGCAAGTTGGCAGCAGTGTGTAGCTTTTTCAAAGTTTGTGGTAAGATTTGTAGCTCGGGTGCTTGTTGTTGTAGTTCTGTTCACCGAGTTGTGAATTTGTGTTGCAGACGTTTCGTCCCCTGTCTAGGTGACATCCTCAGTGCTTGGGAGCCTCCTGTGAAGCGCTTCTGTGATCTTTCCTCCTCCATTTGTAGTGGTTTGTCTCTGCCGCTTCTGGTTGTCAGTTCCAGCTGTCCGCTGCAGTGGCCGTATAGGGTCCAGGTCGATGTGCTTATTGATTGAATCTGTGGATGAGTGCCATGCCTCTAGGAATTCCCTGGCTGTTCTCTGTTTGACTTGTCCTATAATAGTAATGCCCCAGTCGAACTCATGTTGCTTGTCATCTGTGTGTGTGGCTACGAAGGATAGCTGGTTGTGTCGTTTCGTGGCTAGCTGGTGTTCATGGATGCAGATCATTAGCTGTCTTCCTGTTTGTCCTATGTAGTGTTTCATGCATTCCTTGCATGGGATTTTGTACACTACATTGGTTTTGTTCATGCAGGGTATCGGGTTCTTCATCCTGGTGAGTTGTTGTCTGAGAGTGGCTGTTGGTTTGTGTGCTGTTATGAATCTTAGTGGTCGCAGTAGTCTGGCTGTCAGTTCGGAAATACCCTTGCTGTATGGTAGTGTGGCTAGTCCTTTGGGTGGCGGCATGTCCTCATTCCGTTGTCTTTCCCTTAGGCATCTGTTGATGAAATTGCGCGGGTATCCGTTTTTGGCGAATACATTTTATAGATGTCCTCCTTCCTCTTTTTGCAGTTCTGGTGTACTGCAGTGTGTTGTGGCCCTTTTGAACAGTGTCTTGATGCAACTTCTTCTGTGTGTGTTGGGGTGGTTGCTTTCGTAGTTCAGGACTTGGTCTGTGTGTGTGTCCTCCCTGTATACCTTTGTGGTGAATTCTCCGTTCGGTGTTCTTTGTACCATTACGTTCAGGAATGGGAGTTGGTTGTCCTTTTCTTCCTCTCTCGTGAATCGGATTCCTGTGAGTGTGGCGTTGATGATCCGGTGTGTGTTCTCTATTTCTGTGTTTTTAATGATCACAAAGGTGTCATCCACATATCTGACCCAGAGTTTGGGTTGAATTCATTAGAGAGGAAGGAAAGGATAACCAACTCCCATTCCGAGACTTGAGTTCGACTGGGACAACACTACTATTATAGGACAAGTCAAACAGAGAACAGCCAGGGAATTCCTAGAGGCATGGCACTCATCCACAGATTCAATCAATAAGCACATTGACCTGGACCCAATATACCGGCCACTGCAGCGGACAGCTGGAACTGACAACTGGAAGCAGAGACAAACCACTATAAATGCCGGAGGAAACATCACAGAAACTCTTCACAGGAGGCTCCCAAGCACTGAGGATGTCACCTAGACAGGGGACGAAACGTCTGCAACACAAATTCCCAGCTTGGCGAACAGAACCACAACAGTGTGTAGCATCTATGGAATGCACTGCAGTATCTCACGAAGGCTCCTTCATTGTATATTTCCAAACCCATCAACTGTACTATAGTCATAGAGATGTACTGCATGGAAACAGACCCTGCGGTACAACTTGTCCTTGCTGACCAGATATCCTATATAAATCTGCTCCAATTTGTCAGCGTTTGGCCCATATCCCTCGAAACCCTTCCTATTCATATACCCATCCAGATGCCTTTTAAATGTTGTAATTGTACCAGCTTCCACCACCACCTCTGGCTCATTCCATACACGTACCACCCTCCGCGTAAAGAAGTTGTCCCTTAGGTCCCTTTTAAATCTTTCCCCTCTCACTCTAAACCTATGTGTTTTCATTTTGGACTCCCCCACCCCTGGGAAAAGACCTTGGCTATCTACCCTATCCGTGCCTCTCATGATTTTATGAAGGTCGCCCCTAAATCTCCAACGCTCAAGGGAAAGTAATCCCAGCCTATTCAGCCACTCCCTATAGCTCAAACCCTCCAACTCTGACAACATCCTTGTAAATCTTTTCTGAACTCTTTCAAGTTTCACAACATCCTTCCTATAAGAGCAACGTGAAGGACAATGGGAGTAGATGCATGGGGTCATCAATGTTGGCACATTACTCTCCAAGCCACTCAGCAACCAGATTTGGAAATATATTACTATTCCTTCACTATCACTGGTTACAATCCTGGAATTCCCTCCTTCACAGCATTCTGGATGTATGTACATCACAGGGACTGCAGTGGTTCAGGAATAAAACTGCGATCACCTCATTGAGGGTGACCAGCTTGGAATTTAGAGGTCTGGACTTTCCAGTGATGTCCAAACCAGTGATGTTAATTTCTTTCTTCTAATGCACAAGGTAATTTTGGATTCCTGGCATTGCCATTGCTAAGTGATGTGGAAGAAAGGGATTTTTAAACTGGGCAAGGCCATATATGATCCATTCGTTAGGCACTGAGTTATTTTTAATAACCAATACATATAGGCAGCTATAGTCAACTTTCATATTCCATTCCTTCCCATCTTACCATTAACCTCCAGGAAAATCCCAGCTGAAAGTCTTGGATGCTACAGAATGCACATGCCTTTCCCCCCTCCCCCAGTACAAGGACCTAGCATTTGGGTTGCGTGTGTGAGGTAATCGGAACTTCACCCCCATGAAACAGGTTCCGAGTGAAGTCTGCCTCTCTACTCGGTTTTAGAAACTGGAGTGGGCATTAGTGACTGGTGCATTTCATGCAATTTTAACTTTCATGTTACAATTTGATTGGTAAGTGGGCGATTCTGAAACATTTTGTGGCATTTTTGGGTAATTTCGTTCCAAGTGTTCACTTACCTTGTTCAGTTAAGTGTATTTTAATCAAATTGCAATGGTGTCATAATGAGTTTTGAGAACTCTCACCAATCCTTGCAGAGACACCTGTGATTTTTTTTTGCACCCTTCCAGTGTCCAGCTATATTATTTCGCTTTGAGAGGGAGGCTGAATGGGCAGCTTTACAATGAACATCTTCTGTCTTTTGTCAGGCTCAGTGTTTCTCTAGTTTTTATCTCAGGCAGGTGATAGTTGGATAAATTTGGTTTGTCTGCTCTGGTCGAGATAATCTTTTTACGTCTGATTTGAAATCGGTTCTAATGAAGAGTAATCTAATTTGGAACACTAACTCCCTTTCTCTCTCTGCAGATGTTGTCAGAGCTGCTGAGTTTCTCCAGCATTTTCAGTTTGTATTGTTAATATTTTGGGAACCTTAACATGAATGATCTTTTTTCCTGGGTTGCTGCAGCTATGCTCTGACAGGAGGCAATGGCCTGGTGGTATTATCACTGGACTGTTAATTCAGAGACCCAGGGAATGTTCTGGGGACACAGGTTTGAATCCCACCATGGCAAGTGGTGGAATTTGAATTTATTCAAATAAAAATCTGGAATTAAGAGTTTAATGGTGACAATGAATCCATTGTTGGAAAATTCCATCTGGTTTACAAATGTCCTTCAGGGAAGGAAACTGCCATCCTGACCTGGTCTGGCCAACATCTAACTCCAGATCCTTGACAATGTAATTGACTCCAAACTGCCCTCTGGGCAGTTAGAGATTGGCATTGAATGCTGACCCAGCTAGAGATGCCGACATCCTCTGAGTGAATATTGTGGAAAAGGAATTAATGCTTCAATTTCTGTGCAGTGCCAGAGAGTATGCAGCATTTTGGTAGGTCTGGGTTTTGGGCAATACAATTGAACCAGAACTTGGAGCATCGAAGGCTGAGGGGTGACCTTATAGAGGTTTATAAAATCATGAGGGGCATGGATAGGATAAATAGACAAATTCCCAACTTTAAGAGTGATCTTTGGATGGTGTGAGGCAGGATGGGGGCCTGGTGCTGTTCCTGAGACTGGAGGAACTGTGGTCATCTATTTAATCATGTCTCGGCTGTCGTCATTGACAAGAGGCTGATTTCTATCAAAGCACAATCAGCTCCTCTCAGCAGTTGCCAATTTAAGGCTTGAAGGGTAGTGAAGTTTATCTTTGGAACTGCAAGCTTAGGGGATGGTTGGTTGCCGGGGTGATAGGCTCTTCTGTCATCACTGCTTTCAATAACGTGATCTATGGATGCGCCTGTGGCGAGGGAAAGAGCTGAATCTCTGAAGAAAATTACTTGTACTCTGCCACAGCCTGGTGCTGCTTTGGTCTCTGTCACAAGTATCTTTCTTGTCAAGTGAAGGAGAGATACAACGGTCTCTTGACTTCCATAAACCCAGTACCAGTGTTTGTATTAGATAAATCTAACAACCATCGCCAGCCAACCTGCCTTTTGAGGATTATCAATGAATTCACACGATATTACTGCAGTTGTTTTATTCAACACTAGCAAGAGTTCTTGTGGCATTGGCTTATGCCAGACTTTTGCATAAGGACAGATGTGCAACACTCAGTGGATTACTCAGCAACGATTATAAAACCTTTCTAAAGACCGCAAATTGTTAAACCAAATTTTTAAACAATTTCCTGCATGGGATGTGGATGGCAGTAGCAAGACCAGCATTTGATGTGCATCCTTAATTGTCCATGAGTTGGGTGGCTTACTATGTCATCGCAGAGTGGAATTCAGAGTCAACGACATTGCTGTAGGTCTGGAATCGCACGGAGTCAGAGAGACGTACAGCACAGAAACAGACCCTTTGGTCCAACTCGTCCAGATATCCCAACCCAATCTAGTCCCACCTGCTAGCACCCAACCCATATCCCTCCAAACCCTTCCTATCCGTATACCATCCAAATGTCTTTTAAATGTTGCAATTGTACCAGCCTCCACCACTTCCTCTGGCAGTTCATTCCATACACATATCACCCTCTGTGTGAAAAAGTTACCCCTTAGGTCTCTTTTATATCTTTCCCCTCTCACCTTAAACCTATGCCCTCTAGTTCGGAACTCCCCGACCCCAGGGAAAAGACTTTGTCTATTTATCCTATCCATGTCCCTCATGATTTTATAAACCTCAATAAGGTCACCCCTCAGCCTCCAATACTCCAGGGAAAACAGCCCTTGCCTATTCAATCTCTCCCGATAGCTCAAATCCTCCAATCCTGGCAACATCCTTATAAATCTTTTCTGAACCCTTTCAAGTTTCACAACATCTTTCCGATAGGAAGGAGACCAGAATTGCACGCAATATTCCAACAGTAGCCTAACCAATGTCCTGTACAGCTGCTACATGATCTCCCAACTTCTGTACTCAATAGTCTGACCAATAAAGGAAAGCATACCAAATGCCTTCTTCACTATCCTATGTACCTGCGACTCCACTTTCAAGGAGCTATGAACCTGCACTCCAAGGTCTCTTTGTTCAGCAACACTCCCGAGAACCTTACCATTAAATGTGTAAGTCCTGCTAAGACTTGCTTTCCCAAAATGCAGCACCTCACACTTATTTAAATTAAACTCCATCTGCCACTTCTCAGTCCATTGGCCCATCTGATCTAAGATCCTGTTGTAATCTGAGGTAACCTTCTTCGCTGTCCACTACACGTTCAAATTTGGTGTCATCTGCAAACTTACTAACTATGCCTCTTATGCTCACATCCAAATCATTTTTATAAATGCTGAAAAGTAGTGGACCCAGCACCAATCCTTGTAGCACTTCACTGGTCACAGGCCTCCAGTCTACAAAACAACCCTCCACCACCACCCTCTGTCTTCTACCTTTGATCCAGTTCTGTATCCAAATGGCTAGTTCTCCCTGTCTTCCATAATATCTAACCTTGCTAACCAGTCTCCCATGTTGGCCAGAACCATGTAAAGACAGCAGATTTCCTTCCCTCAAGGATGTGAGGGAACCAGATGGGTTTTTATGACAATCAATTTTAGTTTCTCAGTCCCCACTACTGAGACTAAATTTATATTTCCAACACAGCAACTAAAATAGAAATTGCTGGAAAAACTCAGCAGGTCTGGCAGCATCTGTGAAGAGAAAACAGAATTCACATTTTGGGTTCCTTCCTCACTCGACCTGAAATGTTAACTCTGATTTCTCTCCACAGATGCTGCCGGACCTGTTGAGCTTTTCTGGCAATTTCTGTTTTTGTTTCTGATTTTCAGCATCCACAGTTCTTTCAGTATTTATTTCACTTTATTTTAGATGTGATCCATTGAATATCATTTTAGCTTGACCAGTGGATCTTGGAGAAAGTGAGGACTGCAGATGCCAGAGGTCAGAGTCAAAAAATGTGACGCTGGAAAAGCACAGTCGGTCAGGCAGCATCCGAGGAGCAGGAGAGTCAACGTTTCAAGCAAAAGCTCTTCATCCTGATGCTCATGCTTGAAGAGTCAACTGTCCTGATGCTGCTTGACCGTCTGTGCTGACCAGTGGATCGGTTGACTTTGCTGATGTTTGCAAAGTGATGTGCTGGTAACTGAAAAAAACTTGCAAGCACAGGTTCCAAGGCAGAAGCTGTTAGAATTCAGTAACCGGGTTTCCTCCTAATTGCTACTTTGCTGTAAAAATAAAGACAACAGATGGGAAATGATGAGACAAAGGTGTCACTGTTAGTTGTTGCGCTCTCCTCTGGCCCCACATCTTCAGTTGCTTCTTCTTCTACTGGTGCCCATTTCTATAGACACCTGAAGCCCCTGGTATTTTATCCAATCTATTTGTTTCAAGCATCAGCCATTTGACTGTGTGTGTTTGTTGGGGGGGTGGGGGGGGGCATTAGTGGAGTGGGGCCTCTGACTCTTCTGTTTCTCAACCTAAGGCTCCTCCTAAGAGTAGCTGAGCAATGATCTGTAATGGGATTCCAGGCTAAACTCTACCCCAGTCCCTCTTGTGGGCTGTTAGCGCCAGTTGTATTCCCTTCCTTGCTCCATTTCAGCAGCTATCCCATTAACATATTGTCCATCAGACCTAGCTCTACCTTTCAGTCATCTCATCTTTGAAAGCAACCAGCTTGGCTCCTGTTGGAAAGCCAATTCAAATATGTTCTGGCCAAGATTCCTGTGTAACCTCTCACCTCAGTCAGCATTCAAACTTCATCACTTGCTTTATTTTCCATGTGGCTTATGATCATGATGTCTAGTTGTAAAGATGCAATCTCAATTGCAATATTCTGTTAGGGTGGTGTTTGAAAACCATTAAAACATTGGGAGGTCCAGTCTTATCTTCCCATTCTACACCACCATCTCCCACACACCAAGCCACCAACTCCTCCCTGTGTGTTTTCACAGTTTGCATTGGTGAGACAATGTATTCACTTCCAGAACCCACCTGGGAATTCTGCCATCCCATCCTCCTGAATACCTGGATTGAATCTCCCCCAAATATCCATCTCTCTGTCATGCACAAACTCAAAGAACCAAGCACATCTTCATAATGTAATGTTCTCGATAGCTTTTTTTATTTGTGACTCACGTGAATCTTTACCACCATCAGAGTGTTCTTGTTTTGTTGGGTCATTGCTGAATACAGATAGGGATTCAAAGCCAGAACCTTATAGACTACATGACTCAATGAGGCTCTTCACTCAGTGAGGCCTGCAAATGTGTTGCTGGTCAAAGCACAGCAGGTTAGGCAGCATCTCAGGAATAGAGAATTCGACGTTTCGAGCATAAGCCTTGCAGGGTAATATAGGAGAGGCATAATTATCTTTCCTTTGCAATCTTCCGATGAGCTTGTCTGATTCTAAGTGTTTGATTTCTTGAAGCCATTAGTTTTGCCTTACATCTTTTGTTCATGCAGTCCTGCAATGTATTACCATCCACCTCATCATTAGTGGCTTTTGTTTCAAGCACTGTTTATTCCATAGTGGTTCCAACCCAGTGCCTTGCAAACTGTGTCCTTGCTGTTTGAAGTCTCTTCAAGTCATTCTGTTCAATTTTGTTTACCTCTTAACTTGATTCCTTTTTGCTGTCCAGCATTTTCCTTATTCCTATGTCCTGTGAGATATTTTGAGTTGCCACCACACTTGAATATGCTGAAGTAGCCATTCCTCGTGTTGCTATTATTGGATCTTACTATGTCCACATTGACTGCCATGTTTTTATTTCACTCGTGGGACTTCAGCATTACCAGTTGGTCCAGCATTTATTGCCCGTCCCTATTTGCTCCTTGAGAACATGATGGTGAGCTGCCTTCTTGATGAAGTGCTTTTGCCCGAAACGTTAACTCTCTTGCTCCTCGGATGCTGCCTGACCTGTTGTGTTTTTCCAGCACTACACTCTCGACTCTAATCTCCAGCATCTGCAGTCCTCACTTTCGCCTTCTTGAACCACTGCAATCCACGTGTTGCAGATTGACCCACAATGCCTTTAGGGAGGGAATTCCAGGATTTTGACCCAGCAACTGTGATGTATTTCCAAGCCAGCATGGTGAATGGCTTAGAGGAGAACCTGCAGGTGACAATGTCCCCATGTATCTGCTGCCCTTGTCCACATAGATGGAAGTGGCCGTGGGCTTGGAGGGTGTTGTCTGAGAATCTTCAGTGAATTTCTGTAGTGCACCTTGTAGGTAACACATATTGCTGCTAGTGAGCACCAATGCTGGAGGGACTGGATGCATTGTCAGTCAAGTGATCTGCTTTGTCCTGGATGGTGTTAAGCTGCCTGAATGTTGTTGGAGCTGCACCCATCCAGGCAAATGGGGAGTAA
The DNA here is from genome assembly GCF_020745735.1 of Hemiscyllium ocellatum. NCBI lineage: Eukaryota > Metazoa > Chordata > Chondrichthyes > Orectolobiformes > Hemiscylliidae > Hemiscyllium > Hemiscyllium ocellatum. The sequence goes on from NC_083409.1 coordinate 107,747,282, forward strand.
TCCATCACAGTCCTGACTTCAGTTTTGTAGATGGTGGACAGGCTTTGGGGCATCAGGAGGTGAGTTACTTCCCACAGTATTCTATCCTCTGAGATGTTTTTGTCACTATTTTACTTATATGGTGAATCCAGTTGAGTTTCTGGCCAATGATAACTCCCAGGATGTTGACAACGGGGTTTACATTGATGGTAACATCATTGAATGTCACGGAGCACTGGTGAGATTGTCTCTTATTGGGGATGGTCACTGCCTGGCATTTGTGTGGTGTGAAAGTTACTTGCCACTTGTCAGCCCAAGCCTGGATAGCGCACAGATTCTGCGACATTAACTGAGCCTCGAAAATAATTAATTGGTCATTTGGAACTTTGGGGCATTCTTGGAATATGAAAGCTGCAATCTAAATACAACTCCATTTGTTCCTTTCATTTCCCCTTCCTCTACCTCCTTCTCCTTTCCTCACCATTTTCATCCCCACTTTGCTGCGCATTGTCCCTTTCATCCTCCTCCTCCTGCCCTTTTTCCACACCGGTTCTGTCCCATAAGAAACAGGAGCAGGAGAAAGCTATTCCTCCCCCCAAGCCTGCCCACTACTGTCGAAGATCGTGACCACTACTGTCGAAGATCGTGATTGATCTGCCTCAGTTTTTCAACCTCTCTTGGACAGTTCTTGTGCCGTTGTGCTTCTAACTAGCTCCACTGTCTGATTCGCAGCAATAGAGTCGTGGCATTGTATCGCACGGAAACAGACCCTTCGGTCCAACTTGTGACTAGGTATTCTAAATTAATCTAGTCCCATTTGCCAGCACATGGCCCATATCCCTCTAAACCCTTCCTATTCATTTACCCATCCAAATGCCTTTAAAATATCATAATTGTACCAGCATCCGCCACTTCCTCTGGCAGCTCATTCCAATAACACATCACTGTCTGTGTGAAAAAGTTGCTCCTCGGTTCCCTTCTATATTGTTCCCCTCTCACCCTAACCCTATGCCCTCTAGTTTTGCACACCCCTACCATGGTGAAAAGACCTTGGCTGTTCACCCCATCTATGCCCCTCATAATTTTGTAAACCTCCATAAGGTCACCCCCTCAGCCTCCAATGCTCCAGGGAAAAATTCAACCTCTCCCGATAGATCAAACCCTCCAACCCTGACAACATCCTTGTAAATCTCTTCTGAACCCTTTCAAGTTTAACACCATCTTTCCAATAGCAGGGCTGAACACAGTATTGCAAAAGAGGCCCTGAGCCACATTATGACATCCCAACTCCTATACTCAATGTACTGACCAATAAAGGCACAGAGCAACATGTTAGGAGTTAGTTGGTCCCCACCATTATTGTATCTCATGTTATACTGGAACAACTGTTCTGGAGAGGTCTAGTGTTGGGCTGGGTGATTTGAAGAGAATGGGCAAGGACTACTTTTAAGAACAACACAACAATGCACAGCTGTCTTAACTGAACAGGTTGTTTTGGCAGTGATTAGCAAGATAATTTCTGTCATTTATAGCATAATGGCAGTCTGAAACACAGAAGCCAGTTTTATGAGGACCAATCAATTAAAAAATAAGAACTGGGGGTGTGATGGGGGAGAGAAAATCTCATTGTAATGTATGTGTCAATTGTCACATTTTCTTTTGCTCTCTCTTAAAGGATTGAGACAAGCAGCTCATTTATTATTCTGCCCCTGCCAAATCTGTATGGGGAAAGTGAAGGCAAGGCAGATGGATTGTAAGGGTTATAAGTGCTAAATCTCTCAGATTGCTTTGTATGCAGCGAAATAAAGATTTAATGAAAGTTAGTCATTACAAATGACTCTATTAGCATATTCCCAATAAGGGGGATTATGTATAAAATTCTCAGGGAAAATGCAATTCAGATCAATGTAACCCCAAGCTCCTCTGATGGGGTCTACAACCCATAACCTTCAACCCCTAACCTCCAACCCGTAACCTTCAACCCCCCCCGCCCCTCACCTCCACCATCCTCAGAAAAAAAAACAAGACATTTCACTGAGACTGTGGGAAAATAACCTAGCTAGAGTAATTCTGTGCCTCTCTTAGTGCGAGTGCTGACATTTGAAGATTTGAATTGTCAGCTCCTTATGCTGTGGGGAAGGGTGGTATTGGGGGTGGGGGTGGGGTGGAAGGAGGGGGTTATGAAGAGGATCCTTAAAGTGACAGTCCCCACAGAATTCACCATTTATTGATTCAGGGGCTGCCTGGTGGCAAATGGGTCAAGAGAGAAGAGAACAAATTGCTGTAATTTTCAATGCCGTTTGCAAAGAAGTGGTTCCATGCGGCTGGGAAGAATGTTTTAAAATATTATCGTCCCAACCTCCCACCTTCTTCATCATTGGAGGCATGAAATGATCTGCTTATCTGGATCCATTCCCATGCTTTGATTTGTAAAATACTGAGATTCCTTCTGATTCCCTTTATGCAAGGGGAAAATGGCCTGTAATCATTAATAACATGTCCTGTCAGCAGCAAAGGGGGCCCAGCATTGTTCTGATGTCTTGCCAGTTTAATTGTGTGTATTCACCTAGTTGCCACCTATTCTCTGGCAATTTGAATGCTCCACTCCCTGTGACTCTGCTTTCCCACATCAGGCACTGTATGGATCTGAAAAGGGGCAGCAAGTTGAATTTTTTTTGAGGGGGGTGACAGGAACAGAGAAAGAAGTTAGATGAATATATGTAGGAACTGGTTGTTGATCTCTCTCTCTCTCTCTCTCTCTCTCTCTGCATCCCCCCCCCACCAACCCCACACACACACACACACACACACACACACACTCTCTCTCTCTCTCTCTCTCTCTCTCTCTCTCTCTCTCTCTCTCTCCTAGTCTTATCATACTCTCTCTCTTGCTCATCTTTGATCAGAGTGTTCCAAGACTGCGTTGTGTGAGCAGAATTGAGCAGAGGACAATGTTCGTGAATTCAATCTTGCTTTACACTGGTGGGGAGGCTGTGGCGTGGTGCTTTCATCACTAGACTATTATTCCAGAGACTCAGTTTCTGGCGACTTGAGTTTGAATATTGCTACAGTAGATGATGGAATTTGAATTCCACAACAAATCAGGACTTGGGGTTGGGAGGGGGTGGTAATGTGGAGGGGCTGGAAAGAAGCTACTGCCGATTTTAGGGAAAAATACACTTGATTCATTGGTTTTGCTCGCCAGAAGCAAAAAAAACAGAAATCCCTAGAGGTACTCAGCAGATCTGGAAGTATCTACGGAGATATAGCAAAGACAATGGTTTCAGTGCCAGTGACCTTTCCTAAAACAACTGTGCTTTCTCTCCACACATGCTGCCAGACCTGCTGAGTTTCTCCAGCAATATCTGTTCTTGTTTTGGCTCTCTAGCTTCCACAGTTCTTTGTTTTGTCTTGCCATCCTTACCTGGTCTGGCCTACATGTGACTCCACACTCACAATATAGTGGTTGATTCTTAAATGCCCTCTGGGCAATTAGGGATGGGCAATAAATGTTGACTGAACTAATGATGCCCTTATTTCGTGAATCAATAACACCATCCAGTGCAAAGGAGAAGGCCACTCAGCCCCTTGAAGCCATTCACGGGACCTCTGGGTTGTTCTGATGACTTCCAGGTTCCTTCCCAATCCCTTGAATCCTTTGATTGTCAAGAATTTTATCAATCTCTTCATTAAAAATATTCAAAGCACAGGTTTTGTCGGCTATGTTGGAGAAAGTAGGGTGGGTGGTGGGTGTAATTAAACTCCATCCTATAAATTGGAGCAGGCAATTGGCATTCGATGGGATGACCTAAAAAGTGGAAGATGGGCAAGTGAAGATTGTTGCCACTTTGCATTTTAAAAATCTGTGTGTGCTACTCTTATTCCTTCATCATACTGATACAAGGTTCACTTAATATATCCCAGTGTGTTAAGTAAGGGGATGCATTGGCTTGATAGTATTATTGTTAGACTATTATCTGGAGACCTAGGAAGTTTCCTGAGGACCTGGGGTCAAATCCTGCCATGGCATATGGTGGAATTTGAATTCAATAGCTGTCTGGCATTACGACTGTAGTGATGACCATTGCCAGTTGTTGAGGGGTTCACTCATGTCTGTATGAACTAGGCCAGACCCTCTCAAAATATTTTAAGAGGTAGCCTGGACCATAACTTTTAAGGGTAGGTGTGAAGTGGGCGTTACAGGTGTGATGCAGCTCGGCTTTAAACAAAGCAGAATTTATTTAAGCACTACAGTTAAACACAACCAAAAAAAACAGAATTTAGAATAACTTAACGATTGAAATACAGAACTGAATGCTCGACACAGTAATTGAACTAATTAATTGTTCCAATACAGTAACATTGCATAAACACACCCCTTGGCAAAAACATAAATTGAAACACAGATTCTTACAGGCAGGAGGGAACATCCAGAGAGATTTCAGGGAAAGTTAGTCAGGAATTCTTCACTGAAGCTTGCAACTCTTCTGGACTCACACATTGTGTGTGTGCTACAGCTAAAAAAAATAGAGAAAGCAGCACGGTGGTTAGCACTGCTGCCTCACAGCACCAGAGATCCGGGTTCAATTCCTGCCTCTGTGTGGAGTTTGCGCATTCTCCCCGTGTCTGCGTGGTGTTCCTCCGGGTGCTCCGGTTTCCTCCCACAGTCCAAGATGTCCAGGTTAGGTGAATTGGCCATGCTAAATTGCCCGTAGTGTTAGGTGAAGGGGTAAATGTAGGGGAATGGGTCTGAGTGGGTTGCTCTTTGGCGGGTCGGTGTGGACTTGTTGGGCCTGTTTCCACACTGTAAATAATCTAATCTAATCAAACCCTGAACTGGGAGAGCTGGCCAGTCCCCATCCATTGTTTACGTGTTAACACTTCCTCAGCACCTCTGCCTCTATAACCCCTGTTCAAAAAAAACAAGGACAAGATAATCTTTTTAAAGTAGCAGCATAGTCACACATCCTTTCAGGAAGGAATCTGCCTTCCTTACCTGGTCTGGCCTATATGTGACTTCAGACCCATAGCAATGGGCTTGACTCTTAATTGCCCTCTGAGCAACAGGGATGAGCAGTAAATGCTAGCCTAGCCAGTGACACCCCCGTGAATGAATCTTTTTTCAATCTACAATCTAAAGGTTTGATATCAATTTAGTCTGAGACAAGAAAGATCACATTTTTAGAAAAAAATTGTGAAACTGAATAACGGAATATAAACACAGGCACGGACTGGTTGAATTGACTTTGTTCATTAGTCAATGTAAATTTCTGCTATTGCTGTGCTATGAATTATATCATAGCCTGTCTCTAAGGCTGGCCACAGAAGGCTGCAGCAAGCATATTAAGGAGAGATAGACAGAGAGAGAGACAGAGATAGAGAGAGAGAGAGAACCACATATTTAATGGGGAGGGTGGATGTTCTGTCAGATGAAGAGTTATCAGCCATTATTGATGCATATTGTACGAGAGGTTAGGGCATATGCAAAGACGTCATAGGAAAGGTCTTGTGTATTTAGCAAAGAATTCATTATCCACTCGGGAAATATGCTGACAGGTGTAGAGTAATAACAGAATACACTCACTATTGAACAGTACATGGTCGCATAACCCCTATAGAGAGAAGAGGCTTCTATCTTCTTGTTAAGTGCGTTGAGTCAAGTGATTAGAAATTAGATGTTGGAAGTTTAAGTAAACCTGCAGACAAGTGATGAGATGTCTTAGTACGGTGTAGGATTGCGGTGGCGAGATTGCAGTTTTGATTTTAATTACATTGTAACATAATTTAAATCCTTTGATTTCCACTTTTTTAATATTCAGATTTGGTTCCATTATTTGTATTTAATTGACTGAACCTTTGAAATAGCCTTCAGCGAGCCAGATTTCATTGGGGCCAATTATAAGAAGATATCAATGTGCTTAATTAATGGGCTTGAATTTTTTTGTTGTCCTCTTACCTTGTTTACTCATTAAATTAACCTGTTTGTACATGCTGTTTTGTTTCTTCACTTCCTTTCATATCTAAGAGGATGATTTTCTTTGTAAGGTACAAATTCACAAGTTTTAGGTGTCGTCCAGCGATCCTTTTTTAGAGAAGACCCCTTAGGTTTCCTCCCTATCTGACTGCATTTTGGAAGTAGCTCAGTGACTGCAAAACATGTTGGGATGTGGAGTTGAGGACTGTCAAATCAGCCATGATCACGTTGAATGAGGGAGCTGACTCGGACTGAGTGGCCTAATTCTGCCACTACATCGTATGGTTTTGTGATGTTCTGAGATGCCCTGGAAAGATGCTGTGTTAATTCAGGTTTGCCCATTGTTTCCTGCATCTGGAATCATCCCACCACTGTCAGCCATGCCTTCTGCTGCCCACCTCCTACACTCTGTACTTAATAGGTGGAAATCGCCAACCTGGTTACACGGCACACTGGCCTGTATAACCGCAAGAAATGCCACACTCTTCTTTGGAGGTGGCAAGACCTCCAGCAATGAAGTTGTTTGGGGTCGAAGCAGAGACGTTGATGAGGGGCACCTGGACGGTTACATGAATAGGGAGGGAAGCCAGCGATACGGACCGTGTGAGGTCAGAAGGTTCATGTTTTAGAGAGAGCCGAAGACACAGACTTAGAGAGCCGAAGGCCTGTTCCTGTGCTGTACTTCTCGTTTGTTCTTTTTGTTCTTTTGAAGTGAGTAACCTTCCCTGTTCTGGGTGAGATGGTAGTCGATGGGCTAACTGATACCAATTTCCACCCCCTCCCCCAGATCCATCAGAATTTCCTGGTGACTTGGGGGTTAAATGGGAATTGGTCTTTATCCTGTACTTCCTAAAAGCCACCCTGCCAGGATTAACAGAAGCCATAAGACATAGGAGCAGAATTAGGCCATTTAATGACATTTGACTGATCTGATCATCTTCAACTCAACTTTCCTGCCTTTTCCCTGGGACCCTCAGTTTCCGTTACTGAATAAAAATCTGTCGTCTCAGTCTTTAATGTACCTTACAACCCAGCCTTGAGTGTCTTCAAGATTGAGTTGGACAGATTTTACTCACGAGGACTTCTTCACAGTCAGGCTGCATGTGATCCATCAAGAGACATGACATTGGAGAGGTGTGCTCAGGTAGGGTTGTGGGGAGGGGGACTGGCAAGGCAATCCTCATCCTTAAGGAGAAAGTGAGGTCTGCAGATGCTGGAGATCAGAGCTGAAAATGTGTTGTTGGAAAAGCCCAGCAGGTCAGGCAGCATCCAAGGAACAGGAAATTCGACGTTTCGGGCACAAGCCTGATTCCTGATGAAGGGCTTGTGCCCGAAACGTCGAATTTCCTGTTCCTTGGATGCTGCCTGACCTGCTGTGCAAATCCTCATCCTTGACTCTGCATATCATCATAATACTCTTCTCGTGGTTCCCATCACACCCTAACCCAACTAAAGCCCTTGGTGCACAAAAAGTGACAGCTTTTATGATGCCAGCAATGGAGAGCTACTGGTCTCTGACTGGCAACAGTCAGGGGGTAGGATATGTTCAGTTGGCATCTAAATCTTGGGGAAGGCTGGGTGTTGGCCTATTAAGAACCTAAGAGGTGCTGAATTTATTTTTATTCATTCATGGGGATGTGGACATCACTAGCTGGACCAACACTTATTGCATATCCCCTAATTGCCCAGTGGGCAGCTAACAGTTGGCCACAATGTTGTGGGTCTGGAATCATATGTAGGTCAGACCAGGTAAGGACGACAGATTTCCTTCCATAAAGGAACTAGGTAGACTTTTCTTTTACATCACAATTGAGATTGTTACACAGCTTTTGAAAAAAAAAGTTTTATTGAATTCGAATTTCACCATTTGACACCATGGAAGGATTCAAACCTATGTCCCTAGAACATCAGTCTGGGTGCCTGGGTTACCAAAATGAAAGAAAGAACTGTGGACACCAGAAATCTGAAATGAAACTCGAAATTGCTGGAGAAACTTAACAAGTCCAGCAGCATCTGTGGAGAGAGAAACAGAAGGGTCACTGGACTTGAAGCATTGACTCCATCTTCTGCTGCCAGACCTGCTAAGTTTCTCCAGCCATTTCTGTTTTTGGTCTTTTGATTACTTGCCCAGGGATGTTGGCACCTTGCCACCATCTCCCCAGTTTGTTTGGTGCTCACCCACAAAATTTACATCTTCTCCATCCATTGGATGGGACTCTGAGGAGTTTGGGGCTGAGGGGGTTTACCATTCAGGCCCCTTGCTCTGAAACCCTTCCATCTCACCACATCTCTCTCTTGCCTTTTCTCTCCCCTGCCTGTTAAAATGTTACATTAAAATCCACCTTCACCCAGCCACCATTGCCGTATGCCTCCGTGAAGTAATTTCTCACCATTTGAAACGTGGAAAGTTTGTATAAAATGTGACTTGTTGGGATACTATATTTTTAAATATAGACTCCCCACAGTGTGGAAACAGGCCATTCAGCCCATCAAGTCCAAGCTGACCCTCTGAAAATCATCCCACCTGGACCTATCTCCCACTCTACATTTTCGATAGTTATCCTACATCTCCCTGGACACTGCAAGCAATTTAGCATGGCCACCCCACCTAACCTTTGGGAGGAAACCCATACAGACATGGGGAGAAGATGCAAGTTCCACACGGACAGTCGCTTGAGGGTAGAATCGAACCTGGGTCCTCAAAGCTGTGGGACAGCAGTGCTAACCACTGAGCCACCGATATTTGTTTAATAGTATTGAAGGTTTCTTGGTGGACAGAGAAGCTGATTAAAATAGAAACCTTCATGGTACCAGAGAGAGGAAGTGAAGTACTAGACTTGGAGAATTGATTACAAGGAGCACTGTCAATCCTCTCATGCCTCCCACAGAAGTGAGTCTGATTGATCAAGTGAATATGAGATCGAAGTTTTGTCGATTTGTATAGTTGCTGGCCACAGAGCTCATGAAATTAGTTAAATTTTTACACAGTTCCTTCTGCTGTTTTGCAGGGTTTGCGGTCCTTTTTCCAAACATACAATGGTCCAGGGGAGAGAAGTCCATCCAAATTCAAGGCCACAGAGCTGTACTTCCCAGTGACGGAGATCTCAACTTGTGTTGCCGTCACGTTAGGAATTCAGGCAAGTTACACTCGAGTTTTGTTTGTGTATCATGGTAGCTGTAACTTTTCAATTAGCTCCTGCAATTGCTGCTGGAAGGGGAGAGAGAGAATTGACTTGGGCTTCCCGTCCACACTTCAACACTAAATGAAAATCTAAAGGTGCAAATAAATCGGGACAAAACTTCAAAATAGGGACCAGCCTCAGTGTTGGGGTCCTCCTCATGAATTATGGCCCCTTAGCCCAAATTATCACTGACAATTGTTGTGAAATTGGCTGGTAAAACCATTTATTCATGAGGTGCACAAGGACAGTGGACAGGGACACTTTCTTGAAGGTTATGTGTTTGTCACACAGTGTTTCATGCGTATGATTAATGCATTCAGAATGCCCATGAGGCTGTGAACATGGGGAAACTCAATCCATTTGAGATTAAGCTGACCCAAATTAGTTTTGTACCTGTTGTGATTTGTCCCGCTTAAAACAGCGAAAAGCAGGTGCTAGACAGGGAAGTTAATTTAGATCAATGAATGATACATCGACAGACATCAGCAGCAAACATGTACACAACTGAGAAGCATCTGTGCCTGAAGCGAAAACAAAGTGGAGTTAGTACTAAAGAGAAAATTCTGTCTTTTGTCAGATGTAATTTATTTTGAGGCCGCTGGCTTGGAGGTTTTTTTTTATAAAATTACACCGTCTCAAATGATGTTACAACCAGGTAGCCTTGATAACACACAGCGATGTCCAGTGAATGGATAGGCCTGCAGTTAGGATTGATTGCAGGTCTGATGTGCGAAGAAAGGCAGGGTTGGGCTAGGATTCACTGGAAGCCAGGTGAAAACAGTGAAAGAGGCTTCCACACCAGCACCTCACCCACTCCCTTCCCGTGACCACCACCTGCCCCAGTATAACAGAGCCTGTGTCAGTCATCTGAGTCTAGATTAGAGTGGTGCTGGAAAAACACAGCAGGCCAGGCAGCATCTGGGGAACAGGAATATCGATGTTTCCCTTCATCAGGAATAATCTAGACTCTGATCTCCAGCATCTGCAGTTCTCACTTTATGTTTCTGTTTAGGTGAAAATCATTCGGGGAGAAAGTGAGGACTGCAGGTGCTGGAGATCAGAGTCAAAGAGTGTGGTGCTGGAAAAGCACAGCCGCATCAAAGGAGCAGGAGACTTGATGTTTCGGGCATAAGCTCTTTATCCAGATGCTGCCCGACTGGCTGTGATTTTCCAGTGCCACACTCTTTGATTGCACATATTCTAGAAAACGTACTGGGCTCTGATGAGCTGTGTGCACTTGAAATGTTAAGCCAGACTCCTTATAATGCTGATGCCCCCTCTATTATATCCCCTGATCTTCCTCCTGATTTCTGCAGTTTACTTACTGGATAGAATTTGTTTCCCCCTTATTGGATCAGGTTTACCAGACTCCCTCACTTTTGTGTCTTGTAGGTCCAGAAGTTCTGAAGTAATTTTTTTTGCAAGGTTTGTGAAGGTTTGTAGCTCAGGTTGCGGTTAAGGGTGTAGGTTTGCTCGCTGAGCTGTAGGTTTGATATCCAGATGTTTCATTACCTGGCTAGGTAACATCATCAGTGGCGACCTCCAAGTGAAGTGAAGCTGTTGTCTCCTGCTTTCTATTTATATCTTTGTCCTGGATGGGGTTCCTGGGGTTTGTGGTGATGTCATTTCCTGTTCGTTCTGTAAGGGGTTGATAGATGGCATCTAGATCTATGTGTTTGTTTGTGGCATTGTGGTTGGAGTGCCAGGCCTCTAGGAATTCTCTGGCATGTCTTTGCTTAGCCTGTCCCAGGATAGATGTGTTGGCCCAGTCGAAATGGTGGGCTATTAAGACCCCTCAGAATCCTAGTAGCACACAAACCCACCAACACTCTCAAACAAAAACTAACAAACTTAAAAGACCCAGTACAACCCATGAACAAAACCAATGTCATCTACAAAATTCCATGCAAGGACTGCCACAAACACTACGTAGGACAAACAGGAAGAAAGTTAGCCACCAAGATACATGAACAACAGCTAGCCATAAAAAGACACGACCCTACACACTGAGAAAAAAAACACCATTTTGACTGGGACAACACATCTATCCTGGGACAGGCTAAGCAAAGACATACCAGAGAATTCCTGGAGGCCTGGCACTCCAACCACAACGCCATAAACAAACACATAGATGTAGATACCATCTATCAACCCCTCACAGAACGAACAGGAAACGACATCACCACAAACCCCAGGAACCCCATCCAGGACAAAGATATAAATAGAAAGCAGGAGACAACAGCTTCGCTTCACTTGGAGGTCACCACTGATGATGTTACCTAGCCAGGTAATGAAACGTCTGGATATCAAACCTACAGCTCAGCGAGCAAACCTACACCCTGTAATATTTTTTTTGTTTATTCATTCATGGGATATGGGCGTCGCTGGTTAGGCCAACATTTATTACCTGTCTCTAATTGCCTTGAGAAGTTGGGGATGAGTTGCCTTCTTGGACCGATGCATTGAATGACTTGTAGGGGAACTTGCAGGGTATGGCGTTCCCTTGTCTCTGCTGCCCTTGTCCATCCTTCTAGATGGAAGTGGTTGTGTGTTTGGAAGGTGCTGTCTCAGAATCTTTAATGAATTTCTGCACGTTTTTGAACCCAAATGCAAGGGCTTTATTGAAGGTATTTCTCACAGCAGAGCATGAGGTGTGAACTGATATTTGCAGACTATTGTGCAATCGAGAGTGATGTGGCATTCTGAATCCTTCTGTATTCCTACATGTTACCATGCAGTCCTAAGTTGCATTGGACTAGTATAACAATGCACACTGGCTGTTGTCAAGAATGTAATTGATGCTCAATGGTACTTCCACATACTCTCTCTATCTGTGAATGCAAGCATTGATGTATTTTTAGCTTGCTTTCAGCCTTAGTTTGGTGTTGATAGACCTGGTAGGGTCAGCAACAGGGCAAAGTGATTCAGAAATATCATGTATGGTGGCATCACCAAATCTAAAGATAAAATAACTATAGTTCTACTGGATTCTAGGGTTGCTCCCACTTTATATATATATATATATAGAGAGAGAGAACCGGTAGTAGTTTAACCTGAGGGTCACCATGTCTCATCTGAGGGGAGAGGTTGAGAAAGAGAGCCCTTCATGGTAACCTCGGCTGGTGCAGGAATTGAACCACGCTGTTGGTGCCACTCTGCATTGCAAAATATTCCATCCAGCCAAATGTGTCAACCAATCCTCCCATAAGGCCAGTCTCGTTTAAATCTCCATTGTAGGAGCTTATTCGTTAAAGTGTTTAGGCATGTGACCTCGGATATAATAATGGATCTCTCAGGTGCAGACACTGCATTAAGGGGATGGGAAGGAAAGGAGGTGCTGGTGTCTAATCAAATGTATGTTATACCTTCTGCTACATTTATTTGAGATCAATGGCAAAGAATATTAGGTGTGGAGTGTGTTATAGGCAGTTGATTGATCCTTGTATGAGGCTGCACAGATTATTTCAGCACTAAAGAGTGACTAATCAGCCTCTACCTGGTCATTGGGAGAACCTCCCCATATGTTGCCCGCGTGTGAATTTAGGAGCATCCCTCCTCTGTACCTTCCCCTGAAGCCAACCTACAAATTTCTACTTTTCAAATGAATAATGTAGAAAAGCATGCCAGAATTGGGCTTGTAGTTTTTTTTTAATGTACACAGTCACAAAATTAACTGTCATAAACAGTGACAAAGGATTTGGTCAAAGAGGTGAAAGCAGAAGGAAAGAGCTGGCATTCATAAAATGCCTTCCACAGCTTCAAGATACTCCAGTATATTTTACACCCACCCTGGCAATGTTTTTTCCACAACCTTGACCATCAGGGAGAAGGTACAGAAGCCTGAACACAACCACCAGCCGGTTTCATAACAGTTCCTACCCCACTGTTGTTAGAATACTGATGGACTCACAAACTCTTAACATTCGCATGTGCCTGTATTTTTGTTTTTGCCATTGTTTACCTATTATTTACTTATCTATGTTACATAACTCTGTGATCTGCCTGTATTGCTCTCAAGACAAAGCTTTTCACTGTGCCTTGGTACACGTGACAATAAATTCAAATCAATTCAATTCAATACAACCCATGAAGTGCTTTTGAAGGGCAGCTATTGTTGTAAGGCAGGAACACAACAGTCAATTTGCTTACAACAAGCACCCCCAATCGAACTTGAAAAATGTCGTGCTGGAAAAACACAGCAGGCCAGGCAGCATGCGAGGAGCAGGAGAATTGATGTTTTGGGCATAAGCCCTTCTTCAGGAATCCTGAAAGAAGGGCTTATGCCCGAAACATTGATTCTCCTGCTCCTCAGATGCTGCCTGGCCTGCTGTGTTTTTCCAGCACGACATTTTTCAAGTCTGGTACTCCAGCATCTGCAATCCTCACCTTACCCTCAATCAAATGACCTGATATTCTGCCATTTGAGTGATAAATATTAGACATTCCTGAAAAAGAGATGTCTTTTCTTGCACTCGTCAGGACAAATGCAAGAATGCCAAATTTCAAAATGATTTCAACCAATTTACAGTGCAAGAGAAAAGGGTGCTAATCATTTTTATGTTTATGCTGATAAGTGCATTTTTTTAAAAAATTGTCAACTAATCTCTTTTTCAGCAATATTTATATTCTCTACTACTGAGTGACAATTGATAACTTGGACATGAGGGGTGCGTTAAAAGCCAAAAGAATTGTGCATGCCGGAAATCAGAAACAAAAACAGAAATTGCTGAAAAAGCTGAGCAGGTCTGGCAGCAATGTGGAGAGAAATCAGAGTTAACGTTTCGGGTTGGATGACCCTTCCTCAGAATGGACCCTTCCTCTGAATTACAACATCCAAGTTCTGTCAGGTTTTACTTTAAAAAGGCAGTATTGAAGCTGTGATGAACGCATGCAATTAGGGTGTCATGGTGGTTCAGCAGTTAGCACTGCTGCCTCTTAGCATCACGGAACTGGGTTCGATTCCACCCTTGGGTGACTGTGTGGAGTTTGCACATTCTCCCTGCGTCTGTGTGGGTTTCCTCCGGGTGTTCCAGTTCCCTCCCACTGTCCAAAGATATGCAGGTTAGATGAATTGGTCATGGGAAATTGAGGAGGTAAAAACAATGACTGCAGATGCTGGAAACCAGATTCTGGATTAGTGGTGCTGGAAGAGCACAGCAGTTCAGGCAGCATCCAAGGAGCAGCGAAATCCTGGATGCTCCTTGGATGCTTCTAGCACCATTAATCCAGAGATTTCTCTGCTCCTTGATGCTGCCTGAACTGCTGTGCTCTTCCAGCGCCACTAATGCAGAGATTTCGCTGCTCCTTGGATGCTGCCTGAACTGCTGTGCTCTTCCAGTGTCACTAATCCAGAGATTTCGCTGCTCCTTGGATACTGCCTGAACAGCTGTGCTCTTCCAGCGCCACTAATCCAGAGATTTCGCTGCTCCTTGGATGCTGCCTGAACTGCTGTGCTCTTCCAGCACCACTAATCCAGAACATGGGAAATTGACCATAGTTTCCAAGGATGTGCAGGCTAGATGGAATATCCAGGAGAAATGCAGGGGTTACAGGATTGGGGTGGATCTGGGTGGGTTGCTCTTTGGAGGGTCAGTGTGGGCTGAATGATCTACTTCCACACTGTAGGGATTTCCTGATTAATGAAGCAGACCTTTGTGTTCGACAAGCAGACGGAAGAGACACAATATCCTGTAACTCAAAAGCAATGTTAGCTTTAGGAGGTACTGACTATATTAGTTTCAGATAAAGAAAAACACAGTGATCCTGGGAAATAAGTTGGTCATTCTACTTCCCTGTTTTGCAGTCTGCAAGATAAGTGGGACTAGCATGTCTCATTTCACCACTTTTACCGACCTTTCCTTGTGGAAGAACGTAATTAAAGAAGCAGTTCACAGAGGATATCATCTGAGTAAGGGTCACAGATTTCAGACACAGATGAGGAGGAATTTCTTCTCTGAGAGGGTTATGAATCTGTGGAATTCTTTACTACAGAAAGTCGTAGATCTGGGTCATAAACATAAACACGTTCAATTGTTCAGAATATTCTAAAGTACCCAACAAGCAGGAAGCTACTTTTTCTGAAATATGGACAAAAGTTGCTGCAGAAACTCGGCAGGTCTGGCAGCAACTGTGACAGCAAGAGAGACACACAGCGTTGAGAGTGTATTGCTGGGCAAGCACAGCAGGTCAGGCAGCATCCTGCTCCTGCTCCTCGGATGCTGCCTGACCTGCTGTGCTTTTCCAGCACCACACTCTCAACTCTGATCTCCTGCATCTGCAGTCCTCACTGTCTCCCGAGAGAGACACGCAGTTTATAATTTATGTCCAATGTGACTTTTCGGAACCCTTTCTTTTCGACTTAACACTTTTTTCAGATCACGAGACAGAGGAGCAGAAGTAGACCGTTCTGCTGCACCATTCAATGGGATCATGGCTGACCTGATCATCCTCCACCCCACTCTGCTGCCTCTTCATGAAAATCCTTGTTTCCCTTATTCAGGAAAAATAGTCTCTCAGGCTTGAATATGTGTTTGCGACCCAGCCTCTACAACCTTCTGTCGTGCAGAATGCCACAACCCTTTCAGAAAAGGAATTCCTCCTCATTTCTGTCTGAAATCTGTGACCCTTACTCAGATGAAGTCCTCTATGGACTCTCCTACAAGGGAAAGAACTTCCTGCACCTACCTTGTTAAGTTCCCCAAGAAACGTGCCTGTTTCAATAAGGTCAACTCTCCTTCTAATAAATTCCAATGAGTTCAGGTTCAACCTACTCATTCCCTTCTAATAAGACTGTCCTCTGAACCCAGGATCAGCCAAGTGAACTAGCTCAGGGCTGCCTCCAATAACAGTATATCTTTATCAGACACAAACAGAAATTGCAGGTATACTGCCACAGAATGAAAGAAAGAACATGCAGGTGCTGAAATATGGAAACCAACAGAAATTGTTGGACAAACTGAGTAGATCTGGCAGCATCAGAGAAGAGACAAGCAGGGTTAACATTTTGAGTCCAGTGACCCTTCAGACCTGCAATTTTTCCAGTTTATTTTTCAAGCTCTGAAGAGGAGTCACTGGACTTGAAGTGTTGATGTTGTTTTCTCTTCACGGATGGTGCCAGACCTTCTGAGTTTCCACAGCAGGTTCTCTCTGCAGTGTTCAGTTGAGATCTCCAGCAAATGCAGTTCTTGAGTTTATTTTGTTGCCAGTGTACCATTCCTTAGGTAAGGGGCCCAGTGCTGTTCACAGTATGGCAGCTAAGTGTTATGCAGAGAAATCTGAAAAAATTTCAGTTACGTAGCCCATGGTCATGCATTTTTGCACACCAGCGTCTCTCTGCAACCATGCACTTAGCCTTGACGTCAGCTCATAACTAGGCAGTGAAGGAGTGCCTTACACATGGATGGTGAAGACATATTTTCATCGCCTTCTCTCTTACCTTATGTGCGGGTCCGGGAAAGAAGTGGGTGGGGAGAACCAAGCAAGTGATCTCTCCAGTTTCCAACGTTCAGCGTGGTTCATGAAATGAAAAGTGAAAGCTGGTTTCATGTCTTTTTGTTTTGTCAAACTATTGGCATTATTTGTCGTCTGTGTGCAGTCTGACCAAATCAGCAAAGAGCTGCAATTGTTGAGAGTAATTGCCAGGCTGGCACTGTTAAGCTGTATTTACCAGAGGCACATTAACACTTGTGACATTCATAATTTCTCCAGATTATACGTGTTGTGTTTCAGTAACGAGGACCTGTTCTCTTGCGTAAGCCATGCTGATGCAGACTCTACCACTTTCCAAATGCTGAAATGCAGTGTTATGAAAGCAAACCACTGCAAATGCTGGAGATCTGAAATAAAAAGCAAAAAGTGCTGGAGAAGCTCGGTAGGTCTGGTGGAATCCATGGAGAGAGACACAGAATTAGCTTCTCAAGTCTGAATTGACTTTAAGAAAACTCATTGCGCTTGAAGTATTAACTCAATCTATCATGAGTTTTGAGAAGATTTGTAACTTAGGTGGAGGTTCTGAATGTTGGTTTGCTCGCTGAGCTGGAAGGTTCATTTTCAGATGTTTATAACAAATACTACATTGTCAAACAGGCAGAAAACTAGCCACCAGGATACATGAACACCAACTAGCCACATAATGACATGACCCTGACACACAGACTCAGACAACACATCCATCCTAGGACAAGCCAAACAGAGACATGCACAAGAATTCCTAGAAGCATGGCATTCCAACCGGAACTCTATCAACAAACACATTGACTTGGATCCCATTTTGCCACCCCCGAGAAAAAGAACAGGAAATGACATCACCATAGGAAATGATGTCACCACAGGAGATGGCATCACCATTCCTAGGAAACTCAAACATATAAATAGAAAGTGGGCTACACCACCAGTGCTTCATTCGGAGGCTCACAGAAGATGTTACCTAGTATGGTGACGAAACGTCAGAAAATGAACCTTCCAGCTCAGCGAGCAAACCTACATCGGCATCCTCAACCTATCATGTCTCCACTAATTATACCCTCATTAACCAACAGATATAGATACCTGTCGAGGCTGAGTTATTCAACATATGCAAGAACAAAAACAGAAATTGCTGGAAAAACCCAGCAAGTCTGGCCGCATCTGTGGAGAGAAGTCAGAGTTAACGCTTCGGGTCTGGTAAACCTATTTCAGATCTGGACCTGAAACGTTAACTCTGCTTTCTCTCCACAGATGCCGCTAGGTCTGAGGAGTTTTTTACAGCAGTTTCTGTTTTTGTTTCTGATTTACAGCATCCGCAATTCATCTGGTTATCATTAGGCGCATTCAAAGCTGTGGCAGACAGATTTTTAATCAGTAAGGGAATCAAGGGTAATGGGTAGAAGGCGGGAAAGTGGAGGTAAGGAATGTTGGATCGGTCATGATTCAGTGGAATGGCAGAGCAGGCACGAGGGCTGAATGGCCTCTCCTATTCCTATTTCAAATGGTCTTACGGTCTTTTGGACTGTCCAATAAGGAACAATTGGTTTGATTGGATTTGTCTTCAGAAGGATATCAGGGAATCTGATCAAAATATGTAAGATTTTAACAAGGCTGGAAGAATAAATGCAAGGAGAATGTTTCTACTGGATGGAGTGTCTAGAATCAGGGGCTCACAGTCAGGATAGAGGGTGGACATTTTAAGATTAAGATGAGTAAAACCTTCTTCCTTTGAAGGAATTCTCAACCATAGAAGGCTATGAAGGCAATGCCTCCAAGTATGTAAAGAAAAAAGGATATATTTGTAGATTTAAAGACATCGATGGGTCTGGGGAGAAAGTGAGAATATGATATTAAGATAGTGGATCAGCCATGATCACCTGAATGGCAGAGCAGGCTTGAAGGGCTGAATGGCCTGCTCCTGCTCCTTTTTTTTATATTTCAATGCACACTGTCTCTCCAAGAAATATAAAGATATAAAATAATAAAGAAAATGATAAAGTGAGGACTGCAGATGTTGGAGGTCAGAGTTGAAGAGTGTGGTGCTGGAAAACCACAGCAGGTCAGGCAGCATCTGAGGAGCAAGAGAGTCGATGTTTCGGACATAAGCCCTTCATCAGGAATGGAGCATGCAGGATACCATGGGCTCATTGTTGGTTCCCTGTATGTGTTACAGAGACTGCCAAATAGAAGCAACTTCTCAGAAGTGAAGATAAGAAATTTCACTGAGAAATGAAAGACTTGGATTTATGTAGAACCTCTAGGTAGGCTTGGTCTGTACCCTCTGCAGTTTTGAAAAGTCAGGGGTGACTTAATTGAAACTTATAATATCCTGAGGGGACTTGATCATTTGGAAGTGGAGAGGATGTTTCCACGTGTGGCAGAATTGAGAACGAGGGTCATAATTTTAA
This sequence comes from Hemiscyllium ocellatum, assembly GCF_020745735.1. Classification (NCBI taxonomy): domain Eukaryota; kingdom Metazoa; phylum Chordata; class Chondrichthyes; order Orectolobiformes; family Hemiscylliidae; genus Hemiscyllium; species Hemiscyllium ocellatum. The sequence goes on from NC_083409.1 coordinate 107,766,289, forward strand.
AATAAGGGCTACTCATTCAAGACAGAGAGGAGGAAATAATTTTTGTTTTCTCTGACAGGGTCAAGAGCCTTTGGAATTCCATTTCTCAAAGGGTTGTGCATTCAGAATCTTTAAATACTTTTAAGGCAGAGGGAAATAGATTCTTGTCAAAATGAGTGCTGTTAGAAAAGCACAGCTGATCAAGTCGATCCGAAGAGCAGGAGGGTCGATGTTTCAAGCATAAGCTCTTCATCGGGAATCACCCTTTTCCAGCACCACGCTTTTTGACTGTGATCTCCAGCATCTACGGTCCTCTCTTTCTCCCAGGAAGTCGATTCTTGATGACCAAGGAGATAAATGATTATTAGGGATTATGCAGAAATGTAGAGCTGAGGTTAAAATCAGATCAGCCCATGATCTTATAGAATGAGGGAGCAGGCTCAAAAGACAGAGTTTCCTACTCTTTTTCCTTGTTCATGTGTTTCAAATATCCCAAAGTGTGTTCCAATTATCTGAATGGTTTTTGAAGCATAATTTACTCTTGCAATACAGGCCCTGAATAGCAACGTGACAGCCAACGTTGGTTGATGGATACATTGGTGAGGACATGAAGGAGAACTCTTGTTAGCTACAGTGGAATCTTTTATAACCACCCAGGTTGGGGGTAAAATGTAGGCTTTCTGCAGAGAGAGAGATGCGCCAACGTGATGCGGTAATGAAGCAACGGTGATATGAGAGGAAATGCTTTCAGACAGTGAGTAATTAGGGGGACAGAATTGACTGCCTGGAAATGTGGTGGAGGCAGGTTCCCTTGAGGCGTTCAAGGCACTGAAATGTCTATTTGGATAGAAATAATGTAGAAGGGTAAGCAGAGAAGGCAGGAGATTGGCACTGGGTAACAATGTTTGTTTGAAGAGCTAGTGCAGACATGATGGGCCGAATGGCCCCTTTTTGCACTGTAACAGTTCTGTGATTCTGGAGGGTCCTGGCCAATATTTGACCCTCAAACAACACTGCTCCAATCATCAAAAAAGTTGTGGGACTTGAGAATGTGGGCGGCACGGTGACACAGTGGTTAGCACTGCTGCCTCACAGTGCCAGAGACCCGGGTTCAATTCCCGACTGACTGTGTGGAGTTTGCACATTCTCCCCGTGTCTGCATGGGTTTCCTCCGGGTGCTCCGATTTCCTCCCACAGTCACAAAGATGTGCAGGTTAAGTGAGTTGGCCATGCTAAATTCCCCACAGTGTTAGGTGAAGGGGTAAATGTAAGGGAATGGGTGGGTTGTGCTTCGGCAGGTCAGTGTGGACTTGTTGGGCTGAAGGGCCTGTTTCCACACTGTAAGCAATCTATCTAATGTGTATATTGGCTGTTGAATTGAAGGTTGTGAAATATATATACAAATACAAGATCTCTTGGAGAAAGTGAGAACTGCAGATGCTGGAGATCAGAGTCATGAGCGTGGTACTGGAAAAGCACAGCAGGTCAGGCAGCACCCAAGGAGCAGGAGAGTCGATGTTTCAGCCTGATGAAAGGTTTATATCCGGAATGACGATTCTCCTGCTTCACCAGTACTACACTCGCAAATACAAGATCTCTGTATATTTTTCCTCATGATTCTATGTTTTTTTTTCTTTTGTTCTGGACTGTGAAATCATTGGGAAGCATTTACTTCCATTGAACTGACTGGCAGGCTAGACCACATTGCTGTGGGTCTGCGATCACATGAAGGCCAGACCAGGTTATGTTGGCAGATTTCCTTCCCAAATAGATTCCCAGTGAAATAGATAGAGTTTTTTTCACATCAGTTGATGATAGTTTAATGGCGTCATTAGAGTCTAATTTTCAATTCCAGATTTATTCATTTAAATTCAATTCTACCAGCTGCTGTGTGGAACTTGAATCTGCATCCAAAGAGTAATTAACCTGAACTTTTGGATTGCCACTGACATTATCACTACATTGTCCCCTTGTCCGGTTACTTAATGACAGATCAAGCATAAATGTTTAATAATAAGTCTCTGACCATCCACGCTATCCATGCCTGTCATCATTTTATATATTTCCATCAGGTCAGCCCTCAGCGTCCAGTGAAGCGCGAAGTAACTTTAGGTCCCTTCATTGATATTTTACCCCTCTCCCTTAACATATCTATGTCACTTTGTGAATTCTTGCATGGTCCTTATAACTGTCTTTCCTATCTATTCCTGTGTAGTTAGCACATTTGGCTTCATTAGGTCCCTTCACCCAAGTTACAGACAGGTTGTTCCGCAAGAACATGCATTTCATTAACACAAGTTCGCTATAACACGATTGAAAAACTGGGGACACTGTTCCTAAAGTGTGAAGTTCTAAAGCGTGTATTGGTTATGATGGGATTCTGGCCCCACTGGTTTAAATGGTGCTGCTATTACACGATTTTCATATAACACGGGACTGCAAGAGAACAGAACTACCTCCTTACAGAAGAACTGACTGTATTTTGAACATTTGGAAGCCCAACACTGGTCCCCACGTGAGTCAGTTTGCCACAAGAATCAGTCTAGGAGCTTTGCTGTGAAGCAAGTGGGCAGTACAGAGAGGTTTAAAGAAATAATTCCAGATCTTAGGAGACAGTAAGGATTGGAAATGCTGGAAGCCAAAGTCAACAGATGCAAAGCTGGAAAAGCTCAGCAGCTCGGTCAGACAGCATCCAAGGAGCAGGATGCCAGATCTGAGGACTTTGGAAGCTAAATGTGTGGCTACCTTTATGGGTGAAACAGTGTCTTATACAAGTGGGTTATGTAAGCAAAGATAAAGTCAGAATAGTCCTGCCCCACTCATTTGAGGGATACAACTGGTGGTACGTTTAAACCCAAAGTCACCAAATCTCAGTTGTGGAGGAAAGTTAAACAGGTAAGACCTCAATATTGAGTTCAAAGCAAAGCCCCTAAACTGATTCCTGTGGCAAACGGACTCGCGTGGGGACCAGTGTTGAGCTTCCAATTGTTCAAAATATATTCCGTTCTGCTCTAACGTGGTAGTTCCATTTTCGTGCAGTCCTGTGTTATAAGGAAATCATGTAATAGCAGCACCATTTAAACCAATGGGGCCAGAATCGCATTCTAACCAATATATGCTTTAAAACCTCACACTTTAGAAACAGAGTCCCTAATTCCTCAATCGTATTATTGCGAATTCATGTTAACGGAACGCATGTTATAGCCAAATGACCTGTATGTAACTTGGGCGAAGGAACAAAATGCGTTAACTACACAGGAATAGGTCAGAAAGACAGTTATAAGGACCATGCAAGAGTTCACTAAATGACATAGATGTGTTCAGTGAGAGTCAAGGAATTGAACCCAAGCCGTTGGTATGTTTTTCTGTACCTCAAGTCAACCATCCAGTTAACTGAGCTAACATAGTGCTGCAAAGAGTAAGTCACTGAACAAATAATTTTGCTAGCAGCTTGGATTTCCATCTACTCTGTGCCCTCGAACTTTATTTCATCTTTAGTCAGATCTCTTGAACACACCTTTACAGTTCACTTTAACTTGGCTCGCTTTTTAAAGTTCAAAGCATTTTTTAGCCAATTTATCTGATGTTTAAGTGTTTTGTTAAAGCAGCAATGCTCAGGTGGTGCTGAGGAATGTAGAGGTGCAAGTCAGACAAGTCTTTTCTTGCAGTGCTGGGTAAACTCTCAAAAGCTGTGTACCAAGATTACTCAGCAGCAGCTTGTTGAGTGAGGTGACTACACTCAGTCTTTCCTCCCCTTCAATGACTTTTGATATGCTCCTTATTCCCGGAGCAATTATTTTACAAAAATTGTCTTCCCTACATGACCACATCAGGAAGCAATTGTTACTGCCCACCATTTCTTCAAAATTATACTTTTATTGAATGCTGCTGGTCAGGCCCCACACTTGTTGCTCATCCCGAGTTTCCTGAGAGAAGGTGGTGATGAGCCCTGTCCTGAATTGCTGCAGCCCTCGTGGTGCTGTTGGTGAGGGAGTCCCAGGATTTTGACGCAGCAATCCTGAAGGAACGGTGATATATTTCCAAGTCAGAATGGGGTGTGGCTTGGAAGGGAACCTGTGGCTTATGGAGTTCCCATGTAACTGCTGCTCCTGTCCTTCTAGGTGTTCGTGATTGCAGCTTTAATAGGTTGTGTTGAAAGACTCTGCCAAGATGCCCTCCACTTTCCACACCTCCATCCCTGAATCCCACCCCTCCAACCGCAACAGGGACAGAACCCCCCACCCCACCCCACCCCTGGTCCTCGCCTTCCACCCCACCAACCTCCAGATACATCACATCATCCTCCACCATTTCAGTTACCTCCAAACACACCCCACCACCAGAAATATTTGTTTCCCTCCCTGCCCCTATCTGTGTTTTGAAGAGACCATTTCCTCCGTGACTCCCTTGTGAGGTCCGCACACACACCCCTCCCCCCATCAACCCACCCTCCCCTCCCTGCACCATCCCCTGCCATTGCAAGAAGTGCAAACCCCATTCCCACACCACCCCCCTCACCTCCTTCCAAGGTTCCAAAGGAACCTCCCACACCTGACAGAAATTTACCTGTATTTGCACCCGATGTGATCTCCTCTACATCAGGCAGACAGGATGCCAACATGCGGATCATTTCAGAGAACATCTCTGGGACACCCGCACCAACAACCCCACCGCCCCGTGGCTGAACACTTCAACTCTCCCTCCCACTCCACCAAGGACATGCAGGTCCTGGGCCTCCTCCATCGCCAAACCCTCTCAAGCTGACACCTGGAGGAAGAACGTCTCATCTTCCACCTTGGGACCCTCTAACCACGGGGGGTCAATGTGGATTTCACCAGTTTTCCCTTTTCCCGTCCCCCCACCTTGTCCCAGTCCCAACCTTCCAACTTGGCACCGCCCTTTAGAATGGTCCTACCTGTCCATCTTCCCTCCCACCTATCTGCTCCACCCTCCTCTTCGACCTATCATCTTCTCCTCCATCTCCATCTACCTATCGCATTGCCAGCTAACTTCTCCCCAGACCCACCCGCCTCCCATTTATCTCTCAGCCTCTTTGGCCCACAAGCCTCATTCCTGATGAAGAACTCATGCTTGAAACATTGACTTTCCTGCTTCTCAAATGCTGCCTGACTGGCTGTGCTTTTCCAGCACCACACTCTTCAACGCTGATCTCCAGTATCTGCAGTCTTCACTTTCCCCCTGTGTTGAAAGAGTGGTGAGTTGCTGCAGTGCATCTTATAGATGGTAGACACTCCTGCCACAATGTGTCAGTGGTGGAAGGAGAGTGTGGTCAGGTCACCTTCTGTAACTGCTTGGCAGCACAGAACTTAAACGTTACTAAAATACAAAGAAACAAAGTCAAAAGCTTTTAGATCCTCACTCATCAGGACTGGGGTGCTGGACATTAAAATTGAAAGAGAACGCCAGTTTATGCAGCATGAGAAGCGGGTGCTGTTTGGTCAAATCCCAGAATGACAGTATTGTTCTAGTGCAGAAGAGGCCACTTGATGTTCACAGCCCAGAACAAAAGAACAGCATAAGATCATGAGGAAAAGGAAACAGAGATCTTGCATTTCCGTATAATACACATTAGGACAACAGCCAATATACACATTCTTCAGTCCCACAACATTTTTGATGATTAGTGCAATGTTGTTTGAGAGATAAATGTTGGCCAGGATCTCCAGAATCACAGAAACGTTATGGTGCAAAAGGAGCCACTCAGCCCGTCATGTCTCTTCAAACGATTATCATTATCAAGTGCCAAGCTTCTGCTTTCTTTCCATACCCGGATGACACGGATAGATTTTTAATCAGAAAGAAGAATCAAGAGTTATGAGGAAAGGGCAGATGAATGGACGTGAGGAACGTCGAATCAACCACAATCCTATTGAACAGTGGAGCAGGCTCAAGGGGCTGAGCAACCTGCCCCTGTTACTATTTCCTATGGTCTTAGTTGAATCGATGCAACTTGTGTTATTTACTTAATTTTAATATGACGGGATTGAGATGTAGGTTTTGATTTTTGCTTGGATGTACTTGACCAATTGGTATTTTCCCTTTGCAGCTTAAAGAGCGGTAAGAATTGATCGAGACTGCAGTCGTAGTTGGACTGTTTTATTATTCCCCCCCTCCCAAAGTGCTTTGTCTCAAGTCTTTGGGTGCGAAACAAAAGATCAAGCCTATCTGGCCAAGGCAAGCTGCTTGCTGTCACACTCTGAAAATGTCTTCTTCCTGTCAAAGGTTTCTCTCTGCTGCTCCCAGTACACATGCAAGCTATGTTGTGCAACTTCTAAAGGTCACCTGTCATTGATAATGCTCTTGATCTCGGATGCATGTAAGCAGATTGTTTTATGAGATTCAGTATTTTTTTCCCCGTTATAAGGCCTGATCTCCTTTTGTGCCATGAATTTTCGAATGAGTTCAGGGGAGGGTTATAGTTACTGTTTCTACTGCTTTGCACGTTCTGTTGAAAACGCAGACAGAATGGGAGAAGAGGAGGATTGTTATCGTGACAAAGGGATGACCAGGAGTTACACCTTCTTACAGCATAGCCTGGTCTGAGATACCACACAGCATTTTGCAAGCAGGGATTCATTTTTCTGTTTATTAACTCACAAACCTTCTGCATGTCACTGTTGCCGAGCACCAGTGTCCCATCGCGCACCCTTCATGAATGTGAACTCAATCTCAGAGGATGAAAGCATTTTTTTTTCAAAAGTCACACTTGGAAGAGAAAATATCATAATTTTCTTTAACTTTTTTTTCTTCTAGTCAAGCAGATTAGAAATGAACAGATCAAACATTTGGGCGAAAGTGAGGACTGCAGATGCTGGAGGTCAGAGTCAAGATTAGTGTGGTGCTGGAAAAGCACAGCAGGTCAGGCAGCATCCAAGGAGCAGGAAAATCAATGTTTCAGGCAAAAGCCCTTCACCAGGAAATGATGAATTGATCAAACACTTGTTTACTTCTTTGCTCACTGGGAATGAGTTTGTTTTATTGAAGGTGCATCATGGGGAGTCTATCAACGAGTGCTTCAGAAGACTCCATGTCAAATTAATAAAAAGGAAAACTCAACTTTGCCCAATAAATGTTGCTCGGTACCTGAGATCAGGCTGGAGGAGAAAGTGGGGACTGCAGATGCTGGCGATCAGAGCTGAAAATGTGTTGCTGGAAAAGCGCAGCAGGTCAGGCAGCATCCAAGGAGCAGGAGACTCGACATTTCGGGCATGAGCCCTTCTTCAGGAAGAAGGGCTCATGCCCGAAACGTTGGCTCTGAGATCAGGCTGTCTTTTTATATTTGTTTTTATTCAGTATTCTTTCAGAGGATGTGAGCATCACTGGGCTTGTCCAGTGTGGTCTTTTCGCCTCGTCTGTTTCACTGTGACAAAGGCACAAGCTGTTGTTGTTGATTGTCACACAGGATGTGGATAATGCTTGCTATATTAAGCCACTGGGGTGTGTTTTTCCCACTGAATCTGCCATGGCCCCTTGAAAGGCCATTCCTCAGGTTAGTCCTTGCGGAGAAGTAGTTTGTATCTCGTGCCAATTCGGGTGCCAGCTCCCCCTGAATCTCTGTCTTTGCGGTGTAGCCAGACTGTCAAGGCTTGTTCAACAAAAAGGTGCAGGAGGAGCTGGCTTTCCTGCTTTTTTTCTGGGGTATAGGTCACTTTGTAATCTTAGATAACCTTCTGACATTACAAAGAGATCCACCAAGGAGCACCTGAGAACAGGGACCTGCAAAAAGTTTGTGAATTAGTAAGCAGAAAAACGAATGGCTGCTTGCAAAATTCCATGTGGTATCTCAGATTACAAAGAGATCTTGATCAATTACAGATCTTGTACAGTCCTAATTGCCCCATTACCAGGAAGGATGTGGAAGCATTGTAAAAGGCACAAGAGGAGATTTACCAGGATATTGCCTGGTCTGGAGGGAAGGTCTTATGAGGAAAGGCTGAGAGACTTGGGTCTGTTCTCATTGGAAGGAAGAAGGCTAAGAGGGGATTTGATAGAGACATACAAGATGATCAGACGATTAGATAGGGTAGACAGTGAAAGTCTTTTTCCTCGGATATGACATCAGCTTGTACGAGGGGGCATAGCTACAAATTGAGAGGTGATCGATTTAAGACAGATGTCAGAGGCAGGTTCTTTACTCAGAGAGGGGTAGGGGCATGGAATGCCCTACTTGCCAATGTAGTAAACTCAGCTGCATTAAGGGCATTTAAACATTCCTTGGATAAGCACATGGATGATGATAGGATAGTGTAGCGGTATAGGCTTAGATTAGTTCACAGTTCGGTGCAACATCGAGGGCTGAAGGGCTTGTTCTGCACTATAATGTTCTATGTTCTAATTGGGCCAATGGACCAAGGAGTGGCAGATAGAGTTTAATTTTGATGAATGTGAGGTGCTACGTTTTGGTAAAATGAACAAGGGTAGGACTTATACAGTTGCTGGTGAGGCCTTGGGGAATGTTATCAAACAGAGAGACCTAGTTCTTTGAAAGTTGCATCACAGATAGATGGTGGAGGTGAAGAAGGCATTTGGCATGCTTACCTTCATTGCTCAGACCATTGACTACAGAAGTTGGGTTGTCATATTGTGATGATGCAGGACATTGGTGAGGCCACTTTTGGAGTACTGTGTACCCTTGTATAGGAAGGATATTATTAAAATGCAAAGAGTGCAAAAAAGATTTACCAGGATGTTATCAGGACTGGAGAGTATAGGTATCATGAGATTTTGGATAGGATGGGACTTTTTGTCACTGGAGTGTAGGAAATTGAGGGATGACCTTATAGAAGTTTATAAAATCATGAGTTACAAAGATGAAGGGAACAGCAAAGGAGAGTTTCGGAGAGTTCAAAACTAGGGGCCATATTTTTAAGTTGAGAGGAGAAAGACTCAAAAAGGATATGAGGGGCAACTTTTTCACACAGAGGGTGGTTCGTATGTTGAATGAGCTACCCCAGGAAGTGGTAGATGTGGGTACAGTAACAACATTTTAAAAGACATTTGAATAGGAAAGGTTTGGAGGGACATGGCATGCAAAAGGGACTAGTTTGGGAAAGTTGGTTGGCATGGATGAGTTGAACTGAAGGGCTTGTTTCCATGCTGCGTGACTCTATGACTCTAAGAGAATGGTTGAACATTGCTACAATATAATATGGCACTCCAGTGAATCTCCTGTTGCTCACCTCAGTGTTAAAACTGGTGCTGTCTTGTTTAAAAGATGTGTGACGTAGTATGCAATGGACTTGTCTTGTGCCCATTAAGCACTGAATTTTATCAGTGTATTGCCCAAAGTGCGGGGTTCCGATTAGTTGCACACACTATCCTTGTACACTGAACACCAGAATATCCAATCTAGAAAATTGAATTTATAAAGCAATGATTCATTCTCAAAACATTAATCCTGTGATGGTAATCTAGCAGTTTAGCACAAGCTCAGTGCCACTGAAAGCTTCACATTTCTGGTGTAGTCCAGTGGAATTAAAACTGTTGAGGTAAATGGTATAAGTTGAATATTGGATTATGATGTGAGCATTCTATTCGTGATAGACCATAAGGTATAGGAGAAGAATTAGATCATTCGGCCCATCGTGTTTGCTCCACCATTCAATCATGGCTGATGTGTTTCCTAGTGTAAAAAATGAGGTCTGCAGATGCTGGAGATCACAGTTGAAAATGTGTTGCTGGTTAAAGCACAGCAGGTTAGGCAGCATCCAAGGAATAGGAAATTCGACGTTTCGGGCATAAGCCCTTCATCAGGAATGAGGAGAGTGTGCCAGGCAGGCTAAGATAAAAGGTAGGGAGGAGGGACTTGGGGGAGGGGCGATGGAGATGTGATAGGTGGAAGGAGGTCAAGGTGAGGGTGATAGGCCGGAGAGAGGGTGGGGGCGGAGAGGTTAGGAAGAAGATTGCAGGTTGGGAGGGCGGAGCTGAGTTGAGGGAACCGACTGAGACAAGGTGGGGGGAGGGGAAATGAGGAAACTGGAGAAATCCGAGTTCATCCCTTGTGGTTGGAGGGTTCCCAGGCGGAAGATGAGGCGTTCTTCCTCCAACCGTCGTGTTGTTATGTTTTGCCGGTGGAGGAGTCCAAGGACCTGCATGTCCTCAGCCCAGGCGGAAGATGAGGCGTTCTTCCTCCAACCGATTTTACCGCCTTGTCCCTATAGATCCCCTTAGTAATCATGAATCTATCCATTACTGTCTTAAGTGCACTCACTGATTTGTCCTCCAGCGCCTTCTGTGGCAATGAGTTTCACAGATTCATCACCTTTTGGCTGAAGAAATACCTCCTTATCTCAGCTGTAAAGTGTTATCCTTGCACTCTGATGCTATTGCCTCAGGCCCCAGTCTCTCCTACAAGTAGAAACATCTTCTCTGCATCTACTCTTGGACAAATGAAATATTGACATAACCAGTTGATGTCTGTTCCATGTGCCACCTGTTTACAGTGTGTAATCATAGAGAAAATCTGGGATCCTCTTCTTTTTGTTGTGTGCTGGTCTCTTTTCATGCTCCCTCTTTGATTCGCTTACCTGATTCAATTCCCCTCCAAACCTTCTATTTTTGGCCTGTTTCTCAATTAGATTAGATTACTTACAGTGTGGAAACAGGCCCTTCGGCCCAACAAGTCCACACCGACCCGCCGAAGCGCAACCCACCCATACCCCTACATTTACCCCTTAACTAACACTACGGGCAATTTAGCATGGCCAATTCACCTGACCCGCACATCTTTGGACTGTGGGAGGAAACCGGAGCACCCAGAGGAAACCCACGCAAACACGGGGAGAACGTGCAAACTCCACACAGTCAGTCACCTGAGTCGAGAACTGAACCCGGGTCTCAGGCGCTGTGAGGCAGCAGTGCTAACCACTGTGCCACCGTGCCACCCACAATTGTATTATTCTGCTTGACATCTCTCATAAGCAGACTTTCACTGCTTCATCTTAACCTTAGATTTATTTGGAATACCTTTCCCCTTTGTGGAAATACACTTTGACTCTGTTCAATTCTTTAAAGACAGCGCAATGTTCAATTACTGTAATCTTTGATTCCTGTTGTGTAAAACCCATTTTTACCCCATTGAAGTTGGGCTTTCCATCAAGTCAATTATTTTCAGTTCAGATTTTGATTTGTCGCTTTTCGTACCCAACCATAACCTTATGATCCAATGATCAATGACTCTTGATCCACTTGTGACAAAATCTCCTTTTTTTATTCATTTTGTGCTTTGCAAACTAGCAATCTGTGAATATTGTAACATTCAGGTAACAGGCAGTTCCAAAAGATGCTACATTTGACTGTTTTAACACATCACTCACATTCAGTCTTGTCTGGGAACAAAGGTTATGCATGTTGTAAGGTTTCCGAACAGTTCAACCATTATTGAAACGTTTGTTTTCATCAGTGGGACATGGACATTCAGAGATGAAAGTTGTTTCTTTCATACTGTTAGTCAGTCAGGTACTTAGGAAAATGAAGAATCTTAACAGACTTATACACTTAATGGTAAGGTCTTAGGGAGTGTTTCTGAACAAAGAGACCTTGGAGTGCAGGTTCATAGCTCCTTGAAAGTGGAGTCGCAGGTAGATAGGATAGTGAAGAAGGCATTTGGTATGCTTTCCTTTATTGGTCAGAGTATTGAGTACAGGAGTTGGGAGGTCATGTTGCGGCTGTACAGGACATTGTCTAGGCCACTGTTGGAATATTGCGTGCAATTCTGGTCTCCTTCCTATTGGAAAGCTGTTGTGAAACTTGAAAGGGTTCAGAAAAGATTTACATGGATGTTTACAGGGTTGGAGGATTTGAGCTACAGGGAGAGGCTGGACAGGCGGGATCAGTTTTCCCTGGAGCATCGGAGGATGAGGGGTGACCTTATAGAGGTTTACAAAATCATGAGGGGCATGGATAGGATAAATAGACAAAGTCTTTTCCCTGAGGTTGGGGAGTCCAGAACTAGAGGGCATAGGTTTAGGGTGAGAGAGGAAAGATATAAAAGAGACCTAAGGGGCAACATTTTCACAGGGGGTGGTATGTGTATGGAATGAGCTGCCGGAGGAATTTGTGGAGACTGGTACAATTGCAACATTTAAAAAGCATTTGGAAGGGTACATGAATAGGAAGGGTTTGGAGGGAAATGGGTCGAGTGCTGGCAGGTGGGACTATATTGAGTTGGGATATCTGGTCGGCGTGGATGGACCAAAGGGTCTGTTTCCATGCTGTACATCTCTATGACACTATGGCTCTATGTTGGAAAGTGAAGCAAGGTCAAAGGACTGAACAGTGTACTCTTGTTCCTATTTTGTAATGAGACCAATTCTATCCCATACTGCAATGTTCTCCTTAATCAATATCACTATCATTCTTCCGCCTCTCCATTTCTATCTTTCCTGAATACATTATGTCCAAGAGTATTTAATGCACAGACTTTTATCCTGTTTTGAGCCCAGTCTTGTTATGACCACAACATTATAATTCCATGTGGCTGTCTGTATCTCTCCAAGCTGTACACCACATTCTATACCTTCACACACACATGCACCCAACCTTAACTTTAACTTTATTACCTGCCATCTGATTGCTGAACACACCTAATTTCTTACTATCTCCTGTCCCTTCCAGTTGTCTTCATGAAATGGTAGCCCTGTCTAGTATTATTTCCCGGCTTCTATAGCCCTGCCAAGTCAGTCAATGATATTAAAACCCAACTAGAGCCCATCTTTCAAATCATATGCAATGTGTCGCCTCTGAAAAGCTCCACGGAAAGGCCGCACAAGCTGTTGAGTTGTAAATGCAGTAATGGCCATCACCTTCTCAGGAAAGCAGGAGGTTGGGGGTGGGCAGGTGGGGGATAATGGGGGCACAGTGCATGTGGTCTTGCAAGCAGCGCCCAAAGTACTAACAAATAGAATAAAGAATGGGAATGACAGACAGTGCCCCAATCCTATTGAATGTGATGGGAACTCATTTGTGTATGAATCCCCAAGGCGACTTGTCTAAATTCACACTAACGGGAAGGAAAATTAAAAGAAGCATGTAGAAAGGAGATTTTAGTAATAGGACTCCAACTCCAAAATAGCGTGGATAAATGATACACTGAATCAATCCGACAAAGGCACATTGGTACGCTGACTGTGTATTTAAAAGTGGGGGTCTTTTCACTTTCAGACACATTTGCATGGGGTTCGGCCTGCTCTCTTCTATTCTCTATGTGACATTTTCACAGGCTTTGAGATGAATTCTATAAAAACATCTGAGGATTTTCATGAAGAGATTTTGTTTTGTTGTTATTGGAGGTCAGAGAGGGTCAGGATTGACACTGATCATTTCTAGGTTTGAGCCTGCTCTGACATTTTTGAGTGGGCTTTCACATTCATTTTAATATAATCCAGGTTTGGACGCTCGTGCTATTAAACACCGTTAATATGTCTCATACGTTTGCTTATTTTAATTACGGCAACGGTTCATGAAACTAAAACAAACATCTGAAAAGATTCAACATCATATTTTGGGAGCCAAAGATCTATTTTCTGTTCCACACCTCCTAATGGAGAGAATATTACAGTGATAACTTCCCATTGGTGGATGGTATGAGGATGTTTAAGACACAAATCAATCAAATTTTTTGCCATTCACTTCAGTAATTCTTAAAGATATATTTTTACGCCACATGTAGAAGGTTATCATTAGGTGTTGAAACTTGAAAGGGTTCAGAAACATTTACAAGGGAGTTGCAAGGGTTTGCGGGTTTGAACGACAGGGAGAGGCTAAATATGATGGGGTTGTTTTCTCTGGAACATCGGAGGCTGAGGGGTGACCTTAAAGAAGGTTTACAAAATTATGAGGGGCATGGATAGGATCAATACCAAGGTCTTTGCCCAAGATCGGAGAGTCCAAACCTTGAGGGCATAAGTTTAAGGTGAGAGGGGAAAAATTTAAAAGGGACCTAAGAGTTGACCTTTTCACCCAGAGAGTGGTGCGTGTATGGAATGAGCTGCCAGAGAAAGCTCATGGATGGATGTGAGCCAAATGCTGGCAAATGGGTCTAGATTAATTTGGGATATTTGGTTGGTATGAACAAGTTGGACTGAAGGATTAGATTAGATTAGATTAGATTCCCTACAGTGTGGAAACAGGCCCTTCGGCGCAACAAGTCCACACCGACCCTCTGAAGACCAACCCACCCAGATCCATTCCACTACATTTACACCTTCACCTAACACTACGGGCAATTTAGTCAGGCCAATTCACCTAACCTGCACATTTTTGGACTGTGGGAAGAACCCGAAGCACCCGGAGGAAATGCACGCAGACACGGGGAGAATGTGCAAACTCCATACAGACAGTTGCCTGAGGCGGGAATTGAACCCAGGTTTCTGGCGCTATGAGGCAGCAGTGCTAACCACTGTGCCACCCTGAAGGATCTGTTTCTGTGTTGTACTTCTCTATGACTCAAGGTGCGAATGGATGTGGAGTACTCAGATCATCTTTCAGATCTGGTACACCAGGCCTGAGGGGCTGAATGGCCTAATTCTGCACCCAATCTGTTCTGCACCCTGTTCTGTGCTGTATTGTTCTCTGTTAATCTGTGTGTTAATGTCAAAAGATGTGGAGTTATGGCGGGAAAATGGCTTTGACATTGAAGATTAATCAGGATGAGCAAGAGGAAGTGGTGCCCCAGTGGTGTAATCACTAAACCTTTAATCCAGTGACCCAGGGAAAGTAGTTTGGAACCTGGTTTGAATCCTGCCATGGTCAAAGTTGAATTTTTAAAAATTCATTTGTGGCCATTGCTTGCTGGCCAGTATTTATTGCCTGTTTCTTGTTGCTCTTGAGAATTCAATCTAAAAAAAAACAAATCTGAAATGAAGAGTGGAATGATGACCATGACATTGTTGGTGATTGTTGGGGAAAACCCAACTGGTTCTTTAAAAATTGAAAGAACTGCAGATGCTGGAGAAACAAGAACAGGAGTTGGTGAAAAAGCTCAGCAGGTCTTGCAGCATCTGTGAAGAGAAAGCAGAGTTAACACCCCATTCTGAGGAAGGGTCACCGGACCCAAAGCGTTAACTTTGATTTCTCTTCACAGATGCTGCCAGACCTGTTGAGCTTTTCCAACTGGTTCATTAGTGTCCCTTGAAGATGGAAATTTCAATCCTTACCCAGTCTGGCCTAACTGTAACTCTAGACCCGCAGCAATGTGACTGGCTCATAACCATCCTTTAAAATGGCCAAGCGAGCCACTTAGTTCAAGGTTTTAGACAGTCCTACAGCATGGAAACAGACCCTTCGGTCCAACTAGTCCATGGCAACTACGTTACAAAAGTAAACTAGTCTCACCTGAAGTAGGGCTTATGCCCGAAACGTTGAATCTCCTGTTCCTTGGATGCTGTCTGACCTGCTGCGCTTTTCCAGCAACACATTTTCAGCGCTAGTCTCACCTGCCTGTGACCACCCCCTATCACTCCAAATCTTCCCCATTCACAAACCCATGATCAAGAGACAGATCTCAAATTAAAATTAATAAAAAAAGCAACCCACACTATCACTCCTGTAGAGTTACAGCAAATTTATACTTCAAATCTGTGTAATTAGCTGCCTCCATACTGTGAGCTCTCCCACACAGGCTCCTGTGAAGGTCAGCTGTGAATTTCGCTGTTTGTTCATTTTTCTGAGACACATTCTGATGTCCAGACACACTTGAACTCAAACAGCAAAGGCAGTAACTGTGCAGATTCACTGCTGTGTCAGACAGCAGTATAGGTTTCTTTCTCTGACCATGTGGTCACTGCTTTTGTCTGTCTTCCTCCCTTTTTAAAGTGCTGTTGTTTTGATCTTCTGTCCCCTAAAATTCCAAAACAATGCAACAGTGCATACATAAAACAGTAATTACTGTTCCTGGACTTCGAGGGAATCAGCTCCAACACCGAAATTACTTCAAAAAAGGAACAGCTCTTACAGCCCCACAATCTTTTCCCATCCTCCATCTTAGATTATCTGGAATCATAATGAGGGATTGGCAATAAATCTGACCAAGTCACCAAAGTCCACATCCCATGAATTAATAAAATTAAAAAATAATCCACGTGAATTTAGGAGCAGATTCAAGCAGCCAAATAGCCTACTCCAGCTCCTAATCAGTATGTAGGCAAAAGTGCGGACTGCAGATGCTGGAGATCAGAGTCTAGATTAGAGTGATGTCAGAAAAGCACAGCAGGTCAGGCAGCATCCGAGGAGCAGGAAATCAACGTTTCGGGCAAAAGCCCTTAATCCGGAAGGTGATGAAGGGCTTTTGTCCGGAACGTCAATTTTCCTGCTTTTCGGATGCTGCCTGACCTGCTGTGCTTTTTCAGCACCACTCTAATCTAGACTCTGATCAGTATGTTCCCAGTAACCTGTCAGTTGCAGAAGGTTTCCAGCTTTGTTTTCCCAACGAACCAATCTCTCACTGACCATATTAAATCCCAACTATGTAAATGGCAAAAGGAATATAACAATCGACGGTACAGAGGCATGGTACGGTGCAAGTGGCTGGCTTCTGGTCATGTACGCTCCTCTTTCACCTCTTCCAATCCTGCAATCAGGCCCCTGGATTGGGGCTGAACTTGACCACCATTCCCCCCTCCTACCAAGCCAATGGCAGGCAGGCCGGCCACCTTACTGTATCAGTCAGGAAAGCTGACAATATTTGCCCAACAGGAAGAGAAATTATCGTGGACATGGCACAAGAGTCATTAATACACCACTTAAGGGTATCAATGGATGGCAGGATTGGATCTACATAATTCCTGTGGCAATGGGAAGACCGTGGGAATCTCCAACCGGCCCAGTTATCTTCCCATCGGCTCCACTGCCCATATTTCTCTGGACTAGGTGATTCCCACTGAGGTTACTGACATTGGAGTCACAAAGTGTGTAGGATTATGAGGAGCTTGGGCAAGATAAATAGAAGGCAGCTGTTCCTCTTTGTTGAAGACTCTGTAATAAGGGGGCAAGGGACTTACAGGCGGATGAGGAAAAATGTTTTCTACCAGAAGGTGGTGGTGGTCTCAAATACACTGTCCAAGAGTGTCGTTGATGTGTGCTACCTCACAAACTTTAAAAAATATTTGGATGTGCTTTTTTTTAATTATATCCCCAATAGTGTGGAAACAGGCCCTTTGGCCCAACAAGTCCACCGACCCTCCAAAGAGTGACACACCCAGTCCCATTTCCCTCTGACTAATGCATCTAAAACTATGGGCAATTTAGCATGGCCAATTCACCTGACCGGCACATCTTTGGACTGTCAAAAGATTCCTGAAGAAGGGCTTATGCCCAAAACGTCGAATCTCCTGCTCCTTGGATGCTGCCTGACCTGCTGCACTTTTCCAGTAACACGTTTTCAGCTCTGTCAGAAGAAACCAGAGCACCTGGAAGAAGCCCACACAGACACAGGGAGAATGTGCAAACTCCACACAGACAGTCGTCCGAGGCTGGAATCAAACCCGGGTCCCTAGTGCAATGAGACTGCAGTGCTAACTACTGAGCCACCGTGTTGCCTGTAATGTCATAAGATTCAAAGCGGTGGGCCTAGAACAAGGAGGTGGAACCAATATCGTTTTACCATCATTTTGACACTACAGACCTGAAGGGCTTGTTCTGTTCTATACTGTGTGACTCAGTGAATGTTGTCTGACTGTAACCCAACTCGTCAGCATCACCCTAACCCTCCCATTTCCTTCACTACCTCTTCTTGGGACTGGGTGACTCCCACCCAAGAGTCACCAAATCCTGGAATGGTGCAGCTCCAAATATAACCTTTTAGCTCATTTTGCCTGTGCTGGCTGCTCTAACAAAACAGCCCCTTTCCACTTGTCCCCTTCTAGACTCTCCTAACAAGGAGTCATAGAGATGTACAGCATGGAACCAGACCCTTTGGTCTCACAAACTTGATTGAGTTTTTTGAAGAAGTGATAGACAACAGACAATAGGTGTAGGAGTAGGCCATTCTGCCCTTCAAGCCTGCACCACCATTCAATATATCATGGCTAATCATCCTCAATCAGTATACTGTTCCTGCCTTATCTCCATAACCCTTGATTCCACAAACCTTGAGAGCTCTATCCAACTCTTTCTTAAATGAATCCAGAGACTGGGTCTCCACTGCCCTCTGGGGCAGAACATTCCACACAGCCACCACTCTCTGGGTGAAGACGTTTCTCCTCATCTCTGTCCTAAATGGTCTACCCCGTATTTTTAAGCTGTGTCCTCTGGTTCAGCACTCACCCATTAGGGGAAACATGTGTTCCTCCAGAGTGTCCAATCCTTTAATAATCTTATATGTCTCAATCAGATCCCGTCTCAGTCTTCTAAACTCAAGCCCAGTCGCTCCAGTCCTTCAGCGTAAGGTTGTCCCGCCATTCCAGGAATTGACCTCGTTAACCTACGCTGCACTCCCTCAATAGCCAGAATGTCTTTCCTCAAATTTGGAGACCAGAACTGCACACAATACTCCAGGTGTGGTCTCACCAGGGCCCTGTACAGCTGCAGAAGAACCTCTTTGTTTCTATATTCAATCCCTCTTGTTATGAAGGCTATCATTCTTTTTCACTACCTGCTGTACCTGCATGCTTACCTTCATTGACTGGTGAACAAGAACACCCAGATCTCTTTGTACTGCCCCTTTACCTAAATTGATTCCATTTAGGTAGTAATCTGCCTTCCTGTTCTTGCCACCAAAGTGGATAACCATACATTTATCCACATTAAACTGCATCTGTCCACTCACCTAACCTGTCCAGGTCACTCTGTAATATCCTAACATCCTCCTCACATTTCACCCTACCACCCAGCTTAGTATCATCAGCAAATTTGCTAATGTTATTGCTAATACCATCTTCTATATCATTAATATATATTGTAAAAAGCTGCAGTCCCAGCACTGATCCCTGCGGTACCCCACTGGTCACTGCCTGCCATTCCGAAATGGAGCCATTTATCACTACTCTTTGTTTCCTGTCAGCCAACCAACTTTCAATCCAAGTTAGTACTTTGCCCCCAATACCATGCACCCTAATTTTGCTCACTAACCTCCTATGTGGGACTTTATCAAAAGCTTTCTGAAAGTCCAGGTACAATACATCTACTGGATCTCCCTCATCCATCTTCAGAGTTACATCCTCAAAAAATTCCAGAAGATTAGTCAAGCATGATTTCCCCTTCATAAATCCATGCTGATTCTGACCTATCCTGTTACTATTATCCAGATGTGTCGTAATTTCATCCTTTATAATAGACTCCAACATTCTTCCCACCACTGAAGTCAGACTAACTGGCCGATAATTTCCTGCTTTCTCTCTCCCACCTTTCTTAAAAAGTGGTACAACATTAGCCACCCTTCAATCTCCAGGAATTGATCCCGAATCTATCAAACTCTGGAAAATAATCACCAATTCATCCACGATTTCTTGAGCTACCTCCTTCAGTACCTTGGGATGTAGACCATCAGGCCCCGGGGACTTATCAGCCTTCAGACCTAACAGTCTCTCCAACACCAATTCCTGGCCAATACAGATTCCCTTAAGTTCAGGTCCTTCAGCCACTGTTACCTCCGGGAGATTGCTTGTGTCTTCCCCAGTGAACACAGATCTGAAGTACCAATTCAATTCTTCTGCCATTTCTTTGTTCCCCGTAATATATTCCCCTGTTTCTGTCTTCAAGGGCCCAATTTTAGTCTTAACCATTTTTTTGCCTTTCACATACCTAAGAAAGCTTTTACTATCCTCCTTTATATTTTTGGCTAGTTTACCTTTGTACCTCAGTTTTTCTCTGCATATTTTCTTCTTAGTTATCCTCTGTTGTTCTTTAAAAGCTTCCCAGTCCTCCATTTTCCCATTTATCTTTGCTATGTTATAGTTTTTCTCTTTTGACTTTATATGTTTTTTAACTTCCCTCGTCAGCCACGGCCACCCACGCCTCCTCCTAGGATCTTTCTTCCTTTTTGGAATGAACTGATCCTGCATCTTCTGCATTATACACAGAAATATCCGCCATTGTTCCTCCACTGTCATCCCTGCTAAGGTATTGCACCATTGAACTTTGGCCAGCTCCTCCCTCATAGCTCCATTGTTCCCTTTATTCAACAGAAATATTGTCACTTCCGATTGTACCCTCTCCCTCTCAAATTGCAGATTGAAGCTTATTGTATTATGGTCACTACTTCCCAATGACTCCTTCACTTCGTGGTCCCTGATCAAAGAGAATTGATGAGGGCAGAGCAGTAGACGTGATCTATATGGACTTCAGTAAGGCATTCGACAAGGTTCCCCATGGGAGACTGGTGAGCAAGATTAGGTCTCACAAAATACAGTGAGAATTAGCCATTTGGATATAGAACTGGCTCAAAGGTAGAAGACAGAGGGTGGTGGTGCAGGGTTGTTTTTCAGACCGGAGGCCTGTAACCAGTGGAGTGCCACAAGGATCGGTGCTGGGTCGTCTACTTTTTGTCATTTATATAAATGATTTGGATGTGAGCATAAGAGGTATAGTTGGTAAGTTTGCAGATGACATCAAAATTGGAGGTGTAGTGGGCAGCAAAGAAGGTTACCTGAGATTACAACAGGATTTGATCAGATAGGCAAATGGGCCGAGAAGTGGCAGGTGGATTTTAATTCAGATAAATGTGAGGTGCTGCATTTTGAGAAAGCAAATCTTAGCAGGACTTATACACTTCATGGGATTGCTGAACAAATGGTGTTGCTGAACAAAGACATCTTGGAGTGCAGGTTCATAGCTCCTTGAAAGTGGAGTCGCAGGTAGATAAGATAGTGAAGAAGGTGTTTGGTATGCTTTCCTTGATTGGTCAGAGTATTGAGTGCAGGAGTTGGGATGTCATGTTGCGGCTGTACAGGACATTGGTTAGGCCACAGTTGGAATATTGCGAGCAATTCTGGTCTCCTTCCTATCGGAAAAACGTTGCGAAACTTGAAAGGGTTCAGAAAAGATTTACAAGGATGTTGCCAGGGTCAGAGGATTTGAGCTATAGGGAGAGGCTGGACAGGCTGGGGCTGTTTTCCCTGGAGTGTCGGAGGCTGAGGGGTGACCTTATAGAGGTTCACAAAATTTTGAGGGGCATGGATAGGATAAATAGACAAAATATCTTCCCTGGGATGGGGGAGTGCAGAACTAGAGGACATAGGTTTAGGGTGAGAGGGGAAAGATATAAAAGAGACCTAAGGGGCAACTTTTTCACGCAGAAGGTGGTACGTGTATGAAATGAGCTGCCAGAGGAACTTGTGAGGCTGTACAATTGCAACATTTAAAAGGCATTGGGACTGGAGAGATAAATGGGAGAGGGTTGGGGTTGGGGGGAAGGTAGCTGAGAGTGTGATAGATGGAAGGAGGTGGAGGTAATGGTAATAGGTCAGAGAGGAAGATGGAGCGGGTAGGTGGGAAGGAAGATGGATAAGGAGGACAGTTCATGGGGGCAGTGCTGAGCTAGGAGGTTGGAACTGGGGGGAAGGTGGGGGGAAGGGAAATGGGGAAACTGGTGAAATCCACATTGATCCCGTGGCTTTGGAGGATCCAAGATGGAAGATAAAATGTTCTTCCTCCAGGTGTCAGGTTGTAAGGGAGTGGCAATGGAGGAGGCCCAGTACCTGCATGTCCGCAGCAGAGTGGGAGGGGGAGTTGAAGTGTTCAGCTATGGGGCGGTGGGGTTGATTGGTGCGGGTGTCCCAGAGATGTTCTCTGAAGTGCTCTCCGAGTAGGCATCCTGTCTCCCCAATGTAGAGGAGACCGCATGACATGTATGGATGTGCAGGTGAATCTTTGATGGATGTGGAAGGCTCCTTTGGGGCCTTGGATGGAGGTGAGGGGGGATGTGTGAGTGCAGGGTTTTACAATTCCTGTGGCAGCAGGGAAAGGTGCCAGGAGGGGAGGGTGGGTTGTTGGGGGCTTGGACGAGACGAGGCAGTCGCGGAGGGAACGGTCTTTACAGAAAGCAGATAAGGGGTGGGGAGGGAAATGTATCTTTGGTGGTGGGGTCTGTTTGTAGGTGGCGGAAATGGTGGGGGGGGTGGATGTATACGGAGGTTGGTGGGATGGAAGGTGAGGACCAGGGGGTCCTGTACTTGTTGTGGTTGGAGGGGTGGGGTTCGAATGCGTAGGTGTGGGACATAGGTGAGATGCGCTGGAGGGCATCATCAACCACGTGGGAGGGGAAATTGCGGTCTTTGAAGAAGGAAGCCATCTGGTGTGTTCTGTGGTGGAACTGATCCTCCTGGGAGCGGATGCGAAGGAGGCGTAGGAATTGGGAATACGGGATTGCATTTTTACAGGAGACAGGATGGGCAAGAGCTGATCCACTTCAGAAGGTGTGCACCAACTTTACAGGGAATATCTACTTATTGACTGCATTTGCTACACTATCTGAGGAAGATCAGAGAAACAAGAGTTTAAAGTTTCAGACTCAGTGGCTGCACTTGAGCCTGTTGTTGCTAGGCAGCATTGAATTAGGATGTACTATCAATGAAGGCACTCGAGGTTTCATTGATAAATGAAAGAGAAGCCAAATGCACCAATTTTGTTTCTTTCTCACCCTTTGTATGCTTCCTCTCCATTTAGCTTCACCCATTCAGTTGTAGTCTCTCACATACATTCATTCCCGCAAACTCTCTGACAATCTCTCTCCCTCTCTCTCACTTATTCACTGTCTTGCATTCATTTCTCTCACTTTCATTCACACACTCTTGCATTTATTTACTGGCACATACACTCTCGTGCTGTCAGCCAGCCATTCATTCATTCTGTCACATTCTCACACACTCTCAGTGATTCGCTCTCCCACTCTCATTCAGTCAGAGGCATAGAATGATTACAGCACTGACCAACCAGTCCATCCTGTCTATGTCCACTCTGCAAACGAGAGTGTCCTTCCCCTGCCTTCCCTCTGTGACACTGCTTGTTATTTCTTTTAAAATATCCATCCAATTTCCTTCTGAATGCCTTGATTGAACCTGGCTTCAACATATTCTCAGGAGCAATGCATTTCAGACTCTAATCACTCACTGCATGAACATATTCCTCATATCATTGTTGCTTCCTTTAACGGATTATTTTAAATCAGTGCCCTCTGTTTCTCGCTGAGTGGGAAGAGTTACTTCCCTATCATTTTGCCTGGACCTCCCATGCTTTTGAATCCTTAAATCAAATCTCCTCTGGACCTTCTCCTCCCAGTTTCTCCATTTGAAATTCCTCGATCAATTCACTATATCTCATCCTTGCTCTCTTCTCTTTTGGTTCCATCTTGTGACAAAGAGGTCACCAGTCTGTGTTTTGCAAAAGGTACACACTCCTCTTTGGGGTCAATACATTCTGCTCTGGAAGGAGCAGGAAGGAACACTCATTCTGCAGAAGAGCTTTCCATTGTTCATCTGTGTTGTTTGAATACGGGGAGAACTGAGCTGAAACTAAATAATAAAAAAAAACGAACTGCAGAGATGCTGGAAATCTAAAACAAAAGAAGAAACAGGAGGGATATTGTGAAACTTGAAAGGGTTAAGAAAGGATTTAATGGATGCTGCCAGGGTTGGAGGGTTTGAGCTACAGGGAGAGGCTGAACAGGCTGGGGCTGTTTTCCCTGTAGCATCAGAGGCTGAGGGGTGACCTCATAGAGGTTTATAAAATCATGAGGGGCATGGAAATGGTGAATAGCCAAGGTCTTTTCCCCAGCAAAGAGGAGTCCAAAACTAGAGGGCATAGGTTTAAGGTGAGATGGAAAAGAGTTAAAAGGGACCCGAGGAATAACTTTTTCGCGCAGAGGGTGGTCCGTGTATGGAAATGAGCTGCCAGAGGAAGTGGTGGAGGCTGGTGCAGTCACAACATTTAAAAGGCATCTGGATGGGTGTATAAACAGGAAGGGTTTTGAGGGATATGGGCCAAATGCTGGCAAATGGGGCTAGATTTGGTTGGGATACCTGGTTAGCATGGACGGGTTGAACCAGAGGGTGTGTTTCTGTCATGTCCATCGCTGTGCCTCTGTGACTCTGTAAATCATTGGAGAAACTCAGCAGGTCTGTCAGTGTTTTTGGAGAGAAAAGGTCATTTCTGAAGTGGGGTTCTCTCCACAGATCCAACTAGACCTGCTGAGTTTCTCCAGCAATTTCTGTTTTTGCTTCAGATTGGGAGTTTTCCATCTTTTGTTTGAGGAGAAATGGTATCTTGTGGGTTTGCTGACAGGCAATTGCTCCATCAGAACCTTGGCTCTGTCAGTCCTGTGAGATTTATACTGTTGTCACATTAATCCCTGGGCAAGTGGCAATTTTGAACAGGTACACAGTAAATGCAAATCAGGCTGTAATGTCACAAAGACAGCAATTATCGTTCATCATCCCAGTGGGCTTAATCTAGAGCAATGATGGAAGAACAGCGTCACATGTGATAACATGAATATCGCATCAACTGAGTCAGGATTTGCTTTGCAATGTGCAAACTGTCTCCTGACAGTGAACGTGCTGAGGTTTGGAAATGCAGGGTTAGGAAATTTGGATTATTGGCTTTTAGTCTGTACCGTTTGTCCAGCATGGGACTAAAAGGTAGAACAATAGAAACAAGGGCATTATTCAGTGAAAAATTAGTGATGCTTTCTTCCATTTGGGTAGGCTGGCTGGATAGGAGCAGGAGAAAAATCTGGAATTACATTGTTAAATACAAAAATAGACCCAGCGGACCAACTTGTCCGTGCCTGCAATAGTTCCTGCTCCTCATTACCTTATTCTAACCTCCTCTGGCACTCCCTCAAAATGAGGGGATGTTTAGAACATAGAAGGATACAGCGCAGTACAGGCCCTTCGGCCCTCGATGTTGCGCCGACCGAATCCTACCTAACCTATACTAGCCCAATAACTTCCAAATGCCTATCCAATGCCCGCTTAAATGACCATAAAGAAGGAGAGTTCACCACTGATACGGGCAGGGCATTCCATGAACTCACAACCCGCTGTGTGAAGAATCTACCCCTAACATCTGTCCTATACCTACCACCCCTTAATTTAAAGCTATGTCCCCTAGTAACACCTGACTCCATTAGCGGTAAAAGGTTCTTAGTATCTACCTGTCACAGGAAAATGCAGCTCATAGAAAGATCCACAATCATCTGATGAAGGAGCAGCGCTCCGAAAGCTAGTGCTTCCAAATAAACCCGGTGTTTTGTGATTTCTAACTTTGTACATCCTAGTCCAACACCAGCGTCTCCAAATCATAGAAAGATCCTACACATGGAGTCCGGTAGGGGGTGGAAACTGTTAACACTGGAGCTCCCTGGCAGTGCTGGCTGACCATGAGATTCTCCATTTCTTCATCGCTGCCAGGGGTGTGCTGGAAGGATTCGCAGGTTCTGAACTGACTTGGCTGTGGTCATGTCCTTTCGACACATTACAAACTGCGGATGCTGAAAATCTGAAAAAAAACCGCAGAGTGCTGGAGAAACTCAGCAGTCAGCATCTGTGGAGAGAGAGATAACAGAGTTATTGTTTTGAGTCCAGTGTTACTCTTCTTCAGAGCATTGAAGACAGAACAGTTCTGAAAAGCAGTCATTCCAAATTAACTGTTTCTCTTGCCACAGATGCTGTCAGGCCTGCCGAGTTTCTCCAGCATTGTCTGTGTTTGTTTCATTAAGTTCCGGCCATTGAGTCCTGAGGTGAGACTTGAACTGGGCTGCAGATGCTGGAAACCAGATTCTAGATTAGAGTGGTGCTGGAAAAGCATAGCAGTTCAGACAGCATCAGAGGAGCAGGAAAATTGATGTTTTGGGCAAAAGCCCTTTATTCCTGATGAAGGGCTTTTGCTTGAAATATCGATTTTCCTGCTTCTCGGATACTGCCTGAACTGCTGTGCTTTTCCAGCACCACTCTAATCTAGAATGTGAGACTTGAACCACCCAGCTGTCACACATAGAAATGCCACTCACTCTGCCACCATCACCTCACATGTTGGTGTTGAGTGTGAGGTTGTACTTAGTTGGTGGAAAGTTTTGAGCGTTGAAGAATTTGCCGTTTCAGTGATCCGTGCTATTTTGTACCTCAGCATTCTCCTTTATCCCCACACGAGTGAAACTTACAACAAAACACAGTGAACTCTCCTTATCATTTTTTTTTCCCTACATGGTAGTCCATCAATATTATGAATGTATGACAGATTTTGCAAGGATCACAAAGAAAGTGAGATACGAGGCCATTTGGCCCATCGTTCTACAGAAACCACTGACAGCCCTTGAATCAGCCTGGAATCATTGGGCTAACAGATAGGGTAGGGAAAAGGTCACTCCCAGTGGTATAGCAGTTGGCTATTGCCTCACTGACATGGCCAATCTCAGGAATGAGCTTCTGCTTCCAAGGTCAGAGGTATCCCATGGGGGGAGCAATGGCCTGGTGATATTATCACAAGACTACGAGTCTAATAAATCCAGGTTAAATATTGGAGACCTGAGTTTGAATACTGTCAAGGCAGATGGTGGAATTTGAATTCAGTAAGAATATGGATTTAAGAATCTAATGAAACCATTGTCAATTATCGGAGCAAAAACCCATCCAGTCCACCAATGCCCTCCAGCGAAGGGAACTGCTGTCCTTACCCAGTCTGGTCTCCATGTGACTCCATGTGGTTGACCCTTAACTGCCCTCTGGGCAATAAGGAACGACTAGTGATACCTGCATCCACCAAACAAAGCAACAGACATCTGAAAACCTAGAGATTGATTCTGTATTGTCAGGGGAAATTGAGTGTTAATGGTGATGTACATGATGATTTAACTCTGACATCAGCAGTCACTCGCTATTAAGACTGTAATAAGAGAGAGTTGGAAGAACTGTACTGGAGAGCTGTGACCAGAACTGTGCATACTCATATGTAAATATAAATAAAGTGTTTACAGGACCTACTGAGAGCTTTTGAGATAAGATAGAGATAAGAGTGCTGCAGACTGAGAGTAGGAACAGCCTGGCTAAGTACAGCTGCCTCAGGAGAGTAGTATAGACATTATCACAGCACAGACCCCAGTCTAGGCAGGATGCATGAGGGAAGAACAATGCAAGTCTTTACAAGCAGCACTGTCCACAGTGACAGCACCATTAGCATAAATCAGATATGATTATTGAAAGCAGAAAATGTATTTTCATTGGGTGGTCCTGCAGTTACTCACTCGAGAGAATGTTGATGTATGCTACTTTATTTTAGCATGTTTTCCAGTATTTCAGAATGTGCAGTAAATATGGGGACTAGATTTTCTTTAAACCTAGGAAGGAAGAGAAAATTTGTTCGATGATATAGATTGCGCTCCCTTTAGCATTTGAACCTGGATTACTTTCCTTTTTGTTTTAAATATGGTCTCTTCCAATCGCGACAGATGGCCCATTAACTGCATGGGAAACATTAAATAACTCATGGAGATTGTAGATTTGTTCCCAATCTTCTTGATCGAAATCGATAAATGTTAAAGTAGCATGTTCAGAAGTAGGACACACGCAAACACAAGCACACCATTTCTTTTTCGGGCATGGGCACAATGATCAATACATTTTTTTTCATCCAAAAGTGCAGTGTGAAAAGTCATTGACATTTCAACCTTCAACAGAAAAACTAACCCAGCAGGAACAGACAGTCTTCCTCCCTCTCAACTAATCCAGCAGGAACAGACAATCCTCCTCCCCCCTCTCACCTAACCCAATAGGAACAGACAATCCTGCCCCCTCTGAACCCAGCAGGAACACTCAATCCCCTCCCCCCCTCACCTCAGCCAGCAGGAACACTCAATCCCCTCCCCCCCCTCACCTAAACCAGCAGGAACACTCAATCCCGCCCCCTGTCAACTAATCCAGCAATACACACAATCCTGTCCCATCTCAGTTTATATGAAGACAGAGCAAATGTAAGGTTATGGATAGTCATATTTAAATCATGTTACTGTCCATGTTTACACCGTTGAGAGGCATATTTCATCCTCTGCCCAATGCAAGCTAAGATGACTGGGAAGAGGAGAGATTTCTTTGCCCGTGGAGTGGGTCCTCAAGCACAGAAAACAGTTGAGGCCAAACATTTAATATATAGTTTTTGCAGCTGAAGGGATCAAAGTGCGCAGAGAAGAAAGCAGGAACAAGGTACTGAGTTGGATCATCAGCTGGATCATATTGAATGGCAGAGCCAACTCGAAGGGCCGAATGGCCTTCTCCAGCTTCTGGCTTCTACATTTCTGTGAACTGACTGATTCAGCTGAACTCTGGATTAGTGGTGCTGGAAGAGCACAGCAGTTCAGGCAGCATCCAACGAGCAGCGAAATCGACGTTTCGGGCAAAAGCCCTTCAACATTTCCTGATGAAGGGCTTTTGCCCGAAACGTTGATTTCGCTGCTCCTCGGATGCTGCCTGAACTGCTGTGCTCTTCCAGCATCACTAATCCAGAATCTGGTTTCCAGCATCTGCAGTCATTGTTTTTACCTCGTTGATTCAGCTGAACAGCTCAGCCTTTGGGACAGCATGGTGACTTATCGCTGCTGCCTCACTGCACCAGGGATCCAGGTTCAATTCCAGCCTTGGGTAGTAGTCTGTGTATTGAGTTTACGCGTTCGCCCCATGTCTGTGTGCGTTTCCTCCCTCAGTCCAAAGATGTGTAGGCTAAGTGGATTGGCCAAGCTAAATTGCCCACCGTGTCCAGGGAAGTAGAGGCTCGGTGGAAATGTAGGGATAGAATGGGAGGGTCAGTGTGGACTTAATGGGCCGAATGGCCTCCTTCTGCACTTGTAGGGGTTCTGTGATTTACATGCTGCTGTATACTTCTTACCAACATATTGTTTGGAGTAAATGTTAAGAAGACTGCCCAAATTTCAGTACAATTGACTGTACCTCCTGTATGATAAATTGCCATCTAGGACTGCGCTATTGCTAGCTATGGCAATTTTCACTGGAATTTTCATAATCAGACTGTGCTCTTCCCAAGACAGCTGTCTTTACCTGCTGCAGAATGTGTGATAATCAGCAATAAGTCATTCTTAAGTGCTGAGGGTTAATTAGGCAGTCCTTGTTGTCAAAAGTGCTATTAGAGGAACCATGACCTTCACTCTGTCTCAGGCCTTGCAAAATATAATGGTACGCTTCACTGATACCATTCCTTCTGGGAACAATTTGTTTCTCTAAGACACAGCACTTCCAAATTTTCTGTTGGAATAGAAATTATTATTAGTAAGCCATGAAGGAGTCTAAATCTTCAAATGAAATATTTTTTGGTCTTTTCCATTCCAAAACGTCTGTGATTTGGGGCTGTTATTAATCAATAAAGGTCCCCACCTACCTTCTGATTGAAGAACTCATTGTTTTAAACCATTTGGAATGGCTACTGATACAGATTTATCTGCTCTCAGTAAGAGATTTCATGGTACAGTGGTAGTGTGCCGGCCTCTGAGTGAAGAGGTTTGCGTTCAACCTGCTCCATAGGTCATAGAAATTGTCCCTTTGGCCCACCATGTCCCTACTAGCCACGAGGTGCTTGTGTTGGAATGGGGTGGACAAAGTCAGAAGTCACATGATACCAGGTTACAGTCCAACTGGTTTATCTGAAATCAAGCTTCATCTGACGAAGGAGCAGCGCTGGAAATGCTTGTGATTTCAAATAAAGCTGTTGAACGATAACCTGGTGTCATATGACTTCTGACTATGTCTATGCTGACCAATAAGCACCAAGCTATACTAAGCCCAATTGCCTGCACTTGGTCAGTAGCCTTCCTGATGAAGAGCTTATTCTCGAAAGGTCGACTCTTCTGATACTTGGATGCTGCCTGATCAGCTGTGCTTTTCCAGCACCACACTTCTTAACTCAGTCTACGCCCTGGTATTTTAAGTGCTCATCCAATTGCTTCTTAAACATTGCAAGAGTATCTGCCTCCATCACTCTCTCAAACAATGTATTCCATATTTCTACCACCCTCTGGTTTTATTTTTAGTTATTTATTTTTATGGGATTCGGTATCGCTGGCTGCTCCAGTATTTATTGCCCGTCCCTAGTTGTCCCTTGAGCAGGTGGTGGTGAGCTACCTTCTTGGACCGCTGCTGTCCGCCTGCTGTGGGTTGACCCACAATGCCATTAGGGAGGTAATTCCAGAATTTTGATCCAATGACACTGAAGGGACAGTGATATAGTTCCAAGTCAGGATGGTGAGTGGTTTGGAGGGGAATGTGCAGATGGTGGTGTTCCTGTGTGTCTGCTGCCCTTGTCCTTCTCAATGGAAGTGGGTGTAGGTTTGAAAGGTGCTGTCTGAAGGTGTTGGGTGAATATCAGGTCTTTGAACTTGTGTCAGAACTCAGCATGTTAGTAGTGAAGCAAGGACAAGAGGGAAGGGTGGGACAAAGAACAAAGGGAAAGTCTGCAATGGAGTGAAAAGCAGGTGGGATTATATTAGAGACAGTGAGGATTGCAGATGCTGGAGGAGTCAGAGTCGATAAAATGTAGCTCTGGAAAACGCACAGCAGGTCGGGCAGCATCTGAGGAGCTAGTCTTACTGAAAGGTTTCGCCCATAATGTTGACTCTTTTACTCCTCAGATGCTGCCTGACCTGCTGTGCTTTCTTCCACAATTATATAAGAAAGGAGTTAATGGAATGGAAATGGACTGATGAAGGAACATAAATGGGTCAAGGGGAGGTGTGGGTAGCCAAATGATGAACTGTTGACCTTTGAAAGTGAGATAAACACAGGATTGAGACCGAGGCAGGCAAAGGTATTTGAAACAAAGTGATGGCGAGAGTTTTGATCAGGATTGTTGGATTTGCTGCTGAATGTAGATGTCTGTAGAGTGCCCATATGTAAGATCGGGTTGCTGTTTCTCAAGCTTGTGTGGAACCTCATTGGAAGAGGCTGAGGTCAGATCGGGAGCACGTTGGACAGTCTGGGCTCAAGTTCAGAAACTTTGTTGAGGCATTCCACAAAGTGGAGTTGAACTGGAGAATTCTTCCCTATGGCATTGTGGGTCTACCTACAGCAGGTGGACTGCAGTGGTTCAAGAAGGCAGCTCACCTCTCACCTTCTCAAGGGGCAACTAGGGATGGGCAATAATTGGTGGCCCAGTCTGTGATGGCGACATCTCACGAGTGAATTTTAAAAAATGTCTTGTCTATTTTGCTCTTCGTCAATGCTGTTTATTTCTAGCACTTTCTATTATCTACATATGTAAAAGTATATAAAAGGCTTTAAGTGTTACTTGACAAGCTGTTGATTGGATTTGTGTGTGTGTGTGTGTTTGTATATGTGTGTGTGTGTGTGTGTCTGTGCGTGTATGTGTGTGTCTGTGTTTGTGTGTGTGTGTGTTTGTATATGTGTGTGTGTGTCTGTGCGTGTGTGTGTGTCTGTGTGGATGGGTTCATGTTTGCTTAAAGACTCTGGTTTGTACACACTCATTTGGAAATGAACAAATTCATGTCAGCAGCTGATGTGAGTTTGAGCATCACAAACACATCAGGCCAAGATGCAGAGCTGCTACATCTGATCTCATTTGCACATTTAAATACTTGACCTTTTTACCTGTTCACATTTTATAAGAAACGCTTAAAGGAGTAAATGTCTACCTCTGAAGGACATTTATTCTTTTCTTTCATTTGACTGAAAGACATCAAAGATTTTACTTGCCATTGTCGATTTGAAGTCAAGCGATTCGTACTGAATTGGCAAATAAGGCAGCTAGTTAGTTAGCTCCAATTCACACTTTTTAAAATTTGATTTATTATTGTCGCATATACCCAGGTACAGTGGAAATTTTTGTTTTACATGCAGTGCAGGCAGATCATACCACACAAAGTGCGTTAGGATAACAGAACAGAGCAAGGAATACAATGTTACAGCTACAGAGAAGGTGCACAAGGAGTGAGGTCAAAATTAAATTTACAATTTGAGAGGAACATTCAGAAGACTAGTAACAGCAGGGAAGAAGCTGTTTTGAATTTGTTGATGCATGTGTTTAAGCTTTTGTATCTTCCGTCTGATGGAAGAAATTGGAAGAGATTATAATCGGGGTGGGAGGGGTCTTTGATGATGTTGGCTGCCTTTCCGAGGCAATGAGAAGTGTAGATGGAGTTAATGGATGGAAGATTGGCTTGCATTACGGACTGGACAGCGTTGACAACACTCTGTCGTTTCTTATGGTCCTGAGCAGTGCAGTTGCCTTACCAAGCTGTAATGCATCCAGATAGGATGTGTTTTATCACTTTCATGCTCTCTCTCTCTCTCTCTCTCACACACACACACACACACACACACACACACACACACACACAAATATACGCATGTGCATCCGTTTACAGACACACTCATGCTTTCATACACACACATTCCCACTCATATTCACATATGTGTGCACACTCATACACTTCTCAGACAGACACATGTATGCATGCCACATACACACACACACATGCATACAGGCGCATATGCACATGAACTTGCACACAAATGCATGTACATGCACAGAAGCACACACACGCTCACACTCATGCACATGTGCAGAAAGACACACTCGCACGTGTGCACCAATACTCACTCATTCTCTGTTGCTCTCATAGAATTGTTCTATATCTCCAATAGACTCTCTTTTCATGCTCACTCTCGCACACCTCCAAAGAGGTGGAGCACATAGGGTGGGAGGTTAGGTCCAATGCTTTTAAAGATATGAAGGAATGTCTTTGTATTTTCTCCATGCCTGAACGAGAAGCCCATTATCCAGTCTTGCACTGTGCCTATATGAATGGGGCCGGTTTTGAAAATGAGAACGGTTTTGTACACACATATTTCTATTAGATGTGAAAAAGCAGCCTTGGATCCTTGTTTTAACGATCAGCATTACAGTTGTGGGGATCCAAAATGGTGAGAATCAGACCATTATGGTTGCTGTCTTTATTTAATATTCAGTAGACAGATAGAATAAAGGAAAGCAGTTGCATCTTTCACATCCTGTGTACATCCCCAAGCCAATTCATTGACAATTGATTATTTTACAAATGTAATTACAATTGTTTTGAAAGCAAACATGGCAGCTATTTTGGCAGTATCTGTGGGGAGAGGAAAGCAGAGTAAGAATTGAATATGAATTTTATTGGAATCGTCAGTTCTGAGAAAGTCATACCAGACTCAAAACATTAACTCTGCATCATTCCACACAGATGTTGCCAGACTTGCTGAGTTTCTCCAGAACATTATGGAGTTTCATTCTTGAGGAAGGGTCCAAAATGTTAACCTGATTTCTCTCAACAGATGCTGTCTGACCTGCTGAGTTTTTCCAACAATTTCTGGTTTGTTTCTGACTTCCAGTGTTCGCAGTTCTTTTGGTTTTTATTCAGAATTTGGGGCTTCATTTCATTACAGTTTTAAATTCTTGTGTGGGATGTGGGTGGCACGATCAAGACTGGTATCTGTTGCTTTGAACTAGTTGACTTTCAGCATCATTTCAAAGGCCAGTTATCTGTGAACCATAACACTCTGGACAAATGTAGGCCAGATCCAGTAAAGATGGTGGATTGCCTTTCTAAAATTAAGTCCTTATGACAATTGACAGTAGCTACATAGTCACCAGCTTTTAATTCCAGATTTTGTTGAACTTAAATTTGACCATCTGCGTATAAACCCACAATTCCAGAACAAGAAAAATAAAAACAGAACTTGCTGGAGAAACTCAGCAGCTCTGGCAGCATCTGCAGAGAGAGAAAGCAGGATTAGCATTCCAAGCTCAAAGATTCTGTTTCAGAACTGGTTGCAAAGAAGTCTCATACCAGTTCGCTGGATAGCTGGTTTGCAACGCAGCCACACCAAAAGCCTGGGATGAATTCCCACACCAGCTGAGGTGACCATGAAGGACTCTCCTTCTCAACTGCTCCCCTAGCCTGAGGCATGATGATCCTCAGGTTAATTTACCACCGGTCATCTCTGTCCAAGGAGAGAGCAGGGCTATGGTAGCTTGACCTTTATCATATCAGACTTAAAACATTAACTGTTTTCACTCCGTAGATGCTACCCGTCCTGCTTAGTCTCTCTAGCATTTTCTATTTTTATTTCAGAGCTCCTGCATCTGCATTATTTTGCTTTTATTCCCTGGAACGTTAGCCTGGAGCTCTGGATGGTGAGTCGAGGGATATTGTTGCTGCATCACTGACTCCTCTTAATTGGGAAGGTTAAAGGGTTGACAAGAGCACCAGAGAGGAGATGATGAATTTTATTACGTACTGAGAAATTATCATCTGGAATGCATTGCCTGAAGGGACGGTGGATGGAGATTCAGGGGGAACCATCTCGCCTCTCAGTGAAAACTGGTTCTCCTTACTTATTCTGTAACAACCCTTTATAACTTTTAGCAATCACAGCCCATCCAGCCTCCCTGCTTAAGTTGAATTCTGTTGTTGAATATGAAGTCTAAGAAAGCTCTTTGATGTACTGCCTGAGGACACTTGTGTGCAGTGATTTACAGTTGGTCAGGTTCTGATGTTGTTGGAATGTTTCATTGAACTGTCTGTGCTGCTCCATATTGTTGGGGCATGTATATATCTACAAGATGTCCTGCAGTGACTCACAGGACATCTGCTCCTCCCAGAACACATTCCAAACCTGTGCCCGCCACCATGAGAAAGACAAGGGCATCAGACAAAGGGGAGTGCCACATTCTATCCTGGACAGACACCATCCTGACACTGCTCCTTCATTGTCTAAATGGGACTCCTTCCCTAATAACGCTGATGTTGTTTCTGCACCAGATGGACTGCAGCAGTTTAAGATGCTCACTATCATCATATTGAGGCCAATTCAGGATGTGCAACAGATGAATCGCATACAGAAGTAGGGAGTGTATACTTCGGTTTTGCAACGCAGTGATAAAATTGCCATAGTCCCAGAAAGTCACAGGGCTGCCCTCTGGTTCTTCATGTTAGCCCCAGTCAGTGCAGGAATTGGACCTATGCTGTTTGGTCTCACTCAAAATTGCAAACCATCCATCCAGCTGACTGGCTGGAGGTCAGTTGGATGGGTGTGGTTTGTAATGCAGAGTAACACCAACAGTGTGGGTTCAGTTCCCACATGGGCTGAGGTCACTATGAAGTGATCTTCTCCTTCTCAACCTCTCCCCTGACCTGGGGTGTGGTGACCCTCAGGATAAGCCAGTCATTCCCCTCTAATGGGAGAGCTGCCGCATAGTCTGTTAGACGACAGCAACTTTTGTGCATTGATGAGATCATATCAGATTTGTACTGATTTCCTTATTTAAATAAACGTACGAGAAGCACTTCAGAGAAGATTTACTGGACTAATATTTGGGCTGGATGAAGAATGGCTGGGCACGTTAGGCTTGAATTCACTTAATTTCTTTGGGAAAATCCAAAACTGGCAGTCACTGTTTAAAAATAAATGGTTACCCATGTATGACAGAGTTAAAGGGAAATTTCTTCACACTGAGGGTCATGAACCTTTGGAACGGTCTTCCTCAAAAGACGGTAGGGTGGCTCAGTAATTAACATGGCTACCTCACAGGACAAGGGACCTGGGTTTGATTCCAGCCTTGGGCTGTGTGGAGGGGGCTCTTTCTCCCTGTGTCTGCGTGGGTTTCCTGCAGGTGCTCCAGTTTCCTCCCACAGTCTAAAAATGGGCAGGTTAGGTGAATTGGCCATGCTAAATTGTCCATAGTATTCAGGGCTGTGTAGATTAGGTACATTAGCCATGGAAAAACTGCAGGGTTATAGGGATAAGATCTGGGTGGGATTCTTTTCGGAGGGTTGATGTGGACTTGTTGGACCATGCTGCAGGGATTCTCTGGCACATAAAGGGTGTGGAAAAAGAGTCATAGGGTCATACAGCATGAAAACAGACCCTTCGGTCCAACCAGTCCATGCCAACCATAATCTCAAACTAAACTAGTCCCACCTGCCTGCTCCAGGCCCATATCCCTGCAATGAGTTCCTTTAAGGAAAAGTTGATAACCAAGGGGTAGACAGTTACATGAAGCCGTCAGACCATCCTTGGTCTTAGTGAATAGCAGTGCAGGTTTAATGAATGAAGTTACCTACTCCTGCTCCTAATTCATATGTTTACCATTGATACAGGAGTGTCCAATCACCGTCCTGACTTGGAAATATATCACCTTTCTTTCTCTGGCACTGGTTCAAAATCCTGGAAATTCCACTCCTGCCCTGCCCCGAGGGATTCGTGGCGTCAACCCACAGCACGTGGACTGCAGCCGTTCAAGAAGGCAGCTCGCCACCACCTTCTCAAGGGGCAACTAGGGATGGGCAAGAAATGCTGGGCCCAGCCAGAGACACTGACATCCCACAAATGAATGTATAAATAAAAAGTGCCCCCAATCCATGAAAGTAGTTTGAAAATGACTGATGGTTGTCACTGCCAGATAAGAAATCAGCTTACTCAACATGGGAAGCTTTCGGGAGTGTGAAGAAAGGATGTCATTGTATATAGGAATCAAACCTGGCATTTCTGATCTCTGTATCATGTTGTTGTAATGGTTTCATTAATGCATTGCTTTTAGGAGATTATAGACCAGGATAATTCACCTTATCTTCGTTTTACACCCCAGCTCATTACAAATACATGCTTCTAGCTATTAAGACATTTCACAAGTGTGGTCCTCCAGATTTATGGGGATACAATTACATGGTGTCAATGTTGCTAGACTAGTGATCCAAATGTCCAGGCTAGTGTCCAGTAGTTCAAATTCTGAAATGAAAGCTAGTGATATTTCAATTCAATGAATTCAAAACTAGAATGTAAAAATTATGATATCAATGTCAGAACCCATCTGGTTCACTAATGCCCTTTTGAGTTGAAAATTTGCCACCCTAACCTTGGTGTGCTGTGGTTGACTCCTGGTTGCCATCTATATTTCTTCATTTATTCATATAATGTGGGCATCACTGGCTGGGCCATTATTTATTGTCCATCCCTCATTGCTGTTGAGAACATGGTGGTGAGCTGCCTTCTTGAATCACTGCAGTCCATTTGGTGTGGACTGGTCTACAATACTGTTAGGGAGGGAGTTCCAGGATTTTGACCCAGGTTCGGAGTGGAATTTGCATGTGGTGATATTCCCAGCTAGGAGCTTCCTTTGTTCATCCAGATGGTGGTGGTCGTGGAGATGGAAGGTGCTGCCTTAGGAACTTTGGTGATTTTCTGCTGATTGCACACTGTTCGACATCATTCGCAATATTCAAGTACTGAAATAGTTCATGTCTGAATGCAACAAGATGTGGACAATATCTAGGTTGATTTAGTTCAAGCCAATTATAGCTGGACGACAAATGTTGGTGTTGCTAGTAAAGCATGTGTCCCATGATAGAGTTAAAATTAATGTTAGGCCATTGTAACCACAGTTCATGATGGGGTTTTGTAAATGATTGATTCGAGTATGGAACCAAATATGTTGTCACATTTCGGATGAGACATTGCATCAAAGCCTCAGCTGCTTACTTGAGTAGGTGTGAAAGATTCCCAGGCACTTGATCAAAGGACAGCAGGGCAAGTTATCCCTGATGTCTCCGACTATAATTGCCCTCAATCAATGTCACAGAAACAGATCATCTGGTCATTATCACATTGCCAGTTTGTGGGAGCTTGCTCGGGGGCAATTGGCTGCTCTGTTTCCACCATCAACAGAGAGACTGCACTTCAGAAAGAACTGCATTGGCCGTAAAGTGCCCTGGGGTATCTAGTGGTTGTGAAACATACTATCTCAATGCAAGATTTTTTTTGTCATTTCTATCAACATTTTCCAGCTCCTGGAAGTACGTGGATATTTCACAGCTGCACAACCTTATCCCTACAGTATCCTGTTCTGTGGTTTGCTCCAATAATGGGTCATCCTCTATGGTCTAGGCAAGGTGGGAATAGAATTTACAGCTACTCAGGTAACACTGAACATCTCTCACAAAGTATGAAATAATCAAGAACCATACACTGCAGGAGAAACTTAGCAGATCTGGCAGAATCTGTAGAGAGTGAAAAAGAGTTAACATCTTGGGTCCAGTCCCTCTCCTTCAGAAGAGTTCTTTAATTCTGCTTTACTCTCCACAGATATTGCCCGACCTGCTGAATTCCTCCAGCATTCTCTGTCTTTATTTCAGAATTTCTCTGTGTTTAAAACCAGCAAAGTATCCTTAGTGATTACTCACTGTTCCAACAAGAATTACATCAACTGGGGGAGATGATGGCCTTGTGACATCATCACTGGAGAGTAATCCAGAGAACCCTCCAACTTAGCACCGTCCTATTGAACTATTCCACCTGTCCATTTTCCTTCCCATCAATCCACTCTAACCTCCGCTCCAACCTATCACCATCACCCTCCACCTGCATATACCCATCGCCTACCAAGTTACCTTCCCCCCAGCCACACCCTCCCCTCCTATTTATCTCTCAGCCCCTTCCCCCCACCCACTCCCCCACCAACCCACACATTCCTGATGAATCGCTTATGCCCAAAACTTTGATTCCCCTGCTCCTCGGATGCTACCTGACGTGCTGTGCTTTTCCAGCACTTTTTGAGGGTAATCTAAAGACCAAGGTGTTGTTCTGGAGACCCAGGTACTACAATTCTAATTTTTTTTTTCCCTTTAAGAAGCTGGAATTAGCAGTCTAATGATGGAATGATTTGATAAGAACCAGCTAGTTCACAATTGTCATTTATCCCCTCCACGTGACTCCAGACCCACAGCAATGTGGTTGGCTCTTAACTGCCTTCTGAAATGGCCCAGCAAGCCACTCCGTTGTGTTAGCTGTCAGAAAGGACCACAGGCAAATGGAAGCAGCTGTTCGAGAACACGGCTTATTGCCACTTCCCCAACGACAACTGACCACGGCTTGTGAATCAATCTTTAGAAACAGTGCAGGAAGCTCTCTCACGTTTTTTTTTTAAATGCTAGCCCAACATTTATTGCCCCCATCCCTGATTGCCCAGAGGGCAAGTAAGAGTCAACCACATTGCTGTGGGTCACATGTAGGCCAGACCAGGTAATGATGTTGATTTCCTTCCCTAAAGGATATTAGTGAATCAGATGGGTTTTTTTGCTGATTTTTAAAAATTTAACCAGTTCACAGATATTTATTACACACCTCAGGAGAACTTGAACCCAGTTCTCTCAGTCCAGAGGTAGGGATGCTACTACAACTGCACTACAATCTAGGTTTTTTTTGTTAAATTCAAATTCCACCATCTGCTGTGGGGGATTTGAACTCAAAACTTCTAGTTTAACAGTCCAGTGATAATACCACGAGGCTATTACATTCTCGCACAGTGGTTTCAGACATTGTCTGAGGAATGAATATTGATCAGAGAAAGCTTTCCTGCTCCTCTTCAAAATCAGTGTCATGATATTTCCTACTCCTGAAAGGACACGTCAGTTCTTGGCTTAACATTGCGATCGTAAGGTTGCTTCTCCAACAGTGCCTCAGCGCTGCACATGGATAT
Organism: Hemiscyllium ocellatum; assembly: GCF_020745735.1. Lineage (NCBI taxonomy): Eukaryota > Metazoa > Chordata > Chondrichthyes > Orectolobiformes > Hemiscylliidae > Hemiscyllium > Hemiscyllium ocellatum. The sequence goes on from NC_083409.1 coordinate 107,805,748, forward strand.
CAGTTGAGCGTTTTTGTGCTCAAGTGGGTCTTGAACCAACGGCTCCTCACTCAAGAGGTGAGCATGCAACTAACTGAGTGATGACTGGAACACAGGGAGTTAACTGAGCACACCAGGTCAGTGAGTCCTGTGGTTAATTCCCAGCCTGTCCTAAGCGAGCTGCTTGCAGCTGGAATCTTTTATTGTGAGGACCATCAAACCACCAGACTGCTGGCTCGCTCATACTCTTCAGGGAGACAGATCTGATGATATCCTCGCCCAGATTGTCCTGTCCGTGATTCCAGACCCACAGCAACGTCGCCGACTTTCGGCGAACCAAACAGACCACTCTGTGATCATCAGAAAATGTCTTACCACTGAGAGCGTTTAGGGATTGAGCAATTCAGGCTGGCCATGTCCGTGACATCCACATCCTGTGAACAGAAAAGCACAAAAGAAAAAGGGTCACTGCAAATTTCTCAAGATGTCAGATAGAAATGGAAAGTTCCAGGTTTGATGTCTTTGCCAACGTGCAAAAGTGGGCCACTTGACTCAAAATGCAAAAGGATTGGAGAGGTGTCTGAACTAACACACAAAATGAGAAGCATTTTCTCTTTTAATAGGAACACCAGACTTATTTGTATTGAATTCAGCAGGGGAGCATTACCTACTCAGAATATAGTCTTAGAATGTGCATTAATCACATTGGTTTGCCAGTGTAAATTATGGGATGTCTACAGATCTATGTTTGTACATTCACCGCCCTGCAGCACTCCTCTCACTGACACTGTGTGGGTGTGGATTATACCTTTTGAAATTAGGCACTTGTAAAGCATAAAAGCAAGATATTAAGTAAATATGTTCCGCTCAACATTTGAGATGTCAACTGAGAATTGAAGGAGTAGAACTCAGTCACAACTGTACAGATAAGTTTGCCAGCAGTGCTCAGAGAAAGCATTTGAAGCATCTATCTTTCCAGATTTCACAGGATATATCCTACACTTATTAGTGTTGTTGTTTATTAATACGTATCAGGTATTTCACAGGAGAATGTTGATGTGCTCAAGGTACAGGGTCAGACCCATGAGATTCATGTCAGTGAGAGAGAGGTAGAACACTTGAATCTTTACATTCCTGCTTGATTGGGTAATAATAGGGCGATGGAGACAGCATGATGTTTTGGGGAGGGCATTTAACAACAGTGGTCATTAGTTGGAGTATTGATGTGCTTCTAGATATTTCTAATTATTCTGTTCAGATGTCAGGCATGTTTTTAACAAAATCTGTAAATAAGATAAAAACAGAAATCGTTGGAGAAACTCAACAGGTCTGGCAGCATCAATGAAGAGAAAGCAGAGTTAACTTTTTGAGTCAAGTGATGGTAGCGCAGAAAAGATTCCATGTGTGCTGAAAACAGTGGTGGGGGGCAGAAAGGAGTGAGTGGAGGCAGAGATGGAACCCAGAGGAAGAGAAAGACAGACAAAGGGATGAACAGTGAGAAAGAAAAGCTGATAATAGAGACCATATGTAGGTAAAAATGGGTTGGCTGGGCTGAAGGTGGTGATATCAGGGCATGGAGTGTGGGTAAAAGACGTGGACAAAGATGTTCAGGCCCTAAAACTATTGAACTCAATATCAAGTCCTGAAGGCTGGAGGTTCCCCAAGCGGAAAATGAGTTGTTGTTTGTCCAGCTTGTGCTGAGCTTCACTCGGGCAGTGCAGCAGACCCGAGGCAGTAAAGTTGGTCAGGGAACAGGGTGGGGGTGTTGAAGTGGTAGGTGACTGGAAGCTTGGGGTCATTTTGTGGCCAGGATGTAAGTGTTTTGAAAAGCAGTAGCCCAGTCTACATTCCCTTTCCCCCAATGCAGAGGAGACCACATTGTGAGGAGGATAAATAAGATACATCGGTGTGCAATTCAAATCTGTGGCTGGTTGGTTTGACCCACTGCCTGTCGGGTGGACCAGATCCAGAAAAGTGCCTTTCCTTTCCCTCACTAAGTGGGACTTTTCACAGTTGCTGTGCTTAAAAAAAACGCAAAATGAGGAACAGAGGTAACTTATGATGGTTTGTAATCCAAAACAGATTGGCCTGGAGAGGCTGAATGAGGAATTATTTCTGCAATGATTCCTTTGATTTTATGGTTAACCACTCTCATGTGTTGTTGGTTTACTGTCTGAGAGCTCAGACAATCTTGAGGTCACTAACCCGGAGGAGGTAAGCCTGCATTGCCTACTGAGCTTTGTAACAGATTGAGAACATGCAGCACCAGTGTTCCAAACCATTAATCAGTCCGCTGTTAAGGGAACACGCTCGCATTTTTCCCCTGTTTTCCTCTCCCTCCCTTTTGCTGCCAAATTTATCCCACGCTCCCCCCATTCCCTCCCTCTGCTGTAAGTGTTGACTAGTCGTGTCCACGGGTGGTCTCCGCTATACTTTCCATATTGCCTGCTCATTCGTTATTTATTTTTGAAGTTGCAGGTTGGTGAGAGGTTGGTGGGGGTGAGAAAGATATGTTTTGGATATCAGTTTCACCTTAACATAGCCAGTGCTCACACATGCACACATACATGCACACGCACAGACATGTGAACACGCATGCATGTGCAAGCACGCACAAGCACACACGTGAGCATGCATACACTAGTCACACACGCAACCACACACATGCAGACGCATAACCCACACACAAACACAAGCACACATACATGCAGACACACTCGTGCACATTGTTACTCACACACACAGTTGCACATACACATGTACACAGTCGCAACACATATACATATGCATTTTTCAATAGGGGCACACGTTTATGCAGGAACAGAATACTGTAAGGTGATTGACCATGATCATATTGAATGCTGGAGCATGCTCATAGGGCAGAATGACCTCCTTCTCCCATTCTCTATGCTTACCAGTAAGGAACTGGTTCTGCATTTCACTTGTCTGCTCCGAAAAAGCTGAGCTGTTGAGATCAGTTGTAGCATCCCTCATCACACCTCTGACTCACCATGGATGCCCAATCACCTTTGTGCATCTGTCACGTGTGTGCAGGTTCTTCACTGGGGGAGTCCCAGGTTAGTGATGTACCTGAACTTGGATCTCCATCACCACAGGACATGGGAATGGTAAATGCATGCAGATGACCTTTAGCATCGCAACTTTGGATGTGCCAGCATCGTCAACATGATCTTGATGAGTTACTGGCCAGGTTCCAATGAGTTGTCAAAACACAATGGCAGCAACCACCAAATTGACACTTCCTTCATTATCCACAGATGTTGAGATGCAGTCTTATTTCATCTGTTCTGCCATTGATGACTTTTCCAACCATATATTATCTGGCAACCCCTCCTCCACCGCCACACCAAATCTTTCAATCTTGGCTAGTCTTACCAGGCGTAAGGAACTCCCAACATCTTTGCTCAAGGGATTGTTGGAACCTCTTCACCAAGTCAAGAAGGCAAGCCCCAGAGCTATCTGAATAAGTGTGGCACAGACTGAAGTTCAGTGTTTTGAATGTAATGCTAAGTGAAGGATTTCAGGTGGACATGAAAGATCTCATGGTCCAATTTTGAAGGAGGTACTCCCAGTGCCCTGCCCAATGTTACGGTCACAACCAGTGCTGATTATCTCCATGTCACCAAGACAATTTCTTCACCATTCAGAGTCAACTTGATGGGTTTAACCTTCTAACAAACCCTGATATTTAACTAGGAGAAAGTGAGGACTGCCAGGTGCTGGAGATCAGAGTCAAAAAGTGTGAAGCTGGGAATGCAAAGCAATTCAGGCAGCATTCAAGAAGCAAAGATTCATGGTTTTGGGCATAAGTTCTTGCTTATGCCCAAAAAGTTGATTGTCCTGCACTTTGGATGCTGCCTGAGCTGCTGTGCTTTCCCAGCATCACACGTTTTGACCCTGACAGTTAAGTGTCAATCATCATTACCTGAATACTCTCCATGTACTAATTAGGTAAAAACAATGACTGCAGATGCTGGAAACCAGATTCTGGATCAGTGGTGCTGGAAGAGCACAGCAGTTCAGGCAGCATCCAAGGAGCAGCAAAATTGACATTTTGGGCAAAAGTCCTTCATCAGGAATAAAGGCAGAGAGCCTGAAGCATGGAGAGATAAGCTGGAGGAGGGTGGGGGTGGGGAGAAAGTAGCATAGAGTACAATAGGTGAGTGGGGGAGGGGATGAAGGTGATAGGTCAGGGAGGCAGGTGGAGTGGATAGCTGGAAAATAAGATAGGCAGGTAGGACAAGTCATGGGGACAGTGCTGAGCTGAAAGTTTGAAACTAGGGTGAGGTGGGGGAAGGGGAAATGAGGAAACTGTTGGAAGTCCACATTGATGCCCTGGGGTTGAAGTGTTCCGAGCTGAAAGATGAGGCGTTCTTCCTCCAGGCGTCTGGTGGTGAGGGAGCGGCGGTGAAGGAGGCCCAGGACCTCCATGTCCTTGGCAGAGTGGGAGGGGGAGTTGAAATGTTGGGCCACAGGGCGGTGTGGTTGATTGGTGGGGGTGTCCCGGAGATGTTCCCTAAAGCGCTCTGCTAGGAGGTGTCCAGTCTCCCCAATGTAGAGGAGACCGCATCGGGAGCAACGGATGCAATAAATGATATTAGTGGATGTGCAGGTAAAACTTTGATGGATGTGGAAAGCTCCTTTAGGGCCTTGGATGGAGGTGAGGGAGGAGGTGTGGGCGCAGGTTTTGCAGTTCCTGCGGTGGCAGGAGAAGGTGCCAGGATGGGAGGGTGGGTTGTAGGGGGGCTTGGACCTGACCAGGTAGTCACGGAGGGAACGGTCTTTGCAGAAGGCGGAAAGGGGTGGGGAGGGAAATATATCCCTGGTGGTGGGGTCTTTTTGGAGGTGCGGAAATGTCGGTGGATGATTTGGTTTATGCGAAGGTTGGTAGGGTGGAAGGTGAGCACCAGGGGCGTTCTGTCCTTGTTACGGTTGGAGGGGTAGGGTCTGAGGGCGGAGGTGCAGGATGTGCACGAGATGCATTGGAGGGCATCTTCAACCACGTGGGAAGGGAAATTGCGGTCTCTAAAAAAGGAGGCCATCTGGTGTGTTCTGTGGTGGAACTGGTCCTCCTGGAAGTAGATATGGCAGAGGCGGAGGAATTGGGAATACGGGATGGCATTTTTGCAAGAGGTAGGGTGGCAAGAGGTGTAATCCAGGTAGCTGTGGGAGTCGGTGGGTTTGTAAAAAATGTCAGTGTCAAGTTGGTCATCATTAATGGAGATGGAGAGGTCCAGGAAGGGGAGAGAGGTGTCAGAGGTGGACCAGGTAAACTTAAGGTCAGGGTGGAATGTGTTGGTGAAGTTGACGAATTGCTCACCCTCCTCACGGGAGCATGAGGTGGTGCCAATGCAGTCATCAATGTAGCGGAGGAAGAGGTGGGGAGTGGTGCCAGTGTAATTACGGAAGATCAACTGTTCTACGTAGCCAACAAAGAGACAGGCATAGCTGGGGCCCATACATGTGCCCATGGCTACCCCTTTGGTCTGGAGGAAGTGGGAGGATTCAAAGGAGAAATTGTTAAGGGTGAGGACCAGTTCAGCCAAACGAATGAGAGTGTTGGTGGAAGGATACTGTTGGGGACGTCGGGAGAGGAAAAACGGAGGGCTTGGAGGCCCTGGTCATGGCGGATGGAGGTGTAGAGGGATTGGATATTCATGGTGAAGATGAGTCATTGGGGTCTGGGGAAACGGAAGTCTTAGAAGAGGTGGAGGGCGTGGGTGGTGTATTGAACGTATGTGCGGAGTTCCTGGACTAGGGGGGATAGGACAGTGTCGAGGTAGGTAGAGATGAGTTCAGTGGGGCAGGAACATGCTGAGACAATGGGTTGGCCAGGGTGGTCAGGCTTGTGGATCATGGGAAGGAGGTAGAACCGGGCAGTGCAGGGTTCCCGGACTATGAGGTTGGAAGCTGTGGGTGGGAGATCTCCTGAGGTGATGAGGTTCTGTATGGTCTGGGAGATGATGGTTTGGTGATCAGGGTGGGGTCATGGTCGAGGGGACGGTAGGAAGAGGTGTCCTCGAGTTGGCGTTTGGCTTCAGCGGTGTAGAGGTCAGTGCGCTAGACTACCACTGCGCCCCTTTATCTGCTGGCTTGATGGTGAGGTTGGGTTTAGAGCAGAGGGATTGGAGTGCTGCGCGTTGTGAGGGTGAGAGGTTGGAGTGGGGGAGGGGTGTAGACAGGTTGAGGCGGTTAATGTCCCGGCGGCAGTTGGAAATGACGAGGTCGAGGGTGGGTAATAGGCCAGCGCGGGGTGTCCAGGTGGATGCAATGTGTTGGAGTTGGGCGAAGGGGTTGTGAAAGTAAGCTCGGAGGCGGGGGCGACGGAAGAATTGTTCGACGTCACGGCGTGTATTAAATTCATTGATGCGTGGATGGAGGGGGATGAAGGTGAGTCCTTTGCTGAGGACTGATCGTTCGTCCTCAGTGAGGGGGAGGTCTGGGGGGATGGTGAAAACTCGGCAGGGCTGGGAGCTGGGATCTGGTGTGGGTGTGGAGCTGGGAATGGGGGCAGAACCTGTAACTGGAGTGGGTGTGGTGGTGGGGGGAATGGGGGTGGAGTCATGAGCAGGGGTCTACTAATTAGGGTCCACTTGACAACCAATTAACATTTTCCTCACATTTAACATAAATGTTGGTCTTTCCCTTAATTTGGTATTACATGTGATTTTTCCTGATCAAAGCAAAAATAAAACCTTACACAAAATTATATCTCACTGATATTTGAAGGCATGTATGGATGCGAGTATTTCTTGTTACTTGCTTTACTTCCTTTTCTTTCTCCTGCAGTTCCCTTTTTCTTTCTTTATTTCATTCTCTTTCTCTTTCTATTCATTTCCCTCTTCCCCCTCTCCATGTTTTTTCCCCTTCACATTTTGTTTCACTGTTTATTTCTGTTTTTTTAGATTAGACTTACAGTGTGGAAACAGGCCCTTCGGCCCAACAAGTCCACACCGACCCGCCGAAGCGAAACCCACCCATACCCCTACATTTACCTAAGACTACAGGCAATTTAGCATGGCCAATTCACCTGACCTGCACATCTTTGGACTGTGGGAGGAAACCGGAGCACCCGGAGGAAACCCACGCAGACACGGGGAGAACGTGCAAACTCCACACAGTCAGTCACCTGAGTCGGGAATTGAACCCGGGTCTCAGGTGCTGTGAGGCAGCAGTGCTAACCACTGTGCCACCGTGCCGCCCAGTCTGTCGGTTGTCCAATTCTAACGTGCGTTCCGTTAACGTGAATTCGCTGTAAGGCGATTGTCAAATTGGGAACATTGTTTCTAAAGCATGAATATTTAAAATGTGTTTCAGCTGTAATGTGATTACATTGCCAACACTTTAAGCACTGTTTCTAAAGTGTGCTTTTTCTATAACGTGAGGTTGCACAAGAACATAACTGTCATGTTATAAAATAACTTACTGTGTCATTTTTCTCATTTTCTTCTCTTTCTCCCTTTTAACCTTTCTCCATCTCTTTTGACTTTTCTTTCTTGCTTTTTCTCTCCCTCCTTCTCTCCCTCTCTCACGCTGTCTTTTTCTCTTTCCCTACAGTCAAAGTTTGAAGCCCTTCCTGGGTTTTGTATTAGTTAAGCAACGTGCTGCTGTGAGCAGACTGGGCAACTGACATTGCCCTGAACAGAAAATACTTAAACAAGGTGTTTATTATTTGCTTGCTCTGTTTGTTGTAAAGGAACAAAAGATGACAATAAATTAAACGACCCGAGCAATCTGCTCTCCTTTTGTGTATCTGAATGAGGTAACCAGTTCTATTCACTCTTTACTGCTTGTTCTTAGTGAGTAGGGAACGGGTGCACATGTTAGATTTCATTTCTGAGCAAACACTGAAGCAGCAAGATGTTTGAATTATGTGCTTTCAGTACAAGGTATAATATTGGCTACCTCAGTAATGGGATATAATTGTTTAGAGTTATGTTTATTCGGAAAAGGTCGGTTATTCATATTCATTCCTGGCTCATGGCTAACAACACTTCGCCTCACCAGCCTTGTTACCGCCGATGCAGTTGCTGTCAGAATGAAGGATAATTAATGACTCGACATGAAACTGCTGTCTGAAAGTCGAATTGCATCTTATTACTCTGGGCATTTTGTACAAAACTGCTTAAAAAGAAAGTCCAAAGGGAATACTGAAAGTGGCGATCACGTTGCATAAATGTTTTTCAAAGCTGGGTTTAAGTTCAGGCCTCTTGATGCTTTGGTACCTGTTTCGAACAGTTCCCATTGTATCCCAGAATTATCTGGAGAAAGATATTGGTCATTCATCTTTGTGGTGAAGATTTGAGGAGTTATCAAATTAATCCTCTTCTTTGTCGATAGTTCTGCAACATTTTTCTTTTTAAGTGCACACATATTGGATACAGATAAAATATAAAGTATATTTAACTTTGCTGATGTAAAATGTGTTTGGGACTGTCAGGGGATATGACGTTTACATCCATGTCAATAAAACATCAGAGAATCACAGAAGACTCATGTGGGGGCAGTGTCCATGTGTATATTTAAGGTTGAGATTGATAGATTCTTGATCAGTCAGGGAATCGAGTCAGGGAAAGGGCAGGAAAGTGGACACGACGAATGTTGGATCAGCCATGATCCTATTGAATGGCAGAGCAGGCTAGAAGGGCTGAATGGCCTATTCCTGTTTCTATTTCCTATGCTCTTAAAATGCATGTTATTTGACTCCAGAAGATTTCAACACAAAGAGGAACCAAATGTAAAACAGATCCGATCTTGGATGAAAGCTGCTGGAACTTTTAAAATTTATTTTAAAATTACTTTTAAATTTGTTCATGGGAAGAAATACCAGCATTTATTACTCATTTCCAATTGGCCTTCAGAAGGTGGTGGTGATGAGCTGCTTTCTTAAAGTATTGCAGTCCTTGGGGTATAAGGGTACCCACAGTGTTACTAGGGAGAGACCACCAGGAATGTGACTGAGTGCTGGTAAAGGAACAGCAATTGTAGGAACGGGGGGACGCAATGGCCAAGTGGTATTACTGCTCGACCTATTAATCCAGGGATCCCAGTAATGATTTGGAGGAACTGGGTTCGAATCCTACCATCTTAAAAGGTGTAATTTAGATTCAATTTTAAAAATCAGGAAATAAGAGTCTGACGATAACCATTGTCAATTGTCAGAAAAAACTGTTTGGTTCACCACCGTCTTTCAGGGAAGGAAATCTGCTGACCTTATCTTATGGGTGGTATGGTGGCTCAGTGGTTAGCACTACTGCCTCACGGCGCCAGAAGCCCAGGTTCAATTCCCGCCACAGGCAACTGTCTGTGGGGAGTTTGCACATTTGCCCCGTGTCTGCGTGGGTTTCCTCCAGGTGCTCCGGTTTCATCCCTCAGTCCAAAGATGTGCAGGTCAGGTGAATTAGCCATGCTAAATTGCCTATAGTGTTAGGTGTAGGGGAATGGGTCTGGGTGGGTTGCTCTTCGGAGGGTGGGTTGGGCCGAAGGGCCTGTTTCCACACTGTAAGTAATCTAATCTTACCTGGTGTGACCTACATGTGACACCAGCAATGCAGTTGACTCTTAACTGCCCTCTGGTCAATTAGGGATTGGCACAAAATGCTGGCCTATCCAGTGATGCCCACTGCGAATGAATAGAAAATAAGTCAGGGGAGTGATTGACTTGGAGGAAGACTTACAGGTGGTGGTGCTACCACTCATCTGCTATCCTCGTCCTTCAAGAGGTGGTCATAGGTTTTGAAAGTGCTTTTGAACACAGTTTAGTAATTGATGTCTATTCAGCTTGCAGATAAAAGGGAAAATGTTTACATTTATACAGCATTGTGTGTTGGATGTATTGCATTGCAAGGCATTACCATCTTGTTGTTTGATTAGATTAGATGATTAGATTCCCTAAGTGTGGAAACAGGCTATTTGGCCTCACAAGTCCACACTGACCCTCCGAAGAGTAACCCACCCAGAACCATCTCCCTCTGACTAATGCATCTAACACTACGGGCAATTTAGCATGGCCGATTCACCTGACCAGTACATCTTTGGACTGTGGGAGGAAGCCGGAGCACTCGGAGGAGACCCACGAAGACACGGGGAGAATGTGCAAACCCACACAGACAGTCGCCTGAGGCGGGAATTGAACGTGGGTCCCTGGTGCTGTGAGGCAGCAGTGCTAACCACTGAGCCACCGTGCCGCCCCTAGAAAGCAATTGTCCCCTGATCGGGAATCGAACCCAGGCTGTGGCAGTGAAAGCGCCGAATCGTGACCACCAGGGAGTCTTGTTGGGTGGTTTGTTGCCAATATCTCTTTACTGTGAGTGAGTCTCCAGAAGAAACTCTTGCATGAACAAGATGTATTTATTGTATTGTAACAACCAGGTACAAGTTACATTATCAAGCTAGTTAAAACTCACACAACACCAGGTTATGGTCCAATAGGTTTATTTGGAATCACTAGCTTTCAGAGCGCTGCTTCATGCTAGTGCTTAAAAATAGACCTTTTTTCTATAACCTGATGTGTGATTTTTAGCTTTGTCCACCCCATTAGAACACCCTTGCCTCCATATCATTATCAAGTTAGACATTGTTATTATGACCACTGGGAGACTTGTGGGTGCAGGTCAACATTTCATGATCCTGAGGTATACTGCCTTTTCCAACAGATCCTCACAAGGTGGTCAGTTAGTTCAGTTGGCTGGACAGCTGGTTTGTGATGCTGTGTGATGTTAGCGGTTTGGCTTCAATTCCTTCACCAGCTGAGATTACCTTGAAAGCCCCTCTCTCTCAACGTCTCCCTTCACTGCTGGTGTAGTGTGGTGCGGTGACGCTCAGGTTAAACCACCCACCAGTCACTTCAAGGGAACACAATGTACTCTGGGTGAGAATGTCCACCTCCAACTGTGGCTCAACAGCAGCACTACAGACCGAGTCGGTTGGGTCCTCGAGGACATAGCTGCTAGACTGAGTCTATGGCAGGTGGTGAGGGAACTAATGAGAGAGATAAGCATACAGACCTCTTCCTCATGAATCGACCTGTCAATTATATCTATCTATGATTATGTCAATGTATTTGACCACGGCATAGACATTCAGGAGAGAAAGCTTTGTCTTACATTGTTGTGTATCAGCTCTAAATAAACAAACTTTAGATTACGTACAGTGTGGAAACAGGCCCTTCGGCCCAACAAGTCCACACCGACCCACCGAAGTGCAACCCACCCAGACCCATTCCCCTACATTTCACCCTTTTACCTAACACTACCAGCAATTTCGCATGGCCATTTCATCTGCACATTTTTGGACTGTGGGAGGAAACCGGAGCACCCGGAGGAAACCCACGCAGACACAGAGAGAATGTGCAAACACCACACAGTCAGTCGCCTGAGGTGGGAATTGAACCCACTGTTGTGAGGCAACAGTGTTAACCACTGTGCCACCGTGCCACCCAGATTTGGAACAGATTTGGTAACTCAAAACTCGGCATCTATGAGACGCTGTGGTCCATCAGCAGCATCAATAATACACTTAATCACAATGTGTAACCTCCTCGCCTGGCATCTCTCTCTCTCTCTCTCCCCCTCCCTCCCTCTCCCCTCCCTCGACCATTACCATCAAACCAGAGGTCAACCCGATATCATTGAAGAGTGCAGAAAGGCATGTCAGAAGCAATACCAGCCAAGCGTAAAAATGAGGTAACAACCTGGTGAAGCCATAACACAGGTGAATGCTAAATGGTAGATGCAGCGTGCACTAGACAGAGCTAAGTGATCCCACAGCCAGTGGATCAGGTCTCAGCTCCACAGTCCTGCCACATACAGTTATGAATGGTGGTGGAAAATTCTAAATCCCGAGCAGGAGGTGGAGACACCACAAATATCCCCATGCCCAATGACGGGCCTCCATAACACATCAGTCCAAAATAGTGACTGACCCTTGCTCCACTTTCCCAACCTGTTCCCATACCTGTTCATTCTCATGGTGTGATTAAAGTCTATCGGTTCCATACAACAAAAACAGAAATTGCTGGAAAAAACTCAGCAAGTCTGGCAGCATCTGTGGAGAGAAATCAGAGTTAATGTTTTGGGTCCAGGGATCTTTCCTAACCCGACCCGAAACGTTAATTCTGACTTCTGTCCACAAACGCTGCCAGACCTGCTGAGTTTTTCCAATGATTTCTGTTTTTGTTTCTGATTTCCAGCATCCGCAATTCTTTTGGTTTCTATTGGTCCTGTCCTTGAATATCTCCAGTGCGCATCAATGGTCCTTGGGTCCAGAGTTCAAACATTTCACCAAACTGAATGAAACACCTTCTTCTCACCCTCAGGTTTAAATATCTGACCCTTGTTTAAAAAATGAGTTCTACACGGTCCAGCCAGGAGACCCAGTCTCTCAGCGTTGTTGGTGACTGTGTTCATTGGATTCAGTAGCCATTCCAGTTTAGTGTTGAAGGGTGATGAGTCCCAGTGTTGAGTTGGAGGGGGAGAGAGGAGGATTGAGTAACAAAGGTTCTGCTCCATATTCCTGTCTTCCTTTGAGTTATCTGCCCAAATTACAAACCACACGGTTCGGAATCCAGTCATCAGTATTCATCAGAAAAGCGATGAGTGAAGAGCCCTGAGCAACTTTTTCAGTAATTCAACTGAGCACAACACCCTTGGGCTCAATGGGTGGTGCATTCAAGTTACATGAGGGTACTTTTACCAGGAGGAAGGGGTCAAACAAAATACAGCACTTCTGACAGTGCAGCACACCCTCAGTGCAAATGCAGGAACAGGAGGAGGTCGCTTCTCCTCTTAGAAGAAAGAACAACACAGCACAGGAACAGGCCCTTCGGCCTTCCATACCCAGGCTGCCATGTTGTGCCCTTCCATACTACAACTGTCTTCACTGTCAGATTCCATATCTCTGTAATTGCTTCCTATTCATGTATCCGTCCAGGTGTTTCTTGGATGCTGCTATTGCATCAGCTTCCACCACTTTCTCTGGCAGCGTGTTCCAGGCACTCATCATCCTTTGTGTGAAAAACCTGCCTCACACATCTCTTTTAAACATCTTCCCCCACATTTTGAACCTGTAGTCCCCAAATAATTGCTTCCACTCTGTCCATGCCTTTTGCAATCTTATAAACCTCTATCAGGTCACCTCTCAACCCCCTGTGTTTCAGTGAAAACAAACCCAGTCTATCCAACCTTTCTTCACAACTAAACTCCCCCATACTAGGCACATCCTGGTAATCCCTTTCTTTACCCTCTCCAAAGCATCCACATCTTTCTCATACTGTGGTGATCAGAACTGTATATAATATTCCAAGTGTGGCTAAATTAAAGTTCTATAAAGCTGCAGCATAACCAGTCTATTCCATTACTCAATACCCTTTCCAATAAAGATGGGCATGCCATAGGCGTTTTTCTTTACTCCCTTGTCTATCTGTGCTGCCACCTTCAGTGATCAGTGGACCTTCACACCCAGATCCCTCTGCATATCTATACTCCTAAGGGTTTTGCCATTCACTGTATAGTTCCCACCCACACTTGACCTTCCAAAATGCATCACATCACATTTGTCTGGATTAAACTCCAGCTGCCATTTTCTATCCTTGCTTCCAACTGATCTATATCCTGCTGTATCCTCTGACAACCCTCCTCACTCTCTGCAACTCCGTCAATCCGCAGAGTATTATCCGCAGACTTATTAATTAGAGCAGCTACGTTTTCCTCCAAATCAATTATGTAGATCACAAACAGCAGAAGTCCCAGCACTGATCCCTGTGGGACACAATTAGTCACAGCCCCCCATTCTGAAAAGCAACCTTCCACTGCTGTAACCTGGTGCCGTGTCATGTGACTTCTGTCCTATGACTAAGCTGTTGAGTCTGTTCGGCTGTATAATGATGTGATCCAAATCCTCATGTCCTGCTTTTGCTTTGTATCCCTTAATACTTGTGGTCAACAAAACTAAGAGTGGCATGGTAGCTCAGTGGTTAGCACTGCTGCCTAACAGCACCAGGGTCCCAGATTTGATTCCAGCCTCGGGCGACTGTCTGTGAGGAGTTTGCACATTCTCCCCGTGTCTGCGTGGGTTTCCTTTGGGTGCTCCGGTTTCCTCCCACAGTCCAAAGATATTCAGGTCAGGTGAATTTGCCATGCTAAATTGCCCATAGTGTTAGGTGTATCAGTCAGAGGGAAATGGGTCTGGGTGGGTTACTCTTTGGAGGGTCGATGTGGGCTAGTTGGGCCGAAGGGCCTGTTTCCAAACTATAGGGAATCTAATCTAATCTCTGGAAAAGTGTAGAACAGGTGATCTAGAATCAGCAAGGGCGTTTCAAACCTCTACCACACTCTTGTTTGTAGAAGTGTTTCCGAATTAATTCCTAAAAGGATGGGATCTAAATTTTCAGACTATGATCTTTCCCTCAGTTGGTGAAAATAGTTTCTCTTTTATGTAAGCTTGCTTTTAAATTCTTGGAAAATTCAATCAATTTTGTTTAATCTACTAAATTTCAGAGCACAATGACATTAGCTTCTGTGATCTGTTCTAATGTAATCTTGGTATCCAGGTAACATTTTTGGACATCTTTGCTGTACTCCCTCCAAGGCTGGTATACCATTCCTGAGGTGTGATAAACAGTCCTCCTCAAACAACTCCATGTCTGCTCCAAATATAACCAAAACCTGGCTTCTGCTCACTTGTTTTCTAATCCTTTAGATAGAAAGGCCATTAAACTTTTATTTTTGGGCTGGTGCATAATGGTTAAGTACTCTACACTTCTGGTTTCCAAGTCACTTTGGATCTCCACATTTCTAACTTTTAATCATTCAAACAATACCCCATTCTATTCTCTCTTCATACAAGTTGGTCTTGAATAGAAATCCATTCGCCACAGTTTGGTTCATTCGCTCAGTTTATTGCTGCAGTGAATGTTCTCTCCAGCGTGCTTTGGAATACATGAAAGGCTAATTTAAAATCTTTTGGACGACCTTGCGTATATGGTAATCTGAAAGGGCTGGCTTGTCACTGGTCTGTGGGGGAGATTCATTGTTGTATGCCCCCACAGCTCAGAGGCAGTGTTGATAGGGAGTGAGCCTTGATTTTGCACTCAAGTTTATGGAGTGGGTTTTGAACTTGTGACCTTCTCTCTCTGCCAACTGTGCCTGCTGGTTGTGGAACTGTTTAGTTAAAATGGGCCAGTTAACTTCACAACAAACAAGTAATGTACTCTGGCAAAATAATGTTCCTCGGAGCAACTCTCCGAGGTTCTGGCAGGGACACCTTCCAAACCCATGAACTCTACTATTAGAAGGACAGAGGCATGGGATGCATGGACAATACATGAGAACAATACTGTGAGCAAGTTCCTTTCCAAGCCACGCACCATCCTGACTTGGAACAGCATCGATATCACTTCATTGTGTTGCAAAGCCAGAATCCTCGAACGCTCTCCCTAACAGCATCGTGGGTGTCTCTACACCACACATACTGCAGTGGCTCAAGAAGGCAGTTCACCACCACCTACCCCAGGGCAAATTTTGTTTTAATCATTCTTCATTCATTGGTGGTCCCTCACAGATGAGGGTGACTCTCTTCCACTCTCAGGGTGGGTTCCAAAGATAGCTGAAAAAGGGTTTTATCTAAAACATTAACTTCCCCACCTCCTGACACTGCCTGGCTTGCTGCGTTCTTCCAGCCTCCCGTCTGTCTACTTTGGATTCCAGTTTTTTTGTCTCATACAGACTGATTGGCTCTGTTACAGTTGGGGCAGAGGGTGGGCACGGGAAGGGGTGGCTGGGGCATTGGCGCGGCAGCACGCTCCGTATGCTGTTTCCATCTGGCTTTGGCTTTTTCCCGACGGCAAGTCTCGAGGTACTGTCCCCTTCCGGAATGCTCCTCTTCCACTTTGGACAGTCTTGGGCCAGTGATTCCCCGGTTTCTGTGGGAATGCCACACTTTTTTATGATTTGGAGGTGCCAGTGTTGGCAGTGGTGGACAAAGTTAAAAATCACACAATACCAGGTTATAGTCCAACGGGTTTATTTGGGAGCACTAGGTTCTGAGGTGCTCCTCGAGGTGAACATTTTTTTTATACATGTACAGTCACAGGATGTAGATGCCGGTGACAAGGCCAGCATTTATTGCCCATCCCTAATTGCCCAGAGGGCAGTTAAGAGTGAACCACATCGCTGTGGGTCTGGAGTCAGACCAGGTAAGAACAGCAGGTTCCTTCCATAAAAATGAATGCAATGGTCTTTTCCAAGGATGCTTTCAACAACGGACATCCTTGGACAATTTATTCAAAATTGATGTTTTCGACAATTCAAAGACCACCATATGCTACAGTGGGATTCAAACCGGGGTCCCCAGGATATTACCTGGATCTCTGCATTAATAGTATAATAATAGGCCATCATCTCCACAGGAATGGTAAATAAATATAGTCCTAGCCAACACCACTTACATTCCACAAACAAGTTAACAAAAAAATGTCTGGCAGTTAACTCGAGTTCAAGCATATTTTTCTCCGGCACCACTCTGGAGGGAGTGGCTTGAAACTTTCATTCTGCAAAGACCTTAGTGGATGCCTTGTCATTTTTTTAATGTCTTTTTATTTCTTGATAGGCTTTTTGTTTCATCTTGAAGTTCGCTTTTGCCCTCTAATTTATGATTTACTGCCCTTTCCTCACACGATGTCTGTGTTGTGCCTGGTCTTTGCCTTCAAAACGTAGCACGTGCTCGGATATCTTACAGCTGGCGAGCTCTGCAAATGAAAAAATATTGATTATGAGGGAAAGTGTGCAACGGCAAAATGGCCCATAGATGAAAACCAGGCACAATAAAACAGCTAGCATTGCAGATGATGAATGTCTCGGTTCATGTAATAGATGCTGACAGTTCTAAAGGAAAATACAGTAGTGTTCTCAACATCAGTAGTTGGTTGCCTTTTGAACAGGTGGAAGTGTCAGGTTCTGTTTCCTACCCTCTTTGAGGAAGAATCAGCTGCTGTTTCTCCCCACAGACTCCGTGTAGAATGTGGCCCTTCTATCGGTGCTTGGACCTTTGCAATCGCAGGCTTGGCCATCTTGCTGAGGATGCCAATTTTCATTTGCCTGTTCTGTGACATTTTTCAGTCTGTTGAAAGGTCACAGAGCAGAAACATTAGCTTGGAGTCTCTCTTGCCACACAGACTACCTGGCCTGCTGAATATTTACAGCATTTTCTGTTTATATATTAAATAATTACTAAGTCTCGCTGGTAAATAGCAAGGCAAATGTGCTGGACGTGACATTCAAAGAAGTGATCAGATAAGAAGACATTAAGAATTAAACTGTGGAGGTAATTGATAAACTCATCCGCCTTTCGTGGATTGCATTCAGATAATTACAGCAAGTTTGGGAACAGATAGCTGGGCACAATTACATATATCTATAAAAGATCATTTAAAAAGTTTTTTTCTCACTCATGGGATGTTGGTGTCGCTGTTTAAATCAAAGTGGTGCTGGAAAAGCACAGCAGGTCAGGCAGCATCCAAGGAGCAGGAAAATCGATATTTCGGGCAAAAGCCCTTCATTAAGAATAGAGGCTGTATTCCTGATGAAGGGCTTTTGCCTGAAACATCGATTTTCCTGCTCCTCGGATACTGCCTGACCTGTTGTGCTTTTCCAGCACCTCCCTGATCTAAACTCTGGTTTCCTGCATCTGCAGTCCTCACTTTTGCCTAGTTGGTGTCGCTGGCTGGGCCAGGAATTATTGTTCATCTTGATTTAGCTTGAGAAGGTGGTGGTGAGCTGCCTTTTTGAGCTGCTATAGTCCATTTGATGTATGTCGACTCATAATGTAAGCAAGTTTTGAGAAGATTTGTTTATATTGTTCTTAGGGAGAAAGTTCCTGGATTTTGATCCAAAGACAGTGACGGAACAGCGATATACTCCCAAGTCAGGATGGTGAGCGGCTTGGAAGGGTACTTGTAGGCGGTGATATCTGCTGCCCTTGTCCTTCCATCTGATGGGGGTGTTGTGTTTGGATGGTGCTGTCAGAGGAGCCCTACTAAGCTACTGCAGTGCACCATGTAGATCATACACATTGACTGTTGGTGGTGGAGAGAGTGGATGTTTGTGGATGTGGTGCCAATTATGCGGCCAGCTTTGTTCTGGTTGGTGATGCGCTTCTTGAGTGCTGAGTGATGGAGACCCACCCATTCAGGTGGATGGAGAGTATTCCATCACCCTACTGACTTGTGTCTTGTAGGTGACACAAAGGCTCTGGGAAAAAAGGAGGTGTTTCAGAGGTGACTCACTTGAAACAGATAAGATCCTGAGAGAACCAGGTTGGGTAGATGTTGAAAGGGTGTCGGAGAATGTAGAACGCAGTGTCATACCTAAAATAAGGGGTAAAAAAAATCCTGAAGAAGGGCTCATGCCTGAAACATCGATTCTCCTGCTCCTTCGATGCTGCCTGACCTGCTGCACTTTTCCAGCAACACATTTTCAGCTCTGATCTCCAGCATCTGCAGTCCTCACTTTCTCCTAGAAGATTTTAACCTACTGCGAATCCTCTTACAAGGATGCCTTCCTTGAAGAAGCTCTCTTCCTCCCTCTACAATCCTGAAGGAGGGCTCATGGCCGAAACGTCGATTCTCCTGCTCCTTGGATGCTGCCTGACCTCCTGCGCTTTTCCAGCAACACATTTTCAGCTCTAAAATAAGGGGTTGCCCATTTAAGACAGAGATGAGCAAACATTGTTTTCTCTCAGAGGGCTGCGGGTCTTCAGAATTCCCTTCCTCAAAGGTTGCGACATTTAAATCACTCAACAAAAAAATGAAAGAGTGGAAAAAAAGTCTTCGATCTGCACAAGCTTGCATCATCAGACCAACATGGCCAAGCCTCTGGAGAGGGGCCATGACGTTCAAGTTGGAGAATGCACCGGAAGATTAAGGAATCAGGTCTCTACAAGGTTCAAAGAAACTGGACTTGCGACAGAATTCCTGTTTTTTTTGGGGTGGCATGGCGGCTCAGTGGTTAGCACTGCTGCCTCACAGCACCAGGGACCCGCGTTTGATTCCATCCTCGGGCAAATGACTTTGTGAAGTTTGCACATTCTCCCTGTGTCTGCGTGGGTTTCCTCTGGGTGCTCCGGATTCCTCCTACACTCTAAATATGTGCAGGTTAGGGTGAATTGGCTGTGCTAAATTGCTTATAGTGTGCAAGGATCTGTAGGTTAATTGCATTAGTCAGGGGTAAATGTAGTGTAATAGGATAGGGGAATAGGTCTGAGTGGATTACTCTTTGGAGGGTCGATGGGGACTTGTTGAGTCAAATGGCCTGTTTCCACAATGTAGGGATTGTATGAAAAGGTCAAAACTTTAAGGTAGAGGGAGATAGATTCTTGATGACCTCGGGGATGAACGATTATCGGGGATATGCAGGAATGTAGAGTTGAGGTTAAAATCAGCTCAGCCATGATCTTATAGAATGGGGGAGCAGGTTCGAAGGGCAGAGTGGCCCACTGTTGTTTCTTGTTCATATGAGTCACTCAGAACTGAATTCCTAGTTGCTGACGTAATCTTATAGCTATATTATTACCGAAAATGGCCAAATTCAGATTCTTTTCATGGCAACCCCCAGGGTGATGATCGTAGTGAATTCAGCAATAGCAATGCAATAAGTCAAGGGTTGGTGGTTAGATTCTCTTTTGTTTGAGACAGTCCTTTCCTGATACCTGTGTGATACGAGGTGTCAGCAGACTGGTGGGCATTGAATATCATTCCCATACAGAAAACAAGAGGGAGAATAACCGAGGGAACTATTGCTTACCATTAGTGTGAGGAAAGAAAATGGAAACCTGCCTCAGATAGGTGATAGAATTATAAACAGAGACCCCAAAAGTGAACATTATGCTGTAACTACCTTGTTGAATTATTTCAAAATATAACAGAAAGGATGAAAGGTGTAATGCAACAGATGCAATATGGTTTGATTTCCAATAAAACCTTCGCTAATTTATCACATAGTAGATATGCACCTAATGTTGGAATACATGAAGGAAGGGAACATAAACAGAAATTGTTGGACAAACTGAGCAAGTCTGGCAGCACGTTTGAGGAAAGTCAAGTTAATGGTTTCAGTCCTGTGACTCTTCATCAGGGCTTTGTGTTTCATATCTCCAGCATCTGCAGATCTTTGTTTTATTTCCATGATGCGGAGGTGCTGGTGTTGGATGGACAAAATCGGAAATCACACGACGCCAGGTGATATCCCACTGGTCTATTTGAAATCACAAGCTTTCAGAGCGCTGCTTGTCACTTTGACTTCACCTGATGAAGGGGCAGCGCTCCAAAAGCTTGTGATTTCGTACAAATCCGCTGGGCTATATACTGGTGTTGTGTGACTTCTGATTTTTTCTAAGTAAGGGAACATGTCATTGAATGGATAATAAATTGGCTGTGGAGGCAAAAAAAGCAGAGAGCAGGAAGTAAAGATTCAGATTGTGGAGTTTCACTGAGGTGATTCTGAGTTCTTCTTAATATACATCAATAGGTTCTGAATACAGCTTTGAAATTTGGAGGTGACAAGAAATTAGGAGGACTGCGACAAAATGTAGCAAGATGTTACTAAACTCACAGATAGGAAGTGTATTTGTTAAGTTAGATTTGATATGGAGTCGTAGAGATATGCAGCATGGAAACAGACCCTTTGGTCTGACTTGTAAAAATGTTATGCCTTGGATGTGGGCGGCATTGTGGCTCAGTGGTGAACACTGCAGCCTCACAGTGCTAGGGTCCCAGGTTCGATTCTAGCCTTGGGCAACTGTTTGTGCGGAGTTTGCATGTTCTCCCCGTTTCTGTGAAGGTTTCATCCGAATGCTCTGGTTTCCTCCAAAAATGTGCAGGTCAGGTGAATTGGCCATGCTAAATTGCCCATAGTGTTCAGGGATATGTAGGCTAAGTGCATTAGTCAGGGGTAAATGTAAAGTAATGGGGTAGGGGAATGAGTCTGGATGGGTTACTCTTTGGTGGATCGGTGTGGACTTGTTGGGCCGAAGGGTCTGTTTCCATACTGTTGGGATTCTATTAACAATTTTGGTGAGAAGAATTTGGATCTTCCAAACATCATACCTGGATCTAGACCAGTGTTCCTTCACTGCCACTGGGTCCAAATCCTGTAAGTCCCTCCCGAACAGCACTATGGTGTAGCTGCATTACATGGACTGCAGTGATTGAAGAAAGCAGCAGACTGCCACTTTCTGATGGGTAATTAGAGATGAGCAATTAATGCTGGCTTAGACAGCAATACTTGTGTCCCATGGATGGATAAGAAAGCTACCCCCCATATGCCATTATAAGTAGATTTGAATAATTTTGTTGTTCGAAGACTACCACCCCTTGTGCATGCTGCTATTAAGCTGCTGAGAAATGGGTTTTCTGCAACTGCTTGAAACAGTGGAAGAGTTATCTCCACATTCCCTGGCAATTTTGGCTTCAGTTTTGTTCTCCATGCCCTTGAGGTGGTGTAATCGGATGCTCACTGACTGTGGGATTGAGGGTGTCCCTATAGAAATGTGTGTAGCTCACATGGTGGAATGGCCCTTGGCTACTCCTGTGTCTCGCGCATGTTGGGTTTATGAGTAGAGCCCTGGGCGGTTGACCAGAAATTCAGTGGCTCTGACCCTGCTGACTAACTCTGTGTTCTGCATCTCCTTGGCAGGTGGGGGGAGAGGGAACTCACTGCACAGCTCAACGACCGCCAGTACTTTGGCATAACATTGTCTGACTTCAACAGTCAGCAACTTCAGAGCAACATCTCACAGGAAATGACAGGGTGGAATTCATCTCAAGAGAGAATGCTGGACATTTTCAATAACAGCAATCCCAACAACATGCAAGACTATAGAAAGACAAAAAAAAAACAAAGAATCGCAGAAATCAAAAACAAAAACAGAAATTGCTGGAAAAACCCAGTAGGTCTGGCAGCATATGTGGAGAGAAAGCAGAGTTTACGTTTCGGATCCTGTGACCTTTCTTCAGAATTGATTGTAGTGAGGAAGATGTTAGTAAATAGGCTGAAGATTGGATGGTAGAATGGGGAGGCGTAAATGATATCTCGTTTCCCACTGGGGACCCTGTAGCCTTCAGACCTCCAGATCAAGTTGAATAATTTTAGCGCCTGAGCACCTTCTCCCATGACCTTACCTCAACCCGCACACATCAGACCCTGTTACCCCATAGGCAGCTACCACAACCAACCTATTGTCAGCCACTAAAAGTCACCATTAGCAGCTATTCATTCTTCCAGGCTGACCTTTACACGTTCCTTTGTCTGCTCAACTGTTATTCTCTGTCTCTGGGCTTCATCTCACCTGTCATATACTCCTCTCCCCAACCACACCACCCCCCCCCACCCCCCTACCCCCATCCCCCACCCCATCTTTAGTTTATATCCCAACCATTTCCTCACGACAGTTGGTTCTGAAGAACGGTAACCGGACCCGAAACATTAACCCTGGTTTCTCGCCACAGACCTGCTGAGTTTTTCCAGCAAAGAATGAGTGGTGACTTCATTGAAAGGTACCAAATTCCTCGGGCTCCTGACCGAGCAGATGTGAAAAGGTTATTACCTCTTGTGGGCATCATCTCAGAATGAAGGATCACACATTTGAGAGAGAGATGAGAAGGAGTTTCGTCTCTCAGAGGGTAGTGAATCTGTGGAATTCTCTATGTGAGAGCTGTCAAGGCTAGTTCCTTAAGCATATCAAAGGCAGAGACAGCCAGCTTTCTAATCAGGAATCAAGGGTTGTGGGCAAAAGTAGGAAAGTGGAGTTGAGGATTACCAGATTAGCCATGATCTCATTGAATAGCAGATCAGAATTGATAGGCTGAATGGTCAACTTCTCTTTCTCACTCTCATTCATGGGATGAGGGCTTTGCTGGCTAGGCCAGCATTTATCGCCCGTCCCTAATTGCCCAGAGGGCAGTTACGAGTCAACCACATTGCTGTGGGTCTGGAGGCACATGTAGACCAGATTGGGCACGGTTGACAGATTTCTTTCCCTACAGAACGTCAGTGAACCAGATAGGTTTTTCCGACAATCAATTTACGATCATCATTAGACTCTTTCTTCCAGATTTTACAGAGTTCAAATTACACCCAATCTCCATGAGCGGGATTTGAACCTGGGTCCCCAGGACATTACCTGGGTCTCTAGATTAGCAGACTAGCGATAATAGGCCACTAGACCATTGCCTCCCCTGTTATGCATTCCTTCCCAATAACTGAGCTAAAGTGCTCAAGATTGCTTCTTTTTTAAATGTCAGGTTTTACATTGCATTTCAGTTCACATCTGCTGCTCTGAGGTGCTCTGGTATTGGTGATAAAAGCTGTGAGTCCTGAGTTGTCCTTGCAGGAAACTCTCTCACTGTCGTTATGGCAACTGACCTCCTTTTGGGTGACAAGATATTGCTTGGTTGGTACCTCCTCTCCAGGGCTGTCATGTCGAAAACTCCTTTATAAAACATTCTCTTCAGACAGTTGGAGAAGCCTGAAATTAGCTTCCTCTAACGTCACCACTCCTTGTCAGGACTGTTTGTGTGACACATGCAGTGAGTATCAATTTGTAATGCAGCTAGACCCAGATCCCTTATGTACTGGCATCGTTTAGTTCTGTTTGTTCCCTAGGTGTGGAAACGGCTGCCATGATGACTTCAATTGCTGTAATCCCACTCTTCCCGGGGACTTTTAGGAATTTTTGAAATTCATTTCTGGGATGGAGTGTCACTGGTTGGCCAGGATTTGTTGACCATCTCTTGTTGCCCCTTCAGAAGGTGATGGTGAGCTGCCTTCTTGGACCACTGCAGTCCACCTGCTGTGAGTTGACCCATGATGATGTTAAGGAGGGATTTCCAGGATTTTGACCCAGTGACAGTGAAGGAACGGTCGATATATTTCCAAGTCAGGATGGTAAGTGGCATGGAGGAGAACTTGCAATGGGTGATGTTCCCATATATCAGTTGCCCTTGTCCTTCTAAGTGAAAGTGGTAATGGGGTTTGGAAGGTGCTGTTGGGTGAATTCCTGCAGCGCATTTTACAGACGGTACGCACTACTGCTACCAAGCATCAGCGGTGGAGGGAGTGGATGTTTGTGGATGTGGTCCCAATCGAGTGGGCTGCTTTGTCCTGGATGGTGACGTGTCAAGATTCTTGAGTGTTGTTAGAGCTGCACCCATACAGGCAAGAGGGGAGTATTCCATCACACTCGTGACCTATGCTTTGTAGATAGTGTTAAGGCTTTGGGGGCTCAGGAGATGAGTTATGCACCACAGTACTCCTACCCTCTAATTTGCTCTTGTAGCCACTGTGTTTACATGATAAATTCAGTTGAGTTTCTGGTCAATGATATCCCAACCCAATCTAGTCCCACCTGCCAGCACCCAGCCCATATCTCTCCAAACCCTTCCTATTCATATACCCATCCAAATGTCTCTTAAATTTTGCAATTGTACCAGCCTCCACCACACCCTCTAGCAGCTCATTCCAAACATGCGCACCCTCTGCGTGAAAATGTTGCCCCTTCGGTCTCTTTTATATCTTTCCCCTCTCACCCTAAACCTATGCCCTCTAGTTCTGGACTCCCCGATCCCAGGGAAAAGACTTTGTCTATTTATCCTATCCATGCCCCTCATAATTTTGTGAACCTCTATAAGGTCACCCCTCAGCCCCAGCCTGTTCAGCCTCTCCCTGTAGCTCAAATCCTCCAACCCTGAAAACATCCTTGTAAATCTTTTCTGAACCCTTTGAAATTTCACATCTTTCCAATAGGAAGGAGACCAGAACTGCATGCAATATTCCAACAGTAACCTAACCAATGTCCTGTACAGCCCCAACATGACCTCCCAACCCCTGTACTCAATACTCTGACCAACAAAGGGAAGCATACCAACGGCTTCTTCACTATCCTATCTACCTGCAACTCCACTTTCAAGGAGCTATGAACCTGCGCTCCAAGGTCTCTTTGTTCAGCAACACTCCCTAGGACGTTACCATTAAGTATATAAGTGCTGCTAAGATTTGCTTTCCCAAAATGCAGCACCTCACATTTATCTGAATTAAACTCCATCTGCCACTTCTCAGCACATTGGTCCATTTGGTCCAGATCCTGTTGTAATCTGTGGTAGCTTTCTTTGCTGTCCACTACGCTTCCAATTTTGGTGTCATCTGCAAACTTACTAACTATACTTCTTACACTCGCATCCAAATCATTTATGTAAATGACAAAAAGTAGAGGACCTAGCACCGATCCTTGTGGCACACTACTGGTCACAGGCCTCCAGTCTGAAAAACAACCCTCCACCACCACCCTCTGTCTTCTACCTTTGAGCCAGTTCTGTATCCAAATGGCTAGTTCTCCCTGTATTCCATGAGATCTAACCTTGATAATCAGCCTCCCATGGGTAATCTTGTCGGACGCCTTACTGAAGTCCATATAGATCACATATACTGCTCTGCCCTCATCAATCTTCTTTGTTACTTCTTCGGAAAACTCAATCAAGTTTGTGAGACATGATTTCCCACACACAAAGCCATGGTGACTATCCCTAATCTGTCCTTCCCTTTCCAAATACATGTGCATCCTGTCCCTCAGCATTCCCTCCAACAACTTGCCCACCACCGATGTCAGACTCACCGGTCTATATTTCCCTGGCTTGTCTTTACCGCCCTTCTTAAACAGTGGCACCACGTTTGACAACCTCCAGTCTTCCGGCACCTCACCTGTGACTATCGATGATACCAATATCTCAGCAAGAGGCCCAGCAATCATTCTCTAGCTTCCCTCAGAGTTCTCGGGTACACCTGATCAGGTCCTGGGGATTTATCCACCTTTAACCATTTCAAGGCATCCAGCACCTTCTCCTCTGTAATTTGGACATTTTGCAAGATGTCACCATCTATTTCCCTACAGTCTATGTACTGATGCAAAATATTCATTTAGTATCTCCCCCATTTTCTGTGACTCCACACAAAGGCCGCCTTGCTGACCTTTGAGGGGCCCTATTCTGACCCTAGTTACCCTTTTGTCCTTAATATATTTGTAAAAACACTTTGGATTCTCCTTAATTCTATTTGCCAACACTATCTCATGTCCCCATTTTTTCCTCCCAATTTCCCTCTTAAGTATGCTCCTACTTCCTTAATACTCTTCTAAGGAGTCACTCGATCGATCCTGTCTGTACCTGACATATTCTTCCTTCGTTTTCTGAACCAAACCCCCAGTTTCTTTAGTCATCCAGCATTCCCTATACCTACCGGCCTTCCCTTTTACCCTGACAGGAATATACTTTCTCTGGATTCTTGTTACTGATTCTTGATACTGCATGATTCAGTGATGGTGACACCATTGAATGTCAAGCGACAGTGGTTATATTGTCTCTTATTGGTGATGGTCATAGCCTGGCTTTTGTGAGGCGCGAATGTTACCTACCACTTGTCAGCCCAATGTGTCAACCTCTTCAAAGGGCAACGCCTTCACTGCTGCTGATAGGTGAGACTAGATTGGGTTGGGATAGCTGGTCGGCATGGACAGGTTAGACCGAAGGGCCTGTTTCTGTGCTGTACATCTCTATGACTATAACTCTAATGCAAGTTGAATTCATATTCAGATCTAGCAACTCTCTTCCAATCATTAGTAAGAGTTAGATATTGTTCTTAGGTCTAAAGGGATCAAAGAGTATACAGAGAAAGCAGGAACAGGGAACTGAGTTGGATGTTCAGCCACAATTCATGTAGAATGGTGGAGCAGGCTCAATGGGCCGAATGGCCTTCTTCTGTTCCTGTTTTCTATGTTTTGACATTCAAAATGCGTTCCCTCCATTTCCTTATGTGTTTCTTGCGATTGCTTTGAAAAAGTTAGTCACACTCGGACTTACCTTCCTTGCTGAAAACGTGTGGTTTCAAATACCACTGTTATATTTACATCTGAGTCAGAGATTGACACTGAGATATATTTCACTGGTTGTGGCATTTCACAAATTGAACAGAGTCCCTGTGTGAAAGCACCAGTAAGTTCCCCTCTGAGCCACTCACCATTCTGAGTTGGAAATATATCACAGTTCCTTCACTGTTGTTGGGTCAAAATCCTGGAATTCCCTGCTCTAGGGTATTATGGGTCTACCTACAGCACATGGACTGCAGCGATTCAAGAAGGCAGTTTACTACCACCTTCTCAAAGGGCATCTGGCAATAGATAAAGGCCTAGCCAATGACACTCTTATCTCATGAGTGAATAATCATAGAATCCCTACAGTGTGGAAATAGGCCCTCCCAAGAGTAACCCACCCAGACCCATTCCCCTACCATTATGAGCCTACATTTGCCCCTGACCTATACATCCCTGGACACTATGGGCAATTTAACATGGCCAATTCACCCAACCTGCACATCTTTGGGTTGTGGGAGGAAACCCATTCAGACACGGGGCGAGTGTACAGACTCCACACAGGCAGTTGACCGCGGCTGGATTCAAACCCAAATCCCTGGCGCTGTGAGACAGCAGTGCTAACCACTAAGCCATCGTGCCACCCTAAATAATGAAAAATTAGAAGCCGTTTCTGGGGAAACGGTCCCAGACAGACTCACAATACTGGGCAATTAGGAATTATGAGTTGGAGAAGGATTGAGGATTTGCCTGCTGCCTCCCTCGGCATCACAGTAACGGAGTTGTTGAATAAAGTGATCAATCTTCATCAATTAGTCCACAATATCTGGACATGAAAGATGGAAAGCTTTGGGAAACACAGGTCCAGGAGTTGTTTGTTCTTCCAAAACATGCAACCTTTGCCACATCTCATATCTCCAATTGCTCACATTCTGCATCCAAAAAAAAAGGTATTTTCTGAAATAAAGCTATCTCATTTGCATTTGAATGATAAACTGCCAACTTCTTCGAGCTAATGCTCCCTCAGGAGCTTGTTCCATAGATTGATCAGTGGCTCATTGAAATAATAATGTTTTTGTAAATTAGCTTTGAATTTTGTGTCCTTGGGTTCTGCTGTCTACATTAGTTA
Source organism: Hemiscyllium ocellatum (assembly GCF_020745735.1). Taxonomy (NCBI): domain Eukaryota; kingdom Metazoa; phylum Chordata; class Chondrichthyes; order Orectolobiformes; family Hemiscylliidae; genus Hemiscyllium; species Hemiscyllium ocellatum. The sequence goes on from NC_083409.1 coordinate 107,833,784, forward strand.
GCCTTCATTATCTGGTCTACTGGTAGTGTTCTTGTTTAAGATTATGCAGACTCTCAGTTTGCCTAATAGACCCAGCAGTCTGTATCCGCCGGAAATGCAATGGGTTCTGCCCTTAACCAGTGAGACATGGCAACACATTGATCAAGCTTCAGTCTGGGAAAGAGTCGTCAATCACCCTCCGTGATGGATGTACTGAATTATCTCTTGCCAATATAGTTGGCCCATTTACAGTTGTGCGTCTATCACGACCGCTGGTCTCAGTCAGGTTCACTCCTGGTCATGAATAATGCAGAGGGAAACCTGCCTAAGGAGACCACTTGATTTTCAATTTCTCAATAAATGGATCGGTTGGCGATGAACCTGTCTGGAGGAGACGGCCTGTCTATGAAGACGAGGTGAAGCCCCTCAGTCCCAGAAGTGGGCAATTTAGACAGCCCTCAGACTTAACCTACCTGCTCTGTCCAGACTTGGTGTCTGGTTGCAGACTTCAGATCAGTCCCAGTAACAAGCACAGGCATTGTACTTCGGAGAGACTAAAGGAACAATTTTCTGCCCCTTAAAAGCTTATTGGAAAATGAGGGTTAAATTTTCACCTGTATCTCAAGCTCTGATTTTTTTCATTCAATGACTTATGCTTGCCACTTGAGTAGTTTAGAGAAAAAGGTGTATGTGATCAGCAAAGTGAAGTATTCTGATTTGAATCTGTGGTAATATCACTATCAAACAGCCTCCCTGTGCACAATATCGCAGTCACATTGAATGTGTTCCATTGGGGTTTCTTTCACATGCTCTCTCTCTCTCTCTCTCTCTCTCTCTCTCACACACACACACACACACACACACACACACACACACACGTAGAAATTTGTTTTGTTCAGTGGATCAAAATGGACCAGCATATGTTTGGTCCCCAGCTATAAGTAGTCACTGATATTTAATTCTATACACAGCGACAGGATTGAATACTGTAACACCGCACATAACAGGCAGCCTGGCCTGATTGTATTGGCTTTGCACCATCGCTCAAGACAGATTTCTGACCCTTCCTCTCTCTTAGGCTCGTAGATATTTTACAGCACAGGAGAAGGCCATTCAGCCCATTTGTGCCTGCGGCAATCAACAAAGATCTAACGACACTAAAAGGCGACAAAGGTGGCTAGTTAGTTTTCCAATTGCAAGGTTAGGAAAGTTTTAGCTTCCAATTGTCCCAGATTTGGAGCCATCCAGAGCATCTGAAAGCTGCCCCCCGTCATTGCCTCTGACCGTCAGATCCATTTATCCCCCACAATACCAATGTTGCGAACAGAGTATCAAAATGATTACCCACTTGCTGTTGGGTTCTCTGAGGAATACACCTTGGATCTTGAGGGCCCAGAAGTAGAGGTGAGGCAATGGCTTAGTGGCATTATCGCTGGGCTGTTAATCCAGAGACTGTGGTGTTATTCTGGGGACCTGGGTTCAAATTTGGCCATGGAAACTGGTGGAATTTGAATTCAATACATATCTGTAACAGCGTGTGTAATGATTGGTTGTCAGAATAGCCCATCTGCTTCACTAATGTTCCTTAGAGAAGGAAATCTGCCATCCTTACTGGTCTGGCCTTTATGTGACTGACTCTTAACATTCAATGTGACTGGGCAATAAACACTGACCTGCTCAGAGACACCCTCATCCTGTGAATGAAAAAAGTCCATTTTACATCTTCTATGCAGGCGATGTCCATGTAGAGGCATCTGCGAACATACCCATCTGCCCTTGGTAGCACTAGCTCTTCTGTTGGGTTTACTTGACATTGCATCAGGATGTAGACAGAGTGGTTAAAAAAAGCATTGAGCATGCTTGCCTTCATTGCTCAGACCTTTGAGTTTAGCATTGAGACATTGTATTGAGGTTGTGTAGGACATAGGTGAGGCCTCTTCTATAGTACTGTGTCCAGTTCTAGTCTCTCTGTTACAGGAAGGATGTTATTAAATTGGAGAGGGTTCAGAAAGATTTACCAGGATGTTACTGGGAATGGAGTTATAAAGAGTGGCTGGATAGGTTGGGACTTTTTTCACTAGAGCATAGGACATTGAGAGGTGACCTTATAGAGGTTTATAAATCACAGGGGGAATAGATGAAGTGGATGGCAGGTGTCTTTTCCCTAGGGTGGGAGATTTCATGACTAGAAGGAATATTTTTAAGGTGAGAGGAGGAAGATTTAGAAAAGACATGAGGGGCAACTCTTTTACACAGAGAGTGGTTCATGTGTGGAAGAACTTCCACAGGAAGTGGTGGGTGCGGGTACAGTTACAACGTTTAAAAGACATTTGGATAAGTCTATGAATAGGAAAGATTTGGAGGGATGTGGGCCAAGTGCAGGCAAGTGGGACTAGTTTAGTTTGGGGACATGGTTGTTATGGACTGGTTGGACCGAAGGACCTGTTTTCATGCTCTATGACTTCATGGCTCAAAGATTGAGTGGGCAGTCCATGAAGGATAGCGAACTGAGGCCACTTCTACTGATGGGCTGAGGACCCCCAGCGGGGATCGACATTAGGGTCAGCGAAAAATGCAGCATTTTTCACTGAAGCCTGAGAAGTGACCTTATTGAAATATTTGAGATTCCAGAGAGGGCTTGACAGGTTGGATTCTGAGAGGATGTCTCTCCATATGGGGAGGCGAGAGCTAGGGGGCACAGTTCAAACATGTGCCTCCCAGTTAAGGTGGATGTGAGGATTGTTTTCCTTTCTTCGTAAGTCGCCAGTCTTGGGAAACGTCTTTCACAGTCAGTAGCGGAGCCAGGGGTTATTAACCATATCTCAGGGCTGTGTTCAACTAAGCTTCAATCGACATATCCGGTGAGGAATAAAGACGAGAAGCCACAATCAGATCAGAATGGCAGAGCAGGCTCGAGGGGGGCTGAATGGCCTACTTCTGTTCTTATCTTCTGATCTTATGATCACAGTTGCCTTCCCTCGGTAGGCTATCACCTTAATAAAGATAAAAGGCGTAAACAAAATAGAGTAATCCTGCTAACACTGACCTCTTACGTGAGGGCTTTTTAAAAGCATTTAGAAGCTATCCTGTTTGTGTTCGCTGGGGGAGAGAAGTAAGATTCTTTAACAATCAGGGGTTTGAGATCTACCATTACTCTTCTCGAGTCCCACTGTAAGTGGTTGGTTTCCGCAATAATATTCAGCTGATATCAAGCATTCACACCACAATCAAATTGCCAGTGCAAAATGGCTCATCTCATCAACCCATCTCTTATGATTATATATTTGTCAGTGGCTGCAATAGATCCACATTTCTATTCATTGCAAATCATTGAATGACTGTGTAAAAATAAGAATCATATTTAAGCTGCTTTAGAAAGCACAATTTCTTCTGTCCCAGTCTCAGCCTCTGTTTTAGGATCTAGTCCTCACCCAGCCTTGCCATGTCCAGAACCAGATGGCTCGCTGGATAGTGATTGAGAGCATAAACTCCTCACTCCGTCCCCTCATATTTTTTCCTGTTGCTGAATTGGACTCTTGGGACCTGTTTGTGACTGATATGCTGCTCCCTGCACCTGGGAACGGGGACTAAAGTAACAACTTGCATTGATATAGCACCTTTTAACCCAAGGAAAACAATTCCAGACACTTATCGGACAAACACAGAACAGTGCAATGCAGGAACAGGTTCTTCAGCCCACAATGTTGTGCTGAATATGACGCCAAATTAAATTAATTCCTTCTGCCTGCCCTTGGTACATATCCCTGTATTCCTTGCATATTCATGCACTTATCTATAAGTCCCTTAAACTGCCCTATCGTATCTGCCTCCACCACCACTCCTGGCAGCAGTTTCAGGCACCCACCACTCTCTGGGTAAAAGATCTTGCCCCTCACATCTTATTTGAACATGCTCCCTCTCACCGTGAATGCATACCCCCTAGTATTAGACATTTCAACTCTGGTATTGTTGATTCCCGACCAGATTTTAAGGAGATATTGAGAAAGATGACTAAAAGCTTGGCCAAATATGTGTGTCTTAAGCAGGAGGGAAGTAGCAATAGGAGGGAGGATGTAGGTAAGAAACTTCAAAGCTCAAGGTGCTGGTAGCTGGGAGGCAACAACAGGATAGAATTGGAGGAAGGCAGAGGTCTTAAAAGATGATATGTTCAGAAAAGGCTGGATACCCCCTGAGGCAAGAGTTCTGGAGGGCTCCAAACACTGGAATGAGAAATTCAAAATTAAGGTGTTGGGAATCTTGTCTAATTTATTAGAAATTGTCAATGAAGTCTCAGACAGAGTGGATCGAGGGAAGCCAGTAAATCCGTTGTATTTGGATTTCTAGAAGGCATTCAATAAGGTACAATACAAAAGCTTAAGTTGTATGACAAGAGCCCGTGGTGTTGGAGGTAGCCTATTGGCATGGCTAGAGAATTTGCTCATAGGTAGGAAATAGCAACTGGGGAGAAGGGATTCTTTTTCAGGTGGGCAACCTGTGACCAATGGGGTTCCACAGGGCTCAGTGCTGGGACCACAAATGTTTACAATATAAATTCATGATTTGAAGGAAGGAAGTAAATGCACTGTCACCAAATTTGCAAATAACACAAAAATAGGAGGAATGGAGGTGGCAAGAGGGATACAGATAGTTTACAGAGAGATATTCATAGGTGAAGTAAGTGAGCAAAAAGTGGGCAAATGGAGTATCATATGAGAAAATGACATTTGGGGAAGATAGGCTAATGAATAATCCTTCCGAATGATTGAGTTGACCATGCAATAAGGCTATGTCATTCAGTCAGGACCTCCAACTGCAGAATGTCCATTTTCTTAGTTTTTCATCTACCAATCTTTGTCAATCCACATATGACCTGGTCTGTGTGGCAAAATGCAGCACACCTTCCATTGTGGATAGAGTTGTCTGGTGGCTGAGTCTCACAACTCCTTTCACCCTTTAATAGTACAGGTTCACCCCATGATGAGCTCAGACAATAAACAGCCACTTTTGTAGAATCATAGAAGAGGCCCTTTGGCCCATCAAGTCCACTATCTACACAAGTTCCACCTCCCTGCCCCATTCAACCTTGGCAGTGGAACTGGAAGTTTGCCCTTTGATGAATTTATGTAATGAGTATCTGAGCTATCAAAGGATGTGACAAAATGAAAAACGAGACAATCCTTTGAGAAGTGTTGAGTTCTAAACCATCCCACTATTTATTTTACTCTAGTGTTGAATTTATTTATGGAAGGAAGTCTATAATGACCTTTAAATGTATTCATCTTTCTCTTTGATTTATTGTGAGGCACATAAATATTGATGATGTTATTGACAGGAATTATCAATATGTTGTACAGAGGACCAGATGTTGAGTCTTTTCCCATAGTGAGAGGTCGTGCTTTTGTTGGGTCAGTGGTGATTGGGTGGGAAGGGCAGGAGGAGTGCGTAAGGAGGGCTTCAGGACCCGAAATCTCCTGTACATCCAGCTGCTGAAGTCAGGGCCATTTCTGCTTTCAGGCTCCACATTCTGACCCCTGAATAAGCCACGACATGTCTCTCCATTTTGTAACCACTACCATTGACTTAAAGAAGTATTGGTTTGAAAGGGAATTGAAAGATCTGCATTTATATAGCACCTTGCACTACTTGGAGGGGTGAGGGTGTCTCAAAGTGTTTCACAGTCACTTTTTGAAGTGTAGGCACTGTTGAAATCTGGTAAACATCACAGACAATTATGCACAGCAACTCCCATGAATAGCAACATAATAATGGTCAGATCACTTGCTTTAACACTCTTGGTCAGGGGATGTGATGGTCGGGTTGGTTGGAGAATACTCTTCATCTAAATAGCATTGACATATGCATTACAGCCATCTGAGGAAGCAGGCAGAGTTTTCAATCATCCTCCCATCTCAGGAGGTGGAGGATTCTGGACAGAGGTGATGGTGCAATGGTAAGGTCCATTCTGTAGTAACGTTGTAGTCCTGCAGAAATGTTGTGGAAACATGGATTCAAAAACCATCTTAATCGAGAGTGAAATTTGAATACAGCAAAATTCAAAGAGCTGATGACCATGGGCAAAATTTGATAGTTTGTTTCAGCTAAGTTGTATTGGTTTTTGTTTAACGGGATATTAATACTGGGTGATGAGGCAATCATTAATGCAGTAACATTGTGGCCTTGACAATGGGAAGTGGGAGGGGAGAGATGGATTCAGTTGTTGGTAGTTGCAAAAGCAGATTCTCTGGGATGATTGTTGACCAATTTGTTGACCTGTGAAAGGTTCCCCAAGAAATGTTGAATTCTGGTGTACATGCACAGAATCATAGATTTACTACAGGATAAAAGCAGGTCATTCAGCCCATCGAGTTCACACTAGCTCCCCAAAGAGCATCCCAACGAGACCCAGCCCCCTACTCTATTCCCATTATCTTGGTTAACCCACCCAGCCTGGACAACTTCCCACGGCCAGTCCACCTAACCTGCACATCTTTGGACTGTGGGAGGAAACCCACACCGACACAGGGAGAACATGAAACCCCACACAGACAGTTACCCAAGGCTGGAATCGAACCCAGGTCCCTGTCACTGTGAGGGAGCAGTGGTAACCACTGAGTCATGGTACTGCGCACTAACGTCTTTCTCTAACTATCTTACCCCATCCCTTTTCCTGAGCAACAGATGATCTGGCCTGACCTATCACATGACCAATCTGGAAAATGCTGCCTGAAGAGGTGATGGAAGAAACTCTAGCAGAAATTTTCTGAACGTAATGAAATGAATGCTTGAAGATAAATAATCTATAGAAGGAGAATGGGACTGACTTTTTTTGAAGAGTTAACACAGACACGAAGGGCTGAATGATCTAGTTTTAGTGGGTTTTTTTCAATCACTTGATTACTTGGTTCTTTGGTGACAAAGGTTGCTTCTCAAAGGGTCGTGAATCTGTGGAATTTTAAGAACCCAGAGCGAGGTGGACACCAGAACACTGAGTAAGTTTAAGGAGAGATGGACAGATATTTAATTAGGTTCTGGATTAGTGGTGCTGGAAGAGCACAGCAGTTCAGGCAGCATCCGAGGAGCAGTAAAATTGACATTTTGGGTAAAAGCCCTTCATCAGGAATAAAGGCAGAGAGCCTTTAGTTAGATCCAGGTTGGAGTGTTACAAAGAGTGGGTGAGAAAATGGAGTTAAGGCCAAGGTGGGGTGAGGGCAGCACGGTGGCTCAGTGGTTAGCACTGCTCCCTCACAGCACCAGGGACCGGGTTTAATTCCAACCAAGGGTGACTGTCTATGTGGAATTTGCACATCCTCCCCTGCGTCTGCGTGGGTTTCCTCCAGATGTTCCGGTCTCCTCCCAAAGTCCAAAGGTACACAGATCAGGTGGATTGGCCATGCTAAATTGCCTGTACTGTCCAGGGATGTGCAGGCTCGGTGTGTTAGCCAGGGGCAACGCAAAAATTTGAGATAGAGTAGGGGGCTGGGTTACCTTACTTTTTGTATAACCATTCAGATGCCTTTTAAATGTTGCAGTTGTACCAGCCTTCACCACTTTCTCTGGCAGCTCATTCCATTCACATACTACCCTCTGCGGGAAAAATGTTGCCCCTGAGGTCCCTTTTAAATCTTTCCCCTCTCGCCCTAAACCTATGCCCTCTAGTTCTGGACTTCCCCATCCCAGGGAAAGGCCTTGTCTATTTACCTCATCCATGTCCCTCATGATTTTATAAACCTCTGTAAAGTCACCCCTCAGCCTCTGACGCTCCAGGGAAAACAGTCCCAGCCAATTGGAAAGGGTTTGTGTGGGAACAAATGGGCTAATGGGCTGAGAAGTGGCAGATGGAGTTTAATTCAGATAAATGCGAGGTGCTGCAAATCTTAGCAGGACTTAGACACTTAATGGTAAGGTCCTAGGGAATGTTGCTGAACAAAGAGACCTTGGAGTGCAGGTTCATAGCTCCTTGAAAGTAGAGTCGCAGGTAGATAGGATAGTGAAGAAGGCGTTTGGTATGCTTTCCTTTATAGGTCAGAGTATTGAGTACAGTAGTTGGGAGGTCATGTTGTGGCCATACAGGACATTGGTTAGGCCACTGTTGGAATATTGCGTGCAATTTAGGTTGCCTTCCTATCGGAAAGATGTAGTGAAACTTGAAAGGGTTCAGAAAAGATTTACAAGGATGTTGCCAGGGTTGGAGGATTTGAGCTATAGGGAGAGGCTGAACAGGCTGGGAGCATTGGAGACTGAGGGGTGACCTTATAAAGGTTTACAAAATTATGAGGGGCATGGATAGGGTAAATAAGCAAAGTCTTTTCCCTGGGGTCGGGGAGTCCAGAACTAGAGGGCATAGGTTTAGGATGAGAGGGGAAAGATATGAAAGAGACCTACGGGGCAACGTTTTCACACAGAGGGTGGTACATGTATGGAGTGAGCTGCCAGAGGAAGTGGTGGAGACTGGTACAATTGCAACATTTAAGAGGCATTTGGATGGGTATATGAATAGGAAGGGTTTGGAGGGATATGGGCCGGATGCTGGCAGGTGGGACTCGATTGGGTTGGGATATCTGGTCGGCATGGACGGGTTGGACCGAAGGGTCTATTTTCATCTCTATGACTCAATGAACATTCTATTCTGTTGACCTTCCATGCACATCCATGTAATCAACTCCTTGTGTTTTTAACTGTCCGTCACTGTGAGTCATGTGAGTTTGTTGTGCGTATTTTGGGGAAATTTTAGTCCCATGTAGATTGGCACCTGCCAGGGGCTCTCTCACATTTGACTGATCTATAAAGGGTCAGGAGTAATAAAGTGAAAAGAATTAATGAGAACGTATAATACCAAGAATGAGGGATTTTAGATACAAGGCAAGATGAGAGAATTGGGCTTATTCTTCATGGAGCAGAGTGGGTTAAGAGGTCAATTTGTTAAGATGTTCAAAATTATGAATAATTTTGACAGGGTAAAGAAGGATGTTCTGTTTCCACTAGTGAGTATCTCGGGATCACAATTTCAACAAGAGAGCTCGGAGTGAGATGAGGAGAAACTTCTTTACTCAGAGACGTGTTAGGATTTGGAATGTGCTGCCTGGGTGGGTGGTGGGGGTGGATTCCATTGGAGGTTTAATAGCCAGCCGGCTATATATTTGAAAGGGATGAATTTAGAGGGCTACGGAGAATGGGACTAGCTGGCTGGCTCTTTTGGTTTGATTTGATTTATTTATTGTCATGTGGATATTTTAAAAGATACAGTGAAAAGTGTTGTGCAGTGACGCCACTCTCTGGCACCATATTAAAGCACAGAATAAAAAAACAAAGCATAGAGTATAAGGGCACAAAAAGAAAGAAGAAATGTTCAATTTTACATTCCTTCTCTTTTAGTGCAGCACTATGAGCCTGGTCCGTGGGCCTGGTGATCGGGCACAAGGCCCCTTTGTCGCCCTTTCACCGCAGGATTGAAACTCGCCACTTTTTGGTGCCATCTCCCCTCCACCGATGACCTCGCCACTATGAGTCCTCGTTGGATCTTGTCAATGCGGGCACCACCGATATGGCCAGGTACCACACCTGCCCAAACTCAATTTTTCCGCCATGGTGAAGCCTTTATGGGCCCACCTTGCCGATGCAGCCCGACCTCAAGTTGGGCCCAAATCCACCTCCACAAATCTGCACTGGACGCAGACGCCCTGGGAACCCAAACTCACCTTTGGGAGCTGGCACAGACACAATGGGCTGAATGGCCTGCTTCTACACTGTAAAATTCTCTGATTCTAAGAGAGAAACATAGAAGATAGGAACAGGAGGAGGCCATTCGGCCCCTTGAGCCTGCTGTGCCATCACAGTCATGTCTGATTGTCCAACTCAATAGCCTCACCCTGCTTTGATCCCATTCGCCCCACGTGCTATATCTAGCCCGCTCTTGAATACATTCAATATTTTGGCGTCAATTCCTTGCTGTGGTAATGAATCCCACAGGCTCACCCTCTGTGGGTGAAGAAATGTCTCTTCAACTCCATCCTAAATGGTCCACCCTCAATCCTCAAACTGTGACCCCTGGTTCTGAACACACCCACCACATCCCTGCACCTACCCTGTCTAATCATGGGGTTATGGATAGGGTGGATAGTCAAGGTCTTTTCCTGAGGGTAGGGGAGCCCACATCTAGATGGCACTGGTTCAAGTTGAGAGGGGAAAATTTAAAAAAGGTCCTAAGGAGCAACATTTTTATGCAGAGGGTGGTGGGGGTATGGAAGGAGCTGCCTGAGGATGTTGGAGAGGGCTGGTACAATTACAGCATTTAAAAGGCATTTGGGTAGGTAAATGAACAGGAAAGGTTTAAAGGGGTATGGGCCAAATGTCAGCAAATGGGAATTGTTAAGTTTGGGGGAATCTGGTTGGTATGGATGAGTTGAACCGAAGGGTCTGTTTCTCTGCTGTATATCTCTATGACTCGATGACTAAAATCAGAGAGGGAGAGGTGATGGTGGTAGGAGTGGGTGTGTTGGGGGAGCTGGGTGGGGTTAGAGGGTTGGTGAGGGGAGTGGGCGTGGTGACTTTGTGATGGTTTACCAAACGTAATGGCAATAAGGGCACTGTGAGTATTAATTAAGAAGTCATGTCACCCCTGCCCTGCAAATGATCCCACGCGGCGATGACTTCAGCCAGAGTTAGTCATTCATAGGCCAAGGTAATCAAGGTTTTGTTGTTTAAAGTTGCCTTTCACCCTGCAATGACCTTTAACAATAACCCTGACAGAAATTAGTTGCAATAAGTTAATTAAATTTGTATTTTTAGCAATTGAGGGCAAGAATATTCAGAGTCTGGCTCCAAAGGTTAATTCCTGTTCCCGCTTGGTCACACTCATTTTGATTCAGGATGAGCTGAGCTGAATGAGTTTCTCAAAGGAGTTCATGGGGGAGGGCAACACACAGGGAGAGAGAGAAAAATCAGTTCAGGCTGCTGGTGTTAAATTACTCACCTCACACATGTCCTGGCTTTTCTCATTTGTGACTGCAATCTGGATAGCAGGATACAGCATTAGCTCCTACCCAGTGATACAAGTTATACCTTCTCTTTAAAAGAGAGACTTGCATTTCTATAGCACCCCAAGATGCCCCGAGGCTTTTTCAACATTAATGAAGCACTTTGAGGAGCAGTCAATCGGGTTGTAATGCAGCAAACATGACAGCCAATTTGTGCACAACAAGCTCTGTCAAGTAGCGATAATGTCAAGGTATTAGAATTAACAATTTCACAGTTTCTTCTTATGCCAAGAGATCCTTTACATTTGCCTGCATGCACACATTCAGTACTGACCCTCTGGCAGTGCAGCACTCCCTCAGGACTGAAACTCCAACAGTGTGGTACTCACTGGGTACTGACCCTCCAAAAGTGCAGCACTCCCTTAGTACTAACCCTCAACAATGTGACACTCTTTCAGAACTGACCCTCCAACAGTGTGCCACTCCCTCAGTACTGACCCTCCATAGTGCGGTACTCTCTCAGTACTGAACCTCAGACAGTGCGGCACTCCCTCAGTACTGAACTTTCGAAAATGTGGCAGTCCCTCAGTACTGACTCTCCAATAGTGTGGGACTCTGTCAGAAGGTCAATACTGACAATGTGCCACTCCCTCAGTATAGTGCGGTATTTCCTCAGTACTGACCCTCAGACAGTGTGGCACTCCCTCAGTACTGACCGTCCGACAGTGTGGCACTCCCTCAGCACTCACCCTCCAATAGTGCTGCACCACCACAGTACTGACCCTCCAACAGTGCCCACTCCCTTCGTACTGACCCTCCGAAGTGCGGCACTTCCTCAGTACTGATGCCCCCAACAGTGCTGCACTCCCTCAGTACTGCCCTCCAGCAGTGCTGCACCACCACAGTAGTTACCCTCCGACAGTGCCCACTCCCTTAGTACTGACCCTCCGAAGTGCGGCACTTCCTCAGTACTGACACCCCCAACAGTGCTGCATTCCCTCAGTACTGCCCTCCAGCAGTGCTGCACCACCACAGTACTGACCCTCCAACAGTGCCCACTCCCTTAGTACTGACCCTCCGAAGTGCGACACTTCCTCAGTACTGACACCCCCAACAGTGTGACATTCCCTCAGTACTGATCCTTCGACAGTGCGGCATTCCCTCAGTATTGATCCTTTGACAGTGCGGCATTTCCTCAGTACTGACACTCTGTGCGACACTCCCCCAGTACTGACCCTCCGACAGTATGGCACTTCCTCAGTACTGAAGTGTGGCACTCCCTCAGCACTGACCTTTCAACAGAGCGGCACTACCTCAGTACTGACCCTCTGACAGTGCGGCACTCCCTCAGTACTGACCATCTGACAGTGCGGCACTACCTCAGTACTGACCCCCCGAAAGTGTGGCACTCTCTCAGCACTGACCCTCTGACAGTGCGGCACTCCCTCAGTACTGACCCTCCGACAGTGTGGCACTCTCTCAGCACTGACCCTCTGACAGTGCGGCACTCCCTCAGTATTGATCCTTCAACAGTGCGGCACTCCCTCAGCACTGACCTTCTGACAGTGCGGCACTCCCTCAGCACTGACCTTCTGACAGTGCGGCACTCCCTCAGTGCTGACCCTCCAACATGTGGCACTCCCTCAGCGCTGACCCTCTGACAGTGCGGCACTCCCTCAGTACCCTACGGGAATAGGTAAAAACAATAACTGCAGATGCTGGAAACCAGATTGTGGATTAGAGGTACTGGAAGAGCACAGCAGTTCAGGCAGCATCCGAGGAGCAGTAAAATCGACGTTTTGGGCAAAAGCCCTTCATCAGGAATAGTATTCCTTTTGCCCGAAACGTCGATTTTATTGCTCCTCAGATGCTGCCTGAACTGCTGTGCTCTTCCAGCACCACTAATCCAGAACCCTACGGGAATGTCAGCTTGGTCTTTTTATAGCCAAATTTCTGGAGCTTGACCTGATTCTCATAACCAGTGCTACCGACTGAGTGGCAACTGGCCTGTGGTAGTGTCTGATGCTGCAAAATGAATACCCCTGCCCTGCCATTTCCCCTTGTTCCTTTTCAAGGGAAAAACATATCAGCCTCAATTCGTTTATCAACCTCACGTTCTGTCATCAGCAGGCCTCTGCAACAGTGCTGGCAAGTGGCATTACAACGTTGGCCAGTTTGTCAATCAGTGCAGGCACAAAGAGCCATTGTTGAGGAGGAGGAATTGGTCACTCGGCCCTTTGATCCTGCTACACAATTCGATAAGGTCATGCTTGATCTGATTGTCAACTCCATACTGTCTCCTGCCTTCTAACCCGTATATGCCCTAAGAATATGTGCTTGTTGGAATATAGAAATTTTTAGAGGCGACCTTACTGAAATGAGAAGATTCTTAGAGGACATAATGGTGTCCATCTTTGGTGTTTCCCCTTATGGGAGATGCAGGATCAGAGGCAATGAAAGTCAAAAGTGAGGAAGGCATTTTTTCTCTCAAGAATTGTGAATCCATGGAATTCTTTGCAATTGATGGTTGTTGAGGCTGGGTTGTACGATATACTCAAGGTTGCGATTGAGAGATTTTTAATCAGTCAGGGAATCAAGGGTTATAAGGAAAAGGCAGGAAATTGGAGTTGAGAATTATTAGACCATTAATGGAGCAGACCCGATGGGCTGAGTGGCCTACTTCTGCTCCGAGGTCATAGGGTTTTATGTTGAGCTTTCAATGATTGTACTCCATTTTCATGCAGTAAATGATCTAAAAATTGACCACATGGTTGCTAGGAGGAGGCTGCAAGGAGATACAGGTGCAGGTGGAAGGAATACTGGCAAAGTATTCAATTCAGAGCAGCATGAAGTAATGGATTTGGGAAAGGCTGTTCAGGCAAAGAAGGACAAAATAAATGGTACAATACTGAGTAGCACAGAGTGATCTGATAGTGCCTGTCCACAGATCCCTGACAATGGCTGCTCAGGTAGATAGGTTGTCTTGGGGGTGTATGGTATACTTCTCTTTATTCGTTGAGAATTAAAAATCGCAAAACACCGGGTTGTAGTCCAGCAGGTTTATTTGGACGCACTACCTTTCAGAGTGCTGCTCCTTCCTGACAAGGTGATGAGGTCATGAGGAAGTGATGGTTGCGGGTACAGTTACAATGTTTAAAAGACATTGGGTTCAGTTCATGAATAAGAATTGTTTATATGGATAAGGGTCAAGCGCAGGGAGGTGGAACTAGTTTAGTTTGGGATTATGGTCGGCATGGACTGGTTGGACTGAAGGGTCTGTTTTCATGCTGTATTACTGTATGACTCTCTATGACTATGACTCTATGTCATAACATGATCAGAACCCCCTGATTACACTGGAGGGGAATAGCATGGAGTTTTGCAAGAATGTTGTCTGGATTGGACAATTCAGTTCATGAAGAAAGACTGGACAGGCTGAAGTTGTTTCTTAGAGATGGGGTTAAAGGGGAAGCTAGTTGAATTAGAACATAGAACATAGAACAATACAGCACAGAACATGCCCTTCTGCCCACGATGTTGTGCCGACCATTTGTCCTAGCTTAAGCACCTATCCATGTACCTATCCAATTGCCGCTTAAAGGTCACCAATGATTCTGACTCTACCACTCCCACAGGCAGCACATTCCATGCCCCCACCACTCTCTGGGTAAAGGACCTACCCCTGACATCCCCCCTATACCTTCCACCCTTCACCTTAAATTTATGTCCCCTTGTAACACTCTGCTGTACCCGGGGAAAATGTCTCTGACTCTCTACTCTATCTGTTCCCCTGATCATCTTATAAACCTCTATCAAGTCACCCCTCATCCTTCGGCATTCCAATGAGAAAAGGCCTAGCACTCTCAACCTATCCTCGTACGACCTATTCTCCATTCCAGGCAATATCCTGGTAAATCTCCTCTGCACCCTCTCCAAAGCTTCCACATCTTTCCTAAAGTGAGGCGACCAGAACTGCACACAGTACTCCAAATGTGGCCTTACCAAGGTCCTGTACAGCTGCAACATCACCTCACAACTCTTGAATTCAATCCCTCTGCTAATGAACGCTAATACACCATAGGCCTTCTTACAAGCTCTATCCACCTGAGTGGCAACTTTCAAAGAGCTATGAACATAGACCCCATGATCCCTCTGCTCCTCCACCTTACTAAGAACCCTACCATTAACCCTGTATTCCGCATTCTTATTTGTCCTTCCAAAATGGACAACCTCACACTTGACAGGGTTGAACTCCATCTGCCACTCCTCAGCCCAGCTCTGCATCATATCTAAGTCCCTTTGCAGCCGACAACAGCCCTCCTCACTGTCCACAACTCCACCAATCTTCGTATCATCTGCAAATTTACTGACCCACCCTTCAACTCCCTCTTCCAAGTCATTAATAAAAATTACATTAAGAACTGATCCCTGCGGAACTCCACTTGTAACCGGGCTGAATATTTACCATCTACCACCACTCTCTGACTTCGACCGGTTAGCCAGTTCTCTATCCAACTGGCCAAACTTCCCACTATCCCATGCCTCCTGACTTTCTGCATAAGCCTACCATGGGGAACCTTATCAAATGCCTTACTAAAATCCATGTACACTACATCCACTGCTCTACCCTCATCCACATGCTTGGTCACCTCCTCAAAGAATTCAATAAGGCTTGCAAGGCAAGACCTACCCCTCACAAGAATTGTACAAAGTTCTGAAGAGATGAGACATAATGAGAAGAAAGGCCCTTATCCCTTTGATTGTGGTGTCCATGAACAGGGGGCATATCTTCAGAAGAATGAGAGGAGACCTGATTAAAAGATATAAACAGGGCCAAACAGCATAGAAGCATAGAGGCTGTTTACCCTGGATGGGGCATGTAGAAACAGGGGACACAGTCTCAGGAGATAGGGGAGACCATTCAGCACAGAGATGAAGAAACATTCCCTCACTCAGAAGGTGCTCAACCTATAGATTGCTATGTGGAAACCAAGCCACTGAATATATTCAAGAAAAAGGATACATTTCAATTTTAAAGGCATCGGGGGTTTGAGGAGAAAACAGGAAAATGGCATTGGGATAGAACATCAGCCGTGATCTTATTGAATGGAGGAATCGGTTCAAAGGGATGAATAGTCCAGTTCTCCTCCGAGTTCCTATGTTTTTAAGTAAGAGGGATTTGATTTGATTTGAGTAATCATTGTCAAAAATACAGTGAAAACTGTTGTATTGTGTTTGCTAAGTATGCAAGTCATACTTACATAAGTACATCAGGGTAATAGAACAGAATGCAGAGTATAGTGTTATAGCTACAGAGAAGTTGCAGAGAAAGGTCAACTCTAAAAATATCAGAGGTCTATCCATAAGTCTGATCACAGCAAGGACGAAGCTGTTCTTGAATCAGTCGGTACGTGTTTTCAAACTTTGTACCTTCTGCCCTATGGAAGAAGGTGGAAGAGAGTATAACCAGGGTGGGAGGGATTTTTGATAATGTTGGCTGCTGTCCTGAGGCAGTAGAATGGACACAATGGATGGAAGATGGAAGGCTTGTTAGCATGATGGACTGGGCTACATTCACAACTCTGTAATTTCTTGTGGTCTTAGGCAGAGCAGTTGCCGTACCAAGTTGTGGTACATTTGGAATGGGTGCATTCTATGGTACATCCATAAAAATTGGGAAGAGTCATTGTGTACATGCTGAATTTCCTGAACCTTATAGGGAATAGAGTCATAGAGTCATAGTTGAGAGTGGGGCTGGGGGAGTGTTGCTCGAACTAAACAAGATATTAGTTTTGCAGCACTGCATGCACTGGTGTTAAGAGGGGTTATGGATAGATATGGAAGGTCTCTTTTCCCAAGGGTAGGAGATTTCAAGAATTGGAGCAAAGTTTTAAGGTGAGAGGAAAAAGATTTTAATAAAGACATGGGGGCAACTGATTTACACGGTGGGTGGTTCATATGTGGGATGAACTTCCAGAGGATGTACAGCACAGAAACAGACCCTTCAGTCCAACCCGTCCATGCCAACCAGATATCCCAAACTAATCTAGTCTCACCTGCAGGCACCCAGCCCATATCCCTCCAAACCCTTCCTATTCATATACTCTTCCAGATGCCTTTTAAATGTTGCAATTGTACCAGTCTCCACCACTTCCTCTGGCAGCCCATTCTACACATGCACCACCCTCTGCATGAAATTGTTGCCTCTTAGGTCTCTTTTATATCTTTCCCTTTTCACCCTAAAACTATGCCCTCTAGTTCTGGACTCCCCGACCCCAGGGAAAATACCTTGTCTATTTACCTTTTCCATGCCCCTCATGATTTTATAAACCTAAATAAGGTCACCCTCCAGCCTCTGACACTCCAGGGAAAACAGCCCCAGCCTGTTCAGCTCCCGATAGCTCAAATCCTCCAACCCTGGCAACATCCTTGTAAATCTTTTCTGAACCCTTTCAAGTTTCACAACATCCTTCAATAGGAAGGAGACCAGAATTGCAATATTCCAAAAGTGGCCGAACCAATGTCCTGTACAGCCGCAACATGACCTCCCAACTCCTGTACTCAATATTCTGACCAATAAAGGAAGGCATACCAAACGCCTTCTTCACTATCATATCTAACTGTGACTCTACTTTCAGGGAGCTATGAACCTGCACACAAAGGTCTCTTTGTTCAGCAACACTCCCTAGGACCTTACCATTAAGTGTATAAGTGCTGCTAAGATTTTCTTTCCCAAAATGCAACACCTCACATTTATCTAAATTAAACTCCATCTGCCATTCCTCAGCGCATTGGCTCATCGGGATCAACATCCCATTGTAATCTGAGGTAACCTTCTTCGCTGTCCACTGCACCTCCAATTTTGGTATAATCTGCAAACTTACTAATTATACGTCTTAAGCCCTCATCCAAATCATTTATGTAAATGATAAAAAGTCGTGGACCTAGCACTGATCCGTGTGGCACTCCACTGGTCACAGGCCTCCAGTCTGAAAAACAACCCTCCACCACCACCCTCTGTCTTCTACCTTTGAGCCAGTCTGAATAGAGGCATTGGTTTGCTTTCTTGCCTGGAAGAGATTTAGAGGTGATTTGAGGGGAAAGGGGAATAGAGAGAAATCCGTCTCTGCTTACTGGACGGGAGCTGATAGTTGTCATTCAGATCCTGGAGCAACAGTATGTTTCGTTTCTCTGTTAACACACAGCCATAGTTGGTGTACAGCACTCAACACTTCGTGTATATGTGGTACTAACGCAGTCTGAACCAAAAATCTAATTGCTCCAAAAGTGACCTTCCTCAGGGATGATTCCTTCTGATTGCAGGGTCTGCTATCAACTCTACCTCAGCCTAATCTGTCCCAGTAAACTGATGAGTTATGTACAGTTGCCAACTGCTGAAGGATGTTATTAAACTGCATTGTTTAATTTCACTTTCACGTTACGTCTGCTCCCTGTTTATTTGATTTCTCTTGCACGAGCCTGGTGGATATCTGTGTTTCCACTAACCCCTGATCTTTTTCAAGATTTATCTCTCAACCGACGGACCATCCTGATGTGTTCACTGACCCAGTCACCGGCCAATGATCATGCATTTGACAGCACAATCTGTGCTGAAGGGTCTTCACACCCCGTTCCCAGACTTTGAGCTTCATAATGTCCTTATTGGGAAGTCCTCAAGGCCCAAGATTTATTCAGACCTGAAGCTCCAGGGAGGTACAAGTAACCTATGGGTTTCTTGATGATAATTTGTCATCAGCACTCAGAGGCTGTGTTCTAATAAGGATCCATTGGGTTCAAAGTTAATTGCAATGCGGTAAAGGGCAGGGATTGAGGATGATCAGATCAGGAGATAGTGAGTACTGCAGATGCTGGAGAAATCAGAGTTGATAAAGTGTGACACTGGAAAAAGCACAGCAGGTCAGGCAGCATCTGAAGAATAAGACAGCCAATGTTTCGGGCTTAACCCTTCATTAGGACTGGACCCAATCCTGATGAAGTGCTTATGCTCGAAACATCAATGCTCTTGCTCATCAGATGCTGCCTGACCTGCTGTGCTTTTTCCAGCACCACACTTTATTGTGGATGATCAGATCAGCCATGATCTCATTGAATGATAGAGCAGACTCAATGGGCTGAATGGCCTACATCTGTTCCTACATTTTGCGGTCTTAAGGTTAGAGGTCAAACCAGGTATCTCCCATTGCTTCAAATGGCATGATGTTACCCACAAGATCTGAGGGTAATGTTGCACAGTTTGTTCTGGGTAAATTAATTTCACACTCTAACAAAGTCAGTATAACGTGACCTTGGTAATGGTAGCTCAAATGAGCAATTAACATACTGCAGCATTTTGAAACTCATTAATATTACTTTCTTTGAAAAATTGGACTGCAGCATCACTCAATGCACACCTCGGTACAGAGGGACCTTGATGGTCTTAGTCTCATGTGTTCTTTGAAATAGTAGCCATTGAATGAAAAGAAAGAAGGGACTTGCATTTACATAGCACATTTTGAGATGCTCCAAAGCATTTACAGCTCATGAGACTGACATTGAGCATCAACATTGCGAGGGACCTTTATTAATCTTTTCTTTGATAGGATGTGGGCGCTGACAATAGGGCCAACATTTGTTGCCTGTCCCTCATTGCCCTGATATCATAGAATCACTGAATCCCTACAGTGTGGAAACAGGCCTTTCAGCCCAACTAGTCCACAATGACCCCTCCAAAGAGCGATCCACCCAGACCAATTCCCCAACCTTTTACTGTACATTTCCCCGACTAATGCACCTAACCGACACATCCCTGAATATTGTGGGCAATTTAGCATGGCCAATTCACCCACGCTGCACATCTTTGGATTGTGGGAGGAAACCCATACAGACACAGGGAGAATGTGCAAACTCCACGCAGACAGTCGCCTGAGGGTGGAATCCAACCTTGGTCCTTGGTGCTGTGAGGCAGCAGTGCTAACCGCTGAGCCATATGTTGGACCCATTTACTGCACTTTGACCCTCACCCCTTCTCTTCCCTCTCACAACAGCAATAGAAGCCCCCTGGGCTTCACTTGCTACCCTACCAGCATCCACATCGGAAGGACCATTAGCCACCATTTTCCCCATCTCCAAAAGAATGCCATCGTTAGACACATATTCCCCTCCCTTCCCTTGTGAGCCTTTTTCAGGGACCCCCCCCCCCCCACCTATTCCCCCCAACCCCAGGACATGCTAGTCTACTACTCCCTAACACTTACCCATATCATAGCACCTTCCCCTAAAATCACAGAAGGTGTCACCGCTGCCCATTTGCTTCCTCTCTCCTCAGTATCCAAGGTCCCAGACACACCTTCCAGGGGAAGCAGTGAACTACCCACACTGAACTCAATCGCGTCTACGACATTCACTGCCTGCAATGTGGGAGGCCACTTGCAAACCACTTTGTGAAACACCTACATTCTGTCTGTGAAAATGACCCTCAGCTTCCTGTTGCTTGCCACTTTAACACCCCACCCAGTTCCCCGGCCAACATCTCTGTCTGGGGCTTGCTGCAGTGAACCAGCGGAGCTCAGCATAAGCTGGAGGAACAGCATCTCATCTTCCAGCTGGGCAGTCTTCAGGACTCAATATCGAGTTCAATAATTTGAGGACCTGAACACTTTCCATCATGTCCTTTACCCACACGCCAGGCCCTGTCATCAGGGGATGATTCCACAACCAATCCATTGTCAACTGCTAATGGTCCTCAGGCCAATTACTCATTTTCCCAGGCTGATCTTAACTCACTCCTTTGTCGGCCCAGTTGTTCTACTCTCTCTATCTAGGCTCTATCTCCACCAATTGTTTACTCCTCCCATCTTCAACACCACCAACACCCCCCCCAGATCTCCTCCTCAGCTTCAGGACACATGCTAACTTTCTCCTAGCGACAGTCAGCTCTGAAGAACAGTCACTGGACCTGAACATTGACTCTGCTTTCTCTCTCCACAGATGCTGCCAGACCTGCTGAGCTTCTCCAGCAATTTCTGTTTTTGTTTTTGATTTCTAACATTCGCTGGTCTTTGTATAATTTTTCCTAATTGCCCTAGGACTGAACAGTTTGCCAGACTATTTCAGAGAGCTGTCTGTTGCGATGAGTCTGGAGTCACAAGAAGGCCAGACTGGGCAAGGATGGCATATTTTCTTCCCAAAAGGGACAATCATGAATTAGATGGGATTTTTACAATTGATGATAGTTCATGGTCACTGTAACTGAGAGAAGCTTTCAATTCTTGAGTTGTTGATAGACTTTGAATTCCATTAGCTGCCTTGCACTGATTTGAACCTGCAACCCCCAAGTGTTCACAACCTGGGTGCCTAGATTGTTAGTCGAGAGTGTGGTGCTGAAAAAGTACAGCAAGTCAGGCAGCATCCTGAGGAGCAGGTGAATCGACGTTTCATGCTTATGAAGGGCTTATGCCCAAAACGTCAATTCCCCTGCTTCTTGGATGCTGCCTGGCTGACTGTGCTTTTCCAGCATAACATTTGCATCTGCAGTCTTCACTTTCTCCCTGTCTGGATTGTTAACTTGTCCACTGGAACTGGTGCTATCCCTGTATTTCACCAACAGTTGGACTGATTCCTGCTGTGCTCTCTTTGGAAATCCTTCCTCGGATCAGAACACAAGCCTTCTGTCTTGATCTCAGCTGTTGCCCAGTCTTGAGTGAAGGATCCCTGCAGTATTAACAAAGCTTGAAATCTGGTTGGTCAGTCTCTTAACTCTGTCGCTGAAGACTGATCAAGGATTTGATGGCTCATTTAAATGCCATATGTTCCTTTTACCTGGCCCACATCCAATAATCAATGCCTCAACAGCAGTGCAGGTCCATCACTGCCCTAGTGATAATGTGCACACTTACGTTAAACAGTAAAGCAGTCAGACATGGTGAAAAGTAAAAGTCATTTACTCTCTCAATCGATTATTTTCAGTATGTTTTCATCCACTATGTATATGTGTGTGTGTGTGTGTGTGTGTGTGTGTGTGTGTCTCCCTTCCTGTCTCATTCAGCCACTTTCTCTCACTCTCATGCAATGTGCTACACCCAGCTATTAACGCTATTGTTGCTGGATGATTTTACCAACATGTGTGCTGAGTTGTGAGAGTAAAGGAGGCTGTTTGGCCCCTCATGTCCATTCTATCACTCAAGTATTTTCCAGGATGGTGTCAAACTTCTTGAATGTCAGTGGGCGCAGTGCAGTGAGACCTGGCTCTCCTTGTACACCAGTTGCTGTGATGAAGACATTTTGTATCCAGGCCTTTATAATGAGAGGATTCAAGTGAAGCATCAGGGAGTCATAGAGCAAGGAAACAGACCCTTTGGTCTAACTCTTTGATTCTAGATGAGAGTGGTGCTGGAAAAGCACAGCAGTTCAGGCAGCATCTGAGGAGCAGGAAAATCGACGTTTCGGGAAAAAGTCCTTCATCAGGAATAGAGGCTTTTGCCTGAAACGTCGATTTTCCTGCTCCTCGGATGCTGCCTGAACTGCTGTGCCTTTCCAGCGCCACTCTAATCTAGAATCTGGTTTCCAGCATCTGCAGTCATTGTTTTTACCTTTTTATCCAACTCATTGATGCTGACCAAGTTTTGTAAACTAAACTAATCCCACTCGTCTGTATTTGGCCTATCTCCCTTTAAATCTTTCCTGATCCTGTGTCTGTTTGAATGTCTTGTAAATGTTGTAATTGTACCTGCATCTACCATTTCCTCTGGCAGTTCATTCTACATAAGAACCACAGTCTGTGTGAGACAGTTGCCTGTCACGTCTCTTTTAAATCTTTCTCCTCTTACCTAGCTTTGAACTCCCCCACCCCTTGGAAAAGACCCTTGCTATTCACCTTATCTATGCCTCTCAAGATTTTATAAACGTCTAAAAGGTCACTCTCAGTCTCCTATGCTCCAGTGAGCAAAGTTACAGCCTACTCAGTCTCAACACCATCCTGATAAAGCTTTTGTGATCCCTCTCCAATTTAATAATACCCTTCCTACAGCAGGTCAACCAGAACTGTACACAGTACTGCGAAAGTGGCCTCACCAACGTCCGGTATAAGCTCAACGTAATAACCCAACTCTTCTATCCAATTGATGTCTTGCTGTAATTGAAAATAGAGATCAAAGGTTATAGGGTGAAAGTGAGAATAGGGTGCTGAGTTGGATAATCAGCCATGACCATACTGAATGGTGGAGCAGGTCTGAATGGGCCGAATGGTGAGACCACACTTGAAATATTGTTTCGGTCTCCTTGTCTGAGGAAGGATGTTCTGAGTGTGGAGGGAATGCAATTGATTCCTGGACAGACAAATGAAGCGAGATTGGATTGGTTAAGATTATTTTCACTGAAATTTAGAAGAATATGGGGGATTATATCATAGAAACCTACAAACCTCTAAGAGGTTCACAGATTACAAATCACAGAGAGTTGGGAGTGCAGCCAAGTCCATCAGACAAACCAGCCTTCCATCTGTTGACTCCATCTATGTTTGATGTTGCTTGGGAAAGCTGCCATCATAATCAAAGACCCCTCCTAACCCGGTTATACTCTCGTCCACCCTCTTCCATCGGGCAGAAGATACAAAATTTTGAAAACACGTACCAACAGATTTAATACCAGCTTCTTCCCCACTGTTACCAGACTTTTAAACAGACCTCTCATATTAGAATTGATCTTCCTCCGCTGCTTCTCTGTTGCTGTAACGCTATATTCTGCATTGTGTTTTATTACCCTGATCTACTTATATAAGGTACAGTTTGCCTGGATAGCACACTAAAATACTTTTCATTGTGTCTTGGCACATGTGACACTAATAAATCAAAGCAAAAGACTAGGCAGGGTTGACGCAGGAAGGGATGATCCCAATGGTTGAGAGGTCCAAGAGCCAGGGATCACAGTCTAAGGATACAGAGTGGGCCACTTAGGACTGAGATGGGGAGAAGTGTCTTCACCCAGAGAGTGGTGAGCCTGTGGAATTCTCTGCCACAGAAACTGGTTGCGGTTGAGTTAGATATAGTTCTTAGGGCTATGGAGATCGAAGGTTATAGAATGAAAGTGGAAGTAGGGTGCTGAGATGAATAATAAGTCATGATCATATTGAATGGTGGAGCAGATCTTGAAGGGCCGAATGGTCTTTCTTACTCATCTTTTTTAATGTTTTCTGAGTGTTGATGGAGTTGCACTCATCTAGGCAAGTATTCCTGACACACAGTACTGATTTGTACCTTTCAAACATTGGACAGGCTTTACGGAGATGAGATATATCTGATGTACTGACATCAACTTGTGAACCTGACTAATGCTGTTTCATATGAGCAAGTGGTCCCAGCCGGAACAGATTTCAGAACTAATGTACTTCACTTCATCTTCCTATCTCCACCAGTAGCTAACCATCAGCTTAGCCACTGTAGATTTGTCATGTACTTTGTGTATGTTGTTGTAATTCTTACAGTCGCTTATCAACATGAATTACTGACACATTCCTGCTGTTCAGAAAGCTAGGGAGAACATTTGCAAGGAAATGGAAAGGACAAGAAACTCTTACTACATTTTGCATTTGATGACTTAATTTTTAGAAGGTTAATTTTTGGAGCTACTAAGGTCGGAAGTCACATGAACCAGGTTATAGTCCAACAGGTTTTTTTTAAAATCACCACTTCAAAGAGGTTTACAAATGACAAATTACAGGGCTGGGAACACAAGCCAGTCCATCACACAAACCAGCCTTCCATCCATTGACTCACATCTGTAGTTCCTGCTGGTTTCCTGATGAAGGAGCAGTGCTCCGATAGTTTGTGATTTCAAATAAACCTGTTGGACGACAGCCTAGTGTCGTATGACCTCTGACTTTGTCCACCCCAGTCCATCACTGGAACCCCCACATTGAGCCTGTGAGGGAATTGTCTGTCACTGTGTTTCAGGGCATCTAGGCCTCAGACTAGATGTGACTTTAAATGGAAAGTCTGGGAAGGTACACAGACTGGGGGTGTGGAGAATTCACTTTGGAGAAAGTGTGGACTGCAGATGCTGGAGAAACAGAGTCGAGAAGTGTGGTGCTGGAAAAGCACAGCCGGTCAGGCAGCATCTGAGGAGGCAGGTGAGTTAATATTTCAAGCATACGCTCTTCCTGATGAAGGGCTTATGCTCAAAACGTTCACTCTTCTCATCCTTGGATGCTGCCTGACCCGCTGTGCTTTTCCAGCACCACACTTCTCGACTCTGACTCTCCAACATCTGCAGTCCACACTTTCTCCAAAGTGAGTAGCTTTCCTGCCTCTGATCTAAGAGGCCACAGGTTGAAGACTCATTCCAGGTCTTGAGGGCCAGGGAAAATGTGTTCATAAAGCAGCTGAGTTTCAACTTGTAAACCTTGCCAAATGGCAGCTGCGAAGACTGGGAGAGATCTCTAATTGTGGGAAAAATATTGGAGCATTTACCATCACTATCCATAACTCCAGGCTGCAATCCGCAAGGAAAAAATATATGTTTGCTACATCTATGTGGATTCCTGAAGAAGGGCTTATGCCCGAAACGCCGAATTTCCTGTTCCTTGGATGCTGCCTGACCTGCTGCGCTTTTCCAGCAACACATTTTCAGCTCTGATCTCCAGCATCTGCAGACCTCACTTTCTCCTCCTGTTTTATGACCATCACAGATACAAAGGACCTTTTTCTGTGTTGTAAATCTCTCTAACTCTATGAACCTAATTAGGTGGTACAGCATGAGGTGAATTCCCAGTTGGCTGGAGTGTGCATTATCATCGTGTATGGGTTTATCCACCACAAGGGTATTTGTATCTGATTGCAGCGATACTTGGGGTGAGGCAATGGTCTAGCTGTTTTGTTACTGGGTTGTTAGTCCTGTGACCCCTTTAGGAGGACCCAGCTTCAACTCCCACCGTGGCAGATGGTGGAATTTGAATTGAATCAAAACAAAATCTGGAGTTAAGTGTCTAATGATGACCATTAATCCATTGTCAGAAAACCCATCTGGTTCACTTAATGACCTTTAGGCAAGGAAACTGTCATCCCTACCTGGTCTGGCCTACATGTGACTCCAGACCCACAGCAATGTGGCTAACATTAAATGACCCTTTGGGCAATTAGGGATGGGCGATGAATGTTGGCCTAGTGAGTGATGCCCTCCTCCTGTGAATGAATAAAAAAAGTCCCACAGCAGAAGAACTGGATATGGTGCTGGTCGACACAGTAGACATTTTATTCCAGCTCCTGCAATATGAATATAGGGTGTCAGTTAGCTCTGCAGTGCAGTGTAGTGCCATCAGGGTGGGTTCAATTCCCACACTGACTGGGGTTACCATGAAGGACTCATCTTCTCAACCTCTCCCCTCCACTCAGGTTAAACCACCATCAGTCATCTCTCCAATGGGAGAACAGCCCTGTGGTATGGTAAGACTATGTTGAATTTACCACCGCCAAATCCAAGCCGCCTGACAACTGGAGGGAGAACGTCTCATCTTCCTCCTTTGGTATTAATGTCGACTTCATGGGTTTCCTAATCTGTCCTTCCTCCACCTCATCCCAGATCCAACTCCAACTTGACACCACCCTCTTGACCTGTCCTACCTGTCCATCTTCCTTCCACCCTCGCCATGGACCTATTACCCCACCACCCCCATCCACCTGTGGCCTTCACAGCTATCTCACCCCACCCCCCACCCCATCCTCCTATTTATCTCTCAACCCCCTTGCCCCACCCCCACATTCCTGATGAAGGGCTTATGCCCGAAACGTCAACTCTCCTGCTCCTCAGATGCTGCCTGACTGGCTGTGCTTTTCTACCACTATACCTTTCGATTCTGGCTCTCTTGCATCTGCAGCCCTTACTTTCTCCATGTTTTATATATCACAGTCAGAGTCTGGGCAAATACTGAGCTGTTTGGATGCTAAAGATACCACACTTTTATTAGCAAGTCATGGAGTTGGACAACTTTATACCCTCTGCTTTCATACAATGATATTGTTTCTGAAAGGTACATTGCATACTAACTGTGAGACATATCATAACAGGATGGCTTCAAGACCTAACTCCTCAGTGAGCTCAAGGGGCTTGGGGAGAGAGCTGCGTTCAGGGAGGGAACAGAAGAGGAAGAATGTAATTGGTCAGGCTGAACGATAGAGTGGTTGGTTACCCTTGCCCTAGCCTCAGTCAAATAGGCAGTTGCCACTTAGCGGATGGGTTGCAATATAATGTGGATAAATGTGAGGTTATCCACTTTGGTCACAAAAGCAGGAAGGAAGATTGTTACCTGAATGGTGGAAGTTTAGGAAAAGGTGAGGTGCAACAAGACCTAGGCACCATGGTGGAACAGTCGCTGAAGGTTGGCATTCAGGGGCAGCAGGCAGTGAGGAACGCTAATGGCACGTTGGCCTTCATCGTGAGATGTTTGGGATATTGGTGTAAGGATGTCTTGCTGCAGTTATACAGGGCCTTGGTGAGGCCACACCTTGAGTACTATGTGCAGTTTTGGTCTCCTAGTCTGAGGAAGGACATTCTTGTTATTGAGGGAGTCCAGTGAAGATTCACCAGACTGATTCCTGGGAAGGCAGGGCTGACAAATAAGGAAAGACAGAGTCAATTGGGCCTGTACTCTCTGGAATTTTACAGAATGAGGGGGATTCTCATAGAAACATATAAAACTGTGATGGGACTGGACAGGCTAGATGTAGGAAGAATGTTCCCGATGTTGGGGAAATCCAGAATTAGGTCACAGTCTACAAATAAGGAATAAGCCAATCTGGACTGAGATGAGGAAGAATGTCTTCACCCAGAGAGCTGTGAATCTGTGGAATTCTCCTCCACTGGAAGCTATTGGTGCCAGTTGATTAGATAGATTCGAGAGGGAGCTGGACATGGTCCTTGTGGCTAAAAGGATCAGAGGGTGTGGGGAGAGGGATACTGAGCTTGCATGATCAGCCATGATCATCTTGAATGGTAGTGCAGGTTCGAGGGGCCGAATGGCCTACTCCTGAACTTATTTTCTGTGTTTCTGCATTTCGCTGTTTTAACCTAACCAACCAAGGCAGGAGCTTTGCGAGTGTGGGTTCAAGGTCCATTTAGTGCTGTTCCTGATTTTGTTCTCCATCAACTTCAATGGAGCAGAGGACAGAGCAAAACTTGCCTTGTTGGGAGAGTCAAAATGATTATGATTTAGGTCACATTTAGGCAAGATGCTTATTGAACAGGAATAGTCCGATGAGGGAATAGCAAGGCCACTGCCTCCTTTGGTGAAGATCCACCTATCTGACACCATCACCACCATATCCAAAGCCAAACAAGAATGACAAGCTTTTGAGAATTTGCATTTTCATGGTTGTCAAGCTGCTGATGAAAAATCATTTGCAAACCTTCATAACAGATGCCCTGCAGGACCAAACTTTGGAGTAAATGAGGCAGAAAAAGACCTCTTTTTTTAAAGGAATCGAAGAAGATTGAAAAATATATGCAGGAGAAAAGTTGTTGAAACTGTGCTCATTGCAAATAAGATTGGGGTTTGCTGTGAGGTTCACAGAGGGCGAAATGCATTCACTATTGGCTGCTTTTCATTTCAGAATGTTCAGGGTGAGAGCCAAAAGTCAAGCCGGTTTGAGTTCTACTGCAGAAGTCAAGCATCATATCAGCAGAGACCTGAGCAAGCTAAAACACCAGGAGCCCCAGTTGCTGCCCTGCTGATAACAAAGTTGTCCTCCCTTGCTCTGTACACACAGTGATTCTCACAGTGCTCCATCCTGCATACACTGATACCTCTCCCTAGTAATGCACCTTCATTGGCCTTTGGTGGCTGTGTGCTGTAGAATGAGGCTGGATAAAGAGATGTAAAGAACAGATGGGCAGAATAGTCTGCTCATGAACCTCACAGAAATAAGACTTGCAAATCACATAAGACTTCCTTGACAGCTGATTCCCCCCTCCCCCCACCCCAACCTGAAGAGTTTTTCTGTGCGTATCTCCCCACGCAGTGTAGGATGTGAACATAGGAGGTATGGTTCGTAAGTTTGCAGATGACACCAACATTGGTGGTGTAGTGGGCAGCAAAGAAGGTTACCTCAGAGTACAATGGGATCTTGATCAGATGAGCCAATTGGCGATGGAGTTTAACTTAGATAAATACGAGATACTGCATTTTCGAAAGACAAATCAGAGCAGGACTCACACAGTTAATGTTAAGGTCCTGGGGAGTGTTGCCAAACGAGGCTCATAGTCTGTTGAAAGTAGAGTCGCAGGTAGACAGGATAGTGAAGAAGGTGTTTGGTATGCTTGCCTTTATTAGTCATTGCATTGAGTATAGGTGTTAAGAGGTCATGTTGCAGCTGTACAGGACATTGGTTAGGACACTTTTGAAATATTGCATGCAATTCTGGTCTCCCTGCTATTGGAAAAATACTGTGAAACTTGAAAGGGTTTGAAAAGACTTACAAGGATGTTGCCAGGGTTGGAGAGTTTGAGCTACAGGGAGAGGCTGAATAGGCTGGGGCTATTATCCCTGGATTGTCAGAGGCTGAAGTTGATAAGGAACTCTATAAGGCGATAGAGGTTTATAAAATCAGGAAGGGCCTGGATAGGATGAAGAGTCAACATCTATTCCCCAGGGTAAGAGAATCCAACCTAAAGGGCATAGATTTAAGTAGGAGAAAGTGAGGACTGCAGGTGCTGGAGATCAGAGTCAAGAGTATAGTGCTGGAAAAGCACAGCACATAAGAAAGGTTTCTGATAAAGGGCTTATGCCCGAAATGTCTGTTCCCCTGCTCCTCGGATGCTGCCTGACCTACTATGCTTTTCCAACACTACACTCTTGACATTAATTTAAAAAGACAGAGGAAAGATTTAAAAGGGACAACATTTTTACACAGAGGGTGGTGTATGTATGGAATGAGCTGCCAGAGAAAGTGGTGGAGCCTGGTACAATTACAACATTTAAAAGGCATCTGGGTGGGTATATGAATAGGAATGGCTTAGAGGGATATGGACCGAATGCTGGCAAATGGGACTAGATTTATTTAGAATATGTGTTTGGCATGAATGAGTTGAACCGAAAGGTCTGTTTCCATGCTGTACATCTTTATGACTTTATGAGAAAGATTACTTGCTCAAAAATTGCTTGTGTTAAACTTTTGATTACATTTGGCTGTGTTTCTATATATAATCTATATGTATATATATATTGCCTTTTACCTTTATTTTCAACATTCTGAAATTGGAGTCCCTCGTACTTCCAACTGAACTGAAAATATATCTATAAATAGTTGGAACTGAGGGTGACTCTCTGTCATGCTAAATCCTTTGTGTCCACATTCCACTTCCAGTCCCTGAGTCCTGAGGAAAAGCATTGGCACATCCGCCCAGACCGAGTCCACTAACAACTCACACTCAAATGCTACTCCACTTTTTAAAAAAATCTTTTATTATCAAACCCCTTTTTCTTTTGCCTTTCTCCTCATGAACTATGCCAATAAACACTTAGGCAAAAATAGTAGCTAAGACACTCACCTGACCTCCTCCTGTTACTGGAAGAAGCCAAACTACTACACAGAAAATAAAGGAAGAAAGCGACTTCAATGATTGCAGAAGGCTCCTGAGATTGTTTGTGAAGTGCTGCCTCTGTTATGAACTTGGAACAGTGGCAGCTAAACTGTAAGAGGCAAACTCCCTTTTGTTCAACGTGTTGCTGTGGGATCTTAACAAAGAGGGCTAATAGAAACCCCAGTTTGACATCTCACCTGAGAGATGGCTCCTGTTCTGGTGCAATGGTCTCTCAGCACTCTAACAGCCCATAGTGATGTTCAGCAGGGAAACAGACCCATCAGTTCAACCAATACAGAGCCTGGAGTTTGTGCTCGGGTCTACCAGAATTAAAGTCTGAGAATTAGGGCCAGACTGCGCTGGAGAGATGGTCAAAAGCACTTCTGCACATGAAGGGTGTTCGCAGTTTGGAACTCTCCTCCAAATGGGGCAGTTGATGCTGAATTAGCTGTTCATTTTAATCTGAGACAGATGATTTTTTTTTGCTAAGTAAAAGTATGAAGGGACATGAGCCAAAGACAGATGTATGTGCAGTTAGATCACAGATCAGCCATGATCTGATTGAATAGTGGAACAGGTTCAAGGGGGTGAATAAGATGTAGGAGCAGAATTTGGCTATTCAGCCCATCAGGTCTGCTGCACCATTCAATCATGACCAGCCCCATTCTCCTGCCTTCCCCTTTTGTCCCTGTTCTTATGTTCCTCAGTCTCTGGCTGCCAGGTGAGAGAAACTAGTAGGCAACTTGTGACCCAGCTGGCATTAAGAGGACATCAAGAGAAGATGGTAGCAGACCATGCTGAGATGCCTTTGCTCACTGTTAGATTGGAGTCAAGGCCTGGCCTGGACTGGAAGTTAGGTGACAGTGTGGACTCGTTTGGAAGGAGCATTGTTCTGAACATATCATTTCTCTATTTTCTCATTTATCCTGATGATCTGCAGTGCTGGACCTTCTTTCTTTATTTTTCTCATTTATTTTCCGTAAGAAGTGTACCGAATAATCTGTATCTAGGCAACCTTATCCCTAAGATGGCACCATGAATGACAACTTGCAAACTCTTCACTGCCCTTGTTTGACTGCACTTGACAAAAAAGCTAATTCAGTTCAATTTCACACTCCAAAATTAAGGAAGAGTCTGGGACTGTGAGTAGGAAAGTGGTCCAAATAAACATATATTTATACAGCAAAGGCATGAATGCAGTGGGGAGTCATCACTTTTTATACTGTCGTCTGCATTGCTAGACTCATTTAAGTACACCACGTTTAATGTTTAACTGCTTTTTTTTAATAATGGAGTGGCGGGTAGGTAGTAGCTTTCACAGTTTGGAGCACAGACCGATCAACGTAAATAACCCTGCCTGGTTGTTGTGTTTGACCTTTTAATCAGCCAAACATTTTGAGGCAGGCAGTTAAAACAACCACATTGGTTTATTTACATTATTATTGGAGATAATTGCAGGTTAAGAACTCTGCAAATTACCCGCGTTTTAGATTGGGTGCGGGAAACTCACTGGGAATCCTTTTCTTTCGCCTTCATTTGCTGGGGAGTAGAATGGATTGTGCATTGCTGAGCGGGTTAGCTGGGGATCCTGTCACCCTGAATACAGGGTGATGGCCTCTTGTGGGCACGAGACTGGGGAGGAGGAGAAGCTTGGGGGGGGGGAGGCAGTAGTGCAGTGGGGGGAAGTAACTGGTGTGTGGAGTTACAAATAAATCAGCCTTCATTACTTTAAGTGCCAACACTTTGTGTAATTATTTAGCGTGAGAGTTGGTGTGTGTACCTCTG
Source organism: Hemiscyllium ocellatum (assembly GCF_020745735.1). NCBI lineage: Eukaryota > Metazoa > Chordata > Chondrichthyes > Orectolobiformes > Hemiscylliidae > Hemiscyllium > Hemiscyllium ocellatum. Next base: position 107,866,087 of record NC_083409.1, read on the forward strand.
AATGGCTGATTGTTTCCATAGCTGCACCGACTCGTTATTACAATGGAGTTAAGTGATGTTGGCATTCAGACACAATTCCTGATTTGAGGATTGAAATGTTTATTCCGCGTGTTTAGCTTTCATTTCCCAGTGGAGTTTTAACAAGATTCCGAATCTCCTCAAGTGAGCTCCAGTAAATAGCAAGTGAATTTGTTCCGTGTTCTTCCTCCTACGTTGTTCAGAAGTCACACAACATCAGGTTATAGTCCAACAAGTTTATTTGAAATCACAAGCTTTCAGAGTGCTGCTCCTTTGAAAAGTTCACCTGACAAAGCTTGTGATTTCAAACAAACCCCTTGGACTATAACCTGGTGTCGTGTGACTTCTGACTTTGTTCACCCCAGTCCAACACTCGCACCTCCACGCCATTGTTGCAGTAGGAAGTGAGTGTTACTTGGATTTGAAAGACTAGTCATCACTTAACCCCCAAATTCGCTAGACTGCCCATAATTCTGGGAGGAAGCATTAGTTAGAGCAAGTCCATTCTCTCCAACAGAGACACGGTTTCGTGTGGATAGCCACACTGTTGTCCTGTTGTGGAGGTGGCGTTATTGTTCGGGCGAGGGGAGGTCTCTGAGACGTGTGTGGCCCATGCTTTTGTATGAAGGTCTGGCACATGAACATTTGGAAAACTAGGACCCTTAACATGTGGAGTGGTGGAAGGGAAGCATAGCAACTTCCACAAGCCTTGCAATGTCCTGACTGTAACTCTTGAGGCTAGTCGGTGTTGCAAGATAGGAAACATGGCAGCTAATTTGTGCATAGCAAGATCTCACAGCCAGCAACATACTTATAATCAGAGAATCCCTACAGTGTAGAAACAGGCCATTCAGTCCACACGGGGTCCACACCAGTCTTCCGAAGAGCATCCCCGTTCAGACCCAACTTGCTACCCTATCTCTGTAACCCTGCAGTTCCCATGGCTAATCCACCTAGCCTGCACATCCCAGGACATGATGGAGCAATTGGGGAGGTGATGACCTAGTGACATTATCGCTGGTTTGTTAATCCAGAGACCCAGCTGATGTCCTGGGAGACCCATGTTCAAATCCCACCAAGGCAGATGGTGGCATTTGAATTCAATTTTTAAAAGTCTTGAATTAAGAGCCCAATGATGACCATGAAATGATTGTCGGAAAAACACATCTCGTTCACAAATGTCCTTTAGGGAAGGAAGTTGTCATCCTTATCTGGTCTGGTCTAAATGCGACTCCAGACCCACAGCAATTTGGTTGACTCTTACCTGCCCTCTGGGTAATTAGGGATGGAGAATAAATGCTAGTCTAGCCAGTGATACCCTCAACCTATGAATAAAAAAAAACATGGCTAATCCATCCAACCTGCACGTCTTTGGACTGCGGGAGGAAACTGGAGCACTCAGAGGAAACCCACACAATGAGCAGACTCCACACCGGCAGTAAGCCAAAGGTAGAATTGAACCTGGGCCCCTGGCACTGTGAGGTAGCAGCTCTAACCACTGAGCCACCGTGCTACCCCCAATGATGATGATGATGATGATGATGATAATAAATTATGCTGTTTGTTTTGTGATGTTGGTTGAGAGTTAATCTTTGACCGTGGGACGAGGGGAGATTTCTCTCCTTTCCTCTCTTTAAAATCGGTTCTATTACTCCCAACTCTTGGGCAGGGCAGAACAGAGGTTCAGAGTCTCATCCAGCAGCCACTCAAAAACAAATCAAGTTGGTAAATACTGGCGAAGTGATGTTCAACAAGATTTCAAATGTGTGACATATCATTAACCTGAAGCTCTCTCCACAGACACAGCCAGACCTGCTGACTAAGTCCAGCACTTCCATTGTAGTTTTTGCAAACGTGCGTGCTGCGGTGTATTCAAACGTTGCTTGAAAGATTAGCATGCTTTATAATACAGCAAAATAAAAATGCTGGACTGATTTCAAAGATTTATTGGAGTATGTTGTGGGTAGGAGGGGGGGTAGTTGAATGAGTAAAATCTCATCTTATAATTGGAAATATGGATTCCTTCTGTACTTGGCTTACGTCTGGAGAGTACTTCACAATGTATATCACTCGGTGGAAAAATTAGTGCCATTCAAATCCTCAAGGCACCCTGTGTAGTTTGAAGGCAATGAGTTACTTCAATAGTGTATAGTTACTATTATTTTACCGTCAGAACCAGCAGCAAGGGTACATGCAACAAGTTCCCATGCATAGCTAGGGGATAGATGGCTAGGTGATTTTATTTCTTCCTGACACTGAGTCAATTCCCTCACCATCCTGAAATGTACCACTATTCCTTCATTGACCCCCGGCTAAAATTCTGGAACTCCCTCCTCATCAACACTGTGGGTGTCCCTACACCAAATGGACTGCAGTTGGTCAAGAAGGCAGCTCACCACTTATATCTCCCCTATTTTTTTTCTCTGCTGTGTGGACCATTTCTCATGTGGAAGTCAGTGTACCCCAATCAGCCTATGAGCGACCTCCCAATGTCTGCACAGCTTAGAAAGAACATTCCTCACCAGCGCCTTCTCTAGGGTACTTAGGTCTGAGCAGTAATACAAACATAGAAACGTAGAAGATAGGAGCAGGAGGAGGCCATTCGGCCCTTTGTGCCTGCTCTGCCATTCATTACAGTCATGGCTGATTGTCCAAGTCAAAAGCCTAATCCTGCTTTCCCCCAGAACCTTTGATCCCATTCAACCCAAGTGCTATACCCAGCCATCTCTTCAACACATTCAATGTTTTAGCGCCAACTTCTTCCTGTGGTAATGAATCCCACAGGCTCACCACTCTTTGGGTGAAGGAATGTCTCCTCATCTCCATCCTAAATGGCCCACCCTGAATCCTCAGACTGTGACCCCTGGTTCTGTCCACACTCACCATCAGGAACACCCTCCCTGCATCTACCCTGTCTAGTCCTGTTAGAATTTTATAAGGCTCTACGAGAATCCCCCCCTCACTCGTCTGAACTTCAGCGAAAATAATCCTAACTCAGTGGGCGGTTCAATTCCCACCTCAGGCGACTGACTGTGTGGAGTTTGTACATTTTCCCCGTGTCTGCGTGGGTTTGCTCCGGTTTCCTCCCACAGTCCAAAGATGTGCGGGTTAGGTGAATTGGCCATGCTAAATTGCCCGTAGTGTTAGGTAAGGGGTAAATGTAGGGGTATGGGTGGATTGCGCTTCTGCGGGTCGGTGTGGACTTGTTGGGCCGAAGGGCCTGTTTCCATACTGTAAGTAATCTAATCTAGTCAATCTCTTCTCATACATCTGTACCGCCATCCCCGGAATTTCCCTGGTAAATGCTGATTGAGTCAACGACACTATGAACAATAGCAGCAACAGGGGACACATGACATGAAGGAATCTTAAGGAATATGCGTCAACACAGCTGGCAGCTCGAACAGTGTTTCCCTTTCTCTCTCTCTCTGGGAAGTCTGTAATGTATCAACCTATCTTATGTACCGAAGCCCTGATATAGGGCTAGAACCAATCACATTCATGTTGACTATCATTTAAGGAACATCTAGACAGGTACATGGACGGGATAGGTATGGAGGGAACATGGGGCTCATTTAATTGTGAAAACTGGGTGACATGGGCACGTTGGGCTGAAGGGCCTGTTTTCATGCTGTAGTTCTCCATGATTCTGTCACTTCAAAGGTGCTACTTTGTTGCTGGTCGCTGTGTGGAAAGTGGATGAAGTGTGGGTCTGGGGAAAGCATAGCAGGTCATGCAGCATCAGAGGAGGAGGGCAGTCGACGTTTCAGGGTCAGGATGCCATCTTACCTGCTGTGTTTTGTTCAGATCCACTCTTTCCCCAGTCTGACTCTCCAGCATCTGCAGTCCTCACTATTTCCCATATGAAAAATGCAAGCTTCACACGTAGTTTGTTGACACAAAGTCCAGGAAGCCAACCTCATCTCTGTATGCCGAGGAGATTGACTAGAATGTTTGACTAGGATCTTTACGCAGAGAGTGGTCAGGGCGTGGAATGCCCTACCAGCTAATGTAGTCAACTCAGCCACATTAGATAACCACATGAGTGATTTTGGGATAGTGTAGGGGGACGAGCTGAGAATAATTCACAGGTCGGCGCATCATCGAGGGCCGAAAGGCGCTGCATTGTTATATGTTCTATGCTGCCTGGACTGGAGGGCGTGTCTTATGAAGAAAGGTTGAGGGAGCTAGGGCTTTTCTCATTGGAGTGAAGAAGGATGAGAGGTGATTTGACAGAGGTGTACAGGATGTCGAGAGGCAGAGATAGAATGGAGAGCCAAAGACTTTTTCCCAGGGTGGAAATGGCTACCGCGAGGAGTCATAATTTTAAGGGGATTGGTGGAAGGTTCTTTACACAGAGAATGGTGTGCGTGGAATACACAGCCAACAGTGGTAGTAGAATCAGATTCATTAGGGACATTTAAGCGACTGTTGGATAGGCACATGGAAGATAGTGCCGTATAATGAAGGGTGTGTAGGTTAGTCTGATTCTACAGTAGGATAAAAGGCTGGCACAATATCGAGGGCCGAGGGGCCTGTACTGTTCAATGTTCCTTAACAAGTTGGACTTTGCGATAGAAGCTGCTGTGTCTTCCAGTCCAGACCATGGGATGGAGGTGACAGCGTGACTAAGGTGTAACTGTCACATGAGAAGGCACTGAGTCAATGGGGCAAACCTCCCCTGGAAAGCAGCGAGGTCCAAAGGGAACAGGATGTGGGGGATGTGGGTGGGGTGTTGGGGGTGTTGGGTGGATAATATCAGAGGGACAATGACACTGGAGGTGTCAGAGAAAGTCACCTGGCAGTACAGATCGTTCTTCGATAACGTGATGGCTGTGTTCTTGTGCAACCCCACATTATAGTAAAATCGTACTTTAGAAACGGCACTTAAAGTGTTGGCGATGTAATCGCGTTACAGCCAACACACATTTTAAAAGTCTGCACTTTAGAAACAGTGTCCCCAATTCATCAGTTGCGTTACAGCAAATTTGTTATCGAAACACGTGTTGTAGCAGAATGACCTGTACCAGCAGTGACCAAAGCAATCGGAAACTGACTCCCCCCACAGCCCTGCACTCTCAATGCAACCCCATATCTTCCTCGTGTTGCCAAAACCTACCTTTTTTCCTCCAGCGAGGCAATTGTTTCTGCAATTGGCTGAAGACATTCCTTTAGCATGAAGTGACCTTTCCTGTCTTATTTCCCGCTCCTGGCTCTCTCAATGGGAATGGCTTGAATGTGTGGGATTTTTCTTTTCAAACTCAGGAACCACCCAATCTACGGGCAAGAATCCGATCCAGTCCTTAGTAATTCTTGTTCCAATGCCTCGACAGTTTGCTTCCTTCTACAAGAAAGACGGTGTTTTGCAAGGGATGACTGGGGGGGTTTGTTCTTGTCGGCCCATCCTACCCCAGTGCGTCAAACTGCATCGTGCTCTCAGTCACTCTCTCTCTGTTTGACCTTGTAGTTTTATGAGGTTAGTCTTCGCTGTTGGTTTCTCACTTATTTCCCTTATTGCACCCAGACAGTTTGCATAACTTTCGGTGCCAAAATCAACCTCCCTTCTCAGATGTGATAGGAACAGAGAGATCTAGAGAAAGCAGCAGGTCTGGCAGCATCTGGAGTGAGAAAAGTTTTCAATCCAGTACGACATCCGATCTCCTGATGTGCTTGTCCCTGCTTTGAGGCCCATACGTTCCCGATTCTTGTCTTTTTGTTTTGAACTGAGACTATTAGTGTATGTAATGCTGATTCTGTGGGTCTACCTACAACACGTGGACTGCAGTGATTCAAGAAGGCAGCTCACCACCACCTTCACAAAGGGGAACTGAAGGCTGACCCAGTCAGCGATGCTCAATTCCCTTGAGTGAATAAAAACAAATCTTCCATCGCCGGCTCATCCTTTATATCTTTCTCATTCTCACAGCTGGAAACCATTTCCTTAATATCCCTTTCATAATTGTCAGGACATTTCTGCCAGGCGGTGGAGTGGAACAGATAGTGAAACAGAGTTCATGTTTCAAGTCCAATATAGGACAGATGCTGTCGAGAGTGTGGCGCTGGAAAAGCGCAGCAGGTCAAGCAACATCAGAGGAGCAGGAGAATCGACGTTTCAGGCATAAGCTCTTCATCAAGAATGTAAAAGGGCTTATGCCTGAAACATCGACTCTCCTGCCCCTCGGATGCTGCCTGACCTGCTGTGCTTTTCCAGCACCACACTCTTGACTCTGATCTCCAGCATCTGCAGTCCTCACTTTCTCCCATTGGACAGATGCTACCAAACCTGCTGAGTTTCTCCAGCTCTGTTTTTATTTCAGATCCTCAGCATTTCTCATTATAGTGGAGGTATTTTTAAACCAACCTGTTCAGAGTTGTTATCACACATGCCTGGAGCAGGCAGGACTAGGACCCAGACTTCTTGGTTCAGAGATAGAGATACAATTGACCCCCCTTTAGTATGATACTAATGTAGCCCTTCTCCTTGACATTCCGGTGGGTTGGTTGGCTCAGTTGACTGGCTGGTGCGTTTGTAATGTCAGGACTGTGGGTTCAATTCCTGCACCATTACAAAGGACCTTACTCCTCAATGTCAGCTGAGGTGACCCTGAGGTTAAACCATTACTCTGTCAAGGACAACTGTGGACAGACATAGCATTTTAAACTTTGCTGTTAGTTTGTGAATTTTGTCCCTCTTTGCACCCCAACAGAGTGTACAAAGTGAGGTGCCAAAAGGATCCTCCCTGACACTCTCTCTCTGTCTCATGTGGGGACTGTTCCACTAGGTCTGTGGTGACGTCAACTTGTATTGTAAGCAGGGCAAAGTCATGGTTCAAAAAAGGATTTCTTTCGGCAAAGGGGAACTATTCTCACACAAGCTTTAGAAAAAGTGAGCAGTTGTTGTGTTTGGTCCTCCCCTTTTACATCCTTTCCTCCTCTTGATGCTGTATGTATTCACCAGCAGCTATATGATGGGGTGGATTTACTGCATTGTATCTGAGCTAATGTTGAAAGCCAGTTAGACCAGAGGATATAGGAGGAGAATTAGGCCATTTGGTCCATCAAGTCTGCTTCGCCATTTGATTATGGTGGATATGTTTCTGAACCCCAATCTCTCCCCTTGTCCCTGTAACCCTTGATCCCCTTTACCAATCAAGAACTTCTCTATCTCTGTCTTAAATGCACTCAATGACTCGACCTCCACATCCTTCTGCGGCAATGAGGTCCACCGATCCACCACCATCTGGCTGAAGAAATTCCTTCTCACCTCATTTCGAAATGCTTGTCCTATTACTCTGCCCTCAGGACCTAGTCTCTCCTACTTGTAGAAACATCTTCTCCCCATCCACTCAATCCAGGCCTCCTGGTATTCTGGAAGTTTCAATTAGATCCATGACTCATCCTTCTGAACACCATCAAGTACAGACCCAGAGGCCTCAACTGCTCCTCATATGACAAGCCCTTCATTCTCAGCATCATCCTTGTAAACCTCCTCTGGACCCCCTCCAACAGCAGCATGTCCATTAAAGACCCGCCCCACTCCAGTAATATTCTCTTCCAACATCATCCGTCAAACAGAAGATACAGAAGCTTGAACACATGCACCAAGAACAGCTTCTTCCCTGCATTATCAGACCGATGAATGGACGTCTCTAATTTTAAATTTGACGTTAATCTTGCTTTGTGCCCCTCTTGCGCAGCTGTAGCCTGTATACCTTGCTTTATCTTAAGTTAAAGCAGGTTATAGGCCACCAGGTTAATTCGGAAGCACAAGCTTTCGGAGTGCTGCTCCACAGCTATCTGATGACGGAACTGCGCCCTGAACACTCGTGCTTCCAAATAAACCTGGTGGCCTATAACCTGGTGTTGTGTGATTTTTAACTTTGTACACTCCAGTCCAACACCACCATCTCCAAATCATTGCTTTGTCTAAGCACTCTGTGCCATTCCTGATGAAGGGCTTTTGCCCGAAATGTCAATTTTCCTGCTCCTCGGATGCTGCCTGAACGGCTGTGCTTTTCCAGCACCACTCTAACCTAAATCTGGTTTCCAGCATCTGCACCCCTCACTTTTGCCTGAGCACTCTATGCTCTGTATTCCTTGTTTGCAATGATCTGCCTGTACTGCTCATAAAACAAAACTTTTAACTGTATGTAGCTACATGTCACAACAATAAAACAAATCAGATTTGATACGGGGCCCAAAATTGCTCACAATATTCCACATGTGATCAATCCAGAAACCTATACAAGCAAAAGTGAGGACTGCTGATGCTGGAAATCAGTCTACATTAGAATGGCGCTGGAAAAGCACAGCAGGTCAGGCAGCAACCGAGGAGCAATCCAGAAATGTATACAGTCTCAGCAGTGCCTGTGTGCTCATCTTTTCTGTCCCTCTTGAAGTGATTGCTAAAATTTAATTTGCCTTCCTAACTAAACATGCATGTTAAGTTTGACAGAATCCTGAGCTAGGGCTTCCCAAGTTCCCTTTGTGCTACAGATTTCCTCTCAATTGTCTTGGCTTAGCTGAGGAGACAAAAATAACTTGCCAAAAAAGCTGGCAGACAGGAATCGTCCAGAGTCTCAGTGCTGAGAGTGGGCCACTCACTGTCTCCAGGCCCTCTTTGATCTGGTCTCGACCAGAAATAGTCTTTCGCCAACAGAGACGGAGCCTCCTTGATTGTGGGCGTGTGCTCATTGCTGTACAAAGAGGCAGCACTGAATGACTGGGAATGACTGGCCAAATGCTGGTAGCAAATTCAGTTGCAGCGTAGCAAGGTGACTGCAGCTCTCTGATCATATATTTTTAAAAATAAAAAATAAACGCTGTTTGTCTGCTGAGCAATTGAATGTCGTTGTAGCAATGAATGATAAAATGTGCAAGGAATGAGTTAATTAAATCTGGTCTGTTTGCTTCTAAAAGTGACACTTGGCTTTCACTACTACAGGTTGACAACATTGATAATAATATTGAGCTGGACAAAAAAAAATACTTGGAACTAGTTTGCCCATGTTGCTTCTGGAGTAGTTCCACATTACTCTCTATCCTTGGCGCGACCTTTAGCCTACATGAGAAAATGTTTCACCTCCTGTCTCCCCTCTTGCTGGGAAGAGCTGAGTTAAAAAGCACTTGCTGCGTTTTCAGTTCTGGAGCTGCCTGGAACTGACAGATTGCACTGCCCTCTTCAGATTCCACCAGGACACTGCAGCATCCTCTCCAGCCCACAAGGAAGCGAGCGCAATTCGTTCAAACTGTCCTCTGGCACCGTCTTTCTAAGCTAAAGGCAGCTGGGAATGTGGTAACAAGGACAGATACAACAACCTTACCGTACAGATCAGCTGTGTTGTTACTAAGTGACACAACATGCTAGGTTAGGGAGCTGAATGCTCTTCTCCTGTCTCTAATGAATGGGAAAACAGACTCAAAGGGGCTGAATGGTCTTCCCCGTCTCTAACGAATGGGAAAACAAGATTCAAAATGGATGAATGGCCTTCCCATGTCCTTAATGAATGGGAAAACAGACTCAAAGGGGCTGAATAGCCTTCCCATGTCCTTAATGAATGGGAAAACAGACTCAAAGGGGTTGAATGGCCTTCTCCTGTCCCTAATGAATGGGAAAACAGACTCAAAGAGGCTGAATGGTCCTTCTCCTATACCTAGTGAATGGAAAAACAGTCTCAAAGGGTGATATGCGCCTGTACCTAATGAGTATGGAAACAGTCTCAAGGCGGCTGAATGGCCGCCTCCTGTACCTAATGAATGGTGGAAGAGGTGCAAAGGGGCTGAATAGGCTAACTCTGTTCAAGTGTAACAGATTAACATAGACTGTGTTATCACAGCAGATGATAACCCAGACAAGTCACAATGCTGGTAAAACATGCACCAATTGTGCAATTCTTATGTAGCCACAGAAGCGTTTTATAACCTGAAGGTGACTGTCTTTGGATGAATCTTTTATATATATTTGATTTCTTTGTTTTGCAGAACTGTTCGACATTCTCTCAGGATGCTGAGACCCACGGTTTCTAAACATGGTAAGTTGCAGCTCTGCATTTTAAAACTGATCTCAATATATAGCCGTTTGGAGGAAGATCCTGACATTATGGTGGATGATCATATCAATTGTAAATCTGTTCAGATGGTATCTTGCCTTTATCAAAAAACGTGAAACAATTATTCATCTTAATTAGCGGCGCTTTCATTTTCAATGCTGGGCTGTTCAGTTTGTTTGAAATACAGGTCATACTGGGAGCTTTAGACATTCCTCCTCATTCAGTGTCTGCCATTCATTGGGGACAGGAAGAGACCATTCAGTCACTTCCAGACTGCTTTCCCATTCATTACAGGCAGGAGGAGGCCATTCAGCCTTTTCAAGCCTGCTTTCCCATTCATTAGGGATAGGGGAGGCCATTCAGCCTCCTTCCAGCCTGCTGTCTCATTCATTAGGGACATGAGGCCATTCAGCCTCCTCCAGCCTGCTTTTGCATTTGTTAGGGACAGGCGGAGGCCATTTAGCCTCTTCTAGCCTGCTTTCCTGCCTCTGGAGGACTGTGAACCTTCTTGCAAGAAAGACACACTTTTGTGACGAGGGGCACCAAGCCCTTGGTGATGAACAGTTGCCCTGTTTAGGTCATGGTTCCCAAACTGTGAATTGTGATTGAGTCGTGCAAGGTCCGATTCTGGGAACAATAACCAGCCCAGACCAGAGCACACTGCTGACCAGTGGAATGAATAGGCAACATCCACCCAGCAATGTGAGTCCTGTTCTTTCTGCAGCAGTAACAGCTTTGCTTGGAGCCTGATAAGACCAGAAGATGTAGTGGCAGAATTAGGCCATTCTGCCCATTGAGTCTTCTGTGCCACTCAATGAAGTCATGACTAATTTGATCATCCTCAATTCCACTGTGCTGACCTTTCTCCGTGGTGCTTAATTCCCTTCCTTAATGAACTGAGGTAAAGAATTCCACAGATTCATTATCCTCTCAGAGAAGGAATTCTTCCTCATCGCTGTCTGAAATCAGAATCCCCCCTCATCTCTGTTTTGATTCTGTGATGATGCCCTCTGGTCCAAGAGTCTGCCACCAACTTTCTGCAACTGCTCTGTCCTCCAAAAACCATGTATTTCCCACTAAAGCTGAGTCCTGCTCTCCTCTATTCCAAATAGTTAAAAATCACACAACACCAGGTTATCGTCCAACAGGTTTATTTGGAAGCACTAGCTTTCAGAGTGCCTCTCCTTCATCAGTTACTTGATGAAGGAACAGTGCTCTGAAAACTAGTGCTTCCAAATAAACCTTCCTTCAGCAATGTGATGCTTTGTTTCATGGATTCTGTATAAGCAGTCGAAGTATGGTATATTAGGCGTTGCACTTGCTATGAAGGTGTAGGTGTGCTTTAAAAGAGAGGAAGCTAGAAAGCACTTAGAAACACAGAGAATGCTGAACAATTTTAAAATGTAATGTTTGATTGAAACAAATAGCTGCAGTTGTGTTGCCATGTAACAAAAACAAGTTCAAATTCGGCCAGTCAGTTTAAATTATGCCCAGATACCTAAATCCAATCAAATTTGAATCTTACTGTTTGGGATGACATCAAACCAAAGAATTGATCTGATGTTCTGGGGTATAAAATCGGACATTTTTAACTTTGTCCACCCCAGTCCAACACTGGCACCTCCACATCACACATTCTAAATAGTTCAGGCCCAAACTAATCAACCGCAAAGGAGAGTCCCTCCAGATCAAGGATCAGCCCAGTGAACCTTGTTTGGGCACTGGAGGCAGTATCAGTATCTGCTTCTTTTCATAATGGGCCCCAAATTATTCACGATATTCCAGCTGTGGTCTGACCAGTGCCTTGTCAAGTTTTAGCCAAACCTCCCTATTTATATACTCCATTCCCTTTGAAACTAAGGCTGCTGGGAAGATCTAACTGAGTATTAATGAGCTCTTAGAGTCCTCACGTTTTCTTTTTAACTGTGGACATGACCCAACTGACCAATCACTTGAAGCCTTCCACCTGCAAAACTGCCAGTGGATAGACCATATTTTCTCACTCCCACTGGCCTTGCACCTTTGTCCCACCCCTCTCCCCAACCTACACACAATTTCCCCTCTCACTGACCCCACTCCAGGTTCCACAAGCGCTCAGTGGGAGAAAGTTAGTCTGGTTTAGTCTGTCGCTGTGATTGTGCTAGGCACCATGCCAACTTCAGTCTATTTCTATTTATGAACGCATGTTCCCACTCACACGGGCACAGAAAACACGCAGGAGTTAACAAGGTACAGATTCCAGTCATTAAGTAGAGAACATCCCTGACTTGTTTCTGAATCCCAATTTGCACAAAAAATGGAAGTCAAGGAATACCAAAGTCAGGAATCTCCTGAATCTTTGTCCTTGTCACTAACTGCCAGGGCCCATCACAAGGTTATGATGATCTCGGTCCATGAAGGCGTTAATAAGCACGTGCGTCTCCCCCTGTGGAAGCTGCTGAACATTTATGTACAGCAACACCAAATGAAGCTTTTCCAAACAATTACAGCTCTCCTTCAATCAGATTGTATTGTCGGCCGCAATAACATTGTTTCTGTGTAAGAGACCTTCAGATAACAAAAGCCGCTCTGTGCCTGGTCGGGAATCGTTAGGTACTCACCGTGCAAATGGTGTGATTGTTTCAATGCATTATGTTTGGAACGTGGCTGGCCAGGAATGATGTACAGTAAACGCGTCTGTCGCTTTGTTTATTAGCCCAGGGGGACTGTCATCAAACAAGAAGACCGCAGTCTTTTAATGGTGTTCAGGAAGACAAGGTATTGTCATGTATACAATACCAGCATGGGCCAGAGCACGCTGCTGACTAGTGTGATGAATAAGTGGCATCCACTCAGTAATGTGAGTGCTATTCTTTCTGCCGCATCAATGGCTTGCATTCGTATAGTGCCTCAAGCTTCAGGCCATCTCGAGCACTTCAATCTGAATACAGTGTGTTTTTTTAAGGTATAGAGAATGAGCCACAATGCTATTCAATGGCAGAGCAAGGATCGAGGGGCCAGGTGGCCCATCTTTGCTATAGCTGGAATATTCAGAACATGGGCAGCCAAATCCTGCCCAGCAAGCTTGCATACAGTTACCTCGCATACCGTGACAGAGCCAGAGAGATGTGCAGCACAGAAACAGACCTGTCCATGTTGATCAGATATTCCAAACTAATCTAGTCCCATTTGACAGCACTTGGCCCATATCCCTCTGAATCCTTCCTGTTCATGTACCCCTACAGATCTCTTTTAAATGTTGTAATTGTACCAACCTCCACCACTTCCTCTGGCAGCTCATCCCATTCACGCACCACCCTCTGCATGAAAACATTGCCTTTAGGTCCCTTTCCGGTCTCACCTTAAACCGATGCCCTCGAGTTCTGGACTCCTCCACCCCAGGATAAAACCCTATTTACCCTAATTCAAGGGCATAGGTTTGAGAGGGGAAAGGGATCTATGGGGCAATTTTTATCCATGCCCCATATAACTTTATAAACCACCATAAGGTCGCCCCTCAGCCTCTGACACTCCAGGGAAAACAAAAGAGGAAAGAATTGAATCATTTACTTTCAGCGATGATGGTAAAGGGATAAATATTGGTCAAGGCATAAAGAGATCTCTCCCAGTTCTCTTCAAAGTCTTGCATCTTTGATATATTTTTGAAAGGGGCAAATGGGACCTTGGTTTAACATTGCATTGGAAAGGCAATGCTTCCAACAATCAGCACTGCCACAGCTCTTGATGTGTAAGTGCAAACAATGTCTCATCTCTACACGGGTCTTTAACTCTTTTTCAGTGTGCTACAAACTGAGTATTTTAAGTACCTTAGATGTGGTTAAATCCATTCCACTTGTTTTCCAAGAGCAGTAGGAAGGAAAATAAAGGCACAACAAAGAAGGAATTATTGGGCTGGGCGGTGTTGGGGAGCACAGTTTTAAGGAGGTCCAAGAGCGACAAACTATTGTCCTGCACCAGCGCAGGAGTCTGAGACAGGCTGAGATATTTGATTAGATGTGCCGTGAATGACATTCCCAGTCATTAGTCAGCGGTGGTTGTAATCTAACAGTCAATGCTCATCAGGTCACGAAGATTCGACACATCCTCACATGATCATTCCATTCGGGTGAGGGCCGATTAGAAATCTGAAGGATCTCACTGAGGTAAAGAGGTGATGGGATGTTAATCAGGAGCTTGGTTCGGATGTTGTCACTCTTTCTTGCCCCCCCCCCCCTACTTCCTTGCATTCTCAGCCTTCCTCCAGTGAAGCATTCTGTAAGATTTGGTCGTCTCTCAATCATAAATTGTTGTCAATGTCTCTGGGCATTGACTGTTCTATTGGTTGTACACAGTGCATGTTCGCTTTGAACCATGAGTGAAGATTGATTCATTGTCTGTGACTGTACCTATCAACAAGTCTAGCTTCCTTTAGGGAAGTGATTTGAATTAGCAATAGTTCAATTTTTCTCAGTCTTTGAAGGGTGCTTGAATGCCTTTTCCTTTTATTTAAAAGGGGGCATTTGAATTCCCGCAATACATCATTGAATCTCTAATTTTGTTTCCCCCTTTGTTGTTTCGGATGTTAAGCTAAGCTCCAGTTCACTCTCTGACCTGGATGTAAAAGATCCCCAGCCCTGTTTAAAAGAATAGCAAAATATCCTGGCTAATGCTTGGTCCTCAAGTCACATTGCGGAAAGTGATAAACACTGAGAGAGACAGATTTTCAAACAGTAAAGGAACAAGGCTTGTGGGGAAAAGGCAGGAATGTGAATGTGAAGATAATTGGATCAGCCATGATCTCACTGAATGGGGCAGCAGACTCAATGGGCTGAATGGCTAACTTCTGCTCCTTATGCTCTTAAAATGGTAGTGTCCTATTGCTTTACCTTGCATGACTTTACCCCCAAGACCATAGAGTGATAGAGGTCTACAGCATGGAAGCAGGCCCTTCGGCCCAACCTGCCCTTACTGCCCAGTGTTAACTATTCAGCTATCCTATTTGCAGACATTTGGTCCATATCCCTCCATACCTATGTCATCCATGTACCTGCCTAAATGTTTTTTAAATGATGAAATTGTACTCACTTACACCACTGCCTCTGGCAGTCCTTTCCAGACACTCACGCCCTCTATGTGGAAAAAAATTGCCCCCTGGACCTTTTTGTATCTCTCACCTGAAACCTATGCCCTCCATTTTTGGATTCCCCTCCCTTGGGGAAAAGCTGTTGGCTATCTACCATCATAGGGTCACACCTCCCTGTATCTATTTTGGGTGAATTAATTTCACACTCCAAGACCAATGTAACGTAACCTTGAAAATGTCAAATTAACAGTTGACATGCTGCAACCTGCTGAAACATGTCACAGTTACCTTCTTTGAAAAGAGGTCTTATTAGAGCCCAGAATGCCCTGAATCAGAGGCTGGTGCGCTACCAAGTGAGTCATGGCTGGCTTCCTCCCCTCAATGACCATGAGTGAACTGACTTGGTTTGTTAGTAACAGATCGATGGATGCTTTAATCCTTTTTAATTCAAAATCTAAAATTGCTGTGGTGAGATTTGAACTCAAGTTCTCTGAGGTCATTGATATAAAACTCTAGATGGCTAATGCAGGAATACATCTTACAGCTGGTATGCTGTGTGCCTTTGAGGGGTTATGAGATCATTCCTATGTCATACCATGTAACCTGATGGTATAAAAGTTCCAGACTCCTACTTAACTGAGACCTCTCATAACATGCTATTTTTTATACCCAGATAGATTAATATTAGCCCCGACACTGGAATTCATAAGATTAATACATGAGCACAATCAGTTCTGCTATAAAGTATGTTTCTTCAACACGAATTGGATTTAGTGCGATTGAAGAATTTAGACCGTTATTTTGTAGAACACAAACTCACCTTACCTGGATTGGCTATTATGCAATTCCGGACCCATCAGCTTCAATTGCATGGCGCGACTTTCTTAAAATATGAGATCACACAAGAACTGGACTATCATGTTATTGTCAGAACCGACTACACCTCAGGAGCTCCAATATACATCTGTTGAATCTTTCAATACCACATCACCCATGTCTGGTCCTCATATAGTAGCATTGAGATAAATATTGTCTTATTGGATGCAAATTCCCTGCTGGAGACAAAAGTCTACAACATATGGTAGATCAATCACCACATGACAGTGCTGGATTAGTCAACGACAGCTGAGTTTTCATTAGGAAGAAAAACAAGTGTTACGGTGAAAAGGTGGAAAAGTGGAATTGAGGATGATCAGATCAGTCATGATATCATTGAATGGTGGAGCAGACTCGATGGGCTGAATGGCCTACTTCTGTATTTGGTTAAAAATCTGTGGAATTATCCCCCACAGGAAGCTGTTGGGGCCAGTTCATTAGATAGATTCAAGAGAGAGCTGGTGATGGTCCTTGTGGCTAAAAGGATCAAGGAGTATGGAGAGAGGGTGGGAATGGGATACTGAGATTGTAGGATCATCCATGATCATATTGAATGGTGGTACAGGCTCGAAGGGCCGAATGGCCTCCTCCTGAACCTGTTTTCTCTGTTTATGCTCCTTTATTCAATGGTCTTATGAAATGGATTATGACATTTGTTGACATTGAGTTCCTAGAGTGTTAAACAAAAGAAATGAGCTGAACACACTTGGTGTTTGACAATCTGCTACCAACCCTGATTGAGACTTTGCAGGAATTAAGGCCTCTCCCTCCTCCAACTCACGAGCATGGACATCATCCCGTCCCACTGTTGGCACCACAGCAATGTTGAATTTGTTGAGGAAACATTTGCCTTCGGCTGCTCAGCAAGCCTGCTTTGTGGTGTTGCTGGTGGCTGTGTGGGAAACTGGCTGTGGTGAAGCAGTACAAGAGAATCTAAAGAATAACTGCTTGGCAGAGAGACTGCAAGACTGTTGGCAGCTGTGGCCCCATATCCCAGCAACAAGTCAGCAGAGAAGGTCAACGCAAGGTGGAAGACAAAACCGTCTTTTTCATTCTCCAATCAACTATGCAACAAAGTGGAAGAAACTTGTGATTGGCTGTTGCATTTAAAACAAATCCACTGTTACTTTTCCCAGTGAAATAGGAGGTGCTGTTAGGAGTTAGAGAGGGTCCATCAGAGATTCATGAGGGGCAGGATGGAAACTGAAGCTGAGACCATGATCTTATCAAATGATAGAGTCTGCTTAAGGGGCTGAATGGCCTCCTGCTATTAATTTTCATGAGCATGTTTAACAAGGACTGCTAGCCAAGTGTAATTTGGTGGCTGGGAAAGGTCTTGATGTTCCGTGAGGAAGTGAAAAGTGCGATTCAAATGCCAAATAAGATCGTAAATAAAAATCAGAAGACAACCGTGTGTTTGTGCCGTGACTTTCAAGTTCTTAGGACCTTAGTGTGTTTACAACCATTTGAAATGCACAAATGGTTGTAAAGTAGGAAGGATGTATTCCTAACAGTGCACAGAAAGCTTCCACAACAAATACACTGTGATAATAGCACAAGTAATTGTTTTTATTGATAACGTATGAAGAACGAAGGGTGAGTGAAGGTTGCCTGTGGAAATATCTGTCTGCAGAAAGGATGTTCCTGATGGAGTCCAGAATTAGGGGTCACAGTCTAAGGATATAGGGTGTGCCTTTTGGGACTGAGATGAGGAGAAATTTCTTCATCCAGAGAGTGGGGAGTCTTGAAATTCTCTGCCACAGAGAGCAGCTGAGGCCAAAATATTGAATGTTTTCAAGAAAGAGTTAGACATAGTTCTTAGGACGAAAGGGATCGAAAGGTATGGGGGAGGCAGCGAGAACAGGGGACTGAGTTGGATGGTCAGCCATGATGATATTGAATCGTGAAGCAGGCTCGAAGGGCTGAATGGCCTACTCCTGCTCCTGTTTTCTACATTTCTTTGTTTCAATTAATATTGACACGAACCTAAGGAAAAAAACAACCTTACTCTTCACCAAATAGTGTCAAGGAATCTTTTATAGGTCTCTGATTTGAGGTATCTTGAAAAGATGAAGGAACAGAATACCCTTGGTACTGTGCAGGAGTGTCAGCCAGGAGCTAGTCCTCAAATATCTTGGGGAAAGCTTGAACCCGTTAGCATCTTGCTTGGATCCATTTGTCACAAAGTCAGCGTGTTGCTGCATCTCCGTTGAATCACATTTGGAGTTTTGTTGTTGTGTTCCACCTGCACTGCAATGTGTGCATAGTCAGACCCCACAAATGAGCTGAAGGATGAGTTGGTCTAATTTTCTTTGATGACAGGAGCTCTTCATCAGAGCTCCTGCTCCTCGGATGCTGCCTGGCCTGCTGTGCTCTTCCAGCACCACTCTAATCTTGACTCAATTTTCTCCAGCATCTGCAGTCCCTCACCTTCACCTAATCTTAGTTGATGTCATTCACTGAGGGAATACTGGGTAAAAGTCACCCAATAATGTGAACATTGAGAGAGGCAGCGTTTTGATCAGTAAGGGAATCAAGAGCTATGGGGAAGAGGGAGGGAAGTGTCCGTGCGGGTTATCAGATTAGCCATGATCTCATTAAATGGGCTGAATGGTTCTAATCATCTTATGGTCTTATGAATGTTTGTGTCTATTTGGTGGTGACCTGGTTGAACGTCTCATCCAGAGGGCAGGAGCTTGCCTGGTCCAGCATTCCCTTGGAACCTTGTTGATTGCTATCAACGTGGTTGGGTAAGGCATGAAAATCTAGTCTACGTTTACTGAAGATAAAACGTTACTGATCAGAATAACACTGGAGCTGAAAGCACAAAATTGTGATGAGAAGTCACATCCATCAGTTTAGCAATCATAAGAACAGGAATAGGTCCCTCCAATCTTCTTCACCATCCAATGCAGTGGAGGCTGACCTATGACCAGATATTCCTTGAGAGATCTAATTTAGAGGCATTAACACCCTTTAATCCAACCAGTCCATGCCGAGCACAATCCCAAACTAAATAGTCCTACCTACCTGTACTTGGCCCATATCCCTCCAAAGACTTCTTATTCATGTACTTATCCAAATGCCTTTTAAACATTTGCAGGTGTACTTGCATCCACCACTTCCTCTGCACGTCCATTCCACACAGGAACCACTCGCTGTGTAAACAAATAGCCCCTCATGTCTTTCTTAAATCTTTCTCCTCTCACCTTGAAAATAAGTCCCCTGGTCTTGAAATCCCCCACCTGAGGGAAATGACACCTGCTATTCACTTCACCTATGCTCCTCATGATTTTATAAACCTCTATCAGGTCACCCTCAATCTCCGACTCTCCAATGGAAACAATCCCAGCCAATCCAACAATTGTGATGTTCAAAATAATTGAAGGAGATCGAGAATTTCCTGTTGTCATGGCAACTTCAGAAAGTATTGAAGCAGGGCCACTGGATCCGAAACGTAAACTCTGCTTTCCCTCCAGAGATGCTGCAGAGTTTTTCCAGAAATCTCAGTTTTTGTGTCAGAAAACATTGTGGACTCGAGGCTTGTTGAAGTCTGGTTGAATGGAACAACAGCAGGACAGGGCTAAGAGGGCCAAATGGCCTCTCTCTCTTCCCAGTTTAGTGTTGGGAGTCTTAAGCACCAAATGGGTTAAGAAATCTGACCTGGATTCTTTGTGCAAACCATTGCTGTCTTATCTCAATTTGTTTCCAAACTGCTGAGCAAATAGTTATTGATTTTTGAAGTTAATTTTTTTCCAGTGATTATTATGTTTATGACTCCACACTCCAGACAGAGTTTGGTTGCACGGCAGCTGTTACCTGCTGCTGGTAGACAATCTGAGGATCCACACATTGAACAGCGGGGGCTGTCAGCACACACAATGCTGGTTCATGCCATAGGATGGATGGCCAGCCTACCCTCGATCGAGTTGATGCGGAGTTGACTTTCGTGTGAAAGCTTTCCGAAACGTTTTCTTCGTGCCGTTAATTTCGTGTTAG
Organism: Hemiscyllium ocellatum; assembly: GCF_020745735.1. Classification (NCBI taxonomy): domain Eukaryota; kingdom Metazoa; phylum Chordata; class Chondrichthyes; order Orectolobiformes; family Hemiscylliidae; genus Hemiscyllium; species Hemiscyllium ocellatum. The sequence continues at coordinate 107,886,091 of NC_083409.1, forward strand.
GTTCTGACCTTGTGAAGACAAAGTGCATGAGGAGGTCACTCGGCCCATCTTGGTTGTACTGATAAAATGATGCCACTCGTTCCACCCTATGGCCTTCCAAACTTCTATGTTTCTAGTAAATTTTCTTTTGCATGTTATTACTGAATCTGCTTCACGCCCCCTTTCAGTCGATTTATTCCAGATCATTGTAACCTGGTGAATAAAATCAAAACCTCTTCCCTCCTTGAGGTTTATCAATGACTTTACATTCCTTGATTTGTTTATTTTCCTACATAATATTAGGAAGGACAGTAATGTCCACTTTTAACTTTATTTCTTTATTTTTCTACTTATACAAAGAACAATAGTGATGCTTTGTTTCTCTACGTGATGACGTCTACCTAAGTTTTGTAGCTAGGTACCCTCATATCTAAGATGGTTCTGTATGTGGCAACATTTCACTGTACTGTACTTCATATGTGATAATAAATCAAATCCAGTCAGTCAAATCTGTGTTCTTTGCTATTGGAAACCTATTTAACCTACTAACTTTAATTACTGAATTTATTGACCCAACAAACGATGTTGCTCATAATTTCAAAGCTCTACTAAATCTCCCCTTAACCATCTTGGTTTTTAAAGATTCATTCTCTAGGTATGGAGCACAGCTGGTTTTAATACTTTCATGGGGTGTGTGTGTCACTGGCTATTTACTGCTCATCCCCAGTTGCCCTGGAGAAAGTGGCCTTTTTGAACAGTGCAGTCTTTGAGGTGAAGGTGCATTCACAATTCTGCTAGGAAGGGAGCTCCGGAATGTTGATTCAATGACAGTAAAGGGACAGCGATACCGTTCCAAGTCAGGAAGGTGAGCGGCTTGAAGGTGAACTTGCTGGTGGGGGCATTCTCCTGTATCTGCTGTCTTTGTCTTTCTAGCTGGCAGAGGTCGTGGGTTTGGAAAGTGCTGTCAAGAAAGGGGCAGGGAGCCAGATTCTTGAACCTTCCCACTGCTGTTAGGTTGGAAATTTTAACACAGCGACAATGAAGGAACAGTTGGAAATGTATGTCTCCGTCAATGAGATGGTGCAATCTCCTCCAATCCAAATAGAAAATCACTGAGACTGAAAGAGAAGGAAGTAGGAAAAATCAGCTTTGATGTGCAGCTAAGCTGAGTCTCCAGTGCCACACTTTTTGACTCTAAGCTGAGTCTCCATCCCACTATGGGGTGGGTTCGTTCCCACCATCATCTGTAAGTCAAAGATACACATGGCTTACTTAGTCTAAAAGGTAAAGTTACTGTAGTCTTATCAGACAATAGCACTGCTTTCTCATTAGAGGGAGGGAGAACTGATGTGGATCTAAGCTGAGGGTCACCACACCTCAGGCAAGGGGAGGGTATACTCCATGATACCCTCAGAGAGTGCAGGAATTGAACTCATGCTATTGGCCTCACTTTGTATCACAGACCAGCCATCCAGTAAACTAGACCTCTGGGTAGCTCAGCAGGTAGTGTGTTAGGCTTTTAATCTGAGGGTCCAGGGTTCAATCCCTGTGTAGGGTGCTTGGTTTAGTGTTTGTAGAGAAGCTCCACTTCCTGGTCTGCTGAGTTGACCCTCTTGTATTGAACACGATATATCTTGTTGGATATCAGCAACTCATTGCAGGTTAGGCTATAGTGGACATCATGACAGAGAAACCATTTGTTGGGTCTCAATCATTAGAGATCCTAAGCAGTTCTGCCCACATCTCCTTCTTTATCATGGCTGGTGCTTGAGGTACTCCTCAGTATTAACCCTTTCAGGCCCATTTACAATAAGTCATCGATACGGAACTTTTGTTTCAGTGATCAGGCGCATTTGTCCTGCAGTGTCCACCTGAAGGAGTCCTGCACTGCTGGACATGTCATCTTTCTTATCACTCAGTCGCCCAACTCATCGGTCAGACCTAAAAGTTCTTTTGAGACAACAGGGAGTTTTCTTCAATCTCTTTTCATCACTTGACCCTCAACCAGACTTGCTTCATAAGGAACACCATCTGGGCTTGCTGTATGTCAGATCTTGCTCTGCTGCTGTGTTTCCTGCATCTGCTCCGTGACTGCACTTGGAAAACACTTCATTGTAAAGCGTCTTGAGGTTGTGAAAGTCACTGTCTCAAATCAAGCCTTCCCTTCTATTCAAATGACCACCCAGCAGCCTGACTCCTAGTGTTGATTGATCTGTGACCCACCCATGCACCAATCCAGAAAAAAGTATTGCTGCTTGCTTTACACAGTTGAATTAGATGAAGCCTGAATAGTTCAGGAATCTCCATTTCATTTTGCTGAATTTCTCATGACAACACTTGAATGGATTTGAAATTGGGCTCTTTCAGCCTTTTTAGATGCTGTATTGTAGTTTTTTTTTGGTTGTGTGAGGTAATTTATTATACAGCAAACAGCAGTGCTTGCTTACCTGTCTTGATTCTCCATGCTAGCATTTCAGTGAGATCAGTGAAGCAGCCCAGTAACCATTAGAATGATTAATATTATGGCATCACCACAAAGCAGTTGCAACAAGTAACTAAGGGGAAACAGCTTACATTTGCTCTATCATATTTGTAAAGTAATCATTGGAAATTTTCAGAGTGTTGGCTTCACCCATCTGAGGACAGTGCTGCTTTCCTACTTGAAAATTCTTAGTTTATTAAAGAGCATATTGATGTTTATTAGACATTTATTGCTGAGCAATAATAAAACCAAGAGCTTTGAAATATCATTCCTCCGATAAGATTTAGTGCGATACTTTGATATGGCAGGTGTGACACTTACTTTCAAATAAAGGTCGGTATTTGAGGTCACATGATTAGAGATAGGTACCTGAAGAATGCATAGTGGAGCACTTTATTCAACGAGAAACAGGGAGGATGTGATTGTCAGTTAAAGTCAGGAACTACACCCAAAGGAGATTAACCTTTACGACCTTCAGTCATATTGTTTACCCAATTACAGATATATTCTTCTTTTAGTGGATGGTGTCTACTCTTTGACATCTTTGCCAATCATATGTGAAACCTTCCAGTCGCCCCCACACCCGGACTATTTCCTCACTGCTCTCTCACCACTCTATTGTGGGGAAGGGCGATGGTCTGGAGGTATTGTGTCAGACAGCCAGGAAATGTCCTGAGGTCAGGGGATCGAACCACACCATGATCGAATTTGAATCCAATAAAAATTTTGATTAAGAGTCAAATGATGATGACCACAAGATCATTACTGATTGTCAGGAAAATCCCATCAGGTTCACCAATGGGAGTGGCTCAATGGTTAGCACTGCTGCCTCACAATGTCAGGGGCCTGGGTTCAAGTCCACCCTCGGGTGACTGTACATTCTCCCCGTGTCTGCATAAGTTTCCTCTGGGTGCTCTGGTTTCTTCCCACAGTCCAAAGCTGTGCAGGTCAGAGGGATTGACCAAGCTAATTTGCCCTATGATGGGCGGGCTAGGTCAGTTAGCTGTGGGAATGCAGGGTAGGGGGTGGGTCTAGATGGGATGCTCTTCAGAGGGCTGGTGTAGAATCAATGGGTTGAATGGCCTGCTTCCACACTGCAGGGATTCAATGATGATACCCTTTAGGGGAGGAAACCTGCCATCCTCACCTGGTCTGGCCTACATATGACTCTAGTTGAGAGAGTGTTGCTGGGAAAGCACAGCGCGTCAGGCAGCATCCGAGGAGCAGGAGAATCGATGTTTCAGACATAAGCCCTTCATCGGGAATGAGGCTTATGCCCGAAATGTTGATCCTCCTGCCCCTTGGATGCTGCCTGACCTGCTGTGCTTTTCCAGCACCACTCTGATCTCCAGTATCTGCAAACCTCATTTTCTCTTACATATAACTCTATACCCACGGAAATTGGTTGACTCTTAGCTGCACCCTGAGAAATTAGAGATTAGTATTAACTGATGGCCAATCTAGTGATGCTCGCATCTCATGAACAAATTATAAGAAACCAGTGGCAAGAGGATGTGAACTCACTCAGAGGCATGGTTATGATAATGCAGTGCTTCACTCACAAAGCAAGTCTGATGTCCTATCCACTCCTGCACACAGGTGAAATGTACCAACACAAATTAATAATCATTAAGGCACAGAGGAGGTCATTTGACCTGCTAAATCTGTTCCAGCTCTCTGTGAGGATTTGAGTTCAGAAGTAAGGATCTCTTACTATTTTTGGTCTCCTTACCTTAGAAAGTGTACATCTGCAGCTACAGAGGGAGTACAGGAAAGGTTCAGTGGGTAGATACTGGGCACTGTTGTATGAGAGCTTGATTCGTTTGGATTTTACGAGAGTTTTGAAGAGTCAGGGGGTATGATTGGAACATATAACTTTCTAACAGAGTTAGACAACTAAAGCATGGAGGGTGTTTCCCTTGGTCAGAGAGTTTAGAACCAGGAGTCACAATCTCAGGGTACAGAGTAGACCTCTCGTCTCAGGGTAGGTCTGAGATGAGGACACATTTCATCACTCAAAGGCTGGTTAACCTGTGGAATTCTCTCCCACAGAGCTGTGGACCCTGGGTCACTGAGGATATTAGAGAAAGAGATTGACAAACTTTTAGCTATTGAAGGCTTCAGGGATTAGATTACTTACAGTGTGGAAACAGGCCCTTCGACCCAACAAGTCCACACCGACCCTCCGAAGAGCAACCCATCCAGATCCATTCCCCTACATTTACACCTAACACTACAGGCAATTTAACATGGCCAACTCACCTAACCTGCACATTTTTGGAATGTGGGAGGAAACTGGACACCCAGAGAAAACCCACGGAGACACGGGGAGAATGTGCAAACTCCACGCAGACAGTTGCCCGAGGCAGGAATTGAACCCAGGTCTCTGGCACTGTGAGGCAGCAGTGCTAACCACCGTGCCACCCACTGTCCCATCATGCCGGATATTAAGAGAAAATGGGACTATGGTGTTGAGATATAGAATGCTGGAGAAACTCAGCAGATCTGATGCATCAAAGGTGAAAGAAATGAGGTTAACATTCAACTCTTCTTTCTGATAGGATATCTGTTAGTTTTTCCATCTTGTGTACCTTCATTGTTGGAGCTGAGTCCACAAAAAGATCAGCCATGAATGGGACAGCAGGCTCGAGGGGCCAGATGGCCTACTCCTGCTCCTAGTTCTTATGTTGGTCTCCTTTTGTCTTCTGGTATTCTATGAACTGTTTACCAAAACTCACTTTATGCAACCATATCATAAATACCAGCAGAAATAGGAGCAAGATCAGGCTGTTTGACCCCTCGAGCCTGTGCTGCCATTGAATAAGGTCATGGCTGACCTGACATTTGATGCCCTTTCCCCCAAACCCAACTGATCAAGAACCTATCTCTCTCAGCCTCTCCTTCCTCAGCAACTGTGTCCAACTCTAACTGAACCCATATGGGTTCTTTAGGCCTTCCCTTCTGTTCTACTTGCTTCTACCCACATATTTTTCACAATATAAAACCAATTACTTTCCCAGTTCTCTCTTCAGCTCTGACAAAAGAGTTATATCCGATCTGAAGGTTTCTGTCTCCAGACACTCCCACGGCTCCTGTGTTTCTCACAGTACTGTACGTTCTTATTTTGCTTGAAACTTTGCTTGGAATGTGTGCTCTAGGCTGCAATGTTAATGGTTAATCATTTTGCATTGTTTGGACCTGTTGTATTCCAATAAATAATTAGATGTGTCATTGCATTGGGGTCTGACCTGATAGCTGAGTTTGTTTCCATTCCCACAGAATCACAGATGCAGAAGGAGGCCATTCGGCCTATCGTTCCTGCACCAATGCCAATCTCCTGCCTTTCCCCCCATTTCCCTGCACCCCATTTCTATCCATATAATCTTCCAGTGCCCCTCTTGAATGCTTCAGTTGAAACTCAGTTATCCGAGGGTCATCAGACTTGGAACGTTAACTCTGATTTCTCCCCACGGTTGCCACAGGCTTCCTGAGTTTCTCCAGCAATTTCTCTTTTTGTTTCAGATCTCCTGTGTCCATAGTTCTTTGTTTTATTTACTCACTTGTCCCAGGCTGAATTAATTCTTTGCAGTTGCTGGTTAGCACCTGGAGTGGGAAAATGTGACCAGGGAGGTGATGACCTTGTGGTACTGTCACTAGACTATTAAATCCAGGTAATGTTCAGGGGTCTAGGCTTGAGTCCCATCAAACATCCAGAGCAGGGAAATGATGATGTTTCTAACTAGGGGCTTTAGTGGTGTCTTGTGTTCAAGTAAAAAATGAGGTCTGCAGATGCTGGAGATCACAGCTGCAAATGTGTTGCTGGTCAAAGCACAGCAGGCCAGGCAGCATCTCAGGAATAGAGAATTCGACGTTTCGAGCATAAGCCCTTGTGTTCAAGGTCCATCTGGCTCAGAAACGTGTGATAACATCTTTTAGAAAATAAATTGGAAAGCTGGTAAGTAGGAAGGGTCTTCCAGCAAAGTGGCAATGCCTCTACCTTTGAACCAAGGGGTCTGAATTCAAATCCCACCTGCTCCAGAAATAACATTCCTGAGCAGGTTGATTAGGGAAACGGATTGTTTTCTTTATGTCTGAAAACTTGCCCCACCCTGAAACATAGAGGTGACCATTAGCATCTTTTAACTCACTTCCCAGTGTCCATCAAACCTGGAACCCTCTCAGCTTGCACTGCACAAGTTTACCAATGAGGCCACTGTCAGAGCTGCATTCTAACCTTCCTGAGAGGGATATGTCAACTGTATTAGGGTTAAACTTGTAGAATAAACCCTTGTAATCCTGGGATACTGGCTTGAAGCCAATGTAAATCCATCCCTTGCCTGGAAGCAGCTGTTCTGCTGGCAATGTGTTGGTGTAAACCCTTCAGGGCCTGAGGCTGGTCAATGATCTAATTGTGATTTTGCAGAATGACGTAGTGACTCTTGCACATGCATTCAGTTTATCCAGTTAAGTGCAGCCCGGTTGCAGGCTAACACATAATGAATTGTCCCTGGAATGTCTTGAGTTTATAACAGGGACGAAAGCGTGCACATTTGAACTGGAAAGGGGCCCAATTATAAGGATGATGATCTTTACAAGTTAAAAAGTGTCAGGATCAATTGGTAGAGTTCTCGCCTCTGGATCACAGGATTGTGGGCATATATACCAATTCATTATTGGAGCATGCAATCCATCATTTTCTGTGATTCTCTCTTTGACCGAAGGCTTCCACTTTGCACTTGAAATTGACTGATGAGACTGCGGTTCAAGTTACCATCAAAACTCACTTGTATCATTAGTGCAGGAAGTTCCTCTTTGGGACAATGTCATAAAACATAATGGTTCATTTTCTGCCCATTGTATAGTGTGTCCCTAATGAGAAGTGTGGCACATGGTAACATCACTATGTCTGTACTCGGAGGCCTGGGTTCAAATCCTACCTGCTCTGGAGGTGTGTTGTAACACCTGTCAATAGGTTGATTCACAATATTTCTTGACATGTTTGGTAGTGATGGTGGGTCATTTTAACTCAATTGACCAGACAGTTGGTTTGTGATGCTAACAGCGTGAGTTCGGTTCCTACTGATGTTTAGATTACTTATAGTGTGGAAACAGGCCCTTTGGCCCAACAAGTCCACACCGACCCTCCGAAGCGCAACCCACCCATACCCCTAACCTAACACTACGGGCAATTTAGCATGGCCAATTCACCTAACCCACACATCTTTGGACTGTGGGACGAAACCGGAGCACCCGGAGGAAACCCACGCAGACACGGGGAGAACGTACAAACTCCACACAGTCGCCTGAGGCAGGAATTGAACCCAGGTCTCTGGTGCTGTGAAGCAGCAATGCTAACCACTGTGCCACTCTTTCACAGCCTCTACCCTCACCTGAGGTATTGTGACCCTCAGGTTAAGTTTCCATAAATTGTCTTTCTCTCTCTCTCTCTCTCTCTCTCTGATAAGAAAGCTGTAGTAAAACTATGTTGACCTTATCTTTATAAATGATAACGTGGTGCATCTTTATTAATGGAGCTAAAAATGAGGCAATCACTTAAAATAAAACACTTCTAGTAATGTTTTTCAGTCATTCATTTACAAATAGCTTGACATAAAAATAGTTAAAATGACTCCCATGTAACTGAACTGAACTATTTAATGGTTTCGTTGTTATGTACGAGTCAGTGTTTTGAGAAAACAACTTTCTGTTGTAAAAAGCATTTTCGAATATAAGAACAAGCGTCTGTGTGCCTCTGGGACTCCAGACAGCGCCTTCCAAACCTGTAACCTCTACCAACTCGTTCAACAAGAACAGAAGGTACATAGGAACACCAGAGTCCACAAATTTCTCTCTTTGCCACACACCATCCTGACTTGGATATACGTTGGCATTTTTTCACTGTCACTGAGTCAAAATCCCTCACTGCAGTACCGTGGGTGTCCCTGCACCCAGCAGACTGTAGTAGTTCAAGAAGGTAGCTCACCACCACCATCCCAAGGGTAAATAGTGAGGGAAAATGCAAACCAGCAACATCGTTATCTTATGATCTCATATGAAAAGCAAAAAGTGAACATAATTTGAACAAACAGTTTGTCAGGATCGGTGGAAGCTTGACTTCTGTCTCTGATGGATTGAGCTGCTCTGGGGAAACTCACTCTAGAGCCAGTACAGACATCTGCAGAAGCCAGGTACGCCAAGTGGTTTGGGTATAGTTGCCCTGTGCTTAAATTTCCACGAGCTTTTCTGCTGGTTTTGACAATTCCACTTGCTGCAAAACTCTCCTTCCATGTGCAGGGAGGCAATTACTGCTGCTGTTGTGGGGCAACACATCAGCCATTTTCAGAGATGGGAATTCAACAGCAATAGCAGGAAGTGAGGGCTGCAGATGCTGGAGATCAGAGTCAAAAAGTGTGATGCTGGAAAAGCACAGCAGGTCAGGCAGCATCCGATGAGCAGGACAATCGATGTTTCGAGCAGAAGTGCTTCTTGATGAAGAGCTTTTGCTTGAAACATCGATTATCCTGCTTCTCAGATGCTAGCTGACCAGCTGTGCATTTCCAGCACCACACTTTTTGATTCACCAGGAATAGGCCATTCAGCCCGTATACACAGCTGCATTATTCAATGAAAACATGGCTGATCTGATTGTGGCCTCAATTCTAAATTCCCATCTGCACCCTCTCCCCAGTAATCATTGACTTTCTTGTTAGGCAAGAATCTCTCAACCTCTCTGTTTTAAAAATATTCAATATTGGGCGGCACGGTGGCTCAGTGGTTAGCTCTGCAGCCTCACAGCACCAGGTCCCAGGTTCAATTCCAGCCTCGGGGACTGTCTGTGTAAAGTTTGTACATTCTCCCCGTGTCTGCGTGGGTTTGCTCCGGTTTCCTCCCACAGTCCAAAGATGTACAGCTCAGGTGAATTGGCCATGCTAAATTGCCTGTAGTGTTAGATGCATTAGTCAGAGGGAAATAGGTCTGGGTGGGTTACTCTTTGGAGGGTCAGTGTGCACTGGTTGGGCCGAAGGGCCTGTTTCCACACTATAGGGAATCTAATCAATAATCCTGCCTGTGCCATTCTCTGGGATGGAGAGTTCATAAGGACTCACAGCCCTCTGAGAGACCCTCAACTCAGTTCTAACTGGGAGACCCCGACTTTATAGACTGTGCCTTCAAATTTGAACCCTACCTGCAAAAAGGAGCTGAGTGACTAATGTGTCCCAAACACAAACAGAAAGTGCTGGAGAAACTCAGCAGATCTAGCAACGTCTGTGGATAGAGAAACATTTCAGTTCCAATGGCCTTTCATCATTTGTCTTGTTTTTACAGATTCATTTTCAGCCAACTTAGGATATCTACAATAGCCACTTGAACAGGCAAGAAGTGGCCTTGGTTTAACACCGGAAACAACTGAGCAGTTTCTCAGGCATGATGACTGTTCCTTGCAATATACTCAGTCACTAATTATAAGGTCACCTTGAGGATGAAGATATGATGTGACCTTCTTTTTCATTATCTACATTGTCTCATTACAAAAATGTATCTGAGTGCAGGACACCCCAGAGCCCTGTTATGTTGCTGTCAAAGTTTCCTGTATTGACTTTTATTCAAAGAACAGTACACCCCAGAAATATCCCCTTCTGCTCACCATGCCTTTTGAAACTAAAATCCTTTTACCCCGACATGAATCCCTCTATTTCCTGCCTATTCTTATATCTGTTAAGATGCCTCTTAAATATTGCTATTCAATCCAACTCCACCACTTCCTCTGGCAGCAGGTTCTAGTCACTTCCCACCCTCTGTGTAAAATGATTGCCTCTCACATCTCCTTTAAACATACCCCCTTTTACCTTAAACCTACGTTCCCTGGTAATTGACGTTTCTACCCTGGGAAAAAGACCATCTATTTTATCCGTGCCTTCCTTAATTTTATTATCTTCTATCGGGACGTCCCCTCATCCTTCGAGTGGAAACAAATCAAGTTTGCCTCATTGCTCCTCACAGTTAATACTCTCCAAAACAGGCAACATCCTGGTAAACTGTTTCTGTGCCCTCTCCAAAGCCTCCACATCCTTCTGGGAGCGTGGCGACAGTACACAGTATTCCAAATGTGGCCTCACAAAAGTTCTGTACAGCTGGAACACGACTTGCCAATGTTTATACTCTATGTCCTGACCAATGAAGGCAAGCATGCCATATGCCTTCTTGACCACCCTGTACACCTATGCAATAAAGGTTGGGGTGGCATTGCCAAGTGCATGCTCCAAGTTGGTGATTTTGTCAGAATAAAGCAAAATAAAAGAGAAATAAAAGATTTGCACTCAGGTACCACCTTCACAACTTCTGGTGCTTTATATCCATTTCAGGTGAGGGAGGGAATTGTCAAAGAAGATGTGAGGGGCAAGTTTTTTCCACAGAGAGTCTGGGACGCATTTCCAGGGTGGTGGTGGAGGCAGATACAATATGGGCATTTAAGGGGCTTTAGATAAGCACATGAATATGCAAGGAATGAAGGATTTGTTTAATTTGGCGTCAGGTTCGGCACATTGTGGGCCAGAGGGCTGGCTCCTGCGTTGTACAGTTCTATGTTCTACGTTCTATGGCCACTGTTGTCACTTTTGAGGTACCATCACTGTTGGATTGTTGGAAAGAAGCCAGTTTGTTCACAGGAAACTCCAACAAACAGCAGCATGATCATAATGAGGTAGTCTGTTTTTTTCTTGTGGTTGAGGGGTAAATACATTGATAAGGGTGTAGTAGATCTTCTGCTCTCTGTTTTTTGAAACAGTGGGATGTTTTACATCCAGTTGAGGTGGTAAAGAGTTCAGTGTGACATTTGATCCAAATAAGGACATCTCTGTTAGTGCAGCACTCCCTCATCATTGCACTGGGGTGTCAGACCATGACATTTGTGATCAAGGAGACTTTGAACCTGGGCGGCTGTGTTACCATCTGACTCAACATAGACACTGTAGGAACAGAAGAATCTTGCAATTGTTTAATGTAGTTCATAACCACAGGATGTCCGACCTGTTTTACAACCAATGAAACACTCCCTCAAAGTGTAATCAATGTATTGATGGAACTAACAGTGTAGTTAATTTGCAATGCTGCACAAACAGTACTGTGATAATAGCCAAATAATGTGTTTTTTTTCATCTCAGTTGGTTGTGGAGAGTAAACGTTGGCCCAGGATAATGGGGAGAACTTCCATGAATTCTATTTGAAGTAGGTTCTTTGATGTCCCCCAGAGAGGTCAGAATGGACCTTAGTTCATCAGCTCATTGAAAAGACAGCATCTCTGACAGTGCAGCACTCCCACAGCTCAGGGACTGCCAGCCTAGAATTTCCTCTCTGGCACTTTGACCGAGAGAGGTGAGTTATGCAGCACAGACAGTACAGTTCCACCTTTCCCACCCACACAACATGGCCAAGAAATTGGTTGACAGTACAAATATGTTACAACAAGACAATTCAAAAAGTCAAGACAACATTTAAAAGGCATTTGGACAAATACATGGACAGGAAGGTTTAGAAGGATATGTGCCAAGTGCAGGGAAATGGGGTGAGTGTGGATGCACATTTTGGTTGGCATGAACCAATTTGGACTACAGGGCTTCTCTCTGTGCTGTAGGACTCTTTGAATCCCTATGCATCTAATCTGGAATAGCTTACACATACCTATGTCCAAAATTGTCACTTCTGTGTCACCTTCTGAGATCTCTGGATAATACTAAGCTGGAGAAGATTCAGAAGAAATTTACCAGGATGTCACCAGGATTATAGAACATAGAACAGTACAGCGCAGTACAGGCCCTTCGCCGACCTGTCATACCAGTCTTAAGCCCATCTAACCTACACTATTCCATGTACGTCCATATGCTTGTCCAATGACGACTTAAATGTACTTAAAGTTGGCGAATCTACTACCATCGCAGGCAAAGCATTCCATACCCTTACTACTCTCTGAGTAAAGAAACTACCTCTGAAATCTGTCCTACATCTATCATCCCTCAATTTAAAGCTATGCCCCTCGTGCTTGCTGTCTCCATACTTGGAAAAAGGCTCTCCCTGTCCACCCTATCTAACCCTCTGATTATCTTATACGTCTCTATTAAGTCACCTCTCAACCTTCTTCTCTCCAACAAAAACAGCCTCAAGTCCCTCAGCCTTTCCTTGTAAGACCTTCCCTCCACACCAGGCAACATCCGAGTAAATCTCCTCTGCACCCTTTCCAAAGCTTCCACATCCTTCTTATAATGCGGTGACCAGAGCTGTACACAATACTCCAAGTGCGGCCGCACCAGAGTTTTGTACAGCTGTAGCATAACCTCATGGTTCCGGAACTCGATCCCTCTATTAATAAAAGCTAAAACACTGTAAATTATTGGAGGTGATTGGAGGGTTTGAGTTATAAGTAGAGGCTGGATAATCTGGGACTGTTTTCACTGGAGCATAGGAGGTTGAGAGATGATCTTATAGAAGTTTTTAAAATAATGAGAGGTATAGATAAGGTGACTGGCAGATGTCTTTTCCCTAGAGTGGGGAATTTCAAGATGAGGGGCTTCATTTTGAAGGTGCAAAGAGAAAGATTTAATAAAAGACATGAGGGGAAATGTTTTTGCACAGAGAATGGTTCGTGTGTGGAGTAAGCTTCCAGAAGAAGTGGTGGATGTGGGTGCAGTTACAACATTTAAGAGACACTTAGATAAGTGCATGAATAAGAAATGTTTGGAGAGATAGGAGCCAAACATAGGCAGGTGGGACGAGTTTAGTTTGGGATGATGGTTGGCATGGACTGGTTGGACCGAAGGGCCTATTTCTGTGCTGTAAGACTTTATAACTGAGGTATAGTTGCCAGCTCTGGCCTCTTCTATACTCCTGTTTCCTTCACGCCCTTCTATTGATGACCTGCATCTTCCTCTGCCTGGGCTATAAGCTCTGGAGTGCTCTGCTATAAGGTCTCTGCCCCTTTCAACACACTCTTAAAACCTAACTCTTGGACGCCATTTCCCTTAATTGCCCAAATATCCCCAGACGTGACGCCTTGTTCAGTGCTGTTTGACAATGCTTCTGTCACTAGCTGGGGATCACTTTACTGAATTAACAGAAAACCTTCCATTTATCCACTGTCATCGTGAATTGTGCTATCCTAATGTATGTTGTTGTTGTACACCTTCAAGAATTAATTAGAAGGCTCCAACGTGCCTTAACAATGGTAGGCCTCGGGCATGTGTCAGAATTAAGGACCCAAAATGAAGTGTGCGATAAGCACTGCAGGGTACTGATGTCTATCTGGTAAGTCTGCTTACTGAGATAATGGTCATTGTAAATTGGGTTACCGGGAAGAGCAGAGAAGGCAAGCACACCAGACTACTTTAAGAAGAAACAGATTGACGTTATAATGAGAAAAAAGGTAGAACTGGTTGCTAATAAAGCTCAGATCCAATGATCCAGAGGGCCTGCTTAATTTGAACCTTTATTGCAATCCTGTCTGCTGCCTTCTCTAAGAGATCCCTGTCAGACTCCCAGGGTGCGAGCCCATCAGTAGCAAATAATTCAAAAGGTCCACGCTTGCTGAATGTCAAAATAAAAGAATCTGTTAGAAAAAAGATCAATTTGACTTAGATATAAACATGCAAAATCTATCCCTGTTATGTCTTAATACATCTTGCCTGGAAACTATATTTAATGGGATAATTCTATTAATCCATCAATCACAGAGTAGGAGCTAAAATGCATTTGTCATATATATTCCTCTCTCTTTGCTGCCTTTTCTGTGCTTTTACTTCTTCCCCTGAAAAGGTGGAGCAGCATTTTAAGGGGCTGTGAGGACTGCACAAATTATTTCATTATCCTTAATAAGGCAATGGCTGCAGTTTCCACTCATGTGTTGGCAGACGAACCCTGGCATTGTTCCTCAATTGGATGATATAGGAACACAGACGAGAAAACATAAAAAATCAGTGGAGGCCCGTCGAGCCTGCACCACTATTCAATATGATCATGGCTGATCATGCAATCTCAGTATCCCAGTCTCGCTTTCTCTCCATAACCCCGATCCCTTTAACCAAAGGGCCACATCCAGCTCCCTCATGAATCTACCTAATGAACTAGCCCTAACGGCTTCCTGTGGGCGAGAGTTCCACAGGTTCACAACTCTGAGTGAAGAATTCTTCCTCATCTCAGTCCTGAATAGCTTAGCCCTTATTCGTAGACTGTGACCCTCTAGTCCTGGACTTCCCCAACATCAGGAACATTCTTCCTGCATCTGGCCTGTCCAGTACCTGACGTGTGTTTTGATCTTAGAGGACAATAAAACCAGTTTTGATAAAGTTAAGCATTTACCATTTCTCAGTCTGACCGAAATTGCAGACTCACTCCTGCTCCTTGTCGATTGGTATGGGGAGTTAAAGATGCTGTCGAGCCTGGATTTTGGCAATGTCATTGTGATGCATACTGCCTGACCTGCTGTCCTTTTCCAGCACCACACTCTCAACTCTGGTCTCCAGCATCTGCAGTCCTCACTTTTTCCTCATGCCATTGTGATGGCCTAGTTACATTATTGTTAGGTTACTAATCCAGCTAATCCATGTGTTAATATAAAATAATGTAGAGATACGGTGGGAAAACTAGACTATGAAACTAGAGACACTGGAAATGTTCTGGGGAGTCAGGTTCAAATCCAGAGTCTAGATTAGAGTGGTGCTGGAAAAGCACAGCTAGTCAGGCAGCATCCGAGGAGCAGGAAAATTGATGTTTTGGGCAAAAGCCATTCGTCAGAAATCAGGTTCAAATGCAGCTATGGCAGATGTGGAATTTGAGTTCAAATAAACTTGGAATTAAGTATCTAATGATGTCCCTGAAACAGTTGTCCAGAAGATTGCTAATGTCCTTCAGGGAAGGAAATCCTTACCTGGTCTGTCCTCTGTGTGACTCCACATCAACAGCATTGATGTTGAACTGCTCTGTGGCTGACAAATGTTGGCTGAGCCAGCAAAGCCCACCTTCAATGAACGCAAAAGGAAATTTAAAATGTTTTTAACGATGTGAATTAGTATCAGTGAGGCTGAGGATCCACTGGCAGCCTCAGTTGAAGGCCTCAAAATGATAGAAGTGGTGTACAGGGAGATGGTGAAAAGGCAGGAGGTTGGTCTTTGCTAATGGCACTGGTGTAGCCCATGATGGGTCAAATGGCCTCGCTCTGCACCATAACTGGAAAAACTCAGCAGGTCTAGCAGCCTCTGTGGGGAGAATAATTGATGTATCCTTTCATATAAATCTAAGACTGAAAGTCAGAGGGAAGTGAGGGTAATGCTGTCATGTTAATATTTATTTCCTGGGGCTGCTGCAATATTCCAACAAGACACAACACAAGGTTGAGGGGCGAGACCTTATTTTTCACCTCGGCTAGGCATTTAACAGCCTTAAAGTCTCAGTATTAAATTCCACACCCACAGAGCCTGACTGTATCATGATTTGGAGGAGCCGGTATTGGACTGGGATGGACAAAGTTAAAAATCACACAACACTAGGTTACCGTCCAGCAGGTTTATTTGGAAGCACGAGCTTTTGAAGCCCTTTGAAAGCTCCTGCTTCCAAACAAACCTGTTGGACTATAACCTGGTGTTGTGTGATTTTCAACTTTGACCAAATGTTGTCTGTTCTCCAGATTTTTACATCCCGCCCTCCCCTCTTCCCCTCCACCCTCAAGGCCTTGTCTTGCTGCCTTTACTCTTGAGTATGGAGAGCCCATTTTCTCCCTTTCGCACCTTAACTTGCACCCATTTTACATTTCTTTTTTGCTTTCACCACCACTAACAATGCCTCTGTCTTTTGCACTGGGCCTCCACACCATCTGTTCCCCCCCCTACCCTGTTCCTCCTCTCCCTCTGTCGAGAGTCCATTTAGTTCTCCTGTAACGCCTTCCCGTGTGACACCATGTTGTAGAAAATCATGCAATATAAAGAACGGGGCCTGTGGGAAAAATCAAGATTGGGGGCGAACCGCCAAAAATATCAGTAAAAATCAAAACAAAAATAGTAATTAGCCTAACACAAACGATAGCGCAGTTTAAGTAAATCTTTAAATCATATATTTTAATGAAATAATACAGTAAATGTAACACTTTAATACGACGATCACTGACTACAGCACTGAACCTTTCATGAAGCTCTTCATCAGAAAGCTCGTGAACTAACTGACACACAATTCCAGTTCTCCCCAAGATTCTTCCCCTACCCCGGTTTGAAATAAAGTTCCTTCTAAATGGAGATTACAATTCCCAGTTTCAAGCTCAATTTCAAGGCTTGCAGGACGGATTACATTCCTGTTTTAGCTGAACACAGTGAATTTGCTTTTTGCAAATGGAGGATCGGCTGTATTTTGCCAATCAAGTAAGTACCAGGGATGGAATCGCCGAACATCGAGTGGGAGTACGTTTTCTTAAAATAAAAGAGATCTGCAATTCACTACTGGCATTACGGCCAAATCATGTTTAATGAATGTGCGTTACAGGAGAACTACTTGTTTATAAAATCAAAATTTCCACCATTTCACTTCTGAAGAAGAGTCATTCTGGACTCGAAACATCAACTCTGTTTCTCTCTCCACATTCGCTGCCAGACCTGCTGAGTTTCTCCAGCAATTTCTGTGAAATGAGTGATGTTCCACTGAGCTTACCACAGGCTGGGAGATTTTAATGCTATCACCAATTTTATTGTAAATGTTGGAGAGAACATTGAATTTCTACATTTACCAAGCTGCCCTTGTAATATGTGTGCATCTCTGGTAGCTGTGGGAAGTGTCTTAGGCATTTTTCACGAGATTAATACAGGACAGTTCAGAAGAATCACCCAAATCAAATGCTTGGACTTTTTCATAGAATCTGTACAGTGTAGAAACAAACCATTCAGCCTACACTGACCCTCTGAAAAACATCCCACCCAAACCCAACCCATCTTATCACGCTGCATTTCCCACAGCTAACCCACCTAGCCTGGCTACTATGGGCAATTTGGCACGGCAACTCCACCTAACTTCACATCTGTGGATTGGAACCAGAGCAAACCCGTACAGACACGGGGAGAATGTGCGAACTCTACACAGACTGTCGCCCAAGGGTGGAATTGAACCCAAGCCCCTCGTGCTATGAGACAGCAGTGCGAACCACTAAGCCACCCTGTCACACTTTTCATTGTAATAGAGAATATGAGGGGGAAATCTACTTGAGGTGTTCAAAATTATGTAGAGTTTTGAGAGGGCAAGGACTAAAGATTTTCTCCAGGTTTGGCGATACATTAACTAGTGCTCTTTGAACTATTCTGGGACGAAGGGAGAATTTCGAAGATTTCATTCCCTGCTTGGTGCCAGTAGAAGGCTTCATGACAGATGTCGATGTAAATGTTTGAACAGTGCTTTAAAAGGAGGATATAGTTGAAAGAGCAGATATAAAGGAGTTGGACATAGAAGATGTCAGAACAACCACCTGATGAAGGAGCAGTGCTCCAAAAGCTAGTGTTTCCAATAAACCTGTTGAACTATCACCTGGTGTGATTTTTAACTTTGTACACCTCTGTCCAACACCGGCATCTCCAAATCACGACATTGAAGGTGGCACTAAAGTAAACAGCTGAGATAATTTTTAAAAGAATTAACAGAAGAACCAGCGGCAAGATGAGAATTGTTTGTTTTGATGCAGCAAATCATGGTCTGGAATGGCTGCCTAAAAGGGCGATGGAAGCAAATTCATTCAGAAGTTTCAACCTTTGACTAGAGGGTTAACATGAGTGAACAGGAGGCTGAGCAACCTCCTGAGCTACACTACGATTCAATAGTGAAGCAATGTTTTGTCTGCCATTACCAGATTTGTGACCTCAGAAGACTCTTTATCTCATGGAAAGCTTCAGATAATGTCAGGAATAGTAAAGACAGTGTTGAGCGGTTTATGACCATTATCTCTAGCCTTCATGATTAGATTACATCCTTGTGCTTACTCTGCAAGGCGAAGGTCCTGTGGTATAGGAGAGCAGCAGTGTAAGATTGGAATAAAGTTAAGAGAATAGAGGAGGAAAATCAAGAAGTCAATTATTAAATCAAGGCACATTTGAATTGTGAAAGATTTTTGAGATTGCAGGAGGAGAGGAGTTCAGTACTTTTTAAGAAACTGGAAGAAAGCTTGATTGTGATGACCCCTTGTTTCCAAGAAAAGTTAGAATGCTTTGTTTTTGAGTTAAAACTCCAGGAGAAATTAAAAAGCAACATTGAGTATGGCGCTGAAGTAAAGAACGGGGGTAACTCTTAGATTAGAGACAACATGAGAATTTCTATCTTTTTGATGCAGCATATTAAGGTCTGGAATGTGCTGCCTGAAAGGGTGGTGGAAACAGATTCAGTGGGAACTTTCAAACAGACTTGGATAAATGCCTGAAGGGGAAATAATTTCAGAGCCACTGGTGGGGGTGGGTGGGGGAGGAGGAGGAGGTGGGGAAGAGTTGGCGAAGAGTGAAAATAATTGGATCACTCTTTGAAAGCACCATCAAATGACCCCCTTCTGTGCTGTATCATTCCATGATCTAAAACATACAGTGGGAAAGCTGATCTGTATTAGGAGTTATCATAAAATGGAGTTCATGAGTTGCTGATCACAGTCAGAACAGCTTGACAAGGGTCCCAAGGTTGCCATTGAGTTGGGAAAAGACGACCGTTTGGTGTTCTTAAAATTATTTTATAGAAACCTGAAAAATGAGAGCAGGAGTAGGCCGTTTGGTCCATCCAACCTGTTCCGCCACTCAATGTGATCATGGCTGATCATCCAATTCAGTTCTCTGTTCCCACATTTCCTCGTATTTGTCTGTGTGGGAAGCTGTTCAGAGAGGCAGTGCAGGCCTGATGGGCAGAATGGCCTGCTTCCGCACTGTTGGGATTCAGTGATTGCCTTGGGGTTTCTGTGCTGACTCCCGTGGTTGCAAAGTCCATGTGAGGGGGCTGTATTTTTTAAAATTTGAGCTCACATGGAATTAGCTGCTTTGTTGAGGAAGGGGATATCTGCCCTTGATGCAGATGTCCAAATGACATCAATCGGATGGAAACAGTTTGGGAGAGGGATGTGGGGTTGTGGCCAGGTGTGGGGGAGGGGAGACAGTAATAAAAAAAAGGCCCTGATTTTTTGACATGAGCCAGTTTTTCTTTCATTGATCATGGTTCATCTTGACTCCTGGTTGCTTAATGGGGTGGGGGCTACACGTCGTGCTGAATTGTTGCAAAGTTGTACAAGGAATACGTCATCTTTGAGAGAAAGATTTCCATTTATACAGAGCCTTTCACAACCTCTGGACATCCCTATCAGCATTTGTTTAAGATCACCAATGAAGTACTTTAAATGTAGTCACTATTTTAGCAAGATATTTAATGGCAGGGTGACCTCTCAGGCTTGTTCTGCCATTCATGGCTATCTGATTGTTTTTCTTGTCTGCTGCGCCCTCTCCCATAATCCCCCCTCCATCTTTTGACCAGACTGATGTATGAGGACAGATTGAATCGGTTAGAATTACATCGCTGGAAGAGCGAGCAGGGAGACCTTACAGAAACCTGTAAAGTTCATCCGGGCCTAGTCAAGGCAGGTGCAGAAAGGATGTTGCTGATGACTAGGGAGTCCAGAACCAGGGGTCACAGTCTAAATGATATGGTGGGGGTTGAGAGATGGGGGGGGGTGGTCGATCATTTTAGGACTGAGATGGGGAGAAATTTCTTGGTGAACCCGTGGAATTTTCCTTCTGCATTAAATTTCTCCCCATCTCAGTCCTAAAACAAAACATTGTGGACAGATGTGGACAGCTTTGGGAGTGGCTCAGTGGTTAGCACTGCTGCCTCACAGTGCCAGGGACCCCGGTTCAATTCCAGCCTCGGGCGACTGTCTGTGTGGAGTTTGCACATTCTCCCTGTATCTGTGTGGGTTTCCTCCAGGTGCTCCGGTTCCCTCCCACAATCACAAAGATGTGCCGGTTAGGTGAATTGGCCACGCTAAATTGCCCATAGTGTTCGGTGCAGGGTAAACGGGTCTGGGTGGACTGGTTGGGCCGAAGGGCCTGTTTCCACACTGTAGGGAATCTAATCTGAAGAGATCAAGGGAAGTGAAAGTGGTGAAAGCAGAAACAGACTGCTGCATTGGATGGCCATGATGAATGGTGGAGAGCATCAAAGGGACAAATGACTCCTCCTGCTCCAGTTTTCCAGATTACTGTGTTAATCCTTGACTTCTTTGTCCATTGTAACTCAGCCTTGAATATTTTAATGACCCAGCCTTCGCCTTCATCGGGGAGGAGAGAAATCCAAAGACGAAAGACCCTGTGAGAGAGAAAATAAGGCTACCTCAACCAATAGGTGCGCAGCACTTACAACGCTCTGATGCTGTAACCAGCAGAAAATTAGCTAATACTGACAGCTCAGGGGGAAAAAAAAAGAGACTGGCCGGAGAGAAATTGCAAAATAGTTGTCACAAGAAATTCTACCTCCTCAGAAGGCTCTGGGTTTAAGATCCCAATCAAAAAGATTCTTTTTTTCATATAAGGAATACCACGTTGCACACTCCAAACCAGGCAATAATACTCAGGGTCGGGGTGTCCTGGACCGTAAACTGAGGCAGGATGGAGGAGAGTGTCTGCAAATCTGGAATCTCAGCAATGCGGTTGACTCCTAATTGTCCATCGGAAGTGGCTGAGAGAACCACCTCGAGGAATGGGTCACAAATCCCACCCTTAACGCTAACATCCACACCCCCAGACAAGAATTTAAAAGGGGGAATCTCAGACCCTGAAACGGGACAACAGCAGAAGCAGAAAACATGAGTAGGAGTAGGCCGTTCGGCCCTTTGAGTCTTCTCATGCTGTTCAGTATGATCATGGCTGACCATCCAGCTCATTCAGCCTGAGTCCTTCCCATATTCTTTAATCCCTGTGGCTCGAACAACTGTTTCAAAATATCCTCATTCAATCGGACAGGGATTGAACACACTGCGCTGTCGGCATTTATCTAAACTGATTGCTTTCTCTTTTATTTTGTTTCTGGCGAGGAATTTTCTACACCAGCCTTGCCTGTGCTGAACTGTACAGTGCAGGGGCTCCGTTTGGTGGAATCAATCTCCCCCGTCTTCCTTTCAACATCTGGTAACTCCAGTTCAGGGCGAGTACGGACTCTGTGTCAGAACTTGCCTCTCCCCTCCAGCCCCCTCCCACCCCCTCCCCCCCCCCCCCCAGCCCACCCGAAGGGGCCTGCATTGATTGTGCACTCGGCTTTTCAGTCTCTCTGTTGTTGCCTTTAGTGTGTGTGTGTGTGTTCAAGCTGCTGCTGAAGTGCTGTCCACCGCGTCTCCTCTCCCCTCTCCCCCCTCACACTCTCCCCCCTCACCCTGCTCCACACTCACCCAATGCTTAAACACACATGGAAGGAGCATCTGAAAATGTGAATCAAGGAGGAAGGGGGCTGGCACTGGATTCTCGCCTTAGGGGCCAAATGTCATCTTGGGAAATGCAAATGAAGTCTACATCAACAGCCGGAGAGACAGAGAGAAGGCTTTCATTGCAATTCTGAGCTCAGTTGCCGTCTCTCTCTCTCTCTGTGTATATATACACGGTGCTTTTAAAACGCCAGATTCGGTCTCTACAAGCATGGGGCGTCAGGCTTTGCAAACTGCTTGGACTTAAAAGGATTCATCTACCCCCACCCCCCAGACAGATTGGACCCCTCTCTCCCCACCCCCCCCAACTCAAATGCTCCAAGTCAGCGGCAGCTCCTGGGGAGGGAGAGCTGGGGGAATCCGCCCAGATTATTCACCCTGCCCTCAGGGTTTTAGCCTGGCGTTGATGTGAGGGGCTTCTCGTCTGGATTTGACTTTCTTTAACCACTTCGAGCGGCCCCCTTCTGGAGCATGTCTTCAGGACACCCTCTTCCACTCCGGAGAAAGCAAGGTAAGCGCTTTTATTTTGGGGAAGCTTTGCACGTATCGGCCAGATGAACTCAAGGGTTATTTTTGTGCCAGTATGTTTAAACATCTCCTGTACCCAGCTCTGCCGAACTTGTGTGTGTGTGTGTGAGAGAGAGAGAGGGAGAGAATGGAAGCAATTAAAAGCGAGGGCTAGACAGACGGTACAGAAAATCAGTCCAGATTATTGCATAGAAAGTCTTTTTTTAAAATACATGCACCGGAGGTGGAGAGTTTGTTATGAGCGAGTCTTTTAAGAATCACTTGTGTTTTTTTTGCATTGTGCGTGGAGTTGAATCTTTTATTCCTTTCAAAAGAATTGCAAAATCGTTGAGTTCAAAATCTTCCCATTTGCTGTGTGAGGGGGGGGGGGGGGGGGGACTTCCCAAACAGCCAGCGTTCAAAGACCAATAACGGAAAAAAAAATAACTTAAGCCCCTCCAAAACTATAAGGGTTGAAAGTGGCTGTCTGTCTGCAGACTCTGTGTGTTCAGCATTGTGGAGGCTTCTTTCTCCTAATGGAAATGTCTTTAAATGTGTGTGTGGCTGGAATGATTAGAGAAGGCGCGCAGAGTCTGATTTAAGGAAATCAAAATCTGTATTCCAAAGGAGTGTGGAATCGTCTGAGATCATCCAATCGAACAAATGACCAGTTGTTTGCTTCCCTCTCTGATGCCTCTGTTCACTCCCCCCACCTTCCCCTCCTCACCACTCCTCAACTTTATCTTTTACATTGTATAAAAAATAGATCATTGCTATTTAAGAGTACCGCCGATCAATTTAATGCCATTCTCAGCCGGTTTGAAGGGGTTTGCGGAGGGGGATGGTGTATTAACATATCAAAGCTCTTCAGATCATCGCCTCAATTGAGACAAAAAGAGAAAACTTCAGATTGAAGGTTTTCACTTTGCTGTGAATTTTGTAAAACGGGGAGGCTTGTTTCTCTAACGCTAGAGGGTCTTTTTAAAAAGGAACAATTAACACGCAGCGTGTTTACTGTAAACTTGCAATTTCTCTGTAGTTTGTAGCTGATGAAAAGTTTTGTGTGTTTTTTTTTGGGGGGGGAGGAGGACAGGATCTACCTTGCAAGGGAGAGTAGGGCAGAATCTCTGTACATTTGCCCGAAGTTCAGATTTCACACACACACACAAAAAAAGCGCTGGCGAATCTTTGTGAAGTCTTGATTCCTGACTACAACAGGGGCCTGTGAATGTGGAAAGATAGGGCCAGTTGGAGTAAAAGGAGGGTAGAGATTTATTTATTTTTTTTAAAAAATGACACGCACGCACACTAAAAAAAAATTCTGTTATGCATTTTGAACGAGCGTCTGCAAATTTCAAACCCCAGTCTCACTCAGCCTCTGTTGCACCGAAGAATAAAGGGGAAGAAAAGATCAAATAATTAGCATTTTCGGCATTTACCATTTGTTCGCAAGGTGCGGAACTTGGTTTCAAGCAGACGCCAAACGCTGGGGAAAGGGGAGCTACCAGCCAGGAGTGAAATCTGTCGCCGCGTCTGGTGCTCTGGTGCGAGGGAGAGAGCCTTGTAAATTCAGCAACTAAGCATCGGCTCGTCTCCCTTTATCGATGTGAGAAAGCCCTCACCTCTTTCCACTCCACGCTCGGGCTGTATTTTACTGAAGCAATAATACATGATCAGGACAGTTTTCTCTGCTTCAGATGTTTATTTGCTTTTTCACACTTGGGGGTGAGCAGGAGTGTTTGAAGCCGCGCATTGTGAAGCGAACGCTAACTATCTGTTAATAGCCATCATCTGCAGATTACCTCGCGTTTTGTTTGGAGAATGTTGTTGGGGAGGGGGAGTAGGAAGAGAGGGGAGGGTCGGCTTGCAATGTCTAGCTCAGCTCCGAGCCCGTACAGTGTCCACCCGCGGCGAAGCTACAGCCATCGTTCAACTTTTTGCAGTTGGGAGGAGGATACGATCATATCCTACCCAGCTGCCGCTTTCAATCTCTGGGTCTGCCCGTGTGTGTCAGGAAACACAAGGATTTGCTGATCAGTGTTGGATTTTGAGACAGGTGAGGAGATTTTATGAAGACAGCTTATTTTTTAAAAAAAAAATCCCTTTCTCTCTCTTTCTAAAAGGATTCAGTGAAGTCTTTTGTTGTTTGGCTTTTCCTCAGTTTGGATAATGATTGAGCTGAGCAAGCCAGAATGGGGTGAGAATAAATTGTTTTAAACAAATAGCACCAGAAATAAGTTAGTTCTATTCCCAGGGAGCTACTGTGTTGGTTTGAAATAAAAACCTGCTTTTATTTTCCATTTTCTAGTCCCATTTTAGTTTTATGACTGTGTTTGGAGATTGCCTTTGTAAGATGTATCTGAGAATTGAAGGACAGAGATGGAGAAACCATTGCGAAATATTTGCCTCTATCTATTTCCCCGAGATTTGTAACTGTTCCCTGAGTTTACTGAGCTCCATTTGATTGAAGCTGCTGCAGGAACAGTGCTGCTTCAGGTCTCTGCACTGGCCTCTCGTTAATCTTTCACAGAAATGTACCAGTGATAATTATCCACACAAAGTATAACCTTCTCAGTACCGGTCCGTGTAAAAGAGTTGTATTTTGACTACCAAACTCCATGAGCCACATAATTGTATATTTCTGTGTTCCTTTCATTGTCTTTAATTAATTTCATTTCCTCTGTTGTTCTTTCTGCTCAAGTCTGTTTCAGTCCTGTCTCTATGAACAACCGGTCCGAATATCTCCTTCTGTGCTCCATGTCAAATTATGTTTGATTACACCTGTGCAAAGCGCCCTGGGACCTGATAACTGCTACATAAATGCAAGCCATTTAGCAATGCAAGCATTCTGCACCTCAGCTAGCTTGGTTAATTTAACCAACTGGTTGATCTGCTCCCATCGAGCAAGTCCAGTAAAACCCAACCTTCCTCAGGTTGGTTGAACTGGCCAATTCTTGGTGCTTCCGATGACCGGGGGGTGTCTCCGTCACCTCTGAGCGCTCGAAGAGGAAGAAAATGAGCTGAGGGTTGGGTTAGGGTGAGTGGCGAGGGGCTGGGGGAGTGGGGAGGAATATCAGGGTGTGTTTCCTGCACTTGGTCACCTGGTCCTGCTGCCAAATGGGTAGAGTGGGCTCAGCTGTGACGCATTCCATGGCGGAGTAGCCAACTGATGCTGGCTGCGGCCGCTCAGCAGTTACGGGGCGCGTCCGCTTTGGTTGCGGGGGAAGGAGGGGGCGCGAGCAAAGCAGACTGGCCACTACCAAGCGACGGGAAGATTGTGAACACCTTTGAGAGAGAGCAAAGGAAACGAGTGTGAGGGCGAGAGAGAAAGAGAGCGAGCGAGCGAGAGAAACTGAGGGATAGTGTGAAGACAATATCAGTCAACGAGGAGAACATTTGCTGCTGAGGTATGGGATGAGATACGGTATTTGGAGACAATGTTGCTCCCAAGGAGAAGTTTTGTCGAGGAATACAGAGTGGCAGTGGTTCGGATAATAGTATCTTTACTACAAAGTTAAAAGTGGTAGGAATTTTTTCTTCCTTTTATAAAAACATGAGCCACGAGCAGCTGAATAATTTGGCAAATCCTTTTGACTTCAAAACATGGTTCCAGATTGCAAAGCTTTATATTTTAGTAGTTTAGACTAAATAATTTAGAGTGGTTTCCTGAAGGCAATGCAATCAATTGGAATGCGAGGATGATCTCCTTTCGATATTGCCGTCACTTTAGCGTTGCAAATTCAATGTTTGAACTGACTGTTTTATATCCCCTCCTTCCTCCCAAGTTCTGCATTTATTTTTATACCATTTTCCTATTCTGAAATGAAGTCATCATCTGTTTGTTGATCAGTGTGCAGCAATTCTTCGCAGGCTGTCAGATAAATGCAGTCTAGATTTTTTACGGTTTATTTGCATCATTCGAGGGAGCGAACTCTCAGATGCTTGTGAGCATGAAGTAGTGGGCACCTAGAGGTCTCCTGCTGCAGAACCTGTAAAAAGCGTATAATTTACTTGCCGTAGCGTATTGTTTGGAAATAATAATCTTCAATCATGGCTCAAAACTCAACGCATCGCAGATTATGGTTAATAATTCACTGCGTGATTTGGAGGATCTTGCAAAACAACAAAATTGCTGCTGTGTACATGTATTTCCAATTCTCCTTCCCCACACCCCAATTTCTTCCAGCTTTCCCAATGTGTCTGCAAGCTGTCTATCTGCACAGACTTGTTATTTACAAAGTATGTGGTTCTTTTTGCTAATAACACCTCGGCTATTTGAGAATGAGAGAGAGAGAGAGAGTGACTAAAGAAATACAATGGCTTTGCCACCCTGCAGTTAGAATGCCGACTCCAATCGGGACATCGGCTGGGTTGGGCAGCAATCAGTTGTATCTATTCAGTTGTTTTCAGCAAATGCTGGCTGGCGGTTTCACCTGGGTCAGTTTATGTGTACTCCCTGAAGCACTGTGTCTGTAACACAGTCATCATTGTCAGCACATCAGGACAAAAACTGTGGTTGAAGTTTACTGAGTTGTGAGTGCGTCTTAGGAGGGGTTGTGTATGCTAGAAATGTGGGTTACATACAGCAACATATTTGTGCAGACAATAGCGTGCCCCAGTCGACTTTTCTAATCATTTGTTCCGATCAATGAATCTGAGGAGAGTGAAGAGGGGGAAGTGTTTATTATAGAATGGGCATTACATTTCAAATACCTTTAAAAACAGACAAAAAACTGTGAAAGTGAAGTTGAATAAAATAATTGCTGGATGCATTCAGCTGATCATGCACTGTCTGTGGAGGGGAGCAAATGAAACGTTATTGGTTTGGGCTTGACGCGAGTATTTCAGGACATTTCAGTCAGCATGTGTGAGTGTCGTTAGGTAAGGGTTGTAAACTGAGTACTCACAAACTGGATTATGTTTAATACTTGAATTTAGGATTTCAAGGGGCCACCTTTTTCACGCAGAGGGTGGTGTGTGTATGGAATGAGCTGCCAGAGGAAGTGGTGGAAGCTAGCACAATTGCAACATTTAAAAGGCACTTGGATGGGTATATGAATAGGAAGGGTTTAGAGGGATATGGGTCAAGTGCTGGCAAATGAGACTAGATTAGGTTGGAATATCTGGTCAGCATGGACGAGTTGGACCGAAGGGTCTGATTCCCTGCTGTACATCTCTATGACTCTGTGACTCTATTTTGGGCTATCAGATTAATTTCAGTAAAGGGCTCAAAGTGCCGATGCCATGATTCGAGTCTATGGTTTAGAAATCAGTGTTTTAATTTGCTTGGTCTATACCCTATGTCTTGTCCCCGCTAGCTTTCATATCTCGCCATAAGGCCATCAGTCTATCTTCAAGAATAAAATTATATTCCATTCTCATTTAAGTTTCTCCAGCTTCCCTCGAAATGCCCTCTCCTTTTTTTTGCCTCAACTGGCAATTTCCACACTCTAAACAATGAGAATATGATGGCGTATACCTTTATTCCCTGCGTCTTCTTTAAACTGTGTGGGGAGAAAGAGAAAAAAACTCACTGCAGTTATCGATTTCACGCCTGACCTGAATAGCAAAGTATGAAGCCTTGGTCATAGTTGCAGATTGAAGCAAAGAATTAAAAACTGTGGAACGGTACGTTTAACAATCTCCGTGACACCTTGGGACACGGGTGTGTTCCTATGTTCATCTAGCAGATGTTAATTTTCACCAGTGAGGACTGGGGGAGAAGTAAAGGCATGTGCCGAAACAATTGAGTTGTCCTGAAATGGTGGCCACATGTGTGGCATGTGTGTGCCTGCCTGGTGTCAGTATGTGAGCCCACGGTGTTCTGTGTGTCTGGTATCGGTGCTGGGTTTTGCTGTAGATGAATCGCTCTGTTCAGTCAGTGCAGGCAGCTCAGGCAACAGGATCACAGGATGACAAACGAGAAGCAGCAGAGCTCGCCTGGGTCACCAAGTCAATTTGAAGGAATGTTCAGGGGAGGTAGCAGGAGAGAAGAGGACAAATGTCACTCTGAATGGAGATGTTTAAATCAAGCTGTGGTCCTGGGGGTGAGTTTTATTCCTGCTTGAGCCCGGATGGAGCGTCTGTCTCTACCCAGCTATAGCATTAATCACTATTTGACAACAGAACTTGTCCTGAACAAAACAAGCCCTAGTTGGTCTTGGCAGTTGCTTTTTCTTGAGTCTTTTCTGGCTATAATTGCATCATCATTAAAATCCACATCAAGGGATCCGGCCCTTTATTTGCAGTTAAGTGTAGTTACCCTCAACCCATTTGGTTTTGTACAGAGAAGGTTCACCAGGATGTTGCCTGATATGAAGAAAGATTGGATAGAATGGGTTTGTTTTCACTGAAATGCAGGAGGTTGAGGGGCGACCTGATAGAAGTTTATAAGGTCATGAATGGCATGGATAGAGTGGGACGTATGAGGCTTTTTCTGAGGGTGGAGGGATCAATTACTAGGGGACCGGGGTCCAAGGTGTAGTGGGGGTGGGGGGAGATGTTTAAAAGAGATGAGCGAGGTAAGTTTTTCGCACAAAGGGCGATAAGTGCCTGGAATGTGCTGTCAGTAGAGATGTTGGAAGAAGACACAATAGCAGCATTTAAGAAGCAATTGGACGGATACATGAATCGGAAGGGAATAGAGGGATGCAGATCCTGTAAGAAAAGACAGTCTTGGGACGGAAGGGGAAAATGTGGCAATGCAGACTTGGAGTGCCGTAGGGCCTGTTCCTGTGCTGTATTGTTCTTTTGTTCTAGGTTGGGGTTACCCCAGTATTGCTCCAATCGAACTCTGAGACCTCTAGACTGTTGCTGTCCTATCCTTGCACAAGTGTCTCCAATAAAACATCAGGCCACTGGGAGGCACCTAACAACAGATCTGTCTGTGGTTAAAAGGGCTCATCAAAGTCCCATCTGTCTCGCCTCCTGGGCAGCTCCAAAGTAGCAAGACACAAGCTCAGTTTCTTTCGAGCAAGTTCAGAACAACCTTGAGGGCCCAGCCTGGTTGGAACCTGAGCTCTGAAAAGGTTACGGTCGAACCTGAACTCTGCCTTTAAGACAGTGCGCAAAATGTCAAATGAATCTGCCTTTGCTCCCGGCACACTCGATTCATGGGGTCTGTAAAGCAGGATCCTTTGAATTCAGCTCATAGTTGAGAAGAATCCTAGCCAGGCCATGTCAGTAATGGATGTGTTATCTGGTTCATATTACATTGCCCTGCTTTTAATGAAGGCATTGACCCATTTAAAGTGAGCTGGTCAGTGGTTGAAACTAGGCAGGGAAACTGTGTGCACGTACAAGTGTGTGTGTGTGTGTGTGTGTGTGCTGTGTATGTGTATGCCTGCTTTTGTACTGTGTATATTAACTTCAGCTATTGAATATCTGCACAATGTGATTGCCCTGTCTCTCTATCACTGACAGTGTGCTGAAGGTATTTTAACTTGGGATAGTTGTCCTGCTCCATGTCACTTTATCTCACCCTTAAAAACCTGTTCCTACACTGAACAGTAAACAGTGGCATCTTGTGGTCTATCTTGGATTGTGATCATTAAATCACTTTGTGTTTTTGTGGTTGCTGGTTTTTCAGAAAGTGAGGGGTCCTGCTGAACTGCAGTTAAATCCCTGTGTGATGACTTGGCTCCCTCTCTCAGTTAATGGCGCTGATCCCAGGATTATGTTTATCTGTGGGTTGACAGAGATGGGATTTACAAAGAACGAAGGGGGCGGAAATCGAGTGATGTGACATCGGTAACGCCAAAAGGGGCCTTTAAAATGGTGAAGGGGTTTAATAGGTAAGGAGTAGGGAAGGTGATTCCGCACGGGCAGTGAGCAAGAATGGGGACTGAGGTTGCCGTTAATAAATCCAATTAGGAATTCGGGAAAGGCAACTTCAGCCTGTCTTGGGAGTGTGGTACTCCTTAAGCCCAAGCATTTGAGATGGATGATATAGATCCCTTGAAGGGGATTGTAAATAAGCACGCGAGGGAGAAGGGAATAGAAAGAGAGTTGGATGAAATAAGGTAGCAGCAAGGTTGTGTGGAGTGTTCATACCCAGCACAGATCAGTTGAGACGCACGGGTGCGTTTCTGTGCAGTAGACGTCTACGGAACTCATGTTAAGACACTTGTGCCGAAACCCTCTGTCCGCCATTTTAAGGGCGGCGTCTCTTCACCTTGGGCTCATGAACAGGTCAGTGAGCGAAATCTTTTCCGGGTGGATCAAAACGTTTGTTGAGACGCTCACTCGGCTTTATTTCAGTCCAGGAGTTTGGTCAGCTCCTCAGAGAGGCATCGAATCCCCTTCTCAAAACCAAGTAAGTTTCCGTTCTAGATGACCTCCCCGTGATGGAGTGAACCTCACTGTTGAAGGTTGCCATTTGGTAAAAAACATAAGGGAACAAATTCCTTTAAAACAGAACGAAGCGCGAGGAGAGAAGGATCGGGGTGGATCGGGTCTTGGATGCGTGAGCATTGCTGCTTTCTCGCTAGCACAGGGGTGCCCCCAGTTGCGGCAAGAATTGAAGGGAGGATGCAGGGGAGTGGGGCCAGCCCATCTACCAGCTGCAAAGCTTCTAAATGCCATGGGTTTGTGTGATCACAGTCCCAATTCTCTGAACAACAACCAGTCTCAGAGACTAAATTGTCTATAACCTGCCGTAAACAGTATCTCCCACTCTCAAAAAGATGAGAAGTGATGGACAGTCAAAAGAATAAAAATGTTGGAGCATCAGAGTGCCTTAATTTGACCCCAGCATTAATCTGTGGGGCACTGGAAGGGGAGAGGTTCATTTGGCATCTTAACTGGATTGACATCAGGAACCTCTCGATGCTGACACTGGCTGCATCGAAGGGAAGATTGCGTGAAACAGACTGTTCTGTTACTCCTTTTGTAAAGTTATTGTTCAGCCCCTGACAATGGGAAGGAGAGGGGGTATTGTTTGGGAAGGTGCACAACCTCTCCTTTCTGCACGCAAGAGTGATATCTTTTGTCCAGGATGCCTTGATGAAATTCGCTACACATCCCACACCATCCTCAACTCGCAGTGCCCAAGCGATCTTATTTTCTGGAACAGCTGTGCTCAATGGTAGTTTGGAGACCGCAATCTCTCTTATTGAAACTTACTAAAATAAAAATAAAGAGTTGCTGGAAATCTGGAACAAAATCAGGAATTGCTGAAGAAACCTGGCAGTCTGGAGAGAGAGAGAAAAAATAGCATTAATACTTTGAAGGCAGTAACCCTTCATTAGAGCAGTTATACTTTACACATTGATTCAGTTCTTTCTCTCTGCAGACGCTGCCGATTTTTTTTCTAGCATTTTTTTCTGTTTTGTATTAAAATGCTCTTTTTGAAAGGGTTCAGAAAAGATTTACAAGGATGTTGCTAGGGTTGGAGAGTTTGAGCTACAGGGAGAGGCTGAACAGGCTGGGGCTGTTTTCCCTGGGGCGTTAGACGCTGAAGGGTGACCTTAAAGAGTTTTATAAATTCATGAAGTTCATGAATTAGGTCAGTAATCAAGGTCTTTTCCCTGGGGTGGGGGAGTCCAGACTAGAGGGCATAGGTTGAGGGTGAGAGGGGAAAAATTTAAAAGGGACCTATGGAACGACTTTTTCACGCAGAGGGTGGTACATGTGTGGAATGAGCTGCCAGAGGAAGTAGTGGAGGCTGGTACAATTACAACATTTAAAAGGCATCTGGACGGATATGAACAGGAAATATTTAGATGGATATGGGCCAAATGCTGGTAAATAGGATTAGATTAGGTTAGGATATCTGGTTGACATGGACGAGTTGGACCGAAGGGTCTGTTTCCGTGCAGTACATCTCTATGTCTCTTAAGTCATTGTTACTGCCTCTCCTGCTGTTCCAACCAGTACATTTCCACTGACACCCCTACTTTCATCTATCGATCACATTCCTGGCTACTTCGCCCCCAGCATTCCCATTTATCTCTCAGCACCCTTGGGCCACCCCCTCATTCCTGATGAAGAGCTTATGCTCAAAACGTCGACTGTGCTGCTGTTCGGATGCTGCCTGACTGGCTGTGCTTTTACAGCACCACACTCTTCCACTCCAAAATCCAATATTGTCTGAGAGGATCTGGGAGCCCAGGGCACTGGGGAGAATGAGGTGGGTTAGGATAAGAGGGCAGAAAGGATAGTGTGAGACACTTGGCTGGGTTGGGGAGGAGTTGGTCTATCTTTCGTGCATTCGTGACTCCAGTGCGATTCACTGGAAGCTGCATTTTCTTTTGTTACTCCTCTTGTTCAAAATTTGGTTAGTCCTTCCTCAAGATTTGGAGGTGGTCAAGGCTCATAACACCTGACATCTCCAGCTTTATTTGGATTCTTCACCTCGGGAGAAAGAAAAGAAGATTTCATTCATCGGTCTCCACATTATTTCATTGCCTTATCTTCATTCGAATCTTATTCAAGGACTGCAATTATGGAGGCACACTGAGGGTCAGATACTAGAATTCTTGAGAACCCACAGAGAAAGAAAGCTCAGGGTTAACATCAAGTAAACTCCGTGTTGTTGGAGCAGGGAAGATTTGGTCAGTCACAAGGGGACACAGGCTTGAGGTGAGAGTTAGGAGGCTTGGCAGGAGGGGGATGGCAATGATGTGAGGTAAAACCTTTTTACCCAGAGGGTAGTGACAGTCTGGAGTACGCTGCCTGGGAAGGTGGTAGAGATGAATCGCCTCAAGTCCTTAAAAAAATATATGCAGATGAGCATTTGTCACGTCATAACATTCAAGCCTCCTGGCCAAGTGCTGGCAACTGGGATTAGGTTGAAGACCAG
Organism: Hemiscyllium ocellatum; assembly: GCF_020745735.1. Taxonomy (NCBI): domain Eukaryota; kingdom Metazoa; phylum Chordata; class Chondrichthyes; order Orectolobiformes; family Hemiscylliidae; genus Hemiscyllium; species Hemiscyllium ocellatum. The sequence goes on from NC_083409.1 coordinate 107,919,310, forward strand.
GTGTTTCTCTTGTGTCAGTACAGACGTGAGGGGGTGAAAGGCCTTTCTGCATTGTATTATCCTCTGAAAGTAGGAATTGGACTGCTTTATCCATGGAATTCTCGGAATGAGGTGGGGGCACGGACTCCATCAGTTTGCTCCTTTTCAGCATTATGCATCGGTTTAAGTGGGAGAAGTTTCAGTCAGAACTTCAGCCCCATTGAGCTGAACTCTGTGCCATTCCCCCCATCACCCCCACCAATCCGACAGCATTTCCCGGGTGATACAGCCCACGTTTGATCTTACTGGTGGCGAGCAGTTGTTCGCCGGATCAGAATTTGCCCGTCAACCTACTTCAACATTGAGTTCATTTGAGGGGGATACGCTGTGAATAACCAGCATCAACAAACAACATTAATCCTGCCCTTTGCATTCATTCTGTCAATCCTTGTTTTGGTACTATTTCAATCAAATAACATACGTTTTGGAAAATTAAGCCTTCCCTGTCTCTACGAGGTTTTGTTTTTTTGGTCCACTCCACCCTCCCCTCATTTTCCTTCACATTTTTGTTCAAATGCTGGCTTTTAATCCCACCCTTTGCTCCCATCTGTGAGATGATTCAGTGTTGTGAACAGGCAAATGGTTCTCATAAGAGAGCTGCACTTGCCATGTTGCTGTCACTTTAATTTTAAAATGTTTATAGATCCATTGGAAATCCTCTCCAGGAAGTGAGTGAAGACTGTGAGGAAGTGGGGAGGTATTGGGAGGGACAGTAATGTGTTCTAAATAGGTCAGTTTCGGCGACGTGCACACTGCTTTCTTGAAAATGATGAGCTAAGTGTGCAGATGGCTATCGGTCTCGCCTCGCACCGGCTTGCATTCTGCGGTCTTTTGCAGGTCAGTTTATATATAATATATATATATAGTTTTTGCCAAGTAGTGTTTATGACAGTTCAAGAGACCAAACATAGACTGGAGTTATCCATCAAAAGCAAATATGATTAAGAGAAGCTTGGGATGGATTGATGAGTGTGAGATTGTGCTGTCCACATTTATTGGACTATTTATCCCCCTGAGGCAGGTGCTCAGATATTACGGAATGGGTAATCCACCAGATATTGGATACTTTGACTGCGGCACACAGCACCTTACAAGAAACTGGAAGTGAAAGTGAAATCTTGTGAACTCTTGAGAGCCCCACCATTGACTCATGTTCTGGCTCAGTGGCCAAGGGATAAAGTCATAGAGATGTACAGCATGGAAACAGACCCTTCAGTCCAAACCGTCCATGCCGACCAGATATTCCAACCCAATCTAGTCCCACTTGCCAGCACCCGGCCCATATCCCTCCAAACCCTTCCTATTCATATACCCATCCAAGTGCCTCTTAAATGTTGCAATTGTACCAGCCTCCACCACATCCTCTGGCAGCTCATTCCATACACGTATCACCCTTTGAGTGAAAAGGTTGCCCCTTAGGTCCCTTTTATATCTTTCCTCTCTCACCCTAAACTATGCCCTCTAGTTCTACATTCCCCCACCCCAGGGAAAAGACTTCGCCTATTTATCCTATCCATGCCCCTCATAATTTTGTAAACCTCTATAAGGTCACCCCTCAGCCTCCGATGCTCCAGGGAAAACAGCCCCAGTCTGTTCAGCCTGTCCCTATAGCTCAAATTCTCCAACCCTGACAACATCCTTGTAAATCTTTTCTGAACCCTTTCAAGTTTCACAACATGTTTCCGATAGGAAGGAGACCAGAATTGCACGCAATATTCCAACAGTGGCCTCACCAATATCCTGTACAGCCACAACATGACTTCCCAACGCCTGTACTCAATATTCTGACCAATAAAGGAAAGCATTCCAAATGCCTTCTTCACTATCCTATCTACCTGTGACTCTACTTTCAAGGAGCTATGAACCTGCACTCCAAGGTCTCTTTGTTCAGCAACACTCCCTAGGACCTTACCATTAAGTGTATAAGTCCTGCTAAAATGCTTGAAGTTTTGTAGTCATTCCTTTCATTATTTTTGTTTTCTTGATACAGTGCAGTTGTATTTATGCCCTGCTCTGGTCTTGACTTTGGGTTATAGACACTATTTGCTGTTTGTCCTTGGAAGGCACTAAGTTAAGTGCAAGCCTCTCACTCATCAGCGTGTACCCCGATGGCCCATCGCAGGGTGAGGGGAGCTGGCGAGGAAATTGCTTCACATTCTCTCTCTCTCTCTCTCCCCCAACCCTGCATTGGCCAGTGACTGTGCAGCACACAAGTGTGGAGATGCCTAACAGGGGACAAACCTTGATGATGGAACGCACTGTCAACGTTCACCTGGAGAATAGCTCCTTTTGGGCGAAGGTGCAGTGATACCTGGGGATCTGTACCTCAGCAGACTTCTAGAGAGGAGAAGGCACACACTCGCTGTTGAGTGAAACCTGCACTGAAGGTTAACATCAGTGAGACCACAGAGGAGTACTGCTTACTGTTCACTGAGCTAATTTCTGGGATGAAGAGGTTAAACTATGAGGAAAGCTTGCACAGATTGACTCTGTATCTGTTGGTAGAGTAAAAAGTGAGGTCTGCAGATGCTGGAGATCAGAGCTGAAAATGTGTTGCTGGTTAAAGCACAGCAGGTTAGGCAGCATCCAAGGAACAGGAAATTCGACGTTTTGGGCCAGAGCCCTTCATCAGGAATGAGGTCATTCCTGATGAAGGGCTCTGGCCCGAAACGTCGAATTTCCTGTTCCTTGGATGCTGCCTAACCTGCTGTGCTTTAACCAGCAACACATTTTCAGCTCTGTATCTGTTGGAGTTTGGAAGAAGGAGAGAGAATTCTCACACAAACAAGCTAACTTTGAGAATCTCCCTTGCCAGAAATTTAGAACCAAAGATAATTTGATATCAGTTGTGTAGAAAGCATCAACTATCCTTTTTGAACAAATATTTTATTTTGTCATAGTCCAGCAGTAAGAGGTCCCATGATGTTATCTAAAACCTGCACACCAAGTCCCCAATTTGCTCTCAACTCTCACACAGCTTGTCCTTTTTTCTTTTAAAGAGTCGAATGTAAGATTAATAATCTTTTTGCTGGTCTTGGTTTTGGTTTGTGAGAGAGCAAAGGGAAGTGTGCGAACGAAGGTCATGATCTGCACAAAGAACAGAACAGGTCTGGGGTAGGAATGGCCTCCCTAGGTTCCTGAATTTCTTTCAGAGGGGAGTGAATCTGTAAACGTTATTACTGGGGAGGGCTGTGGAAGCTGGATTGTTAAGCAGAGTCAAGGCTGAGAGAGAGAGAGAGAGAGAGAGAGAGTTTTTCAACCAGTGACAGAGTCGAGGATTATGGGATATTGAGAGAAAAGTGGGAAGTCAGATGGCTGAGTGGTCTGTTGCAGCTTCCATGGCTCATCATCTTATGCAGCATCTCACTCTCTCTAGCAGGGGACCAGAATCCTCATATGTCCACCTGACACTCCTCGCTGTCCTATTTTCAGGGAGGCAATAATCCTTGTGTTTTAGGCAGGTTAACACCTTCGGTAAAATAGCAGGGAAAAATGTCATGCAAACACATCACATATTGACGGCCTGTTATCCCACTGTGTAATTTCAAGGCCTTTTGACATAATGGCTCAACTAAACAGAAGCGAGGCCTATAATCAGGCACGAGCTGTGTGGTTGTAAACTGGAAGAACCACATTTTTATCCTGATCACTTGCAACAGGCCAGTCGGATGCCAGAACTACCCTGCAGTTTGATTCCATTTGTATTAATGCCAGGCGAGTGAGCAATGCTGTTAAGGAAATGCACTTGAATAACAGAGCTAAAAAGCCTGTATGCTATCTAATTTGGGCTCACTAACTAAATGCAAGTGAAACGTTTTCTCTTCAGGGGCTGCTGGATACCCTGTAACATTAAATAGAGCAAAGGCCGCACGGTCAGAGATTTGAGCATTGGTTTGCACAGATGGGGGAGGGTGAGAAATCACTGCTGAGGAGGGGCCCTGGATTTCTGGCCGCCTTGATGGGGAACTGCAAGGCTGTGTGTGCAATGATGAGTGTGGGGAGTTCTGAAAGGGGGTTGGGGGGCGAGATATTTAGGTTCATGGGCAGTTGGGAACAAAAAAAGCAGAAATTGATGGAAAATCTCAGCAGCATCTGTGGAGAGAAATCAGAGTTAACCCAGTTCTGAGGAAAGGTCACCGGACCCGAAACGTTATCATGTGATTTCTCTCCACGGATGCTGCCAGACCTGCTGAGCTTTTCCCGCAACTCCCGACTTTGTTCCTGATTTACAGCTCCCGCAGCTTTCTTGGTTTTTATTTTTGCTTTTTTTTTAATGTTTGGCTCTGTTCCACCCAGACTGTATCAGCTTAAACATAAAGCAGAGAACATAGAACGGTACAGCACAGGAACTGGCCCTTCGGTCCACCAAGTCTGTGCTGAAAATGATGCTGTTCTAAACCAGTCCCATCAGCCTGCACGTGGTGTGTATCCCTCTAATCCCTGCCTGTTCGAGTGTCTGTCTAAATCCCTCCTAAACATTGCTTTAGTCTTTGCTTCCACCTACCTCCTCAGCGGCACGTTCAAGGCACCTCATGCCAGCCATGTAAAAGAATTTGCAAAGCTTCCCCCCACTCAACTTAAAACTATTCCCTTTAGTATTTGACATTTTCACCCTGGGACAAAGACTCTGACTACCCGTCCTATTCATGCCCCTCATTATTTAATTTACTTCTATCTGGTCGCTCCTCAGCTGTTAACACTCTAGCAAAAAGAATCCAAGTTTGTCCAATTTCTCCTTGTAGCTAACACACTCCAATCCAGGCAACATCCTGGTAAGCCTCTTTTGTCCCCTCTCCAAAGCTTCTGCATCCTTCCTAAAGTGTGGCATCCAGAACTGCACTCAGTATTCCAAATGTGACCTACATTATGTTTGTACAGCAATCTTCTCCCTTGCCCCCCTCAGTATGCTGAGTTAGATCCTTTCCGCCCCTGGGGACCTTCCTACTTTAATGTTTTTCAAGACAGCCAACTGCTCCTCCTTCCTAATATAGACATGCCCCAGACTATCATCATACCCTTCCCTAATCTTACCGTCACCCACATTTTTCTCCTTGTTGAATACCGATGTGGAGTACTCATCAAAGACCTCTCCCACTTGCTCTGACTCCGCGTATAAATTCCCTCCTTTATCCTTGGGCGGACCTACCCTTTCCCTCGCTACCCTCTTGCTTCTAAAATGCCTTTGGATTCTTCTTAGTCCTAGTTGTCAAGGACATTTCATGCCCCTTCTAACCCTCATAATTTCTTGTCTGCTTCCTTTCTATTCTTCTATTATTTGATTTCTGTTCTTACATCTTAGTATGCTTCCTTTTTCTTTTTAACAAAACTTACAACATCGCTCATCATCTTCTGTTCCTGAATCCAGCCATCCTTATCTTTTATCCTCACAGGACTGTGCTAGTCTTGAATGCTGGTCAACTGGTTTTTAATTGATTGATTGATTGTTGTCACATGTACCGAGATACAGTGAAAATTGTTGTTTTGTGTGCTGTACAGGCGGATTGTACCATATGAAATGCATCAGGGAGCAGAACAGAGTGCAGAATACAGTGTTACAGCCACACAGAAGGTGCAGAGAGAGAGAGAAAAATCAACATTAACATTTGAGAGGTCTGTCCAAAAGTCCGATAACAGTGAGGAAGAAACTAATCTTGAATCTGTTTGAATGTGTATTCAAAGGGCTCGCACATGTCAAATGTGGGTTAACCTTCAATCAGCAGCAGCCAATCCAATTTTTCCATGTTTTTGAGGGGGCGAGCATCTGTATTCTGGCAACATTTTTTCCTTGATCATGGTTGACAATTTAATGATAATCAGATCAGCTGTTTATGTTGATTAAGGGAGTAAGGGTTGATCAGGATACCAGGGATAATTGCTCTGTTGTTCTCCGAAACAGTGCAAAGAGACCTTTTATGTCACATGAATGTTGTTTCAACATTTCATTCATCGGCAGTCACTCGCACATGAGGATGATTCTCCCCCACTCTCAGGGTGAGTCTGTAGGTGGCTGGACAGACCGATGGGGATACCACAGGCTCTGTTACACTTGGGACAGGAGGTGGTCACAGGAAGGGGATGGATGGGATGTTAGTGGAATAGGGCACACCTATTCCAATCCCCCCACCCCTGGCGACCACTTTTCCCGATGGCAAGTCCCCAGGTGCTCTACCCCTTCCCGGTTGCTCCTTCTCCCCTTCGGAATGTTCTTGGGCCAGTGAGAATGGCGCACTTCCCTAGTGAGGCCTTGAGCAGTATCCCTGAGGTGCTTCTTCTGTCCACCTGGGTCCTGCCTGCCGTATCGGAGCTGGGGGTAGAGCACCGGCTTGGGGAGTCTCGTGTTGGTCGTGGAGCCAACATACCCAGCCTAACACAGTCGATCAGTGGGGGAGGGGGTCAGTGCCTCGATGCTGGGGCTGTTAACCAACATCATCAGTTTAGCATTTCCATTGAAAGTCAGTTCCTCCGACACTGCAGTGCTCCCTCAGTGTTGCTTTAGAGCGTTGGTTGCTGTGCACTTATCTGAGTGGTATTTGAAGCCATGGTTTGGGGGTGAGAGTGCTACTTTCTGAGCTACAACTGTAAAACTCGGTACACTGCATCAGTGCCTAACGTCTGTGTTTGTAATCTGGTCCTTTTGAGAAGAAGCTGTCTGATAAGAGGAATGATGGCCTTGCTCACAAGAATGTATGGATGGATTTTGTTTGAGAGGTAGCAGTGTAGCATTCTTTTTAACTTGTCCTGCCAGCTCCTTGGTTTTCAGAGATATTGCCAATGGGCAGCTTGGGACTGCCACATGAAGACTGCGTTCTTACAGAGGCAGTGTCATGGTCATTTTCCCGAACCAGTAATCCAGAGGACGAGATAAATAATCTGAAAATAGTTATCGGTGCACCATGACCGTTTGAGAATCTGAATTCAGATTCAAAAGCTTCTCGTAATAGAATTGTTGCCACAAATGTTTTCACATTTAAACTGCGAGCATGCCTCTGTGGCAGTACATGTTGTACAGGATCAGTCACGGAATTGTTACAGAATAGAAGGGGACTGTTCGGCCCATCGTGATTGTACTGCTTCCATTACCGTGTGCCAATGTCCTACCTTTCCCCAATACCCCCTACACATCACTTCTATCCAAATGACCATTCAATTGAATGCCTCAGTTGAATCTCCCTCCACCACACTTTCAAGCAATGCATCCATACCCTAATGGTGTAACAGGAATGGTTTTATTCTCTCAGTATGTCCTCTCAATACAGGCTGCAGCACATCACTGCTGCTCAGGTGGCCAGTTTATGTTTAAGGCCACGCAGCCTCTTTGCTCTATATCTTTGGATCACTTAGATGTTGGTGAGGATGAATATGAAGTTTGGCAATTTCAGGGAGGGAGATCATCACCACAGTGGAGAAGAATTACTGATGGCTGTCTTTGCCTTACCGACCAATCTTCCTTGCAAATCTCAGAAAACTAGCAAGGTATTTGTTATCTGAGCAATCATCCACTAGTTTGTAGGATCTGACTGTGCATTTGCTTCGAATAGTGACTTCACTTCAAAGGGTAGCTTTAAACTGCTTATGGGCATCCTTCCGGGCACCAAAGGCACAATGTGAGTTCAAATTCTGATGTTCCATCTTTCTATCTGTTGTACTTTCTATCTGTCTGTCTGTCTCTCTATCTATTTCTATCCTGTCTCTCTGTCTGTCTCTCTATCTGCCTCTATCCTATCTATCTGTCTGTCTATATATCTATTTGTCTATCTATCTATTTGTCTATCTATCTACTGTATATCAATTATCTATTTGTCTATCTGTCTTGTCTGTCTGTCTGTCTATGTGTCTATCTGTATCTCCATTACTTGGTCTCTATCCATCTCTGTCTTCTTTCTCTGTCTGTTTCTCTATCTGTCTCTTGCAGTCTACCTGTCTCTGTCTGTCTCTCTTTCGCTGTCTCTATATGTGTCTCTCCCTGTCTCTGCTTCTTTCTGCCTCTCTGTCTCCCTCTCTGTATACGTGTCTATGTGTCTGTTGCTCTCTATTTGTCTCTGTCTCAATCTCTCTTTGTCTCCCTCTTTATTAGGGTACCTCTGTCTCTCCCTCTCTCTCTCTCTTCCCTCTCCCTCTCTCTCTCCCTATCTCTCTCTCTCTCTCCCCCTCTCCCTCTCCCTCTCCCTATCTCGCTCCCTATCTCTCTCTCTCTCTCTCTCCCCCTCTCCCCCCTTCAAGCAGTTGGATTGAAGACAGCACACTGGGGCCAAAGAGAGCATTGTATGGCCAAGGGATGAAGAAAATAAGCCTTTAAACCATAATAAGCGATTTCTCTTGGAGAGGGAAAGAACACAACAGCTTCTCCGAGGTTGTGGGGTGTTGTGTAAAGGGGAGCCAGGCAGATTGTGAGAAACGAAGGCCATACCCGGCTGTTCTGAGCTGGAGCAGGACATGCAGCTCCATTGTGGTGAACCTGTTTGTGAACTCACTGCAGTTCACACCTTCTTCTCTCAGAAACAGCTGACTTGTGGGTGTTTGAAACATCTGAGCATCCAGCTTGTGTCGTTGAATGAGTTGTGGCTTGTTATTTCACCGCAGTGTTAACTCCGTACCTTTAGCGCAGTAACACACTCCAAGGTGCCCCACCCAGAACATTAACCCTTTGAGTTTTGAGACTGACACATGGGGAGTGGTTTCCCAGGCCTCAGTGAGACACCGTGGGTGTCTGGTGTCCCTGCACTTCTGCGCCATCTCCTGACTGCTATTCGCTTCCTCTGACAGTGATCGTCCGTCGAGGAGACAGCACAATCTGTGCCCTGACCTCGGAACATCGAAATCTGCTTTACAACAAATCGAGGACTTTCTGACGTGTCGTCAGTATTGTCATGTGAGAGAAGTGGCACCCAATTTGTGGGCAGAGAGCTCTAGCACTAGCAAAGTATGGAGGGAAGGTCTGATGAGGAAAGGCTGTGGGTCTTGAGGCTGTTTTTATTAGAGAGAAGAAGGTTGAGCAGCGACTTAATTGAGAAATATAAAATAGTCAGAGGGTTAGACAGGGTGGACAGTGAGAGCCTTTTTCCTCAGATGGCGATGGTTAGCACGAGGGGACATAGCTTTAAATTGAGGAGAGATAGATACAGAACAGATGTTAGAGGTAGTTCTTTATTCAGAGAGTAGTAAGGGTGTGGAACGCACTGCCTGCAACAGTAGGAGACTTGTCAGCTTTAAGGGCATTTAAAAGTTTATTGGATAAACACAAAGATAATAATGGAATAGTGTAAGATAGATAGGCTTCAGATTGGTTCCACAGGACAGTGCAACATAGAGGGCCAAAGGGCATGTACTGCACTGTAATTTCTATGTTTAAAGTGACCATGACCAGAGAATTGATTCCATGATGTGGACTTTCATGAGGGAATCATGGAGAACCGCCAATCTTCTCTTTGATGCAATGTCATTGGAATCAACCCATAGCCTCCTGTTCAACCTTCCAACAAAAGACAGCGGCTCTGACAGTGTAGCATTCTCTCAGCACTGCGACGGAGTGCAAGTGCTCAACACTGTGCATTGAGAGCTGTACAAACATCCCTCTGTATCAGAGGGCAATGCTTCTTACTGAGTCCCAGGTACGGAGGGATAGAGACAGGTAGAGAGAGAGAGAGAGAGAGAGAGAGAGAGAGAGAGGGACCGAGACAGATAAAGAGAGAGTGAGAGAGACAGGTAGAGAGAGACATGAAGAATGCGAGACAGAGAGACGGTGACAAGTAGAGAGAAACAGAGAGAGAGTGTGAGACAGAGAGAAGAGACAGGTAGAAAGAGAGAGGCAGCGAATGTGTGTGTGTGTGTGAGAGAGAGAGAGACATCAAGAAGGTGTGTGAGAGAAAGACAGTGTGTGAGACAAAGCGACAGAGACAGGTAAGAAGAGTGTGTGTATGTGAGTGAGCGAGAGAGAGAGAGAGAGGCAGAGAGCGTGTGAGACAGAGAGAAAGAGACAGATAAGGAGACAGACACTGAGAGAAAGTCTGAGAGAGACAGGGCGAGTGAGAAATAGAGAGTCAGACAGGTAGAGAGAGTGTGTGTGAGACAGGTATAGAGAGAGAGAGAGAGAGAGAGAGACAGACAAACAGACAGAGACAGAGATTGAGAGAATGTGAGACAGAGAGACAGAGACATATATAGAGAGAGAGTGGCCTAACCAATGTCCTGTACAGCTGCAACATGACCTCCCAACTCCCCTACTCAATACTCTGACCAAAAAAGGAAAGCATACCAAAAGCCTTCTTCACTATCCTATCTACCTGTGACTCCACTTTCAAGGAGCTATGAACCTGCACTCCAAGGTCTGTCTGAGACAAAGAGACAGTGTGAGCCAGGGAGACAGAGACTGGTAGAGAGAGACAGAGAGAGAGACAGAGAAAGTGTGAGACAAAGTCAAAATCCTAAAATTAGGGGCACTGTGGGTCAACCCACAGGATGTAGATGGCAGCAGCTCAAAAAGGTAGCTCACCACCACCACCTCGAGGGCAGTGAGAGATGGGCAGTAAATGCTGACCAGTCAGAGATGCCAATGTCCCATGAGTGAATAATAAGAAAAAGAGCAGAGTGGGTAACAAGCTCTGACAATGCATTTTTCTGTCCCAACTGCCTTCATTGTATCATCGAGTCATACAGCAAGGAAACAGACTCTTCGGTCCAACCAGTCCCTGCCGAGAGTAATCCCAAACTAAACTAGTTCTACCTGCCTGCGCTTGGCCTGTATCCCTCCAAACATTCTTACTAATGAACTTATCCAAGTGTCTTTTAAATGCTGTAACTGTAGCCACATCCATCACTTCCTCTGGAAGTTCATTCCACACATGAACCACTAAAACAACGTTCCCCTTATGTCTTTTTAAAATCCTCTCACTTTAAAAATAGGTCCCTTAGTTTTGAATTCTCCCACTCTAGGGAAAGGACTGTTGCTATTCACCTTATCAATACACTCCACCCCCACCCCCTCCTAGATTTTATAAATCTCTGTAAGGTCACCTCTCAACCTCCTACACTCCAGTGAAAAATGTTCCAGCATTCCCAGCCTTTCTTTCTCAAGCCTTCCATTCCTGGTAATATCCTGGTAAGTCTCTTCTGTGCCCTCTCCAGTTGAATAAATATCCTTGCTCCTGTCTTTTGGTTTAGAGGAACATTGTTGAATGGGGACAATGCTTTGACAGTTGTCTTGCTTTCTGAAGACAACGTTAGAATGTGAGTTTGCTCACAGCCTATCAAGTGAGGCCACGCTGTGCAATTGGGAGCTGTGCAAACACATAATTTAAGATATGTAGAACTCCTGCTTTCGTCTGGGAAAGATGTCCTTTAAGAATGTTAAATTTCTAAAAGCTTATTGTATTTTCTGAATGTGAGGGTTAGGTAGGGTGCACAGGGAGAGCCTTTTTCCAAGTATGGGGATGGCAAACATGAGGGGACACAACTTTAAAGTGAGGGGAGACAGGTATAAATAAGACAGATGTCAGAGGTAGTTTCTTTACTCAGAGAGTAGTAAGGGTATGGAATACTTTGCCTGCAATGGTAGTAGATTCGCCAAATTTAAGTGCATTTAAGTTGTCATTGGACAGGCATATGGACATACATGGAATAGTGTAGGTGGGGTGGGCTTCAGATTAGTATGACAGGGCGGTGCAACATCGAGGGCCGAATGGCCTGTACTGCGCTGTAATGTTCTATGTTCTATGCCTGCTGTTGCCCACATTATGCAAGCAGAAATGCATTTTTTGTTTTAAAGAACTGTGTTTGTAAGCTGGATAGAATCTCTCTCTAAAGATGTTGGATGCCACTGTATGTGGTGCTGTAACTTTTTCGGATCTGCTTTAAGGTCAGGGAGGACAGGAACAGTGCTGACTATTGGCAGCTTGGTGTTGATCTGTCAGTGAGGTGACATTTTCAACATGTGGGGAACTCAGAGTAGTGGCAATAATCTATTCAAAAGCTTGCTCAGTCTCTAAGTCATACAAAAATCATAGCATCACAGAAAGGAGCCATTTGGCCCTTTGAGTCTGTACTGGCCCCCTGAAGAGCAAACAACCCGAATCCACTACATCTCTGTAACCTTGGATTTCCCATGAGTGATCAACTGAGCCTGTACATCCTGGAAGCTATGGGGAATTTAGCATGGCCAGTCCACCTAACCTGCACATCACCTCTTGATTTTCTATATTTCATTGAGTACAGGCCCAACCCACTCAACTTCTCCTTGTAAGGCATTAAAGATAGTGATCTGAGATTTTGATGGCTCAGGGATTGAGGAGGTTATGGAGATTGTTCCGGAAGAGTGGAATTGGGAAGTATGAGGTACCTTGCTCAGACCAGACAATGATATTGTTGTAACCTGCTAAATGTCAATATCCTGCATCATCTCCTTATAAGAGAAATTAGTTAGAATTGCTACATGGAAATAGGCCATTCAGCCAAACAAGACTACATCAGCCCTCTGAAGAGTGACCCTCTTCCCCTACATTTACCTCTGACTAATTCCTCTAACCTGCACATCCCTGAACACTATGGGGCAATTTAGCATGGCCAATTCATCTTACCTGCACATTTGTGGGAGGAAACTAGAGCACCCAGAGGAAGAACGTGCAAACTCCACACAGACTGTCGCCCGAGTGTGGAATCGAACCCAGGTTCCTGGTGCTGTGAGATAGCAGTGCTAACCACTGAGCCATCATGCTGTCCCAGCCATGAGCTTGTGCCTAGTAGTTCCATCTTCTGTGGGCTACCGAAATGGAGCGGTTTTGTGCAAAGTGAAAGAGTCAACATCATGAAAAGGTAGCAAAGGAAGGCCCCTAGAATGTGACACTACCTTTCCCTCCGGGAACAGCATTGATGAAGAGTTGAGTGATGCTGCACTCACTCCATTCCCCAAAGATTTGGTTTGGGACATCATTTGCCACAGGAGAATCAGCTGTGGCTCAGCAGGTAATGTGTCCCCCTCTCACATTAGAAAGCTGTGGTTTCAAGGCTCATATCTGCCCCTTTATAGTGTCAGTCGACTCTGTTGAATGTTTTGTTGGAAAACCTCACTAATAACATGCTTTCTGGTTGCTCTGCTGTAGGAAGGATGTTCTTAAGCTGGACAGGGTAGAAAAAAGCATTTGCAAAGGATGTTGTTGAGGCTCGAAGGCTTGAGTTAGATGTATAGTTTGAGTTTTTTTCTTCCCTGGACAGAGGGGTGACTTGATCAAAGTTTATAAAATCATGAGGTGCCTGGATAGAGTGAACAGCTGAAGATATTTTTCCCCAGTGCAGGGAAGTCCAAAACTAGATGACTTGGGTTTAAGCTAAGAAGGGAAAGAATCATAAAATCCCATTTGGCCCACACCGATTCTCCAAAGAACATTTCACCCAGACCGCATTTCTCAGGGACGGCCTTTTCACACAGAGGGTAGTGTGCATATGGAGCAAGCTGCCAAGGGAAGATGCAGATAGAGTTATAACGTCTAAAAGACATTTGGGCAGGTATATGGACAGGAAGGGTTTCGAGGGATATGGGTCAAATGTAGTCCAATGGGACTAGTTCAGTTTAGGAAACGTGGTCGGCATGAACGAGTTGGGCCGAAGGGTCTGTATGACTGACTGTAAACTAAAGCCCCAAACCAAAGTCCTCCTGTCGGCAGTTTAAATTGAACATGGACCCTCAACCAAAAACAGATCAACTGACCTGATGAGATCTGGAACTTCTTGCGCACTGAGAGGTTGGTGAGTGCAGATTCGGCGATGACTCTCAAAGGCTAATTCAATGTACGTGTGAGATTCGTGGGTGTAAGGCACCAGCAACAGGATTAATTGAATAAAAATCAAAAGTACAGTGGATGCTGGACGTCAGAAACAGAAATTGCTGGAAAAGCTCAGCAGGTGTGACAGAATCTGTGGAGAGAAATCAGAGTTAATGTTTCTGGTTCAGTGACCCTTAGAGCCATTCTGAGGAAGGGTCACCAGATCTGACCATTAACTCTTGATTTCTGTCCACAGATGCTGCCAGACCTGCTGAGCTTTTCCAGCAATTTCTATTTTTGTTTAGGATTAATTGGGTAGCTCTCAGCACTGTTATGAAAGAGAATCTTATTGTTATGTCAGTCTTCTTCATCATGAAGTTTAAAGAATAGAAACAAAACAAAAGATAGTGAATCTTCATTTCATCTTTCTGTGGCAGGTTTGTTTTGTGACGAGAGAAACCTGGGGTTGTTGGATGGCTCTATTGTTGAAGATTTCAGTCAGATAGTTACAGAGGTGGGTAAGAGCTGTATTAATCAGTGCCATTTCACAGGTCAACGTATATTTAGTTACATTGATACACAGAAAATAGGAACAGAAGTAGGCCATTCTGCCCTTCAAGGATGAGAAAGTGAGGACTGCAGATGCTGGAGATCAGAGTCAAAAACTGTGGCGCTGGAAAAGCACAGCAGCTTCAAGCCTGCTGTGCCATTTGTAATGATCACGGCTGATCACCCAATTGTTCCCATTTTCTCCCCATTGATCCCTTTAGCCCTAAGTGCTATATCCAATTCCTTCTTGAAAACATTCATTGTTTTGGCCTCAACTATTTTCTGTGGCAGAGAATTCCACAGGTTCACCACTCTCTGGGTGAAGACATTTGTCCTTGTCTCAATCTTAAATAATAGGATGACACGGTGGCTCAGTGGTTAACATTACTGCCTCACAGCACTAGCAACCTGGGTTTGATTTCGGCCTCGGGCGACTGTCTGTGTGGAGTTTGCACATTTTCCCCGTGTCTGCGTGGGTTTCCTCCGGGTGCTCCAGTTTCCTGCCACAGTCCAAGCTAAATTGCCCATAGTGTTCAGGGATATGCAGTTTCATGTCAGGGGAAATCTAAAGTAATAGGGTAGCGGAATGGGTCTGGATGGGTTACTCTTTGGAGGGTGGGTGTGGACTTGTTGGACCAAATGGCCTGTTTCCACAGTGTGGGGAATCTGTGATTCTGAATGACCATCCTGACAATGCAATCTCATGGTTCTTTAACAACACTGGAAAACTCAATCAGACGAGTAAACTCTGGTTACCCATTTCCTGACGAGAGGGATGTTTGGATTTTTAATGTTTTCCTTTCTCAGCTGATCATGATTGTATCTGATCAGATCTGGGCCACCTTTTTAGTGAATCACATTTGTTTCATGATGCAGTTGCTGAAAGGCGCATTCTCATTGAAATTGCAGCTCGCTTTGCAAATTAATATTCTCGGCTTTTAAATCCCATCCCAAGCTTGCCTCAACTCTCTTGCTACCATCTTCTTTCACCTCACCTCCCATCCAGTGACCTTTTGTGCTATGAATTTGATTCAGTAGGCATCCTAGAATTCTATTCTCGCTGGTTGTTCCCTAAGTCCTTCAGCCTCTTTTCATTTTCTTTATATTTTACAAAATCTTTGGAAAACCCAACTTCCCAGGTCAATACTTTGAACTCTTCCTAAATAGCTACCAGGTACGTGACAGGGACAGATTGGGTTAGATTAGATTCCCTAGAGTGTGGAAATAGGCCCTTTGGCCCAACAAGTCCACACTGACCCTCTGAAGAGTAACCCACCCAGACCCATTTCCCTCCGACCAATGCACCTAACACTATGGGCAATTTAGCATGGCCAATTCACCTGACCTGCACATCTTTGGACTGTGTGAGGAAACCGGAGCACCCGGAGTAAACCCACGCAGGCACAGGGAAAACGTACAAACTCCACACAGACAGTTGCCCGAAGCTGGAATCGAACCTGGGACGTTGGTGCTGTGAGCCATCGTGCCGCCCACTGGTATTAGCCTTCTTCCCTCTGAGGCGTGGAGTTTAAGAGCAGGGAGGTGATGCTGGGACTGGTTTGGCCACAGCAAGAGTATTCTCTGCAGTGCTGGAATCCACATCAGAGGAGGGATGCGATAGCATTGGAGAGCTCTGCCTAGGGCTGGAGTTATGAAGAGAGATTGGTCAGACCAGAAAGTCTCCTCTGCTTTAAAGTTGCTTACCTTACAGCAGAGGAGACTGAGTTGGGGCGATATGAAGACTATGGGCCAAGTGCTGGAAAATGGAATTAGAATAGTTAGATGGTTGTTTTTGGATCAGTGGTGCTGGAAGAGCACAGCAGTTCAGGCAGCATCCAACGAGCAGCTCGTTGGATGCTGCCTGAATTGCTGTACTTTTCCAGCACCACTGATCCAGAATCTGGTTTCCAGCATCTGCAGTCATTGTTTTTACCTAAATGGTTGTTTTTGACCAGCACAGAATCGATGGACCTTTTTCGGTGCTGTAGACATCTCTGATTCTTACATAAAGAATTGCAGACAGGCACTCTGTAATGTAAAGGTTAGAGTTTGTGCTTGTTTCCCAGAATTCATAATGTTCAATTGGGAGTTGAGCATATTCCTGACTGAGTTAAGACTGTTGAAGGGCTTATGCTCGAAACGTCGAATTCTCTATTCCTGAGATGCTGCCTAACCTGCTGTGCTTTGACCAGCAACACATTTGCAGCTGAGTTAAGACTGTTACCATACACAGTTGGTACAAACCCTCTCACCACCTAAATCTTCAACCACCAAGAATCTGTACTTTGGAGTTCCCTCCTTGAACCTCTCCTTGAGATGCACCCATAAAATCGACTTCTTTGGACCAAGCCCAGAGTCATTATCCCCTTCAGTGGCTTTGTGTCAAAAAAAAGGTCTTTGAAACACTCCTGTGAAGAAGGCTGTGGACATTGTTGCTATGTTGAATGTGCTTTATAAATAGATTTTGTCATTGGAATGTGGTGGTTGTGTCCCTGGCCCTTTGTTGCTGAACTTTCAAACAGCGCGTCTTTTTCTGGTGGGGTGACTAATTGTATCTTGAAGTCTGCTATTGATCGTGCCCAGTACCGTGGAGGAGAGAATGAGCCAACAGCCATTAGCAACTTCAAATTGTCCTCGGCAGCCTGAAGCCAATGGAGAGACGGTCATTACCCTCAGTTTTGTTTTGTGTTTTGAAGTCTTAATGGCTGCTTTGTTGTCGTCGATAAGATCTCGTCTGCTCGCAGGCAGCTTTGTGTCGGTGACGCTCAGTGTTGACGAAGGTTTGGCTCTTGGGGTCTCATGGCTGAGGTGCCCCCTGACCTCCGGAGCAGAACCTAACAGATGAGATACTTACGATGCTACAAATTGAGCTTGATGCATTAGTTCCTTCTTGCTGACAGTAATTGCCTTGCTTCACCACTGACACTTGTGTTCATATGTTGCAAACTGAATGCAGACTATCCCTTTCCATAATGCCGATGGCTGAGGGCCTGAGCAACAACGTGCAGGCTTATTCTTTTTTTGTCTGTGTTTTACTTGGCACTGTGAATGAAATGACTTGTGTTCTTCAGACATGTTTGTTTTGAGTGATAAGTGTAACTCTTGATTATCGTGAAAGTTGCTTCAGGTGGTCTGACATTTTGCTGCAGTGTTTGCAGATTGTGTTCTCGAGATTGCTTTGGACTTAAGGGTTTTAACGCACTTCATCACTGTGTGGCGAGCGGACTTAAATTCCAATCTTTTCTCTTTGTTGTTCGAACCCTATTTTTGTTTGGAAAATGGCTGCCGTTCCTTCTGAAGCCACATTAACCACTTGTTGCCTTCCTCCCTGTCCACCAATCCACACCTAGTCCATTTTCCCATCGAAACTACACATTCCCAAACTCTCTAGATAAGATCTTATTGAGGTCATAGAGGTCTACAGGACAGCAAAAGGCCATTTAGTCCATCATATTTTTGCAGGTCAAAAACATGGACGAGAATGAAGTAGTGTAGGTTAGATGGGCTTCACAGGGCGGTGCAACATCGTGGGACAAAGGGCTTACACTGCGCTGTAATGTTCTATGTTCTATCCACCTTAACTATTCTAGTCTAACTTGGCCCATAACCTTGTATGCTTTGGTATCACAAGTGCACATCTCAATAATTCTCAGATGTTAGGGGTGTTTCTGTCTCTACCATTCTTACAGGCAGTCAGTTTCAAAGACCACAACCCTCCAGGTACAAAACATTTTCCTCACATCTCCCTCTAAGCCTTCTGTCCCTTATCTTAAATCACCAGTGGGTGGGTGCGTGGAATCCACCGCCTGCAGTGATAGTAAAGTCAGACACATTCAGGACATTTAAGCGACTCTTGAATAGGCACATGGAAGATAGTGCGATAAAGGGTATGTAGTTAGAATAGGATACAAGACCGGCACAAATCGAGGGCTGAAGGGCTTGTACTGTGCTGTACTGTTCTATATTCTATGTTCTGTGTTCTTAAATCTCTGCCCCCTAGACATTGAGTCCTCCATCACGGGGAAAAGTTTCCTCCTGCCTACAATATCTTTGTCCCTCATCTTTTTCATGGTTGCGAAAGATTTTTATTCGGTAGGAGGGTCAAGAGTGTTAGGAAAAGGCAGGGAGGGGAAGCTGAGGATTATCACATCAACCACGTTCTTGCTGAATGATGGAGTGGACTCGATGGTCCAAAGTGTGCAAGGTGTGAGAGGGGATATTAACAAAGCAGACAGGGAGCAAATATTTCATCCTTGTGGGGTAATCAAGAATGCATGGTCATAGTTTCACGGTAAGGAGTGACTGGTTTAATATAAAGATGTAGAGGAATTACTTCTCTCAGAGGGTCATGAATCTGTGGAATTCACTTCCCCAGAGTGCAGTGGATGCTGGGAGATAGATTAAATGTCAGGAGCAGATGGGCAAATTTTTAATTAACATGGGTTAAAGCGTAATGGGTGTGGGCAGGAACGTGGAGTTGAGGCTGAGATGGACATGTTTAAATGGTGGAGCAGACTCGAGAGACTGAATTGTCCAACCCTAACTCATATATTCGTGACAAAAACAGAAGTTGCTGGAAAAGCTCAGCTGGTCTGGCAGAATCTCTGAAGAGAAATCAGAGTTAATGTTATAGGTCCGGTGGCACTCCCTCAGAACTGGTGGGAAGGGTTCTGAGCCCGGACCTGAAATATTAACTCTGCTTTCTCTCCATGGATGCAGACAGACCTGCTGAGTTTTTCAGCAACTTTTTGTTTTTGTTTCTGATTTACAGCATCAGCAATTCTGTTGGTTTTTATCTCCTATTTGTGTGTTGGATTATATACTGAAGCGAGTCAGTTGCTATGCAGCAAGTCAGGCGTGTTGTCGTGGATGATCAACAACGTGAAGATGAATGTGAGATTTGATTCGTTTTTTTCTCTCCCATATCTTTCAAACGTATTTGGGGAATACGATACTGTAATTGTAAAAAAAAGGCTGCTTCCATCGATTTTATTAACTCGAGCTCATTAAACGATCCGTGTCACTCTATCTCACAGAGCTCATTTCAAGATACATATGATGGGGCGAAAATGTGAAATTTAAAATTACACCAAAATTTCAGATCTCTGAGGGGAGCTCATTTGCAAATGAACCTGAAGCTAAATGTTGAACCGCAACTACATTTTCATTATCTACAATTACTCATTGCTGCTTATTAATAAGTCATTTTAGCTAACAGTGAGAATTGCTCAAATGCTCCTCATTTGGAACAATGAGCTTGTCCATTGATAATGCCAGGCTGATCGGGAAAAGAAACACACTCCGACCCATCCTCGAGGCTGGGTTTGTTGGTGGTGATGTCTTATTGGAGGGGCCCATGATTTCATGGTGGCATGAAAGATCCCATGGGACTTTCTTGAAGAATCTTCTGGGTTTTCTCTTTCTCTCTCTCCACAAATGCCAATGAAACTTTACCAGCACTGGCCATTCACAGGTATCTAAGACTGTAGGATATAAGAGCAAAATTAGGCCATTCGGTCCATTGACTCCGCCAGAGGCTGCAGTACAGGCAGCAGCAGCATCTGCTGCCTTTTAGGTTTGATTTTCTTTATCTTTATTGCACGTTCTAAGCTACAGTGAAAAGTTTTGTTTTGCGTGCATTACAGGCAAATCATTCCATACAAAGTGCTTTAGGATAATAGAACAGAGCGCGGAATACAATCTTACAGCTGCAGAAAAGGTGCACATAGAGCGAGAGCAACATGAATTTTAAAATTTGAGCGGTCCATTCAGAAGTCTCACAACAGCAGGAAATAAGTTTTCTTGAATTTATGGGTCCCATTCGTTTAAGCTTTTGTTTCTTCTGCTCGACGGAAGAGGTTGGAACAGAATATGACTGGATGGGAGGGGTCTTTGATGACAATGTTAGCTGCTTTCCCATGACAGTGAGAAGTCTAGAAGGAGTCAATGGATGCCTTTACCTGTGTAATAGCAACCCCTACATTGTAAGGCAGTTTATTGTACTGCAGCACTTGCGGATAGTGGGGAGGCATGATTAGGCAGTATATAAATGTAGGCAAAAGTGAGGACTGCAGATGCTGGAGATTAGAGTCATGATTAGAGTGGTGCTGGAAAAGCACAGCAGGTCAGGCAACGTCCGAGGAGCAGGGAAATCAAGGTGGAGAGACCTCTCCCAGGCTTCCGACCTCATTCCTGATGAACAGCGTATGCCTGAAACGTCATTTTCCTGCTCCTCGGATGCTGCCTGACCTGCTGTGCTTTTCCAGCACCACTCTAATCTTGAGTATATAAACACAGCTGTCTTTGCTGACTCTATGACAAAGCTCTGCTTCTCTGTATTTACAAACTCCTTGTTTCCTTATCTGCTAATACTTCAGTGTGACTCAGCTCTTTCCATTCCTTAAGATGAAGTTCCCAGAATGTTTAACCCCATTCTGCAGATGATTTATTACCCACGTTATATTTGCCTCCAGTCTGGGTGCTTCAGAGTATAAATAGATACGTTTTAATCGCTATCCCACTAATAACAACCTAACAGGGTGTGATTCCAGCCCAGAGGGCTTGTTTTATGCAGTAAGATTATCTTTGTTCCAGCAAAGGCAGATGGGAATAACTACAGCTGCATGATGTCATCTGACTATTACCTCTTCTTTTGTTTTTTTTGGTTTTAGAAGATCAAAGAGGGACCAAAGTAGTGATTGCAAAATGGGCTTTTGCATAATACAGATGTCACACCCCTCATCACAAAGTTAAAAATCACACAGCACCAGGTTATAGTCCAACAGGTTTAATTGGAAGCGCTAGCTTTTGGAGCAACGCTCCTTCATCGCCTGATCATCACCATCACAACCACCTGATGAAGGAGCGTCGCTCCGAAAGCTAATGCTTCCAATTAAACCTGTTGGACTATAACCTGGTGCTGTGTGATTTTTAACTTGGTACGCCCTGGTCCAACACCGTCATCTCCAAATCATGATGACCAACGTCACAGCTTCTCTGGATCCATGATGTAGAGGAGTTGGTGTGGTCCTGATGACTGTTGTTCCAAGTCACTCTCTCTCTGTTGGTCTTGCCTCCTGAAAGGTGTGTGAAATCAAACTCTACTCCAGCCCTCATGCAGAGAACGGGGGACTGTTTTTGGCCCTTTATTCCAGGAAATACACTCCAACATTGGAGACTGTCTAATGAAGAGAGGTTGAGTAGGTTGGGCCAGTACTCGTTAGAGTGTAGAAGAATGAGAGTCAACCTCATTGCAATGTGTGTGTGTGTGTGTGTGTGTGTGTGTCACATCATCTCAGAATAAGACGCCACATAGTTAAGGCAGAGATGAGGAGGAATCTCTCAGAGGGTGGTGAATCTGTGGAATTCTTTACTGTTGGGGCTGGGTTGGTAAGTAATATTCAGGGCTAATACAGGACAGATTTTTTAATCAGTAAGGGAATCTAGGGTTATGGAGGGAAAATGGGGTTCAGAATTACCAGATCAGCCATGGTCTCGTTGAGCAGTAGAGCAGAGGCAATGGGCTAAGTGGCTTACTTCGAGTCATAGTCATACACAGCATGGAAACAGACCCCTTGGTCCAACTCGTCCATGCTGACCAGATACCTAGTATCCAGTACCATTTGTAAGCATTCAGCCCAAATCTCTGTAAACCTTTCCTAATCATCTATCCATCCAGATGCTTTTAAATGTTGTAATTGTGCCAGCCTCCACCACTCCCTCTGCAGCTCATTGCATAAGCACACCACCCTTTGCATGAAAATGTTGCCCCCAGTCTCTTTTAAATCTTCCTTCTCTCAGTCTAAACCTATGCCCTCCCGCTTTGAAGTTGCCCATCCCACAGAAAAAGACCTTGTCTATTTATCCTATCAATGTCCCTCGTAATTTTATAAACCTCTATAAGGTCACCCCTCAGCCTCCAGCAGTCCAGGGGAAACAGCCCCAGCCTGTTCAGCCTCTCCCTATAGCTGAAATCCTCCAATCCTGGCAACATCCTGATAAATCTTTTCTGAACCCTTTCTTTGCTCCTATGTCTTTCATTCTTGTTGATAGAATGCTCGAGAGAAATGCAGCATTCAAGCAGGCATAGTGTTCTTAGTAATACCAGCGTAAGACACAAATATTTGGTCTAAGTGCCCATGATGTTGGACCTGTAACTCCCAGTCATAGGGTCTCAGTTGAACATCATTTCCCAAAAACACGCACTCCTGAGAGCGCAGCGCAGGAGTGTCAGCTGAACCTTGGTGTCTGGAGTATGTCCATCAGCGCTATCTGTGGCCGAATGGTCACTTGATATTACTGTGGTCCTCCACTCCGAATCCTTATTCAGCAGCTTCATGGTAATTTGGAGATCCTTTGTTTCGGTGTTGTTCTGAACAGCAGGCCAACCAATTACCTTACTGCTTTTCAGCAGCTTGTACAAAGGATATTTCTGTAGCGCACGCTGAGAATATTACTCGCGTCAATTATACTTCGGGGATTACACTTTGCAGATATACATAAAATTCTGCAGCATGGAACGGATTGAGTGCAATCCATAGCTCTCTCTCATCAAACGCTAACAAGACACTGTGCCCTGTCTAACCCTGCACTCTGCCTTTGTGTTCGGCACATGTAATTGCAAAGTTGTTAAAAATTCATTTTCACTGCTCAGTGCAATTTTTCTCATACTTTCTGCTTCTTTAGTTGGTATGTTGAATAAACAGAGCTGAACCTTGCCCCCTGCAATTTAATGTGTCTAACTTAAATTACTAAGCATGGGGTTTAGGCAGCCCGATCTGCATTCAAATCACTGGAGCAAAAAAAAATCCCCAGATTTAACCTTTTATTCTTCAGACACACACCTGAAATCTTCTTTGCAGATGGTACAGAAACAGGCCATTGAACCCAACTTTGCTTCTGTTCATTGCAAACCTCCTCCCCCGCTGTTTCTTCAAAGCACATCAATATGTCCTCCCTCCCACCCCCAATTTTGGGGTGGCACGCTGGCTCAGTGGTTAGCACTGCCTCACAACACCAGGGTCCTGGGTTTGATTCTGGCCTCGGGTGACTGCGTGGAGTTTGCACATTCTCCCTATGTCTGCATGGATTTCCTTCGGGTGCTCTGGTTTCCTCCTCGCAGTCCAAAGATGTGCAGGTCAGGTGAATTGGCCATGCTAAATCACCCATTGTGTCAGGTGCATTCGTCTGAGGGAGATGGGAGTGGGTGGGTTACTCTTCGGAGGGTCAGTGTGGACTGGTTGGGCCGAAGGGCCTGTCCCTGCACTTTAGGGAATCTAATCTAATCAACTTTGTCTCACTTCCCCTGAAATGCATCCATATGATTGCCTCAGCTGTGTAAGTTTGACATTCCGAAATCTCTCCCGACAAAAGGAAAAGGTTTCTCCTGCTTTAGTGGTGGGATTCATGTATGGTCATCTTTTACGGATATGGTCCGTTAGGTTTTGATCTTTCTCAGTGGACTTATTTTTTCCTTGCCTCCTTTCCTCCAACCCCATAATTTTCAAGACCTCCCATTGGATCACCTTAATTCCTTCAGTTTTTAAAGAGAAAAGATTGCGACATATTGGAGCTTTCTGATGGGGAAAAGCTGTCAGTTCTGGTATTTGTATTGGCATAATGCTGAAGATAAATGAAAGTACCCACATCCAAAAATAAACTCCAATGAAAATCCAACATTCCTTTTTATTTGTACCAATTCTCTACCTACGTCTGTGGAACCTCAGGTAGAATAACACATTTTTTAAAGAAAAGTTGTGTAACGTTCTCTTGGCAAAAATTGCAATTGTTGCTGCAGTTTAATCATGTCAGAGTATTTACATACTATATATGAAAGGGATCCTACCTTGATAATCCTCTGAATCCAACCACACCTCTTGATAATTTACTGGAGTTTGTGATTGTTCAGTGAAATGCTTCAAGCAAACAGGCCCAACCCTCCATCTCCTGAAGCAGGTTGGTTCATAAGGCCATAAGGAATAGAAATAGGAAGAGGCTCTTCAGCCTCTCGATTCTGCTCCGCCATTCAATAGGATCATGGCTGATCCAACATTCCTCACATCCACTTTTCAGCTCTTTCCCCGTAACCCTTGACTTCCCAACTGATTAAGAATCTCTCTGTCTCAGCCTTAAATATACATAAAGACTCTGCCCTCACAGCTTTCTGTGACAAGGAGCTCTAAAGACTCTCAACCCCCTGAGAGAAGGAATTCCTTCTCATCTGAGTCTTCAATTGGTGCCTCTTTATTCTGAGACTACCCCTCTGGTCCATGAGGGGAAACACCTTCTCTGCATTGACTCTGTCAAGCCCCTTCAGAATCCTATATGTTTCAACGAGACCACCTCTCATTCTTCACAACTCTAGGCAGGAGAGTCGCATCGTGTTTGGCCTTTACTCAGAAGACATTCCTTCCATACCAGAAACTATCCTAGTGAATCTTCTCTGAATTGCGCCCAATGAAATTATAGTTTCCTTTAAATAAGGAGGTCAAATACTGCTCACATACTGCAGATGTGGTCTCACCAGCATCTAGTACAGTGGTAGTAAGACTTCCTGACTCTTCTATTCCAAACCCTTTGAAGTAAGGGCCAACATTTCATTAGCCTTCCTGATTACAGCTTTGCTTAATCTGCCAATCCCACAAGATGTGAGTGACACACTAAAGCAATGAAAGCAATTTTGTTGCAGTTGTGCAAGGTCTTGATGAGACAGCAGCTGGAGTATTGTACATGGGCGGAGTACAATAAAGGTTGGTCAGATTGATTCTTGGACTGGCAAGACTAACGCATGAAGGGAGTCTGGCAAGGTTAGGACAATATTCACTGGAGTTTAGAAGGGTGAGGGGCGTTACAAAGAAATCTAACCTAAACGCTAACATGACTAGACAGGATACATGAAGGAAGGATTTCCTTAATGACCGCAGAGTCAAGAACCAGGGGGTGACAGTCTTAGGAAACAGGGTAGCCATTTTGGGCTTCACCCAGGAATCTGTGCCACAGAAAGTGGTTGAAGGCAAACAATGAATGTTTGCAAAAAGGAGTTAGATATAATTCTTCAGGCTAAAAGACTGAAAGGACATAGGGAGAAATTGAGAACAAGGGACTGAGTTAGATTATCAGCTGTGATCATACAGAATGACAGAGCAGCCTTGATGGGCCAAATGGACTGCTCCTGCTCCTATTTACTTGGCTTTTCTCTCTGTCCCTTTGTACAGAGTTAATTTTAACATCATCATGCATTGGCCCTCTGTTTCATGACCCCCGATGACCGCTTGTAGAAATGTCTCTCATCATTTTTGTGAAGGGAGAGCGTGGGTGGAATGAAGGTGCAGAGGCAATAAAGTTTGAAAGCAAATATTCAGAGCTTTATCTCTTTGAAACCTAGTTGTATTGAAGGCGTTGTATCATCTCTGTTGGATAACAATCAGACAGTTTTCCCACCCTTACAGAATCACCATGGAGGCTTCACTCATTGAAAGTTAATCACTCGGATACCGCTGAGATAATCCATTTACGGAAGCAAAATTGTCTCTTTTTTTCTGTTCAAACATACATTAAACCTTTGTAATAAATCCACTTCCTCCAGGACAAAGTAAGCCACTTGATTAGCATCCAATTCCACCCCATAAGCATTCACTCACTCCACCACCAATGCACGTCTCCCAGACACACCACAGTGACTCCCCCAGGCTCCTACCTACTACAAGGAGATAGACATCAGACTTAAGGGATCAATGCTGGTCCCTCTCCTCATCAAACAGCATTCTGACTTGCCTCAGAGTAAAAACCAAATTGCAGGTGCTGTAAATCAGAAACAAAAACAGAAGTTGCTGGAAAAGCTCAGCAGGTCTGGCAGCATCTGTGGACAGAAATCAGAGTTAACGTTTCGGGTCTGGTGACCCTTTACTCAGATCTCAAACTTCCTCGGAATGATGGTGTTATTCCTCCATGGGTTCATGTCCTTGAACTGCTTTCCTCGCAGCACTCTGGGTGTCCCCAGGCCTGATGGCCTCTGCAGTTTACTGAGTAAAAAATGAGGTCTGCAGATGCTGCAGTTTACTGTCAACTTCTGCGATGCAGTTGGGTGTTGAGCAATAAATGGCTTCCCAGCAATGTCCATATCTCAGGAATGAAGACAAAAGGGATTTGTTGTTTTTTTTTAACAGGACGGGTCTTTCGATGGATGGATGAGGAAGGTCATGAGGGAAAATCTCCAGGAGTACAGAGTTGGCCATGTGGTAATACAAACCAGACAGCGTAGGCAGGCTGAGGGAGCAAGTTATCCCAGGCATGGTCTATACTAGATGGTGTTCAACCTATTGGACTCATGGAAATTGAATTGTTAATAAAATAACACAGCACAGATGGAGACCATTCAACCCATCCTGGCTGTGCTGGCCCTTCAGAAGAGCTCTCCAATTTGCCTCTGCTCAACAATATTACAGATCTGTTTGCAATTCTCTTACTATTTAATCTCTTTCCACTTCCCTTTCAGTCAGCCCGTTTCAGAAGGCAGCAACTTGCTCTGCTCTTTAAAACAAATGCTCTCAATATTGTCCCTGGTTCTTCTGTCAATCACCTTAGATCTTTCCCCTTTTTCTCCTGACCATCCTGTCAGTGGAGACAGTTGTTTTGCATGCACTCCTTGTGGCCTGTGAGTTCTGCTTTTCTCTTTTCATTTTCCTCGCTGCGCATCTCAATTCAAGGTTCTGTTCACTGCAGCCCGTAGCAAACAGGCGAAGGGCTTTGCTGGTAACTGTACACAATCGCAAGCCTGTTAGTTAGTGTTAACATGGCACCCCCGCAGTTTGGAACAATTCGCTAATCCTCTTTCTGCTAAGTAAGAGGGCTTAATGACTCCCCTAGCAGGGAGCGTGCATTGCGCTGTGGAGAACGGTGTATTGCAGCTGTCAGCTTCCTTCCCCCTTCCCCATCTAAGTGATAACAGTGTTTGACAAGAGCAGGTGCTCCGATATGGAGCCACCTGTGTGCATTTACTGAATTGAGTTGGCTGCAAGTGTAGCAAAATGTGCAAATAACATTGAAACGTGACTGCAGGAACCTGAGGCTCCTCATACCTGATATAAGTGTGATGCACTTGATGTCGAGTGGGCATCAACCAACATGAAGCACTTGTGAAGTGGTGCTGCCGTGAGGAAAATTATAGCAGCCTATGTGTGGACAGCAAGCTCCCATAAACAGGAATCCAATAAATGGCCTGCTTTGGTGATGCTGGTTGTGATCTGAGGGCATGTCTTATGGACAAAGGTTGAGGGAGCTAAGGCTTTTCTTATTGGAGCAAAGAAGGGTGAGATGCTACTTGATAGAGGTGTCCGAGATGATGGGAGGCTTAGATAGAGTGAATAGTCAGAGATTTTTTTTTCCCCAGGACGGAAGTGGGTCTCTGGAGGAGGCATAATTTTAAGGCAATTAGAGGAAGGTTTAGGGGAGATGTCAGAGCTAGGTTCTTCCAGCTCACTGCCTTTATTTCTGATGAAGGGCTTTTGCCCGAAACGTCGATTTTGCTGCACTTTGGATGCTGCCTGAACTGCTGTGCTCTTCCAGCATCACTGATCCAGAATCTGGTTTCCAGCATCTGCAGTCATTGTTTGTACCTCTTTACACAGAGAGTCAGAGTGGTGGGTGTGTGTGGAATGCACTGCCAGCGGTGTTGGTAGCCTCAGAGACATTAGGGACATTTAAGCGACTTTTGGATAGGCAAATGGATAATAGCAAAATGAAGGGTATTTCGGTAAGTTTGATCTTAGAGTAGGATAAGAAGTCGGCACAATGTTAGGAGCCAAAGGGCCTGTACTGTGCTGTACTGTTGGGTATTCTGTGTTGGCCCAGACCTTGGAAAGGGCTCTCCTCACTACCTATTTCCAAAATGCTGTTCAGGGATCGCTTGTGCTGTTGGTTTAATGCCTCAGTTGTAAAGCAGAGCTTCTGCCAGTGCAGCACTCCCTTCCAACTGTGAGCAGAATCGATCCAGACAGCGGAGTTAACCTGGCAGAGCTAGGACGACAGTTGGACACACTGAGTCACGGCTGATCCTCTTTTTGTTTAAAAGAGAAACAATTGTTTTAGCTGGACCTGCGCTGTGAGCGGGAGGTGGTGTGGGGCTACCAGCTCCCGTATCTTTGTTTAAATCCTGCTCAGATTGAACGGTTGTCTGCTAGGAGGGACAATGGCACATTGTGTGCAAGGTCTGCTTTCAAATCAGAATAATAGTGGTTTCTGTGTCGAGGAACCCAGCTTGTGAATGAATGCATGTTCCTCTTTTGAAGGGTTAGTCCCTTGGTTATAGACAATACCCTGCTTGATCCTGTGGCTTCCTGCCCTTCAGTTTATTCTGTCACTGTTTGAATGCCGTGAAACTGGTGGTTCAGCAAAAGCAGGTTCATAAATTTTTGTAAACAAAGTGCTTTTGAGGCAACATTCTCCTGTTCGGGACTCAGTATTTACCAATGCTGCATCTTTCACAGCAGGGCTAGAGCAAGCTAATCCACCTCAACAACAACTTACGTTGTGCCTTTATGTAGCAAAAGGTCCCAGGGTGTTTCCACGGAGCACTATCAAGTTAAATTATGCTCTGAGCCACATTATTCAGGGTGAGGAAGGTCGGGGAAAGAGGGGTAGAAAGTCGGAGAGATTTAGGGAAAGCATTCTAGAGCTCAGACCCCAGGCAATTTAGCACACAGTCTTTAATACAAATCTATAAAATAGGAACAGAAGTAGACTATTCAGCCCTTCCAACCTGCCCTGCTGTTCATCAAGATCATGGCCAATCTGTTTGTTTTGAATTTCCCATCCCTATATCCTTCCGATAACTCTTGATTCTTGTTCAGCAAGGGCATCATTCATCATCCACCTTAAAAAATACTCATTAAACTGTAATATCGCTTTTATTAATTGAACTGACTTCATCTCTGATTCATTCCACCTTCTTTGTTGATTTACATTTAGATTACTTACAGTGTGGAAACAGGCCCTTCGGCCCAACAAGTCCACACCAACCCAGACCCAGTCTTTTACACCTTCACCTAACACTACGAGTAATTTAGCATGGCCAGTTCACCTGGCCTGCACATTTTTGGACTGTGGGAGGAAACCCATACAGACCACAGGGAGAATGTGCAAACTCCACACAGTCAGTCACGTGAAGCAGGATTTGAACCCAGGTCTCTGGCGCTGTGAGGCAGCAGTGCTAACCACTGTGCCACCATGGCTTTTTTATTCCCTCACCTATAGTTTGCTAGTTTTTCTTTCCTTTCTGCCTTCTAATCTGAGGCAGTCAGTTCCAAAGTGGCACAACTTTCAGACAAAACCATAACCCAGGCCTTGGATAAGGGAAGTGAGTGAACTATCACCAGGTTTGTGGCTGTTACAAAATAGGTCGGAAGGCAAGTGGTGAGGATGAGAGAAAGAGTCTGCAGAGGTGAACATAACAGGTAGAATACAATGTGGGAAAATCTGAGGCTATGCAGGAAGGGTAGAGGTCCCCAACTTCACAATCTCCATCCAAACCTGTGTAGCCTGACTCATACTGAGCTGTGTTTACCCCATGCCACCACGCTCACTCACCTACATTGGCTTCCCAGTCTGGCAGTGCCTCTGTTTTTAAATTCCAAACCCATGGACTTGCCCTGTCTATCTGTAATCTCCTCCAGCCCGGCCATCCAAGATATCTGCACTCCTCCAAGTCTTGCCTCTTGCACATCCCTGATTTTAGTTGCTCTATCATTGGTGACCCTGACTTCATATACCAAGTTCTAAGCTCTGGAGTTTTTTTTTCCCAAAACCCTTCTCCTCTCTGCTCCCTGTCCTCCTTTCAAGCAGGTCCTTAACGCCTCCATCTTTGATCACCTCTCCTCATATCTCTGTGTGACTCACAGTCGAAGTTTGTGAGCTACCTGGAGTGTATTCAAGGTGCACTGTACAACCCACAGTTGTATTTGAAGTGCTCCAGGCCAGGTATTAGTGAGCTGCACTGTTCTAGCTGTCAGCCTGGTCATGCCTTGCTCTATCTAGGGGACATTCCCAAGTTCACTATTCCGAGCTGCAGTGCACAGAACACCATTTCACCTCATGTCCGAATGAACGACCATGATAGTGGAGAAGAATTATAACCATGAATAACCTTCAAATGGTGCTTAAATCTGCCAGCACCAGGCTCACATCATTCAAGGGCAATAATACTGGGAGGTCCCTTCTTCCTTGTAAAAACTTTTCTAAGCAAATTGTTGGATTCAAGGACCATAACCAAAGGTTACCTCTGGACTATATTCTCAGTGCTTGCTGCAATGCTGCAGTCCTCTCTTTCTCCTTTTTTGCCCGGACATCTGACCAGAATTAGATTAGATTAGATTACTTACAGTGTGGAAACAGGCCCTTCGGCCCAACAAGTCCACACCGACCCGCCGAAGCGCACCCACCCAGACCCAGAATGTAAAACGTCTGCACTAAGGATATCTAATCATCTTGAATGAGTGGATTGTCTTATGACAGACTGGTCTGTATCCTCTGGAGTTCAGAAGAGTCAGAGACGACTGAATTGAAACATGTGAGATCCTGAGGGGATGTTGAACAGATGTTGAACAGATATTTCCTCTAATGGGAGAATCTAGAACTAGAATCATTGTTTAAAATTAAGAGTGCACATTTAAGATGAGAGACTTTTTTTTATGTGAGAGGTTCTTGAGTCTTTGGGATTCCCTACCTTAAAAGGCAGTGGGTGCAAAATCTTTCAATATTTTTAGGGCAGAGGGACATAGATTCTTGTTCACCGAGGGAGGTGGGGGAAGATTATCAGGGGATAAATATGAAGGAATGTAGAGATGAGATTGAAATGTGTACATGAACAAGAAGGGGTGAGGGGGATATGGGCCAAATGCTGGTAAATGGGACTAGATTGATTTAGGTTATAGGTCAGCATGGATGATTTGGACTGAAGGTTCTGTGTTCGTGCTGTACAACTCTATGACTTTATGACTCTAAATCTGATTGGTCATGGTTCTGTCGATTGGCCGACTCCTGTGCTGTGTTTGTGTGTCTGTGCTGTGCTGACAAGCTCGGGAGGGATTGGTTCTCTCACGCTCGCTGTTGGAAGGACAGTTGTGAGGTGGCAACTCATGCCTTTTGAAGTTGCAGTACAGGACACGCTACTAAAATCTGAACACTTTCCACTTGTAGTTTAAACAGTGAACAATTAACCCATCGTGACCTTCCTTCAGTGTTGGAAGTACAGCAGCTCATGAATTCAAATGAATGGAATATGCATGGAATATCAGATTGCCCAAGCTGTTGGTTACCTGCCTGGATAGCTCACTCACATTTTGTGGCTCTGCATCATTTATTCATTTCATTGTGTTCATGATAATTGCTTTGGCATGTCTTGTACAACCTTAAAGGTAGCATTTACCTTAAAAGTTTTCTGGCACCCTTCATTGTTACTGGGTTCAGTCACCAACACTCCCCTCTCGCCCCCTTACCCTTTAGTCACGTGTAGAATGTGGCTGCCCAAGATTTATTTCCCGTCCCTAGTTGCCCTTGAGAAGGTTGGGGTGAGCTGTCTTCTTGGCAATGCCCTGAAGGAGGGAATTTCAGGATTTTGACCCAATGACAGTGAAAGAACAGCGATATATTTCCAACTCTCACACCACACACACACACATGCGCGCACACACACACATTTAGGAGCAGCTATTAGACTGATGAATGGACTAACTTCAAATAACATGGACCTTGATCTTGCTTAGCACAGGGCCTGGGTGATGTAACTTGGGTGCCTCTGTCTATTTTCTTTTCACCCTATGATTCACCTTTGTTTACTATGATCTGCCTGTATGGCTTGCAAACAAAGCTTTTCACTGCACTTGGGTACATGTGACAGTAAGTAAATAATAGCGAATGGCTTGGAGGGGAACTTGCAGGTGTTGGTGTTGCGATGTGTCTGCTGCCCTTGTCCATCTGGAAAGAAGTGGTTGTGGTTTTGGAACATGCTGTCGCAGGATCATTGGTGAATTTCTGCAGCACATCTTGCAGATAGTTCACACTGCTGCTACTGAGTGTCAGTGGTAGAGGGAGGGGCTGTTGTGAATGTGGTGCCGATCAAGTGGGCTGAATGATGTCAAGCTTCTTGAGTGTTGTTGGAGCTGCACCCATCCAGGCAAATGGGGAGTATTCCATCACACTCCTGACTTATGCCTTGTGGGTTGTGGACAGGTTCTGAGGTGTTAGGAGGTGAGTTCCTCACTGCAGTATTCCTAGCCTTTGACCTGCACTTGCAGCTACTGGGTTGATGTGGCAAGTCCAGTAAAGTTTCTGGTCAATGGTAACCTCAAGGATTTTAATAATGCCAGATTTACTGATGGTAACACCATTGAGTGCCAAGAGGCAAATATTTCTTGCCACTTGTCAGTTCAACTCTGGATATTGTCCAGATCTTGTTGCATATGAACACAGACTGCTTCAATATCTGAGTCGTCACAAAAAAAATGGTGCTGAACATTGTGCAGTCATTGGTGAAACTCCCCACGTCTGCCCTGATGATGGGAGGCAAGTCATTAATGAAGCAGTTGACGATGTTTGGGCCTAGGCCACTACTCTGAGGAACTGTTGCAGAGGTGTCCTGGAGCTGAGATGACTGACCTCCGACAACCATCTTCCTATGTGCCAGGCGTGATTGCAACTAGCAGAGAGTTTTCACCCTGATACCCATCGATTCTAGTTTTGCTAGGGCTCCACGATGCCACACTTGGTCAACTGTGGCCTTGATGTCAAGGACTATCACTCTCACCTCGCCTCTGCTATCCACCTTCTTTGCCCATGTTTGAACCAAGGCTGTAATGAGGTCAGGAGCTGAATGGCCCTGGTGGAACCCATACTGGGCGTCACTGAGCAGGTGCTGCTTGATAACACTGTTAACCATCTCTCTAGTTCCCCTTTGCACTTCCACCTGTTATTTGTTGATACATAATGTTAACCTGGAATAATACTGTCAGATACACCGCAACAAGAGGGTGGTCAACAATTAGGCTGAATGGGTGAGCTTGTGTAGAATGTAGAACGTGGAATTGGCCTAATTAGTCTACTTTGGTACTTTCACTCCAACTCTGCTTCCTTTCTTCATGTAACTCTATCAGAATGCCCATCTACACCTTTATTCCTTGTGTATTTATTTAGCTTAAATTTGTCTGAGTTGTTTGCCACATCGAGATCACATGTTTGACATTGTGAGCTCAGTGGAACTGCAAATTCTTTGCTGATCTGAGCTAGCTTGCCTTGGGACCCACAAATATCAGCTGTTCCTGTGACATGTGTGTGTTTAATCCTCATTCCCAGCTCTTCGTTGGTGGCCTCCCTTTTGCTGCAGGTGCATTGTGGGTTGACTCCATTTTACTCCTGCCCAGCTGGCTAAAGACACAAAGTCTACTTCTCCCTCTTTGTACAGGGGGAATTGTAGCTAGAATGTTGGCTTTTCCTCTCTCTCGCTTTCTGTCTCGGTGTGATATGTGCTGCTCCGTGTCTGAGAGTTCTAACGGGAGGAGGAGTAATCCCCATCCCCGCTCACTGACCAAGAACCACTCCTGGACTGGTCACTTGTTAAGCTGAGTTGGAAAATGCTTGGCCAGTCCCTTTCCCAGCTGTGGGAGGCTACGTTTGCTCACTGGATGCTTGCGAATGGGACCCAAGTGGTTACTTCTGAAGTGCTCGCATTCTGAACAGCTCTAACTTAGTTCACAAGGGAAAAAAAAAATCTGCAATACCTGTATTTTTTTTCTCTATTGTTGTGTCATTCCATCAAAAGTGAGAAGTTATGTTTTTACACGTACCCATTAGCAACTCATTTGAGATTATTAATGCTTTCCTGTTTCCCTGCAATGACATCACACTGGTTGCTATGCCCCGGCTCCACTTTATAAACAAGTAGAAATGTTAACTTGTGTGGGCTTATCTGAGATTCTGTTTCGTTATCGCAGGAATGAATGGGTTTGCAGGAACTGGGTGGTGCTGTGCATTGGAAACTGGCCTTACCTCCTAATGGTACCTCCCGGCCTAATTGATTGTGACCCAGTCGCCCTTTGCCACCTGCCCGTGGATGAGCTTGGGAAATCTCCATCAGTTCTGAGTGAGCCCACCCCAGTGCCTCATACCTGCCTCGAAGATTGACTCAATTGACTGAGAGTCCCTTGGAGGGTGAAGCAGAGTGGGCAGCAGAGGGGAAGTGGGTGGACTTTCTCCTGGTAATGCAAATGGGAGCCTAGTGGTTACAGAGATATCAGAAGGGGAAAGTCAATTAGGAGCAGAGCGCATAGGAAGACAGTGCACACAAGGACATCCAAAATTCCTCTGTGAATGCTAACAAGGAGAAGTAGAGACACCACAAGAGGAATTCGGGCATGGAACCAGGGGCATAGTTGAGGTACTAAGTGAGTATTTTTGAATCTGTGTTTACCAATGGGTGTTGCCAAAGTTAGACGTGCTTCCTTGGGTCAAACAACACTGTCAGTGTAATAAGATCTGAGTCCTGCCCCATATAATAGCCCCATAGAGTATTTAACTCAAAGAGGGCTTCTTGTTGAAATTTCTTAACAACACTTGAGGATGTACACTTTTATGGAAAAATGCAGTCCTTTGGGCCATTGCCTTTGTGTCACTGAAAGTACGCCACTTCCTTCACCCGTCCCTCTTTCTCCCACTCGGCCCGTGGCCTGGAACGATATGATATTTTAAGTGTTGATTAAAGGTTATGAGGTTTCCTGCCTCAACCACCCTCCCAGGCAGTGCATTGCAGACCCTCATGGCCTTCTGTGTGTGAAAGACTTCCCTCAATTATAAGACAGAAGATCTTAGACTGAATTCTCTGCTTCACATGACACGACATGACACTGTAGCATGGCCAACGGTACAATTCATTGGATTGTGCCAATTGTCGGTGA
This sequence comes from Hemiscyllium ocellatum, assembly GCF_020745735.1. Classification (NCBI taxonomy): domain Eukaryota; kingdom Metazoa; phylum Chordata; class Chondrichthyes; order Orectolobiformes; family Hemiscylliidae; genus Hemiscyllium; species Hemiscyllium ocellatum. The sequence continues at coordinate 107,954,588 of NC_083409.1, forward strand.
AGGGTCGGCATCTTTATACTAGAGTGTCACGATGTAAACTTAAATGGACACAGCTTTGCTGGATTGTGTGGTCGTCCAGTGAACGTGGAGGTAAATGTGATTAAAGCTGTTAAAGAGGAGGAAACTGGCTGTAGGTTCAGTTGGTAAGTCACCGAGATCAGGTGAATTATTTCTGAAGATAATGACGGAACTACCTTAGCGTTATCTTCCAATTTTCTTTAGATATGGGGCAGGGGACATAGAGGACTGAAGAATTACAAGTCATGGAGTCTACAGCACGGAAACAAACCCTTTGGTTGAACCAGTCCATCCTGAACACAATTCCAAATTGAACTGGTCTCACCTGCCTGCTCCTGGCCCATATCCTTCCTCTTCATGTCTACACAAAGGACAGGATAAGCCCAGCAATAGGCACCAGTCATTTTAATTTCAGTGGTAAGAAAAACCTTCAGGGATAATAATCCAGGGCAGAATTATCATTTACTGGAGTACATTTAGATTAGGCTGATGAAAAGAGGGTGGAGTTTTGTCAGTGTTATTTTAACTGACCTGACTGAGTTGTTTGATGAGCTAACAGAGGGTTGATGAGGTAATATGATTGTTGTGGTGTATATTGATTTCCTAAAGGCAATTGGCAAGATGTCTTACAGCAGATGTGTCAGCAAAACTGAAGCCTGTGGAATTAAAGGGGTATAGCAGCATGGATATCAAGTTGGAGGAGGCAGAAGAAGCAGAGGTAGGTAGTGCAATCGATAAGGGTCGAAGTTTGTTCTGTCCTGTCCTGTAAGCTGACTAACTTCCTGGGCTTTACCAATCTCCAGAGAGATGGCTCCATCTCTGCAGACAGCCATACCATGTTTTACGTAGGGGTCAGAGAGTTTGGAAGTCTGATGGGGTTTGGCCTCTGAAATTGAGGGTGGCACTTTAAGGTCATGATGGTGTCTTTGCCTGTTCAAGGAAGAAGGAAAGTGGGGTGGGGTAGGAGCTTCAATGTGACTCTGGACTTGGTATCTAGATTATTGATACAGGTAGCTCTTCTATAAGGCAATGGTTGTGTTCTTTTGCAACTGTGCATTGTAGAACAATTGCGATTTAGAAACGGCACTTAAAGTGTTGGCGATGTAATCTCGTTACAGCCAACGCATGTTTTACAAGTTTGCGCTTTAGAAACAGCGTCTCCAATTCATCAATTGCATTACAGCGAGTTTGCGTTAACACATTGTAGCAGAGCGAATCTGCATATAAAGTATTAATTTTTACGAGGAGTTGCAATAATGAATTGCAACTTTGTGGTGTGGTCAATAATGTGTGTACCTGGAACAAAAAGGGCTTGTGTAAATCACCCAAAAAGCAAGACCCCTGCCATTTATCCAACCTCTCAGTTTGGTTCAGGTCAGTATGTACGGGATGGTTTGGGTACATGGACTTCAAATCCAAAACCCCCAACCAGAGCGGTCACTTCTTCATGAAAGGAAACCAGGGTCTAAGGAGATAGGGGAAGGAGACTAGGCCTGACCAAAGTAGCATCAGCTGTACAGCCTGAGCATAAAACCATCATAAGATCAAAAGGAGTAGAAGGAGGCCATTTGGCCCACCAAGCCTGTTCGGCCAATCAGTGCGATCGTGGATTGATGTGATTTGAAATTGCATCTTCCTGCCTGTCCCCTTTAAACCTTGATTCCCTCATCAGCAAAAAATCTGTCGAACTCAGCCTGGAATATTTTCAATGACCCAGCCTCTGCTGCCTACTGTGGATGTGAATTTCAAAGATGAATGAAGCCTGAGGGAAGAAATGTCTTCTCACTTTTTGTCTCAAATGACAGACTATCTTTAAGTTGTGCCCCTAACCATCCCAAACATTCTAGTGTCTCCCACACGTGAGGAAACATCTGCTCAGTGAGCACCGTGCCGAGTCTCGTATGGTCAACAAAATGTCCTCTCATTAAACATCAAACATTCAGCTTTCAATCTTTCCCCAGAAGGTAACGCTTTATCCAAGAATCAGGGAATTTCTTGCAGGAGTTGGAGAGTTACAGTCAGTGATATTACTGATTGTGAGTAAGGTGACACTTAGTGCGTTCCCATCTGGCAGTAAAAAGAATGAGTTGTAGGGACAATCTGTTGCATTACTGTCACGATTAATTCACATAGCTTCAGATAATAGTACATAACTCGAGGGAACTTCACCGTGATAAAATATTGTTCATTACAGCTGTGTAAGCGGATGTTCCTTTACCTGTGAACAGTCCACTCCAACCAATTTTTGAAAGTTCTTGTCTCATCCCATTGAAATTTGCCTTACTCCAATTGAAAGCTTTATTTTTTTTTCATGGAAACCTATCTTTTTCCACAACTATTTTACACCAAATAGAGTTCTGATCACGAGACCCAAAGTGTTCCCGTACTATCACTTCAGTGACTTGCCTTGCCTTATTTCCCAAGAAAAGATCAAGTTTTACACTTTCTCTAGTAGGAGCATTTACACATTGATAAAGAAAATTTTCTTCAAAACATTTAATTGTTGCCGCTGGCAATGATTTTCTGGGTGCAAATTGGTTGCAACCGTGACAAAAAGTTCAAAACGGCCAAGTTATGTCTGAGATTGTGAAAAGCACAAACACAGCCAGAAACCCTAACCACCTTACCATTCATCAAGGAAGTTTCAGAAATGACACCAGACTACTAAGACCCCTCGGAATCCTAGTAGCACACAAACCCACCAACACTCCCAAACAAAAACTAACAAACTTAAAAGACCCAGTACATCCCATGGACAAAACCAACGTCATCTACAAAATTCCATGCAAGGACTACCACAAACACTACGTAGGCAGAAAGTTAGCCACCAGGATACACGAACACCAGCTAGCCACTAAAAGACACGACCCTCTCTCCCTCGTAGCCCTACACACGGATGAAAAAAGCCACCATTTCGACTGGGACAACACATCTATCCTGGGACAGGCTAAGCAAAGGCATGCCAGAGAATTCCTAGAGGCCTGGCACTCCAACCACAATGCCATAAACAAACACATAGATCTAGATGAAGGGGATTCCTGATGAAGGGCTTTTGCCCGAAACGTCGATTTTGCTGCTCCTTGGATGCTGCCTGAACTGCTGTGTTCTTCCAGCACCACGAATCCAAAAACATAGATCTAGATGCCGTTATCAACCCCTCAGAAAACAAACAGGAAATGACATCACCACAAACCCCAGGAACCCCATCCAGGAGAATGGAGTCGCCACTGATGATGTTATCTAGCCAGGTAATGAAACGTCTGGATATCAAACCTACAGCTCAGCGAGCAAATCTACACCCTAAACCTCAACCTGAGCTACAAACCTTCACAAACCTTGCAAAAGTATCTCACAAATGACGGTTCCTTATTTTATGTACAGTCAGTTCTTCTGTAACACAGTAGTTGCATTCTTGTGCAACTTCACCTTAAAGAAATATTGCATTTTGGAAACAGCGCCTTAAAGTGTTTGCGATGTAATCACATTACATAAAACGCACGTTTTAAAAGTTCGCGCTTTAGAAACAGTATCCCTGATTCGTCAATCACATTACAGCAAATTTGTGTTTATGAAACGCATTTTATAGCTGCATGACCTGTACCTTACCTGACCCATGAATGCCTGGGACTGACAGGCAAAAGAATTTGATTCTTTAGCACCCGTTACCATCCCAGAAGTTCGCCCCTCATGGGCTTGTAGGGGAAAAGGTTGCGACTTTCCACTGCATTAATGACTATCCTACATTCCAGCAGACAAACAGAAATTAATGTGTAGAACAGTCAGTCACAAAATAAATGACAAAGTGCCCCTCTCCTCTGAGCATCAGCAGCTCCCTGTAATTTGAAAATATTCACTTTGAATCTGATTTTCGCAGCCCAAATGAAATTACTTTTTTGAGCAATAACGGAACTGGCGTCAGGAATTCTCAGGAGGTCAGCGTGATTAAGGGAAGGGCGACGAGATTTAATGTGCTATGAAGAGCGGACCCAGTGTGATGGTGATCCCAGCAGATGGTTATGAAAGATTACCTGCCACTGTTGTGGGGTGTTCAGGTCAGGGGCTTGGAGGGTGATGAATTGAAATGGTCAGAATTTCTGGTCTCCAGGATAAGGCTGCTTCTTGAGAAGAGTTAACACATGATATCAGTTTTGTTGGTTGGTTATCACTGGACACAAAATGGTTACTGTGTCAGACGATGTGACTTTGAATAGGAGGAGGCCCTTTGGCCCTTTCAGTTTGTTCAGCTGCTATTCTCTGAGATGATAGGTCTTGTGACCTGGCCAGCCTTAACAGCTGCAGCCAAGAGCAGACATCATTTTGGAAGTGTGTTTGCAATGTTTCTGAGGTGTGTGGTACATTGCCTTGTGAATGTGAGGTCGCTTTTCACTAGCGTATTGTTTTAATTAGCATGACATCTGTTTAAGTTGTGATTTTTATCCCCTTTTTACTATATTATCCATGCACAATGCAGCGTGTGAGGGATAGTTACATCATGCAGTCTGAATGCAAAATCAACCATGTACAAAGTTACAGTCGTGGGTGATGGGGAAAATGCCCCATTGTTCCCTTCTGGCTGTCATATCGGTATGATTGGACATTCAGATTGGGGCCATAGCTGTGTGACAGGATGCCATAGAAATGTAAGACGGTCCACTCACAGAAAAAGCCCCTTCAGCCTATCAGCTCGGTGCCAATCAAAAACAAGCTGTTCTCATTCCATTTTCTGCACTTCCCCCAAAGCTTTTGTCATCACAAGTGCACAACTAAATACTTTTTCAATGTGATGAGTGTTTCTGCCTCTCCCACCCGTACAGGCAGCGAGTTCCTGATTCCCACCACCCCCTTGGTGAAAGAACGTTTCCTTGCATCCCCTTCTGATCCTGCCCCTTACCTTAGAAAAGATGACAATGTCAAAATCACTCTCTTGTAAAAGTAGTTTCAGAGTCATACAGCATGGAAACAGACCTTCCATGTCAACCAAGTGTCCCACACTTGGTCTCATTTGCTGGGGTTTGGCCCAGATCCCTCTGAACCCATATATTCCTATTCATGAACCTGTCCAAATTTAAATTTCATGTTGTAACTGTACCTGCATTTACCACTTCCTCTGGACGTTAGTCACACAATTGGTATTGGGCTCCGGCCAGCAACTTGTGGGTTTGGGTCCCAGTTCAGCACTTGCTCATAAAGGGCTGGACTGAAAACCACACCTAGTGCCCTGGTGCACAGTTGGAGGTGTCTGTGTTTGGTTTTGATGCTACATTAAGGGCACAGGTAACTATGAGAAATCACGGCTTATGGTACTATTTCAAAGCAGAAGTGAAGTCTTCTCTCTCTGTCACTCTGTCTCTGTCTCTGTCTCTCTCTCTCTCTCTATCTCACTCTCTTTCTCTCTGTCTCTCTCTACCCACATCCCAATCCCCACCCAAAACTAATATGTATCCTCCAGCAGCATTGTAAGAACAGATTGTTATCAGATTGCTATTTGTGGGAGCTTGAGGTTGGGAGTGTGGTGCTGGAAAGCACAGCAAGTCAGGCAGCATCCGAGGAGCAGGAGAATTGATGTTTCAGGCTGGATCCCTTCATCAGGAATGGAAGCTTGCTGTGTTATCTTTCCTATATTACACGAGGGATTACTCTTCACTGGCTTTATTGGGGAGACACTTTGGGACCTCCTGCTCTCGCAAGGTCTTTATAAAGTGCCCCTTTTTAAATTTGTGAAGACCCAGTGTTTGTCAGCTGTCTCCTGATGGAAGGTTTGTGGAAGACCTTCACTGTATAGCTCGTTCTATATTCCACAGGATCTGTCAAATCACAGCGTGGCCTTTCTCCAGTACTGGATTAGAGTGGTATAGTCAATGTTATCATGTGCCAATTTGAACACAGCAACATCCCACTCACAGCAAAGAGACCAGTTATTGAGGGATGTGCTGGTGTTGTGGATGTTTATCATCACTGAATGAATAATCCAGAGGCCCAAACTGTTGCTAAATCCTTCCGCAGCAGCTGGTAAAATTCAAATTAAAATGACAAGTCAGGAATTAAGCCAGTCACAGGAATGATGACCACAACCATGGGTGATGCCAAATCTTAATGGCTTCAGAAATGCTCTTTCGATTTATTTGCTGTCACATATATTTTGTTACAAAATGCAATGAAAAGTGTTGTATAGTGTCAACCACTTTCAGTGTCATCTTAAAATACAGAAAAATAAACTAAAGCATCAAATATAAAGACAGAAAAATGAAGAAATAAGATAAGGGTCTGAAAGAAATTTGCCATCCTTACCTATTTTGGATCAGCAGTGTGCTTGTCTGTCTCTCTATGACTCTTAATTGTCTTCAGAAATGGCCAAGCAAGCCAATCTGTGCAAAGGCAGTTAGGAATTGGCAATAAGTGCTGGCCTTCCAGTCACGTCCACATCGCATAAAACAATAACAAAGAAAAAAAAAAGTTTCTTCGTTGTGGGTCAAGGATTGATTGTTGGCCAATTATCAGCTTACTATCTTTCCTTCTGAAATAGCACCGTGGGATGTTTTACCTCCTCTTGAGAGGACAGGAAAAAATCTGTCCTGAAAGACAGACCCTCTCGAGACTGCAAGAGCCTTGCTGCATTTCTTTCACTTGCACATCCAGGTTTTAGTAACTGGGAGGTGCTGTCCCTCCTGGCTGACTGTAAAAGTGCGACCTTGCACGATAGCTGTCCAGAAAAGCACTGCAAAGTCTCCTGAGATCACTGTCCAGCATGTGACCTTCTACCAACGTCATGGAATAGGCCTCACCACCGTGTTTGTGGGATCTTGCTGTGTACCCATGGCCTTCTTAACAATGGCGGCTTGCACTTTGAAAAATGTCTCATTGGCTGCCGAGGTCCGTTTGAAGTCTCGAGGACACCAGTATGCAAGTTGGCGATGCTCCAGATCTGTAACTTGTTAATGAATCATGTCTCGCTCTACCCTGAGAAGCTGGATAGGTACTGGTGCATGTTTTCTGAATTCTGCACGGGAGCTAGCCTTGATATTAAATATTCCTCCAGTTTAATTAGACCATGTACAGTATTTAATATATCTGTCCATGTTCATTTGCTCCAATACACAATCCATGCAGCAATCAAAAGGTCAAATGCTAATTGATTCTGACATCTAAACAAATTAAGACAGCTCATCATAAAGCAAAACTTTGTTTAAATTTGATTGCACGCTCATTGTCGCACTGTAGGTGATCCATAGCAATGAACGACCTTCCTCTAACACCTTGCTCTGGAGACATGTTAAGCGGTGGGGAAAAGCATAAATTGCATGGGATATTATCATCGTGTTGTTGTTGCTGGGACCTTTACTGTATGCAAATTGGCTGCCTTGTCTCTTACAGTGACTGGATTTCCAAATTCAGTATGAAGTCACCCTCATCCCAATCTCTTATTTGAGAAGGGTAACTGGTGGTGAGCAGTTTTGGGTTCCATATCTGAGGAAAGCTGCACCCCCCCTTGGAGGAGACCCAGAGGAAGTTGACAAGAATGATCCCAGCAATGAAAGGCTTGTCATGTGAGGAGTGGTTGAGGACTCTGGGTCTGTACTCAGGAGAGTTTAGAATTTGAGTGGGGAGTTGATTGCAACTTGCAGAATACTGAGAGACCACGATAGAGTGGACGTGGAGAAAATGATTCCACTAGTAAGAGAGATAAGGACCCCAGAGCACGGCCTCTGAGTGAAGGGCTTACCCTTTAAAACTGAGATGAGGAGGAATTTCTTCAACCAGAGGGTGATAAGCTTGTGGAACTCATTGCTGCAGGGGGCTATGGAGGCCGAGTCATTGAGTGTGTTTAAAACAGGATAGGTAGGTTCTTAATTAGTAAGGATCGGGGGTTACAGGGTGAAGGTTGTTGTGAAACATATCAGCCATGATCAAATGGCAGAGTAGACTTGATGGGCTGAGTGGCCTAATTCTGCTCTCATATCTCATGCCACAGGTGAGGAGAAAAGTTGAGATGTTGGGGACCTTTCTGGTAGCTGCAGTTAGTGCAGGGATTGAACTCATGGTGGTATCACTCTGCAGCGCAAGCCAGCCATCCAGCCAACCAAGCTAACTGACTCACCCTGCAATGGCAGACACCTACAGCAACATGTTCACGTTTTCTCTTGAACAGTGCAGAGCAGAAGATACTGGCACAGTCGAATCCCGCGCTGTCTGTGGGAAGGTCACTATTGCTGGGTGAAGGAGTTCATTAAGATTACCCAGACTGATTCCTGGGGTGGCAGGACTAACGAGTGACGTAAGACTGAGTCTGTTGGAACTATGTTCATTGGAGTTCAGAAGAATTGAGGCGAAGCTAATTGAAACCTATAAAATTCTAACAGGACTGGACAGGAAGGATGTTCCTGATGTACATGGAGTCCAGAACCAGGTCACAGTCTAAGGACTTTACTCAGCGAGTCGTGAGTTCATGGAATGCCCTGCCAGTAGCAGTGGTGGACTCTCCCTCTTTATGGGCATTTAAACGGGCATTGGATAGACATATGGAGGATAGTGGGCTAGTGTAGGTTAGGTGGGCTTGGGTTGGCGCAACATCGAGGGCCAAAGGGCCTGTACTGCGCTGTACTTTTCTATGTTCTATGTTCTATGATGTGTGACAGGCTATTTCAGACTGAGATGAGGCGAAATGTCTTCACCCAGAGAATGGGGAGCCTGTAGAATTCCTGTAGTTGAGGCCAAAACATTGAATGTTTTCAAGAAGCAGTTTGATATATTTAGTAGGGCTAAAGGGATCGAAGGGTATGGGGGAGAAAGTGGGAACAGGTGACTGAATCGGATGATCAGCCATGATGGTACTGAATAGTGGAACAAGCTCCAAGGGCTAGTTTGTCCTGTTTCCTGGGTCCTTTTGTTTGTTAGTATTTGACCAGAGCATTGTGCAGTTAGAAAGGACAAAGAAAGGAGAAGAAATCACAAGTTTGTGAGGCTACACGTGAGGGCTGTCAGCTAAGGAGGGGAGATGTGAAATGCTGATGCTTATTTATGCAGACTGACCTCAGGTGTAAGGCAAGTTGAAGAAGAGAGCAAGAAAATACATTGTTAAAAGGAAAAGGCTGTCTCGCATTAGAGTGTAATCATAAAAAAGACCCACAGCTGCTGGGGATTTGCAGGAAACAGAGAAATGGAATCTCCCTCCCAACTCCAGATCCCTTCAGCAAGTGGTTGGGAATTAGTAATTCAAATGGATTACAGAGCATTGTCCGAACATCTTATTGTGTTGCACATCTGCCGCAGTGGAGCGGACATTTACTTTGGAAGAGTTTAGGGAAAGGACATTGTGGCCAAGCAACAGAGAACAAACAATGGGATTTTGTGATTTCTTAATCTCTTACAGCAGTAAAATGGATATCACTCCTCTGGAACAAACAGAAACCCATGTCTACTTGGGGTAAAGTTTCTGCTTCAGACCAGTAAAGATGTTGTGCTTATCATGACTGGTTAGTTGTCAGATCAAGTTTCCATTGAAATGTATTTGCATAATCGCAAACATAAAATGCTAGTTAGTTCAGTGTAATCAGGTAGTATCATAAAACATAATCGTTTTCATTGAAGAGGATTCCTTGATGTATATTCAAGAATGGATACTAGCTGTGGTTTTATTAACACAGCTGAAAATGGTCTTCTGCCAAAAATATTATTTTAATATAAATGTGTTTCTACGTGTGTACGGCCTTAGTCAAAATCTCTAAATCTTCAAAAGAAGTACTGAATCACTTAATAACTTCATTGGTTTTCCCTTATCAGTTTCTTGGTCAATTAAATACTTTATTTTGTTCATACACCGGATGAGGGTGTCACTGGCTTGAGCAACATTTACTGCCAATTTCTAATTGTCCTGGTGGTGAGTTGATTCTTGAACTATTGCAGTCCACTTGATTTTAGGGATAGATGTAGTGCTCTTCGGAAAGGACTTGCAGGATTTTGACTCAGTGACAATGAACTAATGGCGATATGTTTCCAAGTCAAGATGATGTGTGCCTTGGAGGGGACTTGCAGGTGATGGGGGTTCCCACATATCTACTGCCCTTGTCCTTCTGGATGGAAATGGTCATGCATTTGGAAGATGCTTTCTAACAATCTTTGTATTTTTCTTATCAAGAGTACACACTGATAGTATTGCATGTGGGTGGTGGAGCGAATGGTGCCAATCAAGATGGCTGCTTTGACCTGGATGGTGTTGAGCTTCTTGACTGCTGTTGGAGCTGCCCCATTCAGCAACTGGGGAGCATTCATCATGTTTTATCACTAGCTCGTTTGAATGAGTCATTGTAGGATGAATAGACCGAGTATCTGATAGATTGTGATTCGATGATTCTGATATAGTGATAGAGGTTTATAGCATGGTCCATTTGTCCATGCCGCCCAGTTTTCACAATTAAGCTAGTCCCAGTTGCATGTGTTTGGTCCATGTCTCTCCATACCTATCCCTTCCATCTACCTGGACAAATGTTTCTTAAATGACAAAACTGTACTCGCTTCATAACTGCTTCTCACAGCCTTTCACACACTCAACACCCTCAGTGTGCACACCGCCCCTCTGATCCCTTTTGTATCACTCCCCTCTCACCTTAAAACGATGCCCTCTAGTTTTCGACTCCCCTACTATGGGGTAAGGCTGTTGGCTATCAACCTTATACATGCCCCTCATGATTTTATGTACCTTTATAAAGTCTCCCCTCAGCCTCCTATGCTCCAGTTAAAAAAGTCCCCAGCCTCTCCTTATAACTCAAACCTTCCAGTTCAGGTAGCATCCCAATCAGTCTTTTCTGTGCTCTTCCTAGACTTGTACCTTTGTAGAGAGTACATCAGCAATGGGGAAACTGGAGGTGAGTTACTCATCATTGAATTACTAGCCTCTGGTGTGCTCTTGTGGTTACAATATATGTGTGGCTTGTCCAGTTCAAGGTTGGCCTGTGATAACCTTGAGGGTGTTGATTGTGGGGCATTCACTGACAGTCATGCCATTAATGTCAAGAGATGGTGGTTAGACCTTTTTGATTTAAACTTTAAGAACCTGTTGACTAGTCCCCAAGAGTGCATAAAATGGGTATATCTTTGCCAAGCCCCCTTGTACCAGCACTATTGGTGGATCTTGGCGATTTTGACCTTGGTGTGGGGGCAGGGCCTGATCTGGGGCAAATCTTGCAGAGGATAAGGCATAAGGTGGTCTAGGAAGAGTGCTAAGTGTGACGTTCATTTGCAGTTCCCTGATCTTTGATGCAAGTTTGGCTGATTGAGACTGTATTGCACTGACGTGGCTGGTTTGTATTCAGCACTATCTGAATGTGTTACACCAATTGTACTCAAGATAATGTCCACGGAATGGGTTCCGACAGGAGTACGAGACTGATTTCCATCTTTCCCCACCTGAAAGTGACTTTCCTGAGCCGTGTGTGGTCATCAGGCTGGTACAGTGATTGGAATAGAAAAGGGATTGCTGTAGTCTGGGACATTCATTTCTTTCTGAGTCATGGAATCCTTTCCCAAGACTTCCATATTTCGCTCTCTGTTGTTCCCTAAAACTCTACTTTGTTGATTAAGTTATTTGACATTTTTGCCAATATGTCCTCATATGCCTCTTTATGTGTTAAGTATATTCAAGGTTGAGATAGATTTTTTTTAATCAGAAAGGGAATAATGGGTTATTGGAAAGAGGCAGGGGAGAGTGAAGTTGAAGATTAGCAGATCAGCCATGACCACATTGAATGGTTGAGCAGACCCGATGGGCTGAATGGTCTACTTCTGCTCTTTCGCTTTATGGCCTAATGGACTCGTTGCTCAGTTTTATCTGATAACATTTCTGTGAAAACTGCCTTCTGGTGTATCACTGCCATTAAGGTGTTATGTAAATGAATGTAAGGAGTTGTAATTAATGAATAAAATCAGCTTCCACCTTTGTTAAATCCATACAATTCTGAGAGTGATAGAGGGGATGAAACCACCTCAGGAATTTTACCTCTCATCCAGGAATGCCTACCCTGAAGAAGTACTGCTCTTCTGTCCGACAGGATTTTCATTTGTCTCTCTCCCCCACCGTCCACCTTCTACCTTTGCTTCTGGAGCCACAACTTACCTTCTCTCAGCCTAGTATAAATACCTCCCTCTTTCCCCCCTTTTTTTTAGCTTTGACAAAGGGTCAGTTAGACTCGAAATGTCAGCTCTTTTCTCTCCTTACAGATGCTGCCAGACCTGCTGAGATTTTCCAGCATTTTCTCTTTTGGTTTCAGATTCCAGCATCCGCAGTAATTTGCTTCTATCAGGAATTTTACCACTGGGTCGTGGAAGACTGCAGAAATCCTGGTGACCATGACGTTTCTCCAGCAATACTTCAGGCCAGAATCAGTAAAAGCTGAGCCTCAGTGCTGATCACTGGAGAGAATGTTTGTCACGCTCGGTTCACATATTTAACCGGGCCAACAAAAACAGAAATTGCTAGCTAAGTTCAGCAGGTCTGACAGCATCTGTGGAGAGTATGCTGCCAGACCTCCTGAGTTTATCCAGCAATTTCTGTTTTGGTTTCTGATTGACAGCATCCGCAGTTCTTTTAGTTTTTATTTAGTTGTGCCAAGTTGTTTTATTTTCCTTCATTCTTTCATGGCGCGTGGGTGTCACAGTTGCCCTTCCTTAGTTGACCTTAAACAGAGGGCCTCGTGAGCACTGTTTGTGAGGGCAGTGAAGAATCTATGGGTCTGGAGTCACATGAGGCTAGACTTGTTAAGAATGACTGTTTTTGAAATGCATTTACGAACAAGATAAACTTTTGCAACAGTTGACGACACTTGGCTTGGTCACTGTGGCCGATGTTGGGACTTTAGTATTCCAGATAGATGAACTCAATTTCAAATTCAACCAGATGACCATGGTGAGATTTGAACCCATATCTGCAATGCATTAGCTTGAGCCTCTGGATAGCCACTCCTCAGCCATCTCCCCTTATCAAACAAAAAGCAATATTTGACATTGTCAATCATTGGGGTTGACATCTAAAATGGGGCTGTGGCAAATAACTTCTGTAAATGTTCCTTTCCAACACCGCTTGCTAGTCTTCTGTGTAATAACTATTGCATAAGTAATAATAACTTGGGGTAATTTTGAAGGCAAATGATATGTGGGCGTGGTTGGTGGGGAAATAAATGCTACTGAAAGACCAGTCACGTGCATCCATCAAGGAGATTGAAGCAATTCATTTACCACCCTCAATGATTTGCCTTACTCAGACTTGTAGGGTTATCTCTGTCCAACACTTGCATTCCTGTCGTGTCTTGTTGTGTCTCTTTGAAATGTTGCGAAGTGCTTCATCTACTTCAAATTATCTTTTTGAGGTGCGATGAAATAAAATGTTGCCAAAGCCACCTGGACTCAGACTCCAATCACTGTGACTGGTGACTGTGTCACTTTATTTTTCATGATTCTCTTTCACTGTTAATCTGGAACTTAAACTCTGCTTAAACTCCTTGTGAGGACTGATACGAGCTGGGGTCAGCTCATCAGCTGATCAAACCCGCCCTGCGGTTTGCGTGGACATTTGCTGATTGGTACTGTATCTCGATAGCAAGGTTATAGTTCTGTGGATCTTGCATCTTCTTGCCCAACAATTTCAACTTTGACACTTGCAGTAGCTCTCGAGATGTCAGACCTTCCTGAGGTGTGAGCTCTGGTTGGCTGAATGGCTTACTGTTTCTGAGAACTGCATTGCCCCTGAATGGCCTCAGTCTGATTTGAATGTTGAGTCTCCTTGTGCTGCACAGCCTACTAGTGGAAACAGCTCCTTCAATTACCTTGATCATCTCAACTTAAAAGTCATAAAGTTGTCCAGCCCCTTTGGTCCAACTCATCCATCTCAACCAGAATCCTAAATTAGTCTAGTTCCATTTGCCAGCACTTGGCCCATGTCCCTCCAAACTCTTCCTATTCATGTACCCATCCAAATGCCTTTTAAATGTAATTGTACTAGCCTCCACCACTTCCTCTGGCAACTCATTACACACACACACACACACACACACACACACACACACACACACACACACACACACACACACACACACACAACCTCTGTGTTAAAACGTTGTCCCTTAGGTCCATTTGATATCTTTCCCTTCAACCTATGCCCTCTAGTTTTTGACTCCCTTACCCTGGTGGGAAAAAAAAACTTGACTATTTACTCTATCCATTACCCCTTATGATTTTATAAACCTCTATAAGGTCACCCCTCAGCCTCCGAGGTTCCAGGGATAAAAGCTCCAGCCTCTTCAGCCTCTCCCTGTAGCTTAAACCTTCCAATCCTGCCAACATCCTTGTAAATGTGAACCCTTTCAAGTTTAACATCTTTCCCTTAGCAGGAAGACCAGAACTGAAAGTAGTATTCCAACTTAATCTCCCTTTGGATTATTACAACCAAGGGAATATAAGCCAAGCCTGTCCTTCTGAGTGAAACACTTGAATTTGTACAATACTACCTCCTAAGCAAATATATTTTGCTAGATGGTTTCTTGTGGTGTAGTGGTAGTGTCCCCACCTAGGGACAAGTTCTGCCTGCTCCAGAGATATATAATAGCATCTCTGAACAGGCTGGTTTGGAAAATATCCACATCATTTCTAGGGTATGGTGTTCAGATGTAATGACTCTGATTTAACTAGAGTTTTACATAAATATACTGTCACTTTCCTACACTGGCTGATGTTACAATGAAGGACGCGCCTTCATAGCCTCAGGTTAAACTGCCACTTGTCATCTTTCTCTCTTGAATGTGAGGGCAGTGAGTAGGATTTAATCTTTATTGCAAAACAGAATTGTCATGGAATGGCTAAAACCTGGAAAGAGGTCATTTGGTCCATTATGTCTAGTGATTGTAATAATTGCTCCAATTGCAAGTAGGTCTCCCAACTTCTGCTCAAAGACTCGTGTTCTGATTCCTCGGTCATACCATCACTCATGATTTGTGTCATTTGATGCAAGTGGGCCCGCTGGTGAGAACAGTGGTAAGATATGGCCAGTATATCCATAAGACATTGAGGTTGTATAATGCTAGTCTGAAGGAAGGTAAAAGAGTACAGACAACAACAGAGGAACAGATCAACCAGGAGCAGGAGTAGGCCATCTGGTCCCTCGAGCCAGCTCCACCATTCAGTAAGAACATGGCTGATCTTTTCATTGACTCAGCTCCACTTATCCGCCCACTCACCATAACCCTTAATTCCTTTGCTGTTCAAAAATCAATCTATCTTTGCCTTAATGAGGTAGCCTCAGCTGCGTCACTGGGTGGGGAATTCCACAGATTCACACCCCTTTGGGTGAAGACCTTCCTCCTCAACTCAGTCCTAAATCTGCTCCCCCTTATTTTGAGGCTGTGCCCCCATCGTTCTAGTAGACGACACCTTTGTTGAAAGGAAGGATGAATCTAACTTTTGGACCATTTTGGAGAAATGACATGGATAATAATTTATGGTTCAATCCCAATGAGACTCTGTGCGTGTCGATATATCTCAGTTCCAGTGGCAATTTGAAAAGGCTATAAGCTGGTGGTTAAAATGTATTAGCCCCAGCTAGGTTCTGCACTATTGGACTTAATCCTGGGTGTTACCCCATGCTAATAACCATCCTTCCTGTCCCCTGTGCTCCCACCACCTCTCACCAATTTGCTGAACAAATAATAAACCACCTTTCCCCACAATCTGTTGGGAGGCAAACAAGTTCACTATTTCTGTAACTCAGTGTCATTCAAACAACCTTTTCCTTCCATCTCCCAGTAGGCAGTTTTTGTTCCCCAAAGTAATCTGTGAAAATGCAAAGAAACTCCACATCATTTTTACCTTCCTCCAAAGTTGCTTCTGGAGGTTAATCTTTAGTTCCTGACCAATCCTGGGGACTTCTTTTATCTATTGATGGGATATGGGCTCCGCTGTCAAGCATTTATTGCCCATCCTGGCCAGAGGGCAGTTAAAAGTCAACCACATTGTTATGGGTCTGGAGTCACTTAGGCCAGACTACATAAGAATGGTAGATTTCTGTCCTTAATCACATTATGAACCAGATGGGATTTTACAACAAACAGTGTTGACAGCTCTTTGAACTGATGGGGTTTGAACCAACATATCCCAAGAACGTTGGCCTAACAGTCTGGATTACTAATCCAGTGGCATTACCACTGAATCACTGACTCGCCCAAATTGACTCGACTATCCACAGGATGGTGCTGATGTCTCCCACGGAGTGTTCTCAAGCTGAGTGTCTACATTGGTCCTTCAGAATCTCAATCAGTGGAAGTGGGACATGCACTCCATGGTGTCCTTCCTGGAACTAGCAGCTTCTACTTGGATCTTTATGGGTGGTGGTCCTTCCAACCCATCTTGTCCCAACTTTTTTTTGATGGAACATGGATGAAGTGGAAAATTGAACCCTTCCTTCATCTGGGACAAAGCAGCTTGCTTGATTGGCACGTGCTTCACCATCTACCTTCAATGAGGGGAGATGATGACCCACTGGTATGATCATTGGACTGTTAATCCAGAAGTGAGAGGGCGTTGCTGGAAAAGTACAGCAGGTCAGGCAGCATCTGAAGAGCAGGAAAATCGACGTTTCGGTTGGAGGCCTTCACCAAGAATGAGGCTGGGAACCTCGGGGGTGGAGAGATAAATGGGATGGGGTGGTGCTGGGGACAAGGTGCAATAGGTGGATGGAGGTGGTGGGGTAAAGGTGATGGGAGGGTGTAGCGGATCGGTGAGAAAGTGTTAATCTAGAAACCCAGGTAATGTTCTGGGAACAGGGTTCAAATCCTGCAGCGGCAGATGGTGGAATTTGAATTCATTGGAAATCTGGAATTAAGAGTCTAATAATAACCATGAATTCATTCTTCACTCTGGTTCTCGAAGCAAAAACCCATAAGCAATGTGAATGCTGAAAATCAAAAACAGAACTTATTGGAAAATCCCTGCATCTGTGGACAGAAATCCGAGTGAACAATTCTGAAGAAAGATAGACTCAAAATGTTAACTTTGATTTCTCCTCACAGATGTGGCAAATCTGCTGCTGAGTTTTTGCTAGTAATTTCTGTTTCTATTTTCCATCTCGTTTATTGATGTCCTTGAGGGAAGGAAACTGCCGTCTTTATGTGGTCTGGCCTACAGGTGACTCCAGGCCCACAACAATATGGTTGACTCTTAACTGCCCTCTAAGCAACTCGGAATGGGCAGTAAACAGTGGCCGAGTGGCTGTGCCCTATCCTGAGAATGAATAAAACATCATTCACTCCCTTTATCAACAACGTGCACCATCCACAAGGTGGAGTGCAACAATTCTGTCAGATTCTTTTGACAGCACCTTCCAATCCCAAGACCATGTCCATCTAGAAGGACAAGGGCAGCAGATACATGGGAACCCCACCCCCTGCTGCAAGTGCTCCTCCGAGCCACTCACCATCCTAACTTGGAAATGTATTCCCATTTATGTAATCTCACGGGGTCAAACTTCTGGGTTTTTAAGAAATAATTCATGGAATGAGGGCATCAGCATTTATTGCCCAAGCCTAATTGCCCAGAAGGCAGTTAATAGTCAGCCACATTGCTGTGGGTCTGGAGTTACATGTAGGCCAGATCAGGTAAGGATGGCAGTTTCCTTCCCTGGACACAGTTAAAAATCCCACAATATCAGGTTATGGTCCAACAGGTTTAATTAGAAGCACTAGCTTTCAGAGCACTGTTCCTTCTTCAGACTGTACACCCCAACAATGGCATCTCCAAATCCTTCGCTGAAGAACATTAGTGAACCTGGTGGGTTTTTCCAACAATTGACAATGGATTCATGGTCATCGTTGGACCCTTAATTCCAGTTCCTTTTTGAATTCAAATTCCACCATCTGCTGTGAGGGGATTCACACGCCGGCTCCCAGAACATTACCAGAGTCTCTGGATTAACAGTCCAGCGATAATACCACTAGGCCATTGCCTCCAGTCCTAGCTGCACTTTGGTTATCCCTACACCCCAAGAGCTACAACAGTTCAAGAAGGCAGGTTGTCACGACCTTCTCCAGGTCATTAAATGTGATGGTCAATAAATGTTTAGGGAATCCAATGATGAAAAGATTTAAGATATTTCCCCCATTCCCTTCCTGCGATACAATGGGTGACTCTGCTTCCTAGTGTTTCATTGCTATTTCGGAATGTGTAAGGGTCAGGGAAGATGCTATCCGAATGCAAGTCTTGCCTGACGCACTTTTGGAGAGGCTCACCAGCTGTAGGTTTTTGAAGCTTGAACCTTCAGGGGATTCAATCTCCTGCTCATTTTTCAACTAGAGTGACATTGTGTTAAAATGGGAGATCTTGGGTCATTTGACGAACTTTTCAATAGCATGGAGGGCTGTGACATTTCTGCTGTGCCCCACCCCTGTTAGCTTCAATTGTCTTTGCGTCACCTTATAATAAATTAATGAGCTGTCGCGGACAGAGTGAGGTCTGTGTCTGTCAGATGGTGCTTTCTGATCAGGGGCGGCGGTGGGAGGAGGAAGCATTTCATGTTTGCTGCTGTTCATGTTTACTTTTCGGTGCACCTAGACCATCGGCAAAGTCAATGTCGAGACCAGGACCCCAAAGAATGGAAAGCATTCCCTCAAATTAGCAAAAGCAAGCTCGGTTAAAAATGTTAAAGTTGAGATTGATTTTTACTTGCACGAGCTGCGATCATTTCCAAGGCGGAGTTGAGACAGAGATTAACAATGACGTCATTAAATAACAGGCCAGCCTCAGAGGGCACTGAAGGGCTGACTGCTGTTCTTATTACCTTGGACATGTGAAGTGGAACTCTCTTCTGCATTGGGTGTCCCAGAGGTAAGCTCATGTCCTGTCCCTGCTGTATTCTATTTACTTGTGTAGTTAGATTCACAACAGCATAGTAACAGACCCTTCAGCCCAAGATGTCCACACCAACCCTCTGAAGAGTAACCCACCCAGACCCCTGACTAATGCATCTAACTCTATGGGCTATTCTAACACGGCCAGTTCACCTGACCAGCACATCTTTGGATTGTGAAAGGAAACCCACGCAGACACGGGGAAAATGTGCAAACTCCACACTGACCGTTGCCCAAGGCTGGAATTGAACCTGGGCTCCTGGTGGTGTGAGGCAGCAATGCTAATCATTGAGCCACTGTGCCACCCCGTACTAACGCCACCTCATGCTGACTTCTTTATAGCTCACTTTAACTAAGATCAGCCAATAGAATACGAGAGCATCACAGAATTGTTTGGGTGCAGAGGATGCTCAGCCTATCGTGCTGCACCGACTTGCTAAATGAGCATCATTACCGAGTGCCAATTTCCTGCCTTTCCCCTGTGTCCTTGCATATTATTTTCATCATCTAATCATCCAATTGCCTCTTGGATACCTCTGTTGAACCTGGCTCCATCACATTGCCAGACAGTACATTCTGTATCCTAACCACTCTCTGGGTGAGTCTGTTTCTCCCCTCCTTCACCCTTGCTTCTTTTGCAGATCACTCGAAATCCATGCCCCCACAATCATGTTCCTATTACAAGTGGGAACAGTTTCTCCCTGTCTACACTGTCCAACCACCGCTCGTGATTTTGAAAACCTCCAACTGACTGCCCTCAGCCTTCTTCGCTTCAAGGAGAATAGTTCCAATTTCATCAATGTGTCCTTGTAACAAGCCATGGACTCAGTGGTTAGCACTGCCCGCCTCACAATACTAGGGACCTGGGTTTGATTCCACCCTCGGGCGATTGTCTGTGTGGAGTTTGCACGTACTCCCCGCATCTGTACGGGTACCCTCAGGGTGCTACAGTTTTCTCCCACAGTCCAAAGATGTGCAGATTCAGTGGATTGGTCAAGAAATGCAGTTTTACAGGAAGAGAACATAGAACAGTACAGGCCTTTTGGCCCACAATGTTGTGACGAGCATTTATCTTAATCTAAAATCAACCTAACCTACACACCCCTCAATTTCACGCCGTCCATGTGCTTGTTCAGCAGTCGCTTAAATGTCACTAATGTCTCTGACTCTACTCCAATCACTGGCAATGTATTCCACACACCCATCTCTCTGCGTAAAGAACCTACTTCTGACATTTCCCCTCAACCTTCCTCCAGTCCCCTTAAAATTATGACCCCTCATGACAACCATTTCTGCCCTGGGGAAAAGTCTCTGGCTAGTTACTCTATCTATATCTCTCATTACCTTGTACACCTTTCTCAAGCCACCTCTCTTCCTCCTCTCCAGAGTGAAAAGCCCTAGCTCACTC
The DNA here is from genome assembly GCF_020745735.1 of Hemiscyllium ocellatum. NCBI lineage: Eukaryota > Metazoa > Chordata > Chondrichthyes > Orectolobiformes > Hemiscylliidae > Hemiscyllium > Hemiscyllium ocellatum. Next base: position 107,974,892 of record NC_083409.1, read on the forward strand.
AACCACTGTCCATAAGACAAGCCCGCCATTCCAGACAGCATCCTGATAAATCTCATCTGCACCCTCTCTAAAGCACCTACATCTTTCCTATAATGAGGTGACCAGAACTGGACACAATATTCCAAATGTGGTCCAAGTGGGGTGGGTCTGGAAGCATTGGTCTTCAGAGCATCGGTGTGGACCCAGTGGGCTGAATGACCTGCTTCCACACTGTAGAGATTCTAAAGTTCCTCATCTGTGGAACCGTTCTTGTAAAGTGCATCTGCATTCTCTCCGATGTGTTCACATTCCTGCTATAATATGGCACCGAGAACTGTACACAGTTCTCCAGTTTAGGTCTAAGAAAACTCTTATATAACTGTCTTGATGTGTGAGTATCACTAGTTGGGGCAGCATGTATTGGCAATCCCTAAATTGCTGCTGACAAGCTGATGATAAGCTCTGTCCTTGAACGGTGTAGTCCATGTGGTGTAGGGACATCAACAATGCAGAGAGTTGCAGGGCATTTACCCAGCTACAGTGAGGGAGGAATAGACCTCCAGGTCAGGTTGGTGAAAGTGAGGTCTGCAGATGCTGGAGATCAGAGTCAAGATTATTCCTGATGAAGGGCTTTTGTCCGAAACTTTGATTTTCATGTTCCTTGGATGCTGCCTGACCTGTTGTGCTTTTCCAGCACCACTCTAATCCTGACTCCAGGTCAGGAAGGTGAGTGGCTTGGAGTGGAACTTGCACATGGTGGCAGCCCTGTGCATCTGCTGCCCTTGTCCTTCTCGGTTTGAAAAGCGTTATCGAAAACAAGCCTTGGATGTCATGGCAGTGCTGCTTACAGATGGTACCCACTTGCTGCCACTTTGGGCTGGCATGTGTCTCGAGTGCAAACTGTGGCAGGAGATGTGAATTTTGGGAAAGAAATCAGTGATGCCTGAATCTGGGGAGAGGGAATAAAAAGAAAAGTGGAATATTAGTGTTCAGTTTAAGAGGACCGGGATGCAGAGGGAAAGACGCCGTGCATCATCAGGACGTTGGTCTTTGGTCAGACCCGTCCAGAGCACAGGGGTCAGGAAAGGCCTCATCTTGACAATATAGATTGATGAGACTGATATGGGGACTTTGAAATTTAATTAGGAAGAGCATTTTGCATAAGTGTGGTTTGTATTTCTTTGAGTCTTGGAGACTGAGGGATGATCTGATCAAAAGGTTTAAAATGTTAAAAGGACTCAATAGGTCTCATGGCAAGCAAACTGTTTCTGACGGTCAACTATTGGGGGTCAACTATCCTAAATTTGAACTTGGGCCATTTAGGTGCAAAATCCATAGCTGCCTTCTGATGCAAAGGACAGTAAGGATTAGGAACACACTTCCGTGAAAAGGCTTAGAGATATTTGGAGTTTTTGCGACTGTGGTGAATAGATTTAGGCTTGTTGAAGGTACTGAGGGGAGTGGAGCAGAGGTGGGGGAAATGGAGATGGCAGGAGATCAGCCACAATCAAAATCGATGCCAGAATTCGCCCAAGGACCCAGCTCCTGTTCCCCATGTTCTGTTGCCACTGCCCCTGAATTCAGCATAAATTGGCAGTGACTGGTGCGGGAATGAAAACATTTTGAAGTGAGTTTATTGTCACGTGTACCGAGGCACAGTGAAAGCCATTGCCTTGTGAGCAATACAGGCAGGTCACAGAGTTAAAGTAGCATAGATGGTAAATAATAGGTAACCAGCAGCAAAAACAAAAACACAGATACAGAATGTCATGCTGGTGCATACCAGTAGCAGCTGGTATGGAGCAGAGCAAACTTTGCCATGCCTCAAGCTTGTGCTGAATCTGGCTTGATGCTGCACATAGAGACAGGGAAATTAGGAGGAGGCCATTCAGCCCTTTGAATCTACTTAGAGAAAGTGAAGACTGCAGATGCTGGAGATCAGAGTCGAACAGTGTGGTGCTAGAAAAACACAGCAAGTCAGGCAGCATCCGAGGAGCAGGAGAATCAAAAGTTTCGGGCATGAGCCCTTCATCAGGCTCATTCCCGATGAAGGGTTTATGCTCAAAACATTGACTCTCCTGTTTCTCAACTGCTGCCTGACTGGCTGTGCTTTTCCAGCACCACACTCTTCGACTATGAGTCTACTCCGCCATGCAATATGATCATCGCTGATCAACCAAATCCATACCCTGTTCTCACTTTTTCCCCATATTCTTTGATCCCTTTAATCACGAGGACTATATCATTCCCCTTCTTGAAAACAGTTAATGTTTTGGATTCTCTGAGGCAGAGAATTCCACAGGGCTCCCCAGTCTCTAATTTCCTCACATCTCAGTCCTAAATGGCCTACGCTGCATCTTTAGAATGTCACTGCTGTTTCTGAGTTCCCTGGTCATCAGGAATATCCTTCCGACACGCCCATCTCACCCACAATCCCAGGAAATGAAAGAAACTGTTAGAGCAGGCAGCCTGATCTCCAGTTCAGAGAGAGGTAATGGTCTAGTGGTGGTGGTGAGGTGGCGGGGGAGGGGGGCGTTGGTATTAATCCAGAAATCAATGTTCTGGGGGACCTGGCATCAATGCTGGATTTCAGTTGCATCAAACAAAGGTCTGGAATTAAGAGTCTAATGATGACTATGAATCCACTGGTTCACGAAAGTCCTTACCTGCACCTCACCTGATGAAGGGAAAGTGCTCTGAAAGCTTCTGACTTCAAATAAACCTATTGGATTATAACCTGGGGTCATGTGACTTCTGACCTTACCTGGTCTGGCCCACATGTGACTCCAGACCCACAGCAATGCAGTTAACTCTCAAAATTGGAGGCAATCAATACATGCTGGATCTATATTGTGAATGAATAAAGAAAATGTTGGGGCATGCCAATGGGTTTTATTTGCCCGATATCAGGGTGTTCAGCTTCCTGCATGGCGCTCCTTCTCTGGCTGACTCCATTTCTTCAGATAGGCATTTCTTTCCTCATCCAGTGTCTTAAATGAACATACTGACCCATAAGGCTATAAGAAATAGGAGCTGGAGTAGGCCATGAAGTCTTCTCTGCCAATCAATATGATCATGGCTGATCCAACCTTCTCACACCCACTCTCCTGCCCTTTCCCTGTGCAACTCCTGGCTCTCTTCCTCAAGAATCTCTCTATCTCAGCCATAAATATACACAAGGGCTATTCCCCCACAGCCCACTGTGGTAAGGAGATCCAAAGACTCATAAGCCTGAGGGAAGAAATTCCTCCTCTCCTCATTCTTAAATGGTACTTTTTTTTTGTTCTGAGACTATGCCCTCTGATCCTAGACTCTCCCATGGGAAGAGAAACATCTTTTCAGCATTGACCCTGATAATGCATGGCCTAGAAAGGGTGGACACTGGGAATTTGTTTCTGTTAGGTGGGAGACTAGGACTCATTGGCACAGAATTGGAGGGGGTTAATTTAAAATGAGGAGACATTACTTCAGCCAGAGAGTGGTGGGCCTGTGGAATTCATTGTCACGGAGCACAGTGGAGGCTGGGACGTTAAATGTCTTCAAGGCAGAGATTGATAAACTTCTTAATCTCACAAGGAATTACGGGATACAGGAAGAGTGCGGGTAAGAGGAGTTGAAATCCACATCAGTCATGATTAAATGGCGGAGTGGACTCGATGGGCCAAAAGACCTTACTTCCACCCCTATGTCTTATGGTCTTATGAATTGGCTTCTGAAGAATTCTAGGTGTTTCGATGAGGTGATCTCTCATTCTTCTAGACCCCAGTGAGTAGAGATCCAGCCTGTTTCAGCCATTGCTTCATCCATCCTCGGGATCATCACTGAACTGCCTCAAATGAAATGAGATTTTTGCTTAAATAACTGGTCCTTCTCACCTCCATGCCAGGTGTTCAAGATAAGTTGGACAAGTATGTGTCAAACTGTTTCGTTTCCCCTCTGGGACTTAATCCTCTTTAACTTCCCTGTCCCTGCCTGTCCGAATGATGACTTAATGTGGGCGAAATCCTGGATCACTATTACTTCATTTGCCAGCTCTGTGTGTACACCATGAGGTAATCTGAATATTGATTGATTGGGAACCGTGATTAATGAGCCACAGATTGGGAGCAGTGAAGCCGAGAGCTGCAGAGATTACAATTTCAGCTGCTGTTGATTTCACGTCCTATTTCAGCGCTGGGAGTGGGGGAGTTGGTGGGGGGGGAGGGAGGTTGCACTAATCTAACAGCTTTCTTTTACCCGTGAATGCGCTCACAAAAAACTCCCCATGTCCAAATGTCAGAAAGAAAAAACCCAGTTCGAGGTGAGGTGATGTGTGAGCATGTCTTTTTGCTTTATTCAGGAGGAAAACACATTTGAATTCTAGTCTGATGGCAAGGAAGTTAGATCTGCGAGCTGATGTATTTATCAGATTGCAGTCATTCGAGCAATATGAAGGATGGTGCTGCGTGGCAGGGATTTAAGTTTCTCTGGATTAAGGGTGTTTACTGGTGTAGCTGATGTGCTTTGTTGGGAAAGTGGGAGTTAGATTATCTTGTCAGCTGCAGCTCCTAGCCCCTCTCACCTTTCATTCCCTTCCTCTCTCCCTCTCCTATGTCAAGTGAGGAGTGAGAGAGAGAGAGAAAGGTCATATTGTGTGTCAGAGGAAAGAATGCATCAAGTCAGCTGCAAGCACGTCTGTCCCATGTCAACCCCCACGGTAAAGGCGCATAGGGAGCACCACGGCTGTCTGTTGCAATTTGAAGGATTTTGTCTGCCTGTCCAGTGAAGGGGAGAGCAAGGATGTGACATGATTTGTTGGGGAGAATTGGGTTGGCTGGAACCTGTCCAGGCTGTCACAGTGTAATGCGACCGGGACTCTGGGGTCATTGGTGGCCTTCAAACCCGTGTGGGGAGGGCAATGCTGCAGTTTCTAAAATTTGCTCTGCACATGCCAAGAACGACAGAGAGGGAGTCATTCTCGACTGGGTTGTCATTTCTCTGCTGCGTAGAGGACAAGTGACCTTTCACACGGACTGTCAGTCAAATACCATCGAGTAGAAATGAGCTGTTAGTACGAAAGGAGGGAAGGTCAGAGTGCGTTCGGTGAGGGTAGGAGGCAAGATTGAACCATTGAAAAGTTAATGGGGATTGGATGTTGGAGGTTGAGTTCATACAGAGCTGTTGGTGAGACATACACACACACCCCACACACACCATTGCTGCTATCAAGATGAGAAATGACCCAGCCAGTCAGTTGTGTGCGTTAAAGAAAAACATGGGACTTGAGCCAACGACTGTTGAACTTACTCAAATGGCTTGGAGGACCTTCTGTTCAATCCAACATCTCCTGGTAGCACAGCATCCTCTGTTCCTCACCCATACCCACTGCAGCTTTCAGAAGCCCCTTTCAAGAGAAGTGAGGTCTCTGCTTGATAGATGCATCATATTGATTTTCAGATGGTGTCATTGACCGAATTAGCATTAATGTGCGTTTTAAGAAACCACGCTGCCAGGCTTCAGTGTGTGAATGAGCATGAGCTGATTCAGGTTTGTGAACGCACGCTCTTGCATAGCTGCATTGGCTTTGTACAAGATGTCAGATCTGCTGGGAAAAAATCTTCCAGAATATTTCCCATCTAACGTGTGCTGATACATGGGTACAAACCTTACAGGATCCACTGCATCTTTGAAGCAACGTTTGAAAAATCAAAGCAAGTTTCAAGCACTTGGTTGAGTTCACCAACATGGAGCCATCGAGTCGTACAGCATAAAACAGACCCATTGGTCCAACTGATCTGGTCAGCATGGACAAGTTGGACCAAAGGGCCTGTTTCTGTGCTCTACAACTGAATGACTATATGTTGGGAGAACTCAGCAGAGTGCTTGAAACTTGTTTTGATTTTTCCCTTTAAGGCTGGGTTACCCTTTCTGATTACAATGCTGTCTATCTCAGCTTTTGGTGTACTTAGAGCTTGACTTCAGCCAAGAAATATCATTTTTGCGCATTATTCAACAATGTAGATCATTGGGGTGACACGGTGGCTCAGTGGCTAGCACTGCTGTCTCACAGTGACAGGGACCTCGGTTTGATTCCAGCCTTGGGTGAATATCTACGTGGAATTTACACATTCTCCCCCTGTCTGCATAGGGTGCTCCAGAGATGTACAGGTTAGGTGAATTGGCCATGCTAAATTTCCCAAAGTGTTCAGGGATGTGTAGGTTGGGTGCATTAATCAGGGGGAAAATGTAGGAACATAAGCCTGGGTGGGACACTGTGCGGAGGGTTGGTGTGAAATTATTGGGCTGAAGGGCCTGTTTCCACACTGTCGGGATTCATGACAAATTATTTTGTATTTGAGGAGTCCAGGCAGACAGCAGAGTCAGCGACATAAAGGTCAGCTCCAGAAGACTATTTTCATTCTGTTACTTACTCCTTGTGATTCTGTTTCAAGCAATGACCTAATTTCTTTTCAAAAAGTGTTGATAGCACCAGTTTCAACATTGATTAATAGAAGATGATTCCATAGTCTCAACAACCCATCATCCAAAGATCATTTTTTTGCTGACCTTCTCCCTCGTGATCATTTAAATTTTCTTTCTTTCATGCCGTCCTTTTCAAAGAGAGAGAAGCAGTCAGCTCACTCGTTACCTTGCTGTAGCGCGATGTCATGCTGAAGGCCACTCGTCTAGTTTTCTGTTAAATTTCTTGGGTCTAGTGGGAGGAGAAAAATAACCCCATTCTTTTTGGTCTTTCGCTGGCATCATGACCGATGGGGGTCTGCATATGAAGCTCCCGCTCTCCCCAGCTTTCTTGACTTCTGCCTCCTGTTTGGATCCACACACTGCAACATTTCTGTGAGCATTTGTATTTAAGGAATGAATCTAAATCTCACCCTCCTTTGAAGGAACGTTTTTACCAAAGCTGATTTCCAGATGCTGGGTGGGCCAGCATTTATTGCTCATCACTAAGTTAAGAGTCAACCACATTGCTGTGGGTCTGGAGTCACATGTAGGCCAGACCAAGGTGTGGATGGCAGTTCCCTTCTCTAAGGGGAACGAGTGAACCAGATTGGTTTTCCCCAACAATTTTGTGGTCATCATTCAATTCTTAATTTCAGATTTTTAATTGAATTCAAATTTCACCATCTGCCATGGCAGGATTCGATCCCAGGTTCTCTGGATTAATGGTCTCCTAGTAAATCTACTAGGTCATTGCCTCTCCCTGAACCTCTATCCCCAAACAATTAACTTGGGGGTTCTAGATTACTTGCCAGTGGCATTAACACTGCACCAACACCACCATACCGTCCCACCCCGCCCCACTGCCATCCCACACCCCCCAAAAAAGTTGTGTTTGGACCCCAGTGGAAGCTGGATGTTGAAAATTAGTGTCTCACTTCCTGAAGCTCAGCAGGCACACACATTCTCATGTATACATACTGACAATCACACACGCACACACTCCCACTCGCACACTCTTCCCCCCACACACACTCTCTCTCTCTCTCTCTCACACGTACACAGACATTCTCTCTCTCTCACAAACCACCCACACACGCACACGTACACACACACACCTACATGCACACACTCCCACGCGCACACTCTTCTCCCCCCGACACACACACTCTCTCTCTCTCTCACACACATACACAGACATTCTCTCTCTCTCACAAACCACCCGCACACGTACACACACACACACACACACACACACACACACACACCTACATGCACACACTCCCACGCGCACACTCTTCTCCCCCCGACACACACACTCTCTCTCCCTCTCACACACATACACAGACATTCTCTCTCTCTCTCACAAACCACCCGCACACGTACACACACACACACACACACACACACACACACACACACACACACACACACACACACACACACACACACACACCTCTCTGATTGCCGCTGTCTCAACTCTCATGGAGGGATTTGCAACAATTTCCAAGCCTCCAAATAAGGCCACAGAGAGAAAACCTTCAGGAAGCACTGTTCTAATGCTGGAGGATTAAATAAAGAAATCAAGACAGAATGTGCACTTGGATCATAAAATGCCAATAAAGGAAGCAATAAAGTACTTCTTGAAGTGTAGTCACTGATGTAAAAGGTCAGATCTTTCTGGCCGTAGTACGGTCCCATAAATAATGACCGTAACGCTTTGTGACATTGATCAAATTGATATTAACCCGATTATTGGAATGAATCCCGAATTATCTTTGGAGCTGGCACACGTGTGCCCATTCAAATTAACACCTTACCCAGAATTAGATTCAAACATTGGAATCAAAGTCCTCTGCTTGGAAATTTGTAAAGTAATAATGTTGGTTCAGAATGTTGGTGCTTGAACTGTAACAAAAGTATTGTGTCCCAGGATGGGCTGTTCTTTATAAAACATCAAAATTCTAGAAATTACGCCAGTTATCTCCAGTATTTGCAAGTCATATTCTGGACAGTGTGATCCAAATGGATGGATGTTGAAATGTCTTTCAGTCGAAAGTTATTTTACAGCAATCTTTGTATTTCTATTGCAGAACAGATAGCAGCTCTAGGAGAGTAATTAGGGCAAGAATTGAGACCAAGTGAAAGATGGAGAGACTAGGATATGTAAATGAGGGTTTGACCAAAGTGTTAGCGTATGAAAAGAGAGAGAGAGAAAGCGAGAGAAATGTAGACAAAATGGTGTAGAGCAGGAATTCCAGAGCTTCTAGCCTGGGCCAGTGGCTTTCAAACAGAAAAAAAATGTTTTCAAATAGCTTAGCAATTATATACAACAAACGCAGAGGATGCTGGAAAACCTCAGCAGGTCTGGCAGCATCTGTGGAGGGAGAAAAATGGAGTTGACATTTTCGAGTCTGGTATCACTTCTTCAGATGTTCTGGCTAAATATGCTGCTCAGTAGAATGCAAAAGCAAAAATGTGCTTGACTTCAAAATGAAGGAAGCTAACAGCATGATCCACTTGCTCTATGGATCACAATCTTCATTCAGAACTCTGCTGTGTGTGGCCTGAGTCCTAATCACCCTCCTGCTCACGGACCAACATGAACTTTCTGACCAATGATGCCTTCAGTTTAAAATCCCCCATTACTGTTTACAAATCCTTCCATGGACTTACAACAGCACATCAAGGTGACCTCCTCCAGTTGTGCTGCACTCATTCAACTTCATTTTGTTGACATTGGTGAGGCCTCTTCTGGAATTTTTAAAAATTAGATTACTTACAGTGTGGAAACAGGCCCTTCAGCCCAACAAGTCCACACTGACGCACAAACCACCCAGGCCCATTCTCCTACATTTACCCCTTCACCTAACACTACAGGCAATTTGGCATGGCCAATTCACCTAACCTGCACATTTTTGGATTGTGGGAGGAAACTGGAGCACCCGAAGAAAACCCACGCAGACACGGGGCTAATGTGCAAACTCCACACACAGAGTTGCCTGAGGCAGGAATTGAAGCCAGTGCTAACCACTGTGCCACCGTGCCGCCCACTACTCTATCCACTTCTGGTCACCCTGTTATAGGAAGGATATTATTATACAGGGGATGTTGCCAGGTCCGGAGGGCTTCAGACATGTAAGTAAACTGGAAAGACTGGGACGTTTTTCATTGGAGCATAAGATGTTAAGTGGTAACTTTATAGAAGTTTATAAAATCATGAGGGGCCTAGATAAAGTGAACAGGAAACTAGACAAGGATCTTTTCCCGAGGGAGCTCATGGCTAGGGGGGCATATTTTTAAGGTGAGAGGAGAAATATTTAAAAAAGACATGAGGGGCAACTTTTTTTATGCAGGAAGTAGTTTGTTGTGGATTGAACTGCCAGAGGAAGTGATGGATGCAAGTACAGTTACAACATTTAAACAACATTTGGATAAGTTCATGAGTGGGAAAGGTTTGGAGGAAAACAGGGCATGTGCAAACAGGTGGGACTTGTTTGGTTTGGGAACACGGCTGGTGTGGACTAATTGGACTGAAAGGTGTTTCCATGCAGTGGGAATCTATGACATCCCCGAATTTACATTGCTCTGAAAGAGAGGCATACTGGACTCACAACATTAACTGTCTCTTCACAGATGCTGCCAGGCCTGTTGAGTTTCTCCAGCAATGCTTTTTTTCAGATTTCCAGCATCATCAGTATTTTGCTTTCATAGCCTTTATATGCCTTCCAGTTGACCTGTAGTTTTCATATCATGGAAGTGCTACATGTCAAAGTGTTTTATTAGCGCTTTGTAAGTAAGCAGGTATTCGCATTAGTTTTGTTCTGAGCTGTTAGATCAAATATCCAATTTGCTGCACACTGCACATAGGAACTCATCAGGTCCACAAACACTTCTCATGAGCACATGACTTTTCTCTGGAAAGTCAGTGTTGTTAGATCCTGGACTCGCCCCAGCCTTTCCCCATTGGGATTCTCCACTATTTGCTACTGAAGTGGCTCTAAGTTCAGGTAAAACCCAGTCACAAATTGCAGAAGTTGAGACACTAGATTCGTCCTGAAAACCGTTTCAGATTTCCTGTTGTCTTCTGCTTTGTTTACTTTGGCAGTTCCATTTCACTCACCACGGGAGCTTTCTGCTGCACGGACTGTGTGCACAGGAGCTGCAGCATTAATTATATTATGTTCAAACAGCGGCAAATGGAGTTTGTAGCTCTTATCGTTTGAAAGCAAAATACTCCTTTTCCCATCAAAAACTACTTTTATGTCCACTGCTCAAGATGGCTAAAATATGCTGCTCAGTAGAATGGAAAGGCAAAAACGTGCTTGCCTTCAAAGCAAAGGAAGATAAACAGCATGATCCACTTGCTCTGATCACAATCTTCATTCAGAACTCTGAGGTCTGTAACCTAATTGTACTGAGTCCTATTCACCCATCATCACCCTGCTTTCTAACAAGCGCTGATTGTGGGCAGGTGGCTCAGTGGTTAACGTTGCTGCCTCCCAGTACCAGGGACCCTGGTTCCATCCCACCCTCAGGCAATTGTCTGTGTGGAGTTTTGCACGCGCTCACTGGTGTCTGTGTGAGTTTCCTCCCACTGTCCAAAGATGTGCAGGTCAGATGGATTGGCTGTGCTAAACTTCCCATAGTGTCCAGGGATGTGCAAGTTAGGCTGGACTGGCCATGCTAAATTGTCCATTGTACCCAGGGATGTGCACATTAGGGTGGATTGGCGATGCTAAATTTCCCATAGTGTCCAAGGATGTGCAGGTTAGGGTGGATTGGCCATGCTAAATTGCCCATAATGCCCAGGGCTGTGCAGGCTAGCTGGGTTAACCATGGGAATTGTAAGGTTTCAGGGATGGGATGGGTGTGTCTAGATGGGTGTTCTTCAGAAGGTCACTGATGGGCTGAATGGCCTGCTTTCCATATTGTATGGATTCTTCGAGCATTAATTCCCTGATTGTCAGCACCTTGATTTGAAAATCCCCATTCCCTGTTGACAAATCCTTCTGTGAACTTACACTGACACATTGAAACGATCTCCTCCAGTTGTGCTGCACTCCCCTTTGCTTTGTCTCTCGTTCACCTCTCTGATTTTTCATTGCTATGCTGTTGTCACCAATGCCTTCAGCAGCTTTGATCCTTGAACCTCTGTTATCTCACCCTGCTCCTTTAGAGATGCTGCTTAAAATCTACCTCTTTGACTGAATGTTCAGACGCTTGGCCAGATATCTCCCTGCGGGTTCGCTGTCAACATTTAGTGCAGATTGCAGTTGTATTTGTAAAGTGCCTCTCAGTGTGAGAGGTGACAATAGAGCCATGTGCAGGCTGTTTTGAGAGGTGACTGCATTAGGAGGGAGAGCACCAGTTAAGCTGAGGGTGCTATCTGGGGAGCTGATGGCTCAGTGTGAGATGATTAAGCCAGAGTAAAAAGTGAGGTCTGCAGATGCTGGAGATCAGAGCTGAAAATGTGTTGCTGGTTGAAGCGCAGCAGGTCAGGCAGCATCCAAGGAACAGGAAATTCAACGTTTCAGGCACAAGCCCATTCCTGATGAAGGGCTTGTGCCCGAAGCGTCGAATTTCCTGTTCTTTGGATGCTGCCTTATTAAGCCAGACCCAGGTAATTTCAGGGGATCTGGCTGTCACAATGACTGGTGGTAGAGTTTCAACTCAATAAAAATCTGGAATTAAGAGTCTAATGATGACAGTGAAAATGCTGTCAGAAAAATCTATTTGGTTTATTAATGTTTTTCTGCCAGATGCTGCCTGTCTGGCCAACATAGGACTCCAGACCCACATCAATGTGGTTGATTCTTAACCATTCTTCAGGTGTGTTGGCAGCTTGGGTTCAATTCCTACACCAGCTGAGAATACGATGAACGATTCTCCTTCTCAATCTCTTCCCTCGCCTGAGGCATGGTGACCCTCAGGTTAAACTACCACCAGTCATCTCTCTCTCTCTCTCTCTCTTGCTCTCTCTCTCTCTCTCTCTCTCTCTCTCTCTCTCGCGTGCTCTCTCACACACACCCCACCCATCCCATGAAAAAGAGAGGTTTGACTGGACTCTGGTGACATGATCTTTACTTTTATCCGCTGGGCAATTAGGGATGTCATTAAATGTTGGCCCAACTGGTGATGCCCACATCCAGTGAGAAAATACAAGTGGTGTTTTTTTTAAAATTAGCTTCCTGGAGAGTTGGAGATGGAGAGGTGACTTTGTGGAGAATCATGGAATCATGAGGGGCATGGATTAGATGAATGGACAAAGTCTTTTCCCCAGAGTAGGGGAGTCCAAAACTAGAGAGCATAGGTTTATGGTGAAAGGGAAAGATTTAAAAGGGACCTAAGGGGCAACTTATTCATGCAGAGGGTGGTGTGTGTATGGAATGAACTGCCAGACGGGGTGGTGGAGGCCGGTATAACTACAACATGAATGCTTTCAATTGTTTGCAAGATGTGTTACCAAAGGGAAGACAGGCATCCCCTAATCACTTATAGAATCATAGAGTGGTACAGCATGCAAACAGACCCTTCCACCCAACTCATCCATGCTGACCAGATGTTCAAAATAAATTGAGCCCCATTTGCCAGCATTTGGCCCATATCCCTCCAAACCCTTCCTATTCATATACCCATCCAGATGCCTTTTAAATGCTGTAATTGTACCAGCCTTCACCCCTTCCTCTGGCAGCCTATTCCATACACACACCACCCTCTGCGTGAAAAAGTTGCCCTTTAGTCCCTTTTACTATCTGCCCTCTCTCGCCTTAAACCTATGCCCTCTAGTTATGGACTCCCCACCCAGGGCAAAGACCTTACCTATTTACCCTATCCACACCCCTCATGATTCTATAAACCTCTATAACGTCACCCCCAGTCTCTGATGCTCCAGGGAAAACAGCCCCAGCCAATTCAGTATCTCCCTATAACTCAAACCTTCCAACCCTGGCAACATCCTTGTAAATCTTTCAAGTTTCACAACATCCTTCCGACAGTAGGGAGACCAAAATTGCACACAGTATTCCAAAAGTGGCCGCAATGACCTCTCAACTCCTGTACTCAATGCACTGACCAATAAAGACTATTCTATCTACCTGGCTGAGGAATTTCCTTTAACATGCTGACTGACTGACCATTGCCCCCCCACACTGTGCATTTTTTTGGAGTCATACTTTCATGTTGTCTCTGCTGTTTGTTTTGACTTAGTTATTTGCTGGGGTCAGTAAAGGTTGGTGGCAAACAATAGAAGGAGCTCAGAGAGGAGCAGAGTTAGGGAAACAAGGCAGCCAGTCTAAACACACAGAGAGAGGGATCAAGTTGCAGCTAAAAACTTCCTAAGTAGTTGTGCTCTGTGATATCTGATCAGTCTCCTGCCTGTAAAATGCTCCCATCAGCAAGAAAAGGATTGTAGCCAGTCAGTCGAAGGTGGTCCACTGAAAGCCAGGTCATTGGGGACTGAAATACCAGCAGTGATCCACCTTTAGATTGACTTGCGGGAATGTGATATGCATTACCTGTTTGTTTATTTGTTTGCTAGACTGGCTGTCTTTGTAGCTGGTTCCGTCCCCAATTACATGGTCTAAAAGCCACTTCTGTCACCAGTCTCTCCCCATTTCTCAATAAGCACAGAACACTCGGAAGCTCCATTAGAGTGAGTTATGTTGGAATGTTTGCAGAGTTATTTTCACATAGACCCGCATGGCTGATCAATTGAGGGGCTTTAATTTCCCTTGCCAGGTCTCGGCCTTGACTGATTGGGAGGGAAAATGTTGACAAGGAATGCTTTCCCTCTTGTACCTGCTCCACCGTGTGGTCATAAGGTCTGGAATTCCCATCCATGAGCCCTGCTACCTCACGTTTCGCTCGCTGTCACACCCTAAAGTATTTCGAAATAGAATTTGCCTTCTCCGGTCATCTGTTAGTGTCTCTCCCATTAACTCGCTTCGCCTGCTAGAGTTCCTCAAAAGTGCCTTCAGACATTTACATATTATTCTTCTCTCCTTCCCACTGGAAGGATGTTGTGAAAGGGTGCAGAAAAGATTTACAAGGATGTTGCCAGGATTGGAGGGTTTGAGTTAAAGGGAGCAGTTGAATAGACTGGGGCTATTTTCCCTGGAGTGTTGGAGGCTGAGGGGGTGACCTTGTAGAGGTTGAGAAAATCATGAGGGACGTGGATAGAGTGAACAACCAATCTCGTCTTCCCAGGGTAGGGGAGTCCAAAACTAGAGGGCATAGACTTAGGGTGAGAGAGGAAAGATGTAAAAGAGACCTAAGGAACAACTTTTTCATGCAGAAGGTGGTGCGTGTATGGAATGAGCTGCCAGAGGAAGTGGTGGAGGCTGGTACAATTACAACATTTGAACGTCATCTGGATGGGTAAATGAATAGGGAGGGTTTAAAGGGATATGGACCAAGTGCTGGTAAATAGGACTAGATTAATTTAGGATATCTGGTTTTAATGGATGAGTTAGGTGGAATGGTCTGTCTCCATGTTATACATCTCTATGACTGATTTATCCATTCCCAACACCTTTTGCTGGCAGATAATGAGATGATATCAGGTCCCTTCCCTGTTGGGCTCTAGGACAGTGACATTTCCAACTGTGTAGCCTGCTTTGAACAGCCAAGCATTCAACAGAGATTAAAGTGGGATCAATCAGAGTCATATTGAATGGTGTGGCAGGGTCAAAGAGCTGAGTGGTCTCCTCCTGTGCCTTTGTTCTGGGGACATATTTAAAAATCACACAACACCAGGTTATAGTCCAACAGGAATATTTGGAAGCACTAACTTTTAGAGCATTGCTCCTTCATCAGGTTGTTAACCAACCACCTGATGAAGGAGCAGCACTGCAAAAGCTTCTGAATAAACCTGTGGGACTATAATCTGGTGTTGTGCGATTTTTAAATTTGTCCACCGCAGTCCAACAGTGGGTCCTCCACATCATTTGTTCTGTGAGTGACCCCCTGTTCAAGTTCGCTGCTTTCAGTCACACAGACTGTAGGATTGAGGTCAGTACATTACTCTGATAAACCATCATTCATTTAGAATCTTTAATCCAACAATTGATACCTCCTGCTCTGGTTTAAATTTGACAATGTATGTTGATTGAGACCACAGACGTAACAATTGCATTTTTTCTTTATATTTCAGGCTTGAAGAGTAATGAAGCAAACCATTAGCATCTGCTGTACAAAACTTCAGTAACCAGATGTGTTAAACAGTGTCTGCCAAAAAAAAACAACTCACTAAAGAAGATGTCACCGTCTGTCTGGAAACTTTGGGTCCTGTGGTGCTTTATTGTCCTTGGTGGGTGGTTACCATTTACAAAAGGTAAGATCTAAATCTTGTTGTTCACTAGAGTGAATTTTTTGAAGAGACAGTGTTGTTTGTCAGTGAGTTCACACTGTTTGGGGTTGATTTGCTGTCCGTATCCAATTGCACCACATCTCTTAGAACCATGGAAAACTTCTGGCACAGAAAGAGGCCATTCGTCCCATCACATTTGCACCAATTGAATATACTAGCTACCCATTGTAACCCCACTTGGCATCACTTGATCTGTAGGCCTGCACATTCCAGCCTTCAAATGTCGAAGAACCTTCACCTATGACCTTTGAGGTCATCCCTCAACTCATTTATGAAAATTCTCTTTCCTGTCTTTGGCAGCATGATGAGATGCAACTGTTACCCTGGTGACAACCAGCGACTTCCACTCAAGTTAGCTTCCTATGTTCTGCTGCGATTTAAGGATGTCCTGTTTTGCCCCCGGATCTTTCCCACTGGTTTGGCAAAGCTGAAAGCTCCTCTTAATTTTGTCAGTAGATCTGGTGGCTCCAGATGTCAGGAATTGTAATCCCAGTAAGAGAGAGAAGAACTTCTTCTTAGCCCAGCTTGAATTCAGGGATCCTCCCCTGTCCTGGTTGCCACTTGAGCTTACTGTTTGCGGAGAGTCACACAACCTCCAGATTTCTTTTCTTGCTGTCTTAATCTTATCTAATAAGAAAGACAGGCTTGAGTTTATCCTACACCTTTCACCACAACAGGACATCCAGGACAAACCAGAACCGGGAGTTACAGTCTGAGGATATCAGATGAGGAGAAATGTCTTCACCCAGAGAGTGCTGGGTCGTGGAATTAGCTACCACAGAATGCAGCTGAGGCCAGTTCATTGTGCTTGAGACTAGGCCAGACCACTCAAAACATTCTTAAGCAGGCAGCCCAGGCCATAACTTTGCAATTTGTACAGTGAAAATTACCTGGATTAAGTTAGCGAGGTTGACTACCAGGGTTAAAACAGACAAAAAAATTATTCATAAAATTGCACAGTGAAACACAAAGAACAGAATAAAGAACCCCTACAGAACTCGGTCTAACCAAACTAGACTTAATTATGCTGTCCCGAATATAGACAACAGTCCCAATAAGCAAACCCTCTTGAAAAACAGTATTCGTGGAACAGATGCTTACAGGTTAAAGTTAGGGGAGCTGAAGGAGAGAGAGAGAGAGAGAGAGAGAGTTTTCACACAGCTCACTGTTGAGCTTCCAACCAGTTCTGGACTGAAGTAAACTGCTCAGCTACAGAGCTGACCACTTCCCTTTTATTATACAGGTCACTTGTAAAACATGACCACCTTGGCCTGAAGTGTCATCTGTTCGCATATAAAACAAAAGGCATTTCAAAATCCCTTTTGTCTCTCGTTACCAAACCAGTCTGATTGGAGCCCGGTCTGATTTATTACCCCTCTGCAAACAATCAAGGACAGTGTCTCCTTGAGCCAAGGAATAACTTTTAGAGAAAAAAGGGACTAGCTTTGTGACAATTGAATGCTTTCAAGAATGAGTTAAATAGTTCTTAGTGCTAAAGGGATCAAAGGTTTGGGATGAAAGCAGGAGCAGGGGACTGGGTTGGTTTGTCGGCCGTGATCCTAGTGGAATAGACTCGAGGGGATGAATGGCCTCATCCTGCTCCTGTTTATTGACATTGCTATCCCAAAATAGTTTACAGCCAGTTAGCAACTTCTAAACTCTTGTTGCGACGGCTGTGTCGAAAATGCAGCGGTCAGTTTGTGTAAACAGCAGTATAATGATGACCACATAATCTGTTAGTGTGACATTAATTGACGGATTATTGTTCAGAACACCATAACCAAACTCAAAGTAGTGCCACAGGATTGACATTATGTCCCTTGGAGGGGAGCTGGATTGAACAACTCCATGTGAGAGAAAAAAAAAGCATACTTCTTCATAGGTGCAGAATTTGAGTGTCAAATTCTGGAACCAGACTTGAATCTGAAATTGTCTGGGTTAGAGGGCTGCCAACTGAACCACAGAAATAATCCACTCGGTGAGCCACAAAGTTGTTGCTATTGACTGTGTTTGCCTTTCAAAAGTGCAAACAGTTTACAGGAAAGGGAGTTTTGCCGACTGTTTCTGTTGCTGTCTTCTTGAGGCACCTTTTAATTTTTATTGTGAGATTGCTGTTTATAAGTCGTGGGATGTTGTGTTCAAATTGAATTTTACATCTGTGTGTTTGTGCGTTGCCGTACACAGACAGAGGTCCATGACAAAGGCCGATTGTTTCTAACTGAAATGCAGACTTACTTCAAGGATATTTTACTTGGGAGTAATTTGAACTTTTAATTAATGATCGCAAAGATATGCAATTGTTTGCAATTATTTCATGTGACACAGCGTCTCAATTTTTTTCATTATTATTCTTTCCCAGTGCTGATATCAAAATAGGCAGTTTTTTGTCAAAGTACTGAGTTTTGGGTATTGAGTGAATGTAGCGATAGGGCGAAAAGGTAGATTTTAAGTCCAAATTGAACCATAGAGTCATAGTCATAGCGATGTACAGCATGGAATTGAATCCTTTGATCCAACTCGTCCATGCTGACCAGATATCCTAAATTAATCCAGTCCCATTTGCCAGCACTTGGCCCATATCCCTCTAAACCTGGTCGCCACTTGAGCTATTCATATACCCTACTCATTTTCATATTGAGATGCCTTTTCAATGTTATAGTTGTTCCTCTGGCAGCTCATTCCATACACACACCACCCACTGCGTGAAAATGTTGCCCCTCAGATCCCTTTTAAATCTTTCTCCTCTCACCTTAAAACTATGCCCTCTGGTTTTGGATTCACCTACCCTTGGAAAAAGACCTTGTCTATTTATCCTATCCATGCTCTTCATGACTTTACAAACTTTTATAAGATCACCCCTCAGCCTCTGACGCTCCAGGGAAAATAGCCCCAGCCTATTCAGCCTCTCCCTCCAACCCCAGCAGCATCCTTGTAAATCTCTTTTGAACCCTTTCATATTTCACAACAACCTTCCTATAGCAGGGGGACCAGAATTGCACATAAGATTCCAAAAGTGGCCCAACCAATGTCTCGTACAGCCGCAACATGACCTCCCAACTCCCGTACTCAGTGCACTGACCAATTAAGGCAAGCATATAAAATGCCTTATTCATTACCGTGTCTACCCACATCTCCACTTTTAAGGAATTGTGAACCTGCACTCCAAGATCTCATTGTTTGGCTTTGTCTTAGTTGGTTGTGGAACAGGTTTAAAGGACGCTTGCTCCTAATTCTGAGTATTTATGGCTCTGTGTGTACTGTTGCTTTGAGAATTATGTAAATATGAACAAGAGACTGGTGCTGGAAAAGCACAGTAGATTAGGCAGCATCCAAGGAGCAGGAAAATCGACATTTCGGGCAAAAGCCCTTCATCAGGAATGCTCATCTTGGATGCTGCCTGACCTGTTGTGCTTTTCCAGCACTACTCTCTCGACTCTAATCTCCAGCATCTGCAGTCCTCACTTTCGCCTGAATACGAACAAGGTATTGTGAAGATCTCAAATCAAATGGAAAGTGCTGGAGAATCCCAACGTCTGTGGAGAGAGAAACATGGGGCGGCATGGTGGCTCAGTTGTTAGCACTGCTGCCAGTGCCAGGGACCTGGGTTTGATTCCAGGATCAGGAGACTGTCTGTGTGGCGTTTGCACATTCTCCTTGTATCTGCGTGGGTTTCCTCTGTGTGCTCCGGTTTCCTCCCACAGTCCAAAAATGTGCAGGTTAGGTGAATTGGCCATACTAAATTGCCCAGGTTGTTCAGGGCTGTGTAGGTTAGGTGTATTAATCAGGGGTAAAGGTAGAGTAACAGGGTAGAGGAATGGGTCTGAATGGGTTATGCTTCGGAGGGCGGTGTGGACTTTTGGGCCGAATGGCCTGTTTCCACACTGTCGGGATTCTGTGATTCCCCAAGGGGCGACATGATGGCTCAGTGGTTAGCACTGCTGTCTCACAGTACCAGGGTCCTAGGTTCAATTCCAGCCTCAAGCGACTGTCTGTGTGGAGTTTGCACATTCTCCCCGTGTCTGCGTGGGTTTCCTCTGGGTGCTCCGGTTTCCTCCCATAGTCTGAAGATGTGCAGGTTCGGTGAATTGGTCATGTTAAATTGTCCATAGTTGTTAGGTGCATTAGTCAGAGGAGGGTGGGTTACCCTTTGGAGGGTTGGTTGGGCTGAAAGGTCTGTTTCCACACTGTAGGGAATCTCATCTCCATTAAATTTCCAAGTCTGGCACAACTCTTTGTCAGAATTGAAGCAGGCCTGAGATTTTGGGTTTTTAGATAATTTCTCATTGTGCTGTTCAGGGATAAGGAGGTGGAATTTAAACCTGGAGCTCCTGGCTCAGAGAAAGGGACACTACCACAGGAACCTGTTACATGGTGGGCTTCATGCTGGAGTAAATAGAGGACAAGGAGGAGCAAATGGAACAAATAGTGAGAGTGTCCAGAGCGAAAGGCAAAGCGAGTGATGCTGTGAGCAGAGATCTTGATGCAAACTAAGTGTTCATGGAAGGTGCTTTCGACTCTGCTCAAAGCAAAGACATGCAAAGGAGCCACTGGAGCTCACAGTTTGTAGTCTAGCTGCTTGTCAATGATATATCCTGAAAGCTGTAAATTTCCAAAATTTCCTCTAGCCTGTACTGGGCTTTGACGCAGCACTGCCGAAGACTGAGGGCAACTTAGCCCAGTGAGCAACATCGAAGCAGAAATAGACCATTTAGCTCTTGGAACCAATTCTCCCATTCAGCCTTGAGTTTGTGATTGATTTGTGAAATGCTTTCCTCTGTCCCACATCTATTGGATTTTTGATAGCCCAGGCCATTATCACTGCCATTTGTAGGAGTGAATTCCAAACTCCTTCTCCCCTTTTTGCGTGTCAGCATAGTTTTTGTCTGGAGTCATAGAATCACACAGCATGAAAACACACCCTTTGGTCCAACCCATGCATGCTAATGAAGTTTTCCAAACGAAATTATACCCATGTGCCTGCGTTTGGCCCATATTACTCTGCACCTTTCCTAATCATGTACCTATCCAAATATCTTTTAAGTGTTGTAACTGGCCCTGCATCCACCACTTGCTCTGGCAGCTCATTCCATTAAAGGTACTGCCCTCTGTGTGAGAAATTTGCACCCCCAGGTCACTTTTAACTCCTTTTCCTCTCACCTTAAAAATATGTCCTCCAGTTTGGAACTCCTCCTCCCTCAGGAAAATGCTGTTGCTATTCACCCTATCCATGCCCCTCATGAATTTATAAACCACTACGAGGTCACCCCTCAACCTCCTATACTCCAGTGAAAAAAAGGTCCAGTCTCTCCTTAAAACTCAAACCCTCCAGTTTGAGGGAGGGCAACACCCTGGTAAATCTTTTCTGCGCCATCTCCAACTTTAATAATATCCTTCCTGTAGCATGGTGACTAGAACTGTGCACAGAGTGGCCTCACCAACATCTTGTACAACCTCAACGTGACATCCCAATTCCTCTTCTCAATGGTCTGAGCAATGAAGGTAAGTGTGCCTTCTTCACCACTCTGTGACTTAACATTTAAAGAACTGTGCCCCTGAAACTCTCGGTCTCTCTGTTCGACAGCACTACCCTGAAGAGCTTGGTTCTGGAGCAGTAACCACTCCTTAAACAGCACCTTCCCAATGCATGGCCTCCACCACCGAGAAGGACAAAGATAATAGATGGAAATGAACACCATCATCTGCAAGCTCCCCTCGAGCTACAGACCATTCTGGCTTGAAACTATATCATTGCAACTTCACTGTTACTGGCCAATATCCAGGAACGCCCTGCTGGAGCATTATGTGTGGACCCAAACCACACATCCCCATGTCTCTTAGTTGTCACCTGGCCAACCTGTGGAAATTCTTTCTCCGTATTCTATTCATTCCCTTTAATCTGAGAACATTAAGGAAGCTAAGAACTCAGCAGCCCTTGCAAGGAGCAGTCCTGATGTGCTGTGCAGAATTCCTCACAGTACTTCAGGAACAGTCAAAGTAAGGCTTCGTATGTTTGAAGCATGACTTCTGCCTCCTTGTACTTCAGTCCTCTGGGTCGAAGATGAGCAGCCCATTTGGTTATTGTTCTGTACCTGTCCAGGACATCTTAATAATTAAGATAATTGGACCCTAATCCTCCTTGGATTGTTTCTAGATTTTAACCATTGGAGAAAATACCCTATTTGTTTGAGGTCTGAAGGAGATGGCCTGATGTTTCACTGCATTTAAATCTATTTGCCACAGTCTGAGCCTATTAATTTTTTTTGTAACTTCATTGGTGAGTTACCCAGGGTGGCACAGTGGCTCGGTGGTTAGCTCTGCCGCCTCACAGCACCAGCGACCAAGGTTCAATCCCAGCCTCAAGCGACTATCTGTGTGGATTTTGTACGTTCTCCCTTTGTCTGTGCGGGTTTCCTCTGTGTGGTCCAGTTTCTCCCGCAGTCCAAAAACGTACAGGCTAGGGTGGATTGGCCATGCTCAGTTATCCGTGGTGTCCAGACAAAGACATGCAAGTTAGGGTGGATTGACCATGCACAATTGTCCATGGTGTCCAGGCTAAGTCGGTTAGCCACGGGAAATGGAGGGTCACAGGGATGGGATGGGATGCTTTTCGGAGGGTCATTGTGGACTTGATAGGCTGAATGGCCTGATGCTCTTAACTGTAGGAATTCTCGAAGAGGACAGCAGCTGATCTGCACCCAAAGTGTGATGCAATGTGAACCTCAGTGCTCGATATGGGGCGACACTGGCTGAGTGGGAATGTCACAGGACACGTAACCCAGCAACTCAAAGTAAAACTCTGGGTTGTGAATTCAAAGGTAAAAACAATGACTGCAGATGCTGGAAACCAGATTCTGGATCAGTGGTGCTGAAAGAGCGCAGCAGTTCAGGCAGCATCCGAGGAGCAGCGAAATCGCCGTTTCGGGCAAAAGCCCTTCATCAAGAATATGAAGGGCTTTTGCCTGAAACATCGATTTCACTGCTGCTCGGATGCTGCCTGAACTTCTGTGCTCTTCCAGCACCACTAATCCAGAGTTGTGAATTTGAATCCCACTCTGGTGGCAGAGGGTTAAATTTCAGTTCAGTAAAAAGTTCACCATTGGTGGCCATGCCATTGTTGTACATGTGGTAGGGGGCAGTAGGAGGGGTAGGAATTCTTTCCAGTCCAGACATCCTTTAGGGAAGGAAATCCTCTGTCCTTACCTGGTATGTTCCACACCAAAGGCAATGTGGTAGCCTGTGAGGAAGTTAGGGATAAAGACTGGTCTAGTCAATGACCTCCCCAGATTGCATGAAAAGATAGCATTAAAAATCACAAACATCAGGTTATAGTCCGATAAGTTTATTTGAAAATGCAAGCTTTTGGAATGTTGCTTTGTCATCATGTAAACATAGCTACAGCACATGGACTGCAGTGCTTTCAAGATGTTGCTCTCCAGGGAGCAGAAATAAAAGCCTGCATGGAGAGAGGGTGAGCGTCCAGGAAAATCAGACCACTGAGCACGTACTCCTGACAGCCCCCTCTGGAAGTGTGGAGGAGGCGATTGGGTCGCTCGCTGTCATATTCCTGACAAAGAGTCCTTGCTGTCAGAATGGATAGGGGGAAGGATGCGAATGGCTGCTGCATAATAAGGGATTATATTCTGTCAGTCGCGCACTGCATTTAAACAGCTTTCACAATGGGTCTTGCACACTCTGAGTATACAGTGGGGCTTCTGGGGTCACTTGCATGTCACGCTGACAATGCTTCCAGTGGCGAGGAATGTCTGGCCTCAGTGCTAACTCTTCCAGCCCTGCTTTCCCTCCACAGTGCTTCGTCTTGTTTAAATGGATTATTATTGAGAAACTGAAGGTCTAGACCCTTAATGGGCTGATACCCTTGGGGACGCCTTATTTAAATTGGATTGAACACAGCCAGAGAGTCTAACCTATTTCTCTTGTGTGTAAGATACCAGGAAGACCACAAAACCACATTAGAGGAGTGGCCCAGCTGTGATAGGCTTTATGTGGTGGAACTTTGTTTTCCTTCTCTCTCTCTCTCTCTCTCTCTTTCCCCTTTGCTCCGTTTTGCCCTTTAATCAGTGCTGTGGGTGTGTGTGGGGGAGCTGGTGTTCTCCCACTGTTTGTGTTTCGCTCGGAATAATGAAACCTCCGAAGGAACTCAGCTTCAAGTCTTGAGTGGTTTCAGTCAACGTCGCAATTTGTGGCTTATTGGTGGCAGGGGAGGGTATGGGGTGCACTGCTTTTTTCTGTGCTTTCACCTGTCTGTGTTTGAGAGCCAGGTCCTCAGAGTTGGTGGAGGCATGATGCTCTTAACTAGGTTTTTCAGGAATTTTCAATGGCTCTTGTCAAGCTGGGAATTCTGAGCATGTTGCACACAGAGAGGATACAGAGTGGGGCTCTGTGTGGCCTCTTGGTCAGTCGTCCATGTGATTCAGGGTGTGGAATTAGGTCAAACGATGCAGGAGCGGGAAGTAGGCCATTCGGCCCATCAATGCTGCTCCACCATTCCATGAGATCATGGCTGATCTGATCATCCTCAACTCCACTTTTCCCCGTAAGCCTTTATTGCTTTACTGATTATAAAATCTATCTCCACCTTCAGTATAGTAAAAGAGCCAGCCTAGACATCCCTCTAAGGCAAAGAATTCCACAGATTTGCTGCCCCTCTGACAGAAGAAAACCCTCACTTCTGACTTAAATGGGTGACCCCTTATTCTAGGATGACACTCTCTGGTCCCAGACTCTCCCACAAGGGGAAACAATCTTTCCGCATCCACTCTCCTGCTCCCCTAAGAATCTTATATGTTTGCCTCTCATTCTTCTGAACTCCATTGAGCACAGGTCCATTCTCATCAACCTCTCTTCATAAGACAGTTATTGCATACCTGTGAATCTTCCCTGGACTCTTTCTAACACTAGTATATTTTCCTTGGATAAGAGGCCCTCAATTGTTCACACTATTCCAGTGTGCTCTGACTAGAGCCTTGTATAGTGCTATGACTCAGCCACAGTTGACTTGAACACAGGCTGAATAGCTCAGAAATCTCCATTTTGATGTGTTGAATTTCTAGTGGCAACACATGAATGGGTTTGAGATTGGGTTCTTCAGCGTTTTTAGATGCAGTATTGTAGTTTTTAGGGTGATGGTTGGGATTTGTGAAGTAATTTATCGCACAGTAAACAGCAGTGATTGTTCACCTGTCTCAACTCTCTGCTGGCATTTCAGTGTGATCAGTGAAACAGCCCAGTAACCATGAGAATGATTAATACTGTGGCGCTGCAACAGAGCAGTTGCAACAGGTAAAGCAGCTTCTGCTGGCGGTCTAATTTGCAAGGTATTCCGATGTAATGTTCTTTAGTGCTTCTTCTCATACCATAACGCATTGTCCTCATGGTTACTTCTCGTCATGGAGGTCCACAACACAGAAAAAGGCCCTTCAGCCCATCAAATGTGTACGCTTCATAAACAAGCACCGAAATAGCCCTATAACTTAGGGTGACTGAACAGGCCCCGTTGTTTGCTCTTGGGCACTCCATGACCTTCACTGGAAGATTGTGTCTGTACTTGGAGTCATTGAGTCACAGATTCATACAGTCATACAGCATGGAAACAGATTCTTTGGCTCAACTCATCCATGCTGACCAGGTTTCTGAAAGTGAACCTGTCCCATTTGCCAGTGTTTGGCCTATATCCCTCTAAATCATTCCTGTTCATTCGCCTGTCCAAATGTCTATTAAATGTTGTAATTGTACTCACCTCCACCACTTTCTCTGACAGCTCATTCCATACACATACCACCCTCTGTGTGAAAAAAGTTGCCCCTCAGGTCCTTTTTAAATCTTTCGACTTTCACCATAAACCTTAGAATATTGGACTCCCCTATCATTGTTTATTCACCTTATCTATGCCCCTCATAATTTAACAGACCTCTATAAGGTCACCCTTCCGGCTTCTACTAAAATAACTCCACAGAGGAAAGTATCCCGTCACCCTTTAATTATACATGGACAGTCCTTGATACTGATCCAGCTCCGTCAGAGCCAATTCTCATGGTGAGCAGAACCTCTAACACTCCTGTTTATTTATTTCTTCTTTTCTTCCCACCCCCCCCCCCCCAACACTACCACCTAACAGTGGTATTTTTCCCCAGCACCCATGTCGTGTGTGTGCAGATGTAGGACAGTGAATAAGTGTGTAAGTCTTTATTCAGGTTCCACCACCAGGACACTGTACATTTACCCCTGACTAATGCACCTAACCTATACATCCCTGAATCCCGTGGGCGGCACGGTGGCGTGGGCGGCACGGTGGCACAGTGGTTAGCACTGCTGCCTCACAGCGCCTGAAGACCCGGGTTCAATTCCCGACTCAGGCGACTGACTGTGTGGAGTTTGCACGTTCTCCCCGTGTCTGCGTGGGTTTCCTCCGGGTGCTCCGGTTTCCTCCCACAGTCCAAAGATGTGCGGGTCAGGTGAATTGGCCATGCTAAATTGCCCATAGTGTTAGGTAAGGGGTAATGTAGGGGTATGGGTGGGTTTCGCTTCGGCGGGTCGGTGTGGACTTGTTGGGCCGAAGGGCCTGTTTCCACACTGTAAGTCTAATCTAAACCAGAGTGGCCAGTGGCAAGCAGTTCTCAACAAAGGGACACTCCTGTTCATTTTTGTGTTTTTTCTTTTTTTTTTTCTTTTTTTTGTTTCTTTTTCCTTTACCCCCTACACTACCGCCTAACTGCGGTAGTGCTTATTTTTCCCCCAGCACCCATGTTGTGTGTGTGCAGGTGTGAGACACAGTGAAAGACACAAGGTGCACGAATCTTTATTCAAATTTCCACCACCAGGAAGAAAGGAAACACCCGAGTGGCCAGTGACGAGCTGTGCCCTTCACATCAAAGGGACACTCCTGTTCATACCTGTCATCCAAGGCTCCCTGATTGGGGCGGTAATCTGGACCAATCAGGGAACTCATATTCTCTAAGGTCCACTTGGTTGACTTTGTTACAATCACTGAACCTACACTCCAGGGAAAGAAAGTCTCAGCCTATCCACCCTCTTCTTATAACTCAAACTTGAACTCCCATCCGTGGTTCCAGCAATCTTTAATCAGGCCCATTGGCTTGTAGAAACATAGAATCCCGACAGTGTTGAAACAGGTCATTCGGCCCAACACGTCCACACCAACCCTCTGAAAAGTATCCCAACCAGACCCATTCCCTGACCCTGTTACTGTACATTTCCCCTGACTAATGCACCTAATCTACACATCCCTGAACACCGTGGCAATTCAGGCATAGCCAATTCACCTAACCAACACACCTTTGGACTGTGGCAGGAAACTGGAGCACCTGGAGGACACCCACGCAGACATGGGGAGAATGTGTAAACTCCACACAGACACTCACCTGAGGCTGGAGGGAGCAGTGCTAACCACTGAGTGACCCTGTTCCCCTGGCTTGTGGTGATTTAATCAGTCAGGTAGCTTGTTGGTTCATTGTTGGATTGGTTTCAGGGAGTGAATCAGAAATTTTCTTCGGCAGTTTCCTCCTCCTCCTGTTATGAACAGCAGATCAGTAGGAAATAGGACTTTGGGAGAGCAAC
Source organism: Hemiscyllium ocellatum (assembly GCF_020745735.1). Taxonomy (NCBI): domain Eukaryota; kingdom Metazoa; phylum Chordata; class Chondrichthyes; order Orectolobiformes; family Hemiscylliidae; genus Hemiscyllium; species Hemiscyllium ocellatum. The sequence continues at coordinate 108,002,274 of NC_083409.1, forward strand.
TGTATGGAGGAGTTTGATACACGTTACTTATTCAATATTAAGGTGACACAGAACCAAGGTCGAGCAAAGTGCTTAAGCTTCAGATCAGCCACAGTTGTATTGCGTGAGCAGACTCCAGGGACCCAAGAGCCTGATTCCATTTTTAATGGATGGAATTTGATTATTGGAGAAACAGCAGAGAGACAAATTAAAGCAGATGTGGAGTATGTCTGTAAATAATTACATATTTGTTGGGGTTATTATGGACAGTGAGTGTGGGATGTTTGAACTGCGAATACACATTTACTATTGAGCTGTCTCCACACAAAATATTCTCTATCGCATATGCATGCTGCCTGAATAATCAATGGTTACAGCTCCCCATGCTTTAAAACAAAAGTAACTAATAAATCTCTCACAGTGGGCCACGTTTCAGGTTTCTCCCAAACTCTCCTGGATTTGCCAACCCCAAAGGGGCATTTAACCCTGTATCAAGCTTGAGCCTTGACCATCAGCAGCCTGGGCTGAATGGTCTGTTTCTGCGTACTGTATTTTACTGTGAGGAGACAGTGATCATGTACTGGTTGACCAGAGGGTCAGGCGAATGCGCTAGTGGCATGGGTTTAGGTTTCCTTGTTGGTGCTAGTAGAGTTCAAATTTGGTTCATAAAATCCGGTGTTGTAAATCTAATGCTCAGTATTAATGACCATGAAATCTAACCTGATTGTCATTTAAAACCCATCTGGTTCACTGATGTCCTTTTGTGAAAGAGACCTATCGTCTTTACCTGATCTGGCCTACATGTGACTCCAGACCCATTCAGCAGGTAGCTGGTGGGACAGGTCGCGTTGAGGAAGTGAGGAGGCTGCAGAAGGACTTGAACAGGCTGGGGGAGTTGGCAAAGAGGTGGAAGACAGCATGGGAACCTGTGAGTTTATGCACTTTGGTAGAAAGAATGGAAACGTGGACTATTTTCAAAATGTAGAAAGGTCTCAGAAATCCGAAGGCACAAGGGGGCTTGAGATCCCTAGTCCAGGATTCTCTCAAGGTTGACATGCAAACTCTGTTGGTAATTCGGAAGTGAACACTATGTTTGCATTCATTTCAAGAGGGCTAGAATGCAAGAGCTGAGATGTACTGCTGAGGCTGTATAAGGCTCTGGTCAGACCACATTTGGAATATTGTGAACAGTTAGGGCCCTGTATCTAAGGAAAGACTTGTTGACATTGGAGGGGGTCCAGAGGAAGTTTGCAAGACTGATCCTGGGGATAAAGGGCTTGTCATTTGAGGAGTGGTTGAGGACTCTGGGTCTATACTGGATGGAGTTGAGAATGATAGGTGGGGGGAGGAATTGTCATTAAATCTTACAGAATACTGAGAGGCCTGGATAGAGTCGACGGGGAGATGTTTCCTCTTGTAGAAGAGACTAAGACTAGAGGGCACAGCCTCTGAGATGAGGAGGAATTTCTTCGGACAGAAGGTGGGGGCTCTGTGAAAGTTATGGCTGTGTGGAGGCTAATTCATTGAGTATATCTTGTTGGTAAGGGGTAAAGGGTTACAGGGGACAGTAGGAGAATGGGGTTGAGAAACATATCAGCCATGATCAAATAGCAGAGTAGAGTTGATGGACAGAATGGCCTAATTCTGCTCCTGTGGTCTCACGGACTCACAGCAAAGTGGTTGACTCTTTACTGCCTTCTGCAGTGGCACGACAAGGCAGTTTGGGATGAGTAAATGATGTCCTTGTCAGCTCCATTCATGTCCCAATGAAAGAGTAAAGAGAAAGGAATGAGATTGAAATAGAGTCCCTACAATGTGGAAAAAGGCCATTTAGCCCAACAAGTCCGCAAAGAGTAACCCACCCAGAGCCATTCCCCGACACCGATCACTCTAGACTCCCCCTAACTAATCCATCTCCTGAACACTACGGCTAATTCACCTAACCTGCACATCCTTGCATTTTGGAGGGAAACCCATGCATTCACAGGGAGAATGTGCAAACTCCACACAGACTGTTGCCCAAGGCTGGGATTGTGAGGCAGTAGTGCTAACCACTGAGCCAAAAAATGAGGTCTGCAGATGCTGGAGATCACAGCTGCAAATGTGTTGCTGGTCAAAGCACAGCAGGTTAGGCAGCATCTCAGGAATAGAGAATTCGACGTTTCGAGCATAAGCCCTTCATCCTGATGAAGGGCTTATGCTCGAAACGTCGAATTCTCTATTCCTGAGATGCTGCCTAACCTGCTGTGCTTTGACCAGCAACACATTTGCAGCTAACCACTGAGCCACCATGCAGCTCCAAGGGCATAGAATTGGTGCAAGCATGATGGGCTGAACAGCCTCCTCCTGTTCTGTGATGTCATCAGAAGGAGAGATTTGCTTTTAAATAGATGCCTGTCAGAGTCAGGATAATCGAAAGCACTTTTGAGCCAGTGAATCACTTTTCTGTTGTTGAGGTGCAGCAGTGATTGCGATGGAGCAAGGATGGTAGCTGAGGATAACAAATAATGAGGTAAAAGTAATGACTGCAGATGCTGGAAACCAGATTCTGGATCAGTGGTGCTGGAAGAGCACAGCAGTTCAGGCAGCATCCAAAGTGCAGCGAAATCGACATTTCGGGCAAAAGCTCTTCAAGCCCTTTTATTCCTGATGAAGGGCTTTTGCTTGAAACGCTGATTTCGCTGCACTTTGGATGCTGCCTGAACTGCTGTGCTATTCCAGCACCACTAATCCATAACAAATAATGATGCAACTTTGCCTCAAATAAAACTTATCTGGCATAGCGCCTTCTCACTCACCCTCAACCTCAGACTTCACCGGAATCCTGATAACATGGTAAACCTCCGGTATTTGAGGTATATAATTTCCACCGGTTAATGGAGAGTGCCATTTCATAAGGAGCTGGTTAAAACAGTGGCCTAACCTCCACTGTCCTCAGTGGCAATGCCCTGAGTGAAAAAACAAAATTCCTCATTTCAGTCCTGAACAGTCTATTCCATATCCTATTGCTGTGTCCCCTGACTCTAGATTCCCCAACCAGAGAAATCGGCATCCAGTCCGTTGAGAGGGTGAATAGCCAGGGTCTTTTCACATGAGCTGTCATTTACAAATGCCACGAGGCCAGGGCTGAGATCAACTGAGTGGTACAGACCAGGGATCAAAGTGTGTGATCTTATCCAGATAACTCAGCAGACCCAGTGGTGCCTTGGGTCATGCAGCAATTGAGTCCCTTGGGTCATACAGCAGAGGAACAAACCCTTCAGCCCAACTCATCCATTCTGACCGGGTCTCCAAACCTGAACTAGTTTCAAACTGGGACTGTTGCGACTGTTAGTGTGTGTCTGTGGTGATATGTGGTTGGAGGGGTCAGAGTTCTTGAGGGTTAAATTGTGACTCTTCAAAGTTGTGCAGGCCACATTTGAGAATTTTAAGAGATCCTGTGAGTAATTATGTGTGTGTATGTCCTATCTACATCAACAGTTCCGACCAGCTGCAGAGCAGTTTGACGTTGCAAGACCCTCCATCATAACTTAATGAAGTTGCAATGCTGTTTCATTAACTTGGCAATTTGTCAACACTGCTTCAGCCCCTTGCACTGTTATATCTCAATATAAAGGAGGCATTCTGAAGATGCTATTTGTTACCACTGGCAGATGTACAAGTCAGCCTTTGCCATTTTAGTTTGTTAGCTGTTTTTGCAGTTCTCTTTCACTCCAGATGTCTTAATACAGAGACATATGGGGAGTCTCAATTGAAAAAGGCTTTTCTAGAATCCCAGCTCAATCCTTTAAGCTCTGAGGTTTGGTTTCTCTTATACAATGATTTGGTGCAGCGCCCCAGGGTTGAGGAGAAGTGAAATTCTAGCTCCTGATTGTTTCCCTGACATTTGGTGATACATATGGACATCTGGATATCTATCCATCCAGGCTGGTCTATTCCAACTCCCAACCAGCTATCTGCCTCCCACTCTTGTAGATGTCAGCTCATGCGGAACACTCCGTAAGACCTCAAAGAAGGAAGAACAAAGAACAGCGCAGCACAAGGATAGGCCCTTCGGCCCACCAAACCTGCACCAACACATGATGCCTTTCTCTTCCCTGTCTATTCATGTATCTGTCAAGATGCCTCTTACATATTGTTAACTATAACCAGGTTATAGTCCAACAGGTTTATTTGGAGGCACTGTCACTTCCTCAAACAAAAACACAATACTTGAGTTTGACCTCCCCTTCACAATGCTACCTTAATAAGTCCATATTGTTCCAAAAGTGAGTAAATCCTGTCTGTAAGAATCTTCTCCAGTAATTTCCCTTCCACAGTGGCCTTGAAATGCAGTTACTGATTTATTTTTACAGTTGTATTGATTTCCATGTATTCATGGATCATTTTAACACCCGGTTTGAAATGAAAAGCTCATCCAGTAAATTTACTGATTCCCTAATGCCTGGGTGTGCAGCGGGAGAGAGAGCGGGACAATGTGTGAGGTCGGTTTTTTAAAATAAATTATTCACAGGTGCCGCTGGCTGGGCCAAACATTTATTGTCCATCGTTAATTTCCCAGAAGACATTTGAGAGCAAGCCACCTCGCTGTGGGTCTGGAGTCTCATGTTGGTCAGGCCAGTGAAGAATGACTGATTTCCTTCCCTAAAGGATGGTCATGAACCAGGTGGGACTTTGCATGACAGTCAACAGTGGTTGCCTTTAGCCTAGCTTTGATTCTGGATTTTGTTTTATTATTGAATTCAAATGCCACCATCTGCTATGATGGGGCTTGAACCCATATTCCCCAACCATTAGCTTAGGGCTCTGGATTGCTAGCCCACAGGCATTACCACTGTGTCATTACCTCCCCACTCCAGATCAGTCACACCCGCTCTAATCTCCTTACTCAGACTTGGAGCGTAGCTCTCTGTCGTGATCATAACAAGTTCAGCCAGGTGGACCTCACAGAATATGAGTTCTATGATTGGGGCTCTTAGTTTGGACCAATCGGGGAGCCCTGGCTGACAGATCTAAAGGGAGTGTCAGAGGTTATAGGTACTGACTCTGATGAGGCTGTGCCAGAGTCTGTTTTCCCTGGAGCGTTCGAGGCTGAGAGGTGAGTGTATAGAGGCTTATAAAATCGTGACGGGCATGGATAGGAGAAACAGACAAACTCTCTTCCCTGGGGTGGGGGAATTGCAGAACTAGAGGGCATAGGTTTAGGGTGAGAGGGGAAAGATATAAAAGAGAACTAAGGGACAACACTTTCACGCAGAGGGTGGTGTGTGTATGGAATGAGCTGCTAGAGGAAGTGGTGGAGGCTGGTACAACTATAACATTTAAAAGGCATCTGGATGGGTATACGAATAGGAAGGGTTTGGAGGGATATGGGCTGGGTGCTGGCAGGTGGGACTAGATTGGGTTGGGATATCTAATTGGCATGGATGGGTCGGACCGAAGGGTCTGTTTCCATGCTGTACATCTCTGTGACTCTATGACTATGACTCTCCACGTGTAAATAAAGGGTGACTCGGTGTCGGAATGCCAGCCTCTGGGGAGTTATTTCGCTGCCTACTGGGACCAGTAGATTTATCTAAGACTCCTTACTGAATGGGGAGACCTTCCAGCCTGTGTTTATATTCCTGTGCTCACTGACCTGGCCCTCAGAGCAAAGAAATGATCCCTTCAAAGTCATGTCCTGTCTCAGGAAAGAACTTTAGATTAGATTAGATTAGATTACTTACAGTGTGGAAACAGGCCCTTCGGCCCAACAAGTCCACACTGACCCGCCGAAGCGCAACCCACCCATACCCCCTACATTTACCCCTACCTAACACTACGGGCAATTTAGCATGGCCAATTCACTTGACCCGCACATCTTTGGACTGTGGGAGGAAACCGGAGCACCCGGAGGAAACCCATGTAGACACGGGGAGAACGTGCAAATTCTACACAGTCAGTCGCCTGAGTCGGGAATTGAACCCGGGTCTCAGGGTATAACTCTGAGGGCTAAAGGAATGAAAAGGTGTAGGGAGAAAGACAGAATAAGATACTGAGTTGGAAAATCACCCACGATTCTTTCAAATGGCAGAACAGGCTTGAATGGCCAAATGGTTTACTCCTTCTCCTATTATCTATGTCTCATTCCCATCTTGCAATTATACAGTGCAGCACAGGAACAGGCACTTTGGCCCATCAAGCCTGCACTAATTCCTAATCCATATTTAGACACCTACTTATTGCCCATGCATGGTTACTATCCCTCTGTTCACCTCCCATTTATGTGTCAGTTATTCTTTAGAATCCCTGCAGTGTAGAAATAGCATTTAGCCCAACAAGTCCTTACTAACTGCTTAAGAGCATCTCCACCCAGACTCACCCCCTATCCCTGCATTTCCCATGGCTAACCTACATATCCCTGGACACTGTAGGAAACTTAGTATGGCCAATCCACCTAACCTGCCCATCATTGGACTGTGGGAAGAATCCCACGTAGGTACAAGGAGAATGTATCCACACAGACAAGAATCAAGCCCAGATCCCTGGGCACTGAGGCAGAAGTGCTAACTACTGAGCCCTATGACACCCTCGTCTCTTACCAATTTCTCACATCCTGCCTCTCTCTCAATCACAGTTTGATTTTGTTCCAAGAAGGCATTGCTAGCATTGCCCAGGACCCTCTCACACTGGACCCGAAGCTGAAATAATAACTCGATTTATTTTCTTCTGCCAAAGTGGAAAATCTGACTGCAGATGTTTTGCCTCCTCCCATCCACTCCAAGAACGCCTGGCGTTCTTGGAGTGGATGGGAGAAGGCAAAACATCTGCAGTCAGATTTTTGAGTTGTATTTAGTTTGGATTACGCCGAGAGCAGGCAGTCAGCGGTCTGTACAGGAGGAAGCATCTGGACGAAGGGTTTCACACTGAGTACATCCGATGGAGATACCCGAGGGGCCGAAGGCTTGAGGAGTAAATGAGTTGGCGGTTTTTAGTTTTACTCTTTCGCAGCTTTGCTGCCTGTTCAGCACAATAAACAATAAGCACTTTAAGGGTTTCCCCTGACTGCATATTTTGTTATTGCGGTAACCTAGGTGAGAATTCCTCTGGCAAGTGGCTTTATCCATGTGTTTCGGCAGGTTTTCACTTTTGCCTGTTTTAGTCATTAACACTTTGCAGTTTAAAACAGGGAAAGCAATTGTTACATAGAGTCATCGAGTCATAGAGATGTACAGCATGGAAACAGACCCTTCGGTCCAATCCATCCATGCCGACCAGATATCCCAACTCAGTCTAGTCCCACTTGCCAGCACCCGGCCCATATCCCTCCAAAATCTTCCTCTCACATACCCATCCAAATGCCTCTTAAATGTTGCAATTGTACCAGCCTCCACCACTTCCTCTGGCAGCTCGTTCCATACCCATACCACCCTCTGTATGAAAAAGTTGCCCCTTAGGTCTCTTTTTTATCTTTCCCCTCTCATCCTAAACCTATGCCCTCTAGTTCTGGACTCCCTGACCCCAGGGAAAAGACTTTGCCTATTTATCCTATCCATGCCCCTCATAATTTTATAAACCTCTATAAGGTCACCCCTCAGCCTCCGACGCTCCAGGGAAAACAGCCTCAGCCTGTTTAGCCTCTCCCTATAGCTCAAATCCTCTAACCCTGGCAACATTCTTGTAAATCTTTTCTGAACCCCTTCAAGTTTCACAACATCTTTGCGATAGGAAGGAGACCAGAACTGCAAACAATATTCCAACAGTGGCCTAACCAATGTCCTGGACAACCGCAACATGACCTCCCAAATCCTGTACTCAATATTCTGTCCAATAAAAGAAAGCATACCAACTGCCTCCTTCACTATCCTATCTACCTGCGACTCCAAGGACCAATGCTCCCTTGATTTTTGTTATTCCTTCATTGCGTGTGGACATCACTGACCAGGTCAGTATTTATTGCCCATCCCTAACTGCCCAGAGGGCAGTTAAGAGACAACCATGTTGCTGCAGATCTGAGTCACATGTAGGCCAGACCAGGTAACGATGGCAGTTTTCTATCTGAAGGGTATTTGATGGGCTTTTCCTGAGAATTGACAATGGTCATCATTAGACTCTTAATTCCAGACTTCTAATTGGTTTTCAGTTCTACCATCTGCCATAAATCCATGTTGGAATTCCAGCCTCAGTTCCCAGATGTAACCTGGGTTTCTGAATTAATAGTGAAAAGTGTGGTGCTGGAAATGCACAGCCGGTCAGGCAGCATACAAGGAGCAGGGGAATTGATTTCAGCCATTCACACGTTCAGAAGGGCTCATTCCTGATGAAGAGCCTCTGCTTGAAACATTGATTCTCTTGCTCCTTGGATGCTGCCTGACCTGCTGTGCTTTTCCAGCACCACACTGTCAACTCTGATCTCGCTGGATTAATAATCTAATGATAATACCCACCAGGCTATAACCTCTCTGTCTCTTCCCTTTCCTGATGTCTCTCAATGTTTGCCCTTTTTCTGGGAGTTGAGTATCAGGCAGCCTTGTTGGGCGGTAGTTTAGAATGTAGCTCTAGATTGGACGCTCCAGATCCACACCAGGGCTAATTAGTCTTGGAAGGTGTTGTTTGTAATGTGGCCAAGCATGTGGTCAATTGGCCTCTCCATCCTTCCAATATACCCAAAAAACCTGTATTTATGTAGTGCTTTTAACATCCTCAGAATGTCCCAGAGTGCTCTATAACCATCAACATACTTTTGAAGTATTGGCATGTAGTAGGAATTAGAGAGCTGACTTGTACACATCAAGCTCCCAGGACCATATATGCATGTGGATGAGATAATCTGTTTCTACTATTGATCTTTGGCAGCGGGATTGGCTAGAATACTGAGGAGAGACCTCACAGGTTAATCCCTGCGATGTTGGCTATCCCCTTCACACTGAGTCAGAAGTCACACAACACCAGGTTATAATTCAACAGGTTCATTTGAAAACGCTAGTTTTCACTCACCTGACGAAGGGTTAGCGCTCCAAAAGCTCATGATTTCAAATAAACCTGTTAGACTATAATCAAGTGTCATGTCGCATCTGTCCCCAGTCCAACACCGGCACCTCAACATCATGGCCCTTCACACTGAGGTTGCCTCTGGATGGGATGCCTCTGTCTAAATGATGGTGCCTCCTGCAATGTAACACCTCCTCAGGACTGCACTGGAGTGTAGCCTGAACCCACAACCTTCTGATTCTGTCTACGAGTAAGCCACAGCTGTCAACTGCAGGAGTAAATCTCGCTCGATGACAGCCGATTCTTTCTTTGCTACGTGATTCTCTCATCTCGTTGCATGATGAATGATTTATGGAATTGACTATAAACTGAGCATTTGACAGTAATCGGGTTATATTGAATGCATCAGAGCTGTTTCTATTATCTTTGATGCAGCTGGATTGTCATTTTGACTTGGAATAGCTGAGAGACTCTGCAGCAGTAGCTGCTTTTCATTGCAAAAAAGCTGTAGCAAGTAAAACTTCTTAAAGAGCAGAGCTCAGGATATCCTGTTCAGAGAGAGGAAAGGGGGAGTGAATTTATTTCAGTCCAGTTACTGCACCTAATCTGCTGGCTTTAATGTTCTTGCATACTGGAGGACAGCGACGGTGTTCCCCTTAACCGCATCCATTGGAATGATGTTCTCTATTTCTTGACATAAATCTAAAGATGATTACACTGAGCTTGGTCTGGGGGAGAAATCTATTAAAAGATCCTTCCATTTCTTACCAAAACTGTAATAAGCAATAATCTGCAATTAATACTCCATATTGCTGTTCAGCTAGCTGACAGTAAAACAAAATTTAAAATGTTCACATTCTCATCTGTAAATGAAAGGCATCTTTTGGCATAGTTTTGAAATGAAGATGTAAAGACACAGAAAGCAGAAGGAATGAGGTTAAAAGACTGCGTGTGAATATATTCCAGCTTCATGCTTTCTTACAACAAACTAGCGCTTGTTTCTAGCTAGATACTGTTTTAGTTAACCTGCCTGGTTGTCTCCTCTAAAACTAAATTAATTTTTACATGCTCCTTGATTCCGAGAGAACTCCCACACTCCATTCAAAATACATAAATTCAACTGCTTTGATTCCACCTGTTTTTACTGCATTTAATGTTAGTCCAGTCCCGCATCAAAGTGGTTAATTGGCCCTTTGGCTGGCTGAGGAAGACACATCAAACACCTACTAAAAAGCAAGAGCCTTTTCTGAGCAACAGGGATGTGCAAGAGCTATTGATGTGACCCATGAAGTTCACAGCCTGAGCAATGTTTCTGCTGAGCTACGTACACTCACACGCACACACACAAAGACAGAACATACAAACACAAGTGTGCTTACAGTTGTTCGGTCACGCATGCATATACAGTTATTCAGCCAAGCACACAGTGCATGCATATAGTCAGTCACCCACACAGATACAGTCATTCAATCCTACTTATGTTAAGTTGTATACACATGCGCATAGTCATTAAGTCACTCATATGCACACAGTCATTCAGTCACATCACATTTTGTCAGACATGCACACACGCATGCACTCATTCAATCACACACACATAGAACATAGAACCTTACAGCGCAGTATTGGCTCTTGATGTTGTGCCGACCTGTGAAATTAATCTGATGCTCCTTTAATCTACACTATTCCAGTATCATCCATATGGATGTCCTATGCCCAGTTAAATGCCCTTAACATCAGCGAGTGTACTTCTGTTGCAGGCAGGACGTTCTATGCCCCTACTACTCTCAAAGTAAAGAAACTGCCCCTGACATCTGTCCTAAATCTGTCACCCATCAATTTAAAGCTATGTCCTCTCATGTTAGCCTTCACCACCTGAGGAACAAGATTACTGTCCACCCTATCTAACCCTCTGATTATCTTATATGTTTCTATTAAGTCACCTCTCAACCTTCTTCTCTCCAACAAAAACAGCCTCGGTTCCCTCAGCCTTTCCTCATAAGGCCTTCCTTCCGTACCAGGCTACATCCAAGTAAATCTCCTCTGAACCCTTTCCAAAGCTCCCACATCTTTCCTATAATGGAGTGACCAGAATTGTACGCAATACTCCAGGTGCGGCCTTACCAGTGTCTTGTACAGCTGAAGCATGACCTTGTGGCTCCAAAACTCAATCCTTCTTCCAATAAAAGCAAACACACCATATGCAGCTTTAACAACCCTATCAACCTGGGTGGCAACTTTCAGGGATTTATGCACCTAGACACCGAGATCTCTGTGTTCATCTACACTGCCATGAATTTTACCATTAGCCCAGTACTCTGGTATACGTTTGGTCATACACACAGTCATCTGCCTGTGACACATATTGAGTCCACGTGCATGCACACACATTTTCTCTCTCTCTCTCTCACACACACACACACACACACACACACATACATACACACTCAGACAGGCTCTCACTTTCAATTATATGCTCATTCATACAGTCACTCAGTTTCACACACACAGATGTAATCGCACACAGACTGCATATAGTCATTCAGTCACACACACTCAGTCATGCGCGCGCACACACACACACACAGACACAATCACTGAGTCTCATATACATTCATTCGGTCTCATACACAAGATCAGTCACGCACACATTCAGTTTATCTCCCTCAGACACACAGAAACACACGTACAGTCAGCTCACTCTCAGTTGTACACACACACACGCAGACGCACACACTCAGATATTCCTGCACATGGCCAAAATCATGCTTACACTGTCATATACATGTGGACACTCACTCTATCTCTCAGAACCACACACACCGATGGTCTTACTCACACACACTTTCACACACATGAAGATATTTAGTCCAGATGCCAGGAAACTCGGAGTGACATAGTGGTCATATCAATGGACTAGTAATGCAGAATCCCAGGCTGGATTTGACTCACACCATGACAGATGGCCAATTAATTAAATAAAACATGAATTAAAACAAGTTAGTCTAATGATAGCCACGTAACCAATGTTAATTGTTGTAAAAATCCATCTTTTTACCTTTCTGAAAGTACATGAGTAAATCTACTGTCTTTACCTATGAAAAGACTCCACAGAAGCTGGTATCCTGTGACCAAGTCACTCTTTATTTACACTTGGAGAGCCCTTGGCACTGATCCAACTCTCTCAGAGTCAGCTCTGAGTGCACAGGATGTCTGATACTCATGTTTATATTTTCTTTATTTCATAAAACCATACAAAATACAAACAGTTGACAATAAACAAAAAGCAGCATAGAGTCATAGAGTCATAGAGATGTACAGCACAGAAACAAACCCTTCTATCCAACCCGTCCATGCCGACCAGATATCCCAACCCAATCTAGTCCCACCTGCCAGCACCTGGCCCATATCCCTCCAAACCCTTCCTATTTATATACTCATCCAAATGCCTCTTAAATATTGCAATTTTACCAGCCTCCACCACTTCCTCTGGCAGCTCATTCCATACACGTACCACCCTCTGGATGAAAAAGTTGTCACTTAGGTCTCTTTTATATCTTTCCCCTCTCACCCTAAATCTATGCCCTCTAGTTCTGGACTCCCCGACCCCAGGGAGAAGACTTTGCCTATTTACCCTATCCATGCCCTTCATAATTTTGTAAATCTCTATAAGATCACTCCTCAGCCTCCAGGGAAAACAGCCCTAGCCTGTTCAGCCTGTCCCTATAGCTCAAATCCTCCAACCCTGGCAACATCCTTGTAAATCTTTTCTGAACTCTTTCAAGTTTCACAACATCTTTCAGACAGGAAGGAGACCAGAATTGTATGCAATATTCCAACAGTGGCCTAACCAATGTCCTGTACAGCCGCAACATGACCTCCCAACTCATGTACTCAATACTCTGACCAATAAAGGAAAGCATACCAAACACTTTCTTCACTATCTTATCTACCTGCAACTCCACTTTCAAGGAGCTATGAACCTACACTCCAAGGTCTCTTTGTTCAGCAACACTCCCTAGGACCTTACCATTAAGTGTATAAGTCCTGCTAAGATTTGCTTTCCCAAAATGCAGCACTTTGCATTTATCTGAATTAAACTCCATCTGCCATTTCTCAGCCCATTCGCCCATCTGGTCCAGATGAATAAAGACACTATTTACAGGGGAAGGGGCAACAAGGCCAAACCTCAAACCCTACCGTGCAATCAGTTCACAGGGAAATGAGGGCAAACTTCAAATCCCACCGTAAGACATCAAAAAGGAAACTGTATCAAATACACTCAAAGTTAAAAATCACACAGCACTACGTTATAAGGTTTAATTGGAAGCATGAGCTTTCGGAGCGCTGCCCCTTCATCAGCACAGCACAGCAGCGCTTCGAAAGCTAGTGCTTCCAATTAAACCTAATGGAATATAATCTGGTTGTTTGATTTTTAACTTTGTTCACCCCAGTCCAACACCAGCATCTCCAAATCATAAACATGGACAAGACAGCCCTATCAAATGAAAAATAGTGCACAGAACACTGTGACAAGACACTCTTGTTTATATCTGTCAGCCAGGGCCCCCTGACCAGACCACCCCAATCAGGGAACTCACATTCTATGACGTCCACCTGGCTGACCTCATTCCAATCATTCCAACCTGCTGTGGTCTACATGTGACTCCAGACCCACAGCAGTGAGGTCGATTCGGATAATTAAGGATGGGTAATAAATACTGGCCCGTGCAGCGGCAGATACAGCCTATGAACAAACAAAAAAGCCCAGCCTTAATTGGACAGAGATGGAGAACAGGAAGTATACCAACTTAGATTAAATTAGATTACCTTTTAGATTAGATTACCTACAGTGTGGAAACAGGCCCTTCGGCCCAACAAGTCCACACTGACCCGCCGAAGCGCAACCCACCCATACCCCTACACCTAACACCACAGGCAATTTAGCATGGCCAATTCACCTATCCTGCACATCTTTGGACTGTGGGAGGAAACCGGAGCACCTGGAGGAAACCCACGCAGACACGGGGAGAATGTGCAAACTCCACACACACAGTCACCTGAGGTGGGAATTGAACCCAGGTCTCTGGTGCTGGGTGCCCTCAGCCAGCTCAGCCAACTTCGTGCCCTCCTCTCTGATAAATGCCCCCAGCAACTTGAAAGCAGCCTTTGGAAGGCATTCAATTTGTTCAGATTCATGCACAGACGCACCATCAGAAAATAATACACTTTCCCACCATGTGACTGACTCAACACAAGCAATGCCACAAGGCTTGAGCCATTCTGTTTAAAGAACAAAAATGCCATTTAGCCTTGGGGCAATTACTGATAAATTAACAAGACGCTGATGTAAGAGATTTGCTGGTCGTGTAGGTGGGAAGAAAAGCTGAAGAAAAGGAACAAAGTCTCTTTACTTACCGTTAGTGAACAGTTTCTCAAAATAGGTTGCATTCGGTAATTGCTTGACATTGTAAAGAGGTGATCTGTAGTTCTTAAAAGCTTTCATCCAACTATTGTGTGCAATCTCCACGGCAGTCAAACAGAAAATAACTTGAGTAACTCAGCGATGGCTTTAAATTGTTGTAATACTTTTTTTTATCACAAAAGGCCTTCGTGAGGTTATAAAGCCTTCAGGTGCCTTATCAGTCTGTTAGCTGACCTGTTATGTTAGAATTGATCCGTTTTTACATTGACTGAACATTGGTCTGTTGTCCCATCACTTTGTTGCAATAGCCAACAGCAAGGAAGAAAACACCTAATGTGCAGCTAAAGTTATCTTTTGAACTAATTCCATGATGTGCTTGTGAATGTCCTTCAAAACTCGTTTTGTTTCATTTTGTGCTTCCTGAGACCCTGAGATGTAGGAGCAGATGTAGGCCATTCAGCCCATTGAGTTGACACCACTGTTCAATAAACTCATGGCTAATCTGATAACCCTCAACACCATCTTCCTGCCTTTCCCCTCGATTCCCTTACTGGTTAGAAAGCTGCCTCCCCTGTTACCTGCTGAACTTGGATAGTAGCCTTAATTGCGAGGGTGAGGGTTCCCAAATCCCTCTGTCCTGTAGCTTCCTGCAGTCTTCCACCATTTAAATAACAGCCAGACCCTCCATTCTTCCCATCAAAGTGCATAACCTGTGATTTCCCAACATTATCTTCCTTCGGACAAGTTTTTGTCCGCTCGCTTAACCTGTCTATATCCCTCAGCAGACTCTTAACTCACCACTTGCCTTCCCACTTATTTCTGTGTCATCCACAAACTTGATGTAATACATTCACTTTCGTCCTGCAAGACATTGATACATAATTATAGATAATTATGGCCCCTCATCACCAAGAGTGCGACAGTTAGTGGCTGGGATTGTGGGGTGAGTGGGGGACAAGAGGGGAGAAGATGCTGGGTGTAATACTTGTGAGAAACACTGTCTTCTTAAGTAAGTTCAACAGTGCTGCATTCTCTCTGTAGTCCACCAAGTCTCAGTGAACCCAAAACTCACTGACTTACTCAGTGTTCATGACAGAAAGAGCCTCTGGAACTTCTCATAAGGGAGTTCTCCCATTGTCCTGATCAATTATTATCCCTCAGCCAGTGGTACTAAAAGCAGACTGTTGGATATATTTATCTCATTGCTTCTGACAGGAGTTGGTGCACACAAATTGACAACTATATTTCCTTGCGTTATCATCAGTACTTCAGTTTGGAAATACTTCCTTGGTTGTTAAAGGATGTCCTGAGGTTAAGAAAGATATAATTCAATTAAAAAGGTATAAATGCAATTCTTGCCTGTTCTATGGCCTTGTCGAGTGCACATTTAACAGAGACTATTGTACTTAATGCATTTTTAATTATGTTATGGAAGATTTGGATATTTCTTACTCTTGACTATTAGGCTGTTGCATTCCTCATGATATGGGAATGGTGAAAGTTGGTGAAGGATAGTTAAGTCTTTATTTGAATATATCTGACACACCATATTACACAGTTCTCCCTGAGGCTGCACAGTTCTCTCCTGTCTATGTGCTAATGACAGGAAGCCTGTTAATCCTATTGTTTCAGAGCAGTGTACAAACGGACCTTGTTTCAGTATCAATTATCGTGGACATTGTTGTTCCCCTGGGCACAATCAGAAACAACCCCTCTGCGCGCACGCACCACGCACGCACACACACACTTTGCAGAAGAAAGGGCAAATTTTGCAACAACATTAACGGCACCAGAACAATGTTTGTCTTCATTGATACATGGGTCAACCCAGAATTATAACGAAAGTAAGGTAGCCCATAAATTGTCACAACTAGCTGGATGGTTTCCTCCACTCTGCCATCAGATTGTTGCAAACAACAACTCTCTCTTAATCTCTCTGCGGTTTTATGCAATTCATACATTTCTGCATTAATCACCTGGAGAGATTTCAGCCCAGTATTTAACAGCATCCTTTGAACCCTGTGATTTTGAGGGCCAATCAATCTCTCTTGCCCAGAAAATGGAGCAATTTCAAATTGTAAGATCTCGTTCTTTCAGCTTGTGAATTGTTTGTGATTTTAAAAATATTGATTTTCTGTTTGTATGGCCTTTCATTTTGCATTCTCTCTCTCTCTGTCTGTCTCTCTGTCTCTCTCTCTCTCTCAATTCAATCTTTCATTCCCCCTCTCTCTCTGTTTCTTTCATTGCACCTGAATTGAAATTGAATTCTCCCTCCTTCCCAGGTCTCCTTATTTCTTTGAAATGTTTCAAACCCATTTTATTAGATAGACCGTTATCTCTGTCTTTCACCACAGTCTCAGATGTCCAGTTACCCTTTCTGCATCATTCCTAGTTCTCTCACTGGCAATATTATGGAGAATGTGCTTTGAAACTAATTGTACAATTGTAACATCAGTAACATTGTGTCCCACAAGTGCCAAGCAATGATCCTCTTCCATAGGAGAGAGTCTAGTTAGCTGCCCTTGATATTCAATGGTATTACCATTGTTCAGTCCACTGTCATCTGCGTCCTGGGGGTTACTACAGATCAGAAATGCAACTAAACAGCCATTTCAATACTTCCCACGTACCTCCACAAGGCACAAGTCAGGAGTGTGAGGAATACTCCCGACTTACCCAGATGAGTGCGGCTCCACCGACATTTGGTATACTCAACTCCAGTCAAGATTAGAATGGTGCTGGAAAATGACGGCAGGCCAGGCAGCATCTGGGGAGCAGGAAAATCAACGTTTCATCATGTCTTTCCTGATGAAGGGCTTTTGCCCAAAACATTGATTTTCCTGTTCCTTGGATGCTGCCTGGCCTGCTGTGCTTTTAAAGTACCATTCTAATCTTTAATCTCCAGCTTCTGCAGTACCCTCCTCCACCATACTCAACTCCATTCTGCTTGATTGGCAACTCCTCTAACATTTTAAAAATCAGCCCCTACACCACCAATGCACTGCAGCTACCACAGAGCATCCCCTTAAATGTACAGCAGCAGTTCACCAAGGCAATATTGACAGTATCTTCCAAACCCATAACCTTCACCACCGTGAAGGACACCAAATGCTGGGGGGGGGTGGGGGTGGGGCACCTGGCAAGACCTCCTCCCGGCTGCACGCCATCCTGACTTTGAAATGTACCACCATGTCTTCACTGTTGCTGGGTCAAAATCCTGGAACCTCCTCCTTCACAGCCTTGTCTCTGTGCCAATACCAGAGGGACTATCCAGGAAGGTGGCTCACCAACATGTTCTGTTAGGATTGCAGGGGAATCAGATGGAAGCATTGCGGTGACCTTCACCTCTCATGATCAATGAACCAAGACGTGTAATTCGCTTTCTTACTGTGACTGGATCCTCTCGAACTGGAGCACCGGATATGTGTATAAAAGGTCTCCCGAAGTTTGAGTCCTCCTGCTTCATTCCGATGAAAGGCTTTTGCCCGAAACATCGATTTTCTTGCCCCTTGGGTGCTTCCTGGCCTGCTGTGCTTTTCCAGCATCACTCTAATCTAGACTCTGATCTGCAGCCCTCACTTTTGCCTAGTGAGAGTGAGGAGGCCATCTTGGAGATTGTTGAGCATTGAGACACAGAGGACCTTGTACATTTTACCACTTTGCTTTTAAACACCACTTGGCACAAGATTGGCTCATTATGCTGCTGTAAAACCACTTCAAATGCCTAGAAAGTAAAATTTGATGATTATAATATTTAAGTGCTATATTTTATTTGTTTTGAGAAACAGTGGGGGCTCATTTATGGCTATAAAGCTGAATGTAATGGTGCCATAAAAGTCTCTGGAAGTAAGGCTGCTCATTTCTGAATCCAGCCTGCTAATCTTTTAAAGATCAGGAACCTTCAGTGATTCTGTACACAAACGCTTCCGTGGCCAGAGGGGCTCCTGTGAGCAAATCCTGTAAAATGGGCCTCAGAGCAGCCTATTAATGGAACACCACTTCTGGCTGTGTTTTATTTTTAACCTGGATTTGCGGCCTGGACGTAAGGGATGGAGCACAGTCTGGCACTCTGCCAGGAGGAATCCTGGCTACAACAACAACTGCTCTTTGCCCTGCAGGATTGAGAACTGACGAAGCTGAGCTTTTACAACGCAGTCCTCCGAACGATGGACATTGGCTGAGGACAGTGCTCATTGAGCGATTGGCCTGACAGCACTAGTCAGTGATCTATCATCAACTTGTCAGCACCAGACTACACCCTGCGTGCTTCATTGAATCCCGACAGTGTGGAAAACGGCTGTTCAGCCCTTTGAGTCTGCACTGGCCTTCCCAAGAGCATCTCAACCAGACCCGCATCCCCCAATCCTCTACCCCCACACTTCCCATGGCCAATCCACCTAACCTGCAGACGGTAAGGACTGCAGATGCTGGAAGTCAGAGTCAAGAGATGGGAGGTTGGAAAAATACAGCAAATCAGACAGCATCTGAGGGCCAGGAGAGTCAACAAGGGACAAAACCTTTGCACACCTTTGGACTGTGGGAGGAAACCGAAATAAGCACTCACAGGCACATGGAAAGCACACAAACTCCACATAGGCGGTCCCAAATCCCTGGCACTGTGGGACAGCAACACTAACCATGCCACCCTCGAAGTGAACCAGGCATCTTTCCCACACAGAATTTGACCATAGTTTCATGGCATCATTACTGAGACAAGCTTAACAAATCCAGGTTTATTAACTCAATTTAAAGTCCACCAGCTTCCATGGGGAGGATTTAAACCCATGCCCTTACAGCACTATACAATATTAGGCTTGTCACATCATAGGGAGTAGATAGCCTTGTAGTATTATCGTTGGCCTGTTAGTCTATTCCTAGGAGACATTCTCGGGACCCGTGTTCAAATCCCGCTACGGCTATGGGAGGAATTTGAATTCAATGATTATCTGGAGTTAAGAGTCTAATGGCTATTACAAATCCATTGCTGATTGTCAGAAAAACCCATCAGGGTTCATTAATGCTGTTTAGGGAAGGAAATCTGCCATCCCTACCTGGTCTGACTCCAGACCTATAGCAATGTGGTTAACTCTTAACTGCCTTCTGGGTGATTAGGGATGGGCAATAAATGGTGCCGAACCAGTGACACATTCATCTCATGAATGAGTAAAAGGCAAAAATAAATCACCACTGAGCTGGTGCAATGAGGGCAAAATTGTCCTGTTGTCAGATGGCATTCTCCTGTAAAGATGCTTGTCATGGATCAGGCCAGACCCCCTCGAAACATTTCAAGAAAGCAGCCCAGATCTTAACTTGTCTCGTTGTTTTGAGCAGGTGTACAGTGGATATCCCAGGAGTGATGCATCTGGTCAAAACCTCTTGGTTTTAAACATAACTGAATTTATTTACAAGGTTACTGAATGAAATGCAAACAAGGAGAACAGAATACAGAATAACGTAGCCAATCTGAAAATCCAGTGGATCATCCCGACTTAATGATGCTGTCCCAACTTCCTGCAACAATCCCCATAAACACCCCTTGGCACAAAAGGTAAAATCAAACACAGGGTCGTAAAGGAGAGAGAAAAGGCAGGGAGATTCAGCGTGGAATACCTTCCTCCATGTCACTGTTTCTTTGAGCAGCAGCCTCCAACAGCCAGACTGATAAAACCCAAACCAAATCAAAACAGACAAAAGCTGAGCTGGGAGAACAGGCGACTCCCCATTCATTGTCCCAGTGTTTTTTTTTTAAACATGAAACCCTTTCATTGAGGCAGTATCTGTTAGCTACAGTAAAATTTCCCCAAGACCCATCCAAAACTGGACACCCTGGAACCTCTGTGTTACTACCCTCTAAAAAGAATACCAAAGACAACCTAACCTTGTTAAAGGAGCAGTATTGTCACACGCTGCATTCGTTTTCTCCCGGCCGTCCTGCTAGGATCTTGATTGATGTTTCCTGGTCTCTTTAACCTCAATGAGTACACGTGTTGTTCAACCAGGACGTACTTGGATGGGGCAGGAGGTGGAGAGGGGGAAATCCATGGTGGATGGAATGTCTTAATGTGAGCTTTAAATCCCACAACCTGCCACCTCATGGGGCTGAGTTTGTCTTGATGCAATAGGTGTTTTCCACAAATGGGGAAAGTGTCACTCCAGGAGAGTGATGGGATGATCATTTGGAGTTGAGATGTGAAGGAATTTCTTCTCCCAGAGGGGAGTGAATGCCTTGAATTCTCTGTCCCATAGAGCTGTAGAGGCTGAATCATTGAAAATATAAATGATGTGGAGGTGCCAGTGTTGGACTGGGGTGGGCACAGACAGAAGTCAGCTTGGCAAAAGTGAGGACTGCAGATGCTGGAAACTAGAGTTTAGATTAGTGTGGTGCTGGAAAAGCACAGCAGGTCAGGCAGCATCCAAGGAGCAGGAAAATCAACATTTCGGGCAAAAGCCTTTCATCAGGAATAGAGGCGGGAAGCCTCCAGGGTGGAGAGATAATTGGGGGGTGGGGGTGGGGCTGGGGAGAAGGTAACAAAGAGTACAGTAGGAGAATGGGTGGGGATGGAGGTGATAGGTCAGAGAGGAGGGTGGGGGAAGATAGCAAAGAGTACAATAGGTGAATGGGGGTGGGGATGGAGGTGATAAGTCAGAGAGGAGGGTGGAGTGGATAGGTGGAAAAGGAGATTGACAGGTAGGGCAGGTCATGGGGACAGTGCTGAGCTGGAAGGTTGGAACTGGGGTGAGGTGGGGGAAGGGGAAATGAGGAAACTGGTGAAATCCACTTTGATGCCCTGGGGTTGAAGTGTTCCAAGGCAGAAGATGAGGCGTTCTTCCTCCAGGCGTCTGATGGTGAGGGAGCGGCGGTGGAGGAGGCCCAGGACCTCCATGTCCTCGGCAGAGTGGGAGGGGGAGTTGAAATGTTGGGCCATGGGGCGGTGGGGTACACGACTGCAGGTTACAGTCCAACAGGTTTATTTGAAAGCACGAACCTTTGGGGCGCTACTCCTTCATCACTTCACCTGATGAAGGGGCAGTGTTTTGAAAGCTCGTGCTTTCAAATAAAGCTGTTGGACTATAACCTGTTGTCATGTGACTTCTGATTTTAAGAAAGTAGAAGATGTGGATAGATGTTTGCAATATCAGGGAGTTGGGAGCTGTGGTGAGCTGTTGCAAAAGAGGATTTGAGGCCTAAGGCAAATCAGCCATGATCTTGTTGAACAGCAGGGCAGGCATGAGGGACTGAAGGGTCTACTCCTTCTCCTGTTTCTTACATTCTGCTGAATTGAGCGTTCTTACAGTTAAAGGTGTGATCGCACCTTATTCCTTCTGTATTGTTGAGCTCAGAGGGTTAAAAGCAATGTGATGTTACAGTGTTTTCAAACTGAGGGCCTGATGATAATGCATCACACGAATTTATGTAGCATTAAAGAATATGCTCTTTGTCATCATGCATTCATTATTCTGTAATACCTCTTTCCTTTTGGGTATGAGTGCAGGGCAAGCAAATTCCACAAATCTTACTTTCTCAGCAAAATGAACTTTATGATCAGTCTGATAATATGACTGTGCAGGCAAATAATTTAATCTGCTCTTAGTTTGCACAGGATTAGCTCAAAACAGTTAGTTTTAATGTAATTATAAAGGAAGTAGTTTTTCTTCTGGTGGAAGACTATCCAGATTTTTTGCCAGTGAAGGGACAGGCGTAAAGGAAAGGCTTGCACTTGTATTGCAGCTCTGATAAGTCTGTCACATCCTTGTAGATGATGAAGTGCTCTTGAAAGATAGGAAAGGCAGGAACCAATTTGTATGAAGCGATGGGGAGACGGTGGCAATGTTACAGGCGTAGAAATATAAAGGCTAAAGCTGTAGGGGTCACGGGTTCACATCTCACCATGGGCAGCTGGTGAAGTTTAAATTCCAATTTATAAATCTGGATTTGTAAAGCTTATCTCCGTAACGATGCCTTGAAAATACCGTCAAATGTTGTAAGGAAAATAACATCTGGTTCACTTGCCTCTTTTAGTTAAAAGTCACATGACACCAGGTTATCGTCCAATAGGTTTATTTGAAATCACAAGCTTGCGGAGTGCTGTTCCCTTGTCAGGTGAAATCACCTGTTGGACCATTACCCAGCATCTTGTGACTTCTGACTTTGTCCACTCAAGTCCACCGTCAGCACCTCCGCATCATGACACGCTTAGGGAGGGAAATCTGTGTCCTTACTCGGTCAGGCCGACTCATGACTCCAGACTGACAGCAATGTGGTTGACTCTTGCAGCCCCCATGAAATGGCCTAAACTGCCACTCAATTCGAGACCATTTGGGGTTGGCATCAAATGCCAACCTTGTCAGTGATGCCCAGAGCTCATGAAAGAATAAAGAGGCAAACAACATTTCCCGCAAACAATTGTGATGAAAGATTTCATTATTCTGAGGGTTTGAAATTCTCTACACCCAAGGAATAAATGCTTGGTGGTTGAGCAAGTTCAAAATCATGATGTGATAGACCTTAGACACTGGTATTAAGTTCTTTGTTTCCTGAGGTTCTTATGCACTTGATGCAGTTGCAACATGCCAACTTTTGTGCACAACAACCAAACTTTTATTTAGCATAGTAAAATATAAACTTCACAGAAACCCTGAACACTCCTCACCATGCTTGCAAGTCATGTCCAGGGAAGCTCTCCCTGAACAAAGGGAACAGTCCTTCCTTTATACAAAATCTTTACATCACAGTCAGTAATGCCCACAAGACAACCCGCAGTCTCTCCCTCACAGTCACATACCACTCATGACACAATGCAATGACCACCTCACCTCCAGAAACAATGTGATGCAAATCATTCTGTAATGGCTGGATCTGGTGTGAATTGCATTTTTTTTTGTAACTAAAGGGGAGTAGTCAAATTCCAACTGTGATCTTCTTATTGATTTCTGAATAGAGGATGAAAATGTAAATCATTCCTGATTGACAGGGGATGGGAATGTAAACTTCCCACATTCCATCTCTAAGACAAAGACACACCACCCTATCTCTGGACCAATCAACTTTCTTGCAGGTCAGCAGAGCAAATTAACTCTTTGATATCACATTGGGAGGATTGAGGGGGACAGATAAAGGGTGGGAAAGTATGTCTGACTGAAAAGGAAATTTAGCCATTAACCTTACTGGAGTCATTGAGTACAGCATGGAAGCAGACCTTTTGGTCCAACGCCTCCATGCCCACCAGATATCCCAAATTAATCTCGTCCCATTTTCCAGCATTTAACCCATATCCATCTAAACCCTTCCTATTCATGTACCCCTCTAGATGCCTATTAAATGTTGTAATTTTACCAACCTCCACCACTTCCTCTGGCAGCTCAATCCATACACACATCACCCTATGCCTGAAAAAGGACTTGTTTAAGTCTTTCCCCTCTCAGCTTAAACCTGTGCCCTCTAGATTTGGACTCCCATACCCTGGGAAAAAGAACACAGCTCTTCACCTGATCCATATGTCTCATGGTTTTATAAACTTCTATAAAGTCACTCCTCAGCCTCTGATGCTCTCGAGAAAACAGCCCCAGCCGATTCGGCCTCTTCCTGTAGCTCAAACCCTCCAAATGTGGCAACATCCTTGTAAATCGTTCCTGCATCCTTTCAAGTTTCATACCATTGGATGGAGCAAGAGTGCAGGCCGAATGGTTTCCAGCCCTGAGGAAAACGCATTGCTTCTCATCAGTGTACGACATATAAATCAGATCACTATCTTCTGTTACAGAGCGACACGCCCAAGTATACTAGCTCAATGATCAGATACTGGGGGTGGTGCTCAAAGGCAGTATGGAGATCTTCCAGGCCGTCTATTCCACTTTAAGCTTCTATGACGAAAAGATTTAGATTGTAGAGGGAACAGAAACAAAACTGAGCAGATGTGTTTCAGACTGGACTTCTCTTGGCCAAATAGCAATGTTTTTGGGTGTAAAAAATAAGAGGGAAGAGTCATGAATAATTCTTGAAAAAAAACAACGTAATGGAGAATTATTGACAGATAGTTCAAGGCTATGCCAATTGACCATACTGTTAAAACATTTTGAATGACAAACTCTAAGCCAATTGACTCATTTAAGGAGTTAATTAATGTCAAGAAATAGGTGTTGAAGTTATAATTGAGGCCTTTTTAACAATATTGATGTTTACATTTGAATCACATGTCAGCCTAAGGAGCTTTACAGAGTGTTTGAAGAGAATTGATGGAAAATTACTTGTTTTCTCATTCTCGGCCTGGGGTGCATCTCACATGGTATTTCTTACCCCTCCTGGGGTCACCCTTGAGGAAGTTGAATTGGAGGGGCAGTGTGACTAATTTATGAGGGGTATGGATAGGGTGAATCGGCAAGGGTAGGGGAACCCAAAACTGGAGGGCATGGGTTAAAGGTGAGAGGGGAAAGATTTAAAAGGGACCTGAGGGACAAGTTTTTCACGCAGAGCGTGGTGCGTACGTGGAATGGGCTGCCAGAGGAAGTAGTGGAGGCTGAGACAATTGGAATATTTAAAAGGCATCTGCATGGGTGTATGAATAGAAAGGGTTTCGAGGAATACAGGCCAAATGCTGTCAGATGGGATGACTGTATATACTCGAGTAATGGTCTAATTTTTTTGACTAACTTTTAAGGTTAAATTTATGGGTCGAATATTACACGGATATTGCTTTTGAGGGGATGAAATTCATGCCTGTTAAATTTCACACCATACCATTGGCAGAAGCCCAACTGATCTCTAAATGAATGAAGGAAAGGGACAGTTATGGTAATTCTGAGAACCCAGAGTAGAACACAACAGCCTTTGGACTAGAAGACCCAGAGCCGAGCAGAACCAGCAGACTGGAACATTGGAGCGGGATGTGACAGCCAGCACACTGACTCATAAACGTTGATCTATTATCCTTGAAGAACTAGAATTGACTTTTACATGAGATATGTGGAATATTCCAGGTGATGTGGCCAAAAATAGGGGGTCGACTTTTACATGCGATTGACCATTACTCAAGTACATACAGTAGGTCAGAGCGGTGTGGGTGAGTTGGACAGAAAGATGTGTTTCTGTGCTGTTTGACTCTAGCCCACTTTGAGCAGGCTGCAGAACCACCACAATTATGCAGCAAAGTTCCTACCACAGTGGACTTTGCAACATGGATTCTTGTTGATTTTGGAATACTCGGAGTGGGTGGGGGGGGTGGGGGGGGGGAGGATTCACTATCAAAATGGTGGGGGTTGCCCCCATTCCAGCCTTTCCGGTTCCTGGGTTGTCCTGTTATTTTTTCAGGAGGAGATTAGCACTGATGGGACAGTTGGGTTCAGGTTGTGGGCCTGTAGGCCTGGAAGAGCACAGCAGTTCAGACAGCATCTGAGGAGCAGCAAAATCGACATTTCGGCCAATAAGCGCTTTTGCCCGAAACGTCGATTTTGCTGCTCCTTGGATGCTGCCTGAACCGCGGTGCTCTTCCAGCACCACTAATCCAAAATCTGGTTTCCGGCATCTGCAGTCATTGTTTTTACCCGGCCTGTAGGCCTGGCCTTTCCATCCCATGAATATGATGCGTGGGCTCATCCTTTGCAATTAACAGCCTTTGCCCCCTTGACAGTGATGTAGAATTGCAGAGAATTGATTCACAAGCACTTTGCTTGGCATTCTCAACCATACACTGCAGTGTTGCAAAGAAAGGTGGATTGTGAAACTGCATCCCCCCAGCAGCGGCCCTGTTGCTTTTTCCTCCAACAGATTCTTGATCAGATAACCTTTGTGCTTATTTCTTTCCTGGGATATAGGCATCATGGGATAGGCTAATAACTATTGCCCAGCAGAATCAAAGAGCTCCAATTTAAGACCCAGGTGAGGAGGAATTTCTCCTCTGAGAGAGTTGGGTGACGTTCGGACTTCATGCCACAGGGAGCTGTCGGGGCAGAGTTCTTGTCTACATTCAAGAGATCATTGGGGGAAATCAAGAATTATGGAGATAGGGCAGGAAATTGGCTGTGAGGGTTATTAGATCAGTCATGAACCTATAGAATGGCAGACTAGGCTTGAGGGGCTGAATAGCCTTCTCCTGTTCCTATTCATAGAGTCATAGAGTCTATAAATAGGCCGTATTTATCTATATAGGGTAAACAGCATAGAAACAACTCTTCGGTCTAACCTTAGAGTGGTGCTGGCAAAGCACAGCAGGTCTGGCAGCATCCTCTGACCTGCTGTGCTTTTCTAGCATCACTCTAATCTTGGCTGTGATCTCCAGCGTCTGCAGTCCTCACTTTCGCCTTCGGTCCAAGCAATCCATTCCGAGCATAATCCCAAACTAAGCTAGCCCCAGCTGTCTGCTTCTGGGCTATATTGCTCCAAACCTTTCCTGTTCATTTACTTATCCAAATGTCTTTTAAATGGTGTAATTGTGCCCACTTCCACCTCACCCTCGGGAAGTTTGTTCCACATGTGAACCGCCCACTGTGTAAAACAAAAAATGGCCCTCATGCCATTTCTTATGGTCGTATTGTAAAGCGTGGCTCAGTGGTTAGCACTGCTGCCTCACAGCATTAGGGACCTGGGTTCAATTCCAGACTCGGGTAACTGTGTGTGTGGAGTTTGCATATTATCCCCATGTCTGCGTGGGTTTCCTCTGGATGCTCCAGTTTCCTCCCACAGTCCAAAGATGTGCCGGATAGGTTAATTGGCCATGCTTATATAGCCAATTAGGTGCATTAGTCAGAGGGGAAAAAGGGTTTGGGTGGGTTACTCTTTGGAGGGTCGGTGTGGACCTGTTGGGCAGAAGGGCCTGTTTCCACACTGTAGGGAATCTAATCATGACTGATCCACGTTAGGATACAGGCAGAAGTGATGCTGTTTAACACTGGAAGAGTGCTGGATCAAGGAGCAACAAAGGGACAAAATGTTTGTCTCTGAAATGAAGTGATTCAGACAGATTTGTGGCAGTTAAAGCCCAGACGGATTCTGTCAGCGCCCTTTTGGAGAGAAAGTCAATAGCAGATGTGTTTTGTGAGCCATTCCCATCAGTTCTTTCCTGCACATTTGAGACCACGACCACATTCCGACGCACTGGTTTTGTCTGAGGAATCTGTAACATGTGTAGGGGTCAGTGAAGCATGTGTTCTGAAGACAATGTGAGCCTTTAAATGCCTACAGGGCACCTGTAGCAGATGGGATAAGTGTGTTCCAATCCTGAAGGAGTTGCGAGGTGTAATGGGTGAGGTCTGCTGTATTTATGGGAACTGGAGGAGTTGCCCCAGACGCATAGAGGTCATGGTATGTGATCCCCCACATTCAAAAATAGGCGCTATGTAAACTTAGACATGATCCGTAAATTAAACCTGGATGAGTACTTGAAGTGGGAAAACGGGGCTAGTGTCAATTGCCGTGTATTATTGGCAGTACCTTTTCGATGTATAATTCTATGATTTAGTCCTTTATCCTGACACTGTGTGCTCTATGCTCTAGATAGCCCAGTCCGCAAAGACAAATCGCACACCATTGACCCTGTCAGGCTCCTAACGAACTTATATATTTCAATCAGATCGCTCCTCATTCTTCTAAACCCCAGAGAGTATTGACCCAATTTGCGTCATTTTCATCGTAACTGAAACCCCTCTCATTCAGGGAGCCAACCTGGTGAATCTGGGCTGTACCATCTCAAACACAAAAACTCAGAGCAAAATTTGTTTTTATTCATTCATGGGATGAGGGTGTCGCTGGCATTTAGTTCCCATCCCTAATTACCCAGAGGGTATTTTGCATCCCTAATTAGCCAGGGTGCAGTTAAGAGATAGCCTCATTGCTCTGGGTCTGGAGTCACATATAGACCAGACCAGGTGAGGATGGAAATTTCCTTCCCTGAAGGACTTTAGTGAACCAGATGGGTTTTTCTGACAATTGGCAATTGATTCTGGATCATCATTAGACTCTTAATTCCAGATTTTCTTTCCTTCTGGCACCTACTTTCTGATTGGTCATTCACCAGAATAATGATTGTTCTGACTATGGCTTCAATGTTACTTAAACCTTGCCCATCCCATTGCCTGATCAAAACACTACCATGGTATTACCACTGGACTGTTAATCCAGAGACCCAGGAATGTCTTAGGGACCTGGATTCAAATCCTGCCACGATAGATGGAATTAGAATTCAATTAAAAAATCGTAAAAGTCTAATGATGACAATCAATTCATTGTCAATTATCAGAGAAAACCCCATCTGGTTCACTAATGTCCTTTAGGGAAGAAAATCTGCCCTCTGGGCAATTAAGGATTGGCAATAAATGTTGTCTGTTCAGCGACACTCTCATCCGGTGAATGAATTTTTTAAAAATCTAACCTAGCCTTGAGTTGAATTTAATGAACCAATCTCATGGAATCCCAACTGTGTGGAGGTCAGGCCATTTGGCCCATCATATCCACACTGACATGTCAAAGAGCATCCCATCAAGACCAACTCTATCTCTGCAGTTCCTATGGCTAATTCACCTAGTCTGCCATCTCTGGACACTAAGGGCAATTTAGCATGGCCAGTCCACTCTAACCTGCACATCTTTGGACTGTGAGAGGAAACTAGAGCGCCCAGAGGAAACCCACACAGCAATAAGGAGAGTGCGAACTCCATCCAGTGACCCAAGACTGGAATGGAACCTGGTTCCGTGGCGCTGTGAGGTAACAGTACTAATCACTGAGCCACCATGCCACTCATCAGGTGAGCATTTAACAAGTTGATCATGAGTTGAGAAAAAAAATGAATCTCCTTATTTCAGTCTTGAGCCAGAGACCCCTAGTTTTGGAAGTAAGTCCTCCCAGCTCTAGATTCTCACACTGCAATCCCCCCACACCATCATCACCACCACCAAAAGCAGAGATATTCACCCAGCACCCACCCTGTCAAGCCCATTGAGATTTTATACTCTGGGTAAGATAAGCTTTTGTGCTCCTGAACTCCAATGTACTCAAGACACTTCTTATCCAGCCCTTCCTGTTAAGACATTGCCTTCAAACTGGGCATCCATCGAGTGAACTTTCCCTGAACTGCTTCGAATGCAATTTCGGCCTTTTCTGAATAAGGAAAATAAAACTGCTCATACTGTATTTTGCGACGTTGAATCGTATGCCAACTTCCCAATACGTATCACTGAATGATGGCTGAGAACAAATTAATCCTTGCCCCCGCGCTCCCCAAAGTGCTGAGTCCAATTGCAATGTCTCCAAGTATTGATATTAGTTGACAGCACCATTCCAAATGAGAATCGAACTCTGGACCTGTGGGGCGTGTTCCCACAGCACCGGCTGCTCTGTGATTTCCTCATTGAGGCAAACAAGCCTCAAGTTTCTTGAAACGTTGCGTGAAATATCCTCAATTTTTGTTTTTGAAAGCTCTGATGTGAAAGGGTGGGCTGAATCCCTGCTGCCGAAACTGTAGCTGCCAAAGTTGTGTTTGTAGACAGGCAAGTCCTTGGAGGGTGATCTCTGCAAACCAGTCCCACTAATGGCCTCAGTAAAACAACAACATTTCATCTGACCTTTGCTAAATTAGCCGTTATTATTTCATACTCATTGTGCGTTAAGCATTGTACAAATAATATTTTCAGTGTGGTGAGTAATCACAAAATATTGAATGGTTTGGTTTGCCCTTTATAAGCTAGAGCACTTAGAACTGTGGCTGCAAAAGAAGTTCTCAATTTTTCATGTTTCCAACTGAGAAAAACTGGGTAAACCTTTCAAGTGTTTACAGGAATGAGGCCTGGATTTCAGGGGCTAAGTTGTGAGGAGAGACTATGCAGTTTAGAAATTACTGGCGAAACTCAGCAGGTCTGGCAGTATCCGATGGGAGAAAGCAGAGTTGATGTTTCAAGTCCAGTGACTGTTCATCAGAAGGTCTGGGCCAGCATTTATTGCCTGTCCCTAGTTGCCCCCTTGAGAAGGTGGTGGTGAGCTGCCTTCTTGAACTGCAGCAGTCCATGTGCTGTAAGGTTGAGGAGAAATTGGGAACCAAATCATAGAGCAATAGATGTCCACAAGACACAGGCCCTTCAGCCCAACTTATCCATGCTGTCCAGTTTTCACAATTAAAGTAGTTCCATTTGCCTGCATTTGGTCCATATCTCTCCATTCCTATCGCATCTATGCACATATATAAATGTTTCTTAAATGATAAAAGTATACTCATTTCCACCAATACCACTGGCATCCTGTTCCAGACACTCACCACCCTGTTTGTGAAGTAATTGCCCCTCTTATTCCTTTTGTATCTCCCACCTTAAAGTTATTCCCTCCAGTTTTAGACCTCCCCTACCCTCGGGGAAAAGCTATCAGCTATCTACCTTATACATGCCCCTCTCATTTTATAAACCTCTATATGGTCACACCTCAGTCTTCTACACTCAGGCTCGAGGGACTGAATGGCCTACTCTTGTTTTGTGTGTCGCGCACGTTTTTGAGACTGTAGCCGCAATTCTAGGAGCAGCAAATCCCGCCCCCCCCTCCCCCCTCCCCCCCACTTCTTGCACAGCTCCCTGCTAGGATTGCACTGTTGCCTTGATAGCCCTCAATTTCACAAAGCTTCATTCCCAAGGCTGGGTCTGGTGAGCTCATATATAATGCCTTTGCGTATGTGATTTATTTGATTTTCTCATCCAGGAAACATTTAAGTTGTTGCTTGCAGGCTAAACTCCAATCCAAATATCCAGCCAATTTTGGCTCTAAGTCAGTACCGAGTCGCTCCGAGCAGAGAGAAGAAAGTTCTGCCTTCTACAGGACAATTATGCTCACAGCCCAGCTTACTCGTCCTATTTAGCATTCCGTATGTAATTGATAGCAGTCTGTAGGATTCACGTTTTGAACAGCCGACTGGATGGGAAATAATGAAAGTAAAGCTTGGAATGCCATTATTTATTTCTGTCCCTCTTCATGTTTTATCCAAGCGTCAGTGGAGGAGTTGGTGTGGGGTGCTGAGTATCTGCTGTCAGACAGGGTGGAAAGAAACTTCCAATCTATGTACATTAAATTTGTCTAGAAAGGAAACAAGTTTAAGGTCTAGGAGTTAGAGAAGAGAAATGTTGGGAAATGGAACAGCAAGACAGTTGGTGCAAGATGCAGTCAATAAATTCAACGTTTGACAGACAGAAATCGAATCAGAATTAAGAAGGTGTGAAGGACAGAAAAAGATGATAATCTTTAGTATCTCCAGGATGGAGTTTAATTATTCTAATGAGCCTTCCATTTTTCACAGTTAAATAGGTGACCGACATTCACGACTCCGACTTTATTCAATCTGCTGAATTTGTATTCTAGGCAAAAGTGGGGACTGCAGATGCTGGAGATCAGAGTCAATGTTAGAGTGGTGCTGGAAAAGCACAGCAGGTCAGGCAGCATCCAAGGAACAGGAAAATCGATGTTTCGGGCAAGAGCCCTTCATCAGGAATGAGCTTGTATTCTGTTAAGTTTCCAGAAACCAACAACAGACTGAGCATAGTTGTAGACAAAAATACTTGCATTTATATAGCACCTATACAAGGCACTGGTCAGACCACATCTAGAATATTGCGAATTGTTTTGGGTCCCTGATCTAAGGGAAGACACACTGGCATTGGGGTCAATCCAAAGAAGGTTCACTGGGCTCATATGAAGGGACTTTCTCAGGAGACAAAAGGTTGAGTAGATTAGGCCAATACTTTAGATGTTTAGATGAATGAGAGGTGACCTTTTGGGAACATGCAAAATTCTTCGTGGATGTGCCAGGGTAGATACGGAAATATTATTTCCCCTTTTGGAAGAGTTAAGCACCAAGGATATAATCTCACTGCTATCTCAGAGCACCAAGGACATAATCTCACTACTATTGTCTCAAAGCACCAAGGACCTGGGTTTGATTCTAATCTTGAGTGACTGTCTGGGTGGATTTGTAGATTCTTCCTGGGTCTGTATGGGTTTCCTCTGGATGCTTTGATTTCCTCCCATAGTCCAGGGATGTATAGGCTAGATTGATTGGCCATGGAAAATGCTCCATTACAGCAAAGGGCATGGGGTGGACCTAGGGATGCTCCCCAGTGGGCCGAATGGCCTGTTTCCACTTTGTATGGGTTCTACTGATTTGAGCAGGTTGATTTTTACTGGGGTGTGAGCTGGCAAGTGCCTCATCCACCTTACAAACCAGTTTGTTTGAATAATTTGTGGAATTAGGGCATCAAAGCCTAGATCAGCATTTACTGCCCATCCCCATGTACCTCTTGAACTGGTTAGCTGTCCGGGCCATTTCTGAGGGCAGTTAAGATTAAACCACATTGCTGAGCATCTGGAGTCACATGAAGGCCAGACCAGGTAAGGATGGCAGATTTCCCTCCCTCAAGGACATTAGTGAACCAGATGAGATTTGACACCAGTTAGTGGACAATGAATGGCTAGAACCAGTTGACAGCATGGATGATACGCAGCAAAATAGTAAAACAACAAAAAAGCATGAAGTATTAAAACATGGGAAAATCACACAAAAGAAATGAATTTGGTAGGAATGGGAAATGAATGGGAAGTAAGCTGTGGAATAGATGAAAGGATCCACAATCAACAATCGTGAAAATCTATTTCAGAGATTAGTGAGCAGTGAGCCTTTGACAAGAATCGAATAAAATTTCCTTCACGTTTGTGTTTCGGCTTGGAACAGGGCTGGAGGCCAGAGATTGAATGCTCCATAGCCACTTGCTTTAACTGGCTCCACTAACAAGAAACAAAGTGCTGCAGCATAATTACCAACACAGTTTACTTACATACTTAGAGTCATACAGCACGGAAACAAACCCTTTGGTCCAACACGTCCATGCCGACCAGATATCCTAAAGTAGTCCCATTTGCCAACATTTGGCCCCTATCCCTCTAAACCCTTCCTATTCATATACCCATCCAGATGCCTTTTAAATGTTGTAATTGTACCAGCCCCCACCACTTTCTCTGGCAGCTCATTCCAAACACACACCACCCTCTGTGTGAAAAAAGTGCCCCTTGGGTCCCTTCTAAATCTTTTTCCCTTTGACTTTAACCCTATGCCATCTAGTTTCTTCTATCCTGGGGAAAAGAGCTTGACTATCCATGCCTCTCATGATTTTTACAAACCTTTATAAGCTGCCCCTTCAGCCACTGAAACTCCAGGGAAAACAGCCCCAGCCTATTCAGCCCCTCCCTATGTCTCAAACCCTCCAACCCTGGCAACGTCCTTGTAAATCCTTTCTGAACCTTTTAAATTTTAACAATATCTTTCCTATTTCTTAAAAATTTCGCGTTGAAATAGGATCCATAGAATCATGGAACACTACAGCATTGACTACGGTTCTTTTGTCATTTTCCTGCTGCTGTCCTTCGCATGTCTATCTGCATCTGTTCTGACAACAAAGACTTTGAGAACACATCTGTTTCCATCATCTTATCAGCCCATGCATTCCAATCAGAACCAGTATGCTTAAAATGATTTTCGTCTCACTATCTCTGATTCATTTGCCTATCATCACAAGTATGTGTTATTGACTCTAGCCATTGAAATACATTTCCTTTAATTATTGTATCTCGATCCTTCATGACTTTAAACACTTCCATCACATCTTTTGGCCTTTTCTGAAACAGTAACCAGAACTGGTTTGGGCGGCACGGTGGCACAGTGGTTAGCACTGCTGCCTCACAGCGCCAGAGACCCGGGATCAATTCCCGACTCAGGCGACTGACTGTGTGGAGTTTGCACATTCTCCCCGTGTCTGCGTGGGTTTCCTCCGGGTGCTCCGGTTTCCTCCCACAGTCCAAAGATGTGCAGGTCAGGTGAATTGGCCATGCTAAATTGTCCGTAGTGTTAGGTAAGGGGTATGGGTGGGTTGCGCTTCGGTGGGTCGGTGTGGACTTGTTGGGCCGAAGGGCCTGTTTCCACACTGTAAGTAATCTAATCAAAAAAAAACTTCTGCAGTTCATCTACAGAACTAATCTTTCATCACGCGAATGATCCTGGAGAATTTCTTCAATTTCTGTCCTCAAGCCATCGCAATCTTCATATAAAGTCTAGCAACCAGAATTGGGTAAAATACTCTCGCTAGGATGGAACTACTGTTTTTATAGGTTTAGCATAACTCCCTAACTTAGAAGGAATAGCATCTCGTATGCTTGTATGTGGAATGAACTGCCAGAGGAAGTGATGCAGGAACACTTCCAACATTTCAAAGACATTTGGCCAGGTGCATGGATAGGGAAGTTATGGGGAAGTCTAGTGGTATTATTGCTCATGATTTGGAGATGCCGGTGTTGGACTGGGGTGTACAAAGTTAAAAATCACACAACACCAGGTTATAGTCCAACACGTTTAATTGGAAGCACACTAGCTTTTGGAGCGACGCTCCTTCATCAGGTGATAGTGGAGGGCTGGATCGTACTATTGCTGGGCTGCTAATCCAGAGACCTGGGTAATGACCCGGGAACCTGGTTTGAATCACACCACGGCAAATGTTGGAATTTGAATCCAATAAAAATCTGTAATCAAGAGACTAATGATGACCATGAATCCGTTGTCAGGAAAAAAAGCATCTGTTTCACTGATGTCCTTTTAGGGAAGAAAACTGCCATCCTTACCTGGTCTGGCCTACATGTGACTCCAGACCCACAGCAACGTGGTTGACTCTTAACTGCCCTCTGGGCAATAAGGGATGGGTAATAAATATCGGCCTATCCAGCGACGCCCTTGTTCCATGAATGATTTATAAAATAAAAAAAGGTTTTGAGGGATATGGGTCAAACGCAGGTAGCTGAGACAAGTTTAGCTTGGGATGTTTGGTTAGCATGGACGTGTTGGACCGAAGGGGCCTGTTTCCGAGCTGTTTCTGAGTCTGACGCTATCACGGTGGGTTCACATAATCCTTAGCTTTATATTTAGTTTCCTACGCAAAGCTATTTTCATTCTCCAGTCCCTCTCCCTTTCAAGAATTTGTTTTTGTCCTCCTCCCCAGTCCAGTTCATCAAACTTGATGGATGGAGGCTCTCACCTCCATCCCTTTGTCCCCACCACTCTCCCACAGTAACGTTACAGACGTATTTATGCTGGTTTCTCCTTCCTTCCCTCTAGCCTGGTGTGATTAACTACCATGATCCACTGTTCCAGTTTAGATCTGTCAGGTTTCATCTCTTATCTTGGTAGAAAGCATAGGGAGAGGTATCACAGAGTTAATTGCACAGTTCTAAGGAGTGTACAGGAACAGAGGGACCTGAGATTGCATGCGCATCAATCTTTGAAAGTGGCAAGACATGTTGAGAGCGAGATTAACAAAACATACGGTATCCTGGGTTTCGAAAACAGAGGAATTGAGCACCAGAGCACCGACGTTATTCTGAGCCTCTGTGAGGTTCTGTTAACCCCTAATGAAAGTGAGGCAGTCAGTTTTGGGCAGACCTGTTTCGAGAGAAATTGCAGAGATTTACTGCAACGATTCTGGGGAAGAGCGACTTCCCAAATAAAAATAGATTGGAAACGCTAGGAGGTTTCTCCTTGGTTTGCAGCAGAGAGGATTTGCAGGAGATTTAGCGTCATAGAGCCGTACAGCATGGAAACTGACCCTTCAGTCCAACTCATCCATGCCGACCAGATATCCTAAATTAATCCGGTCCCATTTGTTAGCATTTGGCTGTATCCGTCTAAACTCATTCTATTCATGTACCATCCAGATGCCTTTTAAATGTCAAAAATCGCACAATACTAGGTTATAGTCCAACAGGTTTATTTAGAAGCACTAGCTTTCGGAGCGCCGCTCCTTCAGACCAGGTAAAGATGGCAGGCTTCTTTCCCTGAAGCACATTAGTGAACTAGATGGGTTTATCCACCAACAGTCAATTCACATTAGATTTTTAATTTCAGATTTTTATTGAATTCAAATTCTGCCATCTGCTGTAACAGGATTTGAACCCAGATGCCAAGAACGTTACCTGGGGATTAACAGGCAAATGCTTCCAAATGAACCAGTTGGACTATAACCTGGTGTTGTGTGATTTTTAACTTTGTCCACCCCAGTTCAACACCGGCTCCTCCACATCGTACCTTTTCAGTGTTGTAATTATACCAGCCTCCACCACTTCCTCTGGTAGCTCATTCCATACACATACCACCCTCTGTGTGAAAACGTTGTCCCTTAGGTCCCTTTTAAATCTTTGCCTTCTCACCTTAAAACTACACCCTTTAATTTTGGATTCCCCTACCCAGTGGAAAAGACCTTGAGTATTCACCCTACCCATGCACCTCATGATTTTATAAACCTCTATAAAGTCACCCCTCAGCCTCCCTGGTTTATACGGTTTTGTCAGATTCGCATAACATACTCAAGGAAATGATGGTATAAGGAGAGAGAGTGAAGAGAGGTACGATTTTGGGTAGGAGATACAGGGTGAATATGAGGAAGGAATAATTTACACTGCAAGTGGTGGCTACCTGGAACTCACTGACTACAGGGCTGGTGGGAGCAGCGAGAATGAATGACTTTAAAAGGAACCTGGATAGGTGTTTAATGAAAACACAAGGCTGGGGAAGGGATCAAGTCTGGGAGTAAGACTGATTGTCGAGGGGAAGCTGATGACCAGGTGGTGTTGTCACTTGCCTGTTAATCCCCAGGTAAGTTCTGGGCATCTGGCTTCAAATCCTGCGACGGCAGATGATGGAATTTGAATTCAATAAAAATCTGGAATTAAGAATCTAATGTGAATTGATTTTGGTGGATAAACCCATCTGGTTCACTCATGTCCTTCAGGGATAGAAATCTGCCATCTTTACCTGGTCTGGCACGTGACTCCAGTCCCCTAGCAATGTGATTGACACTTAATTGCCCTCTGGGCAGTTAGGGATGGGTAATAAGTGCTCACCTAGCCAGTGGCACCCACATCCCGTGAATTAATAAAAAAAGGAGAGGATTTCTACACAGTGTGTGCATGGTTCAAATGATCTCTTCCTGCACCATAATGACTTCAAATTTCTTCTCCATGTCCAACTGTCCCCAATTTTTCATTTGAAAGTGAACTTCATAAGCTATGTAAAGTAAACTGAATAAAACGGGAGCAGAGTTTTAATCTCGGGTGACATCCTGGGACCTATACAATCCATTAACACTGGAGGTTCTATTTTCCATTTTGATGAAACATCCTGCACCACTTTCAGTAAAAGTGTAAGCCCGTGTGAGTAATTCATCAGCAATTTCCTCCATTCATTAACTCTGAACTCTATAAACCCCTCACCCCTGTTTTAATTTCAAGCTTAAAAATCCATTTCCGAATTTTGTGCGCAGATTAACTTGTCACGTTCGGACTCTAATTGGATATAATTACATTTGAAAACACTCTCTCTGTGAACACTAGAACCAGGGGAGTAAGTGAGCCTCATGGAAGGTGATTTGTATTTCACCTATGCCAGTTCACAGACAGCAATCTACATGTTCTCCTTTTGAAATGTGCTGCATAGCAATGCTTACAAGTGTCGGGCAAGGGAGGCAGAGAATTATCCTGAGCCCCTCCGAGAATTGTAAGGTGAGAGAACAGGGAGTTCAGAGCCCTGACAGCTGTAAAATGTTTAATTCTGGGAATGGTTATGAATTGCTCATCATACCAGAAAGTCAGGATCGTAGAAGCAAATATCACACGGATTTCTGTCACCCCGAGCTTCATCGAGTTGTTAGTGGGGATAGATAGGGAGGTCCCGAGACACCTCTGAACCAAGTCTAGGTTGGAGGTGCACCCAGGGGTTGATGGCCATGAATGGTGAGACAGATACCAGCGTCACCTGTTGCGGACAGTGACTGTGGGACAATTCCCCGATCAGCCAGCAGCTTGAGGCAGCTGCAATACACCAGTCTCCCTGGTGATGGGAAGCTCCACCTGCCGTCTCTTGGGGCCCAGCGAGTCCTTGCAACCCTCTTCCTCAACTGGATGCAGAAGCAGAGTCTCTGAATATTTCTAAGGGCAGACTAGTGGTAAGGAAGAAGGTGAAACGTCAGCGCGCATAGTCAGGAATGGAATTTGAAGTGACAGTCAGTGCCATGCCCCTTTGCGGATGGTGGAACAGGCCCAAGAGGGCTGAATGGCCTCTTCCTGCTTGGGTGGCATGGTTGTTGACTAGTAAGCTCTGCTGTCTGACAGCGGCAGGGATCTGGGTATGATTCCAGCATCGGGCGACTCTCTGTGTGGAGTTTGCAGGTTCTTCCAGTGTCTATGGGGGTTTCTACCAAGTGTCTTGGTTTTTTCCCACAATTCAAAGATTTGTCGGTTAGGTGGACTGATCATGCTAAGTAGTCCAATAGTGTCCAAGGATTTACAGGTTAGGTGGGTTAGCCATGGGAAATGCAGGGTTACGGGGTGCTCTTTTGAGGGTCGCTATGGGCTGAATGGCCTGATTCTATGCTGTCAGGATTCTGTCAAGTGTAATATGTTTGACTGTAGGTTCATGTTTCAGAAGATGCCAGTGGTGGTGCCCTCCACTCCATCAACTCCATGAAATGGATGACTTTGATTTGGTTAATAGTTGGCCTCACACCATGCCACTGGCCCCAGGCCTCATTGGTGGGCGGGTAGCTGATGCCCAGGCTCAGAAATGCCAATGTACCCAAGAAGGGCAGAGCACAAGATTGCCAGCATTGGTACCAATCAGGCCATTGTCCTCTTGGCAAATAAAGGGGAAATGACCAACAGAAGACAAGAGGAGGTGGTTGCATCTCATTGGCCATTGAGTTGCGGTGTATGATGTATCTGGCTGAAAGTCTACTTTATATAGGGGCACGTTGGTTCTCCTTTTTGATAAAGTCATCAGACGGATCAAAGTAAAAAACAAATGCTCAATTTATTTTGTAGGAATTGAAGAAACCACTTTATAACAGACGAATTGGTGGCTTAGTGGTTAACATGCTGCCTCACAATGCTGGGGTTCCAGGTTTGATACCTGCCCTGGACGTCTGTCTGTGTGGAGTTTGCACATTCTCCCTGTGCCTGCTCTGTTTCCTCCCGATAGTCCAAAGATGTGCAGGCTGGGTGGATTGGCCGTGCTCAGTTGTCCCGTAGTGTGCTGGTTAGGTAGGTTAGCCATGGTCAAATCCCTATGTGGGGTTATGGAGATGGGATGGGATACACTTTGGAGGGTCACTGCAGAGTCAGTGGAGTGAGTGGCCTCTTTAGGGATTCTCTAAAATAGGGAACCATTAATTTGCACCTTGTCTACAAGGTGTTTGTGTCCATGAGGAGGGACAGTCCCTGGAGATATCTTGAGCAGGTTTTCATTCCAGAAATTTTCTGGATGAAGACAGTTGTGCACCTGTCTCTTGGAAACCGAATAGGAGTAGACTGAAGGTGTGCCATCATAAGGACAGACTGATGGGCAGAGGGAGTGGAGTGGCCATGTTGGTAAGGGATGATATTCAGTCCCTTGCACAGGGGCACCTAGAATCAGGGGTTGTAGAGTCAGTATGGATAGAGCTGAGAAATTCTAAGGATAAAAAGACCCTCTTGAGAGTTATCTACAGGCTCCAAGACAGTAATCTGGATGTCGGATGTAAGTTGAATCAGGAGCTGAAATTGGCCTGTCGCAAAGATGTTACTACAGTTATGGGGGATTTCAACATGCAGGTAGACTGGGAGAATCAAGATGGTAGTGGACTTCAAGAAAGAGACTTTGTGGAGTGCCTCCGAGATGGATTCTTAGAACAGCTGGTGCTGGAGCCTACCAGGGAGAAGGCAATTCTGGATCTGGTATTGTACAATGAACCAGAATTGATCAGAGACCTCGAAGTGAAGAAGCCATTGGGACGTAGTGACCATAATACAATAAGCTTCAATCTGCAATTTGAGAGGGAGAGGGTACAATCGGAAGTGACAGTATTTCTGTTGAATAAAGGGAACTATGGAACTATGAGGGAGGAGCTGACCAAAGTTCAATGGTGCAATATCTTAGCAGCGATGACAATGGAGGAACAATATACACAGATATTTCTGTGTATAATGCAGAAAATGCAGGATCAGTTCATTCCAAAAAGCAAGAAAGATCCTAGGAGGAGGCAGGGGTGGCCGTGGCTTATGAGGGAAGTTAAGAAACATATAAAGTCAGAAGAGAAAAAGTATAACATAGCAAAGATGAGTGGGAAAACGGAGGATTGGGAAGGTTTTAAAGAACAACAGAGGATTGCTAAGAAGGAAATACGCAGAGAAAAAATGAGGTATGAAGGTAAACTGGCCAAAAATATAAAGGAGGATAGTAAAAGCTTTTTTAGGTATGTGAAAGGCAAAAAAAATGG
This sequence comes from Hemiscyllium ocellatum, assembly GCF_020745735.1. Taxonomy (NCBI): domain Eukaryota; kingdom Metazoa; phylum Chordata; class Chondrichthyes; order Orectolobiformes; family Hemiscylliidae; genus Hemiscyllium; species Hemiscyllium ocellatum. The sequence goes on from NC_083409.1 coordinate 108,042,949, forward strand.
TTAAGACTAAAATTGGGCCCTTGATGACAGAAACAGGGGAATATATTACGGGGAACAAAGAAATGGCAGAAGAATTGAATTGGTACTTCAGATCTGTGTTCACTGGGGAAGACACAAGCAATCTCCCAGAGGTAACAGTGGCTGAAGGACCTGAACTTAAGGGAGTCTATATTGGCCAGGAAATGGTGTTGGAGAGACTGTTAGGTCTGAAGGCTGATAAGTCCCCAGGGCCTGATGGTCTACATCCCAGGGTACTGAAGGAGGTGGCTCGAGAAATCGTGGATGTGTTGGCGATTATTTTCCAGAGTTCGATAGATTCGGGATCAGTTCCTGCAGATTGGAGGATGGCTAATGTTGTACCACTTTTTAAGAAAGGTGGGAGAGAGAAAGCAGGAAATTATAGACCGGTTAATCTGACCTCAGTGGAGGGAAAGATGCTGGTGTCAATTATAAAGGATGAAATTATGACACATCTGGATAGTAGTAACAGGATAGGTCAGAGTCAGCATGGATTTATGAAGGGGAAATCATGCTTGACTAATCTTCTGGAATTTTTTGAGGATGTAATTCTGGAGATGGACGAGGGAGATCCAGTAGATGTAGTGTACCTGGACTTTCAGAAAGCTTTTGATGAAGTCCCACATAGGAGGTTAGTGAGCAAAATTACGGCACATGGTATTGGGGGCAAACTACTAACTTGGATTGAAAGTTGGTTGGCAGACAGGAAACAAAGAGTAGTGATAAATGGCTCCATTTCGGAGTGGCAGGCTGTGACCAGTGGGGTACCGCAGGGATCAGTGCTGGGGTCAGTGCTTTTTACAATATATATTAATGATATAGAAGATGGTATTAGTAATAACATTAGCAAATTTGCTGATGATATTAAGCTGGGTGGCAGGGTGAAATGTGAGGAGGATGTTAGGAGATTACAGGGTGACCCGGACAGATTAGGTGAGTGGTCAGATGCGGTTTAATGTGGATAAATGTATGGCTATCCTGATGAAGGGCTTTTGCCCGAAACATCGAATTTCCTGTTCCTTGGATGCTGCCTGACCTGCTGCGCTTTAACCAGCAACACATTTTCAGCTCGGATCTCCAGCATCTGCAGACCTCACTTTTTACTTGAAGATTATCCACTTTGGTGGCAAGAACAGGAAGGCAGATTACTACCTAAATGGAATCAATTTAGGTAAAGGGGCAGTACAAAGAGATCTGGGTGTTTTTGTCAATGAAGGTAAGCATGCAAGTACAGCAGGTAGTGAAGAAGGCTAATAGCATGTTGGCCTTCATAACAAGAGGGATTGAGTATAGAAACAAAGAGGTTCTTCTTCAGCTGTACAGGGCCTGGTGAGACCACACCTGGAGTATTGTGTGCAGTTCTGGTCTCCAAATTTGAGGAAAGACATTCTGGCTATTGAGGGAGTGCAGCGTAGGTTCACGAGGTCAATTTCTGGAACAGCAGGACTACCTTACGCTGAAAGACTGAAGCGACTGGGCTTGTATACCCTTGAGTTTAGATGACTGAGAGGGGATCTGATTGAGACATATAAGATTATTAAAGGATTGGACACTCTGGAGACAGGAAACATGTTTCTGCTGATGGGTGAGTCCCAAACCAGAGAGCACAGCTTAAAAATATGGGGTAGACCATTTAGGACAGAGATGAGGAGAAACCTCTTCATCCAGAGAGTGGTGGCTGTGTGGAATGCTTTGCCCCAGAGGGCAGTGGAGGCCCAGTCTCTGGATTCATTTAAGAAAGAGTTGGATAGAGCTCTCAAGGATAGTGGAATCAAGGGTTATGGAGATAAGGCAGGAACAGGATACTGATTGAGGATGATCAGCCATGATCATATTGAATGATGGTGCAGGCTTGAAGGGCAGAATGGCCTACTCCTGCACCTATTGTCTATTATCTAGGCCATTCAGCCCTTCCAGCTCAATGTTCATTTCAGTATGATCATGGTGATCATCTATTTCAGTATACCGTTCCCACTTTCACCCCATTCCCTTTAGGCCGAAGAACTTAGTCTAACTCGTTGATAACATTCAATATTTTAATCACTTTCTGTGGCAGAGGATTCCTAAATGGCCTATCCTGTATCCTTAGACAGTGACCCCCTGGTTTGAACTCCCTGATCATTGGAAGCATCCTTCCTGTATTTACCCTGTCTGTCCCGGTTAGAATTTTATAGGTTTCCACGAGAATCCTTCCTCATTCACTAAACTACAGTGCCTGTAATCCTAACTGATCTAGTCTCTGTCCATACAGTCAATTCTGCTGTAACGCAGTAGTTCCGTTCTTGTGCAATCCCGTGTTATCAGAAAATCGTGTAATAGCAGCACCATTTAAACTAATGGGTCCGGAATCGCATTTTAACCTCGACACGCATTAAAGCTTCTTGCTTTAGAAATAGTGACCCGATTAATCAATCGTGTTCCAGTGAATTTGTGTTAACAAAACGCATGCTATAGCAGAATGACAGGTACATCAGGCCTGCCATTCCAGGAATTGGTTTGATAAACTTCAATTCATTCCCTCCATAGTCAGAGCATCCTTTCTTAGGTGAGGAGACTGAACCTGCACAAAATACTCTGGGTATGGTCTCACCAAACCTCTGTACAATTACAGCAAGTGATGCATCTCGCCTCTGTTTTGACATTTGCTGATCGTCCTGTCTCAGGGACACCATGACAGAAGTGTGAAAGGGTACATTGGTGGTGTGGAGGCTCTTAGGAAGGAGATGCAGAGCAGCGAGTTGTGGATTTGGGAAGCACAGGTCAGAATTGATTTTGCAACGCTTCATGCACATGAATGGCACTCATTTCTGGACAGTCAAGGAGTGGAGAGAGGGGGAGGGATTGGTAAGATGCAGCAACGTGGTCATGTGCTGCTTATGAGGTTGCATGCCCAAGGCACCCCGATCAGATTGATTGAGAAAGCAGAGGAGCAGACCTTTGGCCTGTTATATAGGTTCGTCCAGGACAGAGTGAAAAGGAGATGAGAAATTAACATGAACAAGCCTGTCGGAAGGCTTTGTGATGTACATCTGAGTAGACCATTGCTATTTTTGCAAGCATGCACGATAATTCAAAGTAATTATGGTTACTGAGTGAGAAGTAATTGTTGGCAGTGCTTGTAAATTGTCATGCTGATGTTTAGGGTGTTATAAATGCTTTCTTCTATTTGTATATAACTGTGTGTCGAGCTGATTATATCCATAAAGAAGACAGTATGAGGGCAATGCAGGGCTGAATTCTTCAGAGGAAGAAAAACATTTGATTGCAGACCTTCCTTGGGTTTTGTGCGGTGCTGTTTGTAGTATTCTGTGTTTGATTATGTGAATCTGTTTGATATCAGTGTTCAGTGTGTATGATCAGCTATGCAGAGGTGTGGACTCAGCGAAAAGGAAGCATACTGAAGAAGTTGCTAGAAGCAAAGACCTGGGAAACCTGGGACAGATATTTAAAATGAAATTCTTGCAGAGAAAGTTCGTGCACAAGTAGAAACTGGTCTATTCTAACTGCGTAGCTCTGAGTTATAAAATACACAATACTGAATGACATTAAGCGCGCAAAAGGAACTGAGTTAAAAATTATGCAACACCAGGTTATAGTCAAATAGGTTTATTTGGAGGCACTAGCTTTCAAAGCGTACAGCGCTTGTGCTTTCCAAAAGCTAGTGCCTCCAAATAAACCTGTTGGACTGTAATCTGGTGTTGTGTGATTTTTAACTTTGCCCACCCCAGTACAACACTGGCACCTCTACATCAAAAAGGAAGAGGTTGTTTTTGATCTGCTGTGCAGATGGCTTTGCCTCTGTAATTAATCCCAAGACCAAAGGGAAGGGTTTCTGTCTTATTCACCCTGTCTATGCCCCTCAGAACTTTATAACTTCAATCAGATTCCACCCCGCTACCAGCAGCCTCCCAGCCTACAGGAAACAACCCCAGCATATCCAGTCTCTCTTCATAGCTGAATCGTTGCATCTCAGGCAACATCCTGGTGAATTTGTTCTGTATCATCTCCCGTACACTCATATTCTTCCTATTGTGTGGTGACCAGAACAAGACCCACCACTCTCACTGTAGCCCAGCTAACATTACTCAGTTTCCATCATAATCTGCTTGCTCTTGTATTCGATGCTCAGAAAAGAAAATAGCTCTCCTCTGCCTTCTTAATCTATTTGTATCTCTCTGTCCTCCTGGTGCAAGAATCTGTGAACGTGCATACTTCGTTTTTCCCAGATGCTCTGCACCTCCTTGGGCCCTTCCCATTTGGTGTGTACTCCCCAGCCATGTTTGTCCTCCCAAAGTGCACCACTTCACATTTTTCCAGATTAAGTTCCATTTGCCCCTGTTCAGCATGTCTGAACAGCCCGTTGACATCATCTGGGTAGTCCAATACTTTCCACCTCACGACAGGTCGTTCTGCTATACTGTGCATTTCATCAACGCGAATTGGCTGTAACGCAATTGACGAATAGGGAGTGCTGTTTCTAAAGCGTGACCTTCTAATACGTGTGCTGAATGTAACGCGATCGCATCGCTGACACTTTTAAGTGTAATTTGCATTGCGTGATTCTCGTACAGCGCGGGGTTACACAGGAAAGTCACTGTTGCACCGTCAAAGAAATGACTGTATTTACCACATGTCTAATTTTTGTGTTACCTGTGAGCTTACTAACCATTACTCCAGAGGGCTGTGTCTGTTCAGTTGATGTGTATATTCAAGACTGCAGTTCGTACGTACTTGGGAACCAAGGGGATTCAATGAGATGGGGACAGTGCCTATTGAATGGCAGAGCAGACTCAAGAGACCATGGGCCCTACTCCTGTGCCAACAACTTGTACTTAATGCAAAAGAAAGCAGCTAGGAGTTTGCTGTGAACTTATGCAGTGCACCCTGTTGCTATGTTACAGAGGGTATCATCTTGGCCTTTGGATTCATTTCTTATTCATCACAATGCATGAAGCTGCAAGCTGACAAGCAGCAGTGAAGGTGAAGTTGCCGTTAATCTGCTTACCTGCCTCCCTGTCAAAGTATGTTCCTTCATATCTTTCTAAAAATGGCCTGGCAGCTTATTTTAATTGTTAAAGTACAGCACATTGCAGTCAGCAAAATTCTGAGTCAATCCTATCTGGTTTCCATCAAATCTGAGTTTGGTCTCTCTCTCTCTCTCTTGGGCAGTGCAGTGCACAAGATATTTTGAGGAGCTGGCTATCGGACTGTCCCTTTAAGGCTGTGTTCGTTTCAAAATGGGTATGGGTTGGTGCTGAAGTGGGGGGGGTCATCTGCGTTCTACCAAGAAGCAGTGGCGTATGCAAGCGGCCTATTGTACAGTGCAGTTTACAGCTCCGTTCTCTTTGCGATAACATAAATAAAGCATTCTGAATGTGCATCGGAGCCATCAAGCATGACGACCCTGGGGGAATTAAATGGCAACTGAGGGCCAACCGTAACAAAGGCTGAATAGCGCTCCAAAAATGTACAGGTATTGGGTGAGGAACACTGCTCATGCTGCAGAAGAAATTAAATAAGCTCCCTGCAAGCCTTCATGCAGCAGAAAGGCTCGCTTCTGCTGTGATGAATTGACGCCACTAACCCCATGTGGGATATTCTATTGCTGCATGAACTGGACAATTATTTCAGGAGGGGAGCTGATAGGGGGAATTTTTTTCTTTTTTCAGGTGCGTGGGGACGTTGGCGGTATCTTGTGATATATTTTATTTTCTCCAATGACATAGAGATGTACAGCACAGAAACAGATCCTCTGGTCCAACCCGTCCGTGCCGATCAGATATCCCAACCCAATCTAGTCCCACCTGCCAGCACCCGGCCCATATCCCTCCGAACCCTTCCTTTTCATATACTCATCCAAATGCCTCTTAAATGTTGCAATTGTACCAGCCTCCACCACTTCTTCTGGCAGCTCATTCCATCCACGTACCATTCTCTGTGTGAAAATGTTGCCCCTTAGGTCCCCTTTATACCTTTCCCCTCTCACCCTAAATCTTTTCTGAACCCTTCCAAGTTTCACAACATCTTTCCGATAGGAGGGAGACCAGAATTGCATGCAATATTCCAAAAGTAGCCTCACCAACATCCTGTGCAGTCATAACATGACCTCCCAACTCCTGTACTCAATACTCTGACCAATAAAGGAAAGCATACCAAACGCCGCCTTCACTATCCTATCTACCTGCGACTCCACTTTCAAGGAGCTATGAATCTGCACACCAAGATCTATTTGTTCAGCAACACTCCCTAGGACCTTACCATTAAGTGTATAAGTCCTGCTAAGATTTGCTTTCCCAAAATGCAGCATCTTGCATTTATCTCAATTAAACTCCATCTGTCACTCCTCAGCCCATTGGCCCATCTGGTCAAGATCTTGTTGTAATCTGAGGTAACCCTCTTCGCTGTCCACTACACCTCCAAGTTTTGTGTCATCTGCAAACTTACTAACTGTACCTCTTATGCTCGCATCCAAATCATGGATGGCTGGATTAAAATACAGAGAGAGGTCAGTGCAGTTCAATTGGTACACATGCTGAGGTTATCATACAAAACTCTCTCTTTCAACCTCTCCAAAACTGTTGTCCGTGCAGTTCCAGTTGCTTAGATTACAGTTCATGATCAGCGTTGCACTGATGGGGCTTGTGTTGTCATATCAGATGAGCAGCTGAACAGTAGGCTCTGCCTGGTACTTCATGTGGTCAGTAGAGTGCCCCTGGCTTTCACTGAGGGAGAGTTGGTCAATGTCTGGAGAAATGCACTTTTCACGATTGCAGACAAATGAGCCAGTCAGTCACCTTGCACTGTATCACTGAGATGGTCACGCTGTAATCAATCCAGAATTAGGAAGTGTTATACTGTAGAAAGAGGCCATTTGGCCCATCATACCAGTTCATTAAATGAGCATCATTACATTGTCCCAATCTCTTGTTTTCTCCCCAAGCACATTACTTTTTATCTAATGCCCCTGTTTCACAATTCCAGGCAGTGCATTTTTAGCCAGGGATATAGAAAAGGTGAACGGCAGGTATCTGTTCCGTACGGTGTGAGGTTTCATGAGTAGGGGGCACTTATTAAGGTGAGAGGAGAAAGATTTAGAAAGGATGTAGGAGCAATTGTTCGACACAGAGAATGGTTTATGTGTGGAATGAACTTCTAGAGGAAGTGGTGAATGCAGGTACAATTACAATATTAAAATGTAAAGTATATGAATGAAAGAGGTTTGGAGGGATATGTGTCAGCAGTAGGCAGGTGGGACTAGTTTTGTTTGGAATTATGGTTGGTATGGTTGGACTGAACGGTCTGTTACCGTGACGTATGATTCTCCAAAGGTTAAGGAGAAAATCAGCCAGCTTTCCGCAGATTGTCTCTCCTTATCTCTGACCTCCACCCTCTGTCCTACCAGATCAAAGGACTGTTCTCTCATTAGAGAGAAGCAGACTAGTGGTGCTTTAATCTGGGGGTCATCACATCTCAGGCGAGGGGAGAGGTTGAGAGAGAGAGTCTTGTATGATAACCTCAGCATGTGTACCAATTGAACTGCACTGGCCTCTCTCTGCATTTCAGTCCAGCTGTCCAGCTAACTGAGGCAATACTGTGATTGATGACCAATCCCTATACCAATTAAAACATTTGTCCACTCTGCCAAAACATCTCTCAATTTCTAACACCTTTATTAAATCTCCCCTTAGCTTCTTTACCTTCTTGATGAATAATCCCAGTTTTCCTTCATACTGTCTTTTCTAAAATATGAACATTCTTCTGAAGTGTGTGGCCTAGAATTGGACATAATATTCTATGTGAGGTCTGACCAGTGATCTCTGAAGACTTGGCATTGCTTTCTGATTTTTGCCTTAAGGTCAGTGACCTTTCCAGGCATTGTTTTAAACTGTTTTTGCCAATTGTCTTGTTGCCATCAAAGATGAGTGTATGTGAACCCCCCCCAGGTAAAAACAACTGCTGTGCTCTTCCAGCACCACTGATCCAGTATGTGAACCCTCTTCCAAGTCTCATTCTGCTTTTGTACCTTTTGCAGATATTTGATGTGGGGGGCATCATATTCAGCTGTTCTGTGTCAAATGAGCGTTGGGAGTTGAGAACGATGAGGTGCTCTTTACAAAACAACTCACAGCAAAGCTAAAGATTGACATGTTGGTGTGCTTTTGTCATAGAGCTTTACCTCTGAGATCATAAGAAGTAGGAACAGGAGTAGGCTGTCTGGACTATTGAGCCTGCCCTGCCATTCAATAGGATCCTGGCTGATATGACACTCCTAATGGCCACTTCACTGCATTTTTCCTTGATTCCCCTGAGGAACGTACCTTGACAACCTGGGACTGAGATTGTAGTGGGGAGGGGAGTAGGGAGAAAATCAGTCGGCTTTCTGCAGATTGTCTCTCCTTATCTCTGACCTCCACCCTCTGCACGTGAATTCCATTGGGGGTTTTAATGCGCAGGTGAAAATTTGTCACATTCACCCTGTAATCCTGTGACTTGTTGTACAAACTGCAAGTTTTGACAGCGCTATTCAGTGCCCGCTCAAAGTAAGTGACAATGAGCAGCATTTGACAATGCTGCCTTTATTGTATTGTCACATTCCACAGCACTGTATGAGGACAATTTTACTTGAGTTGGAAGTGCTGTTAGATTTGATTAGATTTCCTACAGTGTGGAAACTGGCCCTTCAGCCCAACCAGTCCACACTGACCCTCCAAAGAGTAACCCACCCAGACCCATTTCCCTCTGACTAATGCACCTAACACTATGGGCAGGTGACCAAAGGCTTGGTGGAAAACAAAGGTTTTAAGGAGCATCTCAAAGGGTAGGGACAGATCAACATAGAAACCCATCACTGTAGAAGCAAGCCATTGAGTTCACACCAACTGTCCAAAGGGATCACACCCAGATCCACCCTCTTACTCTATCCTGCATTTCCCATGGCTAACCCACATCCCTGCACATCCCTGAACACTGGGGGCAATTTAGCATGACCACTCCCCCTAAACTGCACGTGTTTGGACAGTGGGAAGAAGACAGAGTACCTGAAGGAAACTTCACACAGACAGTACTGAGGGACAGAACTGAACCTGGATCCCTGGCACTGTAAGGCAGGAGAGCTAACCACTATGCTGCCAACAAACTGCGAGATTTCAGGAAGGAATTTTCAAGAGCTCAGGATCATTCCACTCTAACAGCCCCGGGTATCAATGCACCATTGAGATATCTCAGATCAATAAGCCACAGACATTTTAAACCCTGAAATTAATGAAGTTGTTCAGCAAGAAATGATTTTATATGTTGCAAATCAAGCAGAGAAAAGCACCTGAACAATGAGCCTGGTATTCACAGCAAGGAGCAATTTGGAGAAAAATTGTTGAGAATATTTAAAGTGGCTCAGTTTGGAATATTGGCATCAAAATGAACTCCATTCAAATCAATTGATGTGCATAATGCTCACACCTACGTTTCCTGTCGTAAGCCCCATTGAAAATGCCAGAATTTTTATGTTGCAGTGCTCAGTGCTTGCTGCGCATCAAGATGTCCTTGACAGCATAACCCAAGGAGTGTTTGTTCATGCTTTTATCAGGTACACGTGGCTGATTGACAATGTTCATTGGCTTTTGTTGTCTCCTGCTCTTTAGACCTGCTCTTGAAAGCTAACCGAACAAAGGAAAACATCCATCCTTGGCTACAATGAAAGGTTTTTAATTATAGACAGCCCCTAAACTTTGCACTTCCAGCACGGCAAGCGATGCAGTGTATACGTGTGAGATGCGTGGCACGTACATGTACATAACGAGAGCCTGTTCTGACCTTCCCACTGTATTGAAGATTGTATTGATGGGGCCTGACGCTATCTCCGTGGACACACAGGGAGATAAATGTAAATGAGTTTGAAGACGCAGTCAAGTTCAGAATACAAATACATAGCCTTCTTCTGGACAGCCCAGGGCTTACAGTAAATGCAGTCTGAGTGCAAGTGAGTAACAGTTCCCACTTAAAGCGTCCTTGCACTATGACCACAAGCCTTACCTGAACCAAGTGTCACTGAACACATCCTCCTAAACAGGTGTAAGTTTGAAAATTGTCTGCATTCGGGGGAAGAGTCAAGTGTAGCTTTATTTCTCATTTCTGCCATATACGACTGATAGTGTAAAAACAAAACAGCGTTCCTCCAGGACCAAGGGTCTTCTATGGACAGCACAAACTACACTATCATACACAGGCAACATAAAGTACATAAGAAGTGCAAAACATGCAACACAGCTCTCGAGCTGATGTCACTTAGGCACAAGCTGTAATAGACTTGTCTGAGGGAAGGAAGAGCGACAGAACTTGCATTTGGATAGCACCATTTCCAATTCCAGGAAGTCCCAAAGTTCTTCATTAAACACAACCATACAGGAAACAAAAAAAATGCTGAAAATCACAGAGCAGATGAAGAGTCATCTAGACTCGAAGCATTAGCTTGCTCTCTCAGACTCGCTGTGATTTTCAACATTTTTTTTATTTCCAGTACAGATTCCAGCATCTGCAGTAATTTGCTCCAGTAAATATATAGAAACTGTGCCTTCAAGCCTGCTTAACCATTCAGTCTGATCATGGCTCAACCTCTACCTCAGCACCATCTGCCTGCTTTTTCTCCATCCTGCTTGATGCCTTCATTATCTGAAAGAAATCAATCTCTTTCTTGAATAAACTCAGTGACCAGGCACCCACAGCGTTCTGTGACCACCTGATTTATTTTTGGAAGTGTAGTTACTGCTGTGAAGTAAGAGACATGGGTGATAGGTGCCTGGAACACACTGCCAGAGGAGGTGATAAAAGCAGATGCAATGCCAACATCTAGGAGATGGTTAGACTGACACGCGAACAAACAGGGAATAGAGGGATGTAGGCCAATTGCAGGCAGTTGGCATTAGTTTAGAATGGCATTAGAGTTAGTACACACATGATGGGCCAAAGGGCCTCTTCCTACACTGTACAGTTCTTTGACTATGTAACAGTCAATGGGCATGTAGTAAACTCGCATAATCAACAATAGAGTAATGAAGAAATGTTGACCAGGAGACTGAATAATACTGAATAATAATAAAGCTTTTAAAGGAAATGGATGATTTGGCCATTTTCATGGGATCATACCATGCACACATTGGTGGCCATGTTTCCTGAAACTGTGGCCCTCTTTTCAAAGCCCTTTCATTAGCTGCAGGCCACTAAAGGCATCCTGGGGTCGTTACAAACGCTACACAAATGCACGCCCCTTTCTTCCTATTTTCTGGCATTGGCCCAGTTAAAGGAAGGTAAAAACAATGACTGCAGATGCTGGAAACCAGATTCTGGATTAGTGGTGCTGGAAGAGCATCGGATGCCGCCTGAACTGCTGTGCTCTTCCAGCACCAGTTAAAGGAAGTCTGAGGATTGTTGAAGGAATGGGTAGGTTGGTTTAACCTCTGAGATGTTCAAAACCAGTTTGCAGCTGCATGCGAAGCCAGGGGATTTACCGAACAGGTCGGAAATGGTGCACATGGAATTTGTCATCGAGCATGTATGTGTAACGATAAATCCCAATCTGTCCTTTAATATTTTAGAGGGCACAATGGCAATGTCACTGAGTTGGGAATGCCCAGGTCCAAGGATATGTTCGAACAGCATGGGTTCAAGTCCGATCACAGCAACTTGGGGAATGTAATTCAGGTGGACAGTGGCATGAACAGTAACATTGATTGTTGTAAAGACCCATAAAACCCAATTAAGAGAGAGATTGGCCACCCCAACCTGGTCCGGCCTACGCATGACTCCAATGGTGTGGTTGACTCCTGATTGCCTTCTGGTGAGGCAGTGGCCTGGTGGTACAATCACTAGATTAGTAACCCAGTGACCTGGACAATATTCTGGGGACCCGAGTTTGAACCCAGCATTGGCAGATTGCAAAATTTGAATTCAATTTTAAAAAAGTCTGGGATTAAGAATCGAATGGTGACCATGAAAGTGTTGCAGATTTTCAGGAAATAAAACCCCATCTGGGTCAGTAATGTCCTTTAGGGAAGGAGATCTGCCATCCTTAATCTGGTCTACCCTAGATGTGACTCCAGACCCACAGCAATGTAGTTGACTCTTCACAATTAGGGGATGGGCAATGATCTCTGGTCTGAACCAGTGAAGCCCACATCGTGTGAATGAATAAATAAAAATGACCCCAGCAAACCACTCAGTTCAAGGGTCATTGGAGATGGACAACAAATACTGGCCTTGTCACTGGCAGCTCCATCCCCTGGACAGGACAGGAAACAGGAGTGTTGTCAATGCTGGTTGCATGTGTCCCTGGTACTAACCATCTTGCCCTGCATTTCTATGTCCCCTTCATCACAAACTCACTTCCCCCGACCCAAAATTCAAAAACCTCCCTAAAAGAATCCATGTGCTTTGTTTTTTGAATCCTTTGAGCTCCCTCGCATGTTTTCCTGCATTGGGAGATGAATTGTCAATTCCTGGGGATTCCAGGTCACCCCTGGAGAGTCTTAGTGTCCGCAAGAACCGAGGGAGGGCTGCACTGTCAGTTCACCAGAGTGATTCCTGGGATGGCGTGACAGCCCAATGAGGAGAGATTGAGGAGAATGTTTTTCTCATTCATTCACAGGATGAGGGTGTCACTGGCTAGGCCAGCATTTATTGCCCATCCCTAATTGCCCAGAGGGCAGTTAGGAGTCAGTCACATTGCTGTAGGTCTGGAGTCACATGTAAGCCAGACCAGATAAGGATGGCAGATTTCCTTCCCCAAAGAACCAGATGATGTTTTTCCCTGAAAACCAAAATGGTATCATAATCATTCATAGAATCTTAATTCCAGTTTTTTTATTGAACTCAAATTTCACCATCTGCTGTGGTAGGATTCAGAGTTGGGCCACCAGAACATTCCCTGCGTCACTTGACCTATCGCGTTTGGAGGGTTGTGGGAATGGTGGTGTTTGAATAGAGTTGAGCAATTTCTTCACTCAGGTGATGAATCTTTGACATCCTTTGTCTTCAGCCGAGCAGAGTTCAGTCATTGAGAATGTTCTAGACTGAGATCAGTAGGTTTTTCGATATTGACAATACCAAGGTGTGTAAAAATGGCGTTGAAGTCGAAGATCAACCGTGATCTGGCTGAATGGCGAGCAGGCAGAAGGGGCTGAATGACCTCCACTTGCTCCTCTTTCCCATTTTTCTGTGCCACCGTTGCTGCCCTCTCCACAAAATGTGAGGTCAACTTGTGGCTTCAGTCGCTTGTACTGTGCCACTCTTCACAATGTTTTGCAATATTTCCAAAGGTGCAATGTAAATAGAACTTTTTTCTTTTGGAGTTATTTTTTGGTGGATGACATTTGTGGGGGAGGACTCGTAATTGTAACGTAGCCCCTTCAGAACCCTCTAGTCCTTTGTGACCTACCATTGGCAGCCGTGCTAACCTCTGACCTTTCTGATGCACCTTCCAACCTCTCAGTCTACCTGTGTTTCTCAGTTGCCCCCAGTATTGCCCCCTCACTTTGGTTGTGTACCTGTTTCTCTCATCCCATCCCCAGTGCAGAGACCCGTGTCTTTGACCACGTGCAAGATGTAAGATGCAAGTTCTGTTGCCATAAGACCATTGTGGTTCTTTAAACATTACCTCAGGCTAAGCTTTTGTTTGAAACCATCTCCTGGGCTGTTGGCGAGGCTGATTAGCTGATTCAGAAATTTTCAGGATTGGAAGGGACCATTTTAAATGACTTGGCTTTCATTTCCGACAGGTTTTCTCTGATCCATTGTGGGAAAGCTGCGCTAGGGATTTGAAAAATGTGAACGCAAACAAAGTTGTTTGGTGGTTCAAACTCTTAATCCTACAGACTATGTTCTAGCCTTCCCTAAATTCCCCACAGCTAGTGACCTTGTCAGACAATAAGTGTGGAATAATGGGAGGCTGCTCAGGGACTAGGGAGCTCATTTAACAAGCAGCTGTTCAGCACTGTCAGAACAAAAGCAAGTCAGAATACTGCTAACTGATGATGACAGCCATCCCGAATGGCTGTGTAGTCAATCCCTTGACATTATTCCAGTCCCTGATGTTTGGCATTCGCACATCTTTCGCTGAACATGGTACTAAACCTCCCCTGTTCTCCTGTCCTCCTGAGCATGGGACACTTGGGCCCCACAACATAGAACCATAAAGCACAGGAAAGGGCCCCTTAGCCTAAACACGTTGTGCCAAACATGATGCCAAATTAACCTAATCCCTTCTGCCTTCCCTAGGTCCATAACTCTCCATTCCTTGTATATCCATGTGCCTGTCTAAAAGCCCCTTAAACCTCCATATCATGTCTGCCTCCATCACTACCCCTGGCAGCTCATTCCGGATTCCTACCACTCTCTGTCTAAAAAACGTACCCATCACACCCCCTTTGAACTTTCACCCTCTCACCTTAAATGTATGCCCCTGAGTATGAGACATTTCAACTCTGAGAAGAAGATTTTGACCATCAACCCTATCCATGCACCTCACAAGTATGTAGACTTCCATCAATGTTCCATGCGATATCCATGTTTGGTACTTTTTCAAATGAGACATAAAGCCTTTGGAATTGTAACAGCATGGACAGGATGATGGTAGGAAGGATATTCCTGATGACCAGGGAGTCCAGAATTCAGGATCCCAATCTAATGAGGCCATTTGGGACTGAGATGGGGAGAAATGTCTTCACCCAGAGAATGGTGGGCCTGTGGAATTCTATGCCACAGAAAGCAGGTGAAGCCAAGACATGTGTGTATTAGCGTTCATTAGCAGAGGGATTGAATTCAAGAGTCGTGAGGTGATGTTGCAGCTGTACAGGGCCTTGGTAAGGCCACATTTGGAGTACTGTGTGCAGTTCTGGTCGCCTCACTTTAGGAAAGATGTGGAAGCTTTGGAGAGGGTGCAGAGGAGATTTACCAGGACGTTGCCTGGAATGGAGAATAGGTCGTATGAGAATAGGTTGAGAGTGCTAGGCCTTTTCTGATTGGAGCGGCGAAGGATGAGGGGTGACTTGATAGAGGTTTACAAGATGATCAGGAGAATAGATAGAGTAGACAGTCAGAGACTTTTTCCCTGCGTACAACAGTGTTACAAGGGGACATAAATTTAAGGTGAAGGGTGGAATGTATAAGGGGGATGACAGGGGTAGGTTCTTTACACAGAGAATGGTGGGGGCATGGAATGCGCTGCCTGTGAGAGTGGCAGAGTCAGAATCATTGGTGACCTTTAAGCAGCAATTGGATAGGTACATGGAGAGGTGCTTAAGCTAGGACAAATGGTTGGCACAACATCGTCGGCCGAAGGGCCTGTTCTGTGCTGTATTGTTCTATGTTCAATGAAACTTCTTCAGAAAGAAATTAGATGTAGCTATTACAGTTAAGGAATCATTACAAATGAGGGAGAAAGCAGGAACAGGGGACTGAGCTGGATGATCAGCCACAAGTATATTGAATGGCAGTGCAGGCTCGAAGGGCCAAATGGCCTCCTCCAACCATTCTCTTGGTTTCTATCAGGTAATTCAGCAAGGCCAACAGGCCTGTACTTGGGGCCTGACCGTAGAATATTTGGTCTTTCAACATTTCAGTGCTGTAAATTGCAAAGTGGGCAGTTTTCTCTCTGCAGTGGATGGGACAGTGGCCTAGTGATTCCAGCCTCTGGCGACTATCTGTGTGGAGTTTGCACATTCTCTGCCTGGGTTTCCTCCGGGTGCTCCGGTTTCCTCCCACAGTCCAAAGATGTACATGTTAAATTGCCCATAGAGTTCAGGGATGTGTAGGTTAGGTACATTAGTCAGGGGTAAATGTAGAGGAGTAGGGGAATGGGTCTGGGTGGGTTACCCTTCAGAATGTCAGTGTGGGCTTATGGGTTGAAGGGCCTCTTATCACATTGTAGGGATTCTATGAAAAACATTATGTATTTGCAATGTCCTGAGATAAGAACCTGCAAGAGTGAGTAGCAGGCAGGCAGACAGATAGACACCGGCGCCTGTAACAGTCCATCCATCTGGTTCCAAGCTTTAAAAGTAAACACTGGGTGGCAAAGAACGCATGTGTCAATAGCACCCAGAATATCTCAAAGCTCTTTGCAGCAAACTCGCGAACCTTCAGGGGCCATTCTGGTGTGGGCCGCTACTGCAATAATTTGCAGGCAGCATGACGGATATCAGGGGAGTCAATGCAATTGAGGAAAACTGTGCTTCAAAAAAGGTGACACAGGACTATTTAAACCCAGCTTCAAAAACAAATGGAGTCTTTGCATTTGACGATTAGATTCACTACAGTGTAGAAACAGGCCCTTCGGCCCAACAAGCCCACACCGACCTTCCAAAGAACAGCCCACCCAGACCCATTCCCCTCCAACTAATGCACCTAACACTATAGGCAATTTAGCGTGGCTAGTTCACTTAACTTGCACATCTTTGGACTGTGGGAGGAAACCGGAGCACTCGGAGGAAACCCACGCAGACACAGGGAGAATGTGCAAACTCCACACAGACAGTTGCCCAAGGCGGGAATTGAACCTGGGTCCCTGGCACTGTGAGGCAGCACTGCTAACCACTGAGCCACCATGCCACCCCAAATGCAAAAGATAGCACATTCAACACACCTTTGGTGCCCCACTGAGCTTCCAGGTTCACATGTAGTGCTCCATTTCCACAGCGAAGTTTGAACTCCAAAGTATCTCTGAGCAACCAGTCTCGCCCTCCGTCTCTCAGTTGCTTTTCTCTCTCATAGAACCCCTAAAGTATGGGAAGAAGCCTTTTAGTCCACCAAGACAACATCGAACCTCTGAAGAGCTCCCCCCGCACACAGACAATGTCCCATCCCCACATTTCCCATGGCTAACCCACCTAACCTACACATCCCTGGACCCTATGAAAGATTTAGCATGACCAGTCCATCTATCCTGCACATCTTTGGACTGTGGAAGGAAACCAGAGCACCTGGAGGAAACAGGGAGAACGTGCAAACTCCATGCAGACAGTCACCCAAGGGTGGAATCGGAACCTGGGTCCTAACCACTGAGCCACCGTGCGTCTGTTGATATGCAGCGAATATCTTTTGATTGTTTCATTCAATTTCTCTCTCTGCCTTTGTCATCTGTTCCTCACATTCAACAAACTCGATGTGAACTGTACTTCCAGCTTGTCATCTAGAGTGTGCATTTCTGTTTCCACTGATTACAGGGCCTGCAGTCACTAACACTCAAGTTGAAGTTCAAAGCCATGGTTAGACCCTATCTGAATTAGTGCTCTTAAATCTGCAACGCACATTTCAGGAAGGCTGTCTTGCAAGGATGTTAGAAATCAGAATTAAATTCATATTGCAACGCAGGATAAAATATTAACATTTGTTGATCATACTATACTTGAAGAAACAGCTAACAGTGGGAGTGATGCTAACTGACTGCAACAGGACATGGATAGATTATAAGAATGAGACAAGGAAACTCCTCGTCCTGCCTCCCCTTTGACCATGACCCCACCGTGGCCCATCAAGCCAAAATCACTTCCACTGTCTGTGCGCTCATTGCATCCTGTGATCTCCCCTCCACTGCCTCCAATCTCATAGTCCCCCAGCCCTGCTCTGCCCGGTTCTACCTCCTCTCCAAGATCCATAAACCCAACTATCCCCGAAGACCCATCGTCTCAGCATGCTCCTGCCTTCCTGCAGTCTTCATGTCTACCTTCCCGCCTTTTCCTGTGACCCTTGATTCCTTGATTGATCACAAATGTATCTTAGCCTTAAATATACACAAGGACTCTGCCCCACAGCTTTCTGTGGCAAGGAGTTCTCAAGATTTATAACCCTCTCAGAGAAGAAATTCCTGCTCATCTCAGTTTTAAATTGGTGCCCCTTTATTCTGAGACTGTGCCCTCTGGTCCCAGGCTCTCCCATGAGAGGATTAATCTTCTCAGCATTGACTCTCTCAGGCCTGTTCAAAATGTTTCAATGAGATCCCCTCCTATTCTTCTAAACTCCAGTGAGTAGAGTTCCCAACCTCTTCAGCCTTTGCACATAAGACAATCATTTCATGCCCAGGATCATCCTAGTGAGCCTTCTCTGAAGTGCCTCCAGTAAAAATGATATCTTTTATTTAATAATGAGACCAAAACGTGCTCACAGTAATCCAGCTGCGGTCTCACCAGCATCTTGTGAGGTTGCAGTAGGACTCCCCTCATCTTATTCTTCAGTACCCCATATGTGGATGAGCATTTTTTTAAAAAATGACAGGAGTTTGAACGAGAACATGGGCAGTACTTGAGGGGCTGGATAAGCAAAACATTATGATTTCCTGGGTAACATGGGGCAAAGTCTTGTGATGAAGAATTAGGACGGAGATGAAGAGGGATTTGCTCACTCATATGTTTACAGACTTTAGGTATTTTCTACATCAGTGACATGGGTGCTCATTCGTTGTGAATACTCAGAACAAAGGCCAATAGATATTCAGGTGCTAAGTAAATTAAAGAGACCTTGGATGGATGGAATGGTGCTGGGGGAAGGTAGAGTAGGAAGGCAGGGTTTGAGGTAGAAGATCAGAAATTGTCTGGTCAAGTGTTAGAGCAGGTTCCAGGGGCAAGAAGGTGTCGTATATAGCACAGCTGAAAATGTGTTGCTGGTTAAAGCTCAGCAGGTTAGGCAGCATCTCAGGAATAGGGAATTCGACGTTTCGAGCATAAGGCCTTCATCAGTCGTATATAGCACTTACAGCGAAAGGCATCAGAGGGTGTGAAATAAAGCAGCAACAAGTTATAGAGTTGGATGATCATAACAAATGGTGGAGCAGGTTCAAAGGGCTGAATGACCTATTCCTGTTCAGATTTTGCATGTTTCTACCATGTAGCCAAGCGTCACGTGGCTGACTCCAGCTCCTATTTGTTTAGATTTTAACGTCACAGGCAAGTCCAGTGTTGCCACTAAAGTATTGCAGCCTCCAGTCATGCACTGTGGGGAGCGCTATTCATCAGTCCAGTCTGAGAACCGTGGAGGGTAATTCAACATGGGCAGGGTGTTGGAGCTGGGACTTGCCTCCATCAGGAGCCGAGATGCACCCGAAAGTTTCGCTTTGCTAGCCTTGAAGTCATCTCCATCAGCTCCCAGACACAGACACTGTAAATTAATACCCAGATCACTGTGGCCCTAACATGGTTTTTGACTTCAAAGTTGTTGGCAGCAACAGGAAATGTCAGCTTTATTTTACAGTATAGATTCATCACGTCTTTGATAATTGTGCATATTCTCTGGAGAATGAACCTAACCTTTATCACAAACCGTTATTTTAACAACCGTTATTGATGGCTCAGGATTCCTTTCCAGCACACTTCTCTTTATTAAAAGGGCATTGCCTTTGTGTAATTTTGCAAAGCTTTTGCCAAATTAAATCTCCCTGGAGGTCAAAGCCTCACAGTGGACCTTCAGTGCAACAGCTCCCTGCATCTAAAATGTGACCCATGTAGCTCTGGTGCTACAGTCTGAGCCTGAACCAAAGGCCCTGGTTCCCAAGGAGCACTCTAAACTTTGTGTCATAGTTTACAGACTCAAGCTCCCACGCTGCAGTCTTTTGCATAGAGCTCTCAGCTGACACTCCAGTGTAGGACTGAGGCAGTGCTGTTTTGTTGGAAATGAACTCTACTGTGGGCCCAAGTGATTATTGGTTTTCAGCGCACTTCTTCACGCAGCCAGGATTATTTAATCAATGTTGATCAATAGCAGAGTCACACCTAATGTTGGTCACTATGTTCAAGGTTTTGTAAGAACTATGAATTATTTAGTCTCAATGCCAAGACATTGAGCAGTGTGTACCATCAGTGCAAACAGTTCCTTTTGTGGGATGTGGGAGTCACTGGCTAGGCTACCATTTATTGCACATCCCTAGTTGCCCCTTGAGAAGGTGGGGGTAAGCTGCCTTCTTGAACCACTGCAGTTCAGGTGCTGTGGGTTGACCCACAATGCCACTGGGAGGATTGGAAGGACATCGTCACATCCAATCTGTAAAAGCGTTTTCTGCCTGAGAATGCCCGAACACAAGTTCTGAACTAAAACACTTGTCTACTTGAGGCACTTCATCTTCTGTGGCAGGTGTCAAAGAAGTAATCAGTACTATCCAGTCAGGATTGATAGCTTTTAGAAACTAATTGGAAGTAAACAGTTGCACAGTGAGGCAGTTCCCAGGAGATGATCAGACTCGAGGAAGGAAAGAAAGCTCCACAGCAAGTTCACCACCATGGAGCAGATCAGCGAGCACAGCTGGTAGGGGGCGTTCAGAAGCATGTCAAGTGGTTTTGCTCCATCTCAAGTCAACAGATTGCTGGTTAGATCGATGGGTTGCCTTATTTGCCAGGCGCTCACAGTGTAATTAACAGGAAAGGAAGAGTCATGCACACCACCAGTGTGTACTCTATACTTCCTTTCCTCAATGGAGCTATGGGCTTGCGACACAATTGTTTGTGAGGACTGACCAGATTACATGGTGAGTGAAAGATGACAACAAAGGCAGACTCAGGATCACAGCACTAATGGCAGCAGGTGACTGGTTGCCGTGCCTATCCACGAGCAGACTACTTTCTGATTTATTATCAAAAGCTTTGACTTCCCTTATTCCGTCGTTTAATTTCATTCCTTCAGTGGTTGTCCTACTCTCCTTCACATGCGTGTACATCTGTTACTCGTAGAGCTGATTCTTCCCTCAGTGTCACCAGCTGCACTTGCTTGGTTCCAGTGTAGCTTGCAGCACTGTTGAAGAGTATCTTTGTCATGTCTGTATAAATTCCACAGAGGACCTTACTCTTGGCTGATTTTCCTTGTGCACATGATCATGGAAAACATTTCTGTTTCTTGGGGTATGACTCACAACTCTCGATGTTTGACTTCCCTGAATGGTAGAGGTCATGGGTTTGAAAGGTATATGGTGCACTTGTCCTAGTGGATGGAGTGACTGCATAGGGTGGTGGACTGGGGACCAACCAAGTGGAGGGTTCTGCCCCAGGTAGGTCATATGACTTGAAATGTTAACTCTGATTTCTCTCCACAGATGCTGCCAGACCTGCTGAGCTTTTCTAGCAATTTCTGTTTTTGTTTCTGATTTACTGCATCTGCAGTTCTTTCGGTTTTTTACTTACTGTCCACATATTGGTTCCTCCTGTTATAGTAGCGACCGTGTTTTAAGAGTACCTCTTTGGCTGCGATGTGTTTTGGGACATCTTGAGATTTGGGGAGGGTACTGTACAAATTTGCTTGTCTCCACGTTTCAGTCAGGATTGCAGCAGCACCTCTAGGTTGCTGCCAGGTCTAGTCTCTCTGGTTTGCAATGTTGAGCACTTTCCTGACCAGAAATGTCTGAAACACAGAAGCAGAACCGCTCAGCTGCTCATAACACGGGAGATGTACTTGTTGACATGTGACTGATGACTGAATGTTCCACACTGATGGCTACTGCTTCTGCTAAAACCATCCAAGGCACTGGTTTTACTGTGTGAACCACATCCGCTCAATGGCATTACAGCTACCTGACCCGCGATGATTATCGACTGAATCTTCAACATTATCCTGACAGCAAAATTGGGAAAAAAAAATAGTTCTTTTCTGAAATGCTTCATTGAGCAAGCTAAATTTGGGTTTGTTTTCAGCTCACTTGACACCTTTTTCTTGAATGTGATATGCTCAGTGATGCAGTTGGATGCTGATGTTCATGCAAGTAGAGAATCCGGGCCAGAGCAAACACAGTGTTAATCTAGGAGAAAGTGAGGACTGTGGATGCTGGGGATCAGAGTCAAAAAATGTGGTGCTGGAAAAGCACAGCAGGTCAGGAAGCATCTGAGGAGCAGGAGAGTCAATGTTTCAGGCATAAGCTTATCATCAAGGCTTATGCCTGAAACGTTGACTCTCCTGCTCCTCGGATGCTGCCTGACCTGCTGTGCTTCACCAGCGCTACACATTTTGACAGTGTTAGTCGATCCCGTAGAGTGAGTTTTGTGTTGGGAGATGTCTGTTGAGGAAGCAGTGGGTTTGTTAGGTATGCTGTGTAATTGGGAATTTGATTAAGGCGATTGGGAAAGGCAGCTTTGAATGCATCGGCAGGATTACGGGCCAGAAGATCTGAGGAGGTCCAGTGAAGGAATGGAGTTTGTCATAAATGTTCCAGAGCATAGGGCTGGGTTGGCTGCATTGGTCAATCAAACAGAGGGAGGCACAGTAGATCTGTGGACTTCTAGTGTGTGGAACTTGCTAATTTATCCATGTGTGCTGATTTTTTTTTATGCAAAAGATCTGCGAGACCGAGAGAGAAAAAAAGAGGAACGGCTGGGGAGCATTAATATAGCAAATAACAAGGAGCTCAGTTAGAGAAACCTGAATTGTTCTCCAGTGTTCACGTACACATTTTCCAAAGGCGCACAGATCTCCGTAGTTCTTTTTCAGCTGATGCTTTATCCTCAGCTGTTTTGCTCAGCAATTTTTTGACACTGGCGGCTTGCTGTTGCCTTCTCGGAGGTACGTCCCAGGTCTGTCTCTGTGGGAACAGCAATTGAACCCAGGCTAATGGTGTTCATCTGAACTGTGCATTAGACATCTCACCAATGAATGCTACCTACAAGCTAGCAAAATCCTTTAGCGAGGAGATTTTGCGTAGGTTTAGAAAGGACTTTTACTGAGTTAATACGGAGAAATTGTACCACTGACCTGAGGATCATTGATAAGCAGCCAAAGGTTGAGAATAATTAGGAAGGAGATGGGAATTTATTTTACACAACAAGTTGTTATGATCTGAAATGTGATGTTATGGCCTTTTTTTTGTAATTTTGGTAGTGTACTGAATTTGAGGAAAGGTCTGTTTTAGAAATTGTTGTTTGTGCTAAGGATGGCTGCAATTTTTTTTAGAAAGCAAGTTTCCTGATGCTCATTCTAAGTGTTGCTTACACAGTTGCTTGCTCAAGTAGTGGGGGAGGTTACTCCAGACGAGCTGCAGCCAGTGGCTGTCTGCAAGTGGAGATTTGGCTGGCAACACGTAGCTGATTGGTCTGGGTAATGGCGACCCATTGGTGATGACAAAAGTATTCTGCCTACCAACAACTATGTGATTGGCTCCTAGGTAGCTGAACAGTTTGTAGGTGTGAATGATTGGGCAGAATCCACTAGATCTCCAGTAAAGAAGGACCCATCATTTAATTATATTAAAAATTCCTCAGTTTGAAAGAAGATTAATTTATTTCCTACATCGGCTGCTGTAGGCCGTGACCTTTAGTAAATCAGAGACATTATCAGGTGAACCAGCCTTCCGTGCCTATTATGAGCAAGTGAAAGTGCCAAGAGAAGAAAGGTCAAGGTGCAGCAAGTCTTGACCATCCAAACGGATCACTTCAGTGATCCCTTGACGAGGGAGCATTCAACTGCCTTCTCTGTCTGTCCCTTCCTTGAACATGGAGTTGGCAGTTAGACATGGTAGTGAAGAAGGCGTTTGGTATGCTTGCCTTTACTGGTCAGTGCATTGAGTATAGGAGTTGGGAGGTTATGTTGCGGCTGTACAAGTCATTGGCTAGGCCACTTTTGAAATACTTCGTTCAAATCTGATTGCCCTGCTATAGGAAGGTCGTTGTGAAACTTTAAAGAGTTCGGAAAAGATTTACAAGGACGTTGCCAGGGTTGGAGGGTTTGAGCTACAGGGAGAGGCTGAACAGGCTGGGGCTGTTTTCCCTGGAGCGTAGGAGGCTGAGGGGGTGACATTGTAGAAGTTCATAAAATCATGAGGGGCATGGATAGGATAAATAACCAAGGTCATTTCCTCAAGGTTGGGGAGTCCAAAACTAGATGGCACCAGTTTAAGGTAAGAGGGGAAAGATTTAAAATTTTCAGAGGGCAGTGCGTGTATGGAATGAATTGACGAGGAAGCGGTGGAGGCTGGTACAATTACCGGATTTAAAAGGCATCTGGATGAGTATATGAATAGGAAGGGTTTAGAGGGATATGGGCCAAATGCTGGCAAATGGGACTACTTTAGGATAGATTAATTTAGGATATCTGGTCAGCATGGATATTGGACTGAAGGGTCTGTTTCCATGGTGTACGTCTCTATGACTACCCATAACACACATTCACGTATTCTTGAGTCTGTCTGTATACGTAGGGAGAGTTTTACACTTTATAAGGTAGAGAGTTACAAGAAATTCAACTGAATAGAAGTCAGTGGTTCGTAATTGATTCCCTTTAGCTAGAATTTCTTTATTTTTAGTAAATAGTAGTCATTGTTAAATGTTAAAACCTGGCCCATGTTTTCTGCCAACCTGTGTCAAAAAAGACAAGTGAATTGGAACATTCCACATACTTTAACTGTTGTGGTGCCTCTAGGAACAGCAGGACTTAAAATTCCACTGCACTACCGCAGTGAGGAGTAACAGTGTGTGAAAGGGCAGTGGAAGCAAATTCAAAAGGAACTTGTGAACGGAATTGGGTAAACACCCAAAATGCAAAGCTTTGAAAAGACATGGAGAACGAGTAAGGGAGTGGGAGTAATTTTATTTGTTATTGAATGGGATGAGGTTCTTGATCAGTTGGGGCATCAAGGATTTTGGGGGAAAAGCAAGAAAATGAGGAATGTCAGATCAGCCATTAAATGGCGGAGCAGTAGTGAGATGCCAAATGGCCTACTCCTCTTCCTCTTTCTTGTGGCGTGATGGAGGCATCCCCAGAGAGGCTAGTATTCAATCATGCATTGAACCGATTAGCTAGCTAGGACCATCTCAGAGGTGTTTAAGGGTCAACCCATAGCTGTGAGTCTAGAGCCACATGTAGGCCAGATCAGGGTAAGAATGGCAGATTTCTTTCGTTCACGATTATGAGTGGACAAGATGAGTTCTTGTGACAATTAATGGAAGGCATCACTGATGTGAAAACTGATGTGGAGATTTTATTTTAAGCTGCCTTACGCTTTTCAACAATTGATTTATTTCTTAAATTGCAAAATTGTGTTCCCCACCTACTCTTGGTAAAGCCCAGCTGATTGGAGTATTATAATACAACCTGATTGGTTTTTGATAGTAGGGGGACATTAGCTTGTTCTACTCTTAATTGTGTCAGGAGATGTTAACATTCGCCAAAACAATTCTGGTATCATCAGCACTCAATAAAACTGTCAACTGAGATTTTGTACTCAGATTCACTGAATGCATAACCTTCTTCTTTCAAATAAAAATGTTACCAGCTGAGCTCAGATGTAACAATAAAATTAGAGATTGCTATGTCTTTTGATGCCCCTTTCAGTGTTGTATTGAGTTTCTCTTGACACACATTTTGATTATTCCTCTTGTCGGAATGACGGGGGTGAGTAAAGGAAGTAGACGCACTGTCGGGCACCTCAAAGTTGTAGTAAAAGCCATTCATATTGTTAGCAAAGATGCAATCTTACCCAGAGGTGACAAAGTGCGCGGGAAATGGGGCAAACATATGAAGGCCCAACATCATCGCAGATTTATATGAACCGCTTGACTCCATGAATTGTTGCACGCTTCACATGAGTGACCTATGTATCTCTCCATTTCTGCAGTAATGCCAGCACACCATCGGTGACCCTACCTTCAACTACCTTGGCTTGAGATCTGAAATAACCCTTTTACACTCACTTACCTCTCTCTCTCTTACACTTTCTGTCTCTCTCTCCCTCATTCTCCATCTCCTGCACTTGCTCTGTCTCCATCTCTTTCTGCCCATCTCTCTCCCTTTCCATCTTCTTCTCTCACTCTTTATCTCTCTCTCTCTCTGTCTCTTGCACATGCTTTTTTTCTCTGTCCATGTCTCTTTGTCCATCTCTATCCTTTTCCATTCATATTTGTCTCTTCCCCAACTTCTCTTTCTCTTTCTCTCTCCATCTCCATCTCACTTTCTTTCTTTCTCCGTGTTTCTCACACACTCACTCTCTCTCTTGCTGCCTCTTCTCTCTTTCCTGCGTTCTCCATCTATCACACAAACATGCACACTAGCACACACACTTTCTCTCCCTCTCTCTCTCTGTCTTCCCCTCTCCTCCTCTTTCCCCATCCCTCCCCCAACCCCCCCCCTCTCTCTTTCCCCCTCCCGCTCTATGCTCCTCCCCTCACCTGTGATTCTTCGAAACAGGTTTGAAAATACCTACACCACAATGGGGGGGGGGGAAGTGTGAGTTCATGGAACATGTAGCCCATCTGTAACTTCCCTTGAACTTGATATCTTGCTCAGCTTTTTCAGGGCAGTTAAGAGTCAACCCCATTGCAGTGGGTGTGGAGTTTCATATAAGTCAGACTGGGTAAGGATGCCACTACTGGTGACTATCTATCGATTCCTGATGGATCAAACTGAAGTTCTGCCAGCTGCTGTGGGGAGGCTTGAACAGAGTATCAGTTTTAACCTTCTAGGCTGTTAATCCAATGAGATTACCACTACACTACAATCTCCATGGAGAGTAAGGACTGAGTGTGTTGGAATAGAATATAATCTTGAGCTCCTCAAACTCTGATCACTCTTCGAATCTGATCATGGCTGATCTGTACCTAAACTTCATTTGACCTACCTGTGTTCCATGCAGTCTTAGAAATATTCTAATCTCAATTTTCAATATTTTGTTTGTTGCAGTTCCTGTGATCTTTCAATTTCTAGACTTTTGCTGCCTTTTTTACATTAAATAATAGTACTTGCTGCTTTCATTCTGAAGGGGTCTGGCTTGAATTCCAAGATTGTTATGGGAGGGGAGTGCCTTGTAAATCAGTCTCTGCATTTACCCCATCCAATACTGTGATCACTTTAGACATTTTGATCAGACCATTCTTTAACTGAATTAACTTGAGAGGATGTGAGGAAACTTTATTCCTCTTGCTCTTCTAACTTAGCCCTTTAAAGCCCAGCTCTCATTTCAGTGAGTCTGTTGCACTTCTTGATCTTCATTCCTTCCAAGTTCAGTTCCAGGCTGAAGCTTATTCTCCAGACATTAACCAGAAGTCGTGTGGAACTGAAGCATCAATTGCTCACCTCTGAATTCCAACTTCCCAAAGATAAAAGTTAATCTTCCAGCCGCGATGTCAACATGGCAGATTCTAAGCCCCAGGAAGCAGCAGGTAGCCAATAGCAGGGAACATTCTGGTGTTGCCAGGGTGTTCCCCCTCGCAGACTCCACCCACCTCCCCCTCAAAGATGCATTACTGAAACTCACCAAGACTCCTGAGGCAGCACCTTCTAAATCCAAGACTTCTACTACCTCATGAGGGGCAAATTCTTTTACATAGAGGGTGTTTCACGTGTAGAGTGGGTTTCCTGAGGAAGTGGTGAATGTGGGTCCATCTACGACATTTAAAAGATATTTGGATAAATCTGTGAATAGGAAAGATTTGAAGGGCTATATGGGCCAGGAGCAGGCAGATGGGACTAACCTGGTTTGGGATTATATTCGGCATGGACTAGTTGGACCGAAGAGTCTGTGTCAGTGCTGTATGACTCTACGACTTTATAAAGGGGCAACAGATGCATGGGGACACCACAAGTTCCCATCCAGGCCACATACCATCCTGAACTAAATCAAACAAAATCATCTTTCCTTTACTGCTGCTCCCTCTGTAACAGCACCATGGCGACATCTGAAGCTGAGCTAGCACTGCACTGGTGTTCCATCTTTGCACAAGAAACTAGACAAGGCTCAGTGATAGATTTCACGTGCCAGTCTCTGAATTGGGACTTGAACCCACAACAAACTGGCTTGTTGGCACAAATGCTCCCTACTGAGCACAGCTAGCACTTTTCAAGAGACAGGTTAGAAACAGATGGGCCTACTCTCCTAACATAGGCCAAACTGGCCAGTTCACTTTGCTGTTTAATGTTGACTTACAGACCACCCTGTCTGTACATCTGGGGAGCCAATAACTCTCCACATTCTGTGAAGACTGATTCAGTTTTTACAGGGTTGCCAGTAGCAACTGTGTTGTGATCGGAAGCAACCGTGTGAAATAAGTGGGATATTAGCTTTTGGCAAATTTCCCCTGTCGTAGTTGCACACTTCAATGGGAAGCTGTGAAAAGCTTTTGAAAAAATAAGTATTACGATGCATTACATTTTCATTTCTAAAATATTGAACATATTTGCATGGCATTGAGGTGCTAATGTATTACTGATGGCCCTTTTATTCTTTCCTTCCAATCCAACTTGATAGAAGTTCACCAAATACAAAGAGGTAGACTCATTTTAAAAAATCTGTCGGGTGATTTGAAAGCGAATGTGTTCTATTGTGTTTGCTTTAAAAACACAATGCAATATGTAAATATTTACTTTTATGTAACATCTGTCTTCTCAGAGGTTAATGCACGAGTAATTTTTTTTTGGTATCTGTATGGAATTTATCCAACTCGCGGTATTGAGCTTTCGAAAGGTTTGGATCTGCATAGGCCGAATGTGTAGGTCTTTGCTTTTTTCCTAGTGTGACTCCATTCCGAGGATTGAAAATGATTGTGACTCTTCTGGGTGACTGGGTAATGAGGAAGTGGGGTAAGGAGGGGAGGTGTGAGAGAGAGGTATGAGGGGCTTAAGGAGCAGTAGCATAACCATTAGAACTCAATCTGAGCTCTGGAACAGCTGTTTATATCTGGAACTTGCAAAATCCAAAAATCTCAACTCATGACCCCCCCCACCACAGAATTATTACAGTGCGGAGAGGGACCATTCAGTCCATCCTGCCTGAAAGAGTCATTAAAACCCTTTAACCCATCTCTCTCAACCAAACAGGATTCAGCTTTCTTTGTTTGTATATCATTCAGCATGCATGGGAGTTGTACCCATCAGCGATACCACACAGCTCAAATTTTATCACAAAAACAATAGTTTTTATAATGTTTCTACTGATAACATATTTCCAGTCAAAACCTTGCACATCTACTCAAATATCTCTGTCCAGCTGTGTTCACATAGTCCAGGTTCCAGGTTAGTCCGTATGATTATATTTTATATTATCCAACCATCTCATAACATGCTCACATCATCCAACTGTAATTATCAGGAAACATATATTGTCTTCTTTGCCCCTTTCAGCGTCTGCACTGGCTCCCTTTGAGGGTCAAGTGATGAGCTGGTGTTTTTTTTTGTTGTGGGCTTTTAATCCAGACACCAAAGTAATATTCTGGTGACCTGGTTCAAATCCCACCCGGGGGGGACTTTGGATTCAAATTTTTTTAAAACTCTGGAATTAAAAGTCTAATGATGACCATGTGTTGATTGTCAGGAATAACCCATCTGGTTCACCAATGTCCTTTCTGAAAGGAAACTGTCTTTCCTACCTGGTATGGCCTACATGTGACTCCAGACCTGTAGCAACCTGGTTTTGACTCTTAACTGGCTCTGGGCAATAGGGGATTGATAATAAATCCTAGTCTAGTCAACACAAACCCCATTCCATGAATGAATTTTAAAAAAGGATATTATCCACTGTCAATCTCCTACCTTTACCCCACATCCTTTTGTAAACCATTTCTGACCAAATAATCATCCAGATGCCTTGGGTTCTCGACCCCAACTTTGGGAAGCCCTAGTGTGGATCAAGTCTGCTTTTCTGCCAGTGCACATTTTCCCCCTCCACATTTGACCTGTGATTCCATAAAGGACACAAAGATTAAGTATAAACTCTGAAGAAGTCCAGCTCATAAGCTGCTTTCTGGATGGTCAAGTTAGTATAGTCAGTGGATAACAGGGGAACTGCGCTGAATACAGAGTGATTGCAGATCCACCATCACCTTCTGATGGCTGAATAAGGAAGAGGAGTTGGATGTGGCCAATTGGGTTGAGCAATGAAAGAGCCAGCACAGTTCTGATTGGCTGAGTGGCTTCTATTGACATAGGCAGCTTTGTTTCAACAGAAAGAACCGCTTGCATTTATACATCACAGCATCTCTACTTAGTGTCTCAGCAGCTAGCCTACACATCTTTGGACTGTGGGAGGAAACCCACACAGATATGGGGAAACTCCCCACAGTCAGTCACCCGGGTTGGAATTAAACCTAGGTCCCTAGCGCTGTGAGGCAGCAGTGCTAACCACTGAGCCACCATGCATACCCTCAGCTCCACAGCTCTTAATACCTGTGACTAAAGCTCGGAAGCTGGCTGTGGGTAGGATAAGTTCTGGCTACATTGATGGTTAGTTCTGCTTGTGTTGAGAGCTGTGAGTGAGTTTCTTAGCTGAATGCTTACCACAGAGTGAGACCCCAGCATCTACCAGCACTCGCTGCAGAGGTGGGGAGGCAGTGGGGCCTGACATTGAGGGGAGATTTGCTGTGAAAAACATGGTGTCTTCACGTGAAGAAAACTGATTAATGTTTGGTGAAATGCATTATAAGAAGAGGAGACACAGGGAGTTTGAATGAGCTCCGTCTGTGCCTTGATTCAAACAGCAAACGTCAAATAGTGTCTCAGTGATGCAAGATTTGTGGTATTGAGCCATCAAAGGACATGTTGTGATTGTAGGTTAGTTTACATTGTTCATATCCTTTACAAGCATGTAAACAGTGATTGCTCCAACATGCTGAACTATGATTTAGATTTCTCAGCACTGACGATTTTGATAGCCTGCCAAACCTTGCATGAACTGAGATTGCATCATTTTTTTTCTCCCCCAGCCAGACATACCTATATGTTTTATTTAATAAAACATGGTGGTTGGTGTCAGTATTAAGCAGATATCAATTTTGTGTGAATCTTCATCGTCAGGCCTCATCCTTTCTATTCTGGCTGTTGATTGTCAGCCCGTATATTCTCAGGCCAGGGATTGGAATGGGTTAGACCCATTATAAAACAGTGTTATCTCGGGTCAAGCTAAGTACAGGCTGCTCTGCACTATCTGACCAGATCATTGTGTAGAGAGAGCTTTACTCTGGGTCTAACCCATGTTCTTTACTGATCTAAATTTGACATAGAGTTGTGTAGCACAAAAACAGACCCTTTGGCCTAACTCACCCACTCTGGCTAGATATCCAAAATTAATCTAGTCGTGTTTGGCCCATGTCCCTCTAAACCCGTCCAATTCATGTACCCATCGAGATGCTTTATAAGTGTTTTAAATGTAACATCCTCCACCACATGCCCTGGCAGTTCATTTCATACACGCACCACTCTCTGCATGAAAAAGTTGCCCCTGGGGTCCCTTTTAAATCTTAGCTCTCTCACCCTAAGCCTATGCCCTCTAGTTTTGGACTCCCCTACCCTGGGAAAAAGGCGTTGGCTGTTCACCCTATCCATGATGCACCACATCGGGTGCAGCGGTGTGGCCTCCTCTATATTGGGGAGACAGGCCGTCTACTTGCGGAACATTTCAGAGAACACCTCTGGGACACCTGGACCAACCAACCCAACCACCCCGTGGCTCAACACTTCAACTCCCCCTCCCACTCCACCAAGGAAATGCAGGTCCTTGGACTCCTCCATCGCTGGACCATAGCAACACGATGGCTGGAGGAAGAGCGCCTCAACTCTGCCTAGGAACCCTCCAACCACAAGGGATGAACTCAGTTTCTCCAGTTTCCACATTTCCCCTCCCCCCACCTTGTCTCAGTCCCAACCCTTGAACTCAGTACCACCTTCCTAACCTGCAATCTTCTTCCTGACCTCTCCGCCCCCACCCCACTCTGACCTGTCACCCTCACCTTATCACCCTCACCTTAACCTTCTTCCACCTATCGCATTTCCAAGGCCCCTACCCCAAGTCCCTCCTCCCTACCTTTTATCTTAGCCTGCTGGACACACTTTCCTCTTTCCTGAAGAAGGGCTCATGCCCGAAACGTCGATTCTCCTGTTCCTTGGATGCTGCCTGACCTGCTGCGCTTTTCTAGCAACACATTTTCAGCTCTGATCTCCAGCATCTGCAGTCCTCATTTTCTCCTAGATAGTCAGAATTCTTTCCTGGGATGGGAATGTCAAATACTAGGGGGCATAGGTTTAAGCGGAGAAGGGGGATGTTTAAAGGAGATATGTGAGGCAAGGTTTTTACACACAGGTTGGTAGGTGCCTGGAATGTGCTGCCAGGGGAGATGGTGGAAACAGATACAACAGCAATGATTAAAGGGTACTTAGACAGACATGTAAACAGGAAGACAGTAGAGGGATATGGACCGTGTGCAGGCAGATGGGATTAGTTTAGAATGACATTGTGGTTGGTACAGACATGATGGGCTGAAGGGTCTATTCCTGTGCTGTACTGTTCTATGTTTATGTTCGAAGTTGCCCAATAGGCCACTCAATACCCTGACTTGGCCATTCCTTCTGTGTTTCTGGTTCAAAATCCTGGAATCCCCTCCCTAAGAGCATTGTGAGTCCACCTACAGGAGATGGACTGCAGCGGTTCAAGAAGGCAGCTCACCACCACCTTCTCAAAGGGAAACTAGGGATGAGCCATAAATGCCCAGCTGGCAATGGCCACATCTCATAAGTGAATAAAACTATAAAGTTTTGAACAATGGATAACTCAGTCTGCCAATGGCACAAATATCATATCTTCATTCATGTCACTAAGGTTTTTTGAATGAAATTGTTTATTCAGCGTCAGTCCCACTGAATCGGAATGGCTTTGTGTTGGGGCCAACAGATGGTGCGATTTTGGAAAGGGCTATGCACACACATCCCTTGGAGTTCTTTTCAACATCTGACTTGCATGCCTTTGGCTTGGGATGGGTTACTTCTGGATTTTTGGATAAGTATCTGATGAAGCTAAGTCCCCCGAGTCATGGAATGTAACCCGTAGCTGCTGAGGGATGGGGTGAGTCTGGATGGGATGCTCTTCGGAGTGCCGGCGTGGATTTGATGGGCTGAATGGCCTGCTTCCATACTTAAGGATTCTGTACTGTATTTCAATTTCTGTTCTTCCCCCTAGCCATACATTTGGCTGGCTGACCTCCCTCCTGTGCCACCATTCCAATTGGCATGTCAAATCAGAGTGATTAGCTGATGATCTCTAACTGTCACATTATCATACACATGTTAACTCCCATGACCTAAATATGAGATGTAGAGGTTCTGTGTAGGTACAATTACAACATTTAAAAGACATTTGGACAAGTACATGAATAGAAAAGGTTTGGAGGGATATGGACCAAACACTGATAAATGGGACTAGTTCAGTTTGGGATGGACATGTTGGACTGAAGGGTCTGTTTTCTATGCTCTATGACTCTCTGCTTGGGGTTGCAATCGCACCAAGGCCTGATCAGGTAAGGGACACACCTTCCTCAAGAACATTGCTTCTGCAATCTGAATAGCTGTCATGCTTACCTGTACTAAGGTGGTTTTAGTAATCCAGTTTTACTGAATGACTTGGAAGTCCAACTCCCAGTGATGGGATTTGAACCAACGTTGCCAGGGTATTCAACTGGATTGTCAGTCCATTGTCATTCTGATTGCGTCACCATCCTCCTCCTACCTGCTAGGAACAAGCAACAGTTTTAAGAGGCGAGAACCAGTTCAGTGGTTTGAATAACCACCTCATACACTCTTTAATTCTGATTCCAAAGCCAAAAACATTCTTTTCAACAAAGAGGCCCACTCAGAATGAGTGTACGTGTGTGTGAGGGTGTGTATATGAGTGTGTGCCTGTGTGTCTATGTGTGTGTGTGTGAGAGTAAGTGAATGTGTGCGTGTGTTTCTGTGTGCATGAGAATAAGTGAGTGTGTGCGTGTGTGTGTGTGATAATAAGTGTGTGTGTGAGAGACAATAAGTGAGTGTGCGCGTGTGTGTGAGAATAAGTACGTGTGTGCATGTGTGTCCGTGTGAGAGTGTGTGTGTGCGTGTGTGTCTGTGTGTGTCTGAGAGTGAGTATGTGTGTGTGTGTGAGTGAGTGTGTGCGTGTGTGTCTGTGTGTGTGAGAATAAGTGAATGTGTGCGTGTGTTTCTGTGTGCGTGAAAATAAGTGGGTGTGTGCGTGTGTGTGTGCATGAGAATAAGTGAGTGTGTGCGTGTGTGTCTATGTGTGAGAATAAGTGAGTGCGTGCCCTTGTGAGTGTAAGTGAGTATGTGCATGTATGTGTGTGTCTGAGAGTAAGTAAGTGCGTGTGTGTGTCTGTGTGTGAGAGTAAGTGCGTGTGTATGTCTGTATGTGAGTAAGTGAGTAAGTGTGTGTCTGTATGAGACTAAGTGAGTAAGTGCGCGTGTGTCTGTGTGTGAGAGAAAGTGAGTAAGTGTGTCTGTGAATGTATGTGTGTGTGTGTGTCTGTGTGCGTGTGAGAGTGTGTGTGTGAGTGAGAGTAAGTGAGTGTGTGTGTGCGTGTGTGAGAGTGAGTGTGTGTGTCTATGTAAGATGAACTTCACATCAGCCAGAGGGGATCAGGGTGGGGGAGTGTTTCGATTCCAGCGGTCGTGAGTATGCCATTATCAATGGAAAACTGGCTGCCCAAGGTTTCTGGTAGACAGCCTGAACAATACATCTAAATTGTAACGTCAATGTTAGAAAGTTAAATCCTCTCCAATTACCTGCAATATGTTTTGGATCATGCAGTTATGGGGACCTGTTGCTTGTAACGTCAGAGTAATTGATGTAGATGGCATTGGGTGTACAGAGCACAATTACCTGCGATAGTGTGTTGTACAGGAGAAAATGCGGACTGCAGATGCTGGTAATCAGAATCAAGTCTATGGTGATGGAAAAGACCACCCCAAAATGTTGATTCTTCTGTTCCTCAGATGCTGCCTGACCTGCTGTGCTTTTCCAGCGCCATACTCTGGATAGTGTGTCAGGGAGCAGAGTATCACTGAGCAATGATGCTAAAAACTGGAAAAGTTGCCTATTGATTTGCAGAAAAATTTGGACAGCCAATGAGATTTTTAAATTTTCTGCATCATGTGCTAAGGAGTGCAGTACCCAAGAAGATGATCTGAATTTTGCTTTGGAAGTGATGGAACTGATTGAGAATAGGCTGCGTCATCACATTAAACATTGACAGAGTAGTAAGCCCAGTTCTGGAAAAGGGGGGTTTCAACATTTAGTCAGTGTAACATATAAAGTAAGCTTTGAACCAAGGGAGAAGTTGCAGGCACTCTTGAAATGTCTTGTTAATATTTGTAAATTCTGATTGAACAGCCGTTGTTAGATATTTTTTATCTGTTTTTCATTTATTCATTTCAGGGATGTGTGTTGCTGGCTGGACCGTTATTTATTGTCCATCCCTGATGCTGCCTGACCTGCTGCGCTTTTCCAGCAACACATTTTTCAGCTCTTATCTCCAGTCCTCACTTTCTCCCATCCCTGATTGGCCTGAGTACATCAGGATGAGCTGTTTTCTTGAAGCTCTGCAGTGTTTTGGGGCTTCAGAGCCTCCACAATGCTCTGAGGGAGGGAGGTCAGGACTGTGGCCCATCAACAATGAAAGAATAGCGATATATTTTCAAGTCAGGATGGTGTGTGACTTTGAGGGGATATTACAGATGTGGTGTTCCCATACATCAGCTATCCTTGCCCTTCCAGTGGTTAAGAGTTGAGAAATAGCTGTTGAAGGAGCCTTGGTGAAATATTATGGAACATCTTGTAGATGAAACACACTGTTGCCACTGTGTATCCATTGTGGAGGAAGTGGATGCTTGTGGATGTGGTGCCAATCAAGTGGGCTGCTTTGTCCTGATGGTGTCAAACATCTTGAATTTTGTTGAAGCTGCATCCATAAGACAAAAGGATTCAAGCACACTCCTGACTTGTGGAAAGGCTTTGGAGGAGCATGAGGTGAGTTAGTGACTGTCACTCCAGTGTTAATGTGCCGAAATCCTGGAACCCCTCTCTATCGGCTATGTGCCTTAGGACTGGGGCTGTTTTCCCGAGAGCATCAGAGGCTGAAAGGTGACCTTATAGAAGTTACAAAATCATGACGGGCATGGATAGGGTAAATAGACAAATTTTTTTCCCTAGGGTCGGGGAGTCCAGAACTAGAGGGCATAGGTTTAGGGTGAGAGGGAAAAGATATAAAAGAGACCTAAGGGGCAACGTTTTCATGCAGAGGAATGAGCTGCCAGAGGAAGTGGTGGAGGCTAGTACATTTACAACATTTAAGAGGCATCTGGATGGGTATAGGAATAGGAAGGGTTTGGAGGGATATGGGCCGGTTGCTGGCAGGTGGGACCAGATTGGGTTGGGATATCTGGTCAGCATGGACGGGTTGGACCGAAGGGACTCTATAACTCTTAAGATTGCAACTGTTCAAGAAGGCAGCTCACCCTCACCTTCTACAGATGGGCAATAATGTGATGGCCAGTGATTCCATCAATGAATAAAACAAATTGGCGTATCAATCCCTCTCCTCTGATTTCTTCTGCCCAACCTCTTCATGATTTCATTCCCACCTCCTCATCACCCTAACGGCTCTCAGGAAAGCCACTGCAGCTTTTTTTGAGCATCTCTATGTGACCTCATCTCCACTAATATTCCACGATATTTCTTATCTTGACTGGCTGCTTCCTGCCTGCACTCTCACCACCCACTGCTGACCTGAGCCCTGTCTGGGTGCTGACAGCTAGTTCACATCACAGCCGGAGTTTGATCGTTCTGTCCCACTACAGTACACTGCCAAATGTGCGTGCCCTGACTTCACAGTAACTCCGAACCTCCCCGTCTAAGTCAGTCTTCCCTTTCACTCACGTGGCCCCGCAGCCCACAAGCTCCCCTGACAACAACGCAGCCCCTTTAACTGACTGCAGAAGATTTCAAAAGAGCCAGATACTTACCGAAATCGCAGGGGCATAAAAAAAATAAAATTGGAGGAAAGTTTGTTCCTGGCAACTCAAGGCTTGTTTGCTGGAAGGGGAACATACTGTCTGAAGAAAATCAAAGGCAGACAAGGGGCATGGTTAAAGATATGATTAGCTCAGCTACTGTCTGATTGAGCTATTGAAGGAGACCATTTTGTATGGTCTTGTCCTCCCTATGACAAACTGACATGCGAGTGACAGGCTATTTGAGATGAATTCTGTTGAAGTGTTACTCAGGGAAAGTGTCACACCGCAGCACAGGCTGCGAGTGGTGATGAAGATGACACCACACACTGCAGACTGAGAGAGATGTGGCTTCTTCAGAGCTATCTTTTCGCTGCTCATGCTCGGGCAGGGGGGTGTCTCGTTATCAGCCGTATCATCTGACACGGAGCCAGTGTGTGAGTCACAGCCCTCATCTGAGTCAGAGCTCCTGCCATCTCCAGTCTGAATCTGACACGGATTAAGGCAGCTCCTCAGGAACCCTCACAGGACTGCCATTCTCAAGTCATCTGCATCGATTCTCAAAGCAAAACAAAAAAATGAAAAGAGAGGCGATTTTGTTTTTACCTACCTCCTAAACCCTGCATGTAATTGGCAAGAGCAACATACTTGGCATATTTGCCACCAAACCAGTTGCAAGTCAAGACATTCCCACCTGAGAAAGACCTGATTTGGAGATGCCAGTGTTGGACTGACCTGGAAACTGATCACAACGCACTTACACATTACCTCCTGTAAAGATTGCAGCTTTACACTCTACTGTTTTTTTTATTGTGTTCTGAACAGCAAAGAGGATTGCTCGATAATAAAGGAAGCAGTCAGAAGTCACATGTCACCGACTCATAGTCCAACAGCTTTATTTCAAATCACAGGCTTCTGGAGCACTGCCCCTTTGTCAGGTGATGAAGGAGCAACACTCCAAAAGCTTGTGATTTCAAGTGCATGGGGGAGGTCATTCTGTTAAAATGTGCGTTTTGTTAACGTGAATTGACAAATTGCGGACACTGCTTTTAAAGCACAAACGTTAACATTGCCAGCACTCTAAGTGCTGTTTATAAAGTGTGGTTTTCTATAACACAGGATTGCACAAGAATCAGCTATCACATTATAGACTCACTACTTGTAAATCTGTTGGACTATAACGTGGTGTGACTTCTGACTTTGTGCACCCCAGTCCAACCCCAGCACCTCAACAAATACTTTAAAAAGCAAGCTGATGGTGCTTATTCTGAATTGTGTTTACCACTGTTGTTTTTCAGGCCATTGGAGGTGGTTTTAATAGGCAGCATGGGATGTACCAAGTGAGATTTGGCCAGCAACAAGGGGCTGATTGTTTAGTGGAATTATGACTATTATTGGGTGCCAATAGTCATCAGCCTGATGGCAATGTTTTGATTGGTTCCTGAGTTGCTAAGCAGCTTGTGGGAATAAGCAATGTAGAGAGAATCCCTGGGACCTCTGCAATGGGAGGTATGGTCTCCCTCTCTCTCCAGTGAAAATACGCAAAGCTAAAGAAATCCAATTGTTTTCTCCCACCAGTTGCTGTAAGATTTTACTTTTATCCAATACGTTAAGAGACTTTGTAATTTGTGAACCAATTACTCTGTACCTCCTGTGAAAGAACCTATAGGAAAAGGCCAGAGAACTGAAGGACTTGGGAAACAAAAGGAACACCCAATGAGTCCTGAGGGCTAGTGTTATTGAACTGTTTCTCCAGTATTTCTTTCCCCTTCATCCATGACACCAGTTTTTTTTTTCTTTGTTTGTCTGTGTCTGCATGTGTGTAGGGATTTTTAAAGAAGGGGGTTTGGGTTTTGTAACATTAGTTAGACACTGACAGTTCATAGTTATTCACCTTGTGGTTAGAATCCATTTGTAATAGATAGTTGTTCTTATTAAGAACAGAAACCTGCTGTGTGTTTTCTGTTAACTGGAACATATCTGACAGGTAAGCTGGAGACTTTGCATTCATTGATTAGATTTCTAACTTTTGTGACATCTCCGGGAATAGAAGGGCTTGATTTCCAGTGTATTAACCCAGTGAGGGAGTTGCACCCACTTGCCAGTAGGATGTCACTGGTATGGTAAAACCTCTATTCCTGAAAAAGAGCTTTTGCCTGAAACGTCGATTTCCCTGCTCCTCAGATGCTGCCTGAGCTGCTGTGCTTTTCCAGCACCACTCTAATCCAGAATCCTGTCACTGGTGTGGTATGCACAGTTACCATTGTCCACACTGTGCCAAAGGCAGAGCTGAGCAAACATGTAGTCTTGGCTCACTAACCAGTGAAGCTCAGGCAGTCCAGGACAATGGAAAGACCCCAGATTGGAAGCTGACGAGAAGCGTTGCCAGATGAAAAGCTTGCTGAAGTGCCAATGCTTGACTTATCTGAGGCCAGACTGTTGAGTCTGTCTATGTTTATCTAGTTTGCCAGTTCTTTCCTGCACTGAGGCAACTGGCAGTTATTGCACCACACACACTCTGAACACCTTTTCCAGCCTGGCTGTTCCCCATGTGTCAGTCTTGGCTGCAAGGGTAGAGCTCTCTCTTCTGAGTCAGGGAAGTTGTGAATTTGAATGCCAATCCAGAACTATAAGCACAAAACCCAGCCTGGTATTCACTGGAGAGCTGCAATGCAATGATTTTGATTCATTCATGATGTGGAGATGCTGGTGTTGGGCAGAGGTGGACAAGGTCAGAAATCACACAGCACCAGGTTATACCCCAACAGGTTTATTTGAAATCACAAGCTTTTGGAGCACTGCTCCTCTGTCACCTATGAAAGGGCAGTGTAGCAAAAGCTTGTGATTTCAAATAAACCTGTTGGACTGTAACCTGGTGTTGTGTGATTTCTGATTTATTCTTGTCATGTGTAGGTAGATACAATGGAAAGTTTTGTTTTGTGTGCAGTAGAGGGAGACCATACCATACAAAGTGAATCAGGGTAATAGAACACAAATACAATGTTACAGCTACAGAGAAGGTGCACAATGACTGCGATCAACATTAAATTTAAAATTTGAGAGGCCCATTCAGAAGTATCATAGCAGCGGGGAAGAAGCTGTTCTTCAATTTGTCAGTCTGTGTGTTTCAGTTTTTGTATCTCATGCCCAATGGAAAAGTATAACTGGGGTGGGAGGGGTCTTTGATTATGTTGGCATACAGGGTTGAAGATTTGATCTTAAACTGGGGTCCTGTCTATAGGGGGCTGTGAAAAATCTTGCAGCACTAATACGGTGCAGAACAATGTTGCCCCGGTATCCTTTGACCAACATCAGGATTAACCAGATAACCACACTTATGGGAGTTTCTTGTTTTACTTCATCATACAACATGGGCGTGTTGTCTTGGGCCCAGCATTTATTGCCCATCCCTAGTTTCCCCTTGAGAAGGTGGTGGTGAGCTGCCTTCTTGAACTGCTGCAGTCAATGTTGTTGTAGGTTGACCCACAATGCCAATACGGAGGGAATTCCAGGATTCTAACTCAGCAACACCGAAGGAACGGTCGATACATTTCCAAGTCAGGATGGTGAGGGGCTTGGAGGGGAACTTGCAGGTGCTGGTGTTCCCATGTCCCTTGGCCTTCTAGGTGGAAGTGGTCGTGGGTTTGGAAGATATTGTCTTAGGATCTTGTGTGAATTTCTACAGTGCATCTTGTAGATAGTACACACTGCTGCTAATGAGTATCGGTGGTGCAGGGAGTGGGTGTTTATGGATGTGGTCCTATTCAAGTGGGCTGCTTTGCCTTGGGTGGTATCAAGCTTCTTGAGTGTTGTTGGAGCTGCATCCACCCAGGCAAGTGGGGAATATTCCATCACACTCCTGACTTGTGTCTTGTCGATGGTGGACAGACTTTAGGGAGTCAGAAGGTGAGTTACTCAGATTCCTAACCTCTGACCTGCTCTTGTAGCTTGTCTGTGTCAGTTGTCTGCCTCCACTTCTGGCAGTATGACAATTACTGCACTACATAGGAAGCAGGAGCTGGCCATTCAGCCCCTCAAATCTGCTATACCACTCCAGATCCTTGGTTAATCATCTTGAATCTAGTTCTATATTCCTGTAGTGCCTTCATATCCCGTAAAACTGGTTATATTTACAAATCTGTCACTCTCAGTCCTGACCATAGTCAACGATTGACCTTTCACAGCCCTCTGGGATTGAGAATTCCAACAAATTATCACTCTCTAGAGTGAAGAAAACTTTTCTGGTTTATATCCGAAATAGGAGAAAGTGAGGGCTGCAAATGCTGGAGATCAGAGTTGAAAATGTGTTGCTGGAAAAGCGTAGCAGGTCAGGCAGCATCCAAGGAGCAGGAGAATCGACGTTTTGGGCATGAGCCCTTCTTCAGAAAGAAGGGCTCATGCCCGAAACGTCGACTCTCCTGCTCCTTGGATGCTGGCTGACCTGCTGCACTTTTCCAGCAACACATTTTCAGCTTATATCCGAAATAGCCTCCCCATTATTCTGGGAGTGTGTCCTATAGTTCTCAACTTATCAGCCAGGGGAAACATCCCAACTGTATGTGCTCTGTCAAACCCTTCAACAAGCTTCGACATTGCAATAGTATTTAATTGAATGTGAAACATATTGAGACACCTTTGGTCATTAAAGGTGCTGCATGAATCCGTGTCACTCTAATGTCCAAGCTTAGAAGATAAGTATTTGGACTACAGGAGGCCTCACTGTCCCCTTGCTCATGCCTCCAAAGCACCATTTGAGGATCAAGATTAAAGTGTTGCTGGAAAAGCTCAGCAGGTCAGGAAGCATCCGAGGAGCAGGAAAATCAGGCCTCATTCGTGATGAAGGGCTTTTGCCGGAAATGTCGATTTTCCTGCTCCTTGGATGCTGCCTGACCTGCTGTGCTTTTCCAGCACCACTCTAATCTTGACTCTAATCTCCAACGTCTGCAGTACCATTTGAGGATCCCATTCCATTCCACACTGGAGCAAGGTGGGTTTGGAGAGGGGGGAGAGGGGTGAGGAGACCTTCACACTCATTCCAAGGTGAATGCAGGGGCAGGTTCACTGACATTGGGCACTGGCCTGACTTCCAGACAAGCAGGAGAGGCTGGTTCACACAGTGAAGTCAGGCGATGGAAGCCAGGACTTGCCATGCATTGGGCTCAGCTGCATATTACCTTTTGCCAAATGTGTGCACTGAGTTGTGGAGCACTGATTTGTGCAGATTCAAACCCCAGCTACGGAGTGATTAAATTCTAAAATATTCATTGGGATTTAGGTGCGATTGACAATATTTCAAAGCGCGGAAGTCTTTAACACATCTGCCACTACAAAGGACTCTACTAATGTCAAGTGAAGTCTTTGAGAATACAGTGTGTTGCTGCAGAGAGATCTGATTAAAACCACAGATGCTTGATTGTTTTTGCATTTCTGCTCAATATTCCCTGTTCAAGGAGCACAGAGAAATTGATGACTTCCTCCCATTGTTGGAAATGAAACGGGCATGTTTCTATTCAGCAATCACCTACTGTTAGAAGCTGTGACTTTAATGGCC
The DNA here is from genome assembly GCF_020745735.1 of Hemiscyllium ocellatum. Lineage (NCBI taxonomy): Eukaryota > Metazoa > Chordata > Chondrichthyes > Orectolobiformes > Hemiscylliidae > Hemiscyllium > Hemiscyllium ocellatum. Next base: position 108,085,217 of record NC_083409.1, read on the forward strand.
ATGGGGCTGGGAACTTGGCTGTTAGGTCTGGGAGCAGGTGCTGAGTTGATCATTCGCATTCCCAGGGCAGCACTATGAGAATACAAAGGTACCCATCTATCAGAATGGCATCAGACTAATGCCTAGCCTCCTCCTCCAGCTGGTAGCAGTAGACTCGCTGGCACAACTTTTAGAAAGAGCCGGGGAGTTTTCCCCAGTGTGCTAGCCAATACTTATCCATCAAACTTCATCCTCTCATTGTCACCATGCTGTCTGTGGGATCTTGCTATGCATCACGTTGCCTGCGCTACAACAGGTGGCGGTGTTTCCAAGGTGCTTCATTTCCTGCTAAAGCATGTTGGGACTTCCTGGGGTTGTGGTAGAGCCTTGCAAATGCCAGAACTTCCTTCTTCCAAATGGTGTCCACATGCCGGTTATGTGTAAGCAGTGCCACGGATGTTCCACCAGTTGGGTGGAGTAAAGGTGCAACAAATCAGGAGAAACCCTGTGGAATTGGAGAGAAGCAGACGTTTCATTTGGATGTCCCATCCTGCCAGCCTTCCTGCTTCGAATATAATCACAGAAGAATCCCAGAATCCCTACAGGCCGTTCAGCCAATCAAGCCCACACTGACACTCCAAAGTGCATCTTACCCAGACCCACTCTCCTACCCTATCCCTGTAACCCTGCAATTGGTCAGTGCACTGAGTATAGGAGTTGGGAGGTCATGTTGAGACTGTACAGGACATTGGTTTGGCTACTTTTGGAATACTGCATTCAATTCTGATCTCTCTGCTATCGGAAGGATGTTGTGAAACCTGAAAGGGTTCAGAAAAAATATACAAGGATGTTGGAGGATTTGAGCTATAGGGAGAGGTTGAATAGGCTGGGGCTGTTTTCCCTGGAGCGTCAGAAGCTGAGGAGTGACCTTATAGAGGTTTATAAAATCATGAGGGGCACGAATAGGTTGAATAGACAAGGTCTATGCCCTGGGGTGGGGGAGTCCAGAACTAGAGGACATAGGTTTAGGGTGAGAGGGGAAAGATCTAAAAGGGACCTAAGGGGTAACATTTTCATGCAGAGGGTGGTGTGTATATGGAATGAGTTGCCAGAGGAAGTGGTGGAGGTTGGTACAATTACAGCATTTAAAAGGCATCTGGATAGGTATATGAATAGGAAGGGTTTAGAGGGATATGGGCCCTTGCTGGCAAATGGGACTAGATTAATTTAGGATATCTGGTTGGTATGAACAACTTAGACCGAAGGATCTGTTTACATGCTGTGCATCTCTATGACTCTATGACTGTATCTGATTCCACACTGTACAGCTGTATGAGTCCGAGTGGCTTTATACAACAATGGGTACATGGTTGCTAGCAGGCTGGCATTTAATTTCAGATTACATGAAATTATTGAGTCCTATATTTCCCTGAACCTTAGCCTGGGATTTTGTTGACTAGTCCACTATTACCAACATACCACAATCTTCCAAGTTTAAATTTCTGAATGTTTCTGAAGAATTCAATGTCTACATTGTAAAATGGATTGAAAAGACATTTATTTTGTGCCTGTCGCGACTCCACGGATGTGTCAAAGCTCCATCGCAGGCCGCTGTTCTCTCTTTTGAAGCATAGCCGTTGGGATGGTAACGCAGCACAGTTACACCTTGGCAGAATGCTTGGAAGGACCTGGAACGTGCGAGGGCTGGCCACTTTCCCTATTCCCAGCAGTCAGGACTCGGTGGCTGAGGGACGTTCCCTTCATCCGGAGTGCCAGACAAGCTGATGTGTGTTGATTACTCTTCTGGGCTCTCATGGAAATGAGATGCGTTGGACAAGCCCCAAAAACCCTAAGCGAGGAAACAAAAAAAAACAAAAGTCAGGTTTCCAGCTGTTGGCTTTACCTCTCCAGCTGGCAATGTCAGAAACGGTCCAGTCAGGGGGAGAGTCAGCGCAAAGAAGCAGCAGCTTTTCTGTTTGACATTTTTAGGGCACCATCACCGAGCAAAACTACTGCCTTGTGCTCACGTGGTCAATCCCATTGCCTCGATTTAAATCAGTTCACTTTCAAGATGATTGACTCTGTTTCGCACTGAGATCTCCACTTCCCATCTTTGAGTCACCAATTTAAATGTCAAGCTATCACTCATGAAATCTTACTGATATGGAAGAGATCAACAATTTTCCTCATCTCGGTGTGACGGTCTTGAGTTACTTTTATTTCTAATTCATTCAAAAGATATTGACTTTGCTGGCCAAGTCACCATTTATTGCTAGAGTCAACCACATGACTGTAGACCTGGAGTCACATGGCACTTCCCTTCCCTGTGAGTGAACCAGATTGGCTTTCCTGATAACCAGCCATGGTTTCATAGTTATTATTACCAGAGTCTTAATTCCAGATTTTTATTGAGTCCAAATTTCATCGGGAGTTGAACCCATAACGTTACCTGAGTTCGACACACGGCTAGATATCGAGCATTTCTTCCGCCGTCTTCGCCTCCGCGCCTACTTCTTCAACCAGGATTCTCGCCCACCCTCTGATGACCCCTTCTCCTGCCTCCAACACACCCCATCCACTTGGACACCCCGTGCTGACCTCTTACCCGCCCTCGATCTCTTCATATCCAACTGCCGCCGCGACATTGATCGCCTCAACCTCTCCACCCCTCTCACCCACTGCAACCTCTCACCCTCAGAACGTGCAGCCCTCCACTTGCTCCGTTCCAACCCAAAGCTCACTATCAAATTGTCAGACAAGGGAGGTGTGGTGGTAGTTTGGCGCACCGATCTTTATACCACTGAAGCTAGACGCCAACTCGCGGACGCCTCCTCCTACAGCCCTTGACCATGATCCCACCTCACACCACCAAACCATCATCTCCCAGACCATCCATAACCTCGTCACCTCAGGGGATCTCTCATCCACCGCCTCCAAGCTCATAGTCCCACAACCCCGCACCGCCCGTTTCTACCTCCTGCCCAAAATCCACAAACCTGACTGCCCCGGCCGACCCATTGTCTCAGCCTCCTCCTGCCCCACCGAAATCATCTCTGCATACCTCAAAACTGTCCTATCCCCCTTAGTCGAAGAACTCCACACCCACGTTCGGGACACCACCCACGCCCTCCACCTCCTCCATGATTTTCGCTTCCCCTGCCCCCAACACCTTATCTGCACCATGGACATCCAGTCCCTGTACATCTCCATCCCCCATCACAAAGGCCTCAAAGCCCTCCTCTTCTTGCTGTCCCGCCGCACCAACCAGTACCCTTCCACTGACACCCTCCTTCGACTGACTGAACTGGTCCTCACTCATAACAACTTCTCCTTCCAATCCTCCCACTTCCTCCAAACCAAAGGAGTAGCCATGGGCACCCGCATGGGCCCCAGCTATGCCTGCCTCTTCGTAGGATATGTGGAACAGTCCATCTTCCGCAGCTACACTGGCACCACCCCCCACCTTTTCCTCCGCTACATCGATGACTGTATTGGCGCTACCTCATGCTCCCACGAGGAGGTTGAACAGTTCATCCACTTTACCAACACCTTCCACCCCGACCATTTACCTGGACCGTCTCAGACTCCTCCGTCCCTTCCTAGACCTCTCCATTTCTATCTCAGGTGACCGACTCAACACAGACATTTACTACAAACCGACTGACTCCCACAGCTGCCTAGATTACACCTCCTCCCTCCCGCCCCTTGTAAAAACGCCATCCCATATTCCCAATTCCTTCGCTTCTGCCGCATCTGCTCCCAGGAGGACCAATTCCACTACCGAACAACTCAAATGGCCTCCTTCTTCAAAGACTGCAATTTCCCCTCCGACGTGATCGACGACGCTCTCCAGCGGATCTCCTCCACTTCCCACTCCTCTGCCCTTGAGCCCTGCCCCTCCAATCGCCACCAGGACAGAACCCCACTGGTCCTCACCTTCCACCCCACCAACCTCCAGCTACATCGTATCATTATCCACCATTTCTGCCATCTCCAAACAGACCCCACCACCAGGGATATATTTCCCTCTCCACCCCCTATCAGCATTCAGGAGAGACCACTCCCTCCGCCACTCCCTCATCAGGTCCACCACCCCCCCACCAACCCAACTTCCACTCCCGGCACCTTCCCCTGCAACTGCAAGAAGTGCAAAACTTGCACCCACACCTCCCCCCTCACCAAGGCCCCAATGGATCCTTCTATATCCATCACAAATTCACCTGCACCTCCACACACATCATTTACTGTATCCGCTGCGCCCGATGTGGTCTCCTCTACATTGGGGAGACAGGCCGGCTACTTGCAGAACATTTCAGGGAACACCTCTGGGACACCCGCACCAACCAACCCAACCACCCCCTGGCTGAACACTTTAGCTCCCCCTTCCACTCCGCCAATAACATGCCTGAAGGCAGAGCGCCTCATCTTCTGCCTAGGAACCCTCCAACTACACGGGATGAATGTAGATTTCTCCAGCTCCCTCATTTTCCCTCCCCCCACCTTATCTCAGTCCCAACCCTTGGAATTAGCACCACCCTCTTGACCTCTTCTTCCCGACCTCTCCACCCCCACCCCCTCTCCAGCCTATAACCCTCACCCTCACCTCCTTCCACCTATCGTATTCCCAGCACCCCTTCCCCAAATTCCCTCCCCCCGATCTTTTATCTCAGCCCACTTGGCACACCAGCCTCATTCCTGAAGAAGGGCTTATGCCCGAAACATTGATTCTCCTGCTCCTCGGATGCTGTGTTTCTCCAGCACCACATTTTTCAACTCTGGTACTCCAGCATCTGCAGTCCTCACTTTCTTCTAGTGGGTCTCTATAGAGTCCTGATACAACCCTTGATCCGAAATTTGAAATGCTCCAAAAGCCAAAGGATTTTTTGTGAAGTGTTTTTCTCATTTAGATCAGATTACTTACAGTGTGGAAACAGGCCTTTGGCCCAACAAGTCCACACCAACTCGCCGAAGCGCAACCCACCCATACCCCTACATTTACCCCTTCACCTAACACTATGGGCAATTTAGTATGGCCAATTCACCTGACCTGCATATCTTCAGACTATGGGAGGAAACCCATGCAGACACGGGGCGAATTTGCAAACTCCACACAGTCGCCTGAGGCAGGAATTGAACCTGGGTCTCTGGCGCTGTGAGGCAGCAGTGCTAACCACTGTGCAGCCCACTCAAGTGTTTGGTATGCAAACAGTTAACCCTAGTCCACACCCACTCGATGCATGTCACTGAGATGCAATGTGGCGGGGGGAGGCGGGGTGCTGGCTCAGCACTGGCAGGCCTCAATCCTGTCTCAGGGCCCATTTTACTCAGTGAGTCTGCATCTCTGGTAAGATGTTTAAAAAATTCCCATCAAGCTGTCACTTATTCTGAAATTCGATAAATTCTGAAAACCAGCTGGTCCCGAGCATATTTGGATTAGATTACTTACAGTGTGGGAACAGGCCCCTCGGCCCTACAAGTCCACACTGACCCACCGAAACGCAACCCACCCATACCCCTAACACTATGGGCAATTTAGCATGGCCAGTTCACCTGGCTCACACATCTTTGGACTGTGGGAGGAAACCGGAGCATGGGGAGAATATGCAAACTCCACACAGTCAATCGCCTGAGGTGGGAATTGAACCCGGGTCTCTGCCACTTTGAGGCAGCAGTGCTAACCACTGTGCCACCATGCCGCCCACACGGTAAAGGATTGCACGATAAAGGATTGCACACCGTGAGACCGTCGCCTGTCCTGCGGTGACAATATGCACCTTTACATTCATGTTATTTGCCTGGAACTTTAAAATTGTAACAATTAGGTGCAGGAGTAGGCAATTCAGGAATTCTGCTGCAGTGGGTAGTGTCCCGATCTCTGAGCCAGGAGACCAAGTTCAAGTGCAACCTGCTCTGGTGGTGTGTCATAATATAGAACATAGAACATTGAACATAGAACAGTACAACACAGAACAGGCCCTTCGGCCCACAATGTTGTGCCGAACATTTGTCCAAGCTCAAGCACCTATTCGTGTACCTATCAAATTGCCGCTTAAAGGTCACCAATGATTCTGACTCTGCCACTCCCACAGGCAGCGCATTCCATGCCCCCACCACTCTCTGGGTAAAGAACCTACCCCTGACATCCTTCCTATACCTTCCATCCTTCACCTTAAATTTATGTCCCCTTGTAATACTCTGTTGTACCCGGGGAAAATGTCTCTGACTATCTACTCTATCTATTCCCCTGATCTTTTTATAAGCCTCTATCAAGTACCCCTCATCCTTCGCCATTCCAATCAGAAAAGGCCTAGCACTCTCAACCTATCCTCGTATGACCTATTCTCCATTCCAGGCAACATCCTGGTAAATCTCCTCTGCACCCTCTCCAAAGCTTCCACATCTTTCCTAAAATGAGGTGACCAGAACTGCACACAGTACTCCAAATGTGGCCTTACCAAGGTCCTATAAAGCTGCAACATCACCTCACGACTCTTGAATTCAATCCCTCTGCTAATGAACGCTAATACACCATAGGCCTTCTTACAAGTTCTATCCACCTGAGTGGCAACTTTCAAAGAGCTATGAACATAGACCCCAAGATCCATCTGCTCCTCCACCTTACTAAGAACCCTACAGTTAACTCTGTATTTCGCATTCTTATTTGTCCTTCCAAAATGGACAACCTCACACTTGACAGGGTTGAACTCCATCTGCTACTTCTCAGCCCAGCTCTGCATCATATCTAAGTCCCTTTGCAACCGACAACAGCCCTCCTCACTATCCACAACTCCACCAATCTTCGTATTGTCTGCAAATTTACTGACCCACCCTTCAACTCCCTCTTCCAAGTCATTAATAAAAATTACAAACAGCAGAGGACCCAGAACTGATCCCTGCGGAACTCCACTTGTAACTGGGCTCCAGGTTGAATATTTACCATCTGCCACCACTCTCTGACTTCGACCGGTTAGCCAGTTCTCTATCCAACTGGCCAAATTTCCCACTATCCCATGCCTCCTGACTTTCCGCATAAGCCTACCATGGGGAACCTTATCAAATGCCTTACTAAAATCCATGTACACTCCATCCACTGCTCTACCCTCATCCACATGCTTGGTCACCTCTTCAAAGAATTCAATAAGACTTGTACGTCAAGACCTACCCCTCACAAATCCGTGCTGGCTGTCCCTAATCAAGCAGTGTCTTTCCAGATACTCATAAATCCTATCCCTCAGTACCCTTTCCATTACTTTGCCTACCACCGAAGTAAGACTAACTGGCCTGTAATTCCCAGGGTTATCCGTATTCCCTTTTTTGAACAGGGGCACAACATTCACCACTCTCCAGTCCCCTGGTACCACTCCCATTGACAGTGAAGACGAAAAGATCATTGCGAACGGCTCTGCAATTTCCTCTCTTGCTTCCCACATAATCCTAGGATATATCCCGTCAGGCCCGGGGGACTTGTCTATCCTCAAGTTTTTCAAAATGCCCAACACATCTTCCTTCCTAACAAGTATCTCCTCTAGCTTACCAGTCCGTTTCATACTCTCCTCTTCAACAATATGGTCCCTCTCATTTGTAAATACTGAAGAAAAGTACTCATTCAAACCTCTTCTATCTCTTCCGACTCAATACACAGTCTCCCACTACTGTCCTTGATCGGACCTACCCTCGTTCTCGTCATTCTCATGTTTCTCACATATGCATAAAAGGCCTTGGGGTTATCCTTGATCCTACCTGCCAAAGATTTTCCATGCCCTCTCTTAGCTCTCCTAATCCCTTTCTTCAGGTCCCTCCTGGCTATCCTGTATTCCTCCAACGCTCTGTCTGAGCCTTGTTTCCTCCCTACCCTGGGAGAAAGATCTTGGCTATTCACCCTATCCATCCCCCTGTCAATTTTATAAACCTTGATAAGGTGGCCCCTCAGCCTCTGACACTCCAGGGATAAAAGTCCCAGCCAATTCAGCCTCCCCTTATAACTCAAGCCCTCCAGTCCTGGCGACATCGTTGTTAAATGTTTCCTGCTCCATTTCTAGTTTAACACTATCCTTCCTGTAGCAGTCTGAGCAGAACTGTCTGCAGTATTCCAAAAAGGGGCCTCACCAATGTCCTGTATATAACCTCCATATCATGGCTTGTGACCTAGTGGAATCAAGCTTCAGTTGGACCTCTTGTGATTCCCTGGTAGGGTTTTACCTCTGGTTTCTGAGGTCCAGGATCACGTCCTACCAGCTGCTCAGCTGTGTTGTACCAGGTTGATTACAAAATATCTACAGAGCTCTCAGTCAGCGTTGTGTTGATGCCTGTCCTCTTGCAGCATAACATGCTGGGGGACGCTTGCTGCAATCCATCTGAGTGGCCTATCCTGAACTCAGACATGCAAGTACCTGCGGTTGTTGTATGTGGAGACCAGGAACTATACCAAAGATCATTAAATTCTGCAGTCCCACATCTCATTCTTACGTTACGGGAGTTAACATGCCCATCACATTGTGACAGTTAAAGATCATCAGTCTAACACACCATACGAACATTCCAGTCAGGATGGTGGGTGGCTCAGCAGGAGCTCAGCTGGCCAAGCCTATGGCTTGGGGGAGAATGGAAATTGAAGTGCTGTGTAGAATCCCTACAATGTAGAAGCAGGCCATTCAGCCAATTGAATACACACAAACCATCCAAGGAGCATCCCACCTGGATCCACCTCTTTACCCTATAACCCTAACCTCCCTCTGGCTAATCTATCAAGTGCGTACTTTGTAGAAAGTGAGAACTGCGGATGCTGGAGATCAGAGTCGAACGTGCGGTGCTGGAAGAGCACAGCAAGTCAGGCAGCGTCCGAGGAGCAGTAGAGATTGACGTTTCAAGCATAAGCCCTGATGAAGAATGTATGCCCGAAACGTCCATTATCCTCCTCCTCAGATGCTGCCTGACCTGCTGTGCTTTTCCAGTGCACACAATAGACAATTTCCCAAGGCCAATACATCTAACCTGCGCATCTTTGGGCCATGGGAAGAAACCAGAGGAAAGCCATGCAGACACGGGGAGATTGTGCAGACTCTACATACCCAGTTTCCTGAGGTTGGAATCAAACCCAGATCCCTGGCACTGCAAGGGAGAGCAGTGCTAACCACTGAGCCACCGTGCCACCAGCAAGTCAGCCATGAATTATCAAAGTGACAGAACAGGTTGGATGGACTGAATGGCCTTCTCCTTTTCATCTTCATCAATACTGATGTCCACGTTGTGTGCATGCCCCAGGATCTTCACTTGCAGCTTGCCCTGAGTGTGTTGTTCATCACACTGCGCTCTGGGTAGAATCTGCTGATCTTATTTGCATCAATCTCACTGGGTGCATTCCACACAGCATTCAATCATTGTTCATTTGAGAATCATCCAGTATTATTAAAAAGACTGCAACCTATCACTGCAGCAACCTCCCAAGCTGTGCTGGAGCTTTTACAACTTTCCTTCTACAACCGTGACTAAAAATTCAAAATTGTTTGTGAATTTGATTACTGCTGTGAATAATTATTCCAGCTAAATGAATTACTTTCCTGACTGTCTCTCAGTGGGATATAAATTTGGAGGGGAACGTGCGCCTTTGCTTATCTGCCCCCTCTTTACATTCTTTAACCCTGTTAAAAATATTACTTCATGGGGCCTTTCTCAAATGATATCTTTTGAATTTTGAGAGCACTTTTTTCGAAGAACAAAGCATCTCCATTGTGAAAATCAAGCACATTTCATTTTATGAGGCAAATAAGTTGGGAGCAGGAGGATGGCTATCTCCTCTGCAAACCATTCACCATCCTGATTTGGAACTATGTCACTTTTCCTTCATTGTTACTGAGGCAGCATGGTGGCTCAGTGGTTAGCACTGCTACCACGCAATACTAGGGAGCTAAGTTCAATTCCAGCCTTGGGCGACTCTCTGTGTGGAGTTTGCACATTCTTCCCAAGTGTGCGTGGGTACTCTGGTTTCCTCCCACAGTCCAAAGATGTGCAAGTTTGGTGACTTGATAAATTACCCTTGCTGTCCAGAGATGTACTACCTTGGTGGACTAGCCATGGGAAATTCAGGATTACAGGGATTGGGTGGGATGCTGTTTGGAGGGTCGGTGTGGACTCTCCAGTGTTATTAAAAAGACTGCAACCTATCACTGCAGCAACCTCCCAAGCTGTGCTGGAGGGCAGCTCCATGGGCTGGATGGCCTGCTTCCACAGCGTAGGGATTCTGTGAAAATCCTGGAACTCCTTCCAGAAGGGCGACCTATTATACGTGGACTGTAGCAGTTCAGGAAGACAGCTTAATGACCACCTTCTAACAAGGGCAACTAGGGATGGGTAATAAATACTGGCCTAACCAGTGACATCACATCCCATGAATAAGGAAAATGCTCAAATCCTTTGCCATTTCCCTAAGATCATTATCAATCTGATTATGGCCTGAACAGTGTGATTTTTGGCTACTTCTTTGAATCCATTGTCAATTATGAATCTGTCTCAGCTTTACAAATATTCCATACTGCTGCCAGGGCAGGAGAATTCCAAAAATGAGCTCTCTTTTTGAAATTCCCTCTTAGCTTTGTTTCAAATGGGAGACCAGTTATTTATAAGTTGTGTCTTCTAGTTCTGGAGAAAGTGAGGTCTGCAGATGCTGGAGATCAGAGCTGAAAATGTGTTGCTGGAAAAGCGCAGCAGGTCAGGCAGCATCCAAGGAGCAGGAGAGAAGGGCTCCTGCTCGAAACGCCGATTCTCCTGCTCCTTGGATGCTGCCTGACCTGCTGCGCTTTTCCAGCAACACATTTTCACCTCTTCTAGTTCTAGATTCAATTAACCTTTCCATGCCCTTTGTTTCAAGTCACCTCAGGATCTTATATGGTTCATCAAGATCACCTGTCATCTTTCAGTAAGATCTCCCCTTTGGATACAGGCCCAACCCAGTCCTCAAGAGCCATAAGTCACTGAATTGTACGGTACGGAAACTGACTCTTCAGTCCAACCCATCCATGCCGACTAGGTATTCTAAATTAATCTAGTCCCATTTACCAGCATTTGGCCCATACCCCTCTAAACCCTTCCTATTCATATACCCATGCAGATGTCTTTTAAATGTTGTAGTTGTACCAGCCTCCACCACTTCCTCTGGCAGCTCATTGCATACACACACCATCCTCTGCATAAAAAGTTGCCACTTAGGTTCCTTTTAAATCTTTCCCAGCTCATCTTGAACCAGTGCCCTCTAGTTTTGGACTCCCCTGTCCTGGTGAAAAGACCTTGGCTATTCACCCTATCCATGCCCCTCATGATTTTACAATCCTCTATCAAGTTCCCCCCATAGCCTCCGGCGCTCGAGGGAAAACAGTCGAAGCCTCTTCAGCCTCTCCCTGTAGCTCAAGCCCTCCGACACTGGCAACCTCCTTGTAAATCTTCTCTGATCCCTTTCACATCCTTCTCGAGCAGGGAGACCAGCCAATCCTTCAGGTGAACCTTCTCCGTTTTGCCTCGAGGCAGCTGTGTGCCTTGTGTGAAAGGGAAAGCAAAGCTGTCCTAGTATTCCAGAAAAAAGCCAGAAGTTGTTCTGGAGCTCAGCTGGCAGCACTGATGGAAAGGGAAACAGAGTTAAAATTTTGGGCCCTGTGACCCTTCTTCAAAACACGTTTTTTGAAATTGTTCATTCGTGGGATGTGGGCCAGCCTGTCCCTGACTGATTGCCCCATGAGAAGGTGTTGGTGAGCTGTATTTTTTAACCGCTGCAGTCCATGTGCATTTTGAGGAGGTCTTGGCCATTTTTGCCCCAGTGACCTTTCACCTTTTGCATCAAACCCATCTCCTGTCTGGAACGCTCATTTGTTTTTTTTCTCTCATCGTGTGTTTCCTGCCTTTGTTTTGACGTTCGGAACGAAATCAAAGATTGTTCCTGGCGCAGTCATCAGAGGAGCACGGAGAGGGGCGATAGAAAGAGTTGCTGTGAAGGAGATTTGAACATTTTTCTCCTCCTGATTAGTGTTCGTGCCAGAAACGAGACATGTTGTGTCAGAGGTCATGGAGCGTGAGCACAGCAGTGTGGGCCAGTCCCACTCTGTGTCTGTGAACAATCTTCCCTTCTTTTCCTGGGGGTCACCAGGAACAAGAAATCAATGCGCAATTTTATTTCTTTTAAAGAAAAGAACGACAGTGAGTGAAGGCAGGGGGTAGTCATTCTTTTAAAGGAATGGAAAAACAAATTATTATCAGAGTTTCAAAGTTTGACGGTTTTCTGCACCTTTTCCCATTGATTGCATCTGAGAGAATCAAAGGACTGCAGGAGGGTGTGTCCCCCATATCTGCTGATTTACACCCAGATTGCTGTCACTTTTGTTGTGAGTGACAACCACTCCAGAGAGCAGGAGGTGACTGACAGTGTCCAAATGTAGGTGTGCAATAAGTTGAAGCCACGGTTTGCAATAGCATCACGTGGGGATTTAATTGTCTTTGAGTGACTTTGATCATCCATCCTGTAGAATGATACCACAACTGAACAATCATTGCTTTCAGAAAAGATTGAGCAGACCAATGCCTTTTCTCTAGAGTGGACAAGGCTGAGGGATGATCCCACAGCCTTCACTAAGCCAGATGTGAAGAAGTCACTTTGGGGTCGAGGAGGACCAGAATTTAGTCACAGTAATTTTTTTTTTGGTCATTCATCGGAAGTGCCAGAGGAAGTGGTGGAGGCTGGTACAACAACAGCATTTAAAAGGCATCTGCATTGTTATAGGAATAGGAGAGGTTTAGAGGGACATGGGTTGAGAGTGTGTTGCTGGAAAAGCACAGCAGGTCAGGCAGCATCCGAGGAGCAGGAAAATCGACATTTTGGGCTGGAGGTCTTCTCATCAGGAATCAAGGACCTGGGAGTGTGTGGGATGGGGGGGCGGGGGGGGGGGGGGGGGGGGGGGTGGGGTTGGCAGAGTGCCTACTGTGCTTTTCCAGCAACACCCTCTCAACTCTGATCTCCAACATCTGCAGACCTCACTGTCTCTTAGAGGGATATGGGCCAAATGCTGGCAAATGGGACTAGATTAGATTAGGCTATCTGGTCAGCGTGGGTCCGTTTCTGTGCTGTACATCTCTATGACTCTACGAGTGGGTGTCACTGGCTGGACACAGCATCCACATATAGGGAAAGGGTAAGGGAGCTGGGTGTTGGTGGGGTGCACTTCAGAGGGTCAGGACCTGGGTTTGAGATCTCATGTCAACACCAGTGGACGTTGGGTGGGGGCTGTTGGATAAAGTCCTTGGGATAGGTGCATATGAGTGATATCTTCAACACAACTGACAGACTGAGGATCTTGTATTCTGGCAACTTGCTCAGAGGGTGGGAATGGCTGGGATGGGCAAGGCACTTGGCATAATGTATCTGCTATTTACTCCATAATGAACATGCCCATCCGGAGGCACCTGGGACAGGGAGCTTGCGCTGGTGATATCATGTTACAACTTCCACTCCTGCGAAAAAATAGTGAATCATTTTCTCCCGTGCTCTGTTAAGAATGTGTCAGATAAATGGACCTTCCTGGATGAGCATCACATTTCTTTCTAGGAGCAACTATCTGCAGATACTGGAATCTGCAATGAAAGCAAAAGCTGCTGGAAATCACAATGGGTTAGGTAGCAACCATGGAGAGAGAGCAAGCTAATAATTAGATTAGATTAAATTCCGCACAGTGCGGAAACAGGCCCTTCGGCCCAACCAGTCCACACTGACCCTCTGAAGGATAACCCACCTAGACCCATTTCCCTTTGACTAATGCACCTAGCAATATGGGCAATTTAGCATGGCCATTTCATCTGGCCTGCACATCTTTCGATTGTGGAAGGAAACCCACAGAGAATGTGGGTCACCCAAGGCTGGAATCGAACCTGGGACACTGGTGGTGGGAGGAAGCAGCGCTAACCACTGAGCCACCGTGCCGTCCCAAGATTTGAACTTGGGTAGGGTAACACTGAAGGATTACTAACCCAGAGCCTTAAGTGTCCAGCCACAACTAATGTTTTGAGTCTGATTGACTAGGGCTCTGATGAAGAGTTATTTAGACTCGAAACATTAGCTTGCTCTCTCTCCATGGATGCTGTCTGAGCCGCTGTGATCTCCAGCGGTTTTTGTTTTGCTTTCAGTACAGTTTCTTGTAATGATGTCACAATTGACTCTGTCTTTCTGTCCAGGAATTCCTAGCAAAATGTTTCCAGTCACTGTCACCTTGTCTTGATTGATCTTGCGGAGTATTCCAGAAGGTTTAACATAACCTACTCCATACCAATCACTCGGCTGAACCTCACGGTTTTATATCTTTCCCCGCTTCCAGTCTTCAATATTGTTCCGACGAGGAAGTGGAAGTGCTGAAAATGTACGCACACCTCGTTTGTTTTCCTAATTCCTGGAAACTTCAGGACAATCAAAGGGAAATGAACTGTGCCGCCAACCTGACTCACCGATGTGTGAGCTATTATTTTGTTTTTCCAACGCTCCCGAGGGTTTATTAAGTCCGTACAAGGGATGTACATATAAACGAATGAAACTGCGTCTGTGAGCAAAAAACTGGGGCAGACAACAATCAAGTAAATATACTTGGTGCAGGAAGGCCAGAGAACAATGGGAAAACCGGAGGCAAGTCTACATTCTGCTGGCTGGCTCCTGTCCTTTGCATTATGTGTGGACTTTGGTGCTCACATTAGGCAAACCATAAACAATGCATACGGGCTTTTAGATCAGGAATTGTAAAGGAATTGCATTCGCCTTTATTACTGAGTTGCACATCCCATCATCATCCTGGAGGCCAGTACATTTTCAGACATCTTTCTTCAGAGGCTGAGAACCACACGAAATAGTTAACTCGTCTTCCCGTGCCAATCTTTGGCAGTATATGTATTCACTGAGCTCGCTTCTTGCATTGATTTTTTTTTCCGTAGCTGTTGTTTAACTCTGCCGACCTCCCACCAGCTCCTTTCTCCAATTTTCAGAGCCCTGCTGATGGGTCTGATTTTCGTTTCCAGGCAAAGCTGTTTCTGTTTAGCTTTTTTTTTCCCCCCTTTCTTGAAGTAAGCCGAAGGATCTCGGGAACATGTCAAAGAGCTGTTAATGCAACATTGCTTACTGACACACTGAAATTTTATTCTTCTTGCTGTGTGTGGGCCTTTTAGCTGTGGTTTCGTCAGAAGCATATTCTATTGATCAGAGAAAGAGAGACACACATGATTCTATCGCTTCTAACAACTATTGATGTGGCTATTTTTATTTGGCAGCACAGATCCTCAACCCGACTCTCCCTCCCATGCAGATGTCTCTACCCTCTCCCATAGCCATTCACCAAGCTTTCCTTTTGCCTTCGCAGTGAGTGCAGTTTAGCCACAGGGGGCATCACAGTCCTGTCTTTTTTTTTCTTCCAATGGGGTGAGGAAGTACATTTGGGAGTCTGACCTAGTTGGTACCAAAGGTTGGAATTGTGTGACATTTGGGACCGAAACCTGGAACCTTCTGCTCCATGAGGAAGAATTAATTGGCATTTATTCAGGGACCTTGGTGATTTGTATCCAGTGAGAAAGCAGGAAGACAGATTTGCATTTAAATAGTGCTTCTTGCAATTGTTCAGCATATTCTATTGATCAGAGAAAGAAAGGCACACACGATTGTCTAGCACCATTCTACACGTGGTGTATGTTTGAAGTGTAGCTCACTATTGTACTGTCGCAAACACAGCAACTCTTTTGTTCACAGCTAGCACCAACAAACTGCAACAACATGATAGGCTGCTTTTTGATGATAGCTGCAAATGTGTTGCTGGTCAAAGCACAGCAGGTTAGGCAGCATCTCAGGAATAGAGAATTCGACGTTTCGAGCATAAGCCCTTCATCAGGAATAAGAGAGAGAGAGCCAAGCCGGCTGAGATAAAAGGTAGGGAGGAGGGACTAGGGGGAGGGGCGATGGAGGTGGGATAGGTGGAAGGAGGTCAAGGTGAGGGTGATAGGCCGGAGTGGGGTGGGGGCGGAGAGGTCAGGAAGAGGATTGCAGGTTAGGAGGGCGGTGCTGAGTTGAGGGAACCGACTGAGACAAGGTGGGGGGAGGGGAAATGAGGAAGCTGGAGAAATCTGAATTCATACCTTGTGGTTGGAGGGTTCCCAGGCGGAAGATGAGGCGCTCCTCCTCCAGCCGTCGTGTAGTTGTGTTCTGCCGGTGGAGGAGTCCAAGGACCTGCATGTCCTCGGTGGAGTGGGAGGGGGAGTTAAAGTGTTGAGCCACGGGGTGATTGGGTTGGTTGGTTCGGGCGGCCCAGAGGTGTTCTCTGAAGCGTTCCGCAAGTAAGCGGCCTGTCTCACCAATATAGAGGAGGCCACATCGGGTGCAGCGGATGCAATAGATGATGTGTGTGGAGGTACAGGTGAACTTGTGGCGGATATGGAAGGATCCCTTGGGGCCTTGGAGCGAAGTGAGTGTGGAGGTGTGGGCGCAAGTTTTACATTTCCTGCGGTTGCAGGGGAAGGTGCCGGGGGTGGAGGTTGGGTTGGTGGGGGGTGTGGATCTGACAAGGGAGTCACGAAGGGAGTGGTCCTTGCGGAACGCTGATAGGGGAGGGGAGGGAAATATATCCTTGGTGGTGGGGTCCGTTTGGAGGTGGCGGAAATGGCGGCGGATAATACGTTGTATGCGCAGGTTGGTGGGGTGGTAGGTGAGAACCAGTGGGGTTCTGTCTTGGTGGCGGTTGGAGGAGCGGGGCTCAAGGGCGGAGGAGCGGGAAGTGGAGGAGATGCGGTGGAGGGCATCGTCGATCACGTCTGGGGGGAATCTGCGGTCCTTGAAGAAGGAGGCCATCTGGGTTGTGCGGTGTTGGAATTGGTCCTCCTGGGAGCAGATGCGGCGGAGACGAAGGAATTGGGAATATGGGATGGCGTTTTTACAGGGGGCAGGGTGGGAGGAGGTGTAGTCCAGGTAGCTGTGGGAGTCAGTCGGTTTATAATAGATGTCTGTGTTGAGTCGGTCGCCCGAGATAGAAATGGAAAGGTCTAGGAAGGGGAGGGAGGAGTCTGAGACAGTCCAGGTGAATTTCAGGTCGGGATGGAAGGTGTTAGTAAAGTTGATGAACTGTTCAACCTCCTCGTGGGAGCACGAGGCAGCGCCGATACAGTCATCGATGTAGCGGAGGAAAAGGTGGGGGGTGGTGCCAGTGTAGTTGCGGAAGATGGACTGTTCCACATATCCTACGAAGAGGCAGGCATAGCTGGAGCCCATGCGGGTGCCCATGGCAACTCCTTTAGTTTGGAGGAAGTGGGAGGATTGAAAAGAGAAGTTATTCAGGGTGAGGACCAGTTCAGTCAGTCGAAGGAGGGTGTCAGTGGAAGGGTACTGGTTAGTGCGGCGGGAAAGGAAGAAGCGGAGGGCTTTGAGTCCTTCGTGATGGGGGATGGAGGTGTACAGGGACTGGATGTCCATAGTGAAAATAAGGCATTGGGGACCGGGGAAGCGAAAATCCTGGAGGAGGTGGAGGGCGTGGGTGGTGTCCCGAACGTAGGTGGGGAGTTCTTGGACTAAAGGGGACAGGACCGTGTCGAGGTATTGGGAGATGAGTTCGGTGGGGCAGGAGCAGGCTGAGACAATGGGTCGGCCGGGGCAGGCAGGTTTGTGGATTTTGGGCAGGAGGTAGAAACGGGCGGTGCGGGGTTGTGGGACTATGAGGTTGGAGGCGGTGGATGGGAGATCCCCTGAGGTGATGAGGTCCTGGATGGTCTGGGAGATGATGGTTTGGTGGTGGGAGGTGGGGTCGTGGTCAAGGGGGCGATAAGAGGAGGCGTCCGCGAGCTGGCGTTTGGCTTCAGCGGTGTACAGGTCAGTGCGCCAAACTACCACCGCGCCTCCCTTGTCTGCGGGTTTGATGGTGAGGTTGGGATTGGAGCGGAGGGAGTGGAGGGCTGCACGTTCTGAGGGTGAGAGGTTGGAGTGGGTGAGAGGGGTGGACAGGTTGAGTCGGTTGATGTCACGGCGGCAGTTGGCTATAAAGAGGTCGAGGGTGGGTAGGAGGCCTGCACGGGGTGTCCAGGTGGATGGGGTGTGTTGGAGGCGGGAGAAGGGGTCGTCAGAGGGTGGGCAGGAGTCTTGGTTGTGAAAGTAGGCATGGAGGCGAAGGCGGCGGAAGAATTGTTCAATATCTCGCCGCGTGTTGAACTCATTAATCCGAGGGCGTAGGGGAACGAAGGTGAGGCCCCTGCTGAGGACTGATCTTTCATCCTCAGAGAGGGGGAGATCTGGAGGGATGGTGAAAATCCGGCATGGCTGGGAGCTAGGACCTGGTGTGGGACTGGAGCTGGAGCTGGAGCTGGGGGCGGGGTTAGGGGCGGGGACAGAGATCGAAGTAGGGGCGGAGTTAGACGTGGTGACGTTGCTCGACGTGGGGGCGGGGTCATGCGTCGTGACGGAAATAAGCGTGGGGGCGGGGTTACGTGAAGGGACGGGAGATGGCGTGGGGGCGGGGTTATGGGCGGGGTTATGCGTAGTGACGAAAGACGGCGTGGGGGCGGGGAAACCTGAGGATTTGTGCTCCTGCAGGGATGATGTAAGGACAAACGTGGGCCAGAACACCAGAGAGGAGGAATTTCTTCAGAATGGCTATTTCACATACCACCTGAGCATGCAGGTGAAGCTAACATCTCCAGGGTCTAATTTTCCTATTAAAGGGAGGATTTAACCTGAAGGTCATGATGCTTCAGGCAGGAGATGAGACTTCCAAAGTCACCTCAGGAATTGAACCCGCACTGTTGGCTTCACTAACCAACCATCCAGCTAACTGAGCTAACTCATAGAACCACTTCTGTGAGGAAAGAGGTCCTCCAAGTCTACTGACCTTCCAAATATCAGCTCACCTTGATCCAAACCGCCTCCTTTTCCCATAACCTCACATTTCCAATGGTTAACTCACCTAGCACATCCCTATGGACAATTTGGCAAGGCCAATCCAAGTAGTGTATACATCTTTGGACCGTGGGAGGAAACCCATGCAGACACGGGGAGAATGTGCAAACTCAGACAGTCGCCCAGAGGTGGGATTGGCGCTGTAAGGCAACAGTGTAAACCACTGAGCCACCAGGCCACTCTAATGGGAGCTTGGTCTCTCCAGCCTCCCCCCCAGCATAAGACCATAAGACATAGAAGCAGAAATTCGACCATTCACACCAATGAGTCTGCTCTGCCATTCAATCATGGCTGACAAGTTTCTCAGCCCATTCTCCCCCATTCTCCTATAATCCTGAAACCTTCGATATTCAAGACCCAGTGTATCTCCATCTTAAATATACTCAGTGAGCTGCCCTCCACAGCCTACTGTCGCAGTGAATTCCATAGAATCACCGCTGCCTGGCTGAAGAGGTTTCTCCTTACCTGTGTTCTAAAAAGTATTCCCTTCATTCTGAGTACAGCTCACCTTTTATACTGGAGTCGAGGATCAGACAGGACTTTCACACTTGAACTAATAATGTGCATTCATCCCAGATGTCAGTCAGATAAATGTCAAGCATCATTGATTTTGGTTGAGGGATGAATTTGGACCGATCGGTTTTCGAATGTGAAGGGAGTGGGAATGTAGAGTTGAGACTGTGGTCAGATCAGCCACGATTGTTGGAATAGTGTGACAGGCTAGAGGGCCTGAATGGACAACATCTGCACCAAATTCCTCCATCAGCATGGGCCAGGCCAGACATTCCATCAAGAAGGTGTCCATCCATGTGTTTGCAGAAGTTGTTTCGGGTGAATGAGTCGGTCCACGGCAGTTTGTTGGGATTCTTGTCAATACCTCACTGCCCCAGCTTCACATCAGCGCATTTTTCCCACTCAGAATTCCAACAGTGGGAATTGATTGAACATTTTTAATTGACACCAAAAGTAATTAGTGATGTGTTGATTTTTCACAGAGCTCGCTGGTACAAGCAGATTACAAGTAATCTGCAGAGGCTCGATCTGTGTATTCCGAGCTTGTTGGAATTCCATTATCTTGTCACCGCTTGGTCTTTTACTCTGGCTGTTTCCTCCTGTCTCCCTTACGCCAAAAGTGTATCACCACCTTGCAGAGGTACAGTGTTGCAGTTGCTGTTGGGGCCAAATAAGGACCTGATCCAAGCAAGTCAAGAAAAGCCTGAACTGAAGGAAGAATATTGCAAAAAAGTCAGTGCAAAAATTCTGGGATGGGGGAAAGAGCGAAGGCTTTCTAGATTTCATTTTGACAACACCAGCATAGCCTCAAGGGGCCACATGTGTGCCACTCCCATGTGATGTGGCCAGGAGGGCTATTCAGTTGCAGATGCATCATGGAAAAAGAGACAGGCCATTCAGCCCCTCGGGCCTGTTCCACCATTCAATGCGATCATGGCTGATCTGTGACCATGTACACCCAACTCCACACAGCTGCCATTGGCTCATATCCCTTCACAACTTTGCTGAATTTATCTATCGCAGCTTTAAAATTAACAACTGATTTGGGCATTCTCTGCCATTTGTGGAAGAGAATTCTAAGCCATTCTCACCCTTTGTATGTAGAGGTGCTTCCTAACATCTCTCCTGAGTGCTCTGGCCCTAATTCTTAGACTACATTTGTTAGTTCTAGAATCCTCAACCAGTGGAAATAGCTTATCTACTCTGACTTTACACAGCAGTGGTAATGGGGAGGCAATGGCCTAGTGGTGTTAGCACTGGATTGCTAATCTAGGGATCCTGATAATGTTCTGGCGACTGGGGTCAGATCCTACCATGGAGTTTGAATTCAGTTTCAGTCTAGAATTAAGAGTCTCATTATTGGAAAACCCTATCTGGTTCATTCATGCAAATTAGGGAAGGATACTGCCATCTTTACTTGTTCTGGTCTACATGTGACTCCAGTCCCACAACAAAGTGATTGATTCTTAATTGCCCTCTGGGCAAGAGATCCTGGCCTACCCAGCAGCAACAAATGGATGAGTAATCTCAAAGGCTTTGCTCAGATCACCCCTTAACTTTCTGAATTATTTATAGAACAGGCCTAATTTATATAATCAGAGCTCATCCAAGCCAAAGTCATATCCTATCTTTGCCCAGCTTTTAATGATGTGCATACAGCTTGGATTGTTGGATAGGATTTTGGCAGAGATGGTGATTTTTGAATCTGGAATTTTACAATCTGTGGGACACAGCTAATAACTCAACCTTCAGGGGAGTTCAGTGTTTCAGGTTAAAAGCTGTATGGCTTAATCAAGGTACTGCCAAAGATGAGGCTCATTCAGTACAGTTCCGGCATGTAACCCTGCAAGATGCTGTTGGCGCACTTAACTAACAAGTTATAACATTTACGTGGAAGTTTAATGTATCCTAAAATTCAATTTGACATTCAATTAACAAAATAATTGGTTGGTGGAGCCCTAAAGCCTTGTTTACATTGTGGCTGTAAATTATAAAACAAATTTGTAAATGTTTTTTCCAAAAAGGAAGCAGGTAAATTACTCCCAGGCCTCTACAAGTGCCTGTTTGCAATTCTGTACTAAAGGAGTTGAGATGTCTGTGGTGGAGAGATCAAACAGAGTCTCCTCGAGATTATGATTACTGCTCCCTCCTGTCACCTGGGGCCTGAGGAGGATCAATCAGAAGAGGTTAATAACTGGAAAAGTAATAGCAACATCGGAAAACTTAACCCCTTTGAGCGTGTTCTGGGATATTCCCTAATAGCTGAGATGTGACCTAACACTATATACATTATTTTGCTCCAATATCCCTGAATGCCTTTAATGATAAGACTCTTATCAGTCTCATTTTCAAATTGTTTGTGCATCAATTGCAGTTTATGGAAGAGAGTTCCTGGCTACTCCGACTCTCTGTGTGAAAGTGTGATTCCCAAATTCATTCCTAAACGTTTTTGGCTCTAATATTTTGATGTTCTCCCTATGTCCTAGACACAAAATCTATTGGAATTAGTTTTTCTTTGCACCCTATTCCCTCTGTTTTGCATAACCATTCCAAGTTCCCGTAAAGAATTGTGGGGGTTGGCTGAAAAAAGATATATTTTATCAACACTTCTTGGCTTACTCTCATCAGTTGGCAAGAAAAATGGAAAGAATGTGGATGTGGTAAATCAGAAACAAAAAACAGAAATCGCTGGAAAAGCTCAGCACGTCTGATAGCATCTGTGGAGAGAAATCAGAGTTAACGTTTTGGGTCGAGTGACCCTTCCTTTGAACTGTTCTAATTTGATTCAGAGAGGGTACATTTTGGACTGCAGAAGCAAGTTCTCGTTGGTTCACAAGTGGTCTCTGATGAGGGGAGATATTGCCATGGGGAATACACAAGTTAGATAATGAGTGACAATTACCCAACGCCCCTCCCCAAAGTCCCTCCTCCCTATCTTTTATCTTAGCCTGCTTGGCACACCCTCCTCATTCCTGAAGAAGGGCTTGTGCCCGAAACGTCGATTCTCCTGTTCCTTTAATGCTGCCTGACCTGCTGCGCTTTTCCAGCAACACATTTTTAAGCAGTGACAATTAACTGCCAAGCATTCTTTAAGTTTGATCCAGGCAGGTTGACTCTAATTGGTCAAGGCATTCCACCAAGAAATAATCCAGAGTGGCTGTCATCACTGAAATAGGCAATTAAATAATATTAGTTTAATTTCTCCATGTACATTAGCCCTTGAAGTCTAGCTATCACTCTTGGAAATCAGTGCTCCTTCAAAGACCAATGTATCCTTCCTTAACATATGCTACCTTGACTTCTCACAGTCTTCCAGGTTAACAATCACACAACACCAGGTTATAGTCCAACAGGTTTATTTGGAACCACTAGCTTTTGGAGCGCTGCTGCTTCATCAGGTGGTTGTGGAGTATCAGGTGATGAAGGAGCAGCGCTCCGAAAGCTAGTGCTTCCAAATAAACCTGTTGGGACTATAACCTGGTGTTGTGTGATTTTTAACTTTGTACACCCCAGTCCAACATCGGCACCTCCACAGCAAAGTATCCAAGAGTTTTGTATACCTGACGTAGGAGTTCAATTCTCTTGTGTTTATTCCTCTTGACAGGAAGGCCAGAATTCCATTAACATTTCTGTTTACCTTTCCCTTGTGCATGTTGATGACACTTTAACAATTTATGTTCACAGACCTGTAAGTCTGTTTGGAGCTCCACTGTTTCTAGCTATTTATCACTGAGCAAGTACGCCATCCCCTCCCTATTTTAGCTAGAAGCTGAATGCTGTCATATTTGCCTCCGTTGAAGCCATTTCCCATAATCTTCAATAACTATCAACATCTCTTTGTGAGATGAAACTTCCATGAGGAGAAACAGCAAGGGGAGGCTTCTTACAATACCTCCTGCCTTTGTGTCACCCAATTTGGAAAGGTAGCTGTCTAACCCATTGTCTCATCAGTGCCGTTCTGTCAGTGAACGAGGATGGACAAGGAGAACAGAGAGGCCATTCCTCGCCAGACTAGTTCTTCCACAAGTACCACACATGTAGTCACTTCGTGGTATTAGTGTGTTGTTCCTTCCAGTATCGGTGTTGGTTGCCAGATGATTGTAGCCAGTGGTTATGGCACATGCCAGCCTGCAGGAAGTGTGGCCATTTTCATCTTTCGTCAGCCAGTTGCTCCGAGGGATGATAAAGCATCTTCACTTCATGTTTACAAACATTCTCAAAGCAGAGGTTTGTGTATGCCCCTGGTTATGTTTTGTTACGCTGGCTTTGCTGTTAAACAGTGTCTTTAATGGAGATATCAAGGCTAGACAGTGTGGATATAGCTTTCCCTGCTTGGGAAGGTGGTCTAGAAGCAGGAGATACAGTCTCAGCATGTGAGGCAAGTCACTTAGAATGGATTTGAGAAAGGCTTTCTTCCTTCAGTGTCTGTTGAATCTTTGGACTGAGGGCTGTGAAAGCTCATTGTTCAAGAGGTGGTAGTTTCTAGAACCAGTCCACCAAGGGATATGAGGATAAAGCAGGACAGTGCTGCGGAGCCAGAAGATCAACCGTAATGTGGCAAGCCCAAGGGGATGGGTGCATTATGGGTTGGAGCATCCTTTATTCCCAAAAATGCAGTTGAGTTAATCACATTGTTATGTGTCTGGAGTCATGTGTGGGACAGACCAGGGAAGGATGGCAGATTTCCTTCCCTGAAACTGAATTGCTGGGTAGCACAGTGGCTTGGTGGTTAGCACTGTTGCCTCATAGTGCCTGGGACCCAGGTTCGATTTCCCCCTTTGGGTGACTGTATGGAGTTTGTATGTTGGCCCAGTGTCTGTGTTGGGTTTCTCTCCAGTGCTCTGGGTTCCTCCCCCAGTCCAAAGATGTGCCATGCCAAGTTGCCTATAGTGTCCAGGGATGTGCAGGCTAGGTGGGTTAACCAGAGTTCAAAACCTCATATGCAGACTCAGTGAACTGACTGGTCTCTTTCTGCACTCTGGGGATTCTGACAGACAATAGTGGATCAGATGGGTTTTTTAGTTGACAATGGTCACTGTTAAGCCATTAAAAATAAAATCAGAGTTTTATTGAAACAGATGTTGCTGGAATTTGAACACTTACACCCAGAACATTCGCCTTAGGATCTGCATGACTCGTCCAGCAACATTGTCACTGCATCACTCCCCCCTCAGATACTCCTTTCTCCTTTCTTCCTGAACATGTTCCAAGCACTTTAACTTGAGTGGACACAGCATCAAATTAGCCTGATATTTGGAAGAAAGGTCCATAGTTTTATCAAAGAAGCTGCCGACGCTCATCAAAGACTGAAACTTTCCAGTGTAGGAAATTGTGTGGTCATGTCCGCCTCTGTTGGATGCAGTGAATCAGCACGTCTGCCTGCTTTCAATCTGCTTTCAATTTCCCACCAACGCTGTCTCAGTGAAGTGAAGGGAGAACTGAAATTAGGTCGAATGTGAAATCCAAGCCTTTAGGAGGGGTTGAACCTGATCCCAGCCAAAACCACCGCCTGCTGAATTTGGGAGATCTTTCTGGAAATTGACTCAATATTTGTTATGTAATGAACCCAGATATATCTACTTCAATATCCCTCTAATATCTCTCAAATACACACTGTATCTCTCTAATATATTTCTAATACACACTGTATCTCTCTCTGACATCTTTCAAAAACACATAGTATCTTTCTAATGCACACTGTATCTCTAATATCTCTCTAATAGATGTTGCATATCTGTACTATCTCTCTAATACACTCTGTATCTCTCTAATTTATCACTCGTGTACTTTATATTTCTCTGATATCTCTCCAGGATACTTATTATTTTCTTAATACACTCTGTATCTCTCTAATATTTCTCAAATAGAATTTATTCCTCTAATATCTCTCTCGTACACTTTGTATTTCTCTAACACACTGTATCAAAGAACAAAACGAAGTGCAGCACAGGAACAGGCCCTTCGGCCCTTCAAGCCTATGCTGATCAACATGCCCTAACTGAACTAAAAAATGAACCTCTGCCCTTATTCAGTCCATATCCCTCTGTTCCCTCCCTATTCTGTAAACACCCAGATGCCTCTTAACTGTCTCCAACCTGCCTGCTTCCACCACCTCTTCCGGCAATGCTTTCCACACTCTGTGTGAAAAACTTCCCTCGCACATCTCCCTTAAACTTACCCCCTCTCATCTTGAACCTGTGGTCCCTTGTAATTGCAACTGCAACCCTGGGAAAAAGCCTCTGACTATCCACTCTATCTATGCCTCATAATTGTGTAAACCTCTATCAGGGCTCCTCTCAGTCACCATCTTCCCATTGGAAACAATCCTTGTCTTTTTAACCTTTCCTAACAGTCAATGCCCTTGAGACGAGGCAACATCCTGATGAGACTACTCTGCACTCTCTCTCCAAAGCTTCCACCCCCTTCTGGTACTGTGGTGACCAAAACTGCATACAAAACTCCAAATGAGGCCTGACAAGGGTTTTATACAGCTAATATATCTCGCCAATATCTCTCTAATACTCATTTTATCTCTCCTAATGAGGTTTATTCCCGAGACCCAAGTAGTGTTTTGGAGACCCACATTCAAATTCTGCCATGGCAGATGGTGGAATTTGAATCCAATAAAAACCTGGAATTAAGAATCTAATGATGACCATGAAACCAATGTCAGTTGTCATGAAAACCCATCTTATTTGCTCATGCCCTTTCGAGACATGCGTTCAAATCCCTCCATTTAAATTTGATTTCAATAATAATCTGGAATTAAGAGTTGGGTGACGTCCATGAATCCATTGTTGATGGCCAGGAAAACCCATCTGCTTCACTAATAACCTTTAGGGAAGGAAACTGCCATTCGTGCCTGGTCTAGCCTACAAGGGACTCCAGATCCACAGCAATGTGGTTACCTCAGTGCCCGCTGGGATGAGCAATACATGCTGAGCAGGCCAGTGATGCCCTTATCCCATGAATGAATAAGAAGAAGCTGTGATCAAGGCTGAAATTCAGATCAATCTCGCTTGTGAGTTTCCTCATGATCTTCTCTGCTGTCGCGTCCATCAGGAATGTCACTGGATTGGTAATCTGGAGGCCTTGGCCTTAAGGTCTGATGAGAGAGGTTCAGGCAGGGCAGCTGGAGCTTACACTCAGTTGACCAATCTAGAATTGCGAGCTAGTCTCAGTGTGGGTGACCAGGAATCCCTCCTGCTCTTACCATGGTTGTGTGCTAAAAGGATTTGTAGAAACACAGAAAATAAGAGCTGGAAGAGGCCATTCAGCCCTTCGGGCCTGCTCTGCCATTCATCACGGTCATGGCTGATTGTCCAACTCAGTAGCCTAATCCTGCTTCCTCCCCATAACCTTTGATCCCATTCTCCCCAAGTACTATATCTAGCCGCCTCATGAATACAGTCAATGTTTTGGCATCAACTCCTTCCTGTGGTAATGAATTCCACAGGCTCACCACCCAGTGGGTGAAAAAATGTCTCCTCATCTCCATTCTAAATAGTCCACCCTGAATCCTCAGACTGTGACCCTGGTTCTGGACACACCCACCACCAATAACATCTACCCTGTATCTACCCTATCTAGCCCTGTGAGATCCCCTCTCATTCACTTGAACTCCAGTGAAAACAATCCTAGCCAAGTCAAACCCTCCTCATCCGTCAGTCCCACTATTCCCGGGAACAACCTGGGAAACCTTCACTGCACTCCCTCGGGAGCAAGGGCATCCTTCCTCAGAAAAGGGCACCAAATCCGCACACAATATTCTAGGTGTGGCCTACAACAGCACATCCCTGCTCCTGTACTCGAAGCCTCTCGGAGGTTTCACCTCAAACTGTTAGGCCGCATCCACCTTCCCTGGCCTTGGAGTGGGACTCAAACCTGAAGCTTCTGGCACAGAGGCAGGGACACTACCGACTGCCCCACAAGATCTGTGGTGGCGATTTTGCACACATCAGCTTCTCAAAGATCCAGTCCCAGGTGCAGGTGACCGAATAAGAGCGACAACTTGGCTCACGGGTTGAAGCCGACATGTGACATAATTTGAAAATGGTTAGTGCCAAACCAGCTCAGTTTGAGGCACAGTGTGTGAGGAGAGGGCATGTTCACAATGCTTTGTTCAGTGGGCACAACAGACCATAGTCATGTCAGGGGTCTCATTGCAAATTAGTTCAGTCCTCAGTTCAAGTTGAAGTCCCTAGAAATTGAGGTCTGATTGTGTTTGACAGCGGTCTACAGCACAGAAAAGGGCTCTTCAGTCCATCGAGTCTGCGCCAGTCAAAAACATTCTAACCCATTTTCCAGCGCTTAGCCCATTGCCTTGTATGCCTTAGCATCACAAATGCACATCTAAATGATGTGAGGGTTTCTGTCTCTACCATTCTTCTAGGCCGTTGGAATAACTCGACAGAGGACGGTATCCCATCACCAAGTCACCCTTTAGTTAAACGTGCAGAGTCCTTGGCACTCATCCAGCTCCCTCAGAGTCAGCTCTCTGGGTGAACAGAATGGGTCGGTGTGGTCTTGTTGGGCCGAAGGGCCTGTTTCCACACTGTAAATCTAATCTAATCTAATCTAATGTCTGACACTCCTATTTATATCTGTCAGCCAGGGCTCCTTAATTGGACCAGATTAACAGCCCCAAAATGGGAATTCATATTCTATGAGGTCCACTTGGCTGACCTTATTATACTCATGACAGCAACAGTGAGTTCCCAGTCCCTCGTGAGTAGAAAACATTTTTTCTCACATCTCTAAACCTCCTCCTACCCCTTACCTTAAATCAATGCCTCTTGGTCATTGATCCCTGTGTCAAGGGGAAAAGTTTTTTCCTGGTAAATACTTCGATGCTTCAATATCTCTGGTTGCAGTTAGAATTAAGTGTCAAATACATGTAAAACATCACAGTAAGACGGCAGGTAAAGAACCTTCACACAAAGGGACCATGTGCTGACATTGGAAGAATTGAGTTTCAAAGGTTCAACTACCGAACAGAACGTTGAATTTAATGATCATCAGAATGAACAAGAGGCCTGTAATTAATGAGGAATATAGAGGCATTACTAAATGCTGGGGTTGGCTCTTTGGCTCTTTGAACTTATTCTTACTATTTGTTAAAATCATGGCTAATTTCCCCCCTTAACATCACCTTCCTGCACTATCACCATATTCTTAAATGAAGGGAAATCACAGCTAGAGTAGGCCACTTCAACCCCATTAAACCTGCTCCACTGTTCACTAAGATAGTGGCTGGTCTGATTGTGACTGTGAATCCATTTTCCTGTCTCTCTCTCTCTCTCTCTCTCTCTCTCTCTCTCTCTCTCTCTGTCTCTCTCTCACTCTCTTTCGTTATCTGTCTGTGTGCCCCCTCTAGCCCACTTCTCTCTCTCCGTCTCTATTTCCTCTGTCTCAGCATTCAAAAATCTGTTTAACTCAACCTATTTGAGTTCAAGAATTTCTCCCCGTCTCACTCCAAAAAGGCTGACCCCTGTCCTGATGCTGTGACTGCTGACTCCAGTCACAGGGTCCACACCCTCTCAATGCTAACTATTATGAACCTTAACAATGTTATCTGACAATTTGATCATCTTAATGCTGCCAAGCCTCTTCAGAACCTTGTACATTTTAAAGAGATTGACTCTATTCTAAACACTAGAGAAAAGAGACACACTTCACTCAAACTTGCACTACAGGCCAACCTCCTCATTGCAGGGACCAGCCTCGTTCCCCTTCACTGTGCATTCCACAGAGCACAGGCATCCTTCCTTAAATATGGACACCAGAGTGATCTACAGTATTCCATCAAAGCCCTGCACAATCTATACCCCATCTATACTCCTTGCTGCCTCAGGAAGGCAGCCAACATCATCAAAGACCCCCTCCCGACCTCAATATAATCTCTTCCAACTACTTCCACCAGGCAGAAGGTACAAAAGCTTAAACACACGGCTCCACAGATTCAAGTGCAGCTTCTTCCCCGCTGTTATTAGACTTCTGAATGGACTCTCAAATTCTAAATTTAATGTTGATCTCGTTCCTTATGCACTTTCTCTGAAGCCATAGCATTGTTCTGCCCTGGTACCTGAATGCACTTTGTATGGTGCGACCTGCCCGTACTGCACACAAAACAAAACCTTTCACTGTACCAAGGTTCATGTAACAATAATAAATCAAATTGAATCAATCATAGAAAGAGAGGAGGAATGAGCTGATTCTGGTGTGAGACCTTTGCCTGACGGCTCTGTATTGCAGGTGTCAGGATTACTTGTAGCTTGTCAGGGTGGCCGAGTGGTCTAAGGCGCTAGACTTGAGGAATGTCAGTCCTTGCCATGTGCACAAGGCTTGTGAATTCTGTGGGTGGCACAGTGGTTAGCACTGCTGCCTCACAGCGCCAGAGACCCGAGTTCAATACCTGCCTCGGGCATCTGTCTATGTGGAGTTTGCACATTTTCCCCGTGTCTGCGTCGGTTTCCTCCCACAGTCCAAAAATGTGCAGGTTAGGTGAATTGGCCATGCTAAATTGCCTGTAGTGTTAGGTGTAGGGGAATGGGTCTGGGTGGGTTACTCTTCGGAGGGTCGGTGTGGACTTGTTGGGCCGTAGGGCCTGCTTCCACACTATAAGTAATCTAATCTACTTGCTACTTCTTTCTTCTAGCCTCTGGTGGCTCAGTGGTTAGCACTGCTGCCTCACAGCACCAGAGTCCCAGGTTCGATACCAGCCTTGGGCAACTGTCTATGTGGAGTTTGCACATTTTCCCCGTGTCTGCGTCGGTTTCCTCCCACAGTCCAAAGATGTGGAGGTTAGGTGAATTGGCCATGCTAAATTGCTACATGGTGTTAGGTGCATTAGTCAGAGGGAAATGGGTCTAGGTGGGTTACTCTTCAGAGGATCGGTGTGGACTGACTGGGCCGAAGGGTCTGTTTCCACACTGTAGGGAATCTAATCTAAATGTAAATCTTAAGCGAAAGTGAGTTATGTTGCTGTGAGCTCCAGAGGAGATTGAGGGAATAAAAAGCATTGAAACCTGTATCCTGTGTTGTGTTCCAGGATTAACCTAAAACCATGTTCTGCTGGTCACTTCTGTGGAGAGCTTCCAATCTTGTTCTCAACATGCTCCTTCCCTCTGGTTTTATGATGGCTTTCGTAGTCGTCAATAGAGATGCTGTCTTTGTAATCACGACTCTGTGTGTGCGAACTTATTGCAATAAACTTCAAAACGTTATGCATGTTTAAAAGGCATCCATGATTAAAGGAACCCCCTAGGTCTCTCACAGCAAACTCCACAAACCATAAGACTCTAAGTCACCACCTCTCCACAATCTCTCCCTCCCCTTGACCTCTAGTCTCTCGCCACCTCAACACCTATAGAAGCAAGGAGAGGCATTGCTGCCTTAGGTAGTGATTTACTGAGTACCGTACAAAGAACTGCATACACTGGAGATCTGAAGCCAACAACAGCAGAAACTTTCATCAGTTCATTCATGGAAAGGGTATATAAGAGGCAGCTGATTGGATTGTGACCAGTTTTTATAATGTGGCCAAAAATTTGTCTTCTCCCTTTGATCACACTAGCCCAAGGCGTTTGGGAATGGAGTGCGGCACTGACTGATTTTCATTTCACTGGTATCGCTGGGAAGGCTAGCATTTGTTGCCCATCCCTAATTGCTCGTGTGAAGGGGATGGTGAACTACAGTCTGACACTAATCCCTGTAGACCGTCCTCACCACAGATCCCAAGAGCAAGAAATATCAGTGGATCCTCCCTCGGGCTCCTAAGCCAGACATACATTTGTAATCGTGGTCACATTCTGCTTTTCATTCCATTTTCCCATCTGTCTCCTGCATCTCGGCTTATCAAAGCTTTCTTTTTCCATTAAGACTTTTTAATGTATATGTATTTATTTACCCCTATCATTAATGATGAATTCTATGCAGTTACTCAAGCCTTAACATTTTTGGATGATGAGTTGACCTTATTTCCAAAGATTACATTAACAGAACCTACGTCATATCATCCCCAATCTTAGTTCCATCTCTCTTTACCTCATTTGATCATTCTCTCTCCCACTGTCTTCCACCCAAACCCCCACCTCTTCCTCTCCTATGATCCTGCCCCACTAGCTACCTGACGAAGGAGCAGCGCTCCAAAAGCTCGCACTTGCAAATAAACCTGTTGGATTGTTAACCTGGTGTTGTGTGGTTTTTGCCTTTGTCCACCCCAGTCCAACACCGGCACCTCCACATCATCTCTGGAAGATGCTAGGTTTAAAAACTAGGCAGGAGCAACCCCTTTCCAAGGCCACCATCAAGTGTGAGTGACTTTATTTGCAAGTTTATACGACCTTGCTTCCAATTTGCAGTTGGATTCATGTATTTTGTTCGGAGGGTAGAACAACATTGAGGTGCTGAATGGCCTACTCCAGCTATGGCTCTGTCAGTAGACAGAAGCTGGGGCCCTTGATTGACTTGTTGTTCCACCACACTTCCCGTCTCTAGGAAATCAGGGATTTTAAGATTAATTGCAGCAACGCTCCCACCATTGGCTCTGATGGGGCTAAGATCGCTGCGGCTGGGGTTCATTCAAAGTTGCTGCAAAATCTCACCAGAAAGGACTAAAACCGTTTGTGTTTTGCAGGCTTCAGCCGAGCTGCCTTGCCATTTGGGCTGGTGAGGAGGGAACTTTCCTGCGAGGGCTATGCCATCGACTTGCGCTGTCCAGGGAGTGACGTCATTGTGATCGAGAGTGCCAACTACGGCCGGACAGACAACAGGATCTGCGACGCTGACTTCTTCCAGATGGAGAATGTGCAATGCTACCTCCCAGATGCCTTCAAGATCATGACGCAGAGGTACAGTGGGGTCATTTAGCTTTATCATCAAACATTGTCAACCAACTGCTAAGGGTGAATGAGTAGGCCGTGCTCTGAGGTCATAAGGTCATTGGTTTGTAGAAACATAGAAAACAGGAGCGGGGGAGGCCATTCAGTCCTCTGAGCTTGCTGGGTAATTTAATACAGTCTTACCTGGTCATCCAACTTATCTGCTTTCCCCCCATACCTTTTAGTCCTTTAGCCCCAAAAACTATATCTGCCTGCTTTTTGAAAAACATTCAGTGTTTTAGTCTCAACTGCTTTCTGTGGTAGTGAATTGCGCAGGCTCATCAATTTCTGGGTGAAGAAATTTCATAGAATCCCTACCCTATGGAAACAGGCCATTCAGCCCAACACGTCCCACAATGACCCTCTGAAGAGCATCCCACCCAGACTCATCTCCTTACCCTGTCCCTGTAACCCTACATTTCCCATGACTGATCCACCTAACCTCGATATCCCTGGACACTGTGGGCCATTTAGCATGGCCAATCCATCCTAACCTGCACATCTTTGGACTGTGGGAAGAAACCAGAGCACACTTGGAGGTAACTTACGCAGACATGGGAAGAACTTGCAAACTCCAAGCAGATAGCTGCCCGAGGCTGGAATTGAACCTGGGTCACTGGCGCTGTGAGGGAGCACTGCTAACCACTGAACTACATATCGCCCTCATCGCAGTCCTCAGGGTCTCTCCTAGATCCTTACACTGTGGTCCCTGGTTCTGGACTCCCCATTCATTGGGAACATCCTTCCTGCGCTTCCCTGGTCTAGTCCTGTTTGGAATTTTATTGGTTTCTATGAGATCCTCCCTAATTCCTTCTGGCGAAAAAGACTGGAAGACCGGTCACTCCTTTTTGATTTGTTTGTCCACTGTAGTCCCCTTCCTCGACGTGGGGACTTCGAGATCAATTGTAGCAACACCCCTGCCTTCTGATCTGTCGGCTCCGAGGCAAGGTCCAGAGGGATAGATGCAAAAGCCTGGGCAGATACCTGGGGAGTGCTGCCCTGTTGGAGGGTTGATTGAAACAAAGGGTTGTGCATCTGTGGAATTCCCTGCCCTGTTGAGGCTACCTTGCTGAATGTTTTTAAGGCAAAGGTAAATTTTTAAACAGTAAAAGAATTAAGGGTTATGGTGAGAGGGCAGGTAAGTGGAGCTGAGGCCATGAAAAATCAGCCACGATCTTATTGAATGGCAGAGCAAGCTCAAAGGGCCAGATGGCCTCCTCCTGCTCCTAGTTCTTATGTAGCATTTACCAACGCATTTATTGTTAAATATGATGGATGCTGCGACCCTAGTTGAAAGAAGAGTCAGGGCGTTTCTCCTCAATATCTCGGCGAACATTTACCCCACAATCAAGTGTGGCTGAAGTCTTTATATGTGTCTTATTTATGGTGCTTGCTGGGTACAAAATGGCTGCCGCAATTCCCTGGCCCTGAACAGTGACTACACTTGATTGATCATAAAACACGCTGAGGTGCCCTGAGGTCATGTGAGATGCTTTATATGTATTCAAAAGCGTCCTCGTGTTCAGGTCCAACAGGATTGTGAGTTTGATGAAGTAAATGAGCTCTTGATTTTTCCTAAATGAAGTCAGACAGTCTTTGGAAAGCGTAAAAATGGGATGAATCATCAACCGGAGCTTTTAATTGTTGAGAGTTTTTCTCTGCCTGGAGGTAAACAATGATTGTCCAGCATATCGAACATTGGAAAGGGACAAGTGTTTGGGTGATTTTCCCCCCCTTTTCATCTCTCGGGGTCTCTCTGTGATGGCTGTGACACTTTGCAGTGATACTGAAATAGTGTCCTCACACATGTCTCCTCAGTTCATGGTAAGGGGTTGCAGCCATCCAGGCCTGCAATCGCCTGGTGGGCGCGATTGGCTTGACCGTGCAGCCGGGGCCAGGGAGCAACAACAGGCAACTGCCTTTATGTAGCACCCTGCATTTTGCAAAGAGCTGTGAGGTGCCTTAAAGGAAGCCAGTTCAAATGTCACCCAACACTATATGACAAGAGTGAGCACTTGGTGAAAGGTGCAGGTTTTTGAGGAGTAGCTCGAGGGAGAAAAGTGGGGCTGCAGCGTTTCTGGGGAGGGAGCGTGGGGCTCAGGCACCTGATGGGACTCCCAAAAATGGAGGGAAGGTGCAACAGGAACTGAAGCTCCCGCTGCCCATAAACTTCAACCCAAACACATGGAACACAAGTCCAGTATAGGCCGTCAAGTGTCTTGGCATAGAGTGTGACGATGCTGCTACTTTGACACAGTTATGCTGTCCTTGGCGTTTTATTTCAGCGAGGTTGTAAAAACAGTGACTCAGGAAGGTCCAGATTCGAAGGGTTTTCAAGCCAGTTTGATTACAGCTAATAGATACTACCTCAGGCAAAAGGCTTTCACCTTTTTTTTAAAATAATACTTGTACAATGACAGGGGAAAGGCCAGTTCTCCCAGCTCAGCCCCCCTCTGGTTTGGTTTGAATTTCCCTTTTGTGCCAAAGGGGTGTCTATGGGGATTGTTGCAAGTATTTGGAGCAGCATCATTACGTTGGCATAATCTGTTGGGTTTTCAAATAGGTTAAAATTATTCTGTGTTCTGTTCTCTTTTGTTTGTGTTTCATTCAGTAATCTTGAAAATAAATTCATTTTTGTTTAAAACAAAGTAGTTTGGACCAGGGGCATCTCTCCCGGAATATCCGTGTTACATCTGCTGAGAACAACTGGCAAAGTTAGTTTCTACTTTCTTGAAGTGTTTTGAGGGAGTCTGACCTGGTCCATAACGAGAGCAAGGAATGAACCAGAAAGATTCTAGGTCACTTCTGCCTCAATGAATGACTCTATTTGCCAGCTGATGCAGTGGCGAAGGGATTGGTCAATTGGTCTCTTACTTACATGGATGCATGGAGGTGTGCTGCAGAGCAACGTTTTAGCCATCTATCCTTTCAGCATTTTGACTTTCATTGGGGAGATCCCTGGTTGCTCTATTTTTCCCCTGATGAGATGAATTTAACTGTGACTCTTCATGATTCCCAGTTGTATCCCTCCCATTTTTAATCGCATTCCTCCCCTGCAGAGAGAGAGAAAAAAACCTTTCTGCTCATTAAGGGGGTAATTATGCAGGATTTATCAGCAGAAAAAGTGCACGTTAATGGACGCAGACAATTAACAGAAAACCGACTAATTCAATAAAACAAACATTAGGGTTAAATGCATTTGAGCCACTTGTGTAATCAAAACATAGTGTTGTTGCACTCCTGGGAAATTGAAAGCAATTTGATTAGAAAAATGTGACAGTTCTGAGTGATTTTCACTTCAGGCCTCTTAATTTGGATGGAAAGATTATTTTTAAAAAAAGGACTACCAAAACTCTTCCTGATTCAAATTTATGCGCTGCTCATTGATGCCAGCACAGCGCTGGGTTTATAGAGTCCGCTGGAGTTAGGCCAGCACTCTCCTGCAATACATCAATGTCTGTCAAACAACAGAATCTGTTTCATCTTTTTAGGTTTTGGCACAAAGCACTTTTTATTGCAGTTAAACATTAAGGAATTAATTTGGGATACGTGTCTGAATGCAGCTTGGCGCCAGTCGTGGAGAATCCCACGGCTGACATGCTCAATCCCAGTTTTTCAAGTACAAAGCCACACGTGGTAGAGCTTGGCACTGCTTTAACTCTTCCCTCTCCTCACCCTTACCCCCTGAACACCCCTTCTCATCTCCGCCACCCCAGGGTTTCGTTTTCACTCAGAGGGTGGTGTGAAACTGGAACTCAATGCCTATAAGGGTGGGAGAGGCAGAAATCCTCAGAACATTGACAAAGTCTTTGGATGTGCAATTGTGATACTAAAGCTTGCAAGGTGATGAGCCAAGTGGTTGGAAAATGATTAGAATAGGTAGGTGCACGCAAACACCTCATCTTCTGCCTCAGGAGCTTACAACCATCCAGCGGCACAGTGGTTAGCACTGCTGCCTCACAGCACCAGAGACCCGGGTTCAATTCCCGCCTCAGGCGACTGACTGTGTGGACATTCTCCCTGTGTCTGTGTGGGTTTCCTCCCACAGGTTAGATTGGCCATGCTAAATTGTCCGTAGTGTTAGGTGAAGGGGGAAATGTAGGGGAATGGGTCTGGGTGGGTGCGTGTCGGTGTGGGCTTGTTGGGCCAAAGGGCCTGTTTCCCCACAGTAAGTAATGAGCCTTAACATAGAATTCACCAGCTTCCAAATCTCTGCACCCCTCCCCCCACATTTCATCCCAGGACAAGCTCTCTCCCTCCCCTGACTCTACCTGTCCCTCTTCCTTCCCACCTATCTACTCCAACCTTCCCATTAACGAATCATGACCACCTCCTACCTGCATCCAGCTATCGTCTTCCCCCTAACCCCTAACCCCACCCCCTTTCCTTTTTTTTTTACAGCCACCTCCCCCTCCCGTTGTCCTGATGAAACATTGACTCCCATGCTCCTTCACCTGCTGTGCTTTATCCCGCTCTGACTTTACCAACTCCCGCATCCATAGTTCTCACTATCTGCAAGTTTGACTGGCACAGACCTGATGGGCCAAAGGGCCTTCTTCTGTGCTGTCAGTGTCCATGATGGTATGATTGCCTGTGGACCAGGCTAGAGGCAAATCCTGGCCCCGGTTTCTTTTCAACTTGCTCTGGGACCCCCTTTCGTATGGCCGGAATGTTTGAGCGTAGCTGTGGTCACTCCAGGCGAGGTGAAGACTAGTGATTAAATAGAACCTCCTCCCACAAATGGGACCACCCTTCTGGATCACTCACCCCCCCCCCCCCCATCTCTCGCCAGGCTTTCCCACACAAGCCATCTGAACAGCTTCTTCGTCTATTATTGTTTGTGTTTGGGATTTGGTTCTCACTGGCACGTTAATATGTTTATTGTCCATTCCTGATCGCCCTGGATTACATGGCGCTGGGACTGAAAATGGCGCAGGGACACCGACAGTGCTGTTAGGGAGCGAGTTCCAGGATTTGGATCCAGCGACCCTCTAGGAACAGCAATATATTTCCAAGTCGGGATGGTGAGGGGCTTGGAGGGGAACTTGCAGAGAGTGGGGTTCCCATGTATCTGCTGCCCTTGTCCTTCTAGATGGAAGTGGTCGTGGGTTTGGAAGGTGCTGCCTCAGGGTCTTTGGTGAATCTCCAGATTGCATCTTGTAGATATTAGTGGGTCAGTGGTGGGAATGGATGGTAAAGGTGTTGCCTGTCAAGTGTGCTGTTTTATTCGGGATGGTTTTGAGCTTCTTGTGTGGAGTTGCACTCATCCAGGCATCTGGGGAGTACTCCATCACATTGTTTTGCCTTATAGATGGTGGACAGGCTTTGGGCTCAAATTAAATTTCCACCAATAACAAAAATAACCCTCAGGAAGTTGCTATGTGAAGAGCACTTGCATCTTTACAAAACACTTGACATTCTGGTTCCCGGGAACTCACTGAGATGATGGCATTGTGGTACCATCACTGGGTCAGTCACCCAGTGGTCCCAGCTGGTCCTGTGGGGACAGTGGGTTGAAATCTCACCATAGAAGGATGGTAGGGTTTGAATTCCATGAATAGAACGAGAAACTGAAAGCTAATCTCAGTAACAATGACTGTGATGCTATTGTTACAAAAGCAAAATACTGCAGATGTTGGAAATCTGAAACAAGCAGAGAAGCTATTCAGTTGAGAATCAGAAATTTTTAAAATGGACTCAGCAGGCCTGGCAGCATCTGTGGAGAGAAAGCAGAGTTAATGTTTCCATTGACCCTTCTTCAGAATTCTCTGCAGCTTGGAAAGGTATGCATGTTGAAGATAGAGGGATGAGGGGGGGGGAGGAGTAAACAACAGAGAGAGATGGAGCACAGAGAAGCCATTGTTGATTGTCGTAAAGATGCATCTGCTTCAAATTCAGTTTCATTAATATCTAAAAGTGAAAGTTGGTCACATCAACAGTTTTTGAAAAAAATATTCATTTTATGGCTTGTGGGTATTGCTGGCAGGGCCCAGCATTTATTACTCGTCCCTAGTTGCCCCTTGAGAAGGTGGGGGCGGGCTGACTTCTTGAACCACTGCAGTCCATGTGCTGTATGTAGACCGACAATGCCATCAGGGATGAGATTCCGGGATTCCGTTATCTGAATTGCCGATGTTCTTTAGGGAAGGAGACGGTCATCCTTACCTGGTCTGGCCTACATGGTGACTCTTAACTGCCCTCTGCAATGGCCCAGAGAGCCACTCAGTTCAAGAGCACTTAGGGAAGGGAACAAATATTGGTCTTATTGGCGAGACCAAATTAAAAAGAAACGTGTGCCAGGACTGTGTTATATCCCATCTGGAAGTGGCGTTCACATCGTGTCACAGTCTTCGTACAAATGCACATCTGGGAAACCACATGTGAGGAGCAGGCCCTTTCAAAATCAAAAAGAAAATTTCCTTCCCCATCTATCCCTGGGACACTGAGGTCAAAGTGGTCTGTGTTGAAAGAGCTATCCCAGCTTTTAATCAAAGCTGATCACTGTGGAGGGGCAGTGCAGTCATGAACATTTGTGTGTTTGCCCAAGGTCTGTCATTTCTACAGCAACAGAGCTAACAGGGGGAGCTTAATATATTTTTATTGCATGTGTTTCTGGTTAGTGGCTAGGCTTTTGAGGCCAGCACTAAGCTGAAACACATTCTGAGATTAAGATGAGAGTAAAAGATTTAAAGAGAATAGTTATGAGAATATTTTGAGCATTTGGGTTTTCAAATGTTGCTGCATTGGGACACCCTGCACTTATGGCCACTCCTCAGGAGGACTCCCTCTAAGTGCTACCACATTCATCAGAACCACCTCAAGAATCAACACTGTTTGTACTTGCATTTGATTTTATTATTGTCATGCGCTGAGATACAGTGAAAGGTATTGTTTTGTGTGCTATCCAGAGAAAGCATACCTTACATTAGTACATCAGGGTAATGGAACAGAATGCAGAATATAGTGT
The DNA here is from genome assembly GCF_020745735.1 of Hemiscyllium ocellatum. NCBI lineage: Eukaryota > Metazoa > Chordata > Chondrichthyes > Orectolobiformes > Hemiscylliidae > Hemiscyllium > Hemiscyllium ocellatum. The sequence continues at coordinate 108,124,494 of NC_083409.1, forward strand.
TACAGCTACAGAAAAGGTACAGAGAGAGATCAGCTTTAATATATGAGAGGTTAGTTCATAAGTCTGGTACCAGCGGGGAAGAAGCTGTTCTTGAATCTGTTAGTACATGTGTTTAAACTTCTGTATCTTCTGCCTGAGAGAAGTGTGTATAACCGGGGTGGAGGGGTCTTTGATGATGTTGGCTGCTTTCCCGAGGCAGTGGAAAGTGAAGACGGAGTCAATGGGTGGAAGGCTGTGATGGACTGGACTGCATTCACAACTCTCTTGTTATCTCTTGTGGTCTTGGCCAGAGCAGTTGTCATGCCAAGCTGTGATCTATCTATCAGATAGGATACTTTCAGTGGTACATCCATAAAAATTGATAAGAGTCATTGCGGACATGTCGACTTTCCTCAAACCCCTAAAGAAGTATAAGCATTGATGTGCTTTCTTGACTGTAGCATTGACGAGGATGGATTAGGACAGATTATTGGTGATAATTACTTTGAGGAACTTGAAGCTCTCGCCTACCTCCACCTCAGCACCATCAATACAAATGTGGGTATGTCCTCCACATCTCATTTTGAATCTCTCCTCCAAGTATTGTAGAAGGGTAACAGCTGTACCAATGTACACTATTCCCAGACTGAGGGACTGAAGCATTCTCAGCTTGACAATTTGCTCAGATTTAACATTAGACTGCGACACCATCTTCCCCCTCAAGTGGATGTAAAAGATCCCACAGCCACTCTTTTTGAAGAGGAACAGGGAGATCTGCAGAATAATGTTTTGCCCTCTGCCACCATCATGGAAATCAGATTATCATGGTCACACTCACATTGCTGTCCGTGGGAGTTTGCTGTGCGCAAATTGAACAGCATCCCAAGGCAGCTGTTGTCATTTAAACTCTGTTCATAAAGCTAGTTGTTGACCATGGCAACCATCACTGCTGGTTGTAAACCCCATCTGGTTCTCATCGAGTCACTCTGTTCAGGGGCAATTAGAGATGGGCCATAAAGTGTTGGCCTCACCAGTGATGTCTCTGTCCCATGGCAAAACGAAGAGAGCCAATACTGGCTGCTGTATTCCCTATATTACAATACTGACCGTACTTCACAAAATGTCTCTTTTGTTAGGGAAAGGGGAGGAGGCAGGTGATGACCCAGTGGTATTATTGCTGGGCTGCTAATCCAGAGCCTCGAGAATTATATTAGAACCCAAGTTCACGGCAGATGGTGGAATTTGAATTTACTAACAAAGTTTTGGGATTAATTATCTATTGGTGATCCGATAACCATTGTTGATTATTGGAAAAAATGTCCATCAAGTTCACGAATATCCTTTAGGGAAGGAAATCTGCCATCCTTACCTAGTCTGGCCTACATGTGACTCCAGACCCACAGCAATGTGGTTGACTGTTAACTGCCTTCTGGGCAATAAGGGATAGGTAATAAATGCTGGGCCTAGCCAGAAATTCCCTCATCCTATGAATGAAAATGCAGATGTGAGGAATGTCAGATCAGCCATAATCAGAGTGGATATCAGAAAAGGATTGAGGAGCCAAACAGCCTACCCTTGTTCCTGTGCTCTTGCTAACTGTCGGGTACATTGGGACATCCAACTGTAGTTAAAGGGTTTCGTAAGGGCAAGTGTTGCTCTCTGTAGGGTTGACACATTACATGGAGTGAGCTGCGAATGCCGATGTGCTTTGTGATGCTGATGACCACACATGTGGACCACCTCGTCAGCCGAGTGCCTGGATAACGGCTGATTTTCTGGAACCCTGCACTGATTGCAAAACCACTTGTCAGATCCCAGACCCTGCATCCCTCCACCGTTGTGATCAATTCAGATCAAAGATCACAGATTGGCTTTTTGAACTCGTGGTCAATACAGTTTTTAATTCACCCCTGGGATGTGGGTGCCACTGTCTGGCCCAGTATTTATTGCCCGTCCCTAGTTCCCTTGAGAAGGTGTTAGCAAGCTGCCTTTTTGAACCGCTGCAGTTCATGTGCTGTGGGTTGACCCACAATGCCTTTAGGGAGGGAATTCTAGGATTTTGACCCAGTGACGCTGAAGGAACGGCGATATACCTCCAAGCCAGGATGGTGAACGGCTTGGAGGGGAACTTGCAGGGTGTGGTGTTCCCCTGTATCTGCTGCCCATGTCCTACTAGGTGGAAGTGGGCATGGGTTTGGAAGGTGCTGCCTAAGGAGCTTTGGTGAATTTCTGCAGGGCATCTTGTAGAAAGTGCATATTACTACTTCTGAGCATTGGTGGTGGAGGGAGTGGATGTTTGCAGATACTTTGTCCTGAATGTTGTCAAGCTCCTTGAGTGTTATTGGAGTTGCATCCACCTAGGGAAGTGGGGAGTATTCCATCACACTCCTGTCTTGTGTCTTGTTTGCGGTGGACTGGCATCAGGGTGTCAGCAGACTAAAGAAGTGTGCCCAGTGAAACCTTTTATGCCCTAACCTACAAAGCACATTCAGTAGTCAGCAGTGCCAACCAACAATAATTCCCTTTCGAAAGCTCAGATATAAACAGTTATGGAGCCAATTACAGTCCTATCACAATGTTGAATCTGTGTCTCTGACCTCCTGCTGTATGACCTCCGTTACTTCATGCAAATATTAGTCAAATAATACATTTCTTTGAGCACAGTGCTTTATGAACCCTGCAGAGTGCCAAGCAAGAGGCAACATTACCCGGACTCCCTAATGCTCGTGTTTATCATTCCTTATCCTTTCTGAAAGCAATAATCTATGAACAAAGAACATAAATAAAACTTTCTGCATCTTCAGCCCAAGTCTCCTATGAGAGAGTGAGAGAGAGAGATTTGTGCAGTCTCTTTTATGGCTTCAGTTTGTTCAGTTTTTGAGTCAAGTTGCTCTGGTCAAATCTGCTTTTCCAGCAAATCATTTGACCAATTCATCAAATTAATGCACGGATTATATTTCTTCCTACGATGACAAAGTGGAGGTAACCTAAAAGTGATGGTGAGGATTTTTTGAAGATTCCTTCATTTATTGCCTATCCCTAATTGCCCAGAGGGCAGCTAAGAGTCAACCACATTGATGTACGTCTGTTTTCTTATGAAGAAAACACTTGCATTTATTTGGTGCCATTCGTAATCTCAGGGCATCCCAAATGTTTAGAGCTAAGAGTTGCGTTACATAGAACATGGAACATAGAAAAATACAGCGCAGTACAGGCCCTTCGGCCCTCGATGTTGCGCAGACCGAAGCCTACCTAACCTACACTAGCCCAATAACCTCCATATGCTTATCCAATGCCCGCTTGAATGACCATAAAGAGGGAGAGTCCACCACTGATACTGGCAGGGCATTCCATGAACTCACAACCCGCTGAGTAAAGAATCTACCCCTAACATCTGTCCTATACCTTCCACCCCTTAATTTGAAGCTGTGTCCCCTAGTAACAGCTGACTCCATACGCGGAAAAAGGTTCTCACTGTCAACCCTATCTAAACACCTAATCATCTTGTACACCTCTATCAAATCTCCCCTAAACCTTCTTTGCTCCAATGAGAATAGCCCCAAGTGCCTCAGCCTTTCCTTATACGATCTTCCTACCATGCCAGGCAACATCCTGGTAAACCTCCTCTGCACCCGTTCCAGTGCCTCCACATCCTTCCTATAGTATGGCGATCAAAACTGCACACAATACTCCAGATGAGGCCGCACCAGAGTCTTATACAACTGCAACATGACCTCAGGACTTCGGAACTCAATTCCTCTACCAATAAAGCACAGTCCACCATATGCCTTCTTCTACCAAGGATTTTGTCTTGCACTCTTCTACCAATGCCAAAGGATTTTGTCTTGCACTCATTCGGGCAAGCACAAGAGTGCCAACTTTCAAGTAATCACAACTACTTGTGTTACAGGAGAAGAATGTGGATTGGTTGCCATGGAAAACACAACCATGGACCTTGAGAAGCCTGTAGTTTCCTGCTGTCTCCTCCATGGCAACCAATCAACGAACAAAGCATAAATAAATGAATAGACATAATCATTTGTGATTTGGCATACTTGCATTTGTGGTGATGAATGTGAGGCAATTAAGTTAAGCAACGTGTGTCTCTTTTCAGAAAGATTCAAGTTCTTTTCCACCAAACATTTGTTTTAAAGTCAGCTAAGCATTTCTGAATTATAGTTACTCTTGTAATGTAAGGAGAACAGCAGCCAATATGCACACATCAAACAACAATGTGATGAGTGACAACATAGAATATAGAACATAGAACAATACAGCACAGAACAGGCCCTTCGGCCCACGATGTTGTGCCGAACATTTGTCCTAGCTTAAGCACCTATCCATGTACCTATCCAATTGCCGCTTAAAGGTCACCAATGATTCTGACTCTGCCACTCCCACAGGCAGCGCATTCCATGCCCCCACCACTCTCTGGGTAAAGAACCTACTCCTGACATCTCCCCTATACCTTCCACCCTTCACCTTAAATTTATTACAAGGTAATATGTTTTGCAATGTTACTTGAGGAACAAATCTTGGCTCCGACTAGAACTCCTCTACTGAGTGGCCTCATGATTAGATTAGATTAGATTAGATTAGATTAGATTAGATGAGATTAGATTACTTACAGTGTGGAAACAGGCCCTTCGGCCCAACAAGTCCACACTGACCCGCCGAAGCGCAACCCACCCATACCCCTATATTTACCCCTTACCTAACACTACGGGCAATTTAGCATGGCCAATTCACCTGACCCGCACATCTTTGGACTGTGGGAGGAAACCGGAGCACCTGGACGAAACCCACGCAGACACGGGGAGAACGTGCAAACTCCACACTCTTTGCATCCTCCTTAGATGTGCAGTGGTCTTGGTTAAATGTTTCAGTTGAAAGTGGAGATCGCCAACAGTGCACCACAGCCTCAATACTGCATTAGTGTGGAAGCACTGTAAGGACAGACTGGAAAGACTGTGACGTTTTACCTTGGAGCGTACCAGGTTAAGGGGTGACCTTATAGAAGTTTAAAAGATCATGGGAAGGTATAGATAAGGAAAAGTGAAGGCATGGATAAGGTAAATAACAAAGTCTTTTCCTTAGAGTAGGGACGTCCAAACGTAGAGTGTGTAGGTTTAAGGTGAGAGGGGAAAAGTTTAGAAGGGATCTGGGTGGTAGCGTTTTCAGACAGAGGGTGGTGCGTGTATGTAATGAGCTGCCAGATGAAGAGGTAGAGGAGAGTATAGTTACAACATTTAAAAAGCATCTGGATGTGTAGATGAATAGGAAAGGATTAGAGGGATATGGGCCAAATGCAGAGGCAAATGGGACTGATTAAGTTTTGGAAAGTTAGGCAGCATGAGACCTGTCTCTGAGCTGTATGACTCGCTGAGTCGCTGGCCTTTGGAATGATTGACATCCAGAATGATGGCTGACAAATGAAATTTGCAGCAACTTGTGAACACCAAAGGCAGGCTGAGGTGAGGCTGCTTCCAGGATGCTGCTTCCACATTGGTAGCGACCGCCTTTGAACAATGCTGGCTGACCACATTATCGCGAAAACCTTCAATATTGCAGACATCAGGGCACTGTGTTCAGGATGCTAGGCTTGGCGTGGAACACCGTGGGGCTGTAGTGGAGACAGCAGGAGGTTGTGCCACTGTTGATGCTTCGTCTTGTTGCAAAACAAAAGTGTTGATGCCAATTGGGTCTCTTGCGAAGCAGCTTATCCAGAGGCTGCATGAACAGCCAGCTGCATAGGCACATCTGGGAAGGGATGGGCTGGAATGTTAAACTGTTACGTTATACAAATCACCAACAACAGTGATACTGACATAAAAACATGAGCAAGGTATGAATGTTGGGGATATTGAGTGATCTTTTTCAGCAGGTAGACTTTACCAAACATGGAATTCAGTGAAAGTAGACTTATGACAAGTATTCTGTCAATATAGTATTGCATGCTCACTTACTAATTGTCAGATAGTTATACTTCATTCCCAGGCTTTATCTTTGCTGTCAGCTCCAGGATTTTTATGACTAAATGAAGGTTCAGTGAATGTAATTAGTTGGTGCGTGCTTCTCTTGTCAAGGGAAGAAAATCAAACCGAAAATGAATTCTCTGAAGCAATTTAACCAATTAATGTCATTGTGAAGAAGTTGCGCAGGCTAAGTGTTTTGATGATAAAACTTGAGTCACCCTTAACTGGGAGAATCGTGGTCAGTGAGGATCTGAGAGGTCAGAAGGTATGATGTTCAGACAGTGTTACAATTGATCCGTTGGGATTGGGCGTGCTGGCTGATAGCTTTTCAATATGTAAAATCCATACATGAAATCCCTCTACCACCTTTCAATCCACTTTATTTGAAATGGGTTTAGCTCCTCCATTTAAATAATGGAGCAGGAAATCTCATATTCTCCTTGAACCTCAAGTTCACAAAGCTCCTCTGATGGGAAGTCGATTCCTCCACCCACTAGTTCACCGAAAGTCACTGTCACTTCACCCTGTTTGGTTCAACTCTTACATTCTGTTTATGATTGATGTTGTAATCTTCCTCACACCCATGTCACAATTCAGAAATACTTGATTGGTTATTAAGTGTTTTTGGGACTTCCTGAGGTTGTAAAAGATGCTATAAGTACAAGTTCTTTCTTTCCAACCTATTTTATTTGATCTTTCTCATTTGTTTTTATTCTCTTTCCCTCTCACTCACTCTCTTTTGCATTCTGTTTTTCACTCTCTCGCTCTTACATACACGCTCACAATCACTCATACACCATCTCTCAGACACTCTCTCAATCTCTAGCATCACTTGCTCCTTCACTCCCACTCTCCCTCTCTCACTTGCACTCTCTCTGTCACTCGCACAGTTTCATTTACTCTCTCTTATACAAACACACTCACTCTGTCTCTCATTCTCTTACACTCTTTACACAAACACTCAGTCTCTCTCTCTCTCACTTTCTTTCACAAACACATTCACTGTCTCACTCTCTGACACTCTGTCATTTCTACACACGCTCACTTTCTCCCAGTGATTCTCTCCATCATCTTTCTCTCCCCATTTGCTTTCTCATTCTGTCATGTTTCCTTCCTTCTTCCTTTCTGTCTTCCCCTATTTCCTTCTATGTTTGTTTGTTTCTTTCCTTCTCTCTTTCCTTCTTTTGTTCTCACCATTCCAACCTCGTGGGCTCTAACCTTGGACCTTCACCTCAATGCATGTGTTCCAAGGTAGTGTGCCAGTAGCCAACCACAAGCAATGGCCAACTCCTCCTCCTCCTGAGTCCATTGTTGCCAGGCTAATGCTTCCAAAAGTCTTTTGGCAGTGTTTGCCTGTGGATTAACCAGGAGAGGTCAATTCAATCAGAGATCTTGGAATCGTGGACTGTCCCTGTCGGATCCAGTCAATGGCTAGTCATTAATGGAACTGTGTCACATCTGGTGCTGCTGCCCATCATACAAGCTTCCTAGGGCACAGGGTTGGCACCTCGCCATGATCCACCTGATCATGGGTCTCAGTGCAGTAAGGTTCTGCTGGAAAGACTGAAGGAGTACAGGCATTGCGACACTCAGGCTGTGAGGAGTGATCTCCAAAGTACACGCCCGTCCAGTATCTCTGTGATGTGCTTGTTGACACTTTCCCAAAGACATCTGTTGGCATGTCATCCACTCTCTGCAGTGTGTGTGTGGCTTGGCTCAAAATTGCCCGTCAGTCAGCAAAACATGAAAGATAGTCACAACAATAGAAATATGAAATTAAATAAAACACAGAAAATTCTGGGTGACTCAGCAAGCTGTTGGCAGCATGTGTGGAGAGGGAGACTGAGTTAAGAAAGAAACACAGTATTGGTTCTCATGAAAGGTCAACTAGGTGAAAGTGAGGACTGCAGATGCTGAAGATCAGAGCTGAAAAATGTGTTGCTGGAAAAGCGCAGCAGGTCAGGCAGCATCCAAGGAACAGGAGAATCGACGTTTCGGGCATAAGCCTGAAGAAGGGCTTATGCCCGAAATGTCGATTCTCCTGCTCCTTGGATGCTGCCTGACCTGCTGTGCTTTTCCAGCAACACATTATTTGGGTCATGAAAGGTCACAGACCTGAAACCATAGCTCTTTCTCTCTCTGTCCTCCGATCTAGAAGTAAAAGCCAGTAGAATACCAACAACATAATCATGGTCAATTAGTGTCGAAGACTCACATGGTTCTCTGATGTTCCTTAGAGAAAGAAATCTGTTCTTTTCCAACTTGGCCTATATGTGACTCCAAACCTTTCTGTAGACTATCAATCCAGACACCCAGGTCATATTCTGAGGACCTGGGTTTGAATCCCACCATGGCAGATGGTGGAATTTGAATTCAATGAAAAAAGATTCTAACGATGGCCAAGAAACTTGCTGATTGTCAGGAAAAATCCATCTGGTCCATTGATGTCCTTTAGGGAAGGAAACTGCCATCCTTACCTACTCTGGCCTACATGTGACTCCAGACCCACAACAATGTGGTTGACTTTAACTGCCCTCTGGGCAATTAGGGAAGGGCAATAAATGCTGGCTTAGCCAGTGACACCCACATCACAGAACAGATGTGGGGAAAAAAGGAATATGTCATAATCTACTTACAGCAAACTTTGTCTTAACCAGCACTATTGATTTACCACTAAAAATTATATATCTCAAATACACAATCTGAGTATTCCTGCTGTATAAAATTAAAATAGTGATATATATACACTACGCATTACATATCTAATACTGTGTTTTTCCACTGGGATTTTAGGAGGTGTGTTGATGTTTCACCTTGGATTTTTTGAGGGGTGTTGATGTTTCAAAGCTTCTCTTGGTCACAGTATATTGCGGTTACATAGATTATAGTTTTATTTATAATTAGAATTAGTTTTATCGCCACATGTACTCAAATGGGTGCAGTGTAAAGTTTATAAGTCGCCACTTACAACGCCAGCTAAGGGACAAAGGCACCTAGGTACAGCTCCTTCAGTGACAAGATCTTAGAAAATTAGAGAAATTAAAAAGCCCAGCATTGCAGAAACAGAAGTTCAGAACAAAGGAGCCTTACAACCCAGACCACACTGACACCTAGCCTCCAGACTGCACTGGCCTTCCCCTCAAGATTCATAGGGCTGGGAGATCATTCTGAAACTGCCTCATTACAGAATAATACATACAGAAAATGGCTATTCAGCCCAGCTTTACCATTCCTGCTGTTTTAAAGAGGCTAGACATCAGTCGCACTACCCTGCTTCCTCCTCGCGGTCATAGAGACATAGAGATGTACAGCATGGAATCAGACTCTTCAGTCCAACTTGTCCATGCCGACCAGATATTCTAAATTAATCTAGACCCATTTGCCAGTATTTAGTCCACATCCTTCTAAACACTTCCTATTCATGTACCCACCCAGATGCCTTTGAAATGTTGTAATTATACCAGCCTCCACCATTTCCTCTGGCAGCTCATTCCACACATGCCACCCTCTGTGTGAAAGAAGTTGTCGCTTAGGTCCCTTTCCCGTCTCATCTTAAACCTAGTTTTGGACTCTCCCACCCTGGGAAAAGACCTTGGCTGTTCACCATCTCCATGCCCCTCATGATTTTATAAACCTCTATAAGGTCACTCCTCAGCCTCCGATGCTCCAGGGAGAACAGCCCCAGTATATTCAGTCCCTGTCTGCAGCCCAAACCCTCCAATTCTGGCAACATCCTTGTAAAGCTTTTCTGCACCCTTTCAAGTCTAACAACATCATTCCTTTTGCAGGGAGACCAGAACTGAACACTGTGTTCCAAAACTGGCCTAACCAATGTCCTGTACAGCCATTGCATGACCTTTCAACTCCTATACTCAATGCATTAACCAATAAAGGCATGCATACCAAATACTTTCACTATCTTACAAATCCTCTTTTAAAGAATTAATCTAATTTCCTCTGCGTAAATTATTATCAAACCTGTTTCTACCGTCCTATCAGACAATGCATTCCAAAACAACATAGCTCACTACATAAAAACACTTTGCCTTATCTCCATCTGGTTCCCACCTTTAAACCTGTGTCTTTTGTTCACCTCTGTCAGCAGGAATAGTTCCTCCCTATCTGCGCAATTGATCAAATTTTTGTTCTGGCAAGTCGCTGTTGAATGGTACGTGGCTGCATACAGTTTTCGGACGAGTGTATTATGACTTGTTAACTTTCGGCTCGAATCTGCTGTCCTCTTCTCAGATCTGCGGCTCACCAGTCAGTATCTTGCTCACAAATTCCATCGGCCACAAAAAGAGAGTGTTCCCTGCCCTGCGTGATGTGTACATTCAAACACATGCTGTGCAGCTGGAGGCATGCCTGGTTTCCCCTCCCTTCATCAAGGCCACTTCTTTGCAAATGCCAGTTGCCAAGATTAGCTAACCCAGTGCAGACTTATGTCTGACTTACAAATGTGGCAAAAGATTCAGCAATGAGCTCCCTTTGAGGCTACAAGATTAAATGAAAAGATAACGACTACAAGCAGAATTCACTGCTCCAGTAAAACCTACAATTTCTTAAAGGTGTTTGCCAAAAACAATCCTAATTGAAGTCCCGATATAGCTTCCCTCACATATAAATAATTCCTTCCCTAAGGGCATTGTGGGTCAACCCACAGCACATGGACTGCAGCGGTTCAAGAAGACAGCTCACCCGCACCTTCTCAAGGGGCAATTAGGAACGGGCAACAAATGCTGGCCCAAACAGCAACGCCCATGTCCCACTAACGAATAGCAAAAAGATTGTATCGGTGCAGATAGGCCATTCGGTCTATTATGTGTATACCAGCTCCCAAAAAAACGAGCAATTCAGCTGGTGCCAATCTTCCACCTTCTTGATGTAACCCCGTACAATTTTTCCTTTCTAGAAAGCTGTCCAGCGTGAATGCCTCGAATGAATTTGCTTCCACAACACTCTCAAAGACTGCTGTCCAGATTTGAACTGTTGGACATGGGCATAAAAGAGGTTTAGTATTTGGTGGAGTGCAACAAGTATTGGGATGTTCAGAGTGTAAAAGCAACCTGTGAGGGACCAGGGCTTTTTATCCAAATAACAGGCGCTGTGGCAATGCAGGTCATATTAATGCAGTCCCTAAGTAGTCACAGCAGTGCAGTAAACCTCATGTTATGTTGGCCAGAAAGACGGATATTACAATGGAAACCGGACCAGTTCAGTCTTGAGGGAAGCCATACACAATACTGAACACCCTCTGCATGATAACCTTCACCCCTGCTTCATTTACCTACCACTGTAAATTGGTGCTCTTTCATTGTCAATGATTTCATGGGTGGAAATGTTTTCTCCCTCTCCACTCTGTCCAGCCACTTTCAGGTCTCATCTCAGCCTCTTTTCTCTGAGGGAAACAGTCCCATATTCTCCAAGCTGTCTTCAAAACTGAAGCTCCTCCTCCCTGGAACCATTCTCCAATACTTCCACACCAAAGTAGGCTAATTAGTAAAGTTAGGCCACATGGGGTTCGGGTTGAGCTTGCCAATTGGATACATGATTGGCTTAATGGCAGGAGACAGAGACTAATGGTGGAGGTTTGATTTTCTGACTGGAGGCCTGGGACCAAAGCTGCTCCACATGGATTGATTCTGTTTTTCATTTATGTAAATGATTTGGATGAGGATATACATAGTCAATAAATCTGCAGATGAAAATTGGTGGTATAGTGGACCAAAAGAAGGCTTTCTAAGATTACAAAGGGATCTTGATCAAATAAGTCACTGGGCTGAACAGATGGGGTTCAATCTAGATAAATGCACGTTTAAGTACAACAAACGAAGGGTAGGGCTAATACAATAAATGGCAGGCAAAAGTGAGGACTGCAGATGCTGGAGATCAGAGTTGAGAATGTGATGCTGGAAAAGCACAGCAGGTCAGGCAGCATCGGAGGAGCAGGAAGATTGACGTTTCGGGCAAAAGTCCTTCATCATCCCACCATCCGAGAAAAAAGGCTGTCACTGTCTGCCCTATCTAACCCTCTGATCATCTTATATGTCTCAAACAAGTCACCCCTCAACCTTCTTCTCTCTAACAAAAACAGCCTCAAGTGCCTCGGTGTTTCCTCATAAGACCTTCCCTCCATACCAAGCAACATTTTTAGTGAGGATCTTTGGCAAGGTTGCAGAGGAAGTTCACCAGGACGTTGCCTCATATGGAGAGTGCTAGCTATGAAGAGAGGTTGAGTAGATTTGGATTATTTTCGTTGGAAAGACAGAGGTTGGGGGGGGGGGGGGGACCTGATTGAGGTCTACACAATCATGAGAGGTATAGACAGAGTTGAACAGCAAGAAGTTGGAGAATTAATGACTAGGGTTCACGGGTTCAAATTGAGAGGGGGGAGGTTTAGCAGAGATACGCGTGAAAAGTTCTTGGTAGGTGTTGGAACGTGGCAGAGGCAGGCATGATAGCATCATTTAAGGTGCATCTAGACAGATACATGAATGGGCAGGGCGCAGAGGGACAGACCCTTAGAAAGTAGGCGACAGGTTGAGAGAGAGGATCTGGATTGGTGCAGACTTGGAGGGCTGAAGGACCTGTTCCTGTGCTGTAATTTTCTTTATTCTTTGACATTGTTTATTGCCCATCCCTAATTGCTGAGAGGACAGTTAGGAGTCAGCCACATTGCTGTGGGTCTGGAGTCACGTCTCCAATGTCTCAAACCCATTTCCAAGACAGAAGAAACCAGTCAAACCAACAAATGATACATATCAGCGTAACACCTCTTCAAACTGGAGCTCCAGTCTGACCAGTATGCTAGTTTCCCAGGATTACTGGTTTTTTAAAAATGGTTTTTCTCTCTGGTTTGCAAATTGGGAGATTGTAAGGATTGCTGGGCATGAAGGGAATGGCTTTTAAGGAACATTTACATGAAACCTATCGGGTTATAGAGAAGCTGCTTCGTTGTATCTCCGATGCCTTCAAGTAAGTGAATCCAGTATCAGAAGTGAAGCATAGTTGGCCCATTGTACCCTGCACTCAAAACTGGCCCTTCACACCTCATTTCCAAATTCCATCTGGTGGAATGTGAATAATTGTTTTATAAAAAGAAAGAAACAATGGAGACAATAACATGCAAGCGATGGAGAGCATGTAGGAGAGAGGTGCTGGGTATTGATAGTCATTTAACAAGCCAGTACAGGCATGATTGGCCGAATGGCCACATTTTCTGTGCTGTAACAATTCTAGATGATTCTGTGAAGGGTACAGAGAAACCTTTAGACAATCCCTCTGCATTTTACACTCCAAGAACTACTTATAGAATCTTTATAGAATATAGGACAGTACAGGCCCTTCAGCCCTCAATGTTATGCTGGCCTTTTATCCTACTCTAAGATCAGACTAACTACGTAGCTTTCATTGAACTATCTTCCATGTGCCCCATCCAAGAATCACTGAAATGTCCTGAATGTGTCTGACTTTACTATCACTGCTGGCGGTAGGTTCCATGCACCCACCCACTGGTGATTTAAGATGAGAGACAGAAGGCTTAGAGGGAGATGTGAGGAAAATGGTTTTCACCCAGAGGGCTGTAGGCATCCAAAACTCGCTGCCCGTAAGCCTGGTAGAGGCAGAACCATCCCCAACATCCGAGAACCATTGAGAGGTGCACCCGTAATACCAAAGCATACTGCTGAAGTTTACAGTAGGAAACACAACGCATAACAAGAAAATCCCAAAGAATGCGGATGTTGGAATTCAGAAACAAAAAAATAACAGAAACTCAGCAGGTCTGGCAGCATCTGTGGAGAGAGAAAACAGAGCTAACGTTTCTGGTCCAGTGAATCTTAGAATCCCGAGAGTGTGGAAACAGGCCCTTCAGCCCAACGAGTCCACAGTAACCCTCCGAAGATTATCCCACCCAAACCCAATCTTCATTACTCTACATTTAGCCCTGATTAATGCTCCTAACCTATACAACCCAAAACACAATGGGCAATTTAGCATGGCTAACTCACCTAACCTTCATATCTTTGGACAGTGGGAGGAAACCAGAATGCCTGGAGGAAACCCACGCAGACACGGGGAGAATGTGCAAACTCCACACAGACAATTACCTGAGGCTGGAATTGAACCGGGGTCCTTGGTGTTGTGAGCCACCATGCCACCCCAAGTGACCAAAAAGTGATCCTTCTTCAGAACACAGCAGATGCAGAGCAAGATTCCACAACAATCATGATCAGAGATTCTACTTGTGGATGTCGACCAGGGGTTTAGTAGTGACAAGACCACCAGGGTCAGAGTTCCCTTCTCCTGCAGAATAATCCCCTTATTTCAGGAAAGATGGAGTGGCATTGAGGCAGTTCCGAGGAGATTCACGGGATTGATCCCAGAGATGAGGGGTTTGTTATATGAAGAGAAATTGAACAGTTTAGGCCTATACTTTCTGGAATTAAGAAGAATGAGGGAAGATCAAACTCAGGTGTTCAAGATCATAAAAGGTGTGGATAAAATGGTCATGCAATGGATGCTTCCTCTTGTAGGGCATTCTGGGATGAGGTCATAGCCTCAAGAGAAGGGGTAGCAAATTTAAAACAGAGTTGAGGAGAAACTACTTCTCCCAAAGGGTTGTGAATCTGTGGAATTTTGTTTCCCCAAAATGCAGTGGATGCTGGGACAGTGAGTAAATTTAAGGGGGAGTTAGACAAATTTTTAACTGGTAATTAGTTGAAAGGGAGAAGGCAGGAAAATATGGGTGAGGAGCATATCAGCCATGATTGAATGGCAGAGCAGACTCGATGGGCCGAATGGCCTAATTCTGCCCCCATATTTCACGAACTATGGAGTCTTTCATATCTCCAGAGAGGGAAAATGGGGCCTGGTTTTAATATCAAGGCCGAAAGGCGTCCCTTTCTGACAGCGGGCTGTACCCACAGCGCAACACTTGGCTTGTTGACCCTCTCCAATTGTTATCCAGTACCAACGCTTCCTGTAGAATAAAGGCTGAAGTCACATGAGTCACCTGGTTATAGTCCAACAGGTTTATTTGGAAGCACTAGCTTTCGGAGCGCTGCTCCTTCCTCAGGTAGTTGTACACCTGATGACGGAACAGCGCTCCGAAAGCTAGTGCTTCCAAATGAACCTGTTGGACTATAACCTGGTGTTGTGTGATTTTTAAACAGGTTGATTTGAAATCACAAGCTTTCAGACCATGGCCCCTGACAAACCTGTTGGACGAGAACCTGCTATCGTGTGAGTTATGACTTTGTCCATCCCAGTCCAACACTGGCACCTCTACATCTTTTGGAATGAGACAGGAGAAGCCGCACTCTATATCTATCGCTGCGTAATCCCCGTGGGTGTGAAGGCCCACCAATCACAGGGGAGATTGCTGGCGAAGCAGAGAGTTGATGGCCCTGATACAGACCTCAATTTTCCCAACATGCCTGAAACTATTTACACTTCCAAAACGGCAGCGCTCTACTGAGCAAGACCAGGGATCATTGGAGAAGTTGAACAGTTCCAGGTTTGATGTTAATGGAAAATAGTTTGCATGCTAATGAAACCTACCTCATGTTCACGTACCAACGCACTAAGTAATGGTGGGCTATTTGCAAACTAAGCAGACCGTTCTCTGCTGTTTTCATATTGTTAAATGAGGTGAACGCTTTCTATGTTCTGCTGATAAGGTAGCTCAGGGGGAAAGATGTTTGGATTAAAGGGTGGAATTATTAGCATGTGTTTTACATTCGTTTTCTGCTCTGATGAGGTTTCAGCTAATTCTCAGTCAGAAGTTTGGTTGGTTGGAAATTTTAAATTGACTTTGCATGCCTGTTTTCTCCTCAGTTGTTCTATAGCTGCAGGCGGTGGGGGAGTCGGCTGAAAGAGTAGGCAGACTTAACCCTTCAAGAACCCAGTGTGTGCCGTGAGGTGAACTCTATGAGACCATGAGACATAGGAGCAGAAGTTAGTCCATTCAGCCCATCAAGTCTTCTCCATCATTCAGTCATCGCTAATAAGTTTCTCAACCCCATCCTCCTGCTTTCTCCCTGTAACCCTTAATCCCCTGGATACTCAAGAACCTATCTATCTCAGTCTTAAATGTACTCAATGACCTGGCCTCCACAGCCTTCCATAGCAATGAATTTCATAGATTCACCACTCTCTGGCTGATGAAGTTTCTCATTAAGTCCATTCTAAAAGGTCTTCCTTTTACTCGGGTGTGTGTGTGTGTGTGTGTGTGTGTGTGTGCACGTGGAGGGGAGGAGGAGTGTCGGGTGTCTGTGTGTATTGTGTGTCATGGTAAGTGGAGGATGGGGGTGCCTGTGTGTATGGGGTTTGGAGTGTGGGGGTGTCTGTGTGTATGGGGGTTGGATTGTGGGGGTGTCTGTGTGTATGGGGGTTGGATTGTGGGGGTGTCTGTGTGTATGGGGGTTGGAGTGTAGAGGTGTCAATGTGTATGGGGGTTGGAGTGTGGGGGTGTCTGTATGGGGGTTGGAGTATGGGGGTGTCTGTATGGGGGTTGGAGTGTGGGGGTGTCTGTATGTATGGGGGTTGGAGTGTAGAGGTGTCAATGTGTATGGGGGTTGGAGTGTGGGGGTGTCAATGTGTATGGGGGTTGGAGAGTGGGGGTGTCTGTGTGTATGGGGGTTGGAGTGTGGGGGTGTCTGTGTGTATGGGGGTTGGAGTGTGGGGGTGTCTGTATGTATGGGGGTTGGAGTGTGGGGGTGTCTGTGTGTATGGGGGTTGGAGTGTAGAGGTGTCAATGTGTATGGGGGTTGGAGAGTGGGGGTGTCTGTGTGTATGGGGGTTGGAGTGTAGAGGTGTCAATGTGTATGGGGGTTGGAGAGTGGGGGTGTCTGTGTGTATGGGGGTTGGAGTGTGGGGGTGTCTGTATGGGGGTTGGAGTATGGGGGTGTCTGTGTGTATGGGGGTTGGAGTGTGGGGGTGTCTGTGTATATGGGGGTTGGAGTGTAGAGGTGTCAATGTGTATGGGGGTTGGAGAGTGGGGGTGTCTGTGTGTATGGGGGTTGGAGTGTGGGGGTGTCTGTGTATATGGGGGTTGGAGTGTGGGGGTGTCTGTGTGTATGGGGGTTGGAGAGTGGGGGTGTCTGTGTGTATGGGGGTTGGAGTGTGGGGGTGGCTGTATGGGGGTTGGAGTATGGGGGTGTCTGTGTGTATGGGGGTTGGAGTGTGGGGGTGTCTGTGTATATGGGGGTTGGAGTGTGGGGGTGTTTGTGTGTATGGGGGTTGGAGAGTGGGGGTGTCTGTGTGTATGGGGGTTGGAGTGTGGGGGTGTCTGTATGTATGGGGGTTGGAGTGTGGGGGTGTCTGTATGTATGGGGGTTGGAGAGTGGGGGTGTCTATGTGTATGGGGGTTGGAGTGTGGGGGTGTCTGTATGTATGGGGGTTGGAGAGTGGGGGTGTCTGTATGTATGGGGGTTGGAGAGTGGGGGTGTCTATGTGTATGGGGGTTGGAGTGTGGGGGTGTCAATGTGTATGGGGGTTGGAGTGTGGGGGTGTCTGTGTATATGGGGGTTGGAGAGTGGGGGTGTCTGTGTGTATGGGGGTTGAAGAGTGGGGGTGTCTGTGTATATGGGGGTTGGAGTGTGGGGGTGTCTGTGTATATGGTGGTTGGAGTGTGGGGGTGTCTGGTGTGAGGGGATGGTGGAGTGTGAATGTGTCTGTGGGGTGCAGTGGAGTGTAGAGGTGTCTGTGTATCTGAGTGCAGCATCTGAAAGATCTGGTGGTTATGAGGTCAAAATCCCATCATTGGTAAACTACCCGATGTAGCATTGGCACTATGGAAATATTTTACCCAGGATTAGTGGTACTTTACTGATATTCTGCTTTGAAGGAGATCTGTTGTCTGTCCCCTTCTGGTCCCAATGTGGCTCTGGCATTAAACAAATGGGTGGCATTTAAATTCCTTGCGATGCTGACTGAGGGACCATTTCACAGTGGAGTACCCACCTGGAGACCCAAGGGATGCCAGGGTTGTCCTGAGATCAAATTCAAAAACAAAATTGCTTTTGAAAAGGAAAATCCGCCCTGTTATCTCTTGTTAAGTATGTTTAACATGTGAATCAAATAGTCTGCCACCAGCTCCCGACGCAGCACCAGGTTTAAATCATACTCTGGATTATGATAACTTTAATCAATTATAAAACTGCTCATTTGTAGCCACACTTAGAATAAATACTTGTGCTTCTTCAGGTCACTACCCCCATGTATCTTATCGAAACTGCTTTTTGTAACTCCCCCAGTGCTATGGTAGGGGCAGATATTTGTTAAGGGAGGGGGCGTTGGTTGTTTAACGGGATAATGTACTGGCTGTCCATCTGTTTGTTAGTGTATTTGACACTCGAGTGGTTTTCAAACGCTTCGTTGGATTTTAATCAGGCTTTGGCATTATCCTTTCTTCAGCACACCAGGGGCAGGTTCAGAACTAGTCACATGGCGAGTGACCTACGTCAGGAATCACCTCCCTCATCACCCCACTGTCCTCTCCCTGTTGCCTTGCAAGTGATATTAACATGTCCTCAGCACGCCCCTGTCCTCTCCCCTTCGCTGCCTGTCTCCCTATCCTCCTCAGAGTTTTTTTAACATTAGCTAAGTCTTCGTTCATCCACCAGCACCGCTCGATCAATTCCACCTCTCTCTCGGTAAAAACAATGACTGCAGATGGTGGAAGCCAGATTCTGGATCAGTGGTGCTGGAAGAGCACAGCAGTTCAGGCAATATCCAACGAGCAGCAAAATCGACATTTCGAGCAAAAGCCCTTCATCAGGAATGGCTTTTGCCCGAAACATCGATTTCGCTGCTCGTTGGATGCTGCCTGAACTGCTGTGCTCTTCCAGCACCACTGACCCAGAATCCACCTCTCTCTAGCTGATGTCTAACCCTCCCTACTTAGATGCAATACCTTGGACCAATGGACTGTGTGTCAGATACAGAAAGAACAGCTTCCTCCACGCTCTGAATGGACTTCTCAAATTTAATGTTGATCTCCCTTTTTGTACACCTTCTTTGCAGCTATAACTTTGCGTTCCTCGCTCTGTTCAATCATCCTCTGATCTTTGTGGCGCAAGGTCTGCCTGTACTGCACACAAAACAAAACATTTCACTGTACCTCGGCACACGTAACAATATTAAATCAAATTAAAAGTTGCAATTTGTTACAGGGTGAAATCTTCAACACTCCGTGAATCTCTTGAAATTCCAGGGCTGTGATGGAACCTGTGCATTGTTTTATCAGTTTAGTGACTTTCACCAGTCTGTGCTTTCTTTGTCAATGCCGGCCTCTCCTTAATGTTCACACTTCCCTTCTCCACCATGGAGACACCTCAATGCTGGCATTGTTTACTGAAGCAGTGAGTGTGTAGCCTTCAAGGCATTGCGCAAAGTTTAAAAATGACGTTTTCCTCTCTCTTTAAACTGCTAATTTGTCACCTCATTGCATTATGAACGCAACTTGTCAGTTAGTGAGAGATTTCTGCTGTGTAAAGTATATGAGAGAACAAGAGTTGCATTCCTCTAGCGCCGTTCAGGATGACCTCGAATACTTTGTAGTCAGTCACGTGTTTTCAACAATGCAGCTGTAACTGTTGCAAACTAAATAAAAAGCAAAAGAACTGCGGATGCTGTAAATCAAAAGCAGAAACAGAAATTGCAGGACAAGCTCAGCAGGTCTGGAGGCATCTGTGAAGAGAAATCAGTGTTAATGTTTCGGGTCTGGTGACCCTTCCTCAGAACTGAGAGGTGTCTGTTTTTGTCACGGTTAATATGCCGGCTAATGTGGCAGCCCATGTGCACGGTGAGCTCCCGTGAACATCAACTTGAAAAAAGTGAGGACTGCAGATGGTGGAGTCCAGCGTCAAGAGTGTGGTACTGGAAAAGCACAGCAGGTCAGGCAGCATCCGAGGAGCAGGAGAATTGACGTTTCAGGCAAAAGCCCTTCATGAAGGGTTTATGCCTGAAACTTAAATTCCCTGCTCCTCAGATGCTGCCTGACCTGCTGTGCTTTTCCAGCACTATATTCTGAACATTAATTTGGTAATGATCAGACACTCTGACTTATTGGTGTTGGCTGAGGGATAAATATGAGGCCGGACACTTTTAGTTAGTACTTTGGCATCTTTTACATCTACCGGTGAAGGTGGATGGGAACTCAACTGAATGCATTTTCCAGACAAAAGCCCCTGTGACAGTGCAGCACTCCCGCAGTCCTGCATTATGCACTAACCTCGATTTCACGCCCAGGACTCTGAAATGGGACTTGAATCTCCAATATTATGATTGGACAGATGTGGCACTGCCCACTGAGATGACAGCAGAGCTGATTCCTGGGATAGCAGGACTGAAGTGTGAAGAGAGACTGAATCAGTTCGGAATGTATTCACTGGAAGTTAGAAGAATCAGGAGTGATCTAGTAGAATTCTATAAAATTCTCACAGGCTGAGACAGGGCGAACGCACAAAGGATATTCGTGATAACCAGGGAGCTTAGAACCAAGGGTTAAAGTCTAAGGATATGGGGCAGGCCATTTAGGACTGCGATGTGGAGAAATGTCTTTGCCCAGAGAGTGGGGAACCTGTGGAATTCTCTGCCACAGAAAATGGTTGAGGACAAAACATTAGATGTTTTCAAGAAGTAGGAGAAAATGGGAACAGACTCAATGAGTTGGATGATCAGTCATGATCTTATTGATGGCGGAGCAGGCTTGAGGGGCCGAATGGCCTACCCCTGCTCCCAGTCTCTATGACACCGAAGAGATTTCACAAACAGAGATCGCTCATCCCAGTGACCAGTGCTTGCGTGGTAGGAAGAAGCCCGGGTTTCTTCCCCTGTGGTCTTCATCTTGGCTGCAGTCTTGTTGGGTCACTACTGTGTATGGTTAAGTTACTTTCAACTTTGTAGACCATCAGGCTGCTCTCTTACTAGAGACTGGTGGTGCTTTAATGTCTGAGGGTCACCACATCTCAGGTGAGGGGAGAGTTTGAGAAGGAGAGCCCTTTCTAAAGCAACCTCAGTTAGATTAGATTACCTACAGTGTGGAAACAGACCTTTCAGCCCAACCATTCCACACTCACCCTCCAAAGGGTAACCCATCCAGACGCATTTCCCTCTGACTAATGCACCTAGCACTATGGGCAATCTAGCAATTCACCTGACCTGTACACCTTTGGACTGTGGGAGGAAACCCACACAGACACAGGGAGAATGTGCAAACTCCACACAGACAGTCACCCGAGGCTGGAATCAAACCTGAGACCCTGGTGCTGTGACACCAGTGTACATTATTAGCATTACTGTTTAGAAGAATGAGGGGGGGAAATATCATAGAAATCCATAAAATTCTGAAGGGCAAGGCAGGGTGAAACTCAGAAAGGAAGTTCCTCAAACCAACGCAAACCAGCCACCGAGCTAACAGAGGCCTTATCCTCTATAATTCTATGACGAACCAGTCCCAATTTCTGGCAGGTGCTGTTTTTGGCTTTGCTGAGGTGAATAAAAATGTTGGGTTAGATTTGTTGTCAGAGCAAAATTAGATTACTCATCTTTTTTTTATTTTCTGATTCTTCATTTTGATTCTAAAAATGGATTGACGATCATTAGCTAAAAGTGTAGTGAGGGGGACTAATTTTCTGCTCGTTAATTCATGCGACAATACGCTGTAAAAAATGTCAATAACAATTTGAGTTCATTAACGCTTTACAATATATTTTCTCTTTAAAAATGCAAGCATTATGCACACTCCCCCCCAAAAGTGAAGAGTCAGCTTGTGAATTCTGTACATATATTATGTAGAATATAAATATAGACCTTTGGGAGCTTTTATTATTTTATGGAAAAAAATGTCTCCCTGTTATACAAACAGACAGAAACAGCACAATTTAAAATAGATCCGTGTGTTCAAGGACAAAATCATTTGATAACAAGGAGATTTATTATTTACAGTGCAGGCTCAATAAGCTGAAAGTCTTCTTCTGTACTATATGACTCTGTTTTATGTATATTTATATATTATATATACTGTATGTATATAATATTGAGAGTGGTGGTTAATGGGAAATGTTCATCCTGGAGGTCAGTGGTGTACGGCAAGGATCTGTTTTAGGTCCACTGCTGTTTGTCATTATTACAAACAAGCTGGAAGAGGGTGTAGAAAGATGGGTTAGTAAATTTGTGGACAACACTAAGGTCAGTACAGTTGTTGATAGTGCCGAAGGATGTTATAGGTTACAGAGGCACCTAGATAAGCTGCAGAGCTGGTTTCCATCCTGTCTGACTCTATGATTCCCCTCAACTGAGTTCTGAGGAAGCACACCCAAAACGTTAACTCTGATTTCGCTTCACAGATGCTGCCAGACCTGCTGAGCTTTTCTTGCAATCTCTGCGTGTGTTTCTAAATTTGACCCACCTGCCTGCTCCTCGCCCATATCCCTCCAAAACCTTTCCTATTCATGAACTTATTGAGATGTCTTTTAAATGTTGTAACTGTAGCTGTATCCATTCCACACACGAATCACTCTCTGTGTAAAACAATTGCACCCCCAGTCCTTTTTAAATTTTTCTTCTCTCACATTAAAAATTTGCACCTGGGTTTTGAACTCCCCATCCTGGGGAAAAGACCCTTGTCATTCACCTCATCCGTGCCCTTCATTATTTTAAAAACCTCAGTAAGGTCACCCCTCAGGTAAAAAATGAGGTCTGCAGATGCTGGAGATCACAGCTGCAAATGTGTTGCTGGTCAAAGCACAGCAGGCCAGGCAGCATCTCAGGAATAGAGAATTCGACGTTTCGAGCATAAGCCCTTCAGGTCACCCCTCAACCTTCTCCATTCAGTGGAAAAAGCCCCAGTCTCAAACCCTCCAGGCCACATCCTATTTAATTTTTAAATCGTTAGTTGTTTTTCATTTTTCTCATGGCATTGTTTGGGCTATTGTTATTTTCTTGCCCTGGCGTACTGTGTTAGCCTTTCTGTGTTCAGATGTGTGAGTGATAACTCTGAGCTGTGTTTGCATTCCCTATTTCCACGTCCTTTTCCTCCCTTGAACCCGCATCTCATTTCAAATTGGCCAAGTGACGGGCAGTGCATTCACCACTCTGCTGTCACAGCACAGCTCACTGCCTTGCGCTGTCTCACGCTTCTGTGGAGCTGTTTGAGATTTTAAGCTGTCTCAATGAGGTTTCTTGGGTCTGAGAGCTGCAGGTTTGATCAAAATAAAAACACTGCGTCGCCCCCAACCATGCAAACGAGTATCAAAAGCGAATGTTCGAGTGATTCCCCGTCTGATTCACTCAAACAAATAGAAGGCAGACAGCAATTTTTCTGTTTCTTAAAAACTACAACAGGAAAGGGAAATGTTCTGATGAATTGGAGAATTGAAACAACTTTCTTGAGTTGTCTTAATTTGTCATCTCTGCCTATTAAGAGTGTCACAAAAATATTTGCAGCCAATTAAGGTTGTTAAGTGCTGAATCTTGTGAGCTCTGATATATTTACAAGAAGATGCACGCTTCACAAAGTGCTTCTCTCCCGACATGTTTCCAAGTATTTCACATCAGGGCTTTAAGATGCATGAGTGTAGTAGTCCTTGTGTGAATAGCAAGATCCCATAAATTGCCATCAGTAGAATGATCTGGCACAAAGGATGATTTTTTTTTGGTGTCGGGTGAACTCTCTAAGTGGGATACAATGGCCCTTCCCATTGACGGGACTTGGTGGTGGGTTGGGGTGGCATTTAATTGGGCGGGAGTCTGGCATGTTGGAACACAGCCACTTTCCAGCCTGATACCTTCGGGGGGGGTGTTGCTGAGGTATAATACGGTCTTTTTGCCCCACTGCTAATGGAGGCCCAGCGGAGCACAATGAATAACCCACATAAGAGGCCCATCCTGTTAGTGTTGGTACTCACCCAGCAGCATGCGAGGACTGTGCAGTGTTGTGAGCTGCAGCTGGTGACTGGGCATATCTCTCAATGTATACTGGTCAAAGGACCTAACATCGGGAAGATGGGGGTCCTGCTGAAAGCAGCACCCCTCCTCTAGGTGTTGACCTTCCCTCCCAGTGTTGTACCTACACATTGCATTTAACCACTATTGGAATATTGTGTGCAATTCTGGTCTCCCTGCTATAAGAAGGACGTTGTGAAGCTTGAAAGGATTCAGAAATGATTTACAAGGACATTGCCAGAGTTGGAGCATTTGAGCAATAGGGAGAGGCCAAGTAGGCTGGGGCTGTTTTCCCTGGAGTGTCAGAGGCTGAGGAGTGACCTTATAGAGGTTTATAAAATCATGGGGGTGCATGGATAAGATAAATAGACAAAGTCTTTGTCTGAGGCTTGGGAAGTCGAGAACTAGAGGGCATAGGTTTAAGGTGAGAGGAGATCAATTTAAAAAGGACTTAAGGGGCAACCTTTTTACGTAGAGGATGATGCATGCATGGAATGAGCTGCCAGAGGAAGTGGTGGAGGGCTGGTACAGTTACAGCATTTAAAAGGCATATGCATGGCTACATGAGTAGGAAGAGTTTAGTGATGTGGGCCAATTGTTGGCAAATGGGACAAGATTTATTTAGGACATCTGGTTGGCACGGATGAGTTGGACCAAAGGGTCTGATGCCATGCTGTACATCTCAATGACTCTAAGAAATTTCACCTTCAATGACTGAATGTGCTGTGTGCGGCCAATAATGTGACTGCCTGCTACTTTATCTGCTTTGAGAAATCAGTTGATTTGCTGTAATGCCTGCTTCATTGGTTACAATGTCTTTTACTGCGTTAAGTGAATGGGGTTAATCAGTCTGTGAGGTGAGATTATTAGTCCATTATCATCAACATGATCCACACCTTTGCTCCCCTGTGCCTCAGGTGGGTAACACTACTGGACTCCAGTACCACCGAGAGACAATTGGGACGAATGTTGTTAGTGAGTCCTTACCCTCCCTGGGCTCTTTTATTCTGGGGGAGGCCCAGCACAGTTCACTCAAGGAACTTTGCAAAATTAAGCAACATGGGGCACTGGCCAGTTTATGAGACCCCCTCCACCCTTAATGAGTCCATTTCTTTAAGTTGTGAATTGTAGTCTCTCCTGTCTGCCTTTTAGTTCAGTCTCTGGAAGCTAGCTCTCTCCTTCACTGAACAGTGAGCTGAGTTTAGATACACAGGTGAAGGAGGAGAGATGGAGCCCTTGGTGTATTGGCGTGGTGGCTGAATCTGCTAGCTCTGATTGGTAGAACCCCTGGGTTTTCTGTGCTTTGGCAATGTGTTCATGGTTCCATCTCTGTGCAGACTGATGCCAGCAGCGTGGGTCGAATTCTTGCACTGGCTGGGGTTACCTCCTTCTCAACATCTCCCCCCTCGCCTGATGTGTGGTGACCCTCTGGTTAAAGTACCATCTGTCTCTCCCATGGTCCCAGGGTCTGGTAGGACTGTGGCGACTTTCCCTTTTACTTCCTGTGAAATTCGCAGAGTTTTCCAGGGGGAGTGAATGTGAGAAGGTTTCACACCAGTCCATTGTGTCCCACGGTTCATTGTCAATGAGTGGGAGAAGGGCTCTCATTCTCCCATGTATTTAATGACTGGCCCAAGAGCTCTCTAAATTCCTTGGCTAACAAGACCATCGCCAACACTCTAACTTTACCATGACTTTGCAAAAGCTTTATGACAACACTGCTGTGCACACTGATGCACGGAGACCATTTGTTTTTTGACAGGGGGTTAGTATTTCAGGGCTGTGATTGTCAGTTGCGTATGGATATGTGTATGTAATGTAGTTTTTAAACTTCTGTTTGGTCCAAAAAAAGAACTTGCATCGTACCCTTCACAACTGAGCTGTGTAGCTATCAAGAAACTGCATTTGAAGTCAGAGGCTGCAGCTAATACCAAGTTAACACATGTTCTGGGTATTTCCACAAAGTCAGAAATCACACCCCACTCGGTTGGAGTCCAACGGGTTTATCTGAAACCACTGTCAGAGTCCCCGCTCCTTCCTCGGGCAGCTAGTGAGAGACAGTGGGGTCTACAGATGCTGGAGGACAGAGTTGAGAGTGTGTTGCTGGAAAAGCACAGCAGGTCAGGCAGCACTTGATGAGCAGGAAAATCGACCTTTCAGGCTGGAGCCTGATGATTCCTGATGAAGGGCTCTGGCCTGAAACGTCGATTTTCCTGCTCCTCAGGTGCTGCCTGACCTGCTGTGCTTTTCAAGCAACACCCTCTCAACTCTGATCTCCAGCATCTGCAGTCCTCACTGTCTCCTAGGTGATTTCAACCTAACTGTGAATCCTCTTGCAAGAAGTTTTCCTCCTCTCTCTACAAAGATCTCAGTGAGTCTCTTTCTTACTGCAATCCCCATTCCTCTCCTCCGGCTAGTGAGAGAGAATACATCGGACACAGAATTTATAGTAAGTGCTGGGTGACAGAGCAATTAGCACTGCTGCCTCACAGCGCCAGAGATCTGGGTTCAATTCCAGCCCCAAGCGACTGACTGTGAGGAGTTTGCACATTCTCCCCGTGTAGGTTTCCTCCGGGTGCTCTAGTTTCCTCCCAAAGTCCCAAAGATGTGCAGGTCTGGTGAATTAGCCATGCTAAATTGCCCGTAGTGTGGTGAAGGGGTAAATATTGGGAATGGGTCTGGGTGGGTTGCTTTTTGGAGGGTCGATTTTGGGCTGAAGGCCCTGTTTCCACAGTGTAAGAAATCTACAATTTATGTGAATATACTGAACCAACCTCGATTACAATTGTGCCTTTAATCAG
Source organism: Hemiscyllium ocellatum (assembly GCF_020745735.1). Classification (NCBI taxonomy): domain Eukaryota; kingdom Metazoa; phylum Chordata; class Chondrichthyes; order Orectolobiformes; family Hemiscylliidae; genus Hemiscyllium; species Hemiscyllium ocellatum. The sequence continues at coordinate 108,151,198 of NC_083409.1, forward strand.
TTAGAATGGAGTTACAGGTTTTTGATTGATTAATATGTAAAACTCTGCCTCAAGATAACTTCAGGTTTTATCAGAATAAAGGTAACACCTTCGGTCAGACAATGCATTTCAGGTGATTTACATATTAATCAATCAAACTCCATTCTACCTGATTAAAGACACAATCACAGTGTATGTTTGTTCAGGATATTTGCATAAGTTGTTTGTCCCTTTGATCTTTTACTATAAAGTCTGTGTCCGATGTCTTCTCTCTCACTAGCCATCCGAGGAGGGAGTGGGAGCTCCGAAAGCTGACAGTTTCAAGTAAACCTGTTGGACTGTAACCAGGTGCAGTGTGAGTTTTGACTTTGCCCACCCCAGTCCAGCACTGACACCTCCACGTCATATTTCCACAACGGTTGTTTGTGGGATCCTTCTGTGCACACACTGGCTGCTGGCTTTTATATATTGTAACGTTTCAGGGGAGTCCTTTGGCCGGCTCTCACGCCTGTCCCTGAAGTTGTGTAAAACACAAATAAAAATGCTAACGATTTTACACACTTCCCACCAGACAGTTGAAGTATATGAAACGGTATCTTGAATAAAACGCATGCATACTTCGGCAGCTCTTCATTTTTCTAAATCGACTCAAGTTAAAGGGAGCTTTCCTCTGTACCTCCAAGTGCCACGCCTGAAATTGAGAACACACCGTAAAATTGGCACAAGAGGATTTGACTAATGCATTTTTGACAGCGATAGCTACATTAGAAGCCATCTTCCCAAAAATAAAAGCTAGCGCAGCTACGAATAATCCTCTAACAATAAGGCTGCTGATAATGAGGTTTTAAAAACAATATCTCTGAAATAAAAGAGGGGTCGGGGAGTGTACTGGTCAGAGACAGAATGACTTCGATATGAAATAAGTATGACCAAGCAGTTTATGGGACTAGTGTAAGGAGCCCAGGCAGTTTGATAAGACCACATGTTGGTGGAGGACAACAGAGAGAAATAGTCAGTGCATGCATGCATACATGCATACACACACACACACACACACACACACTCTCACACTTTGACACACACACAGACACACAGACTCTCACTCACACACATGCACACAGACACACACTCACACACAGACACGCACATGCACACACTCTCACACTCTGACACACACAGACATTCAAAAACACAGACTCTCACTCACACACAGGCACACACACATACACACACATACTCTCACACACGCATACGGACAGACACGCACACACACACATATACACGTACTCTCACACATTCACACGGCACATACACTCACACAGACATGACAGTGTTCTCAGTGTCTTCCTCTTCCACATAGAGAACCCTCAGGCTGTCTTGTATCAGCCACTGCTTATGATTAAAAGAGTGGCCATGACGTGGAGATGTCAGTGTTGGCCTGGGGTGGACAAAGTCAGAAGTCGAGAGTGTGGTCGTGAAAAAGCACTGCGGGTCAGGCAGCATCCGAGGAGCAGGAGAGTCGACGTTTCAGGTAAGCTTTGCCTGAAATGTGAACTCTCCTGCTCCTCGGATGCTGCCTGACCTGCTGTGCTTTTCCAGCATCACACTCGCGACTCTAATCTCCACCACTCAAGTCCTCATTTTCGCCTGGACAAAGTCAGAAGTCACACGACACCAGGTTATAGTCCAACAGGTTTATTTGAAATCACAAGCTTTCAAAGCACTGCTCCTTGCTTACTTGATGAAGGGACAGCGCTCTGAAAGCTTGTGATTTGAAATAAACCTGTTGGACTATAACCTGGTGTCACATTAGATTAGATTAGATTACTTACAGTGTGGAAACAGGCCCTTCGGCCCAACAAGTCCACACCGACCCGCAACCCACCGATACCCCTACATATACCCCTTACCTAACACTACGGGCAATTTAGCATGGCCAATTCACCTGACCCGCACATCTTTGGACTGTGGGAGGAAACCGGAGCACCCGGAGGAAACCCACACAGACACGGGGAGAATGTGCAAACTCCACACAGTCAGTCGCCTGAGGCGGGAATTGAACCCAGGTCCCTGGCGCTGTGAGGCAGCAGTGCTAACCACTGTGCCACCGTGCCGCCCTCATGTGACTTCTGACCTGAAAAGAGTGGTGTTAGTGGGGGAGGTGGTGGTGGCGGAAGGATTGACGTAAAAACCGAACGTAATAATCTGTGGTAAGAGTCAAAAATGAGGTCTGCAGATGCTGGAGATCACAGCTGCAAATGTGTTGCTGGTCAAAGCACAGCAGGTCAGGCAGCATCTCAGGAATAGAGAATTCGACGTTTCGAGCATAAGCCCTTCATCAGGAATAAGAGAGAGAGAGAGCCAAGCAGGCTAAGATAAAGGGTAGGGAGGAGGGACTAGGGGGAGGGGCGATGGAGGTGGGATAGGTGGAAGGAGGTCAAGGTGAGGGTGATAGGCCGGAGTGGGGTGGGGGCGGAGAGGTCAGGAAGAGGATTGCAGGTTAGGAGGGCGGTGCTGAGTTGAGGGAACCGACTGAGACAAGGTGGGGGGAGGGGAAATGAGGAAACTGGAGAAATCTGAATTCATACCTTGTGGTTGGAGGGTTCCCAAGCGGAAGATGAGGCGCTCCTCCTCCAGCCGTCGTGTTGTTGTGTTCTGCCGGTGGAGGAGTCCAAGGACCTGCATGTCCTCGGTGGAGTGGGAGGGAGAGTTAAAGTGTTGAGCCACGGGGTGATTGGGTTGGTTGGTTCGGGCGGCCCGGAGGTGTTCTCTGAAGCGTTCCGCAAGTAAGCGGCCTGTTTCACCAATATAGAGGAGGCCACATCGGGTGCAGCGGATGCAATAGATGATGTGTGTGGAGGTACAGGTGAACTTGTGGCGGATATGGAAGGATCCCTTGGGGCCTTGGAGGGAAGTGAGTGTGGAGGTGTGGGCGCAAGTTTTACATTTCCTGCGGTTGCAGGGGAAGGTGCCGGGGGTGGAGGTTGGGTTGGTGGGGGGTGTGGATCTGACGAGGGAGTCACGAAGGGAGTGGTCCTTGCGGAACGCTGATAGGGGAGGGGAGGGAAATATATCCTTGGTGGTGGGGTCCGTTTGGAGGTGGCGGAAATGGCGGCGGATGATACGTTGTATGCGGAGGTTGGTGCGGTGGTAGGTGAGAACCAGTGGGGTTCTGTCTTGGTGGCGGTTGGAGGAGCGGGGCTCAAGGGCGGAGGAGCGGGAAGTGGAGGAGGTGCGGTGGAGGGCATCGTCGATCACGTCTGGGGGGAATCTGCGGTCCTTGAAGAAGGAGGCCATCTGGGCTGTGCGGTGTTGGAATTGGTCCTCCTGGGAGCAGATGCGGCGGAGACGAAGGAATTGGGAATATGGGATGGCATTTTTACAGGGGGCAGGGTGGGAGGAGGTGTAGTCCAGGTAGCTGTGGGAGTCAGTCGGTTTATAATAGATGTCTGTGTTGAGTCGGTCGCCCGAGATAGAAATGGAGAGGTCTAGGAAGGGGAGGGAGGAGTCTGAGATGGTCCAGATGAATTTCAGGTCGGGATGGAAGGTGTTAGTAAAGTTGATGAACTGTTCAACCTCCTCGTGGGAGCACGAGGCAGCGCCGATACAGTCATCGATGTAGCGGAGGAAAAGGTGGGGGGTGGTGCCAGTGTAGTTGCGGAGAAGGGCTGATGAAGGGCTTATGCTCGAAACGTCGAATTCTCTATTCCTGAGATGCTGCCTGACCTGCTGTGCTTTGACCAGCAACACATTTGCAGCTGTGGTAAGAGTCCACAAGTCTTCTGTAAACTGCTTCTTAAGAAGGATTACACTGTAAAGAAAGTGATGTGAATTGAAAGATTATGCACTAGTTAAGGAGGGCGGAGCTAGTTCTCATTTCCATGGGTCAGTTTGGCTTTTTTCTGAAATAACTGTTTATCCTTCACAATCACAGCCGTCTCCCTTTTCTATTTTAAAATGCTTCACGCTAGGTGTTAAATCAGAACAGTTGTCCAGACACAATTATAAAATTAATAGAATAAGGATGCTTGATTCGATTTACATCTGTTTGCCTCCCCCACACCCTGCACCAAACATTGCAGTAGTTGTCCTTATTGATCACGAAGTGGGCTTTCGTTATTGATGAAGCTCAACGTCACCAACCTCTTGAGCTGTAGAAGGTATCGCAGCCCGGGTTAAATTTATCCCCAGCTCACAGCACAGCATCTTTAGGTCTAGACCATAGCTCATGCATGCACGTCAAATTCTGGGCCCCCAAATACACATTCCCCAGTCAGTCTTACACACACACACACACACACACACACACACACACAGATCCATCCATCCATCCCATATAGACATGACAAACACACCATCTGCAGTCCTCACAATCTCCTACACACACACACACTCACCTTTTCTAAGGGGTAACTGCTGGATTGCAATAAAATACATGAACCTGAGATCATTTGTTTCTTCTGTCTTGACTGAATGGTCTGTTTCCATGCTGTACATCTCTATGACTCTATAACTCTTCTAGCACATGGTTCTATATTATCTGCTGTTCTTCACTACCATCGACTCAAAATCCTTCAACTCTGTCCCTGCAGTGTGTGTGTGTGTGTGTGTGTGTGTGTGTGTGTGTGTGTCTGTACGTACTTGGTTTGCAACAACTCACTAAAGCAGCTTGCTACCAGATTCTACGGGATCATGGCTGATGGAACATTTTTCTCATCCACTTTCTTGCCCTTTCCCTGGATGCCTTGATTTCCCCAACTGACAAAGAATCTATCCACCTCAGCCTTAAATATACACAAGGAATCTACCCCCACATATCCCCGTGGCAATGTGTTCCAAAGAGTCCCAATCCTCTGAGACAGATAACAAGTTCTGGTATGGCCAGGACAGCTCACTACAGAGGAACCTCGATTATCCGAAGGACACGGGCAGGGATTATTTTGTTCGGTTAATCGAACAGTCGAATGCCAAGTAACATAGCTTAGCCAAACATCGGGACCTTGCAATCTTGCCGGACAATCTGATATTCAGATAATCAAATGCCGGGTAATCGAGGTTCCTGTATAACATCTTTTACTTGAACAGCTTGATGACTTTGAGGTATGGTTTTTTTACCCTCTTCAGCCTGAATAAGGGGAAAGGTGTGGTGGCTAGTCTTTTATCTTCCCACCAACCTACATCCCATTCCCCTCACATTGGTAAGGCAGACAGCAAAATCAGTCTGCCATTTTCAGCAAACCAGCTGACCTGAATATTATACTGTCCTTTCCATAACACAGATGTCTAGTGAAAGAAAGGCCTATTTTTGATCAGTTAAATGATGGAAAATACTGGAGGTCTCCATCTTGGAGGGAGGGGCGGGGTGCTCTGTACACATTGGGGATGATCCCCCTTCCAACTTGCTATTCTTTTTGTAACTGCCCTCCCCTCATCTTGGATTTTTGATCACACCCCATCCAATACCCTAACTTTCCCCTCTCTTTCAAGGATCTATATTGCTTTACCCCAGGGCCTTTTTGAGAGGGATGTGGACATTACTGGCTAGGACAGTATTTAGTAACCATCCCCAACTGCACAAAGAGTAGTTAAGGGTCAGTCACATGACTGAGTCTAGAATTTCAGACTAGGTAAGAATGTCAGATTTCCTTTCCTAAAGGGCATTAATGAGCCAAATGGGTTTTGAAAGCAGTTATCACCATTAGATTTGTTTTTTTTAGGAAGTGTTCCAGGTTTACTTGAGTGTAGATTTCACCATCACAGGATTTGAAACCATGTTCCTGACCAACGGACCCCACCACCAGGGATATATTTCCCTCCCTTCCCCTATCAGCGTTCCGCAAAGACCACTCCCTCCCTCGTCAGGTCCACACGCCCCACCAACCCAACCTCCACTCCCGGCACCTTCCCCTGCAACCGCAGGAAATGCAAAACTTGCGCCCACACCTCCTCCCTTATCTCTCTCCAAGGCCCCAAGGGATCCTTCCATATCCGCCACAAATTCACCTGCACCTCCACACACATCATCTATTGCATCCGCTGCACCCGATGTGGCCTCCTCTATATTGGGGAGATGGGCCGCCTACTTGCGGAACGCTTCAGGGAACACCTCTGGGACGCCCGGACCAACCAACCCAACCACCCCGTGGCTCAACACTTTAACTCTCCCTCCCACTCCACCGAGGACATGCAGGTCCTTGGACTCCTCCATCGCCAGAACATAACAACACGATGGTTGGAGGATGAGCGCCTCATCTTCCGCCTGGGAACCCTCCAACCACAAGGGATGAACTCAGATTTCTCCAGTTTCCTCATTTCCCCTCCCCCCACCTTGTCTCAGTCGATTCCCTCGAACTCAGCACCACCCTCCTAACCTGCAATTTTCTTCCTGACCTCTCCGCCCCCACCCCACTCCGGCCTATCACCCTCACCTTGACCTCCTTCCACCTATCACATCTCCATCGCCCCTCCCCCAAGTCCCTCCTCCCTACCTTTTATCTTAGCCTGCTGGACACACTTTCCTCATTCCTGATGAAGGGCTTGTGCCCGAAACGTCGATTCTGCTGTTCCTTGGATGCTGCCTGACCTGCTGCGCTTTAACCAGCAACACATTTTCAGCTGTGATCTCCAGCATCTGCAGACCTCATTTTTTACTCCTGAAATATTGGTAAAGGATTACTAACCTAGTGACATGGCCGTTACACTACCAGCTCTCCTGTAAGGATTGCAGTTCCAGTAGCACCCAATATAGGTGTCTGGCGCTGCTGGTATTACCCATTGCTGGAACAGGTTACGTTGCTTGCTTTGTCAGTGCAAATTGGCTATAATGTGATTGACCAATTGTGGACATTGTATGGATAACATGGACTTTCAACTGATTAGAGAATCTCTGTAGCGAGGTTGCCAAGAAACGCAACTGCCACATGATAGCAGAACGGCCTGTACTCGGATTCAGGGCTGGTCTTCATCCCAACTGAGATGCAAAATTAGACCCTCATCATCGAGTCATACAGCAATGAAACAGGCCCTTCGTTCCAACCAGTCCATGCCCACCATAATCCCAAACTAATCCCACCTGCCTGTGCTTGGTCCATATCCTTCCAAATCTTTCCTATCACCTACTTATCCAAATCTCTTTTAATTGTCGTAACTGTATCTGTATCCATCACTTCCTCTGGAAGTTCACTCCACACACGAATGTGTAATAATGTTGCCCCTCATGTTTTTTTGAAATTTTTCTCCTCTTGCCCTAAAAATATGCCGGTCTTGAAATGCCCCACCTGAGGGAAAGGACACCTGTCATTAACCTTTATCTATCCCCTTCAAATCTGGTTAAGACTGCCCAAAGACATCAAGGCCCTGGGGTGTTCTTCAGTAAGATCAGTAGGTTTGGGACCAACGTTACCTCTGACGGAGAGGGGTGGAATGGGTGGTGGGTGCTGCTGTGGGATCACGAGTACTGCACTCCCCCACCCCATCTATGAAGTCATCTCTGAAGAGTCACATTAACCCGCTCAGTTCCAAAGATGTTTCAGACCTCCTGGTCTGCACATCAGAACTATAGGCACCACTGGAAGTGATTGAGCTGGTACACTTTAAAAGGACGAATGCAAGAAGAATCCAGATTACTAAGCAAGACAAGACAGACATGTTTGCACTGCAAATTGGGTGTGCTGGGATACTGAATCCAGTGGTGGCCCTGTGCTTTTATGAACTGAGTTGCTCAGTTAACAATTAGTTTTACCTTTCATAATGCGCTGTGCTTGGAATGTGAACTTTGAAAACCTGCTGTTGTCCCCCTGCTCTCCTTGGCATGTCAACATTTTTTAGCAAAGTTAGCCAAAGTTACAAAAATAATTTTCGGTGGAATGTCACTTGCAGCAGTGGATTGGCTTGTGAGAAGTGGGTACGGGTTTGTGTGTGTGTGTGTGGTGCATGGTTTGGGAGTATCAAGTTAATTTACGAATCTCTAAATTAGTTTCTCCTGATTGCAAGCTCTTGGGAGGTTCTCAACTGATATCAGAGACATAAGCACAAGCCAAGTCCACAACCTTTTTGGAATTAGGTGAGGTCTGTTATAAGCTCAGCTCCATCTAACGGAAACACTGACCTCATAGGAGAAGTCCCACATGTGGTTCTAAGCAAAATCTAATTTATTCCTCATCCTGCAAAGGATGCCTCATATGACAACAACTTTCTGTCTTTCCCACAGTTAAAAATTCCGAATTCTCCAAGTGAGCAATTAAAAGACATGGGAAGCTTTAACAGACCTACACCCGTTTCCTACAAAAAAAAAGGCACCAGAGTGGTGGTGCAAGGCAATAAAATATTATATTTCCTGCTAATGATGCAAACAAATGGAAGAAGAAATATTTAAGAGAAGGGTTGGTGCATTCTGCAAATAATTGGATTGACAGTAGCTGAAGAAAAGGGAAGCAAAAAGGTATCATTGCAACACAGTTGATCCAGAGGTCCAGTTAATGTTAAGGGACATTGGTTCAAATCCCACCTTGGCAGAGAGCAGAATTCAATAAAAATCTAGAATTAAGAGTCTAATGATGAAACAGTTCTCAAATGTTGTAAAAATCCACCTGGTTCACTGATGTCCTTTTGGTAAGGAAATCTGCCATCCTTACCTGGTCTGGTCTACATGTGACTCCAGACCCACAGCAATGCGGCTGAGTCTTAACTACCGTCTGGGGCAGTTAGGGGTGAGCAATAAATGTTGGCCTCATCAGTGACTCCCTCATCCTGTGAATGAATGAAAAAGCAACTGAACGTCATTCAAAATCAGAGGAGGTCTCTGTGAACTTACAATCTCACTCTCCTCCATCCAACCCCCCCCCCCATTGGCCAAAAAACCCCAAAGAAGTGCAGACGCTGGAAATCAGAAATAAAAACTGAAATTGCTGAAAAAACTCAGCATCTGTGGGAAGGAAGCAGAGTTAATGTTTCAGGTCCAGTGACGCTCCAGAACAGGCCTGGGAATGTCTATTTTTTGTTTCTTCATGGGATGTTAGTTGCCCTGGAATTTCTTGCCCATTCCTACTCATGCTTTAACTAAGCGGCTTCCTAGACCATTTCAGAGGGCAGTTTAAAAGTCAAACACATTGCTGTGGTCTGGAGTCACATGTCGGCCATCTGACACTCCTCGCTTTCACTTTCTAGAAAAAAACATTCACAGAATGTGGGTATTGCTTGCTAGACCATCCTCAATTGCCCATAGGGCAGTTAAGACTCAACCACATTGCTATGGGTCTGAAGTCACATGTATGCCAGACCAGGTAAGAAAGGCAGATTTCCTACCCTACAGGACATTAGTAAACCTGATAAGATTCTTTTTAATCGTGAGCAGAATAGTTATCATGGTCACCATCACGAAAATTAGCTTTAAATTCTAGATTGATTAACTAAACCCTAATTCCTGCAGTCATAGAGTCATACAATACGGAAATAGACCCTTTGGCCCAACCAACCCATGCTGAACATAATCCCAAACTAAGCTAGTCCCACCTACCTGCTCCTGGCACGTATCCATCCAAACCTTTCCTTTTCATGTACTTATCCAAATGACTTTTAAATGTTGTAATTGTGGCCACATCCACCACTTCCTCAGGAAGTTCATTCCACACACACACACACCATGCTCTGTGTAAAACATTTACCTTTCATGTCTTTTCTCCTCCCCTCTTAAAAATGTGCCCCTTTGTCTTCAAATCCACCATCCTCGAGAAAAGACAACTGCCATTAACTCTATCTATACTTCTCACTATTTTTACAAACGTCTATCAGGTCATCTCTCAACCTCTTATGATCCAGTGAAAAAAGACCTAGCCTATTCAACCTTCCTCTATAACTTAAACCTTCCATGCCCAGCATCATCCTGGTAAATCTCTTAGGAACCTGCATCCTTCCTATAACTGAGTGACCAGAACTCCATACAGCGCTCCTGAAGAGGCCTCACCAATGTCCTGTACAACCTCAACATGGCATCACAACTTCGATACTCAAAAGGACTGAGCAATGAAGGCAAGCATGCCACATACCTTTTTAACCACTCTGTCTAGATATGATGCAAACTTCAAAGAATTATGTACTTGAATCCCAAGATCCCTCTGTTCTACATCACTACCCATGGCCCTTCCATTAATTGTATAAGCCCTACCCATGTTTGTTTTACCAGTACCTCGCATTTATCCAGATTGAACCCCATCTGCCATTTTTCAGCCAATTGACCCATTTGATCAAGATCTCTTTGTAATCTTAGAAAACCTTCTTCACTGTCTACTATGCCACCAAGTTTGGTGTCATCCACAAACTTACTAACCATGTCTTCTATATTCTCATCCAAATCATTTACATAAATGACAAACAAAACAGGAACCCGAATCGATCCCATAGTGACCGCTGGTCACAGGCCCCCAGTCTAAAAAGCAACCTTCCACCACCATTCTCTGTCTCTTGCTGTTAAGCCATTCCTGATTCCAATTGGCTAGCTCACCGAGTCCCATGTGACCTGACTTTACTAATTAGTCTACCCTGCGGAACCTTGTCAAAGACTTTACTAAAATCCAAATAAACAATGTCTACTGCTCTGGGAGCTTCCTCAAAAAACTCAATCAAATTTGAGAAGCACAATTTTCCTCACACAAAGCCATGCTGACTATCCTTGCTCACCTTTTGCTTCTCTATATGTCCACAAATCCTATCATTTATAATTACCTCCAACAACTTACCTACAACCGAAGTCAGACACATAGGTTTATAGTTCCCTCGTTTCTCCTTACAACTTTTCGTTGTTAAAAAATGCATTGCAAGAAGGTGGGGGATGTGGAGTTGCTCTTAAAGATCGGACCTTCAGATGGAAACATAGTCAACCAAAAAAATAAATACATGAGTGTAAAGAATTTCTGATGTAATCAATCATTTGCTTTCCCTTTAATGACCTAGATGCATACATAGTACAGATGTTTGAGGAATGTTTCTGATCCATTTCTACTTGGATTTTACAAATTCAAGTTAATTACTATTGATTCCAGCTCCCTGGTGATACAATCAGCTTCCATTTAAAGGATAACAGTACATCAGGGAAAACATTGTCAATGAGCTGCTTATCAAATAACGCATCTTGAGCATTTTGTTTTGAACTTCTATTCTTTCATCGTTGAAGGACATTCTGCACCTGAGTGGAGATTGGCAGGTGAATAAGTTTTGATGTGGACGTCAGGTTCGGACTGATACCCTCAGAGGTTTAGTCTACAAGCCACAAGTCAGGATTGTGATGGAATCATAAAGGTCTACAGCTCAGAAAAAGGCCCTTTGGCCCATCATATCAGTACTGGTAAAAAAAACCACCTAACTATTCCAGTTCTATTTTCCAACACTTGGCCCTTGATCTTGTGTGCCTTGGCATCACAAGTGCACATCTAAATGCTTCTTCAATATGATGAGAGTTTCTGTGTCTCCCATCTTTACAGGCAGAGAGTTCCAGATTCCAACCACTCTCTAGACCTTCTGCCTATTACCTTCAATCTATGTCCCCTAGTCAATAATCCCTCAATCAAGGGGAAAAGTTTCTTCCCATCAACCCTACCTACTTATAATTTTATACATCGGAATGATGTCCCCATTCAATCGTCCCTGCTCTAAGGAAAACAATCCCAGTCTGTCCAGCCTCCCTTCATCACTGAAACTCTCCAGCCCAGACAACATCCTGGTAAATCTCCTCTGCTTCATCTCCAGTGCTGTCACATTCCTCCTACCGTATGAATTCCAGAACTGCACACAATATTCCAGCTGTGGCCTAACCAACATTTTATAGAGTTCCCTCAATATCTCCCTGCTGTTAAATTGTATGCCTCAGTTAAAAAAGGCAAATATACTGTATTCTGGATCAGTGGTGCTAGAAGAGCACAGCAGTTCAGGCAGCATCCAAGGAGCAGCGAAATCGACGTTTCGGGCAAAAGCCCTTCATCAGGAAGGGCTTTTGCCCGAAACGTCGATTTCGCTGCTCGTTGGATGCTGCCTGAACTGCTGTGCTCTTCCAGCACCACTGATCCAGAATCTGGTTTCCAGCGTCTGCAGTCATTGTTTTTACCTCAAATATACTGTATGTCATCTTAAATACTGCTACTTACCTTGCTTGTTTGATCTTTTCAAACAGCTCCCACACAAATACAGAGAGACAACCCTTTATCCGAAATCTAAAGTCCGAAGGTTTACTTGTGAAGTTTTTTTCTCATTAACAAGGTTGTTTAGCGTGCAAACAGTGAAGCCAAGTTGACACCCACTCGATGTGTGTCACTCAGATGCGACGTGGGGGTGGGTGGTCCAGCACCAGCAGGGCCTCAGTTCTGTCTCAAGGCCTGTTTTACTGAGTGAGTCTGCTCCTCTGGTGAGATTTTTAAAAATTTCACCATCAAACTGTCACTTATTCTGAAATTTGAAAAACTCTGAATTCTGAAAACCAGCTGATCCTGAGCATTTCAGATAAAGGATTGTGCACCTGTATATGTATTTTTATATTATATATATATCACACACACACACACCAGATAATAAAGAAAAATATATTCTATGCAGAGATTAATTTGAGGAAAGCACTTTTGGCCAATAAATGTTAGTTCTCAACAAGAAAGAAAGAAGAGGGAAATAAACATTGAAGGAGGCATTCAGTCGGTGTCCTGACCCATATGGATGTTGTCACTAAACATACTTAGTTGTCACTGGGATCCTGAAATGCAGTTCATTCTAGAAAGTTCATGAGAAGTCATCAAACATAATTCCTTCAGATTCTATCAGCGAGAACACCTGGATTAGTGGATTCTCTGAAATAATACCCTAAGAAGGGCGAACGAGGGGCTGGGTGACTCCTCTCTCTCGCTATACCCCAATTGAATGCCAAACAATATCTGAAACAAAGTCACAAACCCAAGGCAAGTGATTTCTAGCAGATCCAGCAGTTAACTAAAGACCTGTGACCTTGCGTTATCCCAGCAAATTCATAGACTTAGCGGTTAATTTAGCCTCAACCATGCGTTTTCCAAAAAGTACCACAAAATCAGAGAATCCCTCCAGTGTGGAAACTGGCCATTTGGCCCAACAACAACCTTCCAAAGAGTATCTCACCCAGAGCCATTCCCCTCCCCTATTACTTTACATTTTCCCCTGACTAATGCATCTAGCCTACACATCCCTGAACACTGTGGGAAATTTAGCATGTCCACTTCACCTAACCTGCACATTTTGGGACTGTGGGAGGAAACCGGAGCACCCGGAGGAAATCCAGGCAGACATGGGGAGAATGTGCAAACTCCACACAGACAGCCGCCCGAGGCTGGACTTGAACCCAGGTCCCTGTGACACTTTGTAAAAATAAAATGCCCCAAGGTCCTATTAGTGACCCTTTAAAACAAAATCACAGGGGCCAGACATTAAAGTCTGCAATCACTTACCATGAATCCTCAAGCAAACAAATGTAATAATGGCATGTCCTCAGTATTACTGGGTCAAAGTAGCTAGAATTCATCCTGTTTTAAAAGCACTATAGGTGTTTTTACATACTGCAACAGTTCAGGAAGGCAGCTCACCTTATCAGGGGCATTTATGGATCAAGAGTAAATTATGGCCTATTAATAACGTTCATGTTCAATGGAATAAGTCAGAAAAACAGAGCATTTGGCACTAGTTTCAAGTTTGCAGTTGCCCCACTGAGGCATTCATTTCAAACAAGTAACAAGTATCAATCGAGTTTTCAAAATAAAATCAATTTGAGCTTCCATTTGTTTAATGGCAACTTTTTTTAATTTCCCCCGAATTTTCCATCAATCTTGTACTCTTCTGAGCTTGAATAAAGCCACTGGAACCTGTTTGCTCTCGCTTTTATCTGTGGTTCTGACCATCCTTTGATCAAGATCTTCTGACGCTGGAGTTCTTTATTCAAAAGCAGGGCTGGCATATATTCGGATCTGTTACATTCATCACTCCTGACAGAGGGTGGAATCTCAATGGGGACAGTGGAGGAGGCTGGTTGTCAGCAGAAACAGCCTGTCTTCGTAATGGACCATTCATCCGAGGTCTGATCAGCTCCAATTCTCCGAGACCCGAAGTAAATTGGCACAAAATGATGCATAATTACTGAATGCATCCAGAAAGCCTTGTAACAACATAGACCATAATGCAACTCAAGCATTCAGTTGCAATCTTGTTTGTTTGCACGGCCAGATGAGTGGGAAGAGGGAATTACATGCAGTTTGATGTGAGCAGACCTGAAATTGCAGTGGATGATCGATAGCTGAATTCATAAATAGAGAGGATGATAACCTTTGTTGGTCCTAGCCAATTCAAGGCCTTCATTGTTACAGCGGATCACTGTTAGATTCACCTCTCATGAGGCAAGTATTTCACATTGGTTTGGTTAGTGGCACCTTTGCCTCTGATCATGTCCACTCAAAATTCAAGGTGAACTTCAGTGTTTTGTGAAGGGTGTTCCTCTAATTCTGCTGTTCCTCAGGGTTTTAATTATGCCATTGATAGGCATAGCTTCAGGTACCTAGGCCTAATCTGTGGAAATCCCTCTCTTAGCAATGTTCCCTTTAAAATTTCACCATCATCTATGAACACTTTTTCTTTGATATGAGGTACATTAACTTTATTTTTTGCCCACGCATACACAGTATTAATATAAAATGCAGTGCTTTCCAGCGCACTACAGTGTCTGGAGTGTATCGATCTGCCACCCTGTTATCTTATGTTAAGATGTCTCTTTAAAACTGCCTCTTTGACCAAGCTGTGGGTCACCTGACCTAAGGGACCATTAAGAATTAGCTTGATATCATTGCCTGATATCTGATCATGTTCCAGTGACATTGCTTGTGATGGTTATGGTCCATGAAAATGTATCAGGGATAAGAACAGAAAAACGATGAGCTAGAGACAGCCGTTCAGCCCCTCTGGCCTGCTCCACCATTTAATACAATCGTTGCGGACTTCATCTTGGCCTCAATTTGAAAGTCTGTCTCTTTGTTCCTTAAATTTACATCATCTCCTGGCGCCCACCGCACTCTGTGGGAGTGAATTCCACAGTTCCATGACTCTTTGAGAAAAGTAATTTCTCCTCTTCTCAGTTTTAAACCTCCCACCTTGTTCTAAAACAATAACCACTCACCCTAGATGTTCCACAAGGGGAAACATCCTCACTAGGTTTACTGTACAAACCCCCTTCAAGCATCTTACGTATCTCTCGAAGCTTTGTAAACTACAGCGAGTATAGGCCTAACCTGCTCAATCTCTCATCATGTGGCAAACCCCTCAACTCTTGAATCAATTGAGTGAAAGTTCTTTGAACTCCCCTTAATGCAGCTTCGTGACCACAAGGTTGGGAAAGTGATAGTTTAATGATATTACTGCTGGCTAATTAATCCAGAGACCCAAGTAATATTCTGGGGACATGAGTTCACATCCTGCGATGGCACGTGGTGCAGTTTGAATCCAATATAAATCAGGAATTAAGATTTCAAAGACAGCCATTAAATTGTTGCCTGTTGTTAGTGGTGGGGGAGAGGGATGGAATATTTAGTTGCTTCACTCATGGCCGTTAGGGAAGGAAGCCTGTCCTCCTTGCCTGGTGTGGGCCAACATGTGACTGCAGACCGACAACAATGTGGTTGTCTATTAGTTTTCCTCTGGGATTACGCAATTCAACCCCTTGAGCCTGCTCCAGCCATGTAACACAATCATTGCCACTCTTATCTCAACCCAACTTCACTGTCTTGCCCGCTCTCCATAACCCTTCATCCTTTTATGAATTATAAATCTGTCTCTCTACTCCTTAAATTTACGTAGTGTTCTACACTATGGGTTCATGGAATCTCTTCGGCATGGAAACAGGCCATTCAGCCCAATAAGACCCTCCAAAGAGTAACTCGCCTAGACCTATTCCCCCTACCCTATTACTCTACATTTACCACTGATTAATGCACCGAACTTACACATCCCTGAATGCTATGAGCAATTTAGCATGGCCAATCCACTGAACCTGCACATCTTTGGATAGTAGGAGGAAACTGGAGCGCCTGGAGGAAACCCACACGGGGAAAACGTGCAAACTCCACACAGACGGTTGTCCAAGGCTGGGATCGAACCCAGGTCCCTGGCGCTGTGAGGCAACAGTACTACCCACTGAGCCACTGTGCCGCCCTCACAACCAAGGGTTTGTTGAATGGGTAATAAATGCTGGCCTGGCTACTGACGCCCACATCCTGTGAACAAAAAAAAGTTTGTCGTTAAGGGTGGAGTACTCTGCTGATCTTGTGCGTCTGCCCCTCAATGGGGACACTTTAGTTTCATTTCTTTTCACCGGGAAACTGCCTGCACCAGCCGTCCATCAAAACAGCCAGCTTCATGTAAGTTCTTCGTGGTGAACTGAAAATTACGTTGGAGTTTATGAAGCAATCAAGTGTTCTCTGGCCCGCTTCTGTATGCGCTAGACAGACTGTTCGATCTGTCACTTCATAATAGAAAGGAATCTACTGTAAAATTCATGTTTTTTTTCCCTTCTAAATTAAAACCATGAAAATTGTATCAAGACACAAAAGGAAGCAGTGCTGTGCTTGGTCACCAGTAATTGGATTTGCTTGGGGCTATGTCAGTTCTCACCCCTGACTGGTGTTCAATATTTCAATTCAGTCCTGTTTTACATCAGTCTATGATTCTTGAAACAAGAACCCGCACAGACAAGCAGGGAGTTCTCCTGTTCTAACTGACAATGTTTCTTCAATCAATAATGCCAAAGAAAGAGATTTAAATGTTCATTCATCTCAGTGTGGCATGCAAACTGGAAGTGGCTTTTTGCTTCAAGAACTTTTGAGGTGGTTTCTGGGAGATATACTGAGGTACCGGACAAATCCCAGGCAGTCTGTTGTCCTTTTGTCTTCTGTATATATCTTGCCCAGCTGTGGGCCTTGTTAGAAGTGAGATGGGAAGTAGTTTGAACGTATATACCACTCAAGATAAGTTACTTGTGAATCAAAAGTGTCAGAATTGCTTGGTTTTGTAAACTCCCAACACAGTCCTTTAGCAGTGAAACACAAATCAAATGTTAGTCCATTCCCAAGCCAGTCAATGCCATAAGAAACTAGACATTAATGCTTTCCTTGTTGATAATCTTATTCACATAATGCATCATTCAGCTTCTCAACTTTGTGCCTTCCGATCAATAATGGAGGAGATGTTGGTGTGGGCTAGTGTCACTGGATTGGTAAATTAGGAGCTAATGCCCCGTGGAAGGTACATCAGTCCCACCATGGGGCCTGGTGGAAGTTAAATTCAATAATTAGTCATTGTGCCAGCTATTGTCAGAAAATGAAACCAGTCATCCTCCTCAGTTTGGAAATGTGCTGTCCTTCCTAGCCTGGCCTACATGTGACTCCAGGCCCCTAACAGTGGGCTTGTCTCTTAGCTGCCCTCTGAAATGGCCGAACAAGCCACTCAGTTCAAGAGCAGTTAGGGATGGGCAAGAAATGTTACAAAGATGAGTCATGTCAGACGCAAAATACTAACTCTGCCTTCTCGCCTCACTAAAGGTGCCAGACCTGCTGAGTTTTACCAGCACTCTGTGATTATTTCAGATCTCCAGCACTTTCCTTTCAGTACAATATTGGCCACGCTAGTGACCTACACTCCATGACAGAATAATGTATCCCAAGCAATCTCTTTTGTTATTTAGTCATGAGATGGGGACATCGCTCCTGGGGCCAGTATTTATTGCCCATCTCTATTTGCCCAGAGGGCAGTTAAGAGTCAACCACATTGCTGTGGGTCTGGAGTCACATGTAGGCCAGACCAGAGAAGGATGACAGTTTCCTTCCCTAAAGGACATCAGTGAACCAGATGGGTTTTTCCAATAATCTGACAGTGGGTTCATGGTCATCATTAGACAGTTGATTCTAAATGTTTATTGAATTCAAATTTCACCATCTGCCGTGGCTGAATTCAAATTCAGGTCCCCAGGACATTACCTGCTTCTGTAGATTAACAGTCCAGTGATAATACCATTAGCTGAAAATTTGTTGCTGGTTAAAGCACAGCAGGTCAGGCAGCATCCAAGGAGCAGGAAATTCGACGTTTCGGGCCAGGGCCTTTCATCAGGAATGAGGAGAGGGTGCCAGGCAGGCTCAGCACTTATACTACTAGGCCATCACTCTCCCCATGCTTTGTTGTAACCTACCTGTTCAGAGATGTCATGCCACACCTTTGGAGTAGGTGGGACTTGCACTTGGGCCTCTTGACTCAGAGATAGGGGCACTACCATTGCCCCTCAAGATCCTTACACTGTTTGAAAGAACACTTCATTTACCAATGCCCCAACGTATATACCTTAACAATTTAATTAACACATCAATACCAACATAAGATGTTGCAGAAAGAAACAGGCAGAACAAATCCCACTTTCTATCCCTAGCATGTCCAAAGGACCTCTGTTGAATGTGGCTCATGTCAAGTACCAGATCAGACAGTCCGTGTGAATTGAGTTTGACAGCATAGCTCTCAGGGTCAGCATCTACCAGAGCTCACTGTCAGAGTTCACACATGGACAGTGGCCACTTGAGTAAGGCTCTCGTCTTGGGCTTGATGAGTATTTCCGATTGAAGCATTGCCTAGGAAGAACCCAGGCACTTTCATGAGCAGAGAGCAGAATGTTCGTAGACGCACACATTCAAAACCACGTTCAGCAATGTCAGTGACTCTGTGCATTATCCATAGGTGACCCAAGCAGTTTGAATTTTAATCTCTCTGCCCATGAGATACAAGCCCTTTCACTGCAAAATTATTTCATCCTGTTTGATGTTTAATTAGCCTGTGATTACATAACTTTAACAAGTTAAACTGTTTTTTTTCCACTTCTTTTTGGTAAGGATTGCAATTTCTTGTTTCAAACAGTGGATGTGTCTGCAAATCACATTAATTAAGCATTAGAGTATTATATTCTTAATCCAGATGGTACAAAAGTTCTAATGCAGAGATGAAACCTCTCTCCATGCTTGATGGTCTGTCTCGGGGCTATCTTTTTTAGTGTGTCTTGATACACTGAGCTTCTCATTTTAATTCCAGGATATTTGTTCAAGGCGGTGAGGTTTTTTTCTGCATTTTTAATCTTCCACTGAGCACTGCTGAATAATGCCCCTCGGCAGGAGTTAATGACGTTTTCTTAATTTATTATTTCCATACCTCAGCTTTCGTAGGACGTGGTGTCTCTCTAGGTGAAGACGTGTCTGCAAGAGGTCTGTGGGGGAAGTGGGAATAGGTCAGTGGGGTCTGAGTCAGGAGCTCCACCAATAACACAGTGTCAGAGGTGACATGAATTGACAGGACGAGTGAGGAAGTCATTTGAGGACGAAAAGCAAAGCATACCAAAGTCTAATGATCCCTTCTAAATCTCCGATAGTTTCAGTACTCGGCAGAAGATACAAATGTTATCTTGACAAAACAGAAACCCGCTGCTAAATCAGCAGAACAAGGCTATCGATTTTGTTTTTAAGTCTCTGCACAATAAATTACATTGGGACATTCTTGTTCCATGCTTTGCAAATTGCATTGAGGGCTGTAGAATCTTGCACACCAAAGACTTTTGAGGATAAAGAGGAAATGGGAACAGAAACAGGCCATTTAACCCATCGAACCTGCTCTGCCATTTCAATAGACGATGGTTGATCATCCCTTCCATTTTCCTTCTGTCCCTTTAAGTCCTATCGATATCTGACGTCAGCAGGCGATCTTACTTTCTCGATCTTCCAGTGAGATTGGTCGGGAAGATAGAGGTTTGGTCGGATGATCATTGGTAGATGTTTTCAGATTGATACTTGTATGTTTTGAAGACAAAGATTTTGTTTTGACCTTAATCTTCAGAACAAGTAAAAAGAAACAGGTTTTGAGAAGCATTGGGTGCTCATTTCCTCACACATCCACACACCCACCCCATATCTTCCCCAGACATACAAACATGTACTCACACACCCACACCCACCCTCATACCCCACCCCGTATCTACCCCAGACATACACACATGTACTCACACACCCACACCCATCCTCATACCCCACCCCGTATCTATCCCAGAGATACACACATGTACTCACACACCCACACCCACCCTCATACCCCACCCTGTATCTACCCCAGAGATACACACATGTACTCACACACCCACACCCATCCTCATACCCCACCCTGTATCTACCCCAGAGATACACACATGTACTCACACACCCACACCCATCCTCATACCCCACCCTGTATCTATCCCAGAGATACACACATGTACTCACACACCCACCCTCATACCCCACCCTGTATCTACCCCAGAGATACACACATGTACTCACACACCCACCCTCATACCCCACCCTGTATCTATCCCAGAGATACACACATGTACTCACACACCCACACCCAGCCTCATACCCCACCTCGTATCTACCCCAGAGATACACACATGTACTCACACACCCACACCCACCCTCATACCCCACCCCGTATCTACCCCAGAGATACACACATGTACTCACACACCCACACCCACCCTCATACCCCACCCCGTATCTACCCCAGAGATACACACATGTACTCACACACCCACACCCACCCTCATACCCCACCCCGTATCTATCCCAGAGATACACACATGTATTCACACACCCACACCCATCCTCATACCCCACCCTGTATCTATCCCAGAGATACACACATGTACTCACACATCCACACCCACCCTCATACCCCACCCCGTATCTATCCCAGAGATACACACATGTACTCACACACCCACACCCACCCTCATACCCCACCCTGTATCTATCCCAGAGATACACACATGTACTCACACACCCACACCCACCCTCATACCCCACCCCGTATCTATCCCAGAGATACACACATGTACTCACACACCCACACCCATCCTCATACCCCACCCTGTATCTATCCCAGAGATACACACATGTACTCCCACACCCACACCCACCCTCATATCCCACCCCGTATCTATCCCAGAGATACACACATGTACTCACACACCCACACCCACCCTCATGCGCATGCTGTCTTACGTGCACAAATGCACTCATATACACACACACACACACTCATGCAAACACACACAAGCACACACATACACAAGCAAGCACATGCACTTACACACAAATGCGCATGATGATGAAAGCATACACAAACCTACAGACACACTCACGCAAACACACATGCACCCACATGCACACACACACACACACACACTTTCTCATATACATGTGCACACACACACTGACACATACACAAACACACAACAACAAAGTTATTCTGAAGGTGACAGATGGCACCTAAAAAGTGGCAACTTTAGGTTGGTAGGGTAGACGACAGAGAGGTGGTGGAGAGGCGTAGTGATGCAGGCATTGTTGATGATGAGCTGACTCAGGATCGATGGACTCTCTTTAAGCTAGATTTTTTGTTTTCTTATTCTTAAAACTATTTAAAATGACCCCAAATCATGATGACAATGGAGAAACTGTGTTTTGCTGTTTTTCTCACTAGAAAATACATGTGCCAATAAAATTATTCAAATTAAAAACAATTCAAAGTCAAGGACATGCATACACAGTCATAATCACATACACGCACACTCTCTCTCACACATGCACACTGGCACATATTCTCTCTCTCACACACACAAGACACACTCATATACTGACATAGCAAATTGTTTGGCTTTTGTCACCCTGAGTGCTGGGGAGGATGAGTAGGGTTGAATATCTATAATCTCATTAAATGAAGTCAGAAGTCACTTGGCCCCAGGTTATAGTCCAACAAGGTTATTTGAAATCACAAGCGTTTGGAACATTGCTTCTTCATCACTTCACCTGACGAAGGAGCAGTGCTCTGAAATCTTGTAATTTCAAATAAACCTGTTGGACTATAACTCAGTGTCAAGTAGCTTCTGAGTTTGTCCAGGAGAAAGCGAGGACTGCAGATGCTGGTGATCAGAGCTGAAAATGTGTTGCTGGAAAAGTGCAGCAGGTCAGGCAGCATCCAAGGAGAAGGAGAATCGACGTTTCGGGCATGAGCCCTTCTTCAGGAATCTGAGTTTTTCCACCCCAGTCCAACACTGGCATCTCCACATCGTTAAATAACAGAGCAAGCTGGTGAGACTAATCGGATAGTTCATGCACTGAATGTCCCTTAATGCTCGGTTAGGTTTACAACTGTGAGTGATTACAAACAGACAAGTTTTAGTACATAGTGTTTTAATTGTAAAAGCAAGAGAGAGAATTGCAAGTTTTGTCATTGCTCATTACCTCGAGGGCTAAGAGTTTGCTGATGTGTGCAGTGGCATCGTAAGTACATTTCGAGAAAGCACATTTGCAAAGGGGCCACACACAGTATCCAGAGGAATCTTCTGAAGAGCCAGGCACTATTCAGGAGCAATGATTGTATTGGATGGACTTGGAGAAAATGAAAGGATCGCTGAAAGGTGAAAGGGCATAGTGCACACCAAGACTCAACCTTCCCTACTGTCCCCTTCATTGCTTGCGACCTCTGACTTAATCCCATCAAATGACGTCAACGTTTGATCATTGTGTTCTGTCTTTCTCCACTTGTCGTGACTCACCTGCCCTGCATCATTACTCATAAAAATATAATTCAGCACGACCTTACCGGAATGATCTTTGTGATGACGTGGATGTTTCAAGTACCTATTTGGAAACTGTGCTCATGATTAGTTTGTACACACTATAGCTCAGTTGGTTGGATGGTTGGTCTCTGATGCAGAGGGCTGCCAACAGCATGGGTTCATAAGACCATAAGACATAGGAGTGGAAGTAAGGCCATACGGCCCATCGAGTCCACTCCGCCATTCAATCATGGCTGATGGGCATTTCTGCATTAGCTAGAGTTACTGTGAAAGAGTTTCATTCTCAACCCCTTCCCCTTTCTTGAGCTACGGTGACACTCAGGTCAAACTCACCGCCAGTTAGCTCTTTCATGAACAAGGGGCTGTAATGATTCTACTGTGTGTCTGCCTCAGCATAAAGCCCGTAGGATTGGAAAGGTTCCCAGTCACTGCCTTTGGCTGAAAATTGGTTATGTAAGGAAAAAAAAATGGCATTGAACCAGGTGTCATGGATCCAGTAATCAAGTGTCAATGGAGGATGCTAAAATCCCCAAAATACCCCTCCCATGTCATAACATTTTTACCCTGGCTGGGAGCAGGCTACCAATAGTAAAACTAGTTATTTTAAAGCATTAGAAAGGAATGGGATGCTGTCTTTGTCAGGGGGTGGCCTTAAGATCTACCAGCAGAAGTAGACCATTCAGCCTATTGAGTATGATCTGTCATTCAATGAGATTATGGCTGATCTGGCCATCCTTAACTCCACTTTCCTGCTCTTTCCCCATAACCCTCGGTTCCCTTTACTAATTAAAACTCTGTCTGTTTCAGCTTTAATGACACAATCTTGACAGCTTTTGACAATGAAGGATTCCACAGATTCATGTCCTCTGAGAGAAGAAATTCCTCTTCACTTTACCTTATATTTGCAACCCACCGTTAGGTGGCAAGGTGCTCAGTAGTTAGCACTGCTGCCTCACAGCACTAGGGACCTGGGTTCAATCCCAGACTTGGGTGACTGTCTGTGTGGAGTTTGTGCCTTCTCTCTGTGCCTATGCTGATTTCCTCCCACAATCCAAAGATGTGCAGATTAGGTGAATTGGCCATGCTAAATTACCCACAGTGTTCAGGGATGTGTAGGCTAGGTGCATTAGTCAGGGGTAAATGTAGAATATTAGGGAATTGGTCTGGTTGGGTTACTCTTCAGGGAGTCAGTGGACTTGTTGGACTGAAGGGCCTGTTTCCACGCTGCTGGGATTCTGAGGTTATGTTCTCTGGTCCTTGACTCTCCCACAAGAGAAAATAATGTTTCCACATCTACCCTCACAAGTCCCCTGAGAATCTTAAAAATCACACAACACCATGTTGTCCAACAGATTTAATTGGAAGTACACAAACTTTCTGAGCGCTCCGAAAGCTAGTGTGCTTCCAATTAAACCTGTTGGACTATACCCTGTGTGATTTTTAATTTTGTACACCCCAGTACAACATCGGCATCTCCAGATCATGACTCCTAAGAATTTTGTATGTTTCAACCAGGTCACTTCCCATTCTTCTAAACTCCAATCAGTACAGGCCCAACCCACTCGACTTCTCCCCATACACCAACTGGGTAGTGTCATTAACCCATCTGAGGCACACCCCCTCCCCCACCTGAGAAAGCAGTATCTGTGCTCCCCCACCACCACCTTCCGCCCTACACAAACTGTCAAATGTACTCTACAACCAACCCCCCACTCCCTGCAGACAAGATGCCCAAACCTCCCACCCACCTCCTTTTTAAATTGAATTCAAATTCCACCATCTGCTATGTCAGGATTCACACCCTGTCCCAGAACACTGTCTGGGTCACTCATTAACAATCGGGCGATAATACCACTAGGCTATCGCTTATCCCCACATCTGATCCTTTATCTCAATGCCATGTTTCCACTGTCTCCCCATACCCCTTGATTCCTTGAAAATCTGCAACACTTCCTACCTCGTCAGTAAGAGCAGGAAAGTTATGTTGAAGCTGTCTTGGCCTTTGGTTAGGCTGCAGCTGGAGTACTGTGTGCAGTTCTGGTCTCTGAGGACAGGAAGTTGAAATGGAGGGGGTGCAGGCGGGATCTACCAGGATGCTGCCTGGGATGGAGTATTTCAGGGATGAAAAGACGCTGGATAAGTTGGTTTCTCCAGAGCAGAGAACGCTGAGAGGTAACCTGAGGTGTACAAGGACCATGGACAGGGCTATGGATGGTAGTTGTTTCCCCTTTGTCAATACATCAACAATGATAATTTCAAAATGAAAGGCAGGAGGTTTCGAGGGGATTTGAAGAAAATTGTTTTCACCTGGTGGATGGCAGGGGTCTGGGAGGGTAGTTGGGACAGGAAACTTCAGAAGCTGTAAAACATATTCAGATGCACACTTGGATCAGTCAAGGCTAGTGGGAAGGTGGGACTAGTGTAGCTTTGGTAGTACAAACTTGATGGGCTGAAGGACCTCTTCTGCACTATATAATTCTAAATGAAGAATAATCTTAAGAGGATATCTGCCACTTAACACTGGTGAGCAGTGGGGCCCACGTCGAGAGCATCTTCCTGATGACACAGTCATACGGTTTGTCATAGAGCCGTGGAGTCATAGAGATATACAGCATACAAACAGACCCTTCCGTCCAACCCATCCATACTGACTAGAAATCCTAAATTACTCTAGTCCCATTTGCCAGCCAATTGGCCCATACCCCTCTAAACCCTTCCTATTCATACACCCATCCAGGTATATTTTAAATGTTGTAATTGTACCAGCCTCCACAACTTCCTCTGGCAGCTCATTCCAAACATGCACCACCCTCTGTATGAAAAAGTTACCCTTTTAAATCTTACCCCCTCACCCTAAACCTATGCCCTCTAGTTCTCGACTCCCCTATCCCAAGGAAAAGACCTTGTCTATTTACCCTATCCATGCATCTCATGATTTTATGAACCTCTATAAGGTCACCCCTCAGCCTCCTATCCTTCAGGGAAAACAGCCCCATCCTGTTCAGCCTCTCCCTGTAGCTAAATCCTCCAACCCCGGCAACATCTTTGTAAATATTTTTCTGAACCCTTTCAAGTTTCACACCACCTTTCCTACAAGCAGGGAGACCAGGGTTGCACACACCTCTCCACAGGCAACCTCAAAACAATTCAGAACTCAGGAGAGACTGGTGGCTGAAGTGAAGGGAGATAAAGGCAGCACAGGAAGGGTTACTGTGGAAATCACGTGAGCCCACTGCTTGTAATGGGTGATTTCTGCAGTCTCCCCTCCTCCTATCTAAGGTCATCAAACATTAGAAAGCCACTCAAATGATGAGCCACTGTCAAGCACACAAGACTAACAAGTGCGTTGTGCCACATGAATACTGATTTACTGCGACAAATAAATGCAAATAAGGCTGCACAAAGCAAGGATCCATCTGCTTAAATATGCTTCTTAATTAAACGGAGTCTCGTAAAGTAATAATTGCAACACGCTCGTAGAAGTTCACCAGTAAATCAGCTCCATCTTTCTGAATGGACATTTCCACTGTTGCAGTCTTTTGTAAATGACATGGTTGAGTTGATACTATATTTTGGCACTTAATTATTGAAGACAGTGATTTTTAGTTAATGGAAGGCGGCTGGGTCCCATTTTATGCTCAGCTCCATCATTGCACCTGATTCTTGTCAATATTCTGAATGTGAAAGCAATTTTTAAAAATAATTAATTTATTAAGCTCTGTTCAAATGTATTTGGTTTGCCTTGTATCAAGTGCACAGGAGGAAGACTTGCATTTAGAAAGCATTTTCATTAATACCAGGAGTAGGCCATTCCACCCCTTGAGCTTGTTCCATGATTTGATACAATCATGGTTGATCTCATCTCAGCCTCAACTCCACTTTCCATAACCCATTACTAAAAAAAAACTGTCTATCTGCTCTTTAAATTTACTCAAATGTGCCGGCATCCACCACCCTCTGGGGGTGTGAATTGCACAAACTCATGACCATCTGAGAGAATTACTTCCTCCTTGTCACTGTTTTAAATCGGCTAGCCCTGATTGTCAAACTGTGACCTCTCGTTCTTGATTGACCCACAAGGGGAACCATCCTTTTGTCTCTGTGGTAATTCACTTTAGCATCTATCGACCTCAATTAGATCTCTTATTATTCTTCTAAAGTCTAGAAGCAGACAAGGCTGCTCAGTCTAGATGTGGCTCAGTACATAGTCCTCTACACTCTCAGTAAAAATGTCGTGGGTTGAGGTCCCAACCCAGACTGGATTGCAGAAATTCTAGGGTGTTCCTACAATGCAGCATGGCTGGAGTGAAGCCATATAACCAGGCTTCAAACTCTCCCACTTGTGGTCTCAATAGTCTTATAGTACTATGTCATTGAAGTGCAGGGTTCAGCTTGGTATTTTTCCCTCAATGAAAACTGATAATCTGACCTTAATCACCCCACTTTTGTTTTGGACTGTGCTATTTCCTATTTTAGGAGAAAGTGAGGACTGCAGATGCTGGAGATCAGAGCTGAAAATGTGTTGCTGGAAAAGCGCAGCGGGTCAGGCAGCATCCAAAGAGCAGGAGAATCAATGTTTCGGGCATGAGCCCTTCTTCCTGAAGAAGGGCTCATGCCCGAAACATCGATTCTCCAGCTCTTTGGATGCTGCCTGACCTGCTGCGCTTTTCCAGCAACACATTTTCAGCTATTTCCTATTTTAACCAGGGTGCAGAAATATTTTGTTAATTATACAGAGCTGTGCAATGTTTAGACGATGTGAATGATTCTGTTTAAAAGCAAGGTTTCATGTTGGCTTATTCTGAGATGTTGTCGTTCGGTAAAATACTGCCAATTTGAAAAGTCGAGGCTGAAGTATCTATTATTGAGTGGTTAATATTTATAGTGATTAGAGTTTTATTATGCTATTACAAAGCATGAACTGTAAACATTAACTAACACTGGTCAGACCACGGAGGGCAGTATATTCCTTGACCAGTTGGCAGCTTGGTAGTTAGCTTGCTGGAGCAAGGGTCACCAGCTGGTGCCTCATAACGCAGTGGATTCTAAAAGAAAGTGTATTAAAATATTAAAAAGATTACTGCTAAAGCACTAAAAACCAGGCTTAATATACCATATGAGGAACCAGGATACAGTTCCTTCGCTCACTTGTAATTCTGCCTCACAGAGGTTTGAGACAACAACCTCAATCTGATATTGCAATTATTAACTTCAAAGTGAACATACAAAATATCATCCAGTAATTGACTTCGATTTTGAAACTGTTGCTGGAAAACAAAGGAGTTTGTTTTTCAATTGATGTCTTTTGATTTCCGTTCAGCTGGAATGAAACAGGCATGCCTGTGAGAACGCACATTCCTTATGTGCTGCATTGTGAAGGCTTTTGGCCGTGCAATTCAGTTTTTTCAAGGAATATGCAGGTTGTGTAATCACTCAATGGTGCTGCTGCTGACCTCTGCCCTTCACCCTTGAGTTCTGGTTCTTGATTGGCAGGAAGCTAAGGGTAAAGCAGGCTGACCTCTGATCTTTGCCCCCTCCCCCCCGGGGTTCTGTCTCTGTAATTGGTAGAAATCCAGGGGCGAGCCGCAGAGGTCTGTGCCTAAGACACGCAAACTTCACCTTCACAAAAACCTGACTTTGCTGCACACTCCAGAGCAGCTTTATTAATAGAAGCTGGTGTGCTCACAATGGAGAGCATATTGCTGCAGACCAGAAATACCTCCATCTCCTCCCTCATCACCCTGAAGGTGTCGGGTGGATGTTCAATGGCCTCCAGATGTTCCTAGGGTGTGAGAGGCCCAATTCACCAGGGAGCCTTAAAGCTTTCCTTAAAATACATATTCGAGGATGTGGCAAAGTCTGGATTTGTTGCCCATCCCTCGGGAGGAGTGACCTCACTGAAACGTTTTGTATTCTAAAGGGGCTTGACAGGGTCAAATGAGAAAATGTTTTTGACAGGGTCAATGCTGGGAGGATGTTTCCCCTCTCCCAGCAGAGTCTAGGACCAGAGGGCATAGTCTCAGAATAAAGGGGAGCCAACGAGGAGGAATTTCCTCTCTCAGAGGGTTGTGGGTCTGTGGAACTCCTTGCCACAGAGCACTATAGGGCAGGGTCCTTGTGTTTATTTAAGACTGACGCAGATAGATTCCTGATCAGTCACGGAATCAAGGGTTAGAGGGAAAGGGCAGGAAAGTGGACGCGAGGAATGTTGGATCAGCCATGATCCTGTTTGAATAGTGGGCCAGGCTCAAGGGCCAGAACAACCCACTTTTGATCTCACTGGCCCTTGTACCGAGTGGCTCACTCAGACCATTTGAGAGAAGTGGTAGTAGTCAGCCCTATCCCTGTGAGTCACAGGTGACAGATTCCGCCCTTGAAAGTGATTAGTGAGCCGACTGGGCTTTTGCAACAATAAACTAACCTGCTACTTCAGGTTTTTAATTTAAACTCCACTTGCTATGACAATGGGATTTGAAACCATAACACCGGAACATTCATCGGGCCTACGGGATTGCTAAATTAGCAGCTCTCCTGTTGGAGCCACTGCCCCATTCTGAAGCCAAATGTTGTCAGCAGATCTGTTATGTGTGGCTTTGTGTCAAATTCTATTGGATGGTATATCCTTTGGGCACTCCATTGTAACATTAGTGATGTATAAGATGCAATTGCTCTTTGGACAAAGCTGGTGAGATGTTCGGAAATATCGATAATTTATTTTCAACGGGCTTCGAAAAGGCAGTGGAAAACTTGGAATATGCCAGTAATCCAGATCTTCTCTGGATTTGTAAAAATTAACGTTTCCATACTCCCCAAATCTGTTTATGCATTTTGTATTCATAGCCATCGGGATGGTTTTACGATGGTCTGATGTGAACATTGTGTGGGAGATGGAATGCTTTATCATCCAGAATAGCGAAGGCAGAATCTGGTTACACCTTGTTGAGGGAACTATCAGTAAACTTTGGAAATGTTTGGAAGAACTGGGGATGTGGCAAGATCAAGGAAAGAGAAATTGGTTTTACGTTGCTCCAGCACTGATTGGTTGGGCGAAATGGCCTTCATCTATCCCATTAATTCCAAATCGTAATAGTGGTGGGTTTGAATCCACTTCCCTTAATTTATGCGACACATGTCCAAAAATATTAGGCTCAGAGAGCCAAACGTCCAGGCCCATTTTGTGACCCCAATTTTTATCCTAAATTCATTCATGGGACAAGGGCATTGCTGGTTAGTTGCCCATCTCTAATTGTTGAGAGGACAGTTAAGAGTCAGCCACATTGTTGTCGGTCTGGAGTCACATGGAGGCCAGACCAGTTCAAATTTATGAATCAAATGGGGTTTTCTCCCAAGAACCACTGTTAGATTCTTAATTCCAAATTTTTATTGAATTTGAATTCCAATATTTCCCGTGGCAGGATTCGAACCCAAAATATTATCTTGGTCTCTGGATGAGCAGTGCTGAAAAGTGTGGCACTGGAAAAACACAGCAGGTCAGGCAGCATCCAAGGAGCAGGAGAGTCAACTTTTTGAGCATCTTCCTGGTGAAGCGTTTATACCCAAAACGCCGACTCTCCTGCTCCTCAGAAGTTGCCTGACCTGCTGTGTTTTTCCAGCGCCACACTTTTCGACTCTGATCTTCCACATCTGCAGTTGTCACTTTCTCTGAATGAACAGTCCTGTGATAATACCACTGGCTGTTAGTAAAGTGCTACATAGTAGTAGGTCCTTTTATTGAGACCAGATGCTGAACTGGCATCCCAGCTCAGATGCCACTAGAGAAGTAGCCAGAGATTCCACTAGCATTTCACCCCCCAACAGATGCCCAAAAATCAACAGGTGAAGTGAAAATGTCATCTATTACTGCTTGTGGAGTAATGTGTGGTGGGGATTGTGGTGATTATAACAAGGTCAGCCAGGTAGACGTCATAGAATATGAGTTCCCTGATTGGGGCTGTTAATCTGGTCCAAAAACCCTCCACATGTAATTAATGGGTGACTTGGTGATGGGATACTGGCCTCTGTGGAATTATTTCAGGGATTTCTAGGACAAATTGATGTTGCTACAAAATCAGTTCAGGCAGCATCCAAGGAGCAGCGAAATCCGATTCCTGATGAAGGGCTTTTGCTCGTAACGTCGATTTCACTGCTCCTTGGATGCTGCCTGAACTGCTGTGCTCTTCCAGCACCACTAATCCAGAATCTGGTTTCCAGCATCTGCAGTCATTGTTTTTACTTAACTGCAAAACCAGACCATTCTGTCGAATGGTTAAGAAATGTTTCTGTACAAAAGATGTGCAATTGCCTTCCAGAAAAAGCAATTGATTAATGTTAATTTTAAATCTGTGGGAGCTAAACTTTCATTGAGTGAGGGGCTAGAGGTGTGGGTATCACTAGCCTGGCTAGCATTCGTTGCCCATCACTTATTACCCTGGAATTGAGTAGCTTGTTGGACAATTTTGGAGGACAGTTTAAAGTCACCTGAGGGCCTGGAGTCACATGTAGACAAGATCAGGTAAGGATGGCAGATTTGCAAATCTGAAGGACCCTAGTGAACCAGGTGTGTTTGTGTAACAATCGATGATTGAGACTAATTTTCAGTTCCACGTGTTGAATTTCATCTTCCTGTTACCTTGATGAGATTCCAACCCATGTCCCTAGAGTATTAACCACGGGTTGAGGTCACTAGATAACTCCATTATGGCACTGTCTCCCTCCCGATTCCTTAGCGTCGTTCCAGAATCATCTTGTGACTTGCCTGTGCTTCTTATGAGTGAGCTTGATATCAAAGGCTCCATGCTCCAATCCAAGCCAAGACTGAGGGTGTGCTGAACTGTCAGAGTCTGTATGTGACGTGAAACTGAGGCCTCATTAGGATGTAAAAGATGGCCTGGTAGTGTTTGAAAAAAAATCAAGGCAGTTCTCCCAGTGATCCTACACCAGCCTTTAACCCTTAACCAAAGGTCCTACAAACATAAAAAAACTTGCCGTACAGCTCAGTCCCTGTTCTTGGAGTGTGCTGCCTGTGCTGAAAGAAACTGCACCCCATTAAGTCACCCGTTGGTCATAAAACACTTGTGCTGGTCTGACAATGTAAAAGGCGATATGCAAATGCAAGTTCTTTTATTTCTTTGTTCCGCTATAGCATTGGGAAGGAACATGTCACAAACCTAATCCCCTCCTCACCCAGTGTCAGTGAGGCAGAAGTCAGCACCTTGATCAGATTGGGAACCTTGTTTTGACCTTTGCCCTCCCCCCCCCCCCACTCTCCCACCCGCTGAAGACATTTTTAGTGCCCCTGTACCCACCCGATCCACTTGACGTCTCCTGTGTGCACCGTTGTTCCCTCACTGCTGGTGTGCGAGCGAGCAACTGCTCTTTTTCTGCAAATCTCTGCCCCTGGCAGATTTCAGATTAAGGATGTCATTGAGTGGAGTTCAGTGCTGGGCTTAATTGGTGGGTTAAAGCTTGTTTGTGACTCGATAATATCACCAGCTCACCATGGGAGCATTCCATGGTGTCATCCAAGCAAGACCAATCGCTTCATCTGTGTTTCAGAAGGCTTCATTGCAACACCCATGTGGGCTTCAGTGTTGGATCAGCCCATAGCATTCCTGTCTCTGAGTTCAAAGGTTATGAGTTCTAATCCCATTCAAACAACCTTGCCCTAAAATCTAGTCTGATGCCTCCCTGTGCACTTTTGAGGGGATTTCACAAAGTTCGGAGTGGTGCAGATAGAAAGCTATGTAAAACCTTTCTCTTTGTTCTCAGGGTGTGGACTGGGTGGGTGTGCATTTATTGCACATCCCTCATTCCTCCCTCATAAGTTGGTGGGTTGGGCGGCTCAGTGGTTAACACTGCTGCCACACAACACCAGGAACCCGGGTTGGATTCCACCCTTAGGTGACAATCAGTGTGCCGTTAGTGCATTCTCCCTGGGTCTGTGTGGGGTTGTTCCGGTTTCCTTCCACAGTCTAAAGATGTGCAGGTTAGGTGGATTGGCTGTGGAAAATGCAAAGTTACAGGGATAGAGTGGGTCCGGGTTCTGATGCTGTTTGGTGGGTTGGTGTGGACGGGACAGGCTGAATAGTCTGCTTCTGCATTGTAGGGGTTCTATGAGCTGTCTTCTTGAACCACTGCAATCAGTGTACTGTGGGTTGACCCGCAATGTCATTGGAGTGAAAATTCCAGGATTTTAACCCCGTGACTCTGAAGGATATGTTCCCAAGTTGGGATGGTGAGTGGTTTTGGGGAGGGGAGTTTGCAGTGGGTGATGTTCCCATGTATTTGTTGCCCTTGTCCTTTGAGATGGATATGGTCAATTTGATCAGTCGAAAGTAGCAGTCAGAGCACGTGCTGTCACCACAGGAGAGGAATAGCAGACGTCCGTTCAGTCAGCTCTCTGCAGGAATAATCAAAAATTAATCTTGTAGCTTATGGTGTCACATTGCTCTGTAGCTTCCTCTGCTTCGTGTTTCCCTGAAATAGGTACAGAGGACACTCTCTCCCTCAAGCGATCTGCATTCCACTCTGATGTGCAGGAACAGTTTCTCCATGCCTCGACTCTATCCAAGCCTCTTACAGTTTGGAAAACTGCTCTTAGTGAAATCTCCTCTTAGTTGCCCTGAGAAGGTCGTCTTGGGCTACCTCCTCTTAACGCTGCTGACTCCATGGTAATGGTTGTTTCCATGATGGCTTCAGTGTACCAGAGCATTCTTGAGCGTGGGACTCAGGGAAGATGTTGGAATTCTTGTAGATGTTCCAAGTCAGCATGCTGTGAGACTCAAAGAAGAGTGGGATAATGGCCCACAGCATTGCCATTCCTGTTGCTGTCCATTTCTTATGTCTTCTGGTCTTAATTATTGTTTTCAGTTTTTTTTTCTCCTGTTATTTTGCAAGGCAGAGAGATGTGGGAAGGAGGTCCCATTGACATAATCTTGGTGAGTTGTTGTGAGAACCTGGGACAAACAGCAGCCACAGTGTTCGGCCAGTGGTGAATGGCTGTTGAGTTCAGTGGTCAATGTTCTTGCCACAAATGTGGTCCACAGGTTACATCGACAGGACCTTCTTCCAGTAATCCCTTGAGAATGATCTGATACACAACAGCCATCACCATTGATGGATCAGGTCAGTGTCTGTGAACAACACTTTAGACTTCCTTGTTAAATGGAGTCGTAGAGTCATAGAGCCATAGAGACGTACAGCATGGAAACAGACCCATCGGTCCAACCCGTCCATGCCGACCAGATATCCCAACCCAATCTAGTCTCACCTGCCAGCACCCGGCCCATATCCCTCCAAAGCCTTCCTATTCATATACCCATCCAAATGCCTCTTAAATGTTGCAATTATACTAGCCTCCACTACATCCTTTGGTAGCTCATTCCACACACATCCCACCCTCTGCGTGAAAAAGTTGCCCCTTAGGTCTCTTTTATATCTTTCCCCTCTCACCCTAAACCTATGCCCTCTAGTTCTGGACTCCCCAACCCCAGGAAAAAGACTTTGGTTATTTACCCTATCCATACCCCTCATAATTTTGTAAACCTCTGTAAGGTCACCCCTCAGCCTCCGACACTCCAGGGAAAACAGCCCCAGCCTGTTCAGCCTCTCCCTGTAGCTCAGATCCTCCAACCCTAGCAACATCCTTGTAAATCTTTTCTGAACCCTTTCAAGTTTCACAACATCTTTCTGATAGGAAGGAGACCAGAATTGCACGCAATATTCCAACAGTGCCCTAACCAATGACCTGTACAGCTGCAACATGACTTCCCAACGCCTCTACTCAATACTCTGACCAATAAAGGAAAGCATACCAAACGCCTTCTTCACTATCCTATCTACCTGTGACTCCACTTTCAAGGAGCTATGAACCTGCACTCCAAGGTCTCTTTGTTCAGCAACACTCTCTAGGACCTTACCATTAAGTGTATAAGTGCTGCTAAGATTTGCTTTCCCAAAATGCAGCACCTCACATTTATCTGAATTAAACTCCATCTGCCACTTCTCAGCCCATTGGCCCATCTCATCAAGATCCTGTGTAATCTGAGGTAACCTTCTTCGCTGTCCACTACACCTCCAATTTTGGTGTCATCTGCAAACTTATTAACTGTACCCCTTATACTCGCATCCAAATCATTTATGGAAATGACAAAAAGTAGAGGGCCTAGCACCGATCCTTGTGGCACTCCACTGGTCACAGGCCTCCAGTCTGAAAAATAACCCTTCACCAACACCCTCTGTCTTCTACCTTTGTCTTCCCATCATTTAAAAATAATGTCTTTTAACCATCAAGACAGTGGGATGTATTGTGTCCCAAAGAAGCCTGATATCACATATTTGATGTCCTACAGGAATGTCTTCCCATCTCTGGCATAATGCGCATACAGTGGGTACAGTTCACCAGGAGAGATGGGCAAGAGCTTATTTCGGATATCTCCATGAAGCCAAATGCGCTGGAGAATCGGTGGAATTCATAGCCTCCACAAATAGAAACAGGCCATTTGGTCCAACTCGTCAATGTTGGCCAGATATCCAAACCTAATCGAGTCCCATTTGCTAGCGTTTGGCCTATATGCCTCCAAACTCTTCCTATTCAAATACCCATCCAGATGCCTTTTAAATGATATAATTGTACTACCCTCCACCACTTCCTCTGGCAGCTCATTTCATACACACACCACCCTCTGCATGAAAAAGTTGCCCCTTTGGTCCCTTTCAAATCTTTCTCATTTCATCCTAAACTTATGCTCTCGAGTTCTGGACTCCCCCACCCCGGGAAAAAGACCTTGTCCATATGAATAGGCTGGGGTTGTTTTTCATGGAGCGTTGGAGGCTGAGGGGTGACCTTACAGAGGCTTATAAAATCATGAGGGGTATGAATAGGATAAATATGTTGGCATTTTGAGTTTCCGATCTCAATCCATAGCTACTCCCCCAGCGATGTGCCTTCCAACATGTCATTGTAAACCCGTTTGTCACAGGGGTGACATAGTGGTTATCCCTGCTCTCTCACAGTGCCAGGGACCGAGTTCGATTCCACTCTCAGGCAACCGTCTGTGTGGAAGTATCACATTCGCCCTGTGTCTGTCTGGGTAAGCTTTGTTTTCCTCCCACAGTCCATCAGTGGGTTGACACTGAGAAATCCCTTGTGGAAAAGTCTAGGACTGGGGGATTGATCTCAAAATCAGTGGTCAAGCATGTAAGACGCAGATGGGGAAGAATTTATTCTCTCAGACAGTAGTGAGTGTTGAATTCTTTACTGCAGAAGGCTGTCGAGGCAGGGTCATTAAGTATATTCAGGACTGAGAGAGACTGATTTTTAGTCATTAGTGGTTATGCGGTCAAGGCAGGAAAGTGGAGTTGAGGATGATCAGATCGGCCATGATCTCATTGAATGGTAGAGCAGACTCGATGGACCGAATGGTCTGTTTCTTATGTCTTCTTGTCCTCGTCATTGTTTTCAATGGTTTTTCTTTTCCCCTGTTACTTTGCAAGGCAGGGAGATGCGGGAAGACTCCTGTTGTTGATTCAAAGCTGGAGGTGGGTGGCTGGAAATCCTCCAAGATCGCGCAGCTGAGCAGTAAAACATCAAAGGAATGTTGGGTCTGAATCATTTTAGGAAAGTGATCAGGGGGAAGGGAGAGAGGGGTGATTTGGAAAGTGCAGCTGAAGCAAACCCAAATAGGGGCCTGTGAAAGAATGGAGTGCCTAACAAATGTTGGTACATATGCCAAAGAATGAAGGGAATGAGAAACAGATAGAGAGATAGCCACATCAATGCCATGAAAAAGATTCTTTTTTGCTGTACCTTGAAGAAAGACAGGGCAAACATCTCTGTTTTTTCACAAAACATCATCCTCGACAACTGATATGATGATAGTCAAAAACTATTCCCCAGTGCAGAAATGGCTGTCACAAGGGGTCATAATTTGAAGGTGATTGGAGGAAGGTATTAGGGAGATGTCAGAGATGGTTTCTTTACACAGAGAGTGGTGGGTGCGTGGAATGCACTGTCAGCAGTGGCAGGAGAGTCAGAGGCATTAGGGACATTTCAGTAACTGCTGAACCAACTCATAGGTGGCAATAGATTGAGGGGTGTGTAGGTTAAGGTGATCTTAGATTAAGATAAATGCTCAGCACAGCATTGAGGGCCGAAGGGCCTGTACTGTGCTATACTGTTTGATGTTCTATGATGTCCTGCATTGGGAGGACACTGAATTTATGTTTAAAAGACATATTTCTAATGATGGACAGCTCCATTTAAAAGGAACAATATGTGAAACATTAAGGTATTGAGCCCATGGAAGGACTGTTTTTATTCGTTTGTTCATGGGATGAGGGCATTGCTGGCTAAACCAGCATTTAGTGTCCATTCCTAATTGCCCAGAGGGCAGTTAAGAGTCAACTACATTGCTGTGAATTGCATGGTTGCCAGACCAGATAAGGACGGTAGTTACCTTCCGCAAAGGACATTAGTGAACCAGGTGGGTGTTTACCCACAAATGGCAACAGATTCACAGTCATCGTTCAAATTTTCCAAAAAACTGAATTCACCATCTGCCGTAGTGCACAGAACATTACCGGGGTTTCTGGATGAATGGTCTAGCAATTGGGTCTGAAACGTAGGCCAGGTCGGGGTATAGCCAGCAATCCCTGAATGGTCACCATTCAAGAAATGCTTTTGCCTCCCATAGCTAATTCAACCGACCAAAGCCAGATTTGAACCTGGGTCCCCAGGACATTTCCTGGTTGCTAATTCAACAAAACCTCAAGTCCATCACCTCCCTGACTGAGAGCAAAGGCATTCTAATCAAACTTTATTCATTAGACAAATAATTGCCTGAGTTGAATGATTGAGTCTTAATTGAATTGCTATGTTGCACAACATGGTGTGAACGCATCAGAGAGCACGGAAGTGAATGGCTCCTGGAATGAGGAGATTCAGCGACCAGGATAGATCGAAGAAGTTGGGACTCTTCTGTTTGAAGAGAGGAAGGCTAAGAGAGATTTGATTGGGGTTTTCAAAATCATGTGTGGGCTGGATGAAGGAGAGGGAAGAGAAGCTGTTCCCACTCATAAAGGAACAAGGGCGAGAGGGCATAGGTTTAAAGTGATGCATGAAAGAAGCAAGGGTGATGATCATAGAATCCCCACAGCACGGAAACAGGCCATTTAATCCAACAAGTCTGCACTGACTCTCTGAACAGCAACCCACCCAGACCCACTCCATGTTTGCCTATGAGTAATGCACCTGACCTACACATCCCTGAACACCGTTGAGCAATTTAGATTCGATTAGATTCCCTACAGTGTGGAAACAGGCCCTTTGGCCCAACAAGTCCACACCGACCATCTGAAGAGTAACCCACCAGACCCATTTCCCCCTGACTAATGCACCTAACACTATGGGCAATTTAGCACGGCCAATTTACTTAACCTGCACATCTTTGGATTGTGGGAGGAAACTGGAGCTCCCGGAGGAAACCCACGCAGACACGGGGAGAATGTGCAAACTCCACACAGACAGTCACCTGAAGCTGGAATCAAGCTCAGATCCCTAGCGCTGTGAAGCTGCAGTGCTAACCACTGAGCCACTGTACTGTGATGTGAGATAAAAACGAGGTAGTTAGGATCTGGAATGCACTGCCTGGAAGCGAGGTAGAGACAGGTTCAATTGAGGCATTCGAAAGAGCATTGGATGGTTATTTGGGTAGTAATGATGTGCAGGGATTTGGGGAGAAGGCAAGAAGTTAAGAGACAGTGTGGGCTGAGTGACCTCCTTCTGGCCCACAAGACTTCAGTGATACAGAGAATTTCCGACTTGACAGAGGTGATCGCACGTCAAAACATTCCTCCCTTGGCTGGGAGATGCTTTAGGATGTCTGGAAGTTGTGACAGGCACTGCATCAGTTCAGTTTCTTTATTTCATTCTCTTCTGTCCTGGTTCTGGATTGTGCTTTGGAGTATGGATTCCATAAGAACAATATGGAGCGCCATATTGCTGGTGCGTCATAGCCCAGTCAAATTCGGATCATGTCGAGGTGTTAACAGTAGCTGACACCGGGCCCCTTTGAGAACGTGCAGGCGGCCATTCTTGATGGCCACCTTTGCATTCCGGTCAATTACTCTGGTACGGGTATGTACCTAATAAATCTCTGGGAACAGACAGTGCAATCACCAGGAAAAGCAAAATCAATTCATCCAATGTGAGGAATGAGTGGGAGGTTGCACAGATTTACATCACTGAGATAACCAGTGATGTGTAAGAAGAATAAAAGAAGTAATTGTGGTCGACATCAAAGGAAATAATAAAAAGTATCATAGGAGTATGTTCAAAGTACAGAAAAGATTAAAGAAGAAAGTCTCTTAACTGTGACGTAGTGCTGTGAGAGAACATCCCAAAAGCACCTTGCATGGAATGGATTATTTTGATGTTCCATGGCTCCTGTCATGTCCAGAAATATGGCAGCCATTTTCACACAGCAAGATCCCACGACATAATGTTGCCTTTTTTTCTTTTCCGAATTGCTCATTGTCAGTTTGGAAGTCATCTTAAACAATGCCGACCCCTTCAGTCCAGTTTGCTTCAGCGTTCAGTATCCTGGGAAAAGAACCTTCAATCTTTTTGAATTTGTGACCTGATTACAGTGTGCTCAGGTAACCACCAAGCTGGGGCGGCATTTTCACTCCATGGCAATGATTTGAGTAGATATAATTATTCTAAAATCTGTTGAGCACTGTTTCCCCAAACCTGTGACCAACTGAGAGCATCTCTAGCTCAGTTGCCAAGTAAAGAAAGCGTCATTAAGAAAAGTGAGCCATTGCAGATTTGCAGAATGCCAGATGCAGATGGAATACGTCCAAGAGCATTTAAATATAAAAGGAATTCGGTAAAAGTCACTGGTGCTGAGGAGGGAAAATCTGCTGAGCTCGTTAAACACTGGGTGGTACCAAAAGAGCAAGTAACAGCTAATGTAATTCCCATCTTTAAAAAAGGTCGAAAGCATGATCTTGGGAATTATAACCCAGTTAGCTTGACATCTGCAGTGGGAAATTGCTGGAATCTATTATAAAGGAAGCAATTCAAGAGCATTTAGTAAGAATAAAGGGCAATGAATCAAAGTCAACATGAGTTCATGAAAGGCAGGTCAAGCTGTACAAATTTATGAGCATGTTTAAGGTACATAACTAAGTTAGTGGTTAAGGGCAACATTGTGGATATCTAGACTTTTAAAAGGTATTTGATAAGGTCTCTCGTAAAATGCCTACGACTGAAGTAGACTTCATGGGATCACGGAGGATGTTGCAAATTGGATAATTAATAGGAAACAGAGGGGCTATTATTGGTTTATGCTGGACATCAATGACCAGATAAGCCCATGAGGGATTCATTCTGAGACTGTTGCTGTTTGTAATGTTTTATTAATTAGCTGGATGAGAACATTGCAAGCAGAACATCAAATTTTGATGACGCTACCAATTTTAGAAGGTAGGCAATACAGTTTGCAGAGAGAGAGAGAGAGAGAGAGAGAGAGAGAGCCATTGCAGCCACCGCAGTGAACCAGTCATTGCGGAGAGGGTTGTTTTGTTAAAGGGTGGAGTTGGAGCCAATTAGCTCCTCTAAACATCAGTAGCAACTTTTTCTTCTGCAATGTTGTTTTGTCTGATTTGAACTTTGTTCAGCCCAAACCTTTGGAAGATTTTTTTGCGTTTAAAATGGTTTGTCTAATATTTCAGCAAATCATCAAATCGCCACACGGAGATCTGTTGACTGCAGCAATATGAAACCTACACACATTAACAGGACTAGAATGCAAGTCTTAATGTTGATGGCTCAGTGGTTAGTGCTGCTTTCTCATAGTGCCAGGCACCGGGTTCAATTCCACCTTTAGCTGACCATCTGTGTGAAGTTTGCACAGGTTTCCCCCATGGTCCAAAGAAGTGCAGATTAGGTGGATTGGCCATACTATATTGCCCATAGTATCCAAGGGGTGGATTAGCCATGGCGCTGGGTGGGGTGCTTTTTGGAAGGTCAGTGAGGACTTGATGGATCAAATGGCCTCTTTCCATACTGTACGGATTGTTTCCTTGCCTCCGGATTGTTGCCTGGGTGAGAAATGTAGGATGGTTATGGAATAAAAGGAAGTTATTTGGACTGCCCTGTCTGTTTCTGTTCTATGTAAAGCCAACTCTGCCATTCCCATTCATGAATTTTCCCAGAAAATCACTCCTACGAGGATTCCATGCATCATTTCCTTTTGTAAACCATGACTGAATCTGCCTCCACCACGTACACTCTCTGTCACTGCATTCCTGATCCTAACCACTCACTTGGTTGCAAAGAAAATCCTCAAATTATCATTTTACCAGTTGCTTTCACTCAGTGACCTTTGGCTCTCGATCCAATTGCTGATGCCAAGAGTTTCTCCCCTGTCTGTTCTGTCCAGAAAACTCGTGGGTTTGGAAACCTTCATCGAAACTTCTCCTGTCCAAAGAGAACAGTGCCGGCTTTCCAAATTTATCCTCGTAACCGAGGCTCTCAATCCCCAGAATCATTCTCAAAAATATTCTCTCCACCTTCTCCACTGCCTTAAAATCGATCACATTTCCAAACTCTTCCAGTTCAGACAGAGGATCTTGAACATGGGACACTAACTGGGTTTCTGTCTCCACAGACACTGTATGATCTGCCTCAAGATTTCCAGCATTTATCTTGTTCTTTTAATTGGCCGGCTGGTTCTAATGGGTCTGTAAAATGCAAGATTGGGGTACAACTGAACACTCTAATCATAGAATCCCTACAGTGTGGAGGCGGGCCACTCAGCCCATCAAGTCCACACCACCCCTCCAGCATCCCACTCAGACCTACCCCATCCCTGTAACCCTGCATTTCCCATGGCTCATCCAGCTAGCCTGCACATCCCTGCACACTATGGGCAATTTATCATGGCCAGTCCACCTAACCTGCACATCTTTGGACTGTGGGAGGAAACTGGAGCACCCGGAGGGAACCTGCGCCGACACAGGGAGAATGTGCAAACTCCACACCGTCACCCAAGGCTGAAATTGAACCCAGATCCCTGCCACTGTGAGGCAGTAGTGCTAACCACTTAGCCACCCCAAAGAAGGGAAGGAAGATTTGAAATAACACGGAAGGCAGAGCACAGTGGCTCAGTGGTGGGGCGGCATGGTGGCTCAGTAGTTAGCACTGCTGCCTCACAGCACCAGGAACCCAGGTTCGATTCCAGCCTCCGATGACTGTCTGTGTGGAGTTTGTACGTTCTCCCCGTGTCTGCGTGGGTTTTCTCTGGGTGCTGCTGTTTCCTCCCACAGTCCAAAGATGCGCAGGTCAGGTGAATTGGCCATTAGGCAGAGGGAAATGGTTCTGAGTGGGTTATTCTTCGGAGGGTCGGTGTGGGCTTGTTGGGCCGAAGGGCCTGTTTCCACGTTGTAGGGAGTCTAATCAAGATAAAGTAATGAAAAGGGAGGAGATTGCGAGGCGAAAGATAGTTGGACAAGAAAGAAAGCCTGTGATCTAGGAGGTGAGATGGGAATAGCAGACACAGTAGCAACAGCTGCCATCCTGAACAATGGGGGCAGGGGCTGTGTTGTGAAAGAGCTGAACTCCGTTCTACGTCAAGAAGTGGGAGCACTGCCTGACTAAAATAGCGAGTTGCTAAGTGATAGCACAAGTGTGGGAGGTGACAGGGAGATGTTCGAGGGCCCTGTCAACAATGATGGAGGAGAATAATTGAGGAAATAGGAAGTCATAGCAGAAACGTTAGCCTACAAGGTGGTAAGGACATGAATCAGAGATGGAGAAACTGGGAGACACATGAAGGACAGCGTGAATAAGAGTGGTCAAGGTTAACCAAGTACGAATCATTGGGTGACAGTCGCCTATCTTCAAAAATGGAGATGAAGAAAGGAAGTGAACAGTTATTAAAGGGTCATGTGAAGGTGAAGGGAAATGTGAAAAATAGAAGGAAAATTGATGTAGAAGAAAAGCTTACTGTGAGTAATAGTTCAATCAGCAACATGCCAGGTAAAAGATCTGAAAATGTGAGCCTGAGGAGGATTTGAACAAGGAGTGCTCCCTAATAATCCCATGATAGGGCAGGCAGATCAAGGACCCCTGCAGGTTATCACATGGCCGGACCTGCACAACACCAATAAAGTCACGAGTCACCCCACACCAGGTTATAGTCACAAGCTTCCAGACTGCTGCTCCTTCCTCAGGTGAAGTGGAGGAAAGCGCACAGGCACCCCATTTCAAATAAACCTGTTGGACTATAACCTGGTGGCGTGTGACTTATGACTTTGTCTATCCTAGACCAACACTGGTATCCCCGTATCAAGAGACAAAAAAAATGCAGGTGCTGAAATCCAAAGTAGACAGGCAGGGGGCTGGAAGAGCTAGGCAGCACCAGGAGATGGAGAAGTTAACGTTTTGGCGCTAACTCTCCAGGGAATGAAACATCGACTTCTCCACCTCCTGATGCGGCCTGGCTTGCTGTGTTCTTCCAGCCTCCTATCCGTCTACTTTGAATTCCAGCATCTGCAGTTTTTTTGTCTCTTGATATGGGGATACTTTATCTACTTTATCTCCATCTCAATACAAAGTTCACATTAAATAAATAATTTAAAATAAGTACCAAAGAAAAATGCTGAACGATATAAGTACATGTTATCTAAAATGTATATTTGTTACATGAAAGTGGGTCTGTAGGTCCTTGTAACCTGACCAGCACATCTCAAAGGTGAGCAAGTTTCATGCTTTGGAAAAGAAGATCAGAAGGAAGTCACTGGAAAATCAGTGAAGGAGCAGCATTATATTTCTAAGTCCAAATGGTGTATGGCTTGGATGGGAACTTGTAGGCAATGGGGTTCCCATGTCCTTCTAAGTGGTAAAGGGTGTAGATTTGGAAGGTGCTGTCAGAGGAAGGAGGTTAAAAGGTGCAACATGAACAGAGAAACAAAGAGTTGTATATCCAAGTTGGCTGACAGTGCAAGGCTGAATCGATATCTACTCTGTGAGAGTAAGAATAGGAAGGAAAAAAAGCATGAGAATTCTACAATGTAGCACAATCAGACTGGAAACCAAGGTGGATGAATTAGCACAAAGTACCAAGCGCACAGGGCTTTTACACCTGTGAGGTGAAAGGTCACAAACAAAGGGGGCATAATTTAAAGTGGAAGACAAGAAGTCAAGAGGGGATTGGAGGAGAAGGGATTTCACCCAGAGAGTGGTGGGGGATCTGGAATGCAATGCCTGGGAAGGTAGTTGAAAAATTCTTAGATAAGCACATGAAATGTCATACCATCCAAGGCTGTGGGTCTAATGGAGGAAAGTGAGACAAGTGTAGGTAGTAGTACATTTTTGGCAGTAAGGTGTGCTTTGGGGGACAGAAGATGAAATCTTTTAAAAGGAGGAAGACAGGCAAAGGCACTGACTACCCGGTCAGAGAAAGAAACCTGTACTGCTGTCTGACACAGCAGCGAAGCTACATAGTTATTGCCTTTGCTGTTTGAGTTCAGGTATCTGTGGACATTGGAGTGCATCTCGGGAAGATTAACAAACATCAAAAGTAATGAGCTGCCAGAGCAAGTGGTGAAGACTGATACAATTACAACATTTTAAAGGCATCACAATGGGTATACAAATAGGAAGGGTGCAGAGGGATATGGGCTAGGTGGTGGCAACTGGGACTAGACTAATTTAGAATATCTGGTCGGCATGGAAGAGTTGGACCGAAGGGTCTGTTTCCATACTGTACATCTCTATGACTCTATGGTGGGCTGAAGGTTTTGCTTTGGTTTAATTTGATTTTTTAGTCTCATGTGCAGTGAAAATTATTGTTTTTCATGCTAACCTGTCAGATCATACCTGACATAAGTTCACCAGGTTAACAGAACAGAATGCAGAATATAGTGTTATAGAGGTGTAGAGAAATGTTACCTCTAAACTATGAGAGATTGATTCATAAGTCTGATAACAGCAGGGAAGAAGCTGTTCTTAAATCTGTTAGTATGTGTTGGTGAGGGCCTCTTTGAGCATATATACATATGAATCTATGTATACAATTGAAAGTAGGAAGCCATTCAGCCCTTTGAGCATGCTCCGCCATTCAATAGGATCATGGCTAATC
This sequence comes from Hemiscyllium ocellatum, assembly GCF_020745735.1. Taxonomy (NCBI): domain Eukaryota; kingdom Metazoa; phylum Chordata; class Chondrichthyes; order Orectolobiformes; family Hemiscylliidae; genus Hemiscyllium; species Hemiscyllium ocellatum. Next base: position 108,196,003 of record NC_083409.1, read on the forward strand.
CACGTTAGGATACAGGCAGAAGAGTGCTGGATCAAGGAACAACAAAGGGACAAAATGTTTGTCTCTGAAATGAAGTGATTCAGACAGATTTGTGGCAGTTAAAGCCCAGACGGATTCTGTCAGCGCCCTTTTGGAGAGAAAGTCAATAGCAGATGTGTTTTGTGAGCCATTCCCATCAGTTCTTTCCTGCACATTTGAGACCACGACCACATTCCGACGCACTGGTTTTGTCTGAGGAATCTGTAACATGTGTAGGGGTCAGTGAAGCATGTGTTCTGAAGACAATGTGAGCCTTTAAATGCCTACAGGGCACCTGTAGCAGATGGGATAAGTGTGTTCCAATCCTGAAGGAGTTGCGAGGTGTAATGGGTGAGGTCTGCTGTATTTATGGGAACTGGAGGAGGTGCCCCAGACGCATAGAGGTCATGCCATGTGATCCCCACATTCAAAAATAGGCGCTATGTAAATGTGGACGTGATACAAGGCTACATATGAGAGGGGAGGAGCTATGAAAAATAATTCTGCAGCATGCTCCTTCCGCTGTGTTTTTCCTCTTTAATTAAAGGAGTTTGTGTGGCTCTGGTTCGGTCAGCATTTACCACCCATCCCTAATTGCCCATGAACTGAGTGGTTTGCAACATCATTTCAAAGGGTAAGAGTCAGCCACATTGCTGTAGGTCTGGAGTCACGTGTAGTCCATGGAATGCAAAGATAGCAAAGTTCCTTTTTTAAAGAAGGAGATATTTTCCAAATCAATCCTGTACAGAGATGAACCAAAGATAGTCACGAGGATGGACTCAACTGTGACCTTGTTCAGGTCGCGCTACATGTAACACTACCACACTGTTCTGTATTTGTAACATCTTCCTTCGACACTATAACCTTGATTACTTGTGATTACCTCTCTATCATAATTTGTTTGTGCAGGTTTGGATTATTTGTTACTTTGGTTACACTCTCATCATGCGACTCTGATACCTATCATGTTATTCCAGCCGTTTGGTTCATCTCCAGCACCATCTTACTTTTGATTACTTGTAAATATCTCTCTGCCTTAATGAATCAATTCATAGGTCATCTCCTTCACTTGTTATTCAGCTGTTGACAGTTTACTCACACCGTCTGACACTTTTGGTCAACCTGCAGAGACTTATTATTCAGCCTGTCGACACCCCAGACACACCTTTTTTTGACACTCTCAATTACCTGGAATTATCTTGCTGTTATCTCTCCACCTATATCTTCTGTGCCTGTGCATTCCGCTTCACACGTGACAAAGGAGCAGCGCTTGAAAGCTTGTGATATCAAATAAACCTGTTGGACTATAACCTGATTGGATTTGATTTCCTACAGTGTGGAAACAGGCCTTTTGGCCCAACCAGTCCACACTGACCCTCCGGAGAGTAACCCACCCAGACCCATTTCCCTCTGACTAATTGACCTAACACTATGGTGCAATTTAGCATGGCCAATTCACCTGACCTGCACATCTTTGGACTGTGGGAGGAAACCGGAGCACCCGGAGGAAAATCGCGCAGACACGGGGTGAACGTACAAACTCCACATAGACAGTAGAATCGAACCTGGGACCCTGGTGCTGTGAGGCAGCAGTGAGAGCCACTGTGCCACCATGTTGGCACACTGATGTTGTGTGACTTCTGACCTTGTCCACTCCAGTCCAACACCGACACCTCCACATCACTGTGCCATAGAAACATTCCTTAACTTAGTAAACCAGATAGAGTCTGTAAGAATCAACAGTGATCCCAGATTTCTCATTCAATTCATTAAATTTTACCGTCGAGCATGGTGGGATTCAAATCTTTTGCTCCTGGGATATTAGCCAGTGTTTGGAGATGACTCATCCAGTGATGTTCCCATTATGCCACCACCTCCCCAGAGGAGTATAGATTGAGTGGTCAAACTGATGTAGAATTTGACTTAAAAAGAGGAATGAACAAGGTGTCCCAATTAATCCAGTAGAAGTAGGGTTGTGGTAAACATGAAGCAGACGATTTGACGCCGTTAGCTCCCACCTTACACCTTGACTTCTTCCACGTCACATCCTCAGGATTCAGACTGCAGCCTTCTGCATGTCTCCCCTCCCTTGACATCATGGATGAGGCAGCATTTTCTCTGAAAACAAAAAATGCTGGAAATCAGAGCGGGTCAGGCAGCATCCATGGACAGAGAGCAAGCTAATATCCTTGACTCGAAACATTTGCTTGCTCTCTCTACACGGATGCTACCTGACTTGCTGTGATTTCCAGCATTTTTGTTTTCAGTACAGATTCTAGCATCTGGCCTTCATAAGTCAGGCCATTGAGTATAGAAGTTAGGAAGTAATATAGGACATTGCTGAGGCCACACTTGGAGTATTGTGTTCCATTTTGGTCACCTTGCTGTAGGAAGGATGTTATTCAACTGCAATGAATACAGAAGAAATTTACAAGGATGTTGCCAGGACTCAACGGTCTGAGTTATGGGGAGAGGTTGGACATGCTAGTACATTTTTCTTTAGAGCGTAGGAGACAAGGATGTCTGGGGGATCTTATTGAAGTCTATAAGATCATAAGAGGTATCGATAGGGTGAATGCACATAGTCTCTTTTCCCAGGTTTGGGGAATCGAAGACAACAGGGCATCAGTTTAAGGTTAGAGGGGAAAGAATAAAAGTGAACCTGAGGGGAATCTTTTTTACACAGAGGGTGGTATGCATGAAGTTGCCAGCGGAAGTGGTTGAGGCGGGGGCATTAACAACATTTAAAAGGCATTTGGACAAATACATGGATAAAAAAGGATGAGAAGGATATGAGCCAAGTGCAGTGAAATGGGTTATGGACGGATATTTTGGTCAGCATGGATCAGTTCGGGCCAAAGGGCCTGTCTCCATTCTATAGGAGTCTATGACTCTATCTGCAGTAATCTGCTCCTACAGAATTTTCTCTGCTTTGAATCGGAATTGACCTTCCAAACAAGTAATCAGTGAGCTGGATGTTGGCCTTGAGTGGTTGTGTATAGTAGACAGTGGCCTGTACCGCTCCCTCAATCTTTACCCCCCCTGAAGTCAACATGTGCTCTCCCCATTCCACGAGGTGTATGGACTGAGCAGCCAATTCTCTGTCAGCTATTTAACACAAAGTCAGGATCATTCACATTGAGTTCCAAACCGAAACTCAAATCAGCAAGGACTAAGGGAGAGGGAGGTGGGGAGCAAAAGCAGTTGGGTGCCATAAATAGTGTGACCACGTCCAGAACATGTTCCTGACTGTTAGATGAGCTCACTGACCTTTGTTCTGCTTGCAAGCGATTTGCGGATATCTGTGCATTATAGATTCGCTGGACTCTGGAAGTTAGGGCTTTAATTTTTGCAAAGTTTCCTTTGCTCATGTTGATCCGGACCCTTTGGTTGAGTTAAAAGCCACTGCCATGAAGGCAGAGAATCACAGTGTCAGGGCAGCAGCAGCCCCAGGAGAAATAGCAAAGTCAAATTTCAATACTGTGCGTGCACCTGCGGCCTCCCGAGCTTGAACCGCGTGTTCAAATCATTCAGCATTAAGACATCAAAGCTTGCTCTGAAAATGGCACAAACGTAGTGTGCTGTGTCTTCGATAAACCCTTTTGGCATTGTTGTAAATCTATACCAGAGTTCGGATTGTACATAAAATCTTTTGAAATCCGACCTGCAAAATGCTTATTTGGGTCGATTATGTGCATGCTGAATCGGTCGCAGTGGAAACTGGACCCTGCTAGTGGTTTCGGTAGTAAGATACAAGTAGAAATTATGGAGGTCAGTATAATGTTTCTGACATTGAATCACCTCTACCATTCTGCATGCTGCACCCACAGTTCCACACACTATATAATGGTTACACTATTCTATTAAGTCTTAGCTCCTGAGAGAAAGGGTTTGCTGTGCTGAGCTGTCATTAACGACCAGGAGTAGACAAACTCACTCAGAAACACACAGAAGTTTGCCTCGCATTTAGCTAAAATCGTGACTGTGTCCTTGATTCACAGGGTGTGAACAGAAAGACTGCTAGATGCTGAGAACTCTCTTCCACAAATGTTAGTGGATGCAAAATCAGTCATTAATTCCACATCTGAGACAGATTTTCATTAAGCGAAGATATTAAAAGATATGAGCCAAAAGGCAGGGAAATGGAGTGAGGTCACAGATCAGCCTCGATCTCGTTGAATGGTGGAACAGGCTTGAGGGGCTGAATTGAAAATGTGTTGCTGGTTAAAGCACAGCAGGTTAGGCAGCATCCAAGGAACAGGAAATTCGACGTTTCGGGCCAGAGCCCTTCATCAGGAATGAGGAGAGTGTGCCAGGCAGGCTAAGATAAAAGGTAGGGAGGAGGGACTTGGGGGAGGGGCGATGGAGATGTGATAGGTGGAAGGAGATCAAGGGGGCTGAATATCTTGCTCCTGTTTCTTATTTATTTGCTCACATTCCTATGTCCCATGTGTGCATTGCTGGGTAGCCCAGGACTTAATGCCTATTCTCGATTATCTCACTGTAGATAACCATGTGTGCATTGCTGGGTAGCCCAGGACTTAATGCCTATTCTCGATTATCTCACTGTAGATAGTGCTAAAAATGAATGCAACTGAGGGTCTTACGAGGTCAATTATGCCGCAATTCAGAGTCATCCTATGGGTTTGGAGTCAGATGTAACCTGGACAGTGTAAGGACTGCAGACTTCCTGCTGTAAAAGACAAAGGTGAACACGATAGGTCTTTACATGAATTCATGACCAGTACGACTAATGCTAATTAAATTGAGATTTCACACACTGCCATGTGTAAGCATGGTTAGAGAGAAACATGGTGGTGGGGAGTTTCTCTGGACAGACAGGGACAGTGAGGAATCAGTGACAGTAATGAGTGAAACTCTTCAACAGTTACCAAGCCTACATCTGTTAAGTGTCTATGTAGGGACAGCCTGTGATTTGCTTTACAATCAGAGGCACTGGCAGGAATTTTAGTCCACTGACCGTGTTCACTTTGCCTCCATTCCTCAGAAGTATATAAAGTGCATCACCTTCACCTGTCAATCAAGGGAATAACTCACAAGACCGAGAGATGCCCCTGGGCAGTGAGACAGGACCAAACAAGGAATTTGCAAAAAATGAATGTTTTACAATAAATTAAGCACTTTGAGATTTTGCCTTGGACCTGGGTGTGTGATGTTTGTTGGATGTGTTAGATTTTTACCATATTTTGAAGGTAATGTACATGAAGCAGTTTACAAACACAAGATATGGTTGTGAAACTTCGATTCCTTGAGGTTTGACTTGTTAGCCCACAGAAAAAACTGTTTTGAGACATGATAGTCTGACTCCTCTTACATACACCAAATTGGTGGACCAGTATATTCATTTCCAAGGATTTCTGACTGTTACTGGTGTTTTTCTCTGGTGGGAGTCTCCTTCTTTAAGGAAGGAACTCTGCCATCCTTCCCCGACATGTAACTCTGGGTCCACAAAAATGTCTTTAACTCTTCACTGCCCTCGAGAAATGATCCATGTTAGGCAGGTTGGCTCAGTGGTTAGCACTGCTGCCTCCTAGCGCCAAGGACCTGGGTTCAAGTTTGCTCATGGTCTGCATGGGTTTCCTCTGGATGCTCCTGTTTCCTCCCACAGTCCAAAGATATGCAGCTTATGTGGATTGGCCATACAGGATTGCCTCAGTGTGTACACTGGGTGGGTTAGCCATGGGAAATGTTGGGTTAGGGCAGGGTGATCGGGTCTAGGTGAATAGAATACCTATAGTGTGGAAACAGGGCCATTGGCCCAACAAGTCCACACTGACTCTCCCAAGAGTAACCCACCCAGACCCATTCCCTACCTAATTACTCTATAATTATCCCTGACTAATGCATCTAACCTACACACCTTGGAACACTATGGGTAATTTAGCATGGCCAATTCGCCTCGCCTCCACATCTTTGGAGTGTGGGAGGAAACCGGAACACCCAGAGGAAACCCACACAGAAATGGGGGAGGATGTGCAAACTCCACACAGGCAGTCGCCTGAGGCTGGGATCGAACCTGGGCTCCTGGCGCTGTAAGGCAGCGGTGCTAACCACTGAGCCACTGTGCTGCTCCAAATGGAATGGGATGAGGGTGGGATGCTCTTCAGGAGGTCGGTGCAGACTCAATGGGCTGAATAGCCTCTTTCCATCTATTCAGGATTCTAAGGCCAGTTGGGGATGGGAAACAATTGTGAGCCGAGCCAGTGACCTCCACGTTCTACGCAAGGGTCATTTTGAATGATACTCAAAATCCCCACTTGACCTTTTGGAAACAGACAAATCCGGCCATCAGAAATCAAACCTTACCAAGGGATATTCAGTCCGACGATCATCAGGAAGCAAGTATTCCGTATATCAAATCCACTCTTGTTCTGGAATCTTCTGCTTGCTGTCGGTTACTGCCCAATGGTCAACGTATGTACCTTCACTCCTGTCAGATCCCCCCTTTCATAGTCAGCTCTTGTTCTGCGACCCAGTTTTAAAATTAAATTTCAAGCCCACAGACAAAACGAAAGAGTTTTTACTTCGGTGAGGGTGGGTGTTGCGCCTAACCTTTGGCCTGGAGCTTTACTTGTGATCGCGCTCAGTCACCCCTGAAAACTCAAGGCCAGCAACTCTGACAACCTACTGGTAAGCTGGTTGAAAATGTGCCTGTATAGTGCTGTCTTGTTAAGTGCGTGCTCACAATGGACAAAGGAGAGTTAGTCTGTGTAACCGAACTCGCGAGATAGAAGGGCAGGTTATATTGTTGCTTTTGTGAGGATGAGCCCTGGGATTTGAGGTCTGATTAAGCCCGTGTCATGAGAGTGTTGTCGAGAGCGGTGCTTTCTGGTTGATTATAATCTTGCCCCAGCTAGTATCTGTGTGCCAACACTTGTTTTAACAGCCTCCATTGTCAGTAAATTACAAAGTAATTCCAGCACATAAGGCCTCAGCTGCAATGGAACAATATGCTGCTGATCTCAACTGGTCAATAGACTGTATGCATTTCTGCTCAAGAATTCATGTTCGTTTTACAAAGCAGTAGTAAAATGGGAACTGATCATAGTGTGAAGATATGTAAATTGTTTCTCTAATTGTTTACTATCTTGTCTTTTGAGTTTCCTCCAGTTCAGTCAAATTTAACCCAATCAATGAGGCACTGCATTTGTACTCCAGAAACCCATTTCTTATCTGTTTAATTTTATTTGCTAATGTAATATTAATTAAGTATCTCCAGCTATTGATCCTGCCACCCTGTTGTGTGACAAAGCAGGCTGTGTATTAAATCATGTAGTGGAACGTCTGGGGATTGACTGCTTCAATGCAATGTCTTGTGTTTTCCCCACACAGGTGCAACAACCGAACACAATGTGTAGTGGTAACGGGGTCAGATGTGTTCCCCGACCCTTGTCCAGGGACATACAAATATCTTGAGGTCCAATATGAATGCGTCCCCTACAGTGAGTACAAACCTTTCCTTCTGTTTTCTGTGTTCCTTGGCTTAGGAGGAGTTTTTTTTTGCAAGAGTCTTGAATGTTAAGTGTTAAACTGGTCTCCTTTATAACTGGAAAATGCACTACTGCCTGGCTCATTTGATGCTCCCATCTCTGACTCACCCAAAACACAGCTAAGATTTGCCTGAGGTGTGCTCTTTTAGACAGTGCCTCTTCTGCAGAAATTTGTGCCGATGTTTTGCCTGTGTATTATAGAGTCTCAAACCATTTTGTACCCAAAGAATGCTGTCAGTAGGACTCGGAACTGCTGGACTAGAGTGTGGGTAAGAGACATTCTCAAACTGCAGGTCAAATATCCATCCTATTTGTCAGCATGCGTACCTTCTAAGTCGTTCGGAGTTTTCGATTCCTGAGCTGAACTTGACAAGTCACGTTGTAGGTTGTAGCCTTTCGACTACTACCCTGCTGTAAGCCTGCTCTGAAGGGGAGTGGTTGCTTCTTATCAAAATGCAGGCCTGCAAGTAGGAATATCTGAGAGTCTTAACTGTGAGGGGAAATCCATTAAAAGATCATACACCTTCTCTTTATTCCTGCTGTGTGTCCCTCTGTAAGCCTCGTAAGATGGATGCCTCTTCTGTTGTGTTCAAATGTACCATCTGTAGAATGGCAGCCCACTGTGCATCCTCTCTGTCAACAATCCACCTCCTACGTGTGATGCTGCTAACTGATCCTCTCATTCTTCTTAACCTTTCGGCCTGGTAGAGGAACGGTGCACTAGGTCGGGAGTGATTGTTTCTGTTAGCTGTGAAATCTGCTTTATTTTTATCAATTCCCTCGAAATGCCTGTCAAATATATTTTCTCGTTTTTCTCTGCGCTCACTTAAAACGCTGAAATGTAAATTGGTCAACCCTGAGTACGATCCCTCACTAACTTTAATGGTGCATTTACGAATTGAGAGTGGTGTAAAACTTGGGAGTTGCGGAATCAAACAAATTATAATCGTGGATCGTACAGTACAGGAGAGGACTTTTGGCCCTTTGAGTATGAACAAACAAAAATCACTCTAAATCCACCCATAGCCTTGAATGTTATGACATGTCCAGTGCCTATACCCCCATAAGAAATAGGAACAAGGATTAGCACTTGACCCCTTGAGCCTGCTCTGCCATTCAATAGGATCATGGCTGGTCCCTTTCCCATAACCCTTGGTTCCTGACTGATCGAGAATTTATCTATCTGAGCCTTAAATGCACACAAGGACTCTGCCGCCACAGCTCTCTGTGGTAAGCAGTTCCAAAGACTCACAACCCTCTGAGAGAAGAAATTCTCCTCATCTCAGTCTTAAATTGGCGTTCCTTTATTCTGAGACTATGCCCTCTGGTCCTAAACTCTCCCATGAGATGGGAGGCGATGGTCAAGTCGTCTTATCACTGGATTGTTGATCCAGTGAGCCAGTGAATGTTCTGGGGACCTGATTTGATACCCACCATGGGAGGTGGTGAAATTCGAATTTAACTCTGGAATTAAGGTCTGATGATCACCATGAACCCATTATTGGAAAAACCCATCTGATTCACTCATGTCTTTTAGGGAAGGAAACTGCCATCCTTGCCTGGTCTGGCCGACATGTGACTCCAGACCCACAACAATGTGGTTGACTCTTAACTACCCTCTGGACAACTAAGGGTGTGTTTTGCTCAGCCAGTATGCAACACCCTCATCTGATGAATGAATACAAAAAATGAATACAAAACATTCTGTCAGCATTTACCCTGTGTGAGCGCCTTAGGGATCCAATGTGTTTCAATGAGATCACCTCTCATTCTTCGAAACTCCAGTGAGTAGAATCTCAGTGTGTTTAGCCTTTGCTCATTAGACAATCCCTCCATACTAAGGATCTTCAAAGTATTTCCTAAAGGTTATGCGGTTTCCTGCCTCAACTACTTACCCAGGCAGTGCATTTGTGACCCCTACCACCCTTACATTCCCCCACCCAACACCATGACAAATATTTACCCAGATTCAGTAAGACAAATCAGGGCAGGACTTGTATACTTAATGGGGAGTGTTGCTGAACAAAGAGACCTTAGGATACAGGTTTATAGTTCCTTGAAGTTAGAGTTCCTTGAAGGTAGGCAAGATGGTGAAGAGGACCTTTGGTATGCTTGCCGTCATTAGTCAGTGTGTTGAGTAGAGGAATTGGGATGTCATGTTGCAGCTGTACAGGGTCAGAAGTCACACGACACCAGGTTATAGTCAAACAGGTTTATTTGAAATCACAAGCTTTCGGAGTGCTGCCCCTTCAGGTGAACTGAAGAAAAGCACGCACGCCCAGAATCAAAAGACCATGAAGTCTCAGTTAATCAGATTCTCGGTCATCCCTTCAGAAAAGGTGTGGATAAATTCTTGATCATACAGAGAATCAAGGGTTCCGGGGACAGGGCAGAAAAATGGACGTGAGGAGTGTTTGGTCAGCCATGATCCTATTGAATGGCGGAGCAGGCTCAAGGGGCCGGATGGTCTTGTCCTGTTCCTATTTCTTACACTTTTCTGGTTTACACAGCTACTCCCTGGGATAATGGGCTTGCCTTCCAAGGTAGGGTTGAGCTGATTGGCTTTAATTCATTGGATATTAAAGAATAAGAGGTGACCTTATTAATACATGTCAGATATTGAGCAGGTTTGGCAAGGAGGACATTGGATGGATCTTGTCTAGAGGTAAAGGGCTCTGATTAAAGATAAAGGGTATCTCATTTAAAACGCAAATGTAGAATTTCTTCCCTCAGAGTGTCACTCGAGTTTAGAATTCTCTTCTCTAGCCAGCAGTGCGGGCTGAGTCAGTTATAACGGTGCTAATATTTTTTTAGATTAGATTACCTACAGTGTGGAAACAGGCCCTTTGGCCCAACAAGTCCACACCGACCCACCGAAGCGCAACCCACCCATAAACCTACATTAACCCCTTACCTAGCACTACGGGCAATTTAGCATGGCCAATTCACCTGACCCGCACATCTTTGGACTGTTGGAGGAAACCGGAGCACCCGGAGGAAACCCACGCAGACACGGGGAGAACGTGCAAACTCCACACAGTCAGTCGCCTGAGTCGGGAATTGAACCCGGGTCTCAGGCGTTGTGAGACAGCAGTGCTAACCACTGTGCCACCGTGCTGGACGTCATGGGCTCTCAAGTTCTTTGAGTCGTCCAGTGGTTGTAATGGTTGCCGTATAAGTGCAGGTCTTGTGTTTTCTTCCATTTCCCAGAGCAGTTAGTTGTCAACCACATTGCTGTGATGCTGGAGTGACATACAGACTCCGGTCGGGTAAGGACAACTGTTTCCTTCCCTAAGAGACATTAACGACCCAGTTGAATTAATACAGCAGTCTGATAGTTTTGTGGTCACCATCATTTCTTTGTATTCATTCAGCCTGTCTGTTCATCCTCCTCTGTTATAATGGACTAGTTGAATTGAATAATATATTCCTCTATGTATGGGCAGTTAAAAGGGAAAAGGTATTGTGTGATTCTTCAGCTTACATTCAGAGACAGGATCATGCTGTTAACACTGATAAAGCACCAGTATGCTCATTCATTGAGTCAAAACATTTGTAGTAACACAAAGCTTGAAGTTTTGTTCAGCCTGGGTTCAACAAAATCCTTATTGATTACCCAAAAACAATGGTGTGTGATCAGCACAGGGATAAATTTAATGGTAGCTCTGTCTCATCAAAAAACCAAACTGTGCCTATATTGTCTAAGAGTTTAGAAGAATGAGAGTGTAGTGATTGTAACAAGGTCAGCCCAGTGGACCTCATAGAATATGAGGTACCTGATTGGGGCTGTTAATCAGGGAACCCTGGCTGACAGATAGAAACTGTTCACACTGAGAGCTGGCTCTGAGGGAGCTGAATAAGTGTGGAGGATTCTCCATGTGTAAATAAAGGGGGACTTGGTGATGGTGATGATGTGGAGTTATTTCAGAGGGGATCTGAATAAAATGGATGAAATTCTCACAGGACTGGAACAGGCCAGAAACAGGGAGGATGTTTTCCCTGGCTGGGGAGTTCTAGAATCAGCGGTTCGAGTCTCAGGGTGCAGAGTTGTTTTTTCACTCAGAAAGTGATCAGTCTGTGGATTTCTCCATCACAGAAGGATGTGGAGGCCGGGACACTGGCATACTCAGGGAAGAGATTGATATACTGTTAGATATTACAGGTATCAAAGCACATGGAGGGAAGACAGGAATATGGCACTGATATATAGGATCAGCCATGATCCTACTGAATGGTGGAACAAGCTCAAACTGCCATACTCCTGCTCCTGGTATCAATGACGTCTGTTTCCGTGCTGTACATCTCTATGACTATGACTCTATGACTTCTTGAAAGGGAATCTTTCCCCCCATAGTGAAGCCAAGGGTGCGCAAGGAAGATTTTCCACTCCTGAGACCACCCAAAATGAGGGGTCATTAATAAAGCAAACAGCAAAATTCAGGAGAAATATCGTCACCAGGATAGAGCTTGGAATTTAGAACTTGCTTTCAAATTGATCAGACGATTAACGTAAGGGGAAGTTTGGCAAACTGAAATCTCAGAACAGGTACACTCCATTCAGGGGTGTGTTACACCTGCCAAGAGCAGGTTGGATTTGAACACAGACCTTCTAGCCTAAAAGCACGGACACTGCCTTTGTAACACATGAGCCTGTTAAAAAAAAAGTTCAGTCCTGTTTATGTCACATGTGTGGAGTAAGTGGGATTTGAACCCAGGGCCCCCAAGCAGGGACACCACAAGAGCCAGTAAAAATTTCAGGACATGCTGTTGGAGTCATGTTTTAACATGACGTAAGAATAGGAGTAGGCCATTCAGCCCCTTGAGCCTGTTCCACCATTCAGTGAAATCATGGCTGCCACTAACTTGTGAAGAGGTTGGCACTGGTTAACACTGCAGCCTCACAGCACCAGTGACCTGGGTTCGATTCCAGCCTCGGGCGACTGTCTGTGTGGAGTTTGCACATTCTCCCCGTGTCTGTGTGGGTTTCTTCCCACAGTCCAAAGATGTGTAGATTATGTGGATTTGCCATGCTAAATTGCCCATAGTGTTCAGGGATGTGTAGGTTGGCTGGGTTAGCCAGGGGAAATACAGGGTTTTTGGGATAGTGTAAGGGGACGGGTCTGGGTGGGATACTCTTCAGAGAGTTAGTGTGGACTTGTTGGGCTGAATGGCCTGTTTGCACACTGTAGGGTTACTATGTAAGTAACAAGTGGAAGGGGTTCATGAGGAGTACTTTTTGGGCCTAATACTCAGTTTCTGAGCTTTACATTCTGTGTCAGTAGATGATCAGTGACTCTGGCCCATGTCGGATAAAATTGGATCCAATTCTTTAAAGGTTTTCTTATTCTGAAACTTGCTGCTTCCAAAGGTGGTTTGTATTAAAGATGGTGAATGATTTCAAAAGGAAACGGGATGGATGGACATGAGTGCTATAATCTTGCAGGGCTATGGGCGATAGAGCAGAAGCATAGGGCTAAGAGGATTGCTCAACAGAAAGACAGTAGGAAAATGGAATGGACTCACAAACTCTAAACATTCGCCTGTATCTATGTTTTTGTTTTTGCTGCTGTTTACCTACTATTTACTATCTATGCTATATGTTTCCCCTCTCACCCTAAACCTATGTCCTCTAGGGACTCCCCCAACCCAGGAAAAATATCTTGTCTATTTATCCTATCCATGCCCCCCATGATTTTATCAACCTCTATAAGGTCACCCCTCAGCCAGCCTCCCTTACACTATCCCAAAAACCCTGTATTTCCCCTGGCTAACCCAGCCAACCTACACATCCAGGGAAAACAGCCCCAATCTATTTAGCCTCTCCTTGTAGCTTAAATCCTCCAACCCTAGCAGCATCTTTGTAAACCTTTTCTGAATCCTTTCAAGTTTCAGAACATCCTTCCGATAGGAAGAAGACCAGAATTACATGCAGTAGCCTGCCCAGTGTCCTGTACAGCTGAACCATGACCTCCCAACTCCTGTACTCCATGCACTGACCAGAAAAGGAAAGCTTACCAAATGACTTCTTCACTATCCTATCTACCTGCGACTCCACTTTCAAGGAACTATGAACCTGCACTCCAAGGTCTCTGTTCAGCAACACTCCATAGTACCTTACCATTCAGTGTATAAGTCTTATTCTAATTAGGTGTATTCTGTGCAGTTTCAAACTCTGCACTTTAGGAGTAATGTCAAGGCTTTAGAGAGCGTACAGAAGAAATGTATGAGCATTCCACGTTAAAGCATAACATATAGGAGCAGAAGGAAGCCATTCAGCCCATTGAGTCTGTTCTGCCATTCAGCGAGATCATGGTTGATCTGATAATCCTCGACTCCCCCTTCCTGCCTTTTCCCGTCGTCCTAGACCTCCCTTAATGAATAAAAATCTGTCATTACCTCTACATCACTGCCTTCTCTGGTCAATCTGATCATAGCCTCCATTAGAAATGGTGAGGGGCAAAGATAGTATAGACAGGAAGAAACTTTTCCCCTTGATGGAGGCATTAAGACCAGGGGGCGTGGATTTAAGGCAAGGGTTTAGAACGGGGGCTGTGAGGAAAGTGTAATTCACCCAGAGGGTGGTGGGAACTTGGAACTCACTGCCTGGAACTCACTGCCCATAACATTAAAGAAATATTTTGATGGGCACTTGCAATGCCAAGGCATATGAGGTTATTTGCGAAGTGTTGAAAAATGAGATTAGAAAGGTGAGATGGATGTTTTCAACCTGCACAGACATGATGAACTGAAGGATATTTTTCTGTAGTGTAAACGTCTTTGCCTCTATGATCGTATTTAACCACCCACCCTCGTCAGCCCACTGTGGTAAAGAATTCTACAGATTCACTACCCTCTGAGAGAAGCTTCTCCTTATCTCTGTTTTAAATGTATGACCCCTTATTCTGAGATTTACCCTTTGTTCCAAGACACCTCCTCAAGGGGAAGTAGTCTTTCTGCATCTACTCTGTCAAGTCCCCTGAATATTCTGTATGTTTCTATAAGGTTGCTTTTCCCTTGGATGTGGGATTTCGGTGATGCAGAGAAAGTTTCTTTAGAATGGTGAACACCACAGAGATTTACTTGAGGTACTCCCCAGTTGTGGAACTTCTTAATGAGTTCATCAAGGGGAAACTGGTAGAGGTAAAAACCATTCCTCTGGCAAACAGCTTAATAATGGGAGGATGCACATTAAGGTGATTGGCAAAAGAATAAGGAGAGGAGGTGAGGATTCTTTTTTAATTCTGGAAGTGAGTTGATTTGGCATGGACTGGTATATGACAGCAATGGAAGCAAATTATGTCGTAACTTTCAAAATGGAATTCGGTTGAAGAGGTGGTGTTGTAGCGGTCATGTCCCTCTACAGTAATCCAGAAGTAATGCTCTCGGGGTCATGGGTTCAAACCTCACCACAGCAGCTGGTGGAATTTCAAGCCAATGCATAAATCTGGAACATGAAGCCAGCCCCAATAAATGGTGGCCATTAAACTATCATCAATTGTTGTAAAAATCCATCTGGGTCACTAGTGTCCTTTGGGGAAGGAAATCTGCCATGCTTATACGGTCAGGCCTACATGTGACTCCAGACCCACAGCAATGGGGTTGACTCTTAACTACTCGGGGGAAATTAAGGATGCACAATACATTGTGACATGAACAGGCCATGAAAGACTTGAAAAAAATAATCATAAGGGAAGCATTTATTGGGCAGCAGGGAAGTGGGCTGAATCAGAGAGCACTTTCAATGGGCCAGCACAAGCAAGATGGGTAGAGTGGTCTCATTCTATGACATATGGTTCTTGGAAGTATGTCTAAAGGGACAGTCAGTTGCATTCACCAGTCCAAGTTCATTAATTGTCAAAATGAAACTTACTGTGACTCCCAGTATTTTCTTCTGAAAGTCACTGTGGATCAAACCTGCTTCTACTACCTGATCAGGCAGTGTTTTCCACATTGTAACCACATCGTTGGCTGTAAAAAGCTTCAGGACATACTGAAGCCATAAAAGACACATATAAATGTAAAGTTTTTTCCCTTCTGATGATAAAATGCAGTATAAATGCAGCAAGAGCTTGTACCTGAAATGGGAAAATGTCCCATTGTCAGCACCATCATATTTCAATTGCTTCTTAGTGGGGAATGAAATGCATGCAGAGAAAGAAAACCAGCTCAGAGTTGTTCCGACACACATGCTGGAACTGGAAAACTCTTCCTCATAGGTTGTGTTGAAGAGGGACACTATTTAATAAGGGATGGTCACTACTCTCAGAACATTTACTGATCCTATTCATGAGCGTTTGCCTGGCATGATTTGGAGATGCCAGTGTTAGACTGGGGTGTACAAAGTTAAAAATCACACACTACGTTTTGTCATTTATATTAATGATTTGGATGTGAGCATAAGAGGTACAGTTAGTAAGTTTGCAGATGTCACCAAAATTGGAGGTGTAGTGGACAGTGAAGAGATTTACCTCAGATTACAACTGGACCAGATGGGCCAATGGGCTGAGAAGTGGCAGATGAAGTTTAATTCAGATAAGTGCGAGGTGCTGCATTTTGGGAAAGCAAATCTTAGCTGGACTTATACACTTAATGGTAAGGTCCTAGGGAGTGTTGCTGAACAAAGAGACCTTTGAGTGCTGCTTCATAGCTCCTTGAAAGTGGAGTCTCAAGTAGATACGATAGTGAAGAAGGTGTTTGGAATGCTTTCCTTTATCGGTCAGAGTATTGGGTACAGGAATTGGGAGGTCATGTTGTGGCTGTACAGGATATTGGTTAGACACTGTTGTAATATTGCATGTAGTTCTGGTCTCCTTCCTATCGGAAAGATGTTGTGAAACTTGAAAGGGTTCAGAAAATATTTACAAGGATGTTGCCAGGGTTGGAGGATTTGAGCTTTAAGGAGAGGCTAAACAGGCTGGGGCTGTTTTCCCTGGAGTCTCAGAGGCTGAAGGGTGACCTTATAGAGGTTTATAAAAACACGAGGGGCATGGATAGGGTGAATAGACAAAGTATTTTCCCTGGGGTGGAGGAGTCCATAACTAGAGGGCATAGGTTTAAGGTGAGAGGGGAAAGATATAAAAGCGACCTTCACTCAGAGGGTGGTGTGTGTGTGGAATGAGCTGCCAGAGGAAGTAGTGGAGGCTGATTCAATGGCAACATTTAAAAGGCATTTGGATGGGTATATGAATAGGAAGGGTTTGGAGGGATATGGGCCGGGTGCTGGCAGGTGGGACTATATGGGGTTTGGATATCTGCTCGGCATGAATGGGTTGGACTGAAGGGTCTGTTTCCATGGTGTACATCTCTATGACTCTATGACCAGGTTATAGTCCAACAGGTTTATTTGGATGCACTAGCTTTCGGAGCACTGCCCCTTCATCGCCTGATCATCATCATCACAACCACCTGATGAAGGAGCAGCGCTCCGAAAGCTAGTGCTTCCAATTAAACCTGTTAGACTAGAACCCGGTGTGTGTGATTTTTAACTTTTGCCTGGTGTTTTCCTTGTGTGCTTCCAGTAGAGTCTTGATGCTGGGAGCAAGCATTTAGAAATTACTTGGATGTTCTCCCTAATTTGTTTTGACCGTCCCTTTATCCAGACTGTTCCATAAACATCTTGCTGAAGATAGAGTAAGGTCTTGGACAGGTGGTGTGGCACGAGAGCTTTCATCCCTTCTTCAAGACTCCTTCATTGGCCAACAAGACTGTTCCACCTACAGACAGGTTTCCTGGCAAGAGGCCGGTTGGGAGAACAGCCTTGTTTCTCACCACATGGTGCGAGGAAATGGTCTGGCGCTGCGGTCATCAGTGGTGCTAATTATATGACAACCGCGATGGGAAAACATATCTTCACAAGTCGTATCAGGGCCAATGCACGTATTAAACACTTCTGACAGGTGTTCAGCCTCATGCCCCAGCCTCCCTTCACAAGTAATTCTTAGAAGTGAATATTGTGCAGTAGTGTACGTAAAATATTCTGCGTTTTTAATTCCAGATTTATTTTGCAGGAAAAAGGAGAAGGTGATGGTAATGATTATACTTCCTCATTGTTTAAAACTTTCCATAGGCTCTGCCCTCATCAAAATGTACATTCTTGGGTCTAATACGGTTCTCTTGATGTAATGCTGTGTGTTATTGCAATTGTTGCTGGATAATATTTTGCACAATTTGCACAGCCAGTAATTGTAGTGATAGACTCGACCAGATTAAATTACATTCCTTATGATTATCTCCTGCCTCGCAGTTTTGCCATAATCATGTAGATGTATAAATTTGCAGATCTGTGGTATGCACAAAATGAGCAATGTAAAATTACATTTTGGGAAAGATTGCGGTGTTTATGTACACAAATCCACAATTGTGTCAGTATACAGGCAATCCGGGTGTTACAAAGGGGTTCCATTCTTGAGTATGTTTGTATGTGTAAGCAAGTTGGGACACAATACTATATACAGCTGAAAATGTGTTGCTGGTTAAAGCACAGCAGGTTAGGCAGCATCCAAGGAACAGGAAATTCGACGTTTCGGGCATAAGCCCTTCATCAGGAATATAAAATAGTTTGCGTGTTGGATCTTTAAAGTTGATAATAATCCACCCTGTATGGGATCTCACTGTTAAGTCCAAGTGTTCATAAATCAGATGTTTGTAAATGAGCAACCGTTGGCATGTGAATGTATATCAATAGCTTCACACCTTTTATTCTCACTGTTGCAAATTGTTTAGTTACTTACATTAGGGTCATGAATAGTTCACTCAGTTATTGGCATTCCTGCAAATTTCACCAGTCGACACAGGTTACGCTGGCCCAGATGAGCTTGAAAAACACGTGACTCGATTCTTATATTGAAATGTATTAGTGGTAGAGAATAGGCTGGAATGAGCTGGGCTAAGGCTGGGGGCACAGAGAAGGCGTAGTCAACCCTGCATTGGATTTTCCCTTGAGCTGTAGCTCCTTCTGTGGTCATGGTGGTTTAATTAATGATTCCACACAGGTATGATCCCATTCCCAGCTGGAAAATGAGATCGCACAGTGCACTGGAGGGAATCTTCAGTAGGTCAATACGCTGGAACCGAGATAAAAGAGAGAAAGTGCGGGGGAGGAAGTGGTTGGGAAAATAAAGCTCCTTGAAACCTATTCATCAGCATTGAGAATTAGAAACTGGTACAATGGCTGTTCTACAGCAGCTCCTCCATCATTGCCACAGTTGCTGAAATGACTGACAGTCCTCTTCAAAATACACAGCTGGCCTTCCGCCTGATGGGATTGGTTTGAGCGACTGTTGTTTCCAGGGAGGCCATAAGCATCCTTGCTGAGTCCCGTGCCTGCTTTTCATTGATCCACTTTGGCCATGGTGTGTCAATCATCACTCGCTGAAGGAGAGGCTTTTTGAAAAGGGAAGGAGATAATTGTTTCAAATGGAATGACTTGAACTGAAGGAAAGCGAGTGAGAGAGTGGGGTTAAGTTAGAGAGCTGAAGCGCAGAAAGCGAGGAGGGCAGACTCAGTGGGCTCCAAGTGACTTGTTGTCAATTACTGAGAGGAGTGAGAATTCATAGAAACGTAGAAGATAGGAGCAGGAGGAGGCCATTCAGCCCCTCAAGCCTTCTCCGCCATTTATCACGATCATGGCTGATTGCCCAACTCAATAGCCTAGGAGA
This sequence comes from Hemiscyllium ocellatum, assembly GCF_020745735.1. Taxonomy (NCBI): domain Eukaryota; kingdom Metazoa; phylum Chordata; class Chondrichthyes; order Orectolobiformes; family Hemiscylliidae; genus Hemiscyllium; species Hemiscyllium ocellatum. The sequence goes on from NC_083409.1 coordinate 108,215,189, forward strand.
AAGTGAGCACTGCAGACGCTGGAGATCAGAGCTGAAAATGTGTTGCTGGAAAAGCGCAGCAGGTCAGGCAGCATCCAAGGAACAGGAGAATTGACGTTTCTCATGAAAGAAGGGCTCATGCCTGAAACGTTGATTCTCCTGCTCCTTGGATGCTGCCTGACCTGCTGCGCTTTTCCAGCAACACATTTTCAGCAACTAATCCTGCTTTCTCCCCATAACCTTTGAGCCCATTCACCCCAAGTGCTATATCCAGCTGCCTCTTAAATACATTCAATGTTTTGGCATCAACTCCTTCCTGTGGTAATGAATTCCACAGGCTCACCACTCTTAGGGTGAAGAAACATCACCTCATCTCAATCCTAAATGGTCTACTCCAAATCCTCAGACTGTGACCCTGGTTCTGGACACATCCACCATCAGGAACAACCTCTCTGCATCTACCCTGTCTAGTCCTGTCAGAATTTTATAAGGTCCAATGAGATTCCCCAACCCCACTTGTCTGAACTCCAGTGAAAACAATCCTAACCGAGTCAATCTCTCCTCATACATCAGTCCCACCATCTCCGGGAACAACCTGGGAAACTTTCACTGCACTCCCTTGAGAGCCAGAGCATCCTTCCTCAACAAAGGAAGTGAATTTACAACAGTTACTCTGGCAGACCGAGCTGGCAGGGGAGCATTAGGAAACTTTATGGGCAAACACTCCTCCTGCATTGATTCTTGGAGTTTACAGTGCTCTTCTTGTCAGCCAAGTATTGCCTTTCAGCTCAGGAGCAACTTTGACTTGATTCCCCTTGGCCATTTATCCTCATTAGCTGCAGCACAGGTTGCTTCCTTTGGCATTGAATCAACAAACAGCCTCACTGGAAGTTAGGCTGTCTAGGCCTTTGAGGGCCGAAGCCACCAAGGGCAGCCAATTGTTAATTTGCCTTGAAAGAAATAAAGGGATTTTACTCACACAGTAAAATGGACCTTATCAACCCTGGGGATGTGAAGAATCAATTCTGGCCAAAAAGAGGCATTCAGGAGAGTGTCGGAAGATAAAAGTAACGCGTGAGGGTGCGGGGGATCTGTGGGGCAAGGTTCTGACCTGCAACGTTGACTTCCCTGCTCCTGTGATGCTGCCTGACCTGCTGTGCTTTTTCCAGTGCCACTTCTTATCGACCCTGATTCTCCAGCATCTGCAGTCCTCAGTGTCTCCTCTCACTGGGTAATGACACCCATTTCATAAGCCGTTTGCAGGCACGACGGGCTGAATGGACTTCCGTGATCCTGTGCTTTTCGATCATCGGAGGGGTTCAAGAGTGCGAAGGCTTTGGCTTCTGTGCCTGAGTTACTGAGCTGTTTAGAGCACTGCAGTTGGTGGAGGAGCAAATTACTGCAGAGACTGGAATCTGTACTGAAAGCTACAACTGCTGGAGATCACAGCAGCTCAGACAGCATCCATGGAGCACTTACTCTCTCTGTCCACGGGTGCCCTCTGAGCCATTGTGATTGCCAGCATTTGTTGTTTTCACTGCAATTGATGTCTTGTATGTACCAGTGGTGGAGGTCAATTCATCTGCAAATAGATAAACACACAAAAACGCCTGAAATGCATTTCACCTTGAAAGGAGTATTTTGTTCACATAAGATCGCCCAGTGGTTAAACAAACCAGACAGTTTCTCCTTCAAACTGATATCAAATAAAACATATCTCTACATGCATTAGATATAATCAGAGTGAAGGGGGAAACAGAGTTATAACATTATGTGGTCACTTCCTTGATCTTTAGATCAAGTCAGAGTCTTCTGTATGTCACACAAAGAGCTACTATCTGCTTAAACTGAATACAAAACAATGTGCCTCTCCAAAATAGTTATTGACTGAAAACCGAGGCAATCTCAATGAGTGTTTCTTGGCACACAGTTATATTCACAGCCGTGCCTTTTTGGATGGACATGAAGACTTTTGGTGTTATTTGTTCTATGTTGGTCATGCAACAAGATCTGGACAATATCCAGGCTGACAGGTGGCAAGTAACATTCACTTCACTTAAATGCCAGACAATGACTATTGTCAATAAGAGACACTTTAACAACTGCCCCTTGACATTCAACAGTCTCACCATCACTGAATCCCTCACTGTCAACATCCTTGGGGTTACCATTGAACAGAAACTGAACTGGACTCACCACAGAAACATAGTGGCTACAAGAGCAGGTCAGAGACTGGCGATACACACCTCCTGACTCCCCAAATTCTATCCACCATCTCCAAGGCACAAGTCAGGAGTGTGATGGAATATTCCCCACTTGCCTGGATGGGGGCAGCTCCAACAACATTCAAGAAGCTTTACACCATCCAGGACAAGCAACCCGTTTGATTGGCACCACATCCACAAGCATTCACTCCCTCCACTGCCGGTACTCAGTGGCAGCAGTGCGTACTATCTACAAGATGCACTGCAGAAATTCACCAAAGATCCTCAAACTGCACCTTCCAAACTCACGACCATTTCCATCTAGAAAGAACAAAGGCAGCAGGTAGTTGGGAACACCACCACCTACCTGCAAGTTCCCCTCCAAGCCATTCACCACTCTGACTTGGAAATATACCACCATTCTTTCACAATCATCGGGTCAAAATCCTGGAATTCCCTCTCTACTGGAGCATTGTGGGTCAACCCACAGCAAGTGGACTGCAGCGATTCAAGAAGGCAGCTCACCACCACCTTCTCAAGGGCAAGTAAGGATGGGCTATCAATGCTGGTGAGCTAGCAACGCCCCAGTCCCACAAAGGAATTTTTAAAAATCCCCATTGCCTGGCACTCGTGACATGAATGTTACGTGCCACTTATCAGCCCAAGCCTTCCGGTTGTTCAGGTCTTGCTGAGATCCACACTTCTTCAGTATTTGCAGAATTTGTGAATGGTGTTAAACCTTGTGTGGTCTAAGGAGCTGGGTTCTTCCCAGTCAGGAATTTGCCTGTGGATGGGGATAGAATCCAGAAAGGAAATGTGCAAACTGGTGCCTGTGCTAAAGTAAGTTCTTATGAATCTCAAAGTCCTTAGCTGCCCAGTTCAACACCAGGACCCCTGTGCCGTGCTTTCAACAATAAGCTCTTGCAAATGTGTGGCTTGATTTCCCATCTCCCAGATTGCTGGTTCTCTCTGATTGGCTGACGATCAAGAAACCTCCAATCTGTAGCCCCAACTTCATCACATGATCTGTCATGTCTCTAAAATAGAACTGAGCTGCCTGTAAAACTGTTGTCTCATTTGGCACCAAGGTACCCTCCCAATCACATGTCTGCACTATCACTATTTCGATAACATCAACTAACTCTCTGTCCCTGCTTCAACTCATTTCCTGCTACACCCTTTGTTCCATCTTGATTCATCTCTTCCAGAGTACACCTGACTGGTCTCAATCTCACCTCCATTAACTTGGAGTCACTGGAAAACTCTGCTTCCATGTCACAGAGTCGTACAGTATGGAAACATGCCCTTCGGTCCAACTCGTCCATGCCGACCAGATTTCCTAAGCTGAACTAGTCCCACTTACCTGCCTTTGGTCCACACCCCTCCAAACCTTTCCTATCCATGTACCTGTCCAACTGCCTTTTAAATGGTGCAATTGCACTCGCTTCTCCCACTTCCTAATTCACACTGAGGCCATTCACCCATTGACCCTGTGCTGTGTTGTCTCTGTTAATGTCCAGTTAAGTCACTCAAAAAGTTTGAACGTTTTCATGCCTTTTTTTCAGATCCCTCTGTGGCCTGACTGTCTCTGTAATCTGCTCCTGCATCACTACCCTTCGCAATATCACTCTGACCTCTTCCTTATTACTCATTTTAATCACTTCATCATTGAGGTCAAATCTTCAGCTACCTGTATTTTAAACACTGGAATACTTTGCCTACAATCATCTGCCTCATTGTGTCTCTTGGCTCCCTTAAGACAGTTTGTAAAACCTCCCTCTTTGACCATGCTTCTGGTCTCATACTGCAAAGCTGTCTCATTGTTTGATAACACTCTGGTGAAGTGACTGTGTTTCCCAAACGTTTAGCCACTGTGACCCTATTCAAAGCTGGAATATCATTGCAGCCACTTGCTGAGCAGATCTATGAACATTGGAGTGGTCATGACCATAAAATATCTCTTTTGACTCCAGTTGGGGTCCTGACCCACAACTTTGGGAAGCCTTGTCTTTAGGACGTCTACTCTATTGAGTGTGCTAATCTAAAACAAGTTGTTTGGAGGAAGGTGAACCTCCACTTTGGAGCAACTTGTCTTTTTTTTATCAGCAATGCTGAAGTTTTGAATTACGAAGTGACAAATCCTTAGTTTTCTAGGGAAATTAGATTACTTACAGTGTGGAAACAGACCCTTCGGCCCAACAAGTCCATACGACCCTCCGAAGAGCAACCCACCCAGACCCATTCCCCTACATTTACCCCTTCTCCTAACACTACATGCAATTTCCCATAGCCAGTTCACCTACCTGCACATCTTTGGACTGTGGGAGGAAACCAGAGCACCCAGAGGAAACCCACACAGACACGGGGAGAATGCGCAAACTCCACACAGTCAGTCGCCTGAGGTGGGAATTAAACCCGGGTCTCTGGCGCTGTGAGGCAGCAGTGCTAACCACTGTGCCACCATGCCGCCCACTGTGCCACCGTGCCGCCCAAGCCCAATGGACTAGTCATTCAGAAATGAGAATGTGGTGCTGGAAAAGCACAGCAGGTCAGGCAGTATTCAAGGAGTAGGAGAATCAACGTTTCAGGCAAAAGCTCTTCATCAGGAATGAAGGTCTTATGCCTAAAACGTCGATTCTCCTGCTCCTCAGATGCTGCCTGACCTGCTGTGTTTTTCCAGCAACACACTCAACTCTGATCTCCAGCATCTGCAGTCCTCACTTTCTCCTTCTCATTCAGAGACCCAAGTTGATGTTCTGAGGACCTGGGTTCAAATCCCATCATGGCCAGCAGCTGGAATTTAAACTGAGTTTGTAAATCTGGAATGATAAAGCTGCAGGAAGCTGTGATTAATCTTTATTAAAAACCCGTCTGGTTCACAGGACTTTTAGGAAAGGGAATCTGCCATTCTTGCCCAGTGTGGCCTACATGTGACTCCAGACCCACAGCAATGTGGTTGTTTCCAACTGAGCTAAGTTAGAGATGGGCATCAAATGCCGAGCCAATTAATGATGCCCACATTTCATGAAAGAGTAAAGAGAAAAGAAATTCATTTCTTCAGCTCCACTTGAAGGAACCATTCATGATTTCTATGCCGAAAAGACATCAGTCCAGTGAATCAGATATGGTCTTACAACAATAGCTTCATGGTTTACAGTTGCACTGTCACAAAGACTGAAGCCAGAGAAGGCTGAGGCAGGAACTGCTTCATATTGTGAGGTGGGATGAAAATTCCACGCCAAATCTTTATCCTGCCTTTGATCTTTTAACTTAACATGAGACTGTGTTGCACTGCACTGAGGGGTTGACTTTGAGGGTGCTAATTGCTGGAAGTGTGCACTATCTATAAGACACATTGCAGCAACTCACCAAAGCTCTGCCAGTGATACTTTCCAAGTCCACAGCCTGTTCCATCTGAAAGGGCAAGGGCAGCAGATACACATTAACACCACCCACTGTGCGTTTCCCTCCAAGCCACTCACACCATCCTGACTTGGAAATATATTGCCCTTCCTTCTGGGTTGCTGGGTTAAAATCTTGGAACAAATGCCTCCCGATCAGAATTGTGAGTGTCCTCACATCCCAAGCAATCTGAAAGGTAGCTCACCAACACCTTCTCAAGGACACTTGTTGGGGGTGAATCATAATGCTCGCCCAGCCAGCAGCGCCCACCCACATCCCGTGAGTTAAATTTAACAAATCACACCGCCCCGCCCCCATACCCACCCGGCTCTCTGTTTCTCTGTCCTTCGCTGTACATCGATTGTCTTGAAAAGGCGACAGGTAGTCCACCTGGCTATTTATGCTTATCTTTCATTCTTCAAATGTCACAAATAGGTACAAAGGAAAGTAATTGTAGTCTGTGCTTTCAAGTTGGTGAATTGATTTGCATAATTTGTCACAAATCTCTGGAGTATATGGAAGTGTCATTTGGTTCAGTGAGGCAGTTAATCATTTAAATGCCACTGGATATAAGATTTCACTTTACAGTATTCACGTAAACAATCGGAAATGATGACAATTTAAGCAACCTGGCAAACTGTTGTTTTACATGGATTACCCTTGAGTTTTGTTACCTGGTTTCCCACTTGCATCCAGCTGGCATTATTCAGCATCTTACATGTGTGTTATAACAACAACAGCTTGCATTTATCTAGCAACTTTGATAAAGGTTAAACACTCCCATGCTGCTCCCCTCAATAAGGAAACCTAGAACAAGACAAAGTTAAAAATCACACAACAACAGGTTATAGTCCAACAGGTTTAATTGGAAGCACACTAGCTTTTGGAGCGACGCTCCTTCATCAGGTGATTGTGGAGGGCTCAATCGTAACACAGAATTTATAGTAAAAATTTGCAGTGTGATGTAACTGAAATTATACATTGAAAAATTGATTGTCTGTTAAGCCTTTCATCTGTTAAAATACAGTGATAGTTTCACTTCTTTCATGTGTAAATCACAAAACCTTTTTTTTAAAGTTGCATTCTCGGGTTAGCTGTTAACAATGGTGATAGCTAGACAATATGTGGAAGACAGTATCGTTTTTCAGGGAAGCGATGGCCTAGTTGTATTATTGCTGGACTGTTAGCCCAGGAACCCAGGGAATGTGCTGGTGATCCAGCTGTAGTATTTGAATTCAATAAACATCTGGAATTCAGAGTCTAATGATGACCATGAAACCATTGTCAGCAAAATACCATCTGGTTCATGGATGTCCTTTCGGGAAGGAAATTGACATCTTTACCTGATCTGGCGTACACGTTTCTCTTGACTCTTAAGTTGATGGCCAATAAGTGTTAGCCTAGCCAGCGATGCTCTTGTCCCCTGAATGAATAAAAAGAATTACGGGGCCTGCCATTTTCAAGGGAGATGGGAGGAATCTTTATCTTTCAGGGTGCCACAAATGTTTAGAATTCTCTTTCACAGTGTGCATTGGAGAATGGATCATGGACTGGATTCAGTGTTTGAGATTTGCTTGATCCTACTTTAAAACCGAGCCATCCGCTTCAGCTTTGTTCATTCCTGTTTAGTTACGACTCTGGAAAATGCCCTGGTTAATTCTCAAGTAAAGGTGCTATATAAATACAAGTTTTTGTTGCCATCTGCCCACCAACTTCAGTCACAAAGTGTCTTAACATCTTAAAGCAAGAACAGGATGGAGCTAGTGTGTGTGTGCACGCGCGCGCACATGTTTGTGTGTGTCTGTGCGTGTCTATAGGTATGCATGTGCATGTCTGCGTTTGTGTGTAAATGTGTCTATACATACATTATGGACATATCTGTATGCATGTCTATGTTTGTGTGTGTGTATGTCTCTATGCACGTGAGTCTACGTATGTGTATGCATACATACAGAGGGTGGTGGGTGCTGACAGAGGTGGTAGGGGCGGGAACAATACCATCATTTAAGATGTATCTAGACAGATACATGAATGAGCAGGGAGCAGAGGGATACAGATCCTTAGAAAATAGGTGGCAGGTTTAGATTGAGGGTCTGGATCAGCACAGGCTTGGAGGGCTGAAGGGCCTGTTCCAGTGTGCTGTAAGGTTCTTTGTTCTGTGTCTGCATATATGTGTATGTCGATCCATGTACATAAGTGTGTGTTTGTTTTGTGTGTGTGTGTTGTGTGTGTTTTGTGTGTGTATTGCACGTGCTTATTTTGTGTTTGGTTGGTGTATGTGTGTGTGTATGTGTGAGGTGTGAGTGTGTGTGTGTGTATGTGTGAGTGAGAGTGTGTGTATGTGTGAGTGAGAGTGTGTGAGTATGTATGTGTAAGTGAGAGTGTGTGTATGGTGAGTGAGTGTGTGTGTGAGTGTGTATGTGTGAGTGTGTGTATGTGTGTGTGCGTGTGTGTATGCATGAGTGAGAGTGTGTGTATGTGTGAGTGAGAGTGTGTATGTGTGTGAGTGAGAGTGTGTGTGTGTGTGTCTGTATGTGTGAGTCAGAATGTGTGTGTGTGTGAGTGAGAGTGTGTGTGTGTGTATGTGTGAGTGAGAGTGTGTGTATGTGTGAGTGAGAGTGTGTGTATGTATGAGTGAGTGTGTGAGTCAGAGTGTATGTGTGTCGGTGTGTGTCTGTGTGTGTGAGTGAGAGTGTGTGTGTATGTGTGAGTCAGTGTGAGTGAGAGTGTGTGTGTATATGTGAGTGAGAATGAGTGTGTGTGTGTGAGAGTGTGTGTGCGTGTGTGAGTGTGAGTGAGAGTGTGTGTGTGTATGTGTGAGTGAGAGTTGTGTGTGTGTGTGTGTGTGTGAGAGTGTGTGTGTGAGTGAGTGTGTGTGTGTGTGAGTGAGAGTGTATGTGCGTGTGTGAGTGAGAGTGTGAGTGAGAGTGTCTGTATGTGTGAGTGAGAGTGTGTGTGTATGTGTGAGTCAGTGTGAGTGAGAGTGTGTATGTGTGTGTATGTGTGAGTGAGAATGAGTGTGTGAGTGAGTGTGTGTGTGTGAGTGAGAGTGTATGTGCATGTGTGAGTGAGAGTGTGTGTATGTGTGAGTGAGAGTGTGTGTATGTATGAGTGAGTGTGTGAGTCAGAGTGTATGTGTGTCGGTGTGTGTCTGTGTGTGTGAGTGAGAGTGTGTGTGTATGTGTGAGTCAGTGTGAGTGAGAGTGTGTGTGTGTGTGTGTGTATGTGTGAGTGAGAATGAGTGTGTGTGTGTGTGAGTGAGAGTGTGTGCGTGTGAGAGTGTGTGTGTGTATGTGTGAGTGAGAGTTGTGTGTGAGTGAAAGTGTGAGTGAGTGTGTGTGTGTGTGAGTGAGAGTGTGTATGTGAGTGAGAGTGTGTGTGTGGCTGAAAATGTGTTGCTGGTCAAAGCACAGCAGGCCAGGCAGCATCTCAGGAATAGTGTGTGTGTGAGTGAGTGTGTGTGTGTGAGTGAGAGTGTATGTGCGTGTGTGAGTGAGAATGTGAGTGAGAGAGTGTGTGTGTGTGTGTATGTGTGAGTCAGTGTGAGTGAGAATGTGTGTGTGTGTGAGAGTGTGTGTGTGCGTGTGTGAGTGAGAGTGTGAGTGTGTGTGTGTGAGTGAGAGTGTGAGTGTGTGTGTGTGAGTGAGAGAGTGTGTGTGTCTATATGTGTGAGTCAGTGTGAGTGAGAGTGACTGTGTGTGAGTGTGTGTGTGTGTGGGTGAGTGAGAGTGTGTGTGTTGGTGATGGGGTACAGGAGTACCAACTGCAGCTATAACACACTGCAACCTGACACCACTGAGGTGAGAGTAACTTTTAAATTAAGTTTCAGTTTTTAATGCATTTTCAGTTTTTCTGCTTTCCTTTGAGATGCAAACATTTGAATGATTCCAATGACTGTTCTGCAAACTTGCTAACTGAAGTGTTCTTTCAAAATGCCTGACATATTCTGGTCAACTGAAAGCAATGGATTTTGTTTGGCGCAGGTTCCTGACCCCCATTGACACCAGCCTGCTTTTCATTCACCCAGACGAAACAAGGAAGACAGCAGATTTGATCATTGCTTTGATGATTTGAATTGCAAATATAACCAACCTCAGTCGTCAAATCATTAAACATGTTCAGTAGATTTGCTGAAAGAAGAGGACGTTATCAATACTGTGACCTTGCATTAACTTGACTCCTTTTTTTTCAGCTGGACTTAATTCCGTCTCCCTTGATTTGAGAAATGCACTGCATTGCCACATCGAAGCTATTAGCTACACTAGCCTTTCCAAATAAAAAGTGAATACCTGATAAATTAAGCCAAAGCTAGTCAATTAGCTGAATGGGAATCTTCGAATCGGTTAGATTTCAATTGCACTTAACGCTGAAGAGCTTGTTAACAAAGGGAAGTTGGGACTATTACATTGAGAGCGTACATCCATCAGTGGTGACATGGTAGATTGGTATTAGTTATGAGTGTGCCTAGTTAATGCTGCGGAAAGTGATACTGCAAAAATTTGTTGCTCAAACTGGTTTTAAAAGCATAACCATCGCGAGACATTTTCTGTTGTACTTCTAACATCATCATCTAACCCACAGTCAATGCATAAGCTCAATGGGCAATAAATGCTGGGTGTGCTATTGAAATGCAGGTGCCTTGTATCTGGGTAGCTGGGTGTAACAAGAGCTATGGTATTGTGCTAATTTAATGCCTCCTGTCTCGACGCTTATGTTGAGGTATGGCAGACCTGATAATGATGGATAAATCATGTTAATCTCTCTTCTTTTTCTCTCGCACTCTTGTTTCATTCTCCTTCCAATGCTTAAAATAGAAGTGGAGCAAAAAGGTAAATAACATGACAAAGTCCCAAAGCCAGATCTTGTTATTTTTTTGTGGTATATGGTTGTTAGACTCTCCTGAACCCCAACTTCACCCCTTCCCCTCCTTTCCTCCCCCTTGCCCCAACACTCCCGGCACCTCTTGGGAAATGGGAATCGGGAACAGATGCTCACTGCAGAGGATGTTGGGTCATGTTGTGTCTCATTCAGGTGGCCAGGTGACATGGTCACAAGGTGGTGGGAGTAGGCGCTGGTCTCCTGGTAGAAATCCCTCCTCCCATTGCTATGTCGGTCGGCATCATCTTCCTGGCTTCCAGAACTTTCTCCATAGCATGCCATTAGTTTAACAGGGCTCCCGTGGGTTCACATCACACAATGCTTCTGTCGTCTTTTTGCTCTCCACTCTGCCTTGCATCTCCAGTTCTCTGCTGTAAAACCCTTCACCCTCCTCACCCACCTTGTTCTCCCACGCTAACCACACCCCCCCACCCTTGATCTGCCACCTTTAACCTCCCCAGCAGTCCCCTCATTTCTCCCCTCACCTCGCACTGCCCATCTTTTGCCCTCAATCTCCCTTCCCTTCAGTTTTGCTTCTCAACCGAACAGTTCAACGATACACAAACGATACTTTGGTTTTGGGAAAATGTTAAATTTTTTTCAGATGCTGTTTTAAGAGAAAAGAATACAAGCAGGTGTTTGTCAGTCTGTTGGGTGTTCCAAATGTCAATTAATTTCTTTTCTTTTTGTTTCCTTCCACGCTCCCCCATGTTAGTTTTTGTTTGCCCTGGGACTCTGAAAGGGGTTGTGGAGTCAGCCTATGTGACGGAGGCTGAGCAGCAGTCTGGTGCCTGGTGTAAAGACCCCCTGCAGGCTGGGGACAAGATTTATTATATGCCATGGACACCGTATCGCACAGACACCCTGATGGAGTATGCCACATTAAGTGACTTCGTCTCTGGACGCCACACGACCACCTACAAGCTGCCTCACCGCGTTGATGGCACTGGGTTTGTGGTCTATGATGGGGCGGTGTTCTTCAACAAGGAGCGGACGAGGAACATTGTCAAGTATGACCTGAGGACTCGAATCAAGAGCGGGGAGGCCATCATTGCCAGCGCCAACTACCACGACACCTCCCCCTACCGCTGGGGCGGCAAGTCGGACATCGATCTAGCAGTGGACGAGAACGGCCTGTGGGTCATCTATGCCACCGAGCAGAACAACGGCATGATGGTGGTCAGCCAGCTGAACCCTTACACGCTACGCTTCGAGGGCACCTGGTACACCTCGTACGACAAGAGGTCAGCCTCTAACGCCTTCATGATCTGCGGCGTTCTGTACGTGGTGCGTTCAGTCTATGAGGAGAACGAGAGCGAGACGGGCAAGAACTCGATAGACTACATGTACAATACCAACCTGAGGCGAGAGGAGTTTGTTGACATCCCCTTTCCCAATCCCTACCAGCATGTAGCAGCTGTGGATTACAATCCACGGGACAACATGCTGTATGTGTGGAATAACTACTTCATCCTGAGGTACGCTCTGGAGTTTGGACCTCCTGATCCAGCCCAAGGTAAGGGTCTCGAGCTTCAAATACTCTACCATCTGTTCTGACTCTCATGTTTCTGAAGAGCGATGTCTTTTTATATAAATTTCCTCATAAATGTCACAGATTTGAAAGATGTGATCTTATCATCTCCATTATTATCTCTGAACAGATGTGAACAAAAAACATTGTATATTAATATGGTCCTCCTGTTTGTCTGGATTAATCAATGCATAGAGACAGTCTTTTTATACAGTGACCTGTCATACTCTGTAATAGACAGGATAGGAGCAGGAGTAGGCCTTTCAATATGATCATAGCTGGTCATCCAACTCAATGTCCTATTTCCACTTTCTCCCTATACTCTTTAGCCCTAAGAACTATATCTAACTCCATGCTAAATTGCCCCATAGTGTCCTGGGATGTGCAGGTTAAAGTTGGTTAATCATGATTAATGTGGGGTTACAGGTGAGTGGGTCTGGGTGGGATGCTCGTTGCAGGTCAGTGCAGACTTGATGGGCTGAATGGCCTCTATGTTAGGATTGTATGATTTCTCACTCCATGTCAGCACCTGCATTTACTGTCATCTGACCGAAGGTGCAGCACAGAGTGGGGAGGTAACTTTCCATGGGATAGTCCAGTTTTCCAATCGGAAATGGACTGAGGGGGAAAAGGCTGGAAATGAGGTTGAGAATGACCAGATCAGTCATGATCTTGTTGATTGGTGGAGCAGACACGATGGGCTGAACGGTCTACCTCTCCTCCTTATGATGTTGTTAGGAGAGCCTGGGGTGTCCACAGAGCACACCAGTATCCAACTGGAATGCCCTCTCTGTCTGCCCCATGTGGATTAGTTGAGGGGTTATTCACATTGAGTCCATGGATGAAGGACGCCAAGCTCCTGCCTTCACTTTCACATATTGTTGGTCCCAGTTTTTATGGTGGAGCGGGTAGAAGGGTGATGTTGCCTCCTACCCTGGTTCCAGTTGTTACCTCCAAAGACAGCGCCACCTCAGGTGGATGTGGGAAAGCAAACGTCCAAACATCTGAGTGTGAGGGAGGAAGTGACCTTGCTTTCTACAGAAGCTGATCCATTGGTTTTTCATATGGAGGGCTGTTGTTCATCTTTCCCATTGGTGGGTGGATAGCTATGCTCTTTAGCAAAATTGAAGACGGCCATGTTTCTGAGAATTTTCAGGAAGCAATTGGAAAGGAAAATTAAGTACAAGGAATACAAGAATAAAGAGCTCTTACTACGATTGTATAGGGCATTGATGAGGCCAAACTTGGAGTACTGTTTACAGTCACCCTAAGGAAAGATGAAACTTGTGCTCGAGGGAGTGGATGAAAGTTTGGATTAGATTACTTACAGTGTGGAAACAGACCCTTCGGCCCAACAAGTCCACACTGACCCGCCGACGTGCAACCCATCCAGACCCATTCCCTTACATTTACCCCTTCACCTAACACTATGGGCAATTCATCTAACCTGCGTATTTTTGGACTGTGGGAGGAAACCGGAGCACCCGGATGAAACCCTCGCAGACACGGGGAGAATGTGCAAACTCCACACAGTCAGTCACCCGAGGCGGGAACTGAACCCGGGTCTCTGGCTCTGTGAGGCAGCAGTGCTAACCACTGTGCCACCGTTAATTCCTAAAATGAGGAGGTTGTCCTTATAGGGGCAGACTGAGCAGACGTGGACTATATGGAAGTCTTCAAGATATTAACAGGAGAAAAACAAGGTCGGTACAAATAAACTATTTCTACTGTTTGGACGTTCTAAAACTGAGGGATAGTTTGTGATTTAAGGCCAGACTGTTCAAGAGAGAAGCTCTTCTACATGTAAAGGAGTGGTAGACATTTGGAACACACTTCCAAATACTGCAGTTGATCAGTTGTTCATTTTAAATCTGAGACAGATAAATGTTTGTTATGTAAAGAGATTAAGGGTTATGGGCCAAAGGCAGATATATAGCGTCATGCCACAGATTAACCATGAGCTCACTGGATGACAGAACAGACTTGAGGGGCTGAATGGCCTACTCCTGTTTCTGTGTTGCTGTATTTGCTGATGTTTAGAAGAATGAAAGGGGCGGTCTGTGAGGGATCAATGTGTTAGCTAGTGATGTCAGCAACAAGATAACTCACCCACACTCCCACCAGTCAGCTCATTACGAGTTGACAGATGATTGAGGGTCAGTATCTCACCCAATCATAAGAGCATAAGACATAAGAGCAGAAACGAGGCCATTCAGCCCATCACGTCAGCTCCACCATTCAATCATGGCTGATAAGTTTCTCAACCCAATTCTCCCCGTAACCCTTGAAACTCTTGATACTAAAGAAACCATTTATCTCTGTCTTAAATATGCTCAATGACCTGGCCTCCGCAGCCTTCTGTGGCAATGATTTCCATTGATTCATCACTCTCTGGCTGAAGAAGTTTCTCCTTATCTCCATTCTATCAGGTCTTCCCTCTACTCTGAGGCTGAGCCCTCTGGTCCTGGTCTCTCCTACCAATGGAGAACCTTCCCAGCATCCACTCTGCCCAGGCCATTCAGTATTCTGTATGTTTTAATTAGGTCCCCCTCATCTCTCTAAGCTCCATTGAGTATAAACCCGGAGTCCTCAAACATTCCTCATATGTTAGGCTTTTCATTCTTCAGACCATTCTCGTGAGCCTGCTCTGAACACACTCCAGGGCCAATACATCCTTCCTGGGATATGGGGGCCAAAGCTGCTCCTTATTCTCCAAATGTGGTCTGACCAGATAATCACAGCCCTCTATATTGAAGACTGAGGTCACCAGAAGTTGCCGGTCAGTCAGAACGTGGGTGTCTCTGGCTGGACAAACATTTATTGTCCACCTCTAGTTGCCCTTGAGATGGTGGCGGTGAGCTGCCTTCTTGAACTGCTGCAGTCCACCTGCTGGGTTGACCCACAATGCCCTTAGTGGTGGAATTCCAGGGCTCTGACCCAGTGACAATGAAACAATGGCGGTACATTTCCAAGTCAGAATGGTGAGTGGCTTGGAAGGGAACTTGCAGGTGGTGGTGTTCCCAAATACCTGCTGCCCTTGTCTGTCTCGATGGCAATGCAGAGTTGTGGGTCTGGGTGGAATACCCTTTGGGGGTCAGTGTGAACTTGATGGGCCAAATGGCTGTTTCGACACTGAAGGGAGCAGAGAAAGTCAGGTAGAGATTTTAGGAGTTTTTTTATTGTTTATTATATAAGATGAATTAGAAAAATAACTTTCCCCTGAGAGTTGATGACATCCATTTGACATGATCACAAAGATAGTGCAGAGAAAGATTTGAACAAATGTTATACTTTGCTGCAAGGAATTGTTGAAGGCAGCAGGATTGATTTTTTGCCACAATCCTCTAAGTGATAACTTTGTGGAGGTTTTTAATGTACGGGGGTGGGGGGGGAGGAGGTGGGGGAATAGGAGGGGAGACCAGTGAGAGTGAGGTGAGACGGGGGGGCTTGTGAACATGGTCGAGGGGTCTGTCTGTTCGAGCTGGAGCACAGCAGAATGACTCAGTCAGCGACACTGTAGCACATCAGCATCTTCTCTCAGGCTTTTAAGAATGAACAACAAATGATCTGTGCTCCTAGCAACCTTTGAACCCTCCTGAGCCAGCGCTGTCTGACCCGAAACCTGGAAAGATCCAAAGTCCCAGTCCTGAGGTCGCTGGTTTAGTGATGCTGGACTTTCTTGCTCCTCGGATGCTGCTTGAACTGCTGCGCTTTTCCAGCACCACTCTAATCTAGAATCTGGTTTCCAGCATCTGCGGTCCTTGTTTTTACCAAATGGAATCACAGAATTATTACAGCCCATATGTCTGCGTGAGCTCTATTATCTGGACCAACTCTCTTATCTAGTGCCAACCTCCTGCCCCTTCTCCATATTCCTGCATACTATTGCTGTCTAAATAATTATCACTTGCTCACTTGAGTGCCTCAGTTGAACCTACCTGCATCACATTCAGGCAGGATGTTCAAATACCCAATTTAATAAATGTGTGAGAAAAGTTCTTTCTCACATCACTCGTGTTTTGTTTGCACATCCCTAAAAAAAAAACAGAGAATGCTGGAGAAACCAGCGGGATAGAGAGAGAAATAAAGTTAAATGTTTCAAGTCTGGGATAAATCTTCTTCAGAACTGTCTGCATAGAGGGTGTAAAAGTAAGTGGCTCCAATAGCTACAAAGCTCCAGTGCAGAAACATAGACTAGGTGCCTTCTTTCTGTGCTGGAATATTGTTGGCATGGAGATTAAAGAGGAAATAAGATTCTAAAACCATAAGATATGGGAGTAGAATTAAGTCATTGAGCCCATTGAGTCTGCTCCGCAATTTGACCATGGCTAATATATTTCTCAACCCCATTTTCCTGCTTTCTTCCCATTACCCTTGATGCCCTTATTAATCAAGAATTTATCTCTGTCTTAAATACATTCGCTGATTTGGTCTCCACAGCCCTCTGCAGCAATGAGTTCCGCATTCACCACCCTCTGGCTGAAGAAATTCCTCCTCATGTAAGTTCAAAAGGGTTGTCCCTTCACTCTGAGGCTGTGACCTCCAGTCCTAGTCTCTCCTACTGGTGGAAATGTTCTCCACCTTGACTCTATTCAGGGCTATTTATATTCTGTAATCAGATTTCAGTCAGAACTCTCTCATCCTTCTAAAATACATTGCGTACTGACACAAAGTCCTGAACCGTTCCTATTTTACAAGCCCTTCATCCACGAGATCTTTCTTGTGAACTTCCTCTGGACCCCCTCCAAGGCCAGCACATCCTTCCTCAGATACAAGGCCCAAAACCACTCCAATATTCCAGATGCCAGCAATCACTGACGAGTCACGGAAACAGACCCCTTTTCATTTTGCTGACATTGTTGGTTCCAAGATTGGGCAGCTTATATGTATCCAAGGCTGTCATTTCGCTAAGACTTCTGGGGATGACAAAGCAAACGATTGCTGTTAGAGGCAGATTTTGAGTGAAACTAAAATTGGAAAGGAGTCAGGAGCCAATATAACGAGGGGTTGATGGAAATCTGTTCTGCCAAGAGACGGATAGAGTGAGAGACACACACAAGAAACACGGCACAGCATGGCATGGAAGGAGGAAGAGAAATTAGCTCAGAAGGGGAGGGTGGCAGTGGGTTAGTGTGTGCACTGGAGGTCAGATTGGGACTGGCATCATCAGAAATCTGACCTTTGCAAGGCACCAGCATCTGTCTGTAAGCTGGACACATGCCAGCACGTCCATTTAGTCACCAAGTAAACTGGCATCCCACTCAACATTAGATTAAAAAAATGCTATTGTATCTGCCAGTTTTCCTCACGTTGTCCTTTGCATCTGCCCCCACCCATGGGGTTGCCACCTGTTCAAGTCTGATGGGCCATTTATTAGGCAGACCTGCCTTTCATCAGCTGCTTTGACAAAACTAAATCAAATCAAATGGAAACTATCTTGCAGAAGTCCAGACTCCTTTTAGCACAGTCTGCATTTCATGTGTGGCAGGATTTGCAGTGAACTCTTCAGACTGAACTGATTTGGCTTCCTAGCAGTCACTGGAATGACTTAATATTGAACCAGCAGCCAGGAAAGGAGCATCATGCCTGAGTTAATAAATAGCACCACTGCTAAATCCACAACATCTGAACAAAGAACTGGCAAACAGGCTGGAGTCAGGATATCCTGCCACACTGGAGACTCACAGCACTGAGAACAGAATGGACACTGATACATGTAAAAATAGTTGAAAGAATTGGCTTTAATATAATTTTGCTGGAGCCTTTCTTTTCCTCTCTGAAGACATAGTTCCTCCACTCCCAGCTGGAGGCCACTTCTGCACTCAGCACGCCAATTCTGAGTTAGCATGTGCAGTTCTCCATGAGATGATCCCCATTTACAACAGAATGTTTTTTTTTAATTCATCAAGTTAAATGTTGGTCTGCACCTGCATCTTCACCCTTCCAAACCCCTCCCTCTCAACGCTGGAAACCTTCCCTCTGAAGGCTGTCGCTGTTACCAAGGCAAGCTGTTGTTTCTGATACGAGTGTAAATCATGAACAGCCCTTAATGTTGTATGACATTTATACAGCCACAGGTATCAATGGCAGATAGTTAATAGAATGAAAATTTTGGGGGTGATGGGGGGGAGGGGAGCAGGGGAGAGGGTTGCAGAGATGGAACCAAATGAGAAGAGCCCAATACAGAAAGAAAGAGGCTATGGTTCTGTACTTTGGGAGATGTGGGAAAAGATTTAGGAAGGATATTGTATGGCAGGCAAATATTGGAACAGTAATTGTTGGGAATATCCCTGCAGTTCAAGCAAAAACTTGGCAATAGGAATATAATTCTGGGAAATGTGAAGTTACAGACTTTGGCAGGAAGAGTAGAGTCACAGTCGTAGAGATGTACAGGATGGAAACAGACCCTTCGGTCCAACTTCTACATACCGACCAGATATCCCAACCCAATCAAGTCCCACCTGCCAGCACCCAGCCCATATCCCTCTACACCCTTTCTATTCATAAGCCCATCCAGATGCCTTCTAAGTGTTGCAATTGTACTGGCCTCCACCACTTGCTCTGGCAGCTCATTCCGTACACGTACCACCCTCTGCGTGAAAAAGTTGCCACTTAGTCTCTTTTATATCGTTTCCCTCTCACCCTAAACCTATGCCCTCTAGTTCTGGACTCACCCAAACCAGGGAAAAGACCTTGTCTATTTATTCTGTCCAAGCCCATCATGATCTTATAAGCCTCTATAAGATCACCCCTCAGCCTCCAATGCTCCAGGGACAACAGCCCTTGCCTGTTCAACCTCTCCCTACAAAAATATCCTTCTGATAGGAAGGAGACTAGAATTGCACGCAATATTCCAAAAGTGGCCGAACCAATGTCCTGTACAGCCGCAACCCCTGTCCTCAACACTCTGACCAATAAAGGAAAGCATACCAAATGCCTTCTTCACTATCCTATCTACCTGCGACTCCACTTTCTAGGAGCTATGAACCTGCACTCCAAGGTCTCTTTGTTCAGCAACCTTACCATTGATAGAGGAGCTGAATATTATTTAAATTGAGAAAGACTGCAGAAAGTTAGGGAAGAAAGGGATTTAGGAGTCTGCTTCCATGAATGAGAAAATGCTCACATTTATTTTTGAGTGGTAGTCGGGAACGCAAAGGGAATGGAGTGTAACAGCAGGGATGTTTTCCTGAAACTGTGCAAGGCACTATTAAGCCCCCAGCTGGAATACTGTGAACAGTTCCTGGTATCTAAGTAAAGATATATCGGCATTGGAGGCAATCTGGAGAAGGTTCACAAGACCTATACACGAGTGTTACGAAGAGGGATTGAGACGTTTGGGCTTGTGCTCATTGTGATAATGAAGGAATAGAGGAGACCTGACTAAAATCAACAAGATTCTTAGGAGGCTTGACATGGTAGATGTGGAAAGGTTATTGTCCCTTGTGGGAGAGTCGAGGACCAGTGGGCATCATCTCAGAATAAGGAGTCACAAATGTAACACAGAGATGATGAGGAATTTCTGCTCTCAAGGTAATGAATCCATGAAATGTTTTACCATAGAGGCCTGTAGATTTGATAAGTATGTCAAGGCTGAGAGAGACAGATTTTTAATCAGTAAGGGAATGAAGGCTTCCGGGGCAAGGCAGAAAAGTAGGGTTGAGGATAATTTCATGGGATGTTGGAACACACTTGATAGGCTCAATGGCCTGTTTCTTCTCCGATTTCATATGGTACAAAACAAAACAGAAACCCAGACATTGAGGAACGAACGCGTTTCCTGAATATTCACAGTCGGGATAAACACAGTGAAGAATGGAGGGTAAAATGAGGTGTGCTGGTGGTTCTGAGTGAAAACTTAATTGATTTGTCCATTACCTTGATTTCTACCAAGATCTGAGCTGATCTTCGGGAGAAGACCTACCCTGAAATGGTCAGCTGAACGTACCTGATGACAAATCTGCTCCATTTTCCAACATTTATTGACATTTGTTCAGGTTTTCACAGTACGCAGGGTGTTCTGACTCTCATTATCGATGTTGCAGTTTATTTGTTTGTCATGATCAGCCATGATCATATTGAATGGTGGTGCAGGCTCGAAGGGCAGAATGGCCTACTCCTGCACCTATTGTCTATTGTCGATGATATACTTTGCTGATCTTGAGTAGAGAAGATTGTTCTCCTGGTAGGGCAATCCAAATCAAGGGGTGACCAGCATACAACTGTCAGGAATAAACCCAATACAAAGGTCAGAATGCCAGAAGTTTTACAGCACAAGAAGGGGCTTTTTGTATCTGTGCAGTTGTTCAGACATTACCTTGTGCCAATCTCCCACTCCATCCCCATAAATTTGCAGGAAACTTTCTCACACTGGAAGGGGAACTTGTGATCAGATGGAGGGGTTCTGCCATTTCTGAGTACAGGTCTCTCTGGTATAACATGGCAGTTGTGCTCCTCTGTAGAAAATCCCTATACCCATTCAGTAGAAAGTTTATGTTATCCAAACAGCGTCCACAATTCAACAATCACATTATAGCCAACTCGTGTTAATGAAACGCGCATTATATCAGAACAACCTGTAAACCTTCAAAAGAGGTGGGAATGGAAGGATAGGAGGAGACTTGTGGAAATGTGGACCTGCTTTCCCCCTCCCCCAAAGCTGTTATAGAACCCTTACAGTGTGGGAGCAGGTCATTCATCCCATCAAGTCCACACCCACTCTCGCAAAGTATCCTACCTAGTCCCTGTAACCTTGCATATTTCCATGGTCAATCTAATTTGCCTGCACATCCCTGGGTGCTATGGACAATTTAGCACAGCCAATCCACCCTAATCTACACATCTTTGGACTGTGGGAGGAAACCCACACTGACACAGGGAGAATGTGAAAACTCCACACAGACAGTCACCTGAAGCTGGAATCGAACCTGGGTCCTTGACGCTGTGAGGCCACAGTGCTAACCACTGGGCCACCATTTTAGGCAAGTACGCCATTTGAGAATTTGAAAAACTGAAGCTAAGGCACAGATTGGCCTGCAATCTCACCTATAACATGGACTGGTTTGAAGGACTGAATGGAAACGTCCTGTTCTGATGTGCAAATAAATATGGCTCAAATCAATACAAATTTGATGCAAATTGCCACTGAACCATCACAGATACTGAAAGACTGTGGCTGCCGTTGAATGGGGAGAACAACAAGATTGTGGAAGTTTGGAATAATTTTATGGAAGCACATTGCACTGTCTTTATTTGTAAAATGTGCAATTACATTTTTCTAAATGTGGAGAATATGGAGTGCAATCCAAATATTGAAAATTGTGTTTGGATGTTAGTGTTTAAATGAATCTTGTGTCAGAATTATCTCTTAATGTCAGACTATTTCAATCCAGTTTCAGGTTCAGGTCTCATTTCTCTCATAGGTAATTTCAGTCATTATAATTTTTTAAAAAAAGCTTGTCGACTAGTTAAAATATTATTTTTCCCCGGAATTCAAGCTAATTATCTAAATCAAGCTATTCTGTTCAGTTAATACAGTGATAGAAAGGACCCAGGATGATTAGAAACATTTGCAAGATATTGCAAGATAGTTTTTATTGCATTTTTGATTAATTACTGTGTATAAAATGTGTCATTGAAATTCGGCTTTCTTCATGGATTTGCCCTCTGCTGTTGTCTCAGGGGAGAATAGATTTCTTGTTTACTAAGTGTACGAGATTATTAATCAGATAGCTGAAAATCAGACATCTCAGATGATCATTCCTCTGGAGAGTGCATAATAAGAAATGACGGTGCAGGGAGCTAGGGATTGAAATGACTTTGACTTCAAAATGTCCATCTTCTGCAGGATGCGTGCTGGGATTGTTGGTTAGCTCGGTTGGCTGGACGGTTGGTTTGCAATACAGCAATGCTAACAGCGCGGGTTTAATTCTCACATGGGTATGGACTGAGGTCCCATCTTCACAGCCTGGCTTGAGGTGTGGTGATCCTTTGATGAAACTCAACATCAATTGTCTCTCTCCCTTTGCCTGATGAGAGAGTGACACGATGCTGGCTGTTGCTATTCACTCATGAGGTTGTGGACATCACTTGCAAAGGCAGTATTTATTGTCCCTGAGAAGGAAATGGTGAACCAATCTCTTGACCATTGAGCATTTTGCTAGGACATTTCAGAGGAGCTTATCGCATAAGTCACGTTGTGGTAGATCTGGAGTGACTCATGGGTCAGACCAGGTGAGAACAACAGCTCTGCAGAACCGATTGGAGATTGATGGCAATTGTGTTGTTACTTGGTTGTGGGTTTCAGATTTCTGATTCCTCATTTATTCGATTCCTTAAATGTAAAGTTGCTTTTTGAAATTTGAACTCGTGTTTTGGATTAACTATCCAGGCCATGGCACAACCACGAGCTCAGTACTCTATAGTTTTTTTTGGACTGAACCTGAGAGTTACACAGACTCAATTGCAATTTTACTTTGACATTGGCAAACTTCATCACCCCAACAATTTCACATTCTCACTTCTGACATTTTGAAGGAGAACATCAGAAATTGGCCCTTTTTGATCCTGCCCCACTAGCTCCCTAACGAAGGAGCAGCGCTCCAAAAGCTAGTGCTTCCAAATAAACCTGTTGGACTATAACGTGGTGTCATGTGATTTTTAACTTTGTCCACACCAATCCAACACTGGCACCTCCTCATCATGGCTCCTCCTCAGCACACCAATCTAAGACAGAGTGTTAAGTTCGTACTGACAAGAGACAAGAGTGGCGGCTTGGTGGTTAGCACTGTTGCCTCATGATGCCAGGGGACCCAGGTTCGATTCCGCTGTCTGTGTGGAGTTTGCACATTCTCCCCATATCTGCATTCGTTCCTCCCAAAGATGTGCAGGTTTGGTGGATTGGCCATGGGAAATGCAGGGTTACAGGGATGGGTGGCTTTGGGTGGCTCTTCAGAGGTTGGTGTGGACTCAATGGGGCAAATGGCATGCTTCCCCACTGTTCGGTGAAGAGTAGGCCACTTAGCCCTTCAAACTCACCATTTGTAAAGGTCAATGGTAATTTTAACTTCAAATTTTCATTCCTGCATATCCCCAATAATCTTTTATCCCCTTTAAGTCATTAAGAATCAGACTGGAGGCATGATGCCAGTGGAGTACCACAAGGATCGGTGCTGGATCCACCACTTTTCATTATTTATATAAATGGTTTGGATGTGAACATAGGAGGTACAGTTAGTAATTTTGTAGATGACACCAAAATCGGAGGTGTAGTGGACAGCGAAGAGGGTTACCTCAGCTTACAACAGGATGGGTCAATGGGCTGAGGAACGGCAGATGGAATTTAATTGAGATAAATGCGAGGTGCTGCATTTTGGAAAAGCAAGTTAGAGCAGGACATAGTCACTTAATTGTGATATCCTGGGGAGTGTTGCTGAACAAAGAGACCTTGGAGTGTAGGTTCATAGTTCCTTGAGCCTCAGGTAGATAGGATAGTGAAGAAGATGTTTGGTATGCTTGCATTTATTGGTCAGAGTATTGAGTACAGGAGTTGGGAGGTCATGTTGTGGCTGTACAGGACACAGGTTAGGCCACATTTGGAATATTGCATGCCATTCTGGTCTCCTTCCTATTGGAAAGATGTTGTGAAACCTGAAAGGGTTCAGAAAAAATTCATAAGGTTGGAGCATTTGAGCGATAGGGAGAGGCTGAATAGGCTGGGGCTGTTTTCCCTGGAGCATCGGAAGCTGAGGAGTGACATGATAGAGGTTTATAAAATCATAAGGGGCATGGATCGGGTACATAGGTAAGGTCTTTTCACTCGGGTGGGGGAGTCCAGAATTAGAGGGCACAGGTTTAGGATGAGAAGGGAAAGATATAAAAGAGACCTAAGGGGCAACTTTTTCACACAGAGAGTGGTGCATGTATGGAATGAGCTACCAGAGGATGTGATAAAGGCTGGTACAATTGCAAAATTTAAAAGGCATCTGGATAGGTAAGTGAATAGGAAGGGTTTGGAAGGATAAGGGCCAGGTGCTATCAGGTGGGACTAAATTGGGTTGGGATATCTGGTGGCATGGACGGGTTGGACCGAAGGGTCTGTTTCCGTGCTATATATCTCTGTGACTTTATGACTCTAATCTATCTCCCTCAGACTTCAGAATATTTAAAGATTCTGCATATGCCTTTTGAGGAAGGAAATTCCAAAGACTCTGTTAGGGAGCAAGGGTTTCCTCAGCTCTGTCGTAAATCAGCAAGCCATTATGCTTCAACTATGACCCACTAAAGAGATGATATTGTGTATTATCAGCTTAGTTGGCAGCTTAGTCTACGCTCTCAACGTAACTTTATTGTAGTAAAGATCTGCTAATTAGCTCAAGAGAGTTTGAAATACAGACTGTATAATACCTTATGATAGCTTTAATAAGTCCAATCTTGCTCGACCAGAACTGATTCAGCGACAATTATTTTGACTTCCTCAAGGCTTTTCTTTTGATGCACTTTAACTGCGCTGAAAGTCCAAAAAAAGGGTGCAGTTCCCTGACTGAAAAGGTGGGTTGTGTTTTAATCAAAGGGCAATTTACGAGGGCTTTCAGGAGAACAGCAAGAAATGAGGAGTGGGCTGTTTGAAGGGGTTGATATGATGTGAAACATCAGCCACTGCTTCAATATGGAACTCTGGTGCTAACATTGGAGGGAAGAAGCCCTTTTAATAAAAAGCACAGACATGTGTTAAAGGCTCTATTTATTTCTGGTGTTTGAGATGTCTGATAGTGGCAGGATGACAGTACCAACCATGCAGAAATAAGTGCGACATCAGTAGCCCTTTTATACTCGGCCTTTGAAAAGTGGACAAATTAAGATGGTTCATGTTCTGGTTGAAGGATTCTATTGCAGTTGTAATGATTAGGACCAATGGGAGCAGACTTCTATGTCTGGTGGATTATCAGTCCGCCAGTCCTAGTCAATAGATAATGCGGGGAAATTAGCCTGGCTAGCAACAAGCAGGTTGCCACGGTAACAGAAGAAAAGCTATTAAAATGTCAAGCTTGCAATGTTGAGCCAAGCAACAACTTCAGAGCAAGGGAGTAGTCTGTGTGTTTCTGCTTTGCCAAGAAGCAATTAAGACCGGCAAAATAGCTTTGTGGTTCGCGCTTGACGTCCTGGCATCAAACACAGCCGCTGAGGAAGAGGGTCTGACTTTGTCACCCTCTCATTGCTGATCACCCAGGGTATCCCCTCTGGATTGCTGTCTGGAAATGGCTAGTGAAGAGAAGATCACTATTTGGCTGTAATGCCTCACATGGTTCAACAATCTCCATGCAGATTCTCCAAGGTTGGACATGAAGGACAGGAACTGGGGTGAAGTGGAGGATGACTGAATGGCGAGGGATCTGGGCTGTTCGTCCGAGGGTGGGGGGGATCATTGGGAAAGCAAATTCAGCTGAAGGAAGACATTTCACTGCAGAGGAATAGGCAAAAAGCGAGGACAAGTGCTGGGTAAAGTTCTCATAGTCCTACTCTACCACAGGGCTGCTCACTTGTGAGACAGAGATAACTTGGGTGGGTTTAACTGGAGAGTCACATCAGGAGAGGGAAAGTGTTGAGAAGGAACAATCTTCATGGTAACCTCAGCATTGTGGGAATTGAAACCACATTGTTGGTGTCAATCTATAGTACAAACCAGTAGTGGAGCCAATTGAGGTCGTGCAACATGCATAGAAAGAGGTGTGGAAACAAGCACAGGATAAGGTATAGATCTGGGTAGAATGAGCTAGGGAAATAGGTGTGGAAACAGATGTAGAATGGGGTGAGGATACAGGCAAAAGAATGCAGTGTGCAATATAGGTGGAGGATGAGGTGAGGAAACAAGCCAGGAATAAGGTGTGGATACAGATGGAGAATGGGGTATGAATACAGGCATAATATGAGTTGAAGAAATATGTCCACAATGAGGTGAGGATGCAGGCACAGGGTGAAGTGAGGACACAAGCACTGAATGGAGTGTGGATACAGGTGCAAACTGAGGTGAAGAAATAGGCATACAACGAGTTAATCTTGCCACTCTTTAAAAGCTTTTATTTCCAGAGGTAGATATTACAGGCAGGCAGCTCTATTTTCAAACCACCAGGGTATCAGTCAGCGTTTGTATGTCAGTGCACAAGTAAATGTTCTGTCAATGCCCATAGTTGTAAAACATTCAACACTCAATTAATATACAATTAACAGTTTTTCGTCATTCACTCTTTCCCTGTGGAAGTACTTTTATCAAAGCACTTCATAATTCTAATGCCTGCTCAATCTTCTGTTCTCTGAGAAAACTAATCTAGTTGTTCTACTGTTTGGTATTCCTATCACCTGGTGAACTCTTAACACATCTTGACGCACACTTCTAAGGCAGGACTCCACCTAGTCCTGAAGTGTGGTCATTTATAAAGATTATAGTGGAACCATCTGGTGGATAAGTGGGCAGGGAAGAAATCTGTTCTTGAGGACACAGCAATAACCTAGTGTTGACCAAGTGCCAAATTTGTAGACCCTTTGGGCAATTGAAGTCCCTCTTCGCTGAAAAATACTTGCACCGTGTAAGTGCAGCTAATGGAGTGGTTTTCTCTCTCTGTCTCTGCTGACTACACTTAACAGTGTCCCATAGGTCTTCTGTCTCTCACCCTGAACCTATGGGTTTGCCAGTCTGGGCACTAATGTCAGTTGTCCGAACTATACATTAGAGTTATGAAACGTGAAAGTGGCAGATCACAGAGATTCAAGTAGGTATATCATTAAATATAGCAACACAGCTTGAGAGGAGTGGCACAGTGGCTAGTACTGCTGCCTCACAGTGCCAAAGACCTGGGTTTGATTCCGCCCTCGGGTGACTGTGTGGACTTTGTGCGTTCTCCCCGTGTCTGATGGATTTACCTCCAGGTACTCTGGTTTCCTCCCACAATCTAAAGATGTACAGGTGAGGTGGATTAGCCATGGGAAATGAAATGCCGGGTTACAGGGATTGAGCAAGATGCTGCTTGGAGGGCAGGTATGGACTCGATGAGTCAAATGGCCTGTTTCCACACTGTATGTCTTTGAATAAGATCCTGTGTTATCACATCAAAGCCGTACGAAATGCAAAGCACATGCAGGTGCACTTCTCGAGAGGAATAAAGTCAGAGAAAGTTTGTGTTAAAAGTGTATTAAACCTTGAGTCCACACACAGAGTACTGTGTGTCACCCTGATCTCCACATAACAAAAGAGGTGTTACAGAAGCATTGGGAAAAAGAGGCAAAGAAAACGTTTTGCAAGGAGGATTGTGAAACAGAAGTTACAACTATTCTGGAAAAGAAATTAGGTGAAGCCGACTATGGGGTGACCCAACAGAATTCTGCAAAGTCGTAAACATGTTGAAAAACATTTCATCCCCTTGAGGAGCACTCATAGTGGACTCCAAACATTAACTCTGTTTCTCTCTCCCCAGATGCTACCAGACCTGCTGAGTTTCTCCAGCAACTTCTTGTTTTATTTCAGATCTCTGACATCTGCAGTGTTTTGCCTGAATGAAAAGATTTTTAATCGGTATAAAGACATCTTATAGAGAAATCTAAACTCAGCAACACAAATCGAAGTTAGTCACTAATAAATCCATTCACAAATCCATGAGGATGTGACATTCACTACCACAGAGTGTAGATAAGATTATCCTTTTGAAATTTATTCATCTGACATGGGTGAGCATCGCTGGTCTGCTCAGCCGTTGTGGTCAGACAATAGTTAATAGGCATACACATTGCTTTGCAGTCCCAGGTAAGGACAACATAGGAATAGGAGGAGGCCACTCAGCCCCTCGAGTCCATTCCATCATTCAATGAGATCAGGGCTGATCTGTGGCCAAACTCCATATACTTGCCTTTGCCCCATATCCCTTCATACTTTTGCTCAACAAAGCATTTATTTATCTCAGATTTAACATTAGCAACTGATCCTCTGTCACCCGTTGTTTGTAGAAGAGGTTTCCAAGTGTCTACTGCTCCTTGCGTGTGGACAGTAGATTTCCTTTCCTAACGTTACTTTAAAAACCAGATGGGTTTTTCCCCTGACAGTGTTTACCATTAGACTGTTCCATTCTACAGTTGCATTAGTGCTAGCATTTAGCATAGCAGGACTTGAACCTGCCATCCCCAAGACATTAGCTTGTTTAGTAATCTAGTGATAATGCCACAGGGCCATCACCTCTTGCAGTAATGTAATGGACAGATTTAAGCAGTAACCAAATAAACAGAGGCAGGAGAAAGAACTATCAGGGTGTTTTGTTGGGTAAGGTGGGTCAAGAGCTGGTGTGGAGTATTCACATTGGTGCTGTCTGCTGGGAACATCTGAGTAAATAAATGAAAGGGGGTTAAAAAAAAACTTCTTCCGCTGAAAATCTGGATGACAATTGCTGTGATAGTCTCATGTAGCAGAACATATTTGCAAAGCTGTGAGGTAAAAACAATGACTGCAGATGCTGGAAACCAGATTCTGGATCGGTGGTGCTGGAAAAGCACAGCATCCTCGTTGGATGCTGCCTTGAACTGCTGTGCTCTCCCAGCACCACTGATCCAGAATATTTGCAAAGCGGGCCAGTATTTATTAGAGGATGCAGCAAGCTGAGATTACCAGCACACCTATCGACATCACACCCAGGCTACTTTCCGATGGGTCTTCGATTATCTCGTGTTGCTGCGATCAGAATCATTCGACAGCCTTGCACTTCAAGGGGGATTCGCTATAAAGCCAGGGAATTCTCCGACTGTGAGAATATGAGAAGGGCTCTTTGAAAATTTAATCAGCTTTGCTAACCAACTCTTGACTGCAGGGGGGTGGGTGCAAGATGTTACATTAATTATTTTCCTGGAAGGCACGGCATTAACTTACTGAAACATGATGTAAATTGAAAGCTTCTCAAGTACTGTACATTTCCCAGCCACGCATTCCTTAATTTTCACATTGCTTATTGCTGGCAGAAGTGTAATGACTGTTTTGATCCACACTCAATGTGTGTAGTGACTACAAGTAGAAAGGCCTTCAATCACATTCAAGCCGAAATTGAGTCATAATCCCTTTGCTGTTAAAAGCAAATAATATTTACTTGTTG
Organism: Hemiscyllium ocellatum; assembly: GCF_020745735.1. NCBI lineage: Eukaryota > Metazoa > Chordata > Chondrichthyes > Orectolobiformes > Hemiscylliidae > Hemiscyllium > Hemiscyllium ocellatum. The sequence continues at coordinate 108,244,306 of NC_083409.1, forward strand.
AATACTTTTCTTTTAATATATGTGTTTATGAGTTAACTTGTACAGACAGGCCTAATATTCCCTTGAATGTAGGAAACGAAGGATTGGTCGAATTGAGATGTTTAAGACAATTAACAGATTTGAGGGTGAGAAGAAAGAGGCTGTTTACTGGCAAGGGGGATTCCAGAACAAGAGGGTTATGTGTGGGAGGATCTAGCTCTAGGGGATCATCATTTAAAAATCTAAAACAATGATGAAGAAATTTTTTTTCCTCTCTCAGAGGGTTGTGAGTCTTTGGAATTCCAGGGTAGATCCCGGGGACCTGGTAAAAACAATGACTGCAGATGCTGGAAACCAGATTCTTGATTAGTGGTTCTGGAAGAGCGCAGCAGTTCAGGCAGCATCTAAGAAGCAGCGAAATCGACGTTTCGGGCAAAAGCCCTTCATCAGGAATAAAGGCAGTGAGCCTGAAGTGTGGAGAGATAAGCTAGAGGAGGGTGGGGGTGGGGAGAAAATAGCATAGAGTACAATGGGTGAGTGGGGGAGGGGATGAAGGTGATAGGTCAGGGAGGAGAGGGTGGAGTAGATAGGTGGAAAGGAGATAGGCAGGTAGGACAAGTCCGGACAAGTCATGGGGACAGTGCTGAGCTGGTAGTTTGGAACTAGGGTGAGGTGGGGGGAAGGGGAATGAGGAAACTGTTGAAGTCCACATTGATGCCCTGGGGTTGAAGTATTCCGAGGTGGAAGATGAGGCGTTCTTCCTTCAGGCATCTGGTGGTGAGGGTGCGGCGGTGAAGGAGGCCCAGGAGTTAAAAAGATGTACAGCGTCCTTGGCTGAATAAATAGAGCCTTGGAAAATTAGATGAACATTTGTAGAAGGTTGGTTTGCCTCAGACTTCGCTGGAGCATTGTGTCTGATTCTGGACACCACTCACTATGAAGTTGTCTGCAAGATTTAGAGAAAATAGCTGTAGAAAATGGGGACTTCAGCTGCATGACAGATTCAAGAAGATTGGGACTGTTCCCAGTGGAGAAGAGAAAGTTGATAGGAGATTTCATTGAGGCGTTCAAATTCGTGAAGATTCCAGGCAGGGTGAACTGTCCCCAATGACAGGGTAGACAGTGCCCAGTGACAGGGTACAATGTGCCCAGTGACAGGGTAGACTGTGCCCAGTGACAGGGTACAATGTGCCCAGTGACAGGGTAGACTGTGCCCAGTGACAGGGTAGACTGTTCCCAGTGACAGGGTACAGTGTGCCCAGTGACAGGGTAGACTGTTCCCAGTGACAGGGTACAGTGTGCCCAGTGACAGGATAGACAGTGGTGCTGGAAGAGCACAGCAGTTCAGGCAGCATCCAACGAGCAGCGAAATCGATGTTTTGGGCAAAAGCCCTTCATCAGGAATAATTATTCCTGATGAAGGGCTTTTGCCCGAAACATCGATTTCACTGCTTGTTGGATGCTGCCTGAACTGCTGTGCTCTTCCAGCACCACTGATCCAGAATCTGGTTTCCAGCATCTGCAGTCATTGTTTTTACCACAGGATAGACAGTGCCCAGTGACAGGGTACAGTGTGCCCAGTGACAGGGGAGACAGTGCCCAGTGACAGGGTAGACTGTCCCCAGTGACAGGGTAGAGTGTGCTCAGTGACAGGATAGACAGTGCCCAGTGACAGGGTAGACAATGCCCAGTGACAGAAGGGTCACCAATGAAAGAACTTTGGAACCCGATTAGCAAAAGAACAAACAGCCACAGGAGGAGAAAATATCTGAGTGATTATTCTCAGGAATCCGCTGCCATGAAGCATGGTGGAGGCAGATTCAATTGCAGTTGTCCAAAGTGAATTGATTAAGCACCAGAGAAAGGGGTCAAGGGAGTGAAGAAATTCACAGTGACAGAGGATGGGAAGGGGAATGGAAGCAGCTGATATTTCTTGCTGAGAGTTAGCACAGTTATGGTAGGCTGAATGGCCTCCTATTCTATGACCTTTATCCAGTTAACAGTAAGCGCTAACTGAATGGTGTTCAATAGCCTGCTCTAGTTTCTGCATTTTATTCCTCCCTAGATCCACACATACAAGGTGTGGAGAAGCATGTTTGGTCTCACTGTGTTGACTTGTCTTACAGAACCCACCACCATCGAGACCACATCCTTGGTGACTACTGGCATGAAGACCACGCTGGCCACCACAACCTCGACGACCATGGAGAGAGCACCCGCCACTACCACCCTGGCAGTGGGCACCAAGGAGGGCAGCCGTGGGCCCAAACTGGGGCTCCCCGATGTCGGGACAAAAACGCCGACAGTGTCCAGTTTCCTCCCAGTCCCGGAGAGATTCTGTGGGGCGACACATGCCCGGGAAATAGGTTGGCCTCAGACCCAGCAAGGACTCTTGGTGGAGCGCCCATGTCCTAAAGGCACTCGTGGTAAGCATGCTTCACCTCATTGTCTCTGTTGTATATGAACGATTGTAAAGTACTCAGTATAAATTGTGGCAGAATCAGAATGGGCAATCCTTTGCTGGTAGGTTATATTCAATGGCACCCATCATGTTCAGGCCATGGATTTACAGAGGAAGTGAGCTTGCTAGATACATGAAGAGGTGGGGAATCGAATCACTGCAGTGCTGAAAGATTCAGCCCATCAAGACTGCACCAACCCTCTGAAAAGCATCCCACCCAGACCCACTCCATCCCTTTAACGCTGCATTTACCGTGGCTAACCTACTGAGCCTGCGCATCCCTGGACACTATGAGTAATGTCCCACGGACAACCGACGCTAATCTGTGCATCTTTGAACTGTGTGAGGAAACCAACACAGACACAGGGGAGAATGTGCAAACTCCACATCGGCAGTCACCTGAGGGTGGAATTGAACCCAGGTCCCTGCTGCTGTGAGGCGTTAGTACTAACCACCGAGCCACCGTGCCGAGGGATACAGGTCATGTGCAGGTGGGTAGGATTAGTTAAGAATGACATCATGGTCGGCACAGACATGGTAGGCCACAGGGATGTTCCTATGCTGTACTATTATATGTTCTGTGTTTACTAGTGTTGCCAGGAAGTGGGCTTGCTTCTTGCAGCAGAGAAGGGTGAGGTGATGCAGTTTGGTGGGAAGGACATTGGAAGACAGTGCAAATTAGGGTGTGCAATTCTAAGGGTGGTTGCAGGAGTAGAGGGACCTGGGTTTATATCTGCAAGCCTTACATATGGGCTAGTACACCAGGAATAGCATCCTTGCTTTGCATTTGTCTTACACCTATCCGAGGTAGGGGGAGGGGTGTGTGTTTCTCTAAAAGGCAGCACCTTCAGCAGGGCATCCCTCCCTCTGGGCTGCACTGGGAGTGCCAACTGATACTTTGTGTTCCGATCTCTTGAATGGAGTCTTGAACTGACGACCATCCCACTCAAGAGGCAAGGATGTTCCTCACTGAGTCATGACTGACAAAGAGAACAATCCCATAATGATGCATGCCTGACCAACCTAGTGAGAATGTGCTGTGAGTCAAGAACAGGAGGAGCCCACTCTGCCATTAAATAAGATAGTGGTTGATATGATTGTAACTTGAAACCTGTATTTCCACCTACCTCGATTACCTATTCCACCACCATTGCCTTCCAAGAATCTATCTACCTCTGCAGTCAAGATATTCAAGGCCTCTGCTTTCACCATCACTGGGCCAGACTCAGTTGGCCAAAGGGCCTCCTCTGTGCTGTGTGACTCAATAGCCATTTGAGGTTGAGAGCTCCTTTCATCTTCCTGCCAAAACGGACAGTTTCGCATTTCCCACCTGCCAGCTGTTTGCTCACTCACTTGGCCTATTCTGCGTCTTTTTGTCATCTCCTGGTGACCTCATCATAATTTACTTTTTTACCTATCTTTGTATCATCAGCAAATCTGGCAACCATGCCTTCAGTCCCCACATCTACATCAGTTACATAAATTGTCAACAGATTAAGTTCCACTTAAGTGGCACACCACTCATTGTCGAGAGCGTGGTGCTGGAAAAGCACAGCAGGTCAGGCAGCATCCGAGAAGCAGGAAAATCAACGTTTCGGGCATAAGCCCTTCATCAGGCTTTAACAGGCTTATGCCCGAAACATCGATTCTCCTGTTCCTCGGATGCTGCCTGACCTGCTGGGCTTTTCCAGCACTATATCGTCGACTCTGATCTCCAGCATCTGCAGTCATCACTTTCTCCCACTCATTGTATTGTGCCAACCTGTGCCAACTGTCTATGCCCTGTTAACCAAACAATCTTCAATCCATACCCAAATGTTGTTTTGTCACCATGAGTTTTTACTTCCTGCAATTACCTTATCAAAGACCTTCTGGAAATCTAAATACAGTTCACTCACCAGGTTCCCTTCATCCACAACACTTTACTTCCTCAAGGAACTTCAATGGATCAGTCCACTTTCTCAAAACCCTGAATACTATCGCATGGATGAAATAGTTAATGGATGTTGCAACTGACCATGTGATCTACAAGTTGTTAATGTCTAGGGGGGCAGTCAGTTAGAATGTTGGGACATTTTTGCTTTCTTGCTGTGGGCACAGGACCCTAATAGCCGCACAAATACAGGACAACCTTGATTATCCAAACAAGACGGACGGGGAGTATTTTGTTCGGATAACTGAGAGTTTGGATAACGGATTGTTCGGATAATGCATAGCGTGTTCACGTGACCTTGAGAACTTGTTCGTATTATCCTAAATTTGGATAATTGATGTTCGGATAATTGAGGTTGTTCTGTATTCCAGATTCTGAGAGGTCTTGAGAGGGAAGGTGCAGAGAGGTTATTTCCCCTTACGTGATACTCTAGGACAGAGGTCAAAATCTCAGAATATGAGATCACGTGTTTAATAAAGAGATAAGGAGGAATTTCTTGTCTGAGGTTCATTGGTCTGTGGAACACTTTACTGCGCAGGCTGGGTAAATACGTCCAAGGCTGAGACTGACAGATTCTTGATCAGTGAGGGAATCAAGGGTTATGGGGAAAAGACAGGAAAGTGGATACGGGGGTTATCAGATCAACCATGATCTCATTGAATATCAGAGCTGACTCAATGGGCTTCTGCTCCTGTTGTCTCACATGTAGAAGTCAACTTTAATTAATTTGCATTCCTATTTTATGGGCTGAAGGAGTATCCCTACCAATAAGGGAGTCTCTAGCACCATGGGAATCATAGGATCCCTGCAATGTAAAAGCAGGCCATTCTACCCATTATCCACACCCAACCTTCGAAGAGCATCCCACCGAGATCCAGAGCCCTGCCCCTTTCCTAAACCCCTTCAGTTGCCATGGCTAACCTCCCTCGCCTGCACATCCTTGGACACCATAAGCCATTTCCCCTGGCCAATCCACCCTAATCTTTGAAGGAAACCAGAGCACCCGGATGAAACCCACACAGACATGGGGAGAATGTGTAATCGTCACACAGACAGTTGCCCAAGGCTGGAATCGAACCAGGCTGTGAGGCATCAGTGCTAACCACTGAACCATCCCACAGGCTAATGCTCAAATGATACTATGGATATGAAACTCACTGTGGCAATGGGTGGAACGTAGATGAATATTTCTGGAAGTGAAATCTAATCTTGGTAAAGATGACAATAAAACTAAGGGAAGGAAATATAATCTGGCCCACGTAGATTCCTGCCATGATGTTACTGATGATGAACTGCCCTCTGCAATGCCTGAGCAAGCGATGCAGTTCAGTTACTGATGGGTGCTGACTCTTCCAGAGATGTCCACCACATCTCATTAAATGACATTTGCACTAAAGCAATCCCATTGGCCCACCAACCCTGTGCCTTTCTCCATTAAAAACCTTCTGCCTTTACACTAGCCATAATCTTCTAATTCCTGCCTCATCAGATATCTGCTGTCAAGATTTTCCTCAAATGTTGCTATTGTACCTATCTCCACCATCTCCTCTGGCAATGCATTCCAGTCACTTACCACCCTCTGTATAAAGAAATTGCCTCACATCTCCTTTAAACTTATCTCCTTTTACTTTAAACCTATCCCACTGGTAATTGACATTTCTACCCTGGGTTAAAAAAACTCAGATGATCCATTCTAACTGTGCCTCTCGTCATTTTGTAAACATCAATCAAGTCACCCCCTCAGCCTCCCACATTCAAGTGAAAACAAGCTAAGTTTGTCCAATCTCTCCTCATAGCTCATAGCTTCCAACCCAGGAAACATCCTGGTAAAATGTTTCTTCACAGCTTCCACATCCTTCTGGTCATGTGAGAACTACTGTACACAATATTCCAAATGTGATCTACACACCTGCAGCAGCTTTTATACGCAAAGAAGGCACACATGCCAGAAACCTTCTTGATCATCTTACCTACCTGTGGTGCCACTTTCAGGTAACCATGGACCTGTACCCTCTCTGCATGTTAATGCTTCAAAGGGTTATGCCATTTAGAGTTCTATTGAAACCATTCTCAGTCTTTCTTGTAAATGACCACTGACCCCTTGATTCATCTGTCAATAATGTTACAGTGCTTTTAACAAGTACTTTAACATGTTCACACACAACCCTGTTATTTCAAATTAAATGGACTAGTAGTACCCTTTGTTGTGAAAGAAAATTAAACAAAGCACATTAAACAGACTTTTAGCAACCCTGAAGTGAGTATTAATTCTTTTTCTATGCCTTTCATGAAGCTTTGCTTTTTAAAATTTCGCTTGTTCCTTCTGAGTGGGATCCAGAATCGGAAAATTTCTCTCAGAGTTTGTGTGGCCCAGCAAGTCATTCCTCAATCACCTTGTCCAACCTTCCTCTGCTCATCATTCCCCATAACCATTAATACTTTCTTTCAAATAAGCATTCATAAATCCCTTTCCAATGACGTAATAGACTCTGCTTCAGCAACAGGGTTGTGGCAGAGAATTTTTGCATTGTGACCGTCCACTTTGTGAGGAGATTATTTCTACCCCTCTTCCTTCATTTTAATTCTTCAAGTTACTTAATCTACCCAGGCACAGTGGAGTCAAGAATGAGGTGCTGGAAAAGCACAACAGGTCAGCCAGCATCCGAGGAGCAGGAGAATCGATGTTTCAGGCAAAAACCCTTCATCAGCCCTTCCTGATGAAGGGCTTTTGCCCGAAACGCCAATTCTCCTGCTCCTCGGACGCTGCCTGACCTGCTGTGCTTTTCCAGCACCACACTCTTGACTCTAATCTCCAGCATCTGCAGTACTCATTTTCGCCCAGGCACAGTGGAGTCTGTCACCAGCATCTTCAATTGCCCCCTGATTTTCCAAGTTCCATTGAATGGATCCAAATTTAGACTGGAAGACACAAGAGCCAGAGCTAGGCCATTCAGCCCAGTGAGTCTGCTCCAACAACAAGACCATGGGCTGAACTGATAATCCTCAACTCCACGTTCCTGCCTTTTCTCCATAACCCATGATCCCCCTCTTGGTGAGGAATCTATGTCAGCTTTGAATATACTGAACAACCCAGCCTCAACATCCCTCTGTGGTGAAGATTGTAACAGATTTAATAACCCTCTGAGGGAAGAAACTCCTCCTCATCGCATTGCATCCCTGAAGTGTGGAAGCCGCTATTCAGCCCATGGAGTCCACACCGACCATCTGAAGAACACCGACGAACTGAAGAGCATCCCAATCAGATGCACCCTATTCTTGTAACCTTGCAATTCCCATGACTGATCCATCTAACCTGCATGTCCCTGGACACTATGGGCAATTTAGCATGGAGAATCAACCTAACCTGCACATCTTTGAACTGTGGGAGGAAACTGGAGCACGAGGAGGAAATCCATGCAGACACGGGAAGAATGTGCAAACTCCTCACAGACAGTCACTTGAGGCTGGAATCAAATCCAGGTCCTTTGTGCTGTGAGGCAGCAGTGCTAACTACTCAACGTATTATCCGCCGCCATTTCCGCACAACGTATTATCCGCCGCCATTTCCGCCACCTCCAAACGGACCCCACCACCAAGGATATATTTCCCTCCCCTCCCCTATCAGCGTTCCGCAAGGACCACTCCCTTCGTGACTCCCTTGTCAGATCCACACCCCCCACCAACCCAACCTCCACCCCCGGCACCTTCCCCTGCAACCGCAGGAAATGTAAAACTTGCGCCCACACCTCCACACTCACTTCCCTCCAAGGCCCCAAGGGATCCTTCCATATCCGCCACAAGTTCACCTGTACCTCCACACACATCATCTATTGCATCCGCTGCACCCGATGTGGCCTCCTCTATATTGGTGAGACAGGCCGCTTACTTGCGGAACGCTTCAGAGAACACCTCTGGGCCGCCCGAACCAACCAACCCAATCACCCCGTGGCTCAACACTTTAACTCCCCCTCCCACTCCACCGAGGACATGCAGGTCCTTGGACTCCTCCACCGGCAGAACACAACTACACGACGGCTGGAGGAGGAGCGCCTCATCTTCCGCCTGGGAACCCTCCAACCACAAGGTATGAATTCAGATTTCTCCAGCTTCCTCATTTCCCCTCCCCCCACCTTGTCTCAGTCGGTTCCCTCAACTCAGCACCGCCCTCCTAACCTGCAATCCTCTTCCTGACCTCTCCGCCCCCACCCCACTCCGGCCTATCACCCTCACCTTGACCTCCTTCCACCTATCCCACCTCCATCGCCCCTCCCCCTAGTCCCTCCTCCCTACCTTTTATCTCAGCCTGCTTGGCTCTCTCTCTCTTATTCCTGATGAAGGGCTTATGCTCGAAACGTCGAATTCTCTATTCCTGAGATGCTGCCTAACCTGCTGTGCTTTGACCAGCAACACATTTGCAGCTGTGATCTCCAGCATCTGCAGACCTCATTTTTTACTCGAAGATAACTACTGAACCACCATGCCTCCATTGTCGTAAAGTGTCAAGTCTTTCTCTCTCTTTCTCTCACTCTCTCACTCTCTCTCTCTCTCTGCTGTGTCTCTCCGATCTCGCTACAGAAACTACAAGGACTGTGGCAATTAAAGATGGCTGCCACCATTACAATCTTCTCAAGGTTGATTGCAGACAGGCAATATATGGTGCCAGAGACACCTGTGAAATAAGTTTTAAACGTAGAGCTGAAATACAACCCTCCCAATCTACTGCTGTTGATTGTGGTTCTTCTGTTGCTTAGCTTTGACAGCGTGGCAAACAGAATATTCAGCACAACAGGCCCAATCCAGCCTTTACGCTGCACATGACTGAGAGTGTCTGACATGCATGAGGCTGATCACAAGAGCTTAGCAGTGGGAGGTAGCAGTAAGCTCATGGAGATATGGTGCCGGACAGAATTCGACCACAGTAAGCACAAAGAAGCATTTTCACGCTCGGAGATCAATGTGGAATGCATCCAAGTGCAATCCTTGGGATCATGGATTGTATTTTACAATCTCCAACTCCAATTATTCGTCCAAAAAAATCCTATTTCAACACGGTAGTCACTGCCTCTCCAGCAGTGCTGTACATAATATTTGAACTGCTCTTAGAGCATCTGTTCTAGTTAGGATGGACACAGAAATGCTATGACACAGAAATGCTATGACACAGGAAGCCATTCAGCCCATCATGAAGTGAGTATCTTGAAGCGATACCAATCTCCTGCTTTTTACCCCCCATCCTTGCAAATTATTTCAATCCTAATAATCTCCCAGTCCCCTCCTGAATGCATTGAGTGATACAATAGGTGAAATTCCAACAAAACAGTCTTTAAAAACAAAATGAAACATTGTTGATCTCTCATGGTATTATAATGAGCTAAACAAGTGCAACTTCCGATGGTGCTCAGTTAGAGTCAGGGACATTCAGACTGAGAAATGCAGTTACGATTCAGTCCCCACGTTTAGGTGAGGCATACAGCACCTCTGTTGAGATAGGGGACATATGTGTGCAGTAGCAAATCTGCAAAGATAATACCCATGACAAGTCTGGGCACAGTAACTCACGATGGTTGACAAGTCTGTTGTAAAGTCTTTGATTTCTGACTATTTGATCATGTGTTATATTTGGGGAGTCAGTGTCGTTCGTTATCTGACTAAACAAGGTGAGAGGGGATGGCATAACTCGCCCAGTGTATGAGCTAACAATCTACAACTTGTATTCCTCTAGTGCCTTTATTCATGAAATATCCAAAAGCACTTTGCCGAAGTGTTACAGTTCAAAATATGACTGTTCTTGATGTAACTTGGCAAAATTGGGGTCAGTTGACTCAGTTGGCTGTTAGCTGTTTGTAATGCGGAATGAAGCTAATAGCATGGGTTCAATTCCCACACAGACTGAGGGTTACCACAAGGGACTTGCCTGCTCAACCTCTCCCTTTGTCTGAGGCATGATGACCGTGCAATAGCCTCTCCATGATGAGAGAATGCAGAACTATGGTGACTTTATCTTTTACTCCCAATGTTCATATATTTCCAGAGTCTTCTCAAGAGGCATCCTAGCATATCAGCAATGCCAGAGCATCTGATCATTTAGTACTCTTTATGGGATCTTGCTGTGCACAACATGTCTGCTGCATTTACCTGCTAAAATATGGCAGCAGCATTGCAACAGTGGCTCGATTTCGCACGTATGTTCTGAGGAAGGGGTGTCGGACCCAAAATGTTATCTCTGATAGATGCTGCCAGACGTGCGGAGCTAGTCCAGCAACTTCTGTTTTGGTTTCATAAATATGTTATTGGCTGTGAAGTACTTGGCTTACTTTTTGTATTGAAGTGGATTACCTGCATCCAAGGAGCATAATGCAATTACGGAAGGTGTTGGATCAACTTTGAAACCTGCATTTGAATTTATCTTTAGGAAATCTGGACTTTGAAAAGCCCTGTAACAGTAAAAGTGACCTTGGAAATGTCAGAATGTTGCAAAAACCCAGTTATTTCACTGAAGATACAAAAGTTTGAAAACACAAATCAATAGATTTCAGAACAGCTTCTTCCCCGCTGTTATCAGATTTATGAACAGATCTCTTATACATTAGAGTAGATTTTTTTCTGCACCTTCTCTGTAGCTATATCACTATATTCTGCACTTTGTTCTATTACCCCAAAAATAAATCAAATCAAATGAATTCCTATCTTACCACTAAAGGAATTCATATGATTTGATTTATTATTGCCACATGTCCTAAGGTTCAGTGAAAAATATTGTTTTTTGTGCTGGTCAACAAATCATATCTTACATGAGTATGTCAGGGTAGAGTCATGGAAATGTACAGCATGGAAACAAACCCTTCGGTCCAAGTTGTTCATGTCCTAAATTAATCTAGTCCCATTTGCCAGCACTTGACCCATATCCCTCTAAACCCTTCCCATACCCATCCAGATGCCTTTTAAATGTTGTAATTGTACCAGCCTCCACCACTGCCAGTGGTCATCAAGAATCTATCTACCTCTGCCTTCAGGATATTAAAGATTTTGAGGAAGGAAATTCCAAAGACTCTCAACTCTCAGAGAAAAAAATGTTTCCTCACCCCAGTCTTAAACGAGGCAGCCCTTTACTTTTAACCGATGACTCGGGGTTTAGATTTTCCCACAATAGGAAATATCTTTCCAATATCCACCCTTTGTGCCCCTCAGGACAATGGGAGGCAGGAGTGAGAAGTTTTATAATGAAGCTTTTCCCTGCTGTTGGTTAAGGGAACACAAACAGAGGAACCTCGATGATCTGAAGGATAGGGGCAGGGAGGAGTTTTGTTCAGTTAATCAAATGCCAAATAATCGAGGTTCCTCTATATTTCCTGGATTTGGAAGAATACAAATGTGATCTAATTGAAACATCGGAATTTCTTGAGATGCTTGACAGGGTTGCTGTTGTCCTTCTGTATCCGGGATTTCTAGAACACTGGGATGCTTGTTCATGGGGTCACGGTCTCTGAATGAGGTAGGCAGCACTTAGGGATCGAGTTGAGACATTTCTTGATTCCCCACGTTTGGAGGCTTGCTGATTCTCAGATTTAGGGTGCAGTCAAAGCAGAGGTCAGCAAATTTGAAAGGAAGGAAGGAAATTGTGGGAAGGTGTGATTGAGGTATATGGGATTGAAGTAGATGATGGTTTTATAGAATGATGGAACCATTTGAAGGGCTGAATGGCCTCCTCCAGATTCCATACCTTGTTAAAAATTACACAACACCCGGTTTATTTGGAGCCCTGTTGGACAATAACCTGCTGTTGTGTGATTTTTAACTTTGTACACCCCAGTCCAACACCGGCATCTCCAAATCATGAATCCCATACCTTGTTCAGCTGAGCAATAAATGCAAGTCTAGCTGGCAATGTTGACTTTGGAGACCTAGAATTTTAAAACCGACTGCAATGTCTTCCACAACAGAACAATTCGTGCTCTGCAAAGTCATTTGTGTTCCAAACGTCTACCACTCTCTGTCCAGGATTGTGTAGTTTAGGGGGGATTGACCATGCTAAAATTGCCCCATAGTGTCCAGGGATATAGGTGGGTTAGCAATGGGAAATGCAGGTTTACAAGGATAGGATGGAGGGGTGGGTCTGGGTGGGACGCTCTTCAGAGGGTCGGTGTAGACTTGTTGGGTCAAATGACCTGCTTCCACACTGGAGGGAGTCTGAGATTCTGTGTGGCAGAAGCGCTGAGAAATAGAGGTGAGGTATTTCTGGGCACTTGATTGCTTTTATAGCCTTTATTTTAAAGTGGCAGAAATCTTCAAAAAGTGGACTGGATGAGTTATAACTGAGGGAGAAGATTTAGATAGCGAGCTGTTGGCTTTTCCTAAATAGTGGGCGTTTGTCTGGGTCAGTGGCTAGCCAGAGGTGGTGTATGGTACAGAAATCAGCAGTGACTAACTGCGATGACTAAACCACTATTTTTGTGCCGTTGGTGTTTTATATGCACGGGAAGATGCTTTGAAAGTTTATCTAATTTGTTCTGCTTCATCTCTTGTAGGCACTGCCTCTTATCTCTGTATGGTTTCTACGGGATTGTGGAACCCTAAGGGTCCTGATCTTAGCAACTGTACATCACACTGGGTGAACCAAGTGGCACTGAAGGTTTGTTTGTGCAGTTTTATTTTGTTTAAATGCCAACCACCAGAAATTAAAACCGAGTGCCGAGAATTCAGTTTGGAGATATAACTCGCTAAATGCGTCGTTTCTTCTTCTCTCTCTCCCAACACATCCTCCCCCTGTGCCAGCTCAATGCCTTCTTTAAAGACTTTCCAAACTTATACCTCGCAGGTACAATGACCTCAAAGGATAACTTGCGTGCGTAGTCATTATATATTCTCATCATCGGGGCTTTAAGAAGACAAAGTTTACTGTTTCAAAGGATCTAATAGGCATTGCGGGCAATTATCCTCAGGAGCCAGGTGGCCTTTGAACTTTACGTTGTGGAGCCTTGACCTTCCAGTCTGGTTACCCTTGACGACCAATTTGTGGCTTGTGAAATGATAGACATATTAGTTTTCTTGTGGGCTAGCACAGGGAGATAATTGGGAATTTAAAGAGTATTTGTGTAGCATCCCTGATTACCTTATGGCAGAGCCAAGTAAAGGCAATTTTAAATAGATTTGCGTCTCTCTATCAGTCGCTGGGTGATTTAGTTTTGAAATTCTACATTTGCACGGAGCAAAAAAATGGGTGAAAAAATGTCCAAATTATTTATTCCGCCAGTGGTGCTCAGTCAGCCAGTTGCTGATGATGATCTTTTCATATAAAATTCTCAACTTGTGTCAGATGCCATTTTAATTGAGATGCTAGTCTTAATTTAAATGGTGTGTGCGTCTGTTCATGTGTCGGGAATGTGAAATTCAATTCAACTGTATTAAACATTTGCAAATCTGAGATCTCTAGCCTTTCAGGCTTTCTGTTCATACAAAGGTCCAGATTACACAATTGATAGCCGAGCTGGAAGGTGCTAAAGATACAACAGCCCAACAATGTACAGAAGTGGACTTTAACACAGGAAAGCCTTGCATTCAAATTTTTGCCATTTAGCTAATTTCAGATGCATGTTCCCAATATTCTTATTGGACTCACAATGTGTTCATTGTTTCCAGACAGACCAGTTTCCCAAACTGTTGTCATTTTGGAGTGGTAACTTCATAAGACCCATAGGAACAGATGTAGACCATTCAGCTCATCAAATCTCTCTACCTGTTAGAGAGGTCATGGCTGATCATGGCTGATCATGGCTGATCATGGCTGATCATGGCTGATCATGGCTGATCATGGCTGATCATGGCTGATCTGATCCTCCTTCAGCCTTCTCTCCTGCCTTTTCACACAAACTCGAAATTCCCTGACTGATTAAAGATTTGTCTATTTCAGCCTTGAATATACAGCCTTCGACGGATCTCTGTGCTAAATAAGTCCATAGATCTACTACCTTCTGTGAAAAGTCATTATTCTCCATCTGTATTAAAGGGACAACCCCTTATTCTTAGGAGATGCGCCCGATCCCAAACTCACCCACAAGGGAAACAACCCTCTACTTACCAGCTACGGGGAGAATGCTGGTAAGTGGAGTTGAAATGCCCATCAGCCATGATTGAATGGTGGAGTGGACTCGATGGGCCAAATGGCCTTACTTCCACTCCTATGTCTTATGGTCTTATGGTCTAACCTTTCTGCATCTACCCTGTCAAGCCCCACTAAGAACCTTGTATTTGCCGCAAGGTCATCTTTCATTCTTCTCCATTGCAATGAGTAATGGCCTAACCTACTTGTCCTCCCTAATAAGACAATCCCTCCATATCTGTCTCAACCCAGAGAAACTTCTCTGGACTGCCTCTAATCCCATTATATCTTCAAAAACAAAATAGTGTGGATGCTGGAAATCTGAAGCAAGCACAGAGAATGTTGGAGAAACTCAGCAGGTCTGGCAGCATCTGTGGAGAGGAAGCTGTATCCGAAATGGAGAAGCAGAACAAATGTGTGACCGCAATAGTGCCCTCCTGCAGAGCCCCTCCCAGCTACTGTGTGTCACTCAGGCAGGTTCAGGTCTCTATGAATTAGGATCTGTGCTTGCTGCTGTCCATTTAGATCACAACACCTCATGGGGCATAGGGACATGCTGTAAGGGAGCTTCAGAGTGAGAGGAGCAGGGATATTCACTCTTAGACAGTGGCCAGTCTTGGGAACTCTTTGCTTGAAAGTTGGTGGAGGCAGAGCCCTTGGATATCCTGAAGGCAGAGATAGATAGATTCTATATTATGCAAATGGGACTTGATTTGACTTATTGTTATCACATGTACCGAAGTACAGTGAATAGTTTTGTTTTGCCAGCAGGATAAGCAGGTCATAGGGTGCTTAGACAGAGTGAGGCATACACTGTTACAGCTACACAGGAGGGGCACAAAGCAGGATTATTTGAAATTTGAGAGGTCCATTCAGCATCTGATAACGGCAAGGAAGAAGTTGGTCTTGAACGTGTTGGTACGTGTGTCCAAGCTTTTGTATCTCCGACCTGTTGGAAGAGGTTGGAAGAGAGCATTACCAGGATGGGAGGGGTCTTTGATGATGTTGGTAGCCTTTCCACAGCAACGAGAAGGGTAAATGGAGTCCATGGATAGGAGGTTAGCTTCCACAATGGTCTGAGCCGTGCACCCAACCAGTGAAAGTTTATCAGGGGTGGGGTGTGGACCCGAGAATGTGGAGTAGTCAGATCAGCCATGACTGTATTAAATGACAGAGCCGAGGGGCGCACTCCTAACTTGTGTGTTGGGATGCTTTTGGTCACGATTGAGAGACCCCGCTGAGCGTGTGTAAATCCATGATTACAGATCCGGAGTGGGGAAAACGCCGCCAATCTGGCAAATGAATTGGCCAAGCACACCAGGGGACCCATCTACGCAGGCGACGTCAGCTCCTCAATCAGGCTGATGGAACAGCTCGTCGACATTTTGGATGCCCAGCTCCAGGAGCTACGACCCAGTGAGAAAGACACCGTGGGTCGCAGTTTCAATAAGGTAAGGTCAATGACACTGGAGTAGCACCTTCGATCGTATCGCGTTCCATTTGTTGGTAGCAAGAGATACCTGCTTTTCCTGATGCACGCCTGAGACACTGTGGCATGGGGGAAGCAGGGACAATTGGAGAGGTTCTGCTATCCTCTTTTCCCTACTAATCCTTTCTGTGTTGTTTCTTTTCTGTGTTGAATTCTGTCTCTCCTATCGTTGGAAAAGCTCCAAAAAAGAGAGAGGACTTGTCGGGCGTATATTAAGGTAACTCCACTGTGATGTTGCTTTTGCTTTTGTTGAGCTTGCACAAGCAACACTCCGCCCCTTCCCTCGAGACTCCTCCTCCCTGCTTTGCAAATGTGTTGCATGAAGACTCTCTGCCTTGCAATGCGGCCCACCATTTCTCTCCCCCTCACCCACACCTCCACCACCCCCCCCCCGAAGGTACAAATACCGTTTTCTTCTCAAACTACGCAAGAACCAAGATCCTCTGGTGAGCTTTCTTTCTGCTTGCTCTGTGTTTCGTTCACTGTGATTCACGCTGATGCCTTATGTGTTCCTGAGCTGAGGCCGTCTGCCCTCAGTGCAGCTTGGGAAAGCTTCGAGCGTCAGTTCTACATCACAGCAATTTTGACTCTGTGTGAGGAAAGCCAATTCTTTCTTGAAGTGCATCTAACTTGCAGCAGTCTGTGGTAAAGTAATTATCAACAAAGGGGAAGGCGAGGCCTAGTGGTGTTGTTGCTATTAATCTGGGGACCCACATAATGTTCTCGGTACCCAGGTCCAAACCCTGTCATGGCAGGTGGGAGGATTTGAATTCACTAAGAATCTGGAATTGAGTCTAATAATGACCATACGTTCATACGATGTAGGGACAGAATTGGGCCATGTGGCCCATCGAGTCTGCTCCGCCATTTGATCATGGCTGATATGCTCCTCATCCTCATTATCCTGCCTTCTCTCTATGTCCCTCCAACCCATTACCAATTACAAATCTGTCTAACTCCTCCTTACTCACTGTCCCAGCATCCACTGCCCATTGGGGTAGCGAATTCCACAGATTCTCAACCTTTTAGGAGAAGTAGTTTCTTCTCAACTCTGTTTTAAATTTGCTATCCCTTACCCTAAGACTGTGGCCTCTCGTCCTAGAACGCCCCACAAGAGGGAGAATCGGCTCCACGTCTCTTTGATCCACACCTTTTATCATCTTGAAAACAGTTCCTCAATTTGAGCTCCCATCTACCAATGGATCAGTTGTCAGGGGTAAAAAAACCCATCTGGTTCACTAATGTCCTTTCGGGAAGGAAACTGCCATTCTTACCTGGTCTGGCCTACACATGACTCTAGACCCACAGCAATATGGTTGACTTTTTACTGCCCTGTGGGCAACAAGGGATGGATAATAAAGTTGACCTAGCCCACATCCCGTGAAAGATTTTTTTTTTAAAAATGAGAACTTTTTTTTAAAATCAGCATGTAGTGTGGACATGAATCGCAAGGTGGTACAATGCATCAGTTTTATTTTTGTTATTCATTCACAGGATGAGGGCATTGCCAATTAAGCCAGAGTTTATTACCTGTCACTAATTATCTAGAGGGCAGTTGAGATTCAGCCACATTGCTGTGGGTCTGGAGTCACATGTAGACCAGACCAGGTGAAAATGGCAGACTTTCTTCCAGATAGGATTCTCGTGAACCAGGTGGGACTTCCCAACAGTTGACAACAGTTTCATGATCATTGTTAGCCTCTTAATTCCAGGGTTTTATTCAATCCAAATGCCATCATTTTGCTGTTGTAGGATTTGAAACCAGGTCCTCAGGACATTACCTGGACCATTGAATTAACAGACTAGTGATAAGACCACTAGGCCTCCCTCCTGATTAAGGTAATAACGGCTATTTTTAAGCAAGCTTATAAGTGCATCTTGCATGTACATTTATTGTCATGCAATCATAAAGAGATTTCTTCATTAGTTTACATTATATCACTATCGTTAAGGAGCTCAATGGGGACAGCCAGTTTGGATCATCCATCATATGAAGATCCAGTTATCTACTTTTGGCAACAGCAGTAAAAGAGAAAATAAACAATTGTTGCCCGCAATTTGCAGTACAAGGTGCTTCTCTCTTGTGACTTGTTCCTTGTGATATTTCAACATCTACC
Organism: Hemiscyllium ocellatum; assembly: GCF_020745735.1. Classification (NCBI taxonomy): domain Eukaryota; kingdom Metazoa; phylum Chordata; class Chondrichthyes; order Orectolobiformes; family Hemiscylliidae; genus Hemiscyllium; species Hemiscyllium ocellatum. The sequence goes on from NC_083409.1 coordinate 108,262,381, forward strand.
AAAAACTTTGGCTTAATGTTTAATCCAAAATGTGTCACTGGCAGTTACAGCGCTCACTGATCCCTGTGTCGCTGTCTCCATCCAGGCTACCAGCTGACCCTATTTCATTTCAGTTTTTGTCCAAAAGAAACCCTGAAACTGTGAAATGTGTCCCCTGTTACATCGTAAATGAACTTGTGTCTTCTCGTGGCTGCAGTATACACTGAGAGTTCACTGATTTAACTCTGGGAGCTCAAACTGATCCTTTAAACATAGTAAGTGCAAACACTTTCCATGCACCTTGCATGATGAGTTGTGTGAAGGGAACGTCCAGGATCATATTGAATGGTAGAGCATGTTAGAAGGGCTGAATGGCCTACTGCTGCTCCTATTTTCAAAAATTATAACAACTTTCTTAGCCTTAACCTGAGAACATATGAACTATGAGTGGAAGTAGACCAAGGTCCATTTTTAAGGATGGATATGCTTGCCTTGGAGGGGGTCCAGAGGAGGTTTATAAGTTTGATGCCGGGTATGAAGGGCTTGTCATATGAGGAGAGGTTGAGGTCTGTACTCAGTGGAGTTTAGAAGGATATTGGGATCGGATCGAAATTTATAGAACGCTGAGAGACCTGGATAGAGTGGACATGGAGAACATGTTTCCACTCGTAAGAGAGACTCGGACCTGAGGACACAGCCTCAGAGTGAAAGGACAACCCTTAGAACTGAGATAAGGAAGAATTTCTTCAGCCAGAGGGTGACAAATCTGTGGGACTCATCGCCACAGAGGACTGTGCAGGCCAAGTCACTGAGTGTATTTGAGACGGAGATAGATAGGTTCTCAATTAGTATTGGGTTTAGGGATTATGGCAGCAGGCAGGAGAATGGGGTTGAGAAACATATCAGCCACGGTCAAATGGCAGAGCAGCCTTGATGTGGCTGAATGGCCTGATTCTGCTCCTATATCTTCTGTCTTGAGCATGCTCCACCTTTTTTTCATTCTTCTAAACTCCAGTGAAAATCGACCCAGTTTACTCCACATCAACCCTCTCATCCTCAGAATCAATCCCAGTGAACCTTTGCAGTAGCACCCTCAGGTGGCTGTCTGGGAGGAGTTTGCACATTCTCCCCGCGTCTGCGTGTGTTTCCTCTGGGTGCTCCGGTTTCCTCCCTCAGCCCAAAGACGTGCAGATTAGGGTGGATTGGCCGTGCTAAATTGCTCCATAGTGTTCGGGAATATGCAGGCAAGTGGATTAGCCGTGGGGAATGCAGGGCAACAGGGATAAGGTGGTGGAGGGGGATGGATGGGATGCTCTTTGGAGGGGTGGGGTGAACTCGATGAGCTGAATGGCCTGCTTCCCCAATGTAGGGACTTTATAACCCAGCCAGTCACACCCACATCTGATGGGAAAAAAAGGGATATGTGTTATTAATGTTAGTCTGACACACACTCCATCATCAACAGTGCTGCATTATTGGGGGTGAGGAAATAGCCGGATATGATATCCTTGCCGCATGTGTTACTGTATTTAACTTCTGGCTTGTCAAATGGAAGTGAATTAACGGCCACGCTGAAGTGTGGTATTTCTTGGTTGTCAAAAGGAGTTCAAGAGGAAATCCCCAAGGTGAGGGGGAGACAGTCTGAGTGTCAGATCAGATACGACTATTTATTGGCTGGCTATTGGGCCTTTGCCCATTGCTGACTCCCAATAAAAACAGACCAGCTGTCTGCAGTGTTGTCTGAAGTTGAACTGATGCCAATAATTTCAACCAGATGAATTAGGCCTGTGGCAGTTGTATCAATAATTGCATGGTGTCCCTGGGACTGTATATCTATATTTGTAAGAGGTCCCTAGACAGGAAGAAGTAAGTTCAGAAAACCATAACTTGAAAGGGAATCATGAATCAGAAAAGATTTTGACGCTGCACCTCCCCCACCCTTCCTCCATTTTGTGCCCTGGCCTGCACTGTGGCTGAATTGTAGAATGTTCCAGAACAGAAAAGGAAAATTCCATTACCTTTCTTGTCCGTCTCTCATAAATCACATTGTCAAGTGCTGCTGCTATACTTGTGCCTCAGTAATATTGTTTGATTTCTAATGATTACTACCCTTATGAAAGGACTGATCATTCTGCATGTTTCACCAAGGCACCTTAACCTGAACCATAATGACCGACAGCCAGACATATCTTCCTCCTTTCGATCGTGTGTACTAAGGGTTCTGACCTTATCAAAGGCCCCTTTGTTTAACCAGAAGAGCAAAAATTAGAAGTGAGACAAAAGGCTATTCGGTCCATCATTGAGTTCATTCCACTCTGAATCCATATTCAATGAATAGTTGTAGATGTTTTCTTCATTAATCTGTCATTACACACCTCAAACTTGAATCCTGGCCTCGGACTTAGAGGTAAGCACCACAAGAGTCTCACACCTTTTCTGCCCAGATATTTTCAAATCACCCTGTTACAACACAGCTCTGGAGTGGGTCAGACTTGAACCTGGCTCTCCTAGCTTAAAAGTATGGACACTTCCACCTTGCCCCAAGAGTTATACTATGGATCTGTCTGAAAGCTCTTCCACTTGTCCGTGAAGTTGATTCCAGTTGCTTTAATAGCCGTGATGGGTGGGGACCTCACTTGACCATCGTTGACCACACAGAGGCAAGAACCTATTCCCACCCACTATCTTTCCAACTGGGATCATATCAAAACAGCTTGGGTTCGTCCCATCGGAAGTGGAAAGCCGTGCCATTCCCATAACCACGGATTAAGGGTTCACCCATTCTCTGATAGGGAGTTAAATCTTGTGGAATTCTTCTTCACAGAGGGCAGTCGAAGCCAGGTCATTAAGTACATTCACATCTGAGATAGATTTTTAATCAGTCAGGGTATCAAGGGTTATAGGGAAAAGGCAAGACAATGGTGTTGAGAATGATCAGATCCACCATGATCCTGTTTGATTTATTATTGCTGGATTGTTAATCCAGAGATCCCAATAATGTTCTGGGGATCCGGGTTCAAATCGTGCTGCACTAGATGGTGGAATTTGAATTCAACATGGAAATAAGAGTCTAATGATTGCCGTGAATCCATTGCTGATCATTGGAAAAGCCCATCTGATTCACTAATATCCTTTAGGGAAGGAAATCTGCTGTCCTTACCTGGTCTGGCCTACCTGTGACTCCAAACCCACAGCAATGTGGTTGATTCTTAATTGCCCTCTGGGGCAATTAGGGATGGACTATAAATGCTGGCCTAGCCAGCGACACCCTCACCTTGTGAGTAAATAAAATAAAAGTTTACATGCTGTGTTTATAATCAATACTCTTTCTACAAAAAAAAATCCAAATCATCACAGTGGCTCAGTGGTTTGTACTGCTGCCTCACAGCGCTGGGGACCTGGGTTTGATTCCCCTCTTGGATGACTGTCTGTGTGGCGTTTGCATATTCTCCCTGTGTCTGCATGGGTTTCCTCCGGGTGCTCCGGTTTCCTCCCCCAATCGAAAGATGGGCCGATTAGGGTGGATTTGCCCTTTAAAAATGCAAGGTCGCAGGGGTAGGGTATGTGGGGTTGAAGGGTCAGTTTAGACTTGATGGGCCAAATAGCCTGCCTCCAAGATGTAGGGATTCGACCAAATTGTTTTTTTGTAATCTTAAACAAGTTCATTATTCATGACATCACAGTGCAGATAATAAGCACAGAGCTGTCTTGTTGAAATGAGTAACAGGAAAAAATGTCCTCAATAGACCAATCTCTCCACCTTCATAGTTAATAGCTGGAGTAGAATTGATATTAACATTTTGACTATTCAGTCACCGATTAGACCAGGGGGAGAAAAGCCTGTAATGCCACATCTCAGTATCTTCCACCTGGTAGGAAGGTCATAGTGGCTAAGAAATTAGACAGAGAGAGGATATTAAGATGGATTAGCCTAATTAATCTTATACTGACAGCAGCCTTGGTAGCTTTTTTCTAATCATTCTTGCAGGTACAAAGCACTGCTTAAAATCATCTTCCTTTTTTTTATTTGCATAAAGTGCCTTGTTACTGGAGCTGGTTATGTTAATATTGGCCAGATAATGTGAAGATGAGAGGAGAGAAAGGTTATCATCTTGTACTAAATTGCACAATTCTGGAATACAGTATGATTCACTCTCTTTAATTCACTGTTTTACAACGCCTACACATTACAGCATGGAACTGAGTAACTGATTAAATTGATTAAATTTAATTACTTTCAGACAGGATTGTAATGGCCTCCAGCTCACCTGATGAAGGAGCAGCGCTCCAAAAGCTTGTGATTTCAAATAAACCTGTTGGACTGTAACTTGACGTTGTGTGACTTCTGACTTTGTCCACCCCAGTCCAACACCGGCACCCCCACATCAAAAAATAATGTTTGGTAGCTGGTCAGTTGGACAGAGCTCTTTGCTTGAGTTCAAAGTTCTGTTCAGAGTCTCGCTAATTGTATTTCTTCCAATCACTGAGGTAGAGAGAGAGAGAGAGAGAAACATACACGGACCTGTCTTGGCTGGGAGACTTCCCAAAGGTCGAAGTGCAAGTGCCCTGCCTCCATTCTGTGACAATATGTAGCGTAAAATAAATCCAAACCTGTTGCAAAAGTAACAAATCCAGCTTCCCCTGACTTTCTATAATGAGTAAATGAACATCGTAAGAGTTCCACATTTGAGCTGTTTTAAAAAAAACTGTTCAGTTTCTGTCATACAGCAGCAGCCGACCTTCCATTTCTCTGAGGATGTATTCCAAAGAAAAAAATGTCATCCTTACAAAGGGAGGAGCAGGAATTCCTGATGAAGGGCTTTTTCCCGAAACGTCAATTTTTCTGCTCCTCAGATGCTGCCTGACCTGCTGTGCTTTTCCAGCACCACTCTAATCTAAACTCTGGTTTCCAGCATCTGCAGCCCTCACTTTTGCCATCCTTACAAAGGGATGAAAATGTGTTGCTGGAAAAGCGCAGCAGGTCAGGCAGCATCCAAGGAACAGGAAATTCAACGTTTCGGGCATAAGCCCTTCATCAGGAATCTGCCCGAAACGTTGATTCTCCTGCTCCTTGGATGCTGCCTGACCTGCTGCGCTTTTCCAGCAACACATTTTCAGCTCTGATCTCCAGCATCTGCAGACCTCACTTTTGCCATCCTTATAAAGGGAGTCAAGGTCTGTGGGGATCAAGCCAGAATTCAGATCACAATCTGATCAAGCACAATCAGCTTGAGTTGTGATCCCGGGTGACATCGCTCTTATGATCTTTTAGCACCTTCAAAAAGCCACCTTTTAATGTACCTTTTAGTCTAAATCTTTGCATATTTCCACTAGCTCTTTTAAACTGCTGCTTGTTGTCTCTGCTGTCCTCTCACAACCTCCCAGAGTGCTATTGTTGGAAGAGCCTTGGCATGTTGCATTACATTAAACAATAGCGACTTGGGATTTTTGCAGTGTAACGTAACCTCTTTGGCGCTGAGCAATATCCGCAAGCAAACTTGGCGTGAGGAAAGGAGATGTGAAGGCAAATAGCTAAAAAACTTCAAACGAAAACAAAATACTGCAGAGGCTGAAAATCTGAAACAAACACAGAGATGCTGGAAAAACTCAGCAGGTCTGGCAGTACCTATGGTGGAAGAAACAGTTAACATTTCGAGTCTGGGATGACTTATTTTTCTGAGTTCTGAAGAAGTCATTCTGCACACAGAACATTGACTCTGTTCCTCTCACTCTACAGATGCTGCCAGACCTGCTGAGTTTCTCCAGTGCACTCCAATTGGCTGAAGGCTTTGTTGAAGATGTAGACTTTAAGGAGTGTCTCCAAAGATGAAAGGAAGATGCAGAGATGGAAAGGTTTAGTGATGGAATTCCAGGGCTTGGGGGCCCACGCAACTTCAATGATAATTACAAACAAAATACCCAAAAGGCCAGAATCAGATGGATATGGTTGTCTCAGATTACTGTGAGACAGTGAGGGCTCCAGATGCTGGAGATCAGATTTGAGAGGGTGGTGCTGGAAAAGCACAGCAGGTCAGGCAGCATCCGAGGAGCAGGAAAATCGACGTTTAGGACCGGACCATTCCCGATGAAGGGCTTATGCCCGAAACGTCGATTTTCCTGCTCCTCGGATGTTGCCTGACCTGCTGTGCTTTTCCAGTAACACTCTCACAACTCAAATTACTGTGAGGTCAGAAATAGGAGGAAGGCATCACCATGGAAAGATTTGAAAATAACAACATTTTTTAAAATGAGGTGTTACTTAATAAAGAATTTATTTATGGATGTTGCCAGAGTTGGAGGGCTTGACCTCTAAGGAGAGGCTGAACAGGCTGGGCCTATTTTCCATGGAGCGTCAGAGGCTGAGGGGTGACCTTATAGAGGTTTGTAAAATCATGAGGGGCATGGATAGGATAAATAGGCAAGGTCCTCCTCTCCCTGGGGTGGGGGGAGTCTAGAACTAGAGGGCATAGGTTTAGGCTGAGAGGGGAAAGATTTAAAAGGGATCTGAGGGGCAACCTTTTCACGCGGAGGTTGGTGTATGTATGGAATGAGCTGCCAGAGGAAGTGGTGGAGGCTGGTACAGTTACAGCATTTAAAAGGCATCTGGATGGGTATATCAATAGGAAGGGTTTGGAGTGATATGGGCGGAGAAAGTGAGGTCTGCAGATGCTGGAGATCTGAGCTGAAAATGTGTTGCTGGAAAAGCACAGCAGATCAGGCAGCATCCAAGGAACAGGAAACTCGACGTTTCGGGCATAAGCCCTTCCTCATTCCTGATGAAGGGCTTATGCCCGAAACGTCGAATTTCCTGTTCCTTGGATGCTGCCTGACCTGCTGCGCTTTTCCAGCAACACATTTTCAGCTTGGAGTGATATGGGCCAAATGCTGGCAAATGGGACTAGATTAATTTAGGATATCTGATCAGCATGGACAGTTGGACTGAAGAATGCTGTACTATCTCTGTGACTCTAAGATCAGAGAAGAGAGACTTAATGTGAGCCTAGCCCAGTTTTGGAACACCTTTTTCACTGGCGTGTCAGAGGTTGAGAAGTGACCTTGTGGAAGTTTATAAAATAATAAGGCGGTATAGATAGAGTTATCTTTTCCATTGGATGGGGAATTTCAAGTCTGGAGGGAACATTTTTAAGGTGAGAAAAGAGAAATCAAAACAGATACAAGAGATTTTTTTTATATATGGGGTGGTTTGAGTGTGGAATAAACATCCTGAGGAAATGGTGGATGTGAGTGCAATCAAACATTTAAAAGACATTTTTTATAAGTACATGAAATGGAAAGTTTTGGAGAGATATGGACCAGGGGCAGCTAGGTGAAACTAGTTTAGTTTGAGATTATGTTCAGCATGGACTGTTTGGACTGAAAGCCCTGTTTCATGCTGTATGACAATAAATATGTACTTCTTGTGAATGAATAAAAAAAAACGTAGAAGGCAGATTGTGGGTTATGAGGCAAGACAACTTTTGACATGTTTGTTTTAACTCATTCATGGGAATTAGCCATCACTAACTAGGCCAGCATTTATTGCCCATCCCTAATTGCCAAGAGGGCAGTTAAGAGTTGACCACTTGCTTTGTTGTTCTGGAGTCACACGTCAGCCAGACCAAGTAACGATGATACCTTAGTTCCCTCTTCCTTACTATGCACATACCCAGCAGGAATCTGCCAAGATCTGGTTTGAGGTTGGCTGACAGACTCCATACCCTCCTTAATCTTTAGACTGGCCAAGTTTCTAAATTCCTGTCACTGTTTGATTTTGGCCAACAGTCCTGGACAACAGACCTCTGATTTCAAAATCATGAGCCTCCTGAAATGTTGAAAATAGGAGCAGGAGTAGGCCATTCAGCCCTTCAGGCCTGCCCGCCCATTCCAACAATCATGGCTGATCATCCAACACACTACCTTCATCCAACTCATTCTTAAAATCATGCAACAAATTGGCTTCGACTACTTTCTGTGGAGGCAGATTCCACAGGCTGACAACTCTTGTGGTCTCCCCCCACTATCAGGAACATCCTTTCTGCATCCTGTTCAGGACTCTCCCCCGCTAGAAGGAAAGGCTTGACATGTTAACCTGACTGTATGTTTGTGGATGAGCCAGGGTAGTAATGATGCCAAACCTTTTGCTCTTCCTCTCCCCTTCCCCCACCCTCGGTGACACCAGGCCATCGTAGACACCGTTGACAATCTGCTGAGACCGGAAGCTCTGCAGTCGTGGAAGGATATGAATGCAACAGAACAGGCCCACGCGGCGACGCTGCTGCTCGATACATTGGAAGAAGGTGCCTTCGTCTTGGCCGACAACCTCATGGAGCCAACCACCGTCACGGTGCCCACTGATAACATAGGTGAGTGGCTTTGTTCAGGTTATCTTAGCACAGATCAAGACCAGGCAAGGCATGGGGGGAGCCAGAGCTGGGGTTGTCCTTCCTGTTGAGTGGTCTCCTTCCAATCGGAAAGATGTTGTGAAACTTAAAAGGGTTCAGAAAAGATTTACAAGGATGTTGCTACAGGGAGAGGCTGAACAGGCAGGGGCTGTTTTCCCTGGAGCGTTGGAGGCTGAGGGGTTATAGTGTCATAGGATGTACAGCATGGAAACAGACCCTTCGGTCCAACCCGTCCATGCCAACCACTTATCCCAACCCAATCTAGTCCCACGTGCCAGCACCCGACCATATCCCTCCAAATCCTTCCTACTCATGTACCCATCCAAATGCCTCTTAACTGTTGTAATTGTACCAGCCTCCACCACTTCCTCTGGCAGCTCACTCCATACATGCACCACCCTCGGCGTGAAAAAGTTGCCCCTTAGGTCTCTTTTATATCGTTCCCCTCTCACCCTAAACCTATGCCCTCTAGTTCTGGACTCCCCGATCCCAGGGAAAAGACTTTGTCTATTTATCCTATCCATGCCCCTCATAATTTTGTAAATCTCTATAACGTCACCCTCAGCCTCTGACGCTCCAGGGAATACAGCCCCAGCCTGTTCAGCCTCTCCCTATAGCTCAAATCCTCCAACCCTGGCAACATCCTTGTAAATCTTTTCTGAGCCCTTTCAAGTTTCACAACATCTTTCCAATAGGAAGGAGACCAGAATTGCACGCAATATTCCAACAGTGGCCGAACCAATATCCTGTACAGCCACAACATGACCTCCCAATTCCTGTGCTCAATACTCTGACCAATAAAGGAAAGCATACCAGACGCCTTCTTCATTATCCTATCTACCTGTGACTCCACTTACTCCAAGGTCTCTTTGTTCAGCAACACTCCCTAGGAGCTTATTATTAAGTGTATAAGTCCTGCTAAGATTTGCTTTCCCAAAATACAGCACTTTGCATTTATCTGAATTAAACTCCATCTGCCACTTCTCAGCCCATTGGCCCATCTGGTTCTAACCTGAGGTAACCCTCTTGGCTGTCCACTACACCTCCAATTGGGTTACAAAATTACGAGGGGCTTGGATAGGGTAAATAGACAAAGTCTTTTCCCTGGGGTCAGGGAGTCCAGAACTAGAGGGCATAGGTTTGTGGTGAGAGGGGAAAAATATAAAAGAGACCTACAAGACAACCTTTTCACACAGAGGGTGGTACGTGTATGGAATGAGTTGTCAGAGGATATGGTGGAGGCTGGTACAATTGCAACATTTAAGAGGCGTTTGGATGGGTATATGAATAGAAAGGGTTTGGAGGGATTTGGGCTGGATGCTGGCAGGTGGGACGAGATTGGGTTGGGATAAGTGGTTGGCATGGATGGGTTGGACCGAAGGGTCTGTTTCCATGCTGTACATCTCTATAAATCTATGACTGTATGAGGTGCCTTTCATTCTGTAGTGCCTTCTACCACCATTGCAGTCAGCACAGTAGCTGTTGAGGTATAGATATGTGGCTTGTGTATGGAACGATCCCTAGAACAACTTATTTTTAATCTGTCCTCAATCAAGGCTAGGCCATTTTAGAAGAATAAATGGAGAGAGAGGATACTCATAGAAACCTAGAAAATTCTAACAGAACTAAACGAGAGTGAAAGCAGCTAGGATGTTCCCAATGATCAGGAACTCGGAACCAGAGGTTATGGGGTAGGCCATTTAGGAGAAAGGTAAGGCCAACATTTGGGTGGCACAGTGGTTAGCACTGCTGCCTCACAGCGCCAGCGACCCGGGTTCGATTCCAGCCTCAGCGACTGTCTGTGCATTCGGATTTCCACCAAGTGCTCTGGTTTCTTCCAAACATGTTCAGACTAGGTGGATTGGCCATGCCAAACTGCCCCATGATGTCCTGAGATGTATAGGCTGAGTAGGTTGGCCATGGGAAGTGCAGGGTTACAGGGATGGGATGAGGTGTGGGTCTGGGAGGGATGGTCTTTGACAGGTCAGTGTGGACTTGATGGGCCAATGGCCTGCTTCCACACTGTCAGGATTCTCTGACTCTTCACAACCATCTCACTCATGGTTGAAGTCACTACAGAGCCTCAGTTCACCAGTAGGAACTAACCTAGGCACGTGTGGGTCTCTCACCAGCTGGCATCGATGATAGGTACTACCCTGTTGGCAGCTTTGCCACCTCAGGTGGGGGGGAGCGGCTCTACAATCAAAGACACGCAGCTCCCCGGTCAAAAGGCAAGGCTCACCCCACCTCTGCCCTTGCTGCTGAATCTCCCTTCCCTTCTCCTTGTGACTCCCAGTCCAAGTATCTCATCCGGATCAATTAGCTCTGTCCTGTCATGACACAACCCTGGGACCATGGGGGACGGAAAATCGATGTTTCGGGCAAAAGCCCTTCAGGGAGGGAATTCCTGATTAAGAGCTTTTGCCTGAAACATTGATTTTCCTGCTCCTCGGATGCTGCCTGACCTGCTGTGCTTTTCCAGCACCACTCTAATCTAGACTCTGATCTCCAGCATCTGCAATCCTCACTTTTGCCATTGCCAGATGGACTGAGTTGGGGCTAGGTTCCTTCTGACAGCAGACTTGGCATCCTTGATGGCATTGGTGGTAACCAGAGGTCGTGACCTCAGATTGGCTGGCAATGCTCACTGGGTAGGGTTCATACATTTCCCCCCCACAACCAGCTCTGGCATAAAAGCTGTCATGGATCTTATTCCAGGGTAAAGCTGACCACCAGCCAACTGGGGTAGAGTTTGTCGGGCTGTTCAACTGTAGGTGAGATCCCCTACACCTCCAACAGATTCCACTCTTGCTCATCTCTGGAGTATGGTTTGAACCCAGGTTTGTGTACCTTAGAGATATGAGTGCTACCCACTGAACCTTGCCTGACACTGCATTTCACAGCTTGGCCTTGGTGAGATCTGCACAAACATTGGTGGCAGCGCAGGTGGTGAGGGTGAGCATTTTTTTTCTCTCAGGGGTTAGAGAGTTTGTGGAATTCCTTACTACAGAAGGCTGTAGAAACTGGCCTGTTCACAATATTCAAGGTTGAATCATTGAAGGGGAGTCAAGGGTTATGAGGTAAAAAACAAAGACTGCAGATGCTGGAAACTAGATTCTGGATTAGTGGTGCTGGAAGAGCACAGCAGTTCAGGCAGCATCCAAGGAGCAGCGAAATCAATGTTTCGGGCAAAAGCCCTTCATCAGGAATAAAGGCAGAGAGCCTGAAGCGTGGAGAGGTGAGGAAAAGGCAGGAAAGTGGATTTGAGGATCATGATCTCATTGAACACAGAGTATACTCAATGGGCTGAATGGCCCATTTCTGTTCCTACATTGACGGTTATGGCCTGACAAGAACAATCAGTCTTTCCATCGCATGACAAAGAAATGTGATGATAAACAGCCCTTTCTAGAACCGAAAAATAGTCTGCGGATCAGAGAGAAGTTAGTTGTTCAGTACTGGTCTTACCTGAAGAGGGATGTACACAAGGAGAGGCAGACAGAGATTGAATAGAATCCTGACATCCTGAGAGCAGGAGGTAACAGATGTTCAGATCTCGCCTTGCGATCCGAAGATTGTGGCAGATTACATTTCAGAGTAACAAGCCCTGGTGCTCAGCAGGATTTCAGATTATGCATTCAATAGAATCTGCCTTCCAATCATAAGCAAACAATCCCCGTATCTGATTGTTACATCAGAACCGAGGCCAAAGGATGTGTACAGAACAACGTCGCCTTAAAGTAACTTGTAATTGCTTTACAGTTGGCTGGTGTCCAGTGCGCTGTCTGCTAAAATAGCACAGAACAGTCACCTCTTCAACAAAACATTCAAGGTATTGCTGGAATTTAGACTTAGGTTGTGTAACACGTTGACAGGATAGTGAAGAAGGCATTTGGAATGCTTGCCTTGATTGGTCAGTGCATTGAGTACAGGAGTTGGGAGGTCGCGTTGCGACTGTGCATGACATTGGCTAGTCCACCATGTAATTCTCGTCTCCTTGCTCTACAAAGCATGGTGTTAAACTTGAAAGGGTTCGAAAAATATTTACAAGGATGTTGCCAGAGTTGGAGGGTTCAGCTACAGGGAGAAGCTGAATAGGCTGGGGTTACTTTCCCTGGCTGAGGGGTGACCGTATTTATCGAGGTTTATAAAATCATGAGGGGCATGGATAGGATGAAGAGCCAAGCTCCTTTCTCCAGCATGAGGGAAGGCATAGGTTTAAGGGGAGAGGGGAAAGGTTTAAAAGGAACCTAAGGCACAACATTTTCATGCAGAGGGTGGTATGTGTATGGAATGAGCTGCCAGACAAGGTGGTGGAGGCTGGTACAATTTCAACATTTAAAAAGCATCTGAATGTGTACTTGAATAGCAAGGGTTTAGAGGGATGTGAGCCAAGTGCTGGCAGTGGCACCAGATTAATTTTGATATGTGGTTAGCATGGACGAGTTGGACTGAAGGGTCTATTTCCATGCTGTATATCTCTGTGACTCTATGAGCAATGGCAGATCTTACATCTTTTAAGATTTCTACTTTTCTGGAGAATTGGGACTGTGAACTGAGAAGACCATGCTGTCTATCGATGCTATATGTTGTAATTTAGCTCGATCATGAGTAATCTCTGCCTTAGCTCAATACTTCCTCTTGCTTGTGAAATGTGGGTGTTGCTGGTAATTCCAGTATTTGTTGCCCGTCCCTAATTGCCCTTGAGAGCAGTGAAGAATTAATCACATTGCTGTAGGTGTAATGTCCCATCTTCTACTCAAATGGGCACTTGCCAATCAGATAGCAGTTTGCAACACAAGAGCAGAAATTGCTGGAGAAACTCAGCAAGGCTGGCAGCATCTGTGGAGAGTTAATGGTTCAATTCCTGTGACTCTTCATCAGAATAGACCTCAGAAGAGTCACTAGGGCTCAAAACATTAACTCTGCTTTCTTCCCACTGATACAGCCAGAACCATCTCCCCAGTCAGTTCCCGAAGAATATTCTATGTTTCAATAAGGTCACCTCTCATTCTTCCACGTTCCAATGAATGCAGGTCCAACCTTCATTAGTTCATAAGATACCGGAGCAGAATTAAGCCATTCGGCCCACCAAGTCTGCTCCATCCTTCGATCATGGCTGATATGTTCCTCACCCCCATTTTCCAGCCTTCTCCCCATAACCCCTCAACCCATTACCAAATAAAAATCTGTCTAACTCCTCCTTAAATTTACTCATTGTCCCAACATCCGCCGTACTTTTGGGTAGCGAATTCCATAGATTCACAATCCTTTGGGAGAAGCAGTTTCTCCTCAACTCTGTTTTAAATTTGCTACTGCATATCCTGAGACTATGTGCTCCCATCCCAGAATGCCCCTCAAGAGGAAACAGCCACTCCACATCTATTTTATCCACACCTTTTATCATCTTGAATACTTCAATTTGAGATCTCCCCAACTTAATGTCTCCTCATACCTGGCCCTCCCATTACTTGGAAACAGTTTAGCAAACCTGCTCTGAATTGCCTCTCATACCACTATAACTTTCATAAGGGAGAGCCTCACACTGTGTTCCTGTTCACAGTCATAAAAAAAACTCCTGATCTCCGTTGACAGAAACTTATAGCCTGATCCCGGGCGAAGAGTGGATGAGGGTGTCAATTTCATGTGAGCAACCCACTGGTAGCGAATTTGCAACAGGAAATTGAGGGATTTCCTGTGGAAGATCTATACTTGCTCTGGGTGTTTGATGCACACTGACTACACTGTTCCCTGGCTCTGACTCCTGTTTTAAATTTGTCTGATGTTGTGGTGTAGCTGCCCGTGATTCTCCCGGGTGTGCAAAGGGAGTGACGTCAAGTAACCTTAATGTCCAGTTATCCTGCACGAATGAAGGTAGGAACCAAATGGGGAATTACAACCCAGCTGTGGGCATCTAGTAAAACTGAATATTCTGCCACCATTCACTAGGTGGGTAGAGATGGGCAAAAGGGTTGATTGTCTACTCCTGCCTGACAATTTATACCAATCAGAGTTATTGTTTACAGCAGAAAACAAGAAGCAGATTATTGTGGTGGGTGTGGTGCTGAGAAGATCACACACAGTGCTTGGCATGAAATGAAACCTCAAATTTGACTTTCATTTTAAGTAAGGACAATTGTTTCAATTACATGCTTCATAAAATGCTGGCTGTGACTCATTACAGATTGGGTAGAGAGTTAGCTGTGAGCTGTTACAGATTGGGTACAGTGTTAGCTGTGAATTATTACAGATTGGGTTCAGTGTTAGCTGTGAGCCATTTCAGATTGGGTACAGTGTTAGCTGTGAGATGTTACAGGCTGGGTACAGTGTTAGCTGTGAGCCGTTACAGATTGGGTACAGTGTTAGCTGTGAGATGTTACAGGCTGGGTACAGTGTTAGCTGTGAATTATTACAGATTGGGTTCAGTGTTAGCTGTGAGCCATTTCAGATTGGGTACAGTGTTAGCTCTGAGCTATTACAGATTGGGTACAGTGTTAGCTGTGAATTATTACAGATTGGGTACAGTGTTAGCTGTGAATTATTACAGATGAGGTACAGTGTTAGCTGTGAGCCGTTACAGATTGGGTACAGTGTTAGCTGTGAATTATTACAGATTGGGTACAGTGTTAGCTGTGAGCCGTTACAGTTTGGGTACAGTGTTAGCTGTGAAATATTACAGATTGGGTACAGTGTTAGCTGTGAGCTATTACAGATAGGGTACAGTGTTAGCTGTGAATTATTACAGACTGGGTACAGTGTTAGCTGTGAGCTATTACAGATAGGGTACAGTGTTAGCTGTGAATTATTACAGATTGGGTACAGTGTTAGCTGTGAGCCGTTACAGTTTGGGTACAGTGTTAGCTGTGAGCCATTTCAGATTGGGTACAGTGTTAGCTCTGAGCTATTACAGATTGGGTAGAGAGTTAGCTGTGAGCCATTAAAGATTGGGTACAGTGTTAGCTGTGAATTATTACAGATTGGGTACAGTGTTAGCTGTGAGCAGTTACAGATTGGGTACAGTGTTAGCTGTAAGCCATTACAGTTTGGGTACAGTGTTAGCTGTGAATTATTACAGATTGGGTACTGTGTTAACCGTGAGCCATTACAGATTGGGTACAGTGTTAGCTGTGAGCCGTTACAGTTTGGGTACAGTGTTAGCTGTGAATTATTACAGATTGGGTATGGTGTTACCTGTGAATTATTACAAATTGGGTACAGTGTTAGCTGTGAGCTATTACAGATAGGGTACAGTGTTAGCTGTGAATTATTACAGGAGAAAGTGAGGTCTGCAGATGCTGGAGATCAGAGCTGAAAATGTGTTGCTGGAAAAGCGCAGCAGGTCAGGCAGCATCCAAGGAACAGGAAATTCGACGTTTCGGGCATAAGCCCTTCATCATTCCTGAATGATGAAGGGCTTATGCCCGAAACGCCGAATTTCCTGTTCCTTGGATGCTGCCTAACCTGCTGTGAATTATTACAGGCCAGGTACTATGTGCATTGCTTTTTTTATTTGGCATGAATGTTGAGATGTTCTCATCCCTCTTGGGTACCCAGTAGAATTATTCAGAAAACATATCCAACGTTCTGCAAGTTTTAGATCTGCCTGTTTAACTCAGAAAGACTTGTAAATTTCTGAAGATGAGTCACTTGACTTAAAAGGTTAACTCTGTTGACACTGTGAGTTGCTGCATTTTGGGAAAGCAAATCATAGCAGGACTTATACACTTAATGGTATGGTCCCAGAGAGTGTTGCTGAACAAAGAGAACTTGGAGTGCAAGTTCTTAGCTCCTTGAAAGTGGAGTCGCAGGTAGATAGGATAGTGAAGAAGGCGTTTGGTATGCTTTCCTTTATTGGTCAGAGTATTGAGTACAGGAATTGGGAGGTCACGTTGTCACTGTATAGGACATTGGTCAGGCCACTGTTGGAATTTTGCGTGCAATTCTGGTCTCCTTCCTATTGGAAAGATGTGAAACTTGAAAGAGTTCAGAAAAGATTTACAAGGATGTTGCCAGGGTTGGAAGATTTGAACTACGGGGAGAGGCTGAACAGGCTGGGGCTGTTTTCCCTGGAGCGTCGGAGGCTGAGGGGTGACCTTATAAAGGTTTACAAAATTATGAGGGGAATGGATAGGATAAATAGACAGAATCTTTTCCCTGGAGTCTGGGAGTCCAGAACTAGAGGGCATAGGCTTAGGGTGAGAGGGGAAAGATATAAAAGAGACCTAAGGGGCAACCTCTTCACGCAGAAGGTGGTACGTGTATGGAATGAGCTGCCAGAGGAAGTGGTGGAGGCTGGTACAATTGCAACATTTACGAGGCCTTTGGATGGATATATGAATTGGAAGGGTTTGGAGGGATATGGGCCGGGTGCTGGCAGGTGGGACTCGATTGGGTTAGACTATCTGGTCAGCATGGACGGGGTGGACCGAAGGGTCTGTTTCCATGCTGTACATCTCTATGACTCTAACATAGAAGCTGCCAGATCTGCTGTGTTTCTCCAGCACTTTCTGTTTGAAATATGTGTGTTTTCTTCATTTCAGAGCTCCCTATTTTTTTGAAGGGGCAGAAACATTCTGAAAATCCACTCGGGTAGTCTTCACTGTGTTTTTTTCCCGGTGTTAAGATTTTTCATTGGTTAGTTAGGCGAGACTAACTAAAGCCTGAGACAATTGTCTATGTGCTGCTGCTATGAGGCTCACTGCATTCTGGGAAGGGGAATATCTTGCTGACAAAGGTAAAGGCTTGTCATTTGTCCAAGAGGGTCTGTTGAAGCTAGATTAGCTCCGGCACCTCCTTCGGATGGTGCATCCTTGAAGCCATCAGCGTGTTGGTGGTGGACAGGGTTAGACATTGTGTCCAGTGGTACGGATATCTCTCATACGGCTCAGTGGTTAGCACTGCTGTCTCACAGCACCAGGGTCCCAGGTTCGATTCCAGCCTCGGGCAACTGTCTATGTGGAGTTTGCACATTTTCCACGTGTCTGTGTGGGTTTCCTCCGGGTATTCCGATTTCCTCCCACAGTCCAAAGATGTGCAGGTTAGGTGAACTGGCCATGCTAAATTGCCCCATAGTGTTAGGTCAGAGGGAAATGGGTCTGGGTGAATTACTCTCCGGAGAGTTGGCGTGGACTGGTTGGGCCGAAGGGTCTGTTTCCACACTGCAGGGAATCTAATACAGTCTGTTCTGCCTTCCCTCTTTATCAGCATTGGTGGAGTGCTGCTCATCAAGATTAGTGGGCATATTTCATTAAACTCAGTCCCTCAGTTATTGAAGAGTGTGTGGAAATCTCTGAGGAAATATGTGGTGAGCTATGCAACCTGTGGTTGCAGCTATAGCCATGATGATGACCTGTCCATTCAAGCATGTCATTCACATTGATGCTCCCCATGAGGTTGATGGTGGAAACTCAGTGTTAGCAGCTTCTGGGGTTTTCCTTCCTTTGTTGTTGATTGTTTTGGAAAGAATGGAATACTGTGAACAGTTTTCAACCCCTTATCTGAAGGAAGTTACGCTGGCATTGGAGATTGACCAGGGAAAGTTCAAAAACAGACTGTGTTGGAGCGAGTCAGCAGGTCTGGGAGAATCCACGCAGAGAAAGAGACAAAGAAACTGCAGATGCTGGAATCCAAAAGTAGACAAGCTCGCAAAACACAGCATTACCTGAAATGTTGAATTCACCATCTCCTGATGCTACCTGCCTTGCAGTGTTTTTCCAACCTCCTGCTTGACTACTTCTATAGAGAGAAAGACAGAGTTTATAGTCTGAGTCCATTAACCCTTTGCCAGGGAAGATTGTTTCGGTGTCGAAGGACTGCCTCATGAGGAGAGGTTGAGTAGTGTGGGCCTCTACTCATTGGAGTTTAGAAGAATGAAAGACCTTATTGAAACGTACAGACCAAAGAGGTCTTGACAGGTTAGGGTGCAGAGAGGTTATTTCCATTCATGGAAGAGTCTAGGATCAGAGGGCATCATGTAAAGAGTCACGCACTAAAGCTGAGATGGGAAGAATGTCTTCTCTGAGGCGTGAGTCTGTCAAGGTTGTGTCATTAAGCGTATTGAAGGTTGAGATGGACAGGATTTAATCAGTAATGCACTCAAGGGTTACTGCCAGGAAATATGACAGAGGGAAGTTCAATTGAGGCATTCAAGAGGGGATTGGGTGTTTTTGGTGGGTAATAGTGCACATGGATGCGGGGAAAATGCCGAAGATTGGCTTCAGATAATAAAGTCTGATTAAATAAAAGAGCTGGTGTCAGCACAATGGGCTGAATGGCCTCCTTTTGTACTGAAATAATCCTGCGATCCTTTAAGGGTAACGGAGATAGGGCAGGAAAATGGAGTTGATAATTATTAGATCAGCCATGATCTATTGAATGACAGAGCAGATTCAATGGGCTGAATGACCTCCTTCTTATAGTGGAAAATATGTCAATTCACACGCCAAGTTTGGATGTTGTTATCCATATCTGGTGTAGGCTACTTCATTATCCTCAGGTGCTCTCAATGGAGCTGAATACCAGAATTGACAGGACACCGACCACTCCTGATAGCATGAAGGCCAGCTGGAGAAATAACAAAGAGGATTGATGAGGGCAGAGCGGTGGCCATGATCTGTATGAACTTCAGTAAGGCGTTCGACAAGGTTCCCCATGGGAGACTGGTTAGCAAGGTTAGATCTCACAGAAAACAGGGAGAATTAGCCATTTGGATACAGAACTGGCTCAAAGATAGAAGACAGAGGGTGGTGGTGGAGGGTTGTTTTTCAGACTGGAGGCCTGTGACCAGTGAGACCTTAGGGGCAATATTTTCACACAGAGGATGGTGCTTGGATGGAATGAGCTGCCAGAGGAAGTGATGGAGACTGGTTCAATTACAGCATTTAAATGACATCTGGATTAGATTCCCTACAGTGTCGAAACGGGCCCTTCGGCCCAATAAGTCCACACTGCCCCTCTGAAGAGAAACCCACTCCCCTAGCCTATATTTACCCCTGACTCACGCATCTAACACTGTGGGCAATTTAGCACGGCCAATTCACCTGACCTGCACATCTTTGGACTGTGGGAAGAAACTGGAGCACCCGGAGGAAATCCACGCAGACATGGGGAGAATGTGCAATCTCAACACAGGCAGGCGGGAATTGAACCCAGGACCCTGGTGCTGTGAGGCAGCAGTGCTAACCACTGAGCCACTGTGCTGCCCAAAATTCATATTAGTATATGAATAGGAAGGGTTTAGAGGGATATGGGCAAAGTGCTGGCAAATAGGACTAGATTAGGTTAGGATATCTGGTCAGCATGGACGGGTTGGACCGAAGAGTCTGTTTCCATGCTGTATGTCTCTATGGAGAAAGTCTCACAGAAGACACTGTTCTGAGGAGCTACTCTTGCACCCCAATGGGGAACTTCCAGTAGTCAGAACCGTCTTTCTCCGTGCCTGTCATCCTTCCAGGCCATTGAAGAGATTTATTATTGACCCCAATTCATCTCTGTTTTGCTTCGCACTCAATCTGCCTCAACATTGTCAAATAATCTTATCTCCCCCTCTATGAAATTTAGCTCCTGTGTAGAGCAGGGTTGGGATGATCTGGTCTTGAAGGCACCCGAATCTGAGTGGGCTGAATCTGAGTGGGCAGGTGTCATGAGGTGTAGAGGTCTCCAGCACAGAAAAAGCCTTGGGCCCATTAATTGATGTCTGCCTCAATCCACAATACCACAGTACAGCAGGCAGTGAAGAAAGCTAATAGCATGCTCGCCTTCATAACAAGAGGAATTGAGTAGAGAAGCAAAGAGGTTCTTCTGCAGCTGTACAGGGCCCTGGTGAGACCGCAACTGGAATATTGTATGCAGTTCTGGTCTCCAAATTTGAGGAAAGACATTCTGGCTATTGAGGGAGTGCAACGTAGGTTCACGAGGTCAATTCCTGGAATGGTGAGACTATCTTACGTTGAAAGACTGGAGCATCTGGGCTTGTATACCCTTGAGTTCAGAAGGCTGAGAGGGGATCTGATTGAGACGTGTAAGATTATTAAAGGATTGGACACTCTGGAGGCAGGAAAGATGTTTCTGCTGATGGGTGAGTCCAGAACAAGAGGACACAGCTTAAAAATAAGGAGTAGGCCATTTAGAACAGAGTTGAGGAGAAACTTCTTCACCCAGAGAGTGGTGGGTGTGTGGAATGCTCTGCCCCAGAGGGCAGTGGAGGCCCAGTCTCTGGATTCATTTAAGAAAGAGTTGGATAGAGCTCTCAAGGATTGTGGAATCAAGGTTTATAGAGATAAGGCAGGAACAGGATACTGATTGAGGATGATCAGCCATGATCATAATGAATGGTGGTGCTGGCTTGAAGGGCAGAATGGCCTACTCCTGCACCTATTGTCTATTGTCTATTGACAGGGAAGGGACTGATGATGAAGGTAATAAATGGCCAGCTTGGATTTGTCCTGTTAGATGGGAGTATAAGCAGATGACCACCTGAGTTCCCAGTGCTGATATGCTATTGGAATAGATTGACCAGGGGTTTGTGAGATCAAGTTAGGGTGCGTTTTTCAGCAGAATGACCGAGGAGAAATTTGTCATAAACGTGGCAGAAAAGTCTCATCCACTTCCGTATTTCTGGCCAAATAATAAGTGTGTTTTTAAAGGCGTTAAAAACTCTCTGGGACTGGGAAAACATTGAGTTTTTTTTTCCCAATTTAAGGTGTTTAATAGTATCAAGAGGAAATCTATCTGCATTGTCTTCACAAATTGCGTTCAATCTGCAAAATATATGTCTAGAATAAATGGCATTGCTTCTTCTTAATGTTGGGTGAACTTGCAGATGTATTTTGCTTGTAATTAAATTCAAGGCTGCAGGGCAGAAATTATATCGTTTCACTATCACACTCACAGTAGGGTGGACGAATGGTGACTCAGTGGCACAGAGAGCACAATTTCAAATTCTGCCATTAGAGCTTGAGAATTTGAATTCATTTTTCTTGTACAGCATAAAATGTCTCGTATCAGAAAATGTTGAATTGCCTTCCAAAAACCGGACTGCTCCACTGATATTCTTTAACTATCCCGGACTGGATCTTACAGGGTTTTCAATTCCACCAGCTAAAAGCATGGTGGGAAGCCCAAGCAATAATTCCGATGGTTATCCCAGGGGAGGTAGGTTAGTCAATTCATGACTAAATCTCTCCCTATTTCCTTGGATGCAGGTCTTGCCTCAAAATGTTCCCTGCCAAGTGGAATGATTAATGAACCTGTAGCCTCAGTAGTGCCAATTGAGATAATGAGGGCATGTTAAAAAAAAAAGCAATGCATTAAATCATTTTAATAACTTACATCCTCATGTAGATTGGGAAAATCAAATTACCAAAGGTAGCCATGAAGATGAATTCGTAGAGTGTGTTCAGGACAGTTTCCTCGAACAATATGTTACAGATCCAGTTAGGCACCAGGTGTGCAGAGGAAGGGTCACTGGTCTCAGAATGTTAACTCTGCTTTCTCCACATTGATGCTGCCAAACCTGTTGAGTTTTTCCAGCGTTTTCTGTTTTGGTCCCAGATTTCCAGCATTCGCTGTTCTTTGTTCTTTCTTTGTTGAAGGAGCAGGCTATTTTGGATCTGGTAATGTGTAATGAGGCAGGTTTCATAAATGATCTCAGGGTTAAAAATCCCCTTGGGAACAGTGATCATACAAGATAGAAGTAGCATTCTATTCGAGAGTGAGGAGCTTGGGTCAGAATCAACTGTGCTCAAGTAACTGAAAAGGCATGTGTTGGCTGGAGTGGATTGGGAAAGGAGTTTAGCAGAAGATGGTTGAGGGACAATGACAGGTGTTTAAGAAAATAGACTCACAGCAAAGATATATCCCAGTGAGGAAGATGGATTATAGGATGAACTGAACATCAAGGAAGCCACGCGTAGAATCCAGCATATGGAATCACAAAGATTTGTGGAAAGCCAGAGGATTGGGAAAGTTTTAAAAGTCAGCAAAAGATGACTAAAAAAAGGAGAAAATACCCTTTGAGGATAAATCAGCAAACAGTTTAAAAATAGACAGCAAGAGCTTCTTTAAAATGGACCATTGAGGCCAAAGTGAACATAGACATTTAGAGAATGAGGCTGAGAAAACAAAAAAAGGGGGAACCAGGAAATAGAAATGTTGAATAAATTCTTTGTATCAGTCTTCATGGTAGAGCAAATTAATAGCTTTTCAAAAATACTAAAAAATGAAGGGGTTAAAGGAAGTAGCTATGGAGATATTGGATGCACTGGTAGAAATCTTCTGATAATCCTGAGATTTTGGAAAAGTCCCAGAGGCTTGAAAGAATCACAATGTAAAACCTTTCTTCAAAAAGAGAAGGATACAATTGAAAAAACAGGCAGCTATGGGCCAGTTAACTGAGCATCTGTCATTTGGAAAATGTGAGAGCCTGTTAAAAAGTTTGTAACAGTAGAGCATTTTGAAATACATGATACAATCGTGCAGAGTCAGCACAGTTTCATGCCTGATGTTAACTAAACTTCTCTGAGGAGCTAACAAGCAGGATAGATAAAGGGACAGTAGATTGGTTAGGCCATTGTTGGAATATTGTGTGCAATTCTAGTCTCCTTCCTGTCGAAAAAATGTTGTGAAACTTGAAAGGGTTCAGAAAAGATTTACAAGGATGTTGCCAGGGTTGGAGGATGTGAGGTATAGGGGAGGCTGAACTGGCTGAGGCTGTGTTCCCGGGACTGTCGGAGGTTAAGGGGTGACATCATAGAGGTTTACAAAATTATGAGGGGCATGGATAGGGTAAATAGGCAAAGTCTTTACCCTGGGATGGGGGAGTCCAGAACTAGAGGTTTAGAGTGAGAGGGGAAAGATATGAAAGGGACCTAAGAGGCAACTTTTTCACGCAGAGGGTGGTACACATATGGATTGAGCTGTCAGAGGATGTGGTTAGCTGTGAGCCGTTACAGATCGGGTACAGTGTTAGCTGTGAATTATTACAGATTGGGTATAGTGTAGCTGTGAATTAATACAGATTGGGTACAGTGTTAGCTGTGAATTATTACAGATTGGGTATAGTGTAGCTGTGAGCTATTACAGATTGGATACTGTGTTAGCTGTGAATTATTACAGATTGGGTACAGTGTTAGCTGTGAATTAATACAGATTGGGTACAGTGTTAGCTGTGAGCCGCTACAGATCTTGTCCAGTGTTTGCTGTGAATTATTACAGATTGGGTACAGTGTTAGTTGTGAGCTGTTACAGACTGGGTACAATATTAGCTGTGAGCTATTACAGATTGGGTACGGTGTTTATGAGCCGTTACAGATTGGGTACAGTGTTAGCTGTGAATTATTACAGATTGGGTACAGTGTTAGTTGTGAGCTATTACAGATTGGGTACAAGGTTAGCTGTGAGCTATTACAGATTGGGTACGGTGTTTATGAGCCGTTACAGATTGGGTACAGTGTTAGCTCTGAGCTATTACAGGCTGGGTACGGTGTTAGCTGTGAATTATTACAGATTGGGTACAGTGTTAGCTGTGAATTATTACAAATTGGGTACAGTGTTAGCTGTGAGCCATTACAGATCTTGTCCAGTGTTTGCTGTGAATTATTACAGGCCAGGTACTATGTGCATTGCTTTTTTATTTGGCATGAATGTTGAGATGTTCTCATCCCTCTTGGGTACCCAGTAGAATTATTCAGAGAATATATCCAATGTTCTGCAAGTTTTAGATCTGCCTGTTAAACTCAGAAAGACTTGTAAATTTCTGAAGATGAGTCACTTGACTTTAAAGGTTAACTCTGTTAACACTGTGAGTTGCTGCATTTTGGGAAAGCAAATCAAAGCAGGACTTATACACTTAATGGTATGGTCCCAGAGAGTGTTGCTGAACAAAGAGACCTTGGAGTGCAAGTTCTTAGCTCCTTAAAAGTGGAGTCGCAGGTAGGTAGGATAGTGTAGAAGGTGTTTGGTATGCTTTCCTTTATTGGTCAGAGTATGGATTACATGAGTTGGGAGGTCATGTTGTGGCTGTACAGGACATTGGTCAGGCCACTGTTGGAATATTGCATGCAATTCTGGTCTTCTTATCGGAAAGATGTGAAACTTGAAAGGGTTCAGAAAAGATTTACAAGGATGATGCCAGGGTTGAAGGATTTGAGCTACAGGGAGGGGATGAATAGGTTGGGGCTGTTTTCCCTGTAGCGTCGGAGGCTGAGGGGTGACCTTATAAAGGTTTACAAAATCATGAGGGGCAAGGATAGGATAAATAGACACAGTCTCTTCCCTGGAATCGGGGAGTCCAGAACGAGAGGGCATAGGTTTAGGGTGAGAGGGGAAAGATATAAAAGAGACCTAAGGGGCAACGTTTTCACGCAGAGGGTGGTACATGTATGGAATGAGCTGCCAGAGGATGTGGTGGCGGCTGGTACATTTGCACCATTTACGAGGCATTTAGATGGGTATATGAATAGGAAGGGTTTGGAGAGATATGGGCCGGGTGCTGGCAGGTGGGACTAGATTGGATATCTGGTCAGCAGACCGAAGGGTCTGTTTCCATGCTGTACGTCTCTATGACTCTAGATGCAATATATTTAGATCTCAAAAACGCATTCGATGAGGTACCGCCCATAAGGTTATTTGATTGTATAAGATCCCACAATATTGGGGGTAGCATATTAGGATAGATAGTGACTTGGCAAACTAAAATAAATCAGGGAGTTCATTTTCAGGATAGCAGCGTGCAGCTGGTGATGCATCAAGGGGATCAGTGCCTGAGGAACAATTATTTGCAATACTCGTTAATGATTTGATGAGGAAAATAATGTTCCAAGTTTGTGGATGACCGTAAAATGGATGGGAAGGCAAGCAGTGAGGATGACACAAAGACTTTGCATCAGGAATGCAGACAGTTTAAGTGAGTGGGTAAAAACTCGGTAGATAGAATGTAACATGTAAAAATGTAAAGCTATTGACTTTGCAAGAGCAATACAAGTGATCAATATTATTTAACTGGAGAAAGACTGTGGAAATCTGTCGCACAGATAGATTTAACAAGAACAAATGTTCAAAGAAAAATGTACAGCACAGGAACAGGCCCTTCAGCCCTCCAAGCCTGTGTAGATCATCATGCCCTAACTGAACTAATAAACAAACTGCCTGCTCTTATTCGGTCTGTATCCCTCTACTCTCTCCCTATTCATGTAACCATCCAGATGCCTCTTAGATGTCACCAATGTGCCTGCTTTCACCACCTCTTCTTGCAATGTGTTCCAGGCTCCTATCACTCTGTGCGTGAAAAATGTCCCTGTCGCATTTCCCTTGAACTTTTCCCCTTCTCACCTTGAACCTGTGCCCCTTTGTAATTGAAATTTCAAACCTAGGAGAAAGCCTCTGATTATCCACCCTATCTATACCTCTCATAATTGTGTAGACCGATATCAGATCTCCTCTCAGTCACCATCTTCCCAGTGAAAACAATCCTGGTCTTTTTAACCTGTATGAAAAAGTTGACCCTTCGGTCCCTTTTGAACCTACTAGGCCGAGTAGATGCAGGAAACACATTCACCAAGATTCTGATCACACCTGATCAAGTGCGTGAGTGTGGAGTTTGTTATTGGAATTGGGGGTTTGTTGTTTAAAGCCAAGACTGATAGGCAGCATGCTCCAGTGATCTCCAAGACATGTCCCCAAGCTTCAACTCTGTGCCAATCAGTCTCCTTCCCATATGGTAATATACTCCTCCAGAAGTCAACTTGCTCTTCATTGGAGTGTACTTTGTAAAAAAATTACTTCATGGGAAAAGGGCTAGGCTGGCGTTTATTGCCCAGAGGGCAGTTAAGAGTTAGCCACATTGCTGTGGGTTTGGAGTCACATCAGTGAAGCAGATGGATTTTCCCAGCAATTGACGCATGGTCATCATTAGTCACATAATTGGAGGTTTGGCAAGGTTTGAACCTAGGTCCCCAGAATGCACCTGTCTCTTTGGATTAACAGTCCCGCCAGTCATACCAGTAAACTATCATTGCCCCATTAGTAAGTTGCATACAAAATTTATGTACCCTTACACTTCCGAGGGCGGGTCACCAGACCCAGAACGTTAACTCTGATATCTCCTTACAGATGCTGCCAAGCGTATGTTTTGAAGAATAAAAATCTGATATTGTCTCAGTGATGATGACCAGTAACTTATTGTCAATTGTTATACAAATCTACTACATCCCTGATCTCCTGTAGGGAAGGAAATCTGCTGTTCTTTGGTCTATTCTGCATATGGCTGTAGACTGACAACAATGTTATTCCTAACTGCCCTCTGAAATGTCTCAACAAATCCCTTAATCCCAAGGCAGTTAGGGAATGGACAACAAATGCTAGCAATATTTATAGCTCAGGTTCAGTTTCAGATTGTAAGTTTGCTCGCTGAGCTGGTAGATTTGTTCTCAGGCGTTTCCTCACCATGCCAGGTAACATCATTAGTGAGCCTCCATTAACGACCTTATGCTGGCCTTAAGTAACACACTTGAAATGAAAGTTCTTAATCTTCTTTACAAGGTTGATAAGTAAGTGAACAATTTAGTCCTTAGTTTGAAGAGGTGGCCATGCTAACACATGTTGTGGAGACTTGCTCATTCCCAGGATTTACCAAGAACTGTCTGATAGAACTGAGTGTCACATCCCAATTTGTCACCTCCACTCTTCAGGAGGACATTTGTACTGCCTGCACTTGACCCTCTAAGCGATGCATCATTCTGACTTGGAAATATATCACTGCTCTTTCACTATCATTGGGCCAAAATCCCTGGGCCTCCCTTCCTTACAATGCTGTGAATGTCTCTAGCATACACAGACTGCAGTGGTTCATGAAAGTAGCTCACCCCCACCTTCTCCAGGACAGTTTGGAGTGGCCCATAAATATTGGGCCCAGTCAGCAACATCCACATCCCATTCATGAACAAATAAATCGTTTTGAAGGAGAAACAGTTCCTTTACGTTCATTTGTGAGATGTAGATTTTGACAGCCTATTTGCCCAGAGGGTAGTTAAAGATGCTATGGGTCTGGAGTCACATGCAGGCAGATTGGGAGACAGACAGATTTTCCCTAAAGGATATGTGAGCCAGATGGATTTTCACAACAACGGTGACCAACGTTTAATACAGATCCTAGTGAATTCAGATCATGCTAAGGTGCAATTAGAGAAGCAAGTGAGTTTTGAGAAGATTTGTAGCTCAGGTTGAGGTTTTGGATAAAAGTTTGCTCACTGAGCTGGAAGGTGTTACCTCGTATGGTGACAAAACGTCTGAAAACGCACCTTCCAGTGAGCAAACCTACATCCAAAACTTACAGATACACACACACACACACACACACACACAGATAGTCCAGTATAAATTATATTTGATGTTTTGTCATGCGAGTGCATGGTTTATTCTTAAAAACCTGTTTTTTTCTGTCTTCTCTCTGCTTCATCTCTGGCATGGTGCTGAACCAGTTTTGGAGGTTGGTTTGCTGATAACAGAGGGCCAGGTGAAAGATCTGAGGTTTCCCCAGGGCTATATGGGTGGGAACTCGATCCACCTCTCAGGCAACACCATCAAGCAAAACAGCCGGACTGGTAAGTACCAGAAACCGTCCTGCAATAAGGATTCCTGCTGTGCACTTTTTAATAAAAAGCACTTGTGTTTCTTCCCTCCCCCTCAGACCCCTTTCTCTGTGTGAGGTGAAGGTAGTCCCTATTTCAGTCAGTTTCTGGGTTTCTTGGTATAGTCAGTCCAACACTAAAGGAAGCCACTCTGCCCATCGCAGCATTGGGGGAAATGGTTGTCCATATTGATGTGGAATGTTTTCAGTTGCAGCTCCTGTTTAGTTTTTGTTTTGAAGGGGCAGCTCCTGAGGTTCTGGTTGCATTTCAGCTCCCAGCTCCTAATCTGTGGGCACCCCTTCTAGGGAGGGACAACCAGGTTGTTGGGCTTGCCCCTGGGCACTGGCCAAAGTGACCGTTAACAGGTCCAGGCAACGGGCTATGGAGGGGGCAATTGTGCCTGACTGCCTGACCACTCTCTCAAGGTTACATTCACACTTGGGTGTCTCTGGAGAGGAAGCCATTGACACAACAGAGGCCTTCAGAAACCAGCGAGTACTACCGGGGCTGGAGTGGTCCAGATCGTGTTATTCTGATTTAGTAAGCATCCATTTGCCTTTTATAAATTTCCGTTAACTGTTTGATTGCATTTATGTTACAGCACAGCATCCGGGACTGTTTAACCTGATTTTAGTTTGATTGAGCAGGTTAATGAGTCAGTCCCATTGCCCTGTATTATCCCCATAGCCCTGTAAGTTCATTCCTGCACTGTGTGGCAATTTTCTTTCAAAATCATTAATTGTCTCTGCTACCCACATCGGTAACAATTTCAAGGTCATTACATTTTGCTGCTAAAAAAATTCTGTGTCTCTTGCTCAATCATCTCTCCATCAGTTCTTGTATCTTCTGCTAAGGGGAACAGTGATTTTTTTTGTGTGTGTGTTCACTTGATTTACACCTATCATAATCTTTTGCAATAATTAGCCAAAATGGACAAAGGACCATTGGCATCCCTCTCTTCAGAAACAGGCAAATTGGTCATATATAGAGGAGAATCATTGAGTGAGACCTACCCTTTCCCTTGCTACTGTCGAAGTTTCAACTCTGAGTTTGACTCTAACATACACAGGTAAATATAGGGGTATGTGACCATCAGATTGCAGCAGCTTTTATCATAGTTGTATACAAGGGGTGAGTGCCTAGTCAAAGTCTAGGCTAGTAACACCAACGATCATCAGTTGCAATAGCATTTTTATACACTCACATAACCAAGTACCATAGGACCACGTAATGGTTCCTCCTCAATGCAATTAAAGTGTCATAGCACAGAGTTCACCACTTTTCAACAGACTCCTCAGTATTCTTATTCTTATCTGGTCCATAAGAGGAAGAATGTTATCTAATTAACATTCGTTTTTGGGTAACGTCTTCTTATAGAGACAAACCTTTCCTTATCTATATTTCAGTGTCTGGTGTCAGTATCACACCCTCGTTGTGGTTGCACACTTTAAGGTTGGAACGCAGATGGCCTTTGTTATTCCAAGATATTGCAATATGTAGTTACAACTGCTAACATCTTGTTTGATATTAGTTGCCGAAGTAAGCTTTAATTCTAATATCCCAGTAAGCCTAGTGATCTATAATGGTCCTTTTACTATATTTCCACACTACCCTCTTGCGCCTAATGTAGCTATAAAATGCTGTGGGATTCTTTGTAATCCTACTGGCCAAGGACAATTCATGACTCCTTTTAGCCACCTTTTATCCTTGTTTAATTTCATTCCTGCTTCCTTCATATTCAACTGCATTGTCCGATTTCAGTTTCCTGAATCTGACATACGTTGTCTTTCCAAAGGACTTTCAATAACTGTTCAGGGGTTAGGGTGGGAACTACTTTGGTTGTGTGTTTTTTGAACTTAATGAGAGTTTTTCTCCCCTCTTTGTACCCATCCTTTTCCCGTTCTGTGCAGCAAAACTGGTCTTCACACTCTACAAGAGCCTGGGGCAGTTCCTGACCACGGAGAACGCGACAATCAAGATGGCGGGTGACGGAACTGGGCGTAATTACTCAATCGCAGTGAACTCGCACATCATCGCGGCTTCCATTAACAAGGAATCCAGCCGCATATATGTGACGGAACCAGTGGTCTTCACCCTGGCACACATTGATGTAAGTCTGCAAACAAAGCCCCCTACAAAGGAAAAGCAGCCATAGTCTTGCTAGATGATAGTGCTGCTCTCTCATTGGACAGTGAGGTGATTCATGATGAGTTTAACCTGAGTGGCACCATTACCTCAGGTAAGGGGAGAAGTTGAGAAGGAGAGCTGTAGAGTCATAGAGATGTACAGCACAGAAACAGACCCTTCAGTCCAACCCGTCCATGCCAACCAGATATCCCAACCCAATCTAGTCCCACCTGCCAGCACCCGGCCCATATCCCTCCAAACCCTTCCTATTCATATACTCATCCAGATGCCTTTTAAATGTTACAATTGTACTAGCCTTTACTACCTCCTCTGGCAGCTCAGTCCATACACACACCACACTCTGTGTGAAAATATTGCCCCTTAGGTCTCTTCTTTTTCTTTCCCCTCTCACCCTAAATCTATGCCCTCTAGTTTTAGACTCCCCCACCCCAAGGTAAAGACCTTGACTATTTATCCTATCCATGCCTCTCATGATTTTATAAACCTCTATAAGGTCACCCTCAGCCTCCAACACTCCAGGGAAAACAGCCCCATCCTATTCAGCCTCTCCCTGTAGCTCAGATCCTCCAACCCTGGCAACATCCTTGTAAATCTTTTCTGAACCCTTTCAAGTTTCACTACATTTTTCCGATAGGAAGGAGACCAGAATTGCATGCAATATTCCAAAAATGGCCTAATCAATGTTCTGTAAAACCCCAACATGACCTCCCAACTCCTGTACTCAATGCTTTGACCAATAAAGGAAAGCAGACCAAACGCCTTCTTCACTATCCTATCTACCTGTGTGTCTACTTTCAGGGAGCTATGAACCTGCACTCCGAGGTCTCTTTGTTCAGCAACACTCCTCAGGACCTTGCCATTAAGTGTATAAGTCTTGCTAAGGTTTGCTTTCCCAAAATGCAGCACCTCGTATTTATCCCTCGTGAGTCCTTCATGTTAACCTCAGCCGGTGCAGGAATCGGACCTACACTGTTGGCATTACTCTAACTCACAACCCAAGCACTCAACCAACTGAGCTAAACCAACCCTGTTACCCCGCTAGACAATTAATCAAAGCAATATTGACCAGTGAGAGAAGGCATCCTGTCTGTTTTTATTTGTTGCAGGAAGAGTTAATTCGATCACGGGACACGCCTGATTGACAGTGGGGAAGTGATTGTGAGATGGTAATTGTTACTGATCCAGTAATCCAGGGAATCCCAGCTAATGCCTTTGTGGACAGGGATTTAAGTTCTGCCAGAGCAGCTGAATTTCAATGCGCTAAATCTGGAATGAAGAGTGCTTGCAGTGCAATGGTAGTGACTGTATCTCTGAAGCAGGAGTCCTGGCTTCAAGTCCCGCTTGCTTCAGAGGTGTGTAATGACATCCCAGACCAGGTGAATTGGCCAAATATCTCAATCTGAAATTGAGGTAGCCAGGAGGCCCGAGTTCAAATTCCACCTGCCCTTGAGGTGTGTCATGACATCTCTGAAATGGGTTGATTAAAAATCCTATTTGTGATGGGAAAACTAGTCTCAGTAAATGGTGACTGCAAAACTGCTTTCTGTTGTCCTGATAAGCCCATCTGGTTCACTAATGACCTTCAGGGAAGGAAAAGTAAAAACAATGACTGGAGATGCTGGAAACCAGATTCTGGGTTAGAGTGGTGCTGGAAGAGCACAGCAGTTCAGGAGCATCCGAGGAGCAGTAAAATCGACGTTTCAGGCAAAAGCCCTTCATCAGGAAATCCTGGCTTGGACGAGATGTGACTCCAGTCCCACACCAATGGGGTTGATCAGTAACTGCTCAGAGTTAGTGAGGACTGTAGATGCTGGAGAGTCACAGTCAAAACCTGTGGCGCTGGAAAAAGGTCGGCAGGTCAGGCAACATCCGAGGAGCAGGAGAGTCGACGTTTTGGGCATAAGCCCTTCATCAGGAATGCACCTTGTTAGAGTCCCAACTCCCATGAATGAATAAAGCAAAGGGCAAAGCAAGCTGCTTCCCCCTATTTATATAATGCAATCTGTCGCCTGATGGTTTTGGCAAAAAAACGAGGTTTAAATGGCAATTAAGTTTGTTAGCTCCCTTACCGAGACTCAGTGAATAATTGAACATTGTCTCTGCATCTCTCCCTTCAGCCTGACAACTACTTCAATGCCAACTGCTCGTTCTGGAGTTACTCAGAGCGCACCATGACTGGGTTCTGGTCCACTCAGGGGTGCAAGCTGATTGACACCAACAGGACTCACACCAAGTGTGAGTGCCGACACCTGACCAACTTTGCCATCATCATGGCGCACAAGGAAATTGAGGTGAGTTACCAACACCCTTGGCAGGTGCTTAGACAAGAGACAATGGCCTGGTTGATTATCATTTGATTATTAACCCAGAAACTCAGAGAGTGTTCTGAGGACCTCTGTTCGAATCTTGCCAGAGCAGTTTGAGTTCAATTTGGAAAAGAAAATTGGAATTCAGAACCTACTGATGACCATGAAGCCATTGTCAATTGTCAGGAAAACCCCATCTGGTTCACTAATGTCCTTTAGGGAAGGAAATCTGCCTTCCTTACCTGGTCTGGCCTACATGCGAATCCAGACCCACAGCAATGTGATTGATTCTCAACTACTCTCCGAAATGGCTTAATAAACCACTCAGTTCAAGAGCATTTCAGGACAAGCAATAAATGGTGGCCAACCAACGACACCCATGTCCCACGAGTGAATTTAAACATTTCTCGTGGGCCTGGGGAACTGTCAACAACGATGGAATGAGCCCTATTTCCCCACCCTGCCCATCAGCCTGACAGCTGCTGGGGCCAGCTGTCTTGTCTTTCTGAAGTATGTGTGAGTACTTCTGGGTAGGGTAAGATAGGCAGAAAAGTAGTCCCTCTGATAGGAAGGTCAGTAAGCTGAGGACACAGCTTTACAATAGATGGCAAAGAAAACTCAGAGAGGGAGGTGAGGAGAATCATTTTTCATGCAGTGTGTCATTACAATGTGAACTGTAACGCCTGAAAGGAGGAAGGAAGCAGACACAATGGTTTTCAAAACATGAATTGGATAAATTCTCCTGTTACAACTCGCTGCAATAGCGCACTGGAAATCAAGCCCTACTATTGTCAGAGTCATCACAAAGAACAATACAGCACAGCAACAGGCCCTTCAACCCTCCACACAACACATTTTACCCTTCCATACTAAAACTGTCTTCACTTACAGGATCCATATCCCCCATGCCCTTCCTTTTCATGTATGCGTCCAGCTGCCTCTTCAATGCTGTTATTGTATCTGCTTCCACCACCTCCTGTGCCAGCATGTTCCAGCCACTCACCACCCTTTGTGTGAAAGTCTACTTTGCACATCTCTTCTAAACTTCCCTCCCCATACCTTGAACCTGTGACCCCAAGTAATTGACCCCTCAACCCTGGGAAAAAGCCTCATACTTTCTACTCTGTCCATGCCATTCACAATCTTATCAACTTCTGTCACCTCAGCTCCTCAACCTCCTGCATTCCAGTGAAGACAAATGCATTCTATCTGACCTTTGTTCATTTCTAAAATATTTCAAGATTTTATAAAGTACATCGAATGCCCATCTTTCAGCCTCGCATTTTTAGACAGCACAATCTCGGTTTCTGTACTGAACAAGACTTATTATTTATTCCAAATAATTAGCCTGCAGGCAAACAGTTAAGAGCATTTCATTGGTCATTGGCTAAACATATGGATACATTTGGAATAGTGTAAGATAGATGGATTTCAGGTTGGTTACACAGGTCAGCACAACAGTTGAAGGGCCTGGACTGTGCTGTAATGTTGTATGTTTTATGTTTGTAATTCTACAAATTCACACCCTAATCGCCTTTCTACACAGATGGGGTAAACTAGATTATGGGCAGCGGAAGTAAAACTGGATCATCAGTTTAGAAGTTTTTATTCCTGGGTTCTATTATCTGCCTGTTTCAATCATCTTCTTCTCGATGTTTCCACTGGTTAGTAAGAGGCACAAGGTAGCTGGTACACTTATAAATAGTCTCTTTAAAAAATAGTCTCTTACAACAGCAGTTACACAGCAAAAATTTTTTTTTTAGTTTTTCAGTGAGATTTTACTTCAAAGAACAGACAGACTGTTCCTGCACACTCTCTCCCTCTCTCTCTCTGTGTAATAAAGCAGTACAGTTCCGTGAAAATTAAAAACACAATTGTTAGCTGGTAAAAAGGTCTCTGTCATTTATTAACAGTCACTAGTGCATAGACCAATCAGCTTCTTATTGCCATCAAAAAATGTATCTGTACAGCTATTGGTTCCAAATTATCTGTACCTCAAAATTTATTTTTAATTGTGTGATGTGGGGTCCTTGGCAGTGTCAGCATTTGCTGCCTGTCCCTCATTGTCCCTTGAGAAGGTGGTGGTGATATGTCTTCTTGAATTACTGCAGTCCAGGTGCTGTAGGGTAGACCCACAATGCTGTTAGGGAGAAAATTCCAGGATTTTGACCCAGGAACAGTGATATTTTTCCAAGTCAGGATGATGAATAGGTTGGCAGGAAACTTTCAGATTGTGATGTTGCGATGTATCTGCTGCCATTGTCCTTCTCGATGGAAGTGGCCATAGGTTTGGAAGGTACTGTCTGAGGATTTTGGTGAATTTATGCAATGAATCTTGTAAATAGTACAGACTGCTGCTACTGAGCGTCAATGGTGGAGGGAGTGGATGTTTGTGGGTGTAGTGCCAGTCAATGGGTTGCTTTGTGCTGGATGGTGTCAAGCTTCTCGAGTGTTGTTCACTTGTTTCATCAATGACTTTCCCTCCATCATAACGTCATAAGCGGGGATGATTGCACAACGTTCAGCACCATTTGCGACTCCTCTGATCCTGAAGCAGTCCATGTTCAAATACAACAAGATCTGGAAAATATCCAGGCTTGGGCTGACAAGTGGCAAGTAACATTTTCACCACACTAATGCCAGTCAATGACCATCTAAGAAACAATAAATCCACTGCTCCTTGACATTCAGTGGATTTACCATCAGTGAATCCCTCACAATCAACATACGTGGTGGTTACCATAGACAAGAAACTCAACTGGACTTATCACATAAACACAGTGGCTACGAGAGCAGGTCAGAGGTTAGATAAACTGTGTCAAATAACTCACCTCCTGACTTCAATAAAGCTTGTCCTCTATCTACACGGCACCAGTCAGGAGTGTGATGGAATGCTCCCCACTTGTCTGGATGGGGTTTGGATGTGAACAGAGGAGATAAACTAAGTTTCCAGATGACACCAAAAGTGGCGGTGGAGTGGACACCGAAGAAGGTTCCCTCAAAGTACAAGGGGTGTAGCACCAACAAGACTCAAGAGGCCTGACACCATCCAGGACAAACCAACATGATTAATTGGCAGTACATCCATGAACATTCAATCCCTTCACCAACGATACTGACCAGTTGTGCGTATAATTTACAAAATTCACTGCTGATTTTCACTAAAGTTTCTTAAACTGCATGGCCTCTTCCATCTCGAAGGGCAATGGCAGCAGATACATGGGAACAGCACTTGCCTGCATGTTCCCTTCCAAACAACTCACCATCCTGACTCGGAAATACATCACCATTCCTTCACTGTTCAGAATCCTTGAACTCCTTCCCTACTGACATTGTGGGGATCAATCTACAGCACATCAATTGCAGCAAGTCAAGAAGGCAGCTCACCCCCACCTTCCAAGCAGCAACTCGGGCTGGGTTTTCAATGCTGGGCCAGCCAACACCACCTACTTCCCATAAGTAAGTTAAAAAATGCAGAGTGCTCAGTTGTTGTGTATATTTGGTTTGCTGAGTGATATAAAGATAATGCAAGGACATGGAGTTGGGGTAGAAAATCAGCCATGGCTTTGTTGACACAGCAGGCCTGAAGGGCTGAATGGCCTCTTCCAGCTCTAGTTTCTTTATATGTTTCGATAATATATTATAATGGTATAGTTAATATATTAGGAGGAGAAAGTGAGGTCTGCAGATTCTGGAGTATCAGAGCTGAAAATGTGTTGCTGGAAAAGCGCAGCAGGTCAGGCAGCATCCAAGGAACAGGAAATTCGACGTTTCAGGCATAAGCCCTCCATCCTGATGAAGGGCTTATGCCCGAAACGTCGAATTTCCTATTCCTTAGTTAATATATTAGTTTGTATTATATATACAATTGAGAGGGACAGGGATGGAGGTCTCAGTGTATTTTCCTGTTTGGTTATTGTTTATCTTCAATCTGCCCAATGTTTCTCCTACAGTTCTCCACTGAGATACACGAGCTGATCCTGTCCATCATCAGCTGGGTGGGAATTGTCATCTCCCTCATCTGCTTGGCCATTTGCATCTTCACTTTCTGCTTCTTCCGGGGTCTCCAGAGCGACCGCAACACCATCCACAAGAACCTCTGCATGAATCTGTTTATAGCAGAATTTATCTTCCTGGTGGGCATCGATAAGGTTGACTATGAGGTAAGGTCCTGGCCTGCACTATTGATTTCCTGGAAGTGCTGTTCTTGGGCAGAATTGACTTTGTCCCGAGATGGATGTGAGTTTAAACACAATTCCACTATCAACCTCCAGTATATCAAACTTGACACGTCGGTGTTTAAATGCTTGTGTTGAGCAGCAACCATTTTTAACGGTGGTATTAAGTACTCAGGAGGATGACGGGGAGTTCATTAATCAAGGCACCTTAAAGATTTGCATACCTTGTCTTTGTGTAAACCATTTAATGGAGATGATAGGCCAGTGTATTCAATGTCAAGCCTAAGACTGCCATTGAAAGGTTATTCATCAAATGTAACATTTACAGCACAGTGCCAGACCATTCAGCCCATCAGATCTATTCTTGGTGTTATGCTCTTCATGAACCTCCTTCCTGCATTTTACTACACTTACCTTTCCATTTCTTTCCCCCTCATCTTCTTACTTTTTCGACTCAGTAGCACAGAACGTGAGTGTTGCAGAAAAGACACCTTTTGTCAAAGATTCTTGCACTCGTTAGGACATTCACAAGAAAGAGTGGTCATGAGTCGAGGTTTTGCCTCGGTGAAAGCACCGATTAGATCATGTCAGACAGTTAACCGACAAACATTGTCGGCTGTTTCAAATTGACTCTGATTTGTCCATGTACAGCCCTGAGCAATGATCCTCAAAGTAGACATCGCCGATTTTGTTGTATTGAAGCAGACCCCAAGAATTTTATTTATTGCAATTAAGTTCCAGAAGCTGTAGGTCCACAAAATGGGATTATTTTATCAGTTTATCTGTGGCTCTGTTCCCAGGTCCAGGTTGCCAGTCTCCACCTGTGCCCCCCAATGTACCGGACTGTTGAACTGCAGGAACCTCCCAATTTGATAGGGTTTTCAACTCTTATTTGTTGATGATTAGTTGGATGTTTTGGTCTTACGAGTACAGTGTCATTGTCTCTGCATTAACATCTTCCTCAGAGCTGCATCCATGCTGTTCAGCTCAATGTACCAATGAAAGCCAGGGTTTGGAGCAAAGCTATTTCTGCTGAATTCCTTGCTGGATTTATTGACCCTCTAGTTTGAGTAGGAAAAGTGAGTACTGCAAATGCTGGGAACCAGAGTCTAGATTAGAGTGGTGCTGGAAAAGCACAGCAGGTCAGGCAGCATCCAAGGAGCAGGAAAATCGCCATTTGAGTGCCTACCTTCTCCACGTATATCCAATAACACGTTCAAACACCGAGACCTTCAAAATGGTAAAAGTCCAGTTGACATGCCTTGTTTCCCTCGGAGAGGTTGCCTCCCTAAAGCTGACACCTCTCGGTCAGTTAGGCATCATGGAAATCCACTTCTGATCGATGCAACACATTGGCTGGCTCACCGAGTCTGCCAATGTAATGCTCTGAATATCTTCATTGACAATATCATTCATACAACCGTTATTACGGGATGGAACAGCCAAGCAAAAGAGCAGCTGATCGCACTGGAAACTAATTAAGGGGAATACATTCTGGAAATTCCCTCAAGGCGTTGAAACTACTCCAGGTGATAAAATTTGCCAAGATTTCTTATTTGGTATGATTCGCTCTTCAAGTTATACAGCGAATCAGCACTCATTTATCCTAGAATTTCTAATGTGGTTTGCTCTTTGTATCTTTCAAACATGTTATCTTCACAAAATGAAAGTTAGAAGACCTAGGGTCTTGGCTGGGATTATTTTTGCAGTTTACCTGTGACTCTCTGTTCCCAGGTCCAGGTTGCCAGTCTCCACCTGTGTCCCCCAATGTACCAGACTGTTGAACTGCAGGAACCTCCCAATTCTACTCACTAAGAAATGGCGCAGATTAAGCTTCATACTGTACCCGGCTGGCTCTTGCCTCATGATCGGGACCCTTTGTGTTTGTCCCAAGTGCTACCTGGGACAAATAAAAGTGTTGGGGGGGCGGGGTGTTGGTGGTGTCGTAGAGTCATAGAAACGTACAGCACAGAAGCAGACCCTTCGGTCCAATTCATCCATGCTGCCCAAATATCCTGACCTATCCATCTCAACCCTTCCTATTCATCCTTTCAGTCCTTGGGAATTTTGAATTGGGGGAAGTGGCAGAATAGTGTTAATGTCACTGGACTGTATTGAGACAGTGTCCCTGGTTAGTGCTTTTCAATGTCCTTACCTGTGGCATCCATCTTCCATGGAAGAATAAAGGCAAAACAGTACACTACTGGTTATTTAACAATGCTTATACTAGATGTACAGCTTGGTTTTCCCTACAGTAGTGATTCGGGTGAAACACATAGATATTACTGAAATCATAGACATGTTACTGTAGTTGTTTGTCTCACTGACATGAGGACAAATGCAAAAGTGCCGAATTTCAAACAGTCACAACAATTTACACTGCATGGGAGGGGTAGGTCGATCTGTTGGCAAGTCAATTCTGATTGGCTGACCCATTGGTCATGGAGGATATGAGCCTCGAATGACTGACTGTGTGGAGTTTGCACATTCACCCCGTGTCTGTGTGGGTTTCCTCCAGGTGCTCCAGTTTCCTCCCACAGTCCAAAGGCGTGCAGGTCGGGTGAATTGGCCATGCTAAATTGCCCATTGTGTTAGGTGCATTAGTCAGAGGGAAATGGGTGTGGATGGGTTACTCTTCAGAGGGTCGGTATGGACTGGTTGGGCCAAAGGGCCTGTTTCCATACTGTAGGGAATCTAATCAAAGTTTTGGCTATCCAAGGTCCTGGGTCATTCAAAATAAGGTGCTCGGCTTTTATTTTCTTTTTTCACAATTGAATCCTTGCTTCTCTATATCACTTCAGGAAGTGGAAACGAACCACGTAACACACCAGTTAAACATAAAAAGTGTCACATCTAAATTTAATCCCAACGCTGCATTATCACCTCAGTCAATATTGGGATGTAGCACATGCATAGCCACAGATTCTTAAACAAGAGCATGTGTGTCTGGAGGCTAATGAACAATCCATCTGTGTAGCAATCTCTCTTGTGCTTTGCATGTTTCATTCTCTTCCTCCTTTTGCCTCTCTCTTTCTCCTCTTTACCCTCTCTCTGTCTGATAGACCCATGGTTGGTGTGCCAATTAATATTCACCTCAAGGGTCTGTCGATGCTGTCAGTCTATGCTGTTTCTCTCTGCACTACTGTGTTAAAGTCCCATTTCCCCAGACTGAAATTTATTCTCTATATTCTCAGGACATCAGAAAGCACTTCTGTTTTTAAAATCAGTGAATTCCTTCCTCTTTCTGAGGCCTCAGGCTCACAAAACTCTTTATTCCTCTGCCTGTCCGCACCCCCTTAAATCCATCACACAGCCATAATTCCCAAATTTGCTTGTTTTTTTTCCATTATTTATTCATAGGATGTGGGTATTGCTGGATAGTCGACCATTGATTGCCCATCCCTAATTGACAAGAGGACAATTGAGAATCAACCACATTGCTGTGGGTTTGGAGTCAGGTGATTTCCTTCACTAAAGGGTATTAATGAACCAGATGGGTTTTTCCAACAATTGGCACCAGTTTCCTGGTCATTGTTCGACTCTGGTCATGGGCGTTTGGAACGTGTTGTCAGCAGAGGTGGTAGAGGCAGGCTTGGTAGATTCATTTAAGATGCGTCTGGATAAGTGCATGAGTAGGTGGGGAGCAGAGGGATACAGATGCTTAGGAATTGACCGACAGGTTTAGACAGCAGATTTGGATCGGCTCAGGCTTGGAGGGCCGAAGGGCCTGTTCGTGGGCTGTAAATTTTCTTTGTTTTTGTTCTTAATGCCAGATCCTTATTGAATTCAGATTCCACCATCTGTCATTTGAACCTAGGTACCCATGTCAATCCTAGGGTCTCTGGATTAATAGTCTACCAGTAATACCACTAGCCTCACCCCATCGTGCCCTCTCAAGTGGCCATAAAAGATATTATGGTAGCTCAGAAGCAGTTCTTTCTTGACTGATTTATCTCATCCAAAATAATCCACATCATTTGAGGCATTATCCCGTTGTCAAGAGCTTTCTGTGCACATTTTACGGCATGTCAAAACTCCTTAATTAACTGTAGTGCTCTTCAAAACCTACGGAAGCCTTGAAATGTACAAGCATGTCCCTCTGCTTGTTTGTTTCTTTTTCCATCCTTCTGTCTTTTCCATTGTCTCTCTCTTTCTTCCTTTCTGACATTTCTTCTATTCCTCTCACAGACGTGTCATAACCCAAACAGCACACAGTGTGAGACCACACCAAAGCCAGGAGCATTACATTGTAGTCAATTTGAATTGAACAGACTGAATAGAAAACTGTTTGAAAGAAAACATCTGACATTATGGAGTATTTTAATGCTTACTCACTCATCAGACTCTCAATAATTGCTGTTCATTTACTTTTCTAATCTCCCACCTCTTCTCATCAAATATTCATATATCTCTTATAATGATTCCGGGGATTGCATAGATTAAATGCATATGCTATCTGCATTATGTTTCTTTAATGTAATTACATCGAAAGGTGATGAATTATTTAAAAAGTGTAAAAATTGTAATTGGGCAAGTGGTGATTAGTCGTTGAGATAAATGTCACTGTGGCCTTTTGAATATCGATGTCATACTATCTACTTTTAAGTGGAGGTGGTGAAAAATGGATGAAGTGAACTGAGTACAATACTTTATTATTTTTTCACTGCAGAAGCAGTCCAGGTCACTGAACCTCTGGTCAGTCAAACACCTTTTGGCATTCCTCTCTGGAAATGGGCAATGAGTAAGCATTAAAATACTCCATAATGTATTTCTGGAGTGTTGCTGTTTTTGAGAAAGCTATGCACCATTGACTGAGGAATAGGTTGGACAGGACTTACAGTAAATCGAGTATCTTTTGATTTGTTACCTTCCCCCGTGGTTTCTGAAGGTATGTCTCTTGTTTCAGATTGCCTGCTCCATATTTGCAGGGGTGCTGCACTTTTTCTTCCTGGCTGCCTTTGCCTGGATGTGCCTGGAAGGTGTTCAGCTCTATCTCATGCTGGTTGAGGTCTTTGAGAGTGAGTACTCCAGGAAGAAGTATTTTTACCTGTGTGGCTACCTCCTTCCAGCAATCATCGTAGGTGTCTCAGCAGCTGTGGACTATAAGAGCTACGGGACAAAGAAAGCGTAAGTAGATCACAGGCAACTTATTGATTCCCCGCTAACTGTTTTGTCATGAATTCAGTCTTAATACACTGAACGGTGGTTACATTATATTGTAACGGTTAAATTTTCTTCAGACATGTAGCCCATTGGACTGAAATCTTCATCGTTCCCATTTATTGAAGTTCATTGTGAAGGAATGCACCTTTAGCTCTTCCTTAATCTTCCTCTGAGCCATATAGGCTGCAGAGCCATGGGTCTATTCATCATTCATGGGATGTTAACACCACTGGCAGGGCCCACATTGATGACCCTTCACTAATATGCTCTGAAAAGGTGGTGGGGCGCTACCTTTTCAAATTGCTGTGGTCCATAGGATGAAGATATACCCACAGTGCTATTCGGGAGGAGTAATCATGAAGTGTAGGCTCCAGCATTCATGGCTAATTCACGATCTTGACATACTCCCAATGTTTTCCCCATATCCTTTGGTGCTTCTAGCCTATAGCAATCCATTTACTTCTTAAATATAATCACTGATTTATCCCCCACAACCCTCTGTTGTAGATGGTTCCATAGCTGATCAAT
Source organism: Hemiscyllium ocellatum (assembly GCF_020745735.1). Lineage (NCBI taxonomy): Eukaryota > Metazoa > Chordata > Chondrichthyes > Orectolobiformes > Hemiscylliidae > Hemiscyllium > Hemiscyllium ocellatum. Next base: position 108,304,710 of record NC_083409.1, read on the forward strand.
CTCTGAGGGAAGAAATCTCTCCTCATGTCCGTACAAAATGGCCTCTCTGAGCATGTGACTCCTTGTTCTGGACTCACCAGCCAGGGGAAACATCATTTTGGCATCTCATTTGTCTAGCCCGGCCGAATGTTATGTTTCGATGGATCTTCTCTCATTCTTTTAAATTCCAGTAAATACAAGCTCACTCGATCCAAACTCTTCCACCCCAGGAATTAGCCTGGCGAACCGTGGCTTCATCCCTCCAAGTGTATTGTTCTGTGATTAAGAAATGAAATTTGAACACAATACTCCAGGTGTGGCCTCACCACGGCCCTACACAGCTGCAGTGAGACTTCCTTGCTCCTGTACTCAAACCTTCTCACGATGAAAGCCAATATATTGCTTGCTGCACCTGTACACTTGTTTCAGTGATAGGGACACCCAAGTCCCTTGGTACATTAGCCTTTCCCAATTGATCACTGTTGAAATAATCTGCTGGCTTTTGCCCTTGTGGGTGTTAGAGGTGCTTTCAGAGGTGCTTGTGAGTTGCTGGAGTGAAGGTTATGAAGTAATGTTGGTTTTTTCTGAGTTGGCTGGCTTTAGCCACAAAGAGCAGCATTGAACCTGGAATGGGTATGTCAAGGGCTGAGGGATGGGAAGGATCATGGGCCAGGATGTTTTGTCAATAGTTGCTCCTCCCACCGAAAGTAGGTACAAAGTCCTGTGATGCCCTCTTAGGGGCAGATTGATCTCGTTGGCTTATTGATGTTTCTTGCTTGTCACCAGTCACCAGGATTGTCAGAATCCTGGACCACCCCACAGTACAGCTCTGTGGTAGCAGCTTTAGCACACAGACTGCAATGGTTTAAAAATGTAGATCACCACCACTTTCTCACTGGGAATGAAGGGACAGATTTGTACAGTGATTCCACTGTAAATTTGTTTAAACATGGATTTAATATTCATTGCTTGTCTCCTCTCTCTCATTACAGCTGCTGGCTGAGGATTGATAATCATTTCATTTGGAGCTTTCTTGGACCCGTTTGCTTAATCATTTTGGTAAGAAAAGTTGGCAGTTGCCTGTTTTTTTCCAAGTTGCTGTTTTGTTGTCATCCCCAAGTCTCAAAGCCAGGAAATCGGTGTTTCAGGACTTGGCTAACTTGAACAATCTCCTTTGTTAGCTTTGAAGGAAGGGGAACATTCAAGCCCAAAGGAACCCAAGAGACAATCAACTTGAGCTCACCAGTAACCTGATGAGTGATACTTCCATACACTTTCAAACAGATGTCCTGACTTGTACTTCTATTGTGGGCCGTTATGTAATGTATAGGGTCAGCCAGTAAATGAAACAAATGGTTTAAGAAACTGTTTTGAATAAGAGCAATTCCCAAAGTGCACATTTATTTGGGGGTAAATAGATGAAAAGAAGTTTCAGCTTTAATTTTTCTTCTCAAATGAGTTTATAAGTGATAGTGTCCCAGCAACCTCAGTCATCTCAGATGATGAGATCTTTACTTCCATGTGTGGCGGGGCATAGTCACACCTGGGGTTACATAGCATTACAACTGAGGCTGGTTCTGTCTTCATAATGTTCCCTATCGCAGGCTCCAGTGTAACTCTGGGCAGTCTGCTTTCCTCCTCAGATTAGGGTGAAAGATCTTGTGTTGAAAGATTGGCTTTCTCTTCCAAAACACTTATCCTTTTGAGTTGTAAAATTGCAAACCAATATCAGGCCGTAAGAGTAGGAGTAGGTCATTCGGCCCCTCGAGTCTGCTCTGTCATCCAATAGGATCACGGCTGAACCAACGTTCATCACACCCATTTTCCTACCTTTTCCCCTGTAACTCTTGATTCCCTAACTGATCAAGAATCTATCTGTAAGAACTGAAAGAACTGCGCTTGCTGGAAATCAGAAACAAAAACAGAAATTGCTGGAAAATCCCAGCAAGTCTAGCAACCTCTGTGGAGAGAAATCAGTGTTAATGTTTCAGGTCCGGTGCCCCTTCCTCAGATAGATCAGGAATCTATCTAGCTCAGCCTTAAATAGACACAAGGACTCTTCCCCCACAGCTCTCAGTGGCAAGGCGTTCCAAAGACTCACAAGCCTCTAAGGGAAGAAATTCCTCCTTGTCTCAGGGTAAAATTGGCACATCTTAATTCAGAGACTCTGGTCCTAGACTATTCCAGGAGGGGAAACATCCTCGCAGCATTGACCCTGTCAAGCCCCTTAAGAATCCGATAGGTTTCAATGAGATCACTGCTCATTTTTCCTAATTCCAGTGAGTAGAGTCCCAACCTGTTCAGCCTTTACTCAGAAGACAATCCCTCCATAACAGGGATCATCCTCGTGAACCTTCTCTGACCTCCCTCCATTGAAATGATATATTTTGTTAAAATAAGGGGGCCAAAACTGCACACAGTTATAATAGAAAATTACATAAAATGCAGTAAATTCAACCGTTTTCAAAGAAGCATGTTGCATTTGGAACACAATACAATTGACATTTATGAGGTATGTTCGGTGTCACGGAAATCCAGCCCCTCGGTATTCTGTGGCCAAATAAGGTGAGATGAAAACTTTTCTGGTTTGGGAGAAACCTTTTTCTCAAAGAATATACATTATTAGCAATTTTTGAGAAGATGGTATTACCTAATATGGTAACACAATGTCTGAAAACAAACCTTCAAGCTCAGAGAGCTAACTTACAGAATATACATTATTCACTGAATCTGGAAGAATACAATCCAAGGCATTTCAAATTGAATATTACAGAATTTGCAACAGAATTAATCTTTTCACTATACAGCTTGTTTGAATCTGACCTTGCCCTCAGATGTCACAAGAAATTTTGCAGTTTGTTGCAGTTTACTCAGGGGTTCCGAGTTCCTGCACAACATACGTGCACAGATGTTTGTAACATAGAAGCAGACCCTTTGGCCCATCGAGTTTGTGCTGGTCAAAAACCACCACCTATTCAAAACCCAATTTTTAGCCCCATAGTTTTGAATGTCTTGACATCATGATAGCATATCTAAATACCAAATAAATGTTACAAAGGTTCCTGTCTCAGCCATCCTAGAGGCAGTGAGTTCCAGATTCTCATTACCCTTTGGGTGAAAAATACTTTCCTCACATCTCCTACAAACCTCCTGCTCTTCCCTTCCATCTGTACCCCTGGTCAATCATCCCTCTGTCAAGGGGAAATGTTCCTTGCTGTCTACCCTGTTTGTGGCCCTCATTATTTTGTACATCTCAAACATATCCATAAGACATAGGAACAGAATGAGGCCATTTGGCCCATTTATCAACTCTTCAGCTTCAAGGAAAACAACTCCTGTCTGTCTAACCTTTCTTCATAACTATGTCTGAGGCAGTGTTCCCGATCGATCTGCGCTGCACCTTCTCCACTGCCATCATGTCCTTCCTATAATGTGGATAAAAGAACTCCACACTGTTGGAGCCTCGAGCTACATGGATATAGAAACATAGAGAATCTTACGGCACTGTGTACCACCTAAAGAGTGCCTTGGATAGTGAAGGTTGAGGCTTCAATTTATTTCCATCACATGGTTAACCAGGAATCTCTCCCACTCTTACATGCGAGCCGAGAAAACAGTACCAGGAGTACCCCATTCAGACTGCTGCACCAATCAGAATGATCATGGCTGACCGTCCAACTCTCTACTCAGTTCCTGCTTTCTCCTCATACCCTTTGATCCTTTTAGCACTAAGACTACATCTAACTTATTTTTGAAAATGTTTTGACCTCAGTTGCTTTCTGTTGCAGAGAATTCTGCAAACTCACCACTCTGGGTGAAGACATCTTTCCTCGTGTTAGACCTAATTAGCCCTAAAGACATAATAATCTTTAACCTCTGGTTCATCGGGAATGTCTTCCTTGTATTTACTCTATCTGGGTGTGTTGGAATTTCATAAGTTTCACTGGTTGAATATAGTCCTAACCGATCCAATCTCTCTTCATAAATCTTAGCAGGACTTATTCACTAAGGTCTTGAGGGCATGGATATGGCAAACAGGCAAAGTATCTTCTCTGGGGTCAGGGAGTCCAGAACTAGAGGGAATAGGTTGAGGGTGAGAGGGGAAAGATATAGAAGCGACTTACGGGGCAACCTTTTCACACAGAAAGTGGTACTTGTATGGAATGAGCTGCCAGAGGAAGTGGTGGAGGCTAGTACAATTGTAACATTTAAGAAGCATTTGGATGGGTATATGGATAGGGAGGGTTTGGAGGGATATGGGCTGGGTGCTGGCAGGTGAGACTAGATTGGGTTGGGATATCTGGTCAGCATGGAAGGGTAGGACTGAAGGGTCTGCTTCCATGCTGTACATCTCTATGACTCGACGACTCTACCTTTGGTCTGCCATGCCAACCTGAAACCATTTGCCATTGGTGTGTGTTCAATCATGGTGTATCTCTAGCTGTATTTATCTTATGGACACCTCCATCGATACCTTTACCTTTGATACTCAATGTGTTTGGGCACATTATGAACATGGGATGAGGTCATTGGCTAGGCCAGCATTTATTGCTCATCCCACTGGGCAGTTAAGAGTTAACCCCATTACTGTGGGTCTGGAGTCATATGTCAGGTAATGAGGGCAATTATATTCTCTAAACAACATTAGCACACCAGATGGGTTTTTCCTCAACAACTAGTAATGGTCATTATTGATTTATAGTCATTCTTTGAAGCTTAATTCCATACTTGTATTGAACTCAAAATCCATCATCTGCCATGCCAGGATTTGAACCCAGGTCCCCAGAACATACCTGGATCTCTGGATTAATAGTCTAGTGACACTATCACTAAGCCATTACCTCCCCATATGTCCCACACTCATCAAGTCCAGGAGGCGGTCTCAAACTCAGAGCATCTGGCTCAGAGTTGGGGACACTACCCCTTGCACCAAGCAGGTGGCTTAGTGGTATTATTGTTTGACCATTAATCCAGAGACCCAGATACCTGGGTTTGAATTCCGTCATGGCAGATGGTGGAAATTTGAATTCAATAAAAATCTAGAATTAAGAATCTTAATGATGACCAGGAGCCCATTGTCAATTGTTGAGAAGCACCCACCTGGGTCACTAATGTCATTCAGGAAAGGAAGTTGCCATCCTTACCTGGTCTCGTCTACATGTGACTCCAGACCCACCGCAATGTGGTTAACACTTATCTGCCCTCTGGGCAATTAGGGATGGACAATAAATGCTGGCCTGGCCAGTGACACCCTCATCCCATAATGAATAAATAAAAGAACTCTCAGTCAAAGTGGATTACAATGAGTGACTGACTATTATGGAGTATGGTTGCTGTCATTAAGAAACAAGACATCTCTTTAGCTGATGAGCAGGTTCCCACGAGCTATCGTGTCAGATGGCTGTGTTGTTTTGGATGTGTGGATTAAGGGCTGAACCATTGGCCAGAACCTCGGGAGGAACTCTTTTGGACAAAGTTCTGTTATATCCTTTCCACCTAATGTGAAGGGGGAGACAGGATTGGCGTGTAATGTCTGATCTGAAAGACGTATCTGACAGTACAGCACTCCCTCAGTACTGGAGCGGGAGTGTTAACCTAGACAGAATGAACCTTGAACTCTCTATTTCAAGGGGCAAGATCTGCCCATTGAAGCACAGCTGACCTGCAAGCTGTGATCAGGAGCGGCAATCTGACTCTGCTGTCCTTGCATTGTAAACTAGCAGCTAGTAAGGTTAGTGTTACTGGGACCACTGTCTATCAAACTGGAATGTGGTCCAAACACAGCCTTACGGTGAGGTTTTCTTATCCAATCAAAACCCAAAATGTGTAAGTCCCGTTAATGATGAGTGTTTATAGTGGATGGCTTTTGTTGACGTATTCTGACTTTCTGATGTTGACAGTGACCTATTTGAACAGCATGGCTGTGTTTAGTGCAGAATGTCTGCTCTCAACACCAATTGGACAAAGTCCTTATGCTTCTGTCCTGATGCTCACCAGTTCTTGTTTATCCATCACTCACCTGGCATAGACTCAGTTCTAACATTGTCATCCTGAAATTCCAAACACTCCATGACTTCTCTCATCTCTCTCTTCTCACCCTCTCTCCCCTTGTCTCTCTCTCTCTCTCTCTCTCTCTCTCACTCACCATTCAGCTCGACAGTTTCTCGTGACCACTAACTCTGCCATTTTCCTGGCATTCCCAAATCTCTTTGCACTACCATTGTCAGTTGTACCTTCAGACAGCAAATCCGGCAGCTTTGGGCTTTCCTCCACTAACCTTTCCTCCCTCTCTTTCCCCTTTTTCCTCTCTCTTTGTCTAATTGTGTCTCACTCTCTCTCTATCTCCTTCTCCCTCTGTCTCTGCCTCTCTCCTTTTCTCTCTCTCTGTCTGCCTCTCACTCTCCCTGTGTGTGTGTCTCTCTCTCCCTCTCGTCCTTTCTTTGTGTCTTTCTTTCTCTCTGTCTCTGTGTCTCTCTCTCTCTCTCTATCTTACACACTTTCACTCCTGCTTCACTTAAACCTAACTCTTCAGCCAAACCCTAGACCTAGCATCTCATTTTACCTGTCGCTGTGTCAGCTTATTTCTGGTGACACTCCTGCACTGCTCCTTGACTGTGTAAGTATAAAAGCAAATTGTTATTGTCAGCAGATAGTTCTGTGTGACATCGTCCATAAACTTGGTCCCAATATTGGTAATTGCAGGAATGAGCAAAATTAAATTCAGAAAAACTTTGATTCCTGATGAAGGGCTTTTGCCCGAAACGTCGATTTCGCTGCACTTTGGTTGCTGCCTGAACTGTTGTGCTCTTCCAGCACCACTAATCCATAAGCTATTTGGCAATCCAGTCTCGTCGACTGAACTTGTCCACAGCAAGTTCATTCTCCCTTAGATGACATCAGGATCCACTTTCAAATGATTTAATCCCACGGTTCCCGGACACTTGAGAGGGATTCAAATTCTCGGAGTTGGAATGAAGGCAGCACGTAAAAAGGGGAAGGCTAGTGGGACCTCTCCTTCCAATGTTGTTACCCTCTCTGCCTGTTGCCTGGCTGTGAGGCACTTACTGGGGGGTGGGAGTTTGGGGTAAGAATTTGTATATAAAAGAACGGAGCAGAGGGAACAGACCATGTTTATCAGCAGATATCCAGGGGGTTTCAGAAGCGGGAGAAGTCTAGCGAAATGTCTACATTGTACAGTATCATAAGTTATCAATTGTTATGTGATTGTAGTGCTCTTACACAAATATTCATCTGACACACACACGTGCACGCACACACGCAGATATACACACACAAACGTACATGCTCACACAAACACAGGTACACACATACAAACAGATACACACACAAACTGTCATGCCATACAAACAGATGCAAACAGATGTACACACACACACAAACAGATACACAGACACACAAAGATCTGCACACACAGACTGACACACAAGCACAGACAGACACACAATATACACTGACTGACACACAAGCATTTCCTGATGAAGGGCTCTGGCCCGAAACGTCGAATTTCCTATTCCTTGGATGCTGCCTAACCTGCTGTGCTTTAACCAGCAACACATTTTCAGCTCTGATCTCCAGCATCTGCAGACCTCACTTTTTACTCTGACACACAAGCATGGTCACACACAGACACAAACATATACACCAGCACACGTGTACACAGACACACATACACAGACAGTTATACACACACAATCACCTGCACACAGACAAATACACACATAAATGCCCAGACTGACAGACAAGTGTATACAGACACATATAGACGCTAAGAGACAGAGAAAAACTTGCAGAGACTCACACATAAACACATAGACACACAGACAGACGGAGAGAAAAACACAGAGACAGACTTACACATCAACACGGCAATTTATGGGCCCCAGCTATGCCTGCCTCTTTGTTGGCTACGTAGAACAGTCAATCTTCCGTAATTACACCGGCACCACTCCCCAGCTTTTCTTCCGCTACATTGATGACTGCATTGGCGCCACCTCATGCTCCCGCGAGGAGGTTGAGCAATTCATCAACTTCACCAACACATTCCACCCTGACCTTAAATTTACCTGGACCATCTCTGACACCTCCCTCCCCTTCCTGGACCTCTCCATCTCCATTAATGATGACTGACTTGACACTGACATTTTTTACAAACCCACCAACTCCTACAGCTACCTGGATTACACCTCTTCCCACCCTACCTCTTGCAAAAATGCCATCCCGTATTCCCAATTCCTCCAACTCCGACATATCTGCTCCCAGGAGGACCAGTTCCACCACAGAACACACCAGTTGGCCTCCTTCTTTAGAGACCGCAATTTCCCTTCCCACGTGGTTAAAGATGCCCTCCAACATCTCGCGCCTCTGCCCTCAGACCCCACCCCTCCAACCATAACAAGCACAGAACGCCTCTGGTGCTCACCTTTCACCCTACCAACCTTCGCATAAACCAAATCATCCACCGACATTTCCGCCACCTCCAAAAAGACCCCACCACCTGGGATATATTTCCCTCCCCACCCCTTTCCGCCTTCCGCAAAGACTGTTCCCTCCATGACTACCTGGTCAGGTCCAAGCCCCCCTACAACCCACCCTCCCATCCTGGCACCTTCCCCTGCCATCGCAGGAACTGCAAAACCTGCGCCCACACCTCCTCCCTCACCTCCATCCAAGGCCCTAAAGGAGCCTTCCACATCCATCAAAGTTTTACCTGCACATCCACTAATATCATTTATTGCATCCGTTGCTCCCGATGCGGTCTCCTCTACATTGGGGAGACTGGATGCCTCCTAGCAGAGCGCTTTAGGGAACATCTCCGGGACACCCGCACCAATCAACCACACCGCCCCGTGGCCCAACATTTCAACTCCCCCTCCCACTCTGCCGAGGACATGGAGGCCCTGGGCCTCCTTCACCGCCACTCCCTCACCACCAGACACCTGGAGGAAGAACGCCTCATCTTCCACCTCGGAACACTTCAACCCCAGGGCATCAATGTGGACTTCAACAGTTTCCTCATTTCCCCTTCCTCCACCTCACCCTAGTTCCAAACTTCCAGCTCAGCACTGTCCCCATGACTTGTCCTACCTGCCTATCTTCTTTTCCACCTATCCACTCCACCCTCCTCCCTGACCTATCACCTTCACCCCCTCCCCCACTCACCTAATGTACTCCATGCTACTTTGTCCCCACCCCCACCCTCCTCTAGCTTATCTCTCCGCGCTTCAGGCTCACTGCCTTTATTCCTGATGAAGGGCTTTTGCCCGAAACGTCGATTTTGCTGCTCCTCGGATGCTGCCTGAACTGCTGTGCTCTTCCAGCACCACTAATCCAGAATCTGGTTTCCAGCATCTGCAGTCATTGTTTTTACCACAAAGATAGACATGCACAGACAGACAGACAGACAAACAGACAGACACAAATACACATGCACATACGCTGGCTTCCTGCATCTCTCTTCACTGCAGTGCTTGAGACCTGAGCTTTATCATATCTATGAACAAACCAGTGCAGACATAATGAGTGCTGGGCAGCCATTAGTATGCCTGAAATGCTTTAATGAAAGCTTGGATCATGGCACGTCAATAGCTGTACTTATCATTTGGACAGCTCCATCTACACCTTTAATATTTAATTAGGTTCATTCAGAGTTCAACTGTGTGCACATGCTCTCTGAGCCTTTCTCTTCCGAACAATCTCACAGCCCACCGCCCCCAGCGAAGGAGAGGAATGGGCTTCTGTTCAATGGCTAGTAGTGAATACGCTGCAGAATGAAAGCAGACGCTTTCAGTCAGTATCAGACAGCTAGCCTCCAGAGAAGCTGAAGAGAGTTGGGCCATGTTTGGTTCTGCTAGGGGTTATATCCGAGTGGGTTCTGAGGAAGGGTCACTGGATCCAAAATGTTAAACCTGCTGAGTGTCTGTAGCAATCCCTGTTTCTGTTTATGTTAGAATGGTGTTTTGTGGCTTGTATCTCATTGTATCTATATCAGCTCTGCAGGCTCCGTGAGATGAATTTTAAACCACTCTTAAGCCTGTGGTGGATGTGATTTGAGTGGGCAGGTTGATGGTTATAAAATACACTCTACACTCCAGTAATCTGTAGGCTGTAGTTGAACTCTTTAAACTGCTGTAGATTGCAATGCTAACACTTTGCTGTAGCCACTTACCATTTAGTGAAAGGAAAATGATGAGACAATTATTTTATCTGCGTATGCTCTGCCACTCGGTTATTTTCAAGATCTTTGATGGAAGAATGATAGAGAGATGTGGAATTTTGACTCTCGGAATTTTGAATTCTCGCCCTCGACTTTGAATGCTTCCCTTGACCTCACTGCATTTCTGATAAAGGGCTTATGCCTGATCTGTTGACTCTCCTGCTCCTCGGCTACTGCCTGACCTACTGTGCTTTTCCAGCGCCACACATTTCGATTCTGACTCTCCGGCATCTGCAGTCGCCTCTTTCTCCTGCCAGACCTCTGTGTGACCCATTTGCTGGTTATTTGGTGATGTACCTGCGCAGGTTCCGTTCCTGACAAGCCCACATGAGTGATGAAATGCGCCAGCACGGAGCTCATTAAAACAGGATAAAATTCACGGATGCGTGATTTTTGCCTGGGGATGTTGATTTTTGTTGTTACTTATTTTTCGGCACGGATAGGCGAATTTGTCATTTCACAGATACAGAGGATTTACTGTAGTTCCCAGGGTTTTACATTTCCACCCCAACCCTGTCCACTTGTCTCTCTCATTCTCTGTTTTACTCAGAGTAGTAGAGTCATACAGCACAGAAACAGACCCTTCGGTCCAACTAGTCCATGCCAACCATAATCCCAAACTAAACAAGTCACACCTGCTTGCTCCTGGCCCATATTCTCCCAAATCTTTCCTGTTCATGTACTTATGCAAATGTCTTATAAATATTGTAATTGTATCCACATCCACCACTTCCTCATGAAGTTCATTCCACACACGAATCACTCTCTGTGTAAAAAATTGGCCCCTTATGTCTTTTTTAAATGTCCCTCCTCTCACCTTAAAAATGTACCCCCTAGTCTTCTCGAAAACCTGCTTCTTTCACCAAGCTTTGGTCTCCTGTCCTGAGGGAAGTAGTATTCAGAGGGAGGACTGGGTGTCCTCAGTGTGCGTGTGCAAGTGAACACTCTGGTTTGGGATCATGTTTACCTCAGTGTGGAGTGTGGATTGGAAATGGGAAGAGAGAGGTGCCGGAAGTAACAGGATGGGAGTTTCCACGGAAGGTCAGGAGAGCTCCGTTTTAGGGGACGGTCGACCACAGAACTGAGACAGATACGAGTGCAGGATTGTGGGAGTACTGCACCATCAAAGGTGCCAGCTTTAGGGTGAGGCTTCAGTCCTCGTCAAGACAAGAGACAGGAACAACCCTGTGATCCCAATTTGAGGAAGAGTGACTGAGCTTTTCACATTGTCACCATCGCTGAAAATGTGTTGCTGGTTAAAGCGCAGCAGGTCAGGCAGCATCCAAGGAACAGGAAATTCGACGTTTTGGGCATAAGCCCTTCATCAGGAATTCCTGATGAAGGGCTTATGCCCGAAACGTCGAATTTCCTGTTCCTTGGATGCTGCTTGACCTGCTGCGCTTTAACCAGCAACACATTTTCAGCTCTGATCTCCAGCATCTGCAGACCTCAATTTTTACACATTGTCACCATCAACAATTCTCACTCGATCACTGTCACCAAAACAGGCTCTCTCATCGTTATTCCTGCCTATCGGAGCTTACTGTGTACAAACTGGCTGTCCCAATTCCCACATCGTGCATGGCTTTAAATTGCTTTGGAGCATTCAAAGCCTGTGAAAGGTGCTATATAAATGCAGGGATATCAAAGTGACCCAAAGCTTTTTCATTACTTGTGGCAAATGCAGCAGGTTGGGTGCAGTGTTGCAGCAGATATACAGCAGGTTGTGTGCAGCGATGCAGCAGGTTGTGTGCAGTAATGCAGCAGAAATACAGCAGGTTGGGTGCAGTGTTGCAGCAGATATACAGCAGGTTGTGTACAGCGATGCAGCAGGTTGTGTGCAGCAATGCAGCAGATATACAGCAGGTTGTGTGCAGCAATGCAGCAGATATACAGCAGGTTGTGTGCAGTGAGGCTTTTTTGAAGCTGCAAACAAAATAAATTGTTCTTTAATGGATGCAATGGTGTGAAGGTGGACCATCCCTGGACCTTGGACAGATACTCTCTCTCTCTCACACACATACACACACACACACACACTCGCACTCAAATGTGCACACACATGCTTATGCAAATGTGCACACAAACTCATGCACGTACACATTCGCACATGTGCATACATACTCATGGACATGTTCTCATACACACACCCTTGAACAGGCACACATACGCATGCACATACATACGTTCTTACACACACATGCACACCCTCAAACCCAGGCAGACACATACACTCACTCTCACACACATACACACAGACGCTTACACACATACACAAACTACTCATGTACACATTCACACTCCCTCACACACACACATACCTTCACTCACACAAATACACACTGTCTCATACACCAACACACATACACTCACACACACACACACACACACACACACACAAAATTCCTCAGGGGATTAAAATCAAAGCTGCAAACTCTCCTCATCTCGGTGAACTGCCCCTCCCCCACCTCTCTGGCACCAGCAGAACTCTGTGTCTGTATCCCCTCTTGAAGGCATTCTTTTAATTCATCTCACTACAACCTTTCGATCCTCTTCCAAAACCCATTAATGTCTTCTTTTAATACGGAGGAATTTTATGTGAGCACATTAAAGTTTATGTGATATTATTATCCACATTTGCAGGCAGAAGACTTTCAACCCCTGGTGATTATTTGTGAGTTATTGAAAGAAGACTGGGAGAAAAAATGTCAAGCATCCCTGGTTTATTCTCTTCTTAATGAAAAGAGCAAGCTAAAGAATGCTTTAAATTGTTGCAACACAATTTAAACTGAACAACGTCAGAAAAATTGGAGCTTTGCCTTGGTTATTTTCAACAAAATCTCCTCAGAATGAGCATCATGAGTGCTTCAGTCACACCATTCACTTCCACACAGGCCTGTGAAGTGAAGCTGCTCCTTATGGATGTGTTTTATCCACTTGTGGGACACGGATATCACAAACTGGCTGGGCCCAGCATTTATTGCCCATCCCGAGTTGCCCCTTGAGAAGGTGCTTTCTTGAACCACTGCAGTCCACCACCTGCTGTAGGTAGGCCCACAATATCCTTGGCACAAGTGAGGACAGCAGATTCTGGAAACCAGAGTGGTGCTGGCAAAGCACAGCAGGTCAGGCTCCGAGGAGCAGGAAAATCGACGTTTCGGGCAAAATCCCTTCACAATACCCTTGGTCAGGGGGATTCCAGAATTTTGACCCAGCAGCAGTGACGGAACGGCGGTATATTTCTAAGTTAGGATGGCGAGTGGCTTGGAGGGGAACTTGCAGGGGGTAGTGTTCCCATGGATCTGCATTGGCTGTGCATCTTGTAGCTGTTATACACTGCTGCTACTGAGCATTAATGGTGGGCGAGTGGATGTTTCTCCATGTGGTGCCAATCTTTGAGCTGCTTTGTCCTGGATGGTGCCAAGCTGCCTGAGTGTTGTTGGAGCTGCAGTCCATCATTTCCATTCTCATAAGCTGCATCCACTTCCTTCTCATCCCACTAATAAGTTTATTAGCATGTTTTTAATAGGTGATTGGATGAGCTTATGTAAAGTAACATAGAAAATCCGAGTAGGAGTAAGTTATTCAGCCCTTTGAATTCACTCCACCATTTAATATGAGCATGGCTGATCATACAACACATTGTCCCATTCTCACTTTCTCCCCGTAGTCTTCGATCTCTTGAGCACTAAGAATTATATCTAGTTCCTTCTTAAAAGTATGTAGTGTTTTTCGAGAAACCTGCCATAGGATTAACCCATTTTTGCTTGTAATTTGGAGGGGAAAGGTGAAAAACCTGTCAAAGCAGAGGACGTTGCTGTATTTTTTTTTGGTATAGCCTTTATTGTCACATGCACTTGAATGAGTGCTGTCTAAAGTTTGTAATGTCACCTCTGGACACCACCTTAGGTACAGGATACCTTGGTACAGATAAAGTGTTACAGAATTGAAATAGTTTAAAAAACGAGGGTAGCATGGAAATATAGACTTTAAAAGTCCAGAATGAGAACAAAAGGTGCCTTTAAATTACTCATGTTATAGTCTGTCTTACTGAGTCCATGAATGGCAGGCTTCAGAACATGAGGACTTGTTACCTCCACCCATTGTCCTCCTGGTTGGCCTGGGCTCACTCCCACTCCCGCCACGACTGAGCTCCCAGCTCATCCCGCGCTCGCTATGCTCCCGCTCTGGCTCTGACCGCGGCTCGCTTCTGGGACACGGCCCCCCTGCCCATGACTTGTCTCCCTCGCCGGGCTGGTCTCGAACTCCGTTCTCCATTCCCTCTGGGTGGGCTACTTGAAGAAATTAGAAGTTGTCGAGGGTGGTGTGTGTGTGTGTGTGAACTAAAACGTCAGCAAGAGGATAGAAAGAGAAAAAGGAGCTGGTGAACAGAGGAAGTCTTACTGTGCCGCCATCTTAACCAGAGGGATAAATTTCTTGAGAATTTAACACAGTGTTAACCCCACACTGCCCAAATAAACACATAACTTGCATTTCCCTCAGGAAAGAATCTTTCAACTTAGCAAGCAAAAAGGTGAACTATATGGTGCTGTTTCAAATCAGACGCTCTTGATGGGTCATGTAATGAGGTCTGATATCCCAAAAAGTTGCAATTTCAGATGATAAGAGCTGACAGAGGTCAGTCAGCCCCTCGAGCCTTTCCATCATTCCGTGTCTGATATGTTAACCCAGTCTGCTGATCACCATTGTCTAAACAAGACCCCAACCCATCCCAGTTTGAAAAGGTCACCTACATCAACAGTGTTTCAGGGGAAGAGGGTTGGAGTCGTACAGATCAACAGCACAGGAAAGAGGTCCTTTGGCTACTCACGTCTGTAACTATTCTAATTCCGTCTTCCAGCACTGGCACATAGCCGTAACAAGTGCATACCTAAACATTTCTTCCAATGTTCTGAAGGTTTCCTCCCTATACAAAGCAGAACGTTACAGATTCCCACCATCCTCTGGGTGAAAAAGCTCTTCCCTCAAGTTTTTCTGGATATCCATTCCCTCTTTCTATGAAGGAGTGAGTCCTAAAGCCCCATACCTGTTGGGAATCCAGGTTCCTGTTTTAGGATAATGGCCTCTTCTGCCCGCAATCCACCCCCACCCACTCCCCCCGACCCCACCACTGTTGGTTTCACCCACGACTGAATCTTTCATTCTTCTGTGTTGGCAGGTCAACCTCGTCTTCTTGTGCATCACCGTGTACAAAATGGTGAAGCACACGCCAACGTTGAAACCAGACTCAAGCAGGTTGGAGAACATCAAGTGAGTGATGGGAACTGGAGGCGTTGGTGGGGGGGGATGGGGAGGGACATGGTTTTGGGAGGGAGCTGGAGTGCGTAGGCCTTTGTGATTTCTTCCTAACTCGGTGCTCAAATGCTCCTTGCTGCCCAGTGGGGGCTGATTTCCCAGGCGACCGTGGGATTCTGTCACCTCCTGTTCACAAATCGGGATGGCTGGAGGGCTTTGTGGGGGGGAGGGGTTGGACATTGTGGGGGTGAGAGTCAGGTGGATGGGTCCGGTTTGAACTGACCCTCTTCTGAAGGTCAGAGGTGTTGACCGGATGTCAGAAAGTGGAAGCGACCCGAGTGAAGGACAGTCTCACGCGTAGGGCTCATGTCTGTCAGAAACAGAGATAATTTAATCTGGATTTTGCAAAGGCAGTTTGGTGTTTGTTTGCATATTTGCCGTGATTTAATAGAGTTTGTTTTTCTAAATGGCTTTCTTCTCCTGTAGCCTGAGAAGTATTCCTTTGTAATCTTGCATTCTTAAGAGACTTAGCTGTGTGTTTGTTCGCAGATAGAGAAGCTGCTCATTGTTTCGGTGATATCACGGGGCTTAGCCTCTCTATTAAATGCCAACCGCACCGTAATGTGTGATATTTGCATAGAGTAATGATGGAAAATATTGGCTGAGAAGAATAATGTGCAGTGTGGGAAAAGCAGAACTAACAATAGCTACGGTCCGGAGAGCACTGCCTGTGAAAGGATGCTGCAAGTATATTCACTGGTAGCTTTCAAAAAGGATCATAAAATTTAATTGTAAAATCCCTACAGTGTGGAAGCAGGCCACTCGGCCCATCGAGTCCTCACTGACCCTCTGAAAAACATCCCACCCAGACCCACCTCCTTTCCTCTCCCCTAATTCCCGCATTTCCCACAGCTAGCCCACCTAACCTGCACGTCCTGGACACTGTGGGCAATTTCCAATGGCCCATCCACCCAAAATCGCACCATCTTTGGACTGTGGGAGGAAACCGGAGCACCCAGAGGAAACCCACCAGTGTTCATCTCATGAAGGAGCAGCGCTCCTAAAGCTTGTGATTTTAAATAAAACTGTTGACTCTAACCTGGTGTCATGTGACATCTGACTTTGTCCACCCCAGTCCAACACCGGCACCTCTGCATCAGGTCCACACAGACAGTCACGCGAGACTAGAATGAACCCGAGGTCCTGCGTGCTGAACACTGAGCCACCATGACCCCATGGTAAAGAATTGAAAAGGAAATATTTCCAGGTCCCTAAAGTGGGAGTGGGGCAGAGTGGATCGTACCTGCAGAGTGCTGGCATAGACATGATGGGCTGAACGATCTCCATCCAGCCTGTATTATTCTCTGCTGTAGTTGGTACTAAATCAAAATTAAACTCTTTAAAAATAATTAAAAATCAAAACTTAGCAGAAAATGACTTTTGATTGGAAAAAAGGCAGGCTTTTTAAGTATCTTGGGGATAATGTGTGACTGTTCATGTGATGGCATTTTCATTCCTATCTATCAGCGTACTGCTATCTGTCTTTGTTTACTTACACAGTCTGCGGCCACTGTTCTTGTTGCCAAATAATTGTGTGTAACAAAGTTAAGAGAAACTCAGCAGGTCTGGGAGCATCTATAGAGAGAGAAACACAGTTAATATTTCAAAAGAACATACGAACTAGGAGTAGGCCATTTGGCCCCTCGAGCCTGTTCCACCATTCACTCAGATCATGGCTGATCTTTTCATGGACTCAGCTCCACTTACCGCCTCCTCACCATGACCCTTAATTCCTTTATTGTTCATAAATTTATCTATCTTTGCCTTAGAAACATTCAACGAGGTAGCATTAACCACTTCACTGGGGCAGGGAATTCCACAGATTCACAACCCTTTGCGTGAAGCAGTTCCTCCTCAACTCAGCCCTAAATCTGCTCCCCCTTAATTTGAGGTTATGCCCCTTTGTTGTAGTTTCACCCACCATTTAGAGTCTGAAATGACTCTTCTCCAGAAACCACCTCCTCCTCTCCTGCACAAAGTTAAGGTAGACTGGTGGCCAGTCTTGATGATCAATTCACCCCTGCTGCCATGTGGGCATTCCTGGGGTAGTTGGTTAACACAGGGAATGTACGTGACCAGGCACATAGGCAGGCGAAGCTCGGTAAATGGGCTTGTGCACAGGAGCCCTGTGAGCAGTAAACATTCTGGGGTACAAGGGTGGGGTGGAGGGGTGATGGTTCAGTTTGGAGGGGGTGGGCTGCAGAGATAAGGGGACAGTGGCACCAAGCTTGCAACAGATGCCGCTATTTCTGTGATGTTTAAATGGCAGGATATTTGAATGCCACATTCACTGCATGCTGCATGAAGAGAGAGAGAGCTAATCTATAGGATCTCTCTCTTTTTCTCCATTTTCTCTCCTTGCCCTTTCGCTTCTCCTCATCCACACAAGTAATTACCGTGTATGCGATGGCTACTATAACACAGACTTACCAGGGTAAGAAGGAATCACACATACCAAAAAAAATATGATTAATGCATGATTTAATAATTTGTGGCTTTAGTAACTTTCTGACAATGTAATAATTGCTTTCATCTGGCCGCAAGTTTTATAAACTTTACTAAAACCTGTATGATTGTTTCCGGCTGATAATAA
This sequence comes from Hemiscyllium ocellatum, assembly GCF_020745735.1. Lineage (NCBI taxonomy): Eukaryota > Metazoa > Chordata > Chondrichthyes > Orectolobiformes > Hemiscylliidae > Hemiscyllium > Hemiscyllium ocellatum. The sequence goes on from NC_083409.1 coordinate 108,322,832, forward strand.
TCTTTGTACATAGCTGGCATTTGCCTTTCTTTTTATATTTAGAGAAAATCTTAATTTCTTCAAATATAATTGTGCGAGCGCTTGCTTGAGATTCATTTTGCATTCAATATTGTCTAATTTTTTTTGTCTCTTTTTCTGCTTATGATGCATTCTAGCTATGAGGATAATAAGCCACACCTCAAGTAAGAGCATTAGCCCAGAGCTTGATCTATGGAACCTCTTCATCTTTTCTTCTCTGCGCGAGTTTCTCTTTATTTTTCCCATTATTGCCGCTTTGTCTTCTTTCATAGGAATCTCACGAGTTACTGACAAATCCAACTCTGCAAACTCCATACACAAAATGCACCCATTAAAGAAGCCCAAATTGTACACTTGACACTCTCTCTCTGCCACATGGGGATGAACAACAAATACCTTGATGCTGAGCATTGTTCTACCTTTGCTGAAATCTTCTTCACCAAGTATAGTTTTTAATATTGTAGTGGGAGATATATTATCGGAAATCCAAAAGCTAAAGGTCAGCCATTTTGTTTCAGGCTTCACATGTCAATGTAGGCCTCAGGCTCCATCACTTCATTGGAGATTCTGTGAACTGTTTCATTCAACTAAGGAGAGTTAAAAATGAAATCATTCCAATTTCAAGGATAAGATTCCTGACTTACTTTTGTAAAGAATTGAGGCAAGTGGTAATAATAAACAGTCCATGTTAACACACAAAGCCATCAGCTGCTAATATCTCACAATGCCATTTCAACTCAAGATTTTTTTCTGTGTGTATTAGCTCTGCTGGCTTTGAGCAAAGGTCAGGAGTAGAAGTGGAAATTGATTCGACTTAATGCGAAGTGACAGGAAACTAGCCAGGGTCAAGCTTATGAAAGGAGAGGTCACACACACCTTAATCTGCTTACTGGAGAAGGTAGCCGTAGTAATAAGAAGTAAAGACTGCAGTTGCAATGTGTCTTTTAATGTGGTGCTTATATTAGCTTTAACCAAAGCTGGTTTCTTTGTTTCTCCCCAGGTCTTGGGTTCTGGGTGCTTTTGCTCTGCTTTGTTTACTTGGCTTGACTTGGGGATTTGGACTACTCTTCATCAATGAGGAATCTATCGTAATGGCCTATCTCTTCACAATCTTCAACGCTTTCCAAGGAATGTTTATTTTTCTCTTTCATTGTGCTCTTCAGAAAAAAGTAAGTGACTCCATCTGCATCCCCATTAACAATTAGCATGTTATTTTCCTCCGAATATGGTACCTAGGGCAGGTCTGCAATGTTCTGAGATGAAATATCCTTCTCTGGTAATACTCTGCTATCAATGCACACACGGACACACACACACAGACACACACACATAGACACACACACCCACACTCACACCCATACACACACACACTCACACACACACACATTGGAAACATACAGGACATGTGTATTTGAGACACACACATGAGGCCACACGCATACACACACATGGGACACACACACAGGACACACATCACGTATACACACATATGAGAGACAGGACACATGGGGCACACAACATAGATGGACACAGACACAGTGTGCACACATGCAAGAATCAGGCATGGGCACACTCACTGAATATGCACAAACACACACACACACACACACCATGGCTACACACATTTAGACATGGGATTTCCCCCCACATTGGCAATTCTCCTACTTCTGGTAACCCCCACCATGAATATCTCTGCTTTAGAATGGGGGACTTTGGATGGTTCTGATGCATTTATCTGAATGGTTACCCTGGCAATGTTGAAAAAAGTCTGAGTCTGGCTCATGGGTAATCATGTAACTGACCCCATAATTCCTCAAACTGACCCTTCGACCTCCACAGCCAGATCCTCAACTGTTTCCCCTGAGTCCGCCCAACCAGGCAGCAGACAACAACCAAACATTCTGTCGCACTGCCCCTGGTGCGGGTGTTATTTTAACATCGAATGCTGGTTCAGAATCCCACAAGAGTGAGCAGATTGATACCCTGTCCAATTATTAGTTTCAGTGGAGGATAAAATCAAACAAGTTGGAAAACCAGCATTGCACCTGAACCCCTCTCCCCCCAGTGATTTCAGTTGCCCCTGGCTCTCCCTCGCTTGCCCTAGAGATGTTTCTAGAAAAACCTCTCCAGCTTAATTCAAGTTGCGACTGAGCAGTTTGACCTCAGCCAGGGGGCTGTTGAGAAACAAATTTTGGATCCAGTACTCATTACCTGTGATTCCATCACCATAGGTTCATTTCTCAGCAAAATAAGCAACTGAAAAGGCACGTTGGATGTGACGCTCTCTAAACCAGATCTACCTTGATGGGAAGAACTGATTTTCAGTTAAAGAATGGGAGTCTGGCCACTATCCTTTCAAGGCCTTAATATTATGGGATGGAAGGCAGGCTGCAGAATTCACTCTGCCACGATTTCATGTGGAGGAAGTGAGGACTGCAGACTCTGGAGAGTCAAGAGTTGAAAGGCGTGCTGCTGGAAAAGCACAGCCGGTCAGGCAGCATCCGAGGAGCAGGAGAGTCATCATTTCGAGCATGAGCTATTCATCAGGAACGTGGAGGGGCCCAAAGGGAGCTGGGAGATAAATGGGAGTGGGGTGGGGCTGTGGAAAGGTAGCTGGGAGTGCGATAGGTAGATGAAGTCGATGTGATATTGGTAGGTCAGAGAGAAGGGTGGAGCGGATCGGTGGGAATAAAGATGGACAGGTAGAACAGGTCAAGAAGGCGGTGCTGAGTTGGAGGTTTGGATCTGGGATGAGGTGGTGGGAGGGGAGGTGAGGAAGCTGGTGAAGCCGATGTTGATCCTGTGCAGTTGGAGGGTCCCAAGCGGAAGATGAGGTGTTATTCCTCCAGTTGTCAGGTGGCTAGGATTTGGCGGTGGAGGAGGCCCAGGACTTGCATGTCCTTGACGGAGTGGGAGGGGGAGTTGAAGTGGTCGGCCATGGGGCAGTGGGGTTGGTGGGTGCGTGCATCCCGAAGGTGTTCTCTGAAAAGCTCCATGAGTTGGAGTTCTGTCTCCCCAATGTAGAGGAGACCACATCGAGAACAATGGACACAATAGATGAGGCATTTGGATGTGCAGGAAAATTTCTGCTGGATGTGGAAGGATCCTTTGGGGCCTTTAATGGAGGTGATGGGGGGAAGGTGTGGGCACAGGTTTTGCACTTCTTGCAAGGGAAGGTGCCAGGATGGGAAAGTGGTTTGGTGGGGGGAGCGTGGACCTAACGAAGGAGTTGTGGAGGTCATGCGTCCAAACCCAATCACAGCTGCCTTCACTCAACAACATCCTTTTAAGCATGAAGGGGTTCCATCAATTTAAGGTTAACCTGGTGGTAATTCAAATCTGGCCCTGTCACATTATATTTTCTCCCTGCAAGTGGCCAGTAGATAGGGTGGTGAAGAAGGCGTGTGGCATGCTTGTCTTTATTGGCCAGGGAATTGAGTACAAGAGTCAGGATGTCATGTTGCAGCTTTCTAAGACTTTGTTCAGGCCACACTGAGAATATTGCATGCAATTCTGGTCACCACATCACAGGAAGGATGTGGAGGCTTTGGAAAGGGTGCAGAAGAGGTTTTCCAGGATTCTGCCTGGATTAGAGGGTATGAGCTGTAAGAAGAGGCTAGAGAAACTCTGATTGTTTTCTCTGGAATGATAAAGACTGAAGGGAGACTTGATAGAAGTCTCTAAAATTATGAGAAGCATAAATAGTGTTGACAGTCAGAATCTTTTTTCCCCAGAGTTGAAATGTCTAATACCAAGTGGCATGCATTTAAGGTGAGAGGGGAAAGTTCAAAGGAGATGTGAGGGGCAAGTTTTTACACAGTGAGTGGTAGGAATCTGGAACATGCTGCCAGGGGTGATGGCGGAGACACCTACAATAGGAGCATTTAAGTGACTTTTAGATAAGTACATGTATATGCAAGGAATGGAGGGATACAGACCAAAGGCAGGCAGAAAGCAATTGTTTAATTTGTGTCATGTTTTGCACAACGTCATAGGCTGAAGGGCCTGTTCCAGTGCTGTACTGTTCTACTGTACTGCTGTACTGTACTGTACTGGCCCTTGTTTGAAATCAAGAATAAAAACATTCCTTTTGCCACAGACGGTAAGGAAACAAAAGCGTTGTGTTTGCACATTACGGTTCACACGCAATGGGACACCTGAAAACAGCTCACTCTCAAATATTTCCCAAACTACAGCAAGCAAACACAGACAATTACTGGAGAAACTCAGCGGGTCTGGCAGCAGTTTAACCTGCTGACCACCTCCTGGTAAAAGTGCAGTTGGTAGAATCTTGACAGTGCAGAAACAGACCATTTGACCCAACAAGTCCACACCGATGAGTATCCCAGCCAGACCCATTTCCCTGCCCTATTACTCTACGTTTACCCCTGCCAAATGCACCTAACCCACACAAGCCTGAACACAGTTTGAAGGGAGTCTGGGCAATCAAGTTAAACTGCAGCATCTGGCAACTACAAAACATTCTGAACTCTAATTGCTGCTGGTTTGCAGGAATACATGGTAGCCGTTTGCTCAGAGCCAGTGCCCAGAAGCATCAATGGAGCTGTAACCAGATAATCTATTTCATATGAACAAGAAGGAAGAGTAGGGCCCTTGGCACTTTGAGGCTGCTACCCCATTCTATAAGGCTGTGGCTATTCTGAATATAACCTCACTCGACATTCCTGCACCTCCCCCAGTAATCTTTCATCATCAAGACTCTCTCCCTCTGCCTTAAAAATATTCAAAGATTCTGTATCCATTGCCTTCTGAGGAAGGAAATTCCAAAGACTCACAACCCTCAGAGAGAGGAAAAAAGCTTCCCTCATCTCTATTTAAATGGGCAATGATCCCATTAAACTATAATCCCATTAAACTATGATCCTTCATTCTGGATTCTCCAACAAGATCTTTTCCAAATCCATCCAGTCAAGCCCCCATTGGAGCTTTCAAGTTTCAGTTATGTCACCTCTGACTCGTCTGATCTCCAGAGGATATAGGCCACACCTGTCTAATCATAGAATCCCTACAGGCCTGTCCTATCATAGAATCCCTACAGGCCTGGCCTATCATAGAATCCCTACAGCCCTGTCCCATCATAGAATCCCTACATGCCTGTCATATCATAGAATCCCTACAGGCCTGTCCTATCATAGGATCACTACAGGCCTGTCCCATCATAGAATCCCTACAGGCCTGTCACATCATAGAATCCCTACAGGCCTGTCCCATCATAGAATCCCTACAGGCCTGTCGTATCATAGAATCCCTACAGGCCCGGCCTGTCTAATCTCTCCTCACAGGGCAATAAACTCAACCTGACCGGTATTATCAGTTGAAGGATAAATATTGGCCACACCATAAAGGAGTACACCACTTCGGATAGTGACAAAGAGTCAAACTGGACTTGAAATGGTAACTCTGTTTCTCTCTCCACACATGCTGCCAGACCTGCTGAGTTTCTCCAGCAACTTTATGTTTTTTGTTCCACTTTCCACAACAGCCCAAAGACGCATAGTTGCCCCGAGTCCAAAGATGTTGTGGGTGAGGGTGGATTGGCCATGCCAAACTGCCCATTGTGTCCAAGGATATGCAGGCGAGGTGGGTTATTAATGGGAAATACAGGGAGATAGGGATAGGTTGGGAAGGTGCCTCTGGGTGGGGAAAAACTCGGTAAAAACAATGACTGCAGATGCTGGAAACCAGATTCTGGATCAGTGGTGCTGGAAGAGCACAGCAGTTCAGGCAGCATCTGAGGAACAGTGAAATCAACGTTTCAGGCAAAAGCCCTTCATCAGGAATAAAGGCAGAGAGCCTGAAGGGTGGAGAGATAAGCTAGAGGAGGGTGGGGATGGGGAGAAAGTAGCAGAGAGTACAATAGGTGAGTGGGGGAGGGGTTGAAGGTGATAGGTCAGGGAGGAGGGTAGAGTGGATAGGTGGAAAAGAAGATAGGCAGGTAGGACAAGTCATGGGGACAGTGTTGAGCTGGAAGTTTGGAACTAGGGTGAGGTGGGGGAAGGGGAAATGATTCTGGATTAGTGGTGCTGGAAGAGCACAGCAGTTCAGGCAGCATCCAACAAGCAGCGAAATCGCGTTTCGGGCAAAAGCCCTTCATCAGGAATAAAGGCAGTGAGCTGGGAGCATGGAGAGCTAAACTAGAGGGGGGTGGGGTGGGGAGAGAGTAGCATAGAGTACAATGGGTGAGTGGGGGAGGAAAGGAAGGTGATAGGTCAGGAAGGGGAGGGTGGAGTGGAAAAGAAGATAGGCAGGTTGGACCAGTCCGGACAAGTCATGGGGAGAGTGCTGAGCTGGAAGTTTGAAACTAGGATGAGGTGGGGGAAGGGGAAATGAGGAAGCTGTTGAAGTCCACATTGATGCCCTGGGGTTGAAGTGTTCCAAGGCGGAAGATGAGGCGTTCTTCCTCCAGGCGTCTGGTGGTGAGGGAGCGGCGGTGAAGGAGGCCCAGGACCTCCATGTCCTCGGCAGAGTGGGAGGGGGATTGAAATGTTGGGCCACGGGGCGGTGTGGTTGATTGGTGCGGGTGTCTCGGAGATGTTCCCTAAAGCGCTTTGTTAGGAGGCGCCCAGTCTCCACAATGTAGAGGAGACCGCATCGGGAGCAACGGATACAATAAATGATATTAGTGGATGTGCAGGTAAAACTTTGATGGATTTGGAAGACTCCTTTAGGGCCTTGGATAGAGGTGAGGGAGGAGGTATGGGTGCAGGTTTTGCAGTTCCTGCGGTGGCAGGGGAAAGTGCCAGGATGGGAGGGTGGGTCGTAGGGGGGCATGGACCTGACCAGGTAGTCACGGAGGGAACGGTCTTTGCGGAAGAGGGAAAGGGGTGGGGAGGGAAATATATCCCTGGTGGTGGGGTCTTTTTGGAGGTGGCGGAAATGTCGGCGGATGATTTGGTTTATGCGAAGGTTGGTAGGGTGGAACGTGAGCACCAGGGGCGTTCTGTCCTTGTTATGGTTGGAGGGGTGGGTCTGAGGGCGGAGGTGCGGGATGTGGACGAGATGCGTTGGAGGGCATCTTTAACCATGTGGGAAGGGAAATTGCGGTCTCTAAAGAAGGAGGCCATCTGGTGTGTTCTATGGTGGAACTGGTCCTCCTGGGAGCAGATACGGCGGAGGCAGAGGAATTGGGAATATGGGATGGCATTTTTGCAAGAGGTAGGGTGGGAAGAGGCGTACTCCAGGTAGCTGTGGGGTTGAAGTCCACATTGATAACCTGGGGTTGAAGTGTTCCGAGGTGGAAGATGAGGCGTTCTTCCTCCAGGCGTCTAGTGGTGAGGGAGCGGCGGTGAAGGAGGCCCAGGACCTCCATATCCTCGGCAGAGTGGGAGGGGGAGTTGAAATGTTGAGCCACAGGTTGGTGTGGTTGATTGGTGTGGGTGTCCTGGAGATGTTCCCTAAAGCGCCCTGCTAGGAGGCGTTCAATCTCCCCAGTGTAGAGGAGACCGCATCGGGAACAACGGGTACAATAAGTGATATTAGTGAATGTGCAGGTAAAACTTTGATGGATGTGGAAGGCTCCTTTAGGCCCTTGGATGGAGGTGAGGGAGGAGGTGTGGGTGCAGGTTTTGCAGTTCCTGCGGTGGCAGGGGAAGGTGCCAGGATGGGAGGGTGGGTTGTAGGGGGGCATGGACCTGACCAGGTAGTCACGGAGGGAACGGTCTTTGCGGAAGGCGGAAAGGGGCGGGGAGGGAAATATATCCCTGGTGGTTGGGTCTTTTTGGAGGTGGCGGAAATGTCGGCAGATGATTTGGTTTATGCGAAGGGTGGAAGGTGAGCACCAGGGGCGTTCTGTCCTTGTTACGGTTGGAGGGGTGGGTCTGAGGGCGGAGGTGCGGGATGTGGACGAGATGTGTTGGAGGGCACCTTTAACCACGTGGGAAGGGAAATTGTGGTCTCTAAAGAAGGAGGCCAACTGGTGTGTTCTGTGGTGGAACTGGTCCTCCTGGAAGCAGATGCAGCAGAGGAGGAGGAATTGGGAATACGGGATGGCATTTTTGCAAGAGGTAGGGTGGGAAGGGGTGTAATCCAGGTAGCTGTGGGAGTCGGTGGGTTGTAAAATATGTCAGTGTCAAGTGGGTCATCATTAATGGAGATGGAGAGGTCCAGGGAAGGGAAGGAGGTGTCAGAGATGGTCCAGGTAAATTTAAGGTCAGGGTGGAATCCGTTGGTGAAGTTGATGAATTGCTCAACCTCTTCGCGGGAGCAGGAGGTGGCACCAATGCAGTCATCAATGTAGCGGAGGAAGAGGTGGGGAGTGGTGCCGGTGTAATTACGGAAGATCGACTGTTCTATGTAGCCAACAAAGAGACAGGCATCGCTGGGACCCATACATGTGCCCATGGCTACCCCTTTGGTCTGGAGGAGGTGGGAGGATTCGAAGGAGAAATTGTTAAGGGTGAGGACCAGTTCGGCCAAACGAATGAGAGTGTCAGTGGAAGGGTACTGTTGGGGACATTGAGAGAGGAAAAAACAGAGGGCTTGGAGGCCCTGACCTTAAATTTACTGCAGTTAGGCGATAGTGTGGGAAAAGGGGAAAAAAAGGCAGGAGATTAGTAGAGAGAAAAAAAAACCCAAGGCATGACAATGGTCCAGACACTCGGGCATCGATGTTCAACCTTTATGTATTCATCCCCACTGCTTGGAATCTAATTTATTGGTGCTGTTTAAAATGACATTTATTAACTCTGTCAACTTTATTGGTAAGGATTAATAGAATATACATCCGTTTGCAAAACTCAGTTGGCACATAGAGCATAGAACATAGAACAATACAGCACAGAACAGGCCCTTCGGCCGAACATTTGTCCTAGCTTAAGCACCTATCCATGTACCTATCCAATTGCCGCTTAAAGGTCACCAATGATTCTGACTCTGCCACTCCCACAGGCAGCGCATTCCATGCCCCCACCACTCTCTGGGTAAAGAACCTACCCCTGACATTCCCCCTATACCTTCTACCCTTCACCTTAAATTTATGTCCCCTTGTAACACTCTGTTGTACCTGGGGAAAAAGTCTCTGACTGTCTACTTTATCTATTCCCCTGATCATCTTATCTGATCTCTATCAAATCACCCCTCATCCTTCGCCGTTCCAATGAGAAAAGGCCTAGCACTCAACCTTTCCTCGTACGACCTATTCTCCATTCCAGGCAACATCCTGGTAAATCTCCTCTGCACCCTCTCCAAAGCTTCCACATCTTTCCTAAAATGAGGCGACCAGAACTGCACACAGTACTCCAAATGTGGCCTTACCAAGGTCCTATACAGCTGCAACATCACCTCACGACTCTTGAATTCAATCCCTCGGCTAATGAATGCTAATAGACCATAGGCCTTCTTACAAGCTCTCTCCACCTGACTGGCAACTTTCAAAGATCTATGAACATAGACCCCAAGATCCCTCTGCTCCTCCACCTTACTAAAAACCCTACCATTAACCCTGAATTCCGCATTCTTATTTGTCCTTCCAAAATGGACAACCTCACACTTGACAGGATTGAACTCCATCTGCCACTCCTCAGCCCAGCTCTGCATCATTTCTAAGTCCCTTTGCAACCGACAACAGCCCTCCTCACTATCCATGACTCCACCAATCTTCGTATTGTCTGCAAATTTACTGACCCACCCTTCGACTCCCTCTTCCAAGTCATTAATAAAAATTACAAACAGCAGAGGACCCAGAACTGATTCCTGCGGAACTCCACTCGTAACTGGGCTCCAGGCTGAATATTTACCATCTATCACCACTCTCTGACTTCGACCGGTTAGCCAGTTTTCTATCCAACTGGCCAAACTTCTCACTATCCCATGCCTCCTGACTTTCCGCATAAGCCTACCATGGGGAACCTTATCAAATGCCTTACTAAAATCCATGTACACTACGTCCACTGCTCTACCCTCATCCACATGCTTGGTCACCTCCTCAAAGAATTCAATAAGACTTGTAAGGCAAGACCTACCCTTCACAAATCTGTGCTGGCTGTCCCTAACCAAGCAGTGTCTTTCCAGATACTCATAAATCCTATTCTTCAGTACCCTTTCCATTACTTTGCCTACCACCAAAGTAAGACCATCTGGCCTGTAATTCCCGGGGTTATCCCTATTCCCTTTTTTGAACAGGAGCACAACATTCGCCACTCTCCAGTCCCCTGGCACCACCCTTATTGATAGTGAAGATGAAAGGATCATTGCCAGCGGCTCTGCAATTTCCTCTCTTGCTTCCCACATAATCCTAGGATATATCCCGTCAGGCCCGGGGGACTTGTCTACACTCAAGTTTTTCAATATGCCCAATACATCTTCCTTCCTAACAAGTATCTCCTCCAGCTTACCAGTCCGTTTCATATCTCTTCTTCAACATTACGGTCCCTCTCATTTGCAAATACTGAAGAAAAGTACTCGTTCAACACCTCTCCTATCTCTTCTGACTCAATGCAAAGTCTCCCACTACTGTCATTGATCAGACCTACCCTCGTTCTCATTCTCATGTTTCTCACATAAACATAAAAGGCCTTGGGGTTATCCTTGATCCTACCCGCCAAAGATTTTTCATGCCTTCTCTTAGCTCTCCTAATCCCTTTCTTCAGCTCCCTCCTGGCTATCCTGTATTCCTCCAACGCTCTGTCTGAACCTTGTTTCCTCAACCTTATGTGAGCTTCCTTCTTCCTACTTACAAGACATTCAATCTCCCTCGTCAACCAAGGTTCCCTCACACGACCATCTCTTTCCTGCCTGGCACATACATACATATCAAGGACACGTCGTATGTGTTCCTTGAGAAAGTTCCACATTTCAATGACATCCTTCCCTGACAGCCTATGCTCCCAATTTATGCTCCTCAGATCCTGTCTTGCAGCATCGTATTTACCCTTTCCTCAAATGTAAAACCTCCCCTGTTCCACGCACCTATCTCTCTCCATAACCAAGGTGAGAGTCACAGAATTGTGGTCACCATCACCAAAATGCTCACCCACTAACAAGCCCATCACTTGTCCTGGTGCGTTACCAAGTACCAAATCCAATATGGCCTCCCCTCTGGTCAGACAATCTACATACTGAGTTAGAAAAGCTTCCTGGACACACTGCACAAACACCGCCCCGTCCAATCTACTTGATCTAAAGAGCTTCCAATCAATATTTGGGAAGTTGAAATCGCCCATGACTACTACCCTGTGGCTTCTGCACCTTTCCAAAATCTGTTTCCCAATCTGTTTCTCCACATCTCTGCTGCTATGGGGGGGCCTATAGTAAACACCCAACAAGGTGACTGCTCCTTTCCTATTTCTGACTTCAGCCCATACTACCTTTAAAGGCAGATCCCCCTCGAACTGCCTTTCTGCAGCCGTTATACCATTTCTAATTAGCAACGCCATTCCCCCTCCTTTTTTACTACCCCCTCTAATCTTACTGAAACATCTGTAACCAGGAACCTCGCCAACAACGATTCCTGTCCCTCTTCTATCCACATTCTAGTCACATTCCAAAGTTGGCCTGTTGCTGCCATCTTTTCCCAGAGGCCTGTGATGAATTAAGTTAAACATCACACAACACCAGGTTAAAGTCAATAGATAATAGACAATAGATGCATAGTAGGCCATTCTGCCCTTCGAGCCAGCACCATCATTCATTATGATCATGGCTGATCATCCTCAATCAGTATCCTGTTGCTGCTGTATTCCCATAACCCTTGATTCCACTATCCTTAAGAGCTCTATCCAACTCTTTCTTGAAAGTATCCAGAGACTTGGCCTCCACAGCCTTCTGGGGCAGAGCATTCCATACACCCACCACTCTCTGGGTGAAGAAGTTTCTCCTCAACTCTGTTCTAAATGGCCTACCCCTTATTTTTAAGCTGTGTCCTCTGGTTTGGGACTCACCCATCAGCAGAAACATGCTTCCTGCCTCCAGAGTGTCCAATCCTTTAATAATCTTATACGTCTCAATCAGATCCCCTCTCAGTCTTCTAAACTCAAGCGTATACAAGCCCTGTCACTCCAATCTTTCAACGTAAGATAGTCCCGCCATTCCGGGAATTGTCCTCATGAACCTACGCTGCCCTCCCTCAATAGCCAGAATGTCTTTCCTCAAATGTGGAGACCAAAGCTGCGCACAATATTCCAGGTGCGGTCTCACCAGGGCCCTGTACAGCTGCAAAAGATTACAGTGTCATGCAACTGAAACAATATATTGAACAAACCTAGATTGCTGTTGAATCTTTCTGTCACCTTCTGCTATAAATTCGGTGTGCTATGATCCTGCGCCACAGCCACCTGGTGAAGGAGCAGCGCTCCAAAATCTAGTGCTTCCAGATAAACCTGTTGGACTATGTCCTGATGTTGTGTGATTTTTAGCTTTGTCCACCCCGGTCCAACACCAGTTCCTCCGCATCATGTTTTACATTAGCCAATGGAATCAGTCCTGGAACTTCGGATTGGGGATGGGGTGTGTGGTGTAAAAGCAGACAGTTGTTCCAGTGTTGTTTCATTTTCCCACTGTCCCAGGGAGTGTGGCCTTTTTAAAAATTAAATCACAGTTCTGTTTGTGACCCAGGCCTAACTGTTCACAGAAGAAGCACAGAATTTCCTTGCAAGGCAATTCCTATATCTTATGGTCTTTTGGCAAAGAAACTGTCACTTGCTTCAGTGAAGTGGTTAGATTGTCCACCATGAAGTGGATAGAAGATGCGAAAAGAGCATGGTTGAGAGGAGGTATTATTGGGATGTCCTAGGTCATGACAGATAGGGCCACATGACTTGGGAGCAGGTGAAGGGTCCATCATTGGACACCATCTAGGTCCAGTTGCATTAATGGCAGGCGACCATAGTGCTGCTTGTTCATTAGAGAGAGAAATGACAGGGTGGTGGTATATCCTGAGGGTCTCCACACCTCAGGCAAGGAGCGAGGTGGGACCTTCATGATTACCTCAGCCTCGGTTTACAGTCATAACTCCACTTTGATGTCTGCATCCCCCTCTGCCCCACCACAAACCCTGACTTGTTTGACTAGCAAAAGCCCTTTCTCAGCTATGCTGTTTATGCAGCGTCTTCCAATTTCACAACCTCTCCCATCTGGAAGGACAAGGACAGCAGATACATGGGACAGCCCCACCAGTCAGCTCCCCTCTTAGACATACACCATCTGACTTTGAGCAGTATCATTGTTCCTTCACTGGGCCAAAATCCTGGAACTCCCTCCCTTAACAGCATTGTGGGTGTCCCTATGCCACATGGGCTGTAGTGATTCAAGAAGGCAGCTCAAGGGGCACCTAGGGACTGTCAGTGACACTCACAGTTCATCAGCAAGAAGAATGAACTAATCTAATGATATGTCGATGCAGAGTTGATGGGAAGAAACGGTCCCATTGGAAGAAGCTGTGAGAATCAAAGGACACTGATTTAAAGAGATTAGCAAAAGAATCAAAGGTGATATGACTGAAAGAAAAAGGATTTTTTTTCTCTATGAGAAGTTTAGGGCCTGGAATGTGCTAACTGAATGTGTGGTGGAGATGCATCCAACTGTGACTTTCTAAACGAGATGGTGTAATTATCTGAAGAGAGGAGAAAATTCAAGCTTATGGAGAAAGCAAAGGAACATAGAAAATAGGCACAGGAGGAGGCCATTCGGCCCTTCAGGCCCGCTCCATCATTCAATATGATCATGACTGAAAACCCGACTCAGTACCTGTGTTCAAATCTTTGATCCCTTTAGCCCCAAGAACTCCCTTCTCAAAAAAAAAGGAGGGTGGGGGGGTATATTTCTCACTGCCTAGTATTGCAGAGCACAGGCATGGGAAGAATGGACCAAATGGCCTCCTTCTATCACTTAACCGTTCCCTGTTCCCGGTGAGAGAGCAACGCACCACAGTGACTGGAGTGGACTGCCATCAGCTTGTAATTTTGCTGCTATGAACTTTGACACACTTCCTCCAAATGACCCAACGTACCCGTGCAATGTTAAAAGTCAATCCATGACTTTGCTTGGTTCTTTTAATCTCTCCTATCAGAAATGTTACACTTGAATCTGTCTCTATGCCTCAGGAGAGAACTCCATGAGACCTTGGTAAGTTGATGTCCTACCTTGGTGTATAAACCGTACTAACACCGCCATTTCTACTCTGGCAGGTCCGTAAAGAATACAGCAAGTGTTTCCGTCATTCACAGTGCTGCAGCGGGTTAACTGGTGACAGCTCCCATAGCTCCGCCAAGGCCTCGACGAGTAGGACCAGCGCTCGGTACTCCTCTGGCAGCCAGGTACCTCGAGGCACAATTACGGTGCGGAGGAGGAATTCTCCTCTCGGCAGAGGAGGATCGGGGGAAATTTAACAGAGGTGTACAAAATCACGAGGATTGGTTCCTTCCCCCTTTCATGGGAATGTGGGCTTCACCAGCCTTTGGCACTTGTCCATTTCTGGACAAGCCATTTCAGAAGGGAATTAAGAGTCGCATTGCTGAGTTTCCATGTGTAGGCCAGGCCAGTTAAAGATGGCAGATTTCCAAATCCTTAGAATTAGGTTTGTTGTCATGTGTGCTCAAGTACATGGGAAGGGAGGCTGATAGCCTAGTGGCATTATTACCAGGCTATTAACCCAGAGACTCCTAGGATGTGGGTTAGAATCCCACCACAGCAGATGGTAGTGTTTGAATTCAATAAAAATTTGGAATTCGGAGTCTACTGATCACCATGAATCCATTGCTGCTTATTGGGAAAAACCCATCTGGTTCATTCATGTCCTTGAGGGAAGGAAATGGCCATCCTTACCTGGCCTGGCCTACATGTGACTCCAGACCCACAACAATGTGGTTGAAACTTAACTACCCTCTGGTCAATTAGGGATGGGCAATGAATGCTGCCTAGCCAGTAGTGCCCTCATTTTCTAAATGAATAATAAAAATAAAGTACAGGAGTACAGTGAGAAGTTTACAATGTCGGCCAATGTGGTGTCACCTCAGGGACAAAGTCCTCAGGTACAAATCCTGGATACAAAATAGAGCTATAAAGAAAAGTAAGCTACATTACCTTATAATTATTTATAGTGTAAGTTAGAAGTTAGGGGCGGCATGGTGGCTCACAGCACCAGGGACCCAGGTTCGATTCCTGTCTCAGGCGACTGTTTGGAGTTTGCACATTCTCCCAGTGTCTGTGTGTTTCCTCCGGGTGTTCCGGTTTCCTCCCACAGTCCAAAGATGTGCAGGTCAGGTGAGTTGGCCATGCTAAATTGCCCGTCGTGTTAGGCGCATTAGTCAGATGGAAATGGTTCTGGGTGGGTTCCTCTTCGGAGGGTCAGTGTGGACTGGTTGGGCCAAAAGACCTGTTTCGCACTGGAGGGAATCTAGTCTAATCTAAAAAGTTTTAAAAAGTTAAAAAGAGAAATGTTACTGTTTATCTACAAAGAGCACTGGAGTAGATCAGTGCAGGGAGCTTCCACATGTGGTGTGACCAATCTCACAAACCACTGAGCATCTGGGCCAGTCCCCAGACCAACAACCACCGCTGCTCCACTCTGGGCACACTGGCTCGCTGAACCAAATGGTCCTGATGGCCATTGCTTTATGGTTACCACCCAAGGTTGCTGGACTGAAATCTGATTTCCTCGTTTGCCTTGGTGGGATTCCAACCCAAGTCACTGTATTCCCAGTCCAATGATAGTGACTCTGTAGCACCACTTTCCATCGGGTAGTACCCTCCGAATAGTGAGAGAGCCCGTGACTGGAGGGTGCAGGTTTATGAGGAACTATCAGGGTGAGGGAAACCAAATAGGAATTCCCTGCCTGAAAGTGTGGGGTGGCTGTTTCAAGAGTAACGTTTGACCCAGTTGCCCGGGGTGATTAAGGCATGGGCAGCAAATGTTAGGAGGGCTCAAACTACGTGAATAAGCAAACAGATCATAATGTGGATATACCCTCAAAAGGGTAAACTTTTGCAGGGCTGGGGTGGTGGGGGGGTGGTCAGGTCTAGTAGCAGAGGAATCATGAAACATGTTGGTTCGTACTTCCAGAGGGCTGACAGAGACACAATAGGCCGAAAGGCCTTCTGTCACCTGCAGTTCCATTTGGCGGGAGGCACTGCACCAATTAAATAACCTCCTCTTGATTTTGTCACACCTACATCAGCAGAAATACTGGGACAAGATAGTTATGATGTAAATGCATGCTGGAACAAATTCAAGGGGCTGAATAGCCTTCACTTAAGCCCTCATCATATTACACTTGGTTGCGAATACAAAAGCTTGATGATCCTTCAGTGTCCCCACCCTTGATGTCCCATTGCATGTGTAACTGTTGATTGACTTGCCTGACTCTGCTAAAGTTTCCATGCAGCTTGTTTTGTGAATAGCTTATTCTGAAATACCTTGCTGATTTTGTAAGGTAACACATTCCCAGGGTTCATTCAGAAGAGGATTGATCTGATGCGCTGTTGTTTTCTGATGGATTTCAGTGAGTTCCTCCACCTACACACCACCACCAACGCTCCTTACTGCCCCCCCCATGGCTCAACAGTCTGTTACAGATGGAAGCTGAGTCAGAGCTGAGGGGGTCCTGGGTTCAATCACTGCCAACACTCGTTTCCATGTCGACCCTGACTTAAGGTGGCTTCTGTCAGTCTTGATGAGGCAGAGAACCAGCCACATACACTCTCTCAGTCTCTCTCTCTCTCTCTCTCTCTCTCTTTCTCTCTCAATCTCTCTCAGTCTCTCTCTCTCTCTCTCACTCTCTCTCTGATGCGGGCTGGGCTGCATGGTGTGGGGAGACTGAAGATAGGGCAGATTTGTGTCCCTCGTCATGCCTCTTATGGTCGATCAGCCCCAATAGCTGCATATTTGTCCTTTTTCGCGAGGAGTGTGGCAGGGGTGGGAGTGGCAACTTGTCCAAGGAAATGGAAGGCAGGCAAATGTTGGTGGACTGCAACTCCAGCTGAAGGTGATCAGCTATCCTTTGGGGTTGGAAATTGGGCAGAAGAGATTTGGGGATAAATGGAAGATATAACAATAAGGAATGATGCAAGTGTGTTGAGTGAAGCGTCTATCAAAAAAAGTATTCTGCCTTCTTTACTGACTTCCTGATTTTACAACACGAAAGTAGACCCCGTCCTATTGAGATTTCCCTGGAAATGTCCCTGTCTGGTGTTTTGGGGTTTACTGGATTCTGAACCTGTGAGGATTGGTTTTGGCATGTAGAGCTAGTCGAGGAGTGATCAACATTGGAGCGCCTGACTGCTGGCTTTGTGGAGGCTGGTTGTCCAGCAGAGGAGAGCTGTGAGTTTCACCATTTATATTCTCAAACCCTCCGTCCCCCTCTACCCCTCTCCCCGAACCCCCGATGTCGGTTTGACCACCCGTTGGTTCTGAGAAGTACTTGCTGAAATGGCATTCAGAGACGGATGGCTAGATTAATCCCAGAGATGAAAGGTTTGTCTTTGGAGAAGAGAATGAGAAGGTTAGGTCTTTAATCACCAGAGTTTAGAAGAATTAGAGGAGATCCAGTGGGGGTCTATAAGATGCGAAAGGGGATTGACAATGTAGAGATGGAGCAGATGTTCCCTCATGTGGGGCAATCTGGAATGAAAGGGCAATAGATTTAGGAGAAAGGGCAGCTTATTTAAAACAAGAATGTGAGGAAACGCCATCTCTGAAAGGGTCCTGTGAATCTGTGGAATTCACTCCCCCAGACTGTGGAGGAAACTGAGACATTGAGTCAACTTGAGGAGGAGATAGAGAGATCTTTTAAGTAGAAATGGGTCAGAGGGTCTTGGGAACAGGCAGAAAAGTGGAGTTGAGGCCAAGGTGAGATCAGAGTTGAGAGAGGTGCTGGAAAAGCACAACAGGTCAAGCAGCATCCGAGGAGCAGGAGAGTCAATGTTTTGGGCATAAGCCGTTCATCAGAAATTCCCATCATCAGGAACTTCCTGAATTCTTTGGAATTCCTGATGAAGAGCTTATGCCCGAGATGTTGACTCTTCTGCACCTCGGATGCTGCCTGACTTGCTGTGCTTTTCCAGCATCTGATCTCCAGCATCTACAGCCCTCTCTTTCTCCACGGTGAGATCAACCAATATTGTATTGGATCGTGGAACAGGCTCAAAGGGGCTGAATGGCCTCATGTTCATATGGAATTCGGAACCCAGATTGGGACAGGATATAAGGAAGCAGGCTGAAGGCTCAGTTTGATGCTGGGATGCTGAACAGAATGCCATTTTCGAAGACTATGTCCTGTGACCAGCTCTGAATCAAAAGAAAAGCCAAAATTGACATGGCGACAGCCGATCTGGTAACATTTAATCTCTTTCTGAGTTCTGTTTTGTTAGAACCCTGGAAATGCTGTAATGCAGTTAGTGTCACCCTCTAGCCTGTGAGATGGAGGGATTTGGGTTCAAGTATTTCCCAAGGCCCATGGAGAAACCTCTAGGCTGTCGCTCCAGTGGGGGAGTCAGCCTGAATGCTGTAATCTTGATGTGACTTGAACAGACAGGTCCTAGCTGCCCTCAATGGTATTGAATGTGTGGAATTATTTTGAAACAGAAACACAAGTTGCTGGAAAAGCTCAGCAAGTCTGGCAGTCTCTGTGCAGAGAAATCACAGTTACCATTTTGGGACCGGTGGCCCATCCTCAGAACTGATGGTAGCTAAGAAAGTGTTGGTTTATATGCAGACATTAGGGTGGTGGTGGGCGGGTGGTGGATGGGGGGAGAGTGGAAGGAGTAAACGATAGGTGGGCATAAAGCCCAAAGAGAGAGAAGAACAGTGGACAGACAAAGGAGTGGATAACGATCTGGTTGGGAAGGTGGATGGCTGTTGGTGGGAACTGTTGGTGGCGAATAATAGGTAGTGTGTAATGGCAGGCTCTGTGATAACAAGGCCTGGTGTGTATGGTGGGGTGCGGGGACATGGGAGAGTTCAGGCCCTAACATTTCTGAACTCGATATTGAGTCCAGAGGGATGCAGGGTCCCCAAGTGGAAAATTAGGTGTTTTGAAGGTCAGTTGAAGAGGAAGTAGGAAACAATTTTTCTAATTTTAAGGGTCCTGCCTGAAATTTATCCCTCAACCAACATCACTGAAACAAATGATCTCCGCAGTACGGTGGCTCAGTGGTTAGCACTGCTGCCTCATGGCGCTAGGTACCCGGGTTAGATTTCAGCCTCAGGCGACTGTCTGTGTGGGGTTTGCATATTCTCCCCCGTGTCTGTGTGGGTTTCCTCCGGGTGCTCCGGTTTCCTCCCACAGTCCAAAGATGTGCAGGTTAGGTGTACTGGCCATGCTAAATTGCCCGTAGTGTTCAGGGATGTATAGGTTAGGTGCATTTGTCAGGAGCAAATAGAGGGTAATAGAGTAGGGGAATGGATCTGGGTGGGTTACTCTTCAGAGGGCTGGTGTAGACCTGTTGGGCCGAACGGCCTGTTTCCACACTGCAGGGATTCTCTGACTTTGTGATCAGTGCAGCTGGCTTCTACAGATACTGGCAGCTACAACAGTTCAGTGACTACACTTTAGAATTCTTCTGCATCAGTTCAGAATGCCCCGGGTGTGTGTGTGTGTGTGTGTGTGTGTGTGTGTGTGTGTGTGTGTGTGTGTGTGTGTGTGTGTGTGTGTGTGTGTAAGTACTGCGGGGCCTGTAGATGTGAAGTAAAAGCAGAAAGTGCTGGAGACAGTTCAGCGTCTGTGGAGAGAGAAACAGAGTTCACTTTGGGAGTTCATCAGAACCGAAGGGGGCTGGAAAAGTATGGGTTTGTACTGGAGATGGGAGGTAGAGCAAGTGGAACAGATGGGAAATGTCCCAGAGCAAGAGGCAAATTCAGGCAGTAGAGAACTGATAAAGAAAGGAGTAGTTTTAATGGTAGATACAGAGCTGAAAATGTGTTGCTGGAAAAGCGCAGCAGGTCAGGCAGCATCGGAGGAGTAGGAGAATCGACGTTTCGGGCATGAGCCCTTCTTCAGGAATCCTGAAGAAGGGCTCATGCCCGAAACGTCGATTCTCCTGCTCCTCGGATGCTGCCTGACCCGCTGTGCTTTTCCAGCAACACACTCTTCGACTCTGATCTCCAGCATCTGCAGCCCTCACTTTCTCCTCCTTAATGGTAGATACAACCAACACCTCCCATTAGCACTCCCTTTGTCCCTTGCTATGGAATATCTGTCCTGTTTGTTCCCCATGCTTCTCCACTCTCCTTATTTACAGCATAAAAACCATAGTTTTATCGACCCCTTTCAGTTCCAAAGAACAGTCATGCCAGACTCAAAATGTTAACTTCTGTCCGTCTCTACAGATGCTGTCAGACCCACTGAGATTCTCCAGCGCTTTCTGTGTTCCCATCCTCGGACATCATTTTGTAACCTTCATGCAGAATCAATCATTTATTTTACTTGTTAAAAGGGAATTGCATTTCATGCCTGCTGCCTCTGTAACTTAACACTTATTATTCATTCATTTATTCAGAAATGAGTTGCCTAACCACAAACAATTCTTAGTGAGGTGGTTCAGTGGGAAGGATTTTTTTAAAATCGTTTGAAGTGGGCATCACTGGCTGTGGAAGTGTTTATTCCCCATCTCTAATTGCCCGGAAGGGCCATAAAGGCCGACATTACTATGGGTCTGGAGTCACATATAGGCCAGACCAGGTAAGGAAGGCAGTTTCCTTCCTGTAAGGGATATTAGAGAACCAGATGGGGTTTTTCTCCCTTGACAATCAACAATGGTTTCATAGTCATTATTAGACATTTAATGCCAGATTTGTTTTTTATTGAACTCGAATTGCACCACCTGCTGTGGTGGGTTTCGAACCCAGGTCCCCAGAGCGTTACTTGAATCTCTGGATTAATAGTGCAGAGATAATATCACTGGTGTTGTGTGCCAGCTCCCTGCCCCAGCCTGGCTAAGCCAAAATCCTAGGTGTGCTATTCCATAGCAACACTGGAGGAGGAGGAGGCTGTTCAGCCCCTCGAACCTGTTCTGCCATTCTGTTAGGTTGGGGTTTATTGTATCTAGTTTAGCTCAGTATCTAAAGCATCTCAGTCCCATGTTTTGAGATTTTCAGTTGATCCCCAGCAATATGTTTTAGGAGGAAGAGTTGCAAATTGGCTCTACCTTGGTGTGGTTAGTTCTTGCCAGGACCATTGACTGTAGTTTTAATGTGATGCTCCTATCTTCTGAACTCCTCCTTGCCAAGGGACAGTTACAAGTCACCCTATTAACTCCTGCAGGATCACCCCTTCTCCTGTCGTTTGAGGGGAAATAATCTAAGCATTGCGAGAAACAAATTCTTTAAGGCATTTGTTCACTGGTGCATTCTCAGTGGTAATCCTGTGCCCATTTTGAGTGCAATTGCCAATGAATTGGGTGCCAATCAATCCACTGAGCTGGTCTCACTCTTCAACTCATAGATTCTCACCGAGGTCAGAGTGGAATGAGATCGAAGGATACAAATGAATCAAGACTATGTCTGAACATATAAATCAGGCATGGGCGTAGATTACTCATACACCCCTCCCCTACCCTGAACCTGCAGTCCTCTTTGATGAGGTCATGATAGATCTGATTACTCCATGTTCCTGCTTACCCCCACCGCCAACCATGAGAACCTTTCATCTCCTTGCTACCCATGCTGCCTTTAAACTATTCAAGCTTTTGAGGAAGAGAGTTCCAAAGATCCATGACCCTCCTTTCCAACGTTGTCAGGAGTCTTTGGAAATGGATTGGTTCCCAGAGATTAAGCACTGAAAGCCTCGTTGCGAACCTTTGTTTTGCTGAGTGATGTCAATGACGGTAGTGGTGAAGACGTGTCTCACATGGAGTACAAATTGTTGTTCCCCCTTTGAAATTTGGCGTTCTTGCATATTTGTACTGAGGAGTCCTAAGATGAAAAACCTTCACACTGTCTCTCTTATCAGCAGTACAATTATTTGTAGATAGAGCCTGTCCTCGTAATTTTCCTTCATACCAAGGGCGGCACGGTGGCACAGTGGTTAGCACTGCTGCCTCACAGCGCCTGAGACCCGGGTTCAATTCCTGACTCAGGCAACAGACTGTGTGGAGTTTGCACGTTCTCCCCGTGTCTGCGTGGGTTTCCTCCGGGTGCTCCGGTTTCCTCCCACAGTCCAAAGATGTGCGGGTCAGGTGAATTGGCCATGCTAAATTGCCCGTAGTGTTAGGTAAGGGGTAAATGTAGGGGTATGGGTGGGTTGCGGGTCGGTGTGGACTTGTTGGGCTGAAGGGCCTGTTTCCACACTGTAAGTAATCTAATCTAATCTAAACCATTCGGGGAGTCTAACCTGTCACCCTCAGAGAAGAGTCAATCCTTCCAAATGTACGTGTGCTCATTTCTCTGGGATGGGACAGCAGACCTTAGCAATGCAAATGCAGAGTCAGTGGAGTTGCTTATAGAACATAGTAAAATACAGCACAGAACAGGCCCTTCGGCCCACGATGTTGTGTGATCGTATGCTTGGATCTTGAGTATTGCTGAGTGTAACAAATGCTTTCTCTGGACTCCAGGCTGACAGAACCTATTAAAGGCAAATTTAGATTTGCTGTAATACCCTTGGTCTACCTAGAATTGCTTTGTGATTATTGAGAATTGCGTTGTTCTTGAGTTGACAAAGGAGCCATTTTTGTTCACAGCAAGTTCTACAACTAGAATCAGAGAGGATCAACCCACTAACTCATCTTTAGGGGATAGGGTTTAGATCAGCATGGTGCTGGAAAAGAACAACAGGTCAGGCAGCATCCAAGGAATTCCTGATGAAGGGCTTTTGCCCGAAACATCGATTTTCCTGTTCCTCGGATGCTGCCTGAGCTGTTGTGCTTTTCCAGCACCACTCTCATCTAAACTCGGGTTTCCAGCATCTGCAGTCCTCACCTTTGCCTCCCATCTTTAGGGGATGCTGATTGAGGGAGAAATGTTGGCCCAGATTTGACAGAATAGTGCCATGGATTCTTTCACAAGCACCTGTGAACCATCAGAAGAGCTGAGACTGGAGCTTATCCCTGGGAATGATCCCGGTAATGAAAGGCTTAACATGTGAGGAATATTTGACGACTCTGGAACGCGACTCAATGGAGTTGAGAAGGATGAAGGGAGATCTGATTGGAACCCAGAGAATACTGATCAGTCTGGACAGAGTTGACATTAGGAAAATGTTTCCACTGGCAAGACAGACGAGGAACCGAGAGTAAAGGAGAACTCTTTAGAATGGAGATGAGGAGAAACTTCTTTCGTCAGAGAGTGGTGAATCTGTGCAGTTCATTGCCACGGAAGGCTGTGGAGGTCAGGTTATTGAGTATATTCAAAATAGAGATAGATAAGCTCCTGATTGCCAAGGGGATCAAAGTTTATGGGGAGAAAGTGGGAAAATGGGGTTGAAAGAACGATCAGCCATGATTGAGAGGCAGAGCAGACTCGATGGGCAGGTGACCTGCCCCTATGTCTCAGTCTTTCTGACAGTGTGGCACTCCCTCAGCAGCTACACTGGGCCTGCCAGGTTTGATTATGTGCTCAAGTCCCCAAATAGGATTTAAACTCATGGCGTTCTGTTTCTGAAAACATAAGTGACACCAAACGAGCAAATCTGTGACAGTAGTGTTCTTTCACCATGAGTGATAGAGCTATAAAGTGGCAGATTTCAAAAGGGATTCCATTCTGTGCTAGCGTCCAGCACACATGTCCTTATCTGGTGCAACACCATTAATGCTGGCTACTTTATCCCTACTTATTGATTTCTCTCAGCAATCTTCAACTTTATTTCACCAAACTGTGACTGAGTAGATGTTAACTGGACCTTCGCTTTGTATCTAATTTGCAGTTCCTCTTCATGAGCATGCATGAGTTTTTTTGTTTTTAATCTGTTGTTTCGTACTTCTGTTCTCTGCTCTTCCATCTTGCCGATTCCAAACTCTACATCACATTGTTTATAGTAGTTTTCATTTCCGGCTCACAATGCTGCCCTGTGCCTTTACCTGGTCCTCCATCTTAATCTCCAACCATGAACAACCTTTCAGTGCCACAGTGACTTGGCTGGTTGGCCTGGAGGCAGATAGGGAATCAGTGGAGTAGCGTTAATGTCGCTGAGCAATCCCAGTCCAACCTCTGCTGACATGAGTTTAAGTCCCCTCAGAGCAGGTGGTGAAATTTAAACTAAATTAATTAAAGCTGGTTTAATGCTGTTTGTCTTAAAAACCCATCTGGCTCACTAATGTGCTTTGGGGAAGGAAATCTGCCATCCTTGCCTGGTCTAGCCTACCTGTGACTCCAGACACGCACCAATGGGGTGAAGCGTAAGGAACAGCTGAAAGCCACTCAGCTCCTTGAGCCTGCTGCACCTTTCAAAAGGGTTGTGGCTGATTTGATGCTCTTCAGATCTGCTTTCTGACCCTCTCCCTGTTAGCCCTGATTTCCCCTATTGATTATGAATCTATTTCAGTCTTAAACGTGCACAGGGACTTGAATCCCGATGTGGTGGAATTTGAATTCAATAAAAGTCTGGAATGAAGAATCTAATGATAGCCGTGATTCAATTGTCAGGAAAAATCCATTTGGTTCTCTAATGTCTCTTAGGGAAGTAAGCTGCCATCTTTATTTGGGATTGGCAATAAATGCTGGCCCAGCCAATGGTGCCCTCATCTCATGAAAATAAAAAAGGAGTTCCAAAGACTCACAACTCTCTGAGAGAAGAAGGTCCTCTGTATTTCAGTCTTAAATTGGCGCCCCTTCATTCTGAGACTATGCCCTTTGCTCCTAGACTCGCCCATGAGGGAAAACATCCTCTCAGTATTGACCCTGTCAAGCCCCTGAGGAATCCTCTATATTTCAATGAGGTCACCTCTCATTCTTCTAAATTCCAGTGAGTAGAGTCCCAACCAGTTTAGTTTTTTACTCATAAGACAGTCCGTTCATACCAGGCAAGAAACCCAAAGAACTGCAGATGCTGGAATCCAGAAACAAAAACAGAAATTGCTGGAGAAACTCAGTAGGTCTGGCAGCATCTGTGGAGAGAAAGCAGAGTTAACATTGCAAGTCCAGTGACTCCATGCCAGGGATCAGCCTACTGAATCTTGCCTGAACTGCCTCCAATGAAATGATTTCTTTACTAAAATAAGGGGACCAAAACTGCGCACAATACTTTAGGTGTGATCTCACCAGCTCCTTGTACGGCTGCAGTTAGACTCCCTACTGTCAACTACCTTCTGAGCAATTGGGGATGGTCTGTCCATGCTGATCCAGCCTGTGATGCCACATCCAATGAGTAAATTAGGGTGGCACAATGGCTCAGTGGTTAGGGCAGCACGGTGGCTCAGTGGTTAGCACTGCTGCCTCACAGCGCCTGAGACCCGGGTTCAATTCCCACCTCAGGCGACTGCCTGTGTGGAGTTTGCACGTTCTTCCCGTGTCTGCGTGGGTTTCCTCCGGGTGCTCCAGTTTCCTCCCACAGTCCAAAGATGTGCAGGTCAGGTGAATTGGCCATGCTAAATTGCCCGTAGTGTAGGTTATTAGTCAGGGGTGAATGGATGTGGGTGCATTACTCTTTAGAGAGTTGGTGTGGACTCTTTGGGCCAAAGGGCCTGCTTCCACACTGTAGGGATTCTAATTCTAATTCAATTCTAAATCAAAAAGGTCTATATGCTGTTGCTGTTGCAGGAAAGGTTCAGATGAAAAGGCTCCATCAGCCCACTTGATGTTATCCCTTTCAAAATGTGCATTATTGTGATTGTTCTTCAGGGACATTAATGGTAACTGGAGGGTGTGCTGACAAACTTTGAAAGGTAGTTGCCAAAATCATGTATCGTCCCTCATCGACCAATGATCTTCACCATTGCAGCCATCTGCATCAGGCAGCATTACAAAGTTTGTCACTAGACTTTCAGTGCTGTTTGCCAGGCACTTCACTGTCAAATATTCTTGACATCCTTTGGAAACAAAATGCGGCTTCTGGTAGGTGGGTTATGCCTTTAACCTAACTCTGTGCCCGATCTCTGTGAGAATCAGGTGGTTGAAAAATGCAACCAGCTCAAGACACCATGGATCTCTGTTTGTGTTCATGGGTTTGTACTGATGTGCATGAGGAGAGCTCAGTGGTGGACTGTTTGCAGCAAGGCCCAGTAGAGGCACAATGGGTTAAGTGCCCTCTCTTCCATGCTGCACCATTCACATCTGTTTTTAGACTGAGAGAGGGAGTGTCCCAATCTCCAGAATCTTCGATTTCGCTCTGACACTGACTCGACCGCAGGAGCAGTAAGGGAGTATCACTGAACCACTTTGGGAACTTGGGCCTGGTGATTTTTGTTTGGGGCATTCACCTTATATTAGAGAGTGAGGTGCTGGAAAAGCACTGCAGGTCACAGCAGATTCTCCTGCTCCTTGGATGCTGCTTGACCTGCTGTGCTTTTCCAGCACCACACTCTCAGCTGTGATCTCCAGCATCTGCAGTCCTCACTTTCTCCACATTCACCTTATGGTTATTTTTGGCCTGCATTTGGGGACATGGTAGGGATCAGCAGACCCAAAGTACAGTGGGTTAACCTCGTCCTGGGGGAACCCTCTTTCTCTCAGAAATATACTTTGTTCATAAAACATATATTTTCGTAGTCACAAATGCAATTCAAATCTGTACTGTAGTATATCAAGGAAACAAAAACACTGGACTTTGACTCTGTCAACAGACTAATGACTATATTTACATGCATTTGAGGCACTAGGAGGGTCCGATAACTGGATAGACCCCCTTTTAACTTCGGCAGGAAGCCCTCAGACAGTGATCTTTCCCCACTGTGCCTTGGCAGCAGCTGCTCCAAACTTCAGTGCGTCCCTCAGCACGTAGTCCTGGACCTTGGAATGCGCCAGACTGCCAACATTCAGTCCTGGTCTGGAAAACCAGATTTCAGGCAGACCAAAGAGCTTTCACCAAGTTGATGTTCCTCCAGATGATATGTCCTTCCAGTCCCATCCCCTATCTCTATCCCCCCACCCCAACCCTCTCTCTCTTTCTCTGTGTCCCCTCTGGCCCGCTGCTTCAGTGATCCTGACTACATTGTGTTTCCTACATGACAACAGCAATTACAGTTCTCAAAGTACTTCACTGGCTATAGAACATATTGGAACATCCTGAGATTATATATAAATGAAATTCTTTTTTTCAGAAAACCTTGTCACTACATACAGGTGATTGGTTTAACCTTTCTACCTCAACTGTTTGAGCTTTCAGTAGAGTGGACAGCTAACTTAGAGATGAATATTGTTCTTATATTGTCCATGTCATATTAGATTAGATTACTTACAGTGTGGAAACTGTGAATGAATATCATGCACCCATCATTGACTCATGGTTGGGGCAATTTGTTGCTTTACTTCTGTCCCGGCCAATCCAGCTGTGACACATGGCACAGAAAGAGACACTACCATAAGACTAGACCCCCTTCTCTCTCTCTCACCAAGCAAGCCATGCGTTTTTTTCAACAGATGCACCTCATGGTGGCTTCCAAACTCGGTGTTCACCTGCTTGTCTCACTGATAATAGCACTTTGTGTGAATGGCATCTTTTGTGAAGAAACATATCCCAATTTCTTTCACAGAGAAACACTCTCTGTAAATAAATGGGCTCCCATTTAAGATGGAGATGGGGAGGAGTCTCTCTTGTATCGGTTCATGCTTGCGATTTCCTTCCCCAGGCAACACTGGAGGTTGGGTCACTGAGTGAGACAGACTTTTGATGAATTAAGGAGTCCAGGGGAAGGTTGGAAAGGGAACTCAAGGCCAGATCAGTCATGTGACCTTATTGAATGGTGGAACAAGCTCCTATCAATCCCTTTTAAGTTTCATTTGTTAAAATAGACTTTTCTCACCAAAAATCTCTGAAACCATTTTACGAAACAGTGGAAATAGGAGCTGGAGTAGGCCATTCGGCCCTTCAAGCCTGCGCCACTATTCAATGTGATCATGGCTGATCATCCAACTCAGTCCCCTGTTCCCTGTTATTATCCGTACCAATGGATCCCTTTACCCCTCAGAACTTTTTCCATCCTCTTCTCCATTCAATATTTGACCTCAACCACTTCCTGCTGAATGAACTCAACAGGCTCACCACTCTCTGGGTGAAGAAATTTCTCCTCATCTCAGTCCTAAATGGACCACCCCATATCATTAGACTGTGACCCCTGGTTCTGGACTCCCCAGTCTTCGAGAACACCCTTCCCCATGTTTATCTTGTCTATTCCTGTTAGAATTTTACAGGTTTCTGTGAGATCCCCCACCTCCCCCTACAGATTCTTCTAAACTCCAATGAACATTATCCTAACCAATCCAGCCTCTATTTGTACATCAATGCTTCCTTTCCAGAAATCAGTCTGGTAAGCCTTCATTGCACATCCTCCATCGCCAGTACATCCTTCCCCAGGTAAGGAGACCAAAACCGCGCACAGTACTCCAGGTGTGGTCTTACTGAGAACCTGTATAATTGCAGCGAGACATCCCTGCTCCAGTATTGGAAACCTCTCGCTATGAAGACCAATGGACAAACAATTTGCCTTCATCACTGCCTGCTGCAGTGACTGGTTTACAAGGACACTCAGGTGTCGTTGCACATCTCCCTTTCCCAATCTATCACCATTCAGATCATAACCTGTCTTCCTGTTTTTTTTTGCTACAAAGTGGTTAACCTCACCCTTAACCACAGTATACCTCATCTAGTGTGCATTTGACCACACGCCCACATTGTCCAAATTACACACTAAAGCATGAAAACTGAAAGAACTGCTGGAAATCAGAAACAAAAGCACTTCCACAGATGCTGCCAGACCTGCTGAGCTTCTCCAGCGCAATTTCTATTATTGTTTCACACGACAGCATCTCTGCATCCTCCATAAAGTCTTGCAGAGGACAATACTGTTCTCCCTTTGTAGAGATTGTATAGTCGATTGAAACGGAAGGTTACTGCCATCTTTCAAGTTCATTAATCTTTAGGACCTGTCTCCCACATTTAGAAAAGAAGATTGACCATGCGACAGAAACAAAACCCCGCGGATGCTGAAAACTAAAAACAGAAAGAGCTGGAGAGACTGAGCAGGGAGAGAGTTAGCATTTCGAGTCGGGTATGACTATCTTAGAACAAAAGAAATAGAATTAATAGTTTTGGAGTGGTGACTTTTAATCAGGCATCTGTTTTAGAAATCAACTTTCAAACTGCAGTGTGCTTGAGATTTTGGCTTGTGGGTTTCTGTTAGTATTAGACAGAAGAAAGCAGAACCCTGGGCTCTTGAGAACATTACAATTGGTGAAAGATACTTAACTGATAAATTGCTGAAAATGTGTTGCTGGAAAAGCACAGCAGGTCAGGCAGCATCCAAGGAACAGGAAATTCGACGTTTCGGGCATAAGCTGATGAAGGGCTTATGCCCGAAACGTCGAATTTCCTGTTCCTTGGATGCTGCCTGACCTGCTGCGCTTTTCCAGCAACACATTTTCAGCTCTGATCTCCAGCATCTGCAGACCTCACTTTCTCCTCAAAGATTTTAACTAATAAATTATCAAGCGAAAATTGTGATCTTTGAAAGCAGTTTAGACGAGGTTTGCAGGACAGGTATCTGACCTGGGATCTTCGCCTGAGCACTGTCCACTCAAGTTGATGGAACAACAGTAAGTTCCCCCAAGGGACGTGGACAACATTCCCTCCTTGAAACTGAACTGATGGTCCATGACCTCATTTCCAATCTCAGGCGTTCCTTGTGCAGACGTTTGCTATGTCAGCACAGTGTGTAAGTTTAAAAATAGAATAATTAAGTCAACCATACTTTGGGACGTGCGGGCGATTAGATAAGGTACTCTGACATTGTGCATTAAATTTGTCCTTCTTCACCTGGTGTCAAAAATGAGGCAATTGTTTCTTCATGTTTCACTGCCCAGTGTTCAAACAACATGGCCTCCTTGTCACATGCCCCACAGCCGACGCAGTACTATCCAGAACTCCATCCGAGCAACAGACAAGGTTCAAACTTATCTGTGGTTATTCAACTCCTTGGTGTTTGTGTGATCTGTGTGTGACAGCACTCCCAAATAATTCATTCCACGTGAAGTTCTTTCAGATGTGAATGAGTGATGCACAACCTAAATATTAGTCTATATCCTTCCCCCTTTGAACTGCTCAGCGTAATCCCTTCATGAATTTGGCCTTCCCTACATTTATAATCTTCTCTTCCTTTCCAGGCATCCAACACTGTCCTCATGACCATTTAGAATTTTCCATCTCCCTTCCCTTCTTTCGGATTTTCCTGAAAGCTTCCTTCTTTGGCCAAGTTTATTGTTGCTTGGCCTGTTATCTCATGGTATGGCTGAGTGTCAAATTCATTTTAGATAAAAATGCTATGATAAACTGGCTTAAGGCATATTTCATGTAAAAATACATGAAAAATAAACACAAATAGTTGTTCTTTTAATTGGCAACTGCCCACAAAATGCATCATGGATTTCACACAGTTTACAAAAGGCCCAAGTATACTTACCAAAGAGGAAACGAAAAGACAATTTCTGTCCAACATCAGAAGTCAAGTCCACCCATTGTCACCTGCATCCCAACACTGTCTATTGTATAGAATCCCTACAGCAGTGAAGCAGGCTGTTCATCCCATTGAGCCTTTGACAAACCCTCTAAAGACCTTCCCACCCAATCCCTATAAACCCTGCATTTCCCATGGTTAGCGTGGCCAATCCACCCTGACCTGCACATCTTTGGATTGTGGGAGGAAACTGGAGCACCCGGAGGCAACCCGTGCAGACATGGGGAGAACGTGCAAACTCCACACAGAGAGTCACCCGAGGCTGGAATCGAACCTGGGTCCCTGGCGCTGTGAGGCAGCAGTGCTTACCACTGAGGCCCAATACTGCCCTAATCTTGTTTCTCACAAACTCTGGCAAGGCCTGCCTTGCATGTGCAGCTCCAATGTATTTCCACTGATAGCAAAAGACCCAAACATCTGCCTCTATTGTAAGAAGATGAATCATTTTTATTTGCTGTTCCTGAGTCAGTCACCCCGTGCTTTGGGATGTTTTCAAGGCCAGAGTTGTAGAAATCACAACATGAGTTGTTCTCTGCCGATATTTTTTTTCCAGAGGTTGATTTTCAAATTGAAGGCACCATTTCAGGAAAGAAAACTCAAATTATTTCCTACGTGGAACATAGAACATTACAGCACAGTACAGGCCCTTCGGCCCTCGATGTTGCGCCGCCCTGTGAAACCAATCTGAAACCCATCTAACCTGCACTATTCCATTCTCGTCCATATGCCTATCCAATGATCATTTAAATGCCCATAAAGTTGGTGAATCTACAACTGTTGCAGGCAGTGCAAATACTCTCTGAGTAAAGAAACTACATCTGTCCTATATCTATCACCCCTCAATTTAAAGCTATGCCCCCTTGTGATGTCCCTCACCATCCTAGGAAAAAAGCTCTCCCTGTCCACCCTATCTAACCCTCTGATTATCTTCTATGTCTCAATTAAGTCACCTCTCAACCTTCTTCTCTCTAACGAAAACAGCCTCAAGTCCCTCAGTGTGATTGTTAATCATTGGCAGTGTATCAGTTCTTAAAATAATTTAAAATGCTTGTATTTCCTTCTCTTAAGTATTCAGTCCAAAATGGTTTCATAGCTTAATGGAGTAGCCACCAACCAGGAAAAATTAACATTGTCATATTTTAGCCAAGACTACAGATGATGGCGATTGAAAAAAAACAGGAAGTCCTAGAGAAACTCGGCAAGTCTGGCAGCTTCTTTCAAGAGAGAAACGGAGTCAATGTTTCCAAAATTCTGTGAATGAATTGTTTGAAAAAAGTCCAGTATGACTTGGAGTAGTTAGACCAGACGTAAAACAAAATCAGAAATTGCTGGAAAATCTCAGCAGGTCTGTGGAGAGAAATCAGAGTTAACATTCAGGGTCCAGTGACCTTCTTCAGAACTATCTCCCCAGCCTGTGACCCCATCGTGGCACACAAGGCTATTGTGTCCAAAACTGTCACCAATCTCATTTCATCTGGGGATCTCTCCCCCTCCATCTCCCCCCCATTGTCTCCACACTAGTCCTCCAACCCTATATTGCCTGCATCTACCACCTTCCCCAAAAAACAAGCACTTCTGAAGAAGAATCTCTGAACCCACAATGTTAATTCTGATTTCTCTCTACAGATGCTCCTTGACATGTTGAGTTTTTCCAACTATTTCTGATTTTGCATCTGATTTCCAAGATCTGCAGTTCTTTGTGTTTTTTTTTCGTCTATTAGACTGGAAGTATGAACTATAAAACGCTCTCAGTTCCTCAATCCTACACAGCTCGCTTCTATCTCTTTCCTAACAAAAATGTAGCTCCAAGGGTGACTCACTCTGATTTGTCTCCATTGATGCTGCCAGACCTGCTGTGCTTTTCTGGCAATTTCTGTTTTGATTTTGAAACATTAACTGTTTCAGTCTCTGCAGATATTGCCAGACCAACTGGATTTTGTCATGCGCACTCTGGCTTGTGTTTCGGATTTTAAGCTGAATCACTATATTTTTAAAAGCCCATCACTTATTGCTGAGTGAACATGAGACATGGGTGGATTGGTGCAGGGTTGGAGGACAATGAGCATGGAGGCAGTAGTGGAGGAGATCCCCAGGTGAAATAAGATTAGCGACTGTTTTGGACACAGTAGCCTGGTGTGCCACCATTGGGTCATGATCTGGGGGAGATAGTTCTGAAGAAGCGTCACTGGACCCTGAACAGGCCCCACATAAGAGAACTGAGCAACAGCCAATGTTTTGTTTTCGGACATAAAGCTGGTTGTGCACACGGACAGGGAGGAGGGACATTCCCAATCAGGAATCAGCATTAAAGGCAGAATGCTTTTAGCTTCGGGCCTCCTGAAGAGAGGAGGCTGGCTTCCCACAACAAGACTCACTTGCTGACCACTCGCCAAGCAATGAGTGAAAAGGCATTGTCACGAAGAGAAGTGAGCACTCCCATCCCTCTTTGAAGTCAGCGCTAGTCTGTTTGGTGGGTGTTCATCCAAGAGTATTAGCTCCGTGTGAAGTGGCTCCCTTGCTATCCCAGCAGGCTTTGAGAACAATGGGGTAGCATCCCTCCAAAGTCAGTGCAAAGTCAGTGCAATGCCCTCACGATCCGAGACATGTCAAAGTTCAGTCGTCCATTTTGTAATCGCTCTCATGTAGACTGGCCTTTTTTTTCTCTCTCTCTCGTTTTCCGGCGTGTTTTTTTTTGCTCACCAGCCTATTTGGCCTATTCACAGAGTCGTATTAGAAGGATGTGGAATGACACTGTGCGAAAACAATCAGAATCTTCCTTTATCTCAGGTGAAATCAACAGCACTTCAACACTTAACCAAGGTTAGTTCCTGGGGGAGGGGGGAAAAAGAAACATATTGACAAAAACAAAAAGAAAAAAAAAAGAAATGTCTTTCGGGTGGGGGATGGTGTACGTGCGTGTCCTGGTGTGGCTTTTCTGTGGTGTCACTCTGTAAGAGGCAAACCCACCGATCTAGTGCAGCTGAAAAGAGAGATTCACGTCCGACCTCCGACCTTTTCTTGAACAATTCCAGTAACTCTTTTGCTCTCCCAAGGCCACCGCCTCCCACCCGCCCTTCCCCCCCCCCCCCTTCAATCCAGAGACCTGATACACATGGGCGGCACGGTGGCACAGTGGTGAGCACTGCTGCCTCACAGCGCCTGTAGACCCGGGTTCAATTCCCGACTCAGGCGACTGACTGTGTGGAGTTTGCACGTTCTCCCCGTGTGCTCCGGTTTCCTCCCACGGTCCAAAGATGTGCGGGTCAGGTGAATTGGCCAAGCTAAATTGCCCGTAGTGTTAGGTAAGGGGTAAATGTAGGGGTATGGGTGGGTTGCGCTTCGGCGGGTCGGTGTGGACTTGTTGGGCCGAAGGGCCTGTTTCCACACTGTAAGTCTAATCTAATATGTTGTTTTAGCTAGACTGAATCAAATCTGATCTTTTTTGGCTCTTCAGAGAACTCAGTGAGTTTATCCAGTTACCAGCGGAGCCTCCCCCCACCCCCTGTAGATCAGTAAAATCCGAGGCTCCTGCATTGAATTGGCTGGACGAGATGGGTCGAATGGCTCCCTTCTATGCTGTATCGTATCTGGGGAAATGGCAGTGAGAGCTAGTGAGGGAGGAAGGAGGAGTGAGTGAGTAGATGAATTCCGAGAAGTGACGTCTTTACCCAAAGACTGGTGGGAGTGCGGAGCTGGCCCCTACAGGGGTTGGGGAGGGAGTGTGGGGGATTGAAGCAAGGAGCATGGATGGGAGAGGCTGGGCTACGAAGTAAAGGAGGGAATAGAGAGTAATTATTGATTGAGATGAGGAAAGACAGGAGGACACTCAAGTGGAACAGAAACACTGGTGTAGGGCCAGTGGGCTGAATGGCCTGTTTCAGTACCATATACCCTATATTATCCTACGAGTTCCCAGTTTTTCACACCAGTCTCAGCAGTCAGAGTGGCTCATGCACAGAAAACAGATTATGACTGAAATTCAATTATTTTTAAATTCCTCCATGGGATGAAGGCACTGACTAGATCAGCATTTATTGCTCATGCCTCATTGCCCAGAGGGCAGTTAAGAGACAACCACATTGTTGTGGATTTGGAGTTACGTGTAGGCCAGACTGGGCAAGGATGGCAGATTCCTTCCCTAAAGTTCATTATTGAACCAGATGGGTTTTTCCAACAATGGATTCACGGCCTTCATTAGATTCTTAATTTGAGATTTAACTGAGTTCAACTTATACCATCTGCTGTGGCAGGATTCTAACCTGGGTCCCCAGGACATTACCTGGGCCTTTGGATTCACAGAGTCAAAAATGTGTGGTGTTGGAAACGCACAGCAGGTCAGGCAGCATCCGAGAGTCAATATTTCGGACATAAACCCCTCATCAGGAAAGGCATACGCCCGAAACATCGACTCTCCTGCTCCTCGGATGCTGCCTGAACAGCACCACCCTTTTCGACTCTGACTCTCCAGCATCTGCAGTCCTCACTTTCTCCTATCTCTGGATTAACAGTTTGGCGATAATACCACCAGGTCATTGCCTCCCCATCACTGCAAGGAGGAATATGCATCCCACGGTAAGGAGTGAAAGCACAGAGAGAACACTTCATTCCATGAGCTTTGGAATTAGATCGTGGGTTTTTTGTGCACAGATGATTGAGGGTGGAAAGAGCAGTCAATAAAGCATGCAGTGTGCTCAGCTTTGTTAATAGAGGCACTGAGTACAAGAGCAAGGGGGTGCTGCTGAACGTGTAACAAGACCCTTGTGAGACCTCACCTGAAGGATTGTATATGCTTCTGGGTGACTCATTACAGGAAAGACGCGAATGTATTGGAGAGAGTGCAGAAGCGATTTACCAGAATGATTCCAGCTATGAGGAATTTGCAATAAGACAGTGGTTTAAAGAGGTTGAGACTGCTGTCCCTGGAGAGAATTGGCTGAGAGGAGGTTTGACTCCCAAGATTTTCAAAATCACAAGTGAACTGGACTGGACAGATCAGATAGGGAGGGAGCAACTGTTCCCATTTGTAACAGATAAACAAATGAGAGGTGTAGAATTAGAAGTGATGTGCAGCAGATGCAAGAGTGATATGAGGAAAATGTTTTCACTCAGTGAGTAGTTAGAGTGTGGAGTGTAATGCCTGGAAATGTGGTGGAGGCAGGCTCAACTCAGGCATTTGAGAGGGAATTGGATTTTTTTGGGGGATAGTAATGGTGTGCAGGGATATGGCAGGAGATAACAGAGCGTGTGCAGGCATTTTGGGCTGAATGGTCTCTTTGTGCACTGAGACATTCTGGAGGGTAATGCTTATTCCTCTGGCCTTTTCTCCCCCACCCACCATCACACCACCCCCTCTAGCCCTCCCTTGTCCACACCCACCCATGCACAGACAGTGGGATTGCCTGGCTGTCGTGAAGGCTGTAATGGGAAAACTGTGTCCATGAAACAAAAGGCCCAGGGCTTCCTCCTTAATAGATAACCGGGGAGACCCTCTGGACCATCTCTGCCTTTGGAAAGCAAACAGAATGTTATTGTTGGTCGTGGACAGAATCGAAAAGTACTGAGTTTATAGATTAGATTCCCTACAGTCCACACTGACCCTCCACAGAGCAACCCACCCAGACCCATTCCCCTACATTTACGCCTGCCGAATGCACCTAACACTACAGGCAATTTAGCATGGCCAATTCACCTAACCTGCACATCTTTGGACTGTGGGAGGAAACCCACACAGACACAGGGAGAATGTGCAAACTCCACACAGATAGTTGCCTAAGGCGGGAATTGAACCCGTGTCCCTGGCGCTATAAGGCAGCAGTGCTGACCACTGAGCCACCCATTATGGTTCAGTGTTACTGAGCATTGTAAGACAGCTGTGTACAGTCTTCATCTCCTTATTTATTGAAGAATGTAAGTGCAGTGGAAACGATTCAGAGACTACGAGAGTAGTACCGAGAATGGGTGAGGAAGGGTAGGACAAGCTAGGCTTGTAACTGCTGGAGTTTGGAAGATTAAGAGGTAACTTGGTTGAAACTTATAAGATCTCGAAGGGTCTTGAAGGAGAAGTTGTGGAGTCGATGTTTCTTCTCCCTCTCGAACTGGAGGAATTAATTATAAAATCAAGGAAGTTATATTAAAGTTGTACAACATACGGGTTCAGCTTTAACTGCAGCACTGTGGCCAAAGTAGGAATTTGGTGAAGGCTTTGGAGAGAGGATGCAGAGAGAAGATTTAGAAGAATGTTTCCAGGGATGGGGGATCATCTGGAGAAGCTAGGACTGTTCTCCTTTGAGTAGCAAAAGTTGATGGAGGTGCTTAAAATCCCGAGGGTTCTGGTCAGAATGGACGGAGAGAAACTGCTGACATAGACAAAGAGTCATCGATTGAAGGTGATGAAGGAAAGGAGCACAAGCTGATGTGAGAACATGGTTGTTATGCAGCGAGAGGTTAGGTTATGGATTACACTGACTGCTGGTGTGATGCAGAAGGGATTCAGACAAGCAGCTGAAAGGAAACCTTTTCTGGGCCTCACGAAAGAGCCAGAGGAATGAGGCCATCCAAATAGTTCTTGTGGCGAGCCAGTATGGACGTGAAAGGTTGAATTGCCTCATTCCATGTTGCAGGCACTCCCTGTGTAATCCCTTTGCCTCACAGTTAGCAAATGTCACATGTGCCTCCAGGCAGCTGAGTCCCCTATCTCAAAACTTCTTCCCCTGAACCCCTCCATCTTCCCACCTTTACAAGTTCCCCCTTAAAAGCAAGCCATCGGTTTAAGCTTCTAACCAATCTTCCAATTTCTCCTCCTTTATTGTCGTGTCCTTTACTTCTTCTCCTGTCAAAGTGCCCCCAGACCACTGAAAATTATTAACAGTGCAGAATCAATGCCAGCCATACAGTTATATAGCACAGAAACAGACCCTTTGGTCCAACTCGTCCATGCCGACCATAATCCCAAACTAAACCAGTCCCACCTGCTTGCACTTGGCCCATGTCCCTCCAAACATTTCTTATTCGTGTACTAATGTCTTCCAAATCTTGTAACTATACCCACATCCACCACTTCCTCTGCAAGTTCATTCCACACACAAATTACACTCTGCCTTAAAACGTTGCCTCTCACATACTTTCTCCTCTCACCTGAAACATGTATGAAACTCCCCACTCCACCACCCTGGGGAAAAGACACCTGCTGTTCGCCTCATCTATGCCCCTCACGATTTTATAAACCTCCATAATATCATCCCTAAACCTCCTACGCTCCAGTGAAAAAAGTCATAGCCTATTCAGCCTCTCCTTATAACTCAAACCTTCCATACTTGGCATCATCCTGGTAAATCTTTTCGGAACCCCCTCTAGCTCGATAATACCCTTCCTGTCACAGGGTGACCAGAACTGGACACAGTACCCCAGGAGAGGCCTCACAACATCCTATACACTGCTTTCATGTTTGTCACCCCCTCTTTCACCCCTGCCTTGAAATCTTGATGTTCACTCCACATTCCCCCTTCCTTCCCCCTTCCTTCAACTTTCGCCTCGTTGTTGGTATTTATTGGAAATCTCTGGGTGAAAGGACTGAGCTGCAAGCCCTTGTTGCAAAATGCATTAAATGAGTTAACACTGAATAATCTTTACTCAAATAACAAAAAATTTCATTAATGCCCTCATCAATCCTGTTGAAATGGCTAGGTTTTAGATAGTGATAATACTCCCATTGATGGCTAATTGATTAAAAGCAGAGTCCACATTGAACACAGCTGTGACTGGAGATAAATATAAGATGATCCTCACATGTTGATACGTCTTGACAATAATTTGAGTACAGAAGACGTTTTCACATAATCGAAAAGCTCTTTACTGACTGAATTATCAGGCTTTGAAGCCACTTGAAGTGAAATATTTAGCAGGTGATTCATTATCTCAGTCCTAAATTAAAATGTGATCTTTTAAATGTTTAATTATCTTATTGCAGCTGTTTAGAAACAGACAAGGTAACAGTAAAGTGCATAACTCAGAGATCTGTTAAAACAGCTGCATTTTTTCTTCAATGCACATAAGAGGAAAATATTCCTGTTTATGCATTTTTTTAAAAATTCTTTGTGAACAATTCGACTTGGTGTACAAGACTTTTGGTCCTCAAGTAGTGCTTGAGAGCCTTACTAGGCCACTTTAGGGAATAACCAGGGTGGTTTTTGTTCATTATTCTTTCATGGGGTGTGTACATCACTCGCGGGGACAGTAATTATTGCCCGTCCCTAATCGCTTGATGAACTGAGTAGCTTCCAAGAGTCATTTCAGACGGTAGTTTAGAGGTCAACCACATAGCTTTGAGTCTGAAGTCGCAGTTCGGCCAAACCAGGTAATAATGGCAGGATTTAGCAGCGATGTCTTGCTACACTCATATGGGGACTTTGTAAGACCGGTATTGTGTTGGCGTTTTGGTCTCCTTTTCTGAGGAAGGATGTTCTGACTATGGAAGGTTTCTCAGACTGATTCCTGGGACAGCAGAGCTGACGAACAAAGAGTAACTGGATTGGTTAGGATTATATTCGCTGGTGTTTAGAAGAATGAGGGGGTTCTCATCAAAACCTATAAAATTCTAACAGGGCTAGATACAAGAAGGATGTTCCCAATGACCAAGGAGTCCAAAACCAGGGGTCAGAGTCTAAGGATAGATGGTGGGTCACTTAGAATCTTACAGCATGGAGATAGAAACCTTGGTCCAACCAGTCCATCTTCCCAAACTAACTGGTTCCACCTGCCTGCATTTGACCCATATCCCTCGAAACAATCTAAGATTGACATGGGGAGAAATTTCTTCATTTGGAGAGTTGTGAGCCTGTGGAATTCTCTGCCACAGAAAGTGGTTGAGGCTAAACCATTGAATATTTTGGAGTTAGTGTTTTCTATTCATTCACAGGATGTAGGTGCCCTTGGCAAAGCCAGCATTGATTGCCCATCCCTAATTGCCCAGAGGGTAGTTAAGCGTCAAACACATTGCTATGGGCCTGGAGTCATGTATAGGCCAGACTGGGTAAGGATGAAAGATTTCCTTCCCTAAAGGGCACTAATGAATTCCGTTGGATTTTTCCCAACAATTGGCAATGGTTTCATAGTTATCATTAGGCCCTTAATTCTAGAATCTGTATTGAATTCAGATTCTACCATCTGCCAGGGTGGGATTTGAACCCAAATCCCCAGAACATTAGCTGGGTCTCCAGATTAATAGATCTAGCAAAGTACCACTAGGCCATTGTCTGATCACTACTCCATCAGGCTAAAGAGTTCAAAGTGTATGGGGCGAAAGCCGGATCAGGGGATTGAGTCGAGTGATAAGGTGCAATCATATTGAACGATGAAGCAGGCTTAAATAGCCCTTACCTGTTCCGATTTTCCATATATCTGTATTTAGATGCTGGATGATGACTTCCCTAAAATAACCTTTCCACTAACTGTACTCTGCAGTAGCGTTTTCCAGTCTTAACATTCCAGCATCTGCAGACCTCACTTTCTCCGAATTACAGTCCCTGAGTCATGCAGGAGTTCCTCTGGTCAATCACTGACCCAATGTGGAACGTTAGCTAAGGCTGAATTAAACTCGTTACTAGGGAGGTGAATAGCCCACTCTGACTGCTGTTTTGCCAGGGCACATGTTCCAGGGATGAGAGACTTCAGATATGTGGACTCTGATTCATGTAGCTGTTGCCATGGCGAATGTACCAGTTAGATAATAACTGACAATTAAGTGCCAAGCAATTGTTGAAATAAGTGTCGAGAAACTGAAATTGTTCCCTTGGAGAAGCAAAGGTGATTTGACAGAAATATTCCTGAAAGGTCTTGATGGAATAGACAGAGAACAATAAACTAACTGTTTGATTTGTCAGAGGGTGGAGGTGCAGAGGACACCAGTGTTGAAGTGACCCAAGGCCCCCTAGAGAGGGAAATACATTGTTATGCAGTGATTGGTTAGGATCTGGAATATAGTGCTTGAGAATGTGGTGGACGCAGGTTCAACCATGACTTCCAGAAGGGAATTGGAGAAATGTGCAAAGAAAAAATATAATGGAGATGAGGAGGAATGTCTTCTCTCAGATGTGGTGAATCAGTGGAATTCTTTACTGCAGAAGGCTGTTGAGGTTAGGTCATTGGGTGTACTCAAGGTGTGGAGATGCAAACAGGTGGCAAAGTCAAAAGTCACATGACACCAGGTCTAGCAGAGTGGGGCTGCTGCCTAACAGTGCTATGGATCCAGATTCAATTCCAGCCTCGGGCGACTGTCTGTGTGGAGTTTGCACATTCTCCCTGTGTCTGCATGGGTTTCCATTGCGTGCTCTGGTTTCCTCTCACTGTCCAAAGATGTGCAGGTTAGATGGATTGGCCATGGGAAATCGCCCATAGTGTCTAGGGATGTGCAGGTTAGGTGTGTTAGCCATGGGAAATGTGGGGGTTTGCAGGGTTGGATTGGAGACTGAGACTGGGTTTGGGTGCAATGCTCTCTGGAGGGTCAGTGCAGGCTTAATGGGCCAAATGGCTTTTTTCTGCACTGTAGGAATTCTGTGACTTAACCCAGTTGTGAGGTGACATGTTACCCAGTGAAAATGATCTGATCTGTGTCACTATTACCCCACTGCATGGCTTTGATGTTCCCAATTTCGGTGTACCAAGCAATCACGGTGACCAAAATGGCTGAATCCTTCTTGATCAAGATTATTGATAAGGCCAATCATTGCGTGTGGGACTGTTCATATACCAGGGTGTATACTAACCAGGGCAAGTCAGTTTGCAATAGACAGCAGTAGAGACTCCCTCTCCTCCCACCACTCCATTGTGTTCACTGATTTTTCAATGAAGACTTCAGGGGAAGGTGGTTTGCTTCATGCTCCATTTCAAAGGTAAATTTGAGCAGAAGATGGAAAGTTGTTTGCCCTTATGGAAGAGTCTAGGATCAGAGGCTATAATTTCATCATAATGGGTCACATATATAGGACAGAGATGAGGAGGAATTAGTTCTCGCAGCAGTCAGTGAAACTGTGGAATTAGTTACTCCAGAGGACTGTTGAGGCAGGGACTTTCAGAATGTCCAGAGCTGAGAGAAACAGATGTTTAATCAGTTAAGGGAATCAAAGGTTATGGGGAAAAGGCAGAAAAGTGGGATGAGGATTAGCAGATTAGCCATGATCTCATTGAATGGTGAACAGATTCAATGGGCTGAATGACCTACTTCTGTTATTGGGTTTATGGTCCTAATAAGTAATGAAATTCTTACATGCAACAATGGATTCCAAGTACAACAAATAAATCATTTACATTTTGGGACTACATTCGACCGAACACACAACAAGCTGCTGGATTGTTTTACAAACCTCTAAGCACAGTGTCCAACGCGAGTTCTGAGTCTGAGATTGGCCAGTATTTGCTGAATAACTCTGAGTGTTTCGAGAATTATGCTGACCCCAAATTTAAGATTGTCCATTGAGTTTGAATTGTGGTGCACTTACATACCCTGGGAGCTAGACAAATTACTTCATCAGTTACTAACCTTTCCAGATGAAAAAAAAACACTCACAGTCAAAGAGTGGGGTGCTGGAAAAACACAACATGTCAGGCAGCATCTGAGGAGCAGGAGAATTGACATTTATGGCATCAGCCCTTCATCAGGACTGGAACATTTATGCCCAAAATGTCGACTCTCCTGCTCCTGAGATACTGCCTGATCTGCTGTGCTTTTCCAGCACCACACTCTTGGATTCTAATCTCCACCATCCGCAATTCTCACTTTCTCTGAGAAAAAAAAATGTACACACACACTCTACACAATAATTTAACTGAACAAGATAAGAGGCAGCTATTTGTTTCATTTCTCATGGCAATTCCTTGACTGAAGGCGGACAACCTGCCTGATGTTAATTGAAGCAAAGTTTGGCAGCTGTCAGTTGTCATCAAACCGGTACATTCACTGTGGAACTGTCTCCACCAATGCACTGGTTAACTGGTCAGCACACACTTCTCAAGCATTGTCAGGAAAGACCCATCTGGTTCACTCATGTCCTCTAGAGAAGGAAATCTGCCTTCCTTACCTGGTCTGGCCTCCATGTGCCTCCAGACCCACTGTTGACTCTTAGCTGCCCTCTGGGCAAAGAGGGATGGGCAGTTCACACCGTAAATGAATTTTGAGAGAACGTTTTTTGATAATTGATGTAAAACGAGACCAGTTTTGGCAAATCTTAGCAGGACTTATACACTTAATGGTAAGATCCGAGGGAGTGTTGCTGAACAAAGAGACCTTGGAGTGCAGGTTCATAGCTCCTTGAAAGTGGAGTCGCAGGTAGATAGGATAATAAAGAAGGCATTTGGTATGCTTTCCTTTATTGGTCAGAGTATTGAGTACAGGAGTTGGGAGGTCATGTTGCAGCTGTACAGGACATTGGTTAGACCACTGTTGGAATATTGCGTGCAATTTTGGTCTCCTTCCTATTGGAAAGATGTTGTAGAATTTGAAAGGGTTCAGAAAAGATTTACAAGGATGTTGCCAGGGTTGGAGGATCTGAGCTATAGGGAGAGGCTGAACAGGCTGAGGCTGTTTTCCCTGGAGCATCGGAGGCTGTGGGGTGAACTTATAGAGGTTTATAAAATCATGCGGGACATGGATAGGATAAATAGACAAAGTCTTTTCCCTGGGTTTGGGGAGTCCAGAACTAGAGGGCATAGGACTGGGGTGAGAGGGGAAAGATATAAAAGAGACCTAAGGGACAACGTTTTCACTCAGAGGGTGGTCCGTGTATGAGATGAGCTGCCAGAGGAAATGGTGGAGACTGGTACAATTGGTACATTTAAGAGGCATTTGGGTGGGTATATGAATAGGAAGGGTTTGGAGAGATTTGGACCGGGTGCTGGCAGGTGGGACTAGATTGGGTTGGGATATCTGGTCGGCATGGACGGGTTGGACCAAAGGGTGTGTTTCCATGCTCGAAGACTCTAAAACATAAGTAGATGTCAAGTTAACAACTGGGTTTCCCCAGCATTATAAACTTTGGAAATTTAATACCTTGGTGCTGTTGATTTTAAGTTAAAATGAGCACCAGATAGAATTAAGTAGAACAAGAGCGAACAGAAAAAACAGATCTTTTAACACACCGTGTATCAGCAATAGTGCAGCCAACGATTTTGAAATGGGGCAGCAGTTGGGGTGAGGGGCAAATGATGAGATTGTGGGGGTAGCAGATAGATTGTGTTAGCCAATCTCTAGTTTTGGGGCGGGGAGGGGGGGTGCGGTTTGTTGGTTGAATCCGCCCTTGCTGCTTGCAGTCACAGGCCAGGCGCAGTGAGGCAAGGTGGCACAGTGGTTAGCACTGCTGCCTCACAGTGCCAGAAACCCGGGTTCAATTCCCGCCTTGGGCGACTGACTGTGTGGATTTTGCACATTCTCCCCGTGTCTGAGTGGGTTTCCTCCGGGTGCTCCGGTTTCCTCCCACAGTCCAGAAATGTGCAGGTTAGGTGAATTGGCCATGCTAAATTGCCCATAGTGTGAGGTGAAGGGGTAAGTGTAGGGGAATGGGTCTGGGTGGGTTGCGGGTCGGTGTGGACTTGTTGGGCCGAAGGGCCTGTTTCCACACTGTAAGTAATCTAATCAGGTTTGTCATTACATGTTCCTAATGTCTGCACAGCCCGTACACAGCCAAGCTGGGATGGGGTAGTGCCAGTGTTGGACTGGGGTGGACAAAGTTAGAATTCACACTACACCAGGTTGTAGTCCACCAGGTTTATTTGAAATCACAAGCTTTCAGAGCCCTGCTCCTTCGCCAAGAGAAGTGTGCAGGTGATCCAAAGCTTTTGATTTCAAATAAACCTGCTGAACTATAGCCTGGTGTCGTGTGACATCTGAATCTGGGGAAGTGAATGACATGGAGGTGGACTGGGCCCAATGACACCTGTAGAAGGTCAGAGATCAGGAGTTGGGGGCGTGCCCATTTCCAATTCCTTTCCCATTTTGTTTTATTCCCTCACTCTTGGTGAGGAGAGGTTCCTGTCTGTAGCCTGTTAAACATTTGGGGATGTTACGTGCACAAGATAAATGCAGGCTGCTGCTGCAGTAGTTGTTGTTGGTAACCAGCTGAGAGCAGGCAAGGAATCAAACTTGTGATGCTGTCACCCTACTTGGGTCAGCTACTCACTGGATAAACTCACTGAGCTGTTGAGGGAGAGAGAGAGAGAGAGACTGAGTAAATGGAGGGGGTTGGGGATATGGTGGACAACAGCAGGGTCGCCTGAAGTATTCCCTGTCACCACAACAGGACACATGGATGATGGGCACCAAAAATTATTAGTGAATGCGGAGACAGTCATTCTGAAAACTAATGTCAAGCCAGAAAACATGCTGTTAATTTTTTAAAAAGATATCAATGTTTCTTTTCAATCCCTTTTTG
Organism: Hemiscyllium ocellatum; assembly: GCF_020745735.1. Taxonomy (NCBI): domain Eukaryota; kingdom Metazoa; phylum Chordata; class Chondrichthyes; order Orectolobiformes; family Hemiscylliidae; genus Hemiscyllium; species Hemiscyllium ocellatum. The sequence continues at coordinate 108,367,816 of NC_083409.1, forward strand.
CCACCATTTCCATATTCTATAAATGAATATTTTGCTTTGTAAGCAATTTTAATTTTAGATTCCCAACCACCAAACATCAGGATGTCAAACACCCCCCCGAACTGAGATGGCTCCACAGAGGCTGGTATCCCCTCACCAAGTCACCCTTTATTTACACACAAATGGTCCTTGACTTCAGTCCTGCCTCAGTCAGAGTCTGCTGCCAGAGTGTCAGTATCTCTAAAACTCACCCTTTCTATCTGTCAGCCAGGGCTCCCTGATTGGACCAGGTTAACAGCTGAAAATGTGTTGCTGGAAAAGCGCAGCAGGTCAGGCAGCATCCAAGGAACAGGAAATTCGACGTTTCGGGCATAAGCCCTTCATCAGGAAGGGCTTATGCCCAACACGTCGAATTTCCTGTTCCTTGGATGCTGCCTGACCTGCTGCGTTTTTCCAGCAACACATTTTCAGCTCTAATCTCCAGCATCTGCAGACCTCACTTTCTCCTCCCAGGTTAACAGCCTTAGTCAAGGAACTCATATTCTATGAGGTCCACCCGGCTGACCTTGTTATCATCATTGCATGAAGATCTCAGGCCTTTCCACTTTGGGAACCTTGTGGTGATTCAAAGCAACACAAAGTCCTATTTTCCCAGCATGATGATGTTCCCTGAAGTGTATGGAATTGACAATGCCACACCAGGCTGTCAGCCACCTTGATGTTCAAAACAAAGGAAAGGAATGATAATTATTGCCCATTTTGTGGGGCCATTTTTTAAAATGATTTTCACATGAGCAATGATACAATGAGTCACAATTTTACATCAGAAACGGGCAGGCCTCCTCAGGCGGGCTTTTAAAAGATGCATCATTTCCATTGTTAAGGGGTTTGTGTGTGTGTGTGTGTGTGTGTGAAAGTGAGAGATAGATTGTTGTGTGTGTGTGAGAGAGAGAAAGATTGAGAGATAGATTGTTTTTCTGTGTGTGTGTGTGTGTGTGTGAGAGAGAGAGAGAGAGAGATAGATTGTTTTTTTGTGTGTGAGAGAGAGAGAGAGATGGATTGTTTTGTGTGTGTGTGTGAGAGAGAGAGAGAGAGATAGATTGTTTTTTTGTGTGAGAGAGAGAGAGAGATGGATTGTTTTTGTGTGTGTGTGAGTGAGAGAGAGAGAGAGAGAGAGAGAGAGATAGAGATAGATTGTTTTGTGTGTGTGTATGTGTGTGTTGAACAGAAACAAAAACAAACTGATGTATTTCTCTTTGTCTTGTTGCTTCAGGGATGACGGGCAATTACCTACTAACAAATCCTCTTCTGCGACCCCATGGCACTAACAACCCTTATAACACCTTGCTTGCGGAAACTGTTGTCTTTAATTCCCCATCAGCTGACGTGTTTAGCTCACCAGGTGTGCTTCCTTATCTCTTGTGAAACCATTGTTACCATGGCTGTGTCAGGTGTGTCTATCGGATGGCTGTTGTTAGAGTGGGCCTGTAGTCAGAATTACCCTGGCAAGGACAAAGGGCTTTTCAGCAGAGCCCATCCTTATCAGATCTTTGGCACTTTGTGGACTGCAGGGTATTCAATGCAAGCAACCCACCTCTCTCTCGCCATTCCTACCAGTGCACCACAACTCGCCCTCCTGACCTGCACACTTGATTCACTCACCCACCCCACTGCATCTCCCATTCCTACTCATTGCCACCCAGGATCTCCTCATCTCCCAAACTCTCATCCACTCAGCAACACCCTCTACATGCCCACCCTCACCGCCTCCCTTCTGAGAGAGATAATTCGCTGAAGACCTTGGGAAAGAGCTAGTCAACCCCTCCACCTGCCACCAATGCATCATTCTGTCACCAGTTCATTCTGAATGAGCTAGATTCAGAGGCTATGGCACCGTGTCTCACTGAAAGAGGGGAGAGTAGAGTATTTTGCAGTGAATGTGAGAGAGTTCTTCACTTTTACCAAAGACCCCACTTCCCATGGGAATACAGGCCGGGGGTGGGGTGTGTGAGGGTGTATTGGGAGACGGTGTCGGGTGCAGCTCCCACCTCTCCTCGGAGAGTGGGAAAACCGTCTGTATCGGGGGAGACCAGAGGGTGGGGAAGGGGGTGATCGAGAGCGTGTAGGACTGACTGGGGGTATTGTCCAAGTGCCAAAGTAAATGGTGGTTCAAGGCACCACCGTAAAGGAAGAGCAAGGTGCCAGACCTTGACGATGTTCTTACAAGTGACCAATGGAGCAATCCTCTCTTCACTCAATCACTTCTGCGTTAGCTTGTGAACCAAACTAGCCACTTGACCCTTCACTGCCCTGAGGGCTCACCTCAGGAAAGCTAAGGGATTGCTACCTGATCTCAAACAAAGGAGTTATAGCGCGAGGAGCCCTTGCAAAGAGAGGAAGGATCAAAAGCTTGCATGTTGTTAAAGGTGGTATGTTGAATCTAACCCGAGCTTGCTTTTTTTTCATACCTTGTCTTTTGCTCTTTCCTTATGCTTCCCTCTAGTGACCTACAGAGACACAAGTATGGGAGTCAAACTTAACTTTGCCTATCAAATGTAAAAAAAACTTCCAGCATGCTTGTTTAATTTTACTTTACTCTTTCTTTATTTGAAATGAGATGAAAATGTAACTGAAGGCTGAGGAATAGACTCAGTGGCAAAAGATTCTCTGTGATTCTCTGGCTGTTAATTGGGTGAACTGGTGCTGATAGGACAGGTATGATGAACGTAAACAGCAACTACAATACTCTCAGAGCAAATTTAGTTTTTGCAGGGTCCCACATTCGTTGTTACAGTTAAAAAGTAGCATTCAGATTTTCAGGCCTGTCCTGAACAGTGAGGTTGTGAGGGCCAGCAAGACCCCCCCAGCAGAGATTTATCAGAAGAGGATAAAACAGAATGGGCTGCAAATAAAGGTGGCAGTACTGGAAATGAATGGGCTGGTCCTCCAAGTTTGTCTGAAACACAGCTTTTACTGCTTTTCCTACTTCTGGGAATTGTCTTCCTTTTCCGCTCTGCTCTTTGGGGTTTGGGGAAGGCAGATTCGGCAAAGTTTCCTGCTCTCAATGTCGAGCAGGTCCACAGGGCGTGGTACTTTTGATGAGAGGAGGTATCAGGCTTTTTGAGTCCCCCTCCCCAGCACTCACTCAGTGTCCGTGCTCGAGTCGACAGCTGGCCCCTGTCTCCGAGGTACACAAAGGGGCAGTCGATGTCAGCAACATGCAGGATGTTCACTGGAGAGGAAAGGGGTTTTGGGAGGGGGGAGCAGATGGGAAAGGAGAGGGGGTGGAGTGAGGAGGAAGGAGTGATCTCTTCAGCAAAATCTACGAAGGTCAATCAAACCAGCGCCGTGAATTCCCCTGGGGACCGGGCACTTGTTGGATCCAGAGTCACTAAAACTGCCTACTGCGCATCTCTGCCCAGGAGGTCACCTCACACCCTCGCCTCCTAACTCCTTCTGCAATCAGCCAGTGTCAGCACCAGGGCTCTGGAGTCTAGTGCAGCTGTTCCAGCCAAGGCTGTTCTCCTTCAGAGTCTCTACATAACCTTTCCGCGATCACTCTCAGCCAGTCACACTCCACACTCACATTTAGCATCATTCCAGACAGTGAAGGAAAATACACATCACACTTTCCAAGGCATGCTGTGTTCATAAATGCGCTCATCGTCTTCCCCACCCTTCCGTACATGTCTGCTTTTGTGTTCCAATCACATGCTGGCTGTTTTACATGTCTGTGCTGGGCCTGGAGGATTTCTTATGCTGGAAAATAGTATAATGCTCTCTCATTATTGTTTCCAACATCCTGCAAATGGATGAGGTTGCTCCTGTGCACACATACTCTGACACACTCAACTGCTCTCACACTCATTCGATCACACACGGATATGCATGCAGACAGGCACGCACTGATTTGCACACACAAATTCAAACACACTCTCACACCCACTCAATCACACGTACTTAGTCGCTCACTCACATGTACTCACTCAAACACGCATTCTCACTCACACACTCAAACACATGCTCTCATTCACTCACTCATACCCTCACACACATACAAGCTCTCACACACACTGACACACACACGCACTCCCTCATTCTCACACATATAAACACAAGCAAACATACACACCTGCTTATAGCTATTGTGAACAAGCACAGATATTGCTGGAGAAACTCAGCAGGTCCGGCAGCGTCTGTGGAGGCAGAAGAAGACAGTTACCATTTTGAATCTGGTATGAATCACCTTCAGGACCAGTTCTGAAGAATGTCAGTGCTGAGGCACAGCCAGACCCCAGACCTGCTGAGTTGCTGTCTCGTTCTCTGTGTTTGTTTTGGATTTCCAGCTTCTGCAGGATTTTGCCTTTATTCCTGGGGATAACCAGCATCTCCCTTACCTTCCCGACACACAGTTCCTCTTCCATTTTCTGCAGCCTGCCCAGGGGAACACGTCAGTTGTGATGAAGCATTGAAACATTCACTCTGTTTCTCTTCCCACAAACACTCCAGATCTGCTGAGTTTCTCCAGTGCTTTCGGTGCTTGGTTTGGAAAATATCTTCAGTTATCCACTGGGAGAGGGCTCTTGAAGGACATTGAGTAAAAAATGAGGTCTGCAGATGCTGGAGATCACAGCTGCAAATGTGTTGCTGGTCAAAGCACAGCAGGTTAGGCAGCATCTCAGGAATAGAGAATTCGACGTTTCGAGCATAAGCCCTTCATCAGGAATAAGAGAGAGAGAGCCAAGCAGGCTGAGATAAAAGGTAGGGAGGAGGGACTAGGGGGAGGGGCGATGGAGGAGGGATAGGTGGAAGGAGGTCAAGGTGAGGGTGATAGGCTGCAGTGGGGTGGGGGCGGAGAGGTCAGGAAGAGGATTGCAGGTTAGGAGGGCGGTGCTGAGTTGAGGGAACCGACTGAGACAAGCTGGGGGGAGGGGAAATGAGGAAACTGGAGAAATCTGAATTCATCCCTTGTGGTTGGAGGGTTCCCAGGCGGAAGATGAGGCGCTCCTCCTCCAGCCGTCATGTAGTTGTGTTCTGCCGGTGGAGGAGTCCAAGGACCTGCATGTCCTTGGTGGAGTGGGAGGGAGAGTTAAAGTGTTGAGCCACGGGGTGATTGGGTTGGTTGGTCCGGGCAGCCCGGAGGTGTTCTCTGAAGCGTTCCGCAAGTAAGCGGCCTGTCTCACCAATGTCTCTTGAAGGACATTGTCTTACAAAAGCCAGGCCCCAGCCCCATGAGTAGTGTCACCTCCTTCCTGACCCCTATCAGCCTTGTCACTATGATTGAAGACCTCCTACTCTCTCAAGGGTGGGTGCAGGGGGAGGAGGGGCGTGGACAGAAGGGGGGATAATGATGGGTGGGAACTGCCTGTCCCTCACAAGAAAACTGAGCATTGGGGATGAGAAGCTGAAACCAGAAAAAGAAGACCCCAAACAAAACCAGGAAGGTGGCTCAGTGGTTAGCACGGCTGCCTCACAACACCAAGGACCCAAGTTCGATTCCAGCCACTGGAGTTTGCACATTCTCCCCCGTGTCTGTGTGGGTTTCCTCCCACAGTCCAAAGATGTGTAGGTTAGGTGAATTAACCATGCTAAATTGCCCAGAGTGTTCAGGGATGTGTAGGTTAGGTGTGCATTAGTCTGGGGTAAATGTGGAGTAATAGGGAATGGATCTAGGTGGGTTACTCTTCGGAGGGTCAGTGCCCTGTTGGGCCGAATGGCCTGTTTCCACACTGTAGGGATTCAGTAAGTCCTGGGGAATCTTGGGCAGGTCTGGCAGCATCCGTGGGGAGAGAGTCAACATTTCAGGAACAGGGTTCTGAAGAAGGGTCACAGACCCAAATCGTTATCTCTGCTTTCTCTCTCCAGACCTGCTGAGTTTCTCCAGCCACTTCTGATTTTATTTCAGATTTCCAGCATTTGATTCTAAACGGGAAGGCCTGCAATTGCATTTGGCTGGTTTCTTTTCTCTCTCGCGCTCTCTGTCTCTCTCTCTCTCCCCCTCTCTCTCTTTCTCTCTCTCTCTTTCGAGATGTTTGTGTGCTCTTTCTCCATGCTGCAGTGATCACTTCACTTTCTTTTGTATGTCAGCTACCCTTACACTGACTAGCTTGAGCAGACAGACTCGATGTGAAATGCCCCATGTGAGCCAATCCAGCTGATGTCTGTAGCGTTTTTCAGATGGTGCTTGTCATTCTAGAAGGTTGACTGTTTGGTGTTTGTTCTGCTGACTTTGTGCTTAGTCTGTTTCTCCACCCCCCACCCCACCCCACCCTCACTTACCTCGCTTTGCAACACGATGTTCCACGCTGAAAAGGCTTCGTAACGTTAGTCTTGCTTGCTGTTGCTGTGTTGATATTATTTAGTTCTGTTTATTTGCACTTGTTTCATGAAGGTTGTGTGTTTATCTCGCTCCTCCTCTCCTGACCCAGGTCAGCTGTAATGTATTTCAGGACAAAACAAATCCATTTTGCTGAGCCCCACACACTCTTAAGTATTACAGGCAAAGTGATGGTGTTGTATTTCTCTTCCTCAGTGAGGTTCGGTTATTTTGGGCTGAACAGGGTGGGGTTAATTCTCAGCTTCACTTATCCTTAAATGCTCAAAATTGCTGCTTTGTCCTGAACTGCATTAACAAAAAATTTGGTTATTCTTTCCTTCGGGTTTGAAAGGTTGGTCAGAAGGGATTGACAAGGACACTAACTCTGTCATGCGTTTTTTTCTCTTGTTGCAGGTCATTCACTGAACAACGGGAGGGACAACAGCGCGATGGATACTCTACCACTTAACGGGAACTTCAACAACAGCTACTCGATTCGGAACGGGGATTTCTCCAATGACAGTGTGCAGGCGTTGGACTGCGGCTTGAGCCTGGGCGACACGGCCTTCGAGAAGATGATCATCTCCGAGCTGGTACACAACAATCTCCGGGGCAGCCACAAGGCGCCGAACCTCGAGCGCAACCTGCCCGCCAAGATGGCCGCCGCCGACCGAGGCCTGCCTGCCAAGATGGCCACCGTCGCCAACAACAACAGCAGCAGCAGCGAGGACGACGCCATCGTGGCCGACGCTTCGACCCTGGCGCGCGGAGACCGGCCCGGCCAGGCTCGGCAGCCCGAACTGGAGGCTCCGCTGATCCCTCAGCGCACCCACTCCCTCCTCTACCACCAGCAGAAGCGGGCCGAGCCTGAAGCCGAGGCCCAGGCGGCTGAGCTTTCCGCCAAGGCCCAGGACTCGGTGCAGTCGCCCAACAGAGACTCCCTGTACACGAGCATGCCGAACCTGAGGGACTCCCCATATCCACAGAGCAGCCCTGAACCAGAGGAAGATCTGTCGCCCTCCAAGAGGAGTGAGAATGAGGACCTTTACTACAAAAGTATGCCCAATCTCGGTGCTGGGAACCAACTTCAGACATATTATCAAATCAGCAGGGGCAACAGTGACGGATATATTATCCCCATTAACAAGGAAGAAGCGATCCCAGAAGGGGATGTGAGGGAAGGACAGATGCAACTGATAACAAGCCTTTGAAACGCAATCACTAAAAACAAAAACTCAACTCTAAAACAAACACACTGAGATAAGGACGTCTAATAGGTGCCACCCCTCGTACGTACCCAAACGGACAGTCCAGCCACCTGTGGTGCTTTTTACATTGTACAGGAACAAAATTTTAAAAAAACAGCTGGCTCCTGCAACTCTGACGTGACACAGGGAACGGACTGTGGCGACACAGAAACTGTCTTGTTCTTTTGCAAACTGAACCATAAAAGTCACCTGGGGTCTTCTGTGTCTTTGTGCCGATGCCTTGGGAGAACTTCTGGCTATTCCAGTGCAGCTGTTTTTGAACACAGTTGTGTGTGTGTGTGTGAGTGTGTGTGCGTGTGTATATATAAATATAAATATATATATAGAGTTGCACCTTGCATTCCTCAAGCCCTCCACTTCCTACCCAATCCAGTGGGTCAGGGAGCCAGCCAACGATGGGAAGACCTTGCAATAGTTGTGTGTAGTACCTTAATTGTTCCCCCCTTCACAAGAGAGGCTTTGTCGAACGCAGAGATGAACTGTGCTTCATTGGCCGCTTTCCTTAAAGGGCCGGTCGTCTCCTCGCTGATTGGTGAATGGAGACACCCCTCCCGTCCAGCCAATAGCAGCCCAGCCACAGGCCTTACACATCACGTTCATTACTCAGCTGTACAGCTTCTCTGTTCTCACTGAGAAAAGGCTAAAGAAAATATATATTTTGTTGTATTGCTATTGTAAAATAAATCAAATACATTGTCAGACCTGAGAATTTTAAACAGTTGGATGAAAATATTGTGAGAGACTCCCGGACTGCACTGGATGATGAAATGTGTTTCTCTTCTTTCGTTTGCAACTTGTCCTCCGTGCAGAGCCAGCCAGAAGCATTCCCCCTTTTCCTCTTTTGAGCTCCACCCTTCTTGGTTTTAAGGGAAAGCCTCTCTTCCTGTTTCCCTGAATTTGCCACCTCTAGTGGTTTTGTTCTTTGGCCCAGATGAGTTAAGCCCCTTTCGATCTTCGCTGAGTCATTCAAACCAGTTGTGCCAAGTCTGATGAGCATCATTAAATCAATCTCCATTTATTTTGACTGTAATATACTTGATGGGGTGAGGGGGGGTGGGGGGGGTGGTTGGGGGTGGGTGGGGGGGGAGTTGGTAGATGCAGAGTTTTTTTTCTGGGAGGGGTTGGGGGGGGGGCAATGAATTGGCACTTTTTTTTGAGAAAGTCTTGTCAAGTCAATCTGGTCCAGCCAATCAGAAAAGCAGGCCGAATCCCTGGGCGATGAGCGTGGCCAGAGTTCATGTCATGGCCCCCGAGACTTTATTTATTTCTCATTGCCTGCAATTCAGGGTTTTTACGGTCCCGATAGAAATTTACTCCAGGATATGATTTCTTTTTGTGTATTTCCTATTAATAATGAGATTCCCCACCCGCCTAATACCTGATGTAAAGTTTAACACTTCTTTGACAGTAAATAAATGTGAGAATTTTGCAAATAATTGAATCGATAAAGGCTTTTTTTCTCTTTGCCTGCTGTTATGTTGATACGATTGGATGTCAAGGAAGGAAAAACCAGTGAATGATGTACAAGATGTGGCAGCACAGTGGTACTGTTGCTGGGCTAGACCATTCCCAAGCTGGGGCAGGGGTTCCAATCCCACCCATACGAAAGGGTGAAATTTGAATTCAATTGATCAACTCTGGAATTGAAACAATGGATAAAAAAATCTCTCAGAAGGGAGATTTATTGTTCAGGTCTAGCCGAAATTCTATGTGAAGATGTTAGGGTGGACAAAGTCAGAAGTCACACAACACCAGGTTATAGTCCAACAGGTTTGTTTGAAATTGCACGCTTTCAAACCTGACCACACCAAAAGCTTGTAATTTCAAATAAACCTGTTGGACTATAACCTGGTGTCATGTGACATCCGCATTCAGGATTCACAGCAATAGGCTTGACTCTTAACTGCCCTCTGAAGTGACTCGCAGAGCCAGTCGCTCCAAAGCAAATGTGGGATGGCCATCAAAGGCTGCTCCTGCCAACAAGGCCCAATTCCTATCCAAGCTTAAAAAATTACTGCTCAGGTTTGTCTACTTCAAAAAGGGGGTGGGGTCATTTACTGGTTAGAACATAGAACAGTACAGCACAGTACAGGCCCTTTAGCCCATGATGTTGTGCCGACCATTGATCCTCATGTATGCACTCTCAAATTTCTGTGACCATATGCATGTCCAGTAGTCTCTTAAATGTCCCCAATGACCTTGCTTCCTCAACTGCTGCTGGCAATGCATTCCATGCTCTCACAACTCTCTGTGTAAAGAACCCGCCTCTAACACCCCCTCTATACTTTCCTCTAACCAGCTTAAAACTATGGCCCCTCATGTTAGCCATTTCTGCCTTGGCAAATAGTCTCTGGCTATCGACTCTATCTAGGCCTTTTATTATCTTGTATACCTCAATTAGGTCCCCTCTCCTCCTCCTTTTCTCCAATGAAAAAAGTCTGAGCTCAGTCAACCTCTCTTCATAAGATAAGCCCTCCAGTCCAGGCAGCATCCTGGTAAACCTCCTCTGAACCCTCTCCAAAGCATCCACATCCTTCCTATAATAGGGCGACCAGAACTGGATGCAGTATTCCAAGTGTGGTCTAACCAAAGTTTTGTAGAGCTGCAATCCCCCTGTTAATGAAAGCCAAAACACCATATGCTTTCTTAACAACCCTGTCCACTTGGGTGGCCATTTTAAGGGACCTATGTACCTGCACACCAAGATCCCACTGCTCCTCCACACTGCCAAGAATCCTATCCTTAATCCTGTACTCAGCTTTCAAATTCAACCTTCCAAAATGCATCACCTCACATTTATCCAGGTTGAACTCCATCTGCCACCTCTCAGCCCATCTCTGCACCCTGTCAATGTCCCGCTGCAGCCTACATCAGCCCTCTATACTGTAACTGGTTCTTCCCCCTGGGTGATGTGGATCAGTATGTAACAGACTGGTTGTGAATCAAAAGGCCACGGTGTATGGCCCATTTCTAGAATCTCAGCTGATGCTGCAGTGCAATACAGAGGGAGTGTTATCCAGTCAGAAGTGAGATGTTGAACTGCAGCACCGTGTACTGTCTGTTGTATCTGTAACAGATCCCACACAACATCGCTTTGCCAAGGTTCTCTGCTGTGTCCAAATGATCCCTCAAACCATTTCACCAAAATAGATCACACGTGTGCAGGAGCTTGGTGCCTCACACAGCAGCCACTGAATTACAACAGAGACTACATTTTGCAAATTCTTCATTAGTTGCAGAGCACTCTGGGGACAGCCTGCAGACATGAAAGATACTGTTATAAATGCTAAATATTTTCTAACATTTGACATTGCCTGCCCTCATGCCCCACAAGCTCTGGCTTTGGTTTTGCTTTCAAAAGGCCATCATCAAGAACCAAAGTAGAGTCATAGAGGTCTACAATACAGAATCAGGCCCTTCAGCCTAACCTGACCATGCCGCTCAATTTGCCCATGCCACACAAATGGTGTGAGCAGAAAGCCATTCCCATATGGAAGTTGGCATTACTGCTAAGCCCATTCCTTATTGATGAGTGGAAATGGTGGTTGAATGTACCTGCTGCCCTACAGGCCACCCTAACCATCGGAGACGCTGACTCTTCCTGTTTGAATGGGAAGCATTTTCTGAAATCTCCTAAAGCCTGATGAGAATTGGGTGCATTTTGCAAAACCTTGAGCGTGTGAAACAGTGAAATGAAGGCTCGCTATGGTCACAATGCGTGCATTTGCTGGAAAATATCTTTGCATTTGAAATTCTTCCTAGCTTGGAGATGTACTTTTAAAAGCGGCATATCCCAGGAAATTAATTTTGACATTAATCGCAAATGGCCCATTGAGCTCAAAATTTTAATTACAGCAGACATCTTGCATTACCATTTAATGTAATCACCATTACATTAAACGGTAGACTATTAGAGGGATCATTTATTTACAGAGAAAAAGTCAATTTTGGAGTTCAAACGAAAATAATATAATGAATATTTCCAATTTCACAGCCCTTTGCAAATTGGTGTGTAATTCCAGAGAAAGAGGCGAGATTAATCTGAGGTAAAACTGTGACTGAAAATAATAGACTATATGTGTGTTCAGTGTTGGTCTGCGTAGGGAGCCTTTAACCTGAGGATGGTTCTGAAGTCATGGAATGGTGACAGGGAAGGCTGGGAATGGTAACCACATAAACAAAAGGAAAAACATGAAGGGCCCAGGGCAGGGTTGTGTAACCTGGCAATGACGAGAAGTCGAATGCAGTGGATAATTAGGCAATTAAGTGCAAACTTCCACCCACATGGCATAGACCCTATTTGTGTCAGCAACTTTGAGGAGTCGGCGTCGCACTGGGAGGTTGCAATGGCATCGCGTCTGAACTTGTAATAGCGAAAGAGGTAAATGACAAGGCTGATGTCAACAGCTGGCAAGGACTTTGCCATTGTAAGCAATTTGACGTTTCCGATTGTGTTGGGATTGTTGTGGGTGACTCACTCAGAACCACCTTATCAGATACTGATGATGCTTCCATTACATGTCCCAGCCATCAGTGTATTCATGCATTAATTGCCAAAGTGTCAACCACATTGCCGTGGGTCTGGAACCACATCCAGGTTTCCTTCACTAAAGGACATGAGTGAACCAAATGGAATTTTGCAATAATCGGTGATGGTTACATTTGCCATTTATTTCAAATTTTTATTGAGGGGGAGAAATGGCAGATGGAGTTTTATCCAGACAAATGCAAGGTGATGCATTTTGGGAGTTCAGATGGAAGAGGAAAGTATACAGTAAATGTCAGGACCATGAGGAGCATTGATATACAGAGGGATCTCGGGGTCCAAGTCCATCGCTCTCTGAAAGTGGCAACAGAAAAGGGTAGGGTGGTTATAAAATGGCATACGGCTTCACCATGTGTCATGGCAGGATTTGAACCCCAATCCCCAGAGGATTGCCTGGGATGTCCGAGTTACTAGTCCACTGATAATTGCGCCTCTCAGTTTGGGTTTCCTTGGACAGCATTTTCACCACCAACACAATGAAAGCTGTTAGCCACCTTTGCGATGGGAATATGCTGATTCAAGATGTCGTCTTCAATAGCTGCTCCCCGTCCCTCAGTGAACAGCCATCTCTGAGGCAGGATTCTCAATTGGACATAAGGTCAAACTGAAAGACAGGTCACCACTGCCAAGTCTACCAACCGACCAAAGTTCCCAAAGGCCAATAAATCGGCAAGTTTTGTTTCATGTTTTTAATTAGAGTACAAAGACAATAGAGTAGTTGCAAAAGGAAAATGAAATGGATGATGTTTTTCTGGCTGGAGGTCTGTGTTCCGCAAGGGTCGGTGCTGGAACCTCCAGTTTGTAATATAGAAAAGTGATTTGGATGAAAATGTAGATGATCTGATTAGTAAGATGTCACAAAAATTGGTGGAGTTGTGGATAGTGAGGAAGATTGTCAAACGATACCAGTAAGTTGGGACGGTCTGGGGGGGAAATGGCAGATTGAGTTTAATCCAGACAAGTGCGAGGTGATGCATTTGGGAGCTCAGATGCAAGAGGAAAGTATACAGTAAATGTCAGGACCCTTAGGGGCATTGATTTCTAGAGGGATCTCGTGGTCCAAGTCCATAGCTCCCTGAAAGTGGCAACAGAAGTAGATAAAGTGGTTTAAAAAAATGGCGTACAGCTTGCTTACCTTCTTTGGTCAGGGCATTGAGTATAAAGGTTGGCAGGTCATGTTGCAGCTGTGTAAAACTTTAATCAGACCACATTTGCATGGTTCTGTTCCCCACTCCGTGGTGTGGATGTGGAAGTGGAAGCTTTGAAGACAGTGTGAAAGAGGTTTACCAGGATGTTGCCTGGATTGGAATATGTTAGCAAATGGGAAGTTGGTTGCATTGAGGTGGTTCTCACCAGGCTGAGGGCTGATCTGATAGCAATATGTAAAATTATGAGAGACATCGATAGGGGGGAGAGTCAGAGTCTCTCCCGGGGTGGAAATGTCAAATACTTGGGGGATTAGGTTTCAGGTGAGAGGGGGAAAGTATTAAGGAGATGTGCAAAGCTAGTTTTTTTATACATAGAGTGGTAGGTGCCTGGAAGTGGTGGAAGGAGATATGTCAACAAATTTTCAGAAAGATTTAGACAGACACATAAACAGTCGGGAAATTGACAGATGTAGACCATGTGCAAGCAGGTGGGATTAGTTTAAAATGGCATTGTGGTCGGCACAGACATAGTGGGCCAAAGGGCCTGTTCCTGTTCTATCCTGTGGTCTGTTCTCCAACACAAACTGAAGGAATGGGAAGACTTGAGCAGGCTTTGACTGTTTCTAAAAGATCGGTATGAGGTGATTTGATAACGATCTTTGAGGTTATAATGGGTCAGTATTGAGAAGGTGCTTCCACTTGGTCACCAGTAAATCCAAGAAGACATTCAGAAGAAACAAAGTTTGTGCGAAGATTTGTAGCTCGGGTGCTTGTTGTAGTGGTTCTGTTCGCCGAGCTGGAAGTTTTTGTTGCAAACGTTTCGTCCCCTGGCTAGGAGACATCATCAGTGCTGTGGAGCCTCCTGCGAAGCGCTTCTTTGATGTTTCTTCCGGTGTTTATAGTGGTCTGTCCTTGCCGCTTCCGGGTGTCAGTTTCAGCCGTCCGCTGTAGTGGTTGGTATATTGGGTCCAGGTCGATGTGTTTGTTGATGGAGTTCGTGGATGAATGCCATGCCTCTAGGAATTGCCTGGCTTCAGAAGAAACATCCTTACTGATAGAGTGCTTAGAATGCAGCATTTGCATTTGCAGAGAGTAGGTTTTTGTAATTCTGATATATGATGTGGGTAACACTGGCAAGGCTGACATTTGTCACCCATCTGTAACTGCCCTTGAACTGAGTGGTGGCTTACTCGGCCATGTCAGACAATAGACAATAGGTGCAGGAGTAGGCCATTCAGCCCTTCGAGCCTGCACCGCCATTCAATATGATCATGGCTGATCATTCCTAATCAATATCCACTTCCTGCCTTATCTCCATAACCCTTGATTCCACTATCTTTGAGAGCTCTATCCAACATCAGAGGGCAGTTAGCAATGGTAATGTGACTGGAGTCACTTAAACATGCATCGAGTGTTGATGATATGGCGATACCGGCAATAATAACCTTTAGCTGTATCATTCAATGCAGCCAAATGCCTGAAGCTGATGAGAAGCCAAAGATTGAGACAGTAGAACAGGTCTGAAAATGTGTTGCTGGAAAAGCACAGTAGGTCAGGCAGCATCCAAGGAGAAGGAGAATCGACATTTCGGGCATGGGCCCGACGTTTCGGGCAAGGGCTCATGCCCGAAACACCGATTCTTCTGCTCCTTGGATGCTGCCTGACCTGCTGCGCTTTTCCAGCAACACATTTTCAGCTCTGATCTTCAGCATCTGCAGTCCTCACTTTTCTTAGTAGAACAGGTCTGGCCAAAGTAGTATCATGGAATCCCTACAGTGTGGAAGCAGGCCATTCGGCCTATTAAGTCCACACTGACCTTCCAAAGAGCAGCCCACTGAGACCATCCCCCTATCCCGTCACGTTCTTGCATTTCTCACAGCTAATCCACATTTTTTGTTACGGTTCACCTTTCTGGAGTTGTCGACAGTGCATTTTGTTTTGATGTGTTTTTTTCTGGAAAGAGTATGAAAAGGGGAGTGCAGCTGAGGCAGTCTTTTGACCCAGCTGCCTGCCCCACACCCCTGGTTCAGTCCGTGACCAGGAATCTCTGGAGAAGGTATGTGCAGGGCCCAGCAGTGTGCCTTAGGGCTTCATTGACTGGTGGGAACCACAGGGGTTTGAGTGTCCCGATCCTGGGTGCGTTACTTAATATAAGAGTTGGGAAGTCATGTTGAGATTGTACAACACATTGGTGAGGCCTCTTCTGCAATATTGTGTTCAATTCTGGTCGTCCAGTTATAGGAAGAATAGTAATAAGCTAGAGAGGGTTCAGAAGAGGTTTACCAGGATGTTGCCTGGTACAGAAGGTTTGACTTAGAAAGAAAGGCTGGATAGGCTGGGACCTTTTTCACTAGAGCATAGGAGTTGAGAGGCTGGCTTATAGAAGTTTATAAAATAATGAGGGGTACTGATAGAGTTAATGATACTTGTCTTTTCCCGAGGATGAGGAATTTCACGAGTAGAGGGTGCAATTTTAAGGTAAGAAAGATTTAGAAAAGACACTAGGGACAATTTATTTTACACAGAGTGATTCCCATGTGGGATGAACTTACTGAGGAAATGGTAGATGTGGGTAAAATTACAATGTTTAAAAGACATTTTGATAAGTACATGGATATGAAAGGTTTGGAGGGATATGGGCCAGGAGCAGGCAGGTGGGACTAGTTTAGTTTGGGAATATGTTCGGCATGGACTGGTTGGACCGAAGGGTGTCTGTTTCTGTGCTGTATGACTCTATGACTCTTATCTTTAGACTGTGGGGGAAACCTGCACAGACATAGGGATTCGGAGCCACGAGGTCATGCTTCAGCCGCACCTGGAGTATTGCGCACAGTTCTAGTCACCGCATTATAGGAAGGATGTGGGAGCTTTGGAAAGTGTGCAGAGGAGATTTATTTGGATGTTGCCTGGTATGGAAGGAAGGTCTTAGGAGGAAAGACTGAGGGAACTGAGGTTATTTTCATTGGAGAGAAGAAGGTTGAAAGGTGTCTTAATTGAGACATGGAAGATAATCAGAGACTTAGACAGGGTGGACAGTGAAAGCCTTTTTCCTTGGATGGTGAAGGCTATCATGCGAGAACATAGCTTTAAATTGAGGGGTGATAGATATAGGACAGTTATCAGAGAGTAATAGGGGTGTGGAGTGGCCTTACTGCAACAGTAGTAAACTCGCAGAAGTTAAAAGCATTTAAATGGGCACTGGACAGACATATGGATAATAATGGAACGGTGTCGGTTAAATGGGCATCAAATTAAGTTCACAGGTTGGTGCAACATCAAGGGCTGAAAGGCCTGTACTGTGTTGTTCTATATATGAACTCCACACAGACAGTTGCCTGAAGGTGGAGTCAAATTTGGGCCCCCAGCACTGTGAGGCAGCGGTGCTATCAACTGAGCCATCACGCCGCCCCACTGTGTATTTAGTAGGACAAGTCTGAGGAGGGAATTCCAGAACATAGAGTCAAGGCGACCAAAGGCATGGCTGCCAAAGATACGGCAGAGAAAGATGTGGGAAATATGAGACACCTGAATGGCAAGCACAGATCTGCAGAAAATTAGTGACGGGGTATTGGGAAAGGATCTGGGTTTGCACACAGAAATTGAATAGTGAGAATGTCTGAATGAATCAAGTGAATTTGTTTGGGAACTTTCAGGTCAGCCAGACATTGGAACACAGATGGAAAAGCTTGATAGATTATTTGGATGGCATGATCACAGTGATGCCATTTTTTATAAGGAAAGTCAATTCACAGATAGGTCCGCTAACAGGAGAAACAAGATATGTCTGGTGGTATGTTTGGCAAGTTCAAGGAAACATTTAGCTGCAAAATTTGCCAGTTACAGGAATATCATCTGACAATCCACAAAAAAACTTAGACTAACCTGTTTGAGTAATTAAAAGGAGCTGTGAATTAGGAGGAAAAAAAATTCAGTGGCACAACTCATGGGAGGTGGTGACCTCATGGTATTATCCAGTGGGCTGTTAATCCAGTGACCCAAGTAATATTCTGGGGACCTGAGTCAAGGCAAATGGTGGAGTTTGAATTCAGTAGAAAAGAGCCTAATGACAATTGTTGATTCAGTGCCAATTGTCAGGAAAAAAAATCTGGTTCACTAATGCCCTTTAGGGAAGGAAACTGCCACCCTTACCTGGTCTGGCCTACATGTGACTCCAGACCCACAGCAATGGTGTTGACTCCCAAATGCTCTCTAGGCAATTAGGGATACATAATAAATGCTGGTCTAGCCAGTAACATCCACATCCTATGAATGAGAACATGTTTAGATGTTTGTTTTAATCTGTACGCGTTCTACTCAGTTAATAGTTCACAAAATTGTGGCTTCAAAGCTCAGAAATTTACATCCACAGCTAACAGTCCCTTGCAAGGCTGAGGAAGTATATCAAATGATGATCAATCAGGGGAGACATTTTGCAAAGGACATATTTGGGTGTTTGGATCATTCTAGTGGATGGCAATCATTATGTGAGGAAAAATAATGTGAGTCCAAATGTGAGTGCAGGTAAGGTGGATTGGCCATGGGAATTGCAGGGTTACAGGATTAGGGTAAGGGTTGGGTCTGTATGGGATGCTCTTTGGAGGGTCGGTGTGGACTCGATGGGTCAAATGGCCTGTTTCCACACTGCAGGAATTCTGTGAATTAAGGCTTCCTGGTTCATCCCTGTGCAAGCTTAACAACACCGATAGTTTATTTATACAGCACATTGTGAGTAATAGTATATCCTAAGACATTCACAGAAGGATTAAAAAGCTGTTGGGGTGAGTTCATTAGATATATTCAAGAGGGAGCTGGAAGTGCTCCTTGTGACTAAAGGGATCAAAGGTTCTGGGGAGAAAGCAAGCGTGGGATACTGAAGTTACGTGACCAGCCATGATTGTATTGAATGGTGGTGCAGGCTGGAAGAAATGAATGGCCTACTCCAGCACCTATTCTGTGTAAACCTACATCTGAAACCGAGCCACAGGTCAGTTCAGATGACCAGAACCTCAGTCAACGACACAAGAAGAATTCACAAAATCCCTACAGTGTGGAAACAGGCCATTCAGATTCACCCATCTATCCCCTGCATTTCCCATGGCTAATCTACCTAACCTACACTTCCCTTGACACTATGTGTGGCTCAATGGTTAGCACTGCTGCCTCACAGCCCCAGGGACCCGAGTTCAATCCCAGCTTCAGGCAACTGTTTGTGCAAAGTTTGCACATTCTCCCAGTGTCAGTGTGGGTTTCCTCCGGGTACTCTGGTTTCCTCCCACAATCCAAAGATGTGCAGGCTTGGTGGATTGGTCATGCCGAATTGTCCATAGTGTGCAGGGATGTGTAGGTTAGATGTCTTAGTCAGAGGTAAATGGAGGATATTGGGATAGGGGAATGTGTCTGGCTGGGTTAATGGTTGGGCCCAAGGGCCTTTTCCACACTGTAGGCATTCTAAATAGGCAATTTAGCATGGCCAATCCACAAACCTACACATCATTGGACTGTGGGAGGAAACTGGAGCACCCAGAAGAAACTGGCACAGACAGTCCCCAAGGCTGGAATTGAAATTGGGTCCCTGGCGCTGTGAGGCAGTGGTGCTCACCACTGAACCACCTTGCTGCCTTTGTACTGCAAATGGAAAGCAAGGAAGTGAGGCAGAGCGATTTAAGAAGGAAATCTTATATCTTAAGGATGAAAAGATGCTGCCACAAGGGCAGGAACAAGTAAAATTATAAATACTGAAAGGTAATCTATGCTGGTGATGATGACAGTTGTAGTAATATCACTGGGTTCTGGTAAGCCCAGACTGATAGTCTAGGGATATGAGTTCAAACCCCACTACAGCGGCTCATGGGATTTAAGTTCACACTCAATGAATAAATCTGGCATTACAGATATAAAGCTAATCTCAGTAACCATAACAATAAGAACTGTCAGTGATTGTTGTAAAAATCCACATGTAGTCTAAGTGACCAAGACCATGAAGCTAGAATCCCATGAAATAGAATCCCATTTGAATCACTGATGATCTCGAGGGAAGGAAATCTGCTGTCCTTCCCTGGTCTAGCTGACATGTGACCCAAAGAATATATCCATTTCATAGAGCTCTTATAGTGTGGAAACAGCCCATTCGGCCCAACAAGTCCACACCAACACTCCAAAGAGTAACCCATCCAGACCCATTCCCCCGACCCTATTACTCTACATTTACCTCCGACTTATGTACCTAATCTACACATCCCTGAATACTATG
This sequence comes from Hemiscyllium ocellatum, assembly GCF_020745735.1. NCBI lineage: Eukaryota > Metazoa > Chordata > Chondrichthyes > Orectolobiformes > Hemiscylliidae > Hemiscyllium > Hemiscyllium ocellatum. The sequence goes on from NC_083409.1 coordinate 108,387,323, forward strand.
GATAATTTAGCATGGCCAATTCACCTAACCTGCTGCCACAAGTGCACCTTTGGACTGTGGGAAGAAACTGGAGCACATGGAGGAAACCCAGGCAGACACAGGGATAATGTGCAATCTCCACATAGTCAGGGGCCAGAGGTTGGAATCAAATCCGGGTTCCTGGTGCTGTGAGGCAGCAGTGCTAACCATTAAACCACTGCGCTGCCCAGATCCACAGCAACATGGTTAATTTGTAAATACCCTCTGAAATGGCCCAGCAAAGCATTCATTGGCCAATAGGGATGCCTACATTCAGCGATAGAAGAAATGAATGTCATCTGGAGTTTATTAGAGAAGGTAAGGAGAGCATTTTTGTAAAAGAAAACAAGGGCTTGCATTTACATAAGCTTTTAGTACTTGAAAGTGGAGTTGCAGGTAGATAGGATCGTGAAGAAGACGTTTGGTATGCTTTCCTTTCTTGGTCAGAGTATTGAGTACAGGAGTTGGGAGGTCATGTTGTGGCTGTACAGGACATTGGTTCGGCCACTGTTGGAATATTGAGTGCAATTCTGGTCTCCTTCCTATCGGAAAGATGTTGTGAAACTTGAAAGGGTTCAGAAAAGATTTACAAGGATGCTGCCAGGGTTGGAGGATCTGAGCTACAGGGAGAGGCTGAACAGGCTGGGTCTGTTTTCCCTGGAGCAACGGAGGCTGAGGGGTGACCTTATAGAGGTTTACAAAATGATGAGGGGCATGGATAGGATAAGTAGACAAAGTCTTTTCTCTGAGGTTGGGGAGTCCAGAACTAGAGGACATAGGCTTAGGGTGAGAGGGGAAAGATATAAAAGAGACATAAGGGGCAATATTTTCACACAGAGGGTGGTACGTGTATGGAATGAGCTGCCAGAGGAAGTGGTGGAGGCTGGCACAATTGCAACATTTAAGAGGCATTTGGATGGGTATATGAATAGGAAGGGTTTGGAGGGATATGGGCTGGGTGCTGGCAGGCGGGACTAGATTGGGTTGGGATATCTGGTCGGCACGGATGGGTTGGACCGAAGGGTCTGTTTCCATGCTGTACATCTCTGATTCTATAACAACATGTAAAACATTTTGCGAGCAAGGACATTATAATCAAAAATCTAGAGGGCATAGGTTTAGGGTGAGAGGGGAAAGATTTAAAAGAGACCTAAGAGACCATTTTTTCACGCAGAGGGTGGTACGTGTATGGAATGAGCTGCCAGAGAATGTGGTGGAGGCTGGTACAATTACAACATTTAAAAGGCATCTGGATGTGTATATGCAGAGGAAATGTTTAGAGGGATATGGACCGAATGCTGGCAAATGGGACTGGATTAAATTAGGATATCTGGTCGGTTTGGACAAGTTGGACCAAAGGGTTTGTTTCCATGCAGTACAGCTCTATGACTCTTAAGTGCCTGGAATGAGGTTACAGAATTGTTACAGTGGTGAAGGAGACCATTTGGCCCATTGTGCCCGCTCTGACTTGTTACATTAGCATAATTACCGAGTGCCCATCTCCTGCTTTACCCCAAAACCCTTGCACATTGTTTCCATCCAAATAATCGTCCAGTGCCCTCTCTGATGCCACAATTATCTAAGAGGCATTAGTTAACTTGACTTCACAACCCATTGAGTCCAAACAGGGAATGCAACCAGCAATTGACACTGTAGGGTAGGAAAAAGTAACAAAGTCTATTGAGCAGGGATCGACAGATGAGCATTGAAGAGGAAAATTCTTGAACGTTCAAGGGGAAAATGAGGAATTTGGATTAGAAGGAGTAGCATTGATGTCATGGCATAGAGGAGCTATTGTTCTGACATTCCCGCCTCAGGCGACTGACTGTGTGGAGTTTGCACATTCTCCCCGTGTCTGCGTGGGTTTCCTCCAGGTGCTCCGGTTTCCTCCCACAATCCAAAAGACATGGAGGTTGGATAAATTGGCCATGCTAAATTGCCCGTAGTGTTAGGAGCAGGAGTAAATGTAGGGTAATAGGTCTGGGTGGGTTGCGCTTCGGCGGGTCAGTGTGGACTTGTTGGGCCGAAGGGCCTGTTTCAACACTGTAAGTAATCTAAAAAAAAATTACAGTACTGTAAGGAGCAGAAATTATTTACTATGTGATTTAACTGGAATTCAATGGAACACAGATTCCTTTAAATTTGAGCTCATTTTTAGTGTGGCAACATTTTACTTTTTGATTAAATCTTTCAAAAGAGATATAGAAGCAGCGGTGATTTATCGGGCCTTTTGTATTTTGAAAGATGAGTTCAGATTTCGATGATGCATGTTCCTCTGGATGTGGCTGACGGAGTTCTCGTTTTATTATGCAGGAAATATTATCTAAAGCTCCAACTGATTTCTAATGTATTTAAATCAATACTAATGGATTTTGCTGAATAGAGATGGTTTGATATATTGGGCAATTTCATTTTACACCAGGGTTCCCAATTAAAAAGATTCAAATGGGACTCATTACTGTGAGGTAGAAGGATACTGCATTTTAATTCCAAATGTCAAATTTCTGAATGTGCATGCTGTTTGATTCCAATTGAAAAATTGGTTTGAAGGAGAAAAAGAGAATCTGAAAGTCTGAAAATGTGTGAGAACAGGAACAATTGATTTTGACAAACTGAAAGACAGAACCTTGCATTTGTTTAGCCCCTGTCGCACTATTAGGATGGTTGGGAGTGCTTCAGAATTGATGAGGTACTTGGAGCTGTTGTAACATCATAGTCTTCATGCCACCTGACCCCACAAATGGCAAGGAGAGAAATGACCAGGCCCTCTGGTATTTTTAGCGATGCTAGCTGAGGGAGTATTGTTAGGCAGGGCAAATAAAATACTCCCACTCCCCCTCCCCAGCTAAACTGAGTGGCCGAGTGCAGGAAGGTGGGACTAATGTAGGAAGTAGTGAATTGATGGTGGCCCAAGTTGGATGGGTCAGAGAGTTTATACTATACTGCGATTCTAAGAAGGATAAACTAGAAAAATGGGTAAGTGACATAGACTGGTCCGAATTATATCCAAATCTTCAATTTGGGATCTCCCACTGTGTCTATTTCCAAGTGTGAGTGATTCTCTTTTATTGGTTTCTCTTTCTGAGTAAATTTTTGGGGACAGACATCAATCTGTCACCCCTATTAAAGACAGAAAAATTTTAGAATCCAGGCATTCCATGTGCATAGTGTCAGGAAAAACAGTATAAACGGCCATTTCACCCTTGACTATCATGGTGACTGTCTCTCTCCTCTCTCTCTCTCTCTCTCTGGAGTAATACAGACAGTCTTGCTCCCTCAGTCAATCCTCCAGCCTTTCTTCCCTGGAATGGCCTTCAAATTTCCTTTAGAAAACATCCATCGACCCTTCCTCAAACCTCCCACCCCCACCCCCACCCCCCCATCCTGCTGTAGATGGAAAGCTCCAGGCTATCACCCCTTACTGTCCGGAAAACCTCTTTCTCCCATTCCTACCACTGCAACTCTTGCCCAGAATCCTCAATCCCTGCATCCTTGCGACTATTGGGAAGAGATTTCTTTTTGTCTAGTTTTATCTAAACTTCAGAATCACAGGAATCTAAAGACCCAGAGAATGTGGTGGGGGTTTTGGTTCAATTCTAATTTTAAAAGCTAAATGGAGAATTCAAATCCATTGCTATTTAAAACCCACTTGGTTCACCAACGCACTTTGGGGAAGGAAATTTGCTGTCAACACCAGCTCTAGACAACATGCAACTCGAGCGCTACGTGCTTAACTCTTAATTGCCTTCTGAAATAGGCTAGCAAACCACTCATTGTATGATAACTGCAAAAGTCTCCAAGAAGGAGTGAAACTGGATGGACTACCTGGCATTTACCGAGCACTGGTATCGAGAATGGTAGAAACAGTGTCAAAGAGTGTGGCGCTGGAAAAGCACAGCAGGTCAGGTAGCATCTGAGGAGCAGGAGAGTCGATATTTCAAGCATAGGCTCTTCATCAGGAATGTGATAGGGGTAGAAACAGCCCTATAGATCCTGAAAATTTCTACTTACAAACATTTGGAGGGCGAATGACAAAACGGGAAGAGATATCTCACAGATGAGTCAAGCATCAGACCGACGTCGTTATACTCACAGAATGGTACCTTACTGAAGATCACAGATACCACTATCACCATCCCTGGATGTCATGTCCCATTAACAGGGCAGACCAGCAGAGGTGGTAGCACAGTGATATATCATGAGGTGGATATTGCCTTTTGAGTCTTCAACAGTGAGTCTGGACCCTGTGTAGTCTCATAGGATCCGGTCGGACAAGAGCAAGAAAATCTTTTGCTGACTACCACATACCACCACCTCAGCTGATGACTGAGAGCTTCTCGATTTTTAGATTAGATTGCCTACAGTGTGAACAGGCCATTCGGCCCAACAAGTCCACACCAGCTCGCTGAAGAGCAACCCACCCAGACCCACTTCCCTCTGACTGCTACACCTAACTCTATGGGGCAATTGAGCATGGCCAATCCATCTGACTTGCAACCCATTTTTCAACTGTGGGAGGAAACCAGAGCACCCGGAGGAAACCCACGCAGACACGGGGAGACTGTGCAAACTCCACACAGACAGTCACCCAAGGCTAGAATTGAACCCAAGCCCCTGGCGCTGTGAGGCAGCAGTGCTAACCACTGAGCCACCTTGCCACCAATTTGGTACAACCTTTAGAGAAAGCGTGGAGAGAAACAGGACTCCCTCCACACCACACTAGCATACCAACTTTGAGTTTATTTATGATCATATCATAGATAATTAATCCTGGAAATCCGAAACAAATACAGAAATTGCTGGAGAAGCTCAGCGGGCCTAGCAGCATTTGTGGAGAGAGAAAATCAGAGTTAAAAATTCGAGTCCAATCACTCCTGTTCTAAACGGTTTCCCTCTCTACAGATGTTGTTGATCTTTTGTCCTGGAGTGGGATTTGAACCCAGAACCATCCAACTGAGAAGTAGAAGTGTTGCTGAATAAGCAGTGTATGATATCAAGCAAGAATGAACCTTTCTTGTTTCATTGAAAGAAGAGGCTATCTCATCAAATTATAATCCTGTACAGAATGGAAACAAAACTTTTGGTCCAACTTGCTCATGCCGACCAGGTATCCTAAATTAAACTCCTCCCATTTTCCAGCATTTGGTCCATATCCCTTTAAACCCCTTCTATTCACATAACCATCCTTTTAAATGTTGTAATTTTACCAGCCTCCTCTACTTCCTCAGACAGCACATTCCATACACGTACCACCCTATGCATAAAAAAGTTGTCCCTTTTGTCTCTTTTACATCTTTCCCCTCTCACCCTAAATCTATGCCCTCTAGTTTTTTGATCATAATGCCCTTGCTTGTGAAATACTTTACATGTTGTTGTACTAAAAGGTTATGTCGTTGTTTTCTTTTACATAAATTCTTCTTCCAGTTAGACACAGGGTAAAAAATGAGGACTGCAGATGCTGGAGATCACAGCTGAAAATGTGTTGCTGGTTAAAGCACAGCAGGTTAGGCAGCATCCAAGGAATAGGAAATTCGACGTTTCGGGTTCCTGATGAAGGGCTTATGCCCGAAACGTCAAATTTCCTATTCCTTGGTTCCAGTTAGACACACCATTGTTCTGCCATTCTCACATTTCAATCACCCAATCTACCCTTCTCTCTCAGCACTCCATACCCACACTATTGTGTAAATGCTGCCCCCTCCATACTTCATGCCAGCCCTGATGAAAAGTCATCTTATCTCGAAACCTTTCCCTCTCTCCGTGGATGTTGCCTGACCCGCTGTGATCCTCAGTGTTCATTGTTTTCAGGACAGATTCCAGCATCTGTAGTAATTTGCTCCCACGAGACTATTATCGGGAGTGAGAGAATTGCCTGAGGAGGAAACGATAGACAGACTGGGCCTGTATCCGTTGATGGTTAGAAGAGTGAGAGGTGACTTAATGGAAACATATGAGATCCTGAGGGCATTTAACCAGTTGGAAATCGAAAGGATGTTTTGTCTTGTGGAACAAGGGGTCAGAATAAGGGGTTGTCTATTGAAGACAGAGATGAGGAAAAGTTTGTTTTTCTCTCAGAGAGTTGTAAGTCTTTGCAGTTTCCTTTCTCAAAAGACAATAGATGCGGGTAGCTGATGAAGGAGCAATGCTCCGAAAGCTAGTGCTTCCAAATAAACCTATAAGACCATAACCTGGTAATGTGTGATTTTTGACTTGGTCCACTCCAGTCCAATAGTGGCACCTCCACATCATGGCTACCAAATATTTTTAAGATCGAGGTTGATAGATTCTTGATGACTGAGGGGATGAGAAATTATTGGATATGCAGAAGTGTACATTTGAGGTTAAAATCATATAAACCATGATGTGATTGAGTGACAGTGCAGGCTCAAACTTGCCAAGTGACTAACCTTCGTTCTTTGTTGATAGGTTAGTTTGTAATTATCTCTCAAGTGGAGATCAATAACGTATTGACCTTTGTGAATCATTGACAACATCTGTGGACTCTGAGTTTCATTGTTCAAAGCTCCATGGCATAGATATTCATTATTTAAGTAAATTCTATTGAACAGCACTGATCGATGTTATAGGAAATGTCTTATCTGTCCTGTAAAAGTTGTAATTACCACAACAGCAAAAAAAAAATTGTGAACAGAGAGCTGGAATTTGGATATCTGTCCACTAAGGTTTCATTTCAGCTCTTTTCATTTGAAACGATGAAGAGGAACAAGGTTGGAGTCATTTGTGATCATAATTACTGACTTCAGTCATTTATAATAGCCATTTACTTCTATTGAGCATCTTTTATGAATTGATCTTTATCCTTTTATCCTTATATCAGCGATAGAAAACTGCCACTTCAGAAAGATCGATAAGTGCTTTGCTGTTGATGGAATCTTCCTGGTTTTAATTGCAGGAAATTCGTAACTTTACAATCCTCACCAGCACCCACACCGTCTGTGCTGAAGAAAGCTGCAGGGGTTGCAATCAAAGGTCATCTCAATGATGCAAACTCTTGAAAAAATAAGCTCATGTACAGGACTTTTGTTCGGCCACTTCTGGAATGCTGCATTCAATTCTGATCTCCTTGCTATAGGAAAGATGTCATTCAACTTGAAAGGATTCAGAACAGAGTTATCAGAATCTTGCCAAGGTTAGGGGTGTTTGTGCTACAGGGAGAAGCTGAATTGGCTGGGGCTGTTTTCTCTGGAGCATTGGAGGCTGAGAGGTGACCTTATAGAGGTTTATAAAATCATAAAGAGCGTGGATGGGGTGAATAACTGAGGTCTTTTCCCCAGGGCAGGGGAGTCCAAAGAGTAACTGTTTTTTAATGACAAATGGATTGACATTTGAATTTAGCTTGTCCAGCTCTCTGTCTACTCCTGCAATATCAGATCAGTTTAACTTTTCAACCTAAAGAATTTTACCTCAAGGTTTTTGATGTAGAACAACTTCTCACAGTGACTGGCCTTTATTGAACAATGGAGTGTTTTCGATGAATTTTACCCTTAAGGATACATATCTCAAGAATCACAGAACACCCCGCATTCACTCAGAAAACATTTTTCAAGCAGAAAAAAAACTACCAAAGAAGGATGAGAGTGAATGAATTAAGTAGCATTGTGGAATAAAGGACAATAGCATATTAAAATGCATTGGGGAGAGTGAGGTTCAATTAGGAAATAGCGAGGTAGTCAGTAACATGTTGAGCATGAGGAATGAGATTTAGTGACCAATTGGCAGCCAAGCCTTAAGCAGTCTGGACAATAATCTTTGGAAATCCCTTTGTACATGTTTCCACCTTCAAACCACATTGTAAAAATTATCCCTTCAAGCAAGCTATGGGGTACCTGCTCTCACCTCTCCTTCTTTAACTCAATGCCAATTTCTGGTTGGTTTAAGGGAGAGATGGTATCACTGGGATGTAATCCAGAGGGCCAGGCAAATGTTTGTTCCATATTCTTGCACGGAACGAGGGCTTTGCTGGCAAGGCCAACATTTATTACCCATCTTTACATTTCCCTCAAATTAATTGGGCCCCGAGGGCATTTCAGAGCACAGATACGTGTCATCCATACTGCTGTGGGTCTGGAGTCACGTGTAGACCACAGCAAACAATGACAAAGAGATTTGCCGTGATGTTGCCTGCTATGGAAGCTATGGGTGATCAAGAAAGGCTGCCGAGGCTGGGAGCTTTTTCACTGGAGATAGGAGGTTGAGAGGTTTAGATAAGATTAGATTCCATACAGTGTGGACACAGGCCCTTCGGCCCAACAAGTCCACACCGACCCTCCGAAGAGCAACCCACCCAGACCCATTCCCCTACATTTATCCCTGTGCTAACCACTGAGTCACCATGCCGCCCTAGGTTAGCTATAGGTTAGCTTATAGAAGTTTATAAAATTATGAGGGGTATAGATAGGGTTAATGGTAATTTTCCTTTCCCTAGGATGGGGTATTTCAAGGCTCGGGGACACATTTTGAAGGTGAGAGAAGAGGAATTTAAAAGATATATGAGGGCAGATTGTTTACACAGTGGTTGGTTTATGTGTGAAATGAAATTCCTGAGGAAGTGGTGGGCACAAGTACAATCACAATGTTTCAAGGATATTTGAATAAATACATGAATAGGAAAGGTTTGGAAGGATATGGGCCAGCACTCGGCAGGTGGGATTAGTTTAGTTTGGTTGACACAGATGAGTTGGACTGAAGGGTTTGTTTCTGTACTGTACCATTCTATGACATCAGACTTCTGTCCATAAAGGACATAGGAATCAGATGGGACTTTTACAGCAGTCCACATTGTTATATTGCCAGCATTCAGATCATTTTAATGCCATCCTCCACCCCCTCTCCAACCTCCCACTATTAACCAAAGGTTATCGATTACTAATCTGGTGCATTGCTTTCAAAATATCAAAACTACAAATAAAGATTAGAGTTAGATAGCACAGTTTTAAGCCCCAACCCAGATCTTGTGGAATTTAAGTTCAATAAGTGAACTGGAGTTAAAATGCTAGCCTCAGTAATAATGAGCATCGAATTATCTTTGATTTTGTCAAAACCCATCTCATTCAATAATGTCCTTCAGGGAAGGAAAACTGCCATCCTTATGTTGTCTGGCCAACATACAACTCCAGACCCACAGCAATGTGGTTGATGCTTCTTAAATATGAAGTGGTCAAACAAACCACTTAGATCAATGGCAATGAAGGATAGTCAGCACTTGCTAACCTTGACATTAATGCTTGCATCACTTGAAAAAGTGGAAAAAAATAACTTAAGGGCAATATATCAATGTTAGTTGCTGTTAGAATTCAACGGGACTGAGAAAAAGCAGAAAATTGGGATTAACATGTCACTCATTTGGAATAAGTCATTAGGCACAGGCTCGATGAATGACCATCAGAATGATTGTGAATAAGAGTCATACTGGACTTGAAACATTAACTCTGTCTCTCTCTCTCTCACTCTATGGTTTCTACCAGACCAGCTGAGTTTCTCCAGCATGTTCTCTTTTATTATTGAAGGGTGTATGATTTCTCCTGTGAACTAAAAGCGAATTTTCAATGATGTTGGTGCTTTCCAATTGTATGGAAATATGGGAGTATAAGAGTTAAAATGTGGATTCACTCAACAGACAGCACATAAATGTATAAAGAAGACTCAACTTGCTGTCTGAATAATCATGTGGTGTCCTTGCAAGGAGGCAATGTTTAACTTGACATTTCTTGGAACTTTCAAGCATCTATGTTTTATAAAACCTAATTAAAGAAATGCAGGGTAACCTTGGAAAAGAATAATAAGGACACTTGATTGCTTTAATGAATGAAGGCAAGTTGAAAACAGGTTGATTGAGTGTGGAAGCAGCATCACCTGTGTTAAAACACCATTGTAATATCTGCTCTGTAGTTTAAGAACATAGCAATGTTGTTGTCAGATTTCTCCCAATTTGAGTGTCACGTCTTCTCAGAGCATTCAGTTTCTGGTCTCTTTGCTTTAGGAAAGATGCTGTTAACCTTGAAAGGGTGAAGAAAAGATTTACAAGATGTTGCCAGGTGCCAGGGTTGGAGGGCTTGAGGTATAGGGAGAGGCTGAACAGGTTGAAGCTGTTTTCCCTGGAGTGTAGGAGGCTGAGGGGTGATATTAGAGAAGTTTATAAAATCATGTTGGGCGCGGATAGGATGAATAGAAGTTCTTTTCCCCAGTTTCGGGGAGTCCATAACTAGATGATATCGTTTTAAGAAGAGGGGGAAGGATATAAAAGGGAACTAATGAAACTTTTTTCATATAGAGGGTGGTTCGTGTATGGACTGAACTGCCAGAGGAAGTGGTGGAGGCTGGTACAATTACAACATTTAAAAAGGCACCTGGATGGGTATATGAATAGGAAGGGTTTAGAGGGGTATGGGCAAATTAGACTAGATTAACTTAGGGTATCTGGTCTGCATGGAGGAGTTGGACCGAAGGGTGAGCTTCTGTGCTGTACATCTCTGTGACTCTAGTTCAGGTGCCTTTAGCCATCTTTATGAGCAGGATTTGTGTTTTACTCAGTGTCGTGCTTTCTGTCTGAATAAATATTGGCCACAAATATGCTATGACCTCCAAAGAGCTTCCAGGGACTAGCTGCATTTCGATGAAGTATGTCATATCATGTCCTTCCTCAAATCAGCAGGAGAGTTGCAAATGTAAAGTACTGTGGGTGATGCTACACTTTGTATGCGTGACTTCTGACATCAAAAAAGATACCGTCATAAGTGCCTTCTTGGAAATAACCAACTATTTTCTCATTATTTACATTGTTTTGTGTGACTGCCTAGACATTAGCTATAGTTTGTGAATGACTTGCCACAATTTAAGAGTAAGCGGTTTTTAATGCCAAATGGGTTGACATATGAATTTAGACTGTCCAGCTTTCTGTCTATTCCTGCAATATCAGATCAGTTTAACTTCTCAACCTAAAGAATTTTACCTAAAGGCTTTAGATACAGCGCAACTTCAAGTTCATATCCTTTTCTCACAGTGATTGGTCTTTATTGAACAATGGAGTGCTTTTGATGAATTTTATCCTTAGGAATGCCATCTTGAACATCATGTAATACCCTGCATTCACTCAGAAAACATTTTTCAAGGTGAAAAAAAGCTATCAAAGAAAAATGAGACTGAATGAATTAGGTAGCATAGTGGAATAAAGGACATTGGCATATTGAAACGCAATGGGGAGAGTGAGGTTCGATGAGTAAATAGCGGGGTAGTCAGTAACAGGTTGAGCATGAGGAATGAGATTAAGAGACCAATTGGCAGCCAAACCTTCAGCAGTCTTGATAATAATCTTTGGAAATCCTTTTGTACATGTTTTCCCCTTCAAACCACAATGTAAAAATTATCCCTTCAAGCAAGCTATGGGGTATCTGCTCTCACCTCTCCTTCTTTAACTCAATGCCAATTTTTGGTTGGTTAAACACTGCAAGGTTTTATGGTTTCAAGGGAGAGACAGTATCATTGGGATGTAATCCCAGAGGGCCAGGTGAATGTTTGTTCCATATTCTTTCATGGAACGAGGGCTTTGCTGGCAAGGCCAATGTTTGTTACCAATCCTACATTTCCCTTGAATTGATTGGATCCCGAGGGCATTTCAGAGCGCAGGTACGTGTCATCCATACTGCTGTGGGTCTGGAGTCACGTGTAGACCACAGCAAGCAATGTGGTCAACTTTTCTTAAATACCCTATGAAATGGCCAAACAAATCACTTAGTTCAATGGCGATGCCAAATAGTCAGCACATGGTTGCTTGGCCAGGAGTGCTGACATCCTTTTTTAATTACAATGACAGCACTTAAAAGGCATCTGGATGGGTATATGATTAGGAAAGGTTTGGAGGGATATGGGCTAAATGCTGACAAATGGGACTAGATTAATTTAGGATATCTGGTCGGCATGGACAGGTTGGACTGAAGGGTTTGTCTCCATGCTGTACATCTCTATGACTCAATATGAATTTCACTCAGCAGACAGCACATAAATGTATAAAGAAAACTCAACTTGCTGTCTGAATAATCATGCGGTGTCCTTGCAAGGAGGCAATGTTTAACTTGACATTTCTTGGAACTTTCAAGCATCTATGTATCATAAAAACTAATTAAAGAAATGCAGGGTAACCTTGGAAAAGAATAATAAGGACACTTGATTGCTTTAATGAATGAAGGCAAGTTGAAAACAGGTTGATTGAGTGTGGAAGCAGCATCACCTGTGTCAAAAATCTCTGTAGTTTAAGAACATAGCAATGTTGTTGCCAGATTTCTCTCAATTTGAGCGTCACATCTTCTCAGAGGGATACATTTCTGTCTTGGGTCTTTGTCCCACTGAATTAGCCAATTCTTGATGTGTCGTTCTTTGGCACATAGGACAGCCTATCCAACGATGCAGTGGGATCCCTGGGAGAGGATTTGCTTCCTTTCCTTTCCTTTCCCTCTCTGCCACCACGCCATCTCATGATGAAGGAATTTAGATTCAAATGACTACAGCAAATAGTCACCATTTTGAACGATGGGTGACATAGCCCTCCGAGTCATTAATGTTAATGCCGCTCTGCTTTGAGGAAAGCTTCAGAGAGTCTTTGGAACATTTTCTAACTCACTGCTCTTGAATGCCAGCTGTGTATTTAGAAAGACATGGGCAGGGGTAACATTCTCTTCAGCTGTCAGGGTTGTGGTGGATTAGCGACCATGTCACTGGGCCGGCGATCATCATCCAATCTTTGGAGACATGAGTTCAAATCACCTCAGGCTCGATGATGTTTGAGTTCAGGAAGCAAGCTAGCATTTAATTGATGTTCCTCCCATCAAATCCTCAGAATGCAGAATGCAGTGGCATCCTGTATTACCATTACACAGTTCAGGTCTCTCTGCAGTGCAGGGGTGGGATGGCAACAATTGCTCTGGACATTAGACCGATCAGTGAGTTCCAAAGGCTTAGGTATAATAGCAGACTGTTTAGCCCCAGACCTATTCCACCAATCACATGAGAGCATTGCTGGAGGGGCCCCATGTGACCCTTTCTTTGACTCAATCCCTGCTACCTCAGGAAAATAAAATTCTACCAATCTCAAATTTAAAATTAACCATTGATTTAGTGTCAACTGATGTTTGCAGTAGAGAATACCAATCTTGCACTTCCTTTTGCACACAGCAGTGTTTCCTAATCTGATCTCTCAAAACTCTGGCTTTAGTTTTTAGGCTATATCACCCTTGTCTCACAGGCAGGGACATTATCACCCTTTATTCTGAGCCCATCCTTTCTGCTTTTACATTCCCAGTGCTTAGAACTGCTCAAGTCCCCACATGTGGTCTGACCAGTCTTTGTTTGGTCCTCAGGACTGCACCTGATGAAGGGCCAGCGTTCCAAAAGCTTGTGATCTCAAATAAACCTATTGGACAATAACCTGGTGTTAGGTGACTTCTGACTTTGACCACCTCAGTCCAACACCGGCACCTCCGCATCACATCTCTCTGGGGTTGTGCTCTGGCAATTGATTAAAAAGTGAGGTCTGCAGATGCTGGAGATCACAGCTGAAAATGTGTTGCTGGTTAAAGCACAGCAGGTTAGGCAGCATCCAAGGAACAGGAAATTTGACGTTTCGGGCCAGAGCCCTTGAAGGGCTCTGGCCCGAAACGTCGAATTTCCTGTTCCTTGGATGCTGCCTAACCTGCTGTGCTTTAACCAGCAACACATTTTCAGCTTTGGCAATTGATATCTACTCTTCTAGTAAATATCACAAAGGTTAAGGATTTTAACTTTTAACTGGCACGGTGGCTCAGTGGTTGGCATTGCTGCCTCACAGCGCCAGGAACCTGGGTTTGATTGTAGTCTTGGGCATCTGTCTGTGTGGAGTTTGCACATTTTCCCCGTGTCTGCGTGGGTTTCCTCCGGGTGCTCCAGTTTCCTCCCACAATCCAAAGATGTGCAGGTTAGGTGGATTGGCCATGCTAAATTGCCTGTAGTGTTCAGAGACCTGTAGGCTAGGTGCATTCATCAGGAGAAATAAATGGCAGGAGGGTGGGGCTGGGGGGAAGGTAACTAGGAAGGCGATAGGAAGATGGAAATGGGAGAGAAGGAGATAGGTCGGAGAGGAGGGTGGAGCAGATAGGAAGGAAGATGGACAGGTACAACAGGTCATGAGGGCAGTGTCGAGTTGGAAGGTTGGATCTGGGTCTGGGTGGGATACTCTGCAGAGGGTTGATGTGGACTTGTTGGGCTGAAAGGCCTGTTTCTACACTCTGTCGGGATTCTAATTCTAAAACAAGGTGCACATAATTCCCCAATTTATCTGATTTCCAGTCCGAGATAGAAAGCACAGACCAAATAACAGAATTACTACTTGTTGCAAATAATTAGACTCTAGCAAGAGTTAACTAATTATGAATTATTGACTTACAGCACTACTAGGAGAAGGTGAGGACTGCAGACACCGGAGATCAGAATCGAGAGTGTGGTGCTGGAAAAACACATCCAGTCAGGCAGCATCCGAGGAGCAGGAGAATCGATGTTTCAAGCATGAGCTCTTCATCAGGCATGAAGCTTGTGGGCCAAGGGGGCTGAGAGATAAATGGGAGGAGGGTGGGGCTGGGGGGAAGGTAGCTGGGAATGCGATAGGAAGATGAAGGTGGGGGTAATGGTGATAGGTTGGAAAGGAGGGTGGAGCAGATAGGAAGGAAGATGGATAGGTACAACAGGTCATGAGTGCAGTGCCGAGTTGGAAGGTTGGATCTGGGATAAAGTGGGGGGAGGGAAAATGAGCGAACTGGTGAAATCCACATTGATCTCATGTGTTGGAGGGTCCTGAGGCAGAAGGCAGCATCCAAGGAGCAGGAGAATCGACGTTTCGGGCATGAGCCCTTCTTCAGGAAGGCTCATGCTGCCTGACCTGCTGCGCTTTTCCAGCAACACATTTTCAGCTCTGATCTCCAGCACCTGCAGGCCTCACTTTCTCCTAGAAGATTTTGTGTTGGATATGCCATGCTGTACGATAAATATATTTGAATGTATGAGGCATAAGAAGGAAGAGAGAATCTTAGAACCAGGAGGAAGGCCATTTGTTTCCTTGAGTCTGCTCCACTGTTCACTGAGAGCATGGCTGATCTATATCTTAACTCTGTCTAGCCAGCTCACCTCCACAAACATTGCAATATTTAACTACTGACAACTTACCAATACCCATCTTGAAGCTTCCCATTGATCTCATGCTTAGCGACGTTTTGGGGACCAGATAATATATTTCTAGGCAACAAATCACATTAACCCTACAGTGTGGAAGTAGACCATTTGGCCCATTGAATCCACTCCAAGAACATTCTACCCAGACCCACCTCTGCCTATCCCTGTAACCTTGCATTTCTCATGTCAAATCAACCTAGTTTACATATCCCTGGATGCTATGCAGCAATTTAGCATAGCCAATCCACCTGACCCGCACATCTTTGGACTGTAGCAGGAAACTGGAGCACCTGGAAGAAATCCACGCAGGCACGGGGGAGAATGTGCAAACTCCACGCAGACAGTCACCCTAGGCTGGAATCGAACACAGGTCCCTAGTGCTATAAGGCAGCAGCGCTAACCACTGAGCCACTGAGCCACCCATGCCACCCTGTATCGTTACATGGGGCATTTTGAATAGAAACTAAAGAAAACTCGAGCGAGAATTCAGATTTGATTGAGCTCAAGAATTGTAATTTGAAAGGCATTAATTCCCCAGCTAAGTTCGTTTGGTTGTAAGTACTTAAAATTCATTTGAGTTATTAATGCTTTAATTAAATTAACATTTCTTGTGAGCACATTGTCTTACTGTCATTGATTGAAACTCACACATTAAAGTCGACTAGTTAGTGCAAACAGCAACCCACTCTGTAACTTAGATTCAACAATGATAATTGACTTATAATTGAACTCATGGTATGTATCCTTACAGTGACTTAGTAGCTTAAAAGGTGGCAGCTTTCCAGTCAGTCTGACAATGGGATCAGCATTGTGATCAACTCTACATTAAACACTACCTTGGCTCAGGAGCCCCATTCTGACACAGCAGTCTCTGTCACATTGGCTGCAGATCAAGACCATGGGCTGAGAAGCTGCAGGATTCAGAAAGCCATAGAATTGTAGACTCATTATGGTGTGGAAGCAGGCCGTTCAGCCCATCGAGTCCACACCAACCCTCCAAAGAGCATACCAACTTATCTCTGTAACTGCGCTTTTCCCATGGCTAATTCACCTAGCCTACACATCCCTGGACACTCTGAACAATTTAACGCCCCTAATCCACCGAAGCTGCACATCTTTAGCTTTGGATTCTCTCACCTCTCTTTCTCCCCGGGCGATCTGCTTGACTGGCTGAGCTTTTAGACCCCATGCACCCCCTCCCATGCCCCTCCAAAGCAATTAGTCTCCAGAGTCACAGCTCTTGATGATGATGTAGAGCAGCTGGTGTTAGACTGGGATGGACATAGTTAAAAATGACACAACACCAGGTTATAGTCCATTTATTTGGAAGTACTAGCTTTCGGAGCTCTGAAAGCTAATACTTCCAAATTAACCTGTTGGACTATAACCTGGTGTTGTATGATTTTTAGCTCTTGGCGATGGCCTCTCAGTTGTCAATGTCCATATCCACCATCTTCATTTCTCGCTTGAACTCTCTTAATATTGCCACAGGTTAGTCAGTTCCACTTTCAGGAGATCACCTTTGGCAGGAGTGTAAAAGATTAAGTTTAATGCCAAAAAGTAATAAATGATTCTTAAAAAGATTAGAGAATAAATGATAAGAGAAAATATTTTTAAAAGATAAATAATAAGTAATTAAAGATTCTTTAAAATAAAGCTCATTACTAAACTTCGTCCCTGAACATGATGGTGTTCATTAATTGATCTCTGAGATTTAAACGGCGCTGAATCGTTCAATTTACTTAAAACAATGCTACAGGACATTGTCTTGTGCTCACTTAACTGTATCTTCTTGTGATAGAAAACACAAAAAGTGGGTACAGGGATAGGCTATTTGACCCTTGCGTCGAGAGTGTGGTGCTGGAAAAGCGCAGCAGGTCAGGCAGCATCCGAGGAGCAGCAGAGTTGACATTTTGGGCAAAAGCTCTTCACCAGGAATGTAGAGAGAGGTGGAGAACTTCTTCAAGGTAGGCATCCTTGGAAGATGCTTCACAATGAGGTTAAAATCATTTTCAAGGAGAAAGTGAGGTCTGCAGATGCTGGAGATCAGAGCTGAAATTATGTTGCTGGAAAAGCGCAGCAGGTCAGGCAGCATCCAAGGAGCAGGAGATTCGACGTTTTGGGCATAAGCCCTTCTTCAGGAATCTGACCTGCTGCGCTTTTCCAGCAACACATTTTCAGCAGTTAAAATCACTTTTGCTTATTTGACTCTTGAGGCTACTCCACCATTCAATGTGATCATGGCTTGTTATCCAAGTCAAGAGAATGTTCCCACTTTCCCTTTTGATACCTTTAGCCGCAATTATGCAGATACCCAACTCCTTCCTGAAATCATTCAATGTTTCACAATAAAATAAGTAATTTAGTTAACAGCTTTTTGTGTGGCATTATTGCGCAGTGATCTCTTTTTAATCTACTTTATTTACAGTTCACTGAATTTATTTACCAGATTTGATAGAGATCCTGAAAATCAGGAGAGGTCTGGAAAGAGGAGATAGAGAGAAACTGTTTGCATTAATGGAAGGTTTGAGATCCAGAAGATACAGATTGAAAGTAATTGCCAAACGATACAAAAGAGCGACAAGGGGAGAAAACCTTTCATGGAGCAAATGGCTAAGATCTGGAATGTGTTCGCAGGGGTTTGGTAGACAAATGTTCAAAGAATCACTGGACAGAATTGGAATATTATCTGAAAAGGAAGAATGGTCATTCAGAAGGTCAATGCAGGTACAATGGAACCTAAATACAAAAACTAAAATTCATTGAGCTTAGTTAGATTGGCATTACACATTTGTTGCACACCAACATTGAGATGGGAATCTGTGATTGTGTTGGATTGATACATATGTTTTCCAATGCCATTAATACTGGAGAGCCATCAGACTGCAGTAACCAGCAAAGTTGACAAGGAGGAACAAGAAATGAGATGGCCATTGGAAAGCATACCTCAGTTAATCCATTGACAAGCCCAAAGCTGATGCAACACAGCTTGGTAAACACATTCAATATGATGCTTAACTTTGTGGTAAACCCAAAGAAGAAGTATACATAGAATATGTGACATAAGCACCACTTACTATCTTGTTGTTATAGGGATTTGTGGACAAAACAACTCAGAGTAAGAATCTACATCTGGTCCTTCTCAAAGTCTCTGTAACAATGTCAATTATATCAGTGTAACTGTAACTAGTCACCAGTAAGCAATAAACTTAACCTTATTAGCAACAAGAGACACTTCTATTTTGACCAGGAAGTGGTTTTCCTTGATCACACTTGATCAAGTAGTTCCTGTCGCTAGCTGCAGTAAGTGCAGATGGCAGCAGTAACTATCAACAGCATCAACAGCTCATACAGTGAGCTGATGTGACCATGTGAAACAGCCTGGAGTTAACAAAGGTGTGGATGAGTGTTTTCACAACAGGTCATAAGTCCATAAGGAATAGGAACAGGAGTAGCTGTTTGGCCCCTTAATGGTTGATCCAACATTCCTCCCATTCCCATTCCTGACATTTCTCTACAACCTTTGATTCCCAGACTGATCAAGAATCTATTTATCTCAACCTTAAATATACACAGGGACTCTGTCCTCACAGATCTCTGCAGGAAGGAGTTCCAAAGACTCACAAATCTCTCAGAGAAGAAATGCTTCCTCATCTCAGTCTTAAATTGGCACCCCTTAATTCTGAGACTGGGCCCTCTGGTCTTCGATTCTCCCATGAGGGAAAATGTCCTCTCAGCATTTATCCAAAGATGTGCAGGTTAGGTGATTTGGCCATGCTAAATTGCCAATAGTGTTCGGGGATGTATTAGTTAGAGGTAAATGTAGAGTAATAGGATAGGGGAATGGGTTTGGGTGGTTACTCTTTGGAGGGTCGGTGTGGACTTGTTGGGCTGAAGGGCCTGTTTCCACACTGTAGGGAACCTATGATCTAACAGCTGTCAATCCGCTTAAGAATTCAATATGTTTCAATCAGACCACCTCCCATTCTTCTCAGCTCCAGTGAGTACAGTCCCAGTCCATTTCGCCTTTGCTCATAAGACAATCCCATACCAGGGATCATTCTCATACACCTTCTTAGAACTGCCCCCAGTGAAATTATATCTTTCCTTAAATAGAAGGGAGAACTGAGACAAGGATGAAGTAGGTGATGTTATGGAGGTGGAAGTAGACAGTCCCAGCACTGGCGTGGATATGAGATTGGAGTTCAACTCATGGTCAAGAACTACTCAAAGACAATTTTAAAACAGTCTGCTTTAGCGTCAGAGTTACCAACGACAGGGTGAGAATTAGTAAGTGGGGACTGAAAACAATTGCTTCCATATATTTAACTGGAGGAACGTTCTGTTCCAGAACTGGCTGCTGGAGAAGCAGTCTGATAGTTAAGCAACAATTTATTTTAATTTCTTCTCAAATCTCTGGTATGAATCAAACCTGCTGGTTTGGTACTAAAGGGAAAATGCTCTCAGTTTTGTAACTTTGACCTGCTTCTGATTCTCCTTGTGTTGGCATAGCAGCCTACCATTGTACCTGTGGCTGCCTTGTGCTGTTCTGAATCAATATCGCGTCATGTAAACCTTGGTGCGTTTCAAGGATTGAGCCAAGTGAATTGCTCAGTGATGCGTACTGCCTATTAGTATTACATCCCCTCCAACTGATTCTCCATTCAGTTTGAATCAGGATGTTCCAAAATGAATATGATCTCCTAGGGTTTAGACTTAATTCTACTCTGATTCAGTTTATATCCCAGATTATATTAACCCACAAGTCTAACACATGCACACAGACATTTTTTGCGCTGTTGCACTAACAGTAGAAGGTTTGCATGGGATATTGAGAAAACATTTCTGGCCTTAATTATATTTTATTATTTTTTAAATTATTTATGCATTCATGGGATGTGAGTGTTGCTGGCTAGCCATTGGTTATTGACTGCTCCTGGTTGTCCTTGAGAAGGTGATGGTGAGCTGCCTTCTTGAACCGCTATAGTCTATACACTGCAGGTAGACCCAAACTGCCCTCATGTAGCGAATTCCAGGATTTTGACCCAGTGGCAGTGAAGGAATGATGATATATTTCCAAGTCAGGATGGTGAGGGGCTTGGAGGGGAACTTACAGGGGCTGTTGTCTCCATGTATCTGCTCCCCTTGTCCTCCTGAAGGAAGTGGCCAATTTGAAAGGTGCTGTCTATGGGTCTTTAGTGAGTTTCTGGAGTGCAGCTTGCAGATAGTATACACTGCTGCCGTGAGCATCAGTGGAAAAGGTGTAAATGTTTGTGGATGAGGTGACAATTAAGCGGTTACTTTGTCTTGGATGGTGTTATTTTTTGAGTGTTGTTGGAGCTGCACCTATCCAGGCAAGTAGAGACTATTCCACCACACTCCTGACTTGTTCCTTGTAGACAGTGGACAGACTCTGGGGAGTCAGGAGGTAAGCTACTCACTGCAGTATTCCTAGCCTCTGACCTGTTCTTGTAGTCATTGTGGAGTCCAGTTGAATTTCTGGTCAATGGTAAACCTCCAGGATGTTGATTCAATTATGGTAATACCATTGAATGTCAGGGGGTGGTGGTTAGATTGTCTCTTTTTGGAGATGGTCATTGCCTGGCATTTGTGTAGAGTGAATGGTATTTGCCCCTTGTCAGCCCAAGCCTGGATATTGTCCAGATCTTGTTACATTTGAACATGAACTGCTTCAGTACCTGAGGAGTGGCGAATGGTGCTGAACATTGTGCAATCATCAACGCACATCCCCACTTCTGACAATATGATGGAGGGAAGGTCATTGATGAAGGAGCTGAAGATGGTTGGGCCTAGGAGACCACTCTGAGAAACCCCTGTAGAGATGTCCTGGAGCTGAAGTGGTGACCTCCAACAACCTTGACAAACTTCCTATGCATCAGGAATTACTCCAACAGTGGACAGTTTGCCTCAGTACCCATTGCTTCCAGTTTTGCGAGGGCTCCTTGATGCCACACTTGGTTGAATGCTGCGTTGATGTCAAGGGCTGTCACTCTCACCTCTCCTCTGGAATTCAGCTCTTTTGTCCATGCTTGAGGTTGTAATGAGGTCAAGAGCTGAATGGCCCTGGTGGAACCCAAACTGGGCGTCACTGAGCAGGTTATTGCTGAGCAGGTGCTGCTTGATAGCGCTGTTGATGACACCTTCCATCACTTTAATGTAAAAACACACACTAAGTAATCAAAATGTAATGCAGAGGGTATACACATCACTGATATACTTTATTTACAACATAAATCACTTCAATAATAATGCAACTTTGCCTTAAATAAAATTTGCCGGTGGAAAACCTTCTCACATACACACTTAACCGACTGCATGAAGATTGCAACAATACCGTAAAGGGCTGATATTTCAGGTATATAAGTTTTGCCAGGTTTATTGAGAACGCTGGTTCATAAGTCACTGGTTAAAACAAAGTTTGCTGTATTATTTTCTTACTAATGGATTCTACCAATTTTCCACTGACAGATGTTAAACGGATTGGTCTGTACTTTCTGCCTCCCTGTCTTTTTGAATAGTTAGACATTTTCCAGCCTTTCCCACATCCAGGGAGTTTTGGAATATTTTAACCAATGGATCCACTAACCCTATTTTTGCATTTGCTGTTGTTATTCCTTTCCATACTAAACATCTTCTTCCCCAATCCTTTATTTTAAAGCATTGTTACCTGTGTTTGTGAGTATGCGTTTAATGTTGCTTTTTATTATTTTCTCAGGATAGTTGGTAAGAAAATGGCACTCTCAATCAAGAAATCTCGGAAATAGATTTCCTTCAATTTTGATCCGGTTTGCTAAATTTAAATGGAGTGTCATCACTACGGTGAATAAAGAATTGTAATTTGTTACAATTGAGAATGTGTTTAAAAGGGATGGAGCCAAATTCTCCATCTCACCTGATCATAACAAGTTCTGAAATATGACTGATGTATTGTTTGACTGATCGGCAAAAATTGCCTGATGAGTCAATGATGAAGCTTCTCACTTTTGAATTGACTGTTGGGGTGGTGGGGTGGTGGAGGGGTACAGGGAACTGTGAGCATGGTTGGCTGGGTAACCAATGGTCAAGTGTGAAAATGGGGCAATTTTTAATGGGTGGTCATAGAATCCTAATAGTATGGAAACAGGCCATTCGGCCCAACTGGTCTACACCAAACCCCTCCCCGAAGACCATCCCATTCAGGCCCATCGCATATTTCCCATAGCTAACCCACCTAGCCTGCACATCACTGAACAATATGGGAAATTTAGACTGGCCAATCCACCGAACCTGCACATCTTTGGACTGTGGGGGGAAACTGGAGCATCAGGAGGAAACCCAGGCAGACACAGGGGGAATGTGCAAACTCCCCACGGACAGCCTCCGAAGGGTGGAATTGAACCTGCATCCTTAGTGCTGTGAGGTAACAATGCTAACCACTGAGCCAGTGAACCACACTAGTCAAGCGATTACATCTCCAGGAATACACCGGATCTGAGTTTGCAATCTTAAATGGATAGAAGGTATATAGCGAACATAGAACAATACAGCACAGATCAGGCCCTTCGGCCCTCGATGTTGCGCCGACCTGTGAACTATTCTCAGCTCGTTCCCCCTACACTATCCCAAAAATCACCCATGTGCTTATCTAAGGACTGTTTAAATCTTTCTAATGTGGCTGAGTTGCCTACATTAGCAAGTCGAGCATTCCATGTCCTTATCACTCTCTGCGTAAAAATCCTGCCTATGTCTTAAATCTACCACCCCTCACTTTGTACTTCTGCCCCCCTCGTACAAGCTGACATCATCATCCTGGGAAAAAGACTCTCACTGTCTACCCTATCTAATCCTCTGATCATCTTGTATGTCTCTATTAAATCCCCTCTTAGCCTTCTTTTTGCCAATGAGAACAGGTTCTAGTCTCTCAACTTTTCCTCATAAGAGCTTCCCTCCAGACCATGTAACATCCTGGTAAATCTCCTCTGCACCTTTTCCAATGCTTCCACATTCTTCCTGAAATATGGGGACCAGAACTGTACACAATACTCCAAGTGTGGCCGCACAAGCGTTTTGTATAGTTGCAGCGTGATATTGCGGCTCCAGAACTCAATCCCTCTACCAATGAAACCTAACACACCGTATGCCTTCTTAACAGCACTATCCACCTGGGTGACAACTTTCAGGGATCTATGTGCATGGACTTCAAGATCCCTCTGCACATCCACACTACCAAGAATCTTTGCATTGACCCAGTACTCTGCTTTCCTGTTATTCTTCCCAAAGTGCAACACCTCACGTTTAGCTGCATTGAACTCCATTTGCCACCTCTCAGCCCAATTCTGCAGTTTATCCAAGTCCCCCTGCAACCTGTAACATTCTTCCAAACTGTCCACTATTCCACCGAATTTAGTGTCGTCTGCAAATTTACTAATCCATCCACCTATGCCTGCGTCTAAGTCATTTATAAAAATGACAAATAGGAATTGTCCAAAAACAGATCCTAGTAGTAACAGGGCACCAGGCTGAATATTTTCCATCAACCACCACTCACTGCCTTCTTTCAGAAAGCCAGTTTCTAATCCAAACTGCTAAATCACCCTCAATCCCATGCCTCTGCATTTTCATCAACAGCCTACCATGTGGAATCTTATCAAAGGCTTTACTGAAGTCCATGTAGACCACATCAACTGCCCTACCTTCATTTACATGCTTGGTCACCTTCTCAAAAAACTCAATGAGGTTTGTGAGACATGACCTACCCTTGACAAAACCATATTGACTATCTGAAATCAAATCGTTACTTGCTAGATGATTATAAATCTTATTTCTTATAATCCTTTCCAAAACCTTTCCTACAACAGAAGTAAGGCTCTCTGGTCTATAATTACCTGGGTCATCTTTACTGCCCTTCTTGAACAAGGGCACAACATTTGCAATCCTTCACTCATCTGGTACTAAACCTGTACACAATGACGACTCAAATATCAAAGCCAAAGGCTCTGCTATTTCCTCCCCCTAGCTTCCCAGAGAATCCTCAGATAAATCCCATCCGGCCCAGGGGACTTGTCTACTTTCATTCCTTCTAGAATTGATAACACCTATTTGTAACTAACCTCGATCCTTTCTAGTCATAGTCCTTTCTCATACCTCATTCTTCTCCTCAACAATATTCTCCTTTTCCTGAGTGAAAACCGATGAGAAATGTTAGTTTAGCACCTCTCTGATCTCCACAGAGTCCACACTCAACTTCCCACTTCTGTCTTTGACTGTCCCTATTCCTACCCTAGTCATCCTTTTATTCCTCACATACCTATAGAAAGCTTTAGGGTTCTCCTTTATTCTACCGGATAACGATTGCTCGTGTCCTCTCTTTGCTCGTGTCCTCTCTTTGCTCTTCTTAACTCTCTCTTTAAATCCTTCTGAGCTGATCTGTAACTCTCCACACTGCCTCATCTGAACCATCTTGCTTCATCAACACATAAGCCTCCTTCTTCTTCTTAACAAGAGATGCAATTTCTGTTGTAAACCACAGTTCCCTGACCTTATCACTTCCTCCCTGCCTGACAGGGATATACCTATCAAGGACACGCAATATCTGTTCCTTAAACCAGCTCCACATTTCCATTGTCTGCATCCCCTGCATTTTGCTACACCATTCTATGCATCCTAATTCTTGCCTAATCGCATTATAATTGCCCTTGCCCCATCGATAATTCTTGACCTGTGGCATGTACCTATCACTTTCCATCGCTGAACTAAACGTGACTGAATTATCAATCTGTGGAAAGCATACCTAATGTATAATGTACACTAATTTGTTTGATGAATACTCATTTTTATGGTGTACACCAATTTGTATAGAACATAGAACAGTGCAGCACAGGAACAGGCCCTACGACCCATGATGTTGTGCTGTACATGATGTCCAATTAAACTCATCACTTCTGCCTGTCCTTGACCCATATCCCTCCTGTAGAATGTATACTAGTTTGTATAATGTTTACCAATTTGTATACCATCTCCCCACTTGTGTCACGTACACCCATTTGCATAACAGAAAGATTCTTCTTCGTAAAGAATAATGAGAACTGACCTGGAGCCATCCAAGAAATTAAACACCGAGGAACCCAAAATAAAAACTGAAGGTGAAAGTTTCTTGTGAGTGTCATATTTAGGAACAGTGCATTATGTTAGACCTTATCAATTGATGAGTGAGTGAGCGATACCTGCATTCATGCAACAACCTGCACTCTGCCAGGGTACCTGAATTGCCTTGCAGCTGCAGAATTATAGTGTTAGTCCCTTATTTTAGAAAAGATAGCGTTTCATTGGAGGCAGTTCAGAGAAGGTTCATGAAGGCGGTCCCGGGTTTAGAAGGATTGCTTGATGAACAAAGGCGAAACAGCTTGGGACTCACCGGCGTTTAGGAGAATGAGAGGTAATCTCATTGAACGTGTTTGGCATGCTTGCCTTCATTGCTCAGAGCTTTGAATATCAGAGTTGGAACGTCATGTTGAGGTTATACAGGACATTAGTGAGGCCTCTTCTGGAGTTCTGTGTCCAGTTCTGGTCGCCCTGTTATAGGAAGGATATTATTAAGTTGGAGAGGGTACAGAAAAAATTTATCAGTGTTTTGCTGGGAATGGAGGATTTGATTTATAAAGAGAGACTGAGTCGGCTGTATAGGATTTCTTTCACTAGAGCATAGGAATTTGAGGGCAACCATATAGAAGTTTATAAAATCATGAGGGTTATAGATAAGGTGAATGGCAGGTGTTTCTTCCCTAAGGTGGGAGGTTCCAAGACCAGGCGGTATATCATTTATATAAATGACAAAAAGTAGTGGGCCCAACACTGATCCTTGTGGCACTTCACTGGTTTCGAAAGGTATCGGGAGACCTATTCCTGTGCTATACTATTCTTTGGTCCTGGATCAGTGGTGCTGAAAGAGCACAGCAGTTCAGGCAGCATCCTATACTGTTCTTTGCTCTTTGAGTTTCTTCTCTCAAAGGGTTCTGTGTGTTTGGAACTCCTTGTCACAGAAAGTTGCAGGGGCACAGTCCTCGTTTATGTTTAAGGCTGAGGTAGATCGATTCTTGATCGGTTGGGGAATCAAGAGTTACAGAAAAAGGACAAGAAGATGGAAGTGAGGAATGTTGGATGAGCCAAGATCCTTTTGAATGGCAGAGCTCGCTCGAGGTGCCAAACTGCCTACTCCTGTTCCTATTTCCTATGGTTATATGGTCTAATCACTGCAGACAAACACAGTATTCCATCTGTATACTTCAAGATCCACCAAGCACAATGAGATGAAAGACCCAGGAAGATTATTTGCTCAGTTCCTGGAACAGGGCTCAAATCCACTACATTCTGACTTGGAGCCAGGCACTGACTCTGAGATCAAGCCTAAAACTTTATGATGATGAAGAAAGCAGACTTTGAAAAGAAAATAATTCATTCTGTTACAAGGTTCGAGAAATCAATACTCCGGCTTTAATTTCATAATTTGCCAGTTGAACAAATTCATTTGAATGTGAAATGTTCACTCTGTGAGCAACCATCCCCAACAGGCTAAGTTTAAAGCCAAATTCTTGCGTTTTAGTTTCTAACCATTTTGAGTCTTAAAGAAAGACCCTCAGCACTTTTTGCCAAATTATTTCACATCAAAACTATTATAAAAGGAGCTGAAGATCAAACCAACTTGTCCTTCATTAGATATGGGAGAACTGTACAACCTCACCAAAGTTTCAAGTCTACCACCATGGCTGAAGGCAAATCCCTTTCTTAACAGTCAAGAGTTGAAGCACAAGTTTAAGAAGTTAGGGGCTAGACTCATACAGTTGAAAAAGATAAAGACAGTGCTGACATTCAAAGCCATTACAATATTTCATTGAAAGCAGAAAATAAGATCCCTACAGTGCGGAAACAGACCAGTCGGCCCAACAAATCCACACCGACCCTTGGAGGAGTAACCCACCCAGACTCATTCCCCTACCCTGTTACTGTACATTTACCCCTGACTAATGCACCTAACCTATACATCCCTGAATACAATGGGCAATTAGCACAGCCAGCACATTGTTGAACTTGATTAGATTTGATTCCCTATAGTATGGAAACAGGCCATTTGATCCAACAAGTCCACACCAACCCTCTGAAAAGAAACTCACCCAGACCCATTTCCCTACTCTGTATTTACCCCTGACTAGTGCACCTAACATTATGGGCAATTTAACACATCTTTGGATTGTGGGGGGAAATCCACAAGGATATGGAGAGAATGTGCAAACTCCATACAGACAGTGGTCCAAGACCAGAATCGAACCCAGGTTTCTAGCACTGAGAGGCAGTAGAACTAACTGCTGAGCCACTCTGCTATCTCTCGGATTCTTAAGGGCCTTGACAGTGTAAATGGTGAGAGGATGTTTCCCATTATGGGGAGTCTAGAAGCAGAGTGCATAGTCTCAAAATAAAGGGGCACCGACTTAAGACTGAGATACGGAGGGATTTCTTCTCTCAGAGGGTTGTGAGTCTTTGAAACTCCTTATCGCTTAGAGCTGTGGCAGCAGAGTCTTTGTGTATATTTAAGGGTAAGATAGACTCTTGATCATTCAGGGAATCAGGGTTATGGCAAAAGAGCAGGAAAGTGTACGTGGGGAATGTTGGATCAGCCACAATCCTACTAAACGCAGAGTAGGCTTAAAGAACCAAATAACCCACTCCTTTTACTATTCCTTCTGTTCTTATGGCCAGGCAGTATCACTCTATTAAAGAGGGAACTAGTTACACACCTAGAGATAAAGGGATTGAGGTATGTGGTAAGAAAGGTGACTTTTACAGTATGATGTTTAAATCTGATTCAGACAGCTGTCGATTGTTTGGAATCGCTACAGTATGGAAAGAGGCAGTATGATTTGTGTAGTTAGCACACAAAACAATACTTCTCACTGTACCTCAGTACATGTGACAATGATAAATCAGATCAAATCTTCAGCGATCTTCCAAAGAGCATCCCACCCAGACTTAGCCCCCGACTCTATCCCCGTATTTCCCATGGCTAACCCACCAAGCCTGTACACCCCTGGTTACTATGGGCAATCTAGCCTGGCCAATCTATCTCACCTGCACATCTCTGGGAGCAAACCAGAGCACCCAGCAGAAAACGCCCTCAGTCAACTCTCCATGTGGAGTTTGCACATTCTCCCCATGGGTGCTCTGGTTTCCTTCCACAGCCCAAAGATATGCAGGTTAGGTGGATTAACCTTAGGAAATTGCCCACATTGTCCAGGGATGTGTAGGTTAGGTGGATTAGCAGTGGGGAATACAGGGATAGGGTAATGGGGTGTGTCTGGTTGGGATGCTCTACGGATGTTTGGTGTAGACTCAATGGGTCAAATGGCCTGAGTCTTCACTGGAGGGGTTCTACGATTCTATGATTCTAACCCAGACAGACATGGGGAGAACATGCAAATTCTACATATACGGTCACCCCAGGCTGGCATTGGACTTAGCTCTTTGCTGCTGTGAGGTAGTATTGTTGACCATTGAGCCACCAGACCATCTAGCTCTGTTGGGTAATGGGAGGTAACTGGAATGCTGGCCTTTATTTCAAAGGGAATGGAATAGGGAGGTTTTGCTAAAACTAGACAAGGCACAGGCCTGAATACAGCTGGAAGAATGTGAAAAGTTCTGGGTTCCCTTATCTATGGAATGATAAAATGGCATTGGAGTCAGTCCAGAGAAAGTTTCTGAGTCCAGCACCAGAAAAATAATCCAATACAATGCTGGATAGAACTGTCACCTCAGAATTGAGACTTTAAATGCTGGCTCTAGCTTTTCTTTTCTGTTTTTTTTCAAATATAAAAAATAAACTTGAACAAGAAGTAGAGTCTGCAGTTCTTGGGCACCATTCCTCCATCAAAGAAAACACTGCATAACAAAAACCAAATTAATTAGTTGTTCACTATGAACTAAGAACTGTGGATGCTGGAAATCTGAAACAAGAACAGAAATTGCTGGAGAAACTCAACAGATTTGGCAGCATTCGTTGAGAGTAAACAAAGTTAATGTTTCAGGTCTACCTTTCATCAATAGGGTCAGTTCTGAAGAAAACTCACAATGAGCTGCAAACTCTCTCCACTGCTGCTGCCAGACCTGCTGAGTTTCTCCAGCAACTTCCTGTTTGAATCAGTAGTTTGCTTTGTTCACTATTATTGGGGGCCTCTGCTTTCCCTCCACAGCAACGAAGATGGGGTCATACAGGACCAGGAAAATCGATGCTTCGGGCCGAAACCCTTCATCAGGATTGGGGCAAATGCTGTCAAATTCTTTGGTTGCGACAGAGTTTGATGTGAGAATGAAGTGCGGAGAAAATTTTGCTTTCCTTTTGAGTGGTAAGAGTGAAATTAAGCCAAGGCTGTGATGCTTGTTTTCTCAAGTACTGCCTGGCTTTGAGATTTGGTCAGCACCAGGAACTTTTTTGTTCTATGTGCAATGGAGGGAAGGTCTTCTGAGGAAAGGCTGAGGCACTTGAGGCTGTTTTTGTTTGAGAGAAGAAAGTTGAGGGGTGACTTAATTGAGACATGCAACACAATCAAAAAATTTGATCGGGTAGATAATGAAAACCTTTTTCCTTGGATGGTGTTGGCTAGCATGAGGGGACATGGCTTTAAATTGAGGGGTGATAGATATAGGTCAGATGTTAGAGGTAGTGTCTTTGCTCAGAGAGTAGTAGGGGCTGGAACACACTGCCTGCAACAGTAGTAGACTCGCCAACTTTAGGGGTATTTAAATGATCATTGAATAGTCATATGGATAAAAATGGAATAGTGTAGGTTAGATGGGCTTCAGATTGGTTCCACAGGCCAGCACAGCATCGAGGGCAGAAGGGTCTGTGCTGTGCTGTAATGTTCTATGTTCTATGTTGTATGTTTTGGACTGGGGAGAGTGCCACTGCAGCTCAGTCTTTGCCTGTGCACTAACCGCTGTGGCATCAGCTACTTTTGGATGAGAAGCCTTAGAAAACTCCCTGCGACAACAGTTTGGTTCAGGCAGGCTGGTCAACATGTCACCTGAGCTGCAACACCATGGGGCAAAGCTTACAAGGTGACAGCAAAACCTCACCAGGGTGACCCTGCATAATTCTGCAAGAGCCGAAAGAATGGGGACTGAGCAGAGAAGCCATTCATTGCAACTCCAGATAACTCAATCAGTTAAATTTTGATCGGGTTTTCTTATCTCTGTCTGGCTGCCAACAGAAAGCATCAGGATGAAAATCTCATTTTGTAGCAATGCGACATTATCAGGAAAAGAATGACTTTCCAGAAATAGCTGTCTAATGCAGGATTTATAAACTCCGAATGTGAAAATGAATTAGGTCATTTTTAAAATAAAAATCTTTAATTTTGGCAACAGTTATTAATTAAATGGAAATGTCAGATGCGAAGCAATCAGGCGGATATAATAGCAAGATGGGCAGATTGTATAATTATCAACATTGGCCAGCCCACTCTAATTAGCGGCAATGCTGCTATGCAAATGAGGTACATGTGGGATAGTGCCACCTTAAGGGGATGTCTTAAAAACTAATACATCATTATGCAATGTAATGCCAGATCTTGGACAAGCATTATCTTAATCTTCACAATCTAATGTTTAATTAGAAATTACATTTACAGCACCCACTTTTCAGGGAACCCTTAGGGTTACCTTCACCTGATTCTTGATGATTTTTCTTCTCTCTCTTTCTGTTGCCAAGAGCTTTGTCAAAATGATGAGGTTTATCGACAGAGTTTTATCATTCAGGGACAAGCTGGAAATCTTTTCTTCACTCCACGAGATTAGTGCCAAATGAGTAAAAGCATGCTCAGGCCATCCTATCATAGCATTGATTCCTAAAAGATCCTGTCGCCATCACTGTACCTTTGACCATTCTGAGGGTCCAGTCCCAATGGTTGATGTGGGTTCCATTTCCAACTGCTGATCATACTGACATGAAGGGAAACTTGTTGATATCCAATTCAAAGTCTACTTTTCACAATTTGCTTTTTTTTATTCGCTCAGAAGATGTGGCATCACTTATTACGCCAGCATTTATTGTTCATCCCGAATTGCCCAGAGGACAGTTAAGAGTCGACTACATTGCTGTGGGTCTGGAGTCACATGTAGGCCAGACCAGGTAAGGATGGCAGTTTCTTTCCCTAAAGGACATTAATGAGAAGGATGGGTTTTTTTCTGACAATCGATTCATGGTAGCCAGAGACTTTTCCCCAGGGCAGGATTGACTGGTACAAGAAGTCATAGTTTGAACGCATTAGGAGGAAGGTATAAAGGAGACAGAGGTAGGTTCTTTACGCAGAGAGTTGTGAATGCATGGAATGCATTGCCAGCTGTGGTGGTGGAAGCGAAGTCATTGGGGACATTTAAGCGACTGCTGGACGTGCACATGGAAAGCAGTGAGCTGAGGGGTGTGTAGGTTAAGTTATTATATTTTACATTAGGATTAAGTCTCAGCACAACATCGCGGGCATAAGGGCCTGTTCTATGCTGTACGTTTCTATGTTCTATTAGACTCTTAATTCCAGATTATGATTGAATTCAAATTCCACTATCTGCCCTGTCAGGATTTGAACCCAGGTTCCCCAGAATGTTATCTAGATTAAAGCTCCTACAGTAATACCACTAGGACATTGCCTCCCCACTACCCAACTTACTTTCCTCTGCTGTTTTATTCTGAACTCTCACCAAATCATCTCACATCTGTTTCTTTTTCAACACAAAGACGTTTTAACATTCTCCTCATAAGTCAGAACACCAAGGATGAATCTTTTGATTTTTTTCTTTCGGCTCTGCTTCAAAGATTTGAACAGTTCACTACTTCAAGAATTATGTTAGTTCATCTCACCCTGTCATCAGTGGCTCCCCTACAGGGAGGTGATGGTGAATTGGTAATGTCACTGGGCTAGTCATCCAGAACACCATGTTTATGATCTGAGGATGTGGATTTGAATCCCACCATGACAGAAGACAAATTCAATGGTGGAATTAAAAAGCTAGTTTAATGAAGACTATTGATTGTTGTTCAAACTCCATCTGGTTGACTGATGTCCTTTAGAGAAGGAAACTGTCCTTACCTGGTCTGACCTGGTGACTCCAGACCCACAGCAATGTAGTTAACTGCCCTATGGGCAATAAATTCTGGTCTAATGAGCAACAGTCAATTTACATGAACCAATGAGAATGATTAGCCTCCAAGTTGGGGTTTAAGGTGCGCCCTGAGGTTTCAGCCCTACAGCTGACACTTCAGTGTCAGATGAAGAGTGTTGCAATGTGGGAGGTAACTTCTTTTGAATGCAATACTAAATTATATACGCACCAGCCCTCTCGGTGGTTGAAAACAATTCTTTGGCTCTATTTCAAAGAAGATCTATGCAGTTATTCCCAGTGTATTGGCTCATATTTTTGCTGTTTGTGGGACCTCCATGGGTGACAATTGGCTGCTGTAAGTTAGAGGAGTGACTGCACAAGTTAATCCAATTTGGATATCTCATTGATTGAGAGCAGGATCCTGCGATAACTCCCCTCTACTGTTAGATGTTGGTATTCCTTAAAAACTGAATTTTCCTTGATTTACCATTTAGCATGAGATTTCATTGAACAACTTTTCCAGGAGTAATTACCTTTTCAAAATTCTAGCATGGAAAAACAAAGAGAATGACAAAAAAAACAGGGAGGCCATGATGTCCATTGAAATAATGTCAATCATTTATCTGGCAACAAATGCATTCTATGATCAGTATGCTTTTTTTCTTTATGTTTTGATCATTAATGGGACATGGTGATGTTGGGTGGCCATCATTTATTGCCCTAGCTTCCCTTCAGAAGGAGGGAGAGAGCTGCCTTCTTGAACCGCTGCAGTACATGTGCTGTCGGTAGACCCATAATGCCCCGAGGGAGGGAATTCCAGAATTTCAACCCAGTGTCAGTGAAGGAATGGCAAACATATTTCCAAGTCAAGATGGTATGTGACTTGGAGGGGAACTTGCAGGTAGTGGTGTGCCTATGAATCTGCTGCCCTTGTCCTTCTAGAGATAACAACTCTGTTTGTTCTGGCTCTAAGCTTCCACCCTATCTCCCTGAATTCCTGCCTATACTCCTGGCACTGACCCATCCTCATAGCCACAGCATGTATATGGCCAAGTGGGGTTAGACAATTGACTGACACAGTGCAAGTTACTGGTCCCTAGAAATATGAAATAATAATATGTACTAAGGACAGAGGGCAGATCGTTTTTGTGCAGTTCTCATCAAGCAGACCTTGTAGGCAACAGTTTTCATTGGGTAGTCCCCAGACTTCATCAAGACATCCTCATCAAGCAAATGGAAGATGGACTAGAAGAAGAAGAAGAACACCCAGGGACGAGTTCCCTCACACCTGGGCATGTGCTCAGGATGCCGCTCCCACCACTTTAATGAGACCTCAACATTCTGCATGTTTGTCCTTCGGTATCAGTGAACTATTTCCAACTGTTGTGGTTGCACACTTTCTTTATCTAATGAACTAATGGATCATATCTCTGCTGCTACTCCTCAGCAAACTCAATAAGATATGAGAAAATTGCTGCAGTCCATGACTGCCCAGATTAGATAACTATCCTCATGAATGCTCTAAAATCAACAGCACTGTCTTCAAATGGTCTGACAGGAACCTTTTTCACATCCATACGGGGACTCTAGCCAGGGACTTGGGTGACGTTTCTATCAGAAAGATGGCATTTCTGTCACTCCTTTGGTATGATGGCCTATGTTTGTTCGGTCAGATGCATGTCCTTTCGGCAGAAAATTCACCAAGAAAGCTCAGCCGTGAGACTGAACCCTGGAGTATTATAGGAGCTCAGAGCAGTTCAGGAATTCATCAGCCAGTGTTTCTGTTTAGTGTGGTTCACTAATTCAGCACATGAAAATTGTACCCCCTCAGTGACTTACACTTCTGATGTTTAT
Organism: Hemiscyllium ocellatum; assembly: GCF_020745735.1. NCBI lineage: Eukaryota > Metazoa > Chordata > Chondrichthyes > Orectolobiformes > Hemiscylliidae > Hemiscyllium > Hemiscyllium ocellatum. The sequence continues at coordinate 108,421,547 of NC_083409.1, forward strand.
TTTTGAAGAGAACCTTTCATTGTGGAAGCAGGCTATTTGGCCCATCGGGTCAACACTGACCCTCCCAAGGGCATCAGAACCAGACCCGCGCTATCTCCATAACCCGCGATTATCATGGCTAATTCACCTAACCTCCACATCTTTGGACTGTGGGAGGAAACCAGACCACTTGTAGGAAACCTATGCAGACACGGGGAGAATGTACAAATTCCATACGGACAACTGCCTGAGACTGGAATCAAACCCAGGTCCCTGGTGCTGTGAGGCAGTAGTGCTAACCGACTGGCAACTGCCTGTGTAGAGATTGCATATTTTTCCCGTGTCTGCGTGGGTTTTCTCCGGGTGCTCTGCTTGCCTCACATAGTCCAAAGATGTGCAAGTTAGGTGAATTGACCATGCTAAATTGCCCATAGTGTTCAGGGATGTGTAGGTTAGGTACATTAGTCAGGGGTAAATGTAAAGTAATAGGGTAGGGGAATAGGTCTGTGTGGGTTGCTCTTTGGAAGGTTGGTGTGGATTTGTTGGGCTGAGGGGCCTGTTTCCCCACTGCAAGGATTCTATGATTATCTATGATGTATTCACTACAGTGATCCCAGTCCTCAGGTTGATTGGTGGCTGTGCTCACCTTACTTGTAGTGACTCACAACAGAGGTCCTGAGCTTTTGCAAAGATTAGCCCAATTTTCAACAAAGGTAGATCACGACATAGAATTGCATCAAACAGGGCATTCATCAGAACAGAAAGAGGTGGCACAACTTCTCAAGCATATTCCACCAATTAATAAGAATTTGTTGCACTGAGTTGAATTAGCTTTATGATCACGTGATTACAATGAAACATTTACATATAGATTCTTCAGCACAAGTTGTTAGGGAAAAATAATTAGAAAAATAAAGAGATAAAAAGCATTACACATCATAAGAATAAATTAGAAAATGTAGAAATGAAAAGTTCAGAGTAACAGTCCTTCCAACCCAGCCCACATTGGCAGATTGACTCCAAGTTGCACTTGGGATTCACCTTGAGAATCTCAAGGTCAGGAGACTATTCTAGAAACATCTCGAGGCCGGATGCCCACACTGAGGTCACCATGCCAGACTGAGAGACCACCACACCAGGCCGAGAGATCACCACGTCAGGCCGAGAGACCATCACATCAGGCTGAGAGACCACCACATCAGGCTGAGAGACCACCACATCAGACCGAGAGACCACCACGCTGAGCAAGAGACCACCATGTCAGGCCGAGAGACCACATCAGGCCAAGAGACCACCATATCAGGCTGACCGACCATCACATCTGGCCAAGAGAACACCTCGCTGAGCGAGAGACCATCATATGAGGCTGAGAGACCACCACATCAGGCCGAGAGACCACCATGTTGGTCGGGCTGATGGCTACATCAGACTGAAAGAACACCTTGCTGAGGTCAAGAGTTCAGGACGTTGCTGACAAGAGAAGAGAAAAAAGAAACACAAAAGAGAAAGGAAGACAAGTAATGAAAAAGAAATGGACAGACTGTCCTACTGTGCTGGCATCTTGGCTTTATCACGATATATGGGCATTGCTGGTTGAACCAACATTTCTTGCCCATCCCTAGTTGTCCTTAAGAAGGTGATGGTGAGATGCCTTCTAGAACCACAGAAATCTGTGTGCTGAAGGTTGACCCACAATGCCTTTAGGGAGGGAATTATGTCCAATCTGTATCCTGACTGTCATCTGGTGACCCAGAACTTTGAACAGGGTATTCCTGAAAAGACAGATTAGATTAGACTTACAGTGTGGAAACAGGCCCTTTGGAAACCGGAGCACCCGGAGGAAACCCATGCAGACACGGGGAGAACGTGCAAACTCCACACAGTCAGTCGGCTGAGTCGGGAATTGAACCCAGGTCTCAGGCGCTGTGAGGCAGCAGTGCTCACCACTGTGCCACCGTGCCGCCCACTTGTGCCACCGTGCCGCCCACAGATGTTTTGTTAAACTGTCTTGCCTCATACCCATTACAATGAAATACAAGAATCATGATTCTTTCTACTTCTGTCTTCATTTCCTTCTCAGGAAACATCGATTGATCTCCAGTTTGGGTTTTGTTGTTACCCTTACCCTTTCACGGGAAGTGGGCACACTTCGTTGCCCATCCCCCAGTACCCACGAACCGAGGGTTTTAGATGCAGTTGGGTCCCTTGTGGGTGAGTCTAGGACCAGACCACAAAATCTCAGAACAAGAAATTTAAGAAAGAGGTGACGAGGAATGTCTTCACCCAGAGGGTAATGAATCTTTGGAATTCTTTACAGCAGAGAGCTGTCAAAGCTGAGATAGGGAGATTTTTAATCAGTAAGGGAATGAAAAATTATGGGGAGGAAGCTGGAAAATGGAGTTGAGGGCTATCAGATCAAGCTACAATCACATTGAATGGCAGAATGGGCTGAATGGCCTGAATACAGAGGAACCTCGATTATCCGAATATCAATTATCCAAATTTCGGATTATCCGAAGAAGATCTCAAGGTCCCGCAAAAATGTGACATCAAAGATATAAGTGTATTCAATTTCCCTGTACTGAGGAAGATGCGAAAATGCTGGCAAACACAAAGAAGCACAAGCACTTTGAACATCAGCGACTGGATATTTTTGAGGTAAGGGTTAGGTACTCAGCCCTTTGCAAAAGTGTTTTACAGAATATTCTCATCACTTTACCAAGCAGTTCATGAAAAATATGACTGAGCAAGTAAACACATGCACGAGACGGCACTTCTGTCTTTCTATCGCGACACTGAATTCCCGGAAACTGACAAATGCTTTTGCAATCGTCGAAGCTGTTCGGGACCTTGTTTAATGCTGGGATTTCATATCCAGTATTTATGTAATGGTCAGGGTTTAGTCCTTCTTAGTTTAACCTGTAATTTGCAGAATGCAAAGGTTAGTTTGTTTAAATAGCAGACTCACTAAAATGATCGATGTCAACAAATTCTCCAGTGGAGCACAGTGTTAGATCAGTGTGGCTTCCCTTGGTTAAGGTAAAATCAATAATCTGAATAATCAATTAATCGAAATAGTGCCCGCCCATCTCGTTTGGATAATCGAGGTTCCCCTGTAGTCCTGTCTATCACAAGGTCAGAAGCGGAGATACTTGTTCATATTTGCAGAGTGTCCAATAGCCATTGCAACTCCACAGATACTGAAACAGTCCATTCCAGCCGTTAGTGACCAAGATAGTGTAGATAAAGATAAACGTATTCCTTTGTTGGGGATTTTAGAACGAAGGGACACAGTCTGAGAAGTCGGACCATTCAGGAAAGATGTTAGGCAGCACTTCTACATACAATGGATGGTAGATGTTTGAAACTCTCTTCCACAAATGAAGTGATTGCAGGATCAGTGTCAATTTTAGATCTGAGATAGATAATGTTTGTTTATCAAAGGTATGAAGGGATATGGACCAATTGGATATGGAGTTCTGCCATAGATCTGCCCTGATGTAATTGAATTGTAGAACAGGCTCGTGGGGCTGAATGGCCTTTTCCTGTTCCTGTGCTCCTTATTCTTAGCCTTCTAAATTCCAGGGAATTCAAGTTCAGTTTATGAAATTCTGCCTCATAATTTAGCCTCCAATCCTTGGGAACTGGTTCTCGTGAATTGCTTCACTTGAGACATCATGGCTGATCAACCAATTTGCGTTGGTCCATGCTCCAGATAGGCCTCCACTATTACCCGGCAATGGCCTGTTCAGCCACTTACTGCCCGCCTTCCAACTTGGTGCCCAATATGGAGAAACCTTCGAGCGAGATCTATTAACGAGCCCTCCTTCAAGAAAAGAGAACCATGGAAAGTCACTATCAAGTTTCTTGTGACAAAACCCATCTGCTGAATGGCCAACGTGGGTGGAACTACGTGGGTGTGAGTGATTCTTGTTAAACAGGTTCAGGATAAAACAAGACCTGTGAACAATTCACCTCCACCACTGGATCCTCAGGACAAACCCCTCATGTACTTGTAGATAGACACAAGCAATGTTGATGAAGAGGTTCCCTTGGCATACTAACTTGGCTTAAACTCGGAATATGAGGAGGCTATTACTGGATTGCACGGGCGTTGCACTTGTGAAATAAATAAAAAAAAAGAGCCTTCTCATGCTATCAGCGTAACCTTCCATTCTCCTTCCTGTTTACCCAACCGCCCTTATTATTTGCTTTACCTTATCCCTGTGGTAGCAAGTATTATATTTTACTCACTTTCTGGGTTGAGGTGACTTTCCTGCATTTCTTGTTATTTATTAGTGATGATCTCACAATTTTAACCCTTGGATTTGGACACTGTAAATTGCCTGAAACAGCTACAGTTATCTTAGCCACTGACTCCCAAGTGCAGAGGCATTTATTGTCTAAAGGTTAGAGAGTGCAGCTAGCATCAAGCTCAGTGAAAGAAAAATGAGGTGACTTATTAACCCTGTTATAAAATCATCCTTATTTTTAAACAAGGAGGTGAGCCATGGTTTGCCACAAATTCACAAAGCCTTTCTCCTGTATAAGTGCAGAATTCCTGCAGCGTTTTCCCATTAGTCGGATTTCACTGCAACGCTATTCAGGTTTTACATTTACCACAATGCTCTTAACTAAAATTGATCATCTTTGTGCCCAAGCCAATGCTCATCTCTTACCCAAAAATCCATTAAAAAAAAGATACCTGGCTAAAAATTATATTGATGGTTTTGGGGTCTTTCAATGAACAAATTGTTTCTTGCATTTCCAACATTGCATGATCAGTGATTAAGGGGAGGAGATGGTCCACTGGTATTATCACTGACCTGGGAGAAAGTGAGGACTGCAGATGGTGGGATCAAAGTCAAAACGTATGTTGCTGGAAAAGCACAACAGGTCAGGCAGCATCCGAGGAGCAGGAGAATCAACGGTTCAAGCACAAGCTCTTCATCAGAAATGATGAAGCGCTTATAACCGAAATGTCGACTCTCCTGCTTCTCGGATGCTGCCTAACTGGCTGTGCTTTTCCACTATCACACTTTTTGACTTATTATTAAACAGGAGATGTTCTGGGGACCTGGGTTTGAATTCCACCATGGCAGACGGTGAAATTTGAATTCAGCAAAAGTCTGTGATTAAGAGTCTAATGGTGACCATGAATGCATTGTCAGGGGAATGTCCTTCGGGGAAGGAAATCTTCCAACCTTATCTGGTCTGGCCGACATGTGACTCCAGACAATGTGGTTGACTCTTAACTGCTCTCTGGGGCAATTAGTGATTGGCAAAAAATGCCAGTGACACTTTCATCCTGTGAATGAATAAAAAAAGATACACTTGAAAATCTTTTATTGAAGAAAGATATGTTATTGTGTGTTATGTTAATTGCTGCTGAGGCTAGCATTTGCTCCCCATTCCAAATTCCCTTAAACTTGGCATCTATTTTGGCCTTTTCAGAGGGTAGTTAAGGGTCAAATACATTGTTGGCAGTCTGGAGTCTGACATAGACCAGACTGAGTAAGAATAGTAGATTGCCCTCCTGAAATGAAATCCATGAATCAGGTGGGGTTTTACAATAGTGGTGACAAGCACCCTCACTAGGATACAATTTTCCCTTTTCAGTTTATAAGTTTAATTTAAATTCCACCAGATGCGATGGTGAACCCATGCCTCCAGACCATTCACTTGGGTCTCTGGATCACAAATGGAATGACATGTTACGTGCTACAGAATTGAGAATGTGGTGCTGGTAAAGCACAGCAGGTCAGGCAGCACCCGAGGAGCAGGAGAATCGACGTTTCGGGCCGGAGCCCTTCATCAGGAATGTCAAGCGACATAAACCCCAACAATTCTTTCACATTGATCCATTGTGATCCATTTGGTGTTGCAGTTTCCTCAATGTATTTACCCCTTCACCGAATCCAGTGGCTCTGCCACGGAATGACCTGATTTGGCTTTCCTCTAAATCACCCAGTCTTTGTCCATGAGCCAAGCTAAATCAGTAATGTTCGTCACCATGGCTTCACCTCGCAACCAATCACCTTTCACCATTGATCAGTGAAGGCCAAAACACATGGTTAATTATTTTCTGTGTTGTTGTCTCACATACAGAAAACTCACTGTGGTGTTGTCAGCTCTCCAGCCTCCCGTTGCCTCCCCCATGCCTGAACTGAGATTATCCAGCACTATCCTGGGGCCCTCTTAGGATTGACATTGTGGACTCACCTGTTGCATTGTCGGAATAGGAAAAATGAGCTTGCACTTACTTAACATGTTTCATGGCTTGCAGATGACTTTTAAACAATGAGCAATGAAAGAACTGTAGCCAGTTTTATAATGTCGGAATTGCAGTTGCCAATTCACACACAACATGATGACAATGACCAGATTTTAACCATGTTAGTTTAGATTACTTACAGCGTGGAAACAGGTCCTTTGGCCCAACAAGCCCACACTGACCTGCCGAAGCACATCCCACCCAGACCCATTCCCCTACACCTAACACTACGGGAAATTTAGCATGGCCAATTCACCTAACCTGCACATCTTTGGACTGTGGGAGGAAACTGGAGCACCCGGAGGAAACCCATGCAGACAAGGGGAGAACGTGCAAACTCCACACAATCAGTCGCCTGAGGCAGGAATTGAACCCGGGTCTCTGGCGCTGTGAGGCAGCAGTGCTAACCACTGTGCCACCGTCCCACCCTATTGAGGATAAATATCATCAGAAGACTGTCCCGCCTGGCTGAGAGGATGCCACGCCTGGGGGGAGAGGTGAGAGAAGAGCACCATGCCACACCACAAGCTCACCATGCCACATCGCAAGCCCACCATGCCAAACCACAAGCCCACCATGCCAGGCCAGTCATGCCAGGCCAAGGTGTTTCCTTGCCACGTCTGCTCTGAGGCTGGGAGTCATCAGAGACCTGGAATCATCAGAGGCTTCTGATTTGCTTCTTACTCACTCATTGTGCAATTCACATCAATCCTGCTTATGGGAAGTCTGAAGTTCTGCTTTTACAAAGACCAGCGTGTTCCACCATGAGATGTACAACAGCTCATTCTGCTGCTAAGGTTTGATAGGCGCAAGTGGGAAAACACTTTAAGACCACAAAGTGTATTTGTGGGTCACTTGATGACCTTGAAACTCCTTTACTGTAGTCTTCAGAGCATGGGCATAACACCCTCCTTTCTTCCCTTTGTTTAGACATTCAAAAGGATTTATCTTTTCGTCAAGGTTTTGGTCAACTGGCCAAATATTGCCCGATATAGTCTGGCTTGATCAAGCTCCTGTCTAATTATGTTCAAGGTGTCACGGAGATGCAAGATGTTCACACTGATTTACACCCACTAGTGTTTAGTTCAAACAGTGTTGAAAATCATTCATGAAATACTTTCAAATACCTACTATGATCAAATCATTTATGTTAATGACAAAAAGCACTAATCCTTATGGTACACCACTGGTCAGCATCTGCAGTATCTACCTCCACCCAGTTCGATATCTAGTCAATACTAAAATCCAAGGTATTGATAGGAAGGGCTGCAAATGTGTTGCTGGTCAAAGCACAGCAGGTTAGGCAGCATCTCAGGAATAGAGAATTCAACGTTTCGAGCTCGAAACGTTGAATTCTCTATTCCTGAGATGCTGCCTAACCTGCTGTGCTTTGACCAGCAACACATTTGCAGCTGTGATCTCCAGCATCTGCAGACCTCATTTTTTACTCATTGATAGGAAGGGGTTCAGTGATGGTAACCCTATTGAATGTCAAAGGGGTTAGATTCTCTTTTGCTGGAGATGGTGATTGCTTGGCACATGTGTGCTGTGAATATTACCTGCCACCTTTCAGCCCCAACCTGAATATTGAATGGGTCTTGCTGCATCTGAATACAGACTACTTAACTATCTGAGGAACTGTGAATGACGTTAAACATTGTGCAATCATCAGGAAAGATCCCAATTTTGACTTCATGATAGATGGAAGATCATTGATAAAGCAGCTGAAGGTTTTTGGGTCTTGGACATTATACCAAGGATCTCCTGCAACCAAAGTCCAGAACTTCTAACCATCATATACATGGTCAAGTAGGATTAAAGGTTGGCACAACATCAAGGGCTGAAGGGCCTGTACTGTGCTGTACTGGTCTGTACTGTTCTATGTTCTATGTTTTATGTAAGACTGGAACCAATGGAAAGGTGTTCCCTGGTTCCCATTGACAAGGCAGCACGGTGATCCAATGGTTAGTACTGCTGTCTCACAGTGCCAGAAGCCTAGTTTCAATTCAGCAACTGTCTGTGTAAAGTTTCCACATTCTCCCCGTGTCCGCATGTGTTTCCTCCCACAGTCCAAAGATGTGCAGATTAGATGGATTGGCCATGATCAATTATCCTGTAGTGCCCAAGGATGTGTAGGCTGGGTGGGTAGCCATGGGAAATGCAGGATTATGGGAGTAGGGTCGGGGTTATGTCAGGAACTGGATGCTCTTCAGAGGGTCTGTGTGGACTTGATGGGCTGAATGGCCTGCTTCCACACTGTAGGGATTTTATGGCTCCATGCTTGCTAGAGTTCCTTGATGAAAGGTTCCGACCTTAAATATCGACTCCTCTGCGCCTCAGATGTTACTTGAGCAGCTATATTTTTTCTAGTCCAACACTTTATCCACCCTGGCCCTCCAGCATCTGCAGTCTTCATGATCCCCTGGCGTTCCTTGATGACATTCACAGTCAAGTACAGCCTTTCTATAAAGGTAGGCACTCTCGTCTCTCCTCTGCAATTTCGCTCCCTTGTCCATGTTCAGATCAAGGCTGTCATGAGGTCAGGAGCTGAGTGGCCCTGGCTGAACCCAAGCTGCGCATCACTCAACAAGTATGGAACCCAAGCTGAGCAAGTATAGCAAATGAAAATAGAGAGCTGCAGATGTTGACAATCTGAAACAAATAAGAAGAGAAATTGCCAGAGGTCTGTGGAGAGAAAACAGAGCTGAACATTTCGAGTCCAGTGATCCTTCTTTAAGCAGTGAGCGGGTTGTGGCTGTGCATCTGCAGCTGTGTAGCACCATCAGAACTTTGCTGAGGATTGAGAGAAAACAGGAAGGGCAGTAAGTGTCCACTGGGTTCGCCCTGCTCTTTGCGGCCAGGATAGACCTGCATCTTTGCTGGAACATCTTGACTGAAGTTGCGGCTAATTCTGAATCACAAATCTTCAGATCTGGAACCGGAATACTGCTGGGGCCCAATGCCTTCAGCTGCTTGTTGATGTCATTACATTATGCTCCAATTACAGCATCAGGCTGCAATTTAAATGTCTTGATATTTTTGATCTTTTCTGCCCTGCAGCCTATGCTAAACATTTATTGCTATTTAAAGTAAAGAAGTTCTCGTAATATCTGCTTTAAATTTACTTTGCATTAATTTAATGCAGAGCTTTCTGAATGCAGTGAGACTAGTGCAGTGATGTTGATTAACACCAGATGGAATATCAAACAGCAGTAACAAAACTAATTGTGGAGGCAGCAATCCTCCTACTTGTGGCTGTTGAGTCTATTTTTGTGGTAACTGCTTGATAATTATATATATATTGCAACCACTGAGCTGGTAGAACACTGCTCCTTGTTGCTTTAAGTTCAGCATGGTCATTTACAGTTGATAAGTTAGGCTATAAAATGGGAACGCATTTTCCAATAATTAGTTTAAGCAACTTAAACGGCGTAAAATGGGAGACTGTAAATTAATCTTGTTTCAATGTCAACCGACGAACATTACATAAAATAACCTCTTTGCAAGTTTCAGGAAGGCACAAGCTTTTTTTTTAGATGAAGTACTCAGTTAGTCAGGTATCGAGATGTATTAGGAAGGTACGTTTGTCCACTGCATTGTTTGGACCACTGTCTATCTAGCCAACCTCAAAGTCTGTAGAAAAGAGAAGTAACGAGGTTGGTAAATGAACAGTCATTCATTTGCAATGAAGGGGTCTGGCAGGAGGTGAGGAACACAGGCAAAAATCAATATCAAGGTGGATGTTGTATCTCAGAAGTGAACTTGAGTGAGAGCCTGACTGTGAGGGCTCCGACATTTGCTGAGGAAAAGTGTCAGAACATATTTCAACTGCGTGAGAACATCTTCAATGTCTTTATAAACACAAAGCCATATGGGTGTCCCTTGCTGAGTCCAGCATTTAATGCACATCCCTGATTGTACTTTGAAAGATGGTATTGAGTTCCTTTGTCGAACCTCTGCAATCCGTGTGATGTAAATAGTACCGTGCTGTTCTTGAGGGAGCTCCAGGATTTTGATCCAGCAACAGTGAAGGAACAGAGATATATTTTCATGTCAGGATGGTGTGTGACTGGAAAGGAACTTGTAGATAGTGGATTTCCCATATATCAGCTGTTCATGTCCTTTGGGCAATAGTGGTCATGGACTTGGAAGGCACTGTCAAAGTAATCTTGGCTGAAGATTGATTAGTTAGTTAGTAGATGATTAATTGAAGACTAACTAGTTAATCTGGCCTTTACTCGACGTGGTTGAATGGTTGGCTTGGTGAAGTCTGCATATTATGGTGGAAATTGAGAGTTGGTGTGGGTTGGGAAAGAGGAGATCCATATCCACATATAATCCAGAGTAGGCTACTAGACCCTTCAAGCCTGCTCCCCCATTCAATAAGATCATGGACTAACCTGATTTCAGCTGTGCATTCCTGCATATCTCTGGATAATCTTTCATCCCCTCGGTCATTAAGAAGCTATCTCCCTCTACCTTAAAAATGTTTAAGGATTCTGCATCCGCTACCTTTTGAGGAAAGGAACGAGAATAAAATTATTTTCTCATCTTCACTTTAAATGGGTAACCCCATATCTTTGAACTATGACCCCTAATTCTAGATTCTCCCACAAGAGGAAACATCCTTTTGACATTCGCCCAGTGAAGACCCGTAAGGATCCATTATGCAAAAGGATCCTTTCACATCCCAAGCCATTTTTTGATGTAACAGAATGAATCTTTAATGAAATTATCAGAGCATCTCCTGTAATGGATTCTCTTCCCTCAAGGTCGTCATTACATCAAGCTTCCCAACTTCCATTTAACCAGCTCACCAGAACACGATCTTTGATAAGATTAGCTTCCATACGCACACACTGGCACCCAGCTTGATCTCTTCCGAATGCATTCAGAATGCTAAATTGATGTTAAGCCCTGATGGAGCTGCGATTTCTTCCAGCCAGACCCGGTGAAAATCACAAACCATCAATCTTCATCCCTTCTGGGCCCCTGCAGTGGGTTAAATGAGATTTGGCACAACCTCATTGTGGTAAAAACAATGACTGCAGATGCTGGAAACCAGATTCTGGATCAGTGGTGCTGGAAGAGCACAGCAGTTCAGGCAGCATCCGAGGAGCAGTAAAATCGACGTTTCGGGCAAAAGCCCTTCATCAGGAATAAAGGTAGAGAGCCTGAAGCGTGGAGAGATAAGCTAGAGGAGGGTGGGGTGGGGAGAAAGTAGCATAGAGTACAATAGGTGAGTGGGGGAGGGGATGAAGGTGATAGGTAAGGGAGGAGAGGGTGGAGTGGATAGATGGAAAAGAAGATAGGCAGGTAGGACTAGTCATGGGGACAGTGCTGAGCTGGAAGTTTGGAACTAGGGTGAGGTGGGGGAAGGGGAAATGAGGAAACTGTTGAAGTCCATGTTGATGCCCTGGGGTTGAAGTGTTCCGAGGCAGAAGGTGAGGCGTTCTTCCTCCAGGCGTCTGGTGGTGAGGGAGCGGCGGTGAAGGAGGCCCAGGACCTCCATGTCCTTGGCAGAGTGGGAGGGGGAGTTGAAATGTTGGACCACAGGGTGGTGTGGTTGATTGGTGTGGGTGTCCTAGAGATGTTCCCTAAAGCGCTCTGCTAGGAGGCGTACAGTCTCCCCAATGTACAGGAGACCGCATCGTGAGCAACGGATACAATAAATGATATTAGTGGCTGTGCTGATAAAATTTTGATGGATGTGGAAGGCTGCTTTAGGGTCTTGGATAGAGGTGAGGGAGGAGATGTGGGTGCAGGTTTTACAGTTCCTGCGGTGGCAGGGGAAAGTGCCAGGATGGGAGGGTGCGTTGTAGGGGGGCGTGGACCTGACCAGGTAGTCACGGAGGGAACGATCTTTGCGGAAGGCGGAAAAGGGTGGGGAGGGAAATATATCCCTGGTGGTGGGGTCTTTTTGGAGGTGGTGGAAAAGTTGGTGGATGATTTGGTTTATGCGAAGGTTGGTCGGGTGGAAGGGGCATTCTGTCCTTGTTACAGTTGGAGGGGTGGGGTCTGAGAGCGGAGGTGCGGGATGTGGACGAGATGTGTTGGAGGCCATCTTTAACCACGTGGGAAGGGAAATTGCGGTCTCTAAAGAAGGAGGCCATCTGGTGTGTTCTGTGGTGGAACTGGTCCTCCTGGGAGCAGATACGGCGGAGGTGGAGGAATTGGGAATACGGGATGGCATTTTTGCAGGAGGTAGGGTGGGAAGAGGCGTAATCCAGGTAGCTGTGGGAGTCAGTGGGTTTGCAAAAAATGTCAGCATCAAGTCAGTCATCATTAAAGGAGATGGAGAGGTCCAGGAGGGGGAGGGAGGTGTCAGAGATGGTCCAAGTAAACTTAAGGTCAGGGTGGAATGTGTTGGTTAAGTTGATGAATTGCTCAAACTCCTCACGAGAGCATGAGGTGGCGCCAATGCAGTCATCAATGTAGCGGAGGAAGAGGTAGGGAGTGGTGCCGGTATAATTACGGAAGATCAACTGTTCTACGTAGCCAACAAAGAGACAGGCATAGCTGGGGCCCATACATGTGCCCATGGCTACTCCTTTGGTCTGGAGGAAGTGGGAGGATTTGAAGGAGAAATTGTTAAGGGTGAGGACCAGTTTGGCCAAACGAATGAGAGTGACAGTGGAAGGGTACTGTTGGGGTCGTCGGGAGAGTAAAAAACGGCGGGCTTGGAGGCCCTGGTCATGGCAGATGGAGGTGTAGAGGCATTGGATATCCATGGTGAAGATGAGGCGTTGGGGGCCGGGGAAACGGATGTCTTGGAGGAGGTGGAGGGCGTGGGTTGTGTCTTGAACGTATGTGGGGAGTTCCTGGACTACGAGGGATAGGACAGTGTCAAAGTCGGTAGAGATGAGTTCAGTGGGGCAGGAGCATGCTGAGACAATTGGTCTGCCGGGATGGTTGGTCTTGTGGATCTTGGGAAGGAGGTAGAACCGGGCAGTGTGGTGTTCCCGGACTATGAAGTTGGAAGCTGTAGGTGGGAGATCTCCTGAGGTGATGAGGTTCTGTATGGTCTGGGAGATGATGGTTTGGTGATGGGGGGTGGGGTTATGGTCGAGGGGGCAGTAGGAAGAGGTGTCCTCGAGTTGGCGTTAGGCTTCAGCAGTGTAGAGGTCAGTGCACTAGACTACCACTGCGCCCCCTGTATCCGCTGGCTTGATGGTGGGGTTGGGATTGGAGCAGAGGGATTGGAGTGCTGCGCGTTGTGAGGGTGAGAGGTTAGAGTGGGGGAGGGGGGTAGACAGGTTGAGGCGGTTAATGTCCCGGCGGCAGTTGGATATGAAAAGGTCGAGGGCAGGTAATAGGCCTGCGCAGGGTGTCCAGGTGGATGCAATGTGTTGGAGGTGGGCGAAGGGGTCCTCAGAAGGTGGGCGGGAGTCCTGATTGTGAAAGTAAGCTCAGAGGCAGAGGCGGCGGAAGAAGTGTTCAACGTCACGACGTGTATTAAATTCATTGATGCGTGGACAGAGGGGAAGAAAGGTGAGTCCTTTGCTGAGGAATGATCATTCGTCCTCAGTGAGGGGAAGGTCTGGGGGGATGGTGAAAACTCGGCAGGGCTGGGAGCTGGGATCTGGTGTGGGTGTGTCGCTGGGAGTGGGGGCGGAACCTGTAACTGGAGTGGGTGTGATGGGGGGGGAATGGGGGTGGATTCATGAGCAGGGGTGTTCCCCTCAGGGTTCCGGGGGCTGGGAATGGTGACAGTGGGATCTGTGGGGGTGCGTGTCAGCAGAATGCAGGTGAGTGGCATTGGTGAGGGTGGAAGTGGTGGCATACACGGCAGTAGGGGTGGTGGAAGTCACTGAGCGTGTGACATCTGCGATGATGTGAGAGGTGGAAGTGATGTCACGTGTGATGCATGAGGAATTGTGAGGGGCAGGAGTGGTTGTGGGAGTGGCCGTGATGGGGGCAGAAGTGACATCGTCAATCAGCGTGGGGGTGGCAGCTGCACCAGCTGCATGGCTACTGGCATCTGAGCAGTTCCAGAGGCCGAGGGAATCTTCTGGAATGTTTGAGGAGCGCTGGTTATGGAGGTGGGTAGATAAAAGTTTGTTGTACTTACAGTTTTTGATGTTTGAGATGTAGTTGAAATACTGTTTGTTGAGAGTATGAATTCTCCTGAGGATGTAGTACAGAGTGGGTCCTTTGCAATTTTGAGAGAGTGTGGCCCTCAGCTGAGGCAGGGCTGACTGTAGAGAGGTTAGGTGCCGACGCATTGCTGCAAGCGTGGAGCGGAGGATCTTGAAGGAGAACCGTTGCTGGTGTTTTTGAATCTGTAGTCTGTACTGTTTGTCTTGTTCGGGTCCGAACTCTGCTGTTTTAAAGGTGGTCCAGAGTCCGTGTGGGATGGGTTGGTTACGGAGGCAGGCACTGAGGAAACAAATGTGGCTGTGGTAGCGAGTTTGGTTCAGGACATGGTTAAAGAGCTTCAGGGCAGAGGAAATTATCTGGGAGTTGCAGTGGGAGAGGGACTCCCTGAGATTCTTGTAGAGAGAGGAGGAAAACTTCTTCAAGGCAGGCATCCTTGCAAGAGGATTCGCAGTAGGGTTAAAATCAATGAGGTAAAAACAATGACTGCAGATGTTGGAAACCAGATTCTGGATTAGTGGTGCTGGAAGAGCACAGCATTTCAGGCAGCATCCAACGAGCAGCGAAATCGACGTTTCGGGCAAAAGCCCTTCATCAGGAATAAAGGCAGAGAGCTGAAGCGTGGAGAGATAAGCTAGAGAAGGGTGGGGGTGGGGAGAAAGTAGCATGCAGTACATTAGGTGAGTGGGGGAGGGGGTGAAGGTGATAGGTCAGGGAGGAGGGTAGAGTGGATAGGTGGAAAAGAAGATAGGCAGGTAGGACAAGTCATGGGGACAGTGCTGAGCTGGAAGTTTGGAACTAGGGTGAGGTGGAGGGAGGGGAAATGAGGAAACTGTAGAAGTCCACATTGATGCCCTGGGGTTGAAGTGTTCCGAGGTGGAAGATGAGGCATTCTTCCTTCAGGCATCTGGTGGTGAAGGAGCGGCAATGAAGGAGGCCCAGGACCTCCATGTCCTCGGCAGAGTGGGAGGGGGAGTTGAAATGCTGGGCAACAGGACGGTGTGGTTGATTGGTGCAGGTGTCCTGGAGATGTTCCCTGAAGGGCTCTGCTAGGAGGCGCCCAGTCTCCCCAGTGTAGAGGAGACCGCACCGGGAGCAATGGGTACAATAAATGATATTGGTGGATGTGCAGTTAAAACTTTGATGGATGTGGAAGGCTCCTTTAGGGCCTTGGATGGAGGTGAGGGAAGAGGTGTGGGCACAGGTTTTACAATTCCTGCGATGGCAGGGGAAGATGCCAGGATGGGAGGGTGGGTTGTAGGGGTCGTGGACCTGACCAGGTAGTCACGGAGGGAACGGTCTTTGCGGAAGGTTGAAAGGGGTGGGGAGGGAAATATATCCCTGGTGGTGGGGTCTTTTTGGAGGTGGCGGAAATGTCGGTGGATGATTTGGTTTATGCGAAGGTTGGTAGGGTGGAAGGTGAGCACCAGGGGCGTTCTGTCCTTATTACGATTGGAGGGGTGGGATGTGGACGAGATGCATTGAAGGCCATCTTTAACCACGTGGGAAGGGAAATTGCGGTCTCAAAAGAAGGAGGCCATCTGGTGTGTTCTGTGCTGGAACTGGTCCTCCTGGGAGCAGATACGGCGGAGGTGAAGGAATTGGGAATACGGGATGGCATTTTTGCAGGAGGTAGGGTGGGAAGAGGTGTAATCCAGGTAGCTGTGGGAGTCGGTGGGTTTGTAAAAAATGTCAGCATCAAGTCGGTCATCATTAATGGAGATGGAGAGGTCCAGGAGGGGGAGGCAGGTGTCAGAGATGGTCCAAGTAAATTTAAGGTCAGGGTGGAATGTGTTGGTGAAGTTGATGAATTGCTCAAACTCCTCACGAGAGCATGAGGTGGAGCCAATGCAGTCATCAATGTAGCGGAGGAAGAGGTGGGGAGTGGTGCCGGTAATTACGGAAGATCAACTGTTCTATGTAGCCAACAAAGAGACAGGCATAGCTGGGGCCCATACGTGTGCCCATGGCTCCCCCTTTGGTCTGGAGGAGGTGGGAGGATTCAAAGGAGAAATTGTTAAGGGTGAGGACCATTTTGGCCAAACGAATGAGAAATTGTACCTAGTTGCACTTCAGCATATTAACAGTATTGGAGGGTTTGATATACAGGGAGAGGCTGGATAGGCTGGAGCTATTTTCTCTGGAGAGTCGGAGGCTGAGTGGTGACGTTATAGAGGTTTATAAAATCATGAGGGGCATGGATAGGATAAATAGACAAAATGTTTTCCCTGGGGTAGGGGAGTCCAGAACTAGATGGCATATATTTAAGTTGAGAGAGAAAAGATATAAAAGGGACCAAAGGGACAACTTTTTCATGCAGAGGGTGGTGCGTGTATGGAATAAGCTGCCAGAGGAAGTGGTGGAGGCTGGTACAATTACAGCATTTAAATGGCATCTGGATGGGTATATGAATGGGAAGGGGACGAGATTAATTTAGGACTTCTAGTCTGCATGGACGAGTTGGACAGAAGGGTCTGTTTCCGTGCTGTACATCTCTATGACTTTACGACTCCATGAGGGGCATGGATAGGGTGAAAAGCTACGATGCTTTTCCCGGGGTAGGAATGCCCAAAATTAGAGGGCATGGGTTGAGGGTGAGAGCAGAAAGACATAAAAGGGACCGAAGGGGCAAATGTTTCACACAGAGGGTGGTGTGTGTATAGAACGAGCTACCAAAGGAAATGGTGGAAATTTGTACAATTACAACATTTAAAAGGCATCTGAATGGGTACATATTAGGAAGGGTTTAGAGTGCATAGGAAATCATGTCTAACAACTTGATTGAGTTTTTTGAATAAGTAACAAAGAGGATTAATAAGGGCAGAGTGGTAGATGTGATTATGGATTTCAGCAAGGCATTCGACAAGATTCCCCATGGGAGACTGATTAGCAAGGTTAGATCTCATGGAATACACTAGCATTTGGATACAGAACTGGCTCAAAGGTAGAAGACAGAGGGTGGTGGTGGAGGGTTGTTTTTCAGACTGGAGGCCTGTGACCAATGGAGTGCCACAAGGATTGGTGCTGACTCCTCTACTTTTTGCTTTTATATAAATGATTTGGATGTGAGCATAAGAGATACAGTTAGTAAGTTTGTTGATGACACCAAAATTGGAGGAGTAGTGGTCAGCGAAGAGGATTACCTCAGATTACAACAGGATCTTGACCAGATGGGCCAATGGGCTGAGAAGCGGCAGATGGAGTTTAATTCAGATAAATGCGAGGTGCTGCATTTTGGGAAAGCAAATCTTAGCAGGACTTATGCACTTCATGGTAAGGTCTTAGGGAGTGTTGCTGAACAAAAAGACCTTGGAGTGCAGGTTCACAGCTCCTTGAAAGTGGAACTGCAGGTAGATAGGGTAGTGAAAAAGGCGTTTGGTGTGCTTTCTTTTATTGGTCAGAGTATTGAGTACAGGAGTTAGGAGGTCATGTTGCAACTGTACAGGACATTGGTTAGGCAAGTGTTGGAATATAGCATGCAATTTTGGTCTTCCTATTGGAAAGATGTGAAACATGAAAGGGTTCAGAAAAGATTTATAAGGATATTGCCAGGGTTGGAGGATTTGAGCTATAGGGAGAGACTGAACAGGCTGGGGCTGTTTTCCCTGGAACATCGGAGGCTAAGGGGTGGCCTTATGGAGATTTACAAAATTATGAGGAGCATGGATAGGGTAAAGAGGCAAAGTCTTTTCCCTGGGGTGAAGGAGTCCAGAACTAGAGGGCATAGGTTTAGGTTGAGAGGGGAAAGATATAAAAAGAGACCAAAGGGGCAATGTTTTCACACAGAGGGTGATACGTGTATGGAATGAGCTACCCGAGGAAGTGGTGGAGGCTGGTACAATTGCAACATTTAAAAGGCATTTGGATGGGTATATGAATAAAAAGGGTTTGGAAGGATATGGGCCGGATGCTGGCAGATGGGACTAGATTGGGTTGGGATATCTGGTCGGCATGGACAGGTTGGACTGAAGGGTCTGTTTCCAAGCTGTACATCTCTATGACTCTGACTCTAAATGGGATTAGGTTAGGGACACTGGTCGGCATGGATGAGTTGGACCAAAGGGTCCATTCTGTGCATCCCTATGACTCTATGACTCTGTTTCTCATGGGATTCCTACTTTGTGCCTCTGTAACATTTTCCTTCTTTCTCTCTCCTTAACCCATGTGACTCTGACATCGACATCCTTGCCTTTGTCACTTGCCCCTATTTCTCCACCACCTGCAAACATCAGTTCATTCCAAACGTTGATACTCTGCATTGTTGTGATAATGTTCTCTGGGCTGGGAAATTGGTTTGTAGATGTTTTGTCCCCTGTCGAGATGACATCCTCAGCGCTGGGGACCCTCCTGTGAACCACTTCTGTACTGCGTCAGTTTGAATTTATTTGGCTTTGTCCCCACTGCTTCTGGATACTGGTTCCAGTTGTCTGTTTCAGTGGTTGGTGTACTGGGTCTAGGTCTATGTGTTTATTGATGGAGTCCATGGCTGAATGCCGTGCTTCTAGAAACTCTCTGGCTGTCCTCTGTTTAGCTTGAAATGTGTTGCTGGAAAAGCGCAGCAGGTCAGGCAGCATCCAAGGAGCAGGAGAATCGACGTTTCGGGCATGAGCCCTTCTTCAGGAACCTCTGTTTAGCTTGTCCTATAATTGTTGTGTGATCCCAGTTGAAGTTGTGGTTCTTGTCTGTGTGTATAGATACGTCTGTGTGAACATCAACTCGCCATGAAACACCACGACCAACTCTACCTGGTAGTTATACATACAGATGTCGAGGCCCACAAATTTGACTGAGGTAACACGGCAATAATAGGACAAGCTCAACAGAGGACAGCCAGAGAATGTCTCGAATCATGGCACTCAGCCACAGACTCCATCCACAAACACATTGACCAAGACCCAATATACCAGCCATGACAACGAACAACTGGAACCGGCAACCGGAAGCAGTTGGAACGAAACCAAATAAATGCCAACCGACACAGTACACACTTCCCAGGAGGTTCCACAGCACTGAGGATGTCACCTAACCATGGAACAAAGCATCAGCAAACCAATTTCCCAGCTCAGCGAATATACTCACAACCACTGCAACAGGCAGCTGAGCTACAAAACTTCACACAAACCTGACCATCTACAGTTGATTCTCTGCACGGAATGGAATGCCATTTAACCTTTTATTTCTCTTCAGGCCAAACTACACTGCATCAAATGTAAATTCTGACACTGTTTCACTTCTCACTTGGGTGAGGTAGAACATTTTGATTGTAGTATGGCTATAGTCAAGAGAGGTTAGTTTTGTAAAATGTCATACAGTTCATACATTTAAATAATCTTGACTTTTCAAGATCATGACGAAATTTCAATGTTATTTATTCTCGTGTCATCTATTATTTATGCTTTGTAAACATGAGTATTGCGGAAAGGACATATTTTGTTGAACTTTTTAAAGAACATGAAAACATTGTAACGTAGAAAATAGGAGCAGGAGTTGACCACTCAGCCCCTTGAACCTGCTCCATCATTCATTGTATTCCATCTGCCACCTTCTGTGATAGTGAAATTCCCAGGCTCATAGCTTTCTGACTGAAGAGATTTCTCCTCATCTCAGTCCTAAATAGCCCTATCCATAAAAGGTTTACCCTACACCTTTCAACTATGACCCTTGATTTGGTGCTCCCCCCTCCATTAGAAACATCCTTCCTGAATCTAATCTGTCTGGTCCTGTTAGAAGTTCATGGATTTCTATGGAATCCCAATCCTCACTTCTCGTATACTTCGGTGAGTGCAATCCTAACTGGCTCAATCTCTCCTCGTACGTCCAGCCAGGAATCAATCTGGTAAAAAACTGAAAGAACTCTGGATGCTGGAAATCTGAAACAAGAACAGAAATTGATGGAAAAGCTTAGCAGGTCTGGTGACATCCGTGGGAAGAAACTTTGCTGTCCCGTGATCCTGAATCAGAACAGTATATCCGGTAAATCTTCCCTGATCTCCCTCTTTAACAAGAATATCCTTTCTCAGATAAGGGCACCAAAACTGCACACAATATTCCAGGTGTGGCCTTACCAATAGTTTGAATAATTGCAGCAATCCATCCTTGTACCTGTACTTGAACCCTCTCACTGTGGAGGCCAACATACAGTGTGCCTCCTTTACTGCCTTTTCATCTTCCATTCATCAGGACAATTTGCAAGAAGTGCCAATGTAAAGGGAACAACATTTTTTGTGCAGTTTAAGCAAAGTGTGTAATTTGTTTGGCAAGTGGTCTCGGATTGGTAGAGGCATTGTCATAGACAATGAATGCATTAGATAATGACTGACAGGTAACTGCTAAGGTTTGTTTAAATTCAAAGCAGGCAAGTTGACTCTAAATGTTCACGGTATTGCCCTGAGACCTGAACAAAGGGGGAATGATTATTGTCCATTGTGTTGAGTTGAAACAGACACAATGCTCCTGCATGCCAAAGGACAGGGAATATATGTAGCTTCCAGTTTCACAAGTGCACCACAGTGTGATTCTGAATTGCAAACTTAAATCAATTGTCAGAGTTCATTCTTAGCAGACTATTTAACAAGGCTGTCCAAACATAGAATCATTTCTAATTGTCTTGATGAGTGTAGGACAAGAATATTTGAAAAAAATGTATATTTTTTAAACAATTCTCAAGCTCTATAATACCAAACGATTATTGTAACCATTATGTTAAAAATGATTTTAACACCAGTAGGCAATGTTAAGTATCACCTTAATATTTTTGCCTCTCTTAAATGTAGGAGGTACAACTCAAATCCTTGTTTAGGAATCTTCTCGCAAAAACGTCAAACACTTTCCAGGTCCAAGTGATGGTTAATCAAGCCAGGTTTTGGAGATCTTCACCATCTGCTTCACTGTCCTGAACCATGTTCAGGAGCATTGTGTCTGTTTCACAATGGACACCATGAGGGACTTGTAGTTCTACTTTATCAAAATTGACAGGAAGTTTCACTTTATGGTTGCAGCTGCACAATGGTGTACCCTTTCTGTTGCAAGAGCCTTTCAAACAAATCTCAATTTTATTTGTTTGGATTCACTGCAATTTTTTTTTCCATGTCCTGATATTTCTTGGCAATTAGCTCCATTTCCCTGCACACGAATTCATCATGTCAACTCAAGGAGCTGGGGAGCTAAAGGTCGTTTCTGTCAGTTATTCTCTACACTTTTATTTCCTTCCATTGAGATCGCCACATCTTCATTTCTTGAAGCTTTACGCTGCATTTTTTTAAAAAAATGGTGCCATTGCTCTCTGTCTCAACAGAGATTAGCTGCACAATCCCGTTCCCCAAGTCTGGATTGATTGGTTGCACTAAGGCCTTTCCAAAATGGTCTTCTTTCATTAAAGACGCTGCAATGAAAGATGATCCCTCTTTTATTTTATTTGTTCTCAGGATGTGTGAGGGCTCTGGCAAAGCCGTATTTATTGTCCATCCTCTAATGCCCAGGGAAAGGGATCTTTTCTTTAAACCGCTGCAATCTTTTTGATGACTCTGATCCAATCCTGATGTTAGAAAGAGAATTCTAATATATTGGCCAATAAATGATCCTAATATATGATCATGTCAAGGAGGAATGTGAATTTGAGGGAGCCTCAAGCTGTTAATGGTCTGACAACGTGACTGCTCTGATTTTTCCGGAGATGGAGAATAATGGGATTAGCATCTCTTGCTCTCTCGGCAATCACTTTGTTGGTAAGATTTTAGAGAAAGTTTTGCTCATTGATTGCTGACCCGCTGCTGGCTTGTCAGTCGTATTTTATGACAGTCACATTCTCCCTCAATGGGTGTGTGAACACATAGTCACTGCCCAGAGGGATAGATCTATCCTTCTCCTGCTTTCCCCTTCCATGCTGCCTCTCTACTCAGCCTTAATAACGTCGATCATACTCCAGATGCAGCATCTCCAGGCATCAAGGCATCACATGCATCATGGCTTGCACTGTCCACTTGTGATTGATGTGGCGCACACACACACACACACACACAAACACACACACACACACGCACGCACGCGCACACGCGCACACACACACCCTCACACACTCCGCACACAGATACATTCACACACTCTATCATACACACAGTCTGTTACACACACACATTCACACACTTTCTTACATACACACTCTGTTGCGCACACACACATTCACACACTCTTTCATACACACAGTCTGTTACACACAAACATTCACACACTCCCTCATACACACACAGTCTCTCTCTCTCTCTCACACACACACACATATTCACCACTCTATCTCTCTCACACGCACACACACACACACACACACATTCACACACTCTCTCATACACAGTCTCTCTCTCACACACACACACATACACACATTCGCACACTCTCTCATACACAGTCTTTCTCTCTCTCTCTCACACACACACATTCACACACTCTCTCATACACACAGTCTCTCTCTCTCACACAAACACACACATTGACACACTCTCTCATATACACAGTCTCTCACACTCACATATTCACACTCATTTACTCAAAAACACACAGACACATGCATGAGCACACACATTCACACAATTACATTTATTCACTCAAAAACATGCACAAACAGTCACTCACGCATTCATTCACCCACTCACATAAACACACTCTGGGTGGGATGCTCTTCAGAGGGTCATAGTGTCATAGAGATGTACAGCATGGGAACAGACCCTTCAATCCAACTCATCCATGCCAACCAGATATCCTATTTTAATCTAGTCCCACTTGCCAGCACTTGGTCCATATCCCTCCAAACCCTTCCTATTCATATATCCATCCAGATGCCTTTCAAATGTTGCAATTGTACCAGCATCCACCATTACCTCTGGCAGCTCATTCCATACATGTACCACCCTCTGCATGAAAAAGTTGCCCCTTCGGTCTCTTTTATATCTTTCTCCTCTCACCTTAAACCTATGCCCTCTAGTTCTGGACTCTCCCACCCTAGGGAAAAGACCTTATCTATTTATCCTATCCATGCCCCTCATGATCTTATAAACCTCTATAAGGTCACCCCTCAGCTTCCAACACTCCAGAGAAAACACCCCGAGCCAATTTAACCTCTCCCAATAGCTCAAACCTCAAATCCTGACACCATCCTTGTAAACATTTTCTGAACCCTTTCAAGTTTCACAACATCCGTCCGGTAGGAAGGAGACCAGAATTGCACGCAATATTCCAATTGACCTAGCCAATGTCCTGTACAGCTGCAACATGACCTCCCAACCTCTATACGTAATGGTCTGACCAATAAAGGAAAGCATACCAAATGCCTTCTTCACTATCCGATCCACCTGCGACTCTATTTTCAAGGAGCTATGAACCTATACTTCAAGGTCTCTTTGTTCAGCAACATTCCCCAGGACCTTACGATTAAGCGTATAAGTCCTGCTTTGATTTGCTTTTCCAAAATGCAGCACCTTACATTTATCCAAATGAAACACCACATGCCACTTCTCCCCCTCTGATCAAGATCCCTTTGTAATCTGAGGTAACCTTTACTGAAGTCTATAAAGATCACACATTCTGCTCTGCCCTCATCAATCCTCTTTGTTACTTCTTCAAAAAACTCAATCAAGTTTATGAGACATAATTTCCCATGCACAAAGCCATTTGTCTATCCCCCGAAATGTCGATTTTGCTGCACTTTGGATGCTGCCTGAACTGCTGTGCTCTTCCAGCACCACTGATCCAGAATCTGGTTTCCAGCATCTGCAGTCATTGTTTTTACCTCTTTTATCCCTAATCAGCCCTTGTCTTTCCAAATACACGTAAATCCTGTTCCTCAGGATTCCCTCCAACAACCAGCCCAGTATTGATGTCAGGCTCACCGGTTATAGTTCCCTGGCTTTTCCTTGCCACCTTTCTTAAATAGTGGCACCATGATAGCCAACTAGGCGAAAGTGAGAACTGCAGATGCTGGAGATCAGAGTCAAGCTTAGAGTGGTGCTGGAAAAGCACAGCAGGTCAGGCAGCATCTGAGGAGCAGGAGAATCAATGTTTCGGGCAGGAGCCTTGATGAAGGGCTTTTGCCTAAAACACTGACTTTCCTGCTCCTCAGATGCTGCCTGACCTGCTGTGCTTTTCCAGCACCATCTAATCTAGACCATGTTAGCCAATGTTCAGTCTTCCGCACATCACCTCTGACTATTGATGATAGAGGTTTATAAAATCTTGAGATGAATGGATAGGATAAATAGACAAAGTCTTTTCCCTGGGGTGGGGTGGTGGGGGTGGTGGTGGTCGGTGAGATTCCCACCCCAGGGCATTGGTTTACGGTCAATGGGAAAGATAGAAAAGGCTAGTACAATGACAACATTTAAAAGGCATCTGGATGGGTATATGAATAGGAAGGGTTTGGAGGGAAATTGGCCGGGCGCTGGCAGGTGGGATTAGATTGGGTTGGGATATCTGGTCGGTTTGGACAGGTTGGACAGAAGGGTCTGTTTCTGTGCTGTACATCTCTATGACTCTATGACCTGATCAGATCCTGGTGATTTATCCACTTTTATGCATTTCAAGACACCCAGCACCTTCTGCACTGTAACGATTCTATGATTCCACCCATATGTTTCCCTTGGTCTTCCTGCCATTGGAGTCTGGTGGAAGGGTTGGTAGGTTAATGTCAACTTGTGCTCACCATCCTTGACCATCAGTTCTTGAGTGAGAATTGAACCAGAGCTAGAGGATTTAAGTTGAGAGGGGCAAGACATAAAAATGACTTAAGAGACAACTTTTAACACAGAGGGTGGTATGTGTATGCTGGTTCAATTACAGCATTGAAAAGACATCTGGATGGAATATGAATAGGGAGGTTTTAGAGGAATTTGGGTTAAATAGGACTTGGTCAGGTTGCTATGCACCAGATGGACCGAAGGGTCTATTTCCATGCTGTATGACTGCATGACTCTAATACTCTAACCCCCCATGAATCAATCAATACAATTGAATACTTCACTTTTGTATATATGTTACATTGTGCTCTCAGCTTGGAGGACAAAATCCTTTTGACTTTTGAAGCTGAGTTTATCATAGATTCCCTTCAGTGGAAACAGGCCATTTGGCCCAACAAGTCCACACTGACCCTCTGAAGGGAACCCACCCAGACACATTCACCCACACTATTATTCTACATTTACCTATAACTAATATACCTACCCACACATCCCTGAACACTATTGGTAATTACCCATGGCCAATCCATCTAACCTGCACATCTTTGGACTGTGGGAGGAAATTGGAGCACCCAGAAAAAACCCCACACAGACAGTCACCTGAGGTGGGAATCGAACTCAGGAATCTGGCGCTGTGAGACAGCAGTGCCAACCGCTGAGCCAAAGATGTGCAGGTTAGGGTGAATTAACAAGCTAAATCGGGCAGCACAGTGGTTAGCACTGCTGCCTCACAATGCCTGAGACCCGTGTTCAATTCCCGCCTCAGGCAACTGTCTGAGTGGAGTTTGTACATTCTCCCAGTGTCTGCGTGGGTTTCCTCCGGGTGCTCCGGTTTCCTCCCACAGTCCAAAAATGTACATGTTAAGTGAATTAGCCATGCTAAATTGCCTGTAGTGTTAGATGTAGGGGAATGGGTCTGGGTGGGTTGGTGTGGACTTGTTGGGATGAAGGGCCTGTTTCCACACTGTAAATAATCTAATCTAAATTTCCCAGCTGCATCTGTGGAGTGGAAACAGAAATATATAATTTCAGAAGAATAGTCATATCGGGCTAAAACTTTGAATCTGCTTTTCTCTCCACACTTGCTGCCAGATTAGCTGAGCTTCTTCAGCACTTTCTGTTTTTGCTAACATATGGTTGTTGAGAATAATAGGGGTCTTCAGTACAGTGCCTGGATGGGTGCTGCTCCAACAACATTCAAAAAGCTTGACACCATCCAGGACAAAGGAGCCCACTTGATTGGCGCCACATACACAAGCATCCACTTCCTCCACCACCGACGATCAGTAGCAGCTACTATTTACAAGATGCACTGCAGAAATTCACCAAAAATCCTCAGACAGCATCTTTCAAACCCATGATCACTTCCATCTAGAAGGACAAAGGCAGCAGGTACTTGGAACACCACCACCTTCAAGTTCCCCTCCAAGCCACTCACCATCCTGACTTGGAAATATATCGCCGTTCCTTCACTGTCACTGGGTCAAAGTCCTGACATTCCTGGCCCGATGGCATTGTGGGTCAATGCACAGCGGGCACACTGCAGCGGTTCAAGAAAGCTAGTGCTTCCAAATAAACCTGTTGGACTATAACCTGGTGTTGTGTGAATTTCAACTTTGTCCACCTGAGTCCAACATCACACCTCCTCATCGTGGTTCAAGAAGGCAGCTCACCGCCACCTTCTCAAGGGGCAACTAGGGAAGGGCCATAAATGCTGGCCCAGCCAGCGATGCCCATATCCCATGAAATCAATTTTAAAAAGTAAAAGACCCTTCGGCCCATTGAGTCTAGGCCAGTCAAAAACAAAGCCCGTAACTTTGTTTGGAGCTTGCTGTCCTGAAAAGTTGCTGGTGTGTATCCTCACGTTGTGACACTTTAACCGTCTTTAGTGAGCTGTAAAATACTTTGAGATTTCCCAAGACCATTGACTGTGCAATGTAAAGGCTAGTTTTTCCCTTTGTCCAAAATCTGTGATGACAGCTCCAGAAAGGTAGACACGACACTGGTGTTCCTGCTCCAATTGCGTAGTTGACACAAACTGTTGGTCACATGACAGCTCATTCCATTTGCTGGGTGGATAATGTTGTGAACTTGACATGTGTCTCCTTAAGATAAGTCCTTTTTGAGCTGAGTACGGGAAGAGGTTGCTGGGAGGAAGTCCAAATCTAAACCAGAGGGATACTTAGCTTTCAAGTCACAAAGAAGAAGGCTTGAAGGAATATTATTCGTACACAAAAAAAGATTATTTCGGATATGAAATTCATTAACATAATTGCCCCTTGAAGCTGAATGAATTATGGGATTTAAAAGAGAATTTGATAAACCCGTGAAGGAGAATTATATTGAAGAAAAAAAATAGAGATTAGAGTAAACAACTCCACTCTCGAGTTAGGAACTAATGGACTGTCAAAGAAAGCCCTCCTGTACTGAAGACACAGTGATGATGTGGAAGTGCCAGAGTTGGACTGGGGTGGACAAAGACACATAATGCCAGGTTATAGTCCAACAGGTTTAATTAAAATTAAAAGTTTTTCGGCGGGCTGCTCCTTCATCAGGTGAAGTTTCAGTGATTTTGTCTTTAAGTATTTTACCTGATGCTGTTTCCAAAGGGAACAATTTCATCCTTTTAGTGACAGATAATATGCTAATTAATCACTGCAGTCCTCTCCTTTACCTCTTGAATTGACAATGCATTTTTTTTTCTGCCAGTATTATTCATACATGGATTTCATTTTGCTTTTCCCAAAAGCAAGTTCTGCTCTCCATGTCAAACTATTTCCTGTGGAATACACCACCATTTCCAACACTTGTTGTTTTCCACAGAGGGGAAGTGCCAGTGATGTTATATATTCCTGAGTTTACCCGCTCCGTTTTTATTTTGTCATCTTGCATTATCCAGGAACTCCAGGAAATTAAGAAATCAGCAAACACCAATCCTGCCTTGTTTTTGTGGGATCTCCTATAAACAGGACCAGCCTCTATTGGCTGATAACAAAAGTTGCCTGAGCCTCTCAACTTTGCCATTCCGAATGGGCAGAATTTCAGATCAACAGGGGTCCACTGTCAGACAGTTTTACAATAAGGAGCAGAATGATGCAGAGAAGCTAAGTTACGAATCACACAACACCAGGTTATCGTCCAACAAGTTTATTTGGAAGCACTAGCTTTCAGAGCGCTGCTCCTTCATCAGGTGGTTGCGGAGAATAAGATTGTAAGACACAGAGAAGCAGTTTCTGTTCTGTATTTTTTCTCGGTCCGAATGACCTGCGATTCACAGTCAACCTGTCACTGCACTCACTTAGCTGCAGGTAAACATCTCAACCCATCGGGCTTGGATGACATGGCAAAGTGCAGCATAGCTAGACCACTGAGCTTTTACGCACCTGAGGATTGGTTAGCTTGGTTAGCTAGTTGGCTGGTTTGCAATTCAGAATAATGCCAACAGCATGGGTTCAATTCCTGCACCTCCTTGATCTCATCTGAGGCATAGTAACTCTTAAACCACAGCCAGTCACCTCATTCTCTAATGGGACTGTGGTGATTAAAATAGCTGTCCAGACTCAAGACTGGCTCTTGGATTGTCAGTGCCATGCCGCTGTTGTGTTTTAATGTCTCCCTTGCAGTTATGGGGCAAAGACCTCTGATCAGACCGTAGAAAAGGTTATTTTGAGACAGATTCCAGGTAAAGGTTACTGTCTCTCCCGATTGAGGACAGACCAGGGAAAACATAGCCCCTTAAATGGACCATGAGGAACAACTCAAACATTACCAGGCACCAGTTCAATTGCAGTTGGAATACTGTGAGCAAATATTATTGAAGAAAAGATATATTGTCATTGGAGGCAGTCTAGAGACAAGATTCATGAGTTGATTTCGGGTATCGAGCGATTTCCTTCTGAGGATAGATTGAGTCAGTTGGATCTGTACTCAAGGGAATTTAGAGGATGAGAGACCTACATTAAATGTATAAGATTCTTAGGGGACCTGACAGGGTGCTTGTAGAAACTTGCCCTCCTTTGTGGACCCTTCGAAGACCAGAGGGCATAATCTCACATGAGGGGTTGGTCCTTTAAGAAAGAGATGAGGAGCAATCTGTTCTCTCAGAGAGTACTGTACCTGTGGAATTCTTTAAGGATAGCAAAGATGATTCTTAATGGGAGCGAGACTAACAGGATAGTTGTTATGGGAGACTTAAACTTCCCCAATATTGACTGGGAATACCATTGTTCAAGTAGGTTAGATGGGTCGGTTTTTGTTCAATGTGTGCAGGAGAGTTTTCTGACATAGTATGGAGACAGACCAACAAGGGCGATGCCATATTGGATTTGGTACTGGGGACTGAACCCAGGCAGGTGTTAGATTTGGAGATAGGTGAGCACTTTGGTGATGGTGACCACACTTCAGTTATATTTGCAATAGCAATGAGCAGGGATATATATGTACCGCAGTGAAAAGTATAACTGGGGAAAGGATATTATGATGTGATTAGGTAAGATTTAGGGTGCATAGAATGGGGGAAGGAAACTGCAGGGGATGAACACACGTGAAATGTGGAGCTTATTCAAGGAACAGCTACTGCGGGTCCATGATAAGTACATACTTATCAGGCAGGGAGGTAGTTGTTGAGAGAAGGAGTCATGCTTTACTAAGGAAGTGGAAGCTCTTGTCAATAGGAAGAGGAAGGCTTATGTGAGGATGAGGTGTGAAGGCTCAGTTAGGGACCTTGAGAGTTATAAGTTAGCCAGAATAGATCGAAAGAGAGAGCTAAGAAGAGCCAGAAGGGGATATGAGAAGTTGTTGGTGGCTAGAATCAAGGAAAACCCGAAGGCCTTCTTTAGGTAAATGCAGAATAAAAGAATGACTAGAGTAAGATTAAGGCCAATCAAGGTCAGTAAGGGGAAGTTGTGTGTGGAATCTGAGGACAAAGGGGAAGCATTTAATGAATACTTCTTGTCAGTATTCCCATAGGAAAAAGGCAATGTTAGTGAGAATACGGAGGTATGGGCTACAAGATGAGATGGGATTGAGGTTGACAAAAAGCAGTTTTCAGCAATTTTGGAAGATCTGAAAATAGCTAAGACCCCGGGGCCAGGTGAGATTCATCTTCTGATTCTCTGGGAAACCAGGGAGGAGATTGCAGAGCCTTTGGCTTCTATCTTTATGTCATCATTATCGACAGGAGTAGTGCCAGAAGACTGGAGGATCGTAAACGTAGTTCCTTTGTTTAAGAAAGGGGACTCGGGACAGCCCTGGTAATTATAGGCCAGTGAGCCTTACTTCGGTTGTGGGTAAGGTATAGGAAAAGGTTATGAGGGATAGGATTTATAATCATCTGGAAAAGAATAATCTGATTAGGGATAGTCAACATGGTTTTGTGAAGGGTAGGCCATGCTTCAGTAACCTTATTGAGTTCTTTGAGAAGATGACAAAACAGGTGGATGAAGGTAAGTTGGTTGATGTGGTGTATCTGGACTTCAGTTATGTATATGATAAGGTTCTACATGGTAGACTATTGCACAAAATAAGGAATTTCGGGATTGAAAGTGATTTAACGGTTTGGATCAGAAATTGGCTGAAAGAAGACAGAGGGTGGGGGTTGATGGGAAATGCTCTTCCTGGAGCTCAGTTACCAATGGTGTGCTGCAAGGTTCGGTTTTGGGGCCACTGCTGTTGAGGATGACACTAAGGTAGGCAGAATTGTGTATAGTGTCGATGGATTTTGTGGGTTACAGAAGGACATAGACAAGCTGCAGAGCTGGGCTGAGAAGTGGCAAATGGAGTTTAATGGGGAAAGGTGTGAGGTAGCTCACTTCGGAAGAAATAACAGGAATGCACAATACTGGGCTAATGGTAAAATTCTTGGCAGTGTATGTGGATAGAGAGATCTTGGTGTCCAGGTGCATAAATCCCTGAAAGTTGCCACCCAGCTTAATAAGGCTGTTAAGAAGGCATATGGTGCTTTGGCACTTATTGTTAGGGGGATTGAGTTTCGGAACAACAAGGACATGCCTCAGCCCGACACTGGTAAGGCCGCACCTGGAGTATTGTGCGCAATTCTGATCACCGCTTTTATAGGAAGGATGCAAAAGCTTTGAAAAGAGTTCAAAGAAGATTTATGAGGATGGTTCCTGGTATGGAAGGAAGATCTTATGAGGAAAAGCTGAGGGGACTGAGGCAATTTTCATTGGAGAGAAGAAGATTGACAAGTGACTTAATCAGGATGTATCAGATAATCCGGCGGTTAGATAGGGTGGATAGTGAGAGCTTTTTTCCTCAGATAGTGAATTCGATGTTTCGAGCATAAGCCCTTCACAGATTCCTGATGAAGGGCTTATGCTCGAAACGTCGAATTCCCTATTCCTGAGATGCTGCCTAACCTGCTGTGCTTTAACCAGCAACACATTTTCAGCTGTGATCTCCAGCATCTGCAGACCTCATTTTTTACCCTCAGATAGTGAAGGCTAACACGAGGCGACATAGCTTTAAATTGAGGGTGGTGGATTTAGGACAGATATTATGGGCAATTTCTTTACTCAGAGAGTAGTAGGGGCATGGAACACACTGCCTGTAACAGGAGTAGTCTCACTGATGTTAAGGCATTTAAATGACCATCGGACATACAAATGGATAATAATTTCACGGAGTAGGTTAGATGGGCATCAGATTAATTTCGCAGGTTGCCACAACAGTGAGGGCTGAAGGGCCTGTACTGCGACATAACGTTCTATGTTCTAGATGGCAGTCAACTCTGGGTCATTGAGTATAGTCAAGGCTGAGACAGATTTTTAATCAGTAAAGAGTTATGAGAAAAAGGCAGGACAGCAGAATTGAGGGTCATCGGATCAGCCATCCTTTCACTGTAGCAGACTTGATGGGCTGAATGGCTTACTTTGCTCTGA
This sequence comes from Hemiscyllium ocellatum, assembly GCF_020745735.1. Classification (NCBI taxonomy): domain Eukaryota; kingdom Metazoa; phylum Chordata; class Chondrichthyes; order Orectolobiformes; family Hemiscylliidae; genus Hemiscyllium; species Hemiscyllium ocellatum. Next base: position 108,453,517 of record NC_083409.1, read on the forward strand.
AGGTGTTGTGGCTTAAAATGTGACCCACCTTGGACATCCAAGTTGGGCAATTCTCCTTACTCTGAACTGCTGCCCTGTGAGATCCACTCATGGTGAGTCAAAACCATTCAGTCTGGATCAACAAAGCCAGCAGATCGATTATTCACCTCAATACTGAATAAGAAATTCCCCTGCCAGCCAAGGGAAAACAAATCCCTTTTTATGACGTTTGGCATCAACAAATACTGATTCTAGCTCCTGTGGATATAACATTTCACTCGATGAAAGTGGTCACCATTTGTAAATGTGTTCTGTATGTGTCAGTGTAGCTAATTAAAAGACTTCTATTGATGCTGCATAGATCCAAGTTCAAAGAGGTAATATAAATGAGGCTCCTTAGGTATTGGAAACCATTCAGAAATCCCATGTGCTTAGAAAAACTTGGAATCTAGCAGTAGGACTAGGCCATTCAGCCCTTTGAGTCTGTCCTGCCATTAAATATGATCATGGCAGATCTTGTAGATTGACACCACACTCCGACTTTCTCTCCATAACTTTTATTTTCTAAACATTTATCATCTCTTTCTGGAATATGCTCAATTGTGTGGCCCTTCTGTAGTTGCAAATTTCGCCACCCGCTCAGACTGAAATGCCCTAATCTGTATCTGAAGATTGTGACTCTGGTTCTAGATTCTTTCAACCAGGGGAAACATCCTCCCTACATCCAATCTCTCCAGCTTTTTTAGAATTTCATACATTTCCATCAGATCATCTCCAGTTCTTCCAAATTCTCATGAATGCAGGCCCACACGACTCACTCTCTTCTCATTAGACAGTCCTGCTATCAGGATGTAAGTTTGCTCACTGAGCTGGAAGGTTAATTTTCAGACGTTTCGTCACCACGCTAGGTAACATCATCAGTAGCCTCCAGGAAAACATTGGTGGTATGGCCCACTTTTTAATTTATGTGTTTAGGTTTCCTTGGGTTGGTGATGTCATTTCCAGTGGTGATGTCTTTTCCTGTTCTATTTCGCATGGAATGGTAAATGAGATCCAAGTCAATGTGTTTGTTGATGGAGTCCTGGTTGGAATGCCATGCTTCTAGGAATTCTTGTGCCTGTCTCTGTTTGGCTTGTCCTAGGATGGGTGTGTTGTCCCAGTCCAAGTGGTGTCTTTCCTCATCTGTATGTAAGGATACTAGTGAGAAAGGGTCATGTCTTTTTGTGGCTAGTTGATGGTCATGTATCCTGGTGACTAGTTTTCTGCCTATTTGTCCAATATAGTGTTTGTTACAGTTCTTGCAAGATATTTTGTAAATGACATTGGTTTTATTTGTATATATCAGGCCTTCCAAGTTCATTAGCTGCTGTTTTAGTGTGTTGGTGGGTTTGTGGGCTACCATGATGCCAAGAGGTCTGAGTAGTCTGGCAGTCGTTTTCAAGATGTCTTTGATGTCCTGGTGTCAGACAAGAGAACATTTGCTGCACTCCCTCTGTGGCAAATACATGAGGAGGATGAGGAGTTCTTCTTACTTAAGGGAGGATGCAAGTATGTTGGAAGCAGTTCAGAAATGATTTACTTGGTTAAAGTCTGGAATGGATGGGTTGCCTTGTAAAGAAAGGTTGGACAGGCTAGGCTTGTAAAGAAGGGATTATGAAGCTGGAGACGATTCAGAAAATATTTACCAAAATGTTGCTGGGAATGGAAGGTTTAAGTTACAAGGTCAGGATTTCTTGCACTCGAGCTTAGGAGGTTGAGAGATGGCCTTTATTGAAGTTTGTAAGATCATGAGGGGCATAAATAAAGTGAATGGCAGGTGTCGCTTCCCTGGGGTGGGGGACTTCACGAGTATGGGGTGTAATTTCAAGGTGAGAGGAGAAAGATTTAAAACGGACAGGAGGGGCAATATTTTTACATGGAGAGTGCAATAAACTTTTCGAGGAAGTGGTGGATGCGGGTACAGTTACAATATTTAGAAGACATTTGGATAAGTCCATTAATAAGAAATGTTTGGAGGGATACAGGTCAAGTGCAGGGAGGTGGGACTTGTTTAGTTTGGGATTATAGTCAGCATGGACTGGTCGGACCGAAGAGTCTGTTTCGTGCTGTATGATTCTATGACTGTTTGACTCTCAGGTTGAGAGGCCAAAATTACATGTAATACTCCAGGTACGCTCTTGCCAAGATTGTCCATAAATACAGTAAAACAGTCAACTTGACACATTTAACAAAATTACATCTGCCATATCTTTGCCCACACACTCAACTTATCCAAATAACACTGAAGCATCCTTACCTCCTCCTCATAACTCACAATCCAACCTAGTTTTATGTCATCTGCAAACTTGGAAGTACTGCGTTTGGTTCCTACATCCAAGTCACTCATATACACAGTGAACTGCTCTTTTATCTCCCCCGACTGTTTTATATTGTAGGGTTACAATTGCCAGCCTTCAATCTGTAGAAATTGTTTCAGAGTCGATTGAATTTTGGCAGATGATCACCAATGCATCTAATATTTCAAATTATATTTCCTTTAGTACTCAGGGATGATGATTGTCAGGCCATGGGGATTTGTCAGCCTTTAACTCCATTAATTTCTCCAGCATCATTTTATTAATAAACTGATTTTCATCAAATCCTTCCTCTCACTGGACATTTAGTTCCCTAACAATCGAGAAAGTTATTCTGTCCTCTTTTGTGAAGTCAGAACAAAAATATACGTTGAATCTTTGCCTTATTTCCCATTTTAATTTCATTGCATTAATAAAGTCATAAACTCATGGAGATGGACAGATGGAAATAAACTCTTCTCTCCAACATGCCGACCAGATATCCCAACCTAATCTAGTCCCACCTGCCAGCACACAGCCCATGTCCCTCTAATCCCTTCCTATTCATATACCCATCCAACTGCCTTTTAAATGCTGTAAATGTATCAGCCTTCCATTGGCAGCTCATTCTATTCACGCACCACCCTCTGTGTGAAAAGGTTGCCCCTTAAGTCTCTTTTAAATCTTTCCCCTCTCACCTTAAACACAAGCCCTCTCATTTTGAACTTCCCCACCCCAGGGAAAAGACCTTGTCTATTTACCCTATCCATGCTCCTCATGATTTTATAAACCTCTATAAGATCACCCCTTAGTGCCTGACGCTCCAGGGAAAACAGTCCCAGCCTATTCAGTCTCTCCCTATAGCTCAAACCCTCCAAACCTGACAACATCCTTGTAAATCTTTCCTGCACCCTCTCAAGTTTAACAGCATCTTTCCGATAGCAGGAAGACCAGAACTGAGCGCAATATTCCATTTGTCCTCAGAAATATTTTTCTCTTTATGTATTTATAGAATCTTTCATGGTCAGTCTTTATGTTCCTTCCTTTTCTTAATCCACTTACCTCTTATGCATTGCAATCTCTTCTCCAACTTAAAAATAGTCCTGCTCCCTCTTGAAAACACAGAGAGAACCCCTTCCACATTCTCTCCGATAATCCCATCTTTTTCTATGGACCTGCAACAGTTGAGGAGGGAAAAAAAGAAGTGGAATGGAGAAATCAGGGATCACGCATCCACCTGCAAAATACACAGCTTAACATCTTTCACAACTAAATTGGACATGAAATGCTTCACATCCCAAAATGTTATTCATTTTGTAATATCTACGCTGGCTAACCATATCCATTACCATCCTCTTTGTACACAAAGTGGTTCTACATGAGCGCTTTACTGGGCAATGTGTTTCCTACAGTGTCTTATGTTTTGCTCCTGCTTTAATATTTCAAAATGAATTTCCTTTGATAAGTTTATGCATGCACAGAGGATCTCTCCTCATTGCTATGGTTTGGATTTCACAGCTATATAAATCACTAATGAATGAATATTTTCATACACAAGTGCCATGGAGAGGGTGCAAGTGTTTGCCAAAGATGAAACCAGGATGAAAGCCCATTACTACCAGGGCGCCTTTTAAAATGGAAATAGGTAAACCTTCAATAAAGACTAATTGTAAAATGCAGAGGAACAGAATGGGAGGTTTCTCCCCAGTGAACCTTTATTTTATCTCTTGGTATTGCATTTACAGTCTTTAAGTACTAACTCAGTAACCAGTTCAAACACTTTGTTTTCTTTATCACAACAAAACATTTTAGCAATTTTTTTAAAAAAAGAACTGCGGATGATGAAAATCAGAAACAAAAGGAGAAATTGCTGGAAAAGCTCAGCAGCATCCATGGAGAGAAACCAAAGTTAGCGTTTCAGGTCCGGCGACCCTTCCTTGGAAATGCATCTGCAGTTCTGGGGAAGGGTCACTGGACCCAAAAGGTTAACTCTGATTTCTCTTACTGCCAGACTTGCTGAGCTTTTCCAGCAATTTCTGCTTTGGTTTCTCATTTTTGTAATTTTGTCATTCGGATGTCCTTGTCACATTCCCTGTATTCAGAGAAAATGCCCCGATTTCTATTTTCCCTCCTGGTGAGCTTGTTTGATAGAAGATTATAAACCTTTACAGCTGGAAATTTCTTGGGATTGCTTCTGTTCCCTGATCAGACGAGGAGTTGGGTGGGTAGTGCCAATGCCACTTGACTAGTATTCCAGAATGCCAGTCTAATGATCTGGAGATAGAAATGCTCATCCTGCAGTTCGTGAAATTTGAATCCAGTAAAATAACAATCTGAAAGAAAAGAAACTAACCAAATGATGGCCACTGTCACCATTAGATCACATCTGATTCTTTAATGCCTCCTGGGGAAGTAAATCTATTGTTGTAGATGGTAGTTGTCCTTTCCCTAAGTTGGGGAATTCAAGACTGGTGGCACAATTTTTAGGTGAGAGGAGAGAGGTTTACACAACACATAAGAGACAAATTTTTTACACAGAGATTGGTTCGTGTGTGGAATGAACTTCCTGAGGAAGTGGTTTATGACGGTACAATTACAACATTTAAAAGATATTTGGATGGATACACGATAAAGAAAAGTTTGGATAGTTATGGGCCAGGAGCAGGCAGGTGGGACTAGTTTAGGTCTGGATTATGTACGGTATGGACTGGTTGGACCGAAGGGTTTGTTTGTCATTGTTATACGACTCAATGACTATGACCCTCTGTGACTCGAGATCTCCATGAATCTGGTTGACTCTTAATGAAATCTTGTTGTCCCTCTAATTCTGATTTGAACTTCCCAATTTTCATCCCAAATGTGGCAGGCATACCTTCAGCCACCTACATCCTGAACTTTGCAATTCTGTCCTTAAACATGGCTGCATCGCGTCCCTCCTGCATCAGGTGGTAAAGAAGGCAATTGGTGTGTTGGTCTTCCTAATAAGAGGAATTGAGAGCAGCAGCAGGGATGTTTTGCTCCAATTGTACAGGGCATTGGTGAAATCACACTTGATTTATGGCGTGCAGCTTGATTTCTGTAGTAATTGTAACAAAGTCAGTCAGGTGGGCTTCATAGAATATGAAATCCCTGATTAGGGCTGTTAAATTGGTCTAATTAGGGAGCCCTGGCTGACAGGTATAAACAGGAGTGTCAGACATTCTGTTCACACTGAGAGCTGGCTCTGAAGGAGCTGGGGCATAGAACATAGAAACGTACAGCACAGAACAGGCCCTTTGGCCCACAATGTTGTACCAGGTTTTAATCCTAATGTAAAGTATAATAACTTAACCTATGCACCTCTCAACTCACTGCTATCCATGTGCATGACCAGCAGTCACGTAAATGTCCCTAATGACTCTGCTTCCACCACCACAGCTGGCAACGCATTCCATGTATTCACAACTCTACCTCTGATGCCTCCTTTATACCTTCCTCCTAATATCTTCAAACTTTGACTCCTCATACCAGTTAATCCTGCCTTGGGGAAAAGTCTCTGAGTATTGACTCTATCTATTCCTCTCATTATATTGTACACTCAATCAGGTCTCCTCTCTCCCTCCTTCTCTCCAGAGAGAAAAGTCCGAGCTTATTCAACCTTTCTTCATAAGGCAAGCGCTCCAGTGCAGGTAGCATTCTGGTAAACTTTCTTTGCACCCACTCCAAAGCCTCTGTATCTTTCCTATAGTACGGCAACCAGAACTGGACACAATTTTCCAAGTGTGGTCTCACCAGGGACTTGTAGAGCTGTAGCAAAATCTAGCGGCTCTTAAACTCGATCCCCCTGTTAATGAAAGCCAAAATACCAAATGCTTTCTTAACAAACCCATCAATTTGGGTGAAAGTGAGGACTGCAGATGCTGGAGATCAGAGAGCTGAAAATATATTGTTGGAAAAGTGCAGCAGGCCAGGCAGCATCCAAGGATTAGGAGAATCGACGATTCAGGCATGAGCCCTTCTTCAGGAATGAGGAAAGTGTGTCCAGCAGGCTAAAATAAAAGGTAGAGAGGAGGGACTTGAAGGAGGGGTGTTGGAAATGTGATAGGTGGATGGAGGTTAAGGTGAGGGTGATAGGCCGGAGTGGGGGTGGGGGCGGAGAGGTCAGGAAGGAGATTGTAGGTTAGGAAGGTGGTGCTGAGTTCGAGGGTTGGGACTGAGACAAGGTGGGGGGAGGGGAAATGAGGAAACTGGAGAAATCAGAGTTCATCCCTTGTGGTTGAGGGTTCCTAGGCGGAAAATGAGGCGCTCTTCCTCCAGCCATCGATCGCCTAGCCTGGCGATGGAGGAGTCCAAGGACCTGCATGTTCTTGATGGAGTGGGAGGGGGAGTTGAAGTGTTGAGCCATAGGGTGGTTGGGTTGGTTGGTCTGGGTGTCCCTGAGGTGTTCTCTGAAACATTCCACAAGTAGGGTGGCAACTTTTACGAATCTATGTACTTGCACACCCAGATCCTTCTGTTCCTCCACATTGCAAATAATCCTGTCTTTAATCCTATCTATTCAGCATTTGAGTTTGACCTTCCAAAATGCATCATTTCACATTTATCCAGGTTGAACTCCATCTGCCATTTCTCAGCCCAGCTCTGCATCCTGTCAATGTTGCGCTGCAGCCTGCAGTAGCCCTCTGTACCATTGACGACACCTCCAACCTTTGTGTCATCTGCAAATTTACTAACTCACTCCTCAACCTTCTCATCCAAGTCATTTATAAAAATGACAAAGAACAGATGCCCAAGAACAGAGCCCTGCGGGACCCCACTCAGCACTGACCTCCAGGCAGAATACTTTCCATCTACAACCACTCTCTGCCTTCTGTCAGCCAGCCAATTCTAAATCCATATAGCCAAATCTCCCTGTATCCCATAATTTCTGACTGTATGAATGAGGCTACCATGGGGAACCTTCTCAAATGCCTTGCTGAAGTCCATATCCACTACATCCACTCTCGACCTTCGTCGACCTGTCTTGTCACCTGCACAAAGAACTCAATGAGGTTTGTGAGGCATGACCTGCTGTCACAAAGCCATGCTGACTGCCTTTAATCACACTATAATTGGCTAAATAGTCATAAATACTATCCCTCAGAATTCTTTCCAAAACTTTGCGAACCACAGACATAAAATTGACTGGTCTGTAATTGCCAGGGACTTCCCTCTTACCCTTCTTGAAAAGAAAAACAATATTTGCCTCCTTCCAATCCTCCGGTATGACTCCTGTGGAGAGTGAGGAGGCAAATATCCTCGCCAGCGGCTTAGCAACCTCCTTTCTCGCTTCCTGGAGCAGCCTAGGATAAATCTGGTCTGGCCCTGGGGATTTATCAATCTAAAATTTCTAAAATTTCTAGCACATCAACTTCTTGATCTGGTCAAGACTGTATCCCAGCTCCTCAAAGTTTTCCTTCACAACAAGGTCCCCTTCCTTGGTGAAAATCGAAGCAAAAAACTCATTTAGAGCTTCCCCTATCTGCTCAAATTCCTCGCACAAGTTCCGTCCGCTATCCCTGATCGGCCCTACCTTCTCCCTGATCATTCTCTTATTCCTCACGTTTGAGTAAAACGCCTTTGAGTTCTCCCTAATCCTTCATGCCACCCCTTTTTCGTGCTCCCTCTTGGCTCTCCTGAGTCCATTTCTGAGCTCCTTTCTAGCAAGCCTGTAATCCTCTAAAGCTGTGCTAGATCCTTGCTTCCTCTACCTTACATAAGCTGCCTTCTTCTTTTTGATAAGAAGCTCCTCTGGTTCTCATCATCCAAAGTTCCTTAATCTCACCCCTTCTTACCTGTCTCAGAGGAACAAATTCGTGCATCACTCGCAACAACTGCTCCTTAAACAGTCTCCACATGCCTGCTGTGCCCTTTCTGTGAAACAATTGCTCCCAGTATGTACTTCCCAACTCCAGTCTGACAGCGTCATAATTTCCTTTTCCCCAATTAAATAGCTTCCCTCGATAACTGCTGCTCCCCCTCTCTATGACTATGCTAAATGTGAGGCAGTTGTGATCACTTTCACCAAAGTGCTCTCCCACCGTGAGATCTGACACCTGTCCTGGCTCATTGCCGAGCACCAAATCCAAAATGGCCTCTCCCCTCGTCAGTCTGTCTACATACTGAGGAAGGAAACCTCCTGAACACACCTGACAAAAACCGCTCCATGCAAACCACCTGCAGTTAGGAGGTTCCAGTCGATATTGGGAAAGTTGAGATCACCTATAACAACAACACTGCTACTTCTGCATTTTTCCAGAATCTGCCCGCCTATGAGTTATTTGATCTCCCTACTGCTATTGAATGGTCTGGAGAAAACCCCTAATGCAATTGCTGTTCCCTTGCACTTCCTAACTTCCACCCATACTGACCTCAATTCCTGATTCCTGATGAAGGGCTTTTGCCCGAAACATCGATTTTATTGCTCCTCTGATGCAACCTGAACTGCTGTGCTCTTCCAGCACCACTAATCCAAAACCTTCCTCAACAACCTTCGTTTCTCTTGCTGTGAGTTAGTGTCAACGACTCTCCACATGTAAATAAAAGATGACTTGGTGATGGGATACCATCCTCTGTGGAGTTATTTCAGTTTTCCTCATCTGAGGAAGAATGTTCTGGCTATGGAGGGAGTGCAACAAAGGTTTATCAGAATGATTCCTGAGATGGCAGGACTGATGCATGAAGTGAAAATGAGGACTGCAGATGTTGGAGATCAGATTCGAGAGCGTAGTGCTGGAAAAGCACAACAGGTCAGGCAGCATCCAAGGAGCAGGAGAGTCGACGTTTTGAGCGTAAGGGCTCCTGATGAAGGCCTTATGCCCGAAACGCGATTCTCCTGCTCCTCGGATGCGGCCTGAACTGTTATGCTTTTCCAACATCGCACTCTCGAATTTGATGCATGAAATAAAAATGGATCAGTTTGGATTATATGCCCTGAAGTTTAGAAGAATTGGGAAGGGGGGGATCTCATAGAGACTAATAAAATTCTTACAAGACTCAACAGGGTAAAAAGCCATGAAGAACTGAGGCTGCTAGAAGTCAGAAACAAAGTCAGAAATTGCTGGAAAATGCAGCAGATCTGTGGAGAGAAAGGAGAGATAATGTTTTGCATCCAGTGAAGAAAAGTCTGAAGATGGGTCACTATAGCCTTTTGACAGAGTAACCACAGGAAGGATGATCCTGATGACCAGAGAGTCCAGGACCAAGGGCCACTATCTCAGGATATGGGACTGAGATGGGGAGACAGGTCTTCACCCAGAGAGTGGTGTGTCTGTGGAATTCTCTGCCACGGAAAGTCGTCAAGACCAAAACACTATGTGTTTTCAAGAAAGAGTTAGATATACTTCTTAGTGCTAAGTGGATCAAAGGAAATGGGGAGGGATCAGGAATAAGAGACGAGTTGGATAATCAGCCATGATCCTATTGAATAGCAGAGCAGACTCAAGGGGCTGAATGGCTTCCTCCTGTCCCTAATATCTATGTTGTGGCATTTCAATCAGCTCCTTAAATATGACCTGCCTACACCTGTCCTAAATCCGTTGAATGGCTCAGTGCCAAACATTTTCCGATAACCCGTTTTGGAAAATGCCTTGGGATATTTTAACATGATACAAATGGAAGCTGCTGTGTGTGTGTTTCTCTTAGTTGTGAATGTTACCGTATCCTTTTTTTTCCACACTTGTGGTTTGTTAGTGTGGTGTATGAGTAGTTAAATCCTGGTGTCACGTGCCTTTTATTGGCCCTGCGCGCTTGCTCATTTCCGTTTCACCATGAGTGGTGTGGGCTCCATGTAAGCAGGGAGAACATTTTACATGCATTTCTCAATTCCATAACATGGTTTTGGGAAACTGTGGTAGACTGGGACAGATTTGCATACAGACAGCTCTTAGTGTCTTATTATAACATTGACAGTACTTGATTAAATATGAATGCTTCTTTCTCTCAGTGACTGACGTTGAAGCTCTCGAGGCAGGAGATGAAAGAATCTCAAAAGTCCCAAAAATGTGACAGAGGAGAACTTGACAGGGCATAATCAGTGCCTGTAATAAAATATATCCATTTATAAGTATGACAAACAGCCAGGCCCACCTTCAATCCACCTCCACAACACACACACACACACGCTGGTTAATCAAACTTTGGCTAACTTCTTCTTTCATCTTGCAGGATATTTGGTCTGTCTAACTCAGACTCACGGACCCCTATTCTGAAATTCGAAGCATTTCCTGCACTATTGGGGTGACACAGTGGCTCAGTGGTTTGCACTGCTGTCTCATAGCACCAAAGTCTAAGGTTCGATTCTAGCCTTGGGCAACTGTCTATGTGGGTTTCCTCCGGGTGCTCCGGTTTCGTCCCACAATCCAAAGGTGTGGAGGTCAGGTGAATTGGCTGTGCTAAATTGTCCAAAGTGTTAGGTGCATTAGCCAGAGGTGAGGGGGTTCCACTTCGGAGGGCCGGTATGGACTTGTTGGGCCGAAGGGTCAGTTTCTACACTGTAGGGAATCTAATCTAATCCATACTGTCAATCATGTAATCTGTTAAATATCCACCTGTTATCTGAACAAAATATCTATTGAGCATTGCTGACCTTTCACCTTGTTCTCATACAATCGAGAGATGATGAAGCACAAGTTGGCCATTCAGCCCATCAAATTTGCTCCGCCATTCAATAACATTATGGCTGATCTGATAATCCTCAACTCTATTTCACTGCCTTTCCCCCATAGTCCTAGATCACCGTACTGATTAAAAATCTGTCTATCTCCACCTAGGATACACATAATAACCCAGCTTTGACAGCTCTCTGCGGTAAAGAATTCCTAGATTCATTACCCTCTGACCGGAGAAATTCCACATCATCTCCGTCTCAAATGAGTAACATCTTATTCTGTGACGATGCCCTCTGGTTTGAGACTTTCCCACAAGGGCAGACAATGTTTTTGCCTCTACCCAGTCAAGCCCATCAGGACAGAGTCACAAGAATGCCAAATTTTAAAGGGAACAATAATGGATAGATGAGAAGAGGGTGTTGATTGATAGGCCAGTGGGTTCTTGATTGGTAGATATACAAGGACAGTTAATTGTGAAGGAAGCTCTCCATGTACTAACAATACAAACAAACATATACATCAGGTGCAGGAGTCACCTACAGCCTCTTAATGATTTTCTTTACTTCTATCCTACTGATAGAATCATTCCAAGCCAGAAAGACTCTGGTAGGTTAACCCTCAGTGTTTCTGATTCGAATGTTGTAGCATTTCTTATTGCATTGTAATTGGATCTGTTATTGTTGGGAACCAGAGCAGCAGATCATTCAGAATAGAGATTGGGGAAGATCTTGAGTGAAAGGCAAATATAGTGAAGAGGAGGAACAGTTAGGGAGAGGTTGCTGAGCCCAGCGGAGCGGGAGGCTTGGACTATATTTGCTTCAAGGAGAAAGTGAGGACTGCAGATGCTGGCGATCAGAGCTGAAAATGTGTTGCTGGAAAAGCGCAGCAGGTCAGGCTTATGCCTGAAATGTCGAATCTCCTGCTCCTTGGATGCTGCCTGACCTGCTGCGCTTTTCCAGCAACACATTTTCAGCTCTATATTTGCTTCAATGCAAGAAACTGTACTGGTAAGACGGATGAACTTAGAGCCTGATTGCTGCATGCAATTGTGATGTTTTTACTATCACAGAGATATGGTCGAAAGAGCGACAGGATTGGTTGCTGAACATTCCAGGATATCGATGTTTTAGACGAGACAAGGGAGGAAGCAAAAGAGGTGGGGGAATTGCACTACTGATGAGGGAGCAGATCATAGCTGTGTGGAGGGTGGGTACCATGGAGGGATCCTGTAGCGAGGCATTATGGGTAGAGCTCAGGAACGGGAAGGGTGCAATCACAATGTACTGCAGACCTCCCAGATGTCAGCGGGAGATAGAGGAAGAGATATGTAGTCAGACTCTGGTAAGGTGTCAAAATAACAAGGTGGTTATGGTGGATGATGTTAACTTGCCCCCATTCCCCATATTCACCAGGACTCCCTTAATGCCAGGGGGTTGGAAGGGGAACAGTTTGTTCAGTGTGCTTCAGAGGGTTTTTTGAAACAGTAAGTGGATAGTCCAACAAGGGAGGGGGCCATATTGGACTGGTATTGGGAAATGAACCCCGCCAGGCGATTAATGTTTCAATGGGGGGAGCAATTTGGGAATAGTGACCATAATTCCATATGTTTTTGGATACTTATGGATAAGGGCAAGAGTGGACCTTGGATGAAGGTGTTAACTTGGAGAATGTGAATTGGGAGTGGCTGTTTGAGGCTGAATCCATATCTGACATGTGTGAGGTTTTGAGAGACCAGCTGTTTAGAATGCAGGGCTGGTATGTTTCTGTGAAAATGCAGGACAGGGATGGGCAGGGTTTGGGAACGTTGGATGACAAGGGGAGTTCTCAGCTTTTTCAAAAAAAAGGAGGCATACCTAAGGTCTAGGCAACTATAAACAAATGAAATAGTTATAGAATATAAAGAAAATAAGAAGGAGCTCATAAGGAGAGTTAGGAGAGCTAAAAGGAGGACATGAAATGTCCTTGCTCTGAATGAGTACTTTACATTCATATTCACCAAAGAGAGGGGCATGAAGCATAGTGAGGTTGGGAAAGGTGTGTAAATACTCTCAGGCTGGTTAGCATATTGAAGGTGTCTTGAAAAACATTAGGGTAGACAACTCCCCAGGGCCAGAAGGGTTCGGTCCCAACATTCTGATGAAAGTAAGGGAAGAAAGAGCTGGTGCCTTAACAGATAGCTTTGCATCCTGTTTGTGGGCAAGAACTGAAGGATGGCCAATGTTGTTCCTTTGTTTAAGAAGGGAAACAGAGATAATCCAGGAAATTACAGGCTGGTGAGCCTGACTTCAGTGCCAGGTAAGCTGCTGGAGAGGAAACTGAGAGGTGGATTTGTTCACATTTGGAAGAAAATGGACTTGTTAGTGTTAGGCAGCGTGTGTTTGTACGGGTTAGGTCATGTCTCACCAATTCGACTGAGTGTTTTGAGGATGTGATGAATGATTGAGGGAAGGACAGTTGATGTTGTCTACATTGACTTCGGTAACGTATTTGATAAGGTACCTCATGGCAGGCTGATACAAAAGGTAGAGTCTTGTGAGATCCGGGGTGTGTTGGATAGATGGATACAAAACATAGAAGACAGAGAGTAGCGGTGGAAGGATACTTTTTGGAATGGAGATCAGAAATTAGAGGTGTTCCACAGGGATCAGTGCTGGATCTTTGTTGCTTGTAATATATATAAATGATCTGGAGGAAAATGTAGGTGCTCTGATTAGTAAGTTTGTGGATGACACTGAAATTGGTTGTTTCAGATAGTGAGGAGGATTCTCTAAGGATACAGTGGGATATAAATAGATTGCAGATTGGTCAGAGAAATGGAAGAGGGAGTTTAATCCAGTGAAATGGGAAATGATGCATTTTGGAAGATCAAACTCTCGTGCAAAATATACAATAAAAGGCAGAACCCTTAGGTGCATTGACATACAGAGAGATCTGGACGTATACCTCCACAGATCCCTGAAAGTGACAACACAGGTGGATAGGGTGTCAAGAAGGCATCCAGCATGCTTGCCTTCATCCACTGGGGAGTCAAGTATAAAAGTTGGCAAATTATATTACAGCTGTATAAAAGTTTAGTTAGGCTACCCCTGGAATATTGCATGCAGTTCTGGTCACCACTTTCCCAGAAGGATGTGGATGCTTTGGAGAAGGTGCAGAGATGGTTTACCAGGATGTTGTCTGGTCTGGAGGGTTTTAGTTATGATGAGAAGTTGGATAAACTCAGAAAGTTTTCACTGGAAAGATGGAGACTGAGGGGCAACTGGATAGAGGTCTGTAAAGTTAGATTAGATTACTTACAGTGTGGAAACAGGCCCTTCGGCCCAGCAAGTCCACACCGACCCACTGAAGCGAAACCCACCCATACCCCTACCCTTACATTTGCCCCTTACCTAACACTACGGACAATTTAGCATGGCCAATTCACCTGACCTGCACATCTTTGGACTGTGGGAGGAAACCGGAGCACCCGGAGGAAACCCACGCAGACACGGGGAGAACGTGCAAACTCCACACAGTCAGTCGCCTGAGGTGGGAATTGAACCCGGGTCTCTGGCGCTGTGAGGCAGCAGTGCTAACCACTGTGCCACCGTGCCGCCCCACGGTGCGAGGCATAGATAGAGGTGCGAGTTGTGAGAGGCATAGATAGAGTGGATAGTCAGAGGTTTTTCCCAGGGTGGAAAAGTTAACTACAAAAGGGCACAGGTTCAAGGTGAGAGGAGGAAGGTTACCAGAGAAAAGCAGGGTTTATTTTTCACCCAGAGGGTGGTGGGTGCCTGGAACGCATTGCCAATGGAAGTGGCAGAAGTAGGAACTTTAGCAACTTTTAAAGTATATCTTGATAGATGCAGGCAAACTGAAGGGTAGAAACTGTGCATGGGTAATAAGTAATGGGTCTAAATAAGGATCATGAAACAATACAAGCTTGGTGGACCATTGGGCCTGTTCCTGTGCTTTGTTGTTCTTTAGTCTTTCAGTTTGTTGTTATGTGACTGGCAATAGTTGACTCAGTCTACTCATCGTTTTCAGTCACTTTGAAGATTTTGGATGACCTCTCTGGGACCTCATGTTTTCATTGAAAATGGCAATAGTCTCTTCAGGTCTCACCCTCTTTCTGAAATAACTGAATTTCTGAAAAAGGGTCACTGGACCTGAAACATTAGCTCTGTTTTCTCTCCACTGATGCTGCCAGACCCACTGAGTTTCTCCAGCAATTTCTGTTCTTGTTTCTTCAACAACTTTTATCTTTTAATCTGTCGTCCATTGTAAAACAGGATATCTTTGTAATAATCTGAAATGAGAGGGTGCGGAAAAAGTTGAGGGTTCCTGACAGAGGTGTATAAGATTATGAGGGGCATTGACAGGATGGAGAGAGAGCAGCTGTTATCCAAAGGAACAATAATAGGAGAGCATAATTATAAAGTGAAAGGCAGGAGGTTTAGAGAGGATTTTTCATGCAACGGGTGCTATAATATCAAATGTACTACCTGAGAGAATAGTTGGACAGGAAACTTCACAATCTTTAGCAAGTACTTGGATGAGCAACTTGAAATAGCATAGTATTGAAGGCCATGGGTCTAATACTAGAAATTGGGACCAGTGTGGATCATGGTATATTTTTGGTGTTACAGACTCAATGGCTCAAAAGTCTCTTCGAACATAGAACAGTACATCACAGGAATGGAATTTACAGCTCATAATGTGCCAAACATAATGCCAAATTAAACTAATCTCTTCCTCCTGCCCTTGGTCTGTATCCCTCCACACTTGCATATTCATGTACTTATCTAAATGTCTCTCTAATGCCCCTATCGCATCTGCTTCCACCACCATCACTGGCAGCACATTCCACACTCCTACCACTCTCTGGGTAAAAAAACTTGCCTCTCACATGTCCTTTGAACTTTCCCCCTCTCACCTAAAATGCATGGCCCCTGGTATCACACATTTCAATTCAGGGAAAACGATTCTGACTGTCAATCCTTTCATTGCATCTCATAATTTAATAGACTTCTACTAAATCTCCCCTTATTCTCTGTCACTCCGAGCTAAACAACCTGAATCTTTCTAGTGTCTCCCTTATAACTCACACCTTCCAATCCAGGCAGCATCCTGGTAAACCTCTTCTGCACCCTCTCCAAAGCCTCCACATCCTTTCTGTGATGTGGCAACCAGAATTGAACCCTCTTCTGTGCTATATGATTTCATGACTCTATGAGACTATGTATTTTAGTGATTGCCTGAATTAACAATGCAGGAATTCTCAATTATAACCCACCGTGAAACTTTGAAAATTTGAATTACATGGAAAACCTAGTGCAGAAACGGGTCTTTGAGCTGGACACCAGTGTTTCTGCTTCACACAAGCCTCCTTCAATGTTATTTACTGTATCCCACGCTATGAACATATCCTTCCACACCTTTCTCCCTTGTGTGCCTATCTGGCTTCCTTTATGCCATATGCTTATTATCGAAGCAACTTCAACATTCACGTCAATCTCTGGTAAAGAAGTTTCTGCTGAATTCATTGTTGGATTTTTAATTTCTTTTAAAACATCTGTGACACAAAGCTGTCAAATTGTTGTAAAAATCTCAACTATGAATGTTGTAAAAATTTCAAAGTACTTACAGTAGCATAACTGGCTGTTACTTGACTGAAATCAAGCAGCCTAGTAATGAGCCAACAGGAGATGCAAGTTCAAATCTCCACAACGGTCGCTGGGGAATTTTAAATTCAATTAATTAAATAAATCCAGAATGAAAAGCTAGTATCAGTAAGGGCGGTCTGTGAGTACTGGATTGGTGTAAAAATGCAACTGTCTCACTAAGGTGCTTGAGAAAATGAAATGCAATTCTTACTTCATCTGGTTCATGGCCAGATCCACAGTTAACCCTAAACTGCCTTCTGAAATTGCTAGTGCTCATAGCTATCTACAGAAAAACTTAACAAATGGATTACAAATTAGCAACAAATGGTAACCTAACCAGCAATGTCAATCTCCCAGAAAAATAATCAGTGCAGACAGGTGGGCCAAAGGGTCTTTATCTGTGCTGTTCACCCCTATGGATTTATTACGAACTGGGCACACATGAGGCAACTACAGTATTCCATCGCTGACTTGTGCTCCAGAACTGGCTAGCCATGCTGTTCCAGTACAGCTATAAAACTGATGTGGAAATTTGCTCAGGAATATCCTGTTCACAAAAAAGCAGGACAAATCCGATACAGATGTTCACAACCTCATCTCAATCATCGGGCAGTTGAATGAAGACATTGTGTACAGTGCTATCGAGAATCGCTTATGTAGCAATAAGCTGCTCACTGACACTTTCATTTTTCCAGAGCTACCCCATTCCATTCTAGACTTGGCTAAAGGAAAGAAGGTGAGCATGACAGCACCTGACATTGACGCAATGTTTGATTGAGTGTGGCATCGGGCAACTCTTGCAAAACCGGAATCAAAGAGAATCGATGGTGGAACTTCCCATTGGTTGGATCATGCCCTAGCACACAGGAAGATGGTTGTGGTTTTTGAAAGCCAATCATATTAGCCTCAGGCTATCTCTGCAAGAGTTCCTCTGTTCAGTTCCTAGGCCCAGCCATCTTTGCCAATGATCTTTGACATAAGGTCAGAATTGGGGATGTTCACTGGTGCTTACAGGGAATTCAATGCCATTCACAAGTCTTTAGAAACTAGACAGCCTGTGCAAGTAGACAAGTAGAGAATCTTCAGTTTTGAACTGATAGGTGGAAAGTCTTGTGTGCACAACATAAATGACAGTCAATGAATACCTCCAAAATCAGAGATTCTAACCATGTCTCCTTGACATTCAATAGTATTACCTCATTGGTGCCATTTTTTTTGATTCATTCATGGCATTGGTGCAGTGTTGGCTGGGCCAACATTTATTACCCATCACTCATTGTCCAAAAGGTCAAGGAGCTGCCTTCATGATCTGCTGCAGTCCTTGGAGGAGGGATACTCTAAGGGAGTATGGGAGGGATTTTTAACATTAATGCAATACTTTAGTGGCACAGACTTGATGGGCCGAAGGGCCTCTCTTGTTCTCTTTTGAGTCTACGATTTTTAACCTGACAGTAAAGGAATGGCACCGAATTTCCAAGCCAGCATGGTGAGCGGTTTGGAGGGGAACTTACAGGTGGTGGTGTTTTCATGTCACTGCTGCTGATGTTCTTCTCTGTGGGAGTGGTTGTGGGTTTAGAAAGTGCTGCCAAAGGAGCCTTGGTAAGTTGCTTCACTACATTTTGTAGATGGAACACACTGCTGCCACAGTGTTAGTGGTGAAGAGATTGAAGAATGAAGGTGATAGATGTGGTGTCAATCAAGCGGGCTGCTTTGTCCTGGATGGTGTCGAGCTTCTTGAGTGTTTTTGGAGCTGCACCCATCCAGGCAAGTGGGGAGTATTCCATCACATTCTTGACGGGTGCCTTGTACATTGATGAGTCGGGAGATCAGTTACTCATTACGGAAATTGCAGTCTCTGATCTGCACTTGTAGCTATTGTATTTGTATGGCTTGTCCAGTTCAGTTTCTGGTCGATGGTAATCCCCAGGATGTCAATAGTGAGGAATTCAGCTGCTGAATTCATCTGCGAATGTATGAAGCAAAACCAAGACGTGAACAAGACTGATAAATGGCAAATAACATCTCTGCCACACAGGTACTAGACAATGACCACCCCAACAGAGGGAATCTAACCAGAGCCCTGTAACATTCAATGACATTACCATCACTGAATCCCCCGCTAACTGTACTCAAGACATTGGAAACCAATCAGGATAAAGCAGCCCACTTGATTGGCAGCACATCTACTACCTTCAACATTAACCTTCATTATTTGCTCCCTCCATCACCAATGCTCAGTAGCAGCAGTATTATACCATCTACAAGAGGCACTGCAGAAATTCACCAAGGCTCCTTTAACAGAAACCTCCAACCCGTGACCTAGCAAGTCAAGGGCAACAGGTGAACGGGAACACCACCAAGTTGCCCTCCCAGTCA
The DNA here is from genome assembly GCF_020745735.1 of Hemiscyllium ocellatum. Lineage (NCBI taxonomy): Eukaryota > Metazoa > Chordata > Chondrichthyes > Orectolobiformes > Hemiscylliidae > Hemiscyllium > Hemiscyllium ocellatum. The sequence goes on from NC_083409.1 coordinate 108,472,477, forward strand.
GACACCAACCTGACTTGGAAATATACTGCAGTCCTTCATTATCATTGTGTGAAAATCTTGGAACTCCCTCTCTGACAATCCTGTGGTTGAAGGACTGTGACGAACAGTTAAGATTGGCTTTGACAATGTTGGTTATGAACTCATAAATCACTAAAAACAAAACACAGATACATTAATGTCCTTAAAGGGAAAGAAAAGTTTTATAATTGAGGAAATATTGCCTGCCCTACTTGATCCGATCTTTATGTGGCTCCAGTCTTACACAAATATGATTAATTTCTAATTGGCATCAGATATAAAAATAGACTGGAAAGGGACTTTTTTTAACTGGAGTGAAAGAGGTTGACGAGGTAACTTTATTGAGGCTAATAAAATCATGACGGGGTATAGTTATTTCAAGGATTCTTTGCCTAGGAGGGGGAGTGCAAAACCAGGGGCATTCTTTAAGGTAAGAGGAGAAAGATTTAAAAAGAGCATGGGGGCAACTTTTTTTGCACAGGGAGTGGTTCATGTGTGGATTGAACTGCCAGCGGAAGTGGTGGATGCGGGTACAATTACAATGTTTAAAAGACATAAGGATAAGTACATGAATTTGGAAAGTATTGGCAAAATAGTTGGCATGGATTGGTTGGACCAAATGGTCTGTTTCCATACTGTATGACTCTGTAATTCTATGCCCAAGAAAAGGACCATCACAACCTTCTGAGGTCAGCTCTGGATAAATAATAATTGTAAGCTTTGTCAGTCATGGTTGGTAAGCTTGTGCTGCAAATGTGTTGCTGGTCAAAGCACAGCAGGCCAGGCAGCATCTCAGGAATAGAGAATTTGACGTTTCGAGCATAAGCCCTTCATCAGGAATAAGAGAGAGAGAGCCAAGCAGGCTAAGATAAAAGGTAGGGAGGAGGGACTAGGGGGAGGGGCGATGGAGGTGGGATAGGTGGAAGGAGGTCAAGGTGAGGGTGATAGGCCGGAGTGGGGTGGGGGCGGAGAGGTCAGGAAGAGGATTGCAGGTTAGGAGGGCGGTGCTGAGTTGAGGGAACCGACTGAGACAAGGTGGGGGGAGGGGAAATGAGGAAGCTGGAGAAATCTGAATTCATACCTTGTGGTTGGAGGGTTCCCAGGCGGAAGATGAGGCGCTCCTCCTCCAGCCGTCGTGTGGTTGTGTTCTGCCGGTGGAGGAGTCCAAGGACCTGCATGTCCTCGGTGGAGTGGGAGGGGGAGTTAAAGTGTTGAGCCACGGGGAGATTGGGTTGGTTGGTTCGGGCGGCCCAGAGGTGTTCTCTGAAGCGTTCCGCAAGTAAGCGGCCTGTCTCACCAATATAGAGGAGGCCACATCGGGTGCAGCGGATGCAATAGATGATGTGTGTGGAGGTACAGGTTTCCGCAAGTAAGCGGCCTGTCTCACCAATATAGAGGAGGCCACATCGGGTGCAGCGGATGCAATAGATGATGTGTGTGGAGGTACAGGTTTTCCGCACCTGTACCTCCACACACATCATCTATTGCATCCGCTGCACCCGATGTGGCCTCCTCTATATTGGTGAGACAGGCCGCTTACTTGCGGAACGCTTCAGAGAACACCTCCGGGCCGCCCGAACCAACCAACCCAATCACCCCGTGGCTCAACACTTTAACTCCCCCTCCCACTCCACCGAGGACATGCAGGTCCTTGGACTCCTCCACCGGCAGAACACAACCACACGACGGCTGGAGGAGGAGCGCCTCATCTTCCGCCTGGGAACCCTCCAACCACAAGGTATGAATTCAGATTTCTCCAGCTTCCTCATTTCCCCTCCCCCCACCTTGTCTCAGTCGGTTCCCTCAACTCAGCACCGCCCTCCTAACCTGCAATCCTCTTCCTGACCTCTCCGCCCCCACCCCACTCCGGCCTATCACCCTCACCTTGACCTCCTTCCACCTATCCCACCTCCATCGCCCCTCCCCCTAGTCCCTCCTCCCTACCTTTTATCTTAGCCTGCTTGGCTCTCTCTCTCTTATTCCTGATGAAGGGCTTATGCTCGAAACGTCGAATTCTCTATTCCTGAGATGCTGCCTGGCCTGCTGTGCTTTGACCAGCAACACATTTGCAGCTGTGATCTCCAGCATCTGCAGACCTCATTTTTTACTGGTAAGCTTGTGGATTGGTCTTAGTAGACAGTGAAGAGGGCTTTCTAAGATTGCAAAGGGATCTTGATGAAATGTGTCAATGGACTGAAAAATGGCAGATCGAGTTCAATCTGCATCAATGCGAGGTATTGTACTTTGGTCCATGGTCAGGCCTTGGGTAGTGTCATAGAATAGAGAGACCTAGGAGGGCAGGTGCATAATTCTTTGAAGTTTGCGTCACACACAGACAAGGTGGTTAAAAAGACATGTGGCACGCTTGCCTTTATTGCTCAGTCCTTTGAGTATAGGCGTTGGGAAGTCATGTTGAGGTTGCACCAGACACTGGTGAGACCTCTTCTGGAATACTGTGTCCATTTTTTGTCACCCTGCTATAAGAAGGATATTGTTAAGTTTGAAAGGCTTCAGAAGACATTTACCAAGACGTTGCTGGATATGGAAGGTTGGAGTTATAAGAAAAGGCTGGATAGGGTGGGAAATCTTTCACTGGAGAAGTAATAGGTTGAGAGGCGACCTTTTAGAAGTTTATAAAATAATGAAAGGTATACATAGAGATGATGGTAGTTGTCTTTTCCCAAGGATGGGGGATTTCAAGACTAGGGGGCACATTTTTAAGGTGAGAGGAGAGAAATTTAAAAAAGACATGAGGGCATTTTTTTACACAGAGGGGGGTTCACTGTTGGAATGAACTTCCTGAAGATACAGGTACATTTAAAAGACTTTTGGATGATACATAAATAGGAAAGGTTTGGAGGGATATAGGCCAGGAGCAGGTAGGTGGGGCTAGTTTAGTTTAGAATTATGTTCGGTACGGACTGGTTAGACCGAAATGTCTGTTTGTGAGCTGTATGAGTCTATGACTCTACAATGCCTGGATAGTGAGAACGAGTAGACAAAGGGTATGATATGTTAAATCTTCTGTGAAATTTCATTCCTACCATCTTTGCGCCCATTGTACAACTCCTGCTGATGAGATTTAGTGTTAATGCTTCGTGTCAAACCTGGAAATCATTACCAAGAGACTCATTAAACACACTTGGCAGATTCACTGAATTTTTCCCACGGGGCAGTCAAACTCAATGGGCCACATGCAATTCATCAGACTATGACTGTGTCAGATAAGATTTATGCCCTGTACGCGTCCACGTGCCTGTACCCACATAGACACGGATGTATAGGCACACAGGCACTATCACACACACTGTTATCAAAGCAGCTCTGCCAATGAGTGTAAATGTTTAGAGATATGCCAAACTGAAAGGAAGAACAGCACATGCTCTCTTTAGTGCATCTTTGGGATGTGGTGCTGTCAGCAAAGCCAGCATTTATATCCCAATGCCAACCACACTCGAGATGTGCCATTTTGCATGTCACTGAAGGCTGACTTAGGGAAGACGGTCCTCCTGCTGGTGAGGAACTTCCATTACTTTAACCCAGCGATGATGAAGAATCGGTGACAGATATCCAAGTTCAGGTTGCATTGTGACTCTGAGGGAAGCCTGAAGTTGCTGGCTGTTGCCTAGCATTGACCACTGCGTGCAATTGTGGTCTCCTTCCGATCAGAAGGATGTTGTAAAACCTGAAAGGGTTCAGAGAAGATTTACAAGGATGTTACCAGGGTTGGAGGCTTTGAGCTATAAGGAGAGGCTGAACAGGCTGGGGCTGTTTTCCTTGGAGCGTCGGAGGCTTATAGAGGTTTATAAAATCATGAGGAACATAGATAGGATAAACAGACAAGGTCTTTTCCCTGGGATGGGGGAGTTCAGAACTAGAGGGCATAGGTTAAGGGTGAGAGGGAAAAGATTAAAAGGGAATTAAGAGACAGCTCTTTCATACAAAGGGTGGTGTGTGTATGGTATGAGCTGCCGGAGGAAGTGGTGGAGGCTAGTACAATTACAACATTGAAATTGGATAGGTATATGAACAGGAAGGGTGAGGAGGGATATGGGTCAAATTTTGGCAAACAGAACAAGTTTAGGTTAGAATATCTGGTTGACATGGACAAGTTGGACCAAAGAGCCTTTTTCCATGCTGTACAACTCTATGACCGTTGACTTTTCCAGAGCGTGGGTATCTCAGATTGGAAAGGAGCTGTCAAAGAAGCCATGGAGATGGTCGCAGTATGTCATTATTTGGACACTAGGAGGGACAAGAAGTGGAGGGAATCACAAGCAATGATAATGAATTTGAATTTGTTGCATCTTTGTCTTGGGTAACAGTGAAAGTTGAAGGTGATGAAGAAAGTCAGAGAGTCAGAGGATGAAACTACAGGGATTGAGGCTACGCAGGCAATAATTCTCTCACTTGACCTTTGAAAGGACTTTCACTTCTCGAAAACTCTGCAAAAGTTTTGACCTATTCCATTTATTTCAAAAGTTGCGGTCTCTTTCACAACAACCCACTCTGCAGCATTATGCCTCTGGTGTTTTTGGCAATTGGGTTGAATCTATGATCTCTTGCTTCTGCCAGTGAAAACATTTTGTGTTTGCTTACTCCTTCATAATCTTTCAAACTTTTTAACAGCTCGATCAAATCTCGGAATCGCAGAATTATTATGGTTCAGCAGGAGGTCACTCTGCTCATCATGCCTGAGCCAGCCCTATTACCCAGTGACAATCTCCTGCCCTTCCCTGGACACCATTTCAATCCAAATAACTACCCAATGCCCCTCTTGAATGCCTCAATTGAACCTGCCTCCACCACATTTCCAGACAGTGCCTTCCAAACCCTAACTACTCACTGTGTAAAAATGAAAAAGCTTTTCTCACATCACCCCTGCATTTTTTGCCCATCACTCTAAATCTTTCTGGAACCTTCTCTGCTTGATGGTGAGGGGACCTACATGGTCTGGTAATACTTTAGCTTTTATTCAGTTGAAAACATGATAAATATTACGGAGGAGACAGTGCTTTGAAGACTGAGGGCTTATAACATTGCTGTCGTGAAATGTGGACAAATTTAAGGAAATGAAACCAGAGGAGGAAGATAAACAGTGGGAATATTAAACAAATGGCTCTGGGCCAGAAGTGTCCAAAAGTTGGAACTGGAGGCCGGATATTCATGTGAAAGCCTGTGAATAAGCTGCATGCTTTGGCAAATACAATAGCGATGATGCAAAAAAGGTTCAAAACCTCCCACATCTCGAGATTCCAACACCCTGAGTGGGAATGAGCATTGCCACACATGTACATACAACTCGAGACCTGCCCCAGACATTGGAACACCAGACTTTCCACACAATATTTCCAAGTCATCAAACACGAATATAAATGTTCACTGAATCAGGAAAGAACTGTGGACGCTGTAAATCAGAAACTAAAACAGAAATTGCTGGAAAAGCTCAGCAGGTCTGGCAGCATCTGTGGAGAGAAATCAGAGTTAATGCTTCAGATCAAGTGACCCTTCCTCATAAGGGTTCAGAGAAAGGGTCACCAGATCTAAATCATTAACTTTGATTTCTCTCCACAGATACTGCCAGACCTGCTGAGCTTTTCCAGCAATTTCTGTCTTTGTATGAATGTCCTCTCATATTCCCAACACCAACTCTCCTTTATCATAACGCATACCCCCCACACCCCAGTATCATCCTTTACCCTACTGTGTAAAGGGCTGTATGAAAGATGAATTAAATTCATTCTTGCATTACCCTGGGTAATAACTCTGGAAAAGAACAAAATAGAGCCACTACTCATGTCGTATATTGGGTAGTCCCAGTGTAGGGAACTATTCATCCCTGGGTCTGCTTTATAATATTTTCTTAACAACCTGCTCAGAAATATTCTGACACATCTCAGCAACAGGTGGGACTTGCACTCAGACCACCTAGCTCAATGTGGGATACTATCTCACAAAAGACCCCTGTAAAATCAACCTGCTCCGAAATTATGAGACAGCTTCAGAGCAGGTGGGCTGTGAACCCAGGTCTCCTGTCCCAGAGAAAGGGATACTGCACCATACATGTCATTACTGAGTCCATCTTAAAATCTATTTTCTAATCATCCTGCTCAGCGATTTATTACACACGTCTGGAACAGGTTGAACATGAATCCTGAAACGTTGGCTCTGCTTTGTTTCCGCAGATGCTGTCAGACTTAATGAGCTTCTCCAGCAATTTCTGTATTTGTTTCAGATTTTTGGCTTCCTCAGTCAATCTTGTGTTCAGTGCATACCAGATTAGAACAGCCAAATGAATTTCCTCAGCGGGAAAGGATTGTGATCAGAATTTTGACATAGCCCAGAGGAAATCAACTCTGCTCCCAGCTACTTTCATGTCATTGATAAACTTGGATTCATTACAAGATGATTAGGGGTTTAGATAGGGTTGACCATGAGAACCTTTTTCCACATATGGAGTCAGCTATTACGAGGGGGCATAGCTTTAAATTAAGGGGTGGTAGGCATAGGACTGATGTTAGGGGTAGATTCTTTACTCAGCGAGTTGTAAGTTCATGGAATGCCCTGCCAGTAGCAGAGGTGGATTCTCCCTCTTTATGGGCATTTAAACGGGCATTGGATAGACATATGGAGGATAGTGGGCTAGTGTAGGTTAGGTGGGCTTGGATCGGCGCAACATCGAGAGCCGAAGGGCCTGTACTGCGTTGTATTTTTCTATGTTCTATGTTCTATGTTTGATCTCCTCATGAAAGTAATTCATGTAGATGGTAAAGAAATTGGGGGTTACAAGTGACTGGGTGGATAAGTGAAGCTGAGGCTGTGGGAAAGATCAGCCATGATCTTATTGAATGGTGGAGCAGACTCGAAGGGCCAGATGGCCTATTCCTGCTCCTGTTTCTGATGTAAATAGCTGAGGCTCAAGCACTGACCGTTGAGGTGCTCTACTTGCCATAACTTGTCAATTTGGAGATGCCAAGTTTAGCTCTACTCTTTTCTTCCTGTCTGTTAAGAAATCCTCAGTCCATACTGAGGATTGGGTGGCTCAGCAACTAGCACTGCTGCCTCACAGCACCAGGGTCTCAGTTTGATTCCAACCTCGGGCGACTGTCTGTGTGGAGTTTGCACATTCTCCCTGTGTCTGCGTGGGTTTCCTCTGGGTGCTCCGGTTTCCTCCCACAGTCCAAAGATGTGCAGGTCAGGTGAATTGGCCATGCTAAATTGCCCATAGTGTTAGGTGCATTAGCCAGAGGGAAATGGGTCTGGGTGGGTTACTGCTTGGAGGGTCGGTGTGGACTGGTTGGGCTGAAGGGCCTGTTTCTACACTGTAGGGAATCTAATAAAATCTAATCTAATACTTACACAGGTATATCACTCCATAAGCTCTTATCTTGTGCACTAATCTTTCATATGCCCAGTGATTAGAAATGCAGGTCGATTACATCTATCCTTACATCTAGCGCATTCTTAAAATCTGTGATCACTTTGTCAAACACTGTCACCATTTTGTAAAACTGTGTTGACTGACCTATCATACTTGAATCTCTAGCTGCATTGATAAAGATATTTAAGCAGCATTTGCTTTGTGACTGTTATCCTGCTAAATGACCTGTCCTTACATATCTTCTTTTCCCTCCTTTCTTGAATAGAGGGTTACATTTGCTAAATTCAAATCCACAAAGACTGTTCTATTTTGGAAAATCATAATTAATGTGCCTACAATCTCTTCAGCAATCTCTTTTAGAATACTAGGGTGAAGGCTATCAGGTCCTTGGGACTGACCAACCTTTAGTCCCTGAGGTGTATCTGCTAACTAAGTGATGTTAAGTTTCTTGTTTATTAGCCCCTTGGATAACCTCTATTTGTGCTTTCCCCTGTGACTACTTGTGATTATCGCTCTGCCTTAATTATGACTTGGAGGTGCCAGTGTTGGATTATGGTGTTCAAAGTTAAAAATCACACAACACCAGGTTAAAGTTCAACAGGTTTACTCTGAAGCGCTAACTTTCGGAATGTTGCCTCTTCATCAGGTGGTTGGCAGGAGCTCCGAAAGCTATCGCTTCCAGATAACCTTTAGATCAGATTAGATTAGATTCCCTACAGTGTGGAAACAGGCTCAACCAGTCCAACCCTCCGAAGAGTAACCCATCCAGTACCATTTCCCTCTGACTAATGCACCTAACACGACGGGCAATTTAGCATGGCCGATTCACCTGACCCGCACATCTTTGGACTGTGGGAGGAATCCGGAGCACTATAACCTGGTGTTGTGTGATTTGTAACTCTGCCTTAATTATTTGCACAGTTTTGGATTACTTGATATTATTGTTAGACCCTCATCATGCGACTCTGACACCTACAGATGTTATTGCAACCAGTTGGTTTCTCCCTAGCACTATCTTAATTTTGATTATTTGTAAATATCCCTCTGCCTTAATTAATCAGTTTTTTGGTCATCCCATCACTTGTTATTCAGCTGTTAACATTTTACTCATATTGTTTGTATTAATCTGTTGACCTAACAAAGACATTTGTACTATCTTTTGACACTTTTAATTACCCAGAATTATCTTGCAATTATCTCTCTGCCTATAAATTCTGTGCCTGTGCACTTCCCTCCTCTTCATCTGATGAAGGAGCAGCGCTCCGAAAGCTTGTGATTTTAAATAAACCTGCTGGACTAAAACCTGATGTCATGTGAGTTCAGTCATTCCCCATAAAAATTACCTGCTCAAAATGTCTGCCAGTTCATTATTCCAGTGAAAATTTCTCCCGTGACTCCCCCTAAGGAATGAATATTTACTTTATTTTCTATTTTATGGACTAGCAAAAACTCCAAAAATCTGTTTTTGCTTTCCTTGCTAGTCAACGCTGATATTCTATTTTTTATCCATCTTATCAACTTTTTGATCTCCTTCATTGATTTCCAAAGAACTTCCAATCCTCAAGTTTATCATTACTCTTTGCAACATTATAAGCCTCTTCTTTTGATCTAATTCAACAGCAGAGGTGGTACAGTGGCTCAGGGGTTAGCACTGCTGCCTCACAGTACCAGGGTCCCAGGTTCAATTCCAGCCACGAGTCACTGTCTGTGTGGAGTTTACGCGTTCTCCCTGTGTCTGTGTAGATTTCTTCCAAGTGCACCAGTTTCCCTGCACAGTCCAGAGATGTGCAGGTTAGGTAAATTGGCCATGCTATATATGCCTTCTTCCAAGGGGACTAGTGGTACTGAAAGGGAGCAGCGAAATCGATGTTTTGGGCAAAAGCCCTTCATCAGGAATAAAGCTTTTTAAGGCAGAGAGCCTGAAGCATGGAGAGATAAGCTAGAGGAGGGTGAGGGTGAGGGTGGGGAGAAAGTAGCATAGAGTACAATAGGTGAGTGGGGGAGGGGATGAAGGTGATAGGTCAGGGAGGAGAGGGTGGAGTGGTTAGGTGGAAAAGGAGGTAGGCAGGTAGGACAAGTCATGGGGACAGTGCTGAGCTGGAAGTTTGGAACTAGGGTGAGGTGGGGGAAGGGGAAATGAGGAAACTGTTGAAGTCCACATTGATGCCCTGGGGTTGAAGTGTTCCGAGGAGGAAGATGAGGCATTCTTCCTTCAGGCATCTAGTGGTGAGGGAATGGCGGTGAAGGAGGCCCAGGACCTCCATGTCCTTGGCAGAGTGGGAGGGGGAGTTGAAATGTTGGGCCACGGGGCGGTGTGGTTGATTGGTGCGGGTATCCCGGAGACGTTCCCTAAAGCGCTCTGCTAGGAGGAGTCCAGTCTCCCCAATGTAGAGGAGACCGCATTGGGAGTAATGGATACAATAAATGATATTAGTGGATGTGCAGGTAAAACTTTAATAGATGTGGAAGGCTCCTTTAGAGCCTTGGATAGAGGTGAGGGAGGAGGTGTGAGCACAGGTTTTACAGTTCCTGATGTGGCAGGGGAAGGTCCCAGGATGGGAGGGTGGGTTGTAGGGGGGCGTGGGCCTGACCAGGTAGTCACGGAGGGAACGGTCTTTGCAGAAGGAGGAAAGGGGTGGGGAGGGAAATATATCTCTGGTGGTGGGGTCTTTTTGGAGGTGGCGGAAATGTCGGTGCATGATTTGGTTTATGCAAAGGTTGGTAGGGTGAAAGGTGAGCACCAGGGGCGTTTTGTCCTTGTTACGGTTGGAGGGGTGGGTCTGAGGGTGGAGATGCGGGATGTGGATGAGATGCGTTGGAGGGCATCTTTAACCACGTGGGAAGGGAAATTGTGGTCTGTAAAGAAGGAAGCCATCTGGTGTGTTCTGTGGTGGAAATGGCCCTCCTGGGAGCAGATACGGCGGAGGCGGAGGAATTGGGAATATGGGATGGCATTTTTGCAAGAGGTAGGGTGGGAAGAGGTGTAATCCAGATAGCTGTGGGAGTCGGTGGGTTGTAAAAAATGTCAGCATCAAGTTGGTCATCATTAATGGAGATGGAGAGGTGGGGAGAGAGGTGTCAGAGATGGTCCAGGTAAATTTAAGGTCAGGGTGGAATGTGTTGGTGAAGTTGATGAATTGCTCAACCTCCTCGCGGGAGCACGAGGTGGTGCCAATGCAGTCATCAATGTAGTGGAGGAAGAGGTGGGGAGTGGTGCCGGTGTAATTACGGAAGATCAACTGTTCTACGTAGCCAACAAAGAGACAGGCATAGCTGGGGCCCATACTTGAGCCCATGGCTACCCCTTTGGTCTGTAGGAAGTGGGAGGATTCGAAGGAGAAATTGTTAAGGGTGAGGACCAGTTTCGCCAAATGAATGAGAGTGTTGGTGGAAGGGTACTGTTGGGGTCGTCTGCAGAGGTAAAAACGGAGGGCTTGGAGGCCCTGGTCATGGCAGATAGAGGTATAGAGGGATTGGATATCCATGGTGAAGATGAGGCATTGGGGTCCGGGGAAACGGAAGTCTTGGAGGCGTTGGAGGGCGTGGGTGGTGTCCTGAGCATATGTGGGGAGTTCCTGGACTAGGGGGGATAGGACAGTATCGAGGTAGGTAGAGATGAGTTCAGTGGGGCAGGAGCATGCTGAGACAATGGGTCGGCCAGGGTGGTCAGGCTTGTGGATCTTAGGAAGGAGGTCGAAACCGGGCAGTGTGGGGTTCCCAGACTATGAGGTTGGAAGCTGTGGGTGAGACATCTCCTGAGGTGATGAGGTTCTGTATGGTCTGGGAGATGATGGTTTGGTGATGGGGGGTGGGGTCATGGTCGAGGGGGCAGTAGGAAGAGGTGTCCTCGAGTTGGCATTTGGTTTCAGCGGTGTAGAGGTCAGTGTGCTAGACTACCACTGCGCGCCCCTTTATCTGCTGACTTGATGGTGAGGTTGGGTTTGCTCAGAGGGATTGGAGGGCTGCGCGTTGTGAGGGTGAGAGGTTAGAGTGGGGGAGGGGGTAGACAGGTTGAGGTGGTTAATGTCCCGGCGGCAGTTGGAAATGAAGAGGTCGAAGGCAGGTGTCCAGGTGGATGCAGTGTGTTGGAGGTGGGCGAAGGGGTCCTTGGAAGGTGGGCGGGAATCCTGATTGTGAAAGTAAGCTCGGAGGCGGAGGCGACAGAAGAATTGTTCGACGTCACGGTGTGTATTAAATTCATTGATGCGTGGACGGAGAGGGATGAAGGTGAGTCCTTTGCTGAGGACTGATTGTTCATTCTCAGTGAGGGGGAGGTCTGGAGGGATGGTGAAAGCTTGGAAGGGCTGGGAGCTGGGATCTGGTGTGGGTGTGGAGCTGGGAGTGGGGGTGCACCCTGTAACTGGAGTGGGTGTGGTGGTGGGGGGAATGGGGGTGCAGTCATGAGCAGGGTTAGTGATCTCCTCGGGGTTCTAGGGGGTGGGGATAGTGACAGTGGGGTCTGTGGGGGGCGTGTCAGCAGAACGCAGGTGAGTGGCGCTGGGTTGGGGCGGAAGTGGTGGTGACCACCTTTATTCCTGATGAAGGGCTTTTGCCCGAAACGTCGATTTCGCTGCTCCTTGGATGCTGCCTGAACTGCTGTGCTCTTCCAGCACCACTGATCCAGAATCTGGTTTCCAACATCTGCAGTCATTGTTTTTACCTTATTAGTCAGAGGCCTGTTTCCATACTGTAGGGAATCTAATCTAAGATTCTGTCCAACTTGCTTGCGAAGCCACTGGGTGAGCTTCTGCTTTGTATTCTTGTTGAATGTCTTGGTTGGTTGCTCAACACCAGGTCACAGCGATAACTTTGATTAGCTTCAAAGAACATTGGGCTGAATCTTAGGAGTTGATTTTTGGAGTGATTTCTAATACAAGACTCATGTGGGTTACTAGTCCCTAACCATAAGGAGAAGGTGACCTCTCCCACAATGAGAGAGTTGTGTAACTAACCGAGAGAATGTGGATGGAATGCTATTCATTTTGAGTATGTCTCTAGTTTTGCATTTGTATTAATCATTCACTCTTTATGACGCTGCTACAAGGCTCAAATTTATTGCCCATTCCTAATTTCCCCGGAGAACCTACACCCCAGTGAGCTGTCTCCTTGAATGCTGCAGTCCTTGGGGTATAGATATAGTCATAGTGTTGTTAGGAAGGGGATTCTAAGATCTTGACCTGTTCCACCATTGTGCGAGGTCAATAAGTTCACAAAAGCAAGTGAAGTCGACAGTCTTCTCGTTATCTTTGGGTGTAAATTTGAATTAGAATTTATTGTCACATGCACTCAAGTACAGGGGTGCAGGAGTACAGGGAAAAGTGCACAAAGTTGCCATTCCTGGTACAAAGCTACCTCGGTGCCAAATTAAAGAACTGCAGAATCTCTACAGTGTGAAACAGGCCATTTGGCCTGTCGAGTCTACACTGAACCTCTGAAGAACATACCACCCAGACCCATCCCCCTACCCTATCCTTGTAACCCTGCATTTCCAATGGCTAAATCACCTATTCTACACATCCCAGGGCACTATGGGAAACTTCCCATGACTAATGCACCTAACCTGCCCATCTTTGGAATATGGAAGGAAATCGGAGCACCCGGAGAAAACTCACACAGATACAGGAAGAATGTGCAAATTCCACACAAACATAATGCTGGAATTGAACTTGGGTCCCAGGTATTATGAAGATGCAGTGCTAAACACTGAAAACTATTGGGGAGAGATTGAAATGTGCATTGAATTGACTTCTGGTGGTGGTGCTGGCAATCTTTTTGACATGATTTTCCCTCTTGTCTTTATTCCGATGAAAATCAGAACCCCAGTGGATTTCTCGATGCATCAGAGCAGACTCACCACATTAACCTCCCAATCCCACTTACAGCCCCACCCCAATGGAGTGTGACATGCCCAAATCTTGCCCCATTTTATCTTGTGTCGTTCCCAGAACTAACTTGTCACTCAGAGGGTATCTGTTGATAGATTGATGTCGATTTTGTCCCTAACCTGGAATTCTTGACTGATTCTGCCACATGGCTCACATTGCTCAGACTCATAAGATTCTCTTCATTGTTGCATTTTCCAGGAATGCAAAAAAAATTCCACAAATTCATCTTCCAGACTGCCTTTGTCACTTGGGTTTGTCTGTGGGAAGGCGATTTGGTGGCACAGCTGTTATGTCACTGGATTATTAACCCGAAGACAGCTGGTGGACTTCGAGTTCAACTGATAAATAAATCCTGAATTAAAAGCTGATGCCAGTCATGGTGACCATGAAACTGTTATCAATTATTGTAACAATCCTGTCTGCATCACGAATGTCTGAAATCTGCCTTCATTGTCTGCTCTAAATGTAATTATTAAGCTATGTGCTTGACTCTCAAGTGTGCTGTGAAAAGGCTGAGATAGCTATTCCAAGCAAGGTCAACAGATACTGGACTCATCAGTGATGAATTCATCCTCCCTTCTGATGAAGGTTACAGTACCATGAACAAATCTGGCAGTCTATTAGATCAGTGAAACAGGCTTCTGGGCTTGAGCTTTTCTCTTTTCTTACGTCTTTCCTGACTATAATAACTTATGAGTTTGTAAAAAGTTTGTAAAAAGATCAGATGAGATGAAAGAGATTCAGAGGAGGCTCTTTGCAGCCTCGACCATTTGACATCGTCTCAGTTCTCCTTTCCAGCAATATTTGCATTTTTGAACTTCTGATCATTTATTTCATCTGCTTTTAACTTTCTTTGATTCCTCCTCTGCTTCTGTGCACTACCCTTTTGCAGCCAAGATCTCTGTTCCAGTTGCTGTTCCCTTTTGTGAGTTTCTATCCCAATTGCTGTGTGCATAAGTGCCTGAGAGCTGCTCTCTGTATTAGCATCTGCTTAATTATAAATCATTTCCTGGCACTCTGAATCCTTGTTGCTTCTGTCACCTCCACTCCAATCCTTTGAAAGGTCTTGCCATGCCTCAAGATGCCAAGCTGTTGTTAAAAAAAATAATTAAATCTTTTTCGCATGAGTGGAAAATGAAAAATAGCAATTTGGGAAATCTCTGTGCGCCAGTTCAGGCATCAGAACTTTACAATATCCCCTTGGAGTCCATCCTCCCTCATTAGGCCAGTCAAGCTGTAATAAATACAGCTGCTCCAGCTGTGCTGTTTATGGGCTGTTAAAAGGGAAGCTGAGAAGGTGGATGTGCAGCGTCCCTTCCAGTTCAAAGTGGAACACCTCAGTTACAACATGCTCAACCACCACACCCCCAGCCTCTGCCCTCCCTGCAATCCTTCAAAAGCTAAAGCTGTTCCTCTCTCTCTGCCTGACTGTCCCTTTGAAAAACGGGAGCATGACCCAAACTTTGTGTTCCAACTAGAGCTGATAGTGAATCTACTCCCAGCTCCGAAACGGCAGGCGAGCCCCAGGTGGACAGAGGAAGCACTTCAGGGCCTCACTGGGTGAAGTGCGACATTCCCACAGACACCTGGGAATCACTGGCCTTGAGTCTTGAAGTGGAGGTGGAGCATCTGGGAAGAGGTTGACAACTCGAGACTTGCTGTTGGAAAAAACTGGAAGCTGGGCGAAACAGCGAAAGGAGCGTGCTGCCACACTGAAACCTCCTTCCCAAGACCACTCAAGTGTAACAGAGCCTGTGGTAGCTCCATCAGTTTGTACAGTCACCCATGGACCCGCTCTGAGAGTGGGAGAGTCTACGAGGGTGATAATGGGGATTATCAAAATGATGCTCTATCGCATCCAATCAACTATGTATCCCTAAGGGATGCACCAGGAAGGGTGATGATAGAGATGGGAGGGGGAAGGAGTTAATTCCAGAGGGAAAATAAGTAACAGTAGTATAACTATACACATTCTTCCTTCACTGCTAATAGTCTAACACCACCTTGATAGCAATGAAGCCACCTTTACCACTCTCGGAGTGGGTGCATTGTAGATTTGTTGCATTTTAAGTGTTAAATTTGGAGCCACAGGTACAGACTAATTGCAAGTTATTTTAATGAGCTTCTTAAAGTTTATTTAGAAGTCACTCAATGTAACCGAGACTTAGCTAAAAAAATTGTAAGTTTAATTATAAACTTTGTTTAATTATAAATCATAAATGGGATAAAGTGCACAATATCAGGATGTCACCTAGAATGAAAAGTCTGAGGTGAGACTGGACAGACTGAAGAAAGGTCTGAAGAAGAGTCACTGGATACAAAACGTTAACTCTGCTTTCTCTCCACAGATTCTACCAGGCCTGCTGAGCTTTTCCAGAACTTTGTGTTTTTGCTGCTGACTTCCAGCATCAGCAGTTCTTTGGTTTTCTGGTCTGGCAGGGTTTGTTTCTGGTCTGGCTGGGTTTGATTCTGTTCTGGCCTGGTTTGTTTCTGGTCTGGCTGGGTTTGTTTCTGGTCTGGCTGGGTTTGTTTCTGGTCTGTCTGGGCTTGTTTCTTGTCTGGCTGGGTTTGTTTCTGGTCTGTCTGGGCTTGTTTCTTGTCTGGCTGGGTTTGTTTCTGGTGTGGCTGGGTTTGTTTTTGGTCTGTCTGGGCTTGTTTCTGGTCTGGCTGGGTTTGTTTCTGGTCTGGCTGGGTTTGTTTCTGGTCTGGCTGGGCTTGTTTCTGGTCTGGCTGGGTTTGTTTCTGGTCTGACTGGGTTTGTTTCTAGTCTGGCTGGGTTTGTTTCTGGTCTGTCTGGGCTTGTTTCTGGTCTGTCTGGGTTTGTTTCTGGTCTAATAGTGTCTGGGCTTGTTTCTGGTCTGTCTGGGTTTGTTTCTGGTCTGGCTGGGTTTGTTTCTGGTCTGACTGGGTCTGTTTCTGGTCTGGTGGGGTTTGTTTCTGGTCTGATGGGGTTTGTTTCTGGTCTGGCTGTGTTTGTTTCTGGTCTGGTGGGGTTTGTTTCTGGTCTGGCTGGGTTTGTTTCTGGTCCGGCTGGGTTAGTTTCTGGTCTGGTGGGGTTTGTTTCTGGTCTGGCTGGGTTTGTTTCTGGTCTGGCTGGGTAGTTTTCTGGTCTGGCTATGTTTGTTTCTGGTCTGGTGGTGTTTGTTTCTGGTCTGGTGGGGTTTGTTTCTGGTCTGGTGGGGTTTTTTTCTGGTCTGGCTGGGTTTGTTTCTGGTCTGGTGGGGTTTGTTTCTAGTCTGGCTGGGTTTGTTCCTGGTCTGACTGGGTTTGTTTCTGGTCTGGTGGCATTTGTTTCTGGTCTGGCTGGGTTTGTTTCTGGTCTGGCTGGGTTTGTTTCTTGTCTGACTGGGTTTGTTTCTGGTCTGGCCGGGTTTGTTTCTGGTCTGGCTTGGTTTGTTTCTGGTCTGACTGGGTTTGTTTCTGGTCTGACTGGGTTTGATTCTGGTCTGACTGGGTTTGTTTCTGGTCTGACTGGGTTTGATTCTGGTCTGACTGGGTTTGTTTCTGGTCTGGCGGGGTTTGTTTCTGGCCTGGCTGGGTTTGTTTCTGGTCTGACTGGGTTTGTTTCTGGTCTGGCTGGGTTTGTTTCTGGTCTGACTGGGTTTGTTTCTGGTCTTGCGGGGTTTGTTTCTGGTCCGACTTGGTTTGTTTCTGGTCTGACTGGGTTTGTTTCTGGTCTGGCTGGGTTTATTTCTGATCTGACTGGGTTTGTTTCTGTCTGGCGGGGTGTGTTTCTGGTCTGGCTTGGTTTGTTTCTGCTGAAAATGTGTTGCTGGTTAAAGCACAGCAGGTTAGGCAGCATCTCAGGAATAGGGAATTCGACGCTTCGAGCATAAGCCCTTCATCCTCCCTATTCCTGAGACCCTGCCTAACCTGCTGTGCTTTAACCAGCAACACATTTTCAGCTGTGATCTCCCGCATCTGCAGACCTCATTTTTTACTTGTTGGTTTGTTTCTGGTCTGGCTTGGTTTGTTTCTGGTCTGGCCGGGTTTGTTTCTGGTCTGGCTTGGTTTGTTTCTGGTCTGGCTGGGTTTTTTTCTGGTCTGGCTGGATTTGTTTCTTGTCTGACTGGGCTTGTTTCTGGTCTGGCTGTGTTTGTTTCTTGTCTGACTGGGTTTGTTTCTGGTCTGGTGGGGTTTGTTTCTGGTCTGGCTGCATTTGTTTCTGGTCTGGCTGGGTGTGTTTCTGGTCTGTCTGGGTTTGTTTCTGGTCTGGCTGGGTTCGTTTCTGGTCTGGCTGGGTTTGTTTCTGTTCTGGTGGGGTTTGTTTCTGGTCCGGCTGGGTGTGTTTCTGGTCTGGCTGGGTTTGTTTCTGGTCTGTCTGGGTTTGTTTCTGGTCTGGCTGGGTTTGTTTCTGGTCTGTCTGGGCTTGTTTCTTGTCTGGCTGGGTTTGTTTCTGGTCTGTCTGGGCTTGTTTCTTGTCTGGCTGGGTTTGTTTCTGGTCTGACTGGGTTTGTTTCTAGTCTGGCTGGGTTTGTTTCTGGTCTGTCTGGGCTTGTTTCTGGTCTGTCTGGGTTTGTTTCTGGTCTAATAGTGTCTGGGCTTGTTTCTGGTCTGTCTGGGTTTGTTTCTGGTCTGGCTGGGTTTGTTTCTGGTCTGACTGGGTCTGTTTCTGGTCTGGTGGGGTTTGTTTCTGGTCTGATGGGGTTTGTTTCTGGTCTGGCTGTGTTTGTTTCTGGTCTGGTGGGGTTTGTTTCTGGTCTGGCTGGGTTTGTTTCTGGTCTGGCTGGGTTAGTTTCTGGTCTGGCTGGGTTTGTTTCTGGTCTGGCTTTTTTTTCTTGTCTGGCTGGGTTTGTTTCATGTCTAGCTGGGTTTGTTTCTGGTCTGGCTGGGTTTGTTTCTGGTCTGACTGGGTTTGTTTCTGGTCTAGCTGTGTTTGTTTGTGGTCTGTTTAGGTTTGTTTCTGGTCTGGTGGCGTTTGTTTCTGGTCTGGTGGGGTTTGTTTGTGGTCTGTTTAGGTTTGTTTCTGGTCTGGTGGTGTTTGTTCCTGGTCTGGTGGGGTTTGTTTCTGGTCTGGCTGGGTTTGTTTCTGGTCTGGTGGGGTTTGTTTCTGGTCTGGCTGGGTTTGTTTCTGGTCTGGTGGGGTTTGTTTCTGGTCTGACTGGGTTTGTTTCTGGTCTGGCTGGGTTTGTTTCTGGTCTGGTGGGGTTTGTTTCTGTTCTGGCCTGGTTTGTTTCTGGTCTGGCTGGGTTTGATTCTGGTCTGGTTGGGTTTGTTTCTGGTCTGACTGGGTTTGTTTCTGGTCTGGCCGGGTTTGTTTCTGGTCTGGCCGGGTTTGTTTCTGGTCTGGCTGAGTTTGTTTCTGGTCTGACTGGGTTTGTTTCTGGTCTGGTGGGGTTTGTTTCTGGTCTGGCTGGGTGTGTCTCTGGTCTGGTGGTGTTTGTTTCTGGTCTGGTGGGGTTTGTTTCTGGTCTGGCTGGGTTTGTTTCTGGTCTGGCTGGGTAGTTTTCTGGTCTGGCTATGTTTGTTTCTGGTCTGGTGGTGTTTGTTTCTGGTCTGGTGGGGTTTGTTTCTGCTCTGGTGGGGTTTTTTTCTGGTCTGGCTGGGTTTGTTTCTGGTCTGGTGGGGTTTGTTTCTAGTCTGGCTGGGTTTGTTTCTGGTCTGACTGGGTTTGTTTCTGGTCTGGTGGCATTTGTTTCTAGTCTGGCTGGGTTTGTTTCTGGTCTGGCTGGGTTTGTTTCTAGTCTGGCTGGGTTTGTTTCTGGTCTGGCCGGGTTTGTTTCTGATCTGTCTGGGTTTGTTTCTTGTCTGACTGGGTTTGTTTCTGGTCTGGCCGGGTTTGTTTCTGGTCTGGCTTGGTTTGTTTCTGGTCTGACTGGGTTTGTTTCTGGTCTGACTGGGTTTGATTCTGGTCTGACTGGGTTTGTTTCTGGTCTGGCGGGGTTTGTTTCTGGCCTGGCTGGGTTTGTTTCTGGTCTGACTGGGTTTGTTTCTGGTCTGGCTGGGTTTGTTTCTGGTCTGACTGGGTTTGTTTCTGGTCTTGCGGGGTTTGTTTCTGGTCCGACTTGGTTTGTTTCTGGTCTGACTGGGTTTGTTTCTGGTCTGGCTGGGTTTATTTCTGATCTGACTGGGTTTGTTTCTGTCTGGCGGGGTGTGTTTCTGGTCTGGCTTGGTTTGTTTCTGCTGAAAATGTGTTGCTGGTTAAAGCACAGCAGGTTAGGCAGCATCTCAGGAATAGGGAATTCGACGCTTCGAGCATAAGCCCTTCATCCTCCCTATTCCTGAGACCCTGCCTAACCTGCTGTGCTTTAACCAGCAACACATTTTCAGCTGTGATCTCCCACATCTGCAGACCTCATTTTTTACTTGTTGGTTTGTTTCTGGTCTGGCTGGGTTTTTTTCTGGTCTGGTGGGGTTTGTTTCTTGTCTGACTGGGTTTGTTTCTGGTCTGTCTGGGTTTGTTTCTGGTCTGGCTGGGTTCGTTTCTGGTCTGGCTGGGTTTGTTTCTGTTCTGGTGGGGTTTGTTTCTGGTCTGGCTGGGTTTGTTTCTGGTCCGGCTGGGTGTGTTTCTGGTTTGGCTGGGTTTGTTTCTGGTCTGGTGGGGTTTGTTTCTGGTCTGGCTGGGTTTGTTTCTGGACTGGTGGGGTTTGTTTCTGGTCTGGCTGGGTTTGTTTCTGGACTGGTGGGGTTTGTTTCTGTTCTGGTGGGGTTTGTTTCTGTTCTGGCTGGGTTTGTTTCTGGACTGGTGGGGTTTGTTTCTGTTCTGGTGGGGTTTGTTTCGGTTCTGGCTGGGTTTGTTTCTGGTCTGGTGGGGTTTGTTTCTGTTCTGGTGGGGTTTGTTTCTGTTCTGGTGGGGTTTGTTTCTGGACTGGTGGGGTTTGTTTCTGTTCTGGTGGGGTTTGTTTCTGGACTGGTGGGGTTTGTTTCTGTTCTGGTGGGGTTTGTTTCTGGTCTGACTGGGTTTGTTTCTGGTCTTGCTGGGTTTGTTTCTGGTCTGGTGGGGTTTGTTTCTGTTCTGGTGGGGTTTGTTTCTGTTCTGGTGGGGTTTGTTTCTGTTCTGGTGGGGTTTGTATTCCTGTGAGCAGAGGAGTCTGAGGAACAGACCAGATTGAGATGTACACAATTATGAGAGTCGTCGGCAGGGTGGATAGTGCGCATCTTTTCCACATGGCAGATGTGTCAAAGATGAGAGGGCATTAGTTTAAATTGAGAAGTAATGAGTTTGCAGGTGAGCTGTTTTCACCCAGCAGATGATAGTTATATAGAATATGCTGCCTGAGAGGGTGATCATGGCAACTACTCTCACAATATTTCCAAAGTACCTGAATGAGCAGCAATCATGCTTGGGCAAATCAGTCTCCAGACCAAGTGCAGGTAAATGGGGTTAGTGTTTAGTGTTTCTTGGTCTGTAGTGACATGGTGGGCCAAAGGGATTGTTTCTATGCTGTATAAGACCATAAGACCTTTAGACATAGGAGTGGAAGTAAGGCCATTCGGCCCATCGAGTCACTCCGCCATTCAATCATGGCTGATGGGCATTTCAACTCCACTTACACGCATTCTCCCCGTAGCCCTTAGTCCCTTGTGACATCAAGAATTTTTCAATCTCTGCCTTGAAGACATTTAGCGTCCCGGCCTCCACTGCACTCCGCGGCAATGAATTCCACAGGCCCACCCCTCTCTGGCTGAAGAAATGTCTCCGCATTTCTGTTCTGAATTTACCCTCTCTAATTCTAAGGCTGTGTCCACGGGTCCAAGTCTCCTCGACTAACAGAAACAATTTCCTCATGTCCACCCTTTCCAAGCCATGTATTATCTTGTAAGTTTCTATTAGATCTCCCTTTAATCTTTTAAACTCCAATGAATACAATCCCAAGATCCTCAGCCGTTCCTCGTATGTTAGACCTACCATTCCAGGGATCATCCGTGTGAATCTCCGCTGGACACGCTCCAGTGCCAGTGTGTCCTTCCTGAGGTGTGTGGACCAAAACCGGACACAGTACTCCAAATGGGGCCTAACCAGAGCTTTATAAAGTCTCAGTAGCACAACGGTGCTTTTACATTCCAACCCTCTTGAGATAAATGACAACATTACATTTGCTTTATTAATCATGGACTCATCCTGCATGTTTACCTTTAGAGAATCCTTGACTAGCACTCCCAGATCCCTTTGTACTTTGGCTTTACGAATTTTCTCACCGTTTAGAAAGTAGTCCATGCTTGTATTCTTTTTTCCAAAGTGCAAGACCTTGCATTTGCTCACATTGAATTCCATCAGCCATTTCCTGGACAACTCTCCCAAACTGTCTAGATCCTTCTGTAGCCTCCCCACTTCCTCAGTACTACCTGCCTGTCCACCTAACTTCGTATCATCTGCAAACTTCGCTAGAATGCCTCGAGTCCCTTCAACCAGATCATTAATATATATAACGTGAACAGCTGCGGCCCCAACACTGAAACCTGCGGGACACTGCTTGTCATCAGCTGCCATTCCGAAAAAGAACCTTTTATCCCAACTCTCTGCCTTCTGTCAGACAGCCAATCCTCAATCCATACCAGCAGCTCACCTCGAACACCATGGGCCATCACCTTACTCAGCAGCCTACCATGTGTCACCTTATCAAAGGCCTTTTGGAAGTCGAGATAGACCACATCCACTGGGTTTCCCTGGTCTAACCTACTTGTCACCTCTTCAAAGAATTCCAACAGGTTTGTCAGGCACATCCTCCCCTTGCTAAATCCATGTTGACTTGTTCTAATCCGACCCTGCTCTTCCAAGAATTTAGAAACCTCATCCTCAATGATGGATTCTAGAATTTTACCAACAACTGAGGTTAGGCTAATTGGCCTATAATTTTCCATCTTTTGTCTTGATCCTTTCTTGAACAAGAGGGTTACAACAGCGATCTTCCAATCATCTGGGACTTTCCCTGACTCCAGTGACTTTTGAAAGATCTTAACCAATGCCTCCGCTATTTCCTCAGCCACCTCCCTCATAACTGTAGGATGTAGCCCATCGGGGCCAGGAGATTTATCAATTTTAAGACCTTTTAGCTTATCTAGCACTTTGAAGATGATCAGAGGAATAGATGGAGTAGACAGTCAGAAACCTTTTCCCCGGGTACAACAGAGTGTTACAAGGGGACATAAATTTAAGGTGAAGGGTGGAAGGTATAGGGGAGATGTCATGGGTGGGTTCTTTACCCAGAGAGTGGTGGGGGCATGGAATGCGCTGCCCGTGGGAGTGGTAGAGTCAGAATCATTGGCAACCTTTAAGCAGCAATTGGATAGGTACATGGATGGGTGCTTAATCTAGGATAGATGTTCGGCACAACATTGTGGGCCGAAGGGCCTGTTCTGTGCTGTATTGTTCTATGTTCTATGTTCTCTTTTGTAATGGCAATCATACTCAACTCAGCCCCCTACCTCCCTTTAATTTTTGGGATATTACTCATGTCTTCCACTGTGAAGACTGATGCAAAGTACTTATTAAGTTCTCCAGCTATTTCCTTATCTCCCATCACTAGGTTTCCAGCATCAGTTTGAAGGGGGCCAATGTCTACGTTTGCCTGTCGTTTGTTTCTTATGTATTGAAAGAAACTTTTACTATCGTTTCTAATATTTCTGGCTGGCCTACTTTCATAGTTGATCCGCTCCTTCCTTATTTCTCTCTTTGTTATCCTCTGTTTGTTTTTGTAGCCTTCCCAATCTTCTGATTTCCCACTGCTCTTGGCCACTTTATAGGATCTCTCTTTTTCTTTAATACATTTCCTGACTTCCTTTGTCAGCCATGGCTGTCTAATCCCTCCCTCGATAATCTTTCTTTTCTTGAGGATGGACCTCTGTACAGTGTCCTCAATTATACCCACAAACTCCTGCCATTTTTGCTCTACTGTCTTCCCTGCTAGGCTCTGCTTCCAGTCTATTTTTGTCAGTTCCTCTCTCATGCCCTCATAATAACACCATTACATCCGATTTTGCCTTCTCTCTTTCAAACTGTAGACTGAACTCTACCATATTATGATTGCTGCTTCCTAAGGGTTCCCTTACTTTAAGATCTTTTATAAAGTCTGGTCCATTACATAGCACTAGGTCCAGAATAGCCTGCTCCCTTGTGGGCTCCATGACAAGCTGTTCCAAAAAGCCATCCTGGAAGCATTTCATGAATTCCCTTTCTTTGGATCCACTGGCAACATTATTTACCCAGTCCAGCTGCATATTGAAGTCTCCCATGATCACCGTGACCTTGCCTTTCTGACATGCCTTCTCTATTTCCCGGTACATGTTGCGTCCCTGGTCCTGACCACTGTTAGGAGGTCTGTACATAACTCCCATTCTGGTTTTTTTGCCTTTGTGGTTCCTCAATTCCACCCACACAGACTCCACATCATCCAACGCTATGTCATTCAGTGCCATAGATTTAATTATGTTCTTAACTAACAAGGCAACCCCACCCCCTCTACCGACCTCCCTGTATTTTCGATAAGTTGAAAATCCTTGGATGTCTAACTGCCAGTCCTGACCCCCCTGCAACCATGTCTTGGTGATGTCAACCACATCATAATCACTCACGATGATCTGTGCCATTAGTTCATCTGCTTTGTTATGAATGCTACAATCATTCAGGTAAAGTGTGTTAATGCTAACTTTCTTATCATTAGAGATGTTGGAAATCATAAGATGTCCTAAGTTATCCTTCCTTTTTGCTGCATTCCCAGTCTGCCTCGAGTTTAAATCCGCCTGGACACATGCTATCCTGTTGCTTATCTTTCCATTTAACTCCATACTCCCTGTCGCTTTCACTTTCCCTCCCCCCCAACTCAGAAGTTTAAAGTCCTACTGACCACCCTATTTATCTTCTATGACCGTTGAAAGTTGAGGATAGATCACTGATATTCGACAGTAAGTGAATATTTGGCACAGAGTGTGGTGATTCTATAACTGGCATGCGGCATCCTTTCCTCTCCTTCATCAGACAGGGCGTTGAGTACAACAGTTGGCAGGGCATGTTACAGTTCTATTAGACTATGGTTCAGCCACATTTGGAATACTGCATACAGTTCTGGTCGCTACATTACCAAAGGATGTGGATGCTTTGGAGAGGGTGCAGAGGAGGTTTACCAGAATGTTGCCTGGTATAAAGAGTTTGAGTAGATTATGATTATTTTCATTGGAAAGAAAGAAGTTGAGGGGGGACCTGATTGAGGCCTACAAGATCATGAGTGATGTAGACAGGGTGGATAGCAAGAAACATTTTCCCAGAATGGAGGACTCATTTACTAGGGATCACGAGTTCAAAGTGAGCAGAGAAATGTTTAGGGGTGATATACGTGAAAAGTTTGTCACGCAGAGGGTGGTGGGTGCCTGGAATGCATTGCCAGTGGTGGCAGTGTGGGGGGTGGGTTTGGAATGATAGCCTCATTTAAGATGTATCTGGACAGATACATGAATGGGCAGGGAGCAAAGGGATACAGATCCTTAGAAAATAGGCGGCAGATTTACATAGAGGATCTGGATCAGTGTAGGCTTGTAGGGCCGAATGGCCTGTTCCTGTACTGTAATATTCTCTCTTTGTTCACCTGTAATGGTACCATCCTGCTGTCCAGCCAGTATGTTGGGGAGCTCTTTCAAAGAACAAAAGAACAAAGAAAATTTACAGCCCAGGAACAGGCCCTTCGGCCCTCCAAACCTGAGCTGATCCAAATCTACTGTCTAAACCTGTCTGTCAATTCCTAAGCATCTGTATCCCTCTGCTCCCTACCTACTCGTACATCTGTCCAGATGCATCTTAAATGAATCTACCGTGCCTGCCTCTACCCCCTCTGCTGGCAACGCATTCCAAACACCCACCACCCTCTGTGTGAAGTACTTACCACGTGTATCCTCCTTAAACTTTCCACCTCCCACCTTGAAAGTGTGACCTCTCGTTATGGAATCCTTCACCCTGGGAAAAAGCTTGTCTATACCCTTCATGGTTTCGTAAACCTCAATCAGGTCCCCCCTCAATCTCCTTTTCTCTAATGAAAATAAACCTAACCTACTCAACCTCTCTTCATAGCTAGCACCTTCCATACCAGGCAACATCCTCGTAAACCTTCTCTGCACCGTCTCCAAAGCGTCCACATCCTTTTGGTAATGTGGCCACCAGAACTGTACACAGTATTCCAAATGCGGCCGAGCCAACGTCCTGTACAATTTTAACATGACTTGCCAGCTCTTATACTCAATACCCCATCCAATGAAGGCAAGCATACTATATGCCTTCTTGACCACTTTATCCACCTGTGCAGCAACCTTCAGGGTACAATGGACCTGCACTCCCAGATCTCTCTGCCCATCAACTTTTCCCAAGGCTCTTCCATTCATTGTATTATCTTGTCTAAATGCATCACCACACATTTGTCTGGATTGAAAGCCATCTGCCACTTTTCTGCCCAATTCTCCAGTCTATCTATATCCTCCTGTGTTCTCTGACAGTCCCTTATGTTTTCTGCTACTCCACCAATCTTTGTGTCATCTGCAAACTTGCTGATTATACCAACAGTGCCCTCTTCCAGATCATTTATGTATGTCACAAACAACAGTGGTCCCAACGATAATCCCTGTGGATCACCACTGGTCACCTTTCTCCATTTTGAGAAACCCCCTTCAACGACTACTCTCTGTCTCCTGTTGTTCAACCAGTTCTTTATCCACCGAGCTAGAACACCCTGCATACCATGTGACTTCACTTTCTCCATTAGTTTACCATGGGGAACCTTATCAAACAACTTACTAAAGTCCATGCATATGATATCCACAGCCCTTCCTTCATCTATCAACTTGGTCACTTCCTGAAAGAACTCTATTAACTTGATAAGGCACAATCTCCCCTGCACAAAACCATGTTGCCTATCACAGATAAACCCATTCTTTTCTAAATATAAATAGATTCTATCCCTCAGTACCCTCTCCAGCAACTTTCCCACCACCGACGTCAGGCTCACTGGTCTGTAGTTACCCGGAATATCCTTACTACCTTTCTTCTTCTCCATCACCAAGTCAAAGCCACCTGATGACTGAAGGAAGAACACCTTACCTTCCACCTTGGGACCCTCCAACCACACGGCATCAGCATTGACTTCACTAGTTTCCAAATCTCCCCTCTCCCAACCTCATCCCAGATCCAACTCTCCCTCTTAACCTGTCCCACCTGTCTATCTTCCTTCCCCCCCTCCCCTCCACCCTCCCCAATCTCAATTTCCTCCCACCTGCATCCACCTATTAACATCCCACCTACCTTCCCGACAGTTCCACTCCCACCCCCTTATTTATCTTTCAGTCCCCTTCCACTCCCCTCCACATTTCTGCTGAGGGCCTATGCCCATAACGTCAACTCTTCTGCTCCTCAGATGGTGCCTGACCTGCTGTCCATTTTCAGCGCCACACTCTCCAACATATGAATACAAGTTGCATTCCAAAATGGTGATCTTCCCTCCCCGTTCACCTTCTTGCTCGTGGTCAACTTTCTAGTTTACGCCACACTTAAGGTCACTTGCCAGGCACTCGTGCGGATAAAAGGGTGCTCAAGATAAGATGTTATTAATGTGGAATGTCAATGCCTGAGCTAACAGTAACATGCCTTTTTATCTTTCTCTTCTTCAGAATGCACCTCCCAGGTCCACGATCAGCATCAATCTCCAAAGCTGCAAGTCTCTGCTGGAATGGTGTCAGCTCATCCACATCATGCACAGACCCTCAGAGTGGCAAAGGGAATATTGACCAAGAAATCCTGATATTTCCTGTTTATGTGCATTTTCAGAGAGAGAGAGAGAGAAAGTGGAAAACAGCATCTCTGCTGAGCCGACCTTACACTATGCCTAAAATTCTCATGAAGTATTTCTGTATTTATTCTAAAACAGGATAATTTATTAATAATCCCATCATGAAAAAGGCTTATCCATTACCAGTTACTTCCAATCTGTGCCCTTTTGCTTCTTGATCTTTTCACTAGGAGGAAGAGCTACTCCCTATCTCTTGTGTTCAGACCCCTCATATGTCTCTCATCATTTCGCTGAGTTTACAATTGTTCTTTTGTCCCAATTGAATTCGGACACAAATTGTTGCTGTCTTCCTGACGCTCTGCAGCTGCCTGGGGAAACAAAGAGTTTGAAGGTGCCTCTGTAAGTTATTTGAGTCAGTCTATTTTTTTTATAGCACCACCAATGGGAAATCCATTGTCTTGTCAGAATCGTTGCTATGAACTGTGCAACTTGGAGACCAAATCAAAAGAGGCCCTCATAGAATATTGTACCCTGGGACTAATTTAGATACTTCCAACAATTATTCTGGAACTGGAATCGGAGAAGACTTTCCCTTCATTAAATCCATGATCTCACATCCTAATGGCACATTGTTTCCCATATAAATAGTGCCAAAGACTCAGAATATGAAAGACACTAGGAGGAAACGGAAGGACAGAATAATGGGGGACATGAGAACCTGCTGAAATAAAAGGAAGTGCAAGTTAAGAAAGAAAGCAGTTAATTAAAATTAGATATCTCTATAGAAACAGGAATCAGACATATGGCCTCTAACTTCGCTGTTCAGTTAGACTGTTGTCATCTAGTATTTTAATGTCATGAGATAGTTTTGCTCCCTATCCTTTAGTATTCGAAACAAGTGATTAATTCCAATCTTGAAAAATGCAAATCAATCTAGCCTGCAAAACATTTAGGTATTTTTTTATGTGAAAAAATACTTCCTGACTTCAATCCTGAATGGCCTAGTTTTAATTTTAAGTTTATGACCCCTCTGTTGAAAATGTAAATTGTAAAGATTTAAGGCCTCGGTACCAATCCCTGGGGCACACCACATGACATCCTGCCAGCCTAAAAACAGACCCATTTATTCCTATTCTCTGCTTCCTGTGAGCCAGCCAATCCTCTATCAGCGCCAACATGTCACCCCAGCACCGTGAACTTTTATTTTCAACTGTAACTTTAACATGGCACCTCATTAGGGTTGTAGAGTGGAAAATCTCTCAACCAGTAGATTAGGTTAGATTAGATTAGATTCTCTACAGTGTAGAAACAGGCCCTTCGGCCCAACCAGTCTACACCGACCCGCCAAAGAGTAACCCACCCAGACCCATTCCCCCTAACTAATGCACCTAACTCTACAAGCAACTTCCCATGACCAATTCACCAAACCTGCACATCTTTGGACTGTGGGAGGAAATCGGAGCATCTGGAGGAAACCCACATAGGAATGTGCAAACTCCACACAGACAGTCGCCCGAGACTGGAATTGAACACTGTGCCACCATGCTGCTCCTAGTAATCTTGAGGCCCAGACTAATGCCCTGGTGAGGTAAAAACAATGACTGCAGATGCTGGAAACCAGATTCTGGATCAGTGGTGCTGGAAGAGCACAGCAGTTCAGGCAGCATCCAAGGAGCAGTGAAATCGACGTTTCGGGCAAAAGCCCTTCATCAGGAATAAAGGCAGTGAGCCTGAAATGGTGATTCCCTGATGATACAGGTTGAACCACCTTCATCACTGCTTTTGGAACATATATGTCTGGTCTTGAAAGTTAGTCTCAGTGTTGAAACCATTGATTGTTGAAAACAAATTCTGTTCAATAGCTTCCTTCAGGGACTGTCTGGACTGTACGTGACTCACAGATTGTGTTGGAGGTGGTTTAATCAATTGATACCCTGGGATGAGCAGGATGTCTTATAAGGAAAGGTTCAACAGGCCGAGAGTGTTTCCATTGGAGTTTAGAAGAGTGAGCGGTGACTTGAATAGAGTTACTAAGTGATCTTGACAAGGTTGATACAGAAAGGCTGTTTCCACTGGTGGGTTAGCCCAGAATTAGGGAGGCGTGTTGTTCTAAACTTAGAGCTCTCCCTTTCAACTCAAAGTTGAGGAGAACTGCTTTCTCTTTCTCTCAGAGTGTGGTGCAATGTTGAAACTCTCAGAGGGACAATAGAGGCAGGGTCATTGAATATTTTTAAGTGTATAGATTCTTGTTGGGCAGAGGGAGTCAAGAGTTTCCAGATGCTGATTTTGATTTGATTTATTATTGCCCCCATGTATCCAGGTACAGTGAAAGTTTTGTTTTGCGTGCAGTACAGGTGGATCGTACCATACAGAATGCATTAGGGTAATAGAACAGAACGAGGAATGTAGTGTTAAAGCTGGAGAAAGGTACACACAGTGAGGTTGACATTAAATTTAAAATGTGAGAGGTCCATTACAGCAGGGAAGAGGCTGTTCCTGAATTCATTCCGATGTGAATGCAAACGTTTCTATCTTCTGCCTGACGGAAGAGGGTGGTTATAACCGAGTAGGGGTTGGGGGGTGGTGGGGGGGGGGGGGGGGGGGGGGGTGGTTGGGGTGGTCTTTGATCATGTTTGTTTTCCCATGGCAGCAGGAAATATAGATGGAAGACTGGTTTGCGTGATGGACTGAGCTGTGTTTACAACTGTCTGTAACTTTGGCCAGAGCAGTTGCCAAACCAAGCTGTGATGCATCTGGACAGGATGCTTTCTATGGTGGATCTATAAAAGTTGGCAAGTGTCCTTGTGGACATGCCGAATTTCCTGAGCCTCCTGAGGAAGTAGAGACACTGTTGTGTTCTATTGACCATTGTGTTGACGTGGTTGGGTGAAGACAAATTGTGACAGGAATATGGAATTCAGAACACAAACAGGTGACTCATGATCCTATTGAATGGAGAAGCAACTTGAGGGGCCGAATGGTAAGGGAGAGCAGGGGGCGGGGCAAGGTGGTCATAGTCTCGTGGTGTTATCACTAGATTATTACTCTAGAAACTCAAATAACCTTCCGGGGTCCTGCATTCAAATTCTACCACAACGGATGATGGTGTTTGAATCCAATAAAAATCTGGAAGTAAAAAGTTTAATGATCATGTAGGCGGCATGGTGGCACAATGGTTAGCACTGCTGCCTCACAGCACCAGAGACCCAGGTTCAATTCCCGCCTCAGGTGACTTCTGTGTGGAGTTTGCACATTCTCCCCGTGTCTGCGTGGGTTTCCTCCGGGTGCTCCAGTTTCCTCCCACAGTCCAAAAAATGTGTAGGTTAGGTGAAGTGGCCATGCTAAATTGCCCGTAGTGTTAGGTAAATGTAGAGGAATGGGTCTGGGTGGGATGTGCTTCAGCGAGTCGGTGTGGACTTGTTTGGGCCGAAGGGCTTGTTTCCACACTGTAAGTAATCTTCTCACAAAGGCCAATCTGTCACACTGACTGTGGAGGTGATGACCCTGTGATATTTTCACTGGGCTGACCATCCATGTAATATTGTGGGGACTTGACTTTGAATCCTGCCACCATAGATGGAGGAGTTTGAATTCAATATTTTTTAAAAATCTAGAATTAAGAGTCCAGTGATTACCATGAAATGATTGTGTAGCAGAGCCCGTCTGGTTTAGTGATGTCCTTTAGGGAAGGAAGCTGCCATCCTTATTTGGTCTGGTTTACATGTGACTCCAGACCCACAGCAATGTGGTTTATTCAAAACCATACTCTGGGGTATGCTAACACGCAACATTAGAGCTCCCTAAGAATGCATCCTCAGCCCCCTACTGTGCTTTCTGTACACCCACGACTGTGCAGCCAAATTCCAAACAAATGCCACCTGCAAGTTTGCTGATGACACCACTGAGGTAGGACAGATATCAGATAATGATTAGATTAGATTATACTACTTACACTGTGGAAACAGGTACTTTGACCCAACAAGTCCATACCGACCCTCCGAAGAGCAACCCACCCATACACATTCTGATGTGTCAGAATATAGAAGGGAGATAGAAGGCTTGGTGTCAGGGTGTAGTGATAACAACCACACTCTCGGCGTTGGCAAAACTAAAGAACTAATCATTGATGTCAGAAAGAAAGGAGGAGAACAGGCCCCATCGACATCACCGGAGCAGAGGTTGAGAGAGGTGAGAGCATCAAGTTCCTTGGAATGATGATAACCGACAATCTGTCCTGGACTTCCCAGGTAGATGTGATGGTAAAGAAGGCACAACAATGCCTCTTCTTCCTCAGAAGGCTCAAGAAATTCAGCATATTCATAAGGACCCTCACCAACTTCTACAGCTGCACCATTGTGAGCACACTGCCAGGGTTCATAACAGCCTGATGCAGTAACTGCTCTGCCCAGGACTGTGAGAAATTACAGAAGGTGGTGTGCACAGCCCAGACCATCCCGGAAGCCAACCTCCCATCCATGGACTCCATTTACACTTCTTGTTGCTGCGGAAAGACTGTCAACATCATCAAAGACCCCTCCCACCCAGTAATGCTCTCCCACAACCTCTTCCATCAGGCAGAAGATACAGAAGTTTGAACACATGCAACAATAGGTTCAAAGGAAGCTTCTTCCCTGCCATTGTTAGACTGATGAACGGTTGCTCTAACTTCAAGTAATGCTGATCTTGTTCATGTTGATCTCGCCTCGCCCACGCCCCGTACAATTTAACCTGTATGCCTCACACTGGCCAAGTTTTTTTCCACCCTATGATCTGTATGTCCTTGCTTACTATGATCTGCCAGTACTGCTCGCAAACAAGGCTGTTCACTGTACTTAGGTACACGTGACAATAAATCAAATCAAATCCAATCTAATTGAATCATTAATAAATGTTGGCCAAGCAGATGAGGCCCACATTCCATGAATGATTGAAGAGAAGGTTGATATTTCTTCCATTTTTGTATGATTACGTGACTCTTAGATGTCTGCTCAGTTCAAGGGTAACTAAAGTTAGGTGACTCACCACATCCCATGAAAAAAGACTAATCAGAAGGGAGGGCGGAGGGGGTTGCATTTCACCCTCAATAACTCAATCCTAAAGGCAGTCTTCAGTTGTTGGCCCCATTGCATGCCATAACACCGTCTACCTCACACCTAAATTAAATAATGATATGGGATTAATGAAAGGGTGATCACCTCTGTTTAAAGTGAAACAATGTTAACAAGGCAGGTGAATGCAGAAGTACTAACATATTTCTTTGCTTCTAACGTGGCAGACAGCCAACTCTGTGATCCTATTGCCCAACTTTCCTTTCATGCTGTGAACACGCAGATACTTAAGATGTTTATGTGCAACAAATCACTACCTTGCCCGCATAAAATGGAATCAGAGGAGAGACAAGAGTCTGATGGTAGAGGAAGTGAGGCCTGCTAAGGTATGGGCATTATCTAATTATATACCGAAAATATATAATTATATTCTTCTGTAAAGAGCAAGGGAGGACAAATCACCTGCAGATCAATTTTGCTGTCTCCTATCTTAATTGCTAACAACTTGATCTTCTGCGGGGCTTTTGCATCTTGTACTCACCGTCAGTTCCAGAGTCCCAGAGGCCACGATGTAGAGATGGAAAGAGACCCATATTCAAAATATTACTTTTAAAATATGAAACCTGCGGTACCTATGGGATTAATTAGTCATCACAGGTTCTTGAGGTCAAAATTAGTCAATCTTCAGCCCTCTTGAGCAAAGAAGAACTATTTTGTTTTGCATATTTTAGTCAAAGAGAGTGAGAGACACAAGAGAGAAAAAATAACATTGGAACATTCATTCAATACCTCAAATTAGAAGTGGAAGAGGTGCCTTCTTCAGGTTAGATGTCAAACCCAAGCCTCTTTCACCTTCTCACATGGAAGGAAAGATGCTAAGGCACTATTTTGGAGAGCAGGAAGTTGCCCCACCCCGGGTGTCCCAGCCAAGATAGATAGAGGATATGGATCAGCACAGGCTTGGAGGGCTGAAGGGCCTGTTCCTGTGCTGTAACGGTCTTTGTTTGTTCATCCACAATTCTTTATTTCATTCTGGGAAGATGAGAAGGGTATATCCCGAATGCTTGAATAGGGAGACCTGGGGACGTCCATGAAACAATGCAGGCTGCGAGTTGCTCACACTGGACAATGGAGCCCCGTTGTTTTATACATGGTCACAAAGATGACAGGATAGGTAGGGAGAAGCAATTCCCACTTGTAAAAGACTAAAGAATGAGAGCACATAGATTGAAATTAATGTGCAAATAAAGCAAGGGTGATGTGAGAAAACAAATCCTTCCACACACAAAGAAGCGCTAGGTTATGAAATGCCACCATCACCCTGTGCTGTCGCTGATAATAAGTAGGAAGGAGCCATATTTACAGAAGACCATAAAATCATAACCATATTATATCGGAGCAGAATTAGGCCATTCAGCCCATCGAGTCTGCTTTACCATTCAATTGTGGCTGATATATTTCTTAACCCGATTCTCTCACCTTCTCCCCGTAACCCTCAATCCCCTGACTATTTATGAACCTCTCTATCTTGATTTCAAATTCACTCACTGACTTGGCCCACACAGGCCTTTGAGCAATGAGTTCCACAGATTCACCGCTCTCTGACTGAAAAAAATCCTTCTCATCTCAGTTATAAGGGAGGTTCTGAGGCTGTGCCCTTGGGTCCTAGTCTCTACTATGAGTGGAAACATTTTTTCCACATCCACCCTATCCAGGCCTCTCAGTATTCTGTAAGCTTCAATCAGATCTGCGCCCACGACCCCCTCCCCCCCACCCCACCCCATTCACATCCTTCTAAACTCTATTAACTACAGACCCAGAGTCCGCAACCACTCCTCATATGACAAGACCATCCCAGAAATCATTCTTGTAAACCCCATCTAGACCTCTGCCAATGCCAGCACACCATCCCTTAGATGAGGGACCCAAAATTGCTCACACTATTCCAAATGTAGTCTGGCAAGAGCAGTATATAGTCTCAACAGTATTCTCGCATGTTCTTGAATTCTCGCCCTTCTGAAATGAATGCTGACATTACATTTGCCTTCCAAACTTGCCAACTGAACCTGTATGCTAACTTGAAGAGAATCCTGAACTAGGACTCCAAGCCCCCTATGTGCTTCAGATTTATGAAGCCTTTCCCCATTTTGAAGACAGGAAATAATTAAAAGTCAATTGACCATAATGTACGCTGCTCATGACTTAGCATGGTTAGTGTGAGCAGGAGTGGGAAAGCTATCCTTTCTGTCGACAGAATGCTTAAAGGATTGGGAGAAAAAAAGGTGGCATGCATCATTCGAGAATAGAAGGGATGCCTAGTTGCTTTCGGGAGCGCTCCCTCTCCCCTGGCTCAAGGTTCCACTTCTCTCCAGCTTCATTCCTTGCTCACTCAACCTTCAAAGCCCACCCTACATCTCACCCCTTAACCCTCACCTCCCGAGCCTCTCGGATTCTCCTCCTGTCAGAAACAGGCTGGCTTCCCAAATTTGTTTCTTCCTACACCCCGGTGCCCAATGGTGAACTCTCTCGGTCCTGGGCTTGAGTTGTCCCTCAGATTTGCCTGCACCCTCCTCGAGGGGGGTTTGGGGAGGGCGATATCTTGTCCACCCTCAATGAGCCCATCCCCAAGAGTCTGATGGCTGCAGGGAAAGGGGGTAGGCTTCTTGAAGGTGTGTTGGTTGAAGGCTGACTCCCTCTTTCCAATCTCCCGCCTTGAACTTCAGCTCGACCTCTCAACACCCGGTCTGAAGCCCGAAAACACTCCTCTACAGTACCTAGATAATCCTTTCGTTGCATTGCGACCTGACCTGTTGACAGTAATCCAGTTGGGGTGGAACCAGATTTCTCTGTAAGTCTGTGATTTTCATGTTGCTGAAAATGTGTTGCTGGTTAAAGCACAGCAGGTCAGGCAGCATTCAAGGAACAGGAAATTCGACGTTTCGGGCCAGAGCCCTTCATCAGGAATGAGGAGAGGGTGCCAGGCAGGCTAAGATAAAAGGTAGGGAGGAGGGACTTGGGGGAGGGGCGATGGAGATGTGATAGGTGGAAGGAGGTCAAGGTGAGGGTGATAGGCCGGAGTGGGGTGGGGGCGGAGAGGTCAGGAAGAAAATTGCAGGTTAGGAGGGCGGTGCTGAGTCCAAGGGAATCGACTGAGACAAGGTGGGGGGAGGGGAAATGAGGAAACTGGAGAAATCTGAGTTCATCCCTTGTGGTTGGAGGGTTCCCAGGCGGAAGATGAGGCGCTCTTCCTCCAACCGTCGTGTTGTTATGTTCTGGCGATGGAGGAGTCCAAGGACCTGCATGTCCTCGGTGGAGTGAGAGGGAGAGTTAAAGTGTTGAGCCACGGGGTGGTTGGGTTGGTTGGTCCGGGCGTCCCAGAGGTGTTCCCTGAAGGAGAGAAGTAAGGGAAGAGGTGTGGGCACACCTCCAAGGCCCCAAGGGATCCTTCCATAACTGCCACAAATTCACCTGCACCTCCACACACATCATTTACTGCATCCGCTGCACCCGATGTGGCCTCCTCTATATTGGGGAGACGGGCCGCCTACTTGCGGAACACTTCAGGGAACACCTCTGGGACGCCCGGACCAACCAACCCAACCACCCCGTGGCTCAACACTTTAACTCTCCCTCCCACTCCACCGAGGACATGCAGGTCCTTGGACTCCTCCATCACCAGAACATAACAACACGACGGTTGGAGGAAGAGCGCCTCATCTTCTGCTTGGGAACCCTCCAACCACAAGGGATGAACTCAGATTTCTCCAGTTTCCTCATTTCCCCTCCTCTCACCTTGTCTCAGTCGATTCCCTCGAACTCAGCACCGCCCTCCTAACCTGCAATCTTCTTCCTGACCTCTCTGCCCCCACCCCACTCTGGCCTATCACCCTCACCTTGACCTCCTTCCACCTATCACATCTCCATCGCCCCTCCCCCAAATCCCTCCTCCCTACCTTTTATCTTAGCCTGCCTGGCACACTCTCCTCATTCCTGATGAAGGGCTCTAGCCCGAAACGTCGAATTTCCTGTTCCTTGGATGCTCCCTGACCTGCTGTGCTTTAACCAGCAACACATTTTCAGCTCTGATCTCCAGCATCTGCAGACTTCACTTCTTACTCGAAGATTTTCATGTTGCTTCAGCAACACACATCATTGTCAACCTGGATTACTACTTTGAGGATCCACGGTGTATTATACCCACCACCCCAGCTTTGCCCCAGAGGGAAGGTAATGGTGTAGTGGCACCATTGCTAGATTCTCAATCCAGGAACCCAGGTAATGTCCTGGATACTTAGGTTCAAATCCCCCCCCACTCCCTGTGGTAGATTGTGAAATCTGAACTCAATAGAAATTAGGAATTATGAGTCTTATAATGACCATTGTCACAATAACCCATCTGGTTCACTAATGTCCTTTATGGAAGGAAATCTTCTGGCCTGCATTGATTATTGTTGTCCCAGAAAGAATGAAAAGTGTTGATATGGGTGCTGTACAGACAGATCGGCCCATGTAAGGTACATCAGGGTAAGAGGACAGGGTGTTACAATTGCAGAGAGAGAGAGAGAGAGATTAACATTAACATGTGACTCCAGAATCCCAGACAGCAATAAACAATGGCCTAGCATCCCATGAATGTATAAAACAAAAATTGTTTTGTTCCTTTAACTCATTTAGACTTGAGTTTTCCGAGCAGCATGTGATTTCCTTATTCTTCCTGCCAAAGCGTACTCTCCACAAAGTTTGATTCCTGAGTTGAAAACATTTCTTTTTGTGGGAACACTCTCTACCACCTTTTGCGAGTCTGAATGGCTGTAACTGTTGCCCTCCATTCTTCTATTTTAACATCACCTAGCTATCCATTCTGCTACTAACTCCTCTCTCTATTTGCATCATAATACCACCATGCACTGTCATGATGGACAGATTTTGAAAACTGAAATACTTTATCCCAGTTACATTAGACTTAGCCACCATCTCTGTTACTTTTCCAAAGATTGCAATAAGTCTGTCCGAGTGTAACTTTCACTTTTGAAATCTAATACATATATTCTAATTCATCTTTGAGTCAGTTTCATTAACTTACCTACCACAGACATTAAACTAATTGCTGTATAGTTCTTTGTTCAATCTCCCTTTTTTTTAAATATAGGAATCCATTAGCAGTTCACTCGTCCTCTGGCATTATTGCATCTCTAATGAATATGTATGTAATTTTACCTCTTCTATCTCTCTTTTAATATATGGAGTTGCAATATTGAGTTTGATTTAGATGATCAATTACCCTTCCCCCATCCCCTCTATCTTAAAGATTTTTGATCATTTTTCTTCATAGCATGTCCAGTGCATTAGATTTCTTGGCAAATACTGAAGAAAAGTCATTATTTCATATTCCTGTTACTTTACTATCATTGCCTATGAGTTTATTCCTAATTTTGCTTACTCTCCCATCCTGTTTACAGCCCCTTTCAGTTCTGAAGGAGACTCTTGTTGGACTTGAACTGTTATCTCTCAATAGATGCTGCCAGACCTGCTGAGTTAATAGACAATAGACAATAGGTGCAGGAGTAGGCCATTCAGCCCTTCGAGCCTGCACCGCCATTCAATATGATCATGGCTGATCATTCCTAATTAGTATCCTCTTCCTGCCTTATCTCCATAACCCTTGATTCCACTATCCTTGAGAGCTCTATCCAACTCTTTCTTAAATGAATCCAGAGACTGGGCCTCCACTGCCCTCTGGGGCAGAGCATTCCACACAGCCACCACTCTCTGGGTGAAGAAGTTTCTCCTCATCTCTGTCCTAAATGGCTTACCCCGTATTTTTAAGCTGTGTCCTCTGGTTCGGCACTCACCCATCAGCGGAAACATGTTTCCTGCCTCCAGAGTGTCCAATCCTTTAATAATCTTATATGTCTCAATCAGATCCCCTCTCAGTCTTCTAAACTCAAGGATATACTAGCCCAGTCGCTTCAGTCTTTCATCGTAAGGTAATCCCGCCATTCCAGGAATTGTCCTCGTGAACCTATGCTGCACTCCCTCAATAGCCAGAATGTCTTTCTTTAAATTTGGAGACCAGAACTGCACACAGTACTCCAGGTGTGGTCTCACCAGGGCCCTGTACAGCTGCAGAAACACCTCTTTGCTTCTATACTCAATCCCTCTTGTTATGAAGGCCAGCATGCTATTAGCCTTCTTTACTACCTGCTGTACCTGCATGCTTGCCTTCATTGACTAGTGTACAAGAACACCCAGATCTCTCTGTACTGCCCCTTTACCTAAATTGATTCCACTGAGGTAGTAATCTGCCTTCCTGTTCTTGCCAGGAAGTTTCTCTCACATCCTCTGTGTTTGCTTATTAATGTGTCAGCAGAAGTTTCTTCCATTTATATTCCTCGATAATTTCATTTTGTAGTTTCTTTTTGCTCTCTGGATTTTTTGACTTCTTTTCCAATCT
Organism: Hemiscyllium ocellatum; assembly: GCF_020745735.1. NCBI lineage: Eukaryota > Metazoa > Chordata > Chondrichthyes > Orectolobiformes > Hemiscylliidae > Hemiscyllium > Hemiscyllium ocellatum. The sequence continues at coordinate 108,510,966 of NC_083409.1, forward strand.
TGTTATATTTCTCTTCACTATCCTGTCTTTGTTGCCTATACTCTTATTGAGCTTGGTTGGTTAGCTTGGATGGATGGTTGGTGCATGTACAGTGATCCCCACAGCGTGGGTTCAATTCCCGCACCCAGCTGAGGTTACCATGAAAGATTCATCGCAACCTCTCCCCTCACCTGAGGCATGGTGACCTTCTGGTTATTTTTTTTTCCCAAAATATACTTTATTCAACAAAATCTTCATGTTCATACATAGTCACTAAAGCAGCTCTGTTCTGTACAGAGAAACAAACAAACATTGGAGTTTGACTCCATCCAAAAAAAAACAAACTAAAAGCATCTCTAACTAAAATCAGACTAAATTTACATACACTTGAAGGTCTGATAACTGAACAGAACCCCATTTACCTTCAGCACGAAGACCTCAGACAGTGGTCTTACCCCACTGCATCTCGGCAAGCTTTAGTGTGTCCCTCAATACATAGTCGTTGGCCTTGGAATGTGCCAGTCTGTATCACTTGGTCGAGGTCAACTCTTGCTCTGGAAGCCCAACAAGATTCAGGCAGAGCAAAGAGCCTCTTTCATTTAGTTGGTGGTCCTCCAGGCGCAGTTGATGTTTGTCTCGTTGTGTGTCCTTCGGGACAGGCCATAGATCACGGAGTCCGGCACCATGGAGCTGTTCAGGACGAACCTTGACACAAACCACAGCATCTCTCTCCAGACTTCCTTCACAAAGTCACCTTCTGGAAGCAGATGTGTGATAGTCTCTACCCAGCTCCCACAGCCACTTCAAGGGAAGTGTGTGGTGGTGCACAGCATTTGGATGTACATGGAGAATCTCACAGGTAGTGCCCCTTCTCAGTGCCAGCCAGGTAATGTCTTGGTGCTTGATGGAAAGTCCTGGTGATGAGGCATTCTACTAAATGACTTTACAGTCTGCTCAGGCGACCATGTGACAAGATCCACACTCTTCTCTTCCGGCGACCACTTCCTGATGGACTAACCACCACCAATTGCCTCTATGTCTCTCTGTTTCTAATGAGAGACCAGCCTATGATCCAGTATGACTACGTTCATTGTATGTTTCTCCTTCCTTGGTTTCACTTTTGTCCTTACTTCTTTAGTCATCCGTAGTGGATGGAATTTGGGATTCATTCTTTGGAAACTCAGATCTAAAAGTGGGAGGTGCAGGGGATTGGATTTGGGTTGCGTCTCGTGACTGTGTTTGTCTCAAGATTAGAGTGGTGCTGGAAAAGCACAGCAAGTCAGGCAGCATCCGAGGAGCAGGAAGATTGACGTTTTGGGCCAGAGCCCTTCATCAGGAATGAGGCTGGGAGCCTCGGGGGGAGGGGGGGATGGAGAGATAAATGGGAGGGTGGTGGGGCTAGGGGAAAGTAGCTGAGGGTGGATGGAGGTGGGGGTAAATGTGATAGGTTGGAGGGGAGGGTGGAGTGGATAGATGGGAAGGAAGGTTGATAGGTGGGACAGGTCATGAGAATGGTGCTGAGTTGGAAGGTTGGAACTGGAGTAAAGTTGGGGGACAGAAATGAGGAAACTGGTGAAGTCCACTAGGGGTTGCCCATTGCGCTCACAGTGGGTAAACAGGACATCAAATCTTCTTGGTGAGAGGGCAGGATGTTCTGACAGCTGCAGGTCTCCCTTTGGCTCCATTCTCAGGGCGGCATATCTGAAAGGCATGTGGACAGTGCATATCCCCCTGCAACCCTTGAGCATCACTCAAATCTCTGGTCCACTTCATAAACCCTTAGAGATGTCTCCAAACAGAAATCGTCTCCATGTTACAGCAGTGTCTCACTCGTTGTTGTCCTGCCAGCTATCAAGAAGGGATGTACGGTTTACAAGAGATGGCAACTGGAGGCCAAACTGATTGATGAAAATGGATTGGGGCGAGATTGCTGTTGAGGTCATTGCTGTTGCGCGGCACAAGAGAAACCTGACTCCAGTTCTGGAAATGAGCAAACGATGGGGTGGCACTGTGGCTCAGTGAGTCCCAGATTCCATTCCAGTCTCAGCAACTGTCTACGTGGAGTTTGCACATTCTGGCCGTGTCTGCATTGGCTTCCTCCGGGTGATCAGGTTTCTGCCCACAGTCCAAAGACATATAGGTTAGATGAATTGGCCATGGTGATGTAAATATATGGCTTACTTGTAGAATAGATTCCAGACTGCGATTGGGGGTGTCCTCGGCGTTCGGAGGTCACATGATGCTCCGAGGCGCGGGCGGAGGTCACGTGGGCGGCTATTTCGCGCCCCGGAAGAGTAGGCGGAGGTCACGTGGTCGGCCATTTCGCGCCCCGGAAGAGTAGGCGGGGGTCACGTGGTCAGCCATTTCGCGCCCCGGAAGAGTGGGCGGAGGTCATGTGGTCTGCTGTTTCGCGCCCTAAAGGAAGGTCACGTGGGATTGGGCATCCGGGAATGCGAGGAGGCGGAGGATGGAGTCAGATCAACAGCCAATCAGAAGACAATCCCACCTCAGTGATTGCATGACGTTTTGTACGATATAAAAGACTGGGTCAGGGGCAGGAATACGTCTTTGTTCTTTGTGTACTGACTTACTTAGTAGTTTGTCAGGGACAGAAAGGTTCTGACCCAGAGCTCTGTATACTTTATCCACTTACTGCTAGAATAAAACTAAAAGTGTAAGATTGAATATCTTCTCCTATTGATTTAAAGAGCACGCAGGACTGTACTCACACATAGAAGAAAGGAAGTTGGTAGATTGAGCCAAAGTCCAACAGTGACCAGGGATGTGCTGGCTAGGTGGATAAGCCATGAAAAATGCAGGGTTACAGAAATAAGATGGGGAGTGGGGACTTGGGTCTGGGTGGGATGCTCTTTAGAGGGTGGTATGGACTCGATGGGTTGAATGGCCTGGTAGAGATGCCTTTCAGTTTGATAAGTGCCACTGTCTACTAGTTGCTAACTCAAGAGCATGAAGCATTGTAAGTTTGCCACTGCAGAAGATGATCAGATAATATTGTGTCAGGCATTGCCATCAGTTGCATTATATGCACTGATTATGTCTCAGTGATCGAAAGCTGCTAGTGTTACCTTGCTTTCACTACAGTGGCACTTCATTCTCATACATTTCTCCACCAACTCTCAAGGGCAATCAGTGACACTGGACCAGCCAGTGACACCTACGCCGTGTGAAGGGATAAAAGAAAAATGTCACTCTATGTATTCTTTTCCCACCTGAATGGAGATCAGCCAAGTGGGTTCCTTCTTCACGAACATGAAAGGTCCTTTCAAACTTGTACCGAGTGGGAAATGGGAAACTCAGTCACAAAAGCAACTGTGGAGGAGGAACTTTTATGACAAAACATTTCGGCTCAATAGCAAATAAAGGGAAGGCTATAAAAGAATGCATTGATTTATCAAGCGACCAAACAAATACAATTTCTCTATCAAATCAGAAAATGTAATGGAAAAAGGAAAGTTATCTGCACATCTATTGAGAACACATAAACTGCATAACCTAATTTGAAAATGTCGTGGTGACATGAAATTAGGAATACTGTACAACACTGCGAGTAAGGAAAAGTTGGAGATCTAATGTTATCTTCGGAGCCAAACAATATTGTCATCTCGCATTCAAACAAGATACGTGAGGTTTTTCAATTCTATTTACATAGCTTCATGTACATCAGAATGTGTGCCAGCTCTCTGCTCAGCGTTTATTTTGGTTTCTCTACAGAATATAAACGATCTAACAGCAGCCAGCTTTCCTTACCAATGTCAAACTTACTCTCCAGGCTCTACCTCCAGATTTATCTGAGGAGTCAGTTGTTCCCCTGCTGCATTTCCCACTGCTGTTTGCATCTCAATCTCCTGTTGGGGTATAATTGTCAAGTGCTTCAGCACTGAACTCCCACCTGGGTTACTTTAACTGCCATTGAATCTGTTGATTTCAGGTCAGTTTCTGATGATGTTCAAACAGCACAGGAAAGTGATGGCTGGAAGCACATCATAGAACATAGAACAATACAGGCCCTTTGGCGCTTGATATTGTGCCAGGCTTTTATCTGACTCTAAGATCAAACTAACCTACATACCCTTCATTGTACTATCATCCATGTGCCTATCCAAGAGTCGCTTAAATGTTCCTAATGTCTCTGACTCTGCCACCACTGCTGGCAGTGCATTCCACCCACCTGCCAATCTCTGTGTAAATAACTTACTTTTGTCAACACCCCTAAACTTTCTTCCAACCATTTTAAAATTATGGCCCCCTGTGATAGCCATTTCCAGCCCGGGAAAAAGTATCTGAACTATTCACTCTGTCTATGCCTCTCATCATCTTATACACCTCTATCAAGTCACCTCTCACCCTTCCTCGCTCCAATGAGAAAAGCCCTAGTTCCCGCAAGCTTTCTTCATGAGACATTCCCTCCAGTTCAGGCAGCATCCTGGTAAATCTCCTCTGCACCCTCTCTAAAGCTTCCATATCTTTCCTATAATGAGGCGACCAGAACTGGACACTATATTTCAAGTTTGATCTAACCAGGCGTCTGTAGAACTGCAGCATGACCTCATGGCCCTTAAACTCAATCCTCCTGCTAATGAAAGCCAACACATCTATCCTGTAGCAACAAGAAGTTGCAAAGGTCAAGGTGCACTACTTCCTCCAGGCACTCAAAAACACAACTCCACTTCAATTTTTGTTTGAAAAGTTTTATTTGCAAAGATGTGAGTGTCATTGTCTCAGCCTGCATTTGCTGTCCATCCTAATTGCCCTGGAGGGCAGTTCACTGCACTGCTGAGGTCCGGAGTCATATATAGGGTCAAATCAGGTGAGGATGGCTGATTTTCTTCCCTAAAAATGGATATTTGTGAAGCAGATGGGTTTTTATAGCAATCTGACAGTGGTTAAATAGTTGCAATTAGGCTGACTTATTTTAAATTTCAAATTTTTATTGAATCCAAATTTTTATTGGGATTTGAGTCAACATCCATTAACCTGGGGTTCAATATTACTAGAACAGTGATATCAACCCTACCTCACTACATCCCCCAATTTCCTCCCCTAAGTAACTACTGCCTCCCCTGAAGAGCCAGTAGCCTGCATTGATGCTTGAATGAAAATCTGAACAAATTTCCTGTCTATGTTATGTTTTGGACAGATTCTATCCAGTTCGAACGAGCAGAATTCCAAATATTTTTCCAATGTGCTAATTGCCACTCTTGCTGAGAGAGGCCACTTTAATTTGTATTTTGACAATGCTTGTAACCTACAGAAAAGTTTCAGGCAAGGTGATCAGAGCAAAGATCATGCCACGGTAAATGAAGAGACATTAAGACAGGTGACTGAAATTCAATTTTTCAACACTGAGGTGAGAAATAGGGATTGGGTCTTCAATAGCCACAATCGTCTTCTTTTATGTTGGGTATGACTCCGAAATGCACAGAACTTTCCCAATTCCCATTGACTCCTGGGATGCTTTCAGTTTCGCCAGGGCTTCTTGATCCCATACTTGGTCAGTGCTGCCTTGATGTGAAGTGCAGTCACTCTCAGCTCACCTCTGCTTGTCTGTCTGTGTTTAGACTGAGGTGATAACACGCTCAGAAGCTGGTGGAATCCAAGGTGAGAGTCAGAGCTCAGTGAGCGCTCCTCAATAGGTCAATGATCTCGTCCATCACTTTGCTAATGATCAGGAGAAGACTGATGGGGCATTAGTTTGACTGGTTAGATTTGCCCTGATTTTTTGTGTAGAGACATCATTTTTGTAGCTATGTTTTACTGGGTGGAATAGCAGATGATGAAGTGTTGGGGACAAATCTTTGTGCTTCTGCAGCATATGTTTTCAGTACTTGAGTATGACCATAAAGTCATAAGACCATAAGACAGAGGAGCAGAAGTTAGGCCATTCAGCCCATCATGGCTGATACGTTTCTCATCTCCATTCTCCCGCCTTCTCCCTATAACCCTTGATCGCCTCGACAATCAGGAACTTATCTATCTCAGTCTGAAATACATCCAATGACCTGGCCTCCACAGCCTTCTGTGGCAATGAATTCCATAGATTCCCCACTCTCTGGCTGAAGAAGTTTCTCCTTATCTCCATTCCAAAAGGTCTTCTATTTACTCTAAGGCTGTGCCCTTGGGTCCTAGACTCTCCTACCAATGGAAACATCTGCCCAACATTGGGTGGCATGGTGGCTCAGTGCTGCCTCACAGCACCAGGGTCCCAGGTTCAGTTCCAGCCTCGTGTGACTGTTTGTGTGGAGTTTGCACATTCTCCCCGTGTCTGCGTGGGTTTCCTCCGGGTGCTCTGGGTCCAAAGATGTGAATTGTGAATGCTAAATTGCCCGTAGTGTTAGGTGCATTAGTCAGAGGGAAATGGGTCTGGGTGGGTTACTCTTCGTATAGTCGGTGTGGACTGTTTGGGCTGAAGGACCTGTTTCCACACTGTAGGGAATCTAATCTAAATCTAAACATCTACTCTGGTCAAGCCATTCAGTATACTGTGAGTTTCAATTAGACCCCCCCACCCCCCGCCCCAGCTCAACTTCATGCACTTTCTAAAGGTGGTTCCTAATCACAACAAAATCACTTGATGAATAGCATTGAGAGATGTTGCCATTAGCCACACTGACTGTAGCAGTTCACCACCATTGCTCATGGTAATGAGGGATAGGCAATAAGTGTGCTTGGACTAGGGGAACCCCACATCTTCACAAAGTCAAACCAAAACAGAAAGATTTTTACGCGCCCCTTTTGACAGTATTTGTCTCTGCACTGGGGACACGTGGCAGGAGGCGTTCAGGAGGACATTGGAAATGTTTTAGGGTGTTCTCAAAACAGTCAGAGCTGCCAGCTCATGTGAGTCTCTGGCCTGTGAAATACAGAAAAGTCATTTAGGAAAACAAGCAATGCATCAAGAGTCCTGAGAGGCAGAGGTTGAGGTATTGCAGAGAATAGGCGAAAGTGAGGACTGCAGATCCTAGAGATTAGAATCAAGTTTAGAGTGATGTTAGAAAAGCACAGCAGGTCAGGAGCAGGAAACTCAACGGTTTGGACTGGAGCTCTTCAATCAGGAATGAGGCTGGGAGCCTCGGGGGTGGGGAGATAAATGGAAGGGGGCTGGGTCTGGGGAGACGATAGTTGAGATGCAATAGGTGGATGGAGGAAGGAGTAAAGGTGATCAGTCAGAGAGGAGGGTGGAGCAGATCGGTGAGAAGGAAGATTGACAGGTGGGACAGGTCATGAGGACGGTGCTGAGCTGGAAGTTTGGAACTGGGGTAAGTTGGGGGAGGGGAAATGAGGAAGCTGGTGAAGTCCACATTGATGTCCTGGGGTTGAAGGATTCCGAGGCAATTCGTGTGTTGCAGAGAATGTTGGGATTACATATCTATATGGGACAGTGCGAAAGAAACATGAAGATATTGCATTATTTGGGCACATTTTGGAATAAAGCATGTTTATTCATTGATGTAATAGACAATGTCATCTTTGTGCTAAACTGAAGGAGAGTCACACCAGACTTGAAATAATAACTATTTCTCTTAATATAGTTCTGATTCTAGATTATATTTTAGATATGAAACATTAAATAATGTGTTCTAATAGACTGATGGTTTTGTATTTATTGAAACAGCAAGTCAAAGTTTGTTGGATTCTGGATATCAGTACCGAAGGGACATATTTGATGATTGAATTTAAATATACTCATGGACTTGCGGGGAATGCTTTCAATGTGTCCACCTATCATAGTCATAATAACCTCCAAATAGCCCATTTGTCCAAACCTTCAGCAACCACCTGTCCTGTATTTGGCGGTCACTAGTTTGCACATTGGTCTTCTTAGTCACCTCAGACCCCATTGAGGAAGCAGGCCACCCTCAAACCCCCAGAGTATGATGCTGGTTCAGACAGACACGGAGCTGTGTGAATTCACTGGCTCTTCACCTAAACCACCCCCACCTCCTTCCCCGAATTATACGGGTCAGTTTCTTAAAAGACAGTAGCCAATCCATGAAGACCACATCTGGCCATGGTTCAGATGAACAGCATGAGAATGACTTGAGACAGTTTGCATCAGTGAAAGGCACAGTGTCGGCATTAATTGTCGAAGTAGTAATAAAAAGACGGAATACTCGATACAGTACTTACTTTCAAGAATCATTCCACAAAGTGAAACCCATCAATATTTTTACAGCCTTTGTGTCCTGGCTAGCACTGGGTGCCTTTATGAAAAGAGATATTCAGGCTGTGCCTTTTTTACCATTACAAAAGAGCACCTCAATGTGAGCATTGACAGATTGGGAGATTAATAAAGAAATGAGATTTTATTCTGTTCATAAAATTATGTGCAGGGACTATCAACACATCAAAGGATCGGTGAGAGATTGCAATGAGTCTGCAGGCATCAGTTTCTCATTCCTAATTAACTGAACTCCGACACAGACAGTAACTATGGCCAAAGGAGTACATTAAGCTTTATTCATTGAATTTTCGCTTAACTGGCTGTGTTCTGGTGGTATTCGAGGACAGGAAATGTACAAATGTTCTTACATAGTGAGTGATCTTTTATTGTGGAAATGTCATTTCCTGGTGAGGGAGAGTTTAAGTGAAAGAGGGGAGAATCTCAGAATGAGGGGTTGCATATTTAAGACAGAGATGAGGAGGGACTTCTTCTCTCAGAAGGCAGTAAATCTATGGAATTCTTTACTACAGAAGGCTGTCAAGGCTGGGCCATTGAATATATTCAAGGCTGAGATGGACAGATCTTTAACCTGAAAGGGGATCAAGGGTCATTGGGAATAGATAGGTAAGTGGAGTTGAGGATTATCAGATCAGCCCTGATCACAGTGAATAATGGAGCGGATTCAATGGGCCAAATGGCCTTCTGCTGCTTCTATGTCTTATGGAATTATCATTTGTTCCACCAAACTCATAAAAACATCAAACAAAGCTTGCCTTAAATTGTTTTTGACAACGGGCTATTGTCGCTCAACGCTACAAAGCACTGAAAAGCCAGCTGTGAGCTTGACTCCCTGTCTCAATGTTGCAGACTTATCTGTTAAACCATGGCAGATGGTGAGCCTTGTGTTCAGCACGAGGGCCGTGTTACAATGCAGAATCTTTCTCCATTATCCCTCGCCTTTAATCTTTACAAACGGCACTTGAGCTTGTACTGGACCCTGACTGCAGCTCACCACCACCTTCTCAAGGGCAACTAGGGACGGGCAATAAATGCTAGGCTCAACTAGAGACACCTACATCCCACAATTAACTACAAAACAGACAGTTCCAATGAGAGGTCACTGCACCCAAAACGTTAGCTCCGTTTTTTTCTTCATAGATCCTGGCAGACCTGCTGAATTTCTCCAGCAATTCCTGTTTTTCTTTCTGACTTCCAGCATCTGCAGTACTTTATGCTTTTTTTTAGACCAAACAGATTTCTGGAGAAACTCAGCAGATCTAGCTGCTTCTGAGAGAGAGAGAGCGAGACAGAGAGAGAGAGAAAGAGTTAATGTTTCAGGTCCAGCGAGCTTTCTTCAGAGCTGGACTTGAAACGTTAACTGGCCTTTCTCCCCACAGACCCGCTGGTAGTCCATGCTGTGCTTTGGAGTTTGGTCCGTCCATTACAGTGAACTCTTCTGATTTTAACAACTACTCTTCATTCTGCAGAAAACTTCAGTCAGGTCACCTCAAACATCCCCCTGTTATGATTACAATTACACTGGGCAGCCACCACGCACTTTCATTTAGAGTAACATATAATGAGTTTTGATATAATTGTTCACATTGACGGAGTGTCATTTGCATACTTCAACACCAGTTAACCTTCTCTCATAACCAAAGACCTTGACTGCCAGAATCATCCTCAATGGTTGTCTATGGACCCTGTCAGGAGCAATAATATCCTTTCTACTATTAATAGGACGAGACTGTAATGTCGTTCCGAAGGTAATTGCTAACCATTTGATAAGGAGAAATGTTATGTTTATATAAAGAGAGAGGGAAAGAACACTGAATCATTTTAAACTGATCCATTCAACATCTAATAGTGGTCGGGGTGTTAGGTTGAATGGTCCATTTCTATTCTGGAATTCATTTAAATTGTGATTCAGTGGCCAGAACTGCACATAATTCTCCAGTTGGTGTCTGAGTAATTGCAAAAGTAACATCTCTTTTGATTTACACTTCAAAGTATCAGAGCAAGGAATTGCAAATGGCATTATTATTGCATTTATAGCATTTTTTAAATATCTGCAGCCAAAGCCTCTATTCTCTAATAATTAAAAAAAAGGAGGAAAGGCTGGAAACAGGATCAGGACCAACATTTCAAGCAGGGTGGAGGGAGATAGAAGCACAGCTGACCTTCTCCTGACCTGTACCCGAAAGGCTAGGACGCTGACTGTTGGGCAAAAGCCTGAGCTCACGGTTTCCGGAAACTAGTCTGACTCAACGATTCTGTCACAGGCGTTGTCTCAGTTGGTGGACAGGATAGATATAGGTCAGGAGGGATCTGGGAGGGGAGGGATATGTGATATGGCAGGGGGGGAAATGGGGGGAGGGATATGGGAGAGGGAGGATATGGGACAGGAAGGATATGTGTCAGGAGGGATATGGGACAGGAAGGATATGTGTCAGGGGCAATATGAGACAGGAGAGATATGTATCAGGAGGGATATGTGTCAGGAAGGATATGTATCAGGAGGGATATGGGACAGGAGGGATATGTGTCAGGAGGGATATGGGACAGGAAGGATATGTGTCAGGAGGGGTATGGGACAGGAAGGATATGTGTCAGGAGGGATATGGGAAAGGAAGGATATGGGACAGGAGAGATATGGAAGAGAAGGAATCTGAGAGAGGGGATATTGCACAGTCGGGATTTGAAACAGAAAGGATATGGGACAGAGGGATTTGGGACAGAAGGGATATGAGCGAGGAGAGATATGGGAGAAGAGGGAACTGCAAAAGATTAGATTCTGAATATCCATCAGTTAAGTATGAAAAGTAAACTGAAACACTCAGGGGAATCGATGGTGTAATTGTATTGTTGCTAAGCTAGTTATGCAGGAAATTTGAAATTTTAAAACTCTGGAATTAAAAAAGTTTAATAATGACTTTGCAATCATTGTCGCAAAAGTATCTCTGGTTCATGAATGACCTTTAGAGAAAGAAATCTGCCATCATTGCCTGGTCTGGCCGACATGTGACCCTGTGGTTTATTATTTATTGCTCTCTGGAATGGCCCAGCATGTTATATCAAACCCTTATTGAAGGAATGAAACTGGATCGTTAACAATGGCAGGCTCGACCCTGTTCAACTGGAAAACTTCAGCCTGCTTGGCACACCAGCCTCATTCCTGAAGAAGGGCTCATGCCCAAAATGTCGATTCTCCTGCTCCTAGGATGCTGCCTGACCTACTGCGCTTTAACCAGCAACACATTTTCAGCTCTGGTCTCCAGCATCTGCAGTCCTCACTTTCTACTTGTTGATCTTAATCTACTGCAAATCCTCTTGCAAGGATGTCTACCTTGAAGAAGCTCTCCTCCTCCCTCTACAAGGATCTTAGTGAGTCCCTCTCTCACTGCACCCCCCAGGTCATCTCCTCTGCCCTAAAGCTCTTCAGCCACGTCCTGAAACAGACTCACTAACACAGCCACATCTCCTTCCTCACCACCTGCCTATGGAACCGACTGACCCCGCACGGACTCCGGATTACATTCAGACCAACACAATTTGGACCCACCCAGGACAACCAGTACCTGCAACAAATCCGAAGCCTCCAACAACAGACCTCCCTCCGGATCGTCCGCTCCACGCTTGCAGCCATGTGCTGCTACCTACATTCCCTACCCCAGCTCAGGACAACACACTCACAGACCTGCAAAGGACCTTTGAGGAAGAACGCCTCATTTTCCGCTTAGGAACCCTCCAACCACATGGGATGAATATAGATTTCTCCAGCTCCCTCATTTCCCCTCCCCCCACCTTATCTCAGTCCCAACCCTCAGATTCAGTACCGCCCTCTTGACCTGCAATCTTCTTCCCGACCTCTCTGCCCCCACCCTCTCTCCGGCCTATCACCCTCACCCTCTCCTCCTATCGTTTTCCTAGTGCCCCTCCCCCAAATTCCCTCCCCCCTACCTTTTATCTCAGCCCGCTTGGCACACCTTCCTCATTCCTGAAGAAGGTCTTATGCCCGAAACGTCGATTCTCCCGCTCCTCGGATGCTGCCTGGCCTGCTGTGATTTTCCAGCACCACGTTTTTCAACTCTGGTACTCCAGCATCTGCAGTCCTCACTTTCTCAAAGTTCTCCTTGTCCACATTTAGGAGGTTAGTGCCAAAATGCGGAGAGCTGTCTCACAGACCACTCTAGGAACTGCCTCAAACTATTGTGCTCAGAAATCAGTAATGTCTCATACCGCGCCATCACCATCCCTGGAGGTGGCTGCACTGTGGGAAAAACAGCTCTTGAGTTGGGAACGTCTTCCTCTCTGGAGCCTGTTCACGAGTCGATTTGTACACAAGTCCGAACACAGTGCAGGACAATATAAAGTAGATGCTCATAAGTACAAAATGTGCACATTTTGAATCTTTAAAAGTGCACCCCTGTATTGGATCACATTTGTGGGTATGAGTGTGCATAGGTTGGAGGTTTATAAAACATGGATGCCTATATAGTCAGCAGGGAGTCACCTTGGGAATCCTCAACATTGGCTTTGAACCCCATGAAGTCTCATGGGTTCAGCAAGGAAACCCCCTGCTGGTTATCATATACAGTCCTCTCTTGCTGATGAATCAGTACTCTTCCATGTTGAGCAACACTTGGAGGAAGCACTGAGGGTGGCAAGGGTACAGAATGTAGTTTAGGTGGGGGATTTCAATGTCCATTACCAAGACTAGCTCAGCAGCAGTATGACTGATCAAGCTGGTCAGGACATAGCTGGGTCTGTGGCAGATGATGAGGGAACCAACTTGACCTCATCCTCACCAATCTAATGGCTGCAGATGTATCTGTCATGACAGTATCTGTAAGACCGACTACTGCATAGTCCTTGTGGGAGTAAAGTCCTGCCTTCACATTGAGAATACCCTCCACTGTGCTGTGTGATGCTATCGCTGTTCTAAATGGGACAGACTTTGAACAGATTTAGCAGCTCAAGACCAGGGATCCATAAGGCACTCTAGACCATCAGCAGCTGCAGAATTGTACTCTGGAACAATCTATGACCACATGGTGCAGCATATCCCCTCACTCAACCATTACCATCAAGCCAGGGGATTAACCCTGGTGCAAGATGTTGGGAGGCAGGAGTATAGCAGTAATTCCAAACACTCAGGACAATGCCCTGGGAATGTGGGTTCAAATCTCACTCTGGCAGATAGTGAACTTCGAAGAAAGTAAATCTGGAATAAGGAGCTGGCCCAGTGGTGATCATTGAAATGTTGTTGTTAAAAACTCCTCAGTTCACTAACACCCTTTATGAATAGAAATCTGCCATCCTTACCTGGTCTGGCCTACATGTGACTCCAGACCCACAGCAATGGGGTTGACTCTTAACTACCCTCTGGGTGATTATTGTTGGCCAAGCTGGCAGTACCACAGGCTGTGAACAAAAGAAAGGGTGTCCAGACACAAACTGAGACACTTTCCCAATGTGGGTGCCTCACTGTCGACCAGATTGTCCCTTTGTTCTTTCCCATGATTCCAGGTCCTTAGCTCTGTTATACATTTTCACACAACAGTCAATTTTTATGTGAGGCATAAGATCTCGATACCTAAAGTTATCTGTTTATTATTTTAAGTCATTATTTTAATGGTTTACCAGAGGAAGTGGTGGTGGAGGTTGGTACAATTACAACATTTAAAAGGCATCTGGGTGGGTATATGAGTAGGAAGGGTTTAGAGGGATATGGTTAGAGTAGGGCTAAAAAAGCACAGCAAGCCAGGCAGCATCTGAGGAGCAGGAAAATCAACATTTCAGGCACAAGCCCTTCATCAGGAAAGCTTTTGCCTGAAGTGTCGATTTCCCTGCTCCTCAGATGTTGCCTGACCTTCTGTGCTTTTCCAGCGCCACTCTAATCTTGACTCTAATCTCCAGCATCTGCAGTACCCACTTTCGCTGAGAAGGTTATGGGCCTGGTGCTGCCAAATGGGACTAGATTAATATAAGAAATCTGGGTCTCATGGATCATATGGACCAATGGTTCTGTTTTCGTGCTGTACAACTCTGTGACTCTATGACTTTAAGTCCATTTCTCTCTTATCTGCTGCTATAGTTTAATATAAATTCTCTTGGACAACCAATGGAAGACCTTTACTCTGCTGCTGACCTCTCAGGAGTGGTGTTCTCTCACTTGTCCAGTGTGAAAGACAGACAAAAGATGCCAAACTCTACATGGTGTTCTGTTGAAGTTCTGTTGACCACTCTTTTACTAAATAGCTAACTACTTTTTAAATTTTTTTTTGCCTCTGATACCATTTCAAAAGACGTTCGTCAGATTCCTGATCCTTTATGTGAATAATCACGTGCAAATTATGAACGTATAAATTAAGAACAGGAGTAGACCATTCTGCCTTCCCAAATTTTTCCTACCCCTGTAACCTTTTTCTTATCAAGAGCTGATCTCCGTCTTCTTTAAGGATTTAAATGATGGTGGCTCAGTAGTTAGCACTGCTGCCTCACAGCACCAGGGACCCAGGTTCGATTCCAGCCTCTGTCTGTGTGGAGTTTGCACATTCTCCCAATGTCAGCATGGGTTTCCTCCCACAGCCCAAAGATGTGCAGGTTAGGGTGGATTGGTCATGCTAAACTGTCCCGTAGTGAGCAGGCTAGGTGGATTAGTAATGAGAAGTGCAGGATTACAGGGACAGGGCAAGGGGGTGGGATGCTCATCAGAGGGTTACTGTAATTGACCTTTGTAGTCACGATTCTCCTGCTTCTCACAGGACCCATATGACTGAGTGCCCTTTCCCTCTTCAAGGCTCTCTGATCATTCCTTGTTTTGGTCTTCCTTGACATCTTCTTCCCTTTTCATCTTCAGCTTCCATCTTCCATCTGCTCACTGTCGGGATTCTAACAGCAATGGTTCGGAAGAAGAGTCAGATTGGATTGGAAATGTTAAATCTGTTTCGCTCTCCACAGTTGCTGCCAGGCCTGCTGAATTTCTCCAGCAATTTCAGTTTTTATCACATCGGACAGTCACTCGAGAACGAGTCCCATTTAGGCTTTGAGCTTTGCCAGACAGGAAGAGATGCGACGTTGCACTTTCCAATCATTTAGTTACCAGCAGAGCAAAGGCTCACTCTCTCTCAAAAGCTACTTAGATGTGTTAATGAGACTCTTGAGGGATGCAAGTCATCTCATTAGTCTCAGCATACCGAGGGAATACAGCCCTTTTAAAAGCAGCCTGGAGGATTTGTTCCAATTTTGTTTAACTCAGTGAAAGAAATAGGCTGCCCAGTTATTTCCCTTGACTTAATGTGCTTGAGTCTTGTTTCGCACTAACTTTCTCAGCTTTTGTTTGAATTTATTTATGCTCCTTTGCAGAATAACAATGCAGACATCGATAAGGGACCAGTGTTTTGCTTGGATTATAAAAACTATGTTCTTTCAAATGGTTCTGCTTGTGCTCAATGTGTTTTTTAAAAAATTTTATGATTTTATTTCTCAGGTTCACTAGCTCCAGTGTTGGGAATCTTTTTGTGTGTGGAGATTTTTGCAGAATTGTATCCTTTGAATAAAAAGCTCCTGTTACATGCTTAGCTGTCCCTAGACTTCAAATGCTGACAATAGGGAATCATCAAGAGCTTCAAGTTTTATTACGTTGCTCTAACAGGTTGAAGAGTTATGGGGAGTGGGCTTGAGGAAGAGGTGAGACCATGGTCAGTCCGTACAGAATTGCAGGGCAGACTCACGGGGGCTGAATGGCCGACTCCTGCTCCCAGTTTTTCCATTAAAACGTTCCTTAGGAGCAGACGGAAGATGGAAGCTGAAGATGAAAAGGGAAGATGTCCAGGAAGACCAAACAAGGAATGATCAGAGAGCCTTGAAGAGGGAAAGGGCACTCAGTCATTTGGGTCCTGTGAGAAGCAGGAGAATCGTGACTACAAAGGTCAACAATGTAAATGTTTCGAGTCCAACTGACCCTTTGTCAAAGCTCCAGCTCTTTTCTCTCCTTACAGATGCTGCCAGAACTGCTGAGATTTTCCAGCATTTTCTCGTTTGCTTTCAGATTCCAGCATCCGCAGTAATTTGCTTATTTTTAAACAATGTAAATTCAGGACTGAATTTACCTTCTATTGGTTAGGGTGGATTGGTCATGCTAAATTGCCCATAGTATCCAGGGATAAGCAGATTAGGTGGGTAAGCCATAGGGAATGTAAGGTTATAGGGGTAGAGTAGAGAGATGGGTCTGGGTGGGATGCTCTTCAGAGGGTTGTGCAGACTTGATGGGCCGAATGGCCTGCTTCCACACTAAAGGGATTCTATGACTTGGATTCCACAACTTCAGCCTTGACCATAACCCAATGACTGAATTTCTACAGCCCTCAGAGAAGGGGAATTCCAAAGATTCTCTCCCCTCTGAGTGAAAATGTTCCTCCTCATCTCAGTAGTAAGTAGTATACCCCTTCTTCTGAGAGTCAGCTTTTCTCAAAAAAAATTAGATCGGGGGGGGTATAATCATCCCTGGATAGGCCAGCAACTATTGTTCAGCCATTGCTCTGACTCAGGAGGTACGTTTTTGTCAAATTAGATGAGGACAACAAATTTATTTCCCTAAAGAGTATTGCCATCCAGATAGGTTTTTATAACATTTGACTGTTCACCTTAACCAACCAGACTTTTTTTTTAATTGAGTGCAAAGTTCACTCTGTGCTTTATGCTGGGATTTGAGCACAGGGTGTCAGAGTGGTGGTTCTGGGATAATATTTCAGCAGCAGTATTGCATGCCACTGGGTCCCCAAAGTTCCCTGGTGATCAACTCATCAGTCAGGAGAGACGTAGAATCCCTACAGTGTGGAAGCAGACTATTCGGCCCATCAAGTCCACACCAACCCTTCAAACAGCACCCAGCCAGACCCACTCCCTATCAAACCACGTTGCAATTCTCATGGTTAATCCACCCTAATCTGCACATCTTGGGACTGTGGGAGGAAACCGGAGCACCTGGAGGAAACCCAAGCCATTTCAGAGAGACAGCTGAGAGTTAGCTTGAAGGATCTAGCAATTGGTAAGAACAGCAGAATTTTTTTTCTCCGAAATAAATCCGGTAATTTGCTTCATGACAATCAGGGATAGTTTCCCTATCGCTGAGCCTCGTTTTCAAAGCTAGATATTACGGTTTTCTTCTTTTCCTTTTTTTAATATCCAAAAGTTTTTCTTTCATCACCAAATCACCTGTAGATATCTTTTCTAGCCATTAACCAAGGCCAATAAATTGCTCGTGTTTCCAATTGAAAA
Organism: Hemiscyllium ocellatum; assembly: GCF_020745735.1. NCBI lineage: Eukaryota > Metazoa > Chordata > Chondrichthyes > Orectolobiformes > Hemiscylliidae > Hemiscyllium > Hemiscyllium ocellatum. The sequence continues at coordinate 108,528,409 of NC_083409.1, forward strand.
ACTTCTCTGAACAGATCAGTAAGAGCAGTGAAAATCATCAAAGGTGAGGGAGAGATAGGGTGAGGGAGAGATAGTGTGAGGGAGAGACAGTGTGGGGGAGAGATAGTGTGAGGGAGAGACAGTGTGGGGGAGAGATAGGGTGAGGGAGAGAGTATGGGGGAGAGATAGTGTGAGCGAGAGACAGTGTGGGAGAGAGATAGGGTGAGGGAGAGATAGTGTGGGGGAGAGATAGGGTGAGGGAGACAGTGTGGGGAGAGATAGGGTGAGGGAGAGATAGGGTGAGGGAGAGACAGTGTGAGGGAGAGACAGTATGGGAGAGAGATAGTGTGAGGGAGAGATAGTGTGAGGGAGGGATAGTGTGAGGGAGAGATAGTGTGAGGGAGAGATAGTGTGGGGGAGAGATAGGGTGGGGGAGAGATAGTGTGAGGGAGAGATAGTGTGAGGGAGAGATAGTGTGAGGGAGGGATAGTGTGAGGGAGAGATAGTGTGAGGGAGAGATAGTGTGAGGGAGGGATAGTGTGAGGGAGAGATAGTGTGAGGGAGAGATAGTGTGAGGGAGAGAAGGGTGAGAGAGAGATAGTGTGAGGGAGAGATAGTGTGGGGGAGAGATAGTGTGAGGGAGAGATAGTGTGAGGGAGGGATAGTGTGAGGGAGAGATAGTGTGAGGGAGAGAAGGGTGAGAGAGAGATAGTGTGAGGGAGAGATAGTGTGAGGGAGGGATAGTGTGAGGGAGGGATAGTGTGAGGGAGAGATAGTGTGAGGGAGAGATAGTGTGGGGGAGAGATAGTGTGAGGGAGAGATAGTGTGAGGGAGGGATAGTGTGAGGGAGAGATAGTGTGAGGGAGAGATAGTGTGAGGGAGAGATAGTGTGAGGGAGAGATAGTGTGAGAGAGAGATAGTGTGAGGGAGAGAAGGGTGAGGGGGAGGTAGGGTGAGGGTGAGGTAGTGTGTGGGAGAGGTGGGGTGAGGGAGAGTAGGGTGAGGGAGAGATGTGTGAGGGAGAGGTAGTGTGAGGGAGAGGTAGGGTGAGGGAGAGGTAGAGTGAGGGAGAAAAGGGTGAGGGAGAGGTACGTTGAGGGAGAGAAGGATGAGGGAGAGGTAGGGTGAGGAGGGAAGGGTGAGGGAGAGAAGGGTGAAGGATAGATAGCGTGAGGGAGAGGTAGGGTGAGGGAGAGTAAGGTGAGGGAGAGATGGGTGAGGGAGAGGTAGGGTGAGGGAGAGGTAGGGTGAGGGAGAGGTAGGGTGAGGGAGAGAAGGGTGAGGGTGAGGTAAGGTAAGGGAGAGAAGTGTGAGGGAGAGAAGGGTGAGGGACTGGTAGTGGGAGGGAGTGAAGGGTGAGGGAGAGATGGGTGAGGGAGAATAGGGTGGGGGAGAGGTAGGGTGTGGGAGAGTAGGGTGAGGGAGCGAAGGGAGAGAGAGAGATAGTGTGAGGGAGAGATAGGGTGAGGGAGAGATAGTGTGAGGGAGAGGTAGGGTGTGGGAGAGAAGGGTGAGGGAGAGGTATTGTGAGGGAGAGAAGGGTGAGGGAGAGAAGGGTGAGGAAGAGCTAGTGTGAGGGAGAGATAGTGTGAGGGAGAGATAGGGTGAGGGAGAGATAGGGTGAGGGAGAGAAGGGTGAGGGAGAGGTATTGTGAGGGAGAGATAATGTGAGGGAGAGGTAGGGTGAGGGAGAGAAGGGTGAGGGTGAGGTAGTGTGTGGGAGAGGTGGGGTGAGGGAGAGTAGGGTGAGGGAGAGATGTGTGAGGGAGAGGTAGGGTGAGGAGGGTAGGGTGAGGGAGAGATAGCATGAGGGAGCGAAGGGTGAGGGAGAGCTAGGGTGAGGGAGTGGTAGAGTGAGGGAGAGGAGGGTGAGGGAGAGGTACGTTGAGGGAGAGAAGGGTGAGGGAGAGAAGGGTGAAGGATAGATAGCGTGAGGGAGAGAAGGGTGAGGGAGAAGTATTGTGAGGGAGAGGTAGGGTGAGGGAGCGATTATGTGAGGGAGAGAATGGTGAGGGAGAGGTAGGGTGAGGGAGAGGTAGGGTGAGGGAGAGATGGGTGAGGGAGAGAAGGCTGAGGGAGAGATAGCATGAGGGAGTGAAGGGTGAGGTAGAGAAGGGTGAGGGAGAGGTAGGGTGAGGGAGGGGTATGGTGACGCAGAGGTAGGGTGAGGGAGAGTAGCGTGAGGGAGAGAATGGTGAGGGAGGGGTATTGTGAGGGAGAGCTAGTTTGAGGGAGAGATAGGGTGAGGGCGAGAAGGGTGAGGGAGAGGTAGGGTGAGGGCGAGATAGTGTGAGGGAGAGAAGGGTGATGGAGAGGTACGGTGAGGGAGAAGTAGTGTGAGGTAGAGAAGGGTGAGGGAGAAGTAGGGTTAGGGAGAGGTAGGGTGAGGAAGAGAAGAGTGAGGGAGAGAAGGGTGAGGGAGAGAGGGTGAAGCAGAGTTATTGTGAGGGAGAGGTAGTGTGAGGGAGAGAAGGGTGAGGGGGTGGTAGGGTAAGGGTGAGCAGGGTGAGGGAGAGATAGTGTGAGGGAGAGTAGGGTGAGGGAGAGAGGGTGAAGCAGAGTTATTGTGAGGGAGAGGTAGGGTGAGGGAGAGATAGTGTGAGGGAGAGAAGGGTGAGGGGGAGGTAGGGTGAGGGTGAGGTAGTGTGTGGGAGAGAAGGTTTAGGGAGGGAAAGGTGAGGGAGAGAAGTGTGAGGGAGAGGTGGGTGAGGGAGAGAAGATGAGGGAGAATAGGGTGAGGGCGAGAAGAGTGAGGGAGAGATAGGGTGAGGGAGAGAAGGGTGAGGGAGAGTAGGGTGAGGGAGAGTAGGGTGAGGGAGAGGTGGGTGAGGGAATGGTAGGGTGAGGGAGAGTAGGGTGAGGGAGAGGAGGGTGAGGGAATGGTAGGGTGAGGGAGAGTATGGTGAGGGAATGAAGGGTGTGGGAGAGTAGGTTGAGGGAGAGAAGTGTGAGGAAGAGAAGGGTGAAGGAACTGTAGGGTGAGGGAGAGTAGGGTGAGGGAGAGAAGGATGAGGGAGATGTAGTGTGACGGAGAGGTAGTGTGAGGGAGAGTTGGGTGAGGGAGAGAAGGGTGAGGGAGAGAAGGGTGAGGGACTGGTAGGGTGTGGAAGAGTAGGGTGAGAGAGAGAAGGATGAGGGAGATGTAGTGGGAGGAAAAGGTAGTGTGAGGGAGAGAAGGGTGAGGTAGAGTAAGGTGAGGGAGAGTAGGGTGAGGGAGAGAAGGGTGAGAGAATGGTTGAGTGAGGGAGAGGTAAGGTGAGGGAGAGTTGGGTGAGGGAGAGAAGGGTGAGAGAATGGTTGAGTGAGGGAGACATAGGGTGAGGGAGATGTAGGGTGAGGGAGAGGTAGAGTGGGGGAGATGTAGGGTGAGGGAGAGAAGGGTGAGGGAGAGTAGGGTGAGGGAGAGAGGGTGAAGCAGAGTTATTGTGAGGGAGAGGTAGTGTGAGGGAAAGATAGTGTGAGGGAGAAATAGTGTGAGGGAGAGAAGGGTGAGGGGGTGGTAGGGTGAGGGAGAGTAGGGTGAGGGAGAGAGGGTGAAGCAGAGTTATTGTGAGGGAGAGGTAGGGTGAGGGAGAGATAGTGTGAGGGAGAGAAGGGTGAGGGGGAGGTAGGGTGAGGGTGAGGTAGTGTGTGGGAGAGAAGGTTTAGGGAGGGAAAGGTGAGGGAGAGAAGTGTGAGGGAGAGGTAGGGTGAGGGAGAGAAGATGAGGGAGAATAGGGTGAGGGCGAGAAGAGTGAGGGAGAGTAGGGTGAGGGAGAGTAGGGTGAGGGAGAGAAGAGTGAGGGAATGGTAGGGTGAGGGAGAGTAGGGTGAGGGAGAGTAGGATGAGGGAATGGTAGGGTGAGGGAGAGGAGGGTGAGGGAATGAAGGGTTTGGGAACTGTAGGGTGAGGGAGAGTAGGGTGAGGGAGAGAAGGGTGAGGGTGAGAAGGGTGAGGGAGAGGTAGGGTGAGGGAGAGTAGGGTGAGGGAGAGAAGGGTGAGGGTGAGAAGGGTGAGGGAGAGGTAGGGTGAGGGAGAGAAGGGTGAGGGAGAGGTAGGGTGAGGGAGAGAAGGATGAGGGAGAGAAGGGTGAGGGAGAGACGTCTAAATCAAAATGAATTTGGAAAGGGAGATAAATTCCAGAATTTTAAGCTAAATAATTGAATTTGTGGGAGTGGAACACCTGACCCCAGGCCATTAGCCTGACCCTCCTAGACAAGTGTTGCTGGGAAAGCACAGCAGGTCAGGCAGCATCCGAGGAGCAGGAAAATCAATGTTTCGGGCAAAAGTCCTTCATCTGGTATAGAGGCAGGGTGCCTGCAAAGTGTGAGCTGAAAATGTGTTGCTGGAAAAGTGCAGCAGGTCAGGCAGCATCCAAGGAACAGGAAATTCGACGTTTCGGGCATAAGCCCTTCTTCAGGAAGGGCTTAGATTCCTGAAGAAGGGCTTATGCCTGAAACGTCAAATTTCCTGCTCCTTGGATGATGCCTGACCTGCTGTGCTTTTCCAGCAACACATTTTCAGCTCTGATCTCCAGCATCTGCAGACCTCACTTTCTCCTGCCTGCAGAGTGTGGAGATACAGGCACCCTGCCTCTATTCCTGAAGAAGGGCTTTTGCCCAAAACATCGATTTTCCTGCTCCTCGGATGCTGCCTGACCTGCTGTGCTTTCCCAGCACCACTCTAATCTAAATTCTGGTTTCCAGCATCTGCCGCCCTTGTTTTTACCTCCTAGACAAGTGATCTTGTCATTACACCACTGCCTCTTCTTACTCAGTGTTTGTAAGCTACACATGCCTTTTCCTACCATATTTCATCAAAACAGCCTTTTAAACAAAAAAACCCTTTCTCTTTCCTGTATTTATGTACCTTCCTTTTCCATACATCTGAGAGATGAACTGTTGCAGTTCCTTGGGGATGTGGATCACATTCAAAGTAGTTGAAAGCTAAATGTGTCCTAGTTCAGGAGTCCCTATGTTTAACACATGGATCCTGGTGGTGGTTAGGAAGGTAAATACAATGTTAGCATTCATTTCAAGAGGTAAAAATTGAGGTCTGCAGATGCTGGAGATCACAGTTGAAAATGTGTTGCTGGTTAAAGCACAGCAGGTCAGGCAGCATCCAAGGAATAGGAAATTCGACGTTTCGGGCATAAGCCCTTCATCAGGAATGAGGAGAGGGTGCCAGGCAGGCTAAGATAAAAGATAGGGGGAGGGGCGATGGAGATGCGATAGGTGGAAGGAGGTCAAGGTGAGGGTGATAGGCCGGAGTGGGGTGGGGGCGGAGAGGTTAGGAAGAAGATTGCAGGTTAGGAGGGCGGTGCTGAGTTCGAGGGAATGGACTGAGACAAGGTGGGGGGAGGGGAAATGAGGAAACTGGAGAAATCTGAGTCCATCCCTTGTGGTTGGAGGGTTCCCAGGCGGAAGATGAGGCGTTCTACCTTTTGGCGGAAATGACGGCGGATGATACGCTGCCACCTCCAAACGGACCCCACCACCAGGGATATATTTCCCTCCCCTCCCCTATCAGCGTTCCGCAAAGACCACTCCCTTCGTGACTCCCTCGTCAGGTCCACACCCCCACCAACCCAACCTCCACCCCCGGCACTTTCCCCTTCCACCTATCACATCTCCATCGCCCCTCCCCCTACCTTTTAGCTTAGCCTGTCTGGCACCCTCTCCTCATTCCTGATGAAGGGCTTATGCCCGAAACGTCGAATTTCCTATTCCTTGGATGCTGCCTAACCTGCTGTGCTTTAACCAGCAACACATTTTCAACATTCATTTCAAGAGGGCTAGAAGGCAAGAGCTGGGGTGTGCTGCTGAGTCCGTATAAGGCTTTGGCCAGACCACATTTTGGGTATTGTTGGCCATCTTGGGCCCCGTATCTAAGGAAGGATATGCTGGCATTGGAGGGATTGCAGACGATGTTAACAAGAATGACCCTGGTGATAAAGGGCTTGTCAATTGAGGTGTGGTTGAGGTTTCTGGGTCTGTCTTTCGATGGAGTTTAGGAAGGTGTGGGGGTTTCTGATTGTAACTTATAGAATACTGAGAGATTGAATAGAGTGGAAATGGAAATGATCCTGCCACAAGTAGGAGAGACTGGGACCCAAGGGCAGAGCTTCAGAGTGAAGGAATGACCCTTTGGAACTGAGATGAGGAGGAATTTCTTCAGCCAGAGGGTGGGGAATCTGTGTAACTGATTGCTGCAGTGGACTGTAGAGTGCCTTTAAGACAGCGATAGATAGATTCTTGATCAGTAAGGGGATAAGGGTAATGGGGAGCAGGCAGGAGATTAGGGTTGAGGAGCCATGGTCAAATGATGGAGCTGCCTAGAAGGGCCGAATGGCCTAATCCAAATTCACAGTACCCTTCCACTGACACCCTCCTTCGACTGACTGAACTGGTCCTCACCCTGAATAACTTCTCTTTTCAATCCTCCCACTTCCTCCAAACTAAAGGAGTTGCCATGGGCACCCGCATGGGCCCCAGCTATGCCTGCCTCTTCGTAGGATATGTGGAACAGTCCATCTTCCGCAACTACACTGGCACCACCCCCCACCTTTTCCTCCGCTACATCGATGACTGTATCGGCGCTGCCTCGTGCTCCCACGAGGAGGTTGAACAGTTCATCAACTTTACTAACACCTTCCATCCCGACCTGAAATTCACCTGGACTGTCTCAGACTCCTCCCTCCCCTTCCTAGACCTTTCCATTTCTATCTCGGGCGACCGACTCAACACAGACATCTATTATAAACCGACTGACTCCCACAGCTACCTGGACTACACCTCCTCCCACCCTGCCCCCTGTAAAAACGCCATCCCATATTCCCAATTCCTTCGTCTCCGCCGCATCTGCTCCCAGGAGGACCAATTCCAACACCGCACAGCCCAGATGGCCTCCTTCTTCAAGGACCGCAGATTCCCCCCAGACGTGATCGACGATGCCCTCCACCGCATCTCCTCCACTTCCCGCTCCTCCGCCCTTGAGCCCCGCTCCTCCAACCGCCACCAAGACAGAACCCCACTGGTTCTCACCTACCACCCCACCAACCTCCGCATACAACGTATCATCCGCCGCCATTTCCGCCACCTCCAAACGGACCCCACCACCAAGGATATATTTCCCTCCCCTCCCCTATCAGCATTCCGCAAGGACCACTCCCTTCGTGACTCCCTCGTCAGATCCACACCCCCCCACCAACCCAACCTCCACCCCCGGCACCTTCCCCTGCAACCGCAGGAAATGTAAAACTTGCGCCCACACCTCCACACTCACTTCCCTCCAAGGCCCCAAGGGATCCTTCCATATCCGCCACAAGTTCACCTGTACCTTCACACACATCATCTATTGCATCCGCTGCACCCGATGTGGCCTCCTCTATATTGGTGAGACAGGCCGCTTACTTGCGGAACGCTTCAGAGAACACCTCCGGGCCGCCCAAACCAACCAACCCAATCACCCCGTGGCTCAACACTTTAACTCTCCCTCCCACTCCACCGAGGACATGCAGGTCCTTGGACTCCTCCACTGGCAGAACATAACAACACGACGGCTGGAGGAGGAGCGCCTCATCTTCCGCTTGGGAACCCTCCAACCACAAGGTATGAATTCAGATTTCTCCAGTTTCCTCATTTCCCCTCCCCCCACCTTGTCTCAGTCGGTTCCCTCAACTCAGCACCGCCCTCCTAACCTGCAATCCTCTTCCTGACCTCTCCGCCCCCACCCCACTCCGGCTTATCACCCTCACCTTGACCTCCTTCCACCTATCCCACCTCCATCGCCCCTCCCCCTAGTCCCTCCTCCCTACCTTTTATCTTAGCCTGCTTGGCTACTCTCTCTTATTCCTGATGAAGGGCTTATGCTCGAAAAGTCGAATTCTCTATTCCTGAGATGCTGCCTGGCCTGCTGTGCTTTGACCAGCAACACATTTGCAGCTGTGATCTCCAGCATCTGCAGACCTCATTTTTTACACTAATCCAAATCCAACCTTATTAAGTCTTATGGTCTTATAAATCCTATCATGGGTAATGGTGAAATGTGGACTTACTTAAAGTCTGGGATAAAGAGCTGGACTAATGGAGATCATACCAATTGTTGTTAAAAACCCACATGGGTCACTGGTACCCTTTAGGGAGGGAAAGCTACTTACCTCATCTGGTCTACATGTGACTCCAGATCCGAAGCAATGTGGTTGACTCTTAACAGCTTTCTGTAGCAGTTAATGGACAGTGCTGCCTGGTAGAGGTGGCCACATTCAATGACTTGAGAGAAAAGTACTGGTCCATGAGTACTGTTGGTCACTTGACCCGAAAGGCGTACCAACTAGAAGGCAATTAACACACAGACCATGACAGGAATAAGTTGCATGCAAAGGAGAACTGTGGTAGGTAAAGAACAGAGAAATGACATTTACAAGAACTGCTTTGTTTCATGCACCTGTGAAGCTCAGAAGATAGGGTGAAAGCAGAATCTGAATTGGAAGAATTATACAGTCAGTTCTGCTATAACTGTTCTGTTCTCATGCAATACCTTGTTATAAGAAAATCGTGAAATAACAGCATCATTTAATCTAATGGGGCTGGAAGCACATTATAACCAATGCACACCTTAAAAGTTTACATGATAGAAACAGGGTCCCCAATTGATCAATTGTGCTTTAGTGAATTTGTGTTAATGAAGTGCACATTATAACAGAACACACTGTACTGCTGCTGATTCATCAGGCCATCCCAAACTCTCTCAAACCTTTGCTGACCAGACCTTATCATTGCATTCATCAAAGGGGTCAGGTAAAGGAGTCCCTAGGGAATTTATTCTCTCAAGACTATTATGAGCCTTGGTGAAGAGGTCCTTCAGGAGTGTGCAGGTAATGCGTGTCTGTGGAAGTATCAGATGGATCATGTTTATCAGTGAATATGAATCAAGGGCTGAATAAATTCAGCAAGAACGCGAGAGATTGTAAGCTTTTGGTGGGTAATCTTTCCAGTTGCATGTAGTTGCAAATGTCTAAGTGGTGCTTATGGTTTGGTGAGATATATCTTTGTGTATCAGAGTTAATAGTGCTGAGAAAAGGTCACTGAACCTGAAATGTTAACTTTATTTCTCTTCACTGATGCTGCCAGACCTGCTGAGCTTTTCCAGCAACTTCTGTTTTTGTTTCTGATTTACAGCAGCCTCAGTTCTTTCAGTTTTTCCTTGTGTATCAACTGTTTCTAATTAAATTCACTTTCTTGCTTGAGGTATTAGTTTCTATTTAACTTTAATTTAAATTGATTTTGACTCACGTTAAAGTGAAACCTTGTTGGCAATTATTACACTTAGTTATTTTAGTCTACGGTTCCCCATGTGATTGTAATGCAGTCAGTGGCTTCCTGTTGTGTAAATTGGCGTTCGTTATATCATGGGAAATGAATGTGTCAGTGATGATGTAAATGCTAATGCTACTCTGACATCAGCAGAGTAAAACATGTGACAGAGACTTGAAGAGAAGCAGAAGACAGACACTGAACCGAAAGAGCTTTATTCATCCCAATGTTAAAGAAGAGAGTGACAGTAACTTTAAGTTAATGACAGGCTAGAGATGCAAGGGACTCAGAGCAGTAGCCACCTAACAGGCGAAATAGTTCAATGGATGCACTACAGACACCCCAATGTCCAAGGAAAATTGGAACAAGCAATATGGAATTTTTTAAAGACCATATCTAAAATTACAGAGCTGAGACTGGGTTTGGCACACGCTCTTTGATTTTTCCTCTAATCTGCTCATCACTATTCCAATGCATGATAAATTCCAGGCTTACGTGTCTACTTCTGATTTTTAAAAGCCTCTTTCATAGTTCCCTATTGGGGATTCCAACAATAAGTTAAGAAGAAACTCTGAACCTTTCTAACTAGGCGAACTCACATAATCCCTATAGTGTGGAAGCAGGGCATTTGGCCCTTTGAGTCCATGCCAACCCTCTGAAGATTAGCCCACACTGATTCACCCTATTCCTGCAACCCTGCATTTTCCATGGCCAATCCATGTAACCAAAACCCCGCAGACACAGGGAGACTGTGCAAACTCCACACAGACGGTCACCCGAGGGTGTCTCTGGTATTGTGAGGCAACAGTGCTAACCACTGAGCCATCACGCCATCCCAAACTCTCTCAAACCTTGCAACCCTCCAGCATCCCTGCACTCCTCAAGTTCTGGTCTCTCGCACATCCCGATGTTGGCTGCGCTATTGATAACTGTTCTCTGAACTGTCAATGCCTTCTGCCATCTCTCTTAAAAAGGTATGAAAGGCCAGTTTTTACACAGAGGGTGGTTCATGTGTGGAATGAACCTCCTGAGAAATTGGTGGATGCGGGTGTAATTACAACGTTTGAAAGGCATGTGGATAAGTACATGAATAAGTAAGGTTTGGAGGGATATGGGCCAGGAGCAGGCAGGTGGGACTAGTTTAATTTGGGATTACGTTCGACATGAACTGGTTGGACTGAAGGATCTGTTTCCATGTACCTGACTCTATGACTCACTCTCTGTCTCTCCCTCTCTCTCCCCTTAAGATATTTATGGAAGCTGAACTGTTTGACCAAGCTTTTTATTATATCACTTTATGTGCTGGCTATCAAGTCTGGCTTGATAATCATTCCTATCAAATTCTTTGGCACAATTTCCTGTGATAAAGGGGCCAAATAAATTTGAGTTATGATTGTTTCTGAGAGCAACAAACTTTTTTTTTTATATAGTTGATCCAGTTAAAGAGACCTACACCACAGGAAAAAAAAACCCTTCAGCTCATCGAGTCTGTGCTGGTCAAAAACAACACCTAATTATTCTCACCCCTTACACAGCATTTAGCCTGTAGCCTTGTCTTGCCTGAAATGTTGACTCTCCTGCTCCTCGGATGCAACCTGACCTGCTGTGTTTTTCCAGCGCTATGCTTTTCAACTCTGACTCACTAGCATCTGCAGTCCTTACTTTCTCCTGTAGCCTTATCTGCCTTGGCATCTAAATGCTTCTTAAATGTTACAAGGGTTCCTGTCTCCATGATGTTCAGAGGCACCCACTGGGGAATATCCATCTGAAGGCTGGACCAGACTGTGCCTTTGTTGTCTAAACCTGAAATTCCCTCTCTCTGCAGCTAACTGTTTCACTGTTGTGTCGCGGACGTGAGGCTAGTTTGTGACTTCTTACAGCTTAGGTTCTTAATGTTTGCTTTTCGAAACGCTCCCCTTGTCGATCCTCACAGTGAACTGTTGACGGATCTGTTGACTGCTGCTCTGAGAGAAAACAAATTCGAACAGCGAGTGCTTAAGATTGGGAATCTTTTTCTTTCATGGGATATGGGTATCAAGGACAACATCTGTCATCCATCGTTAATTGACCTTGAACTGAATAACACACTTGGCGTTTTAACAGGTAAGAGTCAAGAGTGTGGTGCTGGAAATGCACAGCTCCCTTCATCAGACTTTTGCCTGAAATGTTGATTCTCCTGCTCCTCAGATGTTATTAAGTTTCAAGAGTGTAGAACGATTGTAGAAAATAGGAAACTTAGATCTGCATGCAGGAGCTCACAAGGAGTTGGCCATATCTGCCGCCATCTTGCTGCATGATGCTGCCTGACCTGCTGAGCTTTTCCAGCACCACACTCTGGACTCTAATCTCCAGCATCTGCAGTCCTCACTTTTGCCTTTTAATAGGTCATCTTACAGTCAACCACATTGCTGTAGGTCTGGAGTCACGTGTAGTCCAGTCTGGATAATGATGGCAGATTCCCTTCCTTAAAGGACATTAGTGAACCTGATGAGTTTTTTAATTGAATTGAATGATTTATTGTCACTTGCATTTTACAGCGAGTGGTTACCATTTACAAGCATTTAACGACAGAGTTGAATTTGAATTCCAGCAACTGACATGGAGGGATGAAACCATGAAACAAAGAAGGCCCCTTTGAGTCTCCTCCACCATTCGATATGATCCTGGTTGACCATCCAACTCAGCACTCTGTTCCAGCTTTACCCCCACACCCTTTGATCCCTTTACCCCTAAAAAGCATACCTAACCCCTTCTTGAAAGCATTCAGAGTTTTTGCCTCAAAGATTTTCTGTGATAGTGAATTCCACAGGCTCACAACTCCCTGGATGAAGAAATTTCTTCTCCTCTCAGTCCCAAATGGCCCATCCCCTACCCTTAGACTGTTACCACTGGGCCTGGGCTCCCAAGTCAACCATCCTGCATTTAGCCTGTCTAGTACTGTTTGACTTCTATAGGTTTCTAACAGAAATCCGCCTCATTCGCCCTCATTCTCCCAAAGTCCAGGCAATATAGTCCTAACTGATCCAGTCTCCCTTCATATGTCAGTCCTGCCAACACAGGAATCAGTCTGGTCAACCGTTGTTGCACTCCCTTGATCACCAGATCATCTTTCCTTGGTTAAGGAGATCAAAATTGTTCACAATATTCCAGTTGTGGTCTCTTTGAGATTCTGTTCAATTACAGCACGATATCTGAGGTTCTGTATTTGGAAACATCTTGCTGTGAATCCCAACATAACATTTGCCTTCTTTACCACGTGCTCTGCCTGGATGTTTAGTGACCGGTGCACAAGGGCACCCAAGTCTTGTTGTAGCTCCCTCTTACGCAGTCTATTGCTGTTCATTTGAATCATGTCTGCAGAAGATTAACCTGAGTCTATGTTTGAATGCTGCATTGATATTGGTACTACACCAGCTGTCTGAGAGTAAACTGGAGGTCATTCCATTTTCAATCATAGCATTCAGAAAGGAGTTTGAGTGTTATCCAAAAAGTAAAAATGAATTCATGATCATGAGGAAGTGAATTAGTTACAGTTATTCCTTCTATAACGTGAAGGTTGCATTCTTGCTACCGTGCATTATAAAAAATTCACGCTTTAGAAGCAGTGTTTAAAGTGTTGGTGATGTAATCGTGTTACATCACTCATTTTAAAAGTTCATGCTTTACAAACAGTGTCCCGAGTTCGTCAAATGTATTACAACAAATTTACATTAACTAAATGTGCATTATAGCAGAACAACATGTTCTTGGAAAGGCAGGGTAGATAAGATGGGCTGAATGGTCTCTTTATGTATTGCAATAAGCCTGTGAGGTGGCTACTTGGAGGGGGAAATGCCTCCCCTCCCTTCTTTCTGTTTTCATGAATTTTATTGTTTGAGGATTGGCCTCAGTGGATGCAGGGTCTGACACGTTGATGAGATCCTGTTTCCCCCCCCCCCCCCCCCCCCCCCCCCAAATTAATCATCAAATCCCTACAGTATGGAAACAGGCCGTTTTGGCCAATCCTCCAAAGATCCTCCCGAATAACGCGCCTAACCCACACATCTCTATGCACTATGGGCAGTTTAGCATGGCCAATTCATCTAACCTGCGCATCTTTGGATTACGGGAGGAAACCAGACCACCTGGAGGAAATCCACACAGGCACAGGGAGAATGTACATACTCCACACAGACAGTTGCCGAGGTGGGAATTGAACCCGGGTCCCTGGTATTGTGAGGCAGCAGCATTAACCACTGAGCCACCGTGGCCCTTGCGGTGCACCCTGCTCTTCTCATCATCTTTAAGAAGCTCCACATCCACACAGTGAGGAAAATCATGAATTCTAGTGGAGCCTGAAGGCACACAAATGCTGGCAAATGTCACAAAAAGGATGACCTGGTTTTTGAACAAGCAAGAACAGAAATTCCTGGAGAAACGCAGCATCTATGCAGCGAAAACAGAGTTAGTGTTACTGGTAGGTTACTGGACTTGAAAAATTAACTCTGTTTCTCCCTTCACAGATGCTGCCAGTCCTGTTGAGTTTCTCCAGCAATTTCTGTTTTTGTTTGCTTCACGTGTCCAACGTCCGCAATTTTTTTTACTTTTAGGTGGTTTTTATCCGCATTGAGTGTACGGAATTTGCACTCACCCATGAATTTGTGGCAATATACAATCAGAAATCATGGCATTAGGCCTGCGTTTAGCAACAGCTTTGAAAAGGAGAGATTGCGATATTAGTCTCCACAAGGCACGAATATATCCACGTGTACTGACTAAAAATGAAATCGTTGCCTGGACTAATACATCTTTGTGCAAAGACTGGTAATTGCAAATCCATCCGTTGTGTTACAGATCTGAAGGTTGCCTGACTACAAGTTACACTTCCTCAAAACTGAAATTTCTATGATTACTGGAATCATAGAGTCATACAGTACGGAAAAATAATCTTCAACCCAACTACTCCATGCTGGCCATAATCCCAAACTAAACTAGTCCCACCTGTCTGCCCTTGGCCATAGCCCCCCCAAACCTTTCTTATTCATGAACATATCCAAGTGTCTTTTAAATGTTATCAGTGTAACCACATCCACCACTTCCTTTGAAAGTTCATTCCGCACGCAGACCACTCACTGTGAAAAAAAAAATGCTGCTCATATCTTTATAAAATGTTTCTCCTCTCACCTTAAAAAAAAATGTCCTCTGGTCTTGAAATCCTCCACCCTGGGGAAAGGTCACCTCTCAACCTCCTATACCCCAGTTCTTTTGGAGATCAGTGAAGTGTATGGATTGCTCTTCTGTACTTGAGAGTTGTTTAAAGGAGAATGTTGAAAATGTGTGCCATCCTTAGACGGAGAGACATGATCTTAAACGTGGAGAAGAAAATGGAAGAACAGAAGAACCAGGAGCAGGAGGAGGCCATCTGCCATTCAATAAGGTCATGGCTGATCTTTTCATACCCTCCCTTTCACCATAACCTTTAATTCCTTTACTGCCCAAAACTCTATCTAACTTTGCCTTAAAAACATTCAGCCTCAGCTGTTTCACTGGGCGGGGAGTTCCACAGATTCACAACCTTTTGGGTGAAGAAGTTCCTCCTCAAGAAGTTTGCGCCTCCCCTTGTGTTGAGGCTCCCTAGTTCTAGTTTCACCAACTAGTGGAAACAACCTCCCTGTTTCTGTCTTGTGTGTTTCCTTCTTAATTTTGTATGTTTTTATAAGATTTCACTCATTCTCCTAAATTCCAATGGGCTTATAAGAAGATAGCAGAAGGTACCGGTCACATGGTCAAAGAACGTTATTAAGACTCCTGTCCATGTCCACGTCGCAGGAGACCTCATTACTGCTGGAGATTACTGAGGGACTGGGTTAAGCTGAAACAGCACTATGTGACATACAGGCCACTTCTGAAGGTATTCAATAATGTGGCTAGAGGAATGCTTGAACTAGTGTAAAGATAGAGCGAGCCACTTTTGTGAATGTTGTCAGCAACACCTGAGGGGAAGAAAATACATCAATGTTTTGGAATTGTTCTCCATGGAGAAAACAAAGGTTACATCATGTAGACATCTCTTCATTCCAGTATCTGAGGAAAAAGGAACTTGAAATGATAAAATGATGGTGCTAATGAATAATTATTCTATCATGTAAAATAAATTTGAGCAATGCTATCTAATTAAAAGTGATGAGACAGGAAGATAATGGATATCATTAGAGATTTAATCTGTTCTATAGATTATAAGAGTTCACCTGCGCTTTCCATATTTCTGATGGTTTATTCTCATGCTCAGTGCCCTCTAGCTACTGTGAATCCGGCTGGATATGCAGACTACGTTCAGGCCTGACCTGTGTACTGTAACTTGTTGGCAGTAATACATCTTTGCCTGAACATTGTGCATTCCACAGGTGTACAAAATGCTTACTGGTGTAGAATGGTCAAAGTTCAATTGCTGGTAACAATGCTGGGAATCTAAGTCGGTTCTCACTCAACGAGTACACCCGAATGAAACTAAAACAGAAATTGCTGGCGAAATTCAGCAGTGCAAGGGTTCAGAAAAAAAATCACAAGGAGGTTACTAGGGTCGGAGGGTTTCACAGACGGGGAGAGGCTGAATAGGCTGGGGCTACTTTACCTGGAGTGTTAGAGGCTGAGGTATGACTTTATAGAGGTTTATAAAATCATGAGAGGCATGGATAGGGTGAATAAACAAAGTCTTTTCCCCAGAATAGGTGAGTCCAAAACTAGAGGGCACAGGTTTAATGTGAGAGAGGAAAGAGTTAAAAGGGACCTAAGGGTTAATTTCTTCATGCAGAGGGTGGTACATGTTTGGAATGAGCTGCCAGAGGAAGTGGTGGAGGCTGGTACAATTCCAATATTTAAAAGACATCTGGATGGGTATATGAATAGGAAGGGTTTGGAGAATAAACACTGGCAAAATGAGACTAGATTAATTAAGGGTATCTGGTTGAAATGGACGAGTTGGACTGAAGGGTCTGTACATCTCTATGACTATGACTCTATGAGCCTAAACCTGCCAGGTTTAAACATTAACTAAACCTTACTAACCATCACTAACTCTCCAGGTCAATGCCTCTACCAATCAAAATTAAAAGTCACACAAAACCAGGTTATATTCCAACAGGTTTATTTGGAAGCACTAGCTTTCATAGCGCTGTTCCTTCATTAGGTAACTGATGACGGAGCAGTGCTCCGAAAGCCAATGCTTCCAAATAAACCTGTTGGACTATAACCTAGTGTTGTGTAATTTTTAACTTTGTCTACCCCAATCCAACATTGGCACCTTCACATCATACCAATCAGAATATACTTGTGAACCCATCAGCAACCTTCTCTCATAAGAATAAATGTTGGTTTCTTCTTGAATTGGTGTTCCTGCAAATTGTCCTGATGAGTGAAAGACAAAAGGCTTTGTATTTTTTTCAGTAATACTTAAATTCTGTACCGAATGACAATTCTTTTTCTTCACTGTATTAAAACTTGATAAAATAGACAGATTTAGGCAAAAAGTGAGGACTGCAGATGTTGGAAACCAGTGTCTAGATCAGAGTGGTGCTGGAAAAGCACAGCAGGTCAGGCAGCGTCTGAGGAGCAGGAAAATCAAGGTGAGAACCCCCTCCAAGGCTTCCGGCCTCATTCCTGATGAACGGCATACACCTGAAACGTCAATTTTCCTGCTCCTTGGATGCTGCCTGACCTGCTGTGCTTTTCCAGCACCACTCTAAGCTAGACTAATAGACAGATTTGTCAATCTGTTATGGGGCATGGGGAGCAGGCAGGAACATGGAGTTGAAACTCAAAATCAACCATGATTGTGTTGAATGACTCCGCAAGTTCAATGGACCAAGTAATTTACTCTTGCTTCTATCCCTGTGTCCGCGTGAAATAATTATGTCATGGCATTTCAATGACATTTCCCTTTAATATCTTCTACTGAGAGGAGAGCAGTCCCAGGTTCTGGAGTTTCCCCACATATTTCCCAGGTGTGGGGGGAGGGGGACTGAGAGATGGAAGTGAAATCCGCATTGCATTATCGATAAAACAAACCATCACTGGGAGGACATCCTCAAAGGGTTTTTAAATGAGACCATCTGGATGAAGCTTAGAAATAATAAAAAGGAGCGATGACCTTGCTGGGATTGTACAACAGTCCTCCCAACAGTTTCAGGTAGATGGAGGAGCAGGGATTGTTGATGCAGATTCGATTGGCTGAAGGGCCTTTTCTATGCTGTATGAATCTACAAAAATGGCTTATTCTTTATTCTGAGACTATGTTCCTTGATACTACATGAATCAACCAGGGAAACAGCCTTCTTGTATCCTCTGATTTGAGTCTTGTAAGAATTCCATATTGTTCAGTGCGATCACCTCTCACTCTGCTAAACGCTATGGCAAATACATCAGTAGTGTCTTTTTTTTAGATTAGATTACTTACAGTGTGGAAACAGGCCCTTCAGCCCAACAAGTCCGCACCGACCCGCCAAAGCGCAACCCACCCATACCCCTACATTTACCCCTTACCTAACACTACGGGCAATTTAGCATGACCAATTCACCTGACCCGCACATCTTTGGACTGTGGGAGGAAACCAGAGCACCCGGAGGAAACCCACGCAGACACAGGGAGAACGTGCAAACTCCACACAGTCAGTCGCCTGAGTTGGGAATTGAACCCAGGTCTCAGGCGCTGTGAGACAGTAGTGCTAACCACTGTGCCACCGTGCCGCCCACTAGGACAGAGGACAGCTCTGTCTTTGCAGCAATCAGTCTGGTCAGGAGAGGCCCTGGTGAAGATCCAGCTCAGTCATGGTTAATATTAAAGCTCGTTATGTTGCCTGACTGAGCTAACACCTTGACTATTGCGATTTTCACCTGGCCAGCCCCTATTCCCTGTCCTTGTTTGGAAACTCATTTCTGTGGCCTTGTCTCTCTGAATCACTGTAACCCTTAACAACTTCACAACCCTCCAAAATCTTTGAACTTCCCCTATCCTGGCCTTTGGCAGACCCTAGGAGAAAGTGAGGACTGCAGATGCTGGAGATCAGAGCTGAAAATGTGTTGCTGGAAAAGCGCAGCAGGTCAGGCAGCATCCAAGGAGCAGGAGAGTCGACGTTTTGGGCATGAGCCCTTCTTTAGGGCCTTTGGTAGACCCTGGCTTGCATTGCTCATTCACTGGTGGTTGCACCTTCAGCTGCTTGGAACCTAATCTCTGACCTTTCCATCAATATGGCTGACTTTCTATCTCTCAAAAAACTCTCCCAACTTTTTGACCAATCTTTTGATCACCCTGCCTTGTATTTCCTGCTAAGACTCAGCAAGAAGCGTCCTTTGACATACTCAAGTGAAATACCTGTGGGTAATTAAAGACATTGGATATGTGCAAATTATTGTCATTGATTTTGGTGTTTAAAAGCACCAAATGCCTGATTAATGATCAGAATTCTAAATACAGTGAGTCTGTGGAGGCATGAATTATTTCCTGCCAGCTGGATATCAGAAAGTTGCAAACAACTTGAACATTAACTATACAAAACGCTGTTCTGGATCAGTGGTGCTGGAAGAGCACAGCAGTTCAGGCAGCATCCAAAGTGCAGCGAAATCGACGTTTCGGGCAAAATACTTTGGATGCTGCCTGAACTGCTGTGCTCTTCCAGCACCACTGATCCAGAATCTGGTTTCCAGCATCTGCAATCATTGTTTTTACCTCCTATACAAAACGCTGGTCCGGCCACGCTTGGAATATTGTGTACAGTTCTGGTCGCCCCATTACAAGAAGGATGTGGAAGCATTGGAAAAGGTGCAGAGGAGATTTACCAGGATGTTGCCTGGTCTGGAGGGAAGGTCTTATGAGGAAAGGCTGAGAGACTTGGGTCTGTTCTCATTGGAAAGAAGAAGTCTAAGGGGGGATTTGATAGAGACAGACAAGATGAGCAGATAGGGTAGACAGTGAAAGACTTACCTAGGATTAGATTACTTACAGCGTGGAAACAGGCCTTTCGGCCCAACAAGTCCACACCAATCCGCCAAAGCGCAACCCACCCATACATTTTACCCCTTACCTAACACTACGGGCAATTTAGCATGACCAATTCACCTGACCCGCACATCTTTGGACTATGGGAGGAAACCAGAGGAACCCCACGCAGACATGGGGAGAATGTGCAAACTCCCCACAGCCAGTCGCCAGAGGCAGGAATTGAACCCAGGTCTCTGGCACTGTGAGGAAACAGTGCTAACCACTGTGCCACCGTGCCAGATGATGATGTCTGCTTGTACGAGGGGGCATAACTACAAATTGAGAGGTGATAGATTTAAGACAGATGTCAGAGGCAAGTTCTTTATGCAGACAGTGGTAAGGGTGTGGAATGCCCTACCTGCTAATGTAGTCAAGTCAGCCACATTAGGAGATTTAAACAATCCTTAGATAAAAACATAGATGATTTTGGGATAGTGTAGGGGGACGAGCTGAGAATAGTTCACAGGTTGGTGCAACATCGAGGGCCAAGGGCCTGTTCTGCGCTGTATTGTTCTATGTTCTATGTTCTATGATGGGGAAAATCTTCAGAATGCCACCAAAATCCTGTTGCTCGGAAATGGCGTTTAGTTTTTCATGGGATGTTGGCGTCCCAGTTTAGGCTAACAATTATTGTCCATCGCTAATCATGAGAGGGCAGGCATGACGTGGAAGTGCTGGTGTTGGACTGGGGTGGACAAAGGTCAGAAGTCACATAACACCAGGTTATAGTCCAACAGGATTATTTGAAACCACAAGCTTTCAGAACGTTGCCCCTTTGTCAGGACAAGTGGAGGGAAGCACACAGGCACAGAACTTATAGGTAGAGAGATAATTGCAAGATAATTCCAAGCAATTAAAAGTGTCAAAAGATAGTACAAATGGTGTGAGTGGGGTGTCGACAGCTGAATAACAAATGAAGGGATGACATATGAACCGATTAATTAAGGCTGAGAGAAAATTATGAAAAAATATCAAAATTAAGATAGAGACAAATCAAATGGCTGATAAGAGTCACATGACAAGGGCACACAGAATCCAAACCTGTACAAATTAATTAAGGTAGAGCGATAATAACAAGTTATCAAAATGATGGTGTCAGAACAGAATAGTTTCCTGAGCGCAAGCTGAGAATATGGACTCTATCTCGATTTGAAGGTTGTGGTGTCTGATGTAGAGATGGTTGAGGAGTGTGCAAGAGGTACTATGGAAGAGTCTCTCAGCGTAGTCTGTGTTGTAGGTTGACTTGAGTAGGTTCATGATCTGTCATCCTTTTGGGATCTTATCTGCTCTCTCTCATCGCTGTAGAAACTTGATGTCTGTATTGACATGCGCAATCTTCTTGGGGATCCATTCCATCAGAGGGCAAAGATTGCTGTGGTTCTGGGGTCACATGCAGGCCAGAGTGGGTAAAGATGGCAAATTTCCTTCCCGAAAGGACATGAGATTACTTACTGCTTTGATTGTGGGAAACCATTCTCAGAAACTCATCATTGCTACTGCCCAGTTCCAACCAGCAAAAATGATAAAGAAATGTAGACCAGGGTTGGCAGGCTTTAAGCCCCAATATGTCCCGATTTCACATGGAACCATCATTTTCCCTGTTTCTACTGAGGTCATTGAATAGCTGAATCATTCACTGAACTGGACAGTAAAAGTAAATGATGAGCACCGTGGTTTGATTTAGTTAAACGAGGAGACAAGTTCAGATTTTGGAAGGTTTAATGTGGTTTTATTACGAGCAAAGCAAAATTGACTCACAAACGTTTTGTTGAAGTAATCTTTCGACACCTGTCCCACAGTAAAATGTAACACCTATATATAACTCTATCTATTCTGATTTTATAGCTCTGACTTCATTTGTTATTCTCCTGTGATTAGCCCGATTTAAGAGTTGACACTGCACAGCCCAGACCAATAAAAATCTAGCTTATGTTAATATGGTTTTGAATTGAACCATCGTATAAAACAGGCATGCTGGAATTGAGTGCAGAGTAAAGATTTAATCAGCTAGTGAATTTTCTTTTCCATGTGCACTACATGTTAGTTAAACAATTTTTCTTAAATCTAAGAATGGTTGGGCAAGGCCATAATTTGTTGTCCATTGAAATGAGTAAGCTCTTTGAAACTTCCAGAGAGAAGTCAAAAGACAATCACATTGCTGTGGGTCTGGACTCACACGTAGGCCGGATTGGGTAAAGATGGCAGATTTCTTTCCCTAAATGAACTACAGTGAATCAGGTAGAGTTTTACAATAGATTTATTAATTGAAATTAAATTCCACCAGATGCCGTGGTGAGATTTGAATCCATGCCTCCACAGTATTAATCTGGGCCAGAGGAATACTAATCCTGTAATGCTGGACTTCTGTGCATGATTGCCATCGAAACCTGGAGCAAGCACTATTGTTAGGCTCAACCTAGACTTCCTGTTGAAGATACGCTGTTTGCAAGTGTCACTAGAACAGGTTTGGGTTTGCCAACTTTGCAATGATTTACAATGGGAGATTGCTGAGGCTACTGTTTGGTTCCCATGCAGTCAGGGAAAATCCTGAATGTTTCATGTAGGAAGTGCCTGGATAGTGACAATGACAGCATCTAACCAACACTGGATTATAGCGAGGAGCAAGAGTAGACCATGTGGTCCCTCAAGCTTGCTTCACCTTCAGTGGAATGTCTGTTAGCTTATCTTGTGCACTTTCTCACTGTGCCCTCATCTCCTTTGAATCATTGAGACACCAGTAATTTGTCTTTTTCAATCTTGGATATTCTCAGTGGGAGCTGAAAATGTGTTGCTGGTTAAAGCACAGCAGGTCAGGCAGCATCTAAGGAACAGGAAATTCGACCTTTCGGGCCAGAGCCCTTCATCAGGAATGAGGAGAGTGTGCCAGGCAGGCTAAGATAAAAGGTAGGGAGGAGGGACTTGGGGGAGGGGCGATGGAGATGTGATAGGTGGAAGGAGGTCAAGGTGAGGGTGATAGGCTGGAGTGGGGTGGGGGCGGAGAGGTCAGGAAGAAAATTGCAGGTTAGGAGGGCGGTGCTGAGTTGAGGGAACCGACTGAGACAAGGTGGGGGGAGGGGAAATGAGGAAACTGGAGAAATCTGAGTTCATTCCTTGTGGTTGGAGGGTTCCCAGGCAGAAGATGAGGCGCTCTTCCTCCAACCGTCGTGTTGTTATGTTCTGGCGATGGAGGAGTCCAAGGACCTGCATGTCCTCGGTGGAGTGGGAGGGAGAGTTAAAGTGTTGAGCCACGGGGTGGTTGGGTTGGTTGGTCCGGGCGTCCCAGAGGTGTTCCCTGAAGCGTTCTGCAAGTTGGCAGCCCGTCTCCCCAATATAGAGGAGGCCATATCGGGTGCAGCGGATGCAATAGATGATGTGTGTGGAGGTGCAGGTGAATTTGTGGCAGATATGGAATGATCCCTTGGGGCCTTGGAGAGAAGTGAGTGTGGAGGTGTGGGTGCAAGTTTTACATTTCCTGCGGTTGCAGGGGAAGGTGCCGGGAGTGGAGGTTGGGTTGGTGGGGGGTGTGGACCTGACGAGGGAGTCACGAAGGGAGTGGTCTTTGCGGAACGCTGATAGGGGAGGGGAGGGAAATATATCCCTGGTGGTGAGGTCCGTTTGGAGGTGGCGGAAATGACGGTGGATGATACGCTGTATATGGAGGTTGGTGGGGTGGTAGGTGAGAACCAGTGGGGTTCTGTCCTGGTGGCGGTTGGAGGGGCAGGGCTCAAGGGCGGAGGAGCGGGAAGTGGAGGAGATGCGGTGGAGGGCATCGTCGATCATGTCTGGGGGGAATCTGCGGTCCTTGAAGAAGGAGGCCATCTGGGCTGTCTGGTATTGGAACTGGTCCTCCTGGGAGCAGATGCGGCGGAGACGAAGGAATTGGGAATATGGGATGGCGTTTTTACAGGGGGCAGGGTGGGAGGAGGTGTAGTCCAGGTAGCTGTGGGAGCCGTTCGGTTTATAGTAGATGTCTGTGTTGAGTCGGTCGCCCGAGATAGAAACGGAGAGGTCTAGGAAGGGGAGGGAGGAGTCTGAGACAGTCCAGGTGAATTTGAGGTCGGGGTTGAAGGTGTTAGTAAAGTTGATGAACTGTTCAACCTCCTCGTGGGAGCACGAGGCAGTGCCGATACAGTCATCGATGTAGCGGAAGAAAAGGTTGGGGGTGGTGCCAGTGTAGTTGCAGAAGATGGACTGTTCCACATATCCTATGAAGAGACAGGCATAGCTGGGGCCCATGCGGGTGCGCATGGCAACTCCTTTAGTTTGGAGGAAGTGGGAGGATTGGAAAGAGAAGTTATTCAGGGTGAGGACCAGTTCAGTCAGTTGAAGGAGGGTGTCAGTGGAAGGGTACTGGTTGGTGCAGCGGGAAAGGAAAAAGCAGAGGGCTTTGAGTCCTTCGTGATGGGGGATGGCGGTGTACAGGGACTGGATGTCCATCGTGAAGATATGGCGTTGGGGACCGGGGAAGTGAAAATCATGGAGGGGACCATTCACAACTCTCTGAGATAATAATCCCAATGATCCACAAGTCTCTGGATTAACTTCACAGAGGCCAGCATCCTGTCACCAAGTCCCCCTTTATTTACAAATGGAGAGTCCTTGACACTGATCCAACTCCCTTAGACCAGCTGTCAGAGTGAACAGAACCTCTGACAGTCCTGCCTATATCTGTCAGCCAGGGCTTTCTTCAGGGAACCCATATTCTATGAGGTCCACATGGCTGAACTCATTACAATCACTACAGTCTACAAGTCCCTGGGTCACTAACTGCAAAGATCCAAAACACAAGGGTCAGTTCTGGTTAGCTCAGTTGGCTAGATGCTTGATTTCTGAAATAGTGTGAGTTGAATTCCTGCACCAGCTGAGATTACCACAAAGGACACACCTTCTCATCCTTGCCTTTCACCTGAGCCACCCTCAGATTAAACCTGTTATCTCTCTCTGATGAGAGAGTGGGACAATGGCAACTTTACTCACAGGAGTGTTTTAAAAGCCAGTTGTTCAGAGTTTAGGATCAACATGTTCCTATGAGGATGAAAGATTAGGATGGCAAGATTCAGGAATCTTGGATGACAAGAGATATTGAAAGTTTAGTCAAAAGGAAAAGGAAGCATATATGAGCCTGAGGAAACTGAAAAATAAAAGTCAAGGCTGTTGAGGAATATACAGGAACCAGGAAAGAACTTTAATAAGGAATGGGGAGAACTAAAGGGAGCTATGGAATATCCTTGGCAATTAAGATAAAGAAGAATCCCAAGGCATTTTATGTGTACATGAATGGAAGAAGAGGGTAGCTAGGGAAAGGATAGGTCCACTCAAAGACAAAGAAGGGAATTTATGAATGGAGCCAGAGGAAGTGGGTGAGGTCCTTAATAAGTACTTCACATCAGAATTCACCGAGGAGAAGGTCATGGATGATGCTAAGGTTAGGGAGGGGAATGCTGATTTTTGGGGCATGTCCAACTTAAGAAGGAGGAGCTGTTGGATGGTTTGCAAAACATTAAGGCAAATAAGTCCCTGAACCTGATGGGATCCATCCCAGGAAATTGAGGTAGGAAAGTGAGGAAAATGATAGGACCTCAACTGAGATCTTTGTATCTACTTTCACCACGGGTGAGGTCGCAGAAGACTGGAGGATAGCTAGTGTTGTTTGCTTGTTTGAGGAAGGCAACAGGGAAAGTCAGGAAATTGTGGACTAGTGGCCTTTACATTAATGGCAGGAAAATTATTGGAGAAGATTTTTAAGGATAGGATTCACTCGTATCTGTGAAGAAATGGATCTATTTTCGATAATCAACATGGCTTTATGCAGAGAGGTCTTGACTCACAATTATTTCTCTGGACTTTACTAAAAGCATTTGACTAGGTCCCTAATGGGAGGCTGGTCCAGAAGATAACATCACTTGGGATCCACAGTAGGTTGGACACAACATTGTCTTAATCACAGAGGACAGCTGATAGACCTGGAAAGGTGTTTCTCTGACTGGAGGTCTGTGAGTAGCATTCTGAAGGATCAGCATTGAGACCTCTTTTATTTGTGACATAAATATATACAAAGGATTTTGATGAAAATGTAGCTGGTCTGGAGCAGTAGGTTTGTAGATGACATGAAAATTGGGCATGATTTGTAAATGCCGGTGTTAGACTGGGCTGGACAAAGTTAAAAATCACACAATAGCAGTTTATAGCCCAACAGGTTTATTTGCAAGCACTAGCTTTCGGAGCAGTGCTCCTTCTCCAGGTGGTTAGGAGCAGCACTCCTAAAGCTAGTTAACCCATTGAACTGTAACCTGCTGTTGTGTGATTTTTAACTGTGAAAATTGGTGGAGTTGTGGATAGAGAGGAAGGTCGCCAAAGAATACAGCAAGATTAAGATCAGAAAGAAAGTTGGGCAGAGAAACAGTTGAAGGAGATTAATCTGGACAAGTGGGAGCTGATGTACTTTAGGAGGTCACATTCAGGAAGGAAGTACACAGCAGGTGGTGGAATGATCAAATGCATTGATATACAGAGGGATCTTGAGATGCCAATCCATAACTCCCTCAAAGTGGCAACATCAATGGTTAAGGTGGCAAAGAACAATTGCCTTTATTGGTCAGGGAATTGAGTATAAAAATTGGCAAGTTATGTTGCAGCTGTACAAAACTTTAGCTCAGCCACATTTAGAGGACTGTTTGCAGCTCTGGTCACCACACATTGGGAAGGATATGGAAGCTTCACAGAGGGGGCAGAGGAGGTTTATCAGCTTGTTTCCTGGATTGGAGCGTATCAGCAACAAGGAGTGGTGGGACAAACCTGAGTTGTTTTCGCTGGACCATCAGGGGCTGAGATGCGACCTGGCAGAGGTGTATAAAATAATGAGAGTTGAGGATGGGATGGATTGTCAGAGTCCTCCTTCCAGGGTGGAGATGTAAAATCTTCGAGGGCCAAGTTTATTTTTGTGAGAGGAGGAAATTGAAAGGAGATGTGTGAAGCAAATTTGTTTTAGCGAGGTTGATAGGCACCTGGAATGTGCTGCCAGGGTAAGTGATGGAAGCAGGTTATTTTGGAATGTTAGGCATTTAGACAAACACATAAATAGGCAGGGAATAGAGGGATACAGACCATATATAGGCAGGTGGGACTAGTTTAGAATGGCATCATGATCAGCACAGACAAGGTGGATCTGTTCCCGTGCTGTACTGTTCTATGCCATTCTACATCCTGAACTCCCTGGGTAGGTAATTTCAAAGACTGACACCTCCCCAGCATAAATAATTCGTAAGATTCACAACGCTTTGAATCAGAGGATTTTTTTCCCTCATTTCATCTCCACCTTCCATCTTGTTGCACTTTCACTTAAATAACTGGCTGTTTCAGAAAAGAGTCACATTGGATTCAAAACATTAACTTTGTTTCTCTCTTCAGATCTCTCACACCTGCTGAGTTTCTCCAGCAATTTTTGTTGCTTGTTTCAGATCGCCAGCATCCATAGTTCTTTGTTTTAATAAGTAAAATCTGAAATTTATTTCAACAGAGCATTTAGATTAGATTACTTACAGTGTGGAAACAGGCCCTTCGGCCCAACAAGTCCACACCGACCCGCCGAAGCGCAACCCATCCATACCCCTACCTTTACCTCTTACCTAACACTATGGGCAATTTAGCATGGCCAATTCACCTGACCCGCACATCTTTGGACTGTGGGAGGAAACCGGAGCACCCGGAGGAAACCCACGCAGACACGGGGAGAACGTGCAAACTCCACACAGTCAGTCACCTGAGTCGGGAATTGAACCCGGGTCTCAGGCGCTGTGAGACAGCAGTGCTAACCACTGTGCCACCGTGCTGCCATTTGTAGCCCAACCAGGAATGATTAATCTCTTTATAAACTTTGCTTCATGGAGTGTATCACTGGCCAGTCTATTGTTTGTTGCTCATGCTTAATTCCCCTCAGAAGTGGGTGGTGAGCTGTCTTCTTGAATTGTTGCAGTTTGGTCCAAGAGTCATAGAGATGTACAGCACGGAAACAGACCCTTCGGTCCAACCCATCCATGCTGACCAGATCTAGTCCCACCTGTCAGCATCCGCACCATATCCCTCCAAACCCTTCCTATTCATACACCCATCCAGATGCCTTCAAAATGCTGATAGATAAGGTGAATAGCTAAGGTCTTTCCCCCAGGCTAGGAGATTCCAAAGCTAGAGGGCACAGGTTTAAGGTCAGGAGGAGAAAGATTTAAAAGGGATCTAAGATGCAATATCTTCACACAGAGGGTGGTTGATATATGTAATGAGCTGCCAGAGGAAGTGATAGAGGCAGGTACAGTTACAACATTCAAAAGACATTTTGCTACGTTCATGAACAGGAAATGTTTCGAGGGATGTGGGCCAAACACAAGAAAGAGGGAATGGGTTAAGTTGGTTGGCATGGACAAGTTGGACTGAAGGGTCCATTTCTAAACTGTGTGACTCTAGATTGTGGATGATTGTCACACTTTCACCATCTAGCACACTATGGGGCAATTTAGTACGGCCAATCTACCTAATGTACACAGTTTTGTACTTATGGAAAGAAACTGGAACAGACATAGACATGGGGAGAACGTGCAAACTCTGCACAGACCTTGAGGCTGGAATTGAACTCAGGACCCTGGTGCTGTGGGGCAGCAATGCTAACCACTGAGCCACCATGCCTCCCCAATGCTGGGAGAATGATATCATGTCATGATCCAAATTTGGAGATCCAATGCTGAAATGATGGGCAAAAACACCATTAGCTGAGCAATGTATTGCAGTTATTTTAATTGAATTCCAATATTTGAATTTGCAACACCCGAATTTGTAACAAAGGTTAAAAAAACAAACACTTTTAACAAGATTGAGAAAATGGGGATTCACTGTGGGGAAGGACAGTGTTTGAGCAATGGTTGGGGGAGGGAGAATAGGAATAGCAGTTGGGATTTTATCAAAGAAGCGCCACATTTTCAACCTAAACATTTTGTCGTAAGAAATAACGAAGGTAAAATAAAAGCTGGAGCTGCTTGAATGGGTAGAAATACAGAGTTGAAAATGAGACTTAAGAGAGAGGCAAACAATGCTATAAAGTCAAGTGGAGCATAGAAAATACAATCCAAACAAAACTGTCTGCTGGGAATAAAAACAAACCCTGTCCCAATTTAATGCCTTCTCTTTGGCCCGGTGTATAATTGGATGTTTGACTATAATCCAAATAGCTGATCAACACAGATGGTTAAACTCTGTTCAATGTGTGTTACAATTCAATGCCTAGGGCACTTCTGCATTATTGCTTGAAATCTGGCATTCTCCTATAACTATACTCTGTGACTTTTAATATTTATGAAGTTATATTGTCCATGGTAGTAACTGGAAGCGGTAGCAGGGGTTGTGCCCTGAAAAACAGATTTCCTTCATGTCGTGCTAAATCTAATGACACTTTAATCCATTTGGGAATAGACCACTGAAATAACAGCACAGAGGCTGGTATCCCGACACCAAGTCACCCTTTCACGCACAGTGCATAGGCTGTGACCAGTCAGCTCAGAGTCAGTCATCTTCAACTAGGGGTGTCCTAAAGCTCCTGTTAATTTTGGTCAGCCAGGACTTTCTTTATTGGTCCAGGTTAAAAACCCCAATCAAGAACCTCATAGTTAACAAGGTCCACCTGGTTCCAATCACTACAACCATTATTCAAGGTCTTTCTGCTGAAGTTATTGGACCTTCCTAATGCTTCAATTCATGTAAACATAACCTTGATTAAATTAGATTCCCAACAGTTTGGAAACAGGCCCTTTGGCCCAACAAGTCCACACCGACCCTCTGAAGAGTAACCCAACGGGCCCCATTCCCCTATATCTACCCCTGACTAATCCACCTAACATTATGGGCAATTTAACATGGTCCATTCACCTGACCTACACATCTTTGGATTGTGGGAGGAAACCCACACAGACACAGGGAGAATGTGCAAACTCCACAGTGAGGCAGGAATCAAACCCGGGTCTCTGGCACTGTAAAACAGCAGTGCTGACCACTAAACCACCGTGCTGGTCATAAAAATAGCTTGTAGGTATAAGAGATGTCTTTAGTTTGTTGGATAGAGTCAAACTCAAATGTTTGTTTGCTTACTACTATACCAAACCGAACTGCATTTGTGACTGTGTATAAAGATATTTTTTAATGAAAAAAAGTATATTTTTGTTCATCAAAAAAAGCTTTGTTCCATTTAATGCAGTAAGCAGTCCAATTAGGAGGTTAGTTGTTTGTTAGGATTGGTAACTAGAGAGCGGGAGGGGTGAGGGGGCGATCAGGGCTTAGGGAAGATGATCACATTGTGCAATGGGACACATAGAAGAGCTGGGGAGACGGGGTGAGTTGAGGGGGGGGGGTCAAATGGAAGTGGGAAAGCAGACACTAGACAACTGTGATGTTGGAAATGTATGGGACATGGCTCCAATCACTAGGAATGTCAATGAAATGTCTTAGAGGCTTAAGGCAGCTGCCTCCTGACCGACAAGCAGTGTTGTTAAAGTCATTATCCATAAGAGATCCTCCCTTCCCCTCATGTGTTAATTTTCTGGACATCTGGGTCATCTAGCACTCAAGGTGCAAGATAGAGAAAACCTTAGGAACACAACCTCATTTTAAAACGATGAAATGGCAGACTAATCCTTGGAGGTGGTTGGTTGGCCACCCTCCAGCTGCAGTTCCACTTCCATTGAAACAGAATGGATATGACATCGGTTTAAATAAGGTCGAAATTCTTCAGGTTTTAACTCCTTACCCAATCCACACACTACACCTTTGTGGGAGATGTTTGGTTGAGTTGTTCCGCATTGTAATAGTTTAGATCAGAGTGGTGCTGGAAAAGCACAGCAGATCAGGCAGCATCCGAGGACCAGGAAAATCGAAGTTTTGGGCAAAAGCCCTTCATCAGGAGTAGACCTATTCCTGATGAAGGGCTTTTGCTCGAAACGTCAATTTTCCTGCTCCTCGGATGCTGCCTGACCTGCTGTGCTTTTCCAGCACCACTCTAATCTAAACTCTGATTTCCAGCATCTGCAGTCCTCACTTTTGCGCCATTGTAATAGGACAGGGAAGCGAGATTGGTGTCAAATTACAAGTTTAAAAGGTTAGGACGACATAATATAATCCCCTACAGTGTGAGAACAGGCCATTCAGCCCATCAGGTCAATCTCAACTCTCTGAGCAACATCTCACCCAGATCCACCTCCAACTCTACAACACTGTATTTCCCATGGCTTGTCCACCTAACTGGCACATCTCTAAACACTGTGGGCAATTTAGCATGATCAATCTATCTAACCTGCATATCTTGGGATTGTGGGAAGAAACCAGAGCACCCAGAGGAAACTCACGCAGACAGGGGAAGAATGTGTAAACTCCATACAGGCAGTAACCCAAGGCTGGAATTGAACGCAGGTTCCAGGAATGCGAGGTAACAGTGCTAAGCATGTGCCACTGTGCTGACCTAATATTGACTCTGTTCCATGAAAAGTAAGTGGCAGATGATTATTGTTAACAGTGCTCCCATTGATGTCCAGGCTCATCTCTCAATCAGAATGGCGTGGGTTCAAACCACATTCTCAAACCAGAGCACAAAAGCAAGTTGAAACTCCACTACCGAGGGAGTACAGCACTGTTGGAAATTCCACACGCTGTGAGGCAGCAGTGCTAATCACATAGCAATTCTGCCTTCTCTCTCTACAGATGGAAAAAGTGAGGATTGCAGCTGCTAAAGATCAGTCAAAATGAGTGGTGCTGGAACAGCACAGCAGGTCGGGCAGCATCCGAGAAGCAGGAGAGTCGACGTTTCGTGGAATAGACTTTCATCAAGATGTTGAGTTTCTCCAGCAATTTCTCTTTTGATTTGTTTCGGATCTCCAGCAACTAGCGTTAGTAATTTTATTTCAGAGTTTTCAATCATTGGGTTTCCCCTGGGTAAGTATCAGCAATAGCAAAAGCAGGATGAAACCTTTGAAGTGGGTATTATTTACCAATTTAATTATCTCAGTTGATAGCAGGATTGGGTGTGTAGGATTGCCAACGACATTCTCCTGGTGGAGTTAATCAGGGCTATGGTGGGATGACCACAGAAGCAAATCTGCTATCCACCCCCGACCAATTCAATGCCCTGTCATCAAATTCCCTGAGAGGGGATTGAGTGCATTGAACACTGCATCCCACTTCCTTCAGACACTGTGCTCAAGTGTTGTTTCCAAGTATCTCTCTTACTTGTCGTATATCGGATATTCCAGGGAGCCTGTAAACCTTGCTACACAAGAGTAAAAGCACAAAATTCATCAGAAATATAAATCATGCACTAAATATATACCAATTATGGAAAGCACTGCATAAATTCTAGATGACTATCACTTACAATTATTCTGTTTTACATTAGTCATTTTGCTTGGACAGTCTGTTTATTCCTAAAGCTTTTTGGTGACATAAAATCTTTCTTATCCCTACATTAATTAATACAAATTTCAAATGCTATGCGATTTCTGCGCCAAATTTAATCGCCTTTCCATCCAGTTATTTATTAAAAGCTGCTTTCTGTTTATTCCCAACAGTTTGAAAATAGATTGGAACAATAAAACAGAATCACAAAATGGGAACAGTGCAGAGAGAGAGAGAGGCCATTTCAGTGCTGGATCCTTAAAGGAAACATTCACCTCATGCCATTCCACTCTCTTCTCCCTGTAACTCGTGCACACTCTTCCCTTTTGGATATTAATACAAGTCCATCTTGAATTCCCTCTTCTTTATTTTATGTGGTTCTGACAAAGGCATTGCCTTTCTTAATGTAACCAATGCTATATAAGGTATAAGATATACGGGTTTACATAAAGATTTCCATAAATACATCATAGAATTCCTGGAAGCCATTGTACCTGAGGAAATTTGTTTTCTCTTTAATGTTCAGAATCCCACCTGATTATTGGGACTAACTCAGAATGGATTGTAGTCCAGCATTATCCTTCAAGGTTGGAATGGTGGCTCAGTGGTTAGTATTACTATCTCATCGTACCAGGGACCTAGGTTCGGTTCTGCCCTTGGGTGACTGTCTGTGTGGAGTTTGCACATTCTCCCAGTGTCTGTGTGGGTTTCCTTCGGGTGCTCTGGTTTCCTCCCACAATCCAAAGATGTGCATTAGTCAGGGGTAAGTGTAGATGAATGAATTCCACCATTAATCAGGTAATAGCTAAGTTGGGTTGCGAGGCTTAATTCAATTACTTGAGGGGCTTACTTTGGAGTGGCTCAGTGTTTAGCACTGCTGCCTCATGGCACCAGGCACTCGGGTTCGATTCCAGCCTCAGGAGATTGTCTGTGTGAAGTTTGGACATGCTTCCTGTGTCTGTATGGGTTTCCTTCAGGTATTCTGTTTTTTTCCCCCCACAATCCAAAGATGTGTAGGTTAGGTGTTTAGGCATAAATGTAGAGTAATGGGGAATGGGTGAGATACTCTTTGGTGTGCATTTGTTGAGCCAAAGGGTCTGTTTCCACACTGTAGGGATTGAATTCTAAAGAAAAGTGTTTTTAGACACTGCAACAGTTGCATTCAACTACCTTTACCACAAATATAGCTTACCAATCTCACCTTCACCACCATTTTTCAACAATGTTTATTTATATTGCACCTCTTCATAGAAGTGTTATAAGATAAGTATTGGGAGATATTAGATTATTGAAGTAGTTTTTAAGGATAATTACTCATTCTTGAGTCCTCCTTGACTTACCTATCCTACTAGCTGATTTTCTTTCCATCCCTTTCCATTCTAAATGTTTTTATCCAACCTGTGTTCTGGTTGAAGACAGATCCTTAGCCCATTGTCAGCTGATCATGAGCCAGTTCTTTGACAGGGTTTGACGATGGTGAATTGCCATCATCTTCCTCTCCAGAACTTGCCTCCTCCCTCTACTCCGAGTTCTACCTCAGCCAGAACGAGAATTGAAGCCACGCTGTTGGCATTAATCAAAACCACACGCTTGCCATCTTCACTAACCAGCCTCATTTCAGTCAATAATTAAGTTAAATTTACAACAGTGTTTTTTTGAACTGTTCTTGTCCACGTTGACCCTGGTTTATCGTTAGACCGAAGATGGACGAGAAGTGACTTGATTGAGGTGTACAAGATAATGAGAAGCATAGATACAGTGGAAAGCCAGGGTCTTTTTCCCAGGGTGGAAATGGCTATTACAAAGGTGCATAATGTTAAGATGATTAGAGGAAGGTTTAGGGGAGATGTCAGAGATAGGTTTTTACACAGTGAGTGGTGCGTGCAAGGAATGCACTGCCAGCAGTGGTAGCATCAGAATAATTAGGGACATTTAAGCGACTCTTGAATTGGCATATGGAAGTTAGTACAATGAAGGGTATGTAGGTTAGTCTGATTTTAGACTAAAATGCTGGCACAACATCGAGGGCTGAAGGGCCTGTATTATGCTGTCCTGTTCTATGTTCTATGTTGGTACCATTTGGCAACATGAGGACGGAGTAGGCATTGTCCCTTCAATGACAAATCTTAACATAACTTCATCATCTTTCATGAAAACTGAAAGAATTTCGGATGCTGGAAACCAGAAACAAAAACCAGAAATTGCTGGAAAAGGTCAGCAGGTCTGGCAGCATCTGTGGAGAGAAATCAAAATTAACATTTCGGGTTCGGTGACCCTTCCCCTTCGTGGTCCTTTAACTATTTATCATATGTACGCTGTTATGGACCAGACCAGACACCCTCAAAAATATTTTAAGAAGGTAGACTAGACCCTAAATTTGCCTTACTTTACAGGCAGATGTGAAGTATCTCAGATGCAATGCGACTGGTCACACTGCTCGATGTGAAGCGAAACACATTTTATTTAATCACTGTAGTTAAAATACAACAAAAGAGAAAAGGAATCTAGAATAACTGAACAGATTGGAAGCTTAACAAATTAACAGATACAATACCTGTTACTAATTAGCAGTTCCAATGTAGTAATATCCCATAAACACATGCCTGGACAAAAAGGAAAATTCAGACACAGATTCTCACATGTAGTTCTCCAGACCAGAAGGGAAACAGACATCAAGAGAAGTTTCAGAGAGAGTAGCAGCCAAGTGACAGTCATTGAAGCTTCAACTCTTTTGAGACCCTAATATCTTCTGATGTTATTAGAAGAAACTGAGCAGTCAGTTGTTAAAAATAAATCCCAAGGTGTTTACACAAATGGTCTTCAGGAGGCGGTTCGACACTTCTGCCTGACAAACTCTCTTAAAAAAATGACTGGGACAAAAATAATTTCTTAAAGTGACAGTTTGTCAAAATAGAATAAGATATGGCAGCCTCGTACTATGAGCTACAACTTGCAATTTACTCAAACCTTTGTGTTAGAAAACAATCTCCACACCCATGTGATACCAAACACACAGTGTACTTACACCCCCTTGCAGAGAAACCTTTGGCTCTGGGGCTGGCCATTAGACTCTGGGGTCCTCTTTCTGCCATTATAATTGTTAGGTGCTGCTAAGGAAACAGGGACACTTCAGGTGTTGCTTTGTGACCCATTCAAAGGCTTGATTCTGGTGGAGAGTGGGAGGTGAGGATGGGCAACTATACAGTCTTTCACAATCACCTGAACGCACAGTTGGCTAAACTACATGAGATCATGAATAAATGTAAGTGGGTACAAAGAACAAAGAAGAACAAAGAAAATTACAACACAGGAACAAGCCCTTCCACCCTCCAAGCCTGCACCAATCCAGATCCTCTATCTAAACCTGTCACCTACTTTCAAAGGGTCTGTATCCCTCTGCTCCCTGCCCATTCATGTATCTGTCTAGATACATCTTAAATAACACTATCAAGCCTGCCTCTACCACCGCTGCTGACAACATATGCCATGCACCCACCACCCTCTGCATAATGAACTTTCCATGCATAGTGTGCATGGGTGGTACGCTGTCTCAGTGGTTAGTACCGCTGCCTCACAATGCCAGGGATCCAGGTTTGATTCCAGCCTCGGGTGACTGTCTGTGTGGAGTTTGCACATTCTCGCTGTGTCTGCGTGGATTTCCTCCGGGTGCTCTGGTTTTGTCCCACAATCCAAAGATGTGCAGGTCAGGTGAATTGGCCATGCTAAATTGCCCGTAGTGTTAAGTGCATTAGCCAGGGGTAAATATAGGGGAATGGGTCTTGGTGGGTTACTCTTCAGAAGATTGTTGTGGACTTGTTGGGCCCAAGGGCCTGTTTCTAATCTCCCTTAAACTTTTCCCCTGTCATCTTGAACTCATAACCCCTAGTAATTGAGTCCCTACTCTGGGAAAAAGCTTCTTGCTATCTACCCTGTCTATACCTCTCATTATTTTGTAGACCTCTATCAGGTCCCCCCTCAACCTTCGTCTTTCAAATGAAAATAATCCTAATCTACTCAACCTCTCTTCACAACTAGCACCCTACAAACAAGGCAATGACCTGGTGAACCTCCTCTGTACCGTCTCCAAAGCATCCACATCCTTTTGGTAATGTGGTGACCAGAACTTGAGCCTATTTTAGCCTATTGCCATTGTGGCCAAGTGGCCAACATCCTAACTTTTTAAAAATTAATTCACAGGATGATGGCATCACTGGCTAGGCCAACATTTTTTGTCCATCCCTCGTTGTTAAGAGTTAACCACCTTGCTGTGGGTCTGGTATCACATGTAGGCCAGACTGGGTAAGGATGGCAGATTTCCTTCCCTAAAGGGCATTAGTGAATCAGTCAGGTTTTCCACATAATAATTCACAACAGACTTATAGTCATCATTAGACTCTTAATTCCAGATTCATTAACGGATTTCAAATTCCACTATCTGCAATAGTGTGTTTTGAAACCAAGTCCCCAGAAATTCCCAGGTCCCCAGGACATTCCCTGGGTCTCTGGATTATCAGTCCAGTGATAAGACCACTAGGCCATCACCTCCCCTTCGGTCTAACTAGGTCTTACAAAAAATTGATTAAACAGTTTCTGCAAACAAAGCCTAACAGAGTATCAAGAGGCCAAGGTTACCACAAGGTAAAAGCCAACAGGAATCAGCCCAATTCTAGATTGTTTATTGAACAGAAGTATTCGACCTTAACAATGGGTGTGGTACAACCCAAAACCCAGTACGATCTACTCAGCCAGACAATAGGGAGAGATATTATGTTTGTACTTTCCCGATTTCAGTCCGATCCCTTGGTACTTTGGAGTAATCCTAACTTGAAAATGACCTAAGTTAATTGGGTCCTTTGAACTTTGCCCTGTGACCCCCCATTGGCTGAAGACAGAGAACACTCAAGAAGGGAGTATAAGAGGGGACACCTGATGGCAATTCCCTCCGTGAAGACTGTGTGTGATACCCACTTTGGCACCAAGGTGATGCTGGGTGCCATCTCGCCAGCCCAATCAAACGCACCTGAGCGAGTAGTATAGATGTTTCTCAGACAGTCAGCATACTTTGGGGAAAAATTAACTCATGTTGGTGTGCGTGAGTTGTTTCTTTAATTTGGGAGTGTATTAATAAAGCTAAATTTGAACTGCAATCCCTTTGTTTGTCTCGTACAGGAAGAGCACCTAGATAAATGCATAATAAACTAGTTGAAACTTCTCTATGGAATATTTCACAAGCAACACCATACGTTGCCACTCTAGGCTTCCCCAAGCTAACAACAAAGGCTGGTCACAGTCACTTTGATACCCATTGTGCCTTTGAAAGGTGTCTCCACATGCATTACTGAAATGTCAAAGCCAATGCAGATAGCTCTGGGTATGTAGAAATCACAGAATCCCTACATAGTGGGTAGCAAGCCCTTGAGTCCACACCGACCCTCTGAAGAGCATCCCACACAGATCCACCTCCCTTCCCCATCCCTGTATCCTTGCATTTCCCATGGCCTATCCACCGAGCCTGCACATCCCTGGACACTCTGGGCAACTCAGCATTTTGAATCCACCTGACCTGCACATCTTTGGATAATGGAAAGAAATCGGAGTACCGGGAGGAAACCCATGCATACACGGCGAGAATGTGTAACTTCCACACAGACAGCCAACCTGGGTCTCTGGTGCTGTGAGACAGCAGTGCTAAATGCTGACCCAAAGAAAATAGGTTGCCTCAGGTACCTCTCATAAATTTTGGCTTGATTATCAAGCTTTATTGAGCTTCCTTTTCTTATTAAGATTTCTCCAATGGAGATGTATACCCAGTGGAAGTCTACTAGTGTCAGGTATGCTGTTGTAGTTACTTTAATCAACCTGCTTGGACTTGCTCTGACATAATATGGTAAAGTTTGCTGATGATACGATGTTAGGCAGACAGGCAGGTGGTACTGAGGAGGTGGGGAGGATTAGACAGTTTAGAAAAGGAGTCCAAAAAATGGCTGATTAAATTCAACGTGAGAAAATGCGAGGTCTTGCGCTTTGGAAAAAAGGACACTGGCATGGACTATTTTCTAAACGGCGAGAAAATTCATGAAACCAAAGTACAAAGGGATCTGGGAGGGCTAGTCCAGGATTCTCTAAAGGTTTACTTGCAGGTTGAGTCCGTGATTATTTGAGTCTGTAGTGTTGTCATTTATGATTAGATTAGACTACTTACGGTGCGGATCAGGTCCTTCGGCCCAACAAGTCCGAAGAGTAGCCCAGCGAGACCCATTCCCCTCCTCCCTACTAATGCACCTAGCACTATGGGCAATTTACCATGACCAATTCACCTGACCTGCACATCTTTGGACTGTTGAGATGAAACCGGAGCATCTGGAGGAAACCCACGCAGACACAGGGAGAATGTGCAAACTCCACACAGACAGTCGCCCGGCTGCCTAGCACTGCTAGGCATCAGTGCAAACCACTGAGCCACCTTATCTCACGAGGACTGGAATGTAACAGCAGCGATGTGCTACTGAGACTTTATAAAGTTCTGGTTAGGCCCCATTTAGGATACTGTGTCCAATTTTGGGTCCCACACCTCAGGAAGGACACACTGGCACTGAAGTATGTCCAGCGGAGATTCACACGGATGATCCCTGGAATGGTAGGCCTAACATACGATGATTGATGAATTCTTAATCTCGCAAGGAATTAAGGGATATGGGGCGAGTGCGAGTAAGTGGAGTTGAAATGCCCATCAGCCATGATTGAATGGCAGAGTGGACTCGATGGGCTGAATGGCCTTACTTCCACTCGTCTGTCTTATGGTCTTATATCTCCAGGATAGTTAGGACTTGAACTTGGATCTTCTGACAAGGAATGTTGTTTTCAATTTTACTTCTGAGAGCTATGCAGAGGCAGCAGCAGCAGTTTCTGTGTGTGTAACAGGTTCCATTCAAAACACTTTAAGATGTCTTTTCCATGCTTCAACTCTGGCGTCCACTCCTTCTCCAGCTTTATTTAATTTGCTCTGAGTCTACAACCAGGCTTAACCAATCAAGCACAGTCAGTATCAATAATAATCAAACTCACATAATCAAACACAGAGCAATTAGAACATTGAGCATAACAAATGGCGACAATAAATGTGAGAGGAATTGGCAAAAAGTAAATCCTTGGCAGTTCCAGTAAAGGAAATATAATCAATGGTTGAGAATGGACATAGATGTATGTACACATAGGCATGAACAGACAAAAGTTATCTGGTGTAAATATGCGTTGTCCTTTCTCAACTATCCCAACAAAAAGTTGTTTAAATACTGGTTTGACTTTTACTTAATGTTCTGAACACTGAGGCATCTGAAAATATTAATTCTCAATCCCAAAACCTTACAGGAATGGCAGTTGGAATCCTTTTGGGATTGATTTTCCTGGTTGCTGGATCTAATAGGCAGCTAGAACTGAAAATGCCCATGATGTAGATTTTTCTATGGGACTCTCTCTCTCAGCTGTGGAAGTAGAAGAGTACACTTCCTGTCTGAGGAGGAGATATTGATGGGTTCCTGACCAGTTCAAGTGAATGGCCCCAGGCTGACGATGGAATGTGGTCTTGTGGGTGTCATCAGCCAAATGTGTTTCTACATGGTCTATTGTGGAAGGTGTGAATGGAAGAGTGAAGAGTTCAAGAGAGTAAAAGTGAAGGACAGACCTATGTAAGGAATTATCAATGGGCTACTGCCTGGAGAAGGAGGGAATACTTGGATCAAATGCCTTGAGATGGTTAGATTTTCCAAAGGGAGAGGTGTATTTATCTTAATCACATGAATTGTTTATGAAGGTTACTACAAGAGAGGTGTCACCGTGACAAGTCTTTCAGAATCAACCAGATAATATACCACAGCGAGTGTGAAAAATTAAATATTCATTTAACTACAAATGCTGAGATGCTCTTTTTTTTTGTTATTTTCTCTTTAGCGCTATTATTCAGCACCTACAAAATTAATGTACAGGTATTACTGTCACTGAAAGCAATTTTTGAAAAGATTATAAAAATAGAAATGCAATTGCAGAAACACAACAAAATCTTAATATTCAAGTGGACTTGGTTTATGCAGAATTAAAAAGAATTCTTTGCACAATGAGATGTGAGAATATTTCCCATCACAGCAGAAGGTTAGTGATGTCAAATCGATTGGGGTGTTTTGAAGGGAGGTAGATACTTTTGAAGTGAACTATTCATGGATCAGGAGAAAGAGAAGGGAATTGGAATTAAATTGATAAGACCTGCCAGAGTTAATGAGATGGCTGAGCTGTCTATATTCCCCTCCGTATCTCTGTGAGCTGCATCTCTACACTACAATTCTTGCCTCCTGCATGTATTCCTGATTTCAATTGCTTTATGATTTGCAGCCTGGGCTTCAGCCTTTGAGAATCGCCTCCTTAAATCTCTCCCATCTCTTTACCCCAGTTTTACCCCTGCCTGGAGTCAAAATCTAAGCCAAGGGGTGCCTGAAGGAGAGGTGGGGGTCTCGGCACAGCATGGCAGTCTCCCGGTGTGGCGCACTTTTCCCCGTGTGGAAATGTTCTTCATCTTCTGCTTCCAGCAGCCTGGCAAGTGGTCTCAACTGGGAGAGAGTGAGGACTGCAGATGCTGGAAATCAGAGTCAAAAACTGTGTTGCTGGAAAAGCTCGGCAGATCAGGCAGCATCTGAGGAGCAGGAGAGTTGACATTTCGGGTATAAACTTTCCTGATGAAGGGCCTTTGCCTGAAGCATTGACTCTCCTGCTTCTCAGATGCTGCCTGACCAACTGTGCTTTTCCAGCGCCACTCTTCTAGACTCTGGTAGGTGGTCCCATCCAGGACTGGTGGTCTCAGTCCAGTGTGGTGGTCTTCTTCAGAGGAGTCCAGTACTCCAGTGGCCTAGCTGCATCTACGGGGTATTTCTTAATCAACTTTCCTTGAGCTCAGGAACTGTTAGTCAAACTGTGATAAACTTTGACTTCATTGTATTCTTTTCCATTATTGTGTATGGCTTCTGTCATTGATGTTGGTGCCATGGTGTGGCGATTTATAAAAGTTTTCACTGTGTTTTTTATAAAGAACTTCTATTCTATTATCAATGCTCCTTGTAATCTCCCTCAATAAGTAGCCTTTTGACCATTTGTTCTGACACTTCTTTTTCCTCACACCATTTTAGAATCATCGAATCCCTACAGTGTGGAAACAGGCCCTTCAACCCAATAAGTCCACACCGACCATCCGAAGAGTAACCCACCCAGACCCATTCTCCTACCCTGTTACTCTACATTTACCCCTGATTAATGCACCTAACCTACACACCCCTGGACACTATGGGCAATTTACCTGCACACTCTTGGATTGTGGGAGGAAACTGGAGCACCCCACACAGACACGGGGAGAATCTGCAAATTCCACACAGACAGTCATTCAAGGCTAGAATTGAACCTGGGACCCTGGAACTGTGAGGCAGCAGTGCTAACCACTGTGCCACTGTGCCACTCCATGCTTGTGTCTCCCACAGACGTTGCCTGACCTGTTGGGATTCGCCAGCACTTTCTATTTGATTTGAGATCTCCAGCCTTCACAATACCTTGTTCATATTTAGACAATCCTCAAAGCAACAGTACACACAGAGCCATAAATACTCAGAATTAGGAGCAGGAGCCCTTCAAACCTGTTCCACAACCAACTAAGACAGTACACTCATGGGAGATGATCCATTGCAGAGTTGGAGTATATAATCGACTCTGTCACTACATAGTCAAGAGTGATGTTGTCTTTCAAATGAGATGTGAAACCTAAATTCTGTCTATGTGAAGGAGCCCCTGGCACAATAATGATTGGGATGCATTCCCTGAGAGGGAGGTAGAGCCAGATTAAATCATGCCCCTTGCAATGGAATTTGACAAATATATGGAGATAAACAAACAAACAAACAAAAAACAATTGCAAGGAGATGGAACGGAGTGAGGATAACCAGCAATTTGAAAGCTCCAGTGCTGCCTCCATTAGTTGAACAACTCTCTTCCATGCTGTATTTTTCAGTGATTCTAAGGGTAGCCTGGAAATGTGAAGGAGGTGGGTTCAATCGAGGCATTCAAGAACGCATTGGATTTTGTTTTGGATCAAGATGGTGGGCAGGGATATGAGGAGATGACAGTTGACTGGCATGAGGATATCAAGCTGGGCTAGATGATAGGCCAGTGCAGGCACGATGGGCCGAATTGCCTTATTCTGCACAGTGATTATTCAGGAATTTTGTGAACACATCTGCCTGATCGCTGTGATCTCCAGCAT
Source organism: Hemiscyllium ocellatum (assembly GCF_020745735.1). NCBI lineage: Eukaryota > Metazoa > Chordata > Chondrichthyes > Orectolobiformes > Hemiscylliidae > Hemiscyllium > Hemiscyllium ocellatum. Next base: position 108,570,405 of record NC_083409.1, read on the forward strand.
TTTTTTGTTTTCAGGCTATTCATCTCATTGTGCTGTTGGTGACATCCTACAAGTGCATTCAAATGTCCTCAGTGAAGTTTTTCTTACTGTTCCAACGCTGCACATGTAAACTTTTGCCAGTAAGCAGTCAGCCGCAGAATGACCATGGCTGAGTTTAAAAATATATCAACTAGCCTCATTAAATGTCTGTGTGTGAGAAACTGAACTGGACACTCCCTTCAGCAGCATTATGGACATTTTAAAATCAATCTGTTCACTTGTGTTGTGATGTACCTCTGTAGTAGATTAAATTAGATTAGATTTCTTACAGTGTAGAAACAGGCCCTTTGGCCCAACAAGTCCACACCGACCCGCCGAAGCGCAACCCACCCATCCCCCTACATTTACCCCTTTACCTAACACTATGGGCAATTTCGCATGGCCAATTCACCTAACCTGCACATCTTTGGACTGTGGGAGGAAACCGGAGCACCCGGAGGAAACCCACGCAGACACGGGGAGAACGCAGTAGGTGGGACTTGAACCCAGGCCTCTGGCTCAGAAGTAGGGGCACTACTACTGCTCCACACGAGTCTGTTAGATGTTGGGCTGGCAGCTAGATGATTGAGAATCAGTCTACCCTGTTTGAGAGGTTGGATTAACTGTGGACAAGTTTTTGAGAGTTCACTGTTAAGTGGTTTGGCTCATTGATCCTGGACAGAAGTGTGCTCTCTTCTTCATTTTAGCATCTGCATCAACAAGAACTTACATTTATATGATGCCTTAAGCATGTTAATAGATCCTATAGGGTGCCATACGAGTGTTATCAATGTTTGGTGCCAAGCTACATGACGAAATATTAGGACAGGTGTCTTGGTCAGAGGTAGATTCAACACATGTGAGGCCAGTCCAGAGTCCAGGCCCTTAGTGATTGGAATGAGGCTGAACAGATGGATCTCACTGAGTATGAGTTCCCTGATGGGGCCCATTGGCCCAGTCCAATCAGGGAGCTTTGGTTGACAGATAGAAACAGGAGTCTCAGGGATGCTCTTCCCTCTCAGGATTGGCTGTGAGCTAGCTGATCAGAGTCCACTTATTGAGCATGTGTCAATCGAGGGTGAATCTTGGTGCCAGGATTCTGGCCCCTGTGGGGTTATTTCAGACCCACGGTCTGTTGAAGGCCAGCCCACCAATTGTGAGTCAAGACACCTAAGAGCAGAGCTGCAGTGAACACAGTGCATTGTAATGGTTGGAGGAGGTTATCATCTTCGAGTAAAAAATGAGGTCTGCAGATGCTGGAGATCACAGCTGAAAATGTGTTGCTGGTCAAAGCACAGCAGGCCAGGCAGCACCCTATTCCTGAGATGCTGCCTGGCCTGCTGTGCTTTGACCAGCAACACATTTTCAGGAGGAGGTTATCAAGATAACTTGGGTGTTCTGTGGTGAGATTTGAATAGAAAGATGAGGCTTTAATTTGCATTTAACATAAGCTACAAGGTCAGAGGTAAGCCATTCACCTCCTCAAACCTGTTCCTTCATCCAATTAGACTATGGTTGATGTGCATTTAAATTCCAGTTACCTGCCTTGCTTCCCTAACTCTTAATCCCATCATTGTGGAGGTGCCGGTGTTGGACTGGAGTGGGCAAAGTTAAAAATCACACAACACCAGGTTATAGTCCAACAGGTTTATTTTTCGGAGAACAGCTACCCAATGAAGGAACAGTGCTCTGAAAGCTGATACTTCCAAATAAACCCGTTGGATTATAACTTGACGTTGTGTGATTTTTAACTTAATCCTCTCAACCAAACAAAAACAATCGACAGAAACAAAAACAGGAATTGCTGGAAAAACCCAGCAGGTCTGGCAGCATCTGTGGAGAGAAATCAGAAACAAATCTATTGATCTCAGATTTGAAATTGGAAAGTGGAACACTGTGAACAACACTTTGTGGAAAAGAGTACGTGACTCTCATCCCCCTTTTAGTTTAAAAAGAAGTTTTTATTTTTTGCTTTCTTCATCACAGGCCCCAGTCTCACCCTTTGGGGTTGTGGTTTGAATAGACAGACAGGAGTATTCTTGTCCCTCGTTTTTTAACAAGTTTATGACATGTCAGGGAAAGTTTATTTCTAGTATCCATTCATTTCGTTTCTGTGCTTGTGGACCCGTCAGTTTGAGTTTTGAGTCCGTGGAACAAAAGATCCTTTACACAACATTTCAAATCAAATCACTGCGGGAGCAGGGGAGGGATGAGATTCCACAAGGGCACGACTGAATTCATTATTTTGTTGCATGCATCTATTTGCATTCATTGCACATTCATTTCAACTTATTAGCACTGCAAGTGCTCATTCGGTCCTCACTAGTGTATTTTACCATGAGCAAGGTAAAGACTGAGTACTGAGCACAATCAAATCCCAACCATGCAAAGCTCTCCCTAAATTCTGCACCCATCTCAACTATATCAGATGTGTTCAGTTTAATCTCATCTCCCTAATGGCTTCTTTATTTCAGCTTGCTACATGATACAAGGTAAAGCTTTGACAATTTCAGGGTAAAACTCACCTACCTGGTCCTAATGCTACTCTAGAATTCCCTTTATTTTTTAACGTCACAACACCTCTATTACCACCAGGTCATTGAACTTTTATGTCTGCATCTTTATTCATTCACGTTTAATTTATGTTATGGAACACTCATGGCAACACAGAGTTCATCCACACACAAGGAATGCTTGTCTTGCTCAGATACTGCAATAACGAGAGTACAGCACATCATTACTTAGGATTGCTAATGTCAGAGAAAGACTTATGATGGGCTTAGACTGGGAAATTCGTTCAGTCTTAACTGTAGAAAATGATGTTGTTGTGGCTCTTATCTGTTCTTGGAACCTCAGTCATGACAGCTCCCAGGTACGGCAACACCTTGCCTCTCAATCATAAGTCCACATTGCATTGCAGAATTTGCGAAATTCCAATTAATGGGGACTCTATTGTGCCCAGGCTCATATTGCAAAGGGGAGGAGATGTGAGGTTGGAAGAGGCTGACGTGGAAGGGAGAGAGGGTTTTGTGGGCTGCAGGACATGGAAAGTAATCCGTTTCGGAAGGAGAAATGAATAGTGTCAATAAATGCTATGGTGTTAATATTGTGTGAAAGATACTGCAGGAACTGAGAGAGAGACACACAGACGTACGCAATACTTGAAGGTGGCAGATAAATAGATAGGGTCATTAAAACAAGCAGCTGTGATTTTATAAACAGAGTCAGAGTCAACAAAAACAAGCAAGTAAGGAGTTGCTGAGATTAAAAAATATGTTCTCCTCATCTCGGTTTTAAATTAGAGGCTCCTGAGGAAAGACAGTTTGAATATCGGTGGTCTCCCAGTTATGATAGAAGAGAGTTTTTTTCTGTCAACTGGTCGTTCTCAATCTTCTACTTATAAAGCTACCTGTGGAGTATCTGATCTGGGGTTTCTCTGGGCTTTGTGTATCTACATATAAGGCTATTTGCTCCTTATCTTAATCAAAGGCTCTTCAACTCCCAACCTACTGTAATGCTTCCGTAACTACATATTTAACCACCCGATTAAGGAGCAGCACCCCGAAAGCTCCTGCTTCCAAATAAACCTGTTTGACTATAACCTGGTGTTGTGTGATTTTTAATTTTGTACATCCCAGTCCAAAACTGGCTCCTCCAAATCGTACTAACATATGGAGTCTCCGGGTTATCAAATACAACTCACTAGTGAGGTATCTGAGACCTGTCTCTTCACCTCCTACCTCCAGGCTGGTGGTGTCATTTTGGAGGTCAGAGTCATGTGACCGGTTACAAGTAGACTTCAGCAGAGATTCACTCAGCCAGTACGGAGGATGGCAGGACTTCCCTGAAGGAGAGATTGGTTCAGCTTGGCCTGTATTCACCAGAGTCTGGAAGAATAAATCAGGGATCTCACTGAAACCATCACCAAGGCTGGACTATCTAAATGCAGGGAGGGATGTTTCCCTCCTGGTTGGGGAATGTAGAACCAAGGGACACAGACTCAGGATTTAGGGTACACTATTTGGGACTGAGATGAGGTATCATATCTTCACTCAAAGGGGAGTGAATCTGTGGAAATCTCTATCATACAAGCTGACAGAGACCAAGTCACTGAGAGTGTTGGACTTTTTCTCAGTCTTAAATGCTTCAAGGAATATGGGAGAAAAGCAGCTTGAGATATAGGATCAGCCATGGTCATTTTGAATGATGTAGCAAACTTGATGGGTCAAATGACCGGCTCTTGCTCCTCGTTCCTTTGTTTGATATGTCGACAAGATTTATGTGAATCTCATTAGACCACAGTCACTCTCTTCCTGAGTGGTGGTCATTGTCTCTTCTATTTACTAAGATCTTTCCTGATCGGATTGTGTTCTTAGCTCCACATTTCTCCCTGTACCTTGTCAACTGAAGTAAATTGTCTAACTCGGCCCTGAATATATTGTACTCTCTAGGGAAGACAACTCCAAACACTAATGATCCTCTGAGGAGAAGAAATTCCTCCTCATCTTTTTATTTATTCATTCACATGATGTATGCATTGCTGGCTAGGCTGACATTTATTGCCCACAGGGCAGTTAAGAGTCAACCAAATTGCTGTGGGGCTAGAGTCACATGTAGGCCGGACCGGGTTAAGATGGTAGGTGTCCCCCCCAAAAGGACATCAGTGAACCAGATGGATTTTTACATTAATGGTTGCAAGGCCAGCTCTTTATTCAAGATTTTTTTTGAATTAAAATATCACCTTCTAACTATGGTAGATTTCGTACTCATGCTCCCAATAGTTAAACCAAGGACCTTCCCGCTATGTCACCACTTCCCTCTGCCCTCATTTGATGTAGTCCCTCAGGTTTGAGGAGGAGATGTTTCCTCTCTGATTCGAGGGAGCTCTGCGTAAGTCCAAACAGTCTGCCTCAGATGGGGGCTTGTGGTGTTAGAAATATCGGGCTTGGGGGCATGCAGGTATTGGCGGGGAGCATGTTGTTTGGTTGTTTGCGCACTCCATCCTCAATTCCTCGACACCACCTCTACATGACCTTGATGGAGTCTCTGGATGTGTTCAGTGTGTGTTACTGAATGAACCTTCTCCATTTGGGCAGTCACTTGTCAGGGTCTCCGATGAATCAATGGGGAGATCTTTGATCTCTTCAGGGAGTAGTGTTGTCCTGGCAAGGTCCTGCCATGACCATGTCCTGAGTAGAGCAGCAGCTTTGCCCATCACATCAAAACAACCATCGGAGTATTCTATCCCATTTTCCAATGATAGCCCAATGGAATTGACACACACCACCATAGCTTTGATGAGTCTGGAGTGGGACTGACATGTTGCGGGCTGGTGATTGCACTGAGCAGCTTGGCTTGCAAGAGGACATGGCCATTGGGAGCTGCACAGAGATGATGGGTGAAGCATCTCTGACTATAAACGTTGAACCTGACCATGCAGATTCAGCTAAGTTCAGCAGGCACAAAGTGTGGCACTGGAAAAGCACAGCCAGTCAGGCAGCATCTGAGGAGCAAGAGAGTCGATGTTTCAAGCATAAGCCCTTCATCGGACATTCCCAGTGAAGATCTTATGCTTGAAACATTGGTTCTCCTGCTCCTCAGATGCTGCCTGGCTGGCTGTCCTTTTCCAGCGCCACACTTTGAGCCTTCTGAATTTAGCTGAATCTGCATGGTCAGCACCACACTTTTTGACTCTGATCTCCAGCATCTGCAGTCCTCACTTTCTCCTAAATTCAGAAGGCAGTCAGGAAGGTTTAGTGTTCATCAATTTGTGGGTCAATATTATTCCGAATCTGAAGGAAGTACAGCTAACCATATTTCCTTTGATCACACGTAGGAACAGGAGGAGGCCATTCGGGTCACTCAAGCCTGCTGTGCCATTCAACGGGATCATGGCTGATCCAACATTCCTCATGGCCACCTTCCTGCTCTTTCCCTGGAACCCTTAGGTCCCCGTAATCCTTAGTTCCCTGTAATCTTTAGTTCCCAAACTGAACAAGAATCTCAACCTTAAGCATGCACAGATACTTGAAGTTAAACATGTGGAAAGAGGGAAAAGGAAGCGATCAATGTTAAATTGTTGTGGCATTGATTTGCCGGGGCAAAAGATGTCTTAATAAGAAAGCAAAACTGTTGAGCAACAAGTCTGGGGAACCTTCAATTAGTTTATACTCATAACGCTGCTGGTTGACACAGATTGTTAACTTATTTTGGCCGAGGGCTGTATTGATCATCAAAGCGCTTCATTTTGCATTTTTAATAGGCTGAAATATTGGTTCCCTGCAACTCAGAAGGAAGTGTGAAGCAAAACTGGAGATTAATGCTCTGAAAATATTTCAGTTGTTGCTACTGTGCCTCCTTCCAGATTTGCAATCCCACCCAGAAGGTCAAAGGCAACACCAAGAAAAACATGGATATTCCTGTCCAAGAGTTATAGAGTCATTGAGACACAAATCTGCAGCACAGAAAAAGGCCCTTTGGCCGATCACATCAAAACAACCATCTAACTATGCTATCTCATTTTCCAACAATAGCCCAATAGAGTTGACACACATCATAATAGCTTGGAAATATATTCAATTCTTTTGCTGTTATTGTGACAAAATGTTAAAATTTCACCCCCTTCCTTCCCAGTAACACACACACACACACACAAACTCTCTCAAACACACAGACTCACACACACACTTTCACACATGCATACACTCTCAAACACTCAAACAAACAAACACACTCTCTCCCAATTGCACACATAAACACTCACGCACACATACTCACACACTCTCTCACACACAAATCACACGCACAATCACACAATTTCACACTGTCAAACATTTACTCAAACACATGCACACTCCTCTCACGCACACTCTTTCTCTCTCTCTCACACACACAATGACACACACACACACACACACACACACACACACACACACACACACACACACACACACACACACACACACACACACACACACACACACACACACACTCCTTCTCTCTCTACACACAAAGTCCCTTCACTGCAGTAAATCAACGAAGTAGCCCACTAGCACCTTCTCCAGAGACATTAAGGATGCCAACAATGCCCGTGCCATATAAATGAGTAAATAAAAATGCCGAGACATGACATATTCATTTCTAGCTGGCTGGATGTTTTTGTTAGTTTGCTATTACAGTTGCTTAGAGACAAAAAAAATCACAGATGCTGGAATCCAAGGTAGACGAGCAGGAGGCTGGAAGAACAGAACAAGCCAGGCAGCGTCAGGAGGTGGAGAGGTCCGGTGTTCCGGTTTTAACCCTTCTTCAGGAACAGGGCAGGAGAAGTTGCAGATAAAGTCATTGTACCTGACGAAGGGTTATACTCTGAAAGCTCATGATTTCAAATAAACCTGTTGAACTATAACCTGGTGTCATGAGACTTTTGACCTTGTCCACCCCAGTCCTACACCAGCACCTCCACATTGTGGCTACTCATTTAAGACAGAGATGAGGAGAATTTTTATTTTCAGAACTCTTCCTCGAATGGCAATGGAAGCAAATTATTTGAATATTTTGAATGCAGGGGTAGGTAGATTAATCTTTGTTAAGCAAAGAGAAAGAAAGGCTAATTAGGTTAATTGGAAGTTTGGTATCATCAGTTCAGCTGTGACCTTATTGAATGGTAGCACAGGCTAGATAGGCTGAGAGACCTATTCCTGTGCCTAATTTGTATGAGTGCACTTTAACATTGGTGGCAAGGCATCCTTTTTATTTTAAACAGGTTACCACTTCTGCAACAATACATGCCTATTTACAATACAACAAAACTGGGTTTAAGCACCTCTGTCAAAATGCCCCAGAAGAAAAGAGTCACACCAGTAAGTGCCAGGTGTTCAAATGTTAATCCTTGCCGAATAATTTGAAGTCTTTTCACTGCTTTCCTTCACTCTACCTCATTGTCCAATCAGGAATTGTTTAAATTCCAGTGTTGAAAATCATTCCCATGGTGGCTGGACAAAGAAGACTCTGTCGTTGTTGCGATCTGTCAACAGCAAATAAACTTCAAAATAATTAATTCTGCAAGATATTTCTGAGACAGATGATAAGGAATGATACGAACCTGAGTTTTTCTTTCTCAACTGCGGTCAGCAAAGGAATTACTGTCTGTGAAGAATGAGGTAGATACTAGATAGTCAGATGTGTGCCAGACTAATGATATGTATTTTGTATGATAGAGTCAGTATTGGTAATTTGGGACTTGATTAATGGGAATAATTATTTTTTAGGGGCCTAGTTCCTTGGGCATTACTCAGTTCCTGCCATGTTTAAATCAGCATTGATCTCTAATAAATAGAATCAATAATAGTACTTGAGTTTATGATGCTTCAGGAGCAGACATAGACAATAACATTCATCAGCTTGGAAATGGGATTCGATAAGTAGGATGTTGACTTTTTGAAGCATGCGGAGGGATGGTAGGAGTTACCTACTATTAATTATAATTGTGATTTCATTTACTTCCGCTCAATTCCAATGTATGTATATTTCCATGGAAACGCAAGTGGTGAGGATGATGCAAAGAGTTTGCACAGGGATATTGGCAGATTAAGCAACTGGGAAAAACATTGGCACACTGTAGGGAAATATGAGAAAGAAGAATAGAGGAGATGAACATTATTTAAATGTGTAAAGACTGCACAAAGCCAGGAAGCAGAGGGATTTGGGAAACTTTGCAAATGAATCACAAGAAGTTAGAATCCTAGAATTCCCACAGTACAGAGAGAGACCGTTCGGCCCAGCCATTCTGCACTGACCCTCCGAAGAGCATTCCAGTCCTCCACCTCCTCATCTCCACATTTACCATACATAATCCATCCAGTCTGCACATCCCTGAATTCTATGGGCAACTTAGCATGGCCAATCCACTGAACCTGCACATCTTTGGACTAAGGGAGGAAGCCAGAGTACTGGGAGGAAACCCACTTAGACACAGGGAGAATGTGCAGACTCCACACAGTCGCCCGAGGCTGGAATTGAACCCTGGTTACTGAGGCAGCAGTGCTAACCACTGAGCCATCATGCCATCCTAGCATCCAAGATCACTGGGTAATGGGAAAGGCGAATGGAATGTTGATCTCGTTTTCAAAGAGAATTGAAGATGAAGATAGGGAGGCACTAGAGGAGAAAGTGAGGTCTGCAGATGCAGGAGATCAGAGCTGAAAATGTGTTGCTGGAAAAGCGCAGCAGGTCAGGCAGCATCCAAGGAGCAGGAAATTCGACGTTTCGGGCACATTTTCAGCTGTGCTAAATTAGACAAAACACTAGCCAATCACAGCTGCAATACTGTGAATGGTTCTGGGCCTGTTATCTCAGGGAAGATATATTGGCATTGGAGCCTGTTCAGAATGTTCAGTGGGTTGACTCTGCATATGGATGGAATGTCATACTGGGAGAGGTTGACGAGGTTGGGGACTGTATCCATGGAAATACAGAAGAATGAGAGGTGACCATATTGCAACATACAAGATTCTTAAAAGCGTTGTCTGAATAGATGCAGAGAGGTTGCTTCCCCTTGTGGCAGAGTCTGGGATAAAAAGGAATAATCTCAGAGTGAGGGGTCATTTAAGTCAGAGATGAGGAGCAATTAGATTCTCTGAGGGTTGTAATTCTGTGGAATTCTTTACTGCAGAGATGTAAAAAGGCTGGGTCATTAAGTATATTTAATAAGTGAATCAAGGGTTATGGAGAAAAGCAGGGTCTGGATGTAGGTTTGCTCACTGAGCTGGAAGGTTCATTTCCAGACATTTCATCACCCTACTGGGTAACATCTTCAGTGGGTCTCCAGGCAAAATCTGGAGGCTCATTGAAGATGTTACCTAGTAAGGTGATGAAACGTCTGGAAATGAACCTTCCAGCTCAGTGAGCAAACCTACGTCCAGAACCTCAACCTGAGCTACAAATCTTCTCAAAAAACGCGCTAAGAGAAGCAGGAATGTAGAATTGAAGATTATTGGACCAGCCACGATCCTATTGAGAAGCAGACTCGATGGGTTGAATGGCCTGGTTCTGCTGCTATACCTTATGGTCTTAAAGGAGACAAGAGGAATTGAGAGACGGAAACTTTTGGGCTGGGATTTCCATTGTGTAGAATTGAACAAACAGCCACAATTGACACAATAAAACATCTCAGTTTGTTTTGCAGGGACATCATGAAGCAAGGTATGATGCTCAGCCACAAGAACAGCTTCGGTCACCCAAATATACACAGAAGGTGCTGGAGAAACTCAGCAGATCTGGCTGAATCTGTGGAACGAAGAGTTCTCAAGAAGAATTGTATCGGACTTGAAATGTTAACTCTGTTCCTCTCCTCACTTGCTGAGTTTCTCCACCACTTGCTGTTTTTACATAGATTTCTGGTATGCACAGTGCTTGACTTTTAACAGGTGAATCACAGCTTGCTCAACCAGCTTGGCAGTGTCTTAAAGGGGCAAAGAGAGGTAGAGAGGCATTGTGCAGGAGGGAGGAAATGTCAGAATTATGGTGTCAGGCAGACAAAGGTGCAACCACCAATGGGGGACTAATTAGTAATCTCAAAGAGCCAATCTTAGAGTATAATAACGGGGAAAAACTCATTTAGCATTTTGGAAATTGCTGTTAAAAATTAAAGTGCTAACAGACTGGCATAGCACTGGACCAGGGTAGCGGGGTCAAAATTTGGTCTGTACTCCAAGTAATATTCAAATATGATGGAGATCATGATGCTTTAGCTGAGCATTTGAAACTGTTCACAGGTAATTTGCACGATCCCACATCATTATACAATGCTGTGTTTCCAGTCATCAGAAGCTCCCTACTGTTCTAATTAGAGAGACTGAAATCATATATAAGCTTATTGAAGTGCCGGAATAACAGAATTAAAATTTGGAAATGCCTGTTGCCTTAACCATGCAACAATATGACACAGTGGCGGCCATTCAGTCCGTTATTCATCTGACAGCTCGTTCATAGAGCTAATTAATTCCACAGCTGTGCTCTTTCCCCATAGCCAAGCATTTTTCTCTCCTTTTAAGTATATGTCCAATTCTCTTCTGAAAATTGTTAATGAAACTGACTCCACCAACCTTTCAAGCAATGCATTTGCAGGTCATAAAAGCCGACTGTGTAAAACATATTTTTCTCAGGTTGCCTCTGGTTGTTTTCCCAATTACCTTCTGAGTGGATTAATCCTGATTCAGAACAAGGTATCTTAATGTCAGCAACTTGACATACTTGCAGATTAATGGCAATGAAGATTTAATCTTTCTAATAGGAGATGCTGGACACATTCAGCAGGTCGGACAGTATTGATGGAGAGAGAGAAACATAGTGACAGAGCCTGATATTTACTGGCAAGACTTTGCTGAGCTGCTGGGAGGAATTATGGTTCTGAGTTTTAACTCAATGGTCTGTGTGCTTTTGGTTGCAATGTTCCCTGCCCAGATGCCAGCGCGATAGGCAGGATGGGCACACAGTCAGGTGGAGGAGGCTTCTGAAGTGGTTGCAATCCAAGATCAAGTAAAAGTCCAGCTGTTTGGGGTAGAACTTGTGATAAATGGGTACGCTGTGGCTTAGAAGGTCAAAGTTGATTGCAAGGGTTTTGAGAGATATTGGAGGCAAAAGATCATGGGTGGCATGGTGGCTTAGTGGTTAGCACTGCTGCCTCACAGCAACAGGGTCCCAGGTTTGATTCCACCCTCGGGTCACTGTCTGTGGAGTTTGCACATACTCCAGTTTCCTCCCACAGTCCAAAGATGCACAGGCCAGGTGAATTGGCCATGCTAAATTGCCCATAGTGTTAGGTGCATTAGTCAGAAGGAAATGAGCCTGGGTGAGTTACCCTGGTTGGGCCTGTTTCCACACTACAGGGAATCTAATCTACTCAGACAAAAGCATGCTGATGATCACACAACGTTTAGCATCATTTGTAGCTTCTCAGATACCGAAGCAGTATGAACCAAGATCTGGACAATATCTAGATTTGGGTTGGCTTATTGAGAAGGAATATTCGAGGCACCTAAATTCCATGCAATTATCCCTTGAGATTTAATGGCATTATCTTTGATGAATTCCACACTATTGACATTCTAGAGATTACCATTGACCAAAACCTGAACTGGACTAGCCATATAGGTATGGCAGCACCAGGCGAAGCTCAGGGGGTTGGGGGGAATTATGTAGCAAGTCACTCACCTCTGCCTCTCCAAACCCTGTGTACCATCAACAAGGCATGAAGCAGGAGAGTGGTGGAATATCTGGATGAGTACAGCTCCAACAACACTCAGGAAACTTCACACCCTCCAGGACAAAGAAGCCCATTTGATTTTTACTTCATCCAACACCTTCAACAGTCGCGCCCGCCATCTCACTTTAGCAACAGTGTGTATTATCAACAAGATGCTTTGCTACAACTTGCCAAGATGCCTCTGACAGAACCTTCCAAACCCGTGACCTTCACCAACTAGAAAGACAAAGGACCAGACACTTGGGAGCACCACCAATGGCCACTTGCCCCTCCAAGTCACACACCATCCTGATTTGGAATTATACTGCCAGTCCTTCAGTGTTGTTGGGTCAAAATCCTGAAGTTCCCTTCTTCACAGCAATCTGCACCTACGGACTGCAATAATTTAAGAAGGTAGCTGACGGCCACCTTCTCAAGATCAACAAAGGATGGGCAATAAACCTTGGACTCGCCAGCGATGGCCTTATAGTATGAATGATTAAAAAGATGTTGGAGGGTAGGGATGGAGACTGGGCACTGATCACAACAGGGTATCAGAGATTGGAGGAAGGTTAGGACCAATGTTTTTTGGGAAGCTGGGAAGGTTTGGCCCCAGAGGAAGCAATCTCACTGGAAAGGACTTACCTGATGGGTTTGGTGGTTTATGCTTTCTCCTACCCATTGGCATTCCTGTCCAGAAACCTGGTTAAAAACAGAATCACTTACAATGAAAGCATCTGCTTCCTTAAAGAGTTCTAGTTCCCAAACCACCTCCCTTGAATTGATCCCAACTCCAATTCTATTAAACTCATTTAAAGGTGGTTTTGTGTTGCTGTTTCACATTTTAACTTTTTAACTGATTTGATTCCTCCACAGAGATTTGTTGTGGACTCAGAGGTCTCCTTCTGTATTGAAATATCTACCCATATATTTGCGATTCTTGTGAAGATATATGGCCCGGGTTGAGGTTCAGGTTGTAAGTTTGCTTGCTGAGCTGTGTGTCCTGGTGTGACCATGCTAGGTCACAACAGACCAAGTTGGCATAAATGCAAAGTGGGACAGCACACCTCCACTTCATCAGAAGCTCACTGATGATGCTTCCTTGCAAGGTGATGAAATGTCTGCGAACCAATCTTCCAGCTCAGCGAGCAAACTTATAACCTGACCCACAGTCTATATATTCCACTCCTTTCGCCTAATACCATCATCTTTTGCTCATTTATTCACTCCTCCTTCCTTTGGTTTTCCCTTTCATTTCTTGATTAGATTCCCTACAGTGTGGAAACAGGCCCTTCAGCCCAACCAGCCCACACTGACCCTCTGAAGACTAACCCACCCAGACCCATTTCCCTCTGACTAATGCACCTAACACTACAGGCAATTTAGCATGGCCACTTCGCCTAACCTGCACATCTTTGGACTGTGGGAGGAAACCGGAGCACCCGGAGGAAACCCGCACAGACACACGGAGACTGTGCAAACCCCATACAAACAGTCACCCGTGGCTGGGAATTGAACCTGGGATGCTGGTGCTGTGAGGCAGCAGTGCTAACCACTGAGCCACCATGCTGCCCCTTTTTTAAAAAAATCTCTTTTTAAAATGCACCACTTTCTCCTTCTCTGGGCTGAATTTCATCTATCTTCTATCTATGATGAGTAGCTTGAAATTATTTTCCCCAGTTCTCCATATACTCCATTGTTCTACCTGTCTCTCATCTTGAGTCCCTCTGGGTAGTACTCTTCCCAGTGGATCTGCTGATTGTGGATTCAGGTCCCATGCTGAACACTGTGGCACATAACCCAGATACAATGTCATAGAAGGGAAGAGCTGCATTGTCAGTACATGCTGACTTTCAACTACAACGTCAAGCTGAGGTCCCAGATGATGGTAAAAGATCTTACAACATTTTGAGAAGGAAGACTTTGAGGTTTTGACAGGTGTCCTGGGCTGCATGTACCCCTGAACATCACATGGCTTCATGATGATAGCGCTAGACTAGCAATAAGCTAATGTGCTGAGACCTGAGTTCAAATTCTACAATGGTACCATTAAAAGAAGTGTGGATTTAAAATCTAGACTCAGCAATGGTGACCACAGAAGTTTCATTGACTGTTGTAAAAACCTGTCAGATTCCTCAATGGCTTTTTCACAGAATCATAGAGATGTACAACAAGGAAACAGACCCTTCAGTCCAACCCGTCCATGCTGACCAGATATCCCAATCCAATCTAGTCCCATCCGCCAGCACCTGGTCCAAATCCCTCCAAACCCTTCCTATTCATATACCCATCCAAATGCTTCTTAAATGTTGCAATTGTACCAGCCTCCACCACTTCCTCTGGCAGCTCCTTCTATACACGTACCACCCTCTGTGTGAAAAGGTTTCCCCTTAGGTCTCTTTTATATCTCTCCCCTCTCACCCTAAACCTATGCCCTCTAGCTCTGGATTCCCCGACCCCAGGGAAAATACTTTGCCTATTTACCCTCTCCATGCCCCTGATGATTTTATAAACCTCTATGAGGTCACCCCTTAGCCTCCGATGCTCCAGAGAAAACAGCCCCAGCCTGTTCAACCTCTCCCTATAGCTCAAATCTTCCAACCCTGGCAACATCCTTGTCAATCTTTTCTGAACCCTTTCAAGTTTCACAACATCTTTCCGATAGGAAGGCGACCAGAATTCCAACAGTGGCCTAACCAATGTTCTGTACAGCCGCAACATGACCTCCCAACTCCTGTACTCAATACTCTGAACAATAAAGGAAAGCATACCAAACATCTTCTTCATGATCCTATCTACCTGTGACTCCACTTTCAAGGAGCTATGTATCTACACTCTAAGGCCTCTTTGTTCAGCAACACTCCCTAGGACATTCCCATTAAGTGTTTAAGTTCTGCTAAGATTTGCTTTCCCAAAATGCAGCATCTCACACTTATCTGAATTAAACTCCATCTACCACTTCGCAGCCCATTGGCCCATCTGATCAAGATCACGTTGTAATCTGAGGTAACCTTCTTCGCTGTCCACTACACCTCCAATTTTGGTGTCATCAGCAAACTTACTAACGATACCTCTGACATCCAAATCATTTATATAAAGGACGAAAAGTAGTGGATCCAGCAACTGATCCTTGTGGCACTCCACTGGTCACAGGCCTCCAGCCTGAAAAACAACCCTTCTACCTTTGAGCCAGTTCGGTATCCAAATGGTGAGTTGCCTTGTCTCATTGTGTATGCACAGTGTTTCTATGTTGTCTCACCCGTACTGTTGTGCACTCTGCAATGGTAAAAACACTTACCACTGGTGGGAGTCTCTGGGATTACTAGCACCGATGACATATTCAAAACTGTCCACCCAACCAAGCCCTGCAAACCAGGTGTATGTCGGAGGGGAATGAGATAAACAGTTTGAGGGTACATAGGTTGCAGAGTCACCAAGAGGAACATGCAATGCTGTTTTCCCAGATTACGCTGAAGCCTTTGTGATTCAATATCAAGCTCAATAACATTAGGGCCTGAACACCTTCTTCAACCCTTTGTTCCAATGCCCACACACCAGGCTTTGACATCACAAGGGCTGTTACCACAACCATCCCATTGTCAGCTACCAATGGTCCCAATTAGCAGCTACTGATTCTCCTAAGCTGACTTTTAACCATTGTTGAAAAATGTGGTGCTGGAAAAACACAGCAGCTCAGGCAGCATCCGAGGAGCAGGAGAATCGACGTTTCGGGCATAAGCTTTTCTTCAGGAATGAGGCTGGTGTGCCAAGCGGGCTGAGATAAAAGGTAGGGGGGGAAGAGGATTTGGGGGAGGGGCGCTGGGAATACAACAGGTGGAAGGAGGTGAGGGTGAGGGTGAAAGGCCGGAGAGCGGCTGGGGGCGGAGAGGTCGGGAAGAAGGTTGCAGGTCAAGAGGGCGGTGCTGAATCTGAGGGTTGGGACTGAGATAAGGTGGGGGGAGGGGAAATGAGGAAGCTGGAGAATTCCCTTGTCTGTTTAACTATTGTTCACTTGCTCTGGGCTCCACCTATCATTGACTCCTCCCCATTCTCCAGCTTCAGCATACATCCATTCCTTTTCCTATCTACAATCAGTATTGAAGAAGGGTCACTGGATGCGAAACATTGGGTGGCACAGTGGTTAGCACTGCTGCCTCACAGTGCTAGAGACCTGAGTCCAATTCCCGTCTCGGGCAACTGACTGTGTGGTGTTTGCACATTCTCTCTGTGTGGGTTTCCTCCAGGTGCTCCGGTTTCCTCCCACAGTCCAAAGATGTGCACGTTAGGTGAATTGGCCATGCTAAATTGCCCGTAGTGTTAGGTGTAGGGGGGAATGAGTCTGGGTGGGCTGCTTCCACACTATAAGTAATCTAATCTAATTAGCTTTGTTTTCTCTCCACAGATGCTGCTAGACCCGCTGAGTTTTACCAGCAGTTTTGTTTTTGGTTGTATTTCACTTACAGGGTACTATAATTAAAGATTGGGAAGGAATGCTTACCCAGTCTGAACGACTTAAGAAGGTAAGACCCAGGAGCTGGACCAGGAGTCAGCCATTCCCCCCCTCAAGCCTGCTCCACCATTCAATGTGATCGCATCTCAACCTCAATTCCACTCTCCGGCCTGCTCTCCTTTGGCCCATTACCGATTTAAAAGTCGGTTTAACTCATTATTCAACTTATTCAGTATCTCACCATCCACTGCACTCTGGGGCTGTGAATTCCACAGATTCGTCACCCTTTCAGAGAAGTCATTTCTCCTCATCTCTGTTTTAAATCTGTTGCCACCCCCTCCCCCATCCTAAAACTATGACCTTTCTTTCCAGATTGCCCCACATGAGGAGTTGACCTTTGACACCTACATTGACAATCCCTTCAGCATTTTATATGTGACTCACAATTATCCTCAGAAGCAGTCTAGCAAGCCAAAAACAATAGTGATGGTAATAAATGCCCATGTCCTATGAAGGACTATCGGGTCAGTCTCACATTGCTGTTCATTGTGTACACGCTTTTATAAGTTTCTGCACTTTCAGTTCGTAATTATAGTACAGCATGGAAACAGACCCTTTGGACCAACCCGTCCATGCTGACCAGGAATCCCAACCCAATCTAGTCCCATCTGCCAGTACCCGAACCATATCCCTCCAAACTGTTCCCATTCATATATCCATTCAGATGCCTTTCAAGAGTAGGTCTGGGTGGGATGCTCTTTGGAGAGTCGTGTGAACTCGATGGGCTGAATGGCCTGCTCCCACACTGTAGGGACTTGGTGATTCTATGGAAGTGGTAACCAAGACTCCAAATGGTCCGTGAAGACCAATTCCTTGATATTCCTGATTTATTACACGATCATAAGAAATAGGAACAGTAGTAGGCCATTCTGCCTCTCAAGCCTGCTCCGCCATTCAGTAGGATCATCGCTGATTCAACATTTCTAACACCCACTTCTAGCACATACTTTTTCCAAAATAAAACTGTATTGGTTGAAGAGGCCTTTAATATGTCAGGAACTGACAAAGACTAATGTTTACTGATAGCAACGAACTGTGATAATGAACAAAGATTTAATGCACTCAGATTTTGATGGATAGCCTAACCTGTACATCCTAAATGAGATAATGGCCCTGTTAGATATGGACTGATAAATTGGACAGGACCTCGTGCTGATTTCATCCTTGTCCTCTCCCCTACAGAAAGTCAAGGTTGAACTGCAGTGCTCACTAGCTTACTGCTGTTTGTGGCGCTGAAGTGTGCATTCGATCTAGACCCACACTGTCACTGCTACTGCTAAGCTAGGTTCAGAACGTTGCCTGAGTATACCTTTCCCTCAACTCATCAGCTGTTGAAACCCTCAGTCATGCCTTTGTCACCTCTAACCTTCACTGTCCCAAGGGATGCCTGATAAGTCTTCAGTAGACATGAACTCATCCAAAATTCTATTGCCCTTTTTCTTACTAACATTGAGTTCTTTCATCCACCAGGCCTATGATCATTGATCTACGTTAGCTGACTTTCTTGTCTTTCAAACTATCCATCGTCTTGCCCTTTGGTACCTCCAGTTGAGATTCCTCTCAAATATAAACCTGTTGTAACTTCCCAAGTTCAATCATTCCACCATGTGAGAGGGCCATGATCAGCATCCAGTGCTCTGGAGTTACCTCCCTACTACCTACTATATCCTTCACTGTCTCTCTGTCTCTCTCTCCCCCACCAACCCCCTCCTTTTCTCTCGTCTTTTAAGATACCCTTGGACCAAGCTAGAGGTCCTCATATCTCATTACCAAGGTTCAGCCATATTTCTGTTGGGTAATCTCTCTTTGTGAAGCTGCCATGGGATGTGCCGCCTCATCAAGGGTGCCACACAAATGCAGTCTATGGTTGTTATTCTTTCGGTGAGACCACAGCTCTGGCAATCACTTAAAGACCAACCTGTTTCAGAATTCAACCTTGGAATATGCTGTGTACAGATGAGCAATTAGCTTGTGAATAAAAAAAAGTGACCTTTTTTTGCAGCTGTAAATGATGTTGTCCAGCAGCCAGTCCATTTGTAAGATTCATTAGGCCGTTAGCTATTATTTTATGCATTGACAAAAGACTTTTATAGACGTGCAGCAGAAAATTGAATTTTCTCTTTTATTGCAAGTGATTGGACAGTCAGCTCGCTGCCTTGTTTCAGTAAAACCAGCAAATAAAACATTTACAGAGAAAGTGGCCAATTTCTTGATTTGCAGACAGCAGCTCTGTAATGCCTGAAAATAAGGAGATAGAGATAGCCCTTCCCATGTCACAGCTATACCTCATTACTGCATGTCTTCCTGTTCCGATGCCAGAATAATTTAATGTGCACCCTGTGTAATAAAGGAGGATGACAGTACCCCCTTCCCCCCCCCTCCCTCATTAAGGGGACTACCATCCCTCTTAACAACTTTAGACTCTAGGCACTTTGACCCCCTCAGCTGATTATCAATGGTGCTGAAGGTGGGAAGGAGGGGGCAATGCAACAACTGACAGCCCCCGCCTCTGAAAAGTCTGGAGAATTTACACTTCTGTATTCCTCATTTGCATTCTCACTGCGGATGATTAGAATTCCTGTCAAGAATCATGCAGGATTACATTCGGAATAAATAATCTGTGACGTCCTTATTTGCAACTCAACACAACGGAGGTCGCATTTTAAATATCTTTCTTGTGCATCCACATATTGTACAACTGGATACATTTCAGCTCTATATAGATGACAAAATTCTATCATTTACCTTCATAGTTGTGTGTCTTTTGCATAATTCTCTTGAAAATAAATTGCAGGGTAATACTGCATCAATGTGAACGTGGATGTCTATGTTTCTCCATATAGTCACACATGTATATGTATGTTAATGTATGTTTATATATATATATAATATATATATAGAAATACATAGATATATATATATATATTTAACCATACCTCAAGCTCGCTCCTATTTATAATTTGTGCCTTCAGAAATCTCACGAACGTGTAATTTTTCATAACGATAAACTCTTAAAATCCATGAAATTTTGCCAGGATTGAAATTTGCCAGAAATTGGGGCTGAAATACAGTCCTCTGTATTCTTCTGCCTTGTTTACTTGCTATCTCCCCACGTTTCATTGATGAACATGTCAACCATTTTCCCATTTTAATGCTAAACCCGCATCAATCTACTCCTGGAAGCCATCAATGACTATTCAGAGACTCTTTGCACTTGTCTCCAAAGAGCATCCAAGGAACAGGAAACTCGACGTTTCGGGCCAGAGCCCTTCATCAGGCTCTGGCCCAAAACGTCGAGTTTCCTGTTCCTTGGATGCTGCCTGACCTGCTGTGCTTTAACCAGCAACACATTTTCAGCTCTGATCTCCAGCATCTGCAGACCTCACTTTTTACTTGTCTCCAAAGAGCTTTCATAAGACCATAAGAAAGGTAGGTGTGACCTGTATGGACTTCAGTAAGGTATTCGACAAGGTTCCCCATGGGAGACTGATTAGCAAGGTTAGATCTCATGGAATACAGGGAGAACTACCCATTTGGATACAGAACTGGCTCAAAGGTAAAAGGCAGAGGGTGGTGGTGGAGGGTTGTTTTTCAGACTGGAGGCCTGTGACCAGTGGAGTGCCACAATGATCTGTGCTGGGTCCTACTTTTTGTCATTTACATAAATGATTTGGATGTGAACATAAGAGGTACAGTTAGTAAGTTTGCAGATGACACCAAACTTGGAGGAGAAGTGGATAGCGAAGAGGGTTACCTCAGATTACAACAGGATCTTGACCAGATGGGCCAATGGGCTGAGAAGTGGCAAATGGAGTTTAATTCAGATAAATGCGAGGTGCTGCATTTTGGGAAAGCAAATCTTAGCAGGACCTATACACTTAATGGTAAGGTCCTAGGGAGTGTTGCTGAACAAAGAGACCTTGGAGTGCAGGTTCATAACTCTTTGAAAGTGGAGTCGCAGGTAGATAGGATATTGAAGAAGATGTTTGGCATGCTTTCCTTTATTGGTCAGAGTATTGAGTACAGGAGGTCATGTTGTGGCTGTACAGGACATTGGTTAGGCCACTGTTGGAATATTGCATGAAATTCTGGTCTCCTTCCTAGCGGAAGGGTGTTGTGAAACTTAGATTAGATTAGACTTACAGTGTGGAAACAGGCCCTTCGGCCCAACAAGTCCACACCGACCCGCCGAAGCGCAACCCACCCATACCCCTACATTTACCCCTTACCTAACACTACGGGCAATTTAGCTTGGCCAAATCACCTGACCCGCACATCTTTGTGACTGTGGGAGGAAACCGGAGCACCCGGAGGAAACCCACGCAGACATGGGGAGAACGTGCAAACTCCACACAGTCAGTCGCCCGAGTCGGGAATTGAACCCGGGTCTACAGGCGCTGTGAGGCAGCAGTGCTAACCACTGTGCCACCGTGCCGAAACTTGAACGGGTTCAGAAAAGATTGACAAGGATGTTGCCAGGTTTGGAAGATTTGAACTATATGGACAGGCTGAACAGGCTGGGGCTGTTTTCCCTGGAACATCGGAGGATGAGAGGTGACCTTATGGAGGTTTACAAAATTATGAGGGGCATGGTAAGGATAAATAGACAAAGTCTTTTCCCTGGGGTCGGGGACTCCAGAAGTAGAGGGCATAGTTTTAGGGTGAGAGGGGAAATACATAAAAGAGACCCAAGGGGCAACTATTTCACGCAGATGGTGGTACGTGTATGGAATGAGCTGCTGGAGGAATTGGTGGAGGCTGGTACAATTGCAACATTTAAGAGGCATTTGGATGGGTATATGAATAGGAAGGGTTTGGAGGGATATGGGCCAGGTGCTGGCAGGTAGAACTAGATTGGGTTGGGATATCTGGTCAGCATGGGCAGGTTGGACCGAAGGGTCTGTTTCCATCCTGTACATCTCTATGACTTTATGACTGTATGACTCTAAATAGGACCGGGACTAGGCCCTTCAGCCCCTTGAACCTGCTCGACCATTCATTAGGATCCAGGCTGATCCGACACTCATGTCCACTTTTCTGTCCTTTCCCCATAACCCTGATTCCCTGACTGATCAAGAATCTACCTATCTCATCCTTAAACATACACAAGGATCCTTCTTCCACTGCTCTCTGTGATAAGGAATTCCAAAGACTCAGAACCTTCCAAGAGAAGAAATTTCTCCTCATCTTAGCCTTAACTTGGTGTCCCTTTATTCTGAGGTGTTACCCTCTGGTCCTAGACTCTCCCATGAGGGAAACATCCTCTCAGCTTGGACCCTGTCAGGCCCCTTAACAATCGTATGATCAGAACAGCATGGACATTTGAGCTCACTGACCAACATCAAGTTCCTTTTATCTAGCTGAACGTCTTTAGACAAAATTAAAAATCATACAAAAAGTGCTGCTCCTTCATCAGGTGGTTGTCATAATGAAGTAGCAGCACTCTGAAAGCTAATGTTTCCAGATAAACTTGTTGGACTATAACCAGGCGTTGTGTGAATTTTAACTTTGTCCACCCCAGTCCCACGCCAGCTCCTCCACATCATCTGTCGACAGAGCTTTTTGAAGGAACAAAACAGAGATTACTGGAGAAACTCATCAGATCTGCGGAATGAAAATCGAGTTGAAAGAGTCCAGTGACCCTTCTTCAGAACTGTTGGAGATGTTAACTCTGATTTAATTCCACGGAGCTGCTAAGTTTTGCCAACAATTTCTGTTTTCTGTTCATTTAAGATTACCAGCACCTGCAGTTGGTAGTTTTAATTTAGAACTTCTAGTTCTGTGGGTGGGTTCTGGACAGGGCTATACATCAGACAATGGAGGCAATGATTCAACAAAATGACGACCATAGGATGAACTCAGAATAAAAATACTCTTCTGGTTGATACGTATGTTATTAAAATAATATTAAGACACTGGGGAGCTACAAATCAAAATGTACAAGGACAAGATTAGATTAGACTCCCTACAGCATGGAAACAGGTCGTTCAGCCCAACAAGTCCACACTGAACCTCCGAAGAGTAACCCACCCAGACCCATTCCCTTACCCTTTATTCACCCCTGTCTAATGCAGCTAACACTTTGGACAATTTACCATAGCCAACTCACCTAACCTGCACATCTTTGGCTCATGGGAGGCATAAGGTGAATGTGCAAACTCCACACACAGTCACCTGAGGCTCGAATCGAACCTGGGTCCCTGACACTGTGAGGATGCAGCACTAACCACTGATCCTGTTAACAAACTCTACATGGGCTCTTCACACTAGAAAAGGGAGAGTTGGGGAGTCACCTGAAGAGGATATTTAAAGTTATAAAGGATCTCAGTAGTGCAGATGATCCTCCCTTGTTAGGAGCATTATATAACAATAACACTGACAATGATAAATCTAGTAGGAGATTTACAAGGAACCTCTTTTCATCAATTGTGTGGTCCATTACAGTGGAATGTTTGGAATCAAAAGTAAATAATTTAGGAGAAGCTGGATAAACGTATCAGGGAGAAAGGACCAGAAGGTGAGGTTGTGAAACCTCCTCCTACGCTATATCCTTTAGCCCTGTCAAGCTTGTCCATCCATTCCATTCTCCCTCAAATACTTATCTCACTGCCACTGAAATGAAACACCAAGTGAACCATTTGATGTTATAGCAAATTAAATATCAGCATGACCTCATGGACAAAGAATGAGTTTGTATGATGTCTCATTGGACTGTCTGATATGCATAACCCTTGGTTTCAGTATTCCCCACAATCAGAAGCATGGTTGCTGTGTCAGGCGAGGTGATGGCCGAGAGGTATTATCACTGGATTATTAATCCAGAGACCCAGGTAATTCCTTGGAATGTGGGTTCACATCCTGCCACAGTCGATAGTGGAATTTGAATTTAGTAAACAAAACCTGAAATTAAGAGACTAGTGATCACTTGCAACCTTGCCAATTGTAGGAAAACCCATCTGGTTCACTAATGTCCTTTAGGGAAGGAATCTGCCATCCTTACCTGGTCTGGCCTACATGTGACTCCAGACCCACAGCAATGTGGTTGATAGTTAATTGCCCTCTGGGCAATAAATGCTGCATGGCCAGTAATGGCCTCATCTCATGAATGAATAAAATCACTGTATTGAATCCCTTAGTAATGCTAAAGGCCTTATCAAGTTCCCCTCAGATATCTGTTCTCTGGAGAAAAAGAATTTCCAAACCTGTTTGAACATTTCAGATGGCAATTAGCTTAGCTTTGGTCTTATTTATATTAAGGGCAAAGTGTTGTGAAGCACAGAATAGAAATATGGAGTAAAGCTACCAAACAAAATCAGACATTTGAAAGAAGGAAGTAAAGAATTGCATTTTTTTCATACAATTCCTACAGTATGGAAGCAGGCCATTTGGCCCTTCAAGTCCACACTGACCCTACCCTATCCCTGTAACCCTGCATTTCTCAAGGCCAACCCACTTAACCTGCACATCTTTGGATTTTGGGAGGAAACCCACACAGACAGAGGGAGAATATGCAAACTCCATCCAGACAGTCATCCAAGGGCGATGTGAACCAGGTTCCCTGGTGCTGTGAGGCAGCAGTGCTAACCACTGTGCCCACCCACTAAAGTCTGAATTCAAGACCCATCCCAATTGAATTCAAATTCCATCATCTGCTATGGCAGGATTTAAACTGAACTTTCCAGAACATTATCTGAGTCTCTGGATTAATAGTCCAACATTAATACTACAAGGCCATCACCTCTCCCCTCTTTCTCAGACATCAGTTCCATCTCTCGACCTTTCAGTGGTGTATTTCTGAAATAATTGCACAGAGGCAAATATGTTGTCTCCGTGTGTTTACCTGTACACAGTACAAGGGGAAAGTGAGGACTGCATATGCTGGAGATCAGAGCTGAAAATGTGTTCTTGGAAAAGCGCAGCAGGTCAGTCAGCATCCAAGGAGCAGGAGAATCGATGTTTCAGGCATGAGCCCAAGGGCTCAGAGCTGGTGCCAAGTTTGGGGAGGCCTTCTCAATCTCCTGTTTATTTTCTTTTGACAGCGGTAGCGCTTATATTTTCCCCAGAACCATGTCGTGTGCGTGTAGGTGTAGGGCACAGTGAAAAACAACAAGTGTGCAAATCTTTATTTATATTCCATCATCAGGAAGAAAAGAAACACCCGAGTGGCCAGTGACAAGCAGTGCCCTTCACAACAAAGGGCAATGCTGTGTGATCAAACAGTGAAGGGGAGGGCAGGGACAAAATCAAAATAGAGTTGGAGGGGGAAATAATGCACTCCACTCCCTGCGGCGCCCACCTCTCCCTGAAAGTTCTCTTGTTTATTTTTTTTTTGCTTTTTTTTCTTTCTTTTTTTTCCCCACACTACCACCGAGTGTGGTAGTGCTTATTTTGTCCCCAGCACCCATGGTGTGTGTGTGCAGGTGTGAGACACAGTGAGAGACACAAAGTGTACAAATCTTTATTCAATTTCCACCACCAGGAAAAGTAGGAAAACACCCGAGTGGCCTGTGACAAGCAGTGCCCTTCACATCAAAGGGCAATGCTGTGTGATCAAAACAGTGAAGGGGAGGGCAGGGACTAAATCAAAATAGAGTTGGAGGGGGAAATAATGCACTCCACTCCCTGCGGCGCCCACCTCTCCCTGAAAGTTCTCTTGTTTATATCAGTCAGCCAAGGATCCCTGATTGGCCCAGGTGAACCAAACCAATCAAGGATATTATAGTCAATGAGATCTAACTCATTCCAATCCCTAAAACTCAATGCTCATTTTATAGGATCAGGCTCAGTCTATTCAAGCACTTGATCCAACCCTCCAGGGTTGGAGGGTTTGAGCTGTAGGGAGAGGCTGAATAGGCTGGGGGCTGTTTTCCCTGGAGCAGAGGATGCTAAGGGGTGACCTTATAGAGGCTTATAAAATCATGAGGGGCATGGATAGGGTAAGTAGACAAGGTCTTTTTACTGTGGTGGGGGAATCCAGACCTAGAGGGCATAGGTTTAAGGTGAGAGGGAAAGATATAAAAGGGACCTAAGGGGCAACCTTTTCATGTAGAGGGTTGTGCATGTATGGAATGAGCTGCCAGAGGAAGTGGTGGAGGCTGGTACAATTATAGCATTGCAAAGATATCTGGATGGGTATATGAATAGGAAGGGTTTAGAGGAATATGGGACAAGTGCTGGAAAATGTGACCAGATTATGTTAGGATATCTGGTTGGCATGGACAAGATTGACTGAAGGGTCTGTTTCTGTGCTGTACATCTCTATGACTCTATAATCGTAAACATAAAAACATGGAAACTAAAAGCATGAGTAGACCATTTGGCCCTTCAAGCCTGGTTCACCATTAAATAAAATCATGGCTGGTCCTCTATTTCAATGCTACGCTCCCACTTTCTCTCCACACCCTTTGATGCCATTAATATCTGAAAAGCAGTCAATGTCTTTTTTGAATACATTCAGTGACTGGATCTCCACATCCTTCAGAGAATTTCACAGCTTCACTACTGTTTGAGTGAAGAAATGTTTCTTCATCTCAATGTCAAATGGTCTCCCCACATTCCGTGACTGTGTCCTCCTTCTAGATTCAAAAACCAGAGAAAACGTCATCTCTACAGAGTCTGTCCAGCTCTGTCAGAATTGTATACTTTTCTATCAGAGCCATTCACATCCTTTTAAATGATCCTGGCTGAAATGGACCTTAATTGTATTCACTTACCTTTCCTCTATCTGCTCAGACGTACCGAACCAAAGAAACATTGATCAATCTCTGTCTTGAAAGTTTCAATTGCCCATATCCTTTCAGAGTAGAGAATTCAGGTTTCTATCATGCTTTGTGTGAAACAGTGATTTCTGATTTATTTTTAATTGATCCTAGGTCTACTGCGAAGATTATGTTCACAGGTTATTGGCTACTCCTTTCAGTGGAAACAATTTCGCTGTATTTGCACATTCAATCCTTTTAACATTTTAAATGGCTTGATCGAATTATTCCTAAATCTTCATCACAGGAGCATATCCAATTTTCTCCTTACTTCATGAACAGTCTGCTTCCTTCGTAACTGAGCCTACAGGTTCATTACTCTTTAAATTAACATCTTCTGCTTGATTTAGTTTCTCACTCTTAGCTTCTGAATTCCTAACCTAATTCCACTCTATTTGCAATCTCCATAGTTTTGAAGACCCTGGCTTAATTTTATCAGATTCCTTTGTATGCTTAGGAAGGTCAAATGGATTACCTTGACATCTTTAATAAAGGCAAAAATCACACAACACCAGGTTATAGTCCAACAGGTTTAATTGGAAGCACACTAGCTTTCGGAGCGACGCTCCTTCATCAGGTAATAGTGGAGGGCTCAATCCTAACACAGAATTGATAGCAAAAATTTACAGTGTGATGTAACTGAAATTATACATTGAAAAATTGATTGTCTGTTAAGCCTTTCAGCTGTTAGAATACAGTGATAGTTTCACTTCTTTCATGTGTAAATCACAAAAGCTTCTTTATAAAAAGCTGCATTCTCGGTTTAGCTGTTAACGGTGATAGCGAGACAATATGTTGAAGGTGTTGGCCCCCTGTGTTCTCTGTCTATGCCATGATGCTTAGCTTGATTCTAATTAAAAAGCGAGATAACGGAGTTTTACATAAATTCATGCAGTTTTTGAGCTCAGAGTTCTACATGAATGCATGCAGTTTATGATATTCAGCCTCAGACCTTCGAGTGACCATCCTCCAAGGTGGACTTCGGGACAGGCAGCAGAGAAAAGTGGCCAAGCAGAGGCTGATAGCTCAGTTCGGTACCCATAGGGAGGGCGTCAACCGGGGCCTTGGGTTCATGTCACATCACAGGTGACCACCATTGCACGATACACACACACAGATACTCCTACACACACACACACACACACACACACATCAAATCATTAATAAAGGCAGAATGCTTTCGGTGAAACAAGCACAGAGTGTGCTGGCGAAACTCCGCAGCTCTGGCTGCAGAGAAACAGAGTTAATCTTTTGACATGGTAGCTCAGTGATCAGCACTGCTGCCTCACAACTCCAGGAACCCTGCTGCGATTCCAACCTCAGGTGACTGTCTGTGCAGAGTATGCACATTCTCCCCGTGTCTGCGTGGGTTTCCTCTGGGTGCTCCAGTTTCCTCCCACAATCCAAAGATGTGCAGGTTAGGTGCATTGGCCGTGCTAAATTGACCATAGTATGTGGATTAACTGTGGTTAAAGCAGGGGCACAGAGGGGTGGGATGCTCTTTTGAAGGTCATGATGGGCTGAATGGCCTGCTTCCATGCTGTAGGGATTCTATGAGTCTGGTTTAGCTCTTCTTCAGAACTGGCTTGGACTTTCTTCAGTTCTGAAGAAGAATCATTAACTCTGTTTCTCTTTCCACACATGCTGCCAGACTCACTGAATTTCTCCAGCACTGTCTGTATCTGTTTCATCCTTGACACTTTAGCTCTTCCGAAAAAAATGGGAGAGCAATTTTAAAATGTGCGGAAACGTGGCCATTGCACAGTTAAACTGCGCTCAGACATTGTAAAATTTCCATAATCCTATTGGATAGCTATGTTGGTGAGGAGTCCTTCGTCCATCTGTTACAGGATGTGGGCATCTTTGGCTAGGTCAGCATTTATTGTCCATTACTAAATGCTCTTAAGGAGGTGTAGGTGAGCTGTCTCTTTGAACTGCTGAAGTTCTTGGAATGTATGAGTGCCCACAGTATTTTTAGGGGAATCCCAATCTGTTGACCCAACGGCAATGAAGCAGACATCGTGATAAGTTTCAAGTTAGGATGACATGTGAGTTGGAGGGATGTTAGATTTTTGGGTTTGTGACTATGGTTAAGAGAGACAGTAGACCATTTGTGAGGAATTTTTGGATAGTGTATTAACATGTTATAGAGTCACAGAGATGTACAGCACGGAAACTCCAACTCGTCCATGCCGATCAGATTTCCCAACTCAATCTTGTCCCACCTGCTAGCACCCGGCCCATATCCCTCCAAACCCTTCCGATTCATATACCCATCTAGCTGCCTTTTTAAATGTTGCAATTGTACCAGCCTCCACCACTTCCTCCGGCAGCTCATTCCATACACATACCACCCTCTGTGTGAAAACTTTGCCTTTTAGGTCTCTTTTATATCTTTCCCCTCTCACCCTAAACCTATGCCCTCTAGTCCTGGACTCCCCCACCTCAGGGAAAAGACTTTGCCTATTTATCCTATCCATGCCCCTCATGATTTTATAAACCTCTATAAGATCACACCCTCAGCCTCTGATGCTCCAGGGAAAACAGCCCCAGCCTATTCAACTTCTCCCTATAGTTCAAATCCTCCAACCCTGGCAACATCCTGGTAAATCTTTTCTGAACCCTTAGAAATTTCACAACATCTTTCTGATAGGAAGGAGACCAGAATTGCAAGCAATCTAGCAGCAGTGGTCTAACCAATGTCCTGTACAGCCACAACATGACCTCCCAACTCCTATACTCAATTCTCTGACCAATAAAGGAAAGCATATGAAACGCCCTCTTCACTATCCTATCTACCCACGACTCCACTTTCAAGGAGCTATGAACCTGCACTCCAAGTTCTCTTTGTTCAGCAACACTCCCTAAGACTTTACCATTAAGTGTATAAGTCCTGCTAAGATTTGCTTTCCCAAAATGCAACACCTCACATTAAACAGCAGTTTAAATGTCACACATTGGTTCATTTGACAAATAAAAGTTATACAGCCTGTGACAATTGAGGATAGGCCACTGATATTCGAGGATGAACAGGCAGCTGAGATGGGCACAGTCAATCTCATTGGAGTCATGAAGGCAGTATTCTGACCTTCAGCTGAAATATTGGGGAACTCTTCCTAATACCTTCATTCAATTTCTTTTGGTCTGTGCTCTCTGAAGAAGACATCTCCTTGATGGGGATTGCTGAGCACTGCCTCCTACAAGAGTCTCCAGTCTTTGGAGGATGAAAATCCACAATACATAAATCACGTGCCTGAATCCTTATTAGCGAATGAGAACAGAGCAAATGCTCAGAATAACTATTGTCCATTTTCAAATGAATGTTAGTTTTGCCTCTACTGTGGAACAGAGCTTTTATCGTTCTGAGCATTGCGTTGATGATGAGGTTGCATATACGAGCAGATAATTCTTTGACATCAGCTTCTGGAAGATGCTGGCTTTGGTCGTCTTTGTTATCACCTTCCTTCTGTCTTATTTGTGAGAAATTGTTCATGTCCTGGGAAAGCAAGATGTCCTTGGATTGCTGCCTGACCTGCTGAGCTTTTCCAGCAACACATTTTCAGCTCTGATCTCCAGCATCTGCAGACCTCACTTTCTCCATGCCTTGGGAAAGCAAGTTACAGCCATGACAGCAGTTAACTGAAATCTCATGCTATGCAGGAAAACAATCTGATGAGGAGTCGTCCAGACTCAAAACATTAGCTTGCTCTGTCTCCATAAATACTGTTGGTCCTCTGTGATTTCCAGCATTTTTTTGTTTTCAGTAGAGATTCCAGCATCTGTGGTAACTTGCACCGAGAACAATACAGTTTTAAAGGACCCCAATTTGCAGCTAGTGGTATTCCCATGGATCTGCTCCTCTTGTTCTTATACTTGGCTGAAGTCATGGATTTGGGAGGTGCTGTTCAAAGGATGTGGAGTTGCTGGCATTGGACTGGGCTGGTGTGGTCAGTGGTCATACGACACCAGGTTATAGTCCAACAGGTTTATTTGAAATCACAAGTTTTCAGAGCGCTGCTCCTTCGTCAGGTCACCCTGATGCCTTCTGCTATCAAACAGCTCCCTGTCATCCTTTTCTGTCAACTCCCCACTTCCCCCAGAATGAGGTGCCCTGAGATTTCCAGCAGGATTTTTCTTACAAGAAGAAACCACATTACATCACATGACCATGGGTCACAACTCAAAAAAACCGTGACGTTTTTAACTTATTATTCCAAAATGTGTTTTTTTAAAAAAAGGACTGATCGAGCCAAAAATGGTTGAGATGTTAATTCTCCAGAGAGAAAGAGCCACAAAATGCTACATTGAGGGTTTGGTGTCATAAGGAGAGGTTGGATAGGCTGGGACCTATTTTCAGTGGAGCATAGGAGGTTGAAGGGTGAGCTTTCCCAAAACCATGAGGGGCATAGTTAAGGGGAACAGCAAAGATCTTTTTCTCTAGGGTGGGGGAGTTCAAAACTCGGGGGCATATTTTTAAGGTGAGAGGAGAAAGATTTGAAAGGGAGCCGAGGGGCAACTTTTTCACACAGAGGGTGGTTCAAGAATGGAATGAGCTGCCAAAGGAAGTGGTAGATGCAGATACAGTTACAACATTTGAAAGACATTTGGACGGGTACGTGAATAGGAAAGGTTTAGATTAGATTACTTACAGTGTGGAAACAGGCCCTTCGGCCCAACAAGTCCACACCGACCCGCCGAAGCGCAACCCATCCATACCCCTACCTTTACCTCTTACCTAACACTACGGGCAATTTAGCATGGCCAATTCACCTGACCCGCACATCTTTGGACTGTGGGAGGAAACCGGAGCACCCGGAGGAAACCCATGCAGACACGGGGAGAACGTGCAAACTCCACACAGTCAGTCGCCTGAGTCGGGAATTGAACCCAGGTCTCAGGCGCTGTAAGACAGCAGTGCTAACTACTGTGCCACCGTGCCGCCCACAAGAGGGATAAGAGGTTTAGAGGGATATGAGCCAAACACAGGCAAATGGGACTAGTTTAGTTTGGGAAATTTGGTCGGCATGGGCTGGTTGGACCGAAGGGTCTGTTTCTCTGCCGTATGACTCCATCTTGTCTATGTCTCCATGACTTTGTGACAGACACATGGGGGATTTCAAACAATGGGAGTGGTGAGTTGAATGGGGAAGAGACAAGTTGATACAGACCACTCTGTGATCTCCATGACAATAACATTAACAAGGGGCTACTGCCCATTTCCATAAGACCATAAGACCATAAGACATAGGAGTGGAAGTAAGACCATTTGGCCCAATAAGTCCACTCCGCCATTCAATCATGGCTGATGGGCATTTCAACTCCACTTACCAGCGTTCTCCCCGTAGCCCTTAATTCCTCAATTCAATCACAAGCTGCCCTTGATCAATCACAAGCTGCCCTTGATCAATCACAAGCTGCCCTTGGTGGTTTACGTCCCAACTTACAGACATGACTTGCCCTTGAATAATATAGAAGGATGGGGTGTAAAAAACCTGTTTCAACTCCCCTAGCAGCTCAGCTCCACTTTCTCAGCTCCACTTAGTCAGGGATGGGCAATAAACACTGGCCTGGCTAGTGATGCCAATTTCCCACAAATGATTTTTTTAGAAGTGCTGAATGCTGGAATTGGAACTGCAGAATCTGCACCAATTTACAAAGTGAAGGACTGTGAAACTGACTCCAACTGCCAATAACAGCACGACCAGTACCCTCCACTGCACCAGCCACAGCATTCGCTATCAGGGTTATACTGGAGTGCTGAGCTGATGTTAAAGTTTCACCAGCCAAGACCTTAGTGATGGTGGAGCAGGTGCAAAGGGCCAAATGGCCTCTCTTGTTCCTTGCTTGTGAGTCCATATTCACAATAGATAAAGTGTGTCGCTCAAAAAAGCACAGCAGATGAGGTTGCAGGAGCAAGAAAGTTAATGCTTCATGAAGGGTTATGCCAGAAATATTGACTCTCCTGCTCCTCAGATGCTGCCTGACCTGCTTCACCTTTCCAGTGCCACACTTTATCCACTCTGACTCTCCAGCATCTGCAGCCCTCACTGCTCTTCATATTCTCACCACATTAACCATTCAAAGACTGATTTGTACATCTGTTATTTTACAACTTCGTTTTTTTTTAACTCATCTCTTATTTCTAGTCTGTGCAGATGTGTGTTACGATACCAGTCCCTCTTGTGTTAATTAGTAAATAAGAAATTAAACTTTTGTAAATTGAAAGCTTGGTTAAATTGGCTCTTCTTGAACATGTATTCACTTGGGTCTGGGGGAAAAGGTATCCAAAAGGTTATTAAATTAACATTGTTTTCAACTCAGGGGAAGGTGACCAACCAAGGGCAGCTAGTTCACCCCACCTCACCCAAGGCCTTAACAGTTTGAGGTATCTCATTTGGACTCATAAGAAATTGGGTCTGGCTGTAACAATTATCTCTCCCTTGTTGGCTCTGTAACCCTGTTGTTCATGATTTTCCTTGTCCAAATATCCTTCAACACTACACCAGAACTTAATCATCTCCAATCTTCTTGACTTTAGTGTTCATGGTTCCAATTTCACTTGATGCCTAATGCCAGAGATGTTAAAACATTCAAAACCTTCACAATAGCATGAATTTATAATTAACTGAGACTCCATGTCCCTCTTGAACTAGTTAGCCTTTGTTAACTGTGAGAGAAGGGATGTGAAACAGACACAACTAAACCTTGCATCACATTTTCGCACAAAGCATGGAACTACATCTGAGCTTTGTAATGCTATGATGTTAGGAAATCGAGTCTGACATGAGTTGGCAAGGAAAATAACTCAGGTTTTTGCTGAATGGGTTCAACCCAGACCCCCACAATTGCACATAAATTGCAACAAATTAGCAGGTTGTAACTTGATTCTAGTTGAGGGAGTCCACCATTTCAGACATCAATAAGATCCCGTGATGTTAGTGTTCAACTACTTCTGAAACCTTCTTGCTTCTGGTTTTTTTCACAATCTATTCCATGCATTATTCAGTCATTCTGTGAAGACAATACTGTTGAGATCTGTTCGAAATACTTTTTCCTTCCTCATTTGATCAGGTAGCTCCCTATTCTACTCACTCAAATCAGTTTAATGTAATTTTCCAGATTTGGCTTTTCCAGATGGTTTACAATGTTACATCGTCCTCTAGTTTGCCTTCCTTTGATGATTGGACATCTTGCCAAACTTCCAGCAACTGATTCGTCCGGGGGTCTCAACTCATTGTTTGTGAACCTGCCCGCGGAAGGTGCTGGCTGAGTGATGTCATCACTGGATTGTTAATCCAGGGACCCATATGATGTTTTGAGGATCCAGGTTCAAATCCTGCCATGGCAGATGGTGGATTGTGAATTCAATAAAAATCTAGAATTAATTCTTCATTGATGACCATGAATCCATTGTGAAATGTTCGAAAACCCCATTTAGTTCACTGATGTCCTTTTGGAAATGAAACTGCCATCTTTACCTGATGACTCCAAACCCACAGCAATGTGGTTGACTCTTAACTGCCCTCCAGGTGATTAGGGATGGGCAGTAAATGCTGCTCCTGGCACGCCCTCTTGCACTGTCCTTTGACCCAGAGTTGACCCCCTGGGTTGATGGCAATGGTTGAGTGGGGGATATACCGGGCCATGAGCTTACAGATTGTATTGGATCTGCTGCTGTTGATGGCCCACAGTGGATGCTCAGTCTTGAGCTGTTAGATCTGTTCGAAGTCTGTCCCATTTAAAATAGCGATAGCGCCGTACAACACAATGGAGGGTATCCTCAATGTGAAAATTAGACTTTACTTCCTCAAGGACTGTGTGGTGGTGACTCTTACTGATGCTGTCATGGACAGATGCATCTTACAGCTGGCAGATTGGCAAGGATGAGGTGTAGCTGAAAATATGTTGCTGGAAAAGAGCAGCAGGTCAGGCAGCATCCAAGGAACAGGAGATTCGACGTTTCGGGAATAAGCCCTTCTTCAGGAATGATTCCTGGAGAAGGGCTTATGCCCAAAACGTCAAATCTCTTGTTCCTGGGATGCTGCCTGACCTGCTGCGCTTTTCCAGCAACACATTTTCAGCTCTGATCTCCAGCATCTGCAGTCCTCACTTTCTCCTCAAGGATGAGATGTAGTATGTTTTTCCCTCTTGTCTGTTCCCTCACCACCCAGTCTAGCAGCCATGTCCTTTAGGACATTCAAGGCTACATGTTGCACTCTTACCCCTCTCAGTGCTTCCCCTAACTGTTGCTTAATATGTTGGAGTACTGAATCATCAGCCAAGGGAGGATGGTATGAAGAGGTTTTCTTTCCCATGCTTAACTTGAAGTCATGAGACTTCATGGAATCCAGAGTTAGTGGACAGATACAAAAACAAATTGCTGGGGCAA
The DNA here is from genome assembly GCF_020745735.1 of Hemiscyllium ocellatum. Classification (NCBI taxonomy): domain Eukaryota; kingdom Metazoa; phylum Chordata; class Chondrichthyes; order Orectolobiformes; family Hemiscylliidae; genus Hemiscyllium; species Hemiscyllium ocellatum. The sequence goes on from NC_083409.1 coordinate 108,605,321, forward strand.
GTCAGCAGGTCTGGCATCATCTGCAGAGAGACACATAGTTAACATTCGGAATCCAGTGTGACTCTATATTAACTCTGCTTTCTCTCCACACAGAGAGAGAGAACAGACCTGCTGAATCCCTCCAGCAATTTCTGTTTTTGTTTGAGATCTCCAGCACATGCAGTTCTTTGTTTCATTCGATTAGGACCGATCTTCAGTGGATCAATGAGATAGGCTGAGCCCTGAGTTACAGCGGAGACAGCAACTCAAATGGGAAGAGAGCTGACACCATGAATACAAACAGTGATCTGGCGAAACCGTAAGTGAGAGTGGTTTTATGCTTGTTAACAATATGAGAGAGCAAACTCTCAGACCTTTCACAATAGACAGCAAACATTGCCGCACACCAGATCAGAGTTGACAAGCTGAATTGGTAATATTCTGTGATGAGCTGGATTCTTCAGGTAATGAACTGTGAAGGAACAAATTTTCCAACACATTTAGATGTTTCTAAGGCTACTGTTGATCTCTCACTTTTGCAAAAAAAAATACAAAACGATGTTTTTATTAAGCTGTGTCAGTGAGACTGAGCAATTAGTTTTCAATGCAGCCATTTTAACATGTAATTCCTCAAACTTCATCTCACATCAGAGAGAGTTCATTACTGTCCTGATGTGTGACAGAGTAAGCTAACCCTTTGGCTGTGACCTGCATTACCTGTCTCACTGAGTAAAAGTAATTCTACTTCCTTCATTAGTTCTTCTGTGATACTGATTAAGATAGATTTCAGTGAAGAATGATGCATTTTATTCCTCTGCTGGCTGCGAAGGTATGATGTGAAATTAGTCAGGGCAGACTCAGCTCCTCATGGCAATGAGTCCATGGAAAAAGAGAAAAATAAACGCTGCCCATAATTCATTACGACACTGCTTGTCTTACTTAATGAGGCTCTGAAGATTACGTTTTGGGAACTGACAGTGTCACTCAACAGTGGTCGGACTGCTGAGAACTCGCATTCATGTCATGCCTGCCCCATCCTCAGTTTCTTTGGGGCTAATGGGTCACTTCGGAAACTGGAGGTGCCTTCGGTTTTCCCCGATGGAGAGTTTTGCTGTGGTTCTGTTTGTATGCTCTGCCGGAACACGATATGCTAACCATTACACAGAACACCAAGAAGCACAGACTGTCCAACAACATTTCCGATAATACAGCAGTCACTATACTGCAGAAGTCCTTCATTGGCTGTAAAGTGGTTCAGGGGTTTTGGAAGGTTCCACATAAATGCAAGATTTCTTCTTTCATTTTCTGAATAAATTAAAATTATTTTTTTCTCTTTTAACAATTCCTGTGTAATTAACCTGTCCATTATACCATTCTACACATGTGATGGTTACGTTTGGTTCTGTAGTGATTGGAACCAGGTGGATCTTATTGACAATGAGATTCTTGCTTGGGCTTGTTAACCTGGACCAATCAGGGAGCCCTGGCTGACAGATATAAACAGGAGATAGAGGGAGCCAATTAGCTCAGCTGGCTGGACAACTGGTTTATGATGGAGTATGATGCCAACAGCATTGATTCAATTCCCACACTGGCTGAGGTTATCATGCAGATCCTGCTTTCTCAATCACACTTCTAGCTCCACCAGTTGTGTCTGTTTAATGAGAGAGCAGCCCTATGGTTGACTGGGATGATTAAAAAAAATAAACAGGAGATTCAGAATCTCTTCACTTCACGGGCTGACTCCAATCTGGCTTGCCAGGCCTGTGTACTGTGCACGTGTAAATAAAGGGCGACTTGGTGATGGGATACTGGCCTCTGTGCTGTTGTTTCAGGTTTGGCATGTTTCAGTTAGCTGGTTGGCTACTTAGCAATGCAGAATAGTACCTAACAGCGTGGGTTCAATTCCTGCATTAGCTGAGGACTCTCCTTCTCAACCTTTCCCCTTGCCTGAGGTGTGATACCTTCAATTTAAACCACCATCAGTCTCTAGATGAGAGTGTTGCTGGAAAAGCACAGCAGGTCAGGCAGCATCCAAGGAGCAGGAAAATTGACGTTTCTGGCAAAAGCCCTTCCTCAGGACCATCAGCTATCCCTGTCTAATGAGAAAGCAGTCCTGTGGTTCTCTGAGACTGTGGTGACTTTAATTTTAGTATTTTTAAAATATTATTTAGGGCCGCATAATGGCTCAGTGGTTAGCATTAATACCTCATAGTGCCAGGGATCCAGGTTCAATTCCAGCCTCGAGTGACTGACTGTGTGGAGTTTGCACATTCTCCCCGTGTTTGCGTGGGTTTCCTCCTGGTGTTCCGGTTTCCTCCCACAGTCACAAAGATGTGCAGGTTAGGCGAATTGGCCATGCTAAATTGCCCCATAGTGTTCAGGGATGTCTAGCTTAGGTGCGTTTGTCAGGGGTAAATATAGAGTAATGGGATTGGATGGGAGATCCTTCAGAGGGGCGGTGTGGGCTCGTTGGGCCAAAGGGCCTGGTTCCACACTATTCTAAATTAGCCAGGATAGTACACTTGATTATAGTACCACTGGTTGGGTGTTTGGTTGCTGAGTGGGGGAGAGGGTAATTGTTGGTGGTGAAGGAGGGGCTGAGATTTGAAGACTAAATCTCACTGTGATTCATATCCTGGTGATCCCTGCTGACAATGGACTTGTACAACCTCACTGACGGTGACCTGGAATTGCTGCTAATTAGCCGAAATGCACTAAAAAGGAGCATTAATGATGGTGGAGGTTTAAGCACAAGTTGTGTTAAACCTTAATACAGAGGTTCCACAATCCATAACACTGCGAGAACCTGCTTCCCACTTCTGTACTGGCCCCCTTCCCCCGCCTCCCTCCCTTTTAGTGGGAACAAGGAGTGAAGTGAGTTACCATCAGTGCAGACTGTTCAAGGAGGGTCATCAAGTTAGGGTCAAGCTACTGGTGAGGTTTCCCCCTGAATCTTTTCCCTCCTTTCATTTACTCTGTTTCATTATTTCTAGATTTTGCTCAAACAGATTGTAAACTTAACCTTAATTCGGTCTCCAGAGAGTTTACTTTCAGTAAAGTAAACTTTGATGACGATGATGTTGGTGATAATTCATCTCAGGAACCCACATGAGGACTCACATTTGAAAGCTTTCCAAGTTAAAATGTTATTTCATGAACTGAGTGTGCAGTATCGAAACTGGGGCAGAGGAAACTCTTCAGTGATATGGTTATGTTAGGGATGAGAGGAGACTGCTGCCTTTTTCTGGTGCTATTGCTTCATGGTCATAATTATAACTTTAAATAATTAAATTTAATAAATATAATTTTTTTTTAACCCTGAAATGGTCGCTCATATGCTTTCTCTAAATTAGACTTAAACTAAAAAAAGTATCCATTAACCAGCTTCCATAAGCACCAAATTACTGATAAATTATGAAACAAAAACTTGTTAAGTCAAGATGCAAAGCTTCTTCATGCATTTAGTTTGCAATTTGAAAATATAAATCTTTACTCTTCTGAACAATCCAGATAGGCACAAATACACTCAGCGGGTAATGGGAAACGATTAGATTTCTCTTCAGTAACAAACAAACACATCCTTCCAGTCACAGAAACAGAAATCGCTGGAGAAACTCAGCTAACCATTCTGACGGAGAGTCACTGGACCCAGAACGCTAACTCTGCTTTCTTCCCACAGATACTGCCAGAGTTTCTCTAGCAATGTCTGTTTTTTCTTTCAGATTGCCAGCATCCACAATACTTGAAAGCAAAAAGCAAAGGTAAGGATTGTTATTTCAACCTGCTGTCTGTTGGCAATCCAATGGGTTAGCCAGTCAGCTTCTACCAGATCCTGGGGATCTGTGCCTTCACAGAGCAGGGATTAGGGTACAGTCAGTGCTGCAGTTCAAGTGCATCTGACTGGTGATGAAAGCCAGGTCAATGGGGATACTATCAAGACACTGGTCCCAAGGCAGGGACTGAGTATGGTGGGAATGGGTGGAAGAGCAGTTGGTGATGATGCTAACCTTAACCCTAATGCTATCGCAGGAACAGGAAGGATGGCGAGGTGTCCCCAGTGAATGAGTAGAATCGCCGATGGAAAAGCTGCTAGCAATTTGGGAAGGAAAGGTGAATGGGAGCCATTGAACAGATATGAATCATACAAAGAACATAGAATAGTACAGCACACTACAGGCCCTTCAGCCCTCCATGCTGTGCCAACCTTTTATCTTGATAAAACTAACCTACATAGCCTTCACTTTACTATCATCCATGCGCCTGTACAAGTGTTGCTTAAATGTCCCTAATGTCTCTGACTCTACTACCATTGTTGGCAGTGCATTCCACACACACCCACCACTCTTGTGTAAAGAACCTACGTCTGAGATCTCCCCTAAACCTTCCTCTAATCACCTTAAATTTATACCTCCTCGGGATAACCATTTTGCCCTGGGAAAAGGTCTCTGGCTGTCCACTCTGTCTATGCCTCTCATCATCTTGTATACCCCTATCAAGTCACCTCTCATCCTTCTTCGCTCCAATGAACAAAGCCCTTATTCCCTCAACTTCCATCAAAAGACATGGCCTCCAGTCCAGGCAGCATCCTGGTAAAATAGTGAGACTTGTCATCCATGTGCCTTGATGAACTGTGTGTACCGTGACAGACTTTGAGTGAGTGAGGGTCCTGTGAGTGTGAGACAGTAGAGGGAAGATGGTGGCACCTAACGTGGTGGGCATAGAATATCATTGACCTTCACCCTGCCCATTTGGGTGTCCCTCTTCACCCAGGGTTCTGCAATGACCAAGGGACTATTAGTCTAGGCTGGCTGAATCTGGCCTCCTTTGCTGGTCAGCACAGTCTAGCACTAGCTTCCTCCCTAGTCTCCCCATCTACTGGCACCTCCAGGTCTCTGTCAGTGAAGTGAGGGGCTAATCTTTCACTCTGGGCCATTTCTTTAGGGATAACAATGCAAGACCGCAGTGTGAAGAGCTGTTTCTGATTTGCAGTGTCTGAGATGTTGGGACTTAAACATGACACCAGCGGTGTGATCATCGGCAGCAGGTCCAACTCTCCTGCTAAGCCACCCCATGAGCAAACACCCGAATGCCTGGTTGCCTCATTAATGAGGTGAAAAGCTGAAGACTGCACGAGAAAAGGACACATTCTTGGGCTGTGTTTCTTACTCAAAGAAACACCTTGTGTCACATTTTGAGAAGTTGTGAAGGAATTGAGGACAGTGTAGCAACAAATCACAGACTTGTTACACTGCAGAAGGAAACCAACCAGTATATCATATCTGCACTGGCTCTCTGAGCAATTTATGTTAGTACCAATTTTAGGATGATTCAGAACAGTTCCAGGCATGAGGAATTTCAGATATGAAGATAGATTGGAGAAGTCAAGGTGTTTTTCTTGGGCAACTAAAGCTTGAGAGGACATTTGATTGATGTTGTCAAAATTATGAGGAGTCTGGATAGAGGATATAGAGAAAAATGTTCCTACTCATGAGTGTATCAAGAAAAAGAGGCCGCAGAAAACAAAAGAAATAAAGATCACATGAGAAAACCTTTTCCTAGCAGCATGTGGTTAAGATGTACTCTGATGTATGATGTATTCTGCCTTTGTGAATCTTTGAAGTGTTGGAGGCTGATGCAATTACAACATTTAAAAGGCATCTAGATGGGTTAATGAATAGGAAGGGTTTTTAGATTTGATTCGATTCCCTACAGTGTGGAAACAGGCCCTTTGGCCCAACCAGTCCACACAGATCCTCTGAAGAGTAACCCACCCAGACCCATCTCCCTCTGACTAATGCCCCTAACACTATGGGAAATTTAGCATGGCCAATTGACCTAACCTGCACTTCTTTGGACTTGAGGGATATGGGTCAAATGTTGGCAAATGGGACTAGATTAATTCAAGACATCTGGTCGGCTTGGACGAGTTGGAGTAAAGGGTCTGTTTCTGTGTTATACAGCTCTGTGACTCTGACTGTATTTTCTCTGTGTTTACCATGTTTAGACTCTGCTTACCATTCAGTCTGACTGGAGTATGCAACTACAACATAGAGAACAGTCACATTTCTGTAATAGTGTGGTGCTAGAAAAGCACAGCAGGTCAGGCAGTATCTGAGGAGCAGAAAAATCGACGTTTCAGGCAAAATCCCTTCCTGATGAAGAGCTTTAGTCTGAAATGTCGATTTTCCTGTTCCTCAGATGCTGCCTGACCTGCTGTGCTTTTCCAGCACCACAATCTTGATTCTAATCTCCAGCATCTGCAGTCTTTACTTTCACCTATACTTCTGAAATAGTAGACAGACTGGAGGCTAGAAGAACACAGCAAGCCAGGCAGCACCAGGAGCAGAAGTTGACATTTTAGGTCCCAGTCGTGATGAATGGTCTCGACACAAAACGTTGACTTCTCCACCTCCTGACACTGCGTGGCTTGCTGTGTTCTTCCAGCTCCTGTTCGTCTACTTTGGATTCCAGCATCTGCAGTTTTTTTTTGTCTCTAACCACACTTGTGTAATATCTGTTTCATAGCTTAGAATGTGTTTTGCTGTTTTAAAATAAACAAACCCACAGAGTGATGAGTGACTGATAACCACATCTACATCATTTATGTGACATGGTGCCAACAATGGAAATTGCTGTTTAATGCTTTGAAACAGCCAGGATCCATGAAATGTCCAAACAGAAACTGCAAAAATAAAATACCGCAGTGCAGTGAAAAATAATTCCTTTCTGAAAACAGCAAGCAGGGACTAAAATTGTTAAATTGCATGCAAGATGGAACATCAATGGAGCTGAATTTGAGTTGCAAACAGATTAGATTACTTACAGTGTGGAAACAGGCCCTTCAGCCCAACAAGTCCACACTGACCCACCACCCACACCACTATAATTACCCCTTACTTAACACTACAGGCAATTTAGCATGGCCAATTCACCTGACCTGTACATCTTTGTGACTGTGGGAGGAAATCAGAGCACCCGGAGGAAACCCACGCAGACACAGGAAGAACGTGCAAACTCCACACCGTCAGCCGCCTGAGTCGGGAATTGAACCCGGGTCTCTGGCGCTGTGAGGCAGCAGTGCTAACCACTGTGCCACAGCGCAGCCTAGACAGGCCATTGTAAAAGTTAAACCAGACCAGTCAGACCAGGAAAATTATTTTGAAGCTCAAAAACCTCTGTATAAGGAGTCTTATAATCCATGTACGGCATCTTGAAAATGAAAAAAAAATGCAAATCCATTATTTTACCCTAAGTTAAAGTGAGACTAAAAATCAAGTAGCTATGCTAGATGCTGCTTACCTCAATCAGCTGGATCACTGATTTTAAAACACAGACTAATGCTAACAGCATGGGTTCAATTCCTATACCAGCCAAGATTACTGTGAAGGGCTTTCCTACTCAATCTTGCTTCTTACTTGAGGCATGGTGACCTTTGAGTTAAACCACCACCGGTCATCTCTGTCTTATGAGAGAGTGGTCCTCTGTTACTCTGAGAAGATGCTCAACAGTCTGGGAAAAATAGATTCATGACTCGTACTGTATCTGTATTAGGATTTTGAAGAAGCTTAAGCTTTTCTGAAATTTAGGCATATGGCAATTTTTCCAAGTGCAAAACATTTAAAAAGAAGCAACAGGAGAAATCAAGGAGTGTGCTGACTTATAGTAAGCAATGGGATTTCAACATTTCATTACCAGAACATCTACAAATCTCCTAGTTCAAGTTGGGACACAGCAGACCTCCTCACAGAATTCAATATGATTAAACGGCTTCAGAGCTGTCATTCCTAGATTTGAATGTGTCCAATGCAGAAAGACAAGTCATTAAGATTAGCCTGTCAATTGGGAAAAAAAGTTACACAGATTTAACATACCAAATTGGACTAGGATTTGTGTAATTTATACAGATACTTACAGAATACATAGACCACCTTGTGAACAGATGTAGAGGAAAGTGCTCATCTGTGTTTTTTAATGGAAAACTAGCAAACAGGATTGTTGTGTTCGTGATTTCATTATTCCCTGGATGTTTATGAGAAAATGTTTGAGAGCTGGGCTGTTTTCCCTGGAGCATCAGAGGCTAAGGTGTTGACCTTATAGAGGTTTACCAAATCATGAGGGGCATGGATAGGATAAATAGACAAAGTCTTTTCCCTGGGGTCAGGGAGTCCAGAACTAGAGGGCATAAGTTTAAGGTGAGAGGGGAAAGATATAAAACAGACCTAAGGGGCAACTTTTTCACGCAGAGGGTGGTACGTGTACGGAATGAGCTGCCAGAGGAAGTGGTGGAGGCTGGTACAATTGCAACATTTAAGAGGCATTTAGATGGGTATATGAATAGGAAGGGTTTGGAGGGATATGGGCTGGGTGCTGGCAGGTGGGACTAGATTGGGTTGGGATATCTGGTCGGCATAGATGGGTTTGACTGAAGAGTCTGTTTCCATGCTGTACATCTCTATGACTATGACTCTAATATTGAAGAGCTACTGATGGATGGGTCAAAGTGAACCTTTCACGTTAGTAAAGCTTTCAGGTCTTAAATATAATCTCAATGATTGAAACATTCAGTAGAATGCCCAAACATAGCAAGATATAGCAAATCTGCCCTTCTGCATGTGCCAAGAAAATGTCCAGCTTACAATCAGTTGTGCAAGGGTTGTGGCAGAAATAGTCATTGGCAGAAACAATACATGAGAGAAAAGGCTGATCCAGCTCCAAAGAACCATGCACTGACTCAAACAAAGAGAAATAAGCCAAGGGCAGGTATTAATGGTGATGAAAGTAGTTGGCACTCTATTACTGTTGGTGCAGGTGGACAGGTGTCCTGAGTGAGTGAACCGAGGTCATGCAGGGCTATTGGTGTTAGGGTTTGAGGTGGGTGACAGCAGGTGAAAGAAAATGTTGTAGGCAGCAGTGTGAATGTTAGAGCTCAAGCCCTGGTGGGAGTAGCAAAGAGAGTTGTTTTAAAATTCATTCATAGGGTGAGGGTGTCACTGGCCAGGCCAGCATTTATTGCCTGTTACTAATTGCCCAGAGGGCAGTCAAGGGTCAACGACATGGTCGATTAGACCAGGTGAGAGGGGCCTTTGATTATGTTGGTTGCCTTCCAGGAAGTGTAGATGGGAATCTACAGTCAGGGGCACAGGCAGGCATTTCTGTGGGCCTGTAAGAGATGCCAGGATGATGTGTTGCCTCCCTCATGTCAAGAATGTCTCTGAGCAGGCACAGGACATTCTCAAAAGAGAAGGTGAGTGTGTCATTGTACACAGTGGCATGAGTGACAGAGGCAGAGAGCTGAGGTTCTGCAAAGAGACTTCAGGGAGGTAGGCAGGAAGTTGACCAGCAGGACTACTAGAGTTATAATCTCAGGATTACTCCCTATGCCAGTGAGGCTAGGAATAGGAAGATAGTACAGATAATTGCATGGCTAAAGAGCTGGTTTCTGAGGGAAGGCTTCAGATATGTGGATTATTGAGACATCTTCCGGATGCCTTCAGTACAAGAAGGATGGACTGCACCTAAACTGGAGGGGCGCCAACATCCTGGTAGGCAGGTTTGACAGTGCCTCTCTGGAGGGTTTAGACTGATGTGGTATGAGGGTGGGAACCAGAGCAATAGGTCAACAAGTAAAAAGACCAAGGAGGAGTCAGTGATGCAGGCCAGTAAGGCAGATAGGAAGAACAGGCAGGGAGAGGTTTCTGAATACAGCCGGACTGAGGCCAGAAGTGTATCTGTTTTAATGTGAGGCGTATGGTAGGGTAAAATGGATGAACTTAGAACTTGGAATAATACTTACAACTATGATGTTGTACCCTTTACAGAGATTTCGTGAATGAGGGGCAAAACTGGCAGTTTAATGCTCCAGGATTTTGATGTTTCAGGTGAGATAGAGAGGAATATAAAAGATGGGGTAGGGGGTTGTGTTACTGACTAAGGAGACTATCCCAGCTGTACTGAGAGAGGACATCTTGGAGGGCTCATCCCATGAGGCCATGTGGATAAAGCTCAGGAATAGGACAGGTACATTCCCTTCAATGGGATTGCATCTAGAAGCCTCCTAGCAGCCAGCAAGAGACAGCAGAACAGATGTGTGGACAGGTCATGGAAAAATGTAAAAGGCACAGGATTGTCATGACTTTGGCAAGGCCTTTGGAAAGGTCCCCCATGGCAGGCTGAAGCAGAAGGTAAAGTGCCGTGGGAACCATGGTGAGATGGTGGATACAGAACTGGCTTAGTCATAGAAGACAGAGAGTAGCAGTTTTTCTGACTGGAGGTCTGTGTACGGGAAATTGGGATGGGACGGTGTAGTATATAGAATAAAGAACAATACAGCACAGAGATCAAGACTGGGACTCCTGTTGTTCGTAATACTTGTAAGTGATTTGGAGAAGTGGGCGGCACGGTGGCACAGTGGTTAGCACTGCTGCCTCACAGCGCCTGAGACCTGGGTTCAATTCCCGACTCAGGCGACTGACTGTGTGGAGTTTGCACGTTCTCCCTGTGTCTGCGTGGGTTTCCTCCGGGTGCTCCGGTTTCCTCCCACAGTCCAAAGATGTGCGGGTCAGGTGAATTGGCCATGCTAAATTGCCCGTAGTGTTAGGTAAGGGGTAAACGTAGGGGTATGGGTGGGTTGCGCTTCGGCGGGTAGGTGTGGACTTGTTGGGCCGAAGGGGCTGTTTCCACACTGTAAGTAATCTAATCTAATCTAAAACAATGTAGTTGGCCTGATTAATAAGTTTGTGGAATTGGGGGACCTGTCAATAGTGAGGAGGATGGCCAGAGGATACAGCAGCATATAGATAGTTTTGGACTCTGGACAGAAAAATGGCAGATTGAGTTTAATCCAGATGATTGCAAGATGATGTAGTTTGGAAAGTCTAATGTCAGATTGAACTATAGATACAGAAGGAACCCTTAGTATCAGAGGGATCTAGGCGTACAGGTCCACTGTTCCCTGGAAATGACAACATAAGTGGGTGAGGTGGTTGAGAAGGCACATGACATTCTTGCCTCATTGGTTACAGCATAGAGTAGAAAAAATAGCAAGTCATGCTGCAGTTTTATATAACTTTTGTTCAGCCACATTTGGAATACTGTGTACAGGTCAAGCCTCCAGGCACATGTGGAGGCTTTGGAGAGGTTACAGAAACAGTTTACCAGGGTGTTGCCTGATTTGGAAGGTATCAGCTATGAAGAGAGATTGGACAAACTTAATTTTATTTTCACTGAGTGTCAGAGGCTGAGGCGTAGAAGGTAGAAGTTTACAAAATTATTAAAAACATGAATTGGCAGAGGCCTTTCCTGGGTCAGATCTGTAAATTAATTGGAGGTATAGGCTTAGATAATGGGGTGGCATGGTCGCTGAGTTTTAATACTGTTGTCTCAAAGCACCAGGTTCGATTCCAGCATCAGGCAAATGTGTAGAGTTTGCACATTCTCCTCATGTCTGCGTGGGTTTCCTCCGGGTGCTCTGGTTTCCTCCCACAATCCAAAGATGTGCAGGCCAGGTGAATTGGCCATACTAAATTGCCCATAGTGTTCAGGAATGTGTAGGTTAGGTGCAGTAGTCGGGGATAAATGTAGACTAATGGGGATTGGGTTTGGATGGGATACTCTTCAGAGAGTTAGTGTGGACTTGTTGGGCCGAAGGGCCGTTTCCACGCAATAGAGACTCTATGAAAAGGAGAAAAATGTAAATGAGCTGTGGGAGGCAGCTTTTTTACATGGAGTAATTGTTTGGAATGCAGTTCCAGAGAAAAAGGAAGAAGCAGATACAACAGCAATGTTTAAGAGACATCTTGACAGATATATGAATAGGCAGGGGATGGAGGGATATGGACAGCATAGACATGAAAGGCTTTTAGTTTAGAAAGGTATTATGTGTTAGTGTGGTCTTGGTGGGCCTAAGGGCCTATTCCTGTGCTGTACTGTTCTTTACACCACCTCCTCCCATCCTACTTTCCCCTATTAGGACCATAGCCAGGAGTGTTCTGACATTTCAAATGTTAGTCCAAGTACTTTTTAATGGTTGTGAGGTTTCCCTCTCAGCTATCCTCCCAGGCCATGCATTCCAACTCCTTTGAATGAAAGTCCCCTCTAAACCTCCTGCCTTTCACTTTATAATTATACTATCCTGTTATTGACAGCTGATGCCTATTCACTCTGCCTCATAATCTAATACAGGTTGTTCCTGGAATGGTGTGTGGTAGGACGGGGTGGACATTGGATGGGATGTTTGCCATCAGAAGTGGGAACAGTAATTAATGAGATGTGTTTGGTAAGATTCAGTGAAAAAATCCACTCAGCCTCACAGTGAGAATTACTCCTTTAAGCTCAACATGACTTGCACTTAGCCAAATAACCGTAAAGCTCAGTCCTAAATTTATACAGCCCCTTTGATGTCGTAATGTATCCTAAAGTGTTTCACAGAAGCCTTAAAATAACATATGGCAACAAACCACAAATATGTCAACGAGACCACAATTCAATCAAAAGTTTATTTTGAAAAGAGAGTCCAAAAGAAGGAGTGTGGAAAAGAGAGAGAGAAAAGTAGGGGAAGAATTTCAAAACTTTGACCATAGAACCATAAGACATAGGAGCAGGAATTAGTCCATTCAGCCCATCAAGTCTGCTCCGCCATTCAATCATGGCTGATAAGTTTCTCCCATTTTCTCCCTGTAACCCTTGATTACCTGGATACTCAAGAACCTATCTTTCTCAGTGTTAAATATACTCAATGACCTGGCCTCCACAGCCTTCTGTGGCACTGAATTCCATAGATTCACCACTCTCTGGCTGAAGAAGTTTCTGCTTACCTTTGTTCTAAAAGGTCTTCCCTTTACTCTAAGGAAACGCCTTAGAACTTCAACAGCTGAAGGCAGCTGGTTTATTAATAGCACAGCAATTAAAATTGAGAATGCACTACAACCCTGAACTAGAGAGACGCAGATATTGAGGATGGCTGCGAGGCTGAGGAGATGGAGAGAGATAGGGGGCACAATCCATGAAATAGTTGAAAACACAGACAAAAACTTTAAAATTAAGACATTGTGTAACAGTAATCCACCAGCAGGCAGCAGGGGGCCAGGAGAAAGTAAGTGTCTTCAAGAGGACTCCTTAACGTCCCTCGCCCAAACGCTGTACTATCAGAGCAAGGGCCTTCCTGTATGAGAGGGAGACTGAATCTGTGAAGAGATGTAATGTTTGACTTTTCACATTATTTCTTTACTTTTTGACTTAATGCTAAGAATTATTGTAATATTTAACCTTTAGCTTTATTTTTCTTTTCTATTTTGTTCTGATGATTCTGTATGGGAGAGGTGATGACCTAGTGATACTCCTTTTCCATCTATCCACTCCACCCTCTCCTCCCTGACCTATCATCTTCATCCCCTCCCCCACTCACCCATTGTACTCTATGCTACTTTCTCCCCACCCCCACCCTCCTCTCACTTATCTCTCCACGCTTCAGGCTCACTGCCTTTATTCCTGATGAAGGGCTTTTGCCCGAAACGTCGATTTCGCTGCACTTTGGATGCTGCCTGAACTGCTGTGCTCTTCCAGCACTACTGATCCAGAATCTGGTTTCCAGCATCTGCAGTCATTGTTTTTAACCATTGGACTGTTCACCCAGAAACCCAGGTAATGTTCTGGGGACCTGGGCTCGAATCTCACCACTCTAGATGGCAGAATTTGAATTCAATGAAAGAAAGCTTGCAATTATGAGTCTAATAATGACCATGAATCCATTGTTGGAAAAGCCCATCTGGTTCACAAATGTCCTTAAGGGAAAGAAACAACCATCCTTACCCTCGTCTGACCGACATGTGACTCCAGACCCACAGCAATATGGTTGACTCTTAACTGCCCTTAGGGTAATTAGAGATGAGCCAGAAATGCTGCCTTAGTCATTCTGTGAGCGAATAACTAAAAACACACCTAGGTACTTGTATCTACGATGGTGCCTAGTGAGTGCACTTTTCACTGTACTCTTGTACTTGAGTGCACCTAACAACAAAAATCTAAATCTATGCTACTTCTCCAATCACAAGTCACTTCACACCAACACTGACCAGCTGCGCCTGTCAGTAATGGACATTGGCGTGAGTTACCCAAGGTTGGTGGGAAAAGATGGAAAATTATTGGCCTAACCTTGGTTGTAGGTAAAATTCTAGAACCCATTATTAAGGATGAGATTTCTAAATTCTTGGAAGTGCAGGGTCAGATTAGAACCAGTCAGCATGGATTTAGTAAGGGGAGGTCATGCCTGACAAACCTATTAGAATTCTTTGAAGAGGTGACAAGTAGGTTAGACCAGGGAAACCCAATGAATGTTACCTACCTGGACTTCCAAAATGCCTTTGATAAGGTGCCTCATATCAGGCTGCTGAGTAAGCTGAGGGCCCATAGTGTCAAAGTGAACTATTGGCATGGGTTGAGGATTGGCTATCTGACAGAAGGCAGAGACTTCGGATAATAGGTTATTTTTCAGAATGGTAGCTGGTGACAAGTGGTGTCACGCAGGGTTCAGTGTTGGGGCCGCAGCTGTTCAGTTTATATATTAATGATCTGGATTAAGGACTGGGGGCATTCTGGTGAAGTTTGCTGATGATACGAAGTTAAGTGGACAGGTAGGTAGTTCTGAGGAGGTGGGGAGGCCACAGGAAGATTCCTAAGAAGGGTTCATGCCCGAAACGTCGATTCTCCTGCTCCTTGGATGCTGCCTGACCTGCTGCGCTTTTCCAGCAACACATTTTCAGCTCTGATCTCCAGCATCTGCAGTCCTCACTTTCTCCCCGCAGGAAGATTTAGACAGTTTGGGAGAGTGGTCCATGAAATGGCTGATGAAATTCAATATGAACAAATGCAAGGTCTTGCACTTTGGAAAAATGAACACAGGCATGGACTATTTTCTAAATGGTGAGAAAATTCATAAAGCCAAGTACAAAGGGATCTGGGAGTGCTAGTCCAGGACTCTGTAAAGGTTAACTTGCCAGTTGGGTCCATGGTTAAGAAAGCAAATGTAATGTTGTCATTTATCTGAAGAGGGTTGGAATGTAAAAGCAGCGATGTGCTACTGGGACTTTATAAAGCTCTAGTTAGGCCCCATTTAGAATATTGTGTCCAGTTTTGGGCCCCACACCTCAGGAAGGATGCACTGGCACTGGAGCGTGTCCAGCGGAGATTCACACGGATGTTCCCAGGAATGGTAGGTCCAACATATGATGAATGGCTGAGGTTGCTGGGATTGTATTCATTAGAGTTTAGAAGGTTGGGGGGGAGATCTAATAGAAACTTACAAGATAATGCATGGCTTAGAAAGGGTGGACGCTGGGAATTTGTTTCCATCTGGGGGATACTAGGACCCGTGGGCACTGCCTTAGAATTAGAGGGGGTCAATTTAAAATGGAAATGAGGAGACATTTCTTCAGCCAGAGAGTGGTGGGCCTGTGGAATTCATTGCCACGGAGCGTAGTGGAGGCCGGGACGTTAAATGTCGTCAAGGCAGAGATTGATAAATTCTTGATCTCACAAGGAATTAAGGGATATGGGGAGTGTGGGTAAGTGGGGTTGAAATGCCCATCAACCATGATTGAATGGCGGAGTGGACTCGATGGGCCGAATGGCCTTACTTCCACTCCTGTGTCTTATGGACTTATGGTTCTGAGAGTGCTTGGCAATATGAGCGGACCTAGTGAACACATCACTGGGAATGCAGCTGGTTTGCACCCTCCCATGCACGCATTGAGCCTTGCCTGGCCTGAGAGACTTAGTGCTATTGCCAGTCCAGGAGGAGGGAGGGGTGGGAGGGGTACTTGGGGGGAACAGGAAAAAGGGTGGGGAAGGAGTCAGCTGCAAGGCAGCAAGGAGAAAAAGTGAAGGCTCCAAGTCGGGGAGGAGCAGAGGAATAAGGAGGCTGTGAGGTGGAGGAGAATGACTAGCTAAAAGATCATTGTGCACCTGTCAAAAGAACCCTCAACTAACTGTGAGCTAGGAAATCCTGAAACTGATGAGATAATGGGCACTTAAATAAGGATGAGAGAAAGTGAGGACTGCAGATGCTGGAGATTAGAGTCGAGATTGTGGTGCTGGAAAAGCACAGCAGGTCAGGCAGCATCCAAGGAGCAGGCGAATTGACATTTCGGGCCAGAGCCCTTCATCAGAAATGACGGTCTCATTCCTGATGAAGGGCTTATGCCCCAAATGTCGATTATCCTGCTCCTCAGATATTGCCTGACCAGCTGTGCATTTCCAGCACCACACTCTCAACTTAAGTAAGGATGTGTAACGTCTAGCTTAGAGATGCATAAGTGCTGGAGCTAATGTATGGAGAAACGGTAGAGATGCCGCTGTAATGAAGACTGTGCAGGTATCCTTAGTTGGAAAAAACCCTTGCTGCTAACATTATCCAGTGCCTTATGCCAATTTAAATGTCTTGATGTCTTGAACATTAATGTGTCCTTCTGTGTTGTGGCTCTAATTTTAATGACATGTTGATAATTAAAGGCAATGATGAATTTTTTTTTTGATTTAGATTAGACTTACAGTGTGGAAACAGGCCCTTCGGCCCAACAAGTCCACACCGACCCGCCGAAGCGCAACCCACCCATACCCCTACGTTTACCCCTTACCTAACACTACGGGCAATTTAGCATGACCAATTCACCTGACCCGCACATCTTTGGACTGTGGGAGGAAACCGGAGCACCCGGAGGAAACCCACGCAGACACGGGGAGAACGTGCAAACTCCACACAGTCAGTCGCCTGAGGCGGGAATTGAACCCAGGTCCCTGGCGCTGTGAGGCAGCAGTGCTAACCACTGTGCCACCGTGCTGCCCAAATTCTTCAAAGTCTGATGCTGTGCGAGTCCTTGTACACTGTTGATCAGTAAAAGTTCATTACCACGTGACTGCATCATCTAATTAACACATGCTGCAGAACCATTTTTTGACCTAAAGCACATTAAGATGATACCCAACAGAAGCTGTTGAAGGTTGAAGGTTCCTATTGGAGCCAAGCAGCATTCATGGAGAGAGAGCAAGCTAGCATTTCGAGTCCAGATGACTCTTCATCTCAAAAGGTTAGCTTGCTCTCTCTCCTCGGATGCTGACTGACCTGCTGTAATCTCCAGCATTTGTTGTTTTCAGTTCAGATTCTAGCGTCTGCAGGAATTTGTCCCTCCGTGTTAAAGGTGGGGAAAGAGGGGGGCACAAAGAGTCTGGAAGCAGGAAAAATGCCAGAGGCCAGGCTGTCTCTCCTTGGCCCTGGCAAGATAAGGGGAACAGGGTTAGAAATGAGATAAGTATCCCACAAGTCAATCGTAAAATGAAACCATGTGTGGAAACATTTAAGAGATACATTCATCAATTGCATTAGCTGTAATATGTTAGACCATTATGAATCTACTTTGTGGATTGATAACAATCTCTTAAAGCTTGATGGGAAATGGGTTCTATAATGTAGGCGAAACACAAATTAACATGCTGGAGCACTGAGGCCCAGTTAGAATGGCAAGCGTGCAGTTCCTTGATGGGATGCAGAACCACGGCAGCAGTGCTTGAAGCATTGCTTAAAACCTGCGCTGAATACAACCATTTCATTAGTTAAATGATGGCACTCAATCTTACTGACTTTGTTCTGCACACGTCTCAATCAGAAGCATTTAAACAAAACAAAAACATTGGGTTGTTAAAAGAATAAATAAAGTCATGCTGTTGCTTTTGTCTTTGAGCCCATTATCTTCAGGCTGTTTGAAGGATGAACTGTCTGTATTTAATTCTGATCTCCCTGCCGAAGGAAAGAGGGCTTGAAGCTTGAAAGGGTTCAGAAAAGGTTTACAAGGATGTTGCTGGGATTGGAGGGGGTTTATAGGGAGGGGCTGAGTAGGCTGGGGCTGTTTTTCCTGGAGTTTCTGAGACTGAGGGGGTGACCTTATAGTTGTACCTAAAGTGGTGTTGTCTGTGGTGACATTATGCACTCTACCCCTGTCCTTTTGTACTTGAGTACACGTGACAATGAAAACCCTGGGCAACATGGTGGCTCAGTGGCTAGCACAGCGCCAGGGACCTGGGTTTGATTCCTGCCTCGGGTGACTGCCTGTATGGAGTTTGCATGTTCTCCCAGAGTCCGTGTGGGTTTCCTCCCTTTATCCAAACATGTGGGTAGGTCAGGTGAATTGGCCATGCTCAATTGTCCATAGTGTGAGGTGCATGAGTTAGAGGGAAGTGGGTCTGGATAGGTTACTCTTTGCAGGGTGTTGGGCTGAAGGATCTTTATCCACACCTTAGGTAATCTAACCTGCTCAGAGGTTTATAAAATCGTAAGGGGTAAAGATAGGGGAAATAACCAAGGGCTTTTTCCTGGGGTAGTAGAGTCAAAAATTAGAAGAAAGAGGTTTAAGGTGAGAAAGGAAAGATTTAAAAGGGACCTAAGGGGCAACTTTTTCTCACAGAGAAAGATATGTGTATGGAATGAGCTGCCAGACAAAGTGGTGGAGGTTGGTGCAAATACAACATTTAAAGGCACCTGGATGGGTATATGAATAGCTGAAAATGTGTTGCTGGTTAAAGCACAGCAGGTTAGGTAGCATCCAAGGAACAGGAAATTCGACATTTCGGGCATAAGCCCTTTTTCAGGAATCAGCTTATGCCCGAAACGTCGAATTTCCTGTTCCTTGGATGCTGCCTAACCTGCTGGGCTTTAACCAGCAACACATTTTCAGCTGTGATCTCCAGCATCTGCAGACCTCATTTTTTACCCTGGGTATATGAATAGGAAAGGTTGAGAGGGATAAGGGTCAAATGTTGGCAAATGGGGACTAGGTTTATGTAGGATAACTGGTAAGCATGGACGAGTTGGATCGAAGGGTCTGTTTCCATGCTGCACAGCTCTATGACTCTAATTAGCTGTCGTCACTTAACAATGACCAGTGCTCTTGACAGTCTGTTCTGATGCTATTAGAGCTCATTTATAAAGAAAGCTGAACCAGAAGAGAGAGGTACAGAATGAAGAAAATACAACGCCCTTTGCAGTTTGTTTCTGGACTTGCTTCTGAAGACACATTGACTTGTCTCAGATTTATCTCATTATCTCAGACACAGTTCCCTTATAAGGCCAAAGGAACCATGGCCCACAGTGTAGGCCTGGCTCCTGGTGTAGCACACATTGCCCTTTTGTCCAAAGGATATGGCTTCTCCACAAACATGAGGACAACATTCAGGCTGGCATTTGAATGCAATGCTGAGGGCGTTCTGCAAAGGCAAATTCTCCATGAGATATGAAAAGCAATTTCCTGCAGTCAGCATCCTCAGGAATGTTTTCACTTCTAGCAATGGTCTGCCTCCTGCTCTCTACAGTTCTAGCAACGTTGATACTCCATTCCTCAGAGATAAAGACCAACATTCCATCTGCCTTCCCTATCACACTCTAACCTTGGTATCTAGCTTTATGTGATTCACGGAGGGGGACTCCTAAATCTTCACCCATGTTACAACTTTCCAAAATTTTTCTCCATTGTGTCAAAAACACAGCAACAGATTTTCTCCTTCTCAGTGCTGAAGATGCATCACCACACCTGAAATGTTTATTCTGATTTCTCTCCAGAGCTGCTGACAGGCCTGCTGAGCTTTTCCAGCAATTTCTGTTTTTGTTGCTTCCTAGATTAGACATAGAGTCATAGAGATGAACAGCATGGAAACAGTCCCTTCGGTCCAACTCATCCATGTTGACCAGATATCCCAACCTAATCTAGTCCCACCTACCAGCACTCAGTCCATATCCTTCTAAACCCTTCGTATTCATATACCCATCCAGGTGTCTTCTAAATGTAACAATTGTACTAGCCTCCATTACTTCCTCTGGCAGCTCATGCCATACACATGCCACACTCTGCGTGAAAAAGTTGTCCCTTAGGTCTCTTTTATATCTTATTAAGGGCTACAGGGAGAATGTGGGTAAGTGGAGTTGAAATGTCCATCAGCCATGATTAAATGGCAGAATGGACTCGATGGGCCGAATGGCCTTACTTCCACTCCTATGTCTTATGGCCTTATGGTCTTTCCCCTCTCACCCTAAACCAATGCCCTTTAGTTCTAGACTCCCCCACCCCAGGGAAGGGACTTTGTCTATTTATCCTATCCATGCCCCTCATGATTTCATAAACTTCGATAAAGTCACCCCTCAGCCTGTTTGATCTCTCCCTATAGGTCAGATCCTCCAACCCTGGCAACATTCTTGTAAATCTTTTCTGAACCCTCTCAAGTTTTATAACATCCTTCCAAGAGGAAAAAGACCAGAATTGCACGCAATATTCCAAAAGTGGCCTAATCAATGTCCTGTACAGCTGCAACATGACCTCCCAATTCCTGTACTCAATACTCTGGCCAATAAAGGAAAGCATACCAAACACCTTCTTCACTATCCTATCTACCTGCGACTCCACTTTTAAGGGACTATGAACCTGCACTCCAAGGTCTCTTTGTTCAGCAACACTCCCTAGGACCTTACCGTTAAGTATATATGTCCTGCTAAGATTTGTTTTCCCAAAGTGCAGCACTTCACATTTATCTAAATTAAACTCTATCGACCACTTCTCAGCCCATTGGCCCATCCGATCAAGATCCCCTTATAACCTAAGGTAATCTTCATCGATGTTCATTACATCTCCAATTTTGAAATTATCTCCAAAATTACTAACTATACCTCTTACGCTTACATCCAAATCATTTATCTAAAGACGAAAAGCAGTGGACCCAGCACCGATCCTTGTGGCACTCCACTGGCCACATGTCTCCAGTCTGAAAAACAACCCTCCACCACCACCCTCCGTCTTCTACCTTTGAGCCAGTTCTGTATCCAAATGGCGAGTTCTCCCTGTATTCCATGAGATCTAACCTTGCTAATCAGTCTCCCATGGGGAACCTTGTCGAACGCCTTACTAAAGTTCATATAGATTACGTCTACCGCTCTGCCCTCATCAATCCTCTTTGTTACTTTTTCAAAAAACTCAGTCAAGTTTGTGAGACATGATTTCCCACAGGCAAAGCCATGTTGACTATCCCAAATCAGTCCTTGTCTTCCAAATACATGTACATCCTGTCCCTCAGGATTCCCTCCAACAACTTGCCCACCACCTACATCAGGCTCACCAGTCTATAGTTCCCTGGCTTGTCCTTACCACCCTTCTTAAACAGTGGCACCATGTTAGTTAACCTCCAGTCTTCTGGTCTACCTTGATGTGTTTGTTCCTCACATATGGATGAGGAAGGACACCACTTTGACTGGGACAATACATCCATCCTAGGACAAGCCAAACAAAGACACACAGGAGAATTCCTAGAAGCATGGCATTCCAATCGGAATTCTATTAACAAACACATCGAGTTAGACCCCAACTACCACCCCTTGAGAAAAGGAACAGGAAGTGATTTAATCACAGGAAATAATATCACCACAGGAAATGACATCACTAACCCAAAGAAACCCAAATATACAAATAGAAAGCAGGAATTTTCTGCATTGCTTCGCATGAGAACCACTGAAGATGTTACCTAGTAGGGTAATGAAACATCTGGAAATGAACCTTTCAGCTCAGCGAGCAAACCTACATCCAGCACTACAGCCAATTTAGCACGGCCATTTCACCTAACCTGCACATCCTTAGACTGTTGGAGGAAACCCACACAGATGCAGGGAAAAGTGAAAACTCCACACAGACAGTCGCCTGAGACTGGAATCGAACCCAGTGCTGTGAGGCAGCAGTGCTAACCACCAAGCCGGCACATTGCCCCAATTTCAAAGTTTCCTCAAAAGGCCAGTCTTTCACATGGGTGTCCCTGCCATCTGCAACATTTTCTCCTTTGCCAGTAACTTTTTGGTCATTTTTTACAAATGTGCTGTCACCTGGTTGAGGCAGTCTTAAGAAAATTCTACAGCTCCCTTGCCTTCTGTCGCTACGGAGAGCTCCCTTTCAGGAACACATTGACTTTGTGTTGCGGGTATGTTTGCTGAGCTGGAACATTGATTTGCAGATGTTCCATCCCGTCTAAGAAACATCCTCCATGCTTTGGAGCCTCCTGTGAATGTTGCTGTACTGCATCTTCTGGAATTTAATTGGTTCCTTTCCTGCTGCTTCCGGTTGCCAGTTCTGCATGTTTGTCGTAATGGCTGTTATATTGGGTCTAGGTCTACGTGTTTGTTGATAGTTGAGTGCCACGCTTCTAGAAATTCTCTGGCTGTCTTGTGCTTAGCTTGTTCTATGATCGTTGTGATGCCCCAGTTGAATTTGTGCTCCTTGTCATCTGGCAACAGGAAGCGGCGGGAACACAACCGAATAAGTTTCAGATGACAGAGTACAGCAACGCATCACAGGAGACTTCACAGCACTGAGCATGTCACCGAGACAGGGAACAAAATGTCTGCAAACCAACTTCCCAGCTCGGCAAACATACCCACAACTATAACAACCAGCACCAGAGCTACAAATCCTTACACAAATCTTCAGCATTGACATTGGCAATTGCACAGATATCCAGGAGGGACAATGTTCAAAGGAAATGGATAACCTGGGAGAAACAAATATGTTAAAGAAGGATTGGCATATGGGATACAAAAAGAGAAAATGTGAGGTTTTATAGGAAGAATAGAGGAGCTGAATATTATTTAATGAGAGAAAGAGTGCAGAAAGTTATGGAACAGAGGGATTTGGGAGTCGTCGTGCATGAATCCAAGCTCTGTAGTTAACAGAGAAGGCTAATAGAATGTTGTTCTTTACTTCAAAAGGACTGAAGTATAAAAATAGAGAGGTTTAGCAAATAAAATGAGGCAAGGCACTAGTCAGACCACAGCTTGAATACTGTGAACACTTTTATGCCCCTTATCCAAGAAAAGATATATTGGTGTTGGAGACAGTGCAGAGAAGGTTCACTCTCGCACTGTCTGACCAGGAGAGGGTTGAGCAGCTGGGGCCTGTACTTTTTGGAGTTCAGAAGAATGAGAGGTGACCATATCAAAACATACAAGATTTGTAGGGGACTTGATAGGGTAGATGCAGAAAGGTATCTCCCTTTTGGAAGAGTCTAGGACCAGAGGGCATATTCTCAGAATAAAGAACAAAGCGAACACAGAAAACTTACAGCCCAGGAACAGGCCCTTCGGCCCTCCAAGCCTGAGCCAATCCAAATGTACTGTCTAAACCAAATAAGGAGTTGCACATTTGACACAGAGTTGAGGAAACATTTCTTCTTTCAGAGGGCAAAGCATTTTTGGAATTCTTCACCTCAGAGGGCTGTAGAGGCTGGGTCATTGAATATATTCAAGTGGAGTTGGATTTTTAATTAGGAAGGGAATCCAGCGTTATGGAGAAAAGGCAGGAAAATGAGGCTGAGGATGATCAGAGCAACCATGACCTTATTGAATAGCAGAGCAGACTTGATGGGCTCAACATTGAGTTCTCAAGTTTCACATAATCTTCCTGCCCACCCCCCAACTCCAATCCTAGACCCACCTCCTCCCTTCCAACTCACCTACCAAGACTTCCTTCAAGCTACCAACTGGATTCATCCCACCCATCGACCAACCAGGGTACCCATTACCTGTGTTCACCTGTCACTAGCTCTCTATTCTGCTATTCTCTCCATCTCCCTCCCCCACTCCCATTTACCTGTAGCTCCCCTTACCCCACATCTAGTACTGAAGAAGGCTTATACCCGAAACGTTGACTTCTCCACCTCCTGATTATGCCTGGCTTGCTGTATTCTTCCAGCCTCCTGCTTGTTCGCGTTTGATGGGCTGCATGGCCTACTTCTGCTTCTACATCTTATGGTCTTACAGGTTTGGTGCCCCTTAAAGAGCAACGCTGGAAAACCGGAGAGCTGGTGCATCTAGCAGTAGGTCAAGCATCAACAGGTACTGGGGTAACAATGGGGTCAGTTGACAGGGCTCTGTTTTATGAGCTAAACTATTTACTGGAGGAAAACTGGAGTCATTTCTGAGGTGGTGGAACAGAACCAAGAGTAGGAAGTGCAGTAATTGCTAAATGTGCTTAGTAAGCTGGAAGAGATTGCCACCTCTCCATTACTAAGAAATAATTGTATATCACGAAGGCAGCTGCTAGAAATTTTTGTGGTGGTAGATGAGAATTTAATTAACGCTGAAGTTCAATAGCAATTTTGGAGCTACAAGGCCAATGCCAATGTGCTTTTCTTTGTTTATTTTTATTATCATTGAGGCATTTCTTTGATGTATTTGTGCTCACTGACTCCTTGTTGAGCTTCCATATGCATTGTTTCCCTTTGTCTGAGTTGTACACTCATCCAAGCTTGAATGATCTGCTGATTGGTATTGACCTTCACATGACCCTTCCTTCCATTCCATTTCCATTACTAAGGACTCCAAACTGAATGCCCTCAAACTCTAAAGTTTCTTCTTTAACCTTTCCATAACCCTGTACTACTTGTTAACTTCAAAACTTCCATATCAGAATGTGTTTGATTGTCTCTGGCAGATGAATGTCCACTAAATGTCTTTTTCTTTCATTTATGCATGGGAAGTGAGCATCATTGGCTGAGCCAGCATTTATTGCTCGTCCCTAGTTGTCTTTGAGAAGGTGATGTTGACCCTAGCATTCGATAAATCACGTGGAGACTTTCTGACTGGAGGGTGCCTGGCCACTGATCTGCTCTTCACTGAAATGGTTTGTCCAGTTCACATGGTATCCTGCAGAATGTGTGTATTGAGGGGATACAGTGATGGTAATGCCATTGAATGTCAAGAAGAGGTATCTCGGTCATCCATTGTTTGAAATGGTCATTACCTAGCAATTGCATTTGAATGTTTCTTGCCAATTATTAGCCCAAGCCCGGCTGGTAGAAGTGAATGTACTTTTGCCAGATTTGTTAATGGCACATCCACGAGTGGGAAGGCAAGTAGTGATGGAGAACCAAGAACTCTGGAAGAGGGATGGGACAGGTTCCTGATTGGACAAACACTTGGTAGCTTGAATGTCATAGAGTCATAGAGTCATAGAGATGTACAGCATGGAAACAGACCCTTCAGTCCAACCCGTCCATGCCAACCAGATATCCCAACCCAATCTAGTCCCACCTGCCAGCACCTCACCCACATCCCTCCAAACCCTTCCTATTCATATACCCATACAAATGCCTCTTTAATGTTGCAATTGTACTAGCCTCCACCACATCCTCTGGCAGCTCATTCCATACACGTACCACCCTCTGCGTGAAACAGTTTCCCCTTTCATATCTTTCCTCTCTCACCCTAAACCTATGCCCTCTAGTTCTGGACTCCCCGACCCCAGAGAAAAGATTTTGCCTATTTATCCTATCCATGCCCCTCATAATTTTGTAAACCTCTATAAGGTCTCCCCTCAACCTCCGATGCTCCAGGGAAAACAGTCCCAGCCTGTTCAGCCTCTCCCTGTAGCTCAGATCCTCCAACCCTGGCAACATCCTTGTAAATCTTTTCTGAACCCTTTCAAGTTTCACAACATCTTTCCGATAGGCAGGAGACCAGAATTGCAATATTCCAACAGTGGCCTAACCAATGTCCTGTATAGCCGCAACATGACCTCCCAACTCCTGTACTCAATACTCTGACCAATAAAGGAAAGCATACCAAACGCCTTCTTCACTATCCTATGTACAAGTAGTTCTTCCATAACATGATGGTTGTGTCCTTGTGCAACCGTGCATTATAGATAAATCGTGCTTTAGAAACAGCGCTTAAAATGTTGGTGATGTAAGCGCGTTTTAAAACATGTTTTAAAAGTTTGCACTTTAGCAGCAATGTCCCCAATTAGTCAATCACGTTAAAGCGAATTGGTGTTAATGAAATGCACGTTATAGCAGAATGACCTGTACTGTGGGAAAGCGTAAGGTTATGCGCTTTGGAAGGAAGAATAGAGGAGTTGAATGTCATTTAAACGAGAAAAACCCAGCAGAAAGTTATGGCAAAGGGGGATTTGGGAAGCCTCATGCATGAATCATAGAAAAAGTTAACATTCATTTCTAGGTCAGAATCTTTTTCCCCAGAGTTGAAATGTCTGAAACTTGGGGGCATGCATTTATGATGAGAGGAGGGACGTTCAAAGGGGATGTGAGGGGCAGGTTTTTGACACCTAGGTTGGAGTCTGGAATGTGCTGCCAGGGGTGGTGGGGGAAGTAGATATGATAGGGAGGTTTAAGGAACTTTTAGATTAGCACATGGATATACAAGGATGCAGGGATATGAACCAAGGACATTAGGAGGGGTTTATGTAATTTAGCAACATGTTCGGAACACCATTGTGGATGGAAGGGCCCTTGCTGTAAGTTCTATGTTCTAAGGTAATTTGGTCATGGGGAAGGCAAATAGACCATGGGCCTTTGATTTCAAATAGAATGGAATTTAAAAACCAAGAGGTTTTGCTAAAACTATACAAGGCATTAATGAGACCATGGCTGGAGTATTGTGAACAGTTTTGGGCTCTGTGTCCAAGGCAAGATGCTGACATTGGAGGCGGTCTGGAGAAGGTCAGTGGGGGCTGATTCCAGGTGTGGAGGGACTCTCTGTGAGGAGAGATTACACAGGTTGTGCCGTACTCATTTGAGAAAGTGCGGACTGAAGATGCGGGAGATCAGAGTCAAAAGGTGTGGTGCTGGAAAAGCGCGGCCGGTAAGGCAGCATCAGGATGACGAGCTTATGCTCGAAACACCTACTCTCCTGCTCCAGGATGCTGCTTGACCAGCTGTACTTTTCCAGCATCTCATGTTTTGATTCTGTATTTATTGCAGCTTAGAAGAACGAGAGATGGCTTATTGAAATATATAAGATGCCTAGAGGTAGATGCAGAAATGTTGTTTCCCCTTGTGGCAGAGTGTGGGATTGGAGGATGTAATCTCAGAGAAGAGGTTGTCCATTTAAGACAGAGATGAGGAGGAATTGTTTCTCTCAGGATTGAGTGAATCTGAGGAATTTCAGACTGTAGAGAACTACCAAGGCTGGGCTGCAATTACATTCAAAGCTGAGATAGACAAATTTTTAATTAGTCAGAGAATCAAGAGCTATGGACATAAGGCAGGAAACAGGAGTTGGGGATCATCAAATCAGCCAAAATCTCATTTGAATGATGGAGCATTGAATGACCTACATCTGCTCTGATATCTTACAGTCTTAGGGTCTAACATAGAAAACTATTTCAATGTACTAGAACCTAGGGGTGATACCTAATTGGTTGAGGAGTTGTTGTTGAGGAACATCATTAGCTGAGGAAAGAGAAGTGTGAATAAGAAGGGAGTTAGAAAAAAGGAATTGCAGAAAGTGGAGGTCAAGGAGGATAAAGATACAGTTGTCAATGATGGAACAAACAGAGTTATTTGCACATGAGTTCGGAATCAGAGTTGCAGAGATGCTGGTGGAGACTTGCAGGGATGGTGAATATAATAAAGATACAGATCTGTATGAAGAGAGATCGAGCAGTTTAGGCCTATACTCTCTGGAATTAAGAAGAATGAGGGGAGATCAAATTGAGGTTTTCAAGATGATAAAAGGTATGGATAAAATAGATGTGGAGTGGATGCTTCCTCTCGTGGGGGCATTCTGGTATGAGAACGCATAGTCTCAGGATAAGGGGGAGCAAATTTAAAACAGAACTGGGGATAAACTACTTCCCACAAAGGGTTGTGAATTTGTGGAATTCGCTACCCCAAAGTGCGATGGATGGTGGGACAGTGAGGAACTTTCAGAAGGAGTTAGAGAGATTTTTATTGGTAATAGGTTGAAGGGTTATGGGGAGAAGGCAGGAACATGGGGGTGAGGAGCATATCAGGGAAGAGAAAGTAAGGACTGCACATGATGGAGATCAGAGTCGAGAGTGTCGTGCTGGAAAAACACAGCAGGCCAGACAGCATCCAAGAAGCAGGAGAATCGACATTTCAGGCATAAGCTCTTCATCAGGAATGAGGCTTGTGGGCCAAGAAGGCTGAGAGATAAATGGGAGGGGGGGTGTGGGTCTGGTGGGAAGGTAGCTGGGAATGTGTTAGGTAGCTGAAGGTGGGGGGGGGGGAAGGTGATAGGTCAAAAAGGTGAGTAGAACGGAAAGGTGGAAAGAAAGAAGGACCAGTCAAGAGGGCGGTGCCAAGTTGGAGGCTTGGGGCTGGGATAAGGTGGGTGTAGCGGAAATGAGGAACTTGTACTGCCACACACATCATCTACTGTGTCCATTGCACCCAATATGGTCTCCTTTACATCGGGAAGACAGGACGACAACTTGTGGATTATTTTAGAGAACATCTCTGGGACACCTGCGCTCACCAACCCCACCACCCTGTGGCTGAACACTTCAACTCCCTCTCGCACTCTGTCAAGGACATACAATCCTGGGCCTCCTCCATTGCCAAACTCTAACCACCCGACACCTAGAGGATGAATGCCTCATCTTCTGCCTTAGGGCCCTGCAACCACACTGGATCAATGTGGCTTTCACCAGTTTCCTCATTTCCCCTCCCTCCACCTTATCCCAGATTCAACTTTCCAACTTGGCACTGCCCTCTTGACCTGTCTATCTTCCTTCCCACCCATCCGCTCCACCCTCTTCTCTGACATCACTTTCACCCCCAGCTTCATCTACCTATCACATTCCCAGCTACAGACTCCCCAGTTCCACCCCCCTCTCATTTATCTCTCAGCCCCCTTGGCCCACAAGCCTTATTCCTGATGAAGGGCTTATGCACGAAACATTGATTCTCCTGCTCTTCAGATGCTGCCTGACCATCTGTGCTTTTCCAGCACTCCTCTGAGGAGTATATCAACCATGATCAAATGGCAGAGCAGACCCAATGGGCTGAATGGCCTAATTCTGTTCCTATATCTTATGAACTTCTGAACTTATGTGGGCATTTAAACATAGGAATGTTAGTCCTAATGTTGAGGCATCAGATGAGGAAAAGGCAACTCAGACGAGGGAAGTTTGGGATTCGGGGAAGGTGATGTGTGGTGTTCACTAAGAAGCTCTTGAATATTTGGGATGACTTTGAGGTAAATAGATTGAAAAATAAGCACTGCACAGGCTGAACATTGGAATAACAGAGTCTGAAAATGATAAAGGCCTGGTGAGAGTTCAATCAGCTGAGAGAGGGCTGGAGACAGGTGATATTCTGAAGATGGGCAATGTTGGAGATACTGCAACGGAGATGATATGGTGTTAGACCAGGTAGGAAAGGTGAGGGTGTGAATGGTCTGGTACTGCTGAGTCAGTGCTGTTAAGGGGGAATGATTCCTGATAGATAACAGAGTTTGTTGGGGCCCAAAGAAGTTAGCTTTGATATTCCAGATGAAAATTTGGAGCTCAGACAAAGCTGAAAATCAGGTGGTTGAAAGCA
Source organism: Hemiscyllium ocellatum (assembly GCF_020745735.1). NCBI lineage: Eukaryota > Metazoa > Chordata > Chondrichthyes > Orectolobiformes > Hemiscylliidae > Hemiscyllium > Hemiscyllium ocellatum. The sequence goes on from NC_083409.1 coordinate 108,634,676, forward strand.
AAAGCAGAAAAAAGCTGGAAATACTCAACTGGTCAGCATCACTTGGATCACAGATCTGAAACATTAACACTGTTATTCTGCAGTTAAGAATCTTGTGATGACCATGAAACCATTGCCGATTCTCAGAAAAAAAATAACATCTCGCTCATTAATGTTCTTCCGAGAAGGTAATCTGCCATCCACACCTGGTCTGGCCTACATGTGACTCCAGACCCACAGCAATGTGGTTGACTTTCAACTGCCCTCTGAAATGGCCGAGCAAGCGACTCAGTTCAAGAGTAGCCAGGGCTGGGCAAGAAATACTGGCCAGCCAGAGACATCCATGTCCCCTCAGTGAACCGGTCCAGGGTAGGAGAGTCCAAAGCTGGAGGGCATAGGTTTAAGGTGAGAGGGGAAAGATTTGACAGAGACCAAAGGGACAATGTTTATACACAGAGGGTGGTGCATGCATGGAATGAACTGCCAGAGGAAGTGGTGGAACTGAATACAGTTACAGCACTTAAAAAGGCATCTGGGTGAGTATATGAATAAGAAGGGTTTACAGGGATATGGAATAAACACTGGCAAATGGTGTTAGATTAATACAGGATATCTGATCAGCATGTTTGAGTTGGACTAAGGAGTCTGTTTCTGTGCTGTACATCTCTATGCCTCGATGACTTTTAGTGAAAGTGATAATACTGCTAAGCTAATGCCTTTAGGAGAGTCATGAGTTTAAATGTGTGTGAATTGGAGTCATCTGTCTTCTGCTCGTACATCCAAACTCTTGATCACAATGTCTGCCTCAACTCCTTACTCCATCCATTATTTAGTTGCATACTTCTCCTGAACTCGAATCTACTGCCTTACGTTTTATGATGTACTTTGTGAAAGGCAAAATTGTGCATACAATAATGGAGTTGTATGAGACTTTCTCTGTGTGTGTGTGTTGCCTGGAGCTCTGTATCTCTCCCAAGAGCTGAAAATCTATTATCTCCCCAGTGGCTTTCCCGGTCACTAGGAGGGTCTGTGCTCTGGTATATTTTCGCTTTCATGTCTTTTGTATCGACTTTTCTTTCCCAGTTTTTTGATTTGTTGTTTGTCCGTCAGCTTGTTACAAATAAAAGATAGAATTATGTGTTTTAACATCTCAGGGGTGGGTTGGGATGTGCAGTCTCATAATAGGCAGCATTTGTGGTGTTTGGTGTATTGATTCTTCTAGTTACTAATAGCTTGGACAGAGTCCAGTGTAATTTTCCTTCTCTCTTTCTCTCTCTCTCTTTTTGTTGTATTCATTCTGCAGATTGGTGACTGTGCTTTCTGGTCTTCATTTTCATACAACAATTCCACACACTTCTGGCTGTCCTCCCAACAACATTTGCCCCCTGTTAGACTTGAAGCATTGTGGGAGATAGTCGAGGGGAATGTGCCAATGAGTTACCACTTTCTAGATTGCAAGCATCAGGTTTAGCTCTTACAGGAGCTCGCTTGTAATATTCAGAAGGGAATCTAAGATATTTGATGTGGAGATCTTCGAATGTGTTTCCTTTTGTTTATTCTTTATAAGAAGTGGGCATCTCTGGTCTTTATTGATCATCCCTAATTGTCCCTTGAATTGAAGCAATTCAGAGTCAACCACATAGCTGTGGGTGTGAGTCACAGGCTGGGTAAGGACAGCAGATTTCCTTCCCTAAATGATATTGGTGAACCAGATGAGTTTTCACAACAATTGGTAATGTTCACAGTTACCCCTGCTGAGACTAGCTTTCAATCCCATATTTACTATTATTTTTAATACCCAGAAATGCTCTTCCCCATGACTTTCATTCACAGGAGGTGGGCGTCTCTGGCTGGGCCATCATTTATTGCCCACCCCTCATTATCCAGAGGACAGTTAAGAGTCAACCCCATTGCTGTGGGTCTGGAGCCACATATAGGCCAGACCAGGTAAGGATGGCAGATTTCCATTCATAAAGGCGTTAGTGAGCTAAGACGTTTTTAACAACAATGTTTCAATGTTCCTTTCCTCAAGGACATTAGTGGACCAGATGGGTTTTTCTGACAACTGACAATGGATTCGTGGTCATCATTAGACTCTTAATTCCAGATTTTTATTGAATTCAGATTCCACCATCTACCATAGCGGGATTCGAACCCAGGTCCCCAGAATATTACTTGGGTCTCGAGATTAACAGTGATAATATTAATAGACCATCACTGGCTGAGTGAACTGAATGTTCTCTTGTTCATATCATCTACTAACCATCACCAGTAAATCAACAATGGTTTTCAATTGATTGATTTCCATGCAAAGCCTGTTAAAGGGAAATTCAGACTACTGAAGGTGAGGGAGAGGTACAGAGAGAGGGAGGGGGCTACATCAAAATGGAGTCAGAAGGGGAGATACCAATTCCAAATTTATGGCATCAATTTTAACTTGCATCAACTGATGTGGTGGGATTTTATCCCATGTTCTCTGAGCATAATCTTGGCCATTTTGGATTACCTGCCCAGCAATTTTACTACTGCACCAGCATATCCTGGGCAGGAAGGGTTTACTATCCGCCAAGTCCTAAAACAGTGCCTTTAAGTCAATCAGCACCTCTGGTCTATTGGAGTCCATGAGGAACTCTTTTTAGTATATTCACACAGGTGGGACCTTCTTGACAATTTGGATGGATCAGTGGTTAGCATTGCTGCCTCCCACTGCCAGGGAGCTGGGCCTGAGTTTGATTCCAGCCTTGGGTCATTGTCTGTGTGGGTTTCCCTGGGTGCTCTGGTTTCCACCCATGGACTGGCCACTCTAAGGTGAGTGCCTTTTGGGGATAGATGTAGATTTGATGGACTGATTGGCCTGTATCTGTACTGTAAAGATTATATTCCTTGTGCAACATAGTTATGTTCACCAGAGTCTGCACCCAGTACAGGTGCAGGCTCAAATACATACCTTGATGGAGTACCAGGAAATTCTTGAGCTCAGCTGATACCATATAGATCTCTGGCCCTCTTTCTTCTTTGCTGTGTGGGGACAATTGAGATTATCTAAATGTCAGCCCTTGGGGTCTTGACCTGGTCAGTAGATGGTTCACTTCTAGCCTGAAGTTAATAAGTTTTGTCATTCTGGTTTAGGAGCGGGTTTAGAAAGGTGGTTAAAACTTAAAAAGCAAGACGTAAAAGCATACTTGATCAACGCTGAATATTTGTGAAACAAATACAGAAATTGCTGGAAACATTCAGCAGGTCTGGCAGCATCTGTGGGGAGAGAAACAGAGCCAATATTTCAGATTGGGTGACCCTTCATTGGAATGTTCTGACATTCTGTGCTCCAAACAGGTGATAGCCCCCACCTTCTTTCTACTTACATACACTCACTCTGTCTCTGCTGAGGAAGGCTCATGGTCTACCACTCTCAGTGTCTCATGCTGTGTTGACGCAGCAACTTCTGCTGTGAGAGAGTGCATGGTAATGTGAAAGCGATGAATCGAATTCAAGGAGTTCTTCTTTCCTTTCACCTGTTGCTGTAAGCTATGACTTTTAATTCATAAGCTTGAGACCTTTTATAAATCAACCAGCCACCCAATGCCTCTTGCAAACCAATGGAAGCATCCGGAGAAAGGTGTCTAAGAAGCAGTGTTCTGACCAATTCAAGAATCATAAGAAACAATCTGCAATCATTAGCAATAATTCATAGTTATTGTTGAGTACTGATTCAATGCTTCTTAAAAGAGTTTAACAATGGAAGGGGAGTGGCCAGTTCTCCCAGCTCAGAGTTTTTCGAGTTTTCTTTTCTTGTAGCAGTCACAAGATGTGTGAGTACCAGAAGGCTACAAGTTTCAGTAAATGATTATGAAGTAATATTCTTTGAAATCTCTCTGGATGTTGTTTCATCCTGCTGGAAATAATCTGTGTTTAAACTTGCCTTTTTTGCCAAGGGGTGTGTTTATGAGATGTTACTATATTGGAACAGTTAATTAGCGATAGTTGGTTAAGAACATAGAACGGTACAGCACCATACAGGTCCATCAATCTTTGATGTTGTCCTGACCTTTTATCCTCCTGTCAAATCAAACCAACCCATATAGCCTTCAATTTACTATCACCCATGTGCATATCCGAGAGTTGCTTAAGTTTTCTAACAGTCAAATTATTCTAAATTCTGCTTTCTTTTGTTCATGTTTCAACAGTGTTGTAAATAAATTCTGCTTTGCTTAAAGCTGAGTGGTTTGACCAGTTACATCATTCTTGGAACACCCACTTCACATCTTTCCATAAAATAAGAAGAAATTATGGTCGAGGTTATGACTTTAAGATAGTTTGAAGGGGTCTGGCCTTGTCCATAACAACAAAAACATGACAGGTGGAAGATCATGTGGGGAAATGCGAGGTGATGCAAGGTGGCAGGAAGGATAGAAGAGTTGAATATTTTTTAAATGGAGAAAGACTGGAGAAAGCTGCAACATAGAGGGATGTGAGAGTCTTTGCGCATGAACCACAAAAAGTTAGCCTCCAAATTCAATGGTTAACAGGGAAGGTGAATGGAATTCTGCCTTTATTTTAAAGGGAATGGAATACAAAAATGAGGAAGTCTTGCTAAAACTATACAAGGCTATGGTCAGGCCTCCTCTGGAATACTGTGACCCGTATTGATCTTCTTATCAATGGAAAGATTCACTGGCATTGAAGGCAGACCAGAGAAGATTCTCATGGTTAATACTGGCTATCAAGGAGAGGTTGATTCGATTCGGTTTATACTCATCAGTGTTTAGAAAGAACAGAAGCAATCTTAATGAAGCAGCTGAGATTCTTAGAGAACTTGACAGGGCAGGCACAGAAAAGCTATTACCCCTTGTGGCAGAAGTGGGTACTGCAGATGCCAGAGATGAGAGTCTAGATTCGAGTGGTGCTGGAAAAGCATAGCAGGTCAGGCAGCACCCGAGGAGCAGGAAAATCGACGTTTCGAACAAAAGCCCTCCATCAGGAATCTTTGTTACCCCTTGTGGAAGAGTCTAAGATGTGAGGGCATCATCTCAACTGAAGAGTTTGCTCAGTTGAGACAGAGATATGGGGCAATTTCATCTCTCAGACAATAAAGTAAAATCTGTGGAATTCTTTCGAACACAGAATTTTGAGTCTGGATCATCAAGTAAATTCCAGGCTGAAATAGACAGAATTTTTAATCAGAAATAGAAGCAAGGGTTAGGGGGAAAGGCAGGAAATTGGAGTTGAGGATTACTGGATCAGCCATGATTCATTGAATGGTGGCGTGGACTTGACGGGCTGAATGGCCTACTTTTGCAACTGTGTCTTATGGCTTTACACAGCTATCCCTGTGGTATCCTGCGAGTGACCGAGTTATGAGCGATGCACTTCTTTGGAGGGTCAGGTGTCAGACATACGAGGGGCACATCCTGTCCAGAGGAGTTGGCTTCATGTGATTGGAATCTCAACTCTGTGCAAGTTGACTCTTACTGTTGAGCACAGCTCTAGTTGTTAACTCCAGTGTCAACATTTCTTTCCTTAGTCTTATTGACAAATAGGTTGCCAAATCAGGTTACTTTACCCTGCCATCTGTCCCAGTCAGAATACTCATGAGATTCAGGGAAGGAAATTTGCCTACATGTGACTCCAGACCAAAACAATGTGGTTGACTCTTAACTGCCCACTGGGCAAATAGGGATAGCACTAAATACTGGACTAGCCAGTGATGCCCTGACCCCATGAATGAATAAGAAAAGCTGACACTAACCCACGATCTTATCAGAATGAAAGCTGTGCTCAGGGAGACTTCTAATTTACCAGACTCGCTCAAAGCTACTGTAATCATTAGTTAATGAAGGTGGTGTGAAGGGCCAATGAGAATTATTCCATATGGATTCTCAGCCCAATACTGTCACAATAAATGGCTTTCTGTGGTCAAATTGCGAGCACATTTCTGATTTTGGCTTGATAGGGTAGATGGAGAGAAAATTTAGTCTCTTTCCAAAGCTTGATTTAAGGAACAATGTAATTAGAAGGCTTGTTACAAAGTCTCCTCCTTCTTATTGTCCAGGAGACCAGGATAACAGCTACAGCACAACATCCTAAATAAAAACACCACGTTTTAGCACTGTAGGAGATGGAAATAGGCAATAGATCAGTTTGTATAAAAATATGATATGCTTAAGTAAACATCAAATGTCTGAGACATTTCTGAGGTTAAAAACCATGTGGGGGCATTTGCAAGAATAGACTGGAAAGTGGGTGCATTGAGCACCAGTTTCTCCCCCAGTCTCCTCCAGCGCAGAGCGGTGGTTGTACAGATTTATTGCTGGTAGTAATCTTTTATTAGGTCAAGTCTCATGTGGGCCCTTTAAAGTCATTTTTGAAGGTTGTTATTTCTGCTGATGACCAGCTATTAGTGTTACCACCAGAATGATTAAGTGCCACTTAAGCTCATAATTAGAGAGCTAAATGGCTGATCAGGAGGGGGAATAAAATGGTTAAGTGTTTTAAATACTAGTGTTAACTGTAATTTTAAGGCACGGCATTCATTACAGAGAGGGCTGAAAGCAGTGGAGGATGGGCGATTTCCTGCACTTGTCGATATGGGGGTCTAGATTCTGCATTTTGGGCATGGCCAGTTCTGCAGCAAGGTGCGTTCCTGTTTTGTACCTCCCCACCGCCCCCCACCCACCCCCTTGTTCCCCAATACACTCCTGAACTATTGGAATTCTGCTTTGCGATCAGTAATTTGCTGATTTTAGGGGCGGTGGGGGTCATGAGACTGGACTTATTTAGGAATGTGAAATGAAGAAGGCCGCGGACAGAGAGAATCTCTGCATTTATTTAAGTATAAAAACACAAGTATAATACAAGAAATTAAAGCAAACGTAATAAGCAGTGAAATGGACACAATCAACCTAGAATCCCTATAGTGTGGAAACAGGCCATTCGGCCCAGCAAGTCCACACCAACCCTCCAAAGAGTATCTCACCCAGACCCTTTCCCCTACCCCATTACTCTACATTTACTCCTGACTAATGCATCTAACCTACACATCCCTGAACACTATGGGGCAATTTAGCATGGCCAGTCCACCCTAGCCTGCACATCTTTGGATTGTGGGAGGAAACCGGAGCACCTGGAGGAAACCCATGCAGACACGGGGAGAATGTGCAAACTTCACACAGTCAGTCACCAGAGGTGGGAATCAAACCCAAGTCCCTGGTGCTGTGAGGCAGCAGTGCTAACCACTGAGCCACCATGCCACCCAACTATGCAGAGGACAGTAATTAAATACACTAATCAAATTGGTGGTGGCATCCATTAGTCTTGTGAGACAGTGGATCTGTGCCTGGGAAGTCTTGCTTAAATCCTTGATGGTAGAGCAGCGTCTGTTGTGGCTGGAGAGGCCCACATGAGAGTAGGAGTCTCAGCTGCAGTAACTGCACTTGAAGGCACTGTCCTCCCGTATTATCTTGGTGCGATTTGCTCGGAAGGTGCGTTTTCCTTCAGCAGCATGCCTCAGTTTCCCTTCTCCTCTTTTTTAGACCTCGGTAATTCCAGCCTCCAGTGAGAGCGATCACTTGCAATGTCCACCCACTTCTTGACGTTCATGCCCAGTGACTTTATGTCTCTCTTGCAGACATCTCTGAAATGAAGATGAGGCTGTCCTTGTGCTCTCTTGCTGGAGGTCAGTTCCCAATACAGCAGGTCTTTCAGGATCCTCCCATCTGCCATGTGGTGTGCATGGCCCAGCCAGTGGAGACAGCGACGTTGGAGCAGGGTGAAGAGGCTGGGTATCTGGGGGCAGGCTAGGACCTCATTGTTGGTAACGTCAAATTATACACAGGCTAAACACTATTAGAAGATAAACAGCATTTTGATCACAAACTTTAATCAGACTTCCTACACTTGATGTTCCCTGCACTGTCACCACCCACTGTTCCCTCCCTGCTAACTGGGTTGGAAATTTTAGGATCTCAGGAATTAAGCTTACCACTGGGGGAGAAATTGCAGTTTTGAAGTATGGCTGGTTATTCCCATTTGCCATACCCGGTACCTCGATGAAGACTTCAGACGGTGTAGGCCTTCACTCTGGGTTGAGTCCACCAATGCAGTAAGACGCGCGTTGGATTTATCGAGTGAGTACTTGGTTTTCCTTATTTTCTGGTGGGTTTTGTGGACCGGGTCTCGTGGTTTCGGTCAGGTTGGTGGTTTCTGGAGGTTGTCAGTTCTTAGTTCTTAGGTAAGGGGTAAATGTAGGGGTATGGGTGGGTTGCGCTTCGGTGGGTCGGTGTGGACTTGTTAGGCCGAAGGGCCTGTTTCCACACTGTAAGTAATCTAATCTAATCTAAGTCTGCCGGTCACTGTCAGTTGCCATTTGTTCCCCTGGTGCAGAACAGGCCTGTGTCGGTAGGCTTTGGTATTGCTGTCAGAATCCTCCTTCCCCTCTTGGAATTAAATGCTGGGAGAATAGCTCTCAGGGAGATAGCTCCTTTCAGGATCCCTCTTCTGGAGATAGCTGTGGGGGTAGTCCTTTAGGTGAGGTCAGGACCAGCAATGATACTGACTGTGGGTTTCTTATCATTATCATTCACTTACCATTGTGTTACGGGTGCTCTCTTTGATGTCCGCTTGTTAAGGAGCGTGTGCAAATGTATTTTGATTGAGATTGAATGCCCGATAACTCGATGAATGAATATTGATTGAACTTGAATATCTGGTATCCGTGTAGGTTCTATAATGTCTGTGTTGGGTAGCCCGAAATGTAAAAGTTAGTTCCAGTCCAGAGCATTAAGTTTGGTTGATTGTTCACTGAGAGTGGAGGTGTGTATTGGAATTCCAGGCTAAGAAATGATTCCAGAGAGCTATCTCTGTGATGAAGGGTTTTTGCCTAAAATGTCGATTTTCCTGTTCCTCGGATGCTGCCTGACCTGCTGTGCTTTTCCAGCAACACACTAATCTTGACTCTGATGTCCAGCATCCACAGTCCTGACTTTCTCCATCTCTGTGTTTGTCTGTTTTTCCCAGAACTCAACCCAGCTGCTCCCTATTAAAGTCCTGGGTTTTGGGCTAATATTTTAGATGATAGGGATTTTCGCTCAGTCCCACAGAACCCTCAACCATAAAGAAAAGATGCTTGAATCCCTGCAGTGTGGGTGTGAGGAGTCGACCCCAGTTCTGTAATGATCCAAAGACCCCAAATATCAGACCCATTGGCAGTCTCGACCAGGTAAGAGGCCTCATTGGGCATTTCCTGCCTCCTGGTGGCTCCTCTCCTATTGGCTGCAGCTGTGTGTCTCTCCCAAAAAGTAAAAGCTGACTGTTATCTCCACTTCAGTTCCTGATAGAATTTAAATTCAACAGAGATCTGGAGTTAACTGTCTCAGGAGAACTGTGAGGGAAAACCAGTCCCGGAGTGATGCCGGAGTGGGCAATTAGTCCCGAAGTGGAGTCCGACAGAGGGAATTGTGTCCCGGTGTGGAGGCCGGAGTGAGTAAGAAGTCCTGGAGTGGAGGCGGGCACAGGGAATCGAGTCCTGGAGAGGAGGCCCGAGTGGGCAATTAGTCCCGAAGTGGAGTCCGACAGAGGGAATCGTGTCCCAGAGCAGAGGCCAGAGTGGGTAAGCAATCCTGGAGTGGAGGCTGGAGCAGGGAATCAAGTCCCGGAATGGAGGCTGGAGTGGGGAAGCAATCCCGGGGAAATCTTACCTTTGATCAACTGGGAGTCAGTGTGAATAGGACGGGAGGTCTGGAGTGGAGCGGGCATGATTGTTGAACTGGAGTCTCGTGCGTGTGGTCAGATCACGTGTGGAAGAAGCCCCTGCGCTGAGCTACTGTAATGTAATATTTATGTTTAAATTGTTTATCAGACTGTAATATCTATCCGTGGGTAGTAGAAAGTGAGGATTGCAGATGCTGGAGATCAGAGTCGTGAGTGTAGTACTGGAAAAGCACAATAGGTCAGAAACGAGGAGCAGAAGAATTGATGTTTCAGGCATAAACCCTTTCCTGATGAAGGGATTATACCTGAAACATCGATTCTCCTGCTCCATAGATGCTGCCTGACCTGCTGTGCTTTTCCAGCACCACACTCTCGACTGTAATATCTATCCTTTAACAATGTCTTATTTCTAACTTACTGTATGAATTATTGTAAAGTAATACAATTACTTTTCTTTGCATTCCCATTTTACTATCCAAGATTTGTACCTGGGTGCTTGTACGTAAGATGGCGCCATAAGAGATGACATTGTAAAACCTTTCACTGTACTCCTGTATGTCTGTACCTGAGTACACGTGAAAAGAAGGGTATTCTAATTCTAATTCTAAATGGTTGCCTGTTGTGGGGAAATCCTCATCTAGTTTATCAATAGAAACTAGGAGAAAGTGAGGTCTGCAGATGCTGGAGATCAGAGCTGAAAATGTGTTGCTGGAAAAGCACAGCAGGTCAGGCAGCATCCAAGGAACAGGAGAATCGACGTTTCAGGCATGAAGAAGGGCTTCCTGAAGAAGGGATCATACCCAAAACGTCGATTCTCCTGCTCCTTGGATGCTGCCTGACCTGCTGCGCTTTTCCAGCAACACACTTTCAGCTATCACTAGGAACTACAATCTTTATCTGGTCTGGCCTACTGTGGCTCCAGACCTGGAGCAATTTGATTGACTGTTAATTTCCCACGAGGCAATTAGTGATGTAAAATAACTGCAGCTAGCTGATATTCCAACACCAAGTCACCCTTTATGTACACGGGGAGATTCCTTCACAATGATCCAGTGCCCTTAGACCCAACTCTCAGAGTGAACAGAACCTCTGACACTCCTGTTTTTTTTTACCACAGCAGTGACAACGCTGATGTACTTTATTTATTTTTTCTTTTCTTTCTTTAAACCCCCACACTACAGTCTAACTGCGGTAGTGCTTATTTTTCCGCAGCACCAATGTGGTGTGTGCGCGCAGGTGTGAGACACAGTGAGAGACACAAGGTGCACAAGCTTCTCATCAAAGGGCAATGCTGTGTGATCAAAACAGTGAAGGGGAGGGCAGGGACTAAATCAGAATAGAGTTTGGAGGGGGACATAATGCACTCCACTCCCTGTGGCGCCTACCTCTCCCTGAACAATTTCATGGTGTTGGTGGAGACTGTGTACTCCTTCTCCAAGGACACCTGGGCTCTAACGTAACCGCGGAAGAGAGGCAGGCAGTCGGCCCCAACGACCCCCTCCACGGCCCGCTGCCTGGCCTGTTTATGGCCAGTTTGGCCAGGCCCAGGAGCAGACCCACGAGGAGGACTTCAGACGTGACCTCCCTCTTGCCGGGTGCCCGAAGATCAGGAGCGTGGGACTGAAGTGCAACCAAAAGCAGCGGAGGAGGTTTTTAAAGAAAACGCCCACACCCAATATACACATGGTCCATGGACTCCACAGCGCCACAGAACAAGCAGTTGGGCTGGCAGTCCGTGAACCACCGCAATCTGCGGTTGCAGGGGACTGCTGCGTGCAGCACCCTCCACCCCAGATCCCCAAGAGAAAGGGGGAGGACTCCCACGTAGAGAGCCCTGCACTGGGGATCCCCACCGCCTGGTGGCAAATGGGCACGCCAGGGCGTGTCTGGGCGGTGGATGAGGGAGAAGAGGTGGACGGTGTGCAGCAGCAGTCTGTACAGGCCCCCGGCACCCAGCACGTCCCCGACCCTGGTCACCCTCGCCGCCACGGCCCTCCCCTCCGACAGCCACTCGAACCCGCAAGCACGGAGGTGCGGATTCCTGAGCAACGGCTCCCTGACGACAGCCGCTACTCCTGCCGGAGGGTAGGCACGACGCGATTCGACCATGTTCCAGACAGTGATCAGGTCCTGGTAAAAGACAGGCAGCACCTTGAGGGCGACCTCCAAACCGTCACGGTCGATGAACAGGAGCTGCGTGTCGTAGTTGAGGTTACGCACCTGGCTGAAAAAATACGTCGCCAGGGCGCACCACCTAGGAGGAGGCTCGACGTAAAGGTATCGATGCAAGGTCTGAAGGCGGAAGGTCGCGACCTGGGTGCGGATGCACACCAGCGACTGACCGCCCTCCTCAATGGGGAGACTCAGAACCTGCGCAGCGACCCAGTGCATCTTTTTGTCCCAGAAGAAATTCGACCAACGTTCTCTGGATGTCAGCGACAAAGCCAGGAGGAGGGACCAAAGTGACCAGCCGGTACCACAGCATGGCGGCCACCAGCTGGTTTATGACCAGCACTCGGCTCCTGTAAGATAGCACTCGGAGCAGTCCTGTCCAGCGGCCTAGGCGAGCCGAGACTTTGGCCTCCAGCTCCTGCCAGTTGGCCGGCCAGGATTCCTCGGTCGGGCTGAGGTAGACCCCCAGGTAGAGGAGATGGGTGGTACTCCAGCTGAACCCCGAAACTCCTCCGGCAGGGAGTCAACCCGCCACGAACCCACCAGTAGCCCGGAACATTTGGCCCAGTTGATCCTGGCGGAAGACGCCGCCGAGTACACGGCCTGGCACTCGCGCATCCTCCCCAGGTCAGCCGGGTCAGTGAAAGTGAGGAGCACGTCGTCGGCGTAGGCCGAAAGGACCACCCCCATACCCGCGCCGCGCAGAACCAGCCCCGACAACCTCCTCTGCAAGAGGCGCAGGAAAGGCTCCACGCACAGGGAATACAGCTGGCCGGACAGGGGGCAGCCTTGACGCACTCCTCTCCCGAAGCGAAGGGGCGCCGTCAGGGACCCGTTAACTTTAACCAGACACTCTGCGGCGGCGTACAAAAGTCGGATCCAGGCGATGAACTGCGTCCCGAACCCGAACGCCCGCAGAGTCCCGAGCAGGTACTCGTGATCGACCCTGTCGAACGCCTTCTCCTGGTCGAGAGACAGGAAGGCGCTCGGCAGACCAGCCCGTCGACAGAAATGGAATCAGATCCCGGACCAGATGGACGTTGTCGTGTATCCTCCGGCCCGGGACCGTGTAGGACTGGTCCGGGTGAATCATGTGGGCCAGCACGGAAGCCAGGCGAGAAGACAACACCCTGGTGAAGATTTTGTAGTCCATGCTGAGGAGGGAGACCGGACGTCAGTTCATCAAAAACGAAGGGCCCCCTTCTTTGGCAGCAGGACGATGACCACACTGTGCCAAGAAAGGGGCAGCTCTCTGGCATTTAGAGACTCCCCCAGTACCTGTGTGTAGTCGCTCCCCAGGACGTCCCAGTACGCCCTGAAGAACTCCACAGTCAGCCCGTCCAGCCCCGGGGATTTGCCCCTCGAGAGCCGGTCGAGGGCGCCGGTCAGCTTCTCTAAGGTGACAGGTGCGTCGAGCCTTCCGGCGTCCTCCGGGCTGAGCTGTGGCAGGTCCTCCCACAGAACTCTGCGAGCATTCTCGCTGGACGGATCCAGAGAGAACAGGGCCGTGTAATAGGATCAGACATGGGCCCTGATACCCTCCGGATCCGAGACGAGGGACCCGTCATCGGCCAGCAGCACAAGGAGCTGCTGACGGGTGCCACGCCTTTTTTCCAGCGAGTAGAAGAAGGGGGAGCCGCGGTCCAGGTTCTGGAGGAGCTGAATCTGCGACCTCATGTACACACCCCGAGCCCCGATGAGCTGCAGGTCCCGGAGCGCAGGGCCGGGTCCACGTCGGGCTGACCGAGGTGTGACTCCAGGTCGAGCATCTCCCTCTCCAACTCCCCGATCCTGGATTTCCACCTCTTTGTCGACCCCCTCGCGTACTCCTGACAGAAGATGCGGACGTGAGCCTTGCCCACGTCCCACCATAGCCTCAGGGAGGGGAAGCTTCCCCGCTTCCTTCTCCAGCCGGCCCAGAAACGACGAAACGAGTCCCGGAACCGCTCGTCCTCCAGCAGCAGGTTGTTAAAGTGCCAGTACGCGGAGCCCAACCTGGCGCCGAACGGAAGGAATTCCGCCCACACCAGGTGATGGTCCGTGCATGACACCTGCCGCGTGGAGGTTGAGGGGAAACAGGAGGCGTATGCCCGCGAAACGTACAGGCGGTCGATCCTGGACGCTCCGACACCAGGCCTCACGAAGGTGAAGGCGATGGAGTCGGAATTGAGATTTCGCCAGACTTCCACCAGGTCGAAGGACTTGACCAAGTCCCCCAACCTCCTCCCCAACGCTGAACTCTTGCGGGCACCGCCGTGGTCCCTGTCCTCGAGGACGCAGTTAAAATGTCCCCTGAGGACGACGCACTGGTTTCGTCGATGGAGGCGGGATGAGTGGACACTTCTCCGAAGAAGCTCGCTTGCCTCGGCCCGGCCAGGGGAGCGTAGACGTTCACCAAGTGAAGCACCGTGCCCCCCAGCTGAACCGTCAGGTGAAGCAAACGGCCTGGCATGGGCTCCCTGACCCCCAAGACCTCCGGCTGAAAATTGGGTTGGGTGTGGGGTCAGTGGGGCCAGGATCAGGTACGGGTTTGGGGGTTTGGAGGTCAGGGTACCTGCGGTGGGGCGACGTTGGCACGGCTGCAGGGGCATTGTCGTGCCGGGGCAGGCAGATCGTGGGCTAGGGGAAGGGGATAGGGTGGTCTCCCCGAGTTGGGAGGTCATATTGCAGCTGTACAGGACATTGGTCAGGCCACTGTTGGAATATTGCATGCAATTCTGGTCTCCTTCCTATCAGAAAGATGTTGTGAAACTTGAAAGGGTTCAGAAAAGATTTACAAAGATGTTGCCAGAGTTGGAAGATCTGACACAGGGAGAGGCTGAATAGGCTGGGGCTATTTTCCCTGGAGCGTCGGAGGCTGAGTGGTGACCTTATAGAGGTTTATAAAATCATGAGGGGCATGGATGGGATAAATAGACAAAGTCTTTTCTCTGGGGTCGGGGAGTCCAGAACTAGAGGGCATAGGTTTAGGGTGAGAGGGGAAAGATATAAAAGAGACCTAAGGGACGACTTTTTCATGCAGAGGGTGGTACGTGTATGGAATGAGCTGCCAGAGGAAGTGGTGGAGGCTGGTACAATTACAACATTTAAGATGCATTTGGATGAGTATATGAACAGGAAGGGTTTGGAGGGATGTGGGCCAGGTGCTAGCAGGAGGGACTAGATTGGGTTGGGATATCTGGTCGGCATGGACGGGTTGGACCGAAGGGTCTGTTTCCATGCTGTACATCTCTATGAGGAGGAATTTCTTCTCTCAGACGGTTGTAAATTCTTTATAGCAGAGGGCAGTCAAGGTTGGGTCATAAGCAAATTCAAAGCTGAGAATAGACAGATTTTTAATTTGTGAGGAAATCAGTGGTTATGGGGAAAGCCAGGAAAATGGAATTGATGATTATCAGATCTGCCATGATCTCAGTGGCTGCCAGAGTAGGCTTGCTGTGTTGCAATGGTGGCACGGTGGCTCAGTGGTTAGCACTGCTGCCTCACAGTGCTAGGGACCCAGGTTCAATTCCACTCTTGGGCTACTATCTTGTACATTCTTCCTGTGCCTGCGTGGGTTTTCTTTAGGTGCTCCGGTTTCCACCTACAGTCCAAAGATGTGTAGGTTAGGGTGGATTGGCCATGTCAAATTGCCAACAGTGTGCAGGCTGGGTGGATCAGGCATGAAAAATGCAGGGTTACAGGGATCTGGGTTGGATGCTCTTTGGAGGGATGGTGTGGACTTGATGGGTTCTATGTGTGGTGCTGGAAAAGCACACAGGTCAGGCAGCATCCGAGGAGTTGGAGAATCGACGTTTTGGACATAAGCCCTTTCCAGATGAATGGCTCCTGCCTGACACATTGATTCTGCTGCTCCTCAGATGCTGCCTGACCTGCTGTGCTTTTCCAGCACCACACTCTCGACCCTGATCTCCAGCATCTGCAGTGCTCACTTTCTCCTCCTTGATGGGCTGAATGGCCTGCTTCCACACTGTAGGGATTTGAAGAGTGGCCTATTTTTGCGGCTACATCTTCTGGTTTTATCAGGTTCAACTTAAGGGTTCCTTTTGAATTTCTCGATGACAATCTCTTGTTGTTGGCCTCTTCCCGTCTCCATTAGTAACTTTCTCATTTCATCCACTCTCTAAAATCCTTTCATACTTTTAAAGACCTCGATTTGACCAGCCCTCCTCCTCCTTGTTTCAGTCGAGAGGAGAAACAGATGTCCATCCTTTCCTGATTGTTCACCCTTATATTTCTTGTTAGACCCTTTAAAATCTTGCTCTGTGATCCCTCCAGTGCCTCTTTGTCCTTCTTGATTCCAGTATTGTCATATCTACAATCTGTAGCAGGTGTTTCCTGATCCAACTTGCTTAATCTAACATTATGCGCAACACACTATAATTATTTAGCAGCATGCCCTGAGCTCACTGTGAGCTGCATCGCTCCTTCTGATACATATGTGCACACAATCTAGCAACTGACAATAAAAGATGTGGCAAACACTGAACAGGTCAGACAACAGTTGTAGGAAAAGGAAAGTAAGATTAACATTTCAGGCTAATGGCCTTTCACAGGAGCTTGAACATTGCAAATAATGCTGAGGCTTTGATGAAAGACTATATAGGGGTGTATTTGTTGATTAAACACAAGCAGTTTTGAGCCATTAAATCTCGTGTTTCCTGTTTGTTCAGGGAAGGAAAACCTGCCATCCTTACCCTGGTCTGGCTTATATGTGACTCCAGACCCACAGCAATATGGTTGACTCTTAAATGCTCCCTGAAATGGACCAGCAACTCACATAATCAACAGCGAGAAAATCTCCAGAAAGGACTGAAACTGAGCAGCATTGTTTAAGACAGCCGAGGCAAACTCAGACCCTGCAAAGTCCTTCTGATTAACATCTGGGGGTGAGTACAAAAAGTGGGAGAGCTACAGACTAGTCATGTAACAGCCTGACATCGTCACAGTCATGGGATCATACTTGAGAGACAATGTCCCAGGCAGCACCAACACCATCCTTGGATATGTCCTGTCTCACCAGCAGGACAGACACAGCAGAGGTGGTGACACAGTGGGATAAAGTCAGGAGGAAGTTCCCTGGGACTCCAGATGCTATGAAGTCAGGTCAAACACGGGCAAGGAAACCTCCTGCTGATTACTAGCTCCCTTTCTCCCTTGGCTGATGAATCAGTATTCCTCCACATTGAACCAACACTTGGAGGATGCACTGAGGATGGCAAGGGTACAAAAGTTACTCTGGGTCCACCAAGTCCAGCTTGCCAGCAAAACTGCTGATCGAGCTGGTTGAGTCCTAAAGGGCTATGTCTGTGACAGGTGGTCAGGGAACTAACAAGAGAGAAAAACATGCTTGACCTTATCTCCTGCTACAGATGTGTGTGTCCATGACAATATCGGCTAAGAGTGACCTCCACACAGTCCTTGTGGTGACAAAGTCCTGCCTTCACATTGAGAGTACCCTCCATTGTGTTGTGTGGCACTTTCACCGTACTAAATGGGACAGACTTCGAACTGATCTAGCAGCTCAAGACTAGGCATCCATGAGCTGCTGTGGACCATCAATAGAAGCAGAGTTGTTCTCCAGCATAATACACAACCTCATGGCCTGGCATTTCCCCCACTCAACCATCACCATCAAGCCAGGGGATCAGCCCTGCTTCAAATGGAGAGTGCAGGAAGCCATGCCAGGAGCAGCACCAGACATGCCTGATAATGAGGTGTCAACCTGGTGAAGTCAGCAAACAGGACTACTTGCTGAACAATTTCACAATCAACAAATTGCATATAAGCTCTGCAGTCCTGTCACATTCTGCCATGGATGGTGGTGGACAATTGAGCAACATTTGTGGAGAAAGAGTTCACAAATATCTCCACCCTGAATGATGATGTATCCCAGCACATTAGTGCAAAGGGTAAGGCTGATGTATTCACAACAATCGCCAGCCAGAAATGCTGAGTCAATGATCCACTTTCACCTTTTCCAGACATCCCAGTGTCACAAATGGCAGTCTTCAGCCATTTCAATTGACTACGGGTGATATCCCGAAATGGTCAGACGCACTGAATACTTTACACTAAACACTTGTGCTCCAGAACTCGTTTCACCCCTAGCCAAACTGTTTCAATGCAGCAAGAACATTAATATCTACTCAATGATGTGGAAAATTGCCCAGGTATGCCCTGTGTACAAAAAGCAGGACAAATCTAACCCAGCCAATTTCTGGAGGAGAAAGTAAGGATTGCAGATGCTGGAGTTCAGAGTCGAGAGTGTGGTGCTGGAAAAGCACAGCAGGTCAGGCAGCATCCGAGGAGCAGGAGAATCAACATTTTGGGCAAAAGTCCTTCCTGATGAAGGGCTTATGCCCAAAGTATTCATTCACCTGCTTCTCGGTTGCTGCCTGACCTGCTGTGCTTTTCCAGCACTACATTCCTGGCCAATTTCCACTCAATCAGTCTACTCTCAATCATCAGGAAAGTGAGACAGTGTCACCAACAGTGCTATCAAGCAGCACCTGCTCACAGTAATCTGCTCAGTGACACCCAGTTTGGGTTCCTCCAGGGCCACTCAGTTCCTGACCTCATTACAGCCTTGGTTCAAACATGGACAGAAGAGCTGAATTCCAGAGGGAAGGTAAGAGGGATCATCATTGACATCGAGGCTGCATTAAACCGAGCGTGGCATCAAGGATCCCGAGCAAAACTGGAATCAATGGGTATCAGGGGGTAAACTCTCTGCTAGTTGCATCATATCAGGCTCATAGGAAGGTGGTTGTGGTTATTGGAGGTTAGAGCTGAAAATGTGTTGCTGGAAAAGCACAGCAGTTCAGGCAGCATCCAAGGAACAGGAGAATCAACGTTTCGGGCATGAGCCTTTCTTCATGAATGCCCGAAACGTCGATTCTCCTGCTCCTTGGATGCTGCCTGACCTGCTGCGCTTTTCCAGCAACACATTTTCAGCTCTGATCTCCAGCATCTGCAGCCCTCACTTTCTCCTAGAAGTTATTGGAGGTTAGTCAATTCAGCTCTGCAGGAGTTCCTCATGATAGTCTCCGGCTGCTTCATGGATCGGCCTCCATACTCAGGTCAGAAATGGGGTTGGTCGCTGGTGATTGTATAATGTTCAGCACCATTTGTGTGGAGTAGAAATCTGCCATTGAGCTACTGGGCTAAGTCATCTGTTTCTTTGTTGCAAACGCAAAGTAAACCAGAAAAATGACAATCAGAATATTAGGAAGGATTTTGAATGTATCGTTGAAAAGGACTGCAGATTTCCTTGACAAATATGGGTTTAGTGAGAGCTGGTGATTTACTTCATGTTGCTTTTATCATGTATTTTTCAATTTAATCCTTTAAAATAATAAGATTAAATTCTAAGAGTCAGAACAAACTGTAGTATGTTCCTATCAGGCATGATAATTATCTTTGGCATCACATGCACTGGTGTGGTCCCCAAGGAGGAGAGGAGAAAATGGGATAAATTTAGGATGACAAACTCAAATAGTGCACAATTAAATTGTTCCTCGAAATTAATGTTTTGGAAGGGTGCATAAAATCAACAAGAGGATAGCTCTCTAATTAAATCAAATCAGTTACATTTTTATGCGGCTTCAAGGGAACAATTCCAATGAGCAGTAGGTCTCTGTGATTGACTGCGTAAAACAAAATCAGCTTACCTTTCGGGTGAATCATTAACATTGACTGTTATATTTTCCAGCAATCTTCTCAAAGATTGTCCTTCTTTGTGAGGATGTGTATTTTTTTTTCTCTCTGGACTCCTCACACTCACTCCAGAGCTTAAAACAAAGGAAGCTAGACCAAATGGTCAGGATCAGATAGATAATCTCAAAAGAAGATCACAATATTTTGTTCCTGATAACGTGCACATTGACTTTGATGTAATCCTTGGTGCTGGTGGGCAGTGGAATAGAGAGACACGGTTTTATCTTCTCTGAGTAAGGGATTACTGGAGAGATTATGCTTTCTTGCATATGACTACTGTATGGCAAAAAATAAATGTGCTCCACTGTACTCAGATTATAAATGATTAGAATTTTTTTTTCCATTTGTGTGACACAACCTATCTGCATCTATTAAAAAATTCACGTAAAGTGTTCCAGTCATATAGATGTACAGCACGGAAACAGACCCTTCAGTCCAACTCATCCATACCCAGCAAATATCCTAAATTAATCTAGTCCCATTTGCCAGCATTAAACTGGTATCTCTCTAATCCCTTCCTATTCATAAACCCATCCAGATGCCTTTTCAATGTTGTAATTGTATCAGGTTCCACCACTTCCTCTGGCAGCGCATTCCATACACACATCACCCTCTGTGTGAAAAAGTTGCCCATTTAATTCTATCCCCTATCACCCTAAACCTGTGGCCTCTAGTTCTGGACTCTGCCCCCCTCCCTTCTCCCTCATCCTTCAGGGATAAGACCTTTGTTATTCTCACGATCCATGCCCCTCATGATTTTATAAACTTAGATAAGGCCTCAGTCTCTGATGGCTGCAGGGAAAACAGCCCCAGCCTATTCAGCCTCTCCATATAGCTCAAACCCTCCAACCATGACAACATCCTTTTAAATCTTTTCTGAACCCTTTCAAGTTTCACAACATCCTACAGCAGTATTCCAAAAGTAATCTAACCGATGTCCTGCATAAACACAACATGAACTCCCAACTCCTTTACTCAATGCACTGACCAATAAATGCAAGCATACCAAACACTTTCTTCATTTAACAGGACATTGAGGGGTTTTTCTACCTGTGAGGCAATGGGCAGGAATTATGTAAAGGAGGATTTCTCAAAGGTTGAAGACACAAGTCCAGAAATCAAATATGTGCCTGTTGTATTTATTTAAGACAATTTTTGGACACTGATTTGAAACTGAATCCAATTCTATTGTGGGGACTTTCTGTAAATTGTCGGAACTGGCTCACAGTTAGATCCAGGGGAATGTCAAGGGGGTGGGGGAGAAGGACCAGTTTGGAGAATGTGAGAACTGCAGATACTGGATATCGGAGTCAAAAGTGTTTCCTAATGAAGGGTTCTTGCCTGAAACATCGATTCTCCTGCTCCTTGGATGCTGCTTGACCTGCTGCGCATTTCCAGCAACACATTCTTCAGAAGGACCAGTTGTCACCTTAAGGTTATCTAGCATCTCAGTGATTGAGACAATTTCTGATTCAGTATGTGGATGTACCTACTAGAGAAGATGCAAAACTTGACCTACTCTTGGGAAACAAGGCAGGGTGGGTGACTGAGATGTCAGTGGGGGAGCACTTTGGGGCCAGCGACCATAATTCTATTAGATTTAAAATAATGATGGAAAAGGATAGACCAGATCCAAGCATTGAAGTTCTAAATTGGAGAAAGGTATGAGGCAAGAACCTTCGAAAGCTGATTGGAGGCAGATGTTCACAGGTAAAGGGACAGCTGGAAAATGGGAAGCCTTCAGAAATGAGATAACGAGAATCCAGAGAAAGTATATTCTTGTTAGGGTTTAGGGAAAAGCTGGTAAGTATAGGGAATGCTGGATGACTAAAGAGATTGAGGATTTGGTTAAGAAAAAGAAGGAAGCATATGTAAGGTATAGACAGGATAGATTGAGTGAATCCTTAGAAGTGTATAAAGGTAGTAGGAGTATACTTAAGAGGGAAATCAGGAGGGCAAAAAGGGGGCATGAGATAGCTTTGGCAAATAGAATTAAGGAGAATCCAAAAGGTTTTTACAAATATATAAAGGTCAAAAGAGTAACTAGGGAAAGAATAGGGCCCCTCAAAGATCAGCAAGGCTGCCTTTGTGTGGAGCCACAGAAAATGGAGGAGATACTAAATGAGTATTTTGCATCAGTATTTACTGTGGAAAGGGATATGGAAGATATAGACTGTAGGGAAATAGATGGTGACATCTTGAAAAATGTCCATATTACAGAGAGGAAGTGCTGGATGTCTTGAAATAGGTAAAGGTAGATAAATCCCCAGGACCTGATCAGGTGTACCCGAGAACTCTGTGGGAAGCTAGAGAAGTGATTGCTGGGCCTCTTGCTGAGATATTTGTATAATTGATGGTCACAGGTGAGGTGCCTGAAGACTGGAGGTTGGCTAACGTGGTGCCACTGTTTAAGAAGGGCGGTAAAGACCAGCCAGGGAACTATAGACCGGTGAGTCTGACCTCGGTGGTGGGCAAGTTGTTGGAGGGAATCCTGAGGGACAGGATGTACATATATTTGGAAAGGCAAGGACAGATTAGGGATAGTCAACATGGCTTTGTGCGTGGGAAATCATGTCTCACAAATTTGATTGAGTTTTTTGAAGAAGTAACAAAGAAGATTGATGAGGGCAGAGCAGTAGATGTGATCTATATTGACTTCAGTAAGGCGTTTGACAAGGTTCCCCAAGGGTGACTGATTAGCAAGGTTAGATCTCATGGAATACAGGGAGAACTAGCCATTTGGATACAGAACTGGTTCAAAGGTAGAAGAAGGGGGTGGTGGTAGAGGGTTGTTTTTCAGACTGGAGGCCTGTGATCAGTTGAGTGCCACAAGGATCGGTGCTGGGTCCTCTACTTTTTGTCATGTACATAAATGGTTTGGATGTGAGCATAAGAGGTACAGTTAGTAAGTTTGCAGATGACACCAAAATTGGAGGTGTAGTGGTCAGCGAAGAGGCTTACCTCAGATTACAACAGGATCTTGACCAGACGGGCCAATGGGCTGAGAAGTGGCAAATAGAGTTTAATTCAGATAAATGTGAGGTGCTCCATTTTGGAAAGCAAATCTTAGCAGGACTTATACACTTAACGGTAAGATCCTAGGGAGTGTTGCTGAACAAAGAGACCTTAGAGTGCAGGTTCAGAGCTCCTTGAAAGTGGAGTCGCAGTTAGATAGGATAGTGAAGAAGGCATTTGGTATGCTTTCCTTTATTAGTCAGAGTATTGAGTACAGGAGTTGGGAGGTCATGTTGTGACTGTACAGGACATTGGTTAGGCCACCGTTGGAATATTGCGTGCAATTCTGGTCTCCTTCCTATCGGAAAGATGTTGCGAAACTTGAAAGGGTTCAGAATAGATTTACAAGGGCTTTGCCAGGTTTGGAGGAATCGAGCTATAGGGAGAGGCTGAACAGGCTGGGCTGTTTTCCCTGGAGGGTCGGAGGCTGAGGAGTGCCCTTATAGAGATTTACAAAATTCTGAGGGGTATGGATAGGGTAAATAGGCAAAGTCTTATCACTGGGGTTGGGGAGTCCAGAACTAGAGGGCGTAGGTTTAGGTTGACAGGGGAAAGATATAAAAGAGACCTAAGGGGCAACTTTTTCGCACAGAAGGTGGCACGTATATGGAATGAGTTGCCAGAGGAAGTGGTGGAGGTTGGTACAGTTGCAACATTTAAGAGGCATTTGGATGGGTATATGAATAGAACATAGAACATAGAACAATACAGCACAGAACAGGCCCTCCGGCCCACGATGTTGTGCCAAACATTTGTCCTAGCTTAAGAACCTATCCATGTACCTATCCAATTGCCGCTTAAAGGTCACCAATGATTCTGCCTCTGCCACTCTCACAGGCAGCGCATTCCATGCCCCCACCACTCTCTGGGTAAAGAACCTATCCCTGACATCCCCAGTATACTGTCCACCCTTCACCTTAAATTTATGTCCCCTTGTAACATTCTGTTGTACCCAGGGAAAAAGTCTCTGACTATCTACTCTATCTATTCCCCTGATCATCTTATAAACCTCTATCAAGTCACCCCTCATCCTTTGCCATTCCAATGAGAAAAGGCCTTGCAATCTCAACCTATCCTCGTACGACCTATTCTCCATTCCAGGCAACATCCTGGTAAATCTCCTCTGCACCCTCTCCAAAGCTTCCACATCTTTCCTAAAATGAGGTGAACAGAACTGCACACAGTACTCCAAATGTGGCCTTACCAAAGTCCTATACAGCTGCAACATCACCTCACGACTCTTGAATTCAATCCCTCTGAAAATGAACGCTAATACATCATAGGTCTTCTTACAAGCTCTATCCACCTGAGTGGCAACTTTCAAAGATCTATGAACATAGACCCCACGATCCCTCTGCTCCTCCACCTTACTAAGAACCCTACCATTAATCCTGTATTCCGCATTCTTTTTTGTCCTTCCAAAATGGACAACCTCACACTTGACAGGGTTGAACTCCATCTGCCACTCCTCAGCCTAGCTCTGCATCATATCTAAGTCCCTTTGCAGTCGACAACAGTCCTCCTCACTATCCACAACTCCACGAATCTTCGTATCGTCTGCAAATTTACTGACCCACCCTTCGACTCCCTCTTCCAAGTCATTAATAAAAATTACAAACAGCAGAGGACCCAGAACTGATCCCTACGGAACCCCACTTGTAACTGGGCTTCAGGCTGAATATTTACCATCTACCACCACTTTCTGACTTTGACCGGTTAGCTAGTTCTCTATCCAACTGGCCAAACTTCCCACTATCCCATACCTCCTGACTTTCTGCATAAGCCTACCATGGGGAACCTTATCAAATGCCTTACTAAAATCCATGTACACTATATCCACTGCTCTACCCTCATCCACCTGCTTGGTCACCGCCTCAAAGAATTCAATCAGACTTGTAAGGCAATACTTACCCCTTACAAATCCATGCTGGCTGATCCTAATCAAGCAGTGTCTTTCCAAATACTCATAAATCCTATCCCTCAGTACCCTTTCCATTACTTTGCCTACCACTGAAGTAAAACTAACTGGCCTGTAATTCCCAGGGTTATCCCTATTCCCTTTTTTGAACAAGGGCACAACATTCACCACTCTCCAGTCCCTGGTACCACCCCCGTTGACAGTGAAGACGAAAAGATCATTGCCAACGGTACTGCAATTTCCTCTCTTGCTTCCCACATAATCCTAGGATATATTCCGTCAGGCCCGGGGGACTTGTCTATCCTCAAGTTTTTCAAAATGCCCAACACATCTTCCTTCCTAACAAGTATCTCTTCTAGCTTACCAGTCCGTTTCACACTCTCCTCTTCAACAATACGGTCCCTCTCATTTGTAAATACTGAAGAAAAGTACTCATTCAAGACCTCTCGTATCTCTTCCAACTCAATACACAGTCTCCCACTACTGTCCTTGATCGGACCTACCCTCGTTCTCGTCATTCTCATGTTTCTCACATATGCATAAAAGGCCTTGGGGTTATCCTTGATCCTACCCACCAAAGATTTTTCATGCCCTCTCTTAGCTCTCCTAATCCCTTTCTTCAGCTCCCTCCTGGCTATCCTGTATCCCTCCAATGCTCTGTCTGAACCTTGTTTCCTCAACCTTATGTAAGCCTCCTTCTTCCTCCTTACAAGACATTCAACCTCCCTCATCAACCAAGGTTCCCTCACATGACCACCTCTTTCCTGCCTGACAAGTGCATACCTATCAAGGACACGTCATATCTGTACCTTGAAAAAGTTCCACATTTCAAGGACATCCTTCCCTGATAGCCTATGCCCCCAACTTATGCTCCTCGGATCCTGTCTTGCAACATCATATTTACCCTTCCCTCAAATGTAAAACCTGCCCTGTTGCACGCAACTATCTCTCTCCATAACCAAGGTGAAAATCACAGAATTGTGGTCACCATCAGCAAAATGCTCACCCACTAACAAGCCCATTACTTGTCCCGGTTCGTTACCAAGTACCAAATCCAATATGGCCTCCCCTCTGGTCGGACAATTTACATACTGAGTTAGAAAAGCTTCCTGGACACACTGCACAAACACCGCCCAGTACAATCTACTTGATCTAAAGAGCTTCCAATCAATATTTGGGAAGTTGAAATCGCCCATGACTACTACCCTGTGGCTTCTGCACCTTTCCAAAATCTGTTTCCCAATCTGTTTCTCCACATCTCTGCTGCTATTGGGGGGCATATAGTAAACCCCCAACAAGGTGACTGCTCCTTTCCTATTTCAGACTTCAGCCCATACTACCTCCAAAGGCAGATCCCCCTCGCACTGCCTTTCTGCAGCCATTATATCATTTCTAATTAGCGACGCCAACCCCCTCTATTTTTACCATCTCCACCCCCCCCACCCCCCAATCTGACTGAGACATCTGTAACCGAATCTCCAACAACCATTCCTGTTCCTCTTCTATCCACGTTTCCGTGATGGTCACAACATCGTAGTCTCAAGTACTGACCCAAGTTCTGAAAGTCCTTGCATTGAAGTATACGCACTTGAGCCCATCTCTGTGTCCGCAAGTATTCCCTGTCAGTGCTACCTTCTCCACAGCCTCCCTATATTCTTGGACATCCTGAAACACAGCTAGCTTACTTGCTGGACTGCAAGTCCGGATCCCATCCCCCTGCCAAATTAGTTTAAACCCCCCCCGAAGAGTGCTAGCAAACCTACCCCCCAGGATATTGGTGCCCTTCTGGTTCAGGTGCAACCCGTCCTGTTTGTACAGGTCCCACCTTCCCCAGAATGCAGTCCAATTGTCCAAACACCTGAAGCCCTCTCTCTTACACCATCTTTGCAGCCACGTGTTCAACTGCTCTGTCTCCCTGTTCCTTGCCTCACTGTCACGTGGCACCGGCAACAACCCAGAGATGACGACTCTGTCTGTCCTAGCTTTTAGCTTCCAGCCTAACTCCCTGAGCTCCAAATGACCTCCCCACCCCTCTTCCTATCTATGTCATTGGTGCCAATGTGTACCACGACTTCTGGCTGCACACCCTCCCCCTTAAGGATTCTGAAGACATGGTTTGAGACGTCTCAGACCCTGGCACCCGGGAGGCAACAAACCATCTGAGAGTCTCGCCCATGTCCACAGAACTGCCTGTCTGTCCCTCTAACTATAGAGTCTCCTATAACTAGCGCTCTCCTCCTCTTCCCCTTTCCCTTCTGGGCATCAGAGCCGGACCTCGTGCCAGAGACCCGGTCACTGCAGCTTAACCCTGCTAGGCTGTCCCCCCCAACAGTATCCAAAGCGGTATATTTATTGTTGTGGGGAACGACCACAGGGGATCCCTGCACTGCCTGCTTCCTCCCCTTCCCACCTCTAACTGTTACCCAGCTACCTCTGTTCTCTGGCATAACTATGTCCCTGAGGCTTCTATCTATCACCCTCTCAGCCTCTGGAATAATTCTCAGTTCAGCCAACTCCAGCTCTAGTTCCCTAACACGGTCTGTGAGGAGCTGGAGCTGGCTGCACTTCCTGCAGGTGAAGTCAGCAGGAGCATCGGTGGTCACCCCTACCTCAAACATCCTGCAGGAGGAACATTCCACTGCCTGCGCTGCCATAACTCTACACTTAGTCTCCAAAACAAGAACACTAAGTAGCTTACCTGTTCAGCTGACTGAGTCCTTTTTTTAGGTTCGAGGAGGAGGGAGGGTGGGAGACACTACACGTGTAGTGTCTCAGGTTCCTTCTCCACTCAAACTTCTTACCTTCCCAGAATCCTCTGTTGACGACTTCCGGGTTCCCGCTCCTAGTTGAAAAAAAACACAGACTGCACAAAGAAAAACGTTAATTTAAACTGGTCTCCGCTTACCTTCCGGCCCCCCTCTCTGTGCGCCCGCTGTAGCACTCAGGAAGGGTTTGGAGGGATATGGGCCGGGTGCTGGCAGGTGGGACTAGATTGGGTTGGGATACCTGGTTGGCATGGATGGATTGGACCGAAGGGTTTGTTTCCGTGCTGTACATCTCTATGACTCTATGATAATTACAACTGAACAATGTTACAGCAAATTCAGCAACTGTTATTAGCAAAAAAAACTTAACACTGAAAAAGTTACAAATAACTTTCAAAAAGAGGTAGTCAGTCTAGGTTGATAACATTACCTAAGTAGAGTCATAGAGTTGTACAGTAAGGAAATAGATCCTTCAGTCCAATGCATCCTTGCCCACCAGATATCCCTAAATTAATCTAGTCCCATTGGCCAGCACTTATTGTGTTTTTATTCACTTTGTGGGATGTGGGCACCACCAGCTGGGTCAGCATTTATTGCGGTCTCGAGTTGCCCTTGAGAAGGTGATGGTGAGCTGCTTTCATGAACCACTGCAGTCCACCTGCTGTGGGTTGACCTTCCATGCCCTTAGGGAGGGAAGTCCAGGATTTTGACCCAGCGACAGTGAAGGAACGGTGGTTACGTTTCAAAGTCAGGATTGTAAGTGGCTTGGAGGAGACCGTGAAGGTGGTAGTGTTTCCATGTCTTTCCAGATCATTTGATTTGATTTAATTTATTGTCAAGCATACCTAAGTACAATGAAAAGCTTTGTTTGTGAGCAGTACAGGCAGATCATAGTAAGCAAGGAAATACAGGTCATAGGGTGAAAAAAAACTTGGTCAAAGTGAGGTGTACAGATATCCCACACAGGACCTGCATAAGGCAAAATCAACATTAGCAAGATCACATTTATTTGAAGTTAGAGAGTCCATTTATCAGTCTCGTAATGGATGAGAAGAAGCTGTTCTTGAACCTGCTAGTGCGTGTGTTCATGTTTGTGTATCTTCTGCCTGATGGAAGAGGTTGTAGGAGAGCATTACCAAGGTGGGAGGGGTCTTTGATGAAGTTGACAGCCTTTCCATGACAACAAGCCATGTGAATGGAATCCATGGATGGGATGTTGGCCTCTGTGATGGTCTGGGCTGTGCACACCACTTTCTATAGATTGGAAGTGTTAATGGGTTTGGAAGGCACTGTCTGAGCATCTTTGTTGAATTTCTGGACTGTGTTTTGTAGATAGTACATGCTGCTGCTACTGAGTGTTGGGGTGAAGGGAGTTGATGCTTGTGGATGTGATGTCAATCAAGTGGGCTACTTTGTCCTGGATAGTGTCAAGCTTCTTGACTGTTGTTGGAGCTGCACCTATTCAGGCAAGTGGGGGTGGGGGGGGGGGTGTTCCATCACACTCCTGACTTGTGCCTTGTAGATAGTGGACAGGTTTTGGGGAGTCTGGAGGTGAGTTACACCCCACAATATTCCTCTGACCTGCTCTTATAGCCACTGTCTGTATATGGGTGAGTCCAATTGAGTTTCTATGAATGATAACCCAATAGAGGGTTTAGTAATGGTAACACCATTCAATGTAAGGGGTGGTGATTAGATTATCTCTTAGTGGTGGTGGTAATAGCCTGCATTTGTTTGGTGCAAGGTTACCTGCCATTTGTCAGTCAGGAAACCTGAATATTGTCCAGATCTGGTTGGATTTGAACATGAACCACTTCAGTACCTGAGGAGTCGCTGAACATTGCGCAATCATTGGCGAACATCCCACTTCTGATCAAACGTTGGAGGGAAGGTCATTGATGAATCAGCTGAAGATGGTTGGGACTTGGACACTACCCTGAGGAACTTCTGCAGAGATGCCCTGGAGCTGAGATACTGACCTCCAACAGCCACAGCCATATTTTTATGTGCTAGGTGTGACTCCAACCAGCAGAGAGTTTGCCCCTGATACCCACTGTTTTAAATTTTGCTGGGGCTCCTTGATGCCACACTTGGTCAAATGCAGCCTTTATATCAAGGCCATCGCTCTATAATCTTCTAAACCCTTCCTATTCATATATCCATCCAGATACCTTTTAAATGCTGTCATTGTACCAGCCTTCACCACTTCCTCTGGCAGCTCATTCCATACATGCACCACTCTCTGCATGAAAAAGTTACCCCTCAGGTCCCTTTTATATCTTTCACCATAAACCTATACCGTCTGGTTTTGGAATCCCCTACCCAGGGTATTTCTTAAATGTTCTGCTGCTTCTTGCCTGGATTGTGGATGTTTTTCCCAGTATGACAAGAGGTGACCAAACAGGTGGATGAGAGTAAACCAGTTGATGTGGTGTATATGGATTTCAGCAAGGCATCCGATAAGGTTCCCCAAAGTAGGCTATTGTACAAAATGTGGAAGAATGGGACTGTGGGACATATAGCAGTTTGGATCAGTAATTGGCTTGCTGAAAGAAGACAGAGGGTGGTGGTTGATGGGAAATGTTCATCCTGGAGTCCAGTTACCAGTGGTATTCCGCAAGGGTCAGTGTTGGGTCCTCTGCTGTTTGTCATTTTTATAAATTACCTGGATGAGGGCATAGAAGGGTGGGTTAGTAAATTTGCAGACGACACTAAGGTCAGTGGAGTTGTGGATAGTGATGAAGGATGTTGTAGGTTACAGAGAGACATAGATAAACCACAGAGCTGGGTTGAGAGGTGGCAAATGGAGTTTAATGCGGACAAGTGTAAGGTGATTCACTTTGGTCGGAGTAACCGGAATGCAAAGTACTGGGCTAATGGTAAGATTCTTGGTAGTGTAGATGAGCAGAGAGATCTCGGTGTCCAGGTACACAGATCCTTGAAAGTTGCCACCCAGATTGACAGAGTTGTTAAGAAGGCATGCAGTGTTTTAGCTTTTATTAATAGAGGGATTGAGTTCCAGAACCATGAGGTTATGCTACAGCTGTACAAAAATTTGGTGCAGCCGCACTTGGAGTATTGTGTACAGTTTTGGTAACTGCATTATAAGAAGGATGTGGAAGCTTTGGAAAGGGTGCAGAGGAGATTTACTAGGATGTTGCCTGGTATGGAGGGGAAGGTCTTACGAGGAAAGGCTGAGGGACTTGAGGCTGTTTTCGTTGGAGAGAAGAAGGTTGAGAAGTGACTTAATAGGGAAGTATAAGATAATCAGAGGGTTAGATAGAGTGGACAGGGAGAGCCTTTTTCCAAGTATGGGGACGGCAAGCACAAGGGGGCATAGCTTTAAATTGAGGGGTGATAGATATAGGACAGATGTCAGAGGTAGTTTCTTTACTCAGAGAGTAGTAAGGATATGGAATGCATTCCTGAAGAAGGGCTCATGCCCGAAACATCGATTCTCCTGTTCCTTGGATGCTGCCTGACTTGCTGCGCTTTTCCAGCAACACATTTTCAGCTCTGATCTCCAGCATCTGCAGTCCTCACTTTCTCCTATGGAATGCTTTACCTGCGAAGGTAGTAGATTCGCCAACTTTAAGTACATTTAAGTCGTCATTGGACAAGCATATGGACGTACGTGGAATAGTGTAGGTTAGATGGGCTTCAGATTGGTATGACATCATCGAGGGCCAAGGGGCCTGTACTGCGCTGTAATGTTCTATGTTCTATGAAAGTGCAGTGCAGCAGGCATTAGCAATGCAAGTGGAATGACCATAATTGCAAGAGGGTTTGAGTTCGGAAGTTGGAATGTCTTGCTGTAGTTATACAGGGCATTGGTGAGACCACATCTGGATTATTGTGTGCAATTGTGATCTCCCTGCCTAATAGAGGATATAGTTACCATTGAGAGAATGCAGTGGAGGCTCACTCAGCTGATGGTTGGAATTGCAGGACTGTTTTAGGAGGAGAGTTGTCCTTTATTTACATGGGTCTCTGCCCGGCCAGCTCAGAGCCAGTCCCTGGGATCAGGAAACCTTCTGAATCTCTTGTTTATGTCAGTCGGCCAGGACCCCTTGACTGGCCCAGGTTAACAACCCCAATTAAGGATCTCATGGCCAATCAGATCCACCCAGCCCTGGTTGTAATCACTACAGTAATGGATATCAGGACACTGAATAAATTGAAGGAGGAGGTAGACAGATGTTTAATTGGTAACAGAGTTATGAAGAGTTATGGAGTGGAGTGTGGACAGGAAAGTGGAGTTGAGGCTGAGATGTGATCAGCCATGACTGTATTGAATGGTGGAGCTGGCTGGAGGGCTGAATGACCTCCACCTGCTCCTCGTTACATTAGTTTAGAATAGATTCCCCTACAGTGTGGAAACAGGCCCTATGGCCCAACAAGTCCACACTGACCCTCCGAAGAGTAACCTACCCAGACCCATTTCCCTCTGACTAATGCACCTAACACTGTGGGTAATTTAGCATGGCCAATTCACCTGACCTGCACATGTTTGGAATGTGGGAGGAAACCGGAGCACCCGGAGGAAACCGACACAGACACGGGGAGAATGTAACTCCACACAGACAGTCACCCAAGGCTCTTATGTTCTAAGATGAGTTTGTCTCTAGTAATAAAAAAAGTAGCATCAAGAAGTGTTCTAATTGGCCAAAGACAGCAATGATTCATCCAGCTATTCCCTCAGGAGAATGAAAGTGGGTCTGAACTTCCTGTCAGGCTTGGCTGATTTCCTTGAGAATGCAGGCAAGTCTTTACAGATAAGAGTAATTTCTTCTAATCTCTCTGCCATTTTATCTTGAAAACTTTGATCAGATCAGCCCTGAACCTTCTTATTTTCACAGAACAGAAAACTAATGTGTTGAAAAACTGAAAGATTTGCGGATGCTGCAAATTAGGGACAAAAGTAGAAGTTGCTGGAAAAGCTCAGCAGGTCTGGCAGCACCTGTGGAGAGAAATCATAGTTAACATTTCAGGTCGAGTGACCCTTCCTCAGAACCTACTCAAACCGAAATGTGAACTCTGATTTCTTTCCACAGATGCTGCCAGATCTGCTGAGCTTTTCCACTAATGTGCATAAACTATCTTTGAAACACAAGCTCAAAAGTCACATGATACCAGGTGATAGCCCATCAAGTTTATTTCATACCACAAACATTCAGAGCACCGCCCCTTTGTCAGGTGAAGTGAAGAGAATACCCAAGCACAGATTTTATATCCAGAGAGATCATCAGATTATACAAATGGTGTGAGTTGAGTGTCGCCAAATGCATGGACACCGGGCAACAATCGCCTGACAGGAATGTTCCCTCCCAGCTGGGTAACACCTCAGCGATCAAGGACATTCAGCCTCGGATCTTCGGGTAAGTGTGTTCCAAGGCAGTATTTGAGATACACAATAACGCAGAATCGTCAAGCAGAGACTGATTGCCAAATTCCGTACCCACTCTTAGGTTCATGTTGCGCTACAAGTAATCCCACCACACTATCCTGTAGCTGTAAAATCTTCCTCACTGTCTTGACACCATCACCATGATAACTTATTATGATCTCTCTCCCTTAATTAGTTTGTACAGTTTTGGATTACGTGTTACTTTGGTTAGACTCTCAGCATATGACTCCTATACCCAGCATGTTATTCCAGTTGTTTGGTTTGTCTCCAGCGCTACCTTATTTTTAATTCTTTGTAATTATCTCTCTGCCTTAGTTAATCGGATTATAGGTCATCCTTTCACTTATTATTCAGCTGTTGACACTTTACACACACCACCTGACACTCTTGATCACATGCAAAGACCTATTAGCCAGCCTGTCGTCACTGTATGATCTCTCGGGTTATAAAGTCTGTGTTGGGGCTCTCTTCACGTCACCCGATGAAGGGAGACCACTCCAAAAGCTTGCGATTTCAAATAAACCTGTTGGACTATAACCTGTTGTCGTGTGACTTTTGACCTTGTCCGCCCCAATCATTTTGCCGAGAGATGCGAGGGAGGAGCGAAGGACTTCTGGGAAGGTGAGTCTAACTGTTTAAAAACCTTACTTCAGGCGTCGGGGCCTCCAAGAAAAAAAACATTAAGGGCAGCACAGTGGTTAGCATTGCTGCCTCACAGTGCCAGAGACCCGGGTTCAATTCCCGTCTCGGGCAACTGTCTGTGCACATTCTCCCCGTGTCTGTGTGGGTTTCCTTCAGGTGCTCCGGTTTCCTCCCACAGTCCAAAGATGTGCAGGTTAGATGAATTGGCCATGCTAAATTGCCCATAGTTTCAGGTGAAGGGGTTAAATGTAGGGGAATGGGTCTGGGTAGGTTGCTTTTTGGAGGGTCGGTGTGAACTTGTTGGGCTGAAGGGCCTGTTTCCACACAGTAAGTAATCTGTAAGTAATCTAATCTAATCCAAAACCAGCACCTCTACACCTTGGAAACTTACACTTCAGAGTTCCGGCATCACTGTAATAAATCTGCTCCCTTTAACTCTGACATATCCATCCGAAGGTGTGTATGGAATTGAACACAACACTCCAAGTTGTGGTCTCAGCAAGGCATATTTTGCTCATGTATGACCTATACCTTTTCACATTGTAGTCCTCCAGATATAAAGGCCAATCATTCATGTCTTTGATTCCTTTTTGCTTTTATTGTGACATTGTAATGATATCTGTGCGTAAAGCTTCCTAAATCTGACTGGCAGAAAAGCCACAGCAATCAGAAGATCTATAACCTTTGGAGTATACTTTAAGGCCAGGACTGAATCTAGAAATGTAACCATAAGGATAGCTGTATAGAGCAGGCCTGCTGATCTCTCAATGGCTGCCAAATGGCTCTCTTTCTGACATGATCAGTCTCCCTCTTGTCGCTGCTACAATGAAAACACAGTTAACCTCCTTTCAAAATTCTCAATTATTCTTTTTTTCTGTGTGTGTCAGATGAACAGGAATACATAATTGCCTCAGGACGGAGGTCACCTGAGTTTAATTAAGAAGTAGAGCAAGGAAAGGAGAAATACGCAAAAGCAGAGAAGCTTTGTGTTGTGCCAAACTGCAAATTGGAAGATGCAGGGCATATAGTTTCAGCAGCAATTATAATATTTAATGGGTTCATTTCACCTGCAATATTGATGAGCAGTTCAATGCATGCCTTGTCTGGGTATAATGGTTAATTGCTTTGAATGATTGATAGCATTTCACTGAC
Organism: Hemiscyllium ocellatum; assembly: GCF_020745735.1. NCBI lineage: Eukaryota > Metazoa > Chordata > Chondrichthyes > Orectolobiformes > Hemiscylliidae > Hemiscyllium > Hemiscyllium ocellatum. The sequence goes on from NC_083409.1 coordinate 108,669,150, forward strand.
ATTGGGATGATTCTGAACAATGTTTGGTGCTAAAGTTCCATGATAGGGGGCTTCAGTTTCTCGACGGAACTTTCTGGATCCCACCGCCCAGCCTTGATACTGATGTGGAGGTGCCAGTATTGGACTGCAGAGTGAACAAGGTCAAAAATCACATGACACCAGGTAATAGTCCAACAGGTTTATTTGAAATCACAAACATTTGGAGCACTGCTCTTTCTTCACTACACCTGACAAAGAAGCAGCGCTCCAAAAGTTTGTGATTTCAAATAAACCTGTTGAACTATAACCTGGTGTCATGTGATTTCTGACCTCAGCCTTGATACTGGGGCTGATTCAGGATCCTATCCCCATTCCAGACTGGAGCGCTCTGATCATTTAAGGCAAGTGACCAGTTAGTGCCTTGCCTTAGTGATACCTGTCTCGTGGAGATGAGACAGGTACAACTCACAGCCGGGCACACAATGTCGTGGGAAAGGGAATGTGGTTTCGTCAGGGAGATGCAACACTGAAGGAACTGTGTCTCGGAGAATAGCCATGGTGGCCGCGTGACTCAGGGCAGTCTCAAGTCTCCCCATCATCTCCATCAGGGGACGGGGGGAGGTGTGTGGGTGCTGTGGGTCAGGTGTTATATTTCACTCTTGGAGGGTGGCAGGAGGAGGCTTGCCTGGCGTTACGTCACTGGCTCAGCCAACATTTATCATCCATCCCTATTTACCCAGAGGGCAGTTTAGAGCCAATCACATTGCTGTGGGACACCAAACATATGTAGATTAGACGAGGTAAGGATGACAAGTTTTCCACTCTGAATGACATTAGTGAATCAGATGGGTTTTTCCTGCCAATGGGTTTCATTGTAATCATCATTAGGCTCTTAATTCCAGAATTTTTTATTGAAATCAAATTCCACTCATCCCCATGGTGGGATTTGTACCCAGATCCTCAGAAGATTACCCTGGGTCTCTGGATTAATGATCTAGTAATAATCCCATTAGTTTGTTGCCTGCCCTCAAAGCCAGTCATCCCTTGGTTTATCATCCCTCTCATCATTTCATCTTACTTACTTTCCAACTCTGTCCCAGTGCTGAGGAAGGGTCACCGAAACATTAACTCTGATTTCTCTTCACAGATGCTGCCAGATCTGCCGACCTTTCGCAGCTATTTCTGTTTTTGTTTATGATTTCTGGACCAACAGTTCTTTTGGATATTACAGGCTTTCCCTTTGACTTTTCCGACAGTCACTCTCCTCTCCTGCCTCCCTAATTGCTTAAGTCTCCATTACATCTCTGAGAGTTCAACACCAAAAAAAGATCTGGCATTAAGAGTCCAGTGATGACTTTGAACCCATTGTCCATTGTTGGAAAAAAGCCTGGTTCACTCGTGCCCTTTAGGGGAGGAGATCTACCCTCCTTCCCTGGTTTATATGTGACTCCAGACCCAAAGCACAGTGGCTGACTCTTAACTGATAAAGGGTCTATGCCCGAAACGTCGATTCCCCTGCTCCGCGGATGCTGCCTGACCTGCTGTGCTTTTCCAGCACCACACTCTCGACTCTTGCCTGAAAGGATCATTCAAACCTTTTACTTAGATGTTCTCCCCTTGTGTGACAGACAAAGACAGAAAGTCAACTGAGACATTACTTAGACAAACACTTCTTTATTTTAACTCTTTAAGTACCAGTGCTCAGTATTACAATATATTAATCGCCATGTTTAATTTTTACTTCATCAAACTTAACTTCAAATTTAACTCACTTTATTTAACTCCACTTTTCCTTACTTTAACTTAATTCACATTTAATTCCAACTCCAACTTTATAAGTTTGACTTGAAACCGCCCTGATTGAAATGAAGTGGCCAATTTTTGCTCTCGGTAGAGATCTTGTTTTTTGGGTCTTTTGATAATTCCGGGCACATACTTCTCAAATGTTGGGCTCAAAGGCTCACTTTTGCAAAATCCTTTGTTCTCCTAACTTTTATTACAACATCTGATCATCCTTCCAGAAATGTGTCTGGCGAGCAGCCAATGAATTTACCAAATCCGATCCCAGACAATGGAGTTTACCAAGTCATAAATAGCTTATATTCCATACTCCATATAAGGTAATATGGTGCCAGTATGTCTAGTTGACCACCATAACATCTCCCTGATTTGATCAACACAGGAAGTTGGAGGTCACAATTTACAGGACATTTCCTGGCTGAAGTTTTAACTGAGGTCAGACTCTGAGCTAGCTTAACCAAAGTTCCCAGCATGCTTGATTTTAGTTCTTAACCCGTCTTGTAGTCATTTCTGCTGCTGGCCACCCCTGACCACACCGCTCTTTAGGCAATTAGAGATGGCCTGGTCAATAATATCCTCAGAATGTGAATAATTGAGGGGAGCTAACGGCATTATCATGGGACTGTTCATTCAGAGACCCAAGTAATTTTGGTTTTCCTTTATTCATTTATGGGTGTCACTGGCTAGGCTGCATTTATTGTCCATCCCTAATTGCCCAAAGGGCAATCAAGAGCCAACGTGGGCTAGACCAGGTAAGAACGGCAGTTTCGTTCCTCAAAGGGCATCAGTAAACCAGATGGTTTTTTTCCCGACATTGGCAATGGATTTAAGGTCATCGTTAGACTCTCAATTCCAGATATTTTATTGAATTCAAATTCCACCATCTGCCGTGACAGTATTCAAAGCCAGGTCCCCAGAACATTATCTTGGTCGCTGGGTTAATAGTCCAGCAATAATACCACTAGGCTATCGCCTCCCCAAGAATCCAGTTTCAAATACCGTGGTGGCAGAGGGTGAACTTAAATCTAATCAAAATCCAGAATTAAGAGTCTAATGATCACATAGAAACAGAAAACACCATTCAATATAATCATGGTTGATCATGCAATGCCAATATCCCGCAAACACTTACTCCCCATGCCCCTTGATTGCTTTCGCTGCAAGGGGCACGTCCAGCTCCCTCTTGAATATATCTTCACTCACTCATGTCCCTTAAGGAAGGAAACTGCCATCCTTACCTGGTTTACCCTTCATGTGACTCCAGACCCACAGCAATCTGACTAACTCTTAACTGCCCTCTGGGCAATTAGGAATGGCCTAGCCAGGGAAGCCGTGATCCTGTGAATGAATTACAGTAAATAAATAAACAAAAATCAAATCATGGCTTAATAATATTTATTGAATAACTTGGAACCATTCACCAAGTTAAGGGTTTGTTTCTTTTCGGCCATCCTCATTTCTCACAAGAATTGCTGGAAAAATGGGGTCTGAAGAAGCCAAAACGTTAACTCTGATTTCTCTCCATGGATTCTGCCAGATCTGCTGAGCTTTTCCAGCAATTTCCATTTTTGTTTCTGATTTACAGCATCCATAGGTGTCTCAGTTGTCATTTCTAACAGTTGGCCATAGATAAATATTGGATTGGTCCATGTTTATGTTCAATGTCTTTTTTTTAGATTACTTACAGTGTGGAAACAGGCCCTTCGGCCCAACAAGTCCACACCGACCCGTCGAAATGTAACCCACCCATTCCCCGACATTTAATCCTTTACCTAACACTACGGGCAATTTAGCATGGTCAATTCACCTGACCTGCACATATTTGGACTGTGGGAGGAAACCGGAGCACCCAGAGGAAACCCACACAGACACGGGGAGAATGCGCAAACTCCACACAGTCATTGCCTTCTGTAAGATGGATGACCAGGAAACCCCTGAGTTCTCTACTCTCTCCTTTGAGTGTGATGCAGGGATTTGCATTAAGAATCAATTTATTTGGCTATATTACAAACACAGCTTTTGTGGCTGACAGGTCCTGGAGTGGGACTTGAACAGGGAACTTTGAGATCAGAGCTGGGCCCACTGTTATTGCGAAACCTCCTGCTGGTGTTACATCGTTGCGTGTGGTTCTAATTGCTGGACGAATGATTCAACAACAAATTGCTTTGAAACCAAGAGATACTTGCACAGAACATCTAAAAGCATTTGTAAAAGGAGGAAAAGATCAATCTTGCAAATTCGACAGCAATGTTCATTGGAAATCAATTTTGCATTTACCTGTGCGGTATTCTCTGAGTTGGAGGATGTGTTGGTGATTGAGCGGTGTCCAGCAAGAGCAAGTGAACTGTGCAAGAGGGTGGAAGTGCGGAAGTGACTGGTAACTTAAAGAAGGAAAAACAAATCACAGCGAATGACAGACTCCTATTTGGCGTAGAACTGTCTGTTATTATATTTTCCCTTAGAGTGATTTCTAAGTTTATCCAAGTTTGCCACACAAAATCAGTTCTCCAGAAATCTGGTGTAATCACTGCTTGTGTTGGCTCTGTATCTGACACCCTGGTAGGCACTGTGCTGTTTGCCAGTGGGTCAACTATTGGACATTCAAATCTCACCCTCAGACTCGATGTATAGATTGAGGTGGACTGCCCAGTGCTGTATGAAGGGAGTGTTGCATGTATTGAAGTCAGCCAAAGCCCCATCCGCCCTTACAGCCTATTGCAAGACCTTCTGATGCACCTCCTTGAAGAAGAGGACTGAGTTATCACTGGTGTCAGGGCCAAAATTGGTCACTCAATTAATTCCACAGAAAAGTTCCATTTCTTTGGAGGGTAGTTCACACACAAATTTATACATGCAGTTCCTACAGCAGTAGAATGGGTTTTATTAAAAGTCAGCTAAGTATCAATCTTGGGGAGTTCCCACTGCCTGATTATGATCTCATCGAATCATGAAGAAGACCCGATGGGCTGAATGGCCTGCTTCTGCTCCTACCTTATGGTCTTCACACCAGTTCAAGCACAGCAAGACAGGCACATACAACCACCCTTGCAGTGTAATAAAAAAAATCTGTGTTGTGGTTTTATACACCAGTAATATGTGGGTGTCTCTGGTTGAGCAAGCATTTATCGTCTGCCTCTAGTTGCCCTTGAAAAGGTGGTGGTGAGCTGCCTTCTTGAACCACTGCTGTAGGTGGACCCACAATGCCTTTAAGGAGGGAATTCCAGCATTTTGACCCAGTGACACTGAAGGAACTGCAATTTATTTTCAAGACAGGATAGTGACCTAGAGATGGCCAAAAGGGGCATGTTAGGACCTTGATTTTCTGATAGGGACTTGGAGCACTTGGTGGAGGTTGTCATGGAAACCCAGGTCCAGAAACTCAATGTCTGTTGGTTACAAGCACAGACCGTGCTCTCTGCATCACTATTCTTTGCTCAGGATCTTCTTCCCCATTGCTCCAGATCATCCCCCCTGTTCCTCCTGAGTTTACTGTGAATTGTGCTCTCTCTGTTCTCCCACTGTCTGTCTCTGTGGGCTACTGCCCGTACCCCCCTAGTGCACCTGCTATCTCCCCAGGACTCTTGTTCTATCTTCCTGGATTACTAATCTCTGCATACCTCTGCTCTCACCATTGTTCATGTCCATCCCTTGTCTCCTTCATCTTCTGTTAAGTTGTTCTGGCTCACTCTCTCTGAACTTCTACGTGTGCAACTGCTGTCCCTGTGTTCCAGTTATCTCTCCATGCTCTTTCTCTCTCCCTGATCTCCTTCTCTCTCTCTCTCTCTCTCTCTCTCTCTCTCTTTCTCTCTGTGTTCCTGCTCTCTCTCTCTCGGTGTTCCTGCTCTGTCTCTCTCGGTGCTCCTGCTCTCTCTCTGTTCCTGCTCTCTCTCTCTCTCTGTTCCTGCACTCTCTGTGTTTCTGCTCTCTCTCTCAGTGTTCCTGCACTCTCTGTGTTCCTGCACTCTGTGTTCCTGCTCTCTCTGTGTTCCTGCTCTCTCTGTGTTCCTGCACTCTCTGTGTTCCCGCTTTCTCTCTCAGTGTTCCTGCACTCTCTGTGCTCCCGCTTTCTCCTTCTTCCTCTCTGTTCCTGCTGTCCCAGTGGTCCAGTTATCTCCCCATGCTTCTTCTTCTCTCTCTCTGAGCTCTTGCTCTCTCTTCCTCTCTCTTTCTCTGTCCCTGCTCTCTCTATGTTCCTGCTATCTCTCTCTCTGTCTCTGTTCCTGGTCTGTCTGTGTTCCTGCTCTCTTTCTCTCTCTCTCTGGTCCTGCTCTCTCTGTGGTCCAGCTCTCTTCCCATGCTCCATCTCTCTCTCTCTCTCTGTGTTCCTGCTCTCACCCACTGGATTCCTGCCCTTGCTGGGTTTCTTCACTCTCTTCCTGTGCTCCTGCCCTCTCTCTTGCCTCTGTCTCTCTCCCTGTCTTCCTAATCTCTCGGGACTCCTGTTAAGGACAGACTGCTTTGTTAAAGCTCATTATTAAAGCATATTCTCAATATGCTTTATCAATATTATCAATATTAGATGCCATTAAAATTTAGGAGAAGATCTGCGATTAGCAACCCATTAGAAAAGGGATTATTCAACCAAATAATTGGGATAGTGGAACACTACAATTTGAAAATGGAAGTCTTACTGTCAGTCACTGAACCGTCCACCCAGCTGTACAAAAACGCTTTGATTTCCTGAAATCACACCCTTACCCTCTACTCTACTCCTTCTGATGTAGACCATCCTGATGTTGTTAGGAAGGGAGTTCTCGAATTTTGAAGAAGTGAAAATGAAGGAACGGCGATATATTTCCAAGTCAGCGTGGTGAACGGTCTGGGAACTTGCAGACGCTGGTGTTCCCTCGCATCCGAGGTCCACTCCCCTCTGGGTGGTAGAGGTGAGGGATATGGAAGGTGCGGTCAGAGGAACCTGGGTGAGTTATTGCAGCGCATTGTGTGAGTGGAATACCCTACAGTGTGCTACAGTGTGTTTGTTGATGGTGAAGGAAGTAAAATGTTGAAGGTAGTGGATGTGGTGCCAGTGGAGCAGATCATTTGTCCTGGATGGTGTTGAAATCTTTGGGTGTTGTTGGAGCTGCCCCCATCCAGGCAAGTGGGGAGTATTCCATCACACTCCTGACTCATGCCTTGTAGATGGTGGATAGGCTTTTGGGGAGTCAGGAGGTGAGCTAGTCATCTCCATCCTCTTGTAGCTTCTGCAGCTAGTCCAGATTAGTTTCTGGTCGCTGGTAATTTCCAGGATGTTGATAGTGGGGAATTCAGTGGTGGTGAACCTATAGTCAGAAGTCACACAACACCAGGATAGAATAGAATAGAATCTCTACAGCATGGAAAGAGACCTTTTGACCCAACAAGTCCACCCCGACCCTCCGATGAGTAACTCACTCAGACCCATTATACATTTGCCCCTGACTAATGCACCTAACCTACACATCCCTGAACACTATGGGCAATTTAGCATGGCCAAGCCACCTAACCTGCACATCTTTGGATTGTGGGAGGAAACCGGAGCACCTGGAGGAAACCCACGCAGACACGGGGAGAATGTGCAAACTTCACACAGACAGTCGCCCAAGGCTGGAACCAAACCCAGCTGGTGCAGTGAAGGAGCAGTGCTAACCACTGAGCCACCATGCCACCCCAACCGTGTTATAGTCCAACAAGTTTCTGTGAAATTGCAAGCTTTTGATGTGCTGCTCCTTCATCAGGTGAAATGACTCTGAGAATCATAGAGGTCTACATCATGAAAACAGGCTCTTCAGCCCAACCTGCCTGTGCCACCTATTTTTCACAATTTAATCTAGTCCCTTTTGCCTGTGTTTGGTCCACATCCCTCCATACCTATCCCGTCCATGCACCTGTGTAAATGTTTCTCAAATAACAAAAGTGTACTCGTTTCCACCACTATCTCCAACCTGTTTCAGAAACTATTGGCCCTCAGGTCCCTTTTGTGTCTCTCCCCTCTCTCCTTAAACCTATGCCCTCTAGTTTTAGACTCCCCGACCATGGGGAAAGCTGTCTTATCCATACCCCTCATGACTCTATAGGCTTCTATAAGGTCACCCCTCATCTCCTAGGCTCAAACTCTCTCAGCCTATCCTTAAAACACAAAGCTTCCAGTCTGGGTAGAATCCGAATAAACCTTTTTTGTACTTTTTCTAGTTTAAAAATATCCTTTCCATAAAAGCTCAATCAGAACTGAATGCAGTGTTCCCAATGTGGCCTCACCAATGTCTTCTACAGCTACAACAGGACTTTCCATCTCCAATACTCAGTGCTCTGAACGATGAAAGCTAACAAACAATCAAGGTCTTTTTCAATGTATAATTTCAGTTACATCACACTGTAAACTTTTGCTATAAATTCTGTGCCTTACAATTGTGTCCTCCACAATCACCTGATGAAGGAGCATCGCTCCGAAAGCTAGTGTGCTTTCAATTAAATCTGTTGGACTATAACCTGGTGTTGTGTGATTTTTAACTTTTGCATGCTGAAAACCTTTTTCAATGCCCTGTCTACCCACTACTCCATTATGAAGGAGCTATGAACCTGTACCCCTGGATCTCTTTGTTCAATAACATTCCCTGGAGCCCCACCAGGGACTGTGTAAGTCCTGCCCTGGTATGCTTCACCAAAATGCAACACCTTAAACTCTTGTTGGGGGTGGCCGTCCCCTGCCATTTCTGTGGCCGTGAAAGCAGATTTCCAACAAAGGCTATTCACATCCTTCTATTCCAGCTACAAAAGTGAACACACCACAACCTGACTGAACCATAGGGCTGCTCTGGTGGGGGCTGAACCCCCAGATCACCGGTGAGGGGAGAGGCTGAGAAAGAGAGTACCTTGTGGTAACCTCAGCTGGTGCAAGGAATTGATCTCATAGTGTTAGCATCACTTCACACCACAAGCCAGCCATCCAGCTCAATGAGCTAACCGACTGCAAGGCATCTGGATGGGTAGGAGAAAGTGAGGTCTGCAGATGCTGGAGATCAGAGCTGAAAATGTGTTGCTGGAAAAGTGCAGCAGGTCAGGCAGCATCCAAGGAACAGGAGATTCGACGTTTCAGGCATAAGTCCGAAGCTGAAGAAGGGCTTATGCCCGAAACGTTGAATTTCCTGTTCCTTGGATGCTGCCTGACCTGCTGCGCTTTTCCAGCAACACATTTTCAGATCTGGATGGGTATATGAATATGAAGGGTTTGGAGGGATATGGGCTAAGTGCTGGCAGGTGGGGTTGGGATATCTGGTTGGCGTGGACAGCTTGGACTGAAGGGTCTGTTTCCGTGCTGTACATCTCCATAACTAACCCTAATAATGGATTTTATCGCTAATCTATATTGCTTATGGCAAATCAAGAACTGATCTATGACAATTCCTTTTGCCAGCTCTGGGTTTTATGACAACACCATGAATCCATTGGACTTACTGGTAAAAGTAGAGCATGGAGCTCTGGTGCCTGAAGCTGTGCTGCGGAGAATATAGTATGGGAGGAGTATGTAAGAAATGAGGCAGAGAGGTGCCACAGAGCATATGCGACCTAGGGACTTACATTTGGATGAGCTAAAAGGGAGACTGAGTGCAAACAATCCCACCCAAGCTGGAGAATGGGGGGTGGGGGGGAGGGTGTGGGGGGCTGGGAAGCAGGCTTTGGAACAGGGTGCAGAGGTGACTGACTGCAATTGTGCTCAATGAGGATGAGGAGGATGTGCACATTCACAGTCCCAGAAGGTGCTGTTTGTCAGTTAATTGCATCAGAGATTAAAAACCCGCTTGAAGAAACCAAAAATTTAATCTTGCCGGAAAGAAGGATATGGATGTTAAAGTTGGTAACATCAGGAAAACTTTGGCTCTCTTGTGTCCGTGTGTCCTCCGTTTAACCTACCTCGAATCAGGAATCTTTCCCCACCACATCCCCAATCTGATTCCTAATGGTGCCATCCAGATCTCAAAATGCAGGGCCCCTTGGGTTGATTCAGTCACATTTGGGATTGATGATTTGGAGATGCCGGTGTTGGACTGGGGTATACAAAGTTAACAATCACACAACCCCCAGGTTATAGTCCAACAGGTTAAGTTAGAAGCACTAGCCCTCAAGTGCTGCTTCTTCATCAAGCCAACCACCTGATGAAGGAGCATCGCTCCGAAAGCTAGTGCTTCTAAATAAACCTATTGGACTATAACCTGGTGCTGTGTGATTTTTAACTTTTGGGATTGAAATCATGGAACATGGAACTGAGGCCCAAGAGAAGAAAGTAGTTACAATTAGAGAAGGTGGCAGGGGTGGGGAGGTGGTGATTGGGGAGTTGGTTCCCTAACCCCACTGAATTCACTGCTGGCTTTGGAATCAAGTCCTATCTCAGTAAAACTCAGAAGCTGGCCAGTGTAATGTATTCAATGCACTTGACTTCCGCTGATCAGCTGAGTGCATTGAAGCAGTCCCACAGCCTAATGTCCTACTTTGAGTCAAACTCAATCATGCCAAGTGCTTAAAGCTGAAATTTATGACTGAAATTTGCATCTTGCTATCCCTTTTCTTGACATCCAAATTTCTTAATTATTAGTTTAATTGGTTCTTAATGATTCTGGTGGTCATGATTATTGTCAGGCATGAGTGCTGAGTGGTATCTCAGAGCCATGGATAATTAAACTGCAAGGATATTTCCTATGCAAATTTCTTTTCCTAAATCCCATTAATTTGATTGCAAGAAAACTCTCGGGCTTGGCCTTCTTCCCCTGTTAGATATCCGTTCCAACTTTACTCTCCTTCGAAATGATCTCTCCTTTTTCCATTTTAATTCAAGGTAATTAAGATCACTTACCAGTTACCTTTCTTTGATGGACTTCAGTAATGACTTGCACTAATACTGTACAAGAACTTGTCTTAGGGTACTTAACAATGCAGAGGAAAAGGGTGGGGAGGGTCAGTGAGCTATAGTCACCACATTGAATTGACAGAAACGTACCACAAGTTGCTTTTTTTCTTTGACTCCCTCTTTCTCAGGGTCACCCTTTCATCTCAGATGCGAAGAGCACGTGTGTATGGGTATTCTTAGACCCTCAGCTTCTGCTGCCCTCTGTTATGGAAATATTGCTTCCTATCCTCTCAATGTTCCTCACAATCAGGGAAGCTGTAGTTAATCTTCATCAATAACGGATTAGATTCCAGCTGGAGCAGTTGAGCTCAATTCTGGAGATTGACCTCAGGTTGGACTCTCTGGCATTGAAGAGGAAGCAGAGCAAGATCACTGGAATGATACAGGGGCGAAGACTTTGAATAATCTGAAAAGATTTCTGAAGCTGGCTGGGATTGTTCTCCTTTGAGCAGGAAAGATGAAGCGGTGAATGAGGAGAAGCATTTGATGTGATGAAAATGTTCGGACAGGAGTGCTTATATTGTACAGTAACGAAATAGGCCATTCAGCCCAACTGGTCCGTGCTGGTACTTACACTTCATTGGAAATCCTGTTATTCTCTCTCATTTAGCCCCATCAACAAAAAAAAATTCCTTTCAGGTTTATATTTCATTTTAAGTAGGTAAGGGTAAAGTCACCATTGTCTCACTGGAGATAGAGAAAGAGAGAGAGAGAGAGAGAGAGAGAGCGAGATGACTGGTTTAACCTGGGAATCACCATGCCTCAGGTGAGGGAATGGTTGAGAAAGAGAGTCCTTCATGGTGACTTCAGCTGATGATGGCATTGAACTTATGTTGTTGGCATCCTTTTACATTACAAATCAGCTGTCTACATGAATCAACCACACACATTCAGATATGAGAGTGATGCTGGAAAAACACAACAGGTCAGATAGCATCAGAGGGGCAGGAAAATCGACATTTCGAGCCAGTGCCCTTCACCAGGAACCATTAGGCTCCGGTCTAAAACATAGATTCTCCTGCTCTTCGGATGCTGCCTGACCTGCTGTGCTTTTCCACAACACACTCATGACTCTGATCTCCAACATCTACATTCCTCAGTTTCTCCGTATTTAGATATGCCCATATGATTCACCTTGACCTGTGGAGGTGAGATTCTTTTTCTCACTGTGCTTTGCATTAAGAAGTTTCTTCTGAATTCCTGCTTGGATTTCTGAGTGACTTACTTGTATTGATGGTCTCCAGTTGTGACCTCGCCCACGGGAGAAAGTGGAAAGTAATTGTCAGAATGTTTCCAAATCCCTCAGTATTCTCATTTCAAGGGAACAGAGAAACAGCCCATTCAGCCTTTCCCAATCGATGGGAGTGACGTGTGATAGCTCACTCAGTCTGAATTACTGCTCTTGTTCTTCAGTTATTCATGAGCTGTGGGTATCACTTGTTCACTGAGCACTTACCATTCATCCCAAACCATCCTGGGGAGTACGCGGTGGTTCAGCGGTTAGCTTTGTTGCCTCACAGTACTATGGACCTGGGTTTGAATCCACCCTCACGCAACTGTCAGTGTGGAGTTTGCATGTTCTCCCCATGTCTGCATGGATATCAACTGGATGCTATGATTTCCTCACACAGTCCAAAAATGTGCAGTTTAGGTGGATTGGCCATGCCATATTGCATCAGGTGTGCAGGCTAGGTGGGTTAGCCATGGGAAATGCAGGGTTACAGGGATGCAGTGGGTCTGGGTGGATGCTCTTTGGAGGGTCGGTATGGACTCAATGGGCTGAGTGGCCTGCTTCCACGAAGTATGAATTTTATGAAGGTGCGCCATTCAACAACAAATTAAACTCTGATCACCAGTTAGTTTTAATCCTTCAATTTTATTGATTCATCCTCGTAGGAAATATGAAAGGAAGGCTGTCCAGTAATGTGCAGGCCAGGTGGATTAGCTATACCCACAGTTGAAAATGTGTTGCTGGTTAAAGCACAGCAGGTCAGGCAGCATCCAAGGAATAGGAAATTCGACGTTTCGGGCATAAGCCCTTCATCAGGAATGAGGAGAGAGTGCCAGGCAGGCTAAGATAAAAGGGAGGGAGGAGGGACTTGGGGGAGGGGCGATGGAGATGTGATAGGTGGAAGGAGGTCAAGGTGAGGGTGATAGGCCGGAGTGGGGTGGGGGCGGAGAGGTTAGGAAGAGGATTGCAGGTTGGGAGGGCGGTGCTGAGTTGAGGGAACCGACTGAGACAAGGTCGGGGGAGGGGAAGTGAGGAAACTGGAGAAATCCGAGTTCATCCCTTGTGGTTGGAGGGTTCCCAGGCGGAAGATGAGGCGTTCTTCCTCCAACCGTCGTGTTGTTATGTTTTGCCGGTGGAGGAGTCCAAGGACCTGCATGTCCTCGGTGGAGTGGGAGGGAGAGTTAAAGTGTTGAGCCACGGGGTGGTTGGGTTGGTTGGTCCGGGCGTCCCTGAGGTGTTCTCTGAAGCGTTCCGCAAGTAAGCGGCCCGTCTCCCCAATGTAGAGGAGGCCACATCGGGTGCAGCAGATGCAATAGATGATGTGTGTGGAGGTACAGGTGAACTTGTGGCGGATATGGAAGGATCCCTTGGGGCCTTGGAGGGAAGTGAGGGAGGAGGTGTGGGCGCAAGTTTTACATTTCCTGCGGTTGCAGGGGAAGGTGCCAGGAGTGGAGGTTGGGTTGGTGGGGGGTGTGGACCTGACGAGGGAGTCACGAAGGGAGTAGTCTTTGCGGAACGCTGATAGGGGAGGGGAGGGAAATATATCCCTGGTGGTGGGGTCCGTTTGGAGGTGGCGGAAATGACGGCGGATGATACGCTGTATACGGAGGTTGGTGGGGTGGTAGGTGAGAACCAGTGGGGTTCTGTCTTGGTGGCGGTTGGAGGGGCAGGGCTCAAGGGCGGAGGAGCGGGAAGTGGAGGAGATGCGGTGGAGGGCATCGTCGATCACGTTTGGGGGGAATCTGCGGTCCTTGAAGAAGGAGGCCATCTGGGCTGTGCGGTGTTGGAACTGGTCCTCCTGGGAGCAGATGCGGCAGAGGCGAAGGAATTGGGAATATGGGATGGAGTTTTTACAGGGGGCAGGGTGGGAGGAGGTGTAGTCCAGGTAGCTGTGGGAGTCAGTCGGTTTATACCGCAACTACACTGGCGAACAGTCCATCTTCCGCAACTACACTGGCACCACCACCCACCTTTTCCTCCACTACATCGATGACTGTATCGGCGCTGCCTCGTGCTCCCACGAGGAGGTGGAACAGTTCATCAACTTTACTAACACCTTCCATCCTGACCTCAAATTCACCTGGACTGTCTCAGACTCCTCCCTCCCCTTCCTAGACCTTTCCATTTCTATCTCAGGCGACCGACTCAACACAGACATCTACTATAAACCGACTGACTCCCACAGCTATCTGGACTACATCTCCTCCCACCCTGCCCCCTGTAAAAACTCCATCCCATATTCCCAATTCCTTCGTCTCCGCCGCATCTGCTCCCAGGAGGACCTGTTCCAACACTGCACAGCCCAGATGGCCTCCTTCTTCAAGGACCGCAGATTCCCCCCAAACGTGATCGACTATGCCCTCCACCGCATCTCCTCCACTTCCCGCTCCTCCACCCTTGAGCCCCGCCCCTCCAACCGCCACCAAGACAGAACCCCACTGGTTCTCACCTACCACCCCACCAACCTCCGTATACAGCGTATCATCCGCCGTAATTTCCGCCACCTCCAAACGGACCCCACCACCAGGGATATATTTCCCTCCCCTCCCCTATCAGTGTTCCGCAAAGACCACTCCCTTCGTGACTCCCTCGTCAGGTCCACACCCCCCACCAACCCAACCTCCACTCCCGGCACCTTCCCCTGCAACCGCAGGAAATGTAAAACTTGCGCCCACAACTCCTCCCTCACTTCCCTCCAAGGCCCCAAGGGATCCTTCCATATCCGCCACAAGTTCACCTGTACCACCACACACATCATCTATTGCATCTGCTGCACCCGATGTGGCCTCCTCTACATTGGGGAGACGGGCCGCTTACTTGCGGAACGCTTCAAAGAACACCTCAGGGACGCCCGGACCAACCAACCCAACCACCCCGTGGCTCAACACTTTAACTCTCCCTCCCACTCCACCGAGGACATGCAGGTCCTTGGACTCCTCCACCGGCAAAACATAACAACACAACGGTTGGAGGAAGAACGCCTCATCTTCCGCCTGGGAACCCTCCAACCACAAGGGATGAACTCGGATTTCTCCAGTTTCCTCACTTCCCCTCCCCCCACCTTGTCTCAGTCAGTTCCCTCAACTCAGCACCGCCCTCCCAACCTGCAATCTTCTTCCTAACCTCTCCGCCCCCACCCCACTCCGGCCTATCACCCTCACCTTGATCTCCTTCCACTTATCACATCTCCATCGCCCCTCCCCCAAGTCCCTCCTCCCTCCCTTTTATCTTAGCCTGCCTGGCACACTCTCCTCATTCCTGATGAAGGGCTTAAGCCCGAAACGTCGAATTTCCTATTCCTTGGATGCTGCCTGGCCTGCTGTGCTTTAACCAGCAACACATTTTCAACTGTGATCTCCAGCATCTGCAGACCTCATTTTTTAGCTATACCCACAGCCCATGAATGATTAAATAGCAACAACAACAGCAATGCCAACAACTCACGATTACAGGGAGAGGCTTGGGGCTGGGGCTGGGTGGGATGTTACAAGTGAGCCAGGAAAGACCTAAAGAGAGAGCTAAGAAGAACCAGGAGGGGAGATACGAAGTCATTGGCAGATAGAATCAAGAAAAACACTAAAGCTTTCTATAGGTATATCAGAAATAAAAGAGTGATTAGAATAAGATTAGGGCCAATCAAGGACATTAGTGGGAAGTTGTGCGTGAAGTCCAAGAGATAGAGGAAGCACTAAAAGACTATTTTTCATCAGCATTCACATTAGAAAAAGACTAGATTAGAGGGGATTGAGGTTCACAAGGAGGAGGTGTTAGCAATTCTGGAAAGTGTGAAAATAGGTAAGTCCCCTGGGCCAGATGGTATTTATCCTAGGCTTCTCTGGGAAGGCAGGGAAGAGATTGTAGAAACTTTGGCTTTGATCTTTATGTTGTCATTGTCTGCAAGAGTAATGCCAGAAGACAGGAAGTTAGCAAACATTGTCCCCTTGTTGAAGAAGGGGAGTAGAGACAACCCTGGTAATTATAGACCAGTGAGCCTTACTTCGGTTGTGGATAACATGTTGGAAAGGTTACAAGGATAGGATTTATAATCATCTAGAAATGAATAAGTTGATTAGGGATAGTCAACACAGTTTAGTGAAGGGTAGGTCATGCCTCACAAACCTTATTGAGTTCTTTGAGATGGTGGCCAAACAAGTAGGTGAGGTTAAAGCAGTTGATGTGGTGTATATGGATTTCAATAAGGCCTTTGGGAAGGTTCCCCACAGTAGGCTATTGCACAAAATACAGAGGCATAGGTTTGAGGGTGATTTAGCGGTTTGGATCAGAATTGGCTAGTTGAGAGAAGACAGAGGGTGGTGGTTGATAGGAAATACTCATCCTGGAGGTCAGTTACTAGTGGTAATGCAAAGATCTGTCTTGGGGCCGCTGCTGTTTGTTATTTTTATAAATGACCTGGATGAGGGCATAGAAGCATGGGTTAGTAAATTTGCAGATGACACTAACGTCGGTGGAGTTGTGGATAGTGCCGAAGGATGTTGCAGGTTACAGAGGGACATAGATAAGCTGCAGAGCTGGGCTGAGAGTTGGCAAATGGAGTTTTGCTCGGTTAATCTTATTCCAGATAATTGAATGCTGGATAACATAGTTTAGCCAAGCATCAGAACCTTGTGATCTCACTGGATAGTCCGATACTCGGATAATCGAATTCCGGATAATTGAGGTTCATCTGTATATCACCATTTATTCACTGTTGCAAGGTCAAAATCTTGCAACCCCCTTTGTAAGGGTATTGTGGAACAACCCACAATTGGGGCAGGTGGTGGCCTAGCGGTATTATCGTTGGGCTGTTAATCCAGAGACCCAGGTAATGTTCTGGGGACCTGAGTTTGAATCCCATGGATGGGAGAGTTTGAATTCAATAAAACAAATCTGGAATTAAGAGTCAAATGATGATCACGAATCCATTGTCGAAAAAACCCATTTCTGGTTCACTTATGTCCTTTTGGGAAAGAAACTGCGCTCCTCACCGGACCTACATGCAATTCCAGCAGTGTGGTTGACTCTTAACTGCCCTCTGGGCAATTAGGGATGGACAATAAATGCTGGCCTCGCGAGCGATGCCCTCATCCCATGACCGAATAAATAAAAGTCCCACCGACTGCAGCAATTCAGGAAGGCAGCTCACTACCATCTTCTCAAGTTCAACTAGGGACAGGCAATAAATGCTAGGCCCAGCCAATGACACTCAGTGACATCCCATGCGTTAATTTGATAAACACACACATAAAGAATGCCAACTTGAGAAAAGGATACTTCTGTAAAGGGCAGGGGTAGACGGGGGAAGGAACAAAAACAGCCTCTTGTCTCTCTTTGAAACCGATCTGCTGTGCCTGGGCCAGAGGGAGACCCTTCCTCTTATTAAAAACAAGGTTGGGTTGGTTGGCTGCTGAAACCATGAGGTGCCAACCTGGGCATTGCAAAGGGCAGGTTTGACTGTTCAGATATTAGAACTGCAAGATCCAAGATATTTGGATAAGTCAATCTTACAATTCACAATGGCAAATTGAAGAGACACTATATTTGCTTCTGGATTAGACTTTTCTCATGTGGTGCTGAGCACTTCCATTGAGGGTGCAAAATGAAGACTTAATACTCATAACCATTAAGTTTTATTTAGTTACAGAGTTACTGTTTCATTGTCCATCTACCCCCATGAATGTTTAGGGATAGTCTTTGCTGGAGCTGGAGTTGGGTATGTAAACCATTCATTGGGCTTGCCTTTGCACCCTCCAGCTCATAACATTTTCTTACCAGCAACCTTTATGAAATTGCGAGCTGAAATCAACTTAGCAAGGAGAACAGGGGTAAATGGAGTTTACCTGAAGTTTAGAAGAGTTGGGGTGTTTGGGGTGCGTGGAGGGGGTGGGGGAGGTGGAATTCTGATCGAAGCCGACAGTATTTTAACAGGACTGGACAGTGTAACTGCAGGAAGAATGTTCCCAATGATGAGGGAGTCCAGAACAAGGGGTCATGGTCTAAAAATCTGGGTTGGACTGAGATGAGGAGAAATCTCTTCATCCAGAGAGTGGGAAGCCTGTGGAATTCTCTGCCACAGAAAGTGGTTGAGGCCTAAGCATTGAGTGTTTTCAAGAAGGAGTTATACATAGTGCTTAGCGCTAAAGGGGTCAAAGGATATGGGGAGAAAGCAGGAATAGGGGGCTGGTCATGATCATATTCAATGGTGGTGCAGGCTTGAAGGGCTGAATGGCCTACTCCTGCTCCTATTTTCTATGTTTCTAAAGTATCTGGATCCTGAATGAACACTTTTAGATTGGGCAAGTGACTGAGGTCATTAAATTAAAAATTTCTTTCATACGTTGCATCATTGAACATTTGTTGCTCATCCCAGAATACACCTGGTAGTGAGCTGTCTTCCTGAACCACTGTAATCCCTGCGCTGTAGGTAGATCCACAGTGCTGTTAGGGAGGGAGTTCTAGGGTTTTGACCCAGCACAGTAAAGAAATAGTGATTTATTTCCAATTCAGGATGGTGAGTGGATTGGAGGGGAACTGTGTTCCCATGTATCTGCTGCCTTTGTCCTTCTAGACAAAGGTTGGCATGGGTTTGGAAAGTGCTGTCTGAGGATCTTTGGTGAATTTCTGCAGTGCATTGTGTAGATAGTACACACTGTTGCTACTGAGCATTGATGGTAGAGGGAGCGGATGTTTGTGAATGTGGTGCCAATTTAGTGGGGACTGCTTTGTCCTGGATGGTGCCAACCATCTTGAGTGTTGTTGGAGCTACCCCCCATTCAAGCAAAGGCATTGTCTTCAGCGCCAAACACATATTCCAAAAAATCCTCATGTTCCATTCCCTCCATGGATTCATGGTTCCGTACTTCTATATCCTCCAGCCATGGCTGCAAGACACAGTCATTGTGCAAGACCAGATCTGTCAGTGGGTGATCACTTTTACACAGTCTCACTTGCTGCAACTGTGATAAATCAAAACCTTCCTTAGTGCAGACATTGTCTAAATTTCTTGGGTAATCTCAGTTACCTCCAACAATGCCTTCTCATAGGGTTTGTCCTACTCTTGGTGAACACACCTCCAAGAATCCTAGTCCGAAGTTTGGAAATTCCTTCATGAAAGCTGGTATTCATCCAACAACCAATGTCACTGAAACTATGATCATCATTGTATTCCTTCTCATGTGAGCTTACTGTGTGCAAATTGGCTGGTGAGACTCCTGTATTATAACAATTACTATGATTCAAAAGCACTTTACTGGTGGTAAAGCCCTTTGGCACATCCTGATATTCATGAAAGATGCTATGTAAATGCAAGTCTTTCATTCAGGTTGTTTCACAGGATATGTTGACACAAAATATTTGCTTCATTTGTTAAAGTAATTAGAGACAGTAATTTAATAAGATAATTTGCTTTTGGCAACACTTTGAGATACTTTGCTCTTCTGCTATTTCCTACAAGGATAAATCAATGTTAAAACCTGTTGATGGTCACATCACACAGAGCTATGCTTGGTGCTGAATGGAGAACCTTCATAAAATCCCTACTTTGTGGGGCAGACCGTTCAGCCCACACTGACCCTCCAAAGAGCATCCTACCCCCTATATTTCCCATGGCTAACCCACCTAAACTGCACAACTGAACATGGCCAATCCACCTAAGCTGCACATCTTTGGACTATGGGAGGAAACCGGAGCACCCAGAGGAAACCCACACAGACACAGGGAGAATGTGCAAACTCCATACAATCACCCGAAGGACAGAATTGAATCTGGATCCCTGGTGCTGTGATGTAGCAGTGCTAACCACTGAGCCACCGTGCTGTCTTCTATGGACAGAATGTGAAACAGAACACAACATATTTGGCAGAATTTACTTTAACAAAGAAAGTGAGAACAGCTGAGTTCGATTCCAGGACTGAAACAGCTGTCTCTTTGATCTACTTTAATCACAGTGCTTAAGGCTGACTGTGATCTCACTTTGTACTTGAAGGATCTCATTACGGGTGTGTCCTAATTGTCTCGAGTTAATTATGAATGTAATAACTTATGAATTGCAATTCAGTTTATTGAAGTCAAAACATTGGAATGTAGAAACCCTTTCTTCAGGCTACTGACAGATACAGTTCCCATGAAGATCCTCCGTCTCCATGAAAACTGCACAATCACGATAGCGATGGTGTGGATTTACAGTTTCCAGAACCTTCTTGGATTTGCACTGTTAGGGAGTCAACCTCTCTCTGGTCCTTGATGATTCGGGGTATGGAACCATCACTGGAAACAAACAACATTCCTATTCCTGAATCCCAACCCTGAGGGAAAACCCAGTAAAATAAAACAGCATTGCTTGAAAATGAACATACTAATCATCCTGGATCTCCACTTTAAAGAAAACAAATTTGAGTCGAAATTTTAAGGTGAGAGGAGAAAGATTTAAAAGGTACCTGAAAGACAATTTTTTTTATACAGACGGTGGTTCGTATGTGGAATGAATTGCAAGAGGAAGTGTTGGACTGGTACATGAATAGGAAAGACTGAGAGGCATATGAATTAAATGCAGGCAAATGGGATGAGTTTGGTTTTGGGAAAACTGGTTGGCATGGATGAGTTGGACTGATAAGTTTGTTTCCATACTGTTTGACTCTGTGACTCTGGGCCTCAGTCACCAGTTTTACTGAGTCCTCCTTCTATGGCATTCAAGGTAACCAATACCCAGAGTAAGTGGAAGCATGGTAGTCTCCGCTTCAGTTATCCCCTTGGGTGGATCTGAGGCCAGGAGGTCAGGTCTGGGGCCTATGCCAGACCTGAGGGATGATTACAGTTACACAAGGAGGTGAGCGGACCTACAGGACTGTAGAACATAATCTGGAAAGAGCTCATTCGACTACAAAGTTCTTTATCTGCCAGCTTAGACACAGAATCAGCCATGATCACATTAAATAGTGAGGCAGGCTTGATGGCCTGAATGAACTATTCCTGTTACTGATACATTTATGTTCCTGTCCGAATGGTAGTTATGACACCATTTGACTTAGAAACACTATCAATAGGGAAACAAAATATTATCGTTTCTTTAAAATAGTTGAGTTATTTTCAATCACTCTTGAAACGGTTTAAAAATGAATTTTAAGTGCTTGTACAAAGGATTAATTACAATTGTTTGGTTGGTAATAAATAGTCACCCATGTGATCTGGAATTACTTGACCTGGAAGCAGTACCAAGAGGAATATGGCAGTGAGACAAAGAGGAAGGAGAAACCCCTTCTGGTGGATCCATAATACCACAGCCAATGAAAGCTAAAAGTTGAGGATTGAATTGTATTGAATTTATCACGTGTACCGAGGCACAGTGAAAAGCTTTGCATTGCAAGCAATACAGGCAGATCACAGAGTTAAGTAGCAGAGAAAAGTAAATACTAGGTAAACAGCGGCAAAAACAGAAACACAGGTACAGGCGAATGTTAAGAATTTGTGAGTCCATTCAGTATTCTAACAACAGGAGGGTACAAAGTTAAAAATCACACAACATCAGGATGTAGTCCAAAAGGTTTAATTGGAAGCATGAGCTTTTGGAGTGACACTCTTTCATCAGGTGGTTGATGAAGGAGCAGCGCTCTGAAAGCTCATGCTTCCCATTAAACCTGTTGGACTATAACCTGGTGTTGTTTGATTTTTAATTTTGTACACCCCAGTCCAACACCGGCATCTCCAAAACAGGAGGGTAGAAACTGTTTTGAAACCAACTGGTGCCTGTGTTCAGGCTTCTGTACCTTCTCCCCAATGGTAGAAGTTGTAGAAAAGCATTACCACGGTGGGATGGATCTTTGAGAATGCTGGCGGCCTTTCCTTGACAGCGGGCCTGGTAGATAGATTCTATAGGAGGTTGGCTTTGTGATTGTCTGGGCTGAGTTCACCACTCTCTGTAACCATCTCCGACCTTGAATGGTACAGTTGCCATACCAGGCAGTGATACATCCAGATAGAATGCTCTCGATGGCGCACCTATAAAAGTTGGCAAGGGTATTCACTGTCATGCCAAATTTCCTCAGCTGCCTGTGGAAGAGAAGATGTTGTTGAGCCTTTGTAACCAGTGCGTCCACATGAAGAGTCCAAGAAAGCTTGTTGTGGATGACCATCTCAGGAGCTTGACACTCTCCACCTCTGTGCTGTTAATGTGTAAGGGGGACATGAGTAGCATGAAAGAAATGTGCAATTGTGTAAAACATTCCATGGCCATGCTGCAGCTAATGCAGCACTTACTGCAGAGAATTGTCCTGGAAGAAACAAATATTGGAATGCTGCCCTAGGAATAAGATCTGAGCTTGGAAAAGGTTGTGGTAAACGTAAGATAATAAAAAAATAGGAGCATCTTCTAAACCATTCAATAACATCTTGGCTGATCTTTTCATGACCTCAGCTCCACTTATCGCCTGCTTACCATGACCATTAATTCGTTTACTGTTCAAAAATCTACCTTTACTTAAAGACCTTCAATGAGGTAGTCTCACCTATTTCACTAGGTAGGGAATTCTACAGATTTATGACCCTTTTGGTGAAGAGGTTGCTCCTCAGCTCAGTCCTTCCTGAAGAAGGGCTCATGCCCGAAATGTCGACTCTCCTGCTCCTTGGATGCTGCCTGCCCTGCTGCGCTTTTCCAGCAGCACACTCTCATTCCAGTCTGTGATTTGTCTGTTAGATTATGTGTTATTTACATTGATTCTAATTGCTGTTAAAGTAAATGTTCCAAAAAGTGAAGTCTTGTTTGATAAATCTCTTCATCTGGGAGTTGCTCAGTGGATTTGGTTCCTTTGAGTTATTGATTCCCACAGGTTTTCCGTCTGTCATTCCAACACAGAGAGCTGGAAATGATAACACAGTACAGTGCAACCATTGAAGAAGATAAGAAATCACCAGAATGCATTGATATGCAAGCTTCCACCTCTTTGCAACATATTAAAAAGATTATTGCTGTCCTCCCATGCATTCCCCGCCCATCTCTTTCCTCTACCCTTGATGTTCCACACTCAAAGATCAGGCTCTGATCTCCTGAGTCTACCCTTGATTTTCTGAGCTCCCACACTTGATGCCCCACTCTTGGGCCTAACTCTAGGTTAGCCTTTGTCCCCTGATATCTGTTGTCTGACTGGAAACCAGGACTGAACTCCATCATAATGAATTTCACAGTTCAATCATGAGGACCCTTGACTCTGATCACTCAGTTATCCCTTCATCCCAAATAGCCCATTCCTAGCGATGGGGATGTCTGAATCTCTGGACATTTACCAGATGTCTTTACCTGTGAAACAGCTAAAGAATTATTTGATTGTTTTGAATATTTACTCTTCCACACTGAGTGACCAATCTCAAAGTAACATTCTCAAAGTTGTGCTGAGATTTATTACAATTGACAGTTGAGCATATTCATTAATCTTGCTGAGATAATGGCTCCCACACCCTGAATCGATGGTAAACCTGGACCAATATGATTTTAAAAATGTGTTTTGCTGAATAAAATTGGTGATCTGGCCATACAGGATTCATCTGTTATGTGATTTTAGATTAGATTTCAATAGCTGGGGAATTTTCTGATACGTTTTGGAAACTTGCTGACTTCTGCACTAACAGAATTGTTAACATTTTAAATTTGATTAATCAAATGTCAAAGCAAATTGAAGATTGTTTTGCTTTTAACTAGGGTATTGTCTTTGGAACTCCTTACCACAGAGAGCTGTGGGGGCAGAGTCCTTGTGCATATTTAAGTCTGAGGTGGATAGATTCTTGATCACTCAGGGAATGGACAGGAAAGTGGGCGTGAGGAATGTTGAATCAGCTGTGATCCTTTTGAATGTCAGAATGGGCTTGTGGGGCTGAATGGCCTCCTCCACTGCCCATTTCTGGTGATCTTCTGGTCTTATTTGAGTGATATCAATGTTGAGGATGAGGCGACATTTCCTAATTTGCAACTCTGAATCAATCTCAAGTATAGTAGAGCTCCCTTTAAGTTTGTGACCAAATCTAAATTGCAAAAACAAAACCTCTCCACTTCAGATTCCTATATTTTCAGATAGCTTCCAACTCTCTGAGGAGGTGATGGATCAGCAAGTATCTACCGTAAGATATAGAAGCAGGATTGGGCCATTCAGCCCATTGAGTCTTCTTTGCTATTTGATCATGGCTGATACGTTTCTCAAACCCATTCTATTGCTTTCTCCCCACAACCCCTGATCCCTTACATCCATCTCTTTCTTAAATATGGTCTGACCTCCATAGCTCTCTGTGGCAATAAATTGCACAGATTCACCACCTTGTGGCTGAAGAAATTCTTCCTCAGCTCAGTTCTAAAGGGTCATCCATTCACACGGAGGCTGTGCCCTGGTGTCTCAACTAATGGAAACATCTTCTCCATGTCCATTCTATCCAGGTCTCTCAGTATTCTGTAAGTTGCACCTGAATAAAGACTGCAAAAAGATCACTTGAAGCTTGACCTTGATAACTGACAGAGTGAAGGAATGTTCTTCACTGGCTTGAATCCCATTTCTCAATGATACCCAGTCAATGTATTGACCCACATACAGACTGTCAGTTCTCATCAACTTGATTGGATAGTTCAGACAATACATCTCCAGCAAACGTGAGCCTCTGTCAATCAAGAGTCTATTTTTACACATTCACCTGCTAAACTAATGATGCAACTTTGGCATCAGTTGGAGATCTCAGATGGTTTGAGTCTAAATCCTGCTCTGTAGATGCTCAGCACATAATCTGGTAGTCTCCATACAGTGTGCCTGACAATGTCTGTCTAAAGTCCCATCATTTGGAAGAAGCAATTTCTCAGTGTCCTGTCTCACCTCTTGGATAGATGAAGTGTCTCAGAGTAGAAGAGTACTCTGGTGCTTACATTTATGGCTCAACCAACATCTCTTATCCATCTTTTTGATCCTATCTCATTATTGTCCATTTGAGCATGCTGCACGCAAATTGGCTGCAGCATCACATACGTTACAATTACATTTTACATCGTGGCTTGTGATGTATCTCGTGAGCTCCTGAGGTCATGCCAAGCACTTACTGGGTCGTCGAATCCACTTCTCACTCACTCTTCCTTTTCTTCACAATTTGGATTTAGTAAAGAAGCTGCCTGGGCCATTGGTCAGTACTTTATTTCAGTGTTTATATGTCTAGATGTTTTGAATGAATACATATTTAAGCTGGGGCTTGATCAGTTTGGTTTATTCAGCATAAATATTCATATTATGTCTCACCTGATCTCTGAATATCTTCCATTTTATCTGAAATGCTGTCAGACTAATTTCCTGTGCTTTCAGTCCATCGCCTCAAAGTCCCATGAACGGAAGCCTAAATCCTTGACTGACACTTATTAAATGAGTGCAAACTCATTTCCTAACTACCTAATTTCCTAAACTCGCTCCCAAAATCTCTGAACTGATCATGCACGGCTGGAAACATTATTAAAACCAGAATTCACATTGATATTACATAGTATAATATTTCATGCCATGTAGTGGGTGGCACGGTGGCTCAGTGGTTAGCATTGATGCCTCACAGTGCCAGGGACCCACATTCGATTCCAGCTTTGGACGGCTGTCTGTGTGGAGTTTGCACATACTCCCGATGTCTGTCTGGGTGCCCCAGTTTTTCTCCTAAAGTCCAATGATGTGAAGGTTAGGTGAATTGGCCATGCTAGAATTGCCTCATAGTGTTCAGAGATGTGTAGGTTAGGTACCTTTAGGGAAACGGAGGGCTGTAGAGTGAGGGAATGAGTTGCGAGGGGATGCTCTTCAGAGGGTCAGTAAAGGATTTGTTGGGCCAAGTGGCCTGTTTCCACACTGGAGGGATTCTACGAAAAGCAGAAGTCACCAGAAAAGCTCAGCAGGTCGTAGTGTCATAGAGATGTACAGCATGGAAACAGACCCTTCGGTCCAACCCATCCATGCCGACCAGATATCCCAACCCAATCTAGTCCCACCTGCCAGCACCCGGTCCATATCCCTCCAAACCCTTCCTATTCATATACCCATCCAAATGCCTTTTAAATGTTGCAATTGTATCAGCTTCCACCACTTCCTCTGGCAGCTCATTCTACACACACACCACCCTCTGCGTGAAAATGTTGCCCCTTAGGTCTATTTTATATATTTCCCCTCTCACCCTAAACCTATGCCCTCTAGTTCTGGACTCCTCCAACCCAGGGAAAAAAACTTTGTCTATTTATCCTATCCATGACCCTCATAATTTTGTAAACCTCTATAAGGTCACCCCTCAGTCTCTGATGCTCCAGGGAAAACAGCGCCAGCCTGTTCATCCACTCCCTATAACTCAAACTCACCAACCCTGGCAACATCTTTGTAAATCTTTTCTGAACCCTTTCAAGTTTCACAATGTAGAACATAGAACATAGAACATAGAAAGATACAGCGCAGTACAGGCCCTTCGGCCCTCGATGTTGCGCCGACCGAATCCTACCTAACCTACACTAGCCCAATAACTTCCAAATGCCTATCCAATGCCCGCTTAAATGACCATAAAGAAGGAGAGTTCACCACTGCTACTGGCAGGGCATTCCATGAACTCACAACCCGCTGAGTAAAGAATCTACCCCTAACATCTGTCCTATACCTACCACCCCTTAATTTAAAGCTGTGTCCCCTAGTAACACCTGA
This sequence comes from Hemiscyllium ocellatum, assembly GCF_020745735.1. Classification (NCBI taxonomy): domain Eukaryota; kingdom Metazoa; phylum Chordata; class Chondrichthyes; order Orectolobiformes; family Hemiscylliidae; genus Hemiscyllium; species Hemiscyllium ocellatum. The sequence goes on from NC_083409.1 coordinate 108,695,707, forward strand.
CTCCATTAGCGGTAAAAGGTTCTCAGTGTCGACCCTATCTAAACCCCTAATCATCTTATACACCTCTATCAAATCTCCCCTAAACCTTCTCTTCTCCAATGAGAACAGCCCCAAGTGCCTCAGCCTTTCCTCATAAGATTTTCCTACCATTCCAGGCAACATCCTGGTAAACCTCCTCTGCACTCGTTCCATTGCCTCCACATCCTTCCTATAGTATGGCGACCAAAACTGCACACAATACTCCAGATGAGGCCGCACCAGAGTCTTATACAGTTGCAACATGACCTCAGGACTCCGGAACTCAATTCCTCTACCAATAAAGCCCAGTACACCATATGCCTTCCTCACAGCACTATTTACCTGGGTGGCAACTTTCAGAGATCTGTGTACATGGACACCAAGATCCCTCTGCTCATCCACACTACCAAGTAGGAATATCTTTCCGAGAGGAAGGAGACTAGAATTGCACACAATATTCCAACAGTAGCCTAACCAATTCCTGTACAGCCGCAACATGACCTCCCAAATCCTGTACTCAATACTCTGCCCAATAAAGGAAAGCATACCAAATGCCTTCTTCATTATCCTATCTACCTGCGACTCCACTTTCAAGGAGCTATGAACCTGCACTCCAAGGTCTCTTTGTTCAGCAACACTCCCTAGGTCCTTACCATTAAGTGTGTAAGTCCTGCTAAGATTTGCTTTCCCAAAATGCAGCACCTCACATTTATCTGAATTAAACTCCATCTGCCACTTCTCAGCCCATTGGCCCATCTGATCCAGATCCTGTTGTAATCTGAGATAACTGTCTTCGCTGTCCACTACGCCTCCAATTTTGGTGTCGTCTGCAAACTTACTAACTGTACCTCTTATGCTCACATCCAAATGTCGGGCAACATCTATGAAGAGAAATCAGAGTTAGTATCTGAGGTCAAGGACCCTTCTTTCCTGAGGAAGAATTACTGGACCCGAAACATTAACTCTGATTTCTCTTCATAGATGCTGCCAGACCTGGAGAGCTTTTCCAGAAACTTTGGTTTTTGTTTCTGATTTACAGCATCCACAGTTTTTATAAAGGCTGAGAGTTACATATTCCTGTGAAGAGTCTTACAACATTTCCTGACATGAAAAGCACTGTTCAAATTTAAATTGTTGTTGTTTGCTCCGGTCTTATTGACATCTACCTGTTAATTTTACAGGGTTTTGTTTTGCCCCACATTGTGAAACTCTATCACACAATCCTTATTTGGAGGCGCTGGGTTGGACCAAGTTCTGCTCCTCCATCCCAGGTTCTAACTCAGTGAAAGTTTCTGCTCATACATAATTGAATCCTTAGAGAAGAAAACAAATATCACACTTTATAAAAACTGTAGATGCTATAAATCAAAAATAAAAAGCAAAGTTGCTGGAAAAGCTCTGCAGGTCTGGCAGCATCTGTGAAAAGAAATCAGAGTTAATGTTTCGGGTCCAGTCACTCTACCTGAAACACTAACTCTGATTTATCTTCACAGATGCTGCCAGACATTTGGATGTGAACGTACGAGGTATAGTTAGTCAGTTTGCAGATGACACCAGGCTATAGTCCAACAGGTTTATTTGGAAGCACTAACTTTCAGAGTGCTGTTCCTTCATCAGGTGGTTGTGGAGAATAAGATTATAAGACACAGAATCCATATTTGTTCTGGTTAACTACTGTAGCAAACAACAAGATGAATTTAACAGTTATGGAAATTTCTGTCCAACACGGAAAGTCAAAAAAATTAGCATTAATTTATAGTTTAGCAAATTATCATTTGTCTTTATTGAGGTAAAAACAATGACTGCAGATGCTGGAAACTAGATTCTGGTTTATTCCTGATGAAGGGCTTTTGCCCGAAATGTCGATTTCACTGCACTTTGGATGCTGCCTGAACTGCTGTGCTCTTCCAGCACCACTGATCCAGAGTTTGTCTTTATTGGTCAGTTTATTCAGCATAGGAGTTGGAAGATCATGCTGTGGCTGTACATATATTGGATAGGTCACATTTTGAATCAAGCATTTAATTCTAGTCTCCCGACTATAGAAAGGATGTTGTGGAAATTGAAATGATTCAGAAAAGATTTGCAAGGATGTTTCCAGGATTTGAGCTATAGGGAGAGGCTGAATAGGCTGGGGCTGTTTTCCCTGGAGTGTCGGAGGCTGAGGGGTGATCTTATAGAGATTTATAAAACCATGAGGGGTAACAGACAAGGTCTTTTACCCGAGGTAGGGGAGTTCAAAACTTGAGGGCATAGGTTTAGGATGAGAGGGGAAAGATTTCAAAAGGACCTAAGGGACAGCTTTTTCATGCAGAAGGTGGTGCGTGTATGGAATGAGTTGCCAGAGGAAGTGGCTGAGGCTCTTACGATTGCAACATTTAAAATGCATCTGGATGGGTATATGAATTAGAAGGACTAGGAGTGACTGGAGCCTGGAGCAGGTAGTCAGGAATTTGCAAGGCTGGTCAGACCACGTGTGGAAGCCCCTGTGTTGAGCTACTGCAATATAATGTTTATCGGTAACTTGTTTATCCTTTTAACTCAGCCTTATGCCAATATTTTATTATGAATCACTGTAAGGTAGTGCAACGTCTTTTCTTCTTTATTCCTCTATTTGTATCTAAGATGGCACCATCATAAACGTTTCACTGTACTCCTGTACTTGAGTACACACAACAATAAAACCTAATTCTAATTCCACCATCTGCTGTGGCAGGATTCAAACCTGGGGTCCCTGGATTAACAGGGCAGCAATAACACTACCAGACCATTGCCTCCCCCTGGTATGGCAGTGGCCATATTGTGCACAGGAACATTCAACAATGAGACACGGAAGCAATTAATCTGATTTTGGCAGTGATAGTTCAGGGTGGGATGTTGGCTAAGTCATCAGGTGGAATTCTCTACACTGCCTTTCAGCACTGCTTAAGTAAGCATGGGGTTTGCCTGCAGGATATCACTATAACAATGTGGCAATCCATGTGTGAATGGCTGAGATATCAGCATAAACAGGAGGGAAGCTAATCTCTGAAGCTTCAAACTCAGAGCTCAGTATGCAGTCAAATGAGTCAAGTGAACATTTGTTGTCTTTCCAGAGGCAATTTGGTCTTACCTCTCCTTGTGATGTCAGGCTGAAGAGGGCAATAATGGCACCATTAGTATTACTTTTAATCCAATTAATTACGCTAATGTAATTCAGAGAACTAATATGAGTAGTGCAATTTATACCAAATAAAAACTCATCTGCAGTGGCATAAGGCCAGTCGTGCTGGCTATTAGAGCAGTCGTATTGAACAGCACACTAACATTACAGCAGACAAAGTCTATTATTATTAAAAATTTAATGGCTTGCTGAATATTTTAGCAGCCATATTGAACATTTCATGGCTTGCTCCTGATTTATCTGACATTACTGGAAATATGTCACTAATGTTACAGTATATTAGCTCTAAAGATATTTGCTCAAGCATTTTGGGGTTGCGTTGACAATACTTGTTGACTCATCCAGCCCAGAAATCCTCTACATTTCTCCAGTTTTAGGCTCAGGAAAATTCTTAATTTCCTTTGCCTCACCATTGGTAGTCATACGTTCAGAAACCCAAACCTTGGATCTCAAAATCCCTCTCTAAACTTCTTCTCCTTTCTCTCCACTTTATGACATTTGGCCTATCATCCCCGCACTGGTTCTTTAAATGAACTAGCCTTCTGCTTTCACCCTATACCATTACACACCATCTCTATTGAATAATGGCTAAATATCGAAATTGAGATTCCTTAAAATCTATTAGTTTCACCAAGATTTTGATCCTAGAGTCATAGAGTCATAGAGATGTACAGGATGGAAACAGACCCCTCAGTCCAACCCGTCCATGCCAACCAGATATCCCAACCCAATCTAGTACCACCTGCCAGCACCCAGCCCATATCCGTCCAAACCCTTCCTATTCATAAACCCATCCAAATGCCTTTTAAATGTTGCAATTGTACCAGCCTCCATCACATCCTCTGGCAGTTCATTCCATACACGTACCACCCTCTGCATGAAAAAGTTGCCCCTTAGGTCTTTTTTATATCTTTTCCCTCTCACCCTAAACCTATGCCCTCTAGCTCTGGACATCCCCATGCAAGGAAAAGACTTTGTCTATTTATCCTATCCATGCCCTTCATTGTTTTGTAAACCTCTGCAACGTCACCCCACAACTTCCAACGCTCCAGGGAAAACAGCCCCAGCCTGTTCAGCCTCTCCCTATAGCTCAAATCCTCCAACCCTGGCAACATCCTTGTAAATCTTTTCTGAATCCTTTCAAGTTTCACAATATCTTTCCAATAGGAAGGAGACCAGAATTGCATGCAATATTCCAACAGTGACCTAACCAATGTCCTGTACAGCCACAACATGACCTCCCAACTCCTGTACTCAATACTCTGACCAATAAAGGAAAGCATACCAAACGCCTTCTTCACTATCCTATCTACCTGTGACTCCACTTTCAAGGAGCTATGAACCTGCACTCCAAGGTCTCTTTGTTCAACAACACTCCCTAGGACCTTACCATTAAGTATATAAGTGCTGCTAAGATTTGCTTTCTCAAAATGCAGCACCTTGCATTTATCTGAATTAAACCCCATCTGCTACTCCTCAGCCCATTGGCCCATCGGTCCAGATCCTGTTGTAATCTGAGGTAAATCTCTTCACTGTCCACTACACCTCCAATTTTGGTGTCATCTGCAAACTTATTAACTGTACCTCTTATGCTCACATCCAAATCATTTACATAAATGACAAAAAGTAGAGGACCCAGCACCGATCCTTGTGGTATCTTCTACCCTAGTATCTCATTACATGCCTGATTGGCAAATCTTGTCTGATGTCTCATGCTTCTATCTTGGTCCTATGTTAAACAGGAACAAGAGGCTTCTTAAAATTCCTTTCTGGGATGTGTCATCACTGGCTCAGCATTGACTTACTGCCGGGGAGATTCAACTATCTTAGAATATAGAACAGTACAATACAGGTACAGGCCCTCTGGCCCACAATGTTGTGCTGAACATGACGCCAAATTAAACTAATCCCTTCTGCCTCCCCTTAGTACATATCCCTCTATTCCTTGCATATTCATGTGCTTATCTAAAAATCCCTCACACATCTGCATCCATCACCACCCCTGGCAGCACATTCTAGACTCTTACCACTCTCTGTGTAAAAAACTAGCACTTCGTTGAACTTTCTCCCTCTCACCTTTCCTCCTAATGCTGGGAGGTCTGAAGTCACATGTGGGCTAGATAAGGACAGCAGTTTTCATTCTGAAAGAACACGGAAGATGGTTGTGATTGTGGGGGGTCAGTCATCTCAGCTCAAGGACATCTCTGCAGGAGTCCCTCAGGTTATTGTCCTAGGCCCAACAATCTTCAGCTGCTTCACCAATGGCCTTCCCTCTGTTATAAGGTCAGAAGTGGGGATGTTCGCTGGCGATTACACAGTGTTCAGCACTATTTGCAACTCCTCAGATACAGAAGCTGTCAGTGCTCAAATCCAACAAGACCTGGACAATATCCAGGCTTGGGCTGACAAGTGGCAAGTAACATTCATGCCACACAAATACCAATGAGCATCACCAATAAGAGACAATCTAACCACCAGCCCTTGACATTCAATGGTATTACCATCACGGAATTCCCCACTGTCAACATCCTTGGGGTTACCATTGACCAGAAACTCAACTGGACTCACCAAAGAAACCCAATGGCTACAAGAGCTGGTCAGAGACTAGAGATACTGTGGCGAGCAACTCAATTCCCGACTCCCCATGTCTGTACACATTGATAAGGCACAAGTCAGGAGTGTGGTGGAATATTCCCCACTTGCCTGGATGGGTGCAGCTCCAATAACACTCAAGAAGCTTGACATCATCCAGGACAAACTAGCCCCCTTGACTGGCACCACATCTACAAACACTCAATCCCTCCACCACTGATGCTCAGTAGCAGCAGCGTGCACTATCTAAGATGCCCTGCAGAAATTCACCAAAGATCCTTAGAACCGCTTTCATCTAAAAGGAAAAAGGGCAGCAGGTACTTGTGACACCACCACCTGTAAGTTCCCCTCCAAGCCACACACTACCTTGACTTGGAAATATATCACCATTCCTTCACAGTCATTGGGCCAAAATCCTGGAATTCCCTCCCTAAGGGCATTGTGGGACAACCCACAGCAGGTGGACTGCAATGATTCAAGATGGCAGCTCACCACCACCTTCTCAAGGGCAAATAAGGATGGGCTATTAATGCTGGCCAGCCAGTGATGCCCAAGTCTCACAAATGAATTACAAAGAAGCTAGTGGACAAGGTGGGCTTTCATGATAATTGACAATGGTTCAATGGTCGCTACTAGGCTAGATGCTTCATACTCAAATTACACAACCTACCATGGAGGGGATTGAACATATGTCCCCAGCTCTTTAACCAGGAGTCAGGAGTTACTAAGGAGGCAACATTATCACTATGCCACAATTGCCCTACTTATGCTCACAAATCAAAGGTAATGAATTCCCCTGAGGTAGAATTGGGCAATTACATCCCCATTTTGTCTCATTGGTCACACAAAGACCTAATGTCTGATGGCAGGCCGCAAGGTCAATGGGTGTACATATGAGCCCTTGCTTTTAAATTTGTTGCTGGGGGTGAGACATTGGGTTTTTGTATCATGTGCTTTTAATGGACATCAATGTCCAGCCATACACTATAGGATGTGGGTCCAGACTGAAGAAGGGATGGCAGATTTATTTCATAATGGACTACAGTGAATCAGTTGCATTTTCAGAACAGAACTGGTCATATGCCTGCAGTGTCTGTCTACAGATGAGCAGCATTTTATAGCTCCATTTCCCATGGAGGGTGTTAATTATGTATTAATTATGATTAATTACATGCAGGTGATGAGTATTAACTTAGTTTAAAAAGAGAAACTCAAATACACAGGTGATTTACTGGTTAGTAGTTATAAACAAACAAAAAGTCACAATGATTTGGTGTTGAAAAATGTTCAGATGTGATAGCCCTTCTGGATATATATAAAGAGAGAAACTCAAATCCCTTCTTTCTACCTCTTCCACATATTTAATGGTCTGTATTGCCTTTAATGGGCCTTGCATGCAAATTAGTTAATTAGCAACACAGGTGAATTCTGTGGTGGTTAATAAATGGAAAAAAATATACCATGGGTGATTCGGTGATTGGAGAAAAAAAATCTGTTGAGTTGTGTGTAAGAACACCTCTGGATATAAATGAAGAAGAAAAGGAAATACTCCCTCACCACTTTTAATGCTTTTCGAGATGTATAGGCACTGCAGTGGGGGGAAAGAGTGCCTTATCTCCCCTTCCAACTCAATTTTATTCCCCCTCTTTCCTTCCATGCCTCTTCTTCACACTGGTGGTCTGTATTGCCCTTAATGGGCATTGCTTGTAAACAAAACTACTAGATTTACAGATGGTGGTGATTGGGTGAACATCGATTTGGTGCTAGTGAGTGATAGAACTTCCAGAGATGTGCAAAACGAGAATAGCCCACAAGAACTCCTTGTTAGCATATTGGTTAGTATCCCTGCTTGTCACGCAGAAGATTGGGAATTTGAATACTGATGTGGGTGGGAATTTTGCACATAAGCTGATTAATTGAAAACCTAGGTGATTTAGTGGTGGTGAATAATAGGTGGAAAGACTACAGATGATTGGGTGTTGGGGAGGAAAGCCTACCAGCTGTGTGTAATGTTTCTTCATTCAGAAGTACCAAAGTACGAAAACAAAGAGAAACTCCCCGAGGAGTGGTAGCATTCATCCCTCAGGGCCAGGAAACTGAGGTCAGATCCTACCTTCTCCAGAGGGGTGCACAATAAAATCTCTGAACAGGTTCCTGGGAAATCTAATAAAAAGAGGAAACTCCCTCCAATTTGATGATGGGAAAGTATGCCATTGAGCTGTGTGTAATGACACTTCTTGATCTCAATGCATGTGAATATAAAACTTTCTACCTCTGTTGGGGATGAATTGGAAACATGGGTGATCTACTAGTGGTCAATAAGGGGGAGATATTACACAATGGTGGGAAAAAGACCATGTTCTGTTGTTCTGAATGTAAAAAGTAAAAGGAGGAAAAAAAACGAAACTCACCCCGTCACCAAGTCACCCTTTAGTTACCCGCGAAGAGTCCTTGACACTGAACCAGCTCCCTCAGAGCCAGCTCTCAGAGTGCACAGAACCTCTGACACTCCTGTTTTTTTTGTCTAACTGCGGTAGTGCTTATTTATTGCCCCGCACCTATGTTGTGTGTGTGTGTGTGCAGGTGCGAGACACAGTGAAAGACACAAAGTGCACGAATCTTTATTCAGTTTCCATCACCAGGAAAAAAAGAAACACCCGAGTAGCCAGTGACAAGCAGTGCCCTTGACATCAAAGCACTCCTGTTTACTTTTTTTCCTCTCTCTTTCTTTTTTACCGCCTAACTGCGGTAGTGCTTATTTTTTCCCCAGCACCCATGGTGTGTGTGTGCAGGTGTGAGACACAGTGAGAGACACAAGGTGTATGAATTTTTATTCAATTTCCACCACCAGGAAGAAAGGAAACACCCGAGTGGCCAGAGACAAGCAGTGCCCTTCACATCAAAGGGCAATGCTGTGTGATCAAAACAGTGAAGGGGAGGGCAGGGACTAAATCAAAATAGCGTTGGAGGGGGAAATGATGCACTCCACTCCCTGCGGCGCCCACCTCCCCCTGAACAACTCTAGGGTGAATCTCCTGTTTATTTTTTTTTTATCCCCAGCACCCATGGTGTGTGTGTGCAGGTGTGAGACACAGTGAGAGACAAGGTGTACAAATCTTTATTCAATTTCCACCACCAGGAAAAATAGGAAAACACCCGAGTGGCCTGTGACAAGCAGTGCCCTTCACATCAAAGGGCAATGCTGCGTGAACAAACGGTGAAGGGGAGGGCAGGGACTAAATCAAAATAGAGTTGGAGGGGGAAATGATGCACTCCACTCCCTGCGGCGCCCACCTCTCCCTGAACAACTCCAGGGTGAATCTCCTGTTTATTTTTTTTCTACCACCAGGAAGATAGGAAAACACCCGAGTGGCCAGTGACAAGCAGTGCCCTTCACGTCAAAGGGCAATGCTGTGTGAACAAACAGTGAAGGGGAGGGCAGGGACTAAATCAAAATAGAGTTGGAGGGGGAAATGATGCACTCCACTCCCTGCGGCGCCCACCTCTCCCTGAACAACTCCAGGGTGAATCTCCTGTTTATATCTTTCAGCCAGAGCTCCCTGATTGGACCAGATTAACAGCCCCAATCAGAGAACTCATATTCTACATGTCCACCTGGCTGACCTCATTACAGGCTGTCTTTGTAATTGTTTTGCTTGATTAGAAGCGCGAGTGATTTAGAGGTGGGTAGAGAAAGCATTCAGAGGTGTGTAACAGCTTCTTAGGATAGAAGACTCAGACATATGTCATAGACAGATTCCTGAATAAGGCCTTTTGCCTGGTACATCGATTCTCCTGCTCCTCGAATGCTGCCTGACCTGCTGTGCTTTTACAGCACCACACTCTCAAATCTGATCTCCAGCATTTGCAGTCCTCACTTTCACCTATATGTCATAAACAGCTTGAATGAAGGCACTTTATTGAGGAGATATCAGGTGCCTTGGGAAAGTGTCCCTACCTTGAGCCTAGCAGGTCTCAGCATGTGGTTGAGGTGTATTGTCACATGTTTCAACAGCCTGATTAATAAAAAAATGAGAGAAAGACATTGGAACTTGGGGGAGGTTGTGTTTGGAAGGTTTCACTCTATGTTGTGAGCCAGTGTGGAAACTGGCCTCAGTCTGCACTTCATCAGCTACTTATTCAGAACCTAACACTATCAATTGAAATCATGACTTCTGCATTACTAACTTGGTTCTCTCAGCTAAGGTAAAGTTCTCAGAGCCTCAATGGACCATAGAGCTGCTGTCTCATTCAAGAGAGAGAGACAATTGATGGGGGCTTAACCTAAGGGTCACCATGCCTCAGGTGAGGGGAGAGGTTAAGAAGCTGGGACCTTCATGGTGTGGGAATTGAACCCGCACTGTTGGCGTTGCCACGAATCAGAAACTAGCAGCCGGCCAATTGAGCTAACTATCCCCCATAACCATAATTAATAAATCACTGTTACTCAACAGTTAAATGGCATCTTAACCCTCCCTCCTCCACAGTCTGGGATTACTTCTGTCTTGGTTTCTGTATTTTCGCTCATCCCAGTGCCAGTGAACATCATCGAGCCATTAACTCTATGCATCTGGAATGAGTCCAATAAAACCCCAGGTAGACTTGTGCTAGTCTCAGAGGTGGCTCGGTGGTTAGCACTGCTGCCTCATAGCACGAGGGTTCCCAGGTTCAATTCTAGCGTCGGGTAACTGTCGGTGTGGAGTTTGCACATTCTGCGTGGGTTTCCTCCCACAGTCCAAAGATTTGCTGGTCAGGTGAATTGACAATGCTAACTTGTCCATAGTGTTAGGTGCATTAGTCAGAGGGGGATGGGTTCCTCTTCTGAGGGTTGGTGTGGACTGGTTAGGCTGAAGGACCTGTTTCCACACTGTATCTAATCTAATTTCATTTTTATCTTTTCATTTCCTTTACTTACCATCTCTCTGAGGTGATAAAGCAGTGGGCACGGGGCATCTAAGGTCAAGCTGAATAACTGGACCAATAAGTGAGATTCTCACTGTCATGAGTTTACCTGATGTACAATTCTCTTGGAAGCTCAAGTGTCCCATTGTATAATTTTCTGCTTCAGATTTAAAACCTTCAGTAACTCCTTTCAAACTTCCCTAATCTTTGTTGACAACCTCATCAGTATCTGTCACATTGTTACATTGTTCAGGGGCTTCCATTTAATGGCAGCGCAGTGAAGTGATTCTGTTTTTACTTCTTAAGGAAATCATCCTGATCACTTGGGTCTCAACAAGAAATTCAATCCTTTCCCGGAGCTGAAAAGTTTTTCCTGTTCATTTCGCTTCCAGAAAAATCTCAAAATTTCTCTGTAAAGGATTCGGTCATTCCACACTCCGCAGAGTAAGAGTTTCGGACAGGGTCCCTTCGTAACCCGTCACTTGAAGACTTCAGCCTGGCCTACCCTCAATTCAGATGCTTTGCACTCCTAAAGTTTTCTGGTTTGAAATGGTTTCTAACATTTAGAATGTGGCATAATGTGCTGAAGAAAATTTCAGCGGCTTTTGAAAGAAAATTGGGTCAGCTGATGTGTTGCTCTTTAGTCTTTCTTGGCACATTTGATGCTCCCTAGATCTACACCTCATACTGCATCCAACTAAGACTTCTGGGGTACTGAGAGATTGGCCATGAGCAATCAGCTCCGTTTTCAGAGCAAGCTGCTGGATGAGTTTTCACAAGCTGACTCATTCATTGAGGGGAGACTATTTCAGGACCAGTGAGCCAGCGCCTTTTGGGGTTGAGGTGCAGGGAGATGATTGTTGAAATCATTTCTGAGTATGGATGGTGGTCTGTGACTCGTGGTGTTACACAGGGATCCATACTTGTGCCGCTGTTATTAGTGATCGATATCAGTGACTTGGATGAAAGGTAAGTTACAGACGATGCAAAGATTGGTGGAGTTGGGGATAGTGTAGAAGATTGTCAAAGGATACAATGGGATACTGATCAGTTGCAGCTATTGGTGGAGAAATGGCTATCAGATAGAGGTTGATACAGGTAAGTGTGAGGTGTTGCACTTTGGGAGATCAACTGTTAAGAAAAATACAGTGAATGGCCAGACCCTCAGCAGCATTATTTACAGACGGGTCTTGGGATTCAAGTCCATGGCTCCCTGAAAGTGGCCACGCAAGTGAATAGGGTGGTAAAGAAGGTGTAATGCATGCTTGTCTTTATGAATTGGAGAACTGAGTGCAAAAGTCAGGATGTCATGTTACAGCTTTATAAGACTTTGGTTCGGCCACACTTAAAGGATTGCATTCAATCCTGGTTGCCACATTACAGGAAGGATGTGGAGGTTTTGGAGAGGGTGCAGAGAGGTTTACCAGGATTAGAGGGTATGAGCTATAAGGAGAGGCTAGAGAAACTCAGGCTGATTTCTCTGGAACAGCGGAGGCTGAGGGGAGACTTGATAGAAGTTTATAAAGGTATCAGGTGCATTGGTAGGGTTGACAGTCGGAACTTTTTCCCAGAGTTTAAACTAGGGGCATGCATTCAAGGTGAGAGGGGAAAGTTCAAAGGAGATGTGAGGAGCATGTCTTTTGCCCAGAGAATGATAGGAGTCTGGAACTAGCTGCCAAGAGTGGTGGTGGAGGCAAATAACGTATGGGGTGTTTAAGAGACGTTAGATAAGCACATGAATATGGAAAGAATGGAGGGATATGGACCAAGGGCAGGCAGAAGGGATTAGTTTAATTTGGTGTCATGTTTGGCACAATATCATGGGCTGAAAGGCTTGTTCATGTGCTTAACTGTTCTGTAATCTATGGTTATGCCCTTTAAGTCTAGGGGAAACCTTTTTTCTCCTTGTGACTGTACAGGAAAATGTTTAATATTTTATCTGCCCATTTGAAGATGTTGAAGAACTGAAGAACATTTTTATGCCTCCCTGTCCTGTCCATCAATAACTAATTTTACAGACTGACCATTCAGCAGAGTTTGGGACACATTTTAACATATTGATTAAGCCTTAGTTGGACCGGGGGGGATCAGGGCTGTTAAAACCCAAACTTGTTCCCATAAAACCCGTCCTGCCGAATTGAATTAAGTATATATGTGGCAGAAAAGTTGTCCTTTACACAAAAACAAAATATGTGATTGACATAATGGACAGGAAGGCATAAAAATGATCCTTACAGCTGTACTGGACCTTGACATGTCCTGTTGTTATTAAAAATTAAACCATTGTCAAACTTTGACTTGACTTGTAATGTTCCCCATTTTTGGTACGAGAGAATTTTATCAATAACCATTACTGCAAATAAAGTTACTGTAAAGGTCATCCTGTCAGACTGTCACCAAAATCTTTGAGCTGGCCAATTGGATTGGAAATGTGCCCTTTATTTGATCTACAACTGTACTCTGGCTTAGAAATTTTTATTAGATGGAAAAATATAACAATCTGAGTGATAGACTAAGCTGTTTAAAGAGAAACATGACATTAGTTTGCACTCCATTTCAGGGGAAGGAGAATACCACTCTGCATACTCACCTGACTGAATTTGATACATCAGCCATCATCACATCTTCATCATTTCTGGGATGGAGAATTCATCAGGTCGGTTCTTGGAGCAAAATGGTCAAAATTCTTTTAGAGAATGAGTCTATGGCAATGTCCCAAACAGGCAAAAGTCATCACCTTCCCTTAAAAGGATTCAGACTTGTGCTTTGTCTGTTAAAATTATCCTCTTTTTCTGGCAATTGGAAATGGTTTCATGGCCAACAGTAGATTTTTAATTCCAGCATTTTTTAAAATTGAATTTGACATTCGATGAAAAAATCTGGAATTAGGAAGATACAGTTAGGCATGAAATATTGTCAGTTGTCAGAAAAAACCCATCTGGGTCACTAATGTCCTTCAGGGAAGGAAATCTGCCAACCCAACTTGGCCTATATCTGACTCCAGATCCATATCAATGTGGTTGACTCACAGTTCCCTCTGAAACGGACTAATAAGCCACTCAGTTGTATCAATCGCTACAAAATCTCAAAGAAACAAATGCAGGCAGATCACGTGGCATTGACCTAAGCACTAAGCACAAGGGCAGAAACAGCCTTTTCGACCCTGCAAAATCCTCCTCACTACCGTCTGGGGGCCAGTGCCAACATTGGGAGAGCTGTCTCACAGACCAGCCAAGCAACAACCTGACACAGTCATACACATGGAATCATACCTACCAGACGATGTCCCAGACACCACACATCATTCCTACGTATGTGCTGTCCTCTGCAGGACAGAGCCAGCAGAGTTGGTGGCACAGCGATATACAATTGGGAGGGTTAAAATAGTCCAAGTTGGACAATTTGAGAGGCATTAATTATTTCTGCAGTAATTTAGATCTCTGCTCACTAATCAATGTTGTTAGATTTCTGTAGACTGTATCTGAGCCAAAATATCTGCCAGTCCACTTCAGATGCTGTAGTGGCCCTAATGCTGTTGTCACTTGATTATTAATCCAGAGACCCAGGTAATGTTCTCAGCACCTGAATTCAAATCTTGATGAGGCAGATGGTGAAATTCAAATCCATTAAAAATCTGGCAGAGTCAAATGATGACCATGAAGTGATGTTGATTGTTTGTGGGAAAAAATAATCTAGTTCACGAGGGAAGGGAATTTATCCTCCTTACACAAGTGCATTGTGAGTCAACCTATAGAACATAGACTGATTCAGTTCAAGAAGGTAGCTCACCATCACCTTCTCAAGAGGCAACTGGGATCAGACAATAAATACTGTCCGAGCCAGTGATGCCCAAATCCCAAAAATGAACTAAAAAACAAACGATAGTGCTTTGCCATAATTTACAACTTTCAAAATGCAGTCGCTGTGGGCAATTGTGATCATAAAATCTCTACAGTGTGGAAGCAGGCCATTCAGCCCATCAAGTCCACACTGATCTCCCAAAGAGCATCTCACCCTACCCTATCCCTAGGACCCTGTATTTCCTATGGCTAATCTACCTGCACATTCCTGGACGCTATGGGCAATTTAGCACGACCAATCCAACTAACATTTGTTACATAGTAAATGAGACAGTGGACCATACAATTACTCTGCCTGTTGTTTGAAAGATGGATTTCAGCTAGGACCCTCAGTGCAGTTGCTGCTCCATTTGAAGCCAATAGTGTATGATCTTTTATGTTCACTCAGACTGAAGTGAAGATTTGTTGCCTCTTCCCTAACAGATTGCTCCTGTGGAACTGTAGCATTCTCTCAGCGTGACACAGAAGGACCAGCCGGAGCCAACTGCTGAAATCCTGGAGTGAGGCTTTTGTTTTATCCATTGGTTGTTATCCAGCCCTGGTTGCCTTTCAGAAGGTTGCCTTTGAATCACTGCAGTCCACATGCTGTCAGTACCCTCTCCCTGTGTTGTTTGGGAAGGAATTTCAAGATTTTGACCCAGTGACCGTGAATGAATGTCAGGTTGATGAATGGCTTGGAGAGGGACTTGCAGGGGGTGATGTTCCCATGTACCTGCAGCTGCCCTTATCCTCTGAGATGGTCATTTGTGTGGGCTTGGAGGGGGCTGTCCAAGGAACCTGTATGAGTCACCATGGTACATTTCTCAGATTTTTGCAAGTCTGTTTTCAAAGTGGGAGAGTGGCCACACCAATAAGCCATTTAGCCATTGTGAATAGCAAATGTCCCTTCTTTACCTTTCCTCTAGTCCCACATTTCGTCACGTTCATTATCCCAAACTTCGATCTAACAGCAATATATCTTTCACATTTGAGTATAGACCTGATGATGGAAGCAAGGACCATGGTTTTAAGCAGGAAGCTGCCTTTCCTGAGATTACAGTGGATCAGTGAAATGATTAGATTTGACATACAGCTGTACTGTGTCGTTGGCAATACTTGATTCCAAAGTTGACTTGATTTTCTTTCTTTTTTTCTGCCACCAAGGTGTAATATCCCCTCCAGCTCTGTGTTCAGATTCAGTTATTCTTGGTATCCATCAGGCTGTTAAGAATTCTAGGCTGAAGGGAGGGTCATTCATTTCAGTAGCAGCTTCGTGTTGCAGAACTGTCTGTGCATGACTAGATATTGAGATCCCTTCATGTTGCGACACTCTAGACAGTTGCTATGAGTTAACACCTGCAATTACTTGAAATCTATAGACACAAAACAACCGCATGCTACAATTTCTGCATGTAAGATCTCGAGGACGCCAAATTCCATCATTCCATTAGACCATGGCTCATCTGTACTTTCACTCTCATCGAAGTACATTGCTTCTGGAGTTCTGCCTCAGATAGAAATCCATCAATCTCAGCTCTGAACTTTTCAATCGATGCTCAACTTCAACAATTATTTTACTGGGAAATAATTCGATCCGCACAAATGTGTGATATCACCATTGAGCAGCCAAATTCTAGTTTAACATTTGCACAACGCAGAAAATTGTTTCATGTTTGTATTTACCCTATCATCTGATTTTAAACCACTGAGTCATATATACTCAAAGGGATACGAGTTCTGATTTTAGCAAACTTTGACTTCTACCTGAAGTGCATTGTGAGAATTCTGTAATTCTGAGAGCCCACTGAACAGTACTCACTTCACTTACATCTTCACACAGAGATCAATAATTCATTAACGCTGTGATGACCAATTATCTGAAAAATCTTCATATGCTTTGAGTTAATCAGGACTCTGCAGTATAAACGCAAGAAGGATGTTCCCAATGACCTGAGCCTCCAGAGCAAAGGGTCACATTCTAAGGAAGTGGGTTCAGCTATTTAGGACTGAGATGAGGAGAAATTTCTTCACGCAGAGAATAGTAAACCTGTGGACCTCTCTGCCAAACCAAACAGTTGAGGCCAAAATATTGAATGCTTTCAAGAAGTGGTTAAATATCATTCTTAGGGAGAAAGGGATGAACGAGTAATGGGAGAAAGCAGGAACAGGGATTTGAATAGGATGCCCAGCTATGATCATATTAAATTGTGAAGGAGGCTCAAAGGGCTGAATGGCCTATTTCTGCTCCTAATTTAGTCATAGAGTCATAGAGATGTACATCACGGAAACAGATTCTTCGGTTCAACTCATCCATGCTGACCAGACATCCTAAACTAATCCGACATTTGGCCCATACCCCTCTAACCCTTCCTGATCATATACCCATCCAGGTGAGTTTTAAATGTAATAATTTCTTGGTTGCTTTGTCTGAAATGCAGAACTATACTTTACCCCATATTCAGCCATGATCAGCTATCAAATCATAGAATATACAGCTTGGAAGTAGACCCTTCGGTCCATCTCGTCCACTTGCCTGCATTTGACCCACATCCCACCAAACCATTCCTATTCATGTACTTATCCAAATATTTTTCAATGTTGTGACTGTATCTGCGCCCATCACTACTTCTGGCAGTTCATTCCACACACTCGCTGTGCAAAAACATTGCTCCTCATGTCCTTTTTCAAATTTTATCCTCTCACCTATAAATATGCCACTTTGTTTTGAAATCCCCTGCCCAAGGTGAAGGACCGTTGCTATTCACCTTATCTGTGCCCCTCAAGATTTTATAAACCTCTATAAGATCATGCCTCAACCTTCTACGCTCCAATGAAAAGAAGTCCCAGCCTATTTTTATAACACAAACCCTCCATTCTCAATAACATCCTGTGGAGTCTTTTCTGAACCCTCTTCAATTTAATAGTGTCCATCCTATAATAGGGTGACCAGAACTGGACACAGTATTCCAGAAGAGGCCTGACCAATGTCCAACCTCAACAGGGCTTTCCAACTCCCATACTCAAAGGTCTGAGCAATGAAGACAAGTGTGCTAAACATTTTCTTAACCATCCCATCTACCTCTGACTCAATTTTTTAAAGAATTATGAATCTGCACTCTGAGGTCTCTCTGTTCTACAGCATGACCCAGGGCCCGATCATTAACTGTATAACTCCTGCCCTTGTCTTTTTTACCAAAGTGCAACACCTCACATTTATCCAAATTAAACTCCATCTGCCACTCCCCAGCCCCTTGGTCCAATTGATTAAGATCCCGTTGTAATCTTAGATAACCCTTCTTTGCTGTCCACTCTACCATCAATTCCAGTATTATCTGCAAGCTTACAATACCTCCTATAATCTCATTCATATCATTTATATAAATGTTGGAAGGTAGTAGATCAAGTGCTAGTCCTTGTGGCACACCACTGGTCAGAGGCCTGCAGTCTGAAAAGCAACTCTCCACCACCACCTTCTGTCTCCTATTATCAAGCCAATTTTGCATCCAATTGGCAAGCTCACCCTAAATCCCATGTGAGCTAACTTTATTCATTAATCTACCATTCACCTTTACTCATTAATCTACCATGCGGAACCTTGTCAAAGGCTTTACCAAAGTTCATGTAAACAAGGTCTACCACTCTGCCCTCATCAATCTTTCTGGTTACTTCTTCAAAATACTCAGTCACAAGACATGTTTTCTCTTACACAAAACCATGCTGACTATCCTTAAGCAGTCCTTGCCTCTCCAAATGCGTGCAAATCCGATCTTTTCGAATGACCTCCAACAACTTCCCCAGCACTGATGTCAGGTTCATATGTCTGTAGTTCCCAGGTTTTTCCTCACTGCCTTTCTTAGATAAAGGCACAACATTAGCCACCCTCCAGTCCTCTGGCGTCTTACCTGTGGTTGTAAATGACACAACTATCTCTGCTAGGGGCCCCACAATTTCTTCCTGAGCTTCCCACAACATCCTGAGATACACCTGATCAGGTCCTGGAGATTTATCAGCCTTTATGTTTTCTAAGCCCTCCAGCACTACCTCTGCTGTAATGTGAACTGTTTTCAAATCAATATTTATTTCCCCGAGTTCTCTAGCTTCCATTTCTTTCTCCATGGTAAAAAGATTGATGTGCGATAAGGAGGAACTTCTTCAGCCAGAAGGTGAAGGATCTGTTGAATTGCTGCAGAGGCCTGTGAGGGCCAGGTAATTGAGTATATCAGCCACAATTGAATGTTGAAGCAGACCCGATGGGCTGAATGGCCTAATTCTGCTCGTAATATTATGGTCCTACGGTATTCTGAATGTTATATGCTTAGTCCATTTCAGTGTCTGGTCAATGGTAACCCTCAGGATGTTGATAGTTATGAAATGGAATCTGAGTGTTGTTGGCTTGGTAGCATTTATTGACCGAACCTAGTTGCCCCTTGAGGGGGTGATGGAGAGTCGGTTTCTTGAGCCACTGCAGTCCATGTGCTGTGAGCATACCCACAATGTAATTAGGAAGGGAATTCCAAGACTTTGACCCAGTAACAGTGAAGGAATACAATATGGTCATACAGTCATAGAGTCATCCAGTATGGAAACAGACCCTTCAATCCAACTCATCCACACCAACCGGACTTCCCAATCTGACCTAGTCGCATTTGACAAAATTTGGCCTAAACTGCTCGAAACCCATCATATACCCACACAGATGCCTTTTAAATGTTGTAATTTTACCCGCCTCTCATTCCAATCACACACCACCCTCTGTATGAAAAGGTTACTCCTCAGGTCCTTTCTAAATCCATCCCTTCTCACCTTAACCTATGCCCTCGAGATTTGGACTTCCCCACCCTCAGAAAAAGACCTTGTTTTGTACAGGGATGGTCATGACTTACCAACTTAATAGAATTCTTTGAGGGAGTGGTGAAGTTAATTGATGAGGGAAGGACTGTAGATGTCATATACATGAGTTTTAGTAAGGCATTTGATAAGGTTCCCCATAGTAGGCTGATGGTGAAAGTGAAGTCCTATGCTGTCCAGGGTGTACTAGTGAGATGGATAAAGAACTGGCTGAGCAACAGGAGACAGGAAATAGTAGTGGGAGTTCCTCAAAATGTAGAACTGTGACCAGTGATGTTTCACAGGGATTCGTGCTGGGACCACTATTATTTGTGATATACATAAATGATTTGAAGGAAGGTATAAGTGGCCTGATTAGCAAGTTTGCAGATGACACGAAGATTGGTGGAGTAGCAGATAGTGAAGGGGACAGTCAGAGAATATAACAGAATATAGATAGATTGGAGAACTGGGCAGAGAAATGGCAGATGGAATTCAATCTGGGCAAATGCGAGGTGATGCATTTTGGAAGATCCAGTTCAAGAGCAAACTATACAGGAAATGGAAAAGTGCAGGGGAAAATTGATTACAGAAATATCTGGGTGTTCAGGTTCATTGTTCCCTGAAGGTGGTAATACAAGTCAATAGAGTAGTCAAGAAAGCATTCGGCATACTTTCCTTCATCAGATGGGGTATGGAGTACAAGAGTTGGCAGATCATGTTACAGTTGTATAGGATTTTGGTTCAAGCACATTTGGAATACTGTGTACAGTTCTTGTTGCTACATTACCAAAAGGATGTAGATGCTTTGGAGAGGGGGCAGAGGAGGTTCACCAGGATGTTGCCTAGTATAAAGAGCGCTAGCTATGGGGAGAGGTTGAGTAGATTTCTAATGAAATTATAGTTGAGTAGGTACTTGATTGAGGTCTACAAATTCATAAGAGGTATAGACAGGACAGATAACAAGAAGCTTTCCCCCAGAGTGGGGGACTCAATTAATAGGGGTCTGAAGTTCAAAGTGAGAGGGGAAAAGATTAGAGGAGATATACTTGGAAAGTTCTTACGCAGAGGGCGGTGGGTGCCTGGAATACGTTGCCAATGGAGGTGGTAGAGACAGGCACAATAGTGTCATTTAAGATGTATCTAGATGGATACATGAATGGGCAGGGAGCAGAGGAATGTAACTCTGAAGATGGACAAGGGAGATCCAGTGGATGTAGTGTACCTGGACTTTCAGAAAGCCTTTGATAAAGTCCCACATAGGAGGTTAGTGAGCAAAATTAGGGCACATGGTATTGGGGGCAAAGTACTGACTTGGATTGAAAATTGGTTGGCTGACAGGAAACACAGAGTAGTGATAAACTACTCCTTTTCGGAATGGCAGGCGGTGACCAGTGGGGTACCGCAGGGATCAGTGCTGGGACTGCAGCTTTTTACAATATATATTAATGATATAGAAGATGGCATTAATAGTAACATTAGCAAATTTGCTGATGATACAAAGCTGGGTGGCAGGGTGAAATGTGAGGAGGATGTTAGGAGATTACAGGGCGAGTGGACAGATGCATGGCAGATGCAGTTTAATGTGGATAAATGTATGGTTATCCACTTTGCTGTCAAGAACAGGAAGGCAGATTACTACCTAAATGGAATCAAGTTAGGTAAAGGGGCAGTACAGTTCTTTTGTTCTATTTACCCTATCTATGCCTCTTATGAATTCGTAAACATCTACAATGTCACGCCTCAGCCTCCAACTCTCTAGGGAAAACAGCCCCAGCCTATTCAGCCTCTCTCTATAGTACAAACCCTCCAACCCTGGCAACATTCTTGTAAATCTTTTCTGAGTCCTTTCAAGTTTCACAACATCCTTCCTATAGAACAGAGATCAGAATTTATAGATTTATAGATAGATAGATTATAGATTACTTACAGTGTGGAAACAGGCCCTTCAGCCCAACAAGTCCACACCAACCCGCCGAAGCGCAACCCACCCATACATTTACCCCTTACCTAACACTACGGGCAATTTAGCATGGCCAATTCACCTAACCTGCACATCTTTGGACTGTAGGAGGAAACCGGAGCACCCGGAGGAAACCCATGCAGACACGGGGAGAATGTGCAAACTCCACACAGTCAGTCGCCTGAGTCGGGAATTGAACCCGGGTCTCAGGCGCTGTGAGGCAGCAGTGCTAACCACTGTGCCACCGTGCTGCCCACATTGTAGTGCAGTATGCCAGAAGTGGACTTACTAATGTCCTGTGATATATTTCCAAGTCAGGATGGTGAGTGGCTTGGAGGGGAATGTGCAGTTTGTGGTGATTGTGGATGATGATATCTTGTTGCGCCTATTTTATTTCTTTAAGTTGCCTCTGATCTTTTGTCGATTATTTTAAGTCTTTGCCCTTTGCTTACCCACCTTTCTGCCTCTGACCCCAAGGTCATCTGTGTTTAACACAAGATGGAAGCAAGTTTGAGCAGTTTGATTGCTTTCGCGGTCTAGAAATATTAATTGTTCCTGTTTTATTGCACATTGCATCAAGTCAGTTCACTGAAACTCTCCTTCTCTTCGTTGAGCCATGAGCTATTGCAACGACCTTCGAGTTAGGGACTCGAAGGCAGACACACATTGGCTAATTATCACCAGTGCACCTCGCACCCTAAAATCCGCAGCACCTGGCCCTGGTTACACATACTCGTCAGGCCAAGCTATGATTTACTGGATGGATTATAGATTCCTGCCTTGCATTTTTTCCATTGCATTCTTCCTCCTTTTCAACACATGCAAACTACTCTTGTGCTGTCTCTACGTGAGGGGATTCCCCCCACCTCTGGATGGTTGTCAGGGATTCTATTTATCATTCATAAGCTATTTCTCACAGGGATCCAGTATATCAAATAAAAACCGAGGGTGCTTTTTGTTGTTTCAAGAAAATGTTCCTTGGCAGGAGGATGAGTGAATGACTCAATCGTTTGCTGTAAAATATGGTAATTGTGCAGTGTTAGACTATTGCTCTCCTAATGTCTCACTTCTTTCTATAATTACAGACAGATGTCATCGTATCAGGATTTCACTGTGGCAGGCAAATCATAGTCAGCACCTTTCATTAACATGTACAAAACATTTTGAAAACATTTAATGTTGAAAACTTGAATACACTTGAGAAAAATCCAGAATTGTTAGCCTTTATCTCAAGGGAACTGGAATACAAATGTATTTCAGAAATGCTAGATTTGTGTAAAAGTTCTGATCGCACTCAGTTCTGGGCACAGCTCTCCAATCCCTAACCTCTCGCCTCAGGGAAGAATACATTATTTCGGAGTCATTGCAGCCATCAGAATAATACTTAACTTTGTAAAGTATTGAATAATGAGGAGAGTGGTTTGGCTTGTATTTGTGTATGAAAGGTTAGGGGGTGATGTTAAAGACGGAAGGATAATTACGAAGACGCAGAAGGCAAAGGAGCCCGTGTGGTGTGGTGGAAGTGTCCCTATTTCTGTGCCAAGAGACCTCAGTTTCTGACCTATCTCCTCTGAGGTTGTGTAATAACATCACTGAGCAAAGTTAAAAATCACACAACACCAGGTTATAGTCCAACAGGTTTAATTGGATGCACACTAGCTTTTGGAGTGACGCTCCTTCGTCAGGTGGTTGTGGAGGACACAATTGTAAGACACAGAATTTATAGCAAAAGTTTACAGTGTGATGTAACTGAAATTATACATTGAAAAATACCTTGATTGTTTGTTGAGTCTTTCATCTGTTAGAATGACCATGATAGTTTCACTTCTTTCATGTGTAAATCACAAAACTTTTTTAAAAAAAAGTTACATTCTCAGGTTAACTATAACAATTGATGTTAACCAGACAATATGTTGAAGGTGTTAGCCTCCTGTGTTCTCTGTCTGTTCCATAATGTCTAGACTGATTTTAATCTAAAAAGTGAGTAAACAGAGTCTTACAAGAATTCTTGCAGTTTTTGAGCTTAGGCAGTTGCTCGAGGCTGGAATCAAACCCAGGTCCCTAACGCTTGTTGCACAGTGGCTCAGTGGTTAGCACTGCTGCCTCACAGCACCGGAGACCCGGATTCAATTCCCGCTTCAGGAGACTCTCTGTGTAGAATTTGCGCGTTCTCCCTGTGTCTGTGTGGGTTACTTCCGGGTGCTCCGGTTTCCTCACACAATTCAAAAATGTGCAGGTTAGGTGAATTGGCCATGTTAAATTGCCCGTAGCAGTTAGGTGAAGGGGTAAATCTAGGGGAATGGCTCTGGGTGGGTTACGCTTCAGTGGGTCAGTGTGGACTTGTTGGGCCGAAGGGCCCGTTTCCACACTGGAACTAATCTAAGCTGTGAGTCGGCAGTGCTAACCACTGAGCCACCGTACTACCCCACCAGCTCAGTGGCATTGCCACTTTCACCCTGTAGAACATAGAACAGTACAGCACAGAACAGGCCCTTCAGCCCACGATGTTGTGCTGACCATTGATCCTCATGTATGCACCCTCAAATTTCTGTGACCATATGCATGTCCAGCAGTCTCTTAAATGTACCCAATGACCTTGCTTCTGCAACTGCTGCTGACAACGCATTCCATGCTCTCACAACTCTCTGTGTAAAGAACCTGCCTCTGACATCCCCTCTATACTTTCCTCCAATGAGCTTAGAACTATGACCCCTCCATGTTAGCCATTTCTGCCCTGGGAAATAGTCTCTGACTTTCGACTCTATCTATGCCTCTCATTATCTTGTATATATCAATTAGGTCCCCTCTCCTCCTCCTTTTCTCCAATGAGAAAAGTCCGAGCTCAGGCAACCTCTCTTCATAAGATAAGCCCTCCAGTCCAGGCAGCATCCTGGTAAACCTCCTCTGAACCCTCTCCAAAGCATCCACATCTTTCCTATAATAGGGCAACCAGAACTGGACACAGTATTCCAAGTGCAGTCTAACCAAAGTTTTATAGAGCTGCAACAAGATCTCACGACTCTTAAACTCAATCCCCCTGTTAATGAAAGCCAAAACATCATATGCTTTCTTAACAACCCTGTCCACTTGGGTGGCCATTTTAAGGGATCTATGTACCTGCACACCAAGAACTTTCTGTTCCTCCACACAGCCAAGAATTCTATCCTTAATCCTGTACTCTGCTTTCAAATTCGACCTTCCAAAATGTATTACCTCGCATTTATCCAGGTTGAACTCCATCTGCCACCTCTCAGCCCATCACTGCATCCTGTCAATGTCCCGCTGCAGCCTACAACAACCCTCTATACTGTCAACGACACCTCCAACCTTTGTGTCGCCTGTAAACTTGCTGACCCATCCTTCAATCCCCTCATTCAAGTCATTAATAAAATTATAAACAGTAGAGGCCCAAGGACAGAGCCCTGTGGAACACCACTCACCACTGACTTCCAGGCAGAATATTTTCCTTCTACTACCACTCGCTGTCTTCTGTTGGCCAGCCAATTCTGTATCCAAGTTCTGTAGCCAGTTCGGATCATGCAAAAATGAGACTTCATTGAGTGAATATCGAGTTTGCTCTTGAAGAATCATTTAATTGTATTTAGGTTTTTTTTAAGTTAAAGCTGCATCAGCATAATGCTACCCAATAAATATGTCCCCATTAGGATTCCAATGAGACAAGGACTTGTAGCGTCATACAGCATGGAAGCTATTAAAGCTTTTCATCATTAGACCCTGTGCAAGTCTTCAGGTAAAGACTGCTCAAGATAATGAGGGTGAAATTGAACATAAGGTAAAATCACCACAGTCTGACTCTCCCATTAGCGAGGAGTTGGTTTAACCTGCTCCAGGTGACAGGGAAGGTGGGGCTTTCATGGTAATCTCAACTCATGCAGGACTTAACCCATGCTCTATCACACGCCAGCTACCCAGTCAGTTAAGTTAATCATCCCTCTGGACAGAAGTGGGGATATAAAATGAGTGAAATTTCTTTGGAAACTGAAAAAATTGCACAGAGGCTGATATCCCATCACCAAGTCACCCTTTTATTTACTTTTGCTCAGCCAGCCAGCTAGGAACAAGTCCTCTGGACTGAGGAGATTCTAAATCCCCTGTTAATACTGATCAGCCTGGACTCCATGAATTTGCCCAGGTTAACAAACCCTATCTAGGATCTCATGGTTTCTCAATGAAATTCAATAACAGGATTGTCTTTGGATCACATGACAGGAAGTCCCCGGGTTACAAATGCCTGACATACGAATGTCCTGTACTTATGAAACGACCTCTGGCTTCTCATTTTTAAAAATTACTTTTAAAAATCCGAGTTAAGTACAATGTTTCATCCTAACAAATGGATTGACTAATTAGCCTGTAATTTTTCCGACTTACACAAAAACTCAGCTTACTAACAGCGGAAAAAACAGAACTCGTTTGTAACAGGACGTCCTGTACTACAAACAGTTGGAGAAGGGGTGAACCATCTCCCTCCTCAACAAGATTTTAAATTATTTTTAACACATCTCCACTCAAGTCCAGTGTAGGTCAAAATGAATGAGGTAACTGCAAGTTTTCCTGAGTGAGAGAAAGAAGCATTCTGTTACTTACTGATCCTGAAAAAAATATAAATACATAACATTAAATAGACATGCAATTTCAGGAGACCAGTTCAAATTGGTGGAATTTCTAGTGACAAGATTAGATTCCTTACAGTGTGGAAACAGGCCCTTTGGCCCAACAAGTCCACATCGACCCTCCGAACAGTAACCCACTACCCATTTCCCTCTACCTAATGCACCTGGATGCTGGAAATCAGAAATCAAAACATAAATTGCTGGAAAAGCTCAGTAGAGGTCTGGCAGCGTCTGTGGAGAGAAATCAGTCAACGTTGTGGGTCAAGTGACCCTTCCTCAGAACTGCTGGAAAATTGGTAATCCATTTTTATCACTGTCACATGATTACATGGAGCCAGACATCAAAGAAGCAGGCAAGGAAATGGTAATGTACTGATCATATCACTGGAGTGGTAAGGCAGTGTCCTGGGCTAGTTTTCTAGTGACATTCTATCATGGCTGGTAAAAGATAAGTTTAATAGCTAACTGTAAAATAGAAAGCTAACCTTAGTACTGGTAATAATGAAATTGTCACCAGTAGAGGCAATGATTTAGTATTATTATTGCTAGGCCGTGAATCCAGTAACTAAACTAATATTCTGGGGACCTTGGTTCAAATCCTGCCACAGCAGATGTGGCATTTGAATTCAATAAAGTATCTGGCATTAAAAATCTAATGATGACCATGAAACCAATGTTGATTGTTTCACTAATGTCCTTTCAGGAAGGAAATCTGCCCTCCTTACCTTGTCTGGCTGAGGTGTAACTCCATACTAATGTGGTTGACTCTGAACTGCCCTCTGGGTAATTTGGGATGGGCAATAAATACAGCCAGAGACACCCACACCCCATGAGCAAATTTTAAACATCATTTTTTGTTGTAAACACCCATCTGGTTCACTCATGTTCTTAAGGCCCTCTTTATCTTGGACCTGCGAGTGAGTTCAGTTCCACAACAATGCTTTTGGTAATTAACTGTACTTTCCAATGGATCCTCAAACCAATCAGCTCAAGAATAGGCTACAAATTGCCAGATGTTGATTGGCAGGCCAGATGTATGACCTCCCGTTCATGCTGAAGGTTACTGCTATCATCTTCTTTAAGTGTAGGATTTTTGAGAAGATTTGTAGCTCAGATTGAGGTTTTGGATGTAGGTTTGCTCGCTGAGCTACAACATTCATTTCCAGAAGTTTCATTACCCTACTAGGTAACATCTTCAGTGGCCCTCAGGTGAAGCAATGCTGAAAATTCCTGCTTTCTATTGATATGTTTGGTGATGTTATTTCCTGGTTTTGATGTTATTTCCTGTGGTGAAGTCACTTCCTGTTTTTTTTCTCAAGGGGTGGTAGATGGGGTCTAACTCGATGTGTTTGTTGATAGAATTCCAGTAGGAATGCCATGCTTCTAGGAATTCTCATGCATGTCTTTGTTTGGCTTGTCCTCGGATGGATGGATGTGTTGTTCTGGTTAAAGTGGTGTCCGTTCTCATCTGTATGTAAAGATACTAGTGAGATAGTAACATGTCATTTTGTGGCTAGTGGTGTTCATGTATCCTGGTGGCTAGTTTTCTGCCTGTTTGTCCAATGTAGTGTTTGTTACAGCTCTTGCATGGTATTTTGTAAATGACATTAGTTTTGCTCATTGTCTTTATAGAGTCTTGCAAGTTCATTAGCTGCTGTTTTAGTGTGTTGGTGGGTTTGTGTGCTACCATGATCCCCATGTTGAGGGACGGGCTGGGGGGCGGGGGTGGTATCTGAGTAGTGTAGGATCTACAAGGCATAGGAAAACCACTTGCTGGTCTAAATTGAAGACTCGCTTTTAGTTAGCAAGGATATTGTTTGTTGCACATTAGCATCTAGTTACAGGCCACTTCGATATGATAGACATTTTCATAACTAGTGCCCTTGCTGAGGTTCCCCAGTTCGAGACAGAATGTCCTAAATCATTCAGCTCCAGGATGGATTGGCTCTGTTTCTTCATTCACCACCCCCTTGGTTGGTCAAAGCAGGTTTAGTTTGAAATGATCCCTTCCCTGATGGTACCCTTCTCTCAAACCAAATCAACATTGGATTCAAAGGAGACAGTTTAACCAGGTTTTCTTGAATTAATGCACATCAGAAGAACAAATTGCATTACAAAACAATGGTGAACCCTCTTGTTAATTAAACGAAAAAACGCAGAAAAGTTCTCCTCGCCTCATAATTTGTTAAAATATGAATGACAGAGAGCTCCCAAATTCCACTATTTAAAGAAAAAAAATCAATTTATTCTTTACATTAAGCAACAACTATTCAGAACTCTAAGCCCCCTTCCTCTTAACTGTTCATTATCTGCCTCCAACTCTATAACAATATACTGTTCCCATAAAAACCTGCATTAAAATTACATCAACTTAATTTCGAAACCACACAGCACCTGTCATCGCTGATGTCCTTCTTCTTTTGGCTAACGATCATCCTGGGTTATCTTCTGTCTTTATTGTAAAGATGTTTCATACGAGAAAAGGACATTTGATAGAGAGTGTTTTGAATGGCAGTTTCTCTCGATGGCTGTTTAGTCTCTCTTAAAGCTACAGGACATGCCTTCAGCTTCATAACAATTTGCAATACACATACAGATGGAGTAAGAGTAAGAAGTGAGCCCAAAAAAAGACCTACAGAATTGTTTGTGAGCAGCAAGTATGTTGTGGCAATTGGACAGTACCAATAGCATTGACATTGGTGGAGAATGTTGAGATTCTTGGCTTTTATAGGTTAATTGAAATTATTTTATCTTCATATCTTCTGATAGTGACTGGCTGGCAGCACTTATTGAGAGGATGTTTAATTCATTTTCATTACTGGTATTTCAGAGGTGTTTATGGCTGTTTTGACGCTGGGACTTTTAAAGCACACTTGCCCGCTCGCCAGGTGAATAACCCAGAACCCCTGGCTAATGATTTAGGTACATGGAGTCAAACCCTAGCATGTCAGAAATTTGAAAAGGTTCAGTCAGTCTCACTTCCTGCTCTATCTCGCAACAACAACTAAACATTTCCTTTTCAAATGCTTTTATATGTCCAACTTAATCGAAATCCAAAATATCTTTTTTTAGAAAAAGGTAAATGTTGAAATTTCCTATCTTTCCCTTTTGGAAGGAAATCCTTACCCGGTCTGGCCTACATGGGATTCCAGATTGAAAATGATGGGATAACCATTAACTGACGTGTGGGAAGTTAAGAATGGCCAATAAACTCATGAATAAACGTGAGGAAAAAAAATTTCTTTATATAATCTGGTAAACATTACACAGATATTGCTAGAGAAAGTGACAGCATCTGTGGAGAGAAAGCAATCTTAATGTATTGATTCTAATGACCCTTCTTCAAAACCTTAGAACCAGTTCTGGAGAAGGATCTTTTGATGTGAAAATGTAACTCTGCTATCTCTCCACACATGCAGCCAGATCTCCTGAGTTTCTCCAGCAATTTCTGTTTTTGCTTCTAATCTTCAGCATCTGCAATTCTTTGCTTTAATACCCAAACATGTTTGCAGGAGATTGGTTCCTGCTGACAATGTGTGTGACATCACCCTCTCATTACCCCATTCGTTTTGTTTGCTCTTTGCTTTTGAAGTTTCTCTGACACTCTACAGGTGTAACCTTCCATAGCTCCACACAGAGTTCTTTGGACATGCACTGAAATTATATTTGTGGTCATCTTTTGGTTGTTGTACTTTTTGTAAAAGAAAAGACCATAAGTCAAAGGAACAGAAATTAGGCCATTCAGTCCATCAGGTCTCTCCTGCCATTCAATTATGGCTGATAGGTTTCTCAACTCCATTGTCCCACTTTCTCCATAAACCCCTTGATCCCCTTGATACTCAAGACCCTATCTGTTTCAGTCTTAAATGACCTGGCCTCCACAGCCTTCTTTGGCAATGAATTCCATAGGTTCACCACTCTCTGGCTGAAGAAGTTTCTCCTAATCTCCAGTCGAAAGATCTTCCCTTTACTCTAAGGCTGTGCCCTCGGGTCTTAGTCTCTCCTACCAACATCCATTCTGTCCAGGCCATTCAGTATTCTGAGAGTTTTGAATAGATCCCCCCCATCATCCTTCCAGTATAGACCTAGAATTCTCAAATGTTTCTCATATGTTAAGCCATTCATTCCTGGGACCATTCGTGAGAACCTCCTCTGAACACTCTCCAGGGCTAGTATATCCTTCCTGAGATACGGGGCCCAAAACTGTGTGCAATGGACCAAACATGGTCTGACCAGAATCTCATAGAGCCACAGAAGTATATCCCTGCTTTTATTTTCGAGGCCTCTCAAAATAATTGCCATCATTGCATTTGCCTTCCTAACTACTGACTCAACCTGCAAGTATACCTTGAGAGAATCCTGGACTGGAACTCCCAAGTCCCTTTGCACTTCAGACTTCTGAATTTTTCTCCCCATTTAGAAAATAGTCCATGCCTCTATTCTTCCAACCAAAGTGCATACCTCATACTTTTCCACATTGTAGCCCATCTGCCACTTCTTTGCCCACTTTCCTACCCTGTCCAAATCCTTCTGCAGCCTCCCTACCTCCTCAATGTTACCTGTCCCTCTACCGATATTTGCATCGTCTGCAAACTTAGCCAGAAGGCCCTCAGTGCCTTCATCTGAATCGTTAATGTATAAAGTGGGTGGCACGGTGGCACAGTGGCACAGTGGTTAGCACTGCTGCCTCACAGCACCAGAGACCCGGGTTCAATTCCCGCCTAGGTGACTGACTGTGTGGAGTTAACATGTTCTCCCCGTGTCTGCGTGGGTTTCCTCCGGGTGCTCCGGTTTCCTTCCACAGTCCAAAAAATGTGCAGGTTAGGTGAATTGGCCATGCTAAATTGCCCTCAGTGTTCGGTGCAGGGGTAAACGTAGGGAAATGGGTCTGGGTGGGTGCGCTTCGGCAGGTCAGTGTGGATTTGTTGGGCCGAAGGGCTTGTTTCCACACTGTAAGTAATCTAATCTAATAAAGTGAAAAGTTATGGTTCCAACACTGAGCCTTGCGAAACACCACTTGTCACTGGTAGCCATCCTGAGAAAGATCTTTTATCCCCACTCTCTGCTTTCTGCCAGGCAGCTATGCTTCTATCTATGCTAGAGCCTTGCCTCTAACCCAATGGGTCCTTACTCAGCAGCCTCCTGTGCAGCACCATGTCAAAGGCCTTCTCAAAATCCAAGTAGATAACATTCATTGGCTCTGTTTGATCTAACTTGCTGATTATTTACCCATGACCGGGGTTAGGCTAATCAGTCTGCAATTTTCTTTTTCCTTCCTCCTTTTTTAAACAGAGGTGTCACGTTAGCGATTTTCCAGTCATCTGGTATCTTGCCTCAGTGGTAAAAACAACGACTGTAGATGCTGGAAACCAGAGTCCAGCTCTATTCCTGATGAAGGGCTTTTGCCTGAAACGTCGATTTTCCTGCTCCTCGGTTGCTGCCTGACCTGCTGTGCTTTTCCAGCACCACACTAATCTGGTATCTTTCCTCACTCTAGTGATTCCTGAAAGATCTCCACTAACGCCTCCACTATCTCTTCAGCTATCTCCCTGAGAATTCTAGGGTGTCGTCCATCTGCTCCAGGTAATTTATCCTTGACCTTCAGCTTTTCTAGTAATGCACCTAACAAATAAAAGTTAAAGTTGCCCATAAGTAAATGGACTTAAGAACTGATATAAGTACAACATTCACACAAATACTTTGAAGGGGGCCGGATAGTAGGTCTCATTCCTCCAAGATCATAAGCTGTCCTGCCCCCAAGTTCATACAAGGTGAGAGTGATATTTATGGCATTTCAGATCCTTTCAAGCCAAACAAAGACATGCATGAGAATTCCTAGAAACATGGCATTCCAACCTGGAACTCTGTCAACACATTGAATTAGACCCCATCTACCATCCCTGAGAAATGGAACAGGAAGTGACTTCACCACAGGAAATAACATCACCACAGGAAATGGCATCACCAACTCAAAGAAACCTAAACATACAATAAAAGCAGGAAGTTTCAGCATTGCTTCGCCTGAGGCCCACTGAAGATGTTAACTAGTAGGGTAACAAAATGTTTGGAAATGAACCTTCCAACTCAGCAAGCAAACCTACATCCAAAACCTTTCATACTGTATACAACACTAGCGGTGTCCACATCTTATGACAGAATGGAAAATAATCCACTCAATCATGTCAAGACTATTCAGAGGATTTGTTCAGTCAGTTCCACTTCCTACTCTGTCTCCCAATACCAAGCAAATATTTCATATTATAAACATACATTTATATATCCAGTTTCCAAATTGTCCTTTTCTAGGCATTGGTTTTGTGGTATTATCGTTTGGTTCTTCATGCGGAGACCCAGGTCCTGATCTGGGGACTTGGCTGTGAATCCTGCCATTGTAGATGGTGGAATTTGATTTCAAGGTTAATGATGACCATGGAACCATTGTCTATTGTCAGGAAAAACCATCTGGTTCACTAGTGTCCTTTCGGGAAAGAAATCTGACATCCTTAAATGGTTTAGTTCACGTTTGACTCCAGACCCACAGCAATGTGGTTGGCTCTTAACTACCTTTTGGGTAATTACAGAATGGCATTAAATGCTGGCTTGGCCAGTGAGACCCACATCCTGTGAATGCACAAAAGAGATTGCCACTCACGCCGTGCCTGTCAAATGTATTACTGTCTGTTTTACATTTTCTCCCCAGGTTGATTTGCACCCTTCAATATAACGCATCTTGCAGAATGAAAGCTGGCACTGAGATCTTGGCATATCTTCTGACAATAGTTATTGAGTTCAAACAGGGCGGAATTGGCGTGCTACAATGTGTGAATGTAACACTTTTCATCCTCATGCTATTCTGCTCATTATCTTCATGTCTGTCATGCTGTTGCTTCCCGTCGTGTGTGATCGCTTTGTTATTGTTCTGCTTGTCTGAACATTAGAATATTTATTCTAATCTAATTCAGTTAAACAACTAAAGTTTGAATTTATTCGACTGTCTAACCTGATGCTCAGTTCCTGTTAATGTGACATTCTGTTTTAATTGATGGGAATGCTAACACTCACAGGGTTCGCTTCGCCAGCCCTGCTGTGTTTCCACCAATTGGTCACCACCTTCCATCAGAAATTCTGGTGTAAATAACTAATAATTGATGGCTAATTTTAATAACTTGAATATTTTTACAAAGCTTCGAGGAGAAAGTGAGGT
This sequence comes from Hemiscyllium ocellatum, assembly GCF_020745735.1. Lineage (NCBI taxonomy): Eukaryota > Metazoa > Chordata > Chondrichthyes > Orectolobiformes > Hemiscylliidae > Hemiscyllium > Hemiscyllium ocellatum. Next base: position 108,728,849 of record NC_083409.1, read on the forward strand.
CTGCAGATGCTGGAGCTCAGAGCTGAAAATGTGTTGCTGGAAAAGCGCAGCAGGTCAGGCAGCATTCAAGGAACAGGAGGAACGTTTCGGGCATGAGCTCTTCTTCAGGAATGAGGAAAGTGTGCCAAGCAGGCTAAGATAAAAGGTAGGGAGGAGGGACTTGGGGAAGGGGCGTTGGAAATGGGATAGGTGGAAGGAGGTCAAGGTGAGGGTGATAGGCCGGAGTGGGGTGGGGGTGGAGAGGTCGGGAAGAAGATTGCAGGTTAGGAAGGCAGTGCTGAGTTCGAGGGATTTGACTGAGACAAGGTGGGGGGAGGGAAACTGGAGAAATCTAGGTTCATCCCTTGTGGTTGGAGGGTTCCTAGGCGGAAGATGAAGCGCTCTTCCTCCAGCCATGGTGTTGCTATGGTCTGGCGATGGAGGAGTCCAAGGACCTGCATGTCCTTGGCGGAGTGGGAGGGGGAGTTGACGTGTTGAGCCACGGGGTGGTTGGGTTGGTCGGTCCGGGTGTCCCAGAGGTGTTCTCTGAAACGTTCCGCAAGTAGGCGGCCTGTCTCCCCAATATGGAAGAGGCCACATTGGGTGAAGCGGATGCAGTAAATGATGTGTGTGGAGGCGCAGGTGAATTTGTGGTGGATATGGAAGGATCCCTTCGAGGGAAGTAAGGGGGGAGGTGTGGGCGCAAGTTTTGTATTTCTTGCGGTTGCAGGGGAAGGTGCCAGGAGTGGAGGTTGGGTTGGTGGGGGATGTGGACCTGACGAGGGAGTCATGGAGGGAGTGGTCTTTTTGGAACGCTGATAGGGGAGGGGAGGGAAATATATCTCTGGTGGTGGGGTCCGTTTGGAGATGGCGGAAATGACAGCGGATGATACGCTGTATATGGAGGTTGGTGGGATGGTAGGTGAGAACCAGTGGGGTTCTGTCCTGGTAGCGATTGGAGGGGCGGGGCTCAAGGCCAGAGGAGCGGGAAATGGAAGAGATGCGGTGGAGAGCATCGTTGACCATGTCGGAGGGGAAATTGCAGTCTTTGAAAAAGGAGGCCATCTGGGTTGTACGGTATTGGAACTGGTCCTCCTGGGAGCAGATGCGGCGGAGACGAAGGAATTGGGAGTATGGGATGGTGTTTTTACAGGGGGCAGGGTGGGAGGAGGCGTAGTCTAGGTAGCTGTGGGAGTCAGTCGGTTTATAGTAAATGTCCATGTTGATCCGGTCGCCCGAGATAGAAATGGAAAGGTCTAGGAAGGGGAGGGAGGAGTCTGAGACAGTCCAGGTAAATTTGAGGTCGGGGTGGAAGGTGTTGGTAAAGTGGATGAACTGTTCAACCTCCTCGTGGAGGAGTTAAAGGCACAACATAAAAGGAAATGTTGCCAACACATTGCTTTTTTTTGTGGGAATTGGACACTATTTCTCTCACTCAGCAGTGATTACACTTCAGAAGTGTTTAATTGGCTGTGAAGTGCTTCGGGTCCAGAGTGTGTTGCTGTAAAAGCACAGCAGGTCAGGCAGATTCGAGGAGCAGAAGAATCGACGTTTTGGGGCATAAGCCCTTTATCAGGATTCCTGATGAACACACTCTTGACTTTGATCTCCAGCATCTGCAGTCCTCAATTTCTCCCTGTGAAGTGCATGTAGAGATAATGTAAATTGCAACAAAATACAAATCTTTACCCTTCTTTCTCAGACAGAATGCATGAGCTGGCTGACAGGAATCTGAACAACAGACTACTGGCATGATAGTTTGATTAATGTTAGGGTGTGTCTATGATACAACTGGCTCATCTAATTAAACTAAAAGTATTATGAGAGACAAAATGGGTAATGAGAGGAAACCATAACCAGCCTATAAGACCATAAGACATAGGAGTGCAAGTAAGGCCATTCGGCCCATCGAGTCCACTCCGCCATTCAATCATGGCTGATGGGCATTTCAACTCCACTTACCCGCATTCTCCCTGTAGCCCTTAATTCATTGTGACATCAAAAATTTATCAATCTCTGCCTTGAAGACATTTAGCGTCCCACTGCACTCTGCGGCAATGAATTCCACAGGCCCACCACTCTCTGGCTGAAGAAATGTCTCCGCATTTCTGTTCTGAATTGACCCCCTCTAATTCTAAGGCTGTGTCCACGGGTCCTAGTCTCCTCGCCTCACAGAAACAATTTCCTAGTGTCCACCCTTTCCAAGCCATGTATTATCTTGTAAGTTTTTATTAAGTCTCCCCTTAATCTTCTAAACTCCAATGAATACAATCTCAGGATCCTCAGCCGTTCCTCGTACGTTAGACCAACCATTCCAGGGATCATCCGTGTGAATCTCCACTGGACACGTTCCAGTGCCAGTATGTCCTTCCTGAGGTGTGGGGACCAAAACTGGACACAGTACTCCAAATGGGGCCTAACCAGAGCTTTATAAAGTCTCAGTAGCACAACAGTGCTTTTATATTCCAACCCTCTTGAGATAAATTATAATATTGCATTCACTTTCTTAATCACGGACTCATCCTGCATGTTTACCTTTAGAGAATCCTTGACTAGCACTCCCAGATCTCTTTGTACTTTGGCTTTACGAATTTTCTCACCATTTAGAAAGTAGTCTACGCTTTTATTCTTTTTTCCAAAGTGCAAGACCTCGCATTTGCTCACGTTGAATTCCATCAGCCATTTCCTGGACCACTCTCCCAAACTGTCTAGATCCTTCTGTAGCCTCCCCACTTCCTCAGTACTACCTGCCTGTCCACCTAACTTCGTATCATCGGCAAACTTTGTTAGAATGCCCCCAGTCCCTTCATCCAGATCATTAATATATATAACGTGAACAGCTGTGGCCCCAACACTGAACCCTGCGGGACACTGCTTGTCACCGGCTGCCATTCCGAAAAAGAACCTTTTATCCCAACTCTCTGCCTTCTGTCAGACAACCAATCCTCAATCCATACCAGTAGCTCACCTCGAACACCATGGGCCCTCACCTTGCTCAGCAGCCTCCTGTGTGGCACCTTATCAAAGGCCTTTTGGAAGTCTAGATAGACCACATCCACTGGGTGTCCCTGGTCTAACCTACTTGTCACCTCTTCAAAGAATTCCAACAGGTTTGTCAGACACGACCTCCCCTCATTAAATCCATGTTCACTTGTTCTAATCAGACTCTGCTCTTCCAAGAATTTAGAAACCTCATCCTTAATGATGGATTTTAGAATTTTACCAACAACCAAGGTTAGGCTAATTGGCCTATAATTTTCCATTTTTTGTCTTGATCCTTTCTTGAACAAGGGAGTTACAACAGCGATCTTCCAATCATCCGGGACTTTCCCTGACTCCAGTGACTTTTGAATGATCTCAACCAATGCCTCCGCTATTTCCTCAGCCACCTCTCTCAGAACTCTAGGATGTATCCCATCGGGCCAGGAGATTTATCAATTTTTAAGACCTTTTAGCTTTTCTAGCACTTTCTCTTTTGTAATGGCAACCATACTCAACTCAGCCCCCTGAATCCCTTTAATTATCAGGATATTACTCATGTCTTCTACTGTGAAGACTGACGCTAAATACTTGTTAAGTTCTCCTGCTGTGGCATGGTGGTTCAGGGGCTATAAATGCTGCCTCATAGCACCTGGGACTCGGGTTCAAATTCACTCTCAGAAAACTATAACTGTGGTGTTTGCGTGTTGTCCCTATGTCTGTCGGGTTTCCTCAGTGTGCTCTGTTTCCTCCCATAGTCCAATGATGTGCAGGTTAATTGGATTGGCTATGTTAAATTGCCCATAGAGTTCAGGGGTATGAAGATTCCTGACCTGTTGTGTTTTTCCAGCACCACATTTTCGACACTGAAAGATACAAGGAAGTCTGGATAAGAATTGGCTGGCTCATAGAAGACAGAGGTGGTAGTAGGTGGAAGTTTTTAGCCTGGACGTGGGTGACCAGTGGTGCTCACAGGATGAGTTCTGGGATCTTTGCTCTTTGTGATTTTTATAAATGATTTGGATGAGGAAGTGGAAGGGTGGGTTAGTACGTTTGCTGATGACACGAAGGTTGACGGAGTTGTGAATAGGGCTGTTGTAGGTTGCAACATGACATTGACAGGATGCAGAGCTGGGCTAAGAAGTGGCAGATGGAGTTCAACCTGGAAAAGTGTGAAGTGATTCATTTCAGAAGGTTAAATTTGAATTCAGATTACAGACTTACGGGCAGGATTCTTGGCAATATGGAGGAACAGTTGGATCTTGGGGTCCATGTCCATAAATTCCTCAAAGTTGCCACCAAGTTGATTGGGTTGTTAAGAAGGCGTAAAGTTAGTTAGCTTTCATTAGCAGGAGGACTGAGTTTAAGAGCCGCAAGGTTATGCTGTAGTTTTATGAAGTTCTGGTTGGGCCACACTTGGAATATTGTGATCAGTTTTGTTTACCTCTTTATTGGAGGGGTGTGGAAGCTTTAGAGAGGGTGCAGTTGAGATTTACCAGGATATTGCCTGGACTGGAGGGTATGTCTTATGAAGAAAGGTAGACGGAAGTGAAGCTCTCCTCATTGGAGCGAAGAAGGATGTGAGGTGACTTGATAGATGATGAGAGGCACAGACAGAGTGGATAGCCAGAGACCTTTCCCCAGGGTGGAAGTGGCTATCATGAGGGGGCACAATTTTAAGGTGATTGGAGGAAGGTTTAGGGGTGTTGTCGGAGCTAGATCCTTTATGCAGAGTGTGGGTACTTAGAATACAATGCCAGCAGTGGTCGTAGAATCAGATACATTAGAGAAATTTAAGCAACTTTTGGATAGGCACATGGATGCTAGTAAAATGCAAGGTATGTAGGTTAGTTTGATCTCAGAGTAGGAAAAAGGTCAGCACGACATCAGGGCTGAAATGCTTTTACTATGCTGTAATGTTCTATGTTCTATGTGTTCTGGGGATGAGCAGGCCAGGTGGATTAGCCATGGGAAATGCAAGGTTACAGGGATAACATAGTGGGGTGGGATGCTTTTCAGAGGGCCAATGTGGACTTGATGGGCCAAATGGTCTGCTTCCACATTGTAGAGATTTTATGATGATTCTAAGTAAGGAGTATTTCTGTTATTGTTGGCAAAAACCATTTATACTTTGCACTCCAATATTCAGGAAGTTAAAAATCACACAACACCAGGTTATAGTCCAACAGGTTTATTTGGAAGCACTAGCTTTCGGAGTGCTGCTCCTTCATCAGATAGCTACCTGACAAAGGAGCAGCGCTCGGAAAGTTTGTGGAGTATAACTTGGTGTTGCGTGATTTTTAACCTTGTCCACCCCAGTCCAAAACCGACACCTCTACATCACTATTCAGGAAGGTGTATCAGAACTCTCATATCACAGAAAAACAGCAGTATGGTGGCATACAGCGCCAGGGACCTGGGTTCGATTTCAGCCGCAGGCAACTGTCTGGGTGGAGTTTGCACATTCTCCCCATGTCTGAGTGGGTTTCCTCCGGGTGCTCCAGTTTCCTCCCACAGTCCAAAGATGTGCAGATTAGGTGAATTGGCCAGGCTAAATTGCCCATGAATGTATAGGCTTGATGGAGTAGTCATGGTCGTTACAGGTATCGGATAGGAGGGATGCTCTTTGAAGGATTGGTGCAGACTCAGTGGGCTGAACTATTCCTTACTGTTGGGATTCTTCAGTTAATGCTCAACTGATAAATTTGGACAACAGGTTGGATTGGCAATAGGAAACAGAGTATGGATGTAGCTTATTTCTTGAATGTATTAGTCACAAACTTGAAAAAATTAATTGCTGTATAGTATCACTTTATCATGAGTGAAGACATTTGGCAGAAATGCTTTGGCTCCGACATCTATAAGTAGAAGTGAAAGTAACAATTTCTTCTCTTCATCACAGCCCTCGAGCCAGGGTTGTTTTGTAATAGTTCACGATACTCAGTAGCAGCAGTGTGTACAATCTACAAGATGAACTGTAGAAATTCACCAAAAGTCCTCAGACAGCACCTTCCAAACCCAGAAGCACTTTCATCAGGAAGGATGTACTGGCCCTGGAGCGTGTTCAGAGGAGGTTCATGAGAATGATCCCAGGAATCAAATGCTTAACAATATGAGGAATATCTGAGAACCCTGGAACTTCACTTGATGGAGTTTAGAAGTATGAGGGAGGATCTGACTGAAACCTACAGAATACTGAACGGCCTGGACAGAGTGGTAAGAGAGACTAGGCTCTGAGGGTAGAGCCTTAGAGAAAAGGGAAGACCTTTTAGAATGGAGATAAGGAGAAACTTTTTCAGCCAGAGAGTGGGGAATCTATGGGATTCATTGCCACAGAAGGCTATGGAGGCCAGGTTATTGAGTATATTTAAGACAGAGATGGATAGGTTCTTGATTGTCAAGGCAATCAAGGGTTACAGGGAGAAAGCAAGAAAATGGGGTTGGAAAACTTATCAGCCATGACTGAATGGTGGAGCAGACTTGATGGGACAAATGGCATAATTTCTAATCCTATGGTCTTATCTAGAAGAACAAACGCAGCCGACACATGAGAACAACGTCACCTGCAAGTTCCCCTCCAAACCTCTTACCATCCTGACTTGGAAATATCTCATCGTTCCTGGGTCAGAATCCTGGAAATCCCCTCCCCAAGGGCATTGTGGGTCTACCTACAGCACATGGACTGCAAGATGATCAAGAAAGAAGCTCATCATCATCTTTTCTAGTGCAACTAAGGATGGGCCATAAATGCTGGTCCAGCTAGCGATGCCATATCCCTCTGAATGGATATAAAGTAAGTAGTAAGAACAGCAGGCTTCCTTCCCTATTTGAACCCAGTGGGAATTTTATGATAACTTTATGCTGGCCATTAGAAATGTTGTATCGGTCAAGCCTGTTCACTATATGACAGCTTCCTGTGAGATGTCCTCTTTAAAGACTAAGAGATTTAAAGTCTTTCTTGCAAGAAAATTAAGTTTTCATTTTCTAAGAAAGCAGGAAATGCTTTTTTAATGAATTAATTCATTCATGGGGTGGCTGGGCCTGCATTTATTGTCCATGTCTAATAGCCCTTGAGAGGGTAGTAGTAAGCTTTTATTTTTTGAACTGCTGCAGTTCATGGGATGTAGGGATACCCACAGCGCTGTTTCAGGATTTTGGCTAGGCAGCACTCAGGGTACTATAATGTAGTCCCAAGTCGCAATGCTGTGTGGCTGAGAGGGGTCCCTGCAGAAGCCAGTGTTCCCATGTATCTTCTGCCCTTGACCTTCTGGTTTGAAGTGATTTAGAAAGTGCTGTCAGAGGAGCCTTGTTTGAGTTATTGCAGTGCATCTTATAAATGGCATGCACTGCTAATCAATGCTGAAGAGAGTGAAGCAGTTGATGTGGTATCATTTAAGTGGCTGCTTTGTTCTGGATGGTTCTGAGTTTCGTGAGTGTCGTTGGAGCTACACTGAGCCAGGCAAATGGAAAACATTCCCTGTTGACATCTGCTCTCAGATGTTAGACAGGCATGTGGGGAAACTGCAGGGGTGAATTACTTCTGCCCTGCTCCTGTGGCCACAGTTATATGTTACTGGTCCGGTTCAGATTCTGCCAATGGTAATTCCTGGGGTATTGATAGTGGGGGATTCAGCAATTCACTCCCACAAGGACTAATATAGCAGGTGGACTTTGCCATTTAGTGTGTACGATGGGTAAACCTGTGCAGTGTGTCAGCTTACTTTGGGGGTGCCTTGGTTGAAGATATTTACTGCCTTATCGCAAGGCTGGACTGATGAGGACTGCATCATTGTTTCTGCTTTCAAATCCCTGTGCTCTTCACCCTGTGACCTGTACACCTCTCTGCCACACACATTACTTTCATGTAGCCTGTGTCCTTCGGATTTTGTCACCCAGCTGGGAGGGGTGTCTAACTGATAGCAACCATGGCCTCTTTAATGCTGAGTACAAGAGCTCCTCATCTCTGATTATCTGTAGGTTTGGTGGTAATGTTTGTACTTTTTTTTTAATTCATGCACAGGTTAAGATTATCAATGGTCAGGTCAGCATTTATTGTTGAAAGTGTGGTGCTGGAAAAGCACAGCAGGTCAGGTAGCATCTAAGGAGCAGGAGAATTGACGTTTCAGGCCAGAGCCCTCCATCAGGAAGGGCTGATAATATCATGAGACCATTGTCTCCCCTAAATACACATGTGCGTCCACATTATAAGGTTCACATGGACAGGAGAGCAGGGATTACCTTCGGCGATGGGGCTTTGAGAGGATTTGCTGATGGCCTAGATGCTGCCTGATTGCCCTCCTGTTTAACAGGCATCACTGAAGAGAGATAATCTGGGTCCCTTTATGGTTTTCCATGGAGCAGATGAGGACCCTGACACCATACAGAGGTCCTCTCATTGACACCAACTCCTATTCGTGGAGATAATTCCAAAGCCATATTTTCTGCTTTTCTTTCCAATTTCCAGCATTTCACTCTATATTACTCTGGGTGGAATATTTATTTATGTTGGTTTAAGGCCCAGGTATTTTCAGAGCCTGGAAATGGGATTAGCTTTGTTGGCATCCGTAGAGAACACTGATTTGGCAGCAGAACTCAAAATCAGGGATCTCAGTGAAGACAGTGCTCAACTGAACGCTTCAGAAAAGTGGCTTCATTTGAAATGCTCTATTAAGTACTGGTCTTTGGGGTAGCTTACCATAACCAGTTCTTTGTGCGTTACTAAAACTGTTTGAGAAGGTGTGAGTAGCTGCGATGTCAGCATAATTTAATTTGAACTCGATGTTTCAAATGAGACCATTATGTATCTCAGATGTGATGTAAGTATCTATAAGACATAAAATATAGGAGCAGAATTAGACAATCCAACCCAATAAGTTTGCTCTTTCATTTGATCATGGCTGATGTGTTTCTTAAGCACATTCTCCTGCCTTCTCCCTGTGATCAAGAATCTATCTATCTCTGTTTCAAATGCACTCAGTGACTTGGCCCCCACAGCCTTCTGTGGCAATGAGTTCCACAGATTAACAACCCTCTGGCTGAAGAAATTCCTTCTCATCTCACTTCTACAGGGTCTTCTCTTCATTCTGAGGCTGTACCCTTGGCTCATAGCTCTTAGACTTGTTAAACATCTCCAGGTACACTCTGTCCAGGTATCTCAGTATTCTAGTAAAAAATGAGGTCTGCAGATGCTGGAGATCACAGCTGCAAATGTGTTGCTGGTCAAAGCACAGCAGGTTAGGCAGCATCTCAGGAATAGAGAATTCGACGTTTCGAGCATAAGCCCTTCATCAGGAATAAGAGAGAGAGAGCCAAGCAGGCTGAGATAAAAGGTAGGGAGGAGGGACTAGGGGGAGGGGCGATGGAGGTGGGATAGGTGGAAGGAGGTCAAGGTGAGGGTGATAGGCCGGAGTGGGGTGGGGGCGGAGAGGTCAGGAAGAGGATTGCAGGTTAGGAGGGCGGTGCTGAGTTGAGGGAACCGACTGAGACACGGGGGGGGGAGGGGAAATGAGGAAGCTGGAGAAATCTGAATTCATACCTTGTGGTTGGAGGGTTCCCAGGCGGAAGATGAGGCGCTCCTCCTTCAGCCGTCGTGTAGTTGTGTTCTGCCGGTGGAGGAGTCCAAGGACTTGCATGTCCTCGGTGGAGTGGGAGGGGGAGTTAAAATGTTGAGCCACGGGGTGATTCTCATCTTCCGCCTGGGAACCCTCCAACCACAAGGTATGAATTCAGATTTCTCCAGCTTCCTCATTTCCCCTCCCCCCACCTTGTCTCAGTCGGTTCCCTCAACTCAGCACCACCCTCCTAACCTGCAATCCTCTTCCTGACCTCTCCGCCCCCACCCCACTCCGGCCTATCACCCTCACCTTGACCTCCTTCCACCTATCCCACCTCCATCGCCCCTCCCCCTAGTCCCTCCTCCCTACCTTTTATCTCAGCCTGCTTGGCTCTCTCTCTCTTATTCCTGATGAAGGGCTTATGCTCGAAACGTCGAATTCTCTATTCCTGAGATATCTCAGTATTCTGTAAGTTTCGATCAGACTCCCCCTCATCCTTTTAAACTCCATTGGGTACAGACCCACTCCTACAGAGTACATAATAAACCAATTTACTGTTCATCAAGTTCCACTTCTGCCACAGATATTGTGTGGCCATCTTTCCCTTCATGGTATTAGTTGCTTAGACTAATGCAACAAGAAGGATTGATGACTGTGGATCGACCCAGGCAACTTTGGGTAGTTCAGGCCGGTCACACTTGCTCTTCTGGGTCAGAAATTTCATATAGTCATAGAATCCCTACAGTGCAAAAACAGGCCATTCAGCCCATCAAGTTCACACCAAGCCTCCGAAGAGCATCCCACCCAGAGCCATATCCCTACTCTATTCCTGTAGCCCTACATTTCCCATGGGTACTGCACCGAGCCTGCCCGCCCTCGATACCATACGCAATTAAGCAGGCATCTGGATGGGTACATGAATCGAAAGGGTTTAGAGGGATATGGACCAAGTGCTAGCAAATGAGACTCGATTAGGTTAGGATATCTAGTTGGCATGGACAAGTTGAACCGAAGGGTTTGTTTCTGCTCTGGACGTGTGTAAGACTCTATGACTCTATTACCTAACCTGGACATCTTAGGACTGTGGGAGGAAACTGGAGCACCTGGAGGAAACCCACGCAGACACGGGGAGAACGTGCAAACTCCACACAGACAGTCCAGCGAGCAAATATTTTCAGCTGGAATATTGCATGCGGTTGTGGATGGGGTGATCCTGCTCCTATATTTTATAAGAAAGGTAGAGAGAGTGCAGAAAGGATTCACAAGAATGGTTTCTGGAAGGAGAAACTTTAGTGATGAGGATAGTTTGAGGAAAGTGGGACTGTTCTCCTTGGAGAGAATAAGGTTGAGAGGAGATTTGATAGAGGTTGTCAAAATCTTGGGCATTCACAGGGAGAAGCCATAACCGATTGTAAAGAATGAGATGGGATAGATATAAAGTGGTGTGCAAAAGAAACAAGGTTGAAGTGAAGACAAACCCTTTTCACACAGTGAGTGGTGAGTGTGGAATACACTGCCTGGAAATGTAGTGGAGACAAGTTGGACTGAAGCATTCAGGAGGGTATTGGACGGTTACTTAGATGGAAACATTGTTCAAGGATACGGGGAAAAGGCAGGAGATTAGCAGTAGTTAATGATGCTTATTTGAAGACCTAGTGCAGGCATGATGGGCTGAATAGCCTCGTTCTGTGCCATAACAATTCTGTGAGTCTATGATGCCATCGGCCATGAAGTGCGAGAGAGCATTCCGAGGTCAGGAGGCACACTGTGGGAAAGTCCTCTTTGTTCTACGTATTTCATTCTTAATTGGATGCACTGTTTGAAAACTTGTGCGAATCCTTATCTATGAAGAAGCTGCCGCACCCTGTAATGTTCCTGTAAATCAGCACTTCCATCACCACGGTGACCCTGTGCCAGAACAAATGAATGTTTCCATTAACCACATGCCTCATTATCTGGTTTGGAACGACTGTACATTTCCATATTAAATATAAGTCTCAGAAAATAAAATGTTATGGGATGTCAGCCTGCTGAATAAGGTTTATGTTTACTTAATAGGTCAAGGTTAATGCTTAAAGTCTGTAATGTTTTATAAAATGCTCAGGTCAAGAAGTTAGAAAGCATAGATAGTAGATTTACACTCTTGGAAGGACACATTGCAGAAAGAAACATCTATCAGGATTAAACTACACTTTCCACAAGACTTTTTTAGGGCTTTCTCCTGAATTGTGCAGTTGACAAAAAGGACAAAGGTTTAAGTTGCACTGAACAACTTTCATGAGAAGTGCAGGTGAGCATACAGATCTACAAATTGACCATTTGGGCCAGTCAAGACATCCTGCCATTCAATAAGACCATGGCTGATCTGAGTCCTCCATACTCACATCTGGGAGATTTGTAACAAACTTTGGACCCACAGACCAGTCAAGCAACAGTCTGACACAGTCATACTCTCAGAATCATAACTAACAGAAATAGTTCAAAGTTTGGGAGAAGATTTGTAGCTCGGGTGCTCGTTATTGTGGTTCTGTTCACCGATCTGGGAATTTGTGTTGCAGACATTTCGTCCCCTGTCTAGGTGACATCCTCAGTGCTTGGGAGCCTCCTGTGAAGCGCTTCTGTGATCTTTCCTCCGGCATTTGTAGTGGTTTGTACCTGCTGCTTCCGGTTGTCAGTTCCAGCTGTCCGCTGCAGTGGCCGGTATATTGGGTCCAGGTCGATGTGCTTATTGATTGAATCTGTGGATGAGTGTCATGCCTCTAGGAATACTCTGGCTGTTCTCTGTTTGGCTGTTCTCTGTTTGGCATGGCACTCATCCACAAATTCAATCAATAAGGACATCGACCTGGACCCAATATACCGGCCACTGCAACAGACAGCTGGAACTGACAACCGGAAGCGGCAGATTCAAACCATTACAAATGTCGGAGGAAAGATCACAGAAGCGCTTCACAGGAGGCTCCCAAGCTCTGAGGATGTCACCTAGACAGGGGACGAAACGTCTGCAACACAAATTTCCAGCTCGGTGAACAGAACCACAATAACAGAAATAGTCCCGTTGAACACTACCCAGCTCCCTGGATATTCCTGTTCCAATGGCAAGACAAACAGGTCAGAGGGAGGGGTGACAGCAAAGTGGTGTCGGGGAGGAGGAAATGGCCCTAAGAGTCCTCAAAAATGTAGCTCACACTCTCACTGCCCCCCCACTCTCACTGCCCCCCCACTCTCACTGCCCCCCCACTCTCACTGCCCCACACTGTCACTCCCCCAATATCACTGCCCCCCACTCTCACTGCTCCCCCCACTCTCACTGCCCCCCTCTCAGACTGCCCCCCACTCTCATTGCCCCCCACTCTCACTGCACCCATTCTCACTGCCCCCACTCTCACTGCCCCCACTCTCACTCCCCCAATATCACTGCCCCACACTGTCACTCCCCCAATATCACTGCCCCCCCACTCTCACTGCCTCCCCCACTCTCACTGCCCCCTACTCTCACTGCCCCCCCACTCTCACTGCCCCCCTACTCTCACTGCCCCCCTACTCTCACTGCCCCCCACTCTCACTGCCCACCAACTCTCAGTGCCCCACACTCTCACTGCCCCACATTCTCACTGGCCCCCAGTGTCACTGCCCCACACTCTCCCTGTCCTCAGTCTCTCTGCCCCCCAGTCTCACTGCCCCACACTCTCACTCCCTCCACTCACTGTCCCCCACTCTCACTGACCCCCACTCTGACTGCCGCCCTCTCACTTTCACCCACTCTCACTGCCCCCACTCTCACTATCCCTCACCCACCACTGCCCCCACTCTCACTGCCCCACACTCTCACTGATCCCCATGCTCACTGTCTCACACTCTCACTGCCCCACATTCTCACTGCCACCCACTATCACTGTCCGTCACTCTCACTGCCCCCCACTCCTGCTGCTCCCATTCTCATTGCCCCACTCTCACTGCCTTGCACTCTCACTGCCCCCAATCTCACTGCCCCCCACTCTCACTGACCTCCACTCTCACTTATCCCACTATCTCTGCCCTCCACTCTCACTACTCCCACTCACACTCCCCCCCACTCTCACTGCCCCCATTCTCAAAGACCCCCACTCTCACTGAATCCCACTCTCACTGCCCCCACTCACACTGCCCCCCGCTCTCAATCCACCCGCTCTCACTCCACCCACTCTCACTCCACCCACTCTCACTTACCCTCACTCTAACTGTCCCTCACTCTCACTGCACCGCACTCTGACTGCCCCCATTCTCACTGCGCCACTCTCACTGTTCCTCAATCTCTCTGCCCCCACTCTCACTGCTCACCACTCTCACTCCCCCCACTCTCACTCCCCCCACTCTCACTCCCCCCACTCTCACTCCCTCCCACTCTCACTCCCCCCACTCTTACTGACCCCCACTCTCAATGAATCCCACACTCACTGCCCCCCACTCTCACTCCCCCCACTCTTGCTTACCCTCACTTTAACTGTCCCTCACTCTCACAGCCCCCCACTCTGATTGCCCCCACTCTCACTGCGCCACTCTCACTGTCCCTCAATCTCACTACCCCACAATCTCACTGTCCCTCACTCTCACTGTCCCTCACTCTCACTGTCCCTCACACTCACTGTCCCTCACTCCAACTGCCCCTCACTCCAACTATCCCTCACTCTCACTGCCCCCCAACTTCACTGCACCACTCTCTCACTAACCCCACTGTCACTGCCCCCACTCTCACTGCCCCCACTCTCACTGCCACCCACTCTCACAGACCCCACTCTCACTGCCTCACACTCACTGCCCCCCATTCTCACTGCCACACTCTCGCTGCCCCAAACTCTCACTGGCCCCACTCACTCCTGCCCACTCTCACTCTCCCCACATTCACTGCCCCCCACTCTCACTGCCCCCCACTCTCACTGCCCCCCACACTCACGGCCCCACACTCTCACTGCCCCCCATTCTCTCTGATCCCACTCTCACTGCACCCCCCACTCTCACTCCCTCATTCTCACTGCCTCACACTTTCACTACCCCCCACTCTCACTGCTCCCCACACTCACTGACCCCCACTCTCACTGTCCTGATTCTGTCCCACACACTCACTGCCCCCACTCTCACTGACCCCTACACTCACTGCCCCGACTCTCACTGACCCCCACTCTCACTGTCCCGATTCTGTCCCACACACTCACTGCCCCCACTCTCACTGACCCCCACTTTCACTGACCCCCCCTCACTGCCCCCACTCTCACTGCCCTACTCTCACTGCCCCACACTCTCACTCCCACATTCTCACTGCCCCACACTCTCACTGCCCCCCACGCTCACTTCCCCCACTCTTACTGCCCCTCACTATCACTGCCCCCACTCTCACTGCCCCCACTCTCACTGACCCCCACTTTCACTGACCCCCCCTCACTGCCCCCACTCTCACTGCCCCACACTCTCACTCCCACATTCTCACTGCCCCTCACTATCACTGCCCCCACTCTCACTGCCCCCACTCTCACTGACGTCCAATCTCAATGGCCCCACTCTCACTGCCCCCCACTCTCACTGCCCCACACTCTCACTGCCCCCAGTCTGTCTGCCTCACACTCTCACTGCCCCTCAATCTCACTGCCTCACATTCTCACTGCCCCCCACTCTCACTGCCCCCCATTCTCACTGCCCCCCATTCTCACTGCACCCCACTCTCACTGCCCTCCACTCTCAATGCCCCCACTCTCACTGCCCTCCACTCTCAATGCCCCCACTCTCACTGCCCCCCACTCTCACTCCCACACTCTCACTGCCCCCCACTCTCACTCCCACACTCTCACTGCCCCACATTCTCACTGGTCCCCAGTGTCACTGCCCCACACTCACCCTGTCCTCAGTCTCTCTGTCCCCCACTCTCACTGCCCCCCACTCTCACTGCCCCCCACTCTCACTGCCCCACACTCTCACTGACCCCCAGTGTCACTGCCCCACACTCTCACTGACCTCCAATCTCAATGGCCCCACTCTCACTGCCCCCCACTCTCACTGCCCCCCACTCTCACTGCCCCACACTCTCACTGCCCCCCAGTGTCAATGCCCCACGCTCTAACTGCCCCCCAGTCTGTCTGCCTCACACTCTCACTCCCACACACTCACTGCCCCACACTCTCACTCCCACACTCTCACTAACCTCCAATCTCAATGGCCCCACTCTCACTGCCTCACATTCTCACTGCCCCCCCTCACTGCCCCCCACTCTCACTGCCCCCAACTCTCAATGCACCCCACTCTCACTGCCCCGAGTCTCTCTGCTCCACACTCTCACTCCCACACTCTCACTGCCCCACATTCTCACTGGCCCCCAGTGTCACTGCCCCACACTCTCCCTGTCCCCAGTCTCACTGCCCCCCAGTCTCACTGCCCCCCACTCTCACTCCCTCCACACTCACTGCCCCCCACTCTCACTGCCCCACACTCTCACTGCCCCACACTCTCACTGCCCCACATTCTCACTGCCCCACCCTCTCACTGCCCCACGTTCTCACTGCCTCACTCTCACTGCCCCACACTCTCACTGCCCCCCACTCTCACTCCCCCCCACTCTCACTGCCCCACACTCTCACTCCCCCCCACTCTCACTCCCCCCCACTCTCACTCCCACACTCTCACTGCCCCACACTCTCACTCCCCCCCACTCTCACTGCCCCCAGTCTCACTGCCCCACATTCTCACTGCCCCACATTCTCACTGCCCTCAGTCTCGCTGCAGCCCACTCTCACACCCACACTCTCACTGTCTCACTCTCACTCCCCCACTCTCACTGCCCTTTCTCACTGCCCCACATTCTCACTGCCCCCTACTCCTATTCCCCACTCTCACTGCCCCACTCTCACTGACCCCCACTCTCACTGCCCCACACACTCACTGCCCCACACTTTCACTGTCCCTCACTCTAACTGTCCCTCACTCTCACTGTCCCTCACTCTCACTGCCCCCCAGTCTCACTGAGCTCCACACTCACTGACCTCCAATCTCACTGCCCCTCACTCTCACTGCCCCACTTTCTCACTGACCCCAGTCTCTCTGCCCCCCACTGTCACTCCCTTCACTCTCACAGCCCCTCACTCTCACTGCCCCACACTCTCACTCCCACATTCTCACTGCCGCCCCATTCTCACTGCCCCCGTCTCTCTGCCCCACATTCTCACTGCCCCACACTCTCATTGCCCACATTCTCACTCCCACATTCTCCCTGCCCCCAATGTCACTGCCCCCTACTCTCACTTTCCTCACTGTCACTCCCCCCACTCTCACTGCCCCACACTCTCACTCCCCTCACTCTCACTGCCCCACACTCTCACTCCCCTCACTCTCACTGCCCCACACTCTCACTGCCCCACACTCTCACTCCCCCACTCTCACTGCCCCACACTCTCACTGCCCCACATTCTCACTGCCCCCCACTCTCACTGCCCCCCAGTCTGTCTGCCTCAAACTCACTGCCCCTCAATCTCACTGCCTCACATTCTCACTGCCCCCCACTCCCATTTCCCCACTCTCACTGTCCCACACTCTCACTGCACCCCACTCTCACTGCACCCCACTCTCACTGCCCCCCAGTCTCTCTGCCCCACACTCTCTCTGCCCCACATTCTCACTACCCCACATTCTCACTGCCCCCAGTGTCTCTGCCCCACATTCTCACTGCCCCACATTCTCACTGCCCCACATTCTCACTACCCCACATTCTCACTGTCCCCCAGTCTCTCTGCCCCACACTCTCATTCCCACACTCTCACTGCCCCACATTCTCTCTGCCCCACATTCTCACTGCCCCCAGTCTCTCTGCCCCACATTCTCACTGCCCCACATTCTCTCTGCCCCACATTCTCACTGCCCCACATTCTCACTGCCCCACATTCTCACTGCCCCACATTCTCACTACCCCACACTCTCACTGTCCCCCAGTCTCTCTGCCCCACACTCTCACTCCCACACTCTCACTGCCCCACATACTCACTGCCCCCAGTCTCTCTGCCCCACACTCTCACTGCCCCACACTCTCACTCCCACACTCTCACTGCCCCACACTCTCACTGCCCCACACTCTCACTGCCTTCTTTCATTGCTGCTGCCAAAAAACGAATGAAGAATAAAGTGAAAAGGAGAACGAAGAGGTGACGGAAGTGTTCACCCAGTCTGCTGCTCTTGAGTGGACCCTCCCATCACCACCTTCTTGGAGATTCTCAATATACGCAGGAACTCTGTCTCCACTGCTGTCTCTGGCAATGAGTTCCAGCGACTCATTACCCTCTAACAGAAGGAAATCCCTCTCATATCAGTCGTAAATTGCCACCATTATATTGTAAATAGGATAGGTTCAGAACAGACTACCTTCCCTAATGGACATCAGTGAAGCAGATAATGTTTTACAACAATTGATGGTTATTGTATGATTTCTATTAGACCGCCTTTCTGTTGGATTCACACTTCACCATTTGCCATGGAGGGATTGGTGCACATGACCCCCAGAACATGACTCTGAAGTTCTGGATCAGATGTCTAACGACATTACCACTGAACTACCATCTCCCCCTTCAAAACTTGATCCACACAATGACTGCTACTCCACAGTTTATGTTTGCAGTATCCTAGGAGAGGTACTGGCAGCGATAGCATGCACCAAAATCTATAGTGTAGAGGACAATGAAGAAGAGTCTGAATTCCTGATTTTCCTGCTTCTCGGATGCTGTCTGACCTGTTGTGTTTTCCCAGCTCCACACCTACTGACTCTGATGTCCAGCATCTGCAGTCCTGACTGTCTCTAATTCCTCCTCATGTCTGCTTTAAATCTGGAACCCCTCGTCTTAAAACTAAGTTTACAACAGTTTGGGAATCTTGTTGGGTTGCAACACGAATTTCAAGATCCCTCAGAAGAAACTAGGGGCAATCTCGTATTCTGAGTAAAAGCTGACCTTAACCAGTACATGTGAAGAAAGAGCTTAAACAGTTCTTGATTGTTTTGGAATCTTTTAAAACAAAATTGATTTGTTTTGGGGGTAAGGGCATCACTGGCATTTATTGCCCATCACTAAATGCCATTTGATCCAACTAATTAGTGCCATTTGAGGTGGCAGTTACTATTTACCACATTGCTATGGCTATAGGGTCATGTCAGCCAGACCACATAAGGACAGCACTAGCTGAAGGGTATTAGTGAACCAGATGAGTTTTTGTAACAGCTGTTAATGTGTTGCTGGAAAAGTGCAGCAGGTCAGGCAGAATCCACAGAGCAGGAGAATCAACGTTTCAGGCATGAGCCCTTCTTCAGGAATCTCCTGCTCTTTGGATGCTGCCTGACTTGCTGCGCTTTTCCAGCAACACATTTTCAGCTCTGATCTCCAGCATCTGCAGTCCTCACTTTCTCTCCTCGAGTTTTTGTAACAACCAGCAGTGGTCACAATTAAGCCAGTTTATAATCCCAAATTTTCATTGATTCTAATTTCATCAGTGACCATGATGGAAATCAAACACACACCCCTAGCCTGGGTCTCTGCATTACTACAACTGTGCCTATTTTGATTTGATTTATTATTGTCATGTAGTGAGATCCAGTGAAAAGTATTGTTTTGTGTGCTATTCAGACTGATCAAACCTTACGTAAGTATATCAGGGTAATAGAGCAGAATGCAGAATACGCTGTTACAGCGACAGAGAAATTGCAGATAATGATCGTGATTTGGAGATGTCGGTGTTGGACTGGGGTGGGCAAAGTTAAAAATCACACGACACCAGGTTATAGTCCAACAGGTTTATTCAGAAGCACTAGCTTTTGGAGTGCTGCCCTTTCATCAGGTGGTTGCGGAGTATACTCTAAGAGTAAGCCACATTGTTGTGTGGGCTGGAGTAACATGTAGGGCAGAGTATTCTCCACAACCACCTGATGAAGGAGCAGCGCTCCAAAAGCTAGTGCTTCCGAAAAAACCTGTTGGACTATAACCTGGTGTTGTGTGAGTTTTAATTTCAGACAAAGATCAAATCTAATATATGAGAGGTCCATTTCGAAGTCTGATAACAGCAGGAAAGAAGCTGTCCTTAAATCTGTTGGTACGTGTTTTCACTTTTTGTACCTTCTGCCCAAAAGAAGAGGGTGGGAGAGGGTATAACCAGGATGGGAAAGGTTTTTAATTACGTTGGCTGCTTTGTGTAGACTGAGTCAATGGAAGGAAGGATGTTTTTCACGATGGACTGGGCTGCGTTCACGATTCTCGATGGTTTCTTGCAGTCTTGGGCACAGCAATTGCCTTACCATGCTGTTCTGCACCTGGATAGGATGCTTTCTGTGATGCATCCATAAAAATTGGTGTGAGTTGTTGTGGACATGTGGAATTTCCTTAGCCTCCTGAAGAAGTCAAGGCATTGGTGTGCTTTCTTGGCAGTAGCATCGACCCGGATGGATCAGGATAGATCCTACCTTCCGCTCGCTGATGCTCTGAATTTTCAGTAAAGTGTAAATAAAGTACACCAGTGCATTTTTGGTTTGTTACAGAATAACATTCTCCATACACTTCCAAAATAACGTGTTATAACCAGAGCCCACAAAGGGGTGGCACAGTGGCTCAGTGGTTAGCACTGCAGCCTCACAGGACCAGGGTCTCAGGTTCGATTCCAGCCTGGGGCGACTGTCTGTGTGGAGTTTGCACATTCTCTCCGTGTCTGCATGAGTTTCCTCTGGTTTCTTCCCACAGTCCAAAGATGTGCAGGTCAGGTGAATTGGCCATGCTAAATTGCACCATAGTGCTGGGTGCATTAGTCAGAGGGAAGTGGGTCTGGGTGGGTTACTCTTCGGAGGGTCGGTGTGGTTGGGCCGAAGGGCCTGTTTCCACATTGTGGGAATCTAATCTTAAAAAAAAAGTTTTGATAACCTACCAGGGCTCCCAACAGGAAACTCCAAATGGTTAAGCTCCAGGGTGAGGGCGGATGAAATGGCTCCCTTTGTCCACTTTCCCACCCTCTCGTCTGGATAACTCATAACAGATTCCCTACATTGTGGAGACCTTCTCCCAGGCAAAATGTTTCAAGGGAATCAGTTTATTTTGGGTTTCTTGAGTCAAGAAAAGAATGAGTTCATTTGTTAACGAAACGTAAGAAGAACAAAACAAATGGACAAACAAATGGGCAAAGAGAAGACAATCCAAACAAAGGTAAACATTAAAAGTTGAGCAGGACAGTCTCTGCGTAATTACCCAGAAAGCGGAGACTGCAGAATGTTAATAGTTAAGCAGTTGATTCTTGGTCTGGCAGGTTGGTTGAATTTGTTTTCACCTGTTTCTTTTCCACTTGTTCGCTAACTGGCATTTAATGCTCAGTGTGAGTGTACAATGCAGGAGTGACCAGTGGATGACTCTTTTAGCTGGCAACTCCACAGCATACTAACATCCAAATTCAGGCTAAGACACCTTAGCCTACTGATACAAACAAGTAGCTCAGCTCACCAGCACTTGATCTCCTACCAGTGTGCACCGAGTGGGGTTGAACTGTCATCTTTAACTTCTGCTCTTGTTTATTCTTGAAACTTGAAACAGAACATGTCTCTTGCCTGAATGGAAACCACCTAATGCTGGAGATCATAGGCAGCGTCCATGGAGAGAAAGCAAGCTCACATTTCAAGTCTTCCACTGTCGTTTCTCCCATCCTGTTCAGTCAGAGGTAACACCAGGATATTGCAAAGTTAAAATTCACACAACACCAGGTTATAGTCCAACAGGTTTAATTGGAAGCACTAGCTTTCGGAGCGACGCTGCTTCATCAGGTGGTTGTGATGAAGGAGGGCGCTCCGAAAGCTAGTGTGCTTTCAATTAAACCTGTTAGACTATAACCTGGTGTTGTGTGAATTTTCTCTTAATCTCCTTAGTATGCGAAATGCTGATCTACCATTGCCTTTAATGTGATCAATGATTGAGCATTTACAGCAGTCTAGAGAACTCAAAACACTTCAAAATCCTCTGAGGGAAGAGATGACTTTTATCTCTGTGGTCAAAGGAAGTCTATGCTTTTGTCATGATTTTGGATCATAATCCTGAATCCCTGTGGATGTATTCAGTTTTAATTCCAACATGAGGACTGATATGAACAAAATTGACTCAAGATATAAATCCGGTTGCTGTCTGCAGAGAGACCCCTGGAATGTCACACCTGTAGGGTGTTGAGAGAGCTTCAACAGGTTGGATTAAAAAGGGAGAAATGCATTACAAAGCAAACTGTAATATCCTGATTTGGAGATGCCGGTGTTGAACTGGGGTTAAGGGTTTCAAGAATAGTGTGGGAAGGTGGAATTTGTGGCCTAAGGGTCAATTGTACCTCTAAACTGACAACAGCTACTGACCATGTCCATGAAGGGCTATGTCAACATGACGTCAAATCGCATGAGACTAAGAACTGATGGCAAGGAATGTAGGTAAAAATGAGGACTGCAGATGCTGGAAACCCGAGTCTGGATTAGAGTGGTGCTGGAAAAGCACAACAGGTCAGGCAGCATCCGAGGAGCAGGAAAATCAACGTTTCAGGCAAAAGCCCTTCATCAGGAATAGAGGCAGGAAATCTGCAGGGTGGAGAGATAAATGAGAGGGGGGTGGGGCTGGGGAAAAATAGCATAGAGTCTTGTAGAGAGAGGAGGTGGACTTCATCAAGGCAGGCATCCTTGCAAGAGAATTCTCAGAAAGAAATGTAACAAAACTGCAGGAGCTATGTGTTCAGCCTTCGTGTATCTTGAGCTTTCAGAAACTCACACCAGTGTACCTTCAGAACTGAGTCACATGATCATAAGTCACATGACACCAGTTTATAGTCCAATTGGTTTATTTGAATCTGCAAAGAGGCAGCATTTCTAAAGCTTGTGATTTCAAATAAACCGATTGGACTATAACCTGGTGTTGTGTGAATTCCTGATCAAGGGCTTTTGCCCAAATCGTCGACTCTCCTGCTCCTTGGATGCTGCCTGACCTGCTGTGCTTTCCCAGCACCACACTCTCGACTCTGAATTCTGATCTTGTCCACCTCAGTCCAACACTGGCATCTCCACATCATAGAGTCATACAGCACAGGCACAGCCCTTCAGCCCACGCCGACCAGGTATCCTAGCCTAATCCAGTCCCATTTGCCAGCATTTGGCCCACATCCCTCTAAATCCTTTCTCTTCATGTACCCTTCCAGATGCCTTTTAAATGCTGTAATTGTACTCGCCTCCACCATTCCTTCTGACAGATAATTCCATTCACGCACCACTGTCTGCATGGAAAAGTTGCCCCTTAGGTCCCTTTTAAATCATTCCCTTCTCACCTTAAACCTTTGCCCTCTAGATTTGGAATCCTCTCACCCTGGCAATTCACCCTATCCGTGCCCCTCATGATTTTATAAACCTCTATAAGGTTAGCCTTCTATACTCCAGGGAAGAAAGTTCCAGACTATCCAGCCTCTCCTTATAACTCCAACCTTCTGGTCTTGGTAACATCCTTGTACTTCTTTTTGCACCTGGGGTGAAAATCCACCATGAGCTCTTTGAATGACCTCATCTTGCTCTTGACTGTTGTGTTCACATGAGGCTGATCTGTTCTCACTCCTCCGTCTGCAAGCTGTACTCTTAAATAATTCTCAATCATTTTCAGAATGCTTTTTAATTGTCTTTGAAAAGAATTTGCAGCCTCTGGTTCAGCAGCACTTTCTGGCAGGAAATTATTGCAGAGACCTGTGTGCAGAGATGTCTCTCTCGCCTTCCGTTAATTATTTCAGTGCATCCAGCCCTCCCATCACCAGCTTGTTGACCGGTTCATCTTCCAAGTGGAATTCTCAGAGATTTCTTACAGGCCTGAGAAAGCACTAGATAATGAAGGAGAGGCAATAGTTCAGTGACATTATCGCTGGACTGTTAATCTAGAGACTCAGAATATGTTTTGGGGATGTGAGCTCAAACTGTGCCAAGGCAGATGGTGGAATTGGAATTCAATAAATATCTGGAATTAAGGGTTGGATGATGACGGTGAATCAATTGTTGGGAAAAAACCCCATCTGGTTCACTAATCCGTACTCTCGTATGGCTTACATTGACTCCAGACCCATAGCAACTTTGAGTGCGAGCAGCGGCTGAGTTTAAACGAACCCGGAAGATTACAGCTAAGGTAAGACAGTTTGTTTTAAAATTACTTACCGGTAGCGGGCAGCGGTGGGTTTTTATTTCTCTCTCTTCACAGAAAGAGTGGGAGAAGAAGGGGGAAGTGACGACGACCAGAGGGGCAGCAGGGAAGGAAAGCAGTGAGTATAAATCAACAGTTTCCGTAGTGTAGTGGATAAATACTCACCCTTCGATGCCAACGGTCATTTTGAATATATAAATCAGGAAGGCGGCTAAACCCGAGACTCTACACCTGTAGTATCTCCCACCCACCCTCCTCCTCTAACCTTCTTAAGTACTCTGGTTTCTTAAGGTAAGGATTTTCTATTTCTTTACCAGTGGTTCTGTTCGCCGAGCTGGAAGTTTTTGCTGCAAACGTTTCGTTCCATGGCTAGGGAACATCATCAGTGCTATTGGAGCCTCCTGTGAAGCGCTGCTTTGATGTTTCTTCCGGTATTTATAGTGGTTACCACTATAAATACCGGAAGAAACATCAAAGCAGCGCTTCACAGGAGGCTCCAATAGCACTGATGATGTTCCCTAGCCAGGGAACGAAACGTTTGCAGTAAAAACTTCCAGCTCGGCGAACAGAACCACAACAACGGACACCCAAGCTACAAATCTTCAACCAGACTTCTTTACCAGCGACTGGTTAAAAATTTACTTTTTTTGTTTATCTATTAATTCTTTTTTAGGAAAAGACTATAGCAGAGAGGTATCAGAAAGTATTTTAACTCAAACCTGTACAAAGTAACTAAGTAATTAACATTCCTGATGAAGGGCTTATGCTCGAAACGTCGAATTCTCTATTCCTGAGATGCTGCCTAACCTGCTGTGCTTTGACCAGCAACACATTTGCAGTAAGTAATTAACTAAGCAGAGATGCTGGGCAGGTGATGTGCTGTAGCTGTATGATGTGGGAGCTGATCCCATTGTGAATGACAGTGACCACATCTGCAGCAAGTGTTGGTTGCTGGAAGAACTCCGGATCAGAGTTGATGATCTGGAATCTGAGCTTCAAACACTGCGGCACATCCGGGAGGGGGAGAGTTACCTCGACGCTTCGTTTCAGGAGGCAGTCACACCTGGGAGGTTAAGTAATTCACATTCAGTTAGTGATCAGGCACATCAGCGTGTGACTGTAAGTGAGGCAGGTAGGGGGAACCTGAGTTCAGAGTGGAGGAGCCTCAGCCCTTGACCTTGTCCAACAGGTACGAGATTTTTATTCCCTGTACGGATGAGGAAAAGGGCTCTGGACAGAATGAGCCAGCTGACCATGGCACCATGGTACAGAAGGCCATTCAAGAGGGGGGAGCAAAAAGACAAGTAGTTGTTATAGGGGATTCTATAATTAGGGGGACAGATAGTATCCTTTGCAAGCCAGATCGGGAGTGTTGCCTGCCCGGTGCCAGGGTGCGTGACTCCTCTGACCAGCTTGAAAGGATATTGGAGCAGGAGGGGGAGGATCCAGTTGTTGTGGTCCACGTTGGTACTAACAACATAGGCAAGACTATGGTGGAGGACCTATTTGGGGATTATGAAGCACTAGGAAGGAAATTGAAGACAGGTCCTCAAGGGTCATATCTCTGGATTACTGCCCGAGCCAGGTGCCAATTGGCATAGGGACAAGAAAATTAGGCAAGTAAACACGTGGCTAAGGGATTGGTGTGGGATTGAGGGATTCCAATACATGGGGCATTGGCATCAGTTTTGGAACCGGGATGGTCCCCACCTGAACCAATCAGGTACCAATGTTCTAGCGAAGAGGATAAATAGGGTGGTCAGTAGGACTTTAAACTTCTGAGTTGGGGGGAAGAGAAAATGAAAGCGACAGGGAGTATGGAGTTAAATGGAAAGATAAGCAACAGGATAGCATATGTCCAGGGAGATTTAAAATTGAGGCAGACTGGGAATGCAGCAAAAAGGAAGTGTAACTTAGGACATCTTATAACTTCCAATATCTCTAATGATAATGTTAGCATTAAAGGCACTTTACCTGAATGCTCGTAGAATTCGTAACAAAGCAGATGAACTAATGGCACAGATCATAATGAATGATTATGATATGGTAGGCATCACAGAGACGTGGTTACAGGGGTGTCAGGACTGGCAGTTAAACCTTCAAGGATTTTCAACTTATCGAAAAGACAGGGAGGTGGGCAGAGGGGGTGGGGTTGCCTTGTTAGTTAAGAACATAATTAAATCTATGGCACTGAATGACATAGCGTTGGATGATGTGGGGTCTGTGTGGGTGGAATTGAGGAACCACAAAGGCAAAAAAAACATAATTGGAGTTGTGTACAGACCTCCTAACAGTGGTCAGGACCAGGGACGCAACATGTACCGGGAAATAGAGAAGGCATGTCAGAAAGGCAAGGTCACGGTGATCATGGGAGACTTCAACATGCAGGTGGACTGGGTAAATAATGTTGCCAGTGGATCCAAAGAAAGGGAATTCTTGGAATGCATCCAGGATGGCTTTTTGGAACAGCTTGTCATGGAGCCCACAAGGGAGCAGGCTATTCTGGACCTAGTGCTATGCAATGAACCAGACTTTATAAAAAATCTTAAAGTAAGGGAACCCTTAGGAAGCAGCGACCATAATATGGTAGAGTTCAGTCTACAGTTTGAAAGAAAGAAGGCAAAATCGGATGTAATGTGTTTCAGTTAAATAAAGGTAATTGTGAGGGCATGAGAGAGGAACTGACAAAAATAGACTGGAAGCAGAGCCTAGTGGGGAAGACAGTAGAGCAAAAATGGCAGGAGTTTGTGGGTATAATTGAGGACACTGTACAGAGGTTCATCGCCAAGAAAAGAAAGATTATCCGGGGAGGGATTAGACAGCCATGGCTGACAAAGGAAGTCAGCAAATGTATTAAAGAAAAAGAGAGATCCTATTAAGTGGCCAAGAGCAGTGGGAAATTAGAAGATTGGGAAGGCTACAAAAACAAACAGAGGATAATAAAGAGAGAAATAAGAAAGGAGAGGATCAAGTATGAAGGTAGGCTAGCCAGTAATATTAGAAATGACAGTAAAAGTTTCTTTCAATACATAAGAAACAAACAGCAGGCAAAAGTAGACATTAGGCAACTTCAAACTGATGCTGGAAGGCTAGTGATGGGAGATAAGGAAATGGCTGGAGAACTTAACAAGTACTTTGTGTCAGTCTTCACAGTGGAAGACATGAGTAATATCCTAACAATTAAAGGGAGTCAGGGGGCTGAGTTGAGTATGATTGCCATTACAAAAGAGAAAGTGCTAGAAAAACTAAAAGGTCTTAAAAATTGATAAATCTCCTGGCCCCGATGGGATACATCCTAGAGTTCTGAGAGAGGTGGCTGAGGAAATAGCGGAGGCATTGGTTGAGATCTTTCAAAAGTCACTGGAGTCAGGAAAAGTCCCGGATGATTGGAAGATCGCTGTTGTAACCCCCTTGTTCAAGAAAGGATAAAGACAAAAGACGGAAAATTATAGGCCAATTAGCCTAACCTCGGTTGTTGGCAAAATTCTAGAATCCATCATTAAGGGTGAGGTTTCTAAATTCTTGGAAGAGCAGAGTCTGATTAGAACAAGTCAACATGGATTTAGTAAGGGGAGGTCGTGTCTGATAAATCTGTTGGAATTCTTTGAAGAGGTGACAAGTAGGTTAGACCAGGGACACCCAGTGGATGTGGTCTATCTAGACTTCCAAAAGGCCTTTGATAAGGTGCCACACGGGAGGCTGCTGAGCAAGGTGAGGGCCCATGGTGTTCGAGGTGAGCTACTGGTATGGATTGAGGATTGGCTGTCTGACAGAAGGCGGAGAGTTGGGATAAAAGGTTTTTTTTCGGAATGGCAGGCGGTGACGAGCGGTGTCCCGCAGGGTTCAGCGTTGGGGCTGCAGCTGTTCACGTTATATATTAATGATCTGGATGAAGGGACTGGGGACATTCTAGTGAAGTTTGCCGATGATACGAAGTTAGGTGGACAGGCAGGTAGTACTGAGGAAGTGGGGAGGCTGCAGAAGGATCTAGACAGTTTGGGAGAGTGGTCCAGGAAATGGCTGATGGAATTCAACATGAGCAAATGCGAGGTCTTGCACTTTGGAAAAAAGAATAAAAACATAGACTACTTTCTAAACGGTGAGAAAATTCGTAAAGCCAAAGTACAAAGAGATCTTGGAGTGCTAGTCAAGGATTCTCTAAAGGTAAACATGCAGGTTATGTCCGTGATTAAGAAAGCGAATGCAATATTATAATTTATCTCAAGAGGGTTGGAATATAAACGCACCATTGTGCTACTGAGACTTTATAAAGCTCTGGTTAGGCCCCATTTGGAGTACTGTGTCCAGTTTTGGTCCCCACACCTCAGGAAGGACATACTGGCACTGGAACGTGTCCAGCGGAGATTCACACGGATGATCCCTGGAATGGTAGGTCTAACATACGAGGAACAGCTGAGGATCCTGGGATTGTATTCATTGGAGTTTAGAAGATTAAGGGGAGACTTAATAGAAACTTACAAGGTAATACATGGCTTAGAAAGGATGGACACTAGGAAATTGTTTCTGTTAGGCGAGGAGACTAGGACCCGTGGACACAGCCTTAGAATTAGAGAGGGTCAATTCAGAACAGAAATGCGGAGACATTTCTTTATCCAGAGAGTGGTGGGCCTGTGGAATTCATTGCCGCAGAGTGCAATGGATGCCGGGACGCTAAATGTCTTCAAGGCAGAGATTGATAGATTCTTGATGTCATAAGGAATTAAGGGCTACGGGGAGAACGCTGGTAAGTGGAGTTGAAATGCCCATCAGCCATGATTGAATGGTGGAGTGGACTTGATGGGCCGAATGGCCTTACTTCCTCTCCTATGTCTTATGGTCTTATGTGGTTGACTTTTAACTGGCTTGGGAAATTCAGGATGGATAATAAGTACTGACCAGGCCAGCGACAACCTCATCCCTTGAAGGGTTTGGAGGGATATGGGCTGGGTGCTGGCAAGTGGGACTAGATTGGGTTGGGATATCTGGTCGGCATGGACGAGTTGGACCGAAGGGTCTGTTTCCATGCTGTACATGTCTATGACTCTATGATTCTATATGATTTGACTTTTCACTGTAGAACCTTCATAGAATCACCTCAGTGTGTAATATACACATACAGTTAATGATGCTGCTGTTGAAGGAGAGTGGACCATTGTGTAGTTTATAAGTATTTCACTATTGAAACATGTTATGAGTGTGTAGTTATACAGTACCTTTAAGAGAGTTAAAAGCTAGCAAGTGTTCAGAAAAAAATATAATGTAACATGTGCTCCAGCTACTGGGGTAGCCGATTACCTAGAAACAACAAAACAGATTCGAATTAGGCCAATCAGTTTAAATTATACCCCGAAAAATACCAAACTCCAATCCAGTTTGAATTGAGTATATTGACAATCTTTAAAGCTAATGACACATTCTGATGCTTTGGGAGTATATGATCAGTAGAAAATTGAACAGTTGGGAGGAGAACTGCCAAGCCACGAGCATGTAAAGACTGTCTGAAAAAATAGCTCTCTTAAAGGTGCCTTTATCGATCAATAACCTGTGAAGCAAAAATTAACAAGCAGAAAAAATGACTGAAAACTGCCTGGTTTTGACATAAGTTTTGTTTTGTAAATCGTAATTGAGGGTTTTATCGGACTAGTATTATAAAAGGTAAAGTAAAAGATAGGTTAGAGGAAGGAGTTGTAGATAGTTGTTAGTTAATTATTCTCTGTTATACTTTAAGAAATAAAGTTGTTCATTTTTACTTTAAGTAGTTCATGTAAAAAATGAGGTCTGCAGATGCTGGAGATCACAGCTGCAAATGTGTTGCTGGTCAAAGCACAGCAGGCCAGGCAGCATCTCAGGAATAGAGAATTCAACGTTTCGAGCATAAGCCCTTCATCAGGAATAAGAGAGAGAGAGCCAAGCAGGCTAAGATAAAAGGTAGGTTAAGGATACGCCCACACCTCCACACTCACTTCCCTCCAAGGCCCCAAGGGATCCTTCCATATCCGCCACAAGTTCACCTGTACCTCCACACACATCATCTATTGCATCCGCTGCACCCGATGTGGCCTCCTCTATATTGGTGAGACAGGCCGCTTACTTGCGGAACGCTTCAGAGAACACCTCCGGGCCGCCCGAACCAACCAACCCAATCACCCCGTGGCTCAACACTTTAACTCTCCCTCCCACTCCACCGAGGACATGCAGGTCCTTGGACTCCTCCACCGGCAGAACACAACAACACGACGGCTGGAGGAGGAGCGCCTCATCATCCGCCTGGGAACCCTCCAGCCACAAGGTATGAATTCAGATTTCTCCAGTTTCCTCATTTCCCCTCCCCCCACCTTGTCTCAGTCGGTTCCCTCAACTCAGCACTGCCCTCCTAACCTGCAATCCTCTTCCTGACCTCTCCGCCCCCACCCCACTCCGGCCTATCACCCTCACCTTGACCTCCTTCCACCTATCCCACCTCCATCGCCCCTCCCCCTAGTCCCTCCTCCCTCCCTTTTATCTTAGCCTGCTTGGCTCTCTCTCTCTTATTCCTGATGAAGGGCTTATGCTCGAAACGTCGAATTCTCTATTCCTGAGATGCTGCCTGGCCTGCTGTGCTTTGACCAGCAACACATTTGCAGCTGTTAAGTAGTTCATGGCCTATCGAATTTTTACAGATTACTGCATGGGCTAAATCTTGTCTGTGTTCCTGGTTTTAAACTAAGCTGGAGGGTTTACCCCGTGTCATAGCAAACATTATTGCCTGGAGCAGACTCGTGTCTGTTTTGGTCTGAACCAGTGAGATGGGCATTGGGTACCCCCATGGCACTTAAAAACTATCCATAGGACCAGAGAACCATAGGAATGACACAGCACAAAGAGAGGCCATTCAGCATCTTGCCCATGATGACTCAAAGACATCCCAGATATCCTTTCTAATCCCACCCTCCTGCACACAGCCCTGAGCCCTGCACTACAGCACTTAAGGTGCAGATCCAGGAACGTTTTTTAAAGAGTTTAAAGTCCCTGTCTCCACTCAGGCAATAAATTCCAGACACCACCAACCTCTGTGTTAAAAAAAAAGCTTTATTCTCACATCCCCTCTAATCCTTCTGCCACTGAGCTGGAATCTATGACCCCAAGCTTTTAAACTCACTGCCAAGGGAGACAGGTTCCTCTTGTCTGCTCTGTCTCTACCTCTCACAGTTTTGTATACCTCAATCACGGCAACCCTCAGCTTTCTTTGCTCCAAGGAAAACAACACCAATCTCTCCAATCTCTCAACATTCCCAACATTCCCAGTATTCCAAGGGAGGTGGTGACATGGTGATTAAATCAGAGTGATGCTATAAAAGGACAGCAGGGCAGGCAGCATCCGAGAGCAGGAAAATCGAAGTTTTGGGCAAAACCCCTTTGTCAGGAATGGAGGCAGGAAGCCTTCAGGATGGAGAGATAAATGGGGGTGGAGGTGGAGGGTGGGGCAGGGGAGAAGGTAGCAAAGAGTACAATAGGTGAATGGGGGTGGGGATGGAGGTGATAGGTCAGAGGGGAGGGTGGGGAAGGTAGCAAAGAGTACAATAGGTGGATGGGAGTTAGGATGGAGGTGATAGGTCAGAGAGGAGGGTGGGGAAGGTAGCAAGGAGTACAATAGGTGGATGGGGGGTTAGGATGAAGGTGATAGGTCAGAAAGGAGGGTGGGGAAGGTAGCAAGCAGTACAATAGGTGGATGGGGGTTAGGATGGAGGTGATAGGTCAGAGAGGAGGGTGGAGTGAATAGGTTGGAAGGGAGATTGGCAGGTAGGACAGGTCAGGAGGACAATGCTGAGCTGCTTAAGTCAATCAAATTAACAACCCAGAACCCAAAGCAATCTGGGTTCATATCCCACAAATTTGTATCCAGCCGGCCCACTGCTGACCATGAAACCCATCTGGTTCTCTGATGCCCTTCAGGGAAAGAAATCTGCCATTCTCACCTGGTCTGGCCTACATGCAACTCCAAACCTCACAGTAATCTTTCGTCAGAGTTGGGTTTTAAGTGCCCTCTGGGCAATTAGGGATGAGCAGTAAGTCCTGGCCTAACTAGGAATGCCCACAACCTGTGAATGAATGAAGGAATGGAGAATTGACTGATCAGATACTTGACAGGACATCTATAAGCAAGGAGTCATGCAGTTCTCTTTGAAGATTGATGGCAGTAGCATTAGAAAACCATTATGGCCCAGTAAGCTGAGCTATTAATCATCAGGCAGATGTAATGTTCAGCAATAACTGCAAATATCATATGATTTCACATTTGGAGCTTTTCTATTATATTGAGAACTTCACAAACAGTTCTATAAATGTTACATGATCAGGAGTCTGTGTCCAAATGCAGCAAGACCTGGACAAACTCAGTGACATAAAGGTGTAAACATTACCTCATTTTTTCAAAACCAAAAGGACTGTAGATTATGTAAATGAGATAGGAGAACGGAAATCGCTGCATAGGCTCAGCTGATCTGGCAACATCCATAAACAGACATCAAAGTTAACTTTTCGGGCACTTCTGAAAGTAGACTCAAATCCAGGCCGCATCGTGGTAAACGTCTTCTGTACCTTCTCCAAAGCTGCTACATCAAGAAGCTGGTGTTGTGTTTCTTGAATGTTGTTGGAACTGCGCTCAGCCAGGTGAGTGTGGAGTATTCCATCACCTTCCTGACTTGTTCCTGGTTCATGGTGGAATTGGGAGGCAGGAGTGATTACTCAGAATTACAGAATCACAACATCATTAAAGAAGGAGCAGAACATTCATGCAAAAGGAGGCCATTTGACGCTGGGGCTGTTTTCCCTGGAGCATTGGAGACTGAGGGGTGACCTTACAGAGGTTTATAAAATGCTGAGGGGCGTGGATAGGGTGAATATACAAGGTCTTCTCCCTGGAGGATGTGGGATGGGGGTGGGGTAGAGTCCAGAACTAGAGGGCATAGGTTTAGGGTGAGAGGGGTAAGTTTCAAAAGGGACCTAAGGGGCAACCTTTTCATGCAGAAGGTGGTGCATGTATGGAATGGGCTGCCAGAGGAAGTGGTGGAGGCTGGTGCAATTATAACATTTAAAAGGCATCTGGATGGCTATATGAACAGGAAGAATTGACAGGAATATGGGCCAAATGATGGCAAATGAGACTAGATTAGGTTAGGATACATCTCTATGACTCTGTGATCCATTATGCGAAAGTGAGGACTGCAGATGCTGGAGTTTAGAGTCAAGATTAGAGTGGTACTGGAAAAGCACAGCAGGTCAGGCAGCATCTGAGGACCTGAAATTCCTGATGAAGGGTTCCTGTCCAAAACGTTGATTTTCCTGCTCCTCGGATGCTGCCTGACCTGCTGTACTTTTCCAGCACCACTCTAATCTTGACTCTATGACGCATTATGGATCTGCCATTGATCTCTGAAGCTTTTAATCCAGTGACAATCTTGGCCTTTTTTCCCCATAATCCTGTACATTGTTCCTATTTAAATCGTCATCGCTCTTGAATGTCTTGGTTGACCCTGCCTCCACCATACTTCCACGCCATCGTAGACAATTACTGCTCGCTGAGTGAAAATTGATTTTCTTACCTTAGATCTGTTTCTTTTCACCTCTGAATCTTGAAAGCTTTATGGGTGGGGACAGTTTCTCTCTGTCCAGGCCCCTCTTGATTGTGAAAACTTCTATTAATTTCCTCTTGGCCTTCACATCTCCAAGCAAAACAGCCCCAACTTCTCCAGTTTTAGTTTTTAACCAAAGTTTCTCAACACTAGAATCATTCTCCCAAATCTCTCCTGCGTTCCCTTCAATCCTTTCACATCTCTCCTGTAGTGTGGGACCCACAGCTGCACACGATTCTCCAACTGAGACTTTTCAAACATTCATTCATGGGATGAGGGCATCGCTAATTGCCCAGAGAGCAGTTAAGAGACAATTACATTGCTGAGGGTCTGGAGTCATGTGTGGGCCAGACCAGGTAATGATGACAATTTCCCTCCCTGAAGGGCATTGGTGAACCAAATGGGTTTTCCCAACAATTGGTGTTTGTATAGCAACAGTTTCCTGGTCATAATTAGATTCATAATTCCAGAGTTTCAGTTCTTAAATTCAAATTGCACCATCTGCCATTGCGGGATTTGAACCTATGTCCCCAGGACATTGCCTGGGTCTCTGGATTAACCTGGAGACAGTGAGGGCTGCAGATGCTGGAGATCAGAGTTGACAGTGTGTTGCTGGAAAAGCGCAGCAAGTCAGGCAGCATCCGAGGAACAGGAAAATCGATGTTTCGGGCCGGAATCCTGGGCTCGAGTTGAAACATCAATTTTCCTGCTCTTCAGATGCTGCCTGACCTGCTGTGCTTTTCCAGCAACACACTGTCATCTCTGGATTAACAGTCCAGTGATTATGTCTCTAGGCCATTGCCTCTCCTATTCAGCTCGCCTCTTCTATAACTTAATCATAAGCTCCTCCTTTTGTACCTGTTTTTTGAAGCCAAGAACTGTTTACTTTATTAAAAGCTCTCTTTACTCATCATGTTACTTCTTATGACTTCCAGATCTCTCTGCTCCTTGACACCTTTAAAAAAGTTTTATACTGTCTCTCCATGTCTTTGTATCAAAGTGCATCAACCTATACTACTCCACATTCAACTTCATCTGCCATCTATCCACCCAACTCACTCATATATTAATGTCCTTGAAATTCTACACTGTCTGCCTCATAGATTCTAATTCGATCTAGTTTTGTGTCACTTACTTCAGAATCAGTAGACTCAGATCTGCTCTAGTAGCCTTGAAGACTACACACCAGACTACTTACCAGAACTAGAGGATGGACAGAGTCTTAACAAGAAGAGGCACTCATACTGCATAACAAGGTATAGTTTATCATATAATAGCAATAAGTACAATTGACATTAATTGACTGGGCATAATTATAGTTATCAGAAGCCAGGTATGTCTCGTTTCCATCAGGACAGTATGTAAGACTAACGAGTACTCCTCTTAAACAGTTAATGCCCCATAAACATTAATACATTCCAAGTTATACCTTATAGAGTCCGCCACAAGTTCACCTGTACCTCCACACACATCATCTATTGCATCCGCTGCACCCGATGTGGCCTCCTCTATATTGGTTAGACAGGCCGCTTACTTGCGGAACGCTTCAGAGAACACCTCTGGGCCGCCCGAACCAACCAACCCAATCACCCCGTGGCTCAACACTTTAACTCTCCCTCCCACTCCACCGAGGACATGCAGGTCCTTGGACTCCTCCACCGGTAGAACACAACTACACGACGGCTGGAGGAGGAGCGCCTCATCTTCCGCCTGGGAACCCTCCAACCACAAGGTATGAATTCAGATTTCTCCAGTTTCCTCATTTCCCCTCCCCCCACCTTGTCTCAGTCGGTTCCCTCAACTCAGCACCGCCCTCCTAACCTGCAATCCTCTTCCTGACCTCTCCGCCCCCACCCCACTCCGGCCTATCACCCTCACCTTGACCTCCTTCCACCTATCCCACCTCCATCGCCCCTCCCCCTAGTCCCTCCTCCCTCCCTTTTATCTTAGCCTGCTTGGCTCTCTCTCTCTTATTCCTGATGAAGGGCTTATGCTCGAAACGTCGAATTCTCTATTCCTGAGATGCTGCCTGGCCTGCTGTGCTTTGACCAGCAACACATTTGCAGCTGTGATCTCCAGCATCTGCAGACCTCATTTTTTACTCAAATACCTTATAGAACAGTCATGATTGAAATTTGGTAACTTATCCTGCAAGGGCCTGGCAGAGCTGAGGCATATCCCAAGAATATAAAGCATGCTTTGAAGCAATGCAAATTTGTTCCCTCCTTATGGAAATGTGAGGAGTTTCCCTATTCTCCATTCATTATCTTCCTGATTCACTGCAGGCCCCTTTAGTTTCTGTCAGTCGTCTGCCACTGTTCTGCTATTCTCACATTCTGATCATTCAATCTGCTCTCTCAACATCCTCTCTACCCCGGCACTCCACCCACCCACCCTCAATGTTGCATAAATGTTGTACTCTACACACTTCACAGCAGTTCTGATGAAGACTCATCTAGACTTGAAACATTAGCTTGCTCTCTCTCCACGGATGCTGCCTGACCTGCTGTGATTTCTAACATCTTTTGTTTTCAGTACAGATTCTAGCATTGTCAGTAATTTGCCGTGGCCCCAGTTTCCATTCAGTGTATGCAGGATAGCCTTTTGTGCGCATTCTGTTGTTGGGAATATCAAATTGGCTCCAATTGAGTGAATTCGTACTTTAAGACTCCACTGTAAAATTAAGTTTTAAGAATGTGCTGCCTGCAATTGTAATTCTTGAATATAATGTTATTTCA
Organism: Hemiscyllium ocellatum; assembly: GCF_020745735.1. Lineage (NCBI taxonomy): Eukaryota > Metazoa > Chordata > Chondrichthyes > Orectolobiformes > Hemiscylliidae > Hemiscyllium > Hemiscyllium ocellatum. The sequence continues at coordinate 108,764,881 of NC_083409.1, forward strand.
TGTGACAAAAAGTGTATTTCAAGTTCCGCAGAAAGTCATTATTAAATGCAAAGAATGAGGCACACACAGGGGAAGTGTCAATTGCACCCCATCCTGAAAAGGTGCTGAATTAAAGAGTTGAAGAGATCCAGTCACTCTGATGCATAATTGTTGTCAAGGGCAACTACAAGATTCAGAAAAGTGGCAATTTTAAGTCCTTGTAATGCGATTTTCAGAAGGGGCTCTGACACTGTAAAATATTGGCTGCGACGTTTTGAGATGCAAGGATTCAGGCACTCAACACGTCATCTTTACTGCGGTGTTTTGGTGCTTCCTCTATGCCAAAGTTCATCGCTCTCCACGGTGTGTGGGAGTCGGTTGGTGGGGGCAATGCTTTGTTTGCAAGTTCCTTTCCCTTTTCCCTGTAGCTGCAGGGGAGGGTCATTACAATTTCCAGACCATTGACAGATTTAATTCCGTCATAGGAGTCTCAGGATGTCAAATGAGGGAAATCTTTCTTTAACTCATCATTTCGGAAATTAAAAATAGAAGAAAATAGGCCCAGCTTTCACTTTTTGGACTCTGATGTCAGGGTAATAGCTGACCTCCATTGTATTTGACAGTCCACATCTTAAACTGGATATTATGCATTGGGAGAGGCTGCGTAAGCTGAGGCTGTACTCCCTAGAATGTCAGAAGCTGACAGATGTTCATAAAATCATGAGGGGCATGGATAGGATGAGGTCTTTTCCCTAGGGTGGAGGAGTCCAAAACTAGAGGGCATAGGTTTGGAGTGAGAGGGGAAAGATTTAAAAAGGACCTGAGGGGTAATTTTCTCAAGCAAGGGGTGGTGCGTGTATGGAATGAGGTGCCAGAGGAAGTGATGGAGTAGGTGGTTACAATTACAACATTTAGAACATAGAACATAGAACAATACAGCACAGAACAGGCCCTTCGGCCCACGATGTTGTGCCGAACATTTGTCCTAGCTTAAGCACCCATCCATGTACCTATCCAATTACCGCTTAAAGGCCACCAATGATTCTGCCTCTGCCACTCCCACAGGCAGCGCATTCCATGCCCCCACCACTCTCTGGGTAAAGAACCTACCCCTGACATCCCCTATACCTTCCACCCTTCACCTTAAATTTATGTCCCCTTGTAACACTCTGTTGTACCCGGGGAAAAAGTCTCTGACTGTCTACTCTATCTATTCCCCTGATCATCTTATCTGATCTCTATCAAGTCACACCTCATCCTTCGCCGTTCCAACGAGAAAAGGCCGAGCACTCTCAATCTATCCTTGTACGACCTATTCTCCATTCCAGGCAACATCCTGGTAAATCTCCTCTGCACCCTCTCCAAAGCTTCCACATCTTTCCTAAAATGAGGTGAACAGAACTGCACACAGTACTCCAAATGTGGCCTTACCAAGGTCCTGTACAGCTGCAACATCACCTCACAACTCTTGAATTCAATCCCTCTGCTAATGAATGCTAATACACCATAGGCCTTCTTACAAGCTCTATCCACCTGAGTGGCAACTTTCAAAGAGCTATGAACATAGACCCCAAGATCCCTCTGCTCCTCCACCTTTCTAAGAACCCTACTGTTAACCCTGTATTCCGCATTCTTATTTGTCCTTCCAAAATGGACAACCTCACACTTGTCAGGGTTGAACTCCATCTGCCACTCCTCAGCCTAGCTCTGCATCATATCTAAGTCCCTTTGCAGCTGACAACAGCCCTCCTCACTATCCACAACTCCATCAATCTTTGTATCGTCTGCAAATTTACTGATCTATCCATCGACTCCCTCTTCCAAGTCATTAATAAAAATGACAAACAGCAGAGGACCCAGAACTGATCCCTGCAGAACTCCACTTGTAACTGAGCTCCAGGCTGAATATTTACAATCTACCACCACTCTCTGACTTCGACCGGTTAGCCAGTTCTCTATCCAACTGGCCAAATTTCCCACTATCCTATGCCTCCTGACTTGCCGCATAAGCCTACCATGGAGAACCTTATCAAATGCCTTACTAAAATCCATGTACACTACATCCACTGCTCTACCCTCATCCACATGCTTGGTCACCTCCTCAAAGAATTCAATAAGGCTTGTAAGGCAATACCTACCCCTCACAAATCCGTGCTGGCTGTCCCTAATCAAGCAGTGTCTTTGCAGATACTCATAAATCCTATCCCTCAGTACCCTTTCCATTACTTTGCCTACCACAGAAGTAAGACTAACTGGCCTGTAATTCCCAGGGTTATCCCTATTCCCTTTTTTGAACTGGGGCACAACATTCGCCACTCTCCAGTCCCTTGGTTGACAGTGAAGACGAATAGATCATTGCCAACGGCTCTGCAATTTCCTCTCTTGCTTCCCACATAATCCTAGGATATATCCCGTCAGGCCCGGGGGACTTGTCTATCCTCAAGTTTTTCAAAATGCCCAACACATCTTCCTTCCTAACAAGTATCTCCTCTAGCTTACCAGACCATTTCATACTCTCCTCTTCAACAATACGGTCCCTCATTTGTAAATACTGAAGAAAAGTACTCATTCAAGACGTCTCCTATCTCTTCTGACTCAATACACAGTATCCCACTACTGTCCTTGATCGGACCTACCCTCATTCTCATCATTCTCATGTTTCTCACATACGCATAAAAGGCTTTGGGGTTATCCTTGATCCTACCCGCCAAAGATTTTTCATGCCCTCTCTTAGCTCTCCTAATTCCTTTCTTTAGCTCCCTCCTGGCTATCCTGTATCCCTCCAATGCTCTGTCTAAACCTTGTTTCCTCAACCTTATGTAAGTCTCCTTCTTTCTCCTTACTAGACATTTAACCTCCCTCATCAACCAAAGTTCCCTCACACGACCATCTCTTTCCTGCCTGACAGGTACATACATATCAAGGACACATCATATCTGTTCCTTAAAAAAGTTCCACATTACAATGACATCCTTCCCTGACAGCCTGTGCTCCCAATTTATGCTCCTTGGATCCTGTCCTGCAGCATCGTATTTACCCTTCCCCCAATTATAAAACCTACCCTGTTGTGCGCACCAATCTCTCTCCATAACCAAGGTGAAAATCACAGAATTGCGGTCATCATCACCAAAATGCTCACCCACTAACAAGCCCATCACTTGTCCCGGTTCGTTACCAAGTACCAAATCCAATATGGCCTCCCCTCTGGTCGGACAATCTACATTCTGAGTTAGAAAAGCTTCCTGGACACACTGCACAAACACTGCCCTGTCCAATCTACTTGATCTAAAGAGCTTCCAATCAATATTTGGGAAGTTGAAATCGCCCATGACTACTACCCTGTGGCTTCTGCACCTTTCCAAAATCTGGTTCCCAATCTGTTTCTCCACATCTCTGCTGCTATTGGGGGGCCTATAGTAAACACCCAACAAGGTGACTGCTCCTTTCCTATTTCTGACTTCAGCCTTTCTGCAGCCATTATACTATTTCTAATTAGCAATGCCACCCCCCCTCCTTTTTTACCACCCTCCCTAATCTTACTGAAACATCTGTAAACTGGAACTTCCAACAACCATTCCTGTCCTTCTTCTATCCACACTTCTGAGATGACCACAACATCGTAGTCCCAAGTACTGATCCACTCCTTAAATTCACCCACCTTATTTCTGATAGTCCTTGCATTGAAGTATACGCACTTGAACCCATCTCTATGTCTGCAAGTATTCCCTGTTAGTGTTACCTTCTCCACAGCCTCCCTACATTCTTGGACATCCTGAAAAACAGCTAACCTACTTGCTGGACTACAAGTCTGGATCCCATCCCCCTGCCTAATTAGTTTAACCCCCCCCCAAAGAGTGCTAGCAAACCTACCTCCCAGGATATTGGTGCCCTTCTGGTTCAGGTGCAACCCGTCCTGCTTGTACAGGTCCCACCTTCCCCAGAATACAATCCAATTGTCCAAATACTTGAAGCCCTCCCTCCTACACCATCATTTAAAAGGCATCTCGATGGGTATATGAATAGGAAGAGTTTAGAGGGATATGGGCTGGGTGCTAGTAAATAGCTGCAAATGTGTTGCTGGTCAAAGCACAGCAGGTTAGGCAGCATCTCAGGAATAGAGAATTCGACGTTTCGAGCATTAGCCCTTCATCAGGCCTGCTGTGCTTTGACCAGCAACACATTTGCAGCTGTGATCTCCAGCATCTGCAGACCTCATTTTTTACTGCTAGTAAATAGGACCAGATTAATTTAGGATATCTGGATGGCATGAATGAGTTGGACTGAAGGGTCTGTTTCTGTGCTTACATCTCTATGACTCCACATGTTGAGATTTTTGGAGAGTTTTTCACCACATAGACTGAGTGAAATTTCTCTCCAACTCATACTCATCTCATTAATTACCTACCCCATTGCTATGGCATCCCTTGCACTCGATTCTAGCCCCTTCTTATCCCACACAGTCCTTTAAACTTTCACTACTGTTGGGATATCACCGAATGGACTGATGTACTTGGCACTGTCATGATCTTTAAAAGCATGTTGTACTTTCAGAAAAGCACCATCCATCTGGAGCTACCCTGTACAGAGTGGGTTCCCTGAGGTTTGCCCCAGGCAGACAAGGGAATTTTGGTGACTCGCTTTGTGAGCAGGAATTTGGAAGTACACCAAATTTGACAGAATCATGGCTGATCCGACATTCCTGACATCCACTTCATAGAATCCCTACAGTGTGAAAACAGGCCCTTTGGTCCGACAAGTCCACACTGACCTTCTGAAGAGTAACCCACCTAGACCCATGCCCCCTAGCCTGTTACTCTATGTTTCCCTTGACTAATGCATCTAATCTAGACATCCCTGAACACAATGGGGAATTTAGAATGGCCAATCCACACAAACCCTAACCTGCACATCTTTGGAGTGTGGGAGGAACCTGGAGCTCCTGGAGAAAGCCCACGTAGACATGGGCTGGGGTAGGGGATGTGCAAACTCCACATAGACAGTCACCTTAGGCCAGAAGTGAACCCATTCCCCTGGCGCTGTGACGCAGCAGTGCTAACCACTGAGCCACCCATGCCACCCTTGAGTGCCACTGAGCCACTTTGCTGCCCTTTCTCTGTAACTTTTGATCAAGAATCTATCTCAGCCTTAAATATACAAAATATACACAATAGACAATAGATAATAGACAATAGACAATAGACAATAGGTTCAGGAGTAGGCCATTCTGCCCTTCGAGCCTGCACCACCATTCATTACGATCATGGCTGATCATCCTCAGTCAGTATCCTGTTCCTGCCTTATCCCCATAACCCTTGATTCCACTATCCTTAAGAGCTCTATCCAACTCTTTCTTGAAAGTATCCAGAGACTTGGCCTCCACTGCCTTCTGGGGCAGAGCATTCCACACACCCACCACTCTCTGGGTGAAGAAGTTTCTCCTCAACTCTGTTCTAAGTGGCCTACCCCGTATTTTTAAGCTGTGTCCTCTGGTTTGGGACTCCCCCATCAGTGGAAACATGCTTCCTGCCTCCAGAGTGTCCAATCCTTTAATAATTTTATACGTCTCAATCAGATCCCCTCTCAGTCTTCTAAACTCAAGGGTATACAAGCCCAGTTGCTCCAATCTTTCAGCGTAAGGTAGTCCCACCATTCCAGGAATTGACCTCGTGAACCTACACTGCACTCCCTCAAGAGCCAGAATGTCTTTCCTCAAATGTGGAGACCAAAACTGCACACAATATTCCAGGTGCGGTCTCAACAGGGCCCTGTACAGCTGCAGAAGAACCTCTTTACTTCTATACTCAATTCCTCTTGTTATGAAGGCCAGCTTGCTACTAGCTTTCTTCACTGCCTGCTGTACCTGCATGCTTGCTTTCATTGACTGATGTACAAGAACACCTAGATCTCGTTGTACTGCCCCTTTACCTAACTTGACTCCATTTAGGCAGTAATCTGCCTTCCTGTTCTTGCCACCAAAGTGGATAACCACACATTTATCCACATTAAACTGCATCTGCCATGCATCTGTCCACTCACCTAACCTGTCCAGGTCATCCTGTATTCTCCTAACATCCTCCTCACATTTCACCCTGCCACCAGCTTTGTGTTATCAGCAAATTTGCTAATATTACTTTTAATACCTTCATCTATATCATTAATGTATATTGCAAAAAGCTGCAGTCCCAGCACTAATCCCTGCAGTACCCCACTGGTCACCGCCTGCCATTCTGAAAAGGAGCCATTTATCACTACTCTTTGTTTCCTGTCAGCTAACCAATTTTCAATCCATGTCAGTATTTTGCTCCTCATATCATGTGCCCTAATTTTACTCACTAACCTTCTATGTGGGACTTTAACAAAGGCTTTCTGAAAGTCCAGGTATGCCACATATCTCCCTTGTCCATCTTCAGAGTTATATCCTCAAAAATTCCAGAAAATTAGTCAAGCATGATTTCCCCTTCATAAATCCATGCTAACTTCAAAGTTTGTGCGAAGATTTGTAGCTCGGGTGCTTGTTGTAGTGGTTCTGTTCGCCGAGCTGGAAGTTTTGGTTGCAAACGTTTTGTCCCCTGGCTAGGAGACATCATCAGTGCTCTGGAGCCTCCTGCGAAGCGCTTCTTTGATGTTTCTTCTGGTATTTATAGTGGTCTGTTGCTTGTTGTCTGAGTGTGTGGCTACTAGGGATAGCTAGTCGTGTCGTTTCGTGGCTAGTTGGTGTTCATATATGCGGATTGTTAGCTGTCTTCCTGTTTGTCCTATATAGTGTTTTGTGCAGTCCTTGCATGGTATTTTATAAACTACATTAATTTTGCTCATGTTGGGTATTGGCTCCTTTGTTCTAGTAAGCTGTTGTCTGAGCGTGGCTGTTGGCAAGCCAGACAGAGAACAGCCAGGGAATTCCTAGAGGCATGGCATTCATCCACAAACTCCATCAACAAACACATCGACCTGGACCCAATATACCAACCACTACAGCGGACAGCTGAAACTGACACCCGGAAGCGGCAAGGACAGACCACTATAAATATCGGAAGAAACATCAAAGAAGCGCTTTGCAGGAGGCTCCAGAGCACTGATGATGTCTCCTAGCCAAGGGATGAAACGTTTGCAACAAAAACTTCCAGCTCCATGCTAACTCTGATCTATCTTGTTACTGCTATCCAGATGTGTCATAATTTTGTCTTTTATAATAGACTCCAGCATTTTTCCCACCACTGAGGTCAGATTACCTGGTCTATAATTCTCTTTTTTCTCTCTCCCTCCTTTCTTAAAAAGTGGGACAACATTAGCCACCCTCCAATCCTCAGGAACTGATCCTGAATCTATAGAACGTTGGAAAATGATCACCAACGCATCCACGATTTCTAGAGCCACCTCCTTCAGTACCCTGGGATGTAGACCATCAGGCCCTGGGAACTTATCAACCTTCAGACCTAACAGTCTCTCCAACACTATTTCCTACCTAATATAAATTCCCTTCAGTTCAGGTCCTTCAGCCACTATCACATTGAACACGAGGCGTATGTGGCTGGTGTTCATGGAGGATTCCACGGCATTGAGTAAATTCAAGAAGGAGTTAGACAGATTTTAATTGGTGATGGGTTAAAAGGTTTTGGAGAGCAGTCAGGAAAGTGGATTTAAGGTCAAGATGAGTTCAGTCAGGATCGTATTGAATAGTATAATAGGCTCGAGGGGCTGAATAGCCTACTTAGCTCTTACGATCTTACAACATCAGAAATTCTCTGTGGAAGCAACTTTACATCTCCCACTTCAGCGCTGGCATTAACAACTACAAACATGATTGATAAATGCAAGGTTAATCTGTCCATTGATGGCTCATCTTTCCCATCAGGCATTTGATTAATCTTTGCAACCTTGGCTGTAATCTCTTCACAGTCAATTTTTCTTCCTAATTGGCTTATTTTGTTCAGACGGTTTCTCTACGGTTTTATGAGTCTTAGCTAGTCTCTGACAGAAAGCAGACTGACCTCAGAGCAATCAAGGTTCACCAATGAAGACATAAATACTTTTGAAATCATAAACAATCCTCAGTGTGATAAAAGTGCCAGCCTTGTGTCAAAATGTTACTTGGTGAAAGGTTTCTCAAGTGGTCTTTTATTATTATATGTTTTGCAAGAGTTCTGGGCAAGGTCATCATTTATTGCCAGCTAATAGTTGCCCTTGAGAATTTGGTGGTGAGTAACGCCCCTGAACTACTGCATCCCCATGTTGTAGGGACACCTGCAGTTCTGTTACGAAGGGAACTCCAAAGCTTTGGCTCAGCATCATTGAAAGCATAACAGTGTAGTTCCAAATGTAGTTGCTGTGTGACTTGGACATATGATGGCCAAACGCACTTAATGCCCTCATGTTAAAGTTAATGCCTTTGTCATGGAAGGTATACATCATTGCAGATTTGGGAAGTACTCCTGGTAAATCCTGGGTGTGTTGCTGCAGTGCATTTTGTAGATGGGACACACTCTCAGCTATTGTTTAAGTTGCTGGATGTAGCGTCAGTCAAAATGGACAGTGTTAACCGTTTACTCACTGCACAGTGTGGGGATTCTACAAGATCCACAGCAGCAACCCACCAAGTCTCCTATGATAGCACCTTCCATACTTGCAACTTCCAACACAGAGCGGGCGTATTGGAACGACCACTGGCAAGTTTCCCTTCAAATCACACACCGCCCTGGCTTGGAATTATGTTGCAGTCACTTTTACTTGTTGCTGGATAAATAACATGGAGTCTGACTAAAATATTTTATAGGAGTAAAAACAATGGCTGCAGATACTGGAAAACAGATTTTAGATTAGTGGTGCTGGAAGGGCACAGCAGTTCAGGCAGCATCCAAGGAGCAGCGAAACCAATGTTTCAGGCAAAAGCCCTTCATCAGGAATAAAGGCAGAGAGCCTGAAGTGTGGAGAGATAAGCGAGAGGAGGGTGGGGGTGGGGAAAAAGCAGCATAGAGTACAATGGGTGAATGGGAGAGGGGATGAAGGTGATAGGTCAGGGAGGAAAGGGTGGAGTGGATAAGTGGAAAAGGAGCTAGGCAGGTAGGACAAGTCCAGACAAGTCATGGGGACAGTGCTGAACTGGAAGTTTGGAACTAAGGTGAGGTGGGGGAAGGGGAAATGAGGAAACTGTTGAAGTCCACATTGATGCCCTGGGGTTGAAGTGTTCCAAGGTGGAAGAAGAAGCGTTCTTCCTCCAGGCGTCTGGTGGTGAGGGAGCGGCGGTGAAGGAGGCCCAGGACCTCCATGTCCTCGGCAGAGTGGGAGGGGGAGTTGAAATGTTGGGCCACAGGACGATGTGGTTGATTGGTGTGGGTGTCCTGGAGATGTCTCCTAAAGCGCTCTGCTAGGAGGCGCCCAGTCTCCCCAATGTAGAGGAGAACGCATCGGGAGCAACACTTACTATAAATGATATTAGTGGATGTGCAGGTAAAACTTTGATGGATGTGGAAGGCTCCTTTAGGGCCTTGGATAAAGGTGAGGGAGGAGGTGTGGGCACAGGTTTTACAGTTCCTGCGGTGGCAGGGGAAGATGCCAGGATGGGAGGGTGGGTTGTAGGGGTCATGGACCTGACCATGTAGTCACGGAGAGAACGGTCTTTGCTGAAGGCGGAAAGGGGTGGGGAGGGAAATATATCCCTGGTGGTGGGGTCTTTTTGGAAGTGGCGGAAATGTCGGTGGATGATTTGGTTTATGTGAAGGTTGGTAGGGTGAAAGGTGAGCACCAGGGGCGTTCTGTCCTTGTTACGGTTGGAGGGGTGGGGTTTGAGGGCGGAGGTGTGGGATGTGGACGAGATGCGTTGGAGGGCATCTTTAGTATTTTATAATCTGATTCCTGAAGAAGGGCTTATGCCCGAAACGTCGATTCTCCTGTACCTTGGATGCTGACTGACCTGCTGCGCTTTTCCAGCAACACATTTTCAGCTCTGATCTCCAGCATCTGCAGTCCTCACTTTCTCCTCCTATTTTATAATCTGATTTGGGACAAGTCATGTTTCATTCAAAGTAGGTAGAGATCCCAGGTAATGAATAAGAGAATATAAAGATACAATAGTAGCATCCCTACCTTTGAGCCTGAAGTCTGGTGTTCAAGTCCCACCTGGTCCCGAGGTATGTCAAAATGCCTCTGAACAAGTTTTTTAGAAAGAGAAAATTATGAGAATAAAGCCAATTTAGGACAAATTAAACTTTCCCATACACAATTAGAAAAGTAAAATAATTTACAATTTCCAATTTAAACTAGAATATCTGGAATTAATACGAGGTAAATATGAATCAATTGTGTTCAAAGACATCATAAACTGCACATTAAATGATAGATACAATCAAGACAAATCCTTCAAATTACTTTGCAACACATCAAGACAAAAGCTATTACTATGGATCATTAAAAGTCTTTAAAACTCTACTTTTCCAAGGGATTCTAACTCTTTATTTGTGAAGACCTACCCTTGAATCTCCGTCAAAGTTGCTGTAACACGGATAGCCCCTATGTCTACTCACCTCCCTATTGCTTTTCCTGAGAGTACAGTTTCCTGAATTTCTAAGGCTGTGCTCCAGCATAAGCACCTGGCCCAATTCCAGTTCTTTCTCAGACAGCTCGCTTCACAAAGCTGGCATTGCCCTCAGCTCTCTCTAAACCTCAAAGGTGTACCAGGCAAGTACTGATTGTGAGGTTCCTCCATGCTTACCCTCAGCAATTAAATGGCTCCAGCTTCTCCAAATCAATAATTTCTCACCTCCCAACTTCCCAATCTGTTCTCCAGAGATTGCATCCTACCTGGCATTACAAGGCATCTTATCACTGACACAATTTCAGTTTTGCTGCTGTTCTGAGCAGAACCATATCACACACAGACTGGCTTCCAATCTTAAATGCATAGAATCAACCAACAAATACATTTCTGCAAAATGGTGTTGCCTTTTCTGACTCACAGAGTCGTAAAATCATAGAACTGTACAGTATGGAAACTTCAATCCAACTCATCCAGGCCAACCAGATATCCCAAATTAATCCAGTTCCATTTGCCAGCACTTGGCCCATATCCTTCTAAACATTTTTACATGTACCTATCCAGATGCATCTTAAATGTTGTAATTGTATGAGTTTCCTCTGGCAGCATATTCCATACATGCACCAATCACTGAGTGAAAGAATTGCCCCTCAGGTCCCTTTTAAATCTTTTCTCACTCACCTTAAGCCTGTGCCCTTTAGCTTTGGACTCCCCTACCCTAGGAAAAAGACCTTGGCTATTCACCCTGTCCATGACCCTTATGATTTCATAAACCTGTATAAGGTCACCCCTTAGCCTTTAACACTGCAGGGAAAAGCATTATTATTGACTTAAACAAACCTGAACTAAATCCTGATGTGATTTACTGGAAATTTCATGACAAGTTCTGCCCTTGTTCTGAGGTAAGAACAAATATAACAACAATAGAATATCCTACCTCTATGTTAAAATGCTCAGTTCAGTCACAGTTGCCACATTCAAACACAACTTATTTTACCCAGCTTTTAGCTCCTTCTAATCCTGTACCCACCTTTAGGAGGTGACTTAATTGAGACCTATAAGATAATCAGAGGGTTAGATAGGTGGACTGTGAGAGCCTTTATCCTCAGATGGTGATGAGGGGACATAACTTTAAATTGAGGGGTGATAGATATAGGACAGATGTCAGAGTAGTTTCATTACTTAGAGAGTAGTAGGGCATGGAACACACTGCCTGCAACAGTAGTAGACTCACCAACTTTAAGGGTAGTTAAATGGTCATTGGATAGGCATATGGATGATAATGGAATAGTGTAGGATAGATAGGCTTCAGATTGTTTCCACAGGTTGATGCAACAGCGAGGACCAAAGAGCTTGTGCAGCGCTGCAATGTTCTATGTTCTAATTGCATTGCTGGTTTTAACTTGGCTCTCAGTGCTCTTTCTCTCAATGTGCATCACTTCACACTTCTCTACATTAAATTTCACATCCCACTTGTCTGCCCATTCCACCCACATCCTTACATACTTTGGAAATCTAGCCCTACCTTCCTCATAGTTAAAGGCAGAAGTCAAATGACATCAGATAGTAGTCCAACAGGTTTATTAGAAATTGCAAGCTTGCGGAGTTTCACCTAATGAAGGAGCAGTGCTCTGAAAGCTTGTGATTTCAAATAAACCTGTTGCACTATAATCTAGTGTCACGTGCCTTCTGACTTTGTCCATCCCGGTCCAACACTGGCACCTCCACATCGTTCCTCATAGTTAACAATACTACAAAGTTTCAGTTCATCTGCAAATTTTGAAAATGTTACTTGTGCATCCAGGTCTTGTCATAAACATATCAAGATAAGTAACAATCCAAACACGTATCTTTGGCAAATACACTGTTATCCAGTCTGACAAGCAGTCATTCACAACTATTCATCATTTTCTGTTCCTCTGTCAAATTTGTATCCATGTTGACACCATCCCTTATATTTTCTGGGCTTTAATTTTGCCTTTTATGTGGCTCATTGTCAAATGTCTTCTGGAAGTTAACGAACACCACATTATCTGCATTTTCCATATCATCCTTCTCTGGTACCTCATCAGCATTGCTTCCATTTTGGAATAGTGTCTGAATTCAAATCTTACAATGAAAGGATGAAGAACTATTGGCAATAGCTGGTGTGAAATGAAATGTAAGGGTTAACCACAGCATTCTTCAAAGCTAGTTAGCAAATGTTGACATTTAAATTCAGATTATCCCTCCAAGCTGGTGACTCTATTATTTCAGTGATGAAGCTTCTTTTGTCTTGTTCACTCTGAAAGGCAATGTTTATGAAACTCAGGAGCATAAACAAATCGGGTTGTAGACATAAGATTTAGCCAATCTGATGATCTCAGCAGAGACTGCTGGAAACACATGTGAAGGCTTAAACTTGAAACAGTGGAAATGGGATGAGATAATAACCAAAGGTGTGATGAAGTTAGAGGAGCATGTTAAAAGTCAATTAATTTGTAATGTACGGTTCTGCTAGAGGAACATCTCACTGTTTCCTTTGATGTGTCAGTTCATGTAACATTTTATAAACCTCCGTGAATTTTTCGAAAGGTTGTTTTGAAATTGTTTTGTAGCCAGTGGATCGCAGCATTTAGCTGCTTACAATGACAACAAAAACGCATTCCCAACAACATGGATTCTGCTTGGGTTCTGCAGAAATGTTAACTTCAAACATGGATTTAGATCCAGGTCTGTAACCAAGCTTGGGTGAAAGTGGCAACAGTAGTCCAATTTGGTCAGTTGACCTCCCAGTGTGTCAGAAAGATATCTGATGCCCATTCTGACTCTCAACAGTCTGTCCATCATTCACATGACACAAGTCAGGGCTGGGATGGAATACTCCCCGCCTGCCTGGGTGGGTGCAGCTCCAACAACACTCAAGAAGCTTGACACCATCCAGGACAAAGCAACTAGCCTGATTGACATCCCACCTACAAGCTTCCACTCCCTTCAGCACTGACACTCAGTAGCAGCAGTGTGCACTATATACAAGATGCACTGCAGAAATTCACCCAGGCTTCTTATACAGCAACTTCCAAACCCATGACCGCTTCGACAAGGACAACAGGTACAAGGGGACACCATCAGCTGCACCTATCCCTACAAGCCACACATCATAGTGAGATGGAAACATATCACAACATATACATGTATTTTAATGTTGTTGGGACACTATCTGGAACTTCCTTCCAAACAGCATTGTGGGTCTACCTACAGCACAAGGACTGCTGCAGTTCACGAAGACAGCTCACCACCACCTACTCAAGGGGCAACTAGGGATAGTCAATAAATACTGAACTAACTGTGCTCCACAAGCGAATAAAACAAAAGAAACATGCAAGTAGTTAGGAAAGTTAATAAAATGATATTGTTTATTGAGATGGAAACTGAATATAAAATTAGGGGCAAAAACAGAAAATGATGGAAAAACTCAGCTGCTCTGGCATCATCAGTGCAGAGAGAAAGCAACGTTAATGTTCCAGGTGTATTGATCATTTTCCAGAACTAGGATCCCAAAATTAGGGAGGTTATTCTTCAGTTACACAGGGCACAGGTGAGATTGGGTCTAGAATACTGTGTATAATATTGGACTCTTTATTGAAGTCAGTTCAGAGAAGATACACCACATAATATTTGGAATGAGATGATTGCTTAGTGAGGAAAGGTTACATTGGTTCGGCTAAATCTGCTGGACCTTAGAGTCAGACTTGACTTGGCCAAAAGGTATGAGCTCTGAAGGGATCTTGACAGGGTAGATATGGAGGGATACTCTCCTCTTCTGGAAAAACCTAGGAATAGGGGTCAAAGTTAAAACTCAGGGGTCACTCATTTAAAGTTGAAGTGAGTTTTTTTTTCTTTTTGAGTCTTTGGAACTTCCTTTGTGAAAAGGTGGTTAGAAAGCAGATGTAGTTAGCTTCTCAAGAAGGAGGGAAAATGAAAATGATAAGGAGCCTGGAGGATTGTGGATTTGAGGCTCAAATCAGATCAGTCATTCCAAAGCCTCTTCTTCCTCAGGACACTAAGTAAATTTGGCATGTCCTCAAGAACTCTCACCAACTTTTACCGGTGCACCACAGAAAGCATCATGGCCTGTTCGGCAGCTGCTCTGCCCAGGACTGTAAGAAACTACAGAGAGCTGTGAACGCAGACGATAACAGTAAATCAAATCTTACGGAAGGGCTGAGCAAACTTGAGGGGCCGAATGGCCCATTACCGCTCTGTATTCAATATATATTTGATTTGATATATTACTGTCACATGTACCTAAGTACAGTGAAAAAGTTTTGTTTTGTGAGCAGTACAGACAGTACATTAGGATAATAGAACTGAGCGAGGAATACAATGTGACAGCTGCAGGGAAGGTGCACAGAGAGTGAGATTTGTATGTAATCTGGATAGAAATTTACCTGTCAGCTCAGGCTCGAACACTGAATTGTGTATATATAATGGGTCGAGCTTATTTCATTTGAGATCATCCTCGAATCAGTGTGGATACGTCTTAAATTCAAACAGCTCCAGGCTTGCTTTTATCAATTAGACTGCACCACAGACTGCTTTGAGTCTTGATTTAGAGATTGGGGTGGACAAAGTTAAAAATCACACAACACCAGATTATAGTCCAACAGGTTTATTTGGAAGCACTAGCTTTCGGAGCGCTGCTCTTTCATCACACAACCACCTCATGAAGGAGCAATGCTCCCAAGTAAACCTGTTGGACTATAACCTGGTGTTATGTGATTCTTAAGATTAGATTCCCTACAGTGTGGAAACAGGCCCTTCGGCCCAACCAGTTCGCACCGACCCTCCGAAGAGTAACCCACCTATTTCCCTCTGAATAATCCACCTAGCACTATGGGCAACTTAGCATAGCCAATTCACCCTGACCTGTACACCTTTGGACTGTGGGAGGAAACCCACGCAGACACGGGGAGAACATGCAAACCCAAGACTGGAATCGAACCTGGGACCCTGGTGCAGTGAGGCAGCAGTGCTAACCACTGAACCACCATGCCACCCCTACCTTTGTACACTTTGAGTTTGTAAGCTACAGTGAGCACTGCCCATTTCTCGCTACAGGTAGTTCTTCTATAATGTGATGGTTGTGTTCTTGTGTAACCCTGCGCTATGTAAAAATCATGCAGTAGAAACAGCACTTAATCTATTGGTGATGCAATCGTATTATAGCCAACACACGTTTTACAGTTTTGCACTTGAGAAAGAGCATCCCTGAATTGTCAATCGCGTTACAGTGAATTCAAGGTGACTAAATGCATGTTATAGCAGAAGAACCTGCATCGGAAAAGTTAATTTTCATTCCGGCTAGCTGGAGAAAGCAGCTTAATTACACCTCACTCCTCTCCCAAATAGCAAATTCATGAAATGTGTGTGTGTGTGTGGGAGATCAGGCTGGAATCAATTGACTTGATTTGATTCATTGTCACGGTAGTGAAAACTGTTGTTTAATATCGCCAGCACCACAGGAAATAAGCCAAAAGCGCAGAATACAGAGCCAGAAAAAGAAAGCAATAATGTTCATGATATAGTCTCATTTCAATAAGGTTAAGTTGGTCTTTGGAACAGTTCCTGCTTCTAACTCCGCCATGGGCCTGAATCCGGGCTCCTCTACTCTGATGCCTTGAGTCTGTGTGGCTAAACCAACAGCTGTAACAAGGTCAGGTGATGGCCTAACGATATTATCGCTGGAATATTAATACAGAGGCTGGGAGAAAGTGACAATTGCAGATGCTGGAGATCAGAGTCAAAATGTAAGACACTGGAAAAGCACAGCAGTTCAGGCCGCATCCGGGGAGCAAGAGAATCGATGTTTGAGGCATAAGCCCTTCATCAGCCCTTAATACAGAGACTCAGGTAATGTTCTGGAGACCCTGTTTCGAATCCTGCCACAGCAGACTTTTAACTCAATAATAATCTGGAATTAAGAGTCTAATGATGGCCATTGTCAATTGTTGGAAAAACCCATCTGGTTCACCACCTTTCTGTAGGGAAAGAAAGCTGCCATCCTTATCTGATCTGGTCTACATGTGCCTCCAGGGCCCACAGCAATGTAGTTGACTCTTAACTACCCTCTGGGCAATTAGGGATGGTAAATAAATGCTGGCCCAGACAGCGAGGCCCAAATCCCACGAATAATTTTTTTAAAAACACGCTTCAACAAGCCTCTGCCACTGAAATAGAGTTTCCACTGTCCGGCACCATCTCGCCTCCAGCAATACCGCCACCTTCAGTTCATACTGGGTAGACCTCACCAATGCAGCTGCCATAGGGCCCTGCGCTGGGATCAATCTGGTCGCCATCACTGCCTCCACTGTCAGGCATCCGGGCCTAGTGTTCAGCCAAGTCATGTGAGTGTTTGGAAGATGTGAGACATGCCCCCACTGGAATAGACCCTCCCTTACCAGTTTAGACAATCTGTGACTGTCAGAGCTGGAGAGGAGGATGACAGATGATTTGGGGAGTCTAAGTCCGTGTGGCTCGGAGCTGTGGAGAGAAATGGCAGGAGTGTCATTGTTTGTTCCATTGCAGGCCTGACCAGGAATCTCTCCCACTCAGTACCGCCTGCGTTCACATAGAAAACTAGAGAGCATCAGAATGCTGCCTGAGAATTGGCATTGGGAAGAGGACTTGATCTTGGATTGTGTTACTCTGTGGAGAACACTCAGAATGGGGTTGCCAGTTCTGCACTCATTCTGCTGCAAGGACATCCAGTTTAAAATGCAATGTGCCTGGCCATGTTATGAACAGCGCCTTCTTCGGCAAACAAGTCCTGAGTGTGAAACTGGGTATCTGGTTTATCACAGAGTCCTTACAGTGTGGAAGTATGCCATTCGGCCCATTGGGTCCACACTGAACCTCCGAAGCATATCCCACTCAGACCCACCCCAAACCCTATCCCAGTAACCTTGTATTTCACATGGCTAATCCACCTGGTCTGCACGTCCCTCGACACTATGGGGCAATTTAGCATGACCAATCCACCCTAACCTGCACATCTTTGGACAGTCGGAGGAAATCAGAGCACCCGGAGGAAACCCACACAGATACGGGGAGAATATGCAAACTCCACACAGACAGACAGTCACCCGAGACTGGAGTTGAACCCAGGTCCCTGGCACTGGAGACAACAGCGCTAACCACTGAACCACAGTGCCATCCTAAAAAGCATCTGTGGAATTGGTCTTTTGGGTCTTTCACCAGAACTTTTTCCAGCAATTTCAACTTTTGTTTCTGATTTACAGTTCTTTGGGTTGTTTTACAAATCAGAACCAGGCCTGTCTACTGCTCCACAACCAGAACCAGGCCTGTCTACTGCTCCACAACCAGAACCAGGCCTGTCTACTGCTCCACAACCAGAACTAGGCCTGTCTACTGCTCCACAATCAGAACTAGGCCTGGCTACTGCTCCACAACCAGAACTAGGCCTGGCTACTGCTCCACAACCAGAACTAGGCCTGGCTACTGCTCCACAACCAGAACTAGGCCTGGCTACTACTCCACAACCAGAACTAGGCCTGGCTACTGCTTCACAACTTCTGTACCTGTCAATAAGTAGGATGTATTCACCATCTAAAATGTTGTTCTCATCAATAACCAAGGAGATCCAATTATTCTTTTTCTGAAATACAAACATTCATTTCCTCTATTATCGCCAACACTCACCCCTGAGTATCATCATTGCATTCCTGAAAACTAAGAGAAAATGAGGACTTTAGATGCTGGAGATCAGGATCAATGAGGGTGGTGCTGGAAAGGCATAGCTGGTTAGGCAGCATCCAAGAAGCAGAAGAGTCGATGTTTTGGGCATAAGCCCTTCATCAGGAATGAGGCTTGTGGGCCCAAGGAGGCTGAGAGATAAATGGAAGGAGGCTGGGGCTGGGGGGAAGGAAGCTAGGAATGCGATAGGTAGATGAAAGTGGGGTTGGTGGTGATAGGTCAGAGTGGAGGGTGGAGCAGATAGGTGGGAAGGAAGATGGACAGGTGGGACAGGTCAAGAGGGTGGTACTGAGTTGGATCTGAGATAAGGTGAGAGCAGGGGAAATGAGGAAACTGATGAAATCCACATTGATCCCGTGTGGTTGGAAGGTCCTAAGGTGAAAGATAAGACATGTTTTCTCCAGGTATCGGGTGGCTAGAGTTTGGCAGTGGAGGAGGCCCAGGACTTGCATGCCATTGGCAGAGTGGGAGGGGGAGTTAAAGTGATCGGCCATGGGGCAGTGGGTTGTTTAATGTGTGTGTCCCAGAGATGTTTTCTGAAATGTTCCACATGTAGGCGTCCTGTTTTCCCAATGTAGAGGAGGCCACATCGAGAGCAATGGTCACAGTAGGTGACATGTGTGACATTCCTGAAAACCCCAGGGCAAGACTGATGATTCAGTATTTCCAGTCTGAGTGTTCTACGTGGAAATTACATTCTGTTATCATCTCTACAATGCAAGACATTGGCCCTTTCCCACAGCAACTCTTTAGCATTACACCAATCCTCTCTGGTCTTACATATGAATTTAGATTATACTTGATTGTGCAATCGTAATAATTTGTAACAATAATTAGCTTTTACAACTACCTAGTAGCCTGAGTCCTTATCAGTGCAACAGATGTTTATGTGACTGAATTTTTGTGAACGTCTGTTGTGTAATCAATGGAATCTACAAATGTTCATTTGTCTAATTCATCAAATACATTCTTGACATTTTGCCACACTGCCTGGGCAGGTTAAACCATTTATTTCTCTCTGGGTCTTGCTTTTGGGGAACAGGTTGATGTATTCTTGCCCATTTCCTTCTGTACAATTTTAAAATATGTGTTTGTTTTAATTGAGTCAAAAAACTACAGTAAAATAATAAAGTCGAAAGTCACACGACACCGGGTTATAGTCCAACAGGTTTATTTAAAATCACAAGCATTCGGATCGGGCCTGATGAAGGGGCAGTGCTCCAGAAGTTTGTGATTTCAAATAAACATGTTGGAGTATAACCTGGTGTCATGTGACTTCTATCTTTGTCCACCCCAGTCTAACGCTGGTACCTCCACATCTTGGCTGAAAGTAACACAGGCAGAAAGTTAACATGGGAATGTGAATCAGTGCTCTGAAATAGCCTGCACAGGGAATGAAATCCAGAAGATTTTTGAGGAAACAAAAGCAGAAATTTCTGGAAAAGCTCAGCAGGTCTGGCAGCATCTGTGGAGAGAAATCAGTGTTAACATTTCAGGCCCAGTGACCCTTCCTCAAAACTGATGGTAGCTAGGAAAAATTTGTTTTTTTACGTAGAAGATGGGTTGGGGGAAGGAGGAGGAGCAAACAATAGATGGAGATAGAGCCCAAAGAAACATATGAAGGAGTGGGTAATACTCAGCCAAGGAGGATGAATAGCTAATGGAGACAGTAAGGTGAACAAAGGCTAGTGTGTAATAGCAGACTATGTGATGTTTAGGAGAGTCGACATTTCAAGCATGAGCTGTTCATCAGGAATGAGGGGGTGGCCCAATGGGGCTGAGAGATATAAGGGGGAGGAGGCGAAGGTAGCTGGTAATGTGATAGCTAGGTGAAGATGGGGGTGAAGGGGATAAGTCAAAGTGGAGGGTGGAGAGGATAGGTGGGAAGGAAGATGGACATTTCAAGCGGGCGGTGTTAAGTTGGAAGTTTGGATCTGGGATAAGGTGGGGGGGGAGAGGAAATGAGGAAACTGGTGAAATCCACATTGAACCTGTGTTGTTGGAGGGTCCCAAGGTGGAAGATGAGGAGTTCGTCTTCCAGGTGTCGGGTGGTCAGGGTTTGGCAGTGGAGGAAGCCCAGGACTTGCATGCCCTTGGTGGAGTGGGAGAGGGACTTAAAGTGTTCAGACACAGGGCAGTGGGGTTGTTCAGTGTGTGTGTCCCATACATGTTCTCTGAAATGTTCCACAAGTTCGCATCCCTAATATAAAGGAGACCACATCGATAGAATGGACACAGTAGATGATGTGTGTGGAAGTGAGGAAACTGGTAAATCTCTGTCGGATGTGAAAGAATTCTTTGGGGTACAGGTAAATCTCTATTGGATGTGGAAGGATCGTTGCTCTTAATGTGGTCTCCTCTACAATGGGGAGACAGGACTCCAACTTGCAGAACATTTCAGGGAACATCTCTGGGACACACGCAGCAAACAACCCCACCGCCCTGTGGCTGAACACTTCAACTCCCCCTCCCACTCCACCAAGGACATGTAAGTCCTGGGCCTCCTCCATCGCCAAACTCTAGCCACCCGACCCTTGGAAGGAGAATGTCTTCCGACTTGGGACCTTCCAAACATACAGGATCAATGTGGATTTCATGAGGTTTGTCATTTCCCCTCCCCTCATCTCATCTCAGATCCAACCTTTCAACTTGACACTGCCCTCTAGAACTGTCCTACCTGTCCATCTTCCTTCCCACCTATCTGCTCCACCCTCCGCTCTGATCTATCATCTTTACCCCCACCTCCATCCACCTATCGTATTTCCAACGACCTTCTCCCCAGCTCCACCCCCCCATCCCATTGATCTCTCAGCCCCCTTTGCCCAGCCCCTCATTCTTGATGAAAGGCTTATGCCCAAAATGTCGACTCTCCTACACCTCGGATGCTGCCTGACCGGCTGTGCTTTTCCAGCACCACACTCTTCAACTCTGATCTCCAGCATCTGCAGTCCTCACTTTCTCCTGTGTGATGACCAGGCCTGGCGTGTGTGGCTGGGGTATGGACATGGGAGAGCAGGCCTCAACCCCTAAAATTGTTGAACTTGATATTGAGTCCAGAGACTCTACAGAGCCTGGGAGAAAGTGAGGACTGCAGATGCTGGAGTTTATCTTTGGTGTGTATTGCAGGGTCTGCAGCTATCAGGTTTGTTTACAAACCATCTGCAGGCAACTTTAGCCTGAGTAGATTCTGCAGCATGGGGATTGGTACAGTCACTTTAGACAAGGTTGGCTTCCATTTCCCAGCATGCTTAAATTTTAGCCACTGTATCAAACTTCATCACTAATCAATTACTTTAGGCAGCCTGCACGCCCACACATTGAACACATAGTCTGGAATCTCTTTAATATCCCAAACGTTCCTGATGAAGGTCTTATGCTCGAAATGTCAACCCTCCTGCTCCTCAGATGCTGCCTGACCTGCTGTATTTTTCCAGTGCCGTGCTTTTTCACTCGACAGAGCCTACCAAATGTCATAAATTGGCCAACAAATGTTGACAATGTCGATTCGTAAATGTGGGTCAGACAGTACAGGAAATTGGCTGTGTTTGATTGGCCTTCAGTTTATGGGAACAAAGTTTGTATTCATGGGGGACTTTTCATGACTATCTGGACAGTTCAAGGCACTTTACAATGAATGAGGTGCTTCCGAGTAGTGTCACTGTTGTCAAGTGGTGCGGGAAACAAGGTCAACATTGTGGAGCGTTGACCTTTCCCCATTTGAACTATCAGCTGGTCTATTGCTCAAACAATCGAATCTAACGTTTTGTGAATACCATATGAAGAAAAGCCTTTACAATCCCATCCTTTTGTGATTTTAATTTCACTCTTGGCATTTATTGTCGATCGCTTGTTTCTGAGCAAACTGTTGTAATCCATTTGGTGAAGGAACGTCCAAAATGACATTAGGTAAAGATTTTCAAGATTTTGACCAAGTGGGCAGGAAGGAACATCGATAATGCGGCAGGTTGCTGGATGGGAACGAGGAAATCATGGTGTTCCCATATAATGATTGCCTTTGTTATTCTCGGTAGAGATCACAAGTTTTGTCCAGGGAGGTGCAAGATAGCTGGATTAGCCAGGGGAAATGCAGGGTTACAGGGATAGTATAGGAAGTGTGGGTCTGGGTGGGGATGTCCTTCAGGTGATCAGTGTGGACTCGATGGGCTGAATGGCCTCCTTCCACACTGTAGGGATTCTATGTCATTTCTATATTCTGTGTCTTTGCCTTCTAATCATCAATGTTTGAGAATGCTTTATGTTGGAACAAGGGCTGAAAGCTGATTAAAGCAGATGAAATATCCTGAAACAATCAGCATTACAGCTGGATGTTAAGGTGGAATTAAGTTGTTATATAATTGCTGACCTTATCCTAGGGTCTTGGTGATTGGAGTACTCATTTGGATTGATCTATTTACTAATGCATCCTGTTCATATTGTATATGCAACAAATAAAGCTTCCTTTATTCATGTTACTTTATTTCCTTCTGATATTGTCAGCTGTGGCTCAGAGAGTACCTACTCAATCCTAAGTTATGAGTTCAAATCCCATTCTTGATTTGAGTATATAATGAGCTCCAGTGCTCTCAATGCTGCACTGAGAGATTACTGCACTGTTCAAAGTTATATCCTTTAGATTAAATATTATAGATTGGGAAAGGTAGAGGTGCATCAAGACCTAGGTGTCCTAATGCACCAGCCATAGAAGGTAAGAAGTCGAGAGAGTGGTGCTGGAAAAGCGCAGCAGATCAGGCAGAGTCCGAGGAGCAGGAGAATCAACATTTTGGGTAAAAGCCCTTCATCGGGACATGCAAGTATAGCAGGTGGTAAAGAAAACAAATGGTTATGTTGGCCTTCATAGTGAGAGGATTCAAGAGCAGGAACAGGGATGTTTTGTTGCAATTGTACAGGGACTTGATGAAACGACACCTGGAGAATTGTGTGCAAATGTGGTCTCTTTATCTGAGGAAGGAGGTTCCGAATGAGGAGGGAGTGTCATGGCAATTTACCAGACTGATTCATGGAATGGCAGGACTGATTTATGAAGATTCATTGGAATGGTTAGGATTATATTCCTTAGAGTTCAGGAGGATGAGCAGAAATCTCATCAAAACCTATAAAAGTCTAACAGAACTAGTCAGAGTACATGCAGGAAGGATGTGCCTGGTGACAGGGGAATCCAAAACCATGGGTTAAAGCCTAAAGGTACAGGGTAAATCATTTTGAAATACGTCGCCCAGAGAGCGGTGAGCCTGTGAAGTTTGCTTAGCAGTTGAGGCCAAAAACATTCTATGATTTCAAGACGGAGTTAGCTATAACATAGAATTCATATAGTGTGGAAGTAGGCCATTTGGCTCATCAAGTCCACACTAGCCCTCCAAAGGGCATCTCACCCATACCTACCTATTGTGATAACTCTGAATTTCCCATGGCTAACCCATTTGCCTTGACGTTCCTGGACACTATGGGCAATTTAGCATAACCAATCTACTCTAACCTGCACATCTTTGGACTCTGGGAGGAAACTGGAGCACCCGGAGAAAACCCACACAAACACAAGGGGAACATGCAAACTCAACACATGATGTGTGGACAATAGAATCAAAGTAGAGTGCCAGGTGCTGTGAGATAGCAGGGCTAATCTCTGAAACATGCGCCTCCATAGAGCACTTGGATCAAAAGTGATTAAAAGGGTATAGGGAGAAATCAGAAAAAGGGTAATCCACTGATGATCAGCTATGATTATATTGAATGGCAGAGCAGATTTGATTGGGTGAAAAGTCTACTCCTGACTGTGTTTTCTGTGTTTCTCTACCCTTTCTGACAGACATAAAACATCCCTGAACAGTTGTTACAACTAGATTGGAGAGTGGGGTGCTGGAAAAGCACAGCAGGTCAGGCAGCATCCGAGGAGCAGGAGAATCGACATTTCGGGCATAAGCCCTTCATCAGGAATGAGGCTTGTGGACAAGGGGGCTGAGAGATAAATGGGAAGGGGGTGGGACTGGGAGGAAGGTAGATGGGAATGTGATAGGTAGATGGAGATAGAGGCTTTCTGACCTATCACCTTCAACTCCACCTTCATCTACCTATCGCATTCCCAGCTACCTTTCCCCTAACCCCAATCCCCCTCCCATTTATCTCTCAGCCCCCTTGGCCAACAAAGCCTCATTCCTGGTGAAGGGTTTATGCCTGAAACATTGATTCTCCTGCTCCTCGGATGCTGCCTGACCTGCTGTGCTCTTCCAGCACCACACTCTCGACTTTGATCTCCAGCATCTGCAGACCTCACTTTCTCCCAGTTGTTACAACCAGATGAGGAAGGGTTTAATCTCTCCTCTTCTTGAACTCCCCTCTCGGTCGATCACAACATCTATTTGTTTCATTTCCTTCTTTACAAACATGGATAACATCGAATAGTGCATCAAAAGAAAATTCAGAATTTGTTGGAGAATCTCAGCAGGTTTGACCAGGCAGAGAGAGCAGAGTTAACATTTTGGGTCTATTCACCCTTCTTCAGAATTTGATTTGATTTGATTTATTGTCACCGCATGTACCTAAGTACAGTGAAATGCATTGTTTTGTGAGGAGTACAGACAGATCATAGCAAACAACAATATAAAGATCATCGGGTGCTCAGACAGAGTGAGGCATACAAGGCTATTGCTGCAGGGAATGTTCAAAAACTCAAGAACTTTACAATAGAACAGGACTCAGAAGAATCACTGGATTCAAAATGTTAACTCTTGCTTTCTTCCCACAGATGCTGCCAGACGTGCTGAGCTCCAACACCAATTTCTGATTTTGTTTCCGATCTCCAGCATTAACAGTTCTTTGTCTTTATTTGTGTCCAACTGAGCTGGTATCAGTATGATGGGCTGAATGGCCTCTTTCCGCACCATGACACCTCTGTAATGCTGTGACTTTAATCCAGGTTCCATTTGCCACCGTCCTCAGATCTGAAACTGCACCTTCAGAACCTTAAGGCTGGAGAACTGGCCTGGTAATATGAACACTGCCCATTGAATACATCCATACCAGAGCCATAGAGTCATACAGCATGGAAACAGATTCTTTGGTCCAACCAGTCCATGTTGACCATATTCCCAAACTAAGCCAGACACACCTGCCTGCACTTGGCCCATTTTCCTCCATTTTGTTATGGATGCTTTTGTCCAAAAGGTTGACTCTGCTGCTCCTCGGATGCTGCCTGACCTGCTGTGCTTTTCCAGCGCCACACTCTTGACTCTAATCTGCAGCATCTGCAGTCCACACTTCTGCCTATATCCCTCCACACCTTTACTATTCATGCACTTATCCAAATGCCTTTTAAATGAGGTAACTGCACCTGTCTCCATCACTTTCACTGGCAGTTCATTCCAAATATGAACCACTCTCCATGTAAAAGGTTGCCTTGCATGTCCTTTTTAAATCTTTCTCCTCTCACCTTAAAAATATATCCCCTAATTAAACTCTCCCACCCTAAGGGGAAAAAAAAACCCTTGCTATTCACCTTATCTATGCCCCTCATGATTTTATAAACCTCTAAAAGGTTGCACCTCAACCTCCTAATTTCCAGTGAAAAAAGTGTCAGCCTTTCCAGTCTATTTTTATATCTCAAGCCCTCCATTCTGGTAACATCCTGGTAAATCTTTTCTGAGCTCAGTCCAATTTAAAAATATTCTTCCTATAACAAGGGTGACTACACAGATTTTATGGTGCAACAGTTGACGAGCAGTGGAGGACTTCCAAAGCAATTTTTCAAAGTGCTCAGCAAAAGTATATTCCAGTGAAAAGGAAGGACTGTAAGAAAAGGGGTAATCTGCTATGGGTGTCTAAGGAAATAAGGGAGGCTATCAAATTGAAAGAAAAGTGGCCGGAAACAGCAGGAAACTAGAAGATTGGGAAAACTTTAAAGGTCAACAGAAAGCCACCAAAAGAGTTGTAAAGTAAGATAGAACATCAGAAAAAAAACTAGCACAGAATATAAAGACAGATAGCAAAAGTTTCTATAAATACGCAAAATGAAAAAGAGGGGCTAAAGTCAACGTTGGTTCTTTAGAGGATGAGAAGGGACATTTAGGTATGGGATATGGCGAAATGGCCAAACAGGTATTTTGTATTGGTCTTCACAGGGAGGGCACTAATAACATGCCAGTGATTGACAAAGACAGAAATGTAGATGAGGACCTGAAAACTATGGAAGAGATAGTGTTGGGAAAGCTAATGGAGGTAAGGTTAGACAAGTTTCCTGACCCTGATGGAATGCATCCCAGGGTACTAAAATAGATGGTGGGAGAAACAGCAAATGCACTGGCAGTAATTTTCCAAACTTTGCTGCACCCGGGGCAGTGCCAGCAGATGGAAAACAGCAAATGTGATACAACTGTTTAAAAAAGGTAGACAAAAGATGGGGAATTACAGACCTGTGAGCTCAATCTCTGTATTGGGAAGTTGCTTGAGTCTATTATCAAGGAAGGAATAGCAAGGTGTCTCAATTAAAAATTGTCCCGTTGGGCAAACACAGCATGGGTTTATGAAGGGCAGGTCATGCTTGGCAAATAATTTGGAATTCTATGAAGATATTACAAGCATGGTGGACAACGGAGACCCAGTGGATGTGGTGTACCTAGATTTCCAAATTGCTGCAAATGTGTTGCTGGTCAAAGCACAGCAGGCCAGGCAGCATCTCAGGAATAGAGAATTCGACGTTTCGAGCATAAGCCTTTCATTAGATTTCCAAATTGACAAGGTGCCTCACAAAAGCCTGCTGCCTAAGATAAGGATGCATGGAGTTATGGGTAGAGTATTAGCGTGGATAGAGGATTTGTTGACTAACAGGAAGTAAAGAGCGGGGAGAAATGAGTGCTATTCTGGCTGGCAATCAGTGACTAATGGTGTGCCTCAGGGATCGGTGTTGGGACTGCAATTATTTACAATTTACATCGATGATTTGGAGTTGGGAACCATGTATAGGGTGTCAAAGTTTGCAGATGACTCTAAGATGAGTGGCAGAGCAAAGTGTGCAGAGAACTGTGAAACTTTGCAGAGGAACAGATACATTGAGTGAGAGGGCAAAGGTGTGGCAGATGGAATACAATGTTAATAAATGTGAAGTCATCCATTTTGATAAGAGTAACAGTAAAAAGGATTATTACTTGAATGGCAAAAAGTTGCAGCATGCTGCTGTGCAGAGGGACCTGGGTGTCCTTGTGCATGAATCACAGAGGGTTGGTCTGCAGCTACAACAGATAATTAGGAAGGCAAATGGAATTTTGTCCTTCATTGCTAGAGGGATTGAGTTTAAAAACAGAGAGGTTATGTTACAGCTGTACAAGGTGCTGGTGAGACCACACCTGGAGTACTGTGTACAGTTTTGGTCTCCTTACTTGAGAAAGGATGTACTGGCACTGGAGGGGGAGCAGAGGAGGGTCACGAGGTTGATTTCGGAGTTGCCAGGGTTGGTTTATGAGGAGAGACTAAGTAGATTGAGATTATATTAATTGGAATTCAAAGGATTGAGGGGAATCTTATAGAAACATATAAAATTATGAAGGGAATGGATAAGGTAGAAGTAGAGAGGAGATGGCAGGTGAGACTAGGAAAAGAGGGCAGAGCCCCAAAATTAGGGCGAGCAGATTTAGGACTGAATTGAGAAGGAACTTCTTCATCCAGAGGGTTGTAAAGATTTGGAATTCCTTGCCTAGTGAAATGGTTGACGTTACTTCAGTAAATGTTTTTCAAGCTAAGTGAGATTTTGTTTGAACAACAAAGAGATTAAGGGATGCGATGGGAGTGCGGGTAAGTGGAGCTGAGTCCACAAAAGGATCACCTATTGAACTTATTGAATGGCAGAGCAGGCTCATAGGGCTGGACGGCCTACTCCTGCTCCTAATTCTGATGTTCGTATGATCAGAAGTGCACATAGTACTCGAGAAGAGGTTTTGCCAACGTCCTGTACAACTTAACATTGTGAGGCACTTAAAGGTGGAATATAAATACCTGGCCTTTTGTTTTTAGATCTATTCATCTTTCTTATCGAGAGTATTGTCCACCAGGCCTTCATCTTAGGCCCCAATCCACAAGCACTTGCCAATGGGAAAGTACATAAATCTGAGAAATGGAGTAATCCTTTGTTTGTGACCTCCTGCTGTACTATCGGACAACCGTTCTAAGTTCCCACACCAGGTCAGAAAATCTAGTGCAAACGTTTTGCTTTCCGTTCCGTGTTATTCCAAAATGGCCTCATGGTATAATCACTGAACGAGAAGCCAGAGGCCTGAGTAATAATTTGGGGACCAGGGTTCAAATTTGGATTCAAGTAAAAATGAATCTGGAATTAAGAGTCTCATAATGGCCATGAAACTATTGTCAATTGTTAGGAAAACCTATTTGGTTCAACTCATTTCCTTTAGGGAAGGAAACTTCTATCCTTACCTGGTCTGGATTACATGTGACTCCGGACCCACAGCAATGTGGTTGACTCTTCATTGCCCTCTTGGTTGGGCAATAAATGCTGACCTGGCCAATGATGCCTTCATCCTGTGAATGAATAAAATCAAGACTCTTACCTGCCCTCTGGGGTAATTTGGGATGGGTAATAAATGCTGACTTAGCCAGTCACACCCACCGGGGAAGAATAATAAAAAATGAGGTGTTGGGTCTGTAAGAAGGTGCTGACTTGTGATGTCTGGAGTATTACAAGCATCTGTTAACAATGCGAGGGATTTGCATGTGCATTCAATTATCAATGTAACTATACCAACATGTGAAAAGGCACACAGTGAACAGTTACAGTGGGATAATCAGAAGAACAGCTCCCTCCCTCAGGATTTGAGGTAAGTAATTAAAGATGGAGGGTTAAATAACTTGTAGATTGGCAATTTGTTATAGAAGCTGCTTGCCCTGCCTGTTCATTAATGAAGGATTGATTATTTGATCATTGTTACATAGCGGTAAGTGATTGGTTTAGCTCAGTGGGTTAGATGGCTGGTTCGCAATGCCAACAGCATGGGTTCCATTCTGATGCCAGCTGAGATTACCGGCAATGATTCTCCTTCTCAACCTTTCCCCTCATCTGAGGTGTGGTGACCTTCAAGTCATGAAAAAAAAAACTGTGCCGTGGTCTGGTGAGATTGTAGTGATTTTATCTTAAAGAACTGCAGATGCTGTAAATCAGAAACAAAATCAAAAGTTGATAGAAAAAAACTCAGCAGTTCTGCGCACCATCTGTGAAGCGAAATCAAAGTTAATATTTCGGGTCCAGTGACCTTCGCTCAGAACTTTACCTTTCTCCTTTACGTGGGAGTGGTGGCATAGTGTTAATGGCCCCACACAAGTATTCACTGACTCAGGCTAATGGAACAGGATCAAAGCTCAACACAAAAACTGGTGGGATTTGAATGCAATTAATAAGTCCAATATAATTGGCTTGTCTCAGTGATGGTAACTGTAGCAATTATCATCAACAATGCGGTTTCTTCAAGTACCTGTTAGGGAGGCGATTGGCTGTCCTTACCTGCCCTGACCTAGGCATGACTCCAGACACCCAAGCCTTTCTGAAATGGCTGAGTGAGCCACTCAGTTCACAGGAAATTAGGGATGGACAATAAACTCTGGCTTTGCCCAAATCACCTATACCCATGGCATAATATATTTAAAGAAAACAGCAACTCTGTTCCAATATGTATATTAAAGAACATTTTTCACTGTGTAGCATAAAAAGCATTGATTCTAATGCTACCTGAAGAACATTGAGAAGTCCCACCAACATTGTCTGACATGGATTCCCTGTAATCAGTACAGGTAGCCTCTGCTTTTCGTATGTTCACTTTACGTCCCTTCGCTTTTACGAAAGACCTACATTAGTACCTGCTTTCACGAATCCGAAGAGGTTTTTCATTTTTATGAGAAACAATGAAATTTTTCCCACATAAATCATGCATCTATGCTTTACGCCATTTTTAGCTTACGAAAGGGGTGTACCTGTCATACGAACCGTAAGACCATAAGACAAAGGAACAGGAATTAGACCATTCAGCCCATCGAGTCTGCTCTGCCATTCAATCATGGCTGATACATTTCTCAACCCCATTCTCCTGCTTTCTCCCCATAACCTTTGATCCCCTTAATACTCAAGAGCCTATCTATCTCTGTCTTAAATGATCTGGCCTCCACAGCCTTCTCAGATTTATATATCTTCCCGTCAGCACGTCCTTGAGCATTGGGCCCTGAGGTGAAGATAATGACAAGTCTAAGAATAGCTACTGAGCATACACATGAGGATAATGTTGTTCTGATGTCAGCTCCCATAGAGTCAGAACTTGGGTCAACAATATTCCAGACATATCCTCTTATGCCATCTCTCCTGTCTGGTTATCTTTACCAAAGTTTCTTGATGTCCAGTCACCTGAGTCCATTCCTGATCTTTTGCATGTTGTTCCAATATCCATGAATGATAAACAATTACATGATTGAAAGGAGAAAGTCCTGGAGAAACTCGGCAAGTCTGGCAGCATCTGTGGAGAGGAAGCAGAGTTAACAAGCCCAATATCACTCTTCTTAGAAAGCACTACCTGTTTTTATTTCAGCTTTCCAAGACTTTATTTTTAAACTATTTGTTGTATCTTGCTGTGTGCAAATTGGTCTCTCTGCTTCCTGAACCACAACAGCAAATCACTGGCTGTAACATGGAAATATAGAAAACAGGTGCAGGAGTAGGCCATTCGGCCCTTCGAGCCTGCACCGCCATTCAATATGATCATGGCTGATCATGCAATCTCAGTGTCCCATTCCCCCTCTCTCTTCACACCCCTTGATCCCTTTAGTCACAAGGGTCACATCCAGTTCCCTCTTGAATATATCTAATGAGCTGGCCCCAACAGCTTCCTGTGGGAGTGAGTTCCACAGGTTCACAACTCTCTGGGCGAAGAAGTTCCTTGTCATCCCAGTCTGAATGGCTTACCGCTCATTCATAGACTGTGACCCCTAGTTCTGGTTGTCACCAACATCGGGAACATTCTACCCACATCTAGCCTGTCCAATCCCATCGGGATTTTATATGTTTCTATGAGAGGCCCCATTCATTCTTCTAAATTCCAGTGAATACAAGACCAGTTGACTCAACCTTTCTTCATTAGTCAGTCCTGTCATCCCGGAAATCAGTCTGGTGAACCTTTGTTGGACTCCCAGGTAAGAGCATGGGAAAGCTTGAAGTTGTCAAAAATGTGCCTGTTTAATGCTAGCGTTTCTTCTTCCTTGTGAGAATCGGCTAATAATTTATTGTTGACATCAGTGTTCAAGAGACTGGATTGCACATCACTCTGACAGATACGTGCAAACAATGACCAGACTTCAAACCAAACCAATTCCAGAAATTTAATTCCATGTATCTTGTGAAGATTAAGAGTTGTCCAACAAACAAAAGACACAAAGCAAAAGCCAGCAATGTTAATCTGAAGAAAATAAGGAACTACAATAGAATGAAGCTTCAAATAAGTTGTCAAATGTACAATTAAATCAAAAACAATCTTTCTATTGCTGTTACCCACTGAGAGGAAGATAACCAAAGCAGAATTGGTGAATGGTTTGACATCCTCCATTTATCATTCTGCTTTATACTTTCTTTCTAAAATTAAATACGTTCACATTTACAAAGATCCCCATTTTATGATGCTAATCTTTCATCCTCTTCACCTACGTTGTGTGAATGTTCTCGGCTGTATCAGTCAAAGTCATGTTCAATTCTTACATTGAAAACAGTAATCAGAATTACAGAATTGTTACAGCGCAGAAAGGGGCCATTCAGTCTGTTATGTTGACACCAATTCTATTACCTCGTGTCAATCTCCTGTCACCACAGAAAATTGTTGGGGTTTAGATCAGAGTGCTGCTGGAAAAGCACAGCAGGTCAGGCAGCATCTGAGGAGCAGGAAAGTCGACATTCTGGGCAAAAGCCCTTCATCAGAAATAGAGGCAGGAAGCCTTCAAGGTGGGGGTGAGGAGAAAGTAGCAAAGAGTACAATAGGTGAATGGGGGTGGGGTTGGAGGTGAGAGGTCAGAGGGGAGGGTGGAACGGGTAGGTGGGAAGAGAGAGGTAGGCGAGTCTGTTTCAGTACATGGTTGAAGAGCTTCAGGGCAGAAGCGATGACCTGGGGGTTGCGGCTGACTACAGAAAATTGCGTTCACAGCCCAGACCATCAATAAAGCCAACCTTCCATCCATGGACTCCAGCCGCAAAAAAAAAGCTGCCAATATCACCCTCCCACCCTGATAATGCTCTCTTCCATCAGACAGATGATGCAGCCGCTGGAACACACACACCAACAAGTTCAGGCTCAGCTTCTGGATAGTTACATGAATAGGGAGGGAATAAAGGGATAGGGACTGATTAAGGGCAGAAGGTGTGTTTTTTAGTTCAATTGGGGCATAATGATTGGCACAGGCTTGGAGGGCTGAAGGGCCTGCTTCTGTGCTGTGCTTCTTGTTTGTTCTTTTGTTTGTTCCCTGCCATTATCAGACTGCTGAAGGGACCTCCTGAATTTCAAATCTAATATTGACCTTGTTTTGTGCCCCTCCTGTACAGCTATAACCTTGTATGCCTCACTCTGTTTAAGCACCCTATGACCTGTATGTCCTTGTTTGCTATGGTCTGACGGTATTGCTCACAAAGATTCTAGATCAGAGTGGTGCTGGAAAAGCACAGCAGTTCAGGCAGCATCCAAGGAGCAGTAAAATCGACGTTTTGGGCAAAAGCCCTTCATCAGGAATAAATGAAGGGCTTTTGCCCGAAACGTCAATTTTCCTGCTCCTCGGATGCTGCCTGAACTGCTGTGCTTTACCAGCACCACTCTAATCTGGTTTCCAGCATCTGCAGTCCTTGTTTTTACCCGGTACTGCTCACAAAACAAAACCTTTCACTGTACTTAGGTACATGTGACTACAATAAATCAAATCAAACCAAATTTTCCCTATATCCCTGAACATCATTTCTATCCAAATAATCATCCAATGTTCCTCTTGACTACCTCAGTTGAGTCTGCCTCCACCATATTTACAGGCAATGCACTCCACACCCTAACTATCTGCTGTTTAAGGTTATTTTTTTCTCACATCATCCTTACTTCTTTCACACATCACTTCAAATCTACGTCCTCTAGTTCTTTTTCATTTTAAGAGCAGCAACAGCTTCTCCCTATCTATTCTGTGCAGTCTGCTGATGGTTTTGGAAAACTGCTGTTAAATCTCATCTTTGTGAAGAGACAGAAAAAAAAGGCAGATGCTAGAATCCAAACCGGACAGGCAGGAGGCTGGAAGAATACATCAAGCCAGGCAGCATCAGGATGTGGAGAAGTCGACGTTTCGGTGTATCCGTTCTTCAGGACTGGGGCTGTGTGTAGGGGGAGCTGCAGATAAAGGGGGTGGGGTGGGGACAGGGTGGTGAGGTGGTGATAGCTGAAGACAGGTAGAGAGTACGACCCGGTTGGACCTGGCGAGATCAATCCCAACTTTAGAGTTGTTCCCAAATGAAAATGCTTTGGACAATTTACTTTTTTGTTGAGAAACTGAGGCGAAGTGTCCGTGACCTTGTAGGGCAACATAGAACTTTTCAAGGGAAAGACAGGAGGTTTGGAGGAAAAATATTTTGACCCAGAGAGTGGTAAGGGTCTGGAGTGCACTACCTGGTGAGACAGGAAACCTCTGAAGAGCATCCCACCCTATCAATCCCATGTCTAACCTGCACATGGGAAATTGAGCATGACCAATTCATCTAATGTGCACATCTTTGGACTAAGGGAGGAAACCGCAGCACCCCAAGCAAGCACAGGTAAGCTATGCAAATTCCACACAGACAGTCACCTGAGTCTGGAATCAAACCCAGGTCCCTGGTGCTGTGAGGCAGCAGTGCTAACCATTGAGCCATCATGCTGCCCAGAAGATGAAGGGGAGAAATGAAATCACAGCTAGGAACTACATAAACACTATGTAGCGCTTATACTCAGAGGAGGACTGGGAACGAAGAATACTTATCTGTTATTTAATTGGAACGGGGGGAAAATGTTCAAACAAGTCCATAATCATTGTTCACTTTGGACTCTCTCTTTATTTTATATTCATAAGATATTGATGTCCATTTGTTCACTTGTTGGTAGTTTATTTTCCCCCTTTTTATTGTTTTTGGTGGCTTTTTAAACTGTCCCAATCTTCTGGCATACATGCAACCTTTGCCAAATAGTCCATCAATGAAAAGTCAGAACTCACAGGAAGGAGAAAATCTCGAAATAATCTATAGGCTCCTTAACAGTAACAATACTGTTGGACAGAGAATAAATCAGGAGATAATGAGGGCATGTAAAAAAGGCACTACATTAATCAAGGGTGACTTTAATCTTCACGTAAATCAAACTGGCAGCAGTAGCCACAAGGAAGAATACATTAAATGCACACTGTATTCAGGACAGTTTCCTAGGACAATGTGTTTGGATGCAATCAGGCATCAGGACTTCAGGATCTATAACTTATCTCACAGTGAAATATCCCTTAGAAACAGTGAGAATAAAATGGTCGTCTTTAGTATTCAAGGTGGTAAAAACAATGACAGCAGATGCTGGAACCAGATTCTGGATCAGTGGTGCTGGAAGAGCACAGCAGTTCAGGCAGTCCAAAGTGCAGCGAAAGCGACGTTTCAGGCAAAGTCTGAGAGTGAGAAACTTTGGTCAGAAACAATTCTGTTCAACATAAAGAAAGATAAATCTCACTATCAAGAAGGCACAACAACACCTCTTCTTGGCTTAACAAATTCAGAATGTCCACAAGGACCGTCACCAACCTTTATAGCTCCACCCGGAATGCTTTCTATCTGAGTGCATGACGGCCTGGTACGGCAACTGCTCTGCCCAGAATCAGAAAAAAAAAACTACAGAAAGTTGTGTGCACAGCCCAGACAAACACAAGAGGCCAACTTCCCAAACATGAACTCCATTCACACGGCTCGCCGCTGTGGAAAGACTTGCAACATCATCAAAGACCCCTCCCCACCCCAATAATGCTCTGTTCTAACCTCTCCCATCAAGTAGAAGATACAGAAGCTTGAATACACACACTGACAGGTTCAAGAACAGCTTCTTCACTGCCATTATTAGTCTGCTGAATGGACTCTCTAACTTTGAACAATGTTGACCTTGCTTTTGTACACCTCCTGTGCAGTGTAACCTGTGTGCCTCACTCTGCCTAAGCACCCTAGATCTGTATGTCGTCGTTTGCCTGTACTGCATGCAAAACAAAGCTTTTCACTGTTCTTAGGTACATGTGACAATAATAAATCAAATCAAAAGGTGGATGGAGTTGGAGTTGGATGGGAAAGGAGTTTAACAGAAAAGATGGTTGAGGAACAACAGCAGATGTTTAATAAGGTAGTTCATCACTCACAATAAAGAGATATTTCAGTGAGGAAGAAAGATTCTCAGAAGGGAATAAGCCAACTATGGTAAACTGGAAATGCTTGAGTTGTTTTCTTTGGAGCCAGAAAAGGTTGAGGGGGGAATTCCTAGAGATTCTGAGGGACAAGAACAGGGTGGCCAGTTGAAGGGTCCAGAACAGGCGGCACACTTTTAATGTGAAAGGCAGGAATTTAAAAGAGATTTTAGGAAAGATATTTTGACCCCAGAGGGTGGTAAGCATCTGGAATGCACTGCCTGCGAGACTAGTGGAAAAAGGAAATCTTTAAAAAGTACTTGGATGAGCACTTGAAGGGTCATAACATTCGAGGCTGTAGGTCTAGTGTGGGAAAGTGGGCCTACTACGGGTAATACTTTTGGTTGGAAAGATTGGATGAGCTAAAAGTCCTCTTCTGTACTGTCGGATTCTATGAAACTGAGAAGGTAAGTATAGTTAGATTTTAAAAAATGCAATGCGGCAAATATTGGAACAGTTTAAAAAGCCACCAAAAATAATAAAACGGGTGAAAATAAACTACTAATAAGTAAAAATAATAAACTGGACAGCAAACTCTTATTTAAATTTAAATGAATAGAAAAGGAAAAGAGAATCCAAGGCGAACAATGGTCCTTTAGAGAAAGAGGCTGGCGGAGGAATATGGACAACTAGGAAATGGCAGAGGAATCTTGTGCAAGTTTTCCCAGCTGAGACACAAAGACTCATTCCAAAATATACCGAGTAAGCAAGGGCTTAAAGGAGGTGAGGAAGGAAATAACTACAATAGCTATCTCTTGACAAAAGTGATTTGGAGATGCCGGTGTTGGACTGGGGTGGACAAAGTAAAAAAATCACAGAACACCAGGTTATAGTCCGACAGGTTTATTAGGAAGCACCAAATAAACCTTTTGGACTATAACTGGTGTTGTGTGATTTTTAACTCCCACCAAAAAAGTTCTGAACAAGGGTCACTGGACTCAAAACGTTAACTCTGATTTCTCTCCATTGATGCTGCCAGACCTGTTGAGATTTTTCCAGCAATTTCTGCTTTTGTTTCTGATTTCCAGCATCCGCAGTTCTTTCAATTTTTAAAAAAAAATTGATAGAACATATTGGAAGACTAATGGACTAAAGACCAATAAGTCCCCTGCAACTGATGGGATGCAATCAGTAAGTAAAGTATGTACAGCGATAGTGGCTGTACTGGTAGTAATCTTCTGAGAATCCTTAGGGTCTGGAAATATCCCAAAGAATTCAAA
Organism: Hemiscyllium ocellatum; assembly: GCF_020745735.1. Classification (NCBI taxonomy): domain Eukaryota; kingdom Metazoa; phylum Chordata; class Chondrichthyes; order Orectolobiformes; family Hemiscylliidae; genus Hemiscyllium; species Hemiscyllium ocellatum. The sequence goes on from NC_083409.1 coordinate 108,801,832, forward strand.
AATGATCAATACAACACCACTATTCAAAAAGACATTGTTGTGGGCAAGACCAGAACCCTTCAAAATATATTAAGAAGATAGCCTAGATCCTAACCTTTTCTTATTTTAAAGGTAATTGTAAACATTGTGTTCCTGGTGTAATTTGGCCAAACCACTTGACTTTAATGAAAACATACATTATTTTGTACTACAGTTAAAATACTGACAAAATTTTAAAAAGGAATTGGCTTAACTGTAACACTATCAAAATGATTAACAAAGTAATGTAACTTCTCCAATATAGTAACATCCCATAAACACACCCTTGGCAAAGGCAAATTCAGTAAAGTAGACTGCCTCACATGCAATTCTAGCAGCAGGAAGAAAAGAGAACCCAGTTTTTTAGCTGTGACAGAGAGAGAGGAGTAAGAATTTTCACTTCTGGCTTCAAGACCCCAGCAACTGCAGAAAGCTAAAGTTAACAATCTTGGTTCTGTGAGAGCTTGACCCCACCCATTCAAGCTGCACTTATTGTTTCAAATTTTAAAAATAACTCAAGGCCTCACAAGCTGTTTACTTTGTTGCAATTAAGCAGAACACTCAACATCTCTGTCTCAACCTTTCATCATTAAAAGAAAAGGACAAAATGCACCTCTTAAAGACATAGTGTCGTCACACAATAAATAGGTAATCAGAGGCCATTACCTTAATATCTGTCATTAGGAAAATACAAGAGTTTTTTATTATTATTTTTAAATTTTATTATTATTGAGAAGGTAATAGCCAAACATGTAGAAATACTTTACATAATGAAGTAAAATTAGCCTCATGAGTGGGTTATTACGCCTGGCAAATTTATAGGAACTCCTTGAGGAGGTAACAAACAGGATAGATAAACCTAAAGCAGTAGCTGTAATATATTTGGATTTCAAAAAGGCAGTCGATAAGTAACTGCATATAAAGCTAATTAATAAGATAAGAGCCCACAACATTGGGGCAGTATAATCACATGCTGTTTTAGAAATAGAAGACAGAGAATTGAGATGAGGCGAGCATTTTCAGGATAGCAACCTTTAGCTGGTGGAGTCTCACTGGGATCAGTGCTTGGGCCACAATTATTTACCACATGTATTGACAACTTGGATGAAGGAAGGGAATGTATTGCAGCCAGGTTAGCAGAAGACACAAACATAGGTGGGAAGGCACGTACTGATGATAACAGAAACCGATCAGACTGAGGGATATAGACAGATTGAGTGAGTGGGTGAAAACTTGATAGATGGAATATAATGTGGTAAAATATGAAGCTGTGCACTTTGGCAGGAAGAATAGAAGAGTTGAATATTGTTAAAGTGGAGAAGGACTGCAGAAAACTGCACCGTAAAGGTATAAATCACAAAAATTAGGATCAGCAGATAATATGGAAGGCAAGTGAACTTTGGCCTTTACTTCAAAGGGAATGGAGATAAGATAAGAATGTTTTGCTCAAACTACACAGGGGTACCAGTGAGACTACACCTCGAATACTGTGAACAGTTTTAGTCCCCTTATCTAAGGAAAGATATATTAGCATGTGAGACAGACCCAAGAAGGTTCATTAGGTGGATCCTGAGTATGGAGGGAGTTTCTTATGAGAGGAGATTAAATCGGTCAGGTCTATACTCATTGGAGTTGAGAAGAATAAAGTGTTTATTGCACCCTTTAAGGTTCTTGGGGGACTTGACAGCAGAGGGATGGAAAGGTTGTTTCTCTTTGTGGGAGACTGCTGCAAATGTGTTGCTGGTCAAAGCACAGCAGGTTAGGCAGCATCTCAGGAATAGAGAATTCGACGTTTCGAGCATAAGCCCTTCATCAGGCTCGAAACGTCGAATTCTCTATTCCTGAGATGCTGCCTAACCTGCTGTGCTTTGACCAGCAACACATTTGCAGCTGTGATCTCCAGCATCTGCAGACCTCATTTTTTACTCTCTTTGTGGGAGAGTCCAGGACCAGAGGGCATCATCTCAGAATAAGGATTGAAGGCAGAGATGAGGAGGAATTTCTTCTTTCAGAGGATAGTGATGCTTTTTAATGAAGAAACTCCCTGAAGATAGAGAGGTGTACAAGCTGTGTATATCCACGCTTTACATTTTTCCTCTGCCCAATCCTATCTTTCACATTAACAACATTGAGAGTCATTTTCTCCAATTGTATAAGGAAATGCAGAAACTTTTTAAAAAGTTCTTTTATTTATTTGTTTGTGGGAAGTGGGCATTACTGGCTGGTACAGCATTTATTGCCTGTCCCTAGTTGCCTTTGAGAAGGTAGGAGTGAGCTGCCTTCTTGAACCACTGCAGTCCACCTGCTTGGGGTTGACCCACAATGCCCTTAGAGAGGGAATTCCAGGATTTTGATCCAGTGAAACTGAAGGAATGGTGATATGTTTCCAAATCAGGATGGTGAGTGGCTTGGAGGGGGACTCGCAGGTGGTGGTGTACCCATGTATCTGCTGCCCTTGTCCTTCTAGATGAAAGTGGTCATGGGTTTAGAAGGTGCTGTCTGAGGAAATTGGTGAGCCATTTGGATCATCACAGATTGTTCCAAATGTAATATCATTGAACCAGTCAAAATAATGAAAGCCTTGTATTTTATGTCATGCCTCTGACAACTTTAACACATCCTAAATTTCATTACAGCCAAGGAAACAGAGTAAACTAGTTGATTGACAGAATATTCCATAATATTGTACAGAGAACATATGAGATAGGAGTAGAAGGAGGCCACTTGGCCCCTTGAACCTGCTGCATCTTCAATGGATCAATGATTACTCCACATTCCTGCTTACCCCAATAACTTTGCATCACTTCACTAAAATCTAGCTACAGCTGCCTTAAAAATAAACATCAACACTGTTTCAATCATCAGGGGTTTTGTGAGAGGAAAAAAAATGCTTCATTTCTTCCTTAAATGGATGACCCTCTTGTTTTTACTTTGGTTATTCATGGCATAAGCTGGTCAGGCCAGAACATATTGTCCAAAGGGCAGTTAAGAGTCAACCATATTGCTGGGGGTGTGGAGTCACATGTAGACCAGCAGATTTCCTTCGCTAAACTAAATTTGTGAACCAGATGGCCTTTTATGACAATTGATGGGGAGAAGCCAAGAGAAACATGTCAGCCCTGATCAAGTAGCAGAGCAGATTTGATGGGCTGAATAGCCTAATTATGCTCCTTTACCTTATGATCTTATGATAATGTCTTCATGGTCAGCATTAGACTCTTAATTCCAGACTTTTTTTATTCAGTTCAAACTCCACAATCTACCATTGTGAGATTTGAACACAGTTCCCAGAGCATGACCTGGGCCTCTGGATTAATATCCTTGTGATAATACTATCACCCCTGCCTTTAAACAGCGATAACAGGTTATGGACTGATCATGACGCTATCAGATTTTAGGATGCCAAGGACATATTAGTAAAATAGTCAAATAATTTCAAGGTTATGCAAAGGTTTTCATGGTGAAAGAAGTAAATTTGAGTAAGGTGACCTTGGAGGATATAATTTCACGTAGATACGCACTTTCAGAGGTGATTTGTCACAGTTTACTCGGGGAATCTGATCTGCTATGGAACATACACTGTCGCACCTACGTTGTAGTCTGGAGCTGTGGATAGGGAATGGTAAAGTCTTCATACACTGGCCAGCAATCTTTCCTGCTTGTCATTGGAGTGAGCTCAGATGAACCGTAGGTTAATATATAACCTGGATGACGACAATATGAATGGTCATTTGACATTTGAGTCCTGTGAGCAGAACTCAAACTCAGGGCTTCTGGCTTGAAGGCAGGAACACTACTCACTGCAGCATACAGCTCCCTTTGGAAAGAAGTTACCAAGAACTATTTTAAGGTTGATGGAAAAGATCAGAAAGATTCAGAACTCCATATTCACAAAATATGGGTGGCAGGAGAAACTGTTAATGTGAGTTCGAATGCAGGTGAAAGACATAATACATGTGGAAGTTCACAACCTCCCATCTATAGAATCCATCTACCAGGAAAGTCCGCCAGCATTCCCAAGATCCATTGCACTCTGGCAATATTTTTCTACAACCTCTACCATCGGGGAGAAGGTGCAGAAGCCTGAACACACACTAGCTGGTTTTGAAACAGTTTCCACCCTACTGTTGTTAGAATACTGAATGGACTCACAAACTCTTAACATTCGCCTGTACCTGTGTTTTTGTTTTTGCCGCTGTTTACCTATTGTTTACTTATCTATGCGACTTAACTCTGTGATCTGCCTGTATCGCTCTCAAGACAAAGCTTTTCACTGCACCTCGGTACACGTGACAATAAATTCAATTCAATTCAATAACTTTGTAAATAGGGGGCATTGAACACAAAATAAATCATGCAATCTGAAAGCCATTGGTCAGGCCTCAGTTGGAGTAATGTGTGAAATTCAGGGATCTGCCCCTCAAGGTATTAACAGGAGTAGAGAGCGTAGATCTGGATAAACTATTTCCACTGGTTCGGATACTAGTGCTTGACTGAGAATTACGGCCAGATTGTTTAGGAGAGATGTTAGGGAGCACTTCAACATTCAAATAGGTTTGAAACTCTCTTCCACAAATAGCAATGGATGCTAGACATGTTGTTAATTTTAAATCTGAGATAGATGCATTTTTTTGGATATGGAATAAAGGCAGTTATATGGAGGTAGGCAGCAGATCAGCCATTGTCTCGTTGAAAGGTGGAACAGTCTCGAGGGGCTGGAAGGCGTATTCCTGATCCTATGTTCCTGTGCAACTGCAGGTTTGGAAAGGCACTTGACAAATGGAGGTTGAAGAGGATGAAACCAAAGAGGGAGAGGTTCAGCTACGTGAGAGAGATTGGAGAAGCTGCATGTGTTCTTACTGAAGCAGAGGAGGGAGCGGGAGATCTAAAAATGAAATTTAAAATTACGAGAGGTTTGACAAAGCAAATGGTGGGAAAATCTTCCCTTCATCAACCAGAGCTTTAAGATAACTGGCAAGAAGATCCGAGGAGAAAATGGGAGAAGATTTACTTGCACAGAGAGTTAGGGCTCAGGATGAACGGTGGTATGGTGCTTCAGTGGTTAACACCGCAGCCTCACAACGCCAGGGACCTGGGTTCGATTCTGCCCTCAGATGTCTGTCTGTGTGGAATTTGCACATTTGCCCTGACTGTGTGTGGGATTCCTCCCACAGCACACAAAGACATGCAGGTTAGGTGAATTGGCCATGCTAAATTGCTCCTAGTGTTCAGGTATGTGTAGGTTAGATGCATTAATCAGAGGAAATGTAGAGCAAGAGGGTAGGAGAATTGGTCTGGGTGGGATACTCTTCGGAGGGTTGGTGTGGGCTTTTTGGGCCTGCTTGCACACTGTAAGGATTCTATGAACAAAAGGCAAAATCAGATTTCACAGGAATTTTCAAAAAAGAAATTGGGGAGGTTTGCGCAGCGGTGATGTCACTGGTCTAGTAATCTGGAAGGCCAAACTAATTTTTTAGGGTCATGGGTTCAAACCCCACCTCAGCAGATGGTGAAATTTAAACTCAATTCATAAAGTCTGTCGTTGAAAGCTGGTCTTAGCTAATCCCGTTACCTGATCTGGGTTGTTTGTCAAAGGCAGTTTACACCCGAAAGAGTTGACGAGGCAAGATCCCACTGTCAGGATATGAAGAACTGTCTCTGGAATGGGTTAGGATTCACTGTTAAATAACAGCTGGATGTGCCACAAGAAATGCAGTACTATGGTCGAGTCTGAAATAGCTTTGCATGTCATTCACTTTAAGAGAAATTATTATTACAGGCAACATAAGCTGATCTACACAGTAACACACAGAAATTGCTGGTAAAACCTGTGGAGAGAAAGCAGAGTTTTCATTTCAAGTCCAGGGACGCTGCTTCAGAATACCGAACTCAACTCTGTTTCTCTCTCTCCACAGATTCTGCCAGACCTGCTGAGTTACTCCAACAATTTCTGTTTCAGATGTCTAGCATTTGCAGTTCTTTGTTCAGATCTTGTCAGTGATGCTCACGATCCATGAGCGAATAGTTGAAATGAGCTGGAGCACGGAATTAAATGAGAGAGATCTGTCAAACAACAATCTGCTACTCTACTCCAAGATTCTGCGATTCCATGATGAAATCATTCCCCTCAATGCAGTGCTTCCCAAGCTTTCAGCTACTGTGTATCACAGTATCTCGGAATTCTTACAGAGCAGAGTGAGGCCATTTGGCCCATTATGGATCCATTACCCAGTGCCAATCTCCTGCCTTTCCCTGCACATCATTTCTATCCAAATGACCATCCAATGCCCCTCTTGAATGCCTCAATTGAACCTGTCCCCACCATATTTCCAGACAGTGCCCTCCACACCCTAACTACTCACTGGGTGATAAAGCTTTTTTTTTCACATCACCTTTGCTTCATTTGCACATCTCTTTCAAAACTATGTTCTCTTGTTCCTTTTCCTTTTACGAGTGGGAATAGCATATCTCCCGATCTACTCTGTGGAATCTGCTCATGATTTTGAAGTTAAAAATCACACAACACCAGGTTATAGTCCAACAGGTTTATTTGGAAGCACTAGCTTTCGGAGCGCTGCCCCTTCATCAGGTGGTTGTGGAGAGTAAGATTGTAATACACAGAATTTATAGCAAAAGTTTACAGTGTGATGTAACTGAAAGTATACATTGAAAAAGATCTGGATTGTTTGTTAAGTCTCTCATCTTTTATAATGACCATGTTGATTTCAGTTTTTATATGTAATTTCAAAACTTTTTTAAAAGTTACCTTCTAAAGTGACCTTTAACAATGGGTGTCATGTCAGCCCAGATAAAGTATTGAAGATATTAGCTTCCCTGTGAGAGACTGTAAACTGTTGCTATAAATTCTGTATCTTATAATCTTATTCTCCACAACCACCTGATGAAGGAGCAGCACTCCGAACGCTAGTGCTTCCAAATAAACCTGTTGGACTATAATTTGGCGTTGTGTGATTTTTTTAACTTTGTACACCCTAGTCCAATACTGGCATCTCCAAATCATAATTTTGAAAACCTCCATCAAGTATCCTTTCAGCTTTGTTCTCTCTGAGAAGAATAATCCCAATTTCGAGCCTCAGGGCTGAAGTTTCTAAATCCTGGAATCATTATTTTAAATTGCTTCTGTTTTCTCTTCAATACATTCACATTGTTTCCAAAATGCGGCACCCACAACCCTACCCCATAACATACGGGAGCAGAATTAGGCCGCTTGGCCCATCATGCCTGGTCCACCTTTTGATCATGGCTGATATGTTCCTCAAGTAAAAAGTGAGGTCTGCAGATGCTGGAGATCAGAGCTGAAAATGTGTTGCTGGTTAAAGCACAGCAGGTCAGGCAGCATCCAAGGAACAGGAAATTCGACGTTTCGGGCCAGAGCCCTTCATCAGGAATGAGGAGAGGGTGCCAGGCAGGCTCAGATAAAAGGTAGGGAGGAGGGACTTGGGGGAGGGGTGATGGAGATGTGATAGGTGGAAGGAGGTCAAGGTGAGGGTGATAGGCCGGAGTGGGGGTGGGGGCGGAGAGGTCAGGAAGAAGATTGCAGGTTAGGAGGGCGGAGCTGAGTCCAAGGGAATCGACTGAGACAAGGTGGGGGGAGGGGAAATGAGGAAACTGGAGAAATCTGAATTCATCCCTTGTGGTTGGAGGGTTCCCAGGCGGAAGATGAGGCGCTCTTCCTCCAACCGTCGTGTTGTTATGTTCTGGCGATGGAGGAGTCCAAGGACCTGCATGTCCTTGATGGAGTGGGAGGGGGAGTTAAAGTGTTGAGCCACGGGGTGGTTGGGTTGGTTGGTCCGGGTGTCCCAGAGGTGTTCCCTGAAGCGTTCCGCAAGTAGGCAGCCTGTCTCCCCAATATAGAGGAGGCCACATCGGGTGCAGCGGATGCAATAGATGATGTGTGTGGAGGTGCAGGTGAATTTGTGGCGGATATGGAAGGATCCCTTGGAGCCTTGGAGAGAAGTAAGGGAGGAGGTGTGGGCGCAAGTTTTGCATTTCCTGCGGTTGCAGGGGAAGGTGCCGGGAGTGGAGGTTGGGTTGGTGGGGGGTGTAGACCTGACGAGGGAGTCACGAAGGGAGTGGTCTTTGCGGAACGCTGATAGGGGAGGGGAGGGAAATATATCCCTGGTGGTGGGGTCCATTTGGAGTTGGCTGAAATGACGGCGGATGATACGCTGTATACGGAGGTTGTTGGGGTGGTAGGTGAGAACCAGTGGGGTTCTGGCTTGGTGGCGGTTGGAGGGGTGGGGCTCAAGGGCGGAGGAGCGGGAAGTGGAGGAGATGCGGTGGAGGTCATCGTCGATCACGTCTGGGGGGAATCCGCGGTCCTTGAAGAAGGAGGCCATCTGGGCTGTATGGCATTGGAACTGGTCCTCCTGGAAGCAGATGCGGCGGAGATGAAGGAATTGGGAATATGGGATGGAGTTTTTACAGGGGGCAGAGTAGGAGGAGGTGTAGTCCAGGTAGCTGTGGGAGTCAGTCGGTTTATAGAAGATGTCTGTGTTGAGTCGGTCGCCCGAGATAGAAATGGAAAGGTCTAGGAAGGGGAGGGAGGAGTCTGAGACAGTCCAGGTGAATTTGAGATCGGGATGGAAGGTGTTGGTAAAGTTGATGAACTGTTCAACCTCCTCGTGGGAGCACGAGGCAGCGCCGATACAGTCATCGATGTAGCGGAGGAAAAGGTGGGGGGTGGTGTCAGTGTAGTTGCGGAAGATGGACTGTTCCACATATCCTACAAAGAGACAGGCATAGCTGGGGCCCATGCGGGTGCCCATGGCAACTCCTTTCGTTTGGAGGAAGTGGGAGGATTGGAAAGAGAAGTTATTCAGGGTGAGGACCAGTTCAGTCAGTTCCTCAATCCAGCCTTTCTTCCTGTGACCCTTGATCCCCTGACTAATCAAGAACCTACCTATCTTTGTCTTAAAGACACTCGGTGACTTGGCCTCCACAGCCCTCTGTAGCAATGAGTTCCACAGATTCCCCATCCTCTGAGGAAATTCCTCCTCATCTAAGTTCTAGAGACTTGTCACTTCACTCTGAGGTTGTGCCCTCTGCCTTTGTCTCTCCAAAAGTGGAAACATCCTGTCCACACCCACTTTATCTATACCTTTCAATATTCTGTAAACTTCAATCAGATGCCCCCTTATCCTTCTAAACAACATTGAGTGCAGATTCAGAGTCCTAAACTGCTCCTCTTATTACAACCCTTTCATCTCTGGGATTATTCTGGTCAACCTCCTCTGGATCTTCTCCATGGTCAGCATATTCTTTCTGAGGTTGGGGGCCCAAAATGTTTGAAAATTGTTGTGGCCCGGCAGTGAGGACTGGGGGAGTAGGTGGGGGTGTGGAGACCCTGGGGTAACTGTTAGAGAGGGAACTCTATTATTACGGCCCAGTCACACCCCCGCAAAGGCCATAGCTACTCCAGAGCTCAGGATCCCAACGTTTCAGCACACAACCCCACTTGGGATCCCCAGCCCCAGTATCGGAAGCTACATCCGAATAACCTGTTCCACCAAATGAACCATCACTCACAATACGAGATGGTCACCAAAAAGTCCCATGTGGAAACTCCTTTGCCCAGAGCGTGGTGCATATGGATCTCGTCAAGAGTGGTTGAAGTGATTGTTACAGATGCATTTTAAGGAAGGCAGGATATCCCAGTGAAGGACACACTGATAGATTTGGCTGAGAGATTATAGAATCATAGAATCCCTACAATGTGGAAGCAGGCCATTCAGCCCATCGAGTCTACACTGACTTCTGCACAGCATCCCACCCAAACCTCCTACTCTATCCCTGTAGCCCTGCATTTTCCATGGTTTATCTACCCAACCTGGGCAACCCTGGACATGATGGGCCATTTAGTCTAGCCAAGATCAGAGTGGTGCTGGAAAAGCACAGCAGGTCAGGCAGCATCCAAGGTGCAGGAAAATTGACTTTTCGGGCAAAGCCCTTCTGTCAAAAGTCCTTCATCACGATTCCTGCTGAAGTACTCACTTTGGCCTAATTTAGTCTAGCCAATCCACCCAACCTGGACAACTTTGGACAGGTGATGGGAGGCAACGCAAATGGAGCTTAAGAACCAGAATTAACTGGTCAGGCCAAATAATCTGTTTCAGAGTGATAAACTCTCTAATCTAACTTCGGTATTTTTGAGGACATCAATCCTGTCTAGTCTAGTAGCCTGTGTCTCAGTATTCCCCTTGACAACATTGCCTTTTTCATGTGTGAATACTGAAGAAAAATATTCATTTTGCTCTTCCCCATCTCCTCAGACCTCACACACAACTTACCACTACTGTCCTTGAATGGTATCGTCAAATCACATGGGAAGACAGTGTTGATAGAAGTTATGGTTTGATATATGAAGCATAATGCTTTCGACCTGCTGGTTGTTTGTGGTCTCAGCTGGCAATGATCTCATTTGCATTCATTCAGAATGGTCCAGTTTACAATTCGACCCACCTTTCCCCATTTCAGTCCACAATAACAATTTAGGCGGCACAGTGGCTCAGTGGTTAGCATTGTTGCCTCACAGCTCCAGAGACCTGGGTTCAATTCCTGCCTCAGGTGACTGACTGTGTGGAGTTTGCACATTCTCCCCGTGTCTGCGTGGGTTTCCTCCGGGTGCTCCGGTTTCCTCCCACACTCCAAAAATGTGCAGGTTAGGTGAATTGGCCACGCTAAATTGCCCGTAGTGTTAGGTTCAGGGGTAAATGGGTCTGGGTGGGTGCGCTTCGGCGGGTCGGTGTGGACTTGTTGGGCCGAAGGGCCTGTTTCCACACTGTAAGTAATCTAATCTAATCTAACAACCACAGAAAAATAAAAAGATAAGGTCTTTATAATACTTGAAATTCTTTTCTTCTGATCTTGTGTCTCTTTGGTCTGTGAATCTTCCTGTGTATTGTCCCCGATATTTCTCTACATGAGAACAGCCATGAGACACCATGGGATGGGAACAGTGTCATATTGATGTAAGGGAAGCGATCAACCTAATTTGATCTAAACAACCATATTCCTTCAACACTTGGAGGGAATACTTTTTGTGTGTGATTGAAATCCAAAGACCAATTGAGTAAATGCTTATTCCATAAGATTTAAACTTAACATGATGATTAACTGAAAAAAAATTCTGTAATTAATGAATACAGTGCTAGTAAATTTGAGTCCTTATGGCCAGGAAGTGCATTTGAGTCAATTTGCCAACTGCCAACGGTTAATCAGCAACACAAATAACAAGCTAGAGTGTACAAGACATTAAATAGCTAGTAGTCATCGAATAAAAGTCAAGGCTTAAGGCTGAATGTTTATTATTGCACAGACCCATTGCTTAAATAGCTAAAAGAATTCTGTAACACATACATTAACTACCACAGCACAAAAAACGAGATGCCATTGTCCAATTGCAATCTGTAAAATATCACAAAGTCTAATTCAGAAAATTCACTACTTGATTCATGAGCACAGCAGTTCAGGCAGCATCCAAGGAGCAGCGAAATCAATGTTTCGGGCAAAAGCCCTTCATCAGGACAAAAGCCATTCCCGATGAAGGGCTTTTACCTGAAACATCGATTTTACTGCTCCTCGGATGCTGCCTGAACTGCTGTGCTCTTCCAGCACCACTAATCCAGAATCTGGTTTCCAGCATCTGCAGTCATTGTTTTTACCACCTTACTCCTTGGTTCATTGCTATTCATGGGACACTGTGAGAGACTCTCTGATGTTGAAATCAAAATCTGAGCCTGGGAGGTGGTCTGGTTGTGAATGGGAGGTGTCCAAGAGACATATATTGTTCAGGTCTATTTCCCCCTCATTTTATTTTATGCTGCGTGGGTTTCTAAGGTCCACAGAAACGGTGGTTTCTGGAACTGAAGGTAAGTGTCAATTAATGTGTGCGTGGCTATGAGCGGAACCTCCAAACATTAGTGTAGCTGTGTATTTACAGGGAATACTATTTCAGATCACATCACCCCATTAGTTGGCTACATCATAACCTCTGAGTCTCAAAGTTGTAGGTTCAATATCCTTCCCAGGAACTTGAGAGTGAAAAATTCTGACACTGCAGTATAGCACTGTTGGGGATGCTGTCTTTTTGGTGAGTTATTGGGTCAACATACTGTTTGGCACTTCGAAATATTTCCATTGCACTATTTGATCAAGAACAGGAGAGATATCCTTACTGTTATGGTTATCCTTTATTGCCCAACCAACATCACAAACATCAATTCTCAAGTCATTACTGTTTGCTAAGCCCAAATTGCTGTCATGTTTCCTTTACTAATGGCTGTACAAGGCTTTGTACCACACTGTCACCATGGAAGGTGCTGTCTGAGATTGTGCGAAAAACGAATAAAACTGGGCTATTTGGCCCATTGAGATAATGCTGACATTCAATAAGATTGTGGATTTGTGGCTGATCTGATTGTGGTCTCAACAACATTTTCCTGCAACTCCCTTGTCAATCAAACATTTGTCTAACTCAATCTTCAAACATATTCAATGAACCATCCTCCATTGCTCTTGCTAATAATGAATTCCACAAAGTGTCAGTGTTTTGAGAGAAGAAATTTCTCCTCATCTCCATCTTGAAGGGGAGACCACTAAGTTTTAAATTGTATCATCTAGTTCTGGACTGCCCCATGAAGGTGCACATTCTCTCAGCAGTTGCCCTTTTCAGAACCTTCTCAGAAATGTAGGTGGTTCAATACAACTGCATCTCATTGTTCTGTAGTCCTATGAGTAGTGACCTAATCCAATCCAACTGTCTACTTAAATAATAATCTGCACTTTTTATTCATCTTGCCAAAATATATCTCACATTTTCCCACATTATACTCACCAATTGGTATGCATTGCACAGTAACACCACCAGTGGCTGAGGTTACCATGATACCATGTAAATAGCAATGAAGACAAAGGATGGACCTCCAGCTATAGTGAGGAGGCCAAGAGTGAAGGAACACTTGCTTTAATAGAGAAAGTTGTGATTATTAATGGGTTACAAGGAAATGGAAGATACAAGCAAGTGTTTTGTATCTTTCTTCATTGTAGAAGATATAAAGGGTATCTCAAGGGGAGAGAGTGACAGTGAGCATTAAAGTAAATGTACTCGGGAAACTAATTGGTTTAAAGAAAGACAAATTCCCTGGACCTGATGCCTTAATCCAGGGAATGTAAAGAGTGGCTGCAGAGAGACTAGATATATTTGTTGTAATCTTCCAAATTTCCCTACCTTTTGGCAAGGACTCTCCTTCTCAACCTCTCCCCTCACCAGAGGCTTGGTGACCCTTAGGTTAAACCACAACCAGTCCTCTCTTTCTCATAAGAGTGCAGTCCTATGGCCTGGTTTGACTACAACAACTTTAATACAGTGATAGTTCTTTGCAAATTCTGTGTGTCCTTCACAATTTGCTTTGATCTGCACTTAATTCAACAGCACATCTGGCCACAATACAGTCAATTTCTTCATTCATGAACATTGATCAGATGCAGTAGAGGACCCAACATTTATCCTTGGTTGCTCCATGAGTTGCAGTTTGCAGAGCTAAACATGATCCACTCATTTCGACTCAACACTCATTGGCTATTCAATCCTCTACCATTCGGATAAATCATTCCAACACCACGTGCTCTTATCATGTGCATTAACCTTTCACATGGTTACGATGAATGAGGCCTTGGGGTATTCTGTCTCAAGGCTGCAGCATTCTATACTTCGTCAAGTGCACTCTTCACTTCTGCATGGGATGGGATGTAACCGGTGTCAGGATAGTGGGGGTGAACTTGCACAGCAGGTAGGCCCAACATGTCCACACTGACCCGCCGAAGAGTAACCCACCCAGACCCATTCCCCTAGATCTATTACTTTACATTTACCCCTTACTAATGCACCTAACCTACACATTCCTGAATATTATGGACAATTTAGCATGGCCAATTCACCTAACCTGCACATCTTTGGACTGCATGAGGAAACTCATGCTGACATGGGGAAGAATGTGCAAACTCCACACAGATAGTTGCCTGAGGCTGGAATGAAACCTGGGTCCCTGGTGCTGTGAGACAGCAGTGCTAACCACTGAGCCACCGTGCCGCCCATGTTGATTAGGAGGCAGACCCCAATCACCCTGTGCCTTGACCAAAGATGCCGGGCAAGCCATTCAAACTGCTGCTGGACTTTGGAATGGCTGTGATGCCTGTACATTTAGTCTCTGAGGTAGCATGCTCCTCATGATTGGCTCTGGCCTCTAAGTCGTCAGCAGCTTTAGGCAGGACATGACTTTGTGGTTCTAAGAAGTGATGTGAGGCCAAGTGACCGTTTAGGTGTTGATAGGCCCAAATTCTTGGAGGGGGGTGTGAGGGACTTATGTTGAAAGGTGAAGGGGGGTGGGGGGGTAATGACTGGTGTTTCATGTCTCCTGATGCCTGACACCCAATTGGGAAAAATATCAGAAAATCCCATCCATTGGTTCCCTTCAAATACCGTAGTCAAGGAATCTACCACATTCATCATACAACATCATCCCTTTTACAAATCCATGTTCACCCTGCCTGGTTTTATTTACCTCCTTCACCATGGATTCTTATGTTTGGCAATGACAGAGATTAGATTAACTAATTTGTTGTGTTCTTCTTTTGTCAAAAGTGGTGTTCTATTGACCTGCCAATCCCTGGATGAACGCCATCATGTCCAAGGAATTTGTCTTTCTTTAAACCAATTAGTTTCCTGAGTACATTTACTTTAATGCTCATAGTTACTCTCTCCCTTTGAGATACCCTATGTATCTTCTACAATGAAGAAAGATACAAAACACTTGTTCATAGTTTCTTCCATTTCCTTGTGTCCCATTAATAGTCACACCTTTTTCTACGAAAGCAATTGTTCCTTCACTCTAGGCCTCCTCACTATAGTTGGAGGTCCATCCATTGTCTTCATTGCTATTTACATGGAGAACAACCTCCTGAATCTGTCCTGAATTAACCTTAACTCCACAGTCGACATAGCACACACATCAGCCTAGAAGAACCTACCCCACTGGTGCATCAGGCGTTCATTATATGGCTGGTTGCTCGTGGTCAACTTGAGTTATTGCACCCTGTGCTAAGTCTGAATTTCAAGTAAATTGATTCTGAGACTCACTTGCCTGAGAATCAATACAAAGCTGCACATGCACATAAGATGCTCTTTATCCTTTGTCACGAGTCTGTCTTAACCTAGTGGTTTAGCTCTGGAGTAATCCACAGCTGTCCTCATGTAGCTTTTCAATAACATAGTGGTTGTTATATTTCCAGTTGATAATGTTTACCAGTTGGCAATTGTCATCGGGAGTATAATGTCCGTTGTCAAATGCTGCAACATAGGTTTTAACAATCAATGCATCTCCTTCAACGTGTTGAATATTAATTTTTCTTTAGGTTATGTATTCTTTCAATGATCAGGGAGGCCCTGAAGCCAATATCAGAAGGGAGAAGTAAAGGGACAGAAGCAGGCCATTCATCCCTCAAGCTTGATTCCCCCATTCAAGTCAACAACTTATGAGCTGTACTACAACTCCATCCACACGCCCTCATTCCTTAGCTCGGTCGCTTAACAAAATAATCGACCAGATACTTCATCAGAGGGCATTATACTGCTCAGCCTGAGTCAGTGGCTCTTGGTGGGCTAGGCTATCATAACAGAGTTGGGGCTGGTGGTTTGAGAATGTCAACATGTCACGCTCCCAATCACTGGAATTTGAGTGCAGGTTCAGGTGTCTTTACACTACCTATTCTATCCTCGCCCCCTTTTGTGCAATTGCCATTACCATCCACTTTCATATCTGTCAGGTCTTTCCCACTTTGAGCAAACTGTTAACCTCCCACAATGTTGCTCAGTCTTGAAGCATTACCACATCAGAAGGCAGCACGGTGTATTATGAGGCTAAAGTGGGACAACTGGAAATAGACAACCCCTTGAGATCATCTGAAAGCATTTCCCATTCAATTATAGGTCATTTTAAATAAGCCATTCAGACATTATTACAGCATGACTCTGGAACAAGTAGGACATGAACCCAACCTTCCTGACCCAAAGGGAATGACACTACCATCACGCCACAGGAAACCTTCCATCAAGTTGCATTCTGAATTCAATCGAAGACTAGTTTGCTTTACACTGGCCCCTACCTCTAGAGGTATTTTGTAATAAAGCCATAGTCTAACCAGACCATAGGCCTCCTCTCTCATTAGAGAGAGAAAGCTAATAGTGGCTTAACTGAGGGGGAGGAGCTTGGTAGAGGGCTCAATGTCCCTCAGGGAAAGGGGAGAGGTTGAGAGGGAAAGCCCTTCATGATAGCCTCAGTCGATGCAGGAATTGAACCCAGGTAGTTATCATCTCTTTTCATGTTGGCATCAGAGGAATAGGCAGCATTTGGGGCTCCTGTGCCCAGGACTCAGGACCCAGCTTGCCCACTTTTTCCCTTTCCTTTTCTTCTTTCTTGTTCCTTTCTCTTTGTAGTTCTGTCTCTCCTTACCTCCTGGGGAGAGATCGGTCACGTCGGCACTGGCATCTGCGGGAGAGCAGAAGGTGCCTCCCTTGAGGCCCAGGGTAGGGCAGTGGCTGGTGAGGCTGAAGAGAGACGCTAGCGGACAGTGGTAAGGAGGCTGGAGACAGTGCGACAGTGGCAAGGTAGAGGGATGAGCACAGGACACGGTAGCGGCTGCTACATCAGCCGAGCTGACATCGCAGACTACGCCCAGTGGTTAAAAATGGCACCTGAGGAGCAGCGACTTTATCGTTGACTGGAGCTGGCAGTGATGAAGCGATGGTGGAAGGGTAATAGATTCTCTTTAAGCCAAAATTGTTTATTATTCTTAAGCTATTCTAAATGGCACTGGAATCACGATAAAGTGGACGTTTTTCACTGTGTTTTACACACGATAATTAAAAAATTGCTCATCATTAACTGGCCACCCAGCCAGCTGAGTGAAACAAATTAGAAGCTAGAATTCTCATGTTCCAATCCCTTAATCTGAATGATTTGGAGACGCCGGTATTGAACTGGGGTGAAGGAGCAGCGCTCTGAAAGCTAGTGCTTCCAAATAAACCTGCTGCCTGAGCTGTTGTGATCTCCCGCATTTGTTGTTTTCAGTACAGACTCCAGCCTCTGTAGTAATTTGCTCCTGGAAGCTAGAATTATTTTTAGATCACAAACAGACTCCAGCTGGTTTTCTGTCTCTCTCTTCTTAAAAGTTTGATTAAATGTTGCTTCCTATCTGTGACAGAAGACAACGTTCAGAATGTTATTCACTCAAAGTAAATGCAGATGACGTGCACACAAACATCAAGTATACAGTACACATATTACATGTACACTACACAGACACATACACACCAGCCAACAAATCCAGGCACTGAATGCCTTCATGCCTGACAGCAGTGTGATAGTAACTTAACGGGAGAAAAAATAATGGAAGAGGGCACAATTCCTATCATTTGTATCCTATTGGTTGCTTGACACATCCAGATAAATTTGGATTACTGTGTTGTGAATGATTTTGCCCAGACAAATAGGGCAGCAAATACATGGGAACACCACCCAGTGCAAGTTCCCCTCTGAACCACTCACCAGCCTGACTTGGAAATATATTCCCATTCCTTCATTGCTGCTGGGTCAAGATCCTGGAATACCCTTCCTTACAGGGTACCTATACCTCATGGACTGCAGCAGTTCAAGAAGCCAACTCACTACCTCCCTGTCCAGGGCAATTAGGCATGAACAATAATGCATGCCCCAGACAATGCTGGAGAAAGCCAACAGGTCCAGCAGCATCTGTGGAGAGAGAAACAGAGATAACATTTTGAGTCTGGAATGACTCTTCTGCTTTCATTCACTCCACCCAGCCACTTGGTCTCTCACTTATTCCCCTCACTTCCCATTGCTTCCCAATCTTCCCCCTTCCTCAAAGTAATTCCCTCTACCCCTGGTTCGTTTACATGTCTGCTCCCTCTGTCTTCTGATGCCTAGCCATAGTTACCCCTTGCTGATTTTATTCTCCCTCTTGCAGATACCCCATTCACTCAATCCCTTACCCCTAGTCTCCCTTACCCTCTCTTAGTCTATGTTCCCGACGTCAGGCAGCCCAGTGTTCCCCTTTCAATATCTTCATGCCTCAATGCCCTCCAGTCTTCAACTCTTTCAAGTGCTTGATCCTCCCTGCTCATCTGATCTATTCTGCCAGTTCCCTCATCGAAGGCCTAGAATTTCCATCCCTATCTGTCCTAAACAGTGGCAGATAGATGAGTAGTCAAGTTATTTAAGAAGCAAATTCCTTTCTCTCTGGTAATTGCTGTGAATGACAGAACATTTTCTGTGCTGAGTCATGTTTCCTGTAGGCACAGATGGTCTCAAATATGGGTCACCTTTACCTGAGTATATTCAGAAATTTGAGCGTACAGGTTAGATTAGTCCTAACTACATTTCTCAGACTTCAATATTTCTCGTTCTGATTCTTTGTCTGACATTGTAAAATGTTTGCAACAACTAAGAACTGAATATGACTGCAACTTTCGCTAATGGATTCTGACAATGACATTGTGGATTATCTGATGCCTCACTGTATAACTGCATAACTACCCAACACAAGATTCATGGGAGATGGATGGTTAGCAAGGGATAGGGGGAGGCAAAGCCACCAGAGAGTCTAAAACAAGACTGACCTATTTTTAAGGACAGCCAATGCAGTTAAGTAACTTGCTTTGGGACTGATGCAAATTGTCCAAAGTTTAATCGTAATTCAAAGTAAGTCCAAGTGTTATTTGAAATTTAGAACTTCCTATGGAGCGGTCATAGAATCAGACAGTGGTGACTGCATGAGAAGATGCCATTCAGTCTATCATAACTATACTAGCTCTTGGAAGCAATATTTCTCCTAACGCCACTCCCTCGCTTTCACCACGCAGCTCCTTACGTTTTTCCTTTCTGAAATAATTATCTCTCTTGGGAGTCTTAGTTGAATCAACCTCTAGCACTGTGTCAGGGCCCAACCACTCACCACCTCAAAATGTTTTCCTTCTGTTGACATCTCCTCAAAAGCAAATTACTTTGAATCTGTTCAGTGCTTTGGATCCTCGCTCCTTCCATCAGTGGAATTACAATGATCAATCATAAGTGTTATGGACCAGGCCAGACCCCCTCAAAACCCCCTTCAAGAAAGCTAGTTGTTTTAAGCAGGTGTAATGTGGATAGTCCAGGAGTGATGCAGCTGGTCAAACCACTTTGTTTTAAACAAAACAGAATTTATTTGCAAATCCCAAATAAAACACAAACAAAAGAGAACAGAATACAAAATAACTTAACCTACCTGAAACCGAACAGATTATTCCAACTTAATTATACTGTTCCCAATAATTGCAACAGTCCCCATAAACACCCCTTGGCACAAAAGGTAAACTCAAACACAGGGTCTTACAGGAGAGAAGTCAAAGAGAGGTCAGCATGGGCCTGCTTCTATGGGTCCAGCAACTTTTACAACACCACTGTGCTACAACCAAACCAAACCAGTAAAATGCTGAGCTGAGAGAACTGGTCACTCCCCTTTCATTGTACAAATGATTTTAAAAAAAACTCGAAAGCCATTGGTCTGAGGAAGTATCTGTTAGCTATAATCAAATTGGCCTTGAAACCCTTCAACTGAGACTCTTCAGAGTCTGTGGCTTTTATGACCTCTCTGAAAAAAGGACCAATTGTCCTTAACTCTCCCTAACAGTACTGCAGGTGACCCACACCAGATGAACTGCCGTGGTTCAAGGAAATAGCTCACTATCCTTTCTCAAGGACAATTAAGGGATAGGCAGTAAAAGCTGGGCCAGCCTGCCATGTCTACACCCTATTGATAACTCAGTAAAAATGTTGCAAAGAAAGAGAAAGAATTAGGCCGTAAAAGCAGAGGTCATTCAATTAGGGTGGCATGATGGCTCAGTGGTTAGCACTGTTGCCTCACAGCACCAGGGTCCCAGGTTCGATTCCAACCTTGGGTGACTGTCTGTGTGGAGTTTGCACATTTTCCCCGTGTCTGTGTGGGTTTATCCTACAGTCGAAAGATGTGTAAGTTAGGTGAATTGGCCATGCTAAATTGTCAATTAGGTGCATTAGTCAGAGGGAAAAGAGAATTGGGTGGATTACTCTTTGGAGTTTCGGTGTGGACCTGTTGGGCCAAAGGGCCTGTTTCCACACTGTAGAGAATCTAATCTAATCATCCAATGATCTGATAACTTTCATGTTCATTGCTTTATCTCTGTAGCCCTCACTGGTAGCCATCCTCACTATTTGCCTTCCCATCTATTTTCGTGTTATCGTTGCAAACCTGCTGCACTCACTTCCATCCTCCAGCTCATTGATATGTATTGGACGCAATTGTGGTCCCAGCACTGAACCCTGTGGCACTTGACTGGTTGCAGGTTGCTATCCTGAACATGTTCCTTTTAACCTTAAAACCATTCTCTTCCAATAGTGAGGCAGGGGCTTTAAACAACGTAAAAATATTGAGTCTTTTATCATAGGGTAATTTTCAGAAATAGATATACAGACTAAACATGATAGAGATCACCAAGTCAATACTAAGTCACTGATACTTCCTTGGAACTTACGTTGCATCAAGCTTGATTCGGTGGAAAGTGTTCAGCGTTCGTTGACTTTTTGCTTAAACACCACTCCAGAGGCAAGAGAAGATACTCCAGACCGACAGTAAGTACAGTACAGAGGGAATGCTGTACTGACAGGACTTCTAAGATGTGGATGAGCCATCATGTAGACATCGGATGTTGTCCACTTGGTCTTGTGAAAGTATAATATTTAAAAATGGAAGTTTCCTGACATCCTGCTCAAAATATATTCAGGTAGCCAACAGGGGGAGGTGGTGGTGTAATGGCCACCTCTCTGGGCTGGTGTTTTGGATCTCCCAGGTTAATGCTGTGGGGGCACAGATTTAATTCCCACTATGGTGGGTGCTGAAAATTTGAATTAAAAAGCTAGTCAATATTAGAAGAATAAAGATGGGATCTCATAGGAATTTAAACTTATAAAATTCTGACAGGACAAAGTAAGCATAAGGAAGGATATTCCCAAAATCTGGGGCGTCCAGATCGGGGGTGGGAGTCATCATCTCAGGATGTGGGGGAGGCCAGCTAGGACTGAGATGAGGAAAAATGTCTTCACCCAAAGAGCGGGGAGATTGTGGAATAATCTGCCACAGAAAGCATTGATGTCAAAGCTTTGATTGTTATCAAAGAGAAGATCAATATAGTTCTGAGGTCTAAAGGCATTCAAAGGTATGAGAAGAAAGTGTGATCATACTGAATGATAGAGCAGGCTTGAAGGACTGAATGGCCTAAACTTGCTCCTTTTTTTATATGTTTCAATGGCAATCATGTAACCACTATCAACTATTGTGAAAATAAAACAATCTGGTTCACTACAGTCCTTCAGGGAAGGAAATCTACCATCCTTACATGGTCTGGCCAACATATGATTCCAGACCCACAGCAATGGATTGACTCTTAACTCCTCTCTCCACGCTTCAGGCTCTCTGCCTTTATTCCTGATGAAAGGCTTTTGCCCGAAACGTTGATTTTGCTGCTCCTCGGATGCTGCCTGAACTGCGGTGCTCTTCCAGCACCACTGATCCAGAATCTGGTTTCTAGCATCTGCAGTCATTGTTTTTACCTCGCTGATTTTAACCCTACTGTGAATCCTCTTGCAAGGATGCCTGCCTTGAAGAAGTTTTCCTCCTCTCTCTGCAAAAATCTCAGGGAGTCCCTCCCCCACTGCAACTCCCAGGTCATTTCCTCTGCCCTGAAGCTATGTTACTTTCTCCCCACCCCCACCCTCCTCTAGCTTATCTCTCCACGCTTCAGGCTCACTGCCTTTATTCCTGATGAAGGGCTTTTGCCCGAAACGTTGATTTCGCTGCTCCTCAGATGCTGCCTGAACTGCGGTGCTCTTCCAGCACCACTAATCCAGAATCTTAACTGCCCTCTAGGCAATTAGGGATAGGTAATAAATGTAGGCCTAGCCAATGACACTTAAATCACGCAAATAGAAAAAATAACACATTATTTTGAAAAAAATGAAAAAAAGCTCATTATTTGACCTTTTATGTCACAGTTGCTTATGTAGGGTCACCGCGTATTAACTTGGCAGTGTATTGCCAGCAGTGACTACACTAAGTGGCCCTGGTGTGGTTGAAGAGCAGAATTCAAGCACAATTTTACTCCACCTTATATGCTCACATTTCTGTACTTCCCAAGATATATAAAATTCTAGAATTATATAAATTAAAGTTAATAAATACTTGAAATAACCTTGAAAAATAGCATTAGTAAGTTTTGTCTAAAACAAAAAAAATCACCATCAGATTTTCAAGTTGAGATCTAAAATTAATGTTGCATCTTGGTTTTAATGAATATATTATCTTATTATATCTTATATATTTCAAAAGAGAATAATTTGTTGAGCGGTGATTTAACAGCCCCAACGACTATGCCTAAAAATAATTTCACAGTTTGAGCGATTAAGATGCGCCATTGAGTATATCTGAGTGATACATCCCACAACAAA
This sequence comes from Hemiscyllium ocellatum, assembly GCF_020745735.1. NCBI lineage: Eukaryota > Metazoa > Chordata > Chondrichthyes > Orectolobiformes > Hemiscylliidae > Hemiscyllium > Hemiscyllium ocellatum. The sequence continues at coordinate 108,824,463 of NC_083409.1, forward strand.
CATTTCAAAAGCATTTTAAAGAAACCTGCAGTGCTTACTGATCGAGGGTCTGTAGGAAAATAAACTGAACATCCACATTTCCTTAAAAAAGGGAATTTAAATGAGAAGTGTAACTAGGTCATCATGAAATTAATTTTTAATAATTCATCCTGCAAAGATATTTCAAATCAGACAGCATCTCTTTATTGAAATAGTTCAAAGTACATCACACAAGTGACTCTTTGAAGTCAAGTGACTGATATTATGTAGGAAAACATGGCAACCACTGTGCTTAAATAGTTTTCTGCAACTCTAGTGAGGTGAGTGATTTGATTTTGTTTTTACTACTTTATCCTCCAATGGGGGGCATTAGAAGTGATGGGACCCAATTATAAATATTAGAATTGGGTGATTCAGAAACAAAAACCAAAAGAAACTGCAGATGCTGTAAATCAGCAACAAAAACAGAAACTGCTGGAAAAGCTCAGCAGGTTTGGCAACATCTGTGAAGAGAAATCAGAGTTAACCTTTCATAGAAACATGGAAGATAGGAGGAGGAGGAGGCCTATCCGTCCCTCAAGCCTGTTCCGCCATTTATCACGATCATGGCTGATCATCCAACTCAGTATCCTGCTTCATCCCCATAACCTTTGATCCCATTCACCCCAAATGCTATATCCAGCCAGCTCTTGAATATATTCAATGTTTTGGCATCAACTACTTCCTGTGGTAATGAAGTCCACAGGCTCCCCACCCAACGGGTGCTCATCCCCGTCCGAAATGATCCACCCCAAATCTTCAGACTGTGACCCACGGCTCTGGACACACCCACCATCAGAAACATCCTCCCTACATCTACCCTGTCTGGTCCTGTTAGAATTTTAAAAGTCTCTTTAAGATCCCCACCTCCCACCCCATTCACCTGAACTCCAGTGAAAATAATCCTAACCGAGTCAATCTCTCCTCATACATCAGTCCCACCATCCCTCGGAACAGCCTGGGAAACCCTCGCTGCACTCCCTCCAGAGCAAGGGCATCCTTCCTCAGAAAAGGACAGCAAATCCGCGCACAATATTCTCAGTGTGGCCTCACCAAGGTCCTGTATAGCTGCAACAACACACCCCTGCTCCTGTACTCGAAGCTTCTCACAATGATTTGGAGGTGCCGGTGTTGGACTGGGGTGTACAAAGTTAAAAATCACACAACACCAGGTTATAGTCCAACAGGTTTAATTGGAAGCACACTAGCTTTCGGAGCGACGCTCCTTCATCAGGTGATTTTTAACTCTCCCAATGAAGGCCAACATATCATTTACCTTCATTCCCACCTGCTGCCCCTGCATGCTTACCTTCAGCGACTGGTGCACAAGGACACCCAGGTCCCGCTGCGCACTCCATTCTCTCAATTTACAGCCATTCAGGTGGGCCAGTGACCCAGCAGGTGGGCACAGCAGATCACCATTTCCAACACCACACTCTCCAGCATCTGCAGTCCTCACTTTCTCCTTGTTGGTTATAACTTTACTGTGAAGCTTCTTCCAAGGATGCCTACCTTGAAGAAGTACTCCTCCTCTCTCTCTACAAGGATCTCAGTGAGTCTCTGTCTCTCACTGCACCCCCAGGTCACCTCCTTCGCCCTGAAGATCTTCAGTCATATCCTGAAGCAGGCTCGCTACCACAGCCATATCTCCTTCCTCGGTATTTGCTTACGGAATTGACTGATCCCACATGGACTCAGCACTACATTCAGTAACCAATCAGTTGTGCTTTTCCAGCACCACAGCCTTTCTCTCCACAGATGCTGCCAGACCTGCTGAGCTTTCCCAGCAGTTTCTGTTTTCATTCAGAAACGTCAGGAAGCACTTTCCCACCAAATGGTAAGAATACGTCCATTTGACCCGTCAAGCCCATTCCATCATTCAATTAGATCATGGTTGGTCTGATTTTAATCTACTTGGAACTCCCTTTTGTAAAAGGTTGAGGATGCTATCCATTATGGAGACTCATTGAGTGGTGGCATTGCTGGCCAGCATAGCATTTATTGTGAAACTTGAGAGCGTTCCAAAAAGATTTACAAGGATGTTGCCAGGGTTGGAGTTTTGAGCTACAGGGTGAGGCTGAACAGGCTGGGGCAGTTTTCCCTGGAGCGTCGGGCATGAGGCAGAGAGTAATAAGGGTATGGAATGCTTTGCCTGCAACGGTAGTAGGTTCGCCAAGTTTAAGTGCATTTAAGTCGTCATTGAACAGGCATATGGACATACATGGAATAGTGTAGGTGGGGTGGGCTTCAGATTAGTATGACAGGGCAGCACGACATCGAGGCCAAAGGGCCTGTACTGCGCTGTAATGTTCTATGTTCTATGTTCTTATAGAAGTTTATAAAATCACGAGGAGCTTGGATAGGATGAATAGACAAGGTCTTTTCCCTGGAGTAGGGAAGTCCAGAACTAGAGGGCATAGGTTTAGGGTGAGAGGGGAAAAGTTTAAGAGGGACCTATAGGGCAACTTTTTTCACACAAAGGGTGGTATGTGTATGGAATGAGCTGCCAGAGGATATGGTGGAGGCTGGTACAATTATTATATTTAAGAGGCATCTTAATGGGTATATGAATAGGAAAGGTTTAGCGGGATATGGGCCAAATACTGGCAAATGGGACTAGATTAATTGAGGAAATCTGGTCTGGATGGACAAATTGGACTGAAGGGTCTGCTTCTGTGCTGCACATCTCAATGATTCTTTGACCATGTAAGAATGGCAGAATTCCTGAAGGAGATGACTGAACCAAACAATGGGGGTTGCTATGTGAATAGCTTTTTTAAAAAAATATTTTACTGAATTCAAAATTAGCAATGATAAGATTTGAATCCAGATCACCTGGGCATTGCTTGGAGCTCTGATTACTGGACATGTGACAGTACCACTATTCTCTCACCCACCCCCCCCCCCTCCCCACTCACCCACCCCTCACTTCCGGCATACATCAGGCTAAATGGGTAAATGGGGTTAAGGTGCATTTTAGTCAGTTTGGAATTGAATAGCAAGTTGAATCATGGAGATCTACCATTGCTACTGATCCTACACTCCTTCATATGCTTCTAGGATTTAACATCCTTTGGGGAGAGAGGAGAAGAATTTTTATATGAAGGATGGTGAGGCTGTAGAATGTAAGATTCACAATTGAAACAGAGACCATTCAACATTTAACAATATGCAACACTTGCAATTGTGTTGACCTTCAGGGAAGGAAGTTGTGGTCCTTAACTGGCGTTATCTGACTGCTCTTTCATCAGGTAACTGCAGCTCTCCGAAGGTTTTTGTTGCAAACGTTTTGTCCCCTTTTGAATAGTGTCCTGCTGCAGCTTCGTTTGACACAGCTGCATCAGGACACTATTCAAAAGGGCCACAACACACTGCAGTACACCAGAACTGCAAAAAGAGGAAGAGGAACACCTATACAAGGTATTCGCCAAAAACGGATACCCGCGCAACTTCATCAACAGATGCCTAAGAGACAGACCACGGAACGAGGACATGCCACAACCAAAAGGACTAGCCACACTACCATACATCAGGAGCATTGCAGACCTGACAGCCAGACTACTGCGACCCTTAGGACTCATAACGGCACACAAACCAACAGCCACACTCAGACAACAACTCACTAGAACGAAGGACCCGATACCCAACATGAGCAAAACTAATGTAGTTTACAAAATACCATGCAAGGACTGCACAAAACACTATATAGGACAAACAGGAAGACAGCTAACAATCCGCATACATGAACATCAACTAGCCACGAAACGACACGACCAGCTATCCCTAGTAGCCACACACGCAGACAACAAGCAACATGAATTCGACTGGGAAAACACTACTATCATAGGGCAAGCCAGACAGAGAACAGCCAGGGAATTCCTAGAGGCATGGCATTCATCCACAAACTCCATCAACAAACACATCGACCTGGACCCAATATACCAACCACTACAGCGGACAGCTGAAACTGACAACCGGAAGCGGCAAGGACAGACCACTATAAATACCGGAGGAAACATCAAAGAAGTGCTTCGCAGGAGGCTCCAAAGCACTGATGATGTCACCTAGCCAGGGGACGAAACGTTTGCAACAAAAACCTCCAGCTCGGCGAACAGAACCACAACAACGAGCACCCGAGCTACAAATCTTCGCACAAACCTTGAGCTCTCCGAAAGCTGGTACTTCCAAATAAACCTGATGGACTGTAACCTGGTGCTATGTGAATTTCAACTTTGACCCCAGTCCAACATCGGCCTGTTTCACATCTTCTCTGGCCTTGCCCACAGCATGGTGGCACAGTGACTAGCACTGCTGCCTCACAGCGCCAGAGACCCGGGTTCAATTCCCGACTCAGGCGACTGACTGTGTGGAGTTTGCACATTCTCCCTGTGTGGGTTTCCTCCGGGTGCTCCGGTTTCCTCCCACAGTCCAAAGATGTGCAGGTCAGGTGAATTGGCCATGCTAAATTGCCCATAGTGTGGGGTAAGGGGTAAATGTAGGGGTATGGGTGGGTTGCGCTTTGGCGGGTCAGTGTGGACTTGTTGGGCCGAAGGGCCTGTTTCCACACTGTAAGTAATCTAATCAATTGCCTCTGGGCAATAAGTATGGCCTAGCCAGTGATGCTAAATCGAATGAATGATGTTTTTTAAAAAAATAAATCCAATAGTGGCACCTGCAGCAATGAAATTTTAAAAAGCCAATAATAGATTTGACAAAGATCATTGAGCATATTCTGAATCAGGAATACATTTAAATACATAGGAGTTGGGTCAAAGCAAGTTTGCTTTGAATAGTTCCATGATCTGTTTATTTAATGCAACATTATTGAAAATAATCTTTAATGGGGACAGGTCAAATTGCAATGCTTCTAAATTTGACAGCAGAAACACACAACATTCATGCAACTTCTAACAGCCTTACCCTTACTCTTATCGACTTTTATCTCCACTAATTCTACACTGCATCTTCTGTTCTAGAACTTGAGGTTGTTTTGACTCTACTGAGGAACTTGGGACATTTAATGTGTTGAAGGATCCAAAATCCAGTCAAATTGCTGTTAAATCTTGACACATTTAATTAAAAACAACGTTCTAATGATGCAAACAAATTAGTAAGAATATATGTTTACAAATCTTGTAGGTTACAGTTTTGTACATAATGTCAATCAGATATCTTAATGAAGTCCATTATATTCACAAGCTGTAAAACCTTTTTATGGGATGTAGCAATAAATGCATGATAATTTTTAATAATCTCTGCATTGCAAATGTGCAAGGAAGGAATTAAAATGAATCAAAGAAAATTGAATCCAATATCACATACTTCCAGGGTAATTGATTGCATCAAATTTGGATAATGGCCACTTTAGGCACTTTGGAATTCATTACAGAAATGGTTGACATGACAGCAGCATGATTGTCCATGAGTTAGAAAACTGTGGGTTCATTTTCCCACATCTACACCAATGAAGGCTGACCCTGCAGTGCACAGCTCACTGAGTGCGACACTGTCAGAGCCGCTGTCTTTCAAATAGTGACATTAGGATGAGGCTTGGCTTGTCTTCTCAGGCAGTTGTGAGTTATCCCTCATCACTCACTCAAAGAAGAGCTAGAGAACACTTGCTGGGCCACTGGACCTTATTTCTCCCTCAGTCAACATCACAGAAATATTAGAAAGTAAATCACGTCTCTCCTTCCCCTGAAGACTAAGGAAATTCGGCATGTCCACAATGACTCTTACCAATGTTTATAGATGCACTATAGAAAGCATCTAATGTGGGTCCATCACAGCTTGGTATGGCAACTACACTGCCCAAGAATGCGAGAGATTACAGACACACAAAATAAAAGGAATTGCTGGAAAAGCTCAGCAGGTCTGGCAGCATTTGTGGAGAGAAATCAGAGTTAACGTTTTGGGTCAAGTGACCCTTCCTCAGAAACTGACAAAAGGTCATTTGACCCAAAACATTAACTCTGATTTCTCTCCACAGATGCTGCCAGACCTGCTGATCTTTTCCAAAAATTCCTTTTCTTGTTTCTGATTTCCAGCATCTGCAGTTCTTTTGGTTTTTATTAGAGATTCCAGAGAGTTGTGAACACAGCCCAGTCCATCACGAAAACCAGCCTTCCCTCCGTTGACTCCATTTATACTTTCCCTGGCCTCAGGAAAGCAGCTAATGTAATCAAAGACCCATCCCACCCCTCTTATACTGTCTCCCACCCTCTTCCATTGGACAGAAGATATAAAAGAAGATACAAAAGTTTGTAAACATGTACTGACAGATTCAAAAACAGCTTCTTCCCCACTGTTATCAGATTCATGAAAGGACCTCTCACATATTAGAGTTGATCTTTTTCTGTACCTTCTCGGTAGCTGTGACCGCATATTCTGCATTCTGTTCTATTACCCTGATGTAATTAGGTAGGGTACGATTTGTCTAGCTAACACGCCAAAATAATACCTTTTACCATATCTTGGTTCATGTGCCTATAATAAACAAAATAAAACAAAATCAGCTACATCTCAAAAGTATCTCACTGGTTACAAAATACATTGGGATTTACATATTACACTGCACTGCAGACTAACTCTATTGTTCTCTTAACCAAGCTCCAAGGTTAAAAATCACACAACACCAGGTTATAGTCCAACAGGTTTAATTGGAAGCACACTAGCTTTCGGAGTGACGCTCCTTCATCAGACAATCACCTGATGAAGGAGCGTCACTCCGAAAGCTAGTGTGCTTCCAATTGAACCTGTTGGACTATAACCTGGTGTTGCGTGATTTTTAACTTTGTCCACCCCAGTCCAACACCGGTATCTCCAAATCAAGCTTTGCTCCAGCTACTATCATACAATGCCTGATCCATGCTCAATAGCAACAACATTAACTTTATACTACACAATGCTTATTCAATACTCAATGTTTATAATGTATCCCATTCCAGCACAAACTCACTGCAGCATCTCAAGTAGGGACATAACAGGCATCTGGGAGGCAGGCAAGTGCTGAGGTCATTTAGCAATCTCAAGTTTACTGGAAAATGAAAAAGATAATAAATAAAATAGCTACATTACAGGAATTAAAAGTTGTTTTTAGTGGTTAAAGAACTGCAAGTTTCAAGAGATATTCAGTGGTTGAAAAGTGAATCTGTTCTGTTTAATTTCAGTAATTAGCAAAACATTTACTTTGGCTGCTATTGCATTGGAGCTGTGTTTATCTATCTTAAAAGTTAGGAGCTGGGAAATTAAAACATTTTTTCAAGGATTAAGTGAAACATTCAGTTTTCCTACATTCTCATGTCAGTCAAGCAGCATCAGAGGAGAAGGGGAGTAGATGTTTCAGTCCTGATGAAAGGTTCCAACCTAAATGGTGACTCCCTTCTCCTCTGATGCTGCTTGGCCTGCTGTGTTTTCTCCAACTCTTTATCCTCACTGACTATCCAACATCTGCAGTTTTCACCATCTCTTAAGTTCATCAACAGAAGGGAAGTGAGTACACCGTGAATTTAGCTTTTGTATTGGAAGGAATCTCTGACTTTTTGAGTGCATATCCCAGGCTACGTGGAAGCTGCAGACTGCTTCCCAGAATAACCATCTGTGCAGGAGGTTTCGTTGATTACAGCAGCTCAAGCTCTGTGACCCTCACAGGTTAAGAGTATGGAGGCAGAGAGCTGACCATCAATCAGACAAGAGGACAAAGGCAGGAGCTCACTGACTATATCACAGGGTTTAAAATATCCTTTCCTATCGATGGGTCCTACTGTAACGCAGTGCCACGTTATTTTTGACATTGTCTACCCAGTCCAACACAGGCACCCCCACATTCAGACATCTTGGAAGCAACTTCTTTGATTTTCAAGGGCTTCTTTTTTGGTTTTCAGAGACTCCTTTTTCAGTTTCACTAATTTCTTTGAGGTCTTGCCATTACTTAGCATCAAGACCTTCTGCATTTGTGTTAACGTATGGAGGATTTAGACTCTCAAAGCAGGAGAATTAGAATTTAATGTGCGAATGTCTCAAAAATCCCAGTAAATTCAAAGCCACAACGCTCAGGGAAAGTGCCTGCCCCATAGCTCCTCTCTTATAATCTCACTTACCCCTATCCCAGTTCCCAGGAACTTGGCCACCACCACCTTCGCCACGGCAACTAGGGATAGGCAGTAAATGTTGGTCCAGTCAGCGATGTTCCATGAATGAATCAAAACTAAAATCCCTATGCCCAGTGTTGGTGCCCAGATGACTCTCACTGACCTCCCTGCACTGCCTGGTGGCCTCATGTCCAATGTCCGTTCCTTGCCCCGGCCTTCCTGGGCCTTGCTGACAATCACCCCATTGCTCCAATTGCAGACTGGTCCTCTGAATACTGGCTGCTGATAGGTTCATAATGGCCGTAAGCACAGGAGAAAACCAGCCTGTGATTGGATGCTTACCTTCTCACCATTCTCATCAATTCTGTTTATGGAAGCCACTTTTCTCTGATTGGTCACATCTGTGAGTGAATTTACAGGATGTTTTGGGGATTTTGGGGGTGACTATGGGCACTTGCCTGGGTCCTAGCTGCACCCATCTCTTCTTAGAATGTGTGGAACATTCCTTGTTTTAATCCTATTTGGACCACCACTCACCACTCTTTCTCTGATAAGTCAATTATGTCTTTGGTGCTACCTCCTGCTCTTCTCCAGAATTGGAAAAGTTTCCATCCTCTGTCCCCCTCACCTGGTTCATCACTGACTCTTCCCTTCCATTCCTTGACTTCTTTGTTCCCATTTCTGGGAACAGGCTGTACACAGATATCCATTACAATCCCCCGGTCCCACAGTTACCTCAACAACACCCTGCTTCCTGGAACGATTCCATTTCCCCAGTTCCCTTGTCTCTGTCATATCTGTTCTGACGATGGCTCCGCCCCCCCTGCAGTGCCTCCAACATTACATCCTTTATCCTCCGCTGAGGTGAACAGGCCCATCAGCCATATTCTTCCCCCCCCCCTTTCTCTTCCTTCCCAGGTTCCCTTTACCTTCACTTTGCAGAATTTCCAGTCTCTGCATTCAAAGGATCTTCCTCTGCCATTTCCCGCCATGTCTTGTGAGATGCCACTACCAAACACATCTTCCCCCACCCTCCACTATTGGCAGGAACCTTTCCCTTCGTGACACCCTGGTCCATTCCCCCCATCATTCCTAATGCTTCCACATTCCGCACTGGTACCTTTCCATGCAGTTGCAGAAGATGCAATACTTATCCATTCACTTCCTCCCTCGCCATCCAAACACACTGTCTAGGTAAAGTAGTGGGTCCTTCTTTCGATCTATGTCTTCTGCATTTGCAGCTCACAATATGGTCTCCTTTACATTGGTGAGGCCTGATGTAAATTCATAGAATCCCAATAGTGCAGAAATAGGCCCTTCGGCCCAACACGTCCTCATCAGCCCACTGAAGAGTGACCCACCCAGACTCATTCCCCCACCTTATTATCCTATATTTGCCCCTAACTAATTCCCCTAATCTACACAACCCTGAACACTATGGGCAATTTAGCATGGCCAATTCACTTAAGCTGCACATCTTTTGAGTGTGGGAGGAAACCAGAGCACCTGGAGAAAAACCACGCAGACACGAGGAGAATGTGCAAAACCCAGACAGACAGTCTCCCACGGCTGGAATCGAAGCCGGGTCCCTGGCGCTGTGAGGCAGCAGTGCTAACCACTGAGCCACCATGCTGGCCAAGGGAGATCACCTCACAGAGCACCTCTTCTCTGCCCTTAAGAATGGCACTGATCTTCTAGTTGTTTGCCATTTCTATAAACCAATAAGGTGAGAGGATGTGGGGGAGCAAGCAGAAGATGAACACAAGGTAAGCATGCTTATTTAACAAGCCAATGCAGGCACAATGGGCCAAATGGCCTCCTTCACCTCTATTGTGGTGTTGCAGGTAGTTCTTGGGTAATGCGCATAATGGCAGTGCAATTCGCTGAGGAATTAAGGAACGAGAGTTTTCAGAACAAAGGTTTCGAGAGCAGAGGGGCATGAGGGAGCCTGAACACTTGCTGCAGAAAGACATTATTCTTTCACCTTGTTACTACTTCTTCCTTTGACCATAATCTCAAATCTGCACCAGTCGTGAGAAATGGGAGCAAGAGGAGGCCATTCAGCCCTTCAAGTTTACCATGTTGCCAATAGCACAATTCCATGGAGATCACCTCATGCAATAGACAATAGACAATAGACAATAGGTGCAGGAGTAGGCCATTCTGCCCTTCGAGCCTGCACCGCCATTCAATATGATCATGGCTGATCATCCTTATTCAATATCCTGTTCCTGCCTTATCTCCATAACCCTTAATTCCACTATCCTTGGGAGCTCTATCCAACTCCTTCATAAATGAATCCAGAGACTGGGCCTCCACTGCCCTCTGGGGCAGAGCATTCCACACAGCCACCACTCTCTGGGTGAAGAAGTTTCTCCTCATCTCTGTCCTAAATGGTCTACCCCGTATTTTTAAGCTGTGTCCTCTGGTTCGGCACTCACCCATCAGCGGAAACATGTTTCCTGCCTCCAGAGTGTCCAATCCTTTAATAATCTTACATGTCTCAATCAGATCCCCTCTCAGTCTTCTAAACCCAAGGGTATACAAGTCCAGTCGCTCCAGTCTTTCAGCAAAAGGTAGTCCTCGTGAACCTACACTGCACTCCCACGATAGCCAGAATGTCTTTCCTCAAATTTGGCAACCAGAACTGCACACAATACTCCAGGTGTGGTCTCACCAGGGCCCTGTACATCTGCAGAAGAACCTCTTTGCTTCTATACTCAATCCCTCTTGTTATGAAGGCCAGCATGCTATTAGCTTTCTTCACTACCTGCTGTACTTGCATGCTTACCTTCATTGACTGGTGTACAAGAACACGCAGATCTCTTTGTACTGCCCCTTTACCTAAATTGATTCCATTTAGGTAGTAATCTGCCTTCCTGTTCTTGCCACCAAAGTGGATAACCATACATTTATCCACATTAAACTGCATCTGCCATGCATCTGACCACTCACCTAACCTGTCCGGGTCACCCTGTAATTTCCTAACATCCTCCTCACATTTCACCCTGCCACCCAGCTTAGTATCATTAGCAAATTTGCTAATGTTATTACTAATACCATCTTCTATATCATTAACATATATTGTAAAAAGCTGCAGTCCCAGCACTGATCCCCGCAGTACCCCACTGGTCACTGCCTGCCATTCCGAAAGGGAGTTGTTTATCACTACCCTTTGTTTCCTGTCAGCCAACCAATTTTCAATCCAAGTTAGTACTTTGCCCCAATACCATGCGCCGTAATTTTGCTCACTAACCTTCTATGTGGGACTTTATCAAAAGTTTTCTGAAAGTCCAGGTACACTACATCTACTGGATCTCCCTCTCCATCTTCAGAGTTACATCTTCAAAACATTCCAGAAGATCAGTCAAGCATGATTTCCCCTTCATAAATCCATGCTGACTCTGACCTATCCTGTTACTACTATCCAGATGTGTCGTAATTTCATTTTTTATAATAAGACACCAGCATCTCTCCCACCACTGAGGTCAGACAAACTGGTCTATAATTTCCTGCTTTCTCTCTCCCATCTTTCTTAAAAAGTGGTACAACATTAGCCACCCTCCAATCCACGGAACTGATCCCAAATCTATCGAACTCTGGAAAATAATCACCAATGCATCCACAGTTTCTCGAGCCACCTCCTTCAGTACTCTGGGATGTAGACCATCAGGCCCCGGGGACTTATCAACCTTCAGACCTAACAGTCTCTCCAACACCAATTCCTGGCAAGTATAAATTCCCTTAAGTTCAGGTCCTTCACCCATTGTTACCTCTGGGAGATTGCTTGTGTCTTCCCCAGTGAACACAGATCTGAAGTACCAAATCAATTCTTCTGCCATTTCTTTATTCCCGGTAATATATTCTCCTGTTTCTGTCTTCAAGGGCCCAATTTTAGTCTTAACCATTTTTATGCCTTTCACATACCAATAAAAGCTTTTACTATCCTCCTTTATATTTTTGGCCAGTTTACCTTCGTACCTCATTTTTTCCCTATGTATTTCCTTCTTGGTATTCCTCTGTTGTTCTTTAAAAACTTCCCAGTCCTCCGTTTTCCCGCTTATCTTTGCAATGTTATACTATTTCTCTTTTAACTTTATATGTTTCTTAACTTCCCTCGACTCGTTTTTGCATGCACTGGTTTCAACTGCTGAGAGACAGGCTTTCTGTGAGGGATATTGTAGAGAGAGCAGCTTTTTGTGAGGGGTGTTGTACAGAGAGCAGCTTTCTGTGAGGGATACAGTACAGAGAGCAGCTTTCTGTGAGGGGTATTCTACAGAGAGCAGCTTTCTGTGAGAAATACTGAATAGACATCAGCTTTCTGTGAGAGATAATGTATACATAGCAGCTTTCTGTGAGGGATACAGTACAGAGAGCAGCTTTCTGTGAGGGGTATTCTACAGAGAGCAGCTTTCTGTGAGAAATACTGAATAGACATCAGCTTTCTGTGAGAGATAATGTATACATAGCAGCATTCTGTGAAGGATACTGTACAAGAAGCAGCTTTCAGTGAGGGATACTGCACAGAGAGCAACTTTCTGTGAGAGATACTGTAAAGGGAGCAGCTTTCTGTGAGAGATACTGTACAGAGAGCCGCTTTCTGTCAGAGACACTGAACAGAGAATAGATTTCTGTGCGGGATACAGCACAGAGAGCTGATTTCTGTGGGGGATACTGGACAGACAGCGACTTTCTATGAGGGGTTTTGTACAGAGAGCAGCTTTCTGTGAGAGATACTGTATACTCAGCAGCTTTCTGTGAGGGTACTGTACAGAGAGCAGCTTTCTGTGAGATATACTGTACAGAGAGCAGCTTCCTGTGAGGGATAATGTACAGCGAGAAGCTTTCTGTGAGAGATACTGTACTGAGAGCGGCTTTCGGAGAGGGCTACTGTATAGAGAGCAGCTTTCTGTGAGGGATACTGTACAGGGAGCAGCTTTCTGTGAGGAGTACTGTATACTTAGGAGTTTTCTGTGAGGGGTGCTGTACAGAGAGCAGTGTTCTGTGTAGTGTACTGTACAGATAGCAGCTTTCTGTGAGGGATAATGTGCAGAGACAGCTTCCTGAGAGATATACTGTACAGAGAGCAGCTTTCTATGAGGGGTACTGTACAGAGAGCAGATTTCTGTGAAGGATACTGTACAGAGAGCAGATTTCTGTGAGAGATACTGTACAGAGACCGCTTTCTGTGAGGGAATCTGGACAGAGAGCAGCGTTCTGTGAGAGATACTGTACATAGAACAACTTTCTGTGAGGGAAACAGTACTGAGAGAAGGCTTCTGTGAAGGATACTGTACAGAGAGCAGCTTTCTGTTAGGGGTACTGTACAGAGAGCAGCTTTCTGTTAGGGGTACTGTACAGAGAGCAGCCTTATGTGAGAGATATTGTGCAGAGAGCAGATTTCTGAGATATATACTTTACAGAGAATTGCTTTCTGTGAGGGCACTTTACAGACAACAGCTTTCTGAGAGATACTTTACAGGGTGCAGCTTTCTATGAAGGATACTGTACAGAGAGCTGCTTTCAGTGAAGGGTACTGGACAGAGTGCAGCTTTCTGTGAGGAATACTGTACAGAGAGTAGCTTTCTATGAGGGATATAGTACGGAAAGCAGCTTTCTGTGAGGGGTACTGAAAAAAAACAACGTTCTGTCAGGGGTATTGTACAGAGAACAGCTTTCTGTGATGGCTACCGTACAGAGAACAGCTTTCAGTGTGGGATACTGTACAGATAGCAGATTTCCGTGAGAGATACTGTAGAGAGAGCAGCTTCCTGTGAGGGGTACTGTACAGAGAGCAGATTTCTGTGAGAGAATCTGGACAGAGAGCAGCGTTCTGTGAGGGGTACTGTAAAAGAGCAGCGTTCTGTGACAGATACTGTACATAGAAAAGCTTTCTGTGAGGGAAACAGTACTGAGAGAAGGCTTCTGTGAGGGGTACTGTACAGAGAGCAGCTTTCTCTGAGGAATACTGTACAGAGAGCAGCTTTCTGTGAGGGATACTGTACGGAAAGCGGCTTTCTGTCGGGGTACTATAAAAACAGCAGCGTTCTGTCAGGGGTACTGTACAGAGAGCAGCTTTCTGTGATGGCTACCGTCCAGTGAACAGCTTTCTGTGAGGGATACTGTACAGTGAGCAGCTTTCTGTGGGAGATTCTGTATAGAGAGCAGCTTTCTGTGAGGGGTACTGTACACAGAACAGCTATCTGTGAGGGGTACAGTACAGAGAGCAGCTTTCTGTGAGAGATACTGTACAGAGAGCAGCTTTCTGTGAGACATACTGTACAGACAGCACCTTTCTGTGTGGGGTACAGTACAGAGAGCAGCTTTCTTTCAGTGATGTTGTACATACAGCAGTTTTCTGTGAGAGATACGGTACAGAGAGCAGCTTTCTCTGAGTGATACTGGACAGAGATTAGCTTTCTGTGAGAGATACTGAACAGACAGCAGCTTTCTGTGAGAGATACGGTACATAGAGCAGCTTTCTGTGAGAGATATTGTACAGAGAACAGCTTTCTGTGAGAGATACGGTACATAGAGCAGCTTTCTGTGAGGGGTACTATAAAGAAAATGGCTTTCTGTGAGGGGTACTGTACAGAGAGCAGGTTTCTGTGAGAGGTACTGTACAGAGAGCAGCTTTCTCTGAGGGATACTGTACAGAGAGCAGGTTTCTTTGGGATACTGTACAGAGAGCAGCTTTTGGTGAGGGAAACTGTAAAGACAACGGCTTTCTGTGAGAGATACTGTACAGAGAGCAGCTTTCTGTGTGGGGTACTGTACAGAGAGCAGCTTTCTGTGTGGGGTACAGTCCACAGAGCAGCTTTCTGTGAGGGATACTGTAAATAGAGCAGCTTTCTGTGTTGGATACTGTACAGAGAGCAGCTTTCTGTGAGGGGTAGGGTACAGAGAACAGCTTTCTGAAGGGCTACTGTACAGAGAACAGCTTTCTGTGAGGGATACTGTACAGAGAGCAGGTTTCTGTCAGGGATACAATACAGAGAGCAGTTTTCTCTGAGGTGTACTGTACAGAGAGCAGCTTTCTGTGAGAGATACGGTACAGACAGCAGCGTTCTGTCAGGGATACAGTACAGAGAGCAGTTTTCTCTGAGGTGTACTGTACAGAGAGCAGCTTTCTGTGAGAGATACTGTACGGACAGCAGCGTTCTATGAGGGGTACTGTAAAGAGAACGGATTTCTGTGAGAGATACTGTACAGAGAGCAGCTTTCTGTGAGGGGTACTGTACAGAGAGCATTTTTCTGAGGGATACTGTACAGACAGCAGCACTCTGTGTGTGGAACTGCACAGAGAGCAGTGATCTGTGAGAGATACAGTACAGAGAACACCTTTCTGAGAGGGATAAAGTACAGAGAGCAGCTTTCTGTGAGTGATACTGTAAAGAAAATGGCTTTCTGTGAGGGGTACTGTACAGAGAGCAGGTTTCTGTGAGAGGTACTGTACAGAGAGCAGCTTTCTCTGAGGGATACTGTAAATAGAGCAGCTTTCTGTGTTGGATACTGTACAGAGAAGCTTTCTGTGAGAGGTAGGGTACAGAGAACAGCTTTCTGTGAGGGGTAGGGTACAGAGAACAGCTTTCTGAAGGGCTACTATACAGAGAACAGCTTTCTGTGAGGGATACTGTACAGAGAGCAGCTTTCTGTCAGGAATACAGTACAGAGAGCAGTTTTCTCTGAGGTGTACTGTACAGAGAGCAGCTTTCTGTGAGAGATACTGCACAGGGAGCAGCTTTCTGTGATGGCTACCGTACAGAAAGCTGAGTTCCCTGAGGGATACTGTATAGAGATTAGCCCTCTGTGAGGGGTACTGTACAGAGAGCAGTTTTCTTTCAGGGATACTGTACATAGAGCAGCTTTCTGTGAGAGATACTGTACAGAGAGCAGCTTTCTCTGAGTGATACTGTACAGAGATTAGCTTTCTGTGAGAGATACTGTGCAGAGAACTGTTTTCTCTGAGTGATACTGTACAGAGATTAGCTTTCTGTGAGGAGTACTGTGCAGAGAACAGCTTTCTCTGAGAGATACTGTACAGATAGCAGGTTTCTGTGAGGGGTACAGTACAGAGAGCAGCTTTCTGTGAGAGATACTGTACGGACAGCAGCGTTCTGTGAGGGGTACTGTAAAGAGAACGGATTTCTGTGAGAGATACTGTACAGAGAGCAGCTTTCTGTGAGGGGTACTGTACAGAGAGCATTTTTCTGAGGGATACTGTACAGACAGCAGCACTCTGTGTGTGGAACTGCACAGAGAGCAGTGATCTGTGAGAGATACAGTACAGAGAACACCTTTCTGAGAGGGATAAAGTACAGAGAGCAGCTTTCTGTGAGTGATACTGTAAAGAAAATGGCTTTCTGTGAGGGGTACTGTACAGAGAGCAGGTTTCTGTGAGAGGTACTGTACAGAGAGCAGCTTTCTCTGAGGGATACTGTACAGAGAGCAGGTTTCTTTGGGATACTGTACAGAGAGCAGCTTTTGGTGAGGGAAACTGTAAAGACAACGGCTTTCTGTGAGAGATACTGTACAGAGAGCAGCTTTCTGTGAGGGGTACTGTACAGAGAGCAGCTTTCTGTGAGGGGTACTGTAAAGAGAACGGATTTCTGTGAGAGATACTGTACAGAGAGCAGCTTTCTGTGAGGGGTACTGTAAGGAGAGCAGCTTTCTGTGAGGGATACTGTAAATAGAGCAGCTTTCTGTGTTGGATACCGTACAGAGAGCAGCTTTCTGTGAGGGGTAGGGTACAGAGAACAGCTTTCTGAAGGGCTACTGTACAGAGAACAGCTTTCTGTGAGGGATACTGTACAGAGAGCAGCTTTCTGTCAGGGATACAGTACAAAGAGCAGTTTTCTCTGAGGTGTACTGTACAGAGAGCAGCTTTCTGTGAGAGATACTGCACAGGGAGCAGCTTTCTGTGATGGCTACCGTACAGAAAGCAGCGTTCCTTGAGGGATACTGTATAAAGATTAGCCCTCTGTGAGGGGTACTGTACAGTGAGCAGTTTTCTTTCAGGGATACTGTACATAGAGCAGCTTTCTGTGAGGAGTACTGTAGAGAGAGCAGCTTTCTGTGAGAGATACTGTACAGAGAGCAGCTTTCTCTGAGTGATTCTGTACAGAGATTAGCTTTCTGTGAGAGATACTGTGCAGAGAACTGTTTTCTCTGAGTGATACTGTACAGATAGCAGGTTTCTGTGAGGGGTACAGTACAGAGAGCAGCTTTCTGTGAGAGATACTGTACAGACAGCAGGGTTCTGTCAGGGTAACAGTACAGAGAGCAGCTTTCTGTGAGAGAAACTGTACATGGAGGAGGTTTCTGTGAGGGATACTGTACATAGAACAGCTTTCTGAGAGGCATACTGTACAGACAGCAGCTTTCTGTGAGTGATACTGTAAAGAGAACGGCTTCCTGTGAGGTGTGCTGTACAGAAAACAGCTTTCTGTGAGAGATACTGTAGAGAGAGCAGCTTTCTGTGAGGGATATTGTACAGAGAGCAGCTCTCTGTGTTGGATATTGTACAGAGGACAGCTTTCTATGAGGGATGCTGTACAGAAAGCAGTTTTATTTGAGGAATACTGTACAGAAAACAGCTTTCTGTGAAGGATTCTGTAAAGAGAACAGCTTTCTGTGTTGGATACTGTAAAGAGAACAGCTTTCTGTGCGGTGTACTGTACAGAGGGCAGCGTTCTGTGAGGGATACTGTACAGAGAGCAGCTTTCTGTGTGAGATACTGTACAGAAAGCAGCTTTCTCTGAGGGAAACTGTACAGAGAACAGCTTTCTGTGAGAGGTACTGTACAGGGAGCAGCTTTTTGTGAGGGGTACTGTACAGACAGCAGCGTTCTGTGATGGATACTGTACAGAGACCAGCGTTCTGTGAGAGAAACTGTACATAGAGCAGGGTTCTGTGAGAGATTCTGTACAGTGAGTAGCTTTTTGTGAGAGATACTGTACAGAGAACGGCTTTCTTTGAGGAATACTGTACAGCGAGCAGCTTTCTATGTTAGATACTGTACAGAGGATGGCTTTCTGTGAGGGGTATTGTACAGAGAACAGCTTTCTGTGAGGGATACTGTTCAGAGAGCAGCTTTCTGTGAGGAATACTGTACAGAGATCAGCTTTTTGAGATGGATACTGTACAGCGAGCAGCTATCTGTGAGGGGTACTGTACAGAGAACAGCTTTTTGAGATGGATACTGTACAAAGAACAGCTTTTTGAGATGGATACTGTACAGAGAGCAGCTTTCTGTGAGGGATACTGTGCAGAGAACAGCTTTCTGTGAGTGGTAGGGTACAGAGAACAGCTTTCTGAAGGGCTACTGTACAGAGAACAGCTTTCTGTGAGGGATACTGTACAGAGAGCAGCTTTCTGTCAGGAATACAGTACAGAGAGCAGTTTTCTCTGAGGTGTACTGTACAGAGAGCAGCTTTCTGTGAGAGATACTGCACAGGGAGCAGCTTTCTGTGATGGCTACCGTACAGAAAGCTGCGTTCCTTGAGGGATACTGTATAGAGATTAGCCCTCTGTGAGGGATACTGTACAGAGAGCAGTTTTCTTTCAGGGATACTGTACATAGAGCAGCTTTCTGTGAGGAGTACTGTAGAGAGAGCAGCGTTCTGTGAGAGGTACTGTGCAGAGAACAGCTTTCTCTGAGAGATACTGTACAGATAGCAGGTTTCTGTGAGGGGGTACTGTACAGAGAGCAGCTTTCTGTGGGATACTGTACAGACAGTAGCACTCTGTGTGTGGAACTGCACAGAGAGCAGTGATCTGTGAGAGATACAGTACAGAGAACACCTTTCTGAGAGGGATAAAGTACAGAGAGCAGCTTTCTGTGAGTGACACTATAAAGAAAATGGCTTTCTGTGAGGGGTACTGTACAGAGAGCAGGTTTCTGTGAGAGGTACTGTACAGAGAGCAGCTTTCTCTGAGGGATACTGTACAGAGAGCAGGTTTCTTTGGGATACTGTACAGAGAGCAGCCTTTGGTGAGGGAAACTGTAAAGACAACGGCTTTCTGTGAGAGATACTGTACAGAGAGCAGCTTTCTGTGAGAGATACTGTGCAGAGAACAACTTTCTCTGAGAGATACTGTACAGGTAGCAGGTTTCTGTGAGGGGTACAGTCCACAGAGCAGCTTTCTGTGAGGGATACTGTAAATAGAGCAGCTTTCTGTGTTGGATACTGTACAGAGAGCAGCTTTCTGTGAGGGTTAGGGTACAGAGAACAGCTTTCTGAAGGGCTACTGTAAAGAGAACAGCTTTCTGTGAGGGATACTGTACAGAGAGTAGCTTTCTGTGAGGGATACTGTGCAGAGAACAGCTTTCTCTGAGAGATACTGTACAGATAGCAGGTTTCTGTGAGGGGTACAGTACAGAGAGCAGCTTTCTGTGAGAGATACTGTACGGACAGCAGCGTTCTGTGAGGGGTACTGTACAGAGAGCAGCTTTCTGTCAGGAATACAGTACAGAGAGCAGTTTTCTCTGAGGTGTACTGTACAGAGAGCAGCTTTCTGTGAGAGATACTGCACAGGGAGCAGCTTTCTGTGATGGCTACCGTACAGAAAGCTGCGTTCCTTGAGGGATACTGTATAGAGATTAGCCCTCTGTGAGGGATACTGTACAGAGAGCAGTTTTCTTTCAGGGATACTGTACATAGAGCAGCTTTCTGTGAGGAGTACTGTAGAGAGAGCAGCGTTCTGTGAGAGGTACTGTGCAGAGAACAGCTTTCTCTGAGAGATACTGTACAGATAGCAGGTTTCTGTGAGGGGGTACTGTACAGAGAGCAGCTTTCTGTGGGATACTGTACAGACAGCAGCACTCTGTGTGTGGAACTGTACAGAGAGCAGTGATCTGTGAGAGATACAGTACAGAGAACACCTTTCTGAGAGGGATAAAGTACAGAGAGCAGCTTTCTGTGAGTGACACTATAAAGAAAATGGCTTTCTGTGAGGGGTACTGTACAGAGAGCAGGTTTCTGTGAGAGGTACTGTACAGAGAGCAGCTTTCTCTGAGGGATACTGTACAGAGAGCAGGTTTCTTTGGGATACTGTACAGAGATCAGCTTTTGGTGAGGGAAACTGTAAAGACAACGGCTTTCTGTGAGAGATACTGTACAGAGAGCAGCTTTCTGTGAGGGGTACTGTAAATAGAGCAGCTTTCTGTGTTGGATACTGTACAGAGAGCAGCTTTCTGTGAGGATTAGGGTACAGAGAACAGCTTTCTAAAGGGCTACTGTAAAGAGAACAGCTTTCTGTGAGGGATACTGTACAGAGAGTAGCTTTCTGTGAGGGATACTGTACAGAGAGCAGCTTTCTGTCAGAGATACAGTACAGAGAGCAGTTTTCTCTGACGTGTACTGTACAGAGAGCAGCTTTCTGTGAGAGATACTGCACAGGGAGCAGCTTTCTCTGAGTGATACTATACAGAGATTAGCTTTCTGTGAGGGATACTGTGCAGAGAACTGTTTTCTCTGAGTGATACCATACAGAGATTAGCTTTCTGTGAGGGATACTGTGCAGAGAACAGCTTTCTCTGAGAGATACTGTACAGATAGCAGGTTTCTGTGAGGGGTACAGTACAGAGAGCAGCTTTCTGTGAGAGATACTGTACGGACAGCAGCGTTCTGTGAGGGGTACTGTACAGAGAGCAGCTTTCTGTCAGGGATACAGTACAGAGAGAAGTTTTCTCTGAGGTGTACTGGACAGAGAGCAGCTTTCTGTGAGAGATACTGCACAGGGAGCAGCTTTCTGTGATGGTTACCGTACAGAAAGCAGCATTCCTTGAGGGATACTATATAGAGATTAGTTCTCTGTGAGGGGTACTGTACAGAGAGCAGTTTTCTTTCAGGGATACTGTACATAGAGCAGCTTTCTGTGAGGAGTACTGTAGAGACAGCAGCTTTCTGTGAGTGATACCATACAGAGATTAGCTTTCTGTGAGGGATACTGTGCAGAGAACTGTTTTCTCTGAGTGATACTGTACAGAGAACAGCTTTCTCTGAGAGATACTGTACAGATAGCAGGTTTCTGTGAGGGGTACAGTACAGAGAGCAGCTTTCTGTGAGAGATACTGTACGGACAGCAGCGTTCTGTGAGGGGTACTGTAAAGAGAACGGATTTCTGTGAGAGATACTGTACAGAGAGCAGCTTTCTGTGAGGGGTACTGTACAGAGAGCATTTTTCTGAGGGATACTGTACAGACAGCAGCACTCTGTGTGTGGAACTGCACAGAGAGCAGTGATCAGTGAGAGATACAGTACAGAGAACACCTTTCTGAGAGGGATAAAGTACAGAGAGCAGCTTTCTGTGAGTGACACTATAAAGAAAATGGCTTTCTGTGAGGGGTACTGTACAGAGAGCAGGTTTCTGTGAGAGGTACTGTACAGAGAGCAGCTTTCTATGAGGGATACTGTACAGAGAGCAGGTTTCTTTGCGATACTGTACAGAGAGCAGCTTTTGGTGAGGGAAACTGTAAAGACAACGGCTTTCTGTGAGAGATACTGTACAGAGAGCAGCTTTCTGTGAGGGGTACTGTACAGAGAGCAGCTTTCTGTGTGGGGTACAGTCCACAGAGCAGCTTTCTGTGAGGGATACTGTAAATAGAGCAGCTTTCTCTGAGGTGTACTGTACAGAGAGCAGCTTTCTGTGAGAGATACTGCACAGGGAGCAGCTTTCTGTGATGGCTACCGTACAGAAAGCAGCGTTCCTTGAGGGATACTGTATAAAGATTAGCCCTCTGTGAGGGGTACTGTACAGAGAGCAGTTTTCTTTCAGGGATACTGTACATAGAGCAGCTTTCTGTGAGGAGTACTGTAGAGAGAGCAGCTTTCTGTGAGAGATACTGTACAGAGAGCAGCTTTCTCTGAGTGATACTATACAGAGATTAGCTTTCTGTGAGGGATACTGTGCAGAGAACTGTTTTCTCAGAGTGATACTGTACAGAGATTAGCTTTCTGTGAGAGATACTGTGCAGAGAACAGCTTTCTCTGAGAGATACTGTACAGATAGCAGGTTTCTGTGAGAGATACTGTACGGACAGCAGCGTTCTGTGAGGGGTACTGTAAAGAGAACGGATTTCTGTGAGAGATACTGTACAGAGAGCAGCTTTCTGTGAGGGGTACTGTACAGAGAGCAGCTTTCTGAGGGATACTGTACAGACAGCAGCACTCTGTGTGTGGAACTGCACAGAGAGCAGTGATCTGTGAGAGATACAGTACAGAGAACACCTTTCTGAGAGGGATAAAGTACAGAGAGCAGCTTTCTGTGAGTGATACTATAAAGAAAATGGCTTTCTGTGAGGGGTACTGTACAGAGAGCAGGATTCTGTGAGCGATACTGTAACGAGAACGGATTTCTGTGAGAGATACTGTACTGAGAGCAGTTTTCTGTGACGGGTACTGTACAGAGAGCAACTTATCTGTGAGAGATACTGTACAGAGAGCAGCTTTCTCTGAGTGATACTGTACAGAGATTAGCTCTCTGTGAGGGATACTGTGCAGAGAACAGCTTTCTCCGAGAGATACTGTACAGACAGCAGCCTTCTGTCAGGGGTACAGTACAGAAAGCAGCTTTCTGTGAGAGATAGTTTACAGAGTACAGCTTTCCGTAGGGATACTGTACACATAACAGCTTCTGTGTGGGGTGCTGTACAGAGAATAGATTTCTGTGAGGGATTCTGTACAGAGAACAGCTTTCTGTGAGGGATACTGTACAAGGAGCGGGTTTCTGTGAGGGGTACTGTATAGAGAACAGCTTTCTGTGAAAGATATTGTGCACAGAACAGCTTTCTGTGAGAGGTACTGCACAGAGGGCAGCTTTCTGTGAGGAATACTGTGCATACAGCAGCGTTCTGTGAAGGGTACTGTACTGAGAGAAGCTTTCTGTGAAAGATACTGTACAAAGAACGGATTTCTGTGAGAGATACTGTACAGAGAGCAGCTTTCTGTGAGGGGCACTGTACAGACAACAGGGCTCTGTCAGGGGTAATGTACAGAGAGCAGCTTTCTGTGAGAGAAACTGAGCGGCACGGTGGCACAGTGGTTAGCACTGCTGCCTCACAGCGCCTGAGACCCGGGTTCAATTCCCGACTCAGGCGACTGACTGTGTGGAGTTTGCACGTTCTCCCCGTGTCTGCGTGGGTTTCCTCCGGGTGCTCAGGTGGATTGGCCATGCTAAATTGCCCGTAGTGTTAGGTAAGGGGTAAATGTAGGGGTATGGGTGGGTTTCGCTTCGGCGAGTCGGTGTGGACTCGTTGGGCCGAAGGGCCTGTTTCCACACTGTAAGTAATCTAATCTAAAAAAAAGTAATCTAATAGAGCAGGTTTCTGTGAGGGGTACAGTACAGAGAGCAGATTTCTCTGAGGGGTACTGTACAGAGAGCAGCGTTCTGTGAGGGATAATGTACAGACAGCAGCATTCTGTGAGGGGTACTGTACAGAGAGCAGAGATCTGTGAGAGATATTGTACATAGAACTCCTTTCTGAGAGGCATACTTTACAGACAGCAGCTTTCTGTGAGTGATACTTTAAAGAGAATGGCTTTCTGTGAGGCATACTGTACAGAGAGCAGGATTCTGTGAGGTGTGCTGTACAGAGAACAGCTTTCTGTGAGAGATACTGTAGAGAGAGCAGATTTCTGTCAGGGATACTGTACAGAGAGCGGCTTTCTGTGAGGGATACTGTACAGACAGCAGTTTTATTTGACGAATACTGTACAGAAAACAGCTTTTTGTGAGGGATTCTGTACAGAGGACGGCTTTCTGTGAGGGGTACTGTAGAGAGCAGCTTTCTGTGAGAGGTAGTTTACAGAGAACAGCTTTCTGTCAGGATACTGTACAGAGAACAGCTTTCTGTGAAGGGTACTGTACAGAGAGTAGATTTCTGTGAGGGATTCTGTACAGAGAACAGCTTTCTATGAGGGATGCTCTACAGGGAGCAGCTTTCTGTGATGGGTTCTGTAGAGACCGGCTTTCTGTGAAGTATACTATACAGAGAGCAGCTTTCTGTGAGAGATATTGTACACAGAGCAGCTTTCTGTGAGGGGTAGTGTACAGAGAGCAACTTTCTGTACAGAGATTAGCTTACTGTGAGGGATACTGTGCAGAGAACAGCTTTCTCTGAGAGATACTGTACAGACAGCAGCGTTCTGTCAGGGGTACAGTACAGAGAGCAGCTTTCTATGAGAGAAATTGTATCTATAGCAGGTTTCTGTGAGGGGTACTGTACAGAGAACAGCTTGTTGAGATGGATACTGTACCATGAGCAGCTTTCTGTGAGGGATACTGTACAGGGAGCAGATTTCTGTGAGGAATACTGTACAGAGAACAGCTTTTTGAGAGGTGTACTCAACAGCGAGCAGCTTTCTGTGAGAGATACTGTAAAGAGAATGACTTTCTGGGAGGGGTACTGTGCCCAGATTAGCTTTCTGTCAGTGGTACTCTACAGACAGCTGCTTTCTGGTAGAGATACTGTACAGCGAGCAGCTTTCTGTGAGGGTTACTGTACAGAGAACAGCTTTCTGTGAGGTGTACTGTTCAGAGTGGCTTTCTGTGAGGAATACTGTACAGAGAACAGCTTTTTGAGATGGATACTGTACCATGAGCAGCTTTCTGTGAGGGATACTGTTCAGAGAGTGGCTTTCTGTGAGGGGTACTGTACAGAGAGCAGCTTTCTGTGAGGGGTACTGTTCAGAGAGTGGCTTTCTGTGAGGGGTACTGTATAGAGAGCAGCTCTCTGTGTGTGGTACAGTACAGGTAGCATCTATCTGTGAGACATACTGTAGAGATAGCAGTTTTCTGGGTGAGATACTGTAGAGCGAGCAGCTTTGTTGGAGAGATACTGTACAGGTAGCAGCGATCTGTGAGAGATACTGTACAGAGAGCAGCTTTCAGTGAGGGATACTGTACAGAGAGCGGCTCTCTGTGAGGGGTACTGTGCAGAGAGCTGCTTTCTGTGAGGGATACTGTACAAAGAGCAGATTTCTGTGGGAGATATTGTACAGAGGGCTGCGTTCTGTGAGAGATTTTGTACAAAGAGAGATACTGTACGGAGAACAGCTTTCTGTCAGATACTGTACAGAAAGTGGCTTTTTGTGAGGGGTACTGTACAGAGAATGGCTTTCTGTGAGGGATACTGTAAAGAGAACGGCTTTCTGGGAGGGGTACTGTGCCCAGATCAGCTTCCTGTCAGTCGTACTCTACAGAGAGCTGCTTTCTGATAGAGATACTGTACACAGAGCAGCTTTCTGTGTGACATACTGTACAGAAAGCAACTTTCTGTGAGTGATACTGTAAAGAGAACAGCTTTCTGTGAGGTGTACTGTACAGAGAACAGCTTTCTGTGAGAAAAACTGTACATAGAGCAGGTTTCTGTGAGGGGTACAGTACAGAGAGCAGATTTCTCTGAGGGATACTGTACAGAAAGTGGCTTTCTGTGAGGGATACTATCCCGACAGCAGCGATCTGTGAGAGATACTGTACAGAGAGCAGCTTTCTGTGAGGTGTACTGTACAGAAGGCAGCGTTCTGTGAAAGATATTGTACAAAGAGAGATACTGTGCAGAGAGCAGCTTTCTGTGAGAAATACTGTTCAGTGAGGAACTTTCTGGGAGTGAAACTTTGTGCAGCCTCTCAGAAAGGCACACTATTCCTAGATTATTCCTTTTTTGTAAAAAATGGAAGGAGCAATTTGGCGAGATTGTTAGCAAGTCGTGTCCTGGTGATGAAATTGCAGGTGAATGCAAAGGGAAGTCATTGGAAGAGAAGCTAAATATTAGAAAATGTTTTGAGTGTAAGGAGAGAATATGTGATGTCGCTCGCTTAACAGGGATGAGGAAGTCTCCCTTCCACAGCATGATCGCCCTCTGTACCTACATTAACAACATTTTTAAAATGTACTGTGTTAAATTTACTTTTGTTTCATAGATAAGTGTGATTTATACCTTTATTCAGGCTGTGCTATACTTTGTGTTAGGTTTCTGGGTGATTTTTGGGTGACTGTGAGTGATATTTTTGGCTGGTCTGCTCCCAATTTCACTTTTCCCATCGGCCACATTATTTCCGTTAAACAATTTTCTATTTGTTGGAATACAACTATGATGTCATAAGAGAATTATCTAAATTTGAAATCTCTATATCTCTTTCGAACACAATTAGCCATTGCCTTTTCACTGGGCCTCCATCTTTGTTAAAAAAAAGTATAAAACCATAAAGGTTCGTTCCTTCTCACTTCTGAAGAGAATTGGAAAGGTTGATTTTGTTTTCTCTCTCCCCACATGCTGCTGAGTTTCTCCAGCTTTTCCTGTGTTTGTTTCATATTTCTAGCCTCTGCAGTGTTTTGTTTTTATATGAGGTTAGGTCTTTACGGGGGATGATCCATTTGAAATGTACAAGATCCTGAGAGGACTTGACAGGGCAGATGTTAAAGATGTCCCCATTTGTGAGAGATTCTCAAACAAGAGAGATCGGTGCAGGATAGGGAACACTTGCTGAGAGCTGAGAGGTCAAGGAATTTCTTCTGACAACAGGTTTGTGACTGTCTGGAACTCTCAATCCTGAAAGATGTGGGGGCTGGATTACCGAAAGCATTTAAGGTGGAGGTAGATTCGTTTTTGAAATATGGAGCAGTTCGGGGCTACAAGGAACTGGCATAGAGGGGTTGAGGCCAGGGGTAGATCAGGCATGATCCTATCGAGTGCTGGGGCAGGCTTTAGGGGCCGAATGGCCTATTCCTGCTCCTATTTCTTACGTTTGGAGGGTACAGATTTGAGATTATGATCAAATGAAGGAGTGACAACACGAGGGAATAATGTCTTCTTGCTGCATGCAGGTATTATTCCCTCATGTTGCCACTCCTTCATTTGATCATAATCTCATATCTGTAGGATCCGTAAGATCTGTAGGATCTCCAATGCACTGTCCAAGTGTGTGGTCAAGGCAGGTTTGAATGAGGCATTCAACGGGGAGTTTATCTGAAAAGGAAGAGTGGACAGGGTTGCAGGTGATGGGGTGGTACTATGTGAATTCCTGCCCCCTCAGCCAGTTGAGGGCAATTGATACCCACATTGAGACCATATCAGCTACTATTGGTATCAGTGACTGATTATCCATTTTCAATGCACAGAGAGTGACTTTGTGTAATCTTCTGCAAGTCTTGTAGTCTCTCATTCAAGGGCACCCAGTATCTGGGCGGTAAGGCATTGGGAAGGGGGGGTGGTCTGTGGACTGCCCTCTGCCTTTGTTGACCCTTCTTCCTCCTCTCAGACCCCCATCCTATGAAATCTGTCCTGTGATCATCCATCTCTGGGTCACTACGAGATGGGGGTGGGGGCATTTCCCAAAGCAGTCGACTCGTCTTCCCCCCTTTCAGTAATAATTCTGCACAAAAGCAGCACTGAGCAGGTCGGACTTTCCAATCCAGTTTACCCCAGTGAAAGACTGGGAGCTGGTCACCTCTTAATGACATAGAGTGTAGAATACCACAGCTTGGAAACAGGCCCGTCGGCTCACCATGTCTGTGTCAACCATGATGCCTTTCTAAGCTAATCCCATCTGCCCACACATGGTCCATATCTCTCTACCTAAATGTTTGTCTAACTGCCTCTGACATGTTACAATCCTATGTGTTTTCATCCCCTCCTCTGGTAGCACATTCCAGGCACCTACCACCCTCCGAGTAAAAAACTCTACTCTGACATCTCCTTCAAATGTTCCCCGCCTCACTTTAAGCCTCTGCTCCTTAGTATTTGACATTTCCACCTTGAGTAAAAGACTCTGACTCTCCATATATCCACACCTCTCATAATTTGATATGCCTCTGTCGTTCGCCCATCAGCCTCTGGTGCTGTAATGAAAACAGTTCAAGATCGTCCAACCTCTGCTTATAGCTATACGCTCCAATCCTGGTAAGTCTCTTCTGCACCATGTCCAGAGCCACCATATCCTTCCTGTCGTGTGGTGAACAGAACTATGCACAATGTGGCCCAACCAAATTGCCCAAACACTTTATGAATTTGAGCCATCCCTGAAGATAGACAATAGCTTAGTGGCAAAAAAAATGAGGCCTGCAGATGCTGGAGATCACAGTTGAAAATGTGTTGCTGGTTAAAGCACAGTAGGTTAGGCAGCATCCAAGGAATAGGAAATTCGACGTTTCGGGCATAAGCCCTTCATTCCTAGTTGAATTTCCTATTCCTTGGATGCTGCCTAACCTGCTGTGCTTTAACCAGCAACACATTTTCAACAATAGCTTAGTGGCACTAACATTGGACTGTTAACCTAGAGAAGAAAGTGAGGACTGCAGATGCTGGAGATCAGAGCTGAAAATGTGTTGCTGTTAACCTAGAGACCCAGGTAATGCTTTGGGGGCCGAGGTTCGAATCTTGTAATGGCATATGGTCGAATTTGAATTTGATAATAATCTGGATGTCATCAATTGTCTGCAAAACCCACCTGGTTCATAATATCCTTTAGGGAAGGCAACTGCCAGCCTTATGGGGTGACATGGTGGTTCAGTGGTTAGCACTGCTGCCTCACAGCGCCAGTGACCTGGGTTCGATTCTAGCTTTGGGCAACTGTCTGTGTGGAGTTTGCACATTCTCCCTGTGTCTGTGTAGGTTTCCTCCGGGTGCTCCAGTTTCTTCCCACAGTCCAAAGATGTGCAGGTCAGGTGAATTGGCGATGCTAAATTGCCCATAGTGTTAGGTGCATTAGTCAGAGGGAAATGGGTCTGGGTGGGTTAGTCTTCAGGGGGTTGGTGTGAACTTGTTGGGCTGAAGGGCCTGTTTATGCATTGTAGGGAATCTAATCTAATCTTACCTGGTCTGGCCTACATGTGGACCAGACGCACAGCAAAGTGGTTGACTCTTATCTGCTCTCTGGACAATTAGGGATTGGCAATGAATACTGGCCTGGCCAATGATGCCCACACCTCATAGGTGAATTAAAACCAAAAGGAGCCAGTGACAGATCTCTTGCTAGACTTTCAACTGGACTTGCCCACCAGGTCCAAGTATTGTCAACATTTCTTGGATTACTGAAGCAATGCTGCACTGCCAGAGGAACGGCCTTCCCATTGGAGCCACTGCAGGGAAGTTGTAACTTGATGTCCTGTGACCAATATTTAGCTTTAACCTTGGAACTAAACTCAGTTTTTATTAAAATGGAACCATAACCAGGAAAGGACAACAGTTTGGTTGGAAATAGAGAATTAACATGATTGAAAGCTTCTGATCCTCTGTAAGTTGTAGTTATTGCAACAATACTCAGCAGCAATGAGTGAACTAAAGCAGACATGAGGAATATAATAAAAGGTTCAAATTGAACAGAAATAATAAGGTTAATCCTGCCACTTTATAAATCATCAGTGAAACCACACTTTGAATACTGACTACTGTTCTGTTGGCAACAATATAAAATGATATGATATTTATTGAAAAAATAGGGCAAACAGTTGGTTCTTTTCCTTAAAGATGATAAAATGATTGCATTATGGAGAGTGAATATGTGAATTAGGTACATTCACACTGGAAAAGAGTAGATTGAGAGGTGATTCAGTTATTGACTTTCCGATATTTTAAAATTTATTTATTATGTGGGATGTGGGCATTGCTGGCTGGGCCCAGCATTTATTGCCCATCCCTAGTTGCCCCTTGAGAAGTGGGAGTGAGCTGCTGTGGGTTGACCCACAATGCCCTTAGGGAGGGAATTCCAGGATTTTGATCAAGTAACACTGAAGGAAAGGCAATATATTTCCAGGTTAGGATGTGTGAGGTGCTTGGAGGGGAAACGTGAAGGTGATGGTGTTCCCATGTATCAGCTGCCCATGTCCTTCTAGATGGAAATGGTCACGGGTTTGGAAGATGCTGTCTAAGGACCTTTGGTGAATTTCTGCAGTGCATCTTGTAGGTGGTACACACTGCTGCTACTGAGCGTTGGTGGTAGAGGGAGTGGATGCTAGTGAATGTGGTGCCAATCGGGGACTGCTTTGTCCTGGATGGTGTCAATCTCCCTGTGTGTTGTTGGAGCTGCCCCCATCCAGGCAAGTGGGGAATATTCCCTCACACTCCTGACTTGTACCTTGTAGATGGTGGATAGGCTTCGGGGAGTCAAGAGTCGAGTTACTCACCGCAGTATTCCTAGCCTCGGACTTGCGCTTGTCACCACTGTGTTAATGTTTTTTTTTAAGATTGCTTATAGTGTGGAAACAGGCCCTTCGGCCCAACAAGTCCACACCGAGCCGCCACCCACCCCCCTACATTTACCCCTTACCTAACACTACGGGCAATTTAGCATGGCCAATTCACCTGACCCGCACATCTTTAGACTGTGGGAGGAAACCGGAGCACCCGGAGGAAACCCATGCAGACACGGGGAGAACGTGCAAACTCCACACAGACAGTCGCCTGAGTCGGGAATTGAACCCGGGTCTCTGACGCTGTGAGGCAGCAGTGCTAACCACTGTGCCACCGTGCCGCCCGTGAGTCCAGTTGAGTTTCTGATCAATGATAACTTCCAGAATGTTGATAGTGGGGGATTCAGTGACAGTAACTCCAATAAACACCAACAGGCAGTGATTAGATTGCCACTTATCAGTGATGGTCATGACCTGGCATTAGTGTGGTGCGAATATTACTTGCCATTTGTCAGCCCAAGCCTGGATATTAAACAAATCGTGTTGCATTTGAACATTGACTGCTTCAGTATCTGAGGAGTTGCAAATGGTGCTGAATATTATGCAAACAACAGCAAACATTCCCAGTTCTGATGTTATGGTGGAGGGAAGGTCGTTGATGAAGCAGATTCTGAAGTGACTCGATAAGGTAAAAGTGAATGTATGTGGATTTTCACAATGCCTTTCAGAATGTGAAGTAGGAAAATAGGATTAGCAACTAAAAAGCCGGTCAAGGTACCCGGATGCTGAAATCCTTCAGTTGAACAATGCTATTCTTAACCTTTCAGATGCATTGAGGAAATCATGGCCTTAAAAGTACACTGTGAAAATATTAATGCATAAATGCTCCAGCAGTTTGAAATGAAATTCTTTTATCTGCCGTTCGAGTGGAGACATTAAAATGCATTTCAACAGGTCATTGCTCCTGTTAGAATAATGGACTAAAGGATTTAATTTTATATGCTAATTCTCACACAATCCAATTCCAAGGCCAAAATGACTCACTGGCAATTGTGAATTGTCTGCACCAATATCTACTTTGGTTTACAGGATTTCCTCTTATGACGTGTCCTTAAGGCATTTGACAACAATTTAAAATAAAATAATGCATAAAGACCTCCTTGTTGTTCCTTAACCATGGTAACGTGCTGTGCATAATGCATAGATCGCTCTAAAGTCTCTCTCTCTTGAGGACGTGTGCTTGTGGAGTTCAGTTGTGCTTACTTCAACCATAAGACCATAAGGCATAAAAACAGAAATAGGCGAAAGTGAGGACTGCACATGCTGGAGATTAGAGTCGAGAGAGTGGTGCTGGAAAAGCACAGCAGGTCAGGCAGCATCCGAGGAGAAGGACAATCGATGTTTCAGGCAAATGCCTTCATCAGAATTAAGCTATTAAGCTTATCGAATCTATTCCACCATTCTGTGATATCATGGCTGATCCAATAATCCTCAAAACTGCTTTTCTGCACTTCCTCCATCATTCTTGTTTCTCTTACTGATTAAAAATCTGTCGCAGCCTTGGATATATTTAACGGCCAAGCCTCTACTACCTTCTGAGAGGAAATTCCTCTTTATTTTTGCCTTACATCTCCTTTATTCAGAGTTGGTGCACTCTGTGTTTCCCTGGTCCAGTTGGATCCTGGAACATCTGAATCATCCTGCAGCCCCTACCCTCCTTGGTATTTTTGTAACCTCCAGCCCCTCTCCATCTCTCAAACACTACAGTTCTCTTGATCTCTGTAACTTTGTCCAGCCTCACACACTTCCTAACTCTGCAACTTCAATCCCTCCAACCCTCTCTATCTCTGGAAAGTCCTCTAACCCTGGAACACTTCCTATCTCTGTAAACTCCAGGCCTGAAATTCAGCTTAACTTTGCATCCTTATCTCCATATCTCAGCCTGACATTTCTCCCTGTTCCTGCAACCTCCTCTTGATATAAGCCCTCACTATCTCCAGAACTTTGTCCCACCCCACAAGCCTTCCTATCTCTGCAATAATTTCCAGCCTCACAACTCTCCCTATCTCTTCTCTACCTCAGGAATCATACCTGCCCCATCCTTATCATTTAACCTCTTCCAGCTCAACAATACTTCTTTATCTCTGTAGCCACCCTCAGCTCTTGCAATGCTTCTGAATTTCTGCCTTTCACAAATCCCTTGCATCCCTAATTTTGTTCAGAGCAAGTTAGCTCAGTTGGCTGGACAGCTGGTTTGCAATGCAATGTGATACCAGCAGCATGAGGTTACCCTGAAGGATAATGTTCCTTCCCAACTTCTCCCCTTACCTGAGATGTGGCGACCCTCAGGGTAAACCACCACCAGTCATTTCTCCCTAATGAGAGAACAGCCCCAAGGTCCTGTAGGACTATGGTGACTTTAACCTTTTCCCCAGTATTAATGGCTTCACTGCATTGACAGAGCATAGAACCTTGGCAATACAATAAGGCAACAGCCATCAATAGGATAACTGCTGATATCACTAGAAATGAAGTCAGGTCATGTGACACTCAGCATAGGCTTGAGTTATAAAGAAAGGCTGAATAGTCTGGGACTTTTTTTCACTGGAGCTGATGAGGTTGAGAGGTGACCTTTAGAAGTTTATAAAATAACGAGGGGTACAAGTAGAGTTAATGGTGGCTGTCTTTTCCTAGTGTGGGGG
The DNA here is from genome assembly GCF_020745735.1 of Hemiscyllium ocellatum. Taxonomy (NCBI): domain Eukaryota; kingdom Metazoa; phylum Chordata; class Chondrichthyes; order Orectolobiformes; family Hemiscylliidae; genus Hemiscyllium; species Hemiscyllium ocellatum. The sequence goes on from NC_083409.1 coordinate 108,857,404, forward strand.
ATTTCAAGTTGAGAGGGCACCTTTTAACATGAGAGGAGAGAGATTTAGACAGGACATAGGGAGGGCGTGGTAGCACAGTGGTTAGCTCTGCTGCCTCACAGCACCAGGGACCCAGGTCTCATTCCAGCCTCTGGGACTGTCCATGTGGAGTTTGCACATTCTCCCTGTGTCTGTGTGGGTTTCCTCCTACAGTCCAAAAGTGTGCAGGTTGGGTGAATTGGCCATGTTAAATTGTCTATAGTGTGCAGGTTAGGTGCATTGGGTCTTGGGTCGGTGGAGGGTTGGTGTGGACTTGTTGGGCCGAATGGCCTGTTTCCACACTGTAGGGATTCTATGATTCTCTGACATAAGAAACAATATTTTTACACACAGATTGGTTTGCATGATGAATGAACTTCCTGATGAAACAATTGCAACATTTAAAAGACATTTGGATGGATACATGACTAAGTGAGGTTTGGACGGATATAGGCCAGGAGCAGGCAGGTAGGACTAGTTTAGTTTGGGATTATGTTTGGCATGGGCTGGTTTGACCAAATGGTCTGTTTCCATGCTGTGTGACTTTATGATTCTACATAAAAGGCATAGTGATGTTAGTCAGCCAGAAAGCTCTCCTGTTTCTGTACATTCCTTGTATATAATTCAATGAACAGCTCCACGTTTGTCTTTAAATACATTGACAACAACGACCACCAGGGATGGAGCAATTAAAATAAAAATAAATCAAGAGGCTAGAATTGGAGGAATGTAATAATCAGTGGGGGATCTGGAAAGCAAGAGGAGATGACAATGTTAGAGAGGCTGAGATGTGAGAACAGCGTGTTAATTTTAAACACAATATGGGTTAGTGAGCGTGGATGATAAACCAGACTTACTATAAGACATAGGGCCAGAAATTAGGCCATTCAGCCCATCGAGTCTGCTCCACCAATCAATCATAGCTGATAAGTTTCTCAACCCCATTGTCCAGCTTTCCCCCACAACCCCTGATCCCCTTGATACTCAAGAACCTATCTGTCTCAGTCTTAAATACATTCAATGACAAGGAATTCCATCGATTCCCCACTCTCTGGCTGAAGAAGTTTCTCCTTATCTCCATTCCAAAAGCTCTTCCCTTTACTCTAAGGCTATGCCCTTGGGTTCTAGTCTCTCCTACCAATGTAAACATCTTCCCAACATCTTCTCTGTCCAGGTCATTCAGTATTCTGCATGTTTCAATTTAGATACCCCCTTCTAAACTCCATCAAGTATAAACTCAGAGTCCTCAAACGTTCCTCCTATGTTAACTTTTCATTCCTGGGACCATCCTTGTGAATCTTCTCTGAACGCGCTCCTGGACCAGTACATCCTTCCTGAGATATGGGGCCCAAAACTGCGCACAATACTCCAAAGGTGGTTTGACCAAATCCTTATAGAGCCTCAGTAGTATATCCCTGCTTTTATATACGAGTCCTCTCAAAATAATTGCCATCATTACATTTGCCTTCCTAACTACTGACTCAACCTGCAAGTTGACCTTGAGAGAATCCCCACCCCACCCCCCTCTAGCTTATCTCTCCACGCTTCCAGCTCACTGCCTTTATTCCTGATGAAGGGCTTTTGCCCGAAACGTCGATTTCGCTGCTCGTTGGATGCTGCCTGAACTGCTGTGCTCTTCCAGCACCACTAATCCAGAATGGGGTGTACAGGATCAGAGGTTACACAACACCAGGTTATAGTCCACAGGTTTATTTGAAATCACAAGCTTTCAGAGCATTATGAGACCTTGGAGTGCAGGGTTATAGTTCCTTGAAAGTTGGAGTTGCAGATAGACAGGACAGTGAAGAAGACGTTTGGTATGCTTGCCTTTATTGGTCAGTGCGTTGAGAATAGGAGGTGGGGAGTCATGTTGTGGCTGTACAGCACATTGATAAGGTCATTTTTGGAAAACTATATTCAATTCTGGTCTCTCTGCTATAGGAAGGGTGTTATTAAGCTTGGAAAGGCTTAGAAAAGATTCACTAGGATGTTGCCAGGGTGGAGGGTTTGAGCTACAGGGAGAGGCTGAATAGGCTAGGGCAGTTTCCCCTGGAGTGTTGAAGGCTGGGCATGGATATGGTAAATAGCCAAAATCTTTGCCCCAGGATAAGGGAGTCCAAAACTAGAGGGCATAGGTTTAAGGTGAGAGGGGAAAGATTAAAAGGAATGTAACGGACAACTTTTTCACACAGAGGGTGGTACGTGGATGAAATGAGCTGCTAGAGGATGTGGTGGAGGCTGGTACAATTACAGCACTTAAAGGCATCTGGATGAGTATATGATTGGAAGAGTTTAGAGGGGTATGGGGCAAATGCTGGCAAATAGGACTAAATTAATTCAGGATTTTGCAACAGTATTTACTGTGGAAAAGGATATGGAAGGTATAGAATGTAAAGAAATAAATGGTGACATCTTGAAAAATGTCCAGACTACAGAGGAGCAAGTGCTGGATGTCTTGAAACGCATAAAGGTGGATAAATCCCCAGGACCTGATCAGGTGTACCCGAGAACTCTGTGGGAAGCTAGAGAAGTGATTTCTGGGCCTCTTGCTGAGATATTTGTATCATCGATAGTCACAGGTGAGGTGCCGGAAGACTGGAGGTTGGCTAACATGATGCCACTGTTTAAGAAGGGCAGTAAAGACAAGCCAGGGAACTATAGACCGGTGAGCCTGATGTCGGTGGTAGGCAAGTTGTTGGAGGGAATCTTGAGGGACAGAATGTACACGTATTTGGAAAGGCAAGGATTGATTAGGGAGCGGCAGCATGGCTTTGTGCGTGGGAAATCATGTCTCATAAACTTGATTGAGTTTTTTGAAGAAGTAACAAAGAAGATTGATGAGGGCAGAGCAGTAGATGTGATCTATATAGACTTCAGTAAGGCATTCGACAAGGTTTCCCATGGGAGACTGATGAGCAAGGTTAGATGTCATAGAATACAGGGAGAATTGGACATTTGGATACAGAACTGGCTCAAATGTAGAAGACAGGGTGGCGGTGGAGGGTTTTTTTTCAGACTGGAGGCCTGTGACCAATGGAGTGCCTCAAGGACCGGTGCTGGGTCCTCTACTTTTTGTCATTTACATAACTGATTTGGATGCGAGTATGAGAGGTACAGTTAGTAAGTTTGCAGATGACACCAAAATTGGAGGTGTAGTGGACAGCGAAGAGGATTACCTCAGATTACAACAGGATCTTGACCAGATGGACCAATGGGCTGAGACATGGAAGATGGAGTTTAATTCAGATAATTGCGAGGTGCTACATTTTGGGAAAGCAAATGTTAGCAGGACTTATACACTTAATGGTAAGGTCCTAGGGAGTGTTGCTGAACAAAGAGACCTTTGAGTGTAGGTTCATAGCTCCTTGAAAGTGGAGTCGCAGGTAGATAGGATAGTGAAGAAGGTGTTTGGTATGCTTTCCTTTGTTGGTCAGAGTATTGAGTACAGGAGTTGGGAGGTCATGTTGTGGCTGTGTAGGACATTGGTTAGGACACTGTTGGAATATTGCGTAAAATTCTGGTCTCCTTCCTATCGGAAAGATGTTGTGAAACTTGAAAGGGATCAGAAAAGAATTACAAGGATGTTGCCAGGGTTGGAGGATTTGAGCTATAGAGAGAGGCTGAACAGGCTGGGGCTGTTTTCCCTGGAGCGTCGGAGGCTGAGGGGTGACCTTATAGAGGTTCACAAAATTATGAGGTGCATGGATAGAATAAATAGACAAAGTCTTTTCCCCAGGGGTTGGGGAGTCTAAAACTAGAGGGCATAGGTTTAAGGTGAGAGGGGAAAGATATAAAAGAGATCTAAGGGGCAACTTTTTTATACAGAGGGTGATACGAGTATGGAATGAGCTGCGAGAGGATGTGATGGAGGCTGGTACAATTACAACATAGAACATAGAACATACATCGCAGTACAGGCCCTTCGGCCCTCGATGTTGCACCGACCTGTCATACCAATCTGAAGCCTGTCTAACCTACACTATTCCATGTACGTCCATATGCTTGTCCAATGACGACTTAAATGTACTTAAACTTGGCGAATCTACTACCGTTGCAGGCAAAACATTCCGTACCCTTGCTACTCTCTGAGTAAGGAAACTACGTTGGACAGCTATCCTATATCTATCACCCCTCAATTTAAAGCTATGCCCCCTCATGCTCGCCGTCCCCATACTTGGAAAAAGGCTCTCCCTGTCCTCCCTATCTAACCCTCTGTGTGTCTCAATTAAGTCACCTCTCAACGTTCTTCTCTCTAATGAAAACAGCCTCAAGTCCCTCAACCTTTCCTCATAAGACATTCCCTCCATACCAGGCAACATCCTCGTAAATCTCCTCTGCACCCTTTCCAAAGCTTCCACATCCTTCTTATAATGCAGTTACCAGAACTGGCCGCATCAGAGTTTTGTACAGCTGTAGCATAACCTCATGGTTCTGGAACTCGATCCCTCTATTAGTAAAAGCTAAAACACTGTATGCCTTCTTAACAACCCTGTCAACCTAGGTGGCAACTTTCAAGGATCTGTGTACCTGGACACCGAGATCTCTGCCCATCTACACTACCAAGAATCTTACCATTAGCCCAGTACTTTGCATTCCGGTTACTCCGACCAAAGTGAATCACCTTACACTTGTCCGCATTAAACTCCATTTGTCACTTCTCAGCCCAGCTCTGCAGCTTATCTATGTCTCTCTGTAACCTACAACATCCTTCATCACGACCCACAACTCCACCGACCTTAGTGTCATCTGCAAATTTACTAACCCACCCTTCTACGCCCTCATCCAGATCGTTTATAAAAATGACAAACAGCAGTGGATCCAACATTGACCCTTGTGGTACACCACTGGTAACTGGACTCCAGGATGAACATTTCCCATCAACCACCACACTCTGACTTCTTTCAGCAAGCCAATTACTGATCCAAACTGTTATATCTCCCACAATCCCATTCCTCCGCATTTTGTATAATAGCCTGCTGTGGGGAACCTTATCGGATGCCTTGCTGAAATCCACATACACCACATCAACCAGTTTACTCTCATCTACCTGTTTGGTCATCTTCTCAAAGAACTCTATAAGATTTGTGAGACACGACCTACCCTTCACAAAACCGTGCTGACTATCCCTAATCAAATTAGTCTTTTCTAGATGATTATAGATCCTGTCTCTTATAACCTTTTCCAACACTTTACCAACAACTGAAGTAAGGCTCACTGGTCGATAATTACCAGGATTGTCTCTACACCCCTTCTTGAACAGGGGAACCACATTTGCTATCCTCCAGTTGTCTGGCACTATTCCCGTAGACAATGACGATTTAAAGATCAATACCAAAGGCTCGGCAATCTCCTCCCTGGCTTCCCAGAGGATCCTAGGATAAATCTCATCCGGCCCAGGAGACTTATCTATTTTCACACTCTTCAGGATTTCTAATACCTCTTCCTTGTGAACCTCAATCACACCTAGTCTAGCAGCCTGTACCTCAGTATTCTCCTTGACAACATTGTCGTTTTCTGGAGAGAATACTGTCGAAAAATATACATTAAGTGCTTCCTCTATCTCCTCTGACTCCACACACAACTTCCCACCACTATCCTTGATTGGCCCTAATCTTACTCATGTCATTCTTTTATTCCTTAAATACCTATAGAAAGCCTTAGGGTTTACCCGATCCTATCCGCCAACAACTTCTCAAGTCTCCACCTGGCTCTTCGGAGCTCTCTCTTTAGATCTTTCCTGGCTACCTTGTAACCCTCAAGCGCCTAACTGAGCCTTCACATCTCATCCTAATATAAGCCTTCTTCTTCCTCTTGACCAGAGATTCTACTTCCTTCGTAAACCATGGTTCCCGTGCTCTACAGCTTCCTCCCCGCCTGACAGGTACATACTTATCTAGGACACACAGTAGCTTTTCCTTGAATAAGCTCTACATTTCTAATGTGCCTATCGTCTGCAGTTTCCTTCTCCATCCTATGCTTCCTAAAGTTTGCCTAATCGCATCATAATTGCCTTTCCTCAAGCTGTAACTCTTGCCCAGTGGTATGCACCTATCCCTTTCTATCACTAAAGTAATCATAACAGAATTGTGATTGCTACCACCAAAGTGCTCACCTACTTCCACGTCTAACACCTGGCTGGGCTCAGTACCCAGTACCAAATCTAATGTGGCTTCGCCCCTTGTTGGTCTGTCTACATACTGTGTCAGGAAGCCCTCCTGCACACACTGGACAAAAACTGACCCATCTATAGTACTCGTACTATAGTGTTCCCAGTCAATATTTGGAAAGTTGAAGTCACCCATGACAACTATCCTGTCTCTCTCTCACTCCTATCAAGAATCATCTTTGCTATCCTTTCCTCTACATCTCTGGAACTATTCAGCGGCCTATAGAAAACTCCCAACAGGGTGACCTCTCCTTTTCTGTTTCTAACCTCAGTCCATGCTACCTCAGTTGACGAAACCCTAAGCATCCTTTCCGCAACTGTAACACTGTCCTTGACCAACAATGCCACACCTCCCCCTGTTTTACCATCTTCTCTGTTCTTACTGAAACATCTAAATCCTGGAACCTGCAACAACCATTCCTGTCCCTGCTCTAACCATGTCTCTGAAATGGCCACACCATTGAAGTCCCAGGTACCAACGCATGCTGCAACTTCACACACCTTATTCCAGATGCTCCTGGCATTGAAATAGACACACTTCAAACCAACTTCTTGCTTGCTGGTGCCATCTTGTGTCCCTGAAACTTGATTTCGGACCTCCCTATGCTCAATCTTTTCTATACTTGAACTGCAATTTTGGTTCCCATCCCCCTGCTGGACTAGTTTAAACCAATAGCCTTAGCAAATATCCCCCCAGGATATTGGTACACCTCTGGTTCAGATGAAGACCATCCTGCTTGTAGAGGTTCCACCTACCTCAGAAAGAGCCCCAATTATCCAAGAATCCAAAACCCTCCCTCCTGCACCATCCCTGTAGCCACGTGTTCAACTCCTCTCTCTCCCTATTCCTTGCCTCACTAGCACGTGGTACGGGCAACAAACCAGAGACAACGACTCTGTTTGTCCTAGCTCTGAGCTTCCATCCTAGCTCCCTGAATTTCTGCCTTAAAGCCCCATCTCTCTTCCTACCTATGTTGTTGGTGCCTATGTGGACCACGACTTGGGGCTGCTCCCCCTCCCCCTTAAGGATCCCAAAAACGTGATCAGAGACATCACGAACCCTGGCACCTGTGAGGCAACACACCAACCGTGAGTCTCTCTCGTCCCCATAGAACCTCCTATCTGTCCCTCTAACTATGGAGTCCCCAATGACTACTGCCCTGCTCCTCTTCCCCCTTCCCTTCTGAGCAGCAGGGACAGACTCTGTGCCAGAGCCCTGTGCCCCTCTGCTTTCCCTGGTAAATCCCCCTTTCCACCCCCCCCCCCCAATACTATCCAAAACGATATACTTATTGTTGAGGGGAATGGCCACAGGGGATCCCTGCACTGCCTGCCAGTTCCCTTTCCATCCCCTGACTGTAACCCATTTGCCTTTTTCTTGTACCTTAGGAGTGACTACCTCCTTGTAACTCCTCTCAATAACCCCCTCTGCCTCCCGAATGATCGAAGTTCATCCACATTTAAGAGGCATTTGGATGGGTATATGAATAGGAAGGGTTTGGAGGGATGTGGACCGGGTGCTGGCAGGTGGGACTAGATTGAGTTGGGATATCTGGTCGGCATGGACGGGCTGGACTGAAGGGTCTGTTTCCATGCTGTACATCTCTATGACTATGACTCTATATCCAGTTGGCATAGATGAGTTCGACTGAAGGGTCTGTCTCTGTGCTATTAGTCTTTATGACTCAATAACTACAATTGAATTCACATTGATATAACAACCTGCTGCAGAACAAAATCTGTAATGTTCTCTTGTGAAATTGCTTAATTGCTATGCAGGAATATGTGGCAGCCATTTTACACAGAGGAAGATCTTATAACGAAAGGCTAGGTAACAAGCATTTACTCTGGGCTTAATTTTCCCAGTCCCTGAATGACATAGGTGATGGGAAGTTAGTTGGAACAATGAGAATCTCGATTCTGAGGAAAACAAATCTGATTTTCTACCCATCATTCTGTCAGTGAGATAAGAATCTCACAAGGGAGTGATGTGAACCCCAGTTGCAGGCACTAACACCACTTTAATATGTAATTTCCTATTCTCCCATGCAGCGGACATGAACTTAGAATTACATAGAATCCCTACAGTGTGGGAACAGGCCTTTTTGCCCAGCAAGTCCACACTGACCATTCAAAGAGTACCCACCCAGACCTATTCCAATTCTGTCCTACATTTCCCCCTGACTAATGCACCTAACCTACACATCCCCGCACACTACGGGCAATTTAGCATGGCCAATTCATCAACCCTGCGCATCTTCCGACTGTGGGAGGAAACTGGAGGAAACCCACACAGACACGGGGAGAACGTGCAAACTCCACACAGACAGTCACCCGAGGCTGGGATCGAACCCAGGTCCCTGGCACAGTGAGGCAGCAGTGTTAATCACCATGTCACAACTAGGTAGTGACCATTCGCGATTTGAAAATCAAAGCGGTTACCTGGTGATTCCAACTCACGACTTCCTCTTCCGTACCTTTGCAGGCAGTTCCATTGAGGGAGTGCAGCGTAGGTTCACGAGGTCAATTCCTGGAATGGCGGGATTACCTTACACTGAAAGACTGAAGCGACTGGGCTTGTATACCCTTGAGTTTAGAAGACTGAGAGGGGATCTGATTGAGACATATAAGATTATGAAAGGATTGGACACTCTGGCAGCAGGAAACATGTTTCCGCTGATGGGTGAGTGCCGAACCAGAGGACACAGCTTAAAAATACGGGGTAGACCATTTAGGACAGAGATGAGGAGAAACTTCTTCACCCAGAGAGTGGTGGCTGTGTGGAATGCTCTGCCCCAGAGGGCAGTGGAGGCCCAGTGTCTGGATTCATTTAAGAATGAGTTGGATAGAGCTCTCAAAGATAGTGGAATCAAGGGTTATAGAGATAAGGCAAGAAGCAGATACTGATTAGGAATAATCAGCCATGATCATATTGAATGGCGGTGCAGGCTCGAAGGGCAGAATGGCCTACTCCTGTCCCTATTGTCTATTGTCCATTGTCTATTGACCAGCATTCCACCCCCCACCCACCCACAAAGACTGGCATCAAGCCTCAACACATCAGCATGGTATTTGCAAAGGAGTTCAACACTTCAGCACTGCGGTTTGGAGTAGGCTGATGCTTTACATTGCAATACTGTCACCAGGCTGCTTTGTGCACAGGGTAAAAACAATGACTGCAGATGCTGGAAACCAGATTCTGGATTAGTGGTGCTGGAAGAGCACAGCAGTTCAGGCAGCATCTGAGGAGCAGTAAAATCGACGTTTCAGGCAAAAGCCCTTCATCAGGAATAAAGGTAGAGAGCCTGAAGGGTGGAGAGATAAGCTTGAGGAGGGTGGGAGTGGGGAGAAAGTAACATAGAGTACAATAGGTGAGTGGGGGAGGGGATGAAGTTGATAGGTCAGGGAGGAGAGGGTGGAGTGGATAGATGGAAAAGAAGATAGGCAGGTAGGACAAGTCATGGGGACAGTGCTGAGCTGGAAGTTTGGAACTAGGGTGAGGTGGGGGAAGGGGAAATGAGGAAACTGTTGAAGTCCACATTGATGCCCTGGGGTTGAAGTGTTCCAAGGCAGAAGATGAGGCGTTCTTCTTCCAGGCGTCTGGTGATGAAGGAGCGGTGGTGAAGGAGGCCCAGGATCTCCATGTCCTTGCAGAGTGGGAGGGGGAGTTGAAGTGCTGGGCCACAGGTGCACAGGAACGGGCACACAACCTATCTCAACTATAAGGACATCTCAGAGTTCTCATGCTCACAGCACCTCTGCCTTGCTTTGCCTTTTTGCACATTGCTGCCTCACTCAAAACTTAGTGGCTCACTGTCATTCTGTCTTCCAGTGCCTCTGAGCTCAGACATAAATTCTGGAAACTTGTCACATTTGTCAATAATGAACAGTGAAAGAGTATTTACAGCACATCAATCTCAGACCTACAACGTGTGCCAGCAAGTACACTGCATGTTAAGCGAGCATATCTCAATGTTTGAGGGGATTAGGCCTCTACCAGATTGATTAGGATGTCACCAGTCGTGGGTACCAGCACAGTAAATGAAGCATATTGTCCAATATCTGTCCATGAGCTTAGAAAGAGTTGTTAAGATGATTGTGTTATTCAAAGCCAGGTTTCTGTCCTATTACACTCCCCAGGAAAGTGGGCCATTATCAGTCCTGCACATCCTGTGCAACCACTTGGGCATTAATGGTTAATCAGCAGCTTCAATAGAGATGAGTCAGGGGCCTAGTCATTCATCAGTCAGTGTGGTCCTTCTAAGTGGGTCAAGGGATGGCCTATGATCAGTCTTCAACAATGATGGGATGTTATGCTCAGCTGGACATTAGGAAGAGAATAGCCCTCCCTCAGACAAAGTTTGAACCCTTAGGGCAGCTTGATTCCTGGTGCTGTTGTTAAACTGGCAGTCGGTCAGACAGGTGACGGCGCAAATGCATAGACAATAGGGACACAGCAGGCCATTTGGCACTTCGGGCCTGCTTACCCCATTCAATGTGATCACTGCCAATCATCCAGCTCTGTGCCCTGTTCTGCTTTCTCCCCAAAATACCAAACCATTTAGAAATGCGGGTTTCTGTTTGTAATGAAGCATCAGCTGTGCCAGTTCTTTACCCTCTGAAGCAGCTCTCATCAGTTTCCTTTCTACCACGTTTCCTGTGATGATGAGTCAAGAAAGCACACCAATGCCTCTACTTCCTCCGAAAGCTAAGGAAATTCAGCACGGCCACAATGACTCTTCCCAACTTTTATGGATGCACCACAGAAAGCATCCCATCCAGATGTGTCACAGTTTGGTATGGCAAGTGCCTAGATTAGAGTGGTGCTGGGAAAGCACAGCAGGTCAGGCAGCATCCGAGGAGCAGGAGAATCGACGTTTCGGGCAAAAGCTCATTCCAGATGAAACACTTTTGCCCAAATTACCAACTTTCCTGCCCCTCGGATGCTGCCTGACATGCTGTACTTTTCCAGCACCACTCTGATCTAGACTCTAGTCCTCATTTTTTGCCTTGGTATGGCAAGTGCTCTGCCCAAGACTGCATGAAATTAGAGAGAGTTATGAACATCACGCAAAGCAGCCTTCCTTCCATTGATTCTGTCTATACTTCCCACTGTCTCAGGAAAACAACCAACATCATCAAAGACCCCTCCCACCCTGGTTATACTCCTTCCACCTTATTCTGTCAGGCAGAAAATACAAAAGTTTGAAAAGATGAACCAACAGATTCAAGAACAGCTTCTTCCCCGCTGTTATCAGACGTATGAATGGACGTCCCATATATTCCAGTTGATCTTTCTGTGAACCTTCTCTGCAGCTGTAAGACCATATTCTGCATTCTGTTCAGTTACCCTGATGTATTTATGTAAGCTATGATTTGTCTGGCTAGCACACAATACTTTTCATAGTATCTCAGTACATAGAGTCATAGAGATGTACAGCATCAAAACAAACCCTTCGGTCCAACCATCCACGCCGACCAGATATCCCAACCCAATCTATGTGCCAGTACTAAATCAAATTAAATCCTGTCTGGCAGCAATTGAGCTGATTGACAGCTGGGATTTAATCACAGTGCCAACAGTAGAAATCCCAGTAGGGTCTTGGTGAATATCTCTGTCCCTGGTAGGTGCAGGTCAGTGTGGGAGCAGTGTTGTATCAATGTTGTTCATATGTAAGTAGGTGTGCAGAGTAAACATGTGAGAATGCTCAATCAGTGGAGAGAAACCCTCCGTGAAACTCACTGAGATTGACCCTTCACTGATTTTTGGTAATGTGCTTGTTTATAATTGTTCTTACTTGTCAGAGGAATGTTACCAGGATACCTAGTCTGCAACCTCTTCTACATACAGTGGGTGGTAGAAATTTAGAACCCTCTTCATGGCACACACATGATATCTGATGCTGGATAAATTATTAATTTTAAGCATGAGGTTGTTATGCTTTTGTTATTCAAAGGTATTATGACTTATCAGGCAAATGTGAGTGTATAGAGTTAGGTCACTGATCAGATATGACCCCTTGGAATGGTGGAACAGGCTTAGAGTCATAGAGGTCTACAGCACAAACGAAGGCCCTTCAGCCCATTGTGTCCATGCCAGTCAAAAACAGCCACCTAACTGTTCTAATCATTTGGCTCGTCGTCTTACATGCCCTGGCATTGCAAATGAACATCCAAATACTTCTTCAATGTTATGAGGGTTTCTGCGTCTACCACTCTTCCAGGCAGAGAGTTCCACATTCCCACCACCTTCCTCACATCCCCTCCTGTCCCTTCCCTTAAATCTATTTTCCATGGTCATTGGTCCCATCAAGGGGTATGTTTTTTGCTATCTACCCTCTCTATGCCCCCCACCGTAACTTTATACATCTCAATCACGTCCCCTCTCAATTTCCCCCATACTAAGGAAGACAATCACAGTCTGTCCAATCACTCATCATCTCTGAAACTCTCCAGCCCAGTCGACATCCTGATAAATATCTTGAAGGGCCTCTTCCTATTATTATGTTCTTGTGTCCCTTAGATACGTTCCCAATCTTCTGTCTTTGCCCGGCCTCAAGCAAAGTAAGGGTCATAGAGGTCAAATGGCTCTAAGCATTGTCACCCAGGAGAACCACTATCCTTTTACAATCTCCACATAGATCACTTCTCGAATTGCCCTTATATTCAGTCAGAAAACACAAACGCAATATTGTTAAAGACAGCCTCAACATCCACAACAACAACTTGCACTGATGTCATACTGGGAGGTTCAGGCATTGAAAACATCCTCAGGCTTATCAGGAAAGATTTGGCACTAAGCCATGTATAAGGGAGAATAGGACAGGTAAGCAAAAGCTGAAACAGACAGGTAGGTCTTAAGAGTAAAAAATGAGGTCTGCAGATGCTGGAGATCACAGCTGCAAATGTGTTGCTGGTTAAAGCACAGCAGGCCAGGCAGCAATTCTCTATTCCTGAGATGCTGCCTGGCCTGCTGTGCTTTAACCAGCAACACATTTGCAGGTAGGTCTTAAGAAGCATCTTAAAGGAAAAGGGAGACTTCAGGAGGGAATCCCAGAGTTCTGTTTCAATGTTTTGCCAAATAATTGTGAAGAATTATCTGAAGTTGTCTGGTTTTCCAGTTCTGAAGAAGGGTCACTGGGGACCCGAAATGTTAATTCTGTTTTCCCTCCACAGGGGCTGCCAGACCTGTTGCGTTTTAACAGTGATTTCTGATTACCACACACTGCTTGAGTCTATGGTGTTCAATGCAAGAACCTTTTATTTAAAAGCAAAGAAAAACATTTGCATGAGGTGGGGGATTTTGTCTCCTGTCAGATCTCTTTTAGGAACTAGTCATGTTTCCTGGACGTCATTGTTACATCATTTTCACGTATGTTCCTGATGTTAGCCCATTACTCCACCTCTCCCTATATGTCTTTGTCCCTGTCTCTGATGGTCTTATGGATTTTTTAAGAGGGAGGTTTAAGTTGTCATTTTACTTCAATACAGATTTAAATATTTGTAAACCGCTCTTTCCTCCTTTCCATCTGCTTGGGGAGAGGGAGTTGAAATGGTAAAGTGATTTTGTGAGATTTTAATGCTGCTCAATTGCCCATTGTCAGACATCACACTGTTGGGGATTCCAGTGCAATACATTCTCTTGAGGCTTTGGAAGAGTGCTTCTGTTTTCTCATGTTTGATCAGTTTTCTCCAGTGCTAACTCATCTCCAAGCTACCAGAGATCTAATAAAGTCCTCTCTAAAACCCTCGAGTAAAAAGTGAGGTCTGCAGATGCTGGAGATCACAGTTGAAAATGTGTTGCTGGTTAAAGCACAGCAGGTTAGGCAACATCCAAGGAACAGGAAATTCGACATTTCGGGCCAGAGCCCTTATGAAGGGCTCTGGCCCGAAACGTCGAATTTCCTGTTCCTTGGATGCTGCCTCTCTAAAACCCTGACAATAATCTGGTCATGAATTGCTTCTTCTTTTCAAATTCTTGAAATGCGGTTCTCTGCTAGCAAATATGCCTAACACTAATTAATAAACTAATTCGTGATTTCATCTAGTTTTTGTTTCCTTCATTACACTTTAACAAGTCAATAATTAAATTCTGATAAACTTTGAATTATGAGATGAATGCCTGTAATTAATTTCAACATCAACCCCTTGCCAAGCTAACACAGCATTAGCAATGATGCCCACAACATAATGTACTGAACACCAGTTTGTATGCAAATCTGAAACAGTTCTATATTTAATGAGTTTTGAGAAGATTTGTCGCTCGGGTTGAGGCTCTGGATGTAACTTAGCTCACTGAGCTGGAAGTATCGTTTTCAGATGTTTCATCACCATACTAGGTAACATTATCAGTGAGCCTCCAGTGAAGTGTTGGTATTAGTGACCTGTTTTCTATTTATGTGTTTAGGTTTCCTTGGGTTGGTGATATCATTTCCTATGTTGTTGATGCCATTTCCTGTTCTTTTTCTCAGAGGATAGTGGATGGTCTCCAAATTGATGTGTAACATAGTGATTTGGACACCAAGGGTCTAAGCCCTGCCCTCATTTGCCTTATCAAAGTGCAGCATGTCACATTTACCTAATTAAATTCTATTTGGCATTCCTCAGTCCTTTCAGTGAAGCATTTTTTGTTCCAGTTTTACCATTCCTGGGCCTGTTGTTGTCCTTCCATGGCTCAGTGTACTTCCAGGAGTGCTAACACCAGAGGATCATGTGAGTGGGAGTAAACCTCTCAGCCCATTGAGCCTTCTCTGTAATTCAGTCAGATCATGGCAGAGCTGATTTTGTCCTAACATAGAATGTAGAACAATAGAGCGCAGAACAGGCCCTTCGGCCCTCAATGTTGCACCCACCTGTGAACTAATCTAAGCCCATCCCCCTACACTATCCCATCATCATCCATGTGCTTATCCAAGGACTGTTTAAATCTCCCTAATGTGGCTGAGTTAACTACATTGGCAGGTAGGGCATTCCACACCCTTACCACTCTCTGAGTAAGAACCTGCCCCTGACATCTGTCTTGAATCTATCATCTCTCAATTTGCAGCTGTACCCCCTCGTACAAGCAGATGTCATCATCCTAGGAAAAAGAATCTCATTGTCTACCATATCTCTGATCATCTTGTATGTATCTATTTAATACCCTCTTTGTCTTCTTCTCTCTAATGAGAACAGACCCAAGTCCCTCAGCCTTTCCTCATGAGACCTTCCTTTCAACCTGACAACTTCCTGAAATCTCCTCTGCACCTTTTTCAAAACTAAGCAGCACTTTCTTCCCATAACCTTTGACTGCTTTATCAATCAAAAACTGATCTATTTAAAGAAAAAAAAACTGAAAGAACTGCTGATGCTGGAACAAAGAACAGAAATTGCTGGAAAGGTTCAGCAGGTCTGGCAGCATCTGTGGAGAGAAATCAGAATTCAGGTTTTGGGTGAATGACCCCTTCCTCAGAACTGGGGAAAAGATGGATTTTACACAAAAGATGGGGTGGGGTGAGGGTAGGGGTGGGGGGGGGGGGGGGGGGGGGGGGGGGGGGGTGGGGGGAGGTGGAAGAGTAAACATTGGGTGGAGATAGAACCAAAAGAGACAGAAGAATAGTTGAACAGACAAAGGAGTGCTTAAAGGTCAGTCTGAAGGAATGGTTAGCTGCTAATGGGGACTATTAGTGGCTGCCAATGGGTATTGGGTGGTAGCAGCCTATATGTTGGCAAGGTTTAGTGTGTGGGAATGGGGGAAAGCAGGGGGAAAAGATCTCAATCCTCCGCGAGACTCCCAAGTGGAAAATGGGATGCTGTTCTTCCGGTTTGTGTTCATGTTGCTTGGAGCTATTTCAGCCCTGGGTACATTTCAGTGAGTCCCATGTTCTCTGAGGAAGAGAAGTCCACTCACTAATGACCTTCTGAGAGAAGAAACTTCTTCCCATCGCCGTCTTAAATTTAAACCGAGCCCTTTAGTTCAGGATTCCCTGACCAGAGGAAACAATGTATTCAGATTCATCATTATCTACATCCTTGACCATGGAATTCTCTTCATTTTGTTTTACTTCAAGGAACCTTCTTTACTTTCTATAGTTGGTGACACTTTGACAGTTCAACAACAAATGGCAACAACTATTCTCCCATGATGGTAACTCCAAAACTATTCTGATATATCAGGTAGATCCATAAAGGGTGCTTTCATTCTGATTGTGTTAAATCTTTCTCTCATACAGGGTGACCGGGGAATCATTTTCCGTGGTTTCAGTTACTGTGGTTTACCGTGACCCGAATGTATTACAGGGAACATTCCAGAAGCAGGGACCAGGGGGCTCCCGGGAAGGTAAATTTCCAACTTAAATGAATGGGTTTGTGACTATCCACGGATTCCGGTTTCTGCGGTAGTCTTGGAATGTATCCCCCCATGGTTACGGGGGCGGGGTCTCCTGTACTGATGCTGGTGGCTGTACTATTACAGTGCTGACCACTTGTCATGTCTTTTCATCTCCATGTCACCATGGAATGTATGTCGGGTGCACTCCCTGCTCCTCCTGAGCCCTGGATCTGCTCCTGCATTTGTTTTTGTAGGTCGGAAATCCTGAAGCCTGGTTTTTGGCGAAAGGATGTTTTCATTTTTTGGAAAGAGAAATCTCCTCCAAAGTAACAGTCAAATCTGTATTTTCATCGTGGTCCCCTAATGGCTTAGGGGAAGGTGGTGGCCTAATGGTATTATCGTTGCACTGTTAATCCAGAGACCCAGATAATGTTCTGGGGACCTGGGTTTGAATCACGCCATGGCAGATGGTGGGATTTGAATTCAACAAAAATCTGGAATTAAGGGTCAAATGATGACCATGAACTGATTGTTGGGAAAAATCCATCTGGTTCACTAATGTCCTTCAGGGAAGGACACTGCCATCCTTACCTGGTCTGGTCTGCATGTGACTCCAGACCCACAGCAATGTGGTTGACTCTTAACTGCCTTCTGGGCAATTAGGGATGGACAATAAGCGTTGGTCTACCCAGCGATACCCTTATCCCATGAACTAATGTTCTTAAAATTCATTAGATTCTTAATCCCAGATATTTATTGAATTCATTTCCAAACCCAGGCCCCCAGATTATTGGTATATTAGGTAATGATTAGGTTACTTACAGTGTGGAAACAAGCCAACATGTCCTCACTGACCCTCCAAAGAACAACCCACCCAGACACATTCCCCTACACCTAACACTACGGGCAATTTAGCATGGCCAATTCAGCTAACCTGCACATTTTTTGGACTGTGGGAGGAAACCAAAGCACCCAGAGGAAACCCACGCAGACACGGGGAGAATGTGCAAACTCCACACAGGAGTTTGCCTGAGGCGGGAATTGAACCCAGGTCTCTGGCGCTGTGAGGCAGCAGTGCTAACTGCTGTGCCACTGTGCTGCCCCATAGAGGCATAGAGTTAGCTGACCCAAAGGGATCAATGGACACATTGAATTTGGACCTTTTGGACGTAAGACGGCAGGTTGGAGCTATTGTTATGCTGTAACTAATCTGTAACTGAAGAAACTGTACCGAGAGAAAGCAGACCTGAATGGATCGATAGATACATTGAGTTTAGACTCTTTGGAACAAAAAGGCTTTGGGTACATTCAATGAAAAGAAGCTGAAAGCAAAGCTATTCCCAGAGGGCCCAGTGTGGAGGCGATGGCCTAGTAGTCTTATCGCTGAGAATGCTAATGCAGAGATCCAGATAACATTTGGGGGTGGTGGGTTCAAATCCTGCCATGGCCAATGGAGGACATCAGATTCTCCAGCATCTGCAGGCACTCTGATCTCCAGCATCTGCAGACCTCACATTTTACATGGCCAATGGAGGAATTTGAATTCAATAAATATCTGAAGTTGAGAGTCTAGTGATGACCATGAATCAATTGTTGTAACAACCCATCTGATTTACTAATAGCCTTCAGGGAAGGCAATCTGCCATCCTTGCCTGGCCTGCATGTGACTCCAGACCCACAGCAATGTGATCGACGCTTAATTTCCCTCTATAGATAAATGTTGCCTAGCCAGTGATGCCCTCATCCTGCGAATGAATGAAGAAGAGTACAGGATGGGAACAGACCCTAATGGATTAGCATTCCAGCGATAAGACCGTTATGCCATCACCTCCACATCAGATTATAGACACACTGGGCCCTTTGGGAATAGCTTTGCTTTTAGCTTCTTTTCATTGAATATACTCGAAGCCTTTTTGTTCCAAAGAGTCTAAACTCAACGTATCTATTGATCCATTCAGGTCTGCTTTCTCTCGGTACAGTTTCTTCAATTACAGATTAGTTACAGCGTAACAATAGCACCAACCTGATGGCTTATGTACAGAGTACCCACCAACAATCCTTATTTCCAGAATGGAGAACTGAAGAGAAAAGGTTACATTCCAGCTATACACAGTCTAAACACAGGTCAGAGAAACCAGAAGCAAAATTAAAAAGATAAACATCACAGCTTCTGTCCATGGTCTCTTTTCAGCTGACCAGCACAGGGGACACCCATGTGATCTCACCGCTGACTGACCACCTCCCCCACAGATTGCTGGGAAGGGGTGATTCCTTGCAGTGGTCATAGCGTCATAGAGATGTACAGCACAATGGTTGGACAACAGGAATGGAAATGTTTAAAACCAAGGCCTTAACCAGGAGCCAGTGTAAGTCAGCGAGCACAAGGATAATAGGTGGTTGTGAACTGGGATGATTTAGGACAGGCAACACAGGCTGATGTTGGATTTATGGCGTCTACAAGGTGAGAGGCCAACCAGCAGTGCATTAGAGTACTTAAGTCTAGACGTAATGAAGGCATTGATGAGACCAGACAGACAATTAAAAACTGTATAGGAAGAGTAGGCTAACCAACATCCCAATAAGAATGGTCGCCCTGTATAACTGTATTCCCGTGTGTCATTCCAGCCTTAACTAATGTTCTACAGGCCCCAACCTAAAAGCATATTAAACTACTTTGCAAACACACATAATCAGACAATCAATGCCATCCTGACATTGCTATGTTGAGAATATAAACCACAATTAGAGCAATTTAAAAACCAGCGGTCGATATTTCTCTTTTGTGATCTAATGATTGGCTTCGGAAAATAAAACTTTAATAAAGCCATTAAACAGATGCGTTAACTACTGCATTAAAACAGCAGGCAAAGCAAATTTGACACAAAAATGCTGAACAATGCACTAGCGGGGAAAATTAAACCTTCAAACAGCAGATCAAAACTTGATTGTTTGATTCCTTTTTAATATAATTTCAAAGGTTGGGGACGAACTTGAGGAAGGTGGAGGAGGCGAATCCACACAGGAACTGGTGACGTTGGTAAAACTGAGCATGAGACTTTTCTGACACAGGTGAAGAAGCTGGGGCACAAAATTAAAAAGTAAAACATCAAAGGTTATAATCTATGGATGTCACCACATGCATGTTAGGATAGGGATAAACAGATTGGGGGTTGAAATGTGTAGATGCAAGATACAATAGGGTGGAATAAACATAGGGTTCCATCATGGAAGCCTTAAAATGTGGAAGCAGCTCATACCAGCCTTCTGAAGGGCATCCCACCCTATCTCTACAGCTCCCATGGCCAATCCACCTAACCTGCATATTTTTGAACTGGATGAAGATACTGGAGCAAAACCAATAGACGCAGGGGGAAACATGTAAACTCCATACAGACAGTGATCCAGGGGTGGAATTGAACCCAGGTCCAGTGAGACAGCAGCGCTAACCCACTGAGCCACTGTCCCAGGTGAAAGGCCTGCCTTACAAAATTTATTTAAACTGCGCTTGGTCTACTGTTCTGGTGATTCTAATTTTTTGGGGGCAGACAATGAGGTTTAAAACAGGGAAAGAGGGTCCAGGAAAAGATGAACATATTCCACGTGTCTGTTTCTTCCCACAGTCCAAAAAATGTGCAGGTTAGGTGAATTGGCCACACTAAATTGCCAGCAGTGTTAGGTGCAGGGGTAAATATAGGGGAATGAGTCTGGATGGGTGCGCTTCGGCGAGTCGGTGTGGACATGTTGGGCTGAAGGGCCTGTTTCCACGCTGTATGAAGAGCCAAGTCTGTATTCCTGCTCCTTGGATGCTGCCTGACCTGCTGTGCTTTTCCAGCACTACACTCTAATCTTGACCCTGTCTGACAAAGTAGCAATTTGATCACACAAAACCAGTTTTTTGCATTTGTTTGTTGGATATGGGAATCACTGGCAAGGCCAGTATATTTTTCCCAACCCTAACTGCCCTTGAATTGAGAGGCATGTTAGGCCATTTCAGAGGACAGTTCAGAGTTAACTGTATTACTGCAGGCCTGGAATCCAACAAAGACCAGACTAGGCCAAGGACAATAGGTTTGGGCGGCACGGTGGCACAGTGGTTAGCACTGCTGCCTCACAGTGCCTGAGACCCGGGTTCAATTCCCGACTCAGGCAACAGACTGTGTGGAGTTTGCACATTCTCCCCGTGTCTGTGTGGGTTTCCTCCGGGTGCTCTGGTTTCCTCCCACAGTCCAAAGATGTGCGGGTCAGGTGAATTGGCTATGCTAAATTGTCCGTAGTGTTAGGTAAGGGGTAAATGTAGAGGTATGGTTGGGTTGCGCTTCGGCGGGTCGGTGTGGACCTGTTGGGCCAAAGGGCCTGTTTCCACATTGTAAGTCTAGTCTAGTTTATGTCCCCAAAAGACATTCATGAATAAAATGGATTTTTACAATCAAAGTTGTATAGTCATCATTGTTACTCATCCCTGAATGTTCTTTCGACAAAGATTGTTAATTAGCCCTTTTTCATTACAGCATACTAGATCTAAAACAACTTGTTTGGCTGTTGTCTCTTCAACATGCTGCTCTAGAAAACCATCCTTAATACACTCCAGAAACTCACCTTCCTCATTTTCATTGCTCTGTTGGTTTATCTAATCCACCTGCAGATTTAGGTCACGCATGAGGTTAAGGGACAATCAGGTCAAAGTATTCAAGATCTTAACAGGAAAAGACAGAGTAGATAACGACCATTCAGGAGGGATGTTAGGAAGCACTTCTACACGTAAAGGGTGGGAGAGTTTGGGAATTCTCTTCCAAAAGTGGCTGTTGATGCTAGATCAGTGTTTAATTTTAAATCTGAGATAGATAATTGTTTTGCAAAGCAAAAGTATGAAGCGATAGGGGCCAAAGACAGGAGTATGAATTCGGTCACTGATCAGCCATTATCTCATTGAATGGTGAGGGGCTGAATGGCCTACCAGTGTTGCTATGTTCCTATGATGTGTGTTCCTCATGCTAACCTTCTCTCATCTCCTGGATAATACCATGCCCCATACTCTCTTTACAATTTGGTGGCCGATAAGTAACTCCAACCAATATTTGCTGTCCCTTGCTGTTTCTTAGTTATACCCAGATTTTCCAGATCTGGTATCCTCTCTTACTACTGTACTGATCCCATCCCTTATTAACAATATAACTCAACCTCCCTTTCCTTCTTATCTGTTATTCCTAAACGCTTCTTGATTATTCAGTTTCTAGCCCTGGTCATCATGCAGCCATGTTTCTGTAATGGCAACAAGATCTTAATCATTTATTCCGAATGTGCCTTAGATCATTCACCTTATGGTGAATTTAGTGTATATTCAGCTAGAGTGCCCTATACTTTATGTTTTTGGAGCATACTCAATCTTTGGCTTTCTTTCTCCTGTTAGCTAGCATCGTTTCAACTTCCTGTTTACAACTTCAGATCCTTCCAATTTGGGTTAAACGTCAAGCTTCCCATCCATTGATAAACTAATTTAAACTTATTCCAATGGCGCTAACCAACCTCTCTCATTTATAGAGTCCTAGAGTCATACAGCACAGAAACTGACCCTTTGGTCCAACTCATCCATTCTGATCAGATATCCTAAATTAATCTAGTTCAATTTGCCAGCATTTGACCCAGATCTCCTATTCATATACCCATCCAGATGCCTTTTAAATGTTGTAATTGTACCAGCCTCCACCATTTCCTCTGGCAGCTCATTCTGTACACGCACCACCCTCTGTGTGAAAAAGTTGCCCTTTTGGTCCCTTTTAAATCTTTCCTCTCACCTTCAACCTATGTCCTCGAGTTTTGAACTCTCCTACCCTGGGGAAAAGACTTTGGCTATTGATCCCTAAACGCTTCTGCCCACTAAACCCCACCACTAAGAACATCTTCCTCTCCCCACCCTTCTCTGCCTTCCACAAGAATCATTCCCTATGACTGTCCTTGGTTTGCACCACTCTCCCCACCAACCCCCCCCCGAACCCCCAGGTACCTTACCCCTGCAACTGGAAAAAATGCAAAACCTGTCAGTAACTCACTTCCGTCACTTCCATCCAGGGCCCCAAACAGTTCTTCCAGGTGAGACAGAGGTTCACCTGCCTCTCCTCCAACTGCATCAGGTGCTCCTGATATGGTCTTCTCTATGTTTGGGGAGACCAAACGTAAACTTAGGGAATGGCTCACCAAGCATCTCAGCTGGGCCTGCAGGGGTGACCGGACCTCCCAGTTATCGCCCATTTTAATTCCCCTTCCCACTTCCTTTCCGACATGACTATCCTTGGCCTCCTCCATTGCCACAACAAACCACACAACAAATTGGAGGAATAACACCAGCTGTAATACCGTTACTTCCGATTCTACCTTCTCTTCTCAAATTGGAGAGTAAGTTCAATCATATGATGATCACTGCCTCTTAAGGTTCCTTCGCCTTAAGTACCCTGATCAAGTCTATCTCATTGAACAACAGTATTGCCTGCTCCCTCATGAGGTCCATCACAAGCTGCTCCAAAAAGCCATCTTGTAGACATCTTTTTGCGCATTCTTCCTGTGTCTGCATGGGTTTCCTCAGGGTGGTCCGGTTTCCTCCCACAGTCCAAAGATGTGCAGGTCAGGTGGATTGGCCATGCTAAATTGCCCATAGTGTTAGGTACATTAGTCAGAGGGAAATGGGCCTTGGTGGGTTACTCTTCGGAGGGTCCGTGTGGACTGGTTGGGCGGAAGGGCCTGTTTCCACACTGTTGGGAATCTAATCTAATCTAAACACCTCATCTTCCATCTGGGCAGCCTACAGCCCGGAGGACTCAACACTGAGTCCTGCAGTTTCAAATAACCTCCCTTCCCATCTCCTGACTCCCTTCAGTCATCTCATTGACCAACCAGGTTGTACCCTCCACCTGTCTTCATCTATCCCCACCTCACCACCCTGCCCTGCCACGCCCTTTACCAGCAGCTCCTCCCCTTCCCCCCAGTCCTGAAAAAGTGTTATACCCAAATGTCGACTTCTCCACCTCCTGATGCTGCCTGGCTTGCTGTGTTCTTCCAACCTCCTGCCTGCCCATTCATCTTATCCATGTCCCTCATGATTTTATAAGCCTCTATAAGGTCACCCTTCAGCCTCCGATGCTCCAGGGAAAACAGCCCCAGCCTGTTCAGCCTCTCCCTGTAGCTCAAATCCTCCACCTCTGGCAACATCCTTGTAAATCATTTCTGAACCCTTTTGGGTTTCACAACAACATTCTTCATAATATACCCTAACATTTTCTTAATGAGATGTATACACTTGCCTGTTTATTGTCTCTTTTTCATGAAAAAAAGTCCTCTGTGACAGGTTCAAGGTGAGCGGGGATAAGTTTAAGGGAGATGTGTGAAGGAAGTTTTTCACACAGAGCATGGTAGGAACCTGGAACGCTTTGCCTGAAGGGGCGGTGCACATTGGCCACATTTAATGGGCAGCACGGTGGCACAGTGGTTAGCACTGCTGCCTCACAGCGCCAGGGACCTGGGTTCAATTCCCGCCTCAGGCGACTGACTGTGTGGAGTTTGCACGTTCTCCCCGTGTCTGTGTGGGTTTCCTCCGGGTGCTCCGGTTTCCTCCCACAGTCACAAAGATGTGCGGATCAGGTGAATTGGCCATGCTAAATTGCCCCTAGTGTTAGGTAAGGGGTATGGGTGGGTTGCGCTTCGGCGGGTCGGTGTGGACTTGTTGGGCCGAAGGGCCTGTTTCCACACTGTAAGTAATCTAATCTAAGAGGCATCTGGATGGTGACATGAAGAAGGAGGGAATAGAGGGACATGGACCATGTAAGGGCAGAAGGTTTGTTTTTTGTTCAGTTAGGCCATGAAGATCAGCACTGGCTTGGAGGGCTGAAGGGCCTGTTCCTGTGCTGCACTTCTCTTCTATTCTTTGCTCTTTTGTGACTTTTCCAGAGTCGAAGCATTTTTGGACAATTACTAACATTATTTTGTAGCTGCTTCCTTTAATGTCCTCGGATGCAACCGGCCTCATCCTCTGAATGAATATTTTAAAAAAGACCAATCAGGATAATTTATAGAAACTTTCAAATGTAATCATCATGCTGTACAGAGTATGAGTCAGGAAATCCAAGAAGCAAGGGCAATGATTACGGGCAAATCCAATCTCTGGACCGAGGAAGCAAAATCGGCAAAATTATCATTGAGCATGAGTTCATGGAATACAGTCAAGGAGAACTTTCTAAAACAATATGTTCAGGAATCAAAAGGGAATTGGCTGTTTTAGATGCAGTTTTGTGTAAAAAATGAGGTCTGCAGATGCTGGAGATCACAGCTGCAAATGTGTTGCTGGTCAAAGCACAGCAGGCCAGGCAGCATCCAAGGAATAGGGAATTTGACGTTTCGAGCATAAGCCCTTCATCAGGAATAAGAGCTCTTATTCCTGATGAGCTCTTATTCCTGATGAAGGGCTTATGCTCGAAACGTCGAATTCTCTATTCCTGAGATGCTGCCTGGCCTGCTGTGCCTAGATGCAGTTTTGTGCAATGATTCCATACAACCATTTAAGATAGAATTGCAAAACCATCACAAGGCCAATTGCTGGGAAATAGAATTCAGATAGTTAGGTGTTTTCTCCTGACCGGCCTGTGTGCCAATGGGCTAAAGGGTCTTTCTCTGCCCTTGCAGGTCTCTACACGCTGATGGAGAGTAGCATTAAGTGCATCGATTAATATTCAATTGGCGCTGACAAAACTGAGGGACGTTAGACAGAGAAACTCTGGACGTTGTTGAAAAGTAGAAAATACTGGAGAAACACAACAGTTGTGGAAGTATCTGTAGAAAGAAAACAAAATTAACATTACATGTCCAGAGTTGAAGAAGCAATATCGGATTGAAACATTGACTTTCTTTCTCGCTCAAAAGATGCTGGCAGGTCTGATGAGTTTCTCCAGCAATTTCTGTTTTTTATTTGTTTCAGAACTCCAGCATCTGCAGTTCATTGTTTCACATTATTATGGAGGATAGTTTTCAAGCTTTGCAAATTAAATTTCTCTGTCTGTTTTGGGAAAGCCATAGGGACATTGCTGGGCTAAAAGTTAAAGAGGTAGAGGCTAATTCTCAGAGGACATGATTTTGAATCGAAACATGGATGTTGAAAAGGATGTTGACCCAATAAATAGAACTGGCATGAGGAGCCTGTGCTGGTAATGCTGACCATGAATTTATTACTGATTGTTATTCAAATCCCATCTGATTCCCAAAGAGTGGCTGAGGGCTGGAGCAGAGTGGGACAGTCAGTATACACAGAGTGGGACAGTCAGTACACCCAGAATGGGACAGTGTACCCAGAGTGGGAAAGTCAGTGTACCCAGAGTGGGACAGTCAGTGTACCCAGAATGGTACAGACAGTGTACCGGAGTGGGACAGTCAATGTACACAGAGTTTGCCAATCAGTATACCCAGAGTGGGACAGTCAGTGTACCCAGAATGGTACAGACAGTGTACCGGAGTGGGACAGTCAGCGTACCCGGAGCAGAGTGGGATAATCAGTATACCCAGAGCAGAGTGGGACAGTCAGTGTACCCAGAGTGGAGTGGGGCAGTCAGTCTACCCTGAGCAGAGTGGGACAGTCAGTGTACCTAGACTTTGACAGTCAGTGTACACATAGTTTGCCAATCAGTGTACCCAGAGTGGCACAGTCAGTGTACCCAGAGCAGAGTGGGACAGTCAGTGTACCTGAAGTGGGATAGTCACTGTACGCAGAGCAGAGTGGGACAGACAGTGTACCCAGAGCAGTGACAGTCAGTATCCGGAGTGTACCCAGAGCGGAGTGAGACAGTTGGTGTACCCGGAGTGGAACAGTCAGTATACCCAGAGTGGGACAGTCAGTGTATCCAGAGTGGGACAGTCAGTATATCCAGAGCTGAGTGGGACAGTCAGTGTACCCTGGGTGGGACAGTCAGTGTACCCAGAGTGGGACAGTCAGTATACCCAGAGTGGGACAGTCAGTGTACACAGAGTGGGACAGTGAGTGGACCCGGAGCGGAGTGGGACAGTCAGTGTACCCAGAGCAGGAGAGTCAGTGTACCCTGAGCTGAGTGGGACAGACAGTGTACCCAGAGCGGAGTGAGACAGTCAGTGTACCCGGAGTGGGATAGTCAGTGTACCCAGAGTGGGACAGTCAGTGTACCTGGAGTGGGACAGTTAGTGTACCTGGAGTGGGACAGTCAGTGTACCCAGAGTGGGACAGTCAGTGTACCCGGAGTGGGACAGTTAGTGTACCTGGAGTGGGACAGTCAGTGTACCCAGAGTGGGACAGTCAGTGTACCCGGAGTGGGATAGTTAGTGTACCTGGAGTGGGACAGTCAGTGTACCCAGAGTGGGACAGTCAGTGTACCCGGAGTGGGACAGTCAGTGTACCCGGAGTGGGACAGTTAGTGTACCCAGAGAGGGACAGTCAGTGTACCCGGAGTGGGACAGTCAGTGTACCTGGAGTGGGACAGTTAGTGTACCCAGAGAGGGACAGTCAGTGTACCCGGAGTGGGACAGTTAGTGTACCCGGAGTGGGACAGTCAGTGTACCCGGAGTGGGACAGTCAGTGTACCCGGAGTGGGACAGTTAGTGTACCCGGAGTGGGACAGTCAGTGTACCTGGAGTGGGACAGTTAGTGTACCCAGAGAGGGACAGTCAGTGTACCCGGAGTGGGACAGTCAGTGTACCCGCAGTGGGACAGTCAGTGTACCCGGAGTGGGACAGTTAGTGTACCCGGAGTGGGACAGTCAGTGTACCCAGAGAGGGACAGTCAGTGTACCCGGAGTGGGACAGTCAGTGTACCCAGAGTGGGACAGTCAGTGTACCCAGAGAGGGACAGTCAGTGTACCCGGAGTGGGACAGTCAGTGTACCCAGAGTGGGACAGTCAGTGTACCCAGAGTGGGACAGTCAGTGTACCCGGAGTGGGACAGTTAGTGTACCTGGAGTGGGACAGTCAGTGTACCCAGAGCAGAGTGGGACAGTCAGTGTACCTGGGGTGGGGCGGTCTGTATACCCAGAGTGGGACAGTCAGTATACCTACAGTTTGACAGTCAGTGTACACAGTGTTTGCCAGTTTGTATACCAGGAGTGGGACAGTCAGTGTACCCAGAGTGGGACAGTCAGTATACCCAGAGCAGAGTGGGACAGTCAGTGTGCCCGGAGTGGGACAGTCAGTGTACCCAAAGTGGGACAGTCAGTGTACCCAGCGTGAGACAGTCAGTGTACCCAGAGCAGAGTGGGACAGTCAGTGTACCTGAAGTGGGATAGTCAGTGTACGCAGAGCAGAGTGGGACAGACAGTGTACCCAGAGCTGAATGGTACAGACAGTGTAAAAAATGAGGTCTGCAGATGCTGGAGATCACAGCTGAAAATGTGTTGCTGGTCAAAGCACAGCAGGCCAGGCAGCATCTCAGGAATAGGGAATTCGACGTTTCGAGCATAAGCCCTTCATCAGGAATGAGAGAGAGTAGCCAAGCAGGCTAAGATAAAAGGTAGGGAGGAGGCACCTGGGGGAGGGGCGATGGAGGTGGGATAGGTGGAAGGAGGTCAAGGTGAGGGTGATAGGCCGGAGATGACCTGGAGGGTGCAGTGAGAGAGAGACTCACTGAAAATCTTGTAGAGGGAGGAAGAGAAGAAGAAGCTCTCTTCCTCCCTCTACAAGGATTTCAGTGAGTCTCCCTCTCACTGCACCCTCCAGGTCATCTCCGGCCTATCACCCTCACCTTGACCTCCTTCCACCTATCCCACCTCCATCGCCCCTCCCCCAGGTGCCTCCTCCCTACCTTTTATCTTAGCCTGCTTGGCTACTCTCTCTCATTCCTGATGAAGGGCTTATGCTCGAAACGTTGAATTCCCTATTCCTGAGATGCTGCCTGGCCTGCTGTGCTTTGACCAGCAACACATTTTCAGCTGGTACAGACAGTGTACCCAGAGTGTGGCAGACAGTGTACTTAGAGTGGGACAGTCAGTGTACCCAGAGCAGAGAGGGACAGTCAGTGTACCTGGAGTGGGGCGGTCTGTATACCCAGAGTGGGACAGTCAGTATACCTACAGTTTGACAGTCAGTGTACACAGTGTTTGCCAGTTTGTATACCAGGAGTGGGACAGTCAGTGTACCCAGAGTGGGACAGTCAGTATACCCAGAGCAGAGTGGGGCAGTCAGTATACCTGGAGTGGGACAGTCAGTATACCCGGAGTGGGGCAGTCAGTGTACACAGAGTGGAGTGGGGCAGTCAGTATACCTGGAGTGGAGTGGGACAGTCACTGTATCCGGAGTGGGACAGTCAGTGTACCCGGAGTGGGACAGTCAGTGTACCCAGAGTGGGACAGTCAGTGTACCCGGAGCAAAATGGGACAGTCAGTGTACCCGGAGTGGGACAGTCAGTGTACCCGGAGTGGGACAGTCAGTGTACCCAGAGTGGGATAGACAGTGTACCCGGAGTGGGACAGTCAGTGTACCCGGAGTGGGACAGTCAGTGTACCCGGAGTGGGACAGACAGTGTACCCGGAGTAGGACAGTCAGTGTACCCGGAGTGGGACAGTCAGTGTACCCGGAGTGGGACAGACAGTGTACCTGGGAGTGGAGTGGTGACCATTGTTGGCTGTAGACTGGTGCAGGTGGTCAGCAGTGTGTGTGAATGTCTATCTGTCATCTGTTTTTCTGACAGTCATGTTTGTCCTTTTAACTTGATTTCTTATTTTTTCCAACATATAGTGTAAATCACTGTACAAAAATGTAACATTTTGTTGTTTATTTCTGCAGTTTGTATCAAAGGACCATACCCAGATACCTTGTACCTTGTTGGCACCGTGAGTGGTGACATTATCAATGTTTCACTGTATTCCTGTCCTTGAGTACACTTGACAGTAAACTTCATTCTAATTCTAACTAGAATTCTAATATCTTGGTTACCAGCGCTGGCCTGAGTGCATTTCCAAACCCAGGGCAAACTGAATGACACTTGGCATTCCCGTGAAATTGCCTGGTAAGTAATTCGAGAGCTGAGTAATACATACTGATCTTACCAGGAACACTCACACCCCATGAAAATATTTTCAGAAACGAGGAACTGATATGTTTACTTGTAAACAGACAATCTTGCTCGGTTAAGTTGCAAAGTAAATGATTGGTGTGCAAAATATTTGTGCATGGATGAAACCAACTCTGCTATCACTGTCAGCAAAAGAGGTCGATTCCAGACAATATTTACCATGTCAGTGTCACAAACAAACACACCCACTGGAGGGAACGGTCCTGCTCTCTTTACAGTGTCCCTGTGACACAAGCTCAGTACAGCTTTCTCCCCCTCTTAAAGTACAAGCCAGTAGAGGCAGTTTGAAAGATACTCCCTCCTTTGATTCCTGGGATGAAGAGCTTAACTGATCAGGAATGGCTAAACGCGCTACGCCTTTGTTCATAAGAGTTTGGAAGAGTGAGCGATGATCTCACTGAAATGTACAAGATTCTGAGAGGGCTTGACAGGGTTGAGAGTTTGTGTCCACCCGCGGGAGATTTTCAACACGTGGACACAGCTAAAGAATGAGAGGATGCTCGTTTAAAATTGAGCTGCAATGGATTTTCTTCTCACAGATAATTGTGAAAACCTGGAATTCTGCATCTCAGTCAGTTGTGGAGGCTAGATCACTGACAATATTTAAAGACGAGGTCAGTAGATTTTTGAAATAGCAAAGTTGAGGGCTATGAGGAGTCATAGAATCGTAGACTTGTACAATATGGAAACAAACCCTTCAGTCCAACTCATCCATTTAGAGATTCTATATTAACCCAATCCTTTTTTCCATAATTTGGCAACTTCCCTCTAATCCCTTCCTATTCATATACCCATCCAAATGCTTTATAAATGCTGTAATTGTACCAGTCTCCACCACTTCCTCTGGCAGCTCATTCCATACATAAACCACCCTCTACGTGAAAAAGTTCTCCTCTCACCCTAAACTAATGCCCTCTAGTTTTGGATTCCCCACCCCCACCCTTGGGAAAATGCCTTGGCTAGTCACCCTATCAAGCAAGCAGAAAAGAGCCGAGTTCTTTGGCTGGTGAGTCATTGATGTTATAGAGTAGCAGGGACGATTTGAGGGGCTGAATGGCCTGCTCCTCTTCCCATTTATTATGATTTTATATACACACACACTCACACCCACACACACAGACACACACACACATATACACACAAACCAGAGGGAATCTTTTTTTTGTGTTTATAATGTTTCCCACATATACACAGTCAAAAAGACACACACATGAAAACACAGTCAAACACAAACAAACCAGAGGGAATAATCTTGCTATGTTTATAGTTCCACACACACATATACAATGTCAAATACACACACACTCTAGCAGGAATCTTCCTGTTGTGTTTATAATGTCTCCCACATGCACACAATCAAAAAGACACACACACACATATATAAAAACACAGGAAATTACATCACCACCGGAAATGACATCACCAACCCAAAGAAACCTAAACACATAACTAAAAAGGGGACCATACCGTCAGTGCCTCACCGGAGGCTCACTGATGATGTTACTTAATGTGGTGACAAAACATCTGAAACCGAACCTTCCAACTCAGCGAGCAAACCTACATCCAGAACCTCAACCTGAACTACAACCTT
Source organism: Hemiscyllium ocellatum (assembly GCF_020745735.1). Classification (NCBI taxonomy): domain Eukaryota; kingdom Metazoa; phylum Chordata; class Chondrichthyes; order Orectolobiformes; family Hemiscylliidae; genus Hemiscyllium; species Hemiscyllium ocellatum. The sequence goes on from NC_083409.1 coordinate 108,888,553, forward strand.
CTCAAAACTGCTAACATAAAAACACAGTCAGACACATACAAAGCAGAGGGAATAGGTTTGCTGTGTTTATAGTGAGACACACATGCGTACACACACATACATAATGTCAAATAAACACACATTCTGGAGGGAATCTTTCTACTGCTTTTAGGAATGTCTCTTCCAATGGTAAAAAAATGAAATTTGGGGTGACCAGCTGGAAAGGGCTTTGCTGTTTTGAACCTGATGGCTTTTTGTCTTCTATCTCTTCCTAATTTATCCGTTTTAGTGACAAACCTACATGCAGCACAACTTTCATTTGAACAGATGTGACAGGCTGACAGTTCCGAGCGGTGACTGAAGATGTTTTAAGACTGAGACTTCAATGAAACAGATGGTTTAAATTGTCCTAATGTGTACATCTTCACTGTGAGTGAAGGGGCATCAAAACATATTGTTTAAGTATTACACAAAAGACAAGTGGATATTAAGAACAGAGGAAAGACAGGAAGAAAAATGTTGGCATGAAAAGTGTGAGATTTGACTCTTTTAATCCATGAAGGGACGGTCTCGGAAGGGTTCTGATGACATATGGATTTTTCTGTCAAAATTTTCTAGCAGCTTTCCTACACCTGGTGTTGTCCAGCAGAGATATCAGATGAGAGGCAGACAGCTGCAGTCTGTTAATGAGCTCTGAATTCATCTTCTTCAGAAGTGAAACTATGGAACTTACATAGATCATTACTTTTTGCAATAGTTTTGTAAATTCTCAGCATGTTCCCCAACCACCTCCTCCCTCCCCACGTCAAGCTTTGGATCCATTTTATGCTCCGAATATTTTAATACCAAACAAGCAAATACCGGCCTCTTAAAAACCCAATCAGAAACCTGGGAATCGCAAATAACTGCAATTTATTTAATCGCTGCGGTTGCTAACAGATAAACTCATTGATTTGTGCCAATAACTCATGTGCTCCAATCAATAGTTCACAGCTCGCTCTGAAGAACTTGAAGGTGTTGAGGAGTCAAATTGATTCTTGACAGCCCAGGGCCCTGAGTGTTTGCATCGCTGGGACAGAGAGAGTAGCTTCATAAGCCTGCAGTGGAGTATTCTTCCTGCCAAGCGCAATTCTGTTCTGCATCTCGCAAAGGGAACATAGATGCAAGGGGAGAGTGTAAAATAAAAAGTAATTTATGCACAGTATGTACACAGCTTGCAAATCCTCAACATGCTAATAGGTAGGCACAGCCACAAGAATCCTTACCATATGGAAACAATCCATTTGGATAGAAACAATCTGGCCCCTCATACTGACCCCTCTGAAGAGTATTCCACCAAGAACCATCCCTGTACTTCCCATGGATAACTCACACATCACTGGATACAACAGACAATTGAGCATGGCCAATCCACCTAACCTGCACATCTTTGGACTGTTTGAGGGAACCACGCAGACAATGTGCAAATTCCACACAGAGAGTCACCCAAGGCTGGACTCGAACCTGGGTTTCAAATGCTATGAGGCAGCAGTGCTAACCACTGTGCCAGGCAGAAGTGGGTACTACAGGTGCTGGAGATTAGCCCTGATGAAGGATTTTTGTCCAAAACATCAATTTTTTCCTACTCCCCGGATGCTGCCTGACCTGCTGTGCTTTTCCAGCACCACTCTAATCTTGACTCTAACTACTGTGCCACCCCATTGCATGCACACAGCACATAGAGACTTAACGGTGAAACCTCATAAAGGCAAAGGAGCCAACAGATGCCTCCTTTTCAAAAGAAAATTGAATTACTGACAAAACATCTCAGCCTGTGTGTCTCTATAACATGTAAGTAAGTTGCTGAGCTCAGCCTTTATCTGGAGACGCTGTTGTTTTCTGGAATCTTCCATGACATTGTCTGTCATTCCTATTTGTGTTGTTGTAGTTTGCTTTCTCAAACAGGTACAGAACTTATTTATCCTGAGGCACCGCAGCCAAGTTTTGTTTCAAATTATCCCCAGACTGCTCTCGTTCCTCAAGTGATTCAAATCTTCATTCAAGTTACTGTTTCGTTCCTTAAGAAGGTCCAACTCAATTTTTGGAATTGATTGATTGATTTATTGTCATGTGTGCCAAAAGTACAGTGAAAAACTTTTGTTTGTGAGCAGTACAGGCAGATCATAGTAAGCAAAGGCATGCAGATCACAGGGTGAAAAAGACTAGACAGAGGCACACCAGTTATGTCACATGGGACGTGCACTAGGCAAGATCAACATTATTTGAGGCTAGAACGTCCATTCATCAGTCTAATAACAGGCAGGAAGCAGCTGTTTGTGAACCTGTTAGTGTGTGTGTGTGTGTGTGTGTGTGTGTGTGTGTGTGTGTGTGTGTGTGTGTGTGTGTGTGTGTGTGTGTGTGTGTGTGTGTGTGTGTGTGTGTTCAAGCTTCTGTATCTTCTGTCTGATGGAAGAGGTTGTGGGAGAGCATTACTGAGGTGGGAGGGGTCTTTGATGATGTTGACAGTCTTTCCGCAGCAATAAGAAGTGTAAATGGAGTCCATGGATGGGAGGTTGGCTTCTGCGATGGTCTGGGCTGTGCACACAACAAATCAATCAAATTTTGACCCTTGTATTGGTCCCAGATATTTCTGCCCTAATAACATGCAGTAAAACTGTCCAACCTTTCCCATTTCTTTTTCTTTTACGTTCTGGATGAACGCATGAAACAGAAATCTTCCTCCCCTCGCAAACCCTCACCCCACCCCCAGTCCAACCATTCCACATCGACCATGTTCCCAAACTAACCTAGTCCCACCTGCCTGCTCCTGGCCAATTTCCCTCCAAACCTTTCTTACTCATGTACTTATCCACATGTCTTTTGAAACGTTGTAGCTGTATCTGCATACACCACTTTCCTCCGGTAGGTCACTCCACACTCAAACCACTATATGTGTAAAAAAGTTGTCCCTTTTAAAGCTGTCTCCTCTCACCTTAATAATTTGCTCCCGAGTTTCAAACTCCCCCACTGTAGGGAAAATTCCTTTGCTATTCAACTTATCTATGCTACTCATGATTTTATAAACTTCCAAAAGATCTCCCCTCAATCTGACACCCCAATGCAAAACGTCCCAGCCCATCCACCCTATTTTTATACCTCAACCCTGCATTCCAAGTAACAGCAAAGTACATCTGAACCCTCTCCAGTTCGATAATATCTTTCCTATAACAGGGTGACCAGAACCGCACACAATACCCCAGAAGAGGCTTCACCAACACCTAGACAGCATGGCATCCCAACTCCTATGCTCTGTCACCAGCAATCATTGTTGACATCTACTTATGAAAGGGCTGTTACATCAGTGATTTGCAGCACTTTGTTGTGTACACCATTTATCTCCAGCTGTTCTTTGAGGTCTGTAATTTTCTTTAGCATTGCTTTCAGCTGAAACTGGTGTTTCAGCATCTGTTCCTGCTGAGCCTGACCTGTTTTACCTGTGAGTTGCTCCAGATCTTCCTGCAAATTGGAATATTTTTTGTTGGATTGATTTAATACGGCTTACCGACTACTTTCTTCTAAACCCTTCCAGCTCTTCATTTATCTTTGTGAGTTGAATTATCTCCTAACAACTTCATCCCCTTGGACTGGACTCTCAAGTCTGGATTTGTCCTGAGATAGTTCAGCCTTTTCAAACTGAAAATCTGTCTTCCTCAATCAATCAGAAGGTTGAGATTTTAGCTCTGATAATTCCACAGAGAATGATGCATTCTAATCTTCTTTCATCTTTAGTCCTATAAGTATTTCTTGAATGGTCAGGTGTAGTCTCTAATGTTTGACAGATTCTATGGATTGAGTCAAGTGCAGAGTCATGATTAGAGTAGTGCTGGAAAAGCACAGCAGGTCAGGCAGCATCTGAGGAGCAGGAGAGTCGGGCAAAAGCCCTTCATAAGGAATGAAGGCCTTTTGCCCGAAATATCGATTTTCTTGCTCCTCGGATGCTGCCTGACCTGCTGTGCTTTTCCAGCACCACTCTAATCTTGACTCTGATCTCCAGCAGCTGCAGTCCTCACTTTTGTATAGTGTAGAGTCATGTTATGCCGGTAGACCTGCAATTGCTGGTCCTCCAATTCTGCCTACAAATTAGAATATCTGCAAAGTCCAGATGGATGGATTGTATTTGAACTCCGGCAATATGGATCTTGCACACAGAATTCATAGGCTTCACTTTGCCTTCCCATGGAGTTGGCTTAAGCAGTTGGCTTGGCAAGTAATGTGCAACATAGGGAGGATGCCGCCAGCAATTGCCAATTCAATTTTTATTCCAGCTGAGGTTACTGTGAGTGTACTTCTCATTCACTCTCCTCATGTGTTGTGGTGACCATCAAGTGAAGCCACCACCAGTCATCGCCCTCACTGATGAGAGAGTGGTCTACTAATACTGTGGTGACTTTACCTTTTTTTATATAATGGTTGTGGTACATGTCTTTTCTATGATTTGCAGCGGGAATATTTTATTATTTATCCCTATGTCAACCTTAGCCAATAATGAATTTTCATCAGTTTTATGAGGGCAGATAATTTAATCTTTTGTAAACAATTTGGATGGTAGGATGTTTTTCACGAGATTGGCAGAATATTGGCAGAGACATTGGGCAAAATGGGCCTGTATTCTCTAAAGCTTCAAAGAATGAGAAGTGATCTGACTGAAACCTTCAAAATACTAAATAGGTTAAATGGACTTAAAATGTTTTCCTTAGCTGGGAGACTAAAACCAGGAAGAAAATTTAAAAATAACAGGGATTCCACTTCAGGTCAGAAATAAGGAGAAATTAATTTACTCAGAACATTGTGAACCTTTGGAATTCTGTATCATAGAGGGCTGCAGACGGTCAGACATTGGATGTATTCATGTTAGCAGTTGATAGATTTCTGATTATGAGGAATGTACATGACAATGGAGATGCCGTGCGAAAAAGCGATTGCCATCGATGGGCTGAATGGCCTACTCTTATTCCTAATGAATTTGGCCAAGAGAGGGAATGATGGAATCCCAAAGGCTAACTGGCATTCTATTAGCACAGCGCTCTGGAAGCTTATGGTTCAATGTCCAATGGGAAGAGAGAGGCTTTTTTTCCCCTTTATTCATTCACAGGATGAGGGCCTTGCTAGCTAGGTCAGCCATTATTAACCATCCCTAAATTGCCCAGAGAGCAGTTAAGTGTCAACCACATTGCTGTGGGTCTCAAGTCACATGTAGGCCTGACAACTTTCTTCCCTCAAGGACACGAGTGGAACCAACAATCAATTCATGGCCATTGTTAGACTCTTAATTCCAGATATTTTATTGAATTCAAATTCCATCATCTGCCATAGCAGGATTTGAACCTAAGTTCCCAGGACCATATCTGGGTCTCTGATTTAACAGCCCAACAATGATGCCACTAGGCCATCACCTCCAAGGTACAAGTCCTGACTAACTGTTTTCTGTACTGAAAATGTGTTGCTGGACAAGCGCAGCAGGTCAGGCAGCATCCAAAGAGCAGGAGAATCGATGTTTCGGGCATAAACCCTTCTTCCTGAAGAAGGGCTTATGCCCGAAATGTCGATTCTCCTGCTCTTTGGATGCTGCCTGACCTGCTGCGCTTTTCCAGCAACACATTTTCAGCTCTGATCCCCAGCATTTGCAGTCTTCACTTTCTCCTCCTAACTGTTCTCTGTAGAATGGTCTCTTGAGAAAAGTTGATAAATTAGCTTTAATGAGTTAGCTTTGTCACAGAGTTGACACAGGCTTGTTGGACCAAATGGGGTTCTTCTGTTCCAAATGAATCCCTGGTCAGTGTAATATTTCTTGAATTCATTATTGAATATGTGTCCAGGCCAGATTTTATCAAGTATCCCGAGTTACCATAAGGAAGGTGGGGTGTTGGGCCTTCTTCATTGTAAACAGCAAGGTGGCCTGAGACACATCCGAATACCCTTTCAAAGAAGTCACAAATCTACCTGTTCAAATCGGAATAGACAGCTAAGTTATGACACACATTTTCTCTTGATGTGCAGTGGAAACTCTTTTAACATCAACACAAAATGTATAATGTAAATGGACTATGAATGTTCAATAAAGGGAGCAATCTGTCACAGTTATATCTGCCTTACTGAGACAGACAGGCCTTTTAAATTTCAGAGTTGGTGCATGGTTTAGACAGAGAATATGGCTTTTCTCTGACAAGCTGGAGTGAAAATGCGAGAGCTCAGACACGCTCCAGAGCAGGTGTTGGACGGAGGTGAGGAGTAGGTGACTCTGTGTAAAGGGATCCACCTGAGCAATACTCATTGCTGATCCTGGCTGAGTAAGTTTCGCAATGGATTGTTGTAGAAAACAGCTAATGCACTCATCTGTTCTTGGTTCTGTTGGTTAGAAAATGCTGATAAATTTGAGTCCAAAACAAGAAAAGTAACCAGCTACTGCCTTCCATCATTTACAAAAACCGTTGCTTCCAATCAGTGACTGAAGGAAAACTGAACAATTAATGTGGCAAAAGTGAGGATTGCAGATGCTGGAAATCAGAGTCTCGATCAGAGTGGTGCTGGAAAAGCACAGCAGGTCAGGCAGCACCTGTGGAGCAGGAAAATTGACGCTTCGGGCAAAAAGCCTTCATCAGCCCCGATGAAGGGCTTTTGTCTGAAACGTCGATTTTCCTGCTCCCCGGATGCTGCCTGACCTGCTGTGCTTTTCCAGCACCACCCTGATCTGAACAATTAATGTGGCCTTTTCCCTGTGTCGACAGTAAATAATTTCAAAAACTTGGACAGGATAAAAAGGTAGATCAGATAGAGTTGGGATGCAAAAGGGATGCCTTATCAAAACTTGTAGACTGGTGCAATCGAACTGTGTTTCCCCAATACTGTCGGTTCTGTTATAACACAATAGTTCTGTTCTCATGAGATCTCACGTTATAAGAAAATTGTGCAATAGCTGCACCATTTAAACCAATGGGGCCAGAATCGCGTTATAGCCAATATAGGGAAGGAAAGTTTACATTCCACGAATAACTGTCTAAATTCTTCAATTGTGTTAAAGCTAATTTTTTTCCATTAGGCGAGGAGACTAGGACCCGTGGACACAGCCTTAAAATTAGAGGGGGTCAATTCAGAACAGAAATACGGAGACATTTCTTCAGCCAGAGAGTGATGGGCCTGTGGAATTCATTGCCGCAGAGTGCAGTGGAGGCCGGGACGCTAAATGTCTTCAAGGTAGAGATTGATGGATTCTTGATGTCATGAGGAATTAAGGGCTACGGGGAGAACGCTGGTAAGTGGATTTGAAATGCCCATCAGCCATGATTGAATGGCGGAGTGGACTCGATGGGCCGAATGGCCTTACTTCCACTCCTATGTCTTATGGTCTTATAGTTACAGCAGAACTGACTGTATTTTCTTCTCCGTCCATATCATGTTTGTTTGTCTGTCGGTGTCAGCCTTTACGTTTGTTAGGCATTTCAGAAGGAGTTTAGAGTTTCAGACAATAGAATTTTACAACAGTCTTTCATCGTTGTATTTGTCTGTGTTCAGAGCTGATTTCTTTGTAATGACTAGGAGTTCTTTTTAAGTATGAAACCTGATCAACATTTACTGTAATATGGGTTTGTCAGAAAGGGCAACTGGGGTTTATGAGTGATTTGATTAAATAGAAACATATATAGTAATTTGGAGGGGGAATAGGCAATTTGGCCCTTCCAGCCCAGTCTGCCATTTAACATGTTTGTGGTTTCAACTCCACTTTCCTGCCTGCCTCTTATAGCTGTTTACCACACCTTTCGTCAGAAATATATCTATTTCTTTCTTTATTTTGGGTTTCTTCTAGTTTCTTCCCACAGTCCTAAGATGTGCAGGTCAGGCGGATTGGCCATACTAAATTGCACAATAATATCCAGAGATGTGTGGGCTAGGTGGATTCGCCATGTGAAAAGAAGGGTTACAGGGATGGGGTAGAGGGGTGGGTGGAGGTGAGGTGCTCTTAGGAGGGATGGTGTGGACTTGATGGGCCGAATGGCCTGCTTCCACCCTGTAAAGACTTTATCATTCTGCCTCCAGTCAATGTGGGGCAGTGAGTCCCACAGATTCACAAACCTCTGAGAGAAGATGTTTCTCCTCAACTCAACTTTGAACCTTTATCTCTCCATCCCCTTGGCTCACAAGCCTCATTCCTGATGTACGGCGTTTGCCCAAAACATTGACTCTCCTGCTCCTTGGATGCTGCCTAACCTGCTGTGCTTTTCCAGCTCTTGATTCTGATCTCCAGCATCTGCAGTCCTCACTTTCTCCTCAGCTTTGAACCTACCACCTCTCACTCTATATCCATGCCCTCCTGTTCAAGACTGTCCCACAACAGGGAGCATCAGTCCAATGTCCACTTTACCAATCCCCTTTAGCATTCTCCACCCCTCAATCAGATTACCCCTCATTCTTCTGAACTGCATTGGGTACACGTCCAAGCTATCCAACTGCTCCTTGTGTGACATCCCTTTCCTTCCTGGAATCAGCCTGGTGACCCTCCTCTGAACTGCCTCCTGTGCCACCACATCCTTCCCCAAGTAAGGAGACCAAAACTGGACACAACACTTCAGGTGTGTTTCACCAACACCTCATATAATTGTAACAACATTTCTTTATTTTCATAATCCTTTGCGATTAATGCCAGAATTCCATTTGCCTTTATTATTATATGTTGCATCTTCACACCCACGATCCACACACAAAAATACCCAGATCCCTCTGCGCTGGCACACTTTGAATCTGCTTCCCATTTAAATAATAATTTGTCCTTTTGTTTTTCTGCCCCAAAATGGACAAAACTTGCACTTATCCACGTTAAACTCCACTTGCCAAATTCTGGCCCATTTTCCTCGCATTTGGATATCACGGGCAGGTGATGGGCTAGTACTGCGAGTAACCCAGAAACCTAGAAAATATTCTGGGGCCCGGGTTCAAATCCCAACATGGCATTAAAATATATGCCGTTTGTAAATATCTGGGAATTAAGGGTATAAATGATTACCTTGAATCCATTGTCTGGAAAAATCCATCTGTTTCACTAATGTCCTTTAGGGAAGGAAATTTACCATCCCTTACCTGGTCTGGCCTACATGTGACCCAATGTGGTTGACTCTTAACTGCCCTGTGGGCAATCAGGGATGGGCAATAAATGCTGGGCTGGCCAGTGATGCCCTCATCCCATGAATGAATTTTAAAAATCTATCCGTAAACTCTTTATCTCCTCATCACTGGCCACTTTCTGATCTATTTTAGGACCATACATGAACTTTGCTATATCGCACTCTGTCCCTGCTTGCAGATCACTTAGATAGATTGTAAATAACATGCAGTTTTAAAGTAAATCATGCAATTCTGGTCTCCCTGCTATAGGAAGGATGTTGTGAAACTTGAAGGAGTTCAGAAAAGATTTACAAGAATGTTGCCAGGGTTTGAGGGTTTGACCTGTAGGGAAGAGGCTGAATAGGCTGGGGCTGTTTTCCGTCAAGTATCGGAGGCTGAGGGATAAGCTTGTAGAGGTTTAAAAGCATTTAAAAGCATTCTATACTTTCAGGTTCATTTGTATAGCAGCAATAACGGAGTAAACATCCAAACAGAAATTCAGTCAAACAGAAATTGACATGATGCCCGACAAAGAGATATTTTTAAAAAGATTAGCCAAAGAAATAAGTTTTAGAAAGTGTTCTCAAAATAGGTGGGACATTGGGAAAGGACAAGGTAGGTGCAATAGATTTCGTCTCCTAGTACCCTTCACTATGATCTGAGCCAGCTCAATGTTCTGGAAGTATACTGCTACTTCTGCGTGCCTTCATATTGAAAGTATCAACAAGGACCAGAGGCTGCTCTCGTAGGCTGGATTAGGGATAATCAGTTAGCTTGGAAAGAGGTATGTCTAATCAATAGAAAGCAGGAAGTCTGGATAAATGAGTCTTTCTCTGGTTGGCAAGATTAACTTAACTGATGGGGAGTCATCGGGTTTGGTCCTCAGAATCCAACTATTTACAATCTATCCAATAACTTGGGTGCTAAAATAAACAGACAAACTTTCAGATGATGTTAAAATAGGTAGAAAGGTAGAAATGAACAAGTAAGAAATTTAAAAATGGATATGGATAGGTTAGGTGAATAGGCCGAAATTTATCTTTAAAGTGGAGACTCTTTACACAGAGAGTGGTGGATGTGTGGAATGCACTATCAGAGGTAGTAGAGTCAGAGACATTAGAGACATGCAAGCGACTCTTGGATAGGCACATGGATGATAGTAAAATGAAGACTATGTAGGTCAGGGTTTGATCTTAGAGAAGGGTAAAAGGTTGGCACAACAGCAAGGGCTGAAGGGCCTGTACTGTGCTCTACTGTTTGATGTTCTGATTTGGAGATGCCAGTGTTGGACTGGGGTGTACAATATTAAAAATCACACAACACCAGGTTATAGTCCAACAAGTTTATTTGGAAGCACTAGCTTTCAGAGCACTGCTCCTTCATCAGGTGGTTGTGGAGTATAAAACTGTAAGAAACAGAATTTATAGCAAAAGTTTACAGTGTGCTGTAACTGAAATTATACATTGAAAAAGACCTGGATTGTTTGTTAAGTCTCTCATCTTTTAGAATGACCATGTTGGTTTCAGTTCTTGCATATGCAAATCCCAAAACTTGAGAATGTAACATTTTTTTAAAAAGTTTTGCGATTTACATATGGAAGAACTGAAACCAACATGGCCATTCTAAAAGATGAGAGACTTAACAAACAATCCAGGTCTTTTTCAATATACAATTTCAGTTACATCACACTGTAAACTTTTGCTATAAATTCCGTGTCTCACAATCTTATTCTCCACAACCACCTGATGAAGGAGCAGCGCTCTGAAAGCTAGTGCTTCCAAATAAACCTGTTGGACTATAATCTGGTGTTGTGTGATTTTTAACTTTGTTCCATGTTCTATGTTCTAAATGTAAGGTTATCCACTTTGGCTGGGGGAATAAAAAGCCTAATTTATTATCTTAATGGAGAGATACTTCAGAGTGCTTTGGTGCAGAGGGATCTGGGTGTCCTTGTGTATGAATGGCAGGAAACTAGTCTGCAGGTAATAAGGAAGACAAATGGAATTGGCATTTATTGCTAAAGGAATAGCATATAAAAGTGGATATAAAAGTGTTGCTGCAGCTGTACAATTACATAGTGAGATCATGCTTCGAGTATTATATTAAAAGTTGTGTTCCCTCGCTTAAGGAGGGATACAGTTGCATTGACGGAAGTTAAGAGGAGGTTCACCAGATTGATTCCAAAGATGAAGGGTGATTGAGTGGTTTAGGCATATTCTCTCTGGAGCTTAGAAGAATGAGGTGTGTAATTGAGGTGTGTAAGATGCTAAAGGACATTAACAATGCCGATGTAGAGAGGACATGGGGCACTCTGGAACGAGAGGTTATTCTTTTAGCATAATGAGTAACAGACTTAAAACAGAGATGTGGCGAAATTACCTTTTTCAAACGTTCATGAATCTGTGAACTTCACTCCCCCAGAGTTTGGTGGACACCAGGACATTGGGTAAGTTTAAGGAGGAAACAAATGTTTAATGAGTATTGTGTCGAAGGTTTGTGGAGAACAGGAAGGAAAGTGGAGTTGAGACCGAGATGAAATCAGCCACGAGCATATCAAATAACGGAGCAGGCTCAAAGGGCTGATTTGCCTGCTCTTGCTCCTAGTTTTTTTTTGTTTTTAATGCCTTTGTGGACATGGGTTCAAATCCTGCTGCAGCATGTGATAGATTTAAACTTCCTTCATACATTTGGGTACGGTAAACTAGTCTAACTGAAAACTATTGGTGGCAATCAAAATATCATCAATTATTGCAAAAACCCACGTGCTTCACCAATGTCTTTTCAGAAAGGAAATCTGCTGTCCTTACCTGGCCTGGCTGGCTTGTGACTCAAAACACATCAGCAGTGCGGTTGTCTCAATAACCATGCTCTGGAATGACCTCAGTTCAAGCGTAATTAGGGATGGACCTTAAATAATTGCTAGAAACAAGGGAATAAATGAAGCAGTTCTTGTCTTGGGAAACAGAAATACTAATGGAATTATGAAGAAAACACATCTCCACACCTGATTTAAAGATCAGGGGTCTGTGGTTATCTGAAGTAAGGAAACAAAATAGCAGCTACTGAGAAACTTAAATCCTCCTTCAATCTATGAGGCATAATAGAATCCACATTCCATCGAACCAATTAAAGAGGGAGTGGGGGGGAGGGATAGAGCTCAGTGGGGGAAGGAGACGTGTACTTAAAAAGGAACAATTTCATTGTTACCTTCTTAACTATAATTAAAGGATTATGCATGTTCCTGTTGGGCTTACCACAGAATAATATGTTCGAGTATTCATTAGTGTGACCATTAAGAATCAGATGTAATGTCTTACTTCTGTGCGAGCCCTGTTGAAAAACAGCATTGTGTACAAAAAAAAAGGCCAAATGTGAAGGCAGACTCACCTTTGACCTGTGCGGGCAGATTCTAGCCCTGCAAAGGAACAATGGAAGGCAGTGATGGTGCAGAACTGCCCCCTATTATATCAGGATCCAGTTACTGCCTGAGATTGGGAATGCTGAAGCTTTCATAATAAAGAGAAGGAAGTTGCTTGTTTATCCGCTCATTACCAATTAAGGCCAGCTCTCAACAGGCTGCATTTCCCTTCCTGCTCGAATCTCAAACAGGAATTATTTAATGGGCGAGGGGACCGACGTTTCTCCAAAGGCAGGTTTTTGACCGGCGGTGTTTGCCCTGTAATAGCTGAGCTGGAGTGACAGGAGTCAATTCGATAATAATTCACAGAGGGGACTGGATGCATTCTTAAAATGTGAAACGTTTCCAGGATGAGGTGGGGAAAAGCACCAGGCATGGACTGAAACACAGACTGAATTTATGTGGCACCTTTCACAGCCTCCAGATGCGCTTTGCAGCCAATGAAGCACTTCTGAAGGGCGGTGACTGTCGTAATGTAAGAAACGCAGCCGCCAAACAGTGCACAGCAAGATCCCATGTAATGCTAATGTGGTTGTGACCATAGAATCACTGCTCATAGAATCCTCATTGTGTGAAAGCAGACCATTCAACCCATTGAGTCCACACCAACCCTCTGAAGAGCATCCTATCCAGACCCACCCCATCCCTGTAACCCTGCATTTCCCATGTCTTGTCCAACTGGCCTACACAACCCTTCACACTGTGAGCAATTTAGTGTAACCAATCCTTCTTATGAAGGGCTTATGCCCGAAATGTCGATTTTCCTATTCCTTGGATGCTGCCTAACCTGCTGTGCTTTAACCAGCAACACATTTTCAGCTGAATCCTCCTAATCTGTCTATTGTTGGACTGCGGGAAGAAATCTTCGAGGAAAAAGTGAGGTCTGCAAATGCTGGAGATCAGAGCTGAAAATGTGTTGCTGGAAAAGCGCAGCAGGTCAGGCAGCATCCAAGTAACAGGAGATTGGATGTTTCGGGCAGAAGCCCTCCTTCAGGCCATTCTTGAAGAAGGGCTTATGCCCGAAACGTCGAATCTCCTGCTCCTTGGATGCTGCCTGACCTGCTGCGCTTTTCCAGCAACACATTTTCAGCTGCGTGAAGAAACCAGAGTACCCAGAGGAAACCCACACAGAAACGGGGAGAACATGCAAATGCATAGACTGTCATCTGAGGGTGGAATTGAGCCCGTGTCCCTGACACTGTGAAGCAGCAATGCTAACCTCTCAGCCACTATGCTGTCCTTGCAATGTTGGCTAATGGGATAACATAGAGACATAGAAAATAGGTGTAGGAGTAGGCCATCCGGCCCATCGATTCTAAATGATCATGGATGATCCTGCAATCTCAGTATCCCATTGCCACCCTCTCCCCATGCCCTTTGATCCCTTTATCCACAAGGGCCATGTCCACTTCCCCCTTGAATATATCTAATGAATTGGCCCCACCAGCTTCCTGTGGGAGACAATTCCACAGATTCACAAATCTCTGAGTGAAGGAAGTCTTCAGTCCAGACCGGCTTACCCCTTATTCTTAGACTATGACCCCTTGTTCCAGACTTCCCCAACATTCTTCCAACACCTAGACTTTCCAGTCCCATCACTGTTTTATATGCTTCTATGAGATCCCCCTCATTCTGTTAAATTCCAATGAATACAAGCCCACTTGACCCAGTCTTTCCTCATCTGTCAGCCCTGCCATCCCGGGAATCAGTCTGGTGAACCTTTGCTGGACTCCCTCAATAACAAAAGTGTCCATCCTCAGACTAGGAGACCAAAACTGCACACAATACTCATGGTGTGGCCTCACCAAGGCCCCGTATAACTGCTGAAAATGTGTTGCTGGAAAGGCGCAGCAGGTCAGGCAGCATCCAAGGAACAGGAAATTCGACATTTCAGGCATAAGCCCTCCATTCCTGATGAAAGGCTTATGCCCGAAACGTCGAATTTCCTGTTCCTTGGATGCTGCCTAACCTGCTGCGCTTTTCCAGCAACACATTTTCAGCTCTGATACTCCAGCATCTGCAGACCTCACTTTCTCCTCCTGTATAAGTGCAGCAAGGCATCCTTACTCTGATACTCATATTCTCACACTATGAAGGCCAGCATGCCATTAGCTTTCCTCACTGCCTGCTGTCCCTGAATGCCAACCTTCAGCGATTGTATCACCGTGAAACCCAAGTCTTGTTGCACCTCACCTTCTCCTAAACTGCCACCATTCAGATAAGAACCTGCTTTCCTGTTTTTGTGGCCGAAATGGATAACCTCACATTTATCTGCATTATACTACATTTGCCTACTCAGCCAGTCTGTCCAAGTCTCCCTGCGGCCTCTTAGCATCCTCGCCACAGCACATAGTGCCACCCAGTTCAGTGTCATCTATAAATTCAGAGAAATTGCATTCAATTCCTTCATCCAAAATGTTAATGTATATTGAGAACAGCTGGAGTCCCAACACTCAACCCTGCCGTACTCCACTCATCACTGCCTGCCACTCTGAAAAGGACCTGTTTATTCCACCTCTCTGCTTCCTGTCTGCCAATCAATTCTCGATCCATTTCCATCCATTAGCTCTGACACTATGAGGTCTAATTGTCCTCACTAATCTCTTGTGTGGAATCTTGTCAAAAGCCTCTTGTAAGTCCAGATACACAATATCTACTGATTCACCATTGTCTACTCTCCTCGTTACATTCTCAAAAAATTCCAGAAGATTTGTCGAGTATGATTTCCCTTTAGTGAATTCGTGCTGACTAGGACTGATTCTGTTCCCCGCTTTCCAAATGCTCAGTTATTACATCATCCTTAATGATTGACTCCGGCATTTTCCCCAACACTGATGTCAGGTTAGCCGGCCTATAATTCCCCATTTTCTCTCTCCCTCCTTTTTTCAAGAATGGGGTTACATTAGTTACCCTCCAGTCCATTGGAACTCTTCCAGAGTCTACAGAGTGCTGTAACATGATCACAAACATACCCACTGTTTCTCGGGCCACTTCCTTAAGTGCTCTGGGATGCACTTGGGAGTTAGCAGGTTTTAATCCCATCAATTTACTCAATATAATTTCCTGACTAATAAGGATTTCTTTCAGTTCCTCCTTCATACTTGTCCCTCTGTTCCTTAGCAATAAATATTGACTGGGAAATTGGGAGGAATTCATAGTCCTTCAAGATAGTGGCGTAGGATATTTTTATTAGCATGTGAGAGGGCAGATCTGTTTCACTGTCTCATCAGAGAAAAGCAGCGCCTCCAACACTGCAGCACTTACTCAGTATGGTGAATAAAGCTCAAATTCTATGAACTGGCTACTGATGGAATTTGCAATACTTCAGGAAGGGGGATAAATCTGCACTACCCCTCCCAACTGCCCACCTTCTGGAATTAAGCCCATATTTGAGCACTCCTACATCCTGGTCAGTGTGATGTGGAGATTTACAACCAGCTGTGTTCCTCTCCTTGCATGCTGTTTCCTTTGGTTAGTAGTCTGGAGCAGATGTCTTATCTTCTCAATGGATCAATGCAATGGCCATGCCTATAGACCAGGGGCTTTGAAAATGCCTTTGCCAATCTGTTCTCATGCAAATTGTTCTCAGCAAGTCCCAGTTGCTAGCCATTTTCAGCCAATAGTGATATAGTTTATCAGGAGCTGCATGTCCCTGCTCTTTAGGCTTGAAGCTACAAGGACACCTCATGACCTGCCCACATATACAGCTCATTTGGACAGGTAATATGCAGCAGCCGAGAATAGGAGCACTCTTCAAACAACAACACGAGTCATTAAAACAAAAACCAACTTTGACTGCCCAAGCTGGTATGTTCTCGAAACTTCTGTTCATTGCTGCACTGTGTCCAACTGATGAGCTGCTGACTGAGGGATGGTTGAGGCCAGTATTATTACATTAGCAACCTTCCCGTAAACTCGATCCATAGAGTACCCTTAATGTTGCAAAGAAAATTTCTAATTGACAATGAATGCAAAGTGTCCATGTGGCTGTGTTCATACATTACGTAAAATATAACTGAGGCCATGTCTTTCTTTTTCCTCATGCACAACATAACTCTCAAAAGTGTTCACAATCAAAAAAGGATATTTCTTGTTTGATATAACCATCATTCTCCCCCAACTTGTCTACCATTGTCTAAAGGGGGAGTGAGGTGGGGTTGAGCAACTGGTTTGTGACGCAGAGTAATGCCAATGTGTGGGTTCAATGCCAGCAATGTCTGAGGTTACTATGAAGGACTCTCCTTCTCAACCTCTCCCCTCACCAGAGGCATGGTGACTCATGGGCTAAACCACTTCTCTCTCTTTGATGAGCGAGCAGTCCAGTAGAACTCTCGTGACTTTGTCGAAAAGTGAGGCATTGGAAAAGCACAGCAGGTCAGGCAGCATCTGAGGAGCAGGAGAATCACCAACGACTCTCCCACTCCTCGGATGCTGCCTGACCTGCTGTGTTTTTCCAGCACCACACTTTTCAACTCTGATCTCCAGCATCTGGAGTCCTCACTTTCTCCTGTAGTGACTTTGTGTGTGTGCATCTAGGCATGTATGTCCACATTTGTGTATGGGAGAGCAGATCTTTATGTGTACATTAATATGGATTTAGTTTTTACCTCATTCACAGAACGTGAGCATCGTTAATATCTATTCCCCATCTCTAACTGTTTATCGGGTGGTTAAAAGTCAAACACATTCTTGTGGGTCTAGTGTCACATATAGACAGGTAAGGATGGCAGATTTTCTTCCCTAAAGAATGCAACTGAGTCTGATTGATTTTTATGACAATGAAGTGTGGTTAACACAGTCATCATTAGATTAGCTACTTATTCCAGATTGTTATTGAATTCAAATTTCACAATATATCATAGTGTTTTTCAAAACCTACATCAGCAGAACATTACCCTGGGGTTTTAGATCCTACTCCAGTGATGAAATCTTTATACCACTCCCTCCTTATGTGAGCACGTGACTATATGATCACATACGAGCCTTCATTTTTGTATGCGTGTGCATCTATGATCTTCTGTGTATTTGTTAGATGGGGTTCTATGTGTGTTCGTACTTGCATGGGCATGGTTGGGATCAAGTGCATGTATATGTGAGTATGTGTATTTTTAAAATGTTCACTCATGGGACATGGGCATCACTTGCTGGGCCGGGACATCTGCCCATCCCTAGTTGCCCCTTGAGAAGGTGGTGGTGAGCTGCCTTTCTGAATCTCTTCAGTCTATGTGCTGTAGATAGACCCACATTGCTGCTCTCCCTCTTTGGCAAGTATATCCGTTCATAGGTAGAAACACAGAACTGCGCGCAATAGACTATCATCGGCCAACCTAATATTTCCAAGGCCCACTTTCTTTATTACTATGGGGTGCTTCTTACTTTTCTATCTGTTGTTTCTATTCTCACTTCCCCCATCATCTTTCTCCGCCCCTTTGCCTGTTCCAATGTCATCATCTCCAGAATCAATCCCAGGAAAGTGAACTCCTCCCCTGTATAATATGCATCCAGATGTGGGGCACAGTGGTTAGCACTGTTGCCTCACAGTGCCAGAGACCCGGGTTCAATTCCCGCCTCAGGTGACTCTCTGTGTGGAGCTTTCACATTCTCCCCATGTCTGCATAGGTTTCCTCCTGCAATCCATAAATGTACAGGTTAGGTGAATTGGCCATGCTAAGTTGCCTGTAGTGTTAGGTGTAGGGGGGTGGGTTGCACGTCAGCATGGAGTTGCTGGGCCGAAGGGCCTGTTTCCCCACTGTAAGTAATCTAGTCTATTTATCAGGTGTATCTGCTGTTACTTTAATGGTCGTCAGATCACGGCACTTGGAGTAATGCTGAGATTCCTACCTTTTAGGTTCTACTTTCTCATTTAAATCCTAACCCCCTAAACTCTATTTATTGGACCTCTATCCTATTTTTAATCAATGCCGTTGGTACTGATATGTACCTTGGCCATTGCTGTTCACTTTCCCCATTCAGAATGACCTGTTTAAGGTACCCTGGACCAGGGAGGTAACATAATGTACAGGAATCTCCTTTGTGGCCATTGGAGGTACGTCCTTGTTCCCGTGAATATTGAACCCCCCTATCACTATAGTCCTGCCATTCTTCTTCTTCCCGTCTAGTGTATCTGAGCCACCACGATGCAGGGACCTGGCTCCCACTGTTGTACCTGAGAGGTCACCTCCCTCAGCAGTATCTACATTAGTATATCTGTTGGAGAGGTGGACAGCCACGGGGGACTCCTGAACTCCCTGCCTTCCTCTATTCTGGTCACCCATTCCCATCGTGCCTTTTCAGTCTCTAGCCGTGCTGTGAGTACCACGCTGAAGGTGTTGCCCATGATGATCTCAGCATTGTGGATGCTCCACAGTGAGATCCAGCTCCATCGCCAGGGTCAGTCAGTATCGGCAGCTCCTGCACATGTGCGCAGCAGGGACCTTGGAAGTATCACAGGTGTGAGCACTGCTACCGTGACTTCCCATTTGAGTAATCTCATATTACATAGATAGATAGATAACTTACAGTGTAGAACCAGGCCCTTCGGCCCAACAAGTCCACACAGACCTGCCAAAGCGCAACCCACCCATTCCCCTACATTTACCCCTTTACCCCCCTTTACCTAACACTACGGGCAATTTAGCATGGCCAATTCACCTGACCTGCACATCTTTTGTGACTGTGGGAGGAAACCGGAGCACCCAGAGGAAACCCACGCAGACACGGGGAGAATGTGCAAACTCCACACAGTCAGTTGCCTGAGGCGGGAATTGAACCCGGGTCTCTGGCGCTGTGAGACAGCAGTGCTAACCACTGTGCCACCGTGCCGCCCACCCTCTAAAGAATACTAAAGGGACCTTATTCCACTCTCACTGCAGTCCAAGTTCCCTACGTTATTTTGTTTAAGCTAGTGGGCTGCAGCAGTTTAATTAATAGGGAAAAAATTGAAGTTGTGTTGTTCTTCTGACTCTATACTCGATGTTTTCTATTTTAGAGCAATTCAAATATCCTCATAGAGATCACCATTTTCCATTCATGTTGCCTGATTGGTCTATTGGGCAGCTCTTTAAGTTTTGACACAAGTCCTCAGTTACCGGCTAAATGGACTGTAGTATCGACAGGGCTGTGCTTGCTGCTGCCATGGTTAATGCCGGGTTGTCTGAGTTCATTGTTTTATCTTTGTCGCAATTTGATACAACTGGGAGACTCACTGGGCCATGGCAGAGGGCAGAGTCGATGAAGTGTGGCACTGGAAAAAGCACAGCAGGTCAGGCAGCATCCGAGGAGCAGGAGAGTTGATCATTGGCCTACTTAGCCACTCAGTCCCATCAAAACCACTGCAAAAGTCATTATCATCCACATAGACTGCAGCAGTTCAGGAGGGGATGCGCACCACCACCCCTGGAAGGGGTAGTTAGAGATGAGCAATAAATGTTAGACTGGCAACAGCCAACTCGCATGGATGTGCTGTTCTTTTTCTCAGACAGCCTTTAAAGCAGTGGTGCCAAGCAGTCTGCACAAGGCCCACTAGAATAAACAGCTTCTGAGGCATTGGGTTTTTTTAAAAATAAAAGTTGTAACAATAGAAGCAGACTGAATGGGTGGGGTCAAGCTCCCATAGAATCAGAACCTTTTCATTTCAGTAGCAGTGGAAGCTGTTTTTTTTTGTCTTTAGTTATAGCTAAGACCTAGGGAAACTCTTCCAGCTGCTGGAGGTTGTATGTGAGATGTTTCTGAATTTGCCTTTGACAAGGGTGCAAGTATGGGATGTTATTATATTGTCATACAGCACAGGATCATATCCTTCGATCCAACCAGTCCATGCCAAACATAATCCCAAACTAAACTAGTCCCACCTGCCTCCTCCTGACCCAGATCCCTCCAAACGTTTCCTATTTATGTACTTATCCAAATGTCTTTTCAATATGATTATGCCCATCATCCACCACTTCTTCTGGAAGTTCATTCCATCCTCTATGTAAAAGATTTGCCCCTCATGTCTTTTTTAGGTATCTGTCTGGTCACTTTTAAAATGTATCTCCTAGTCCTGAATCCCCCAAACTAAGGAAAAGACACCTAATGGAAGATTTACCTTAACTCTCATGACTTTATAAACCTCTATAAAGTCACCTCTCACCTCCTAGACTCCAGTGAAAAAGGTCCCAGCCTACCTGCCTTTCATACCTGGAAACATCCTGGAAAATCTCTTCTGAAGCTTCTCCTACCTAGTATTATCCTTCCTATGACTGTGCCACAAAGCTGGTCCATTTTTGCTAAAAGCTGTTCCTTTTCTCAAGGATGCTGCATCCTTGATTTTTTTCAGGAGAGTTGTAAACGGGCTGGGCTCCAATTAGAGTAGTTTGGTGCAGGGATGAAAAGGATTTTGAGGGGCCTTTTGTTTATATGTAAACAGATGAGACTTCAGGCCAAAGTGGTCATGTTTTAGAAGTGACATGTATAATGGAAGGGGAGTGGTCAGCTCTCTAGCTGAGCAGTTCAGTCCAGAACCAGTTTGAAGCTCAGCAGTGGACTGGGTAAACAGGCTCTCTTTCTTTCTGCCCTTCCAACTTCAACCTGTAAGCATCTGTTCCATTTTTTTATTGTATTTTAAGGTAGTTTGCTTAGTGGGACTGTGGTCTGTATTCAGAACAGCATAGTAAAGTCTAGTTTGGATAGACTGTGTTCTGTAGGGGTTCGTTATTCTGTTCTTTGTGTTTCATTGTGTAATTTTGCGAATAAAGTTTTGTCTGGTTTAAAACCTGGTAGTCAACCTTGCTAACTTACTCCCGGTAATTTTCATTTTACACTTAACGAAATAAATTGCAAAATTATGGTCTGGGGGTTCCTGCTTAAGAATGTTTTGAGTGGTCTGGCCTAATCCATGATAACTGGACAACCAGAACTGGACACAGTATTCCAGAAAAGGCCTTACCAAAATTGTAACAGTTACAGTTTAGTCATATAATAGTCTATTATTCCGTTAACTTTTTCAATAGACTTGCAGCTAAACCAATTTGTTTTTCTTTCGTTGTGTTTTAATTATAGTGTTTGAATTAAGGGTGTTTTACTTCAAGTCTAAAAGTTCAACCAATTGAATTGCATCTGGAAAGAAACACCTGGCACTTGTCTTTAAGAAAAGGTGAGGTTCTAGGCTCTCTCCTTAATATATTTTGAAGGCATCTTGTTCTAGTCTATAACAACAGTAATTAGCTGAATCGTTTGGGTTTTATGGAGTTGCTTGAGTGAGTAATATTGAAGAAGAAATTCATTCAATTTTTTAATTAGTTCTTTGAGATATGCAAACAAGCAGATCTTGAGATGAGGGAAAAACAAATTTTTAGGTAAAAACGAGGACTGCAGATGCTGGAAATCCGAGTCTAGATTAGAGTGGTGCTGGAAAAGCACAGCAGGTCAGGCAGCGTCCAAAGCAAATTATTGCAGATGCTGGAATCTGTCCTGGAAACGACAAACACTGGAGATCACAGCGGGTCACACAGCATTCACAGAGAGAGAGAGCAAGCTAACGTTTCAAGTTGAGATGACTCTTCACCAGAGCTGATGTGAAGTGTGACAGGGGCAGCATTTATGTGATTGTTGGGGGTGGGGTGGAGTTGGATTGCTGTTGGAGAAAAGATATTGATAGTTCGGGTTAAGTGATCAGAATGTGAGAATGGCAGAACAATGGTGTGTCGAACTGCCAGACAGGAAAGGACAGACAGTCCCATTGGGGTGGGGGGAGGGGAGAGAGGGTGACAGAGAATGTAACAAGTAAAGCTATAAGAAATGCAGGGAATGGGGCTGGGTTCACAGTCTGGAGGGGTTGAACTCAATATTAAGTCCAGAAAGCTGTAAAAGTGACTAGTTTGAAGATGTTGTTCCTCCAGTTTGTGCTGTGATTCACTTGAACACTGCAGCATGCGAGGACAGACACATGGGGCACATGGGTAGGACACTGTTACAATGACCAGCTACAGGAAAGTCAGGGTCCTACTTGCGTATCTCAAATTGAAACAGGTTTTAACAATTGATGAGGAGAAAGTGAGGACTGCAGATGCTGGAGATCAGAGCTGAAAAATGTGTTGCTGGAAAAGCGCAGCAGGTCAGGCAGCATCCAAAGAGCAGGAGAATCGATGTTTCGGACATAAGCCTTCCTGAAGAAGGGCTTATGCCTGAAACATCAATTCTCCTGCTCCTTGGATGCTACCTGACCTGCTGCGCTTTTCTAGCAACACATTTTTCAGCTTTAACAATTGATGGATATTTCATTTAAAATAGTTTTTCAGCAATGTTAAAACAGTTTAAGACGACAGCTCACCACCCCCCTCTCAAGGGCAGCTAGGGATGAACAATAAATGCTGACCCAGCCAACACTATCCAACAAGAGAGTACAAAAAGAATCTACTAGTATAGAGTACATCACTGTGGGAGCTGAGCTGCGAATTGAAAATGAAAGACTTTCAGAACTCTGGGTCATCTTTCCAAGATTAACCAATGGCATTCTCATAAGGTGAATCCATCTGCCAGGCAACCTGTTAGTACAAAGAGATCACGGGCTGGCCTGGGGTCTACAGGACTAACCCAACAACTTTCCAATGTGAAAGCTGCTTCACAGCCCATCCCCACTGGTAGAACAGGATTAAACTGATTAAAATTGGGTTGCAACCGTAGTGTAAAGGAGAGCAAAAGATTGAATGTGGCACTGTTTCAAGAAAGTAGGACTGAGCGTCACTCAATTCCACTGACATTTGGATCCTGCTCTCTCATGGTATTTCCTTGAAAGGCTCAGGTGCGTGTGGATCTAAACATATCCTTAAATTTGCAAACTAATTCTGTTTGATCAAAGAATAGAGTTGTATGACGACTGACTGAGAACGCAGTGTACTTTGCCCACTTTCTTTGCAACTCAATCTGAACTGTAAAGATTTGGCAACGACCATGATCCATTGCGGGTGGGGGGAGTTATTAAATATCTCCTTTAGTGCATGAATCCCAGCCAGACATTGCCTTCACTACTACTTACCGTAGTAACAATCCCCTCGTAAATCGCCACCAGCCGAGAACAAAATGAAATCTCTGATGCTAATGGTTTAAGGAGAGGTTTGGGGTTCCCCTGCAGTCATTCAGAATGAAAATCCGCTCTGCTGCTGGGAGATGACTTCCAAGCAGGCGCAGAGGCTGCTGTATATGATTGGACATAAATCAGCAGCTGGGTGCTTGCCAAACACAACAATGGGAATCGGAGGGAAGGTGGGGAGGTGTGTATGGAAACACAGAAGCCAAAAGGAGGCCCTTTCAATCGATTAGAATCAGAGAGATATAGAGATGTACAGCACAGAAACAGATCCTTTGGTCCAACCCGTCCATGCCAACCAGATATCCTAACCTAATCTAGTCCCATTTTTCAGCACCCGGCCCATATTCCTCTAAACCCTTCCTATTCAGATACCCATCCAGATGCCTTTTAAGTGTTGCAATTGTACTAGCCTCCACCACTTCTTCTGGCAGCTCATCCCGTACACGCACCACCCTCGGCATGAAAATGTTGCCTCTTAGGTCCCTTTTATATTTTTCCCCTCTCACCTTACACCTATGCCCTCTAGTTTTGGACTCCCCCAACCCAGGGAAAAGAGTTTGTCTATTTACCCTATCCATGTCCCTCTTGATTTTATGAACCTCTGACAATAAAGTCACCTGTCAGCCTCTGAGGGTCCAGGGAAAACAGCCTCAACCTGTTCAGCCTCTCCCTATAGCTCAAACCCTCCAACCCTGGCAACATCCTTGTAAATCTTTTCTGAACCCTTTCAAGTTTCACACTATCCATCCTATAGGAGACAGACCAGAATTGCACACAATATTCCAAAAGTGGCCTAACCAATGTCCTGTACAGCTGCAACATGACCTCCCAGCTCCATAATCAATGCTCTGTCCATTAAAGAAAAGCATACTGCCATTCAATATGATCATGGCTGAACCTCATTCTCAATGTTATAATCCTAATGGCCTGCTCTTGAACCTTTATCTGGTGATTGTGTGAAAATTATGAGGGCATTTTGTAAGGTAAGTAATTGCAAACTATCTACTCTGTCAGCTGACTCGGTAACACAAGGAAGTTGACTTAAGGTAAACGATGAAAGAATTGGATAGATACAAAAATGTTCATGAGGCAGTGTATTGTCAGAATTTGGAATGCAATGCGTCATGAGAGATTGGGAGCAGACTGAATCTGTTAATCTGTCATCAGGGTGTATGGGTGTCAGCATTTGCTGGTTGGGGGAGGAGGAGCAAGATTTCTGACGCTCACTGTCTGAAGAGATGGTAAAGGAACATCTGTCATAAGGATGGACCAGGTCTTACTAAGCTGCAAAACTCTATGACTCTATGACTATGATTTCAAAATGCACCAAGCAAGTCAGCAATCTAAGTGCAAGGATTCTTAGAGTCATACAGCATAGAAACAGATCCTTCACCCAACTTGTCCACGCCGATCAGGATTCCTAAACTCAACCAGTCCCACTTTCCTGCATTTGGTGCATGTCCCTCTAAATCTCTCCTATTCAACTACCTGTCTAAATGCCTTTTAACTGTGCCTGCATCTACCACTTCCTCTTGCAGTTCATTCCATACATGCACCATCCCCCTCAGGTCCCATTCCTCTCTCACCTTAAACCTATGCCCTCTAGTTTTGGACTCCCCTACTCTGGGGAAAACACTTCAGGTATTTTGTGTCAAGATTAGAGTGGTGAGGGGCTTTTGATGAAGGGCTTTTGCCCAAATCATTGATTTTCCTGCTTCTCGGATGCTGCCTGACCCGTTGTGCCTTTCCAGCACTACTCTAATCGTGACTCTGATCTGCAGTCCTCCCTTCAGTTATTTATCCTATCCATGCCCCTCATGATTTTATAAACCTCTATAAGGTCACCCCTCAGTCTCTGATGCTCCAGGGAAAACAGCCCCAACCTATTCAGCCTCTTCCTGTAGCTCAAACCTTCCATTTGGTTTTTGAGAGCTCTAGTTTCCTGGAGGACTGGAGGGTAGACCTCTCAAACATCTAAATGAATTGGCGCCATCGCTGTATTCAAACATATTTTTAAACACCGCAATTTTTTTTTGTCAAAATAAACCATGCGGTAACCTCAAAGAAACTGAAGCTGAATCTGAGGAAACGAATGCTGGGATAGGACATTTTGTTCTCCATGTTGGAGACAGAGACAACGAACAAAGAGACTTGATAAGCTAAATGCATTCACAATGTGAACGCATAAGAGAATAGTCAATATAAGGTCATAGAGTCATCCAGCACGGAAACAGACCCCTCAGTCCAACCAGTCCATGCCGACCATAATCCCAAACTAAACTAATCCCAGCTGCCTGCTCCTGGGCCATATCGCTCCAAACCTTTCTGATTCATGTATTTATCCAAATGTCTTTTAAATGTTGTAATTGAGCCTCAGATAAAATAGGAGAGCAAAGCAGAGCAGAAATGGATGGAGGATATTATGGACCTGATACTATGGAAATTGTGTAATGGCTGCACAGAGCAGTCAGAGGTAGCTGTTCACCCGCTCAACACCTAGAAGGAAGATGACACCAACAAATAAACTAATGCATGTTCTTTGCCTTTGTTACTTGATAGATTCATCGAAAGTATTCACCTGGGAACCAGTTTCTAATTTACTTTTCATCATTACAGCATGGGCAGCGCAGTGGCTCAGTGGTTAGCACTGTTAGCTGGGTTCAATCCCAGCCTCAGGGGACTGTCTAGGTGGAGTTTGCATATTCTCCCCGGTCTGAGTGGGTTTACTCTGGCTTCCTCCCATAGTCTAAAGATGTGCAGGTTAGTTGAATTGGCCATGAAAAATTGCCCGTAGTGTTCAGGGATGTCTATGATAAGGTAGGGGGAATGGGTCTGGGTGGGTTACTCTTCGGAGGGTTGGTGTGGACTTGTTGGGCCAAAGGGCCTGTTTCCACACTGTAGGGATTCTATTATTTCCGCTGCCACTATTGCCCTGCCCTGCTTTGAACAAAATATATGCACTTATACGTATTTAATACATGGTAATCGTAGAATACCTAGAGTGAGGTAAGAGGCCACTTGGCCCATCCATTTTGCACTGACCCACCAAAGAGCATCCCACCCAGACCCTCAAACCTATCCGTGAAACCTCACACCTGTCTAATCCACCTAACCTTTGGATGAAGGCAGCACAGCGCTTGGTGGTTTGCACTGCTGTCTTACAGCACCAGGACCCAGTTCAATGCTACCCTCAGGCAACAGTCTGTGTGGAATCTTCAGGCTCTCCCTGTGAGCTTCCTCTGGATGTTCCAGTTTCCTCCCTCAAAGATGTGCAGGTAAAAACAATGACTGCAGATGCTGGAAACCAGATTCTGGATTACTGGTGCTGGAAGAGCACAGCAGTTCAGGCAGCATCCAACGAGCAGCGAAATCAACGTTTGGGGCAAAAGCCCTTTATCAGGATTAAAGGTAGAGAGCCTGAAGCGTGGAGAGATAAGCTAGAGGAGGGTGGGGGTGGGGAGAAAGTAGCATAGAGTACAATGGGTGAGCGGGGGAGGGGATGAAGTTGATAGGTCAGGGAGGAAAGGGTGGAGTGGATAGGTGGAAAAGGAGATAGGCAGGTAGGACAAGTCCGGACAAGTCATGGGGACAGTGCTGAGCTGGAAGTTTGGAATTAGGGTGAGGTGGGGGAAGGGGAAATGAGGAAGCTGTTGAAGTCCACATTGATGCCCTGGAGTTGAAGTGGTCCGAGGCGGAAGATGAAGCGTTCTTCCTCCAGGCGTCTGGTGGTGAGGGAGCGGCGGTGAACGAGGCCCAGGACCTCCATGTCCTTGGCAGAGTGGGAGGGGGAGTTGTAGGTCAGGGGGATTTTCCATGGGAAATGCAGGATTACAAGGAGGGGGTGGAATGCTGTTTGGATGGTCAGGTGTGGTCTCGAAGGCCTGAATGGCCTGCTTCCACATTGTAGGGATTCGATGAAACTGGTGCATCTGACATCTTCTGATAACGAGAGAATAAAGAAAAGATGATTCAGGTATTTGAGATTCTCAATCTTTATATCATGGGGTGGCCTCAAAGTTTATGCTTCTTTTTGCAAGATCCTTTTTCTTCCTGACACTAAATAACTCAGAAAGTAGCAATCAAATTAGTATTTATTTATCCATTTTATTGCAACAATGAAAATCAGCAAGGCCATACTCTGAGAACCTGGGAGACACAAATTACCAGAACCCAATATAATTGCACAAAGCAGCCTAGGGCTCCCAATCTGTAGCAATTCTCCACGTCACTAAGACAAATAATTAGGCACAAGTTGTATATTTTATATCTCACATCTCTGCGGCAATGAGTCAGGTTTCTACTTACGTCAGTGTTTCTGTTCATAAGGCTTTGAAATGTCTGCTCCATACTTCAGCTCACACTGTTTTACTCAGAGAGTAGTAAGGATATGGAATGCTTTACCTGCGACAGTAGTAGAATCGCCAACTTTAAGTACATTTAAGTCGCCATTGGACTAGCATATGGACGTACATGGAATAGTGTAGGTTAGATGGGCTTCAGATTGGTATGACAGGTCAGCGCAACCTCGAGGGCCGAAGGGCCTGTACTGCGCTGTAATGTTCTATGTTCTTTGCTAACTCTTTCTAGTTTCTTCACTTCTATCCTCCCAAGTATAATCTATTAACACACTGATCAGTGACAGACTGACATAATCACACACTGAACAACTGAATGTTACTGTACCATCACTGGACAACTATGCTGATGTCTGGAACATTGTGTAGCTGACAGTATTGTAAGGGATAATATTAGAAGATAATGAATAGGATTTAGCTTTAGATCATAAGATGCAGTAAAGATTATTTCTTGCTGTTTTCACTTTTGTTTAATCTAATTCTTGTCTCCTCCTTCTTTTTGGAGGTTGTCAACTTGAATCTGTTTTGGAAATCTGTCAGTTTTCAGATAGTTTTCTGATGCTTACCTTCATTCCTTTATAAGGAGTACAGTGTCCACTTTCCCTTTCCAAAGTAAACAGCAGGGGCAGAAATGGAGGTGTTCAGAAGCACAATTGCATAGAATACCGCCCCTCGTCTGAGATTCATTCAAACTGGACTCGTGGGGAGAAGAAGGGTGGGTGGTCCCAAAGCTACAAGAGCCCTTCATCTTAACCAATCGATCTCCAACACCAATCACATGGATGGGGTTAGTTCTGAGAGTGCACCGTTATCCACGAAGCTGGTCTAAATGATGAGACCACTGATGAACAGATTCAGGCCCATTTCTGTGGCTTCCTTTCAATATGGATTTCATTGACAGTCTTGTGACGGAAGTAAGACAAAAGATTAACTTGAGTCGGAAGTGGAACTGAGGGAGAAGATTAGCCATTGATGATATTGAATGTCAGATCAGATGAAGGAACAGAAAAGCGTGCTCTAATGTCTATTTTGCTTTGTGCTTATGTTCTAGCTACACAATGCCTTTTGGAGACACCAGAGTTGCTGGCAGTGGGGGGAGAAAAAAGGTGGAAATTGTGACTTTGTGTTGTACTAAAGGCCACCATTTTTTTTGTGACTTTCTGACTGACTCCTTTGTTTTGTTTCTCGTTTAGTTGGTGCTTGACTCCTGACGTATATCTTACTCGTTTCAGACTGTCTGGTGAAAGTGAAATGTAACACATGAAGCAAATGTAAGACTGAAGACAGGGGCTTGCCTCTCTTGTGAAAGAACCCACTGTCACAGAGGCCTGCCCAGTTCAGTGAAGCAAGTGACCTGGAACTTGTCATGTCAGGGGAGGATGGAGTAAAGAGAGCTGAGAAAATACAGGCCACGTAAATATTTCATGACAGCACGCTGAGTCATTACACATTTCATTGAGATTCAAAACTTACTTCGCTGTTTCCAGTATTTGTGGGTGTAAGTCTTTTTCATCCTGGCTAAATCCTTCACTGAGCTGAAAGTGTGTTGCTGGAAATGCGCAGCAGATCAAGCAGCATCCAAGGAGCAGGAGAATCGACGTTTCGGGCATAAGCCCTTCTTCCTGAAGAAGGGCTTATACCCGAAATGTCGATTCTCCTGTTCTTTGGATCCTGCCTGACCTACTGCGCATTTCCAGCAACACATTTTCAGCTCTGATCTCCAGTATCTGCAGTCCTCACTTTCTCCTTAAATCCTTCACTGAAGCAGAAAACCTTAGCAGTCCATCACATTGTCATATTATCCACAGTCATGGTGAGGCACAAACTCAAAACCCCACTATATTTCAGCAGGTTTGCAAAGTACACAATGTAACTCTGATCAGCAGGGAACAGTTAGGGTACAGCTTAAGATAAGGATTCTCACTAATCTTCTTCACGGATGTCCAGTGACAGTGGGCAGCAGAGACTTCCGGAATCGGAAGCCAACGCCGCGATCGGTTTGCTGACACCAGTCACCACGCATGGAATCTCGAAGTGAAAGAACACACTCAGTCTGCAGGGAATGCCATTTCAGATATTATCGAAGGGGAGCATGTAGGCTTTTGATGCACAGGGAAGATGAAGGAGTGACCGTGTTGGGAGTCCGTGGTGCACTGAGCATTGTGTGCTGAAGTTTGTTCACTTCCCAGAATGGTTGCAGGGCCAAAGAGTCTGTTCGGCCCATCATGCCTGCACCATCTCTCTGACTAAGTCATCTATCCGATCAACTCTCCCAAATTCTAGAACATAGAAAAGTACTGTTCGCCGAGCTGGAAGTTTTTGTTGCAAACGTTTCGTCCCCTGGCTAGGCGACATCATCAGTGCTCTGGAGCCTCCTGCGAAGCGCTTCTTTAATGTTTCTTCCGGTATTTATAGTGGTCTGTCCTTGCCGCTTCCGGGTGTCAGTTTCAGTTTCACAAACCAACAGCCACGCTCAGACAACTTACTAGAACAAAAGAGCCGATACCCAACATGAGCAAAACTAACGTAGTTTACAAAATACCATGCAAGGACTGCACAAAACACTATATAGGACAAACAGGAAGACAGCTAACAATCCGCATACATGAACACCAACTAGCCACGAAACGACACGACCAGCTATCCCTAGTAGCCACACACTCAGACAACAAGCAACATGAATTCGACTGGGAAAACACTACTATCATAGGGCAAGCCAGACAGAGGAATTCCTAGAGGCATGGCATTCATCCACAAACTCCATCAACAAACACATCGACCTGGACCCAATATACCAACCACTACAGCGGACAGCTGAAACTGACACCCGGAAGCGGCAAGGACAGACCACTATAAATACCGGAAGAAACATCAAAGAAGCGCTTCGCAGGAGGCTCCAGAGCACTGATGATGTCACCTAGCCAGGGGACGAAACGTTTGCAACAAAAACTTCCAGCTCGGCAAACAGAACCACAACAACGAGCACCCGAGCTACAAATCTTCGCACAAACCTTGAATAGAAAAGTACAGCACAGAACAGGCCGTTAGGCCCACGACTTAATCCGAATATAAAATATAGTAACTTAACCCACACACCCCTCAACTCACTGCTATCCATGTGCACGTCCAGCAGTCGCTTAAATGTCCCCAATGATTTTGTTTCCACCACCACAGCTGGCAATGCATTCCATGCATTCGCAACTCTCTGCGTAAAGAACCTACCTCTGACGTCTCCTTTATACCTTCCTCCTAATATGTTCAAACTATGACTTCTTGTACCAGTCAATCCTGCCCTGGGGAAATTCTGCTGTGACCCTGCATGTTCCTCCTTTTTCAGATAACAGTCCAATTCTTTTTTGAATGCCTCACTTGCATCTGCCCCCACCATTCTCTCAGACAGTGCATTTCAGGCCTCAGTTACTCTCATTGTTTCTCCTCATGCCAACATTGTTTCACTTACCAATTACCTGAAAAACCATTCATCTCAATCAAATCTCCCCTCAATTTCTTCAAGTGTCCAACTTCTCTGGTCTATCGGCCTCAATAAAGTTCCTCATCCTTATAATCATTCTTGTGAATCATTTCTGCACTCTCTCTAATGTCATTCTCACAGTGTGGAGCCCAGAATTAGACACAAGACTCCAGTTAGAGTCACATTATCCAAGTTTAACCCCGTAAATGTCTTGGTCTTGGACTTCACGTCCCTGTTAATCAAACGTTAGTGCTATACCTTAACGGTGTGCTGTGTAAATTTACAAGACTTTGTGATATTGGGCAACAGACGACATCTAAAGCTGGCTGGGCATTCAGGAATATTATCAATGACCCTCCCAAAAGTTCAGGTTCATTCTGTAACTGCGCTCCCAGTTGGAAAACCATGATTAGAGATGTCAGTGATGACCATTTGCTGAAAAACATAGAATCATAGAATAAAACATAGAGTCATAGAATTGTACAGCATCGAAACAGACCCTTTGGTCCAACTCATCAGCACCAATCAGATACCCTAAACTGATGTACTTCCATTTGCCAGCATTTGGTCCATATCCCTCTAAAAAACTTTCTATTTATGATGCCTTTTAAATGTAATTGTACCAGCCTCCACCACCTCCTCTGGCAGCTCAATCCATACACGTACCACCCTCTACGTGAAAAAGTTGGCCCTCAAAGTTTTTTCAAATCTTTCGCTCTCACCTCAAACTATGCCCTCTAGTTTTGGACTGCCCTACTCTGGAAAAAAATACATGGTTATTCATCCTATCCATGCCCCTCACGATTTTATAACTCCTATTTGGTGAATGCAATTGCAAAATTTAAAAGACACCTGGATGGCTACATGAATAGAAAATGTTTAGAGGGATATGAATCAAATGCTGGCAAATGGGACTCAATTAATTTAGGATATCTGGTCGGCATGGACAAGTTAAACCGAAGGGTCTGTTCCCATACTGTACAGCTCTATGACTCTATGAATACAGAGTGAAAGGAAAACAGTTTCAAAGTGCAATGTTATTGCATATTAGATATAATAAGCAGGTAGGCGTGCAAATGAATAATTCACAATGTGCTGCCAAATAGACAAATTTAAGATGATGTGTCTCCCACCTCTTATTCACTCTGCAACTGACAATAAATTGTATGCTGTAAGATAGAATTTTTTTTACAAATGATTGAAAGGTTGGCCTTCACTCGGTATAAAGTATCTCCTAAAGAAAGCAAAACACCACTGATGCTGCAATTCTGAAATAAAAAACTGAAAATGAAAGAATTAATGAGGAAGGAATTTTTTTTTAAAATTATTCACAGGATGATGGCATCATTGGCTAGGCCAGCATTTATTGCCCTTCCCTAATTGACCGGAAGGGAGTTAAGAGTCAGTCGTATTGCTGTGGGTCTGGAGTCACATTTGGGCCAGAGTGGGTAAAGATGGCATATTTCCTTCCCTAAAGGACATGAGTAAACCAGATGGAACAAAAATAGAAGCTTCTGGAAAAACTCAGTGGGATTGGCAGCATCTGTGGAGAGAGTTAACATTCCAAGACATGTGACTCGTTTCCAAAAATGAATGGACATTTTCCTCCCCAGTCATTTCATGACCTTTGTTAGGCTTTTAATTGGTGAGTTTTACTAGATTTAAGCTACACCATTTGCTATGGTGGGATTTGAACCCAACCCCCCCATAATATTATTTGGGTCTCAGGATTGATAGGAGAAAGTGAGGACTGCAGATGCTAGAGATTGCAGCTGAAAATGTGTTGCTGGAAAAGTGCAGCAGGTCAGGCAGCATCCAAGGAGCAGGAGAATTAATGTTTTGGGCATGAGCCCTTCTTCAGGAATACAGGGCTCATGCCCAAAACGTCGATTCTCCTGCTCTCAGGATTGATAGTCAAGCGATAATACCACGAGGCCAACACCTCCACATTTTGAGTGCGTGTTGCTTGTGTACATTCAGAAGAATCTCTGGCTCCACAAACACAATGTTTTAAAAGGCTGCTCAAGTTTTCAGGCTGATAGTTTGCAGGTGCTGAACCAAGTAATTGGTCTGAAAAGATTAATTGTACTGAGACCATCAGACCACGCAACATGGAAGCAGAAGTAGGCCATATTAAGGAGGAGAAAGTGAGGACTGCAGATGCTGAAGATTAGAGTCGAGTGTAGTGCTGGAAAAGCGCAGCCGGTGAGGCAGCATCTGAGGAGCAGGACAATTGATGTTTTGGGCATAAGCCCTTCATCAGGAATGAGGCTTGTGGGCCAAGGGGGCTGAGAGATAAATGGGAGGAGGGGGGGACGTGCTGGGAGGGGGAAGGTAGCTGAGAGTTCAATAGGTAGATGGAGGTGAGGGCGA
Organism: Hemiscyllium ocellatum; assembly: GCF_020745735.1. Classification (NCBI taxonomy): domain Eukaryota; kingdom Metazoa; phylum Chordata; class Chondrichthyes; order Orectolobiformes; family Hemiscylliidae; genus Hemiscyllium; species Hemiscyllium ocellatum. The sequence continues at coordinate 108,922,350 of NC_083409.1, forward strand.
AGGTGATAGGTCAGAGAGGAGGATGGAGCAGACAGGTGGGAAGGAAGATAGACAGGTAGGACCATTCAAGAGGCCAGTGCCGAGTTGGAACATTGGGACTGGGATAAGATAGGGGGAGGAGAGCAAACAGGTGAAATCCACATTGATCCTGTGTGGTTGGGGGGTCACAAGATGGAAGATGAGGCATTGCGGATTATTTTTGAGAACATCTCTGGGACACCCACACTAACCAACCCCACCTGCTGCTGAACACTTTAACTCCCCCTCCCACTTACCAAGGACATGTAGGTCCTGGACCTCCTCCATCTCCAAACTCTAACGACCTGATGCCTGGAGAAAGAACACCTTATCTTCCACCTTGGGACCCTCCAACCACGCAGGATCAATGTGGGTTTCACCAGTTTCCTCATTTCCCCTGCCCCCACCTTGTTCCAGTCCCAAACTTCCAACTTGGCACCACGTTCTTGAACTGTCCTACCTGTCCATCTTCCATCTCATCTTTCTGCTCCACCCTCCTGTCCAACCTATCACTGTCATCCCCACCTCCATCTACCTATCACATTCTCAGCTGCCTTCCCCCAGCCCCAGCCCCCTATTTATTTCTCAGCCCCCCCGGCCCACAAGCCTCATTCCTGATGAAGGGCTTATGCTCGAAACGTCGACTCTCCTGCTCCTCAGATGCTGCCTGACCTCTGTGCTTTTCCAGCACCATGTGCAGTCCACTGAGTCTACTTTGTTATTCAATGAGATCGTGGCTGATCTCACCATCCTCAAATCCACTCTCCTGCCTTTTCCCCATAGCCTTGATTCCCCTTACTGATTAAAACTCTGTCTGTCTCAGCCTTGAATATACTTGAGGACCCAATCTCACAGCCCTCTGCTTTAAACAGGTTCACTACTATCTAAAAGAAGAAATTCCTCCTCATCTCTGACTTAAATGTGTGACCACTTTTTCTGTGGTGACTCCCTCTGGTCACTGTGGCTCAGTGGTTAGCACTGCTGCCCCACAGCAGCAGGGTCCCAGATTCAATTCCAGCCTCAGGCAACTGTCTGTGTGGAGTTTGCACACTCTCCCTGTGTCTGCATGGGTTTCCTCCAGGTGCTCAGGTTTCCTCCCACAATCCAAAGATGTGCAGGTCAGGTGAATTGGCCATGCTGAATTGCCCATGGAGTTAGGTGTATTAGTTAGGGGGAATGGGTCTGGGTGGGTTGCTCTTTAGAGGCTTGGTGTGGACTTGTTGGGCCAAAGGGCCTGCTTCCACAGTGTAGGGAATCTAACCTAATATAATCTCACAAGGGAAGCAACCTTACTGCATCTCCCCTGTCAAGTCCCCTAAGAATCTTCCATGTTTCAATAAGGGATGTCTCATTCTTCAGCATTCCAATGACTACAGGTCCAATTGACTCAGCCTCTCCTTAAAGGACAGGCAGCCCGTATGTGGTATCAACCTTGTGCACTTTCTCTGGATTGCCTCCACTGCTAGTACATATTTCTTTGGATAAGCGACCCAAATCTGTTCACCATATTTCAGGTGCAGTCTAATTAGTGTCATATATAATTTTGGCAAAACCTCACTATTTTATACTCCATTCCCTTTTAAATAAAGGCCAATATTCCATTTGATTAGATTGTCTACTGTATAGAAACAGGCCCTTCAGCCCAACAAGTCCACACTGACCCCCCCGAAGAGTAACCCACCCAGACCCATTCCTCTACAGGAAATTTAACGTGGCCAACTCACCAAACTTGCACATCTTTGGATTATGGGAGAAAACCAGAGCACCCAGAGCAAACCCACATAGACACGGGGAGAACGTGCAAACTCTAGTAGGCAGTTGCCCGAGGCAGGGATTGAACATGGCCCCCGGCACGGTGAGGCAGCAGTGCTAACTACTGAGCCACTGTGCCACACCCATTTGGTTCCCCATTGTTAGCTGAACCTAGATTCATTGAGTCATCCACCTTGGAAACACCTTTAGCCAAATCAGTCCAACTTGGATGCTAACTTCTTGTGATTCATGAATGAGGACTCCCGCAATCCTTTTTTTGTAGCTTTCTGCAGCCTTTCTCCATTGTAATAATACTCAGTTCCTTTATTCTTCCTGCCAAGGTGCATTACCTCACAGTTCCCCATGCTATATTCCATCTGCCAAGTTCTTGTCCACTCACTTAACCTGTCTATATCCCTGTGCAGTCTCTTTACATCATCCTCACCACCTCACTCCCTAATTATTTTGGGTCATCCATAAACCTGGCTACAGTACATTCTTCTTCCTCAGAGCTAGTGCGCAGTATACCTTTGAATATTACAGCCCACAATATCATCACTGTGCAAGCTGCTGGTATCCGGATCTCAGTCTCCATCTTAAACGGGGCCACTTGAAGCTGAGCATACTGATGGAAGTGTGCTGTAGGTTGTAGTCAAGAGCTGAGTATTAGCCGAGGTCTCGTCGTTCCTGTGGCTGTAATATTTATTTATGCCCGACGCAGTAACGAGTATCTATGAATACTTCCGTTGTATGTTACCCCCCCCACCGTATCTAATTCTTATGTTATAGGAGCTGACGTAAGTATTGCCTCATCCATGTAAATAACCTGCTGAAGATAGAAATCAACATCACAGTGGCAAATCAGAGTTAAAGTTCATGTTACATTAGGTCCACCCATTCTACTGAGGTCACGTACAGTCGGTGTTGGACACAGGGAGTTCTACTCTAGCTTTTGGAGGGAGCAGAAGTATTTTGCAATAGCTCCCTCAGGCCCTGGCAATTACACTTGACCAAATGTAGTTGTATCGACTACCATCATGGCAAGAAACCTGTTTGTTATCTATGAACAGATCCTCTTCCAAAGATACTCTATGTTGGTGCATATGTTATCACTAATTGCTAGCCGTGATGTGGAGGTGCCGGTGTTGGACTGGGGTGGACAAGGTCAGAAATCACACAGCAGCAGGTTATAGCCCAACAGGTTTATTTGAAATCACAAGCTTTCAGAGCACTGCCCCTTCGTCAGGCGAAGCCCCGATGAAAGGGCAGTGTTCCAAAAGCTTGTGATTTCAAACAAACCTGTTGGACTATAACCTTGTGTCACGTGACTTTTCAACTAATCACTAGATAAACCAGAGACAAGCAAAAACTAAGAAGACATGGTGGCAATCAATTACTTCAAGGCAAAGTATCTCAAACTTTAACCTCTGCTATATATTGATATCACTGGCAAAATTCACAAGGTACCAGGAGTTATACCATGCTATTTTGGAAGTCAGAACTGACAGGCCCAATGTGGGGCTGTAGGACATCACGCACAGATTAGATTAGATTCCCTTCAGAATGGAAACAGGCCCTTTGGCACAACAAGTCCACACCAACCCTCTGAAGAGTAACCCACCCACAACCATTCCCCTACCCTGCATTTACCCCTGACTAATGCACCTAACACTATGGGCAATTTAGCACGGCCAATTCACCAAACCTGCACACCTTTGTGATTGTGGGAAAAGGAGCGGCAGATTTACATCCTCCACACAGACACGGAAGAATTTTTCAACTTCACACAGACAGTTTCCGAGGCTGGAATCTGCCGCTGTGAGGCAGCAGTGCTAACCGCTGAGCCACCATGCCACCCACAGTGGCCTCTGTGGAAAACCTGCCTCCCCCAAGCACTAGCGCTGCATTGAAGTCTCAAATTAAAATGAATAAAGTATAAAGTCGTCAGTCCTGATGCACCCCCACCTCCAACCCCCCGATGCTGCCAGACACTCTGCATGCCCCGCCCACACCTAATCATACCACCTCATACCCTTATACCACCTCCATGGTCCCTCATGTCCTCTGTGTCTATCAATGCTCCTCTACTCACACACATGGCCCTTTATGCCAACACATGTACTACTTTTGTCTTTCCAGTAAAAGTCAATTCACTGAGCATCCACCATGAACAGACCCTAGCAGCCATGCAGAGCTGCAATAACAATAAGCTTCATTTAATAAATGTCTGATTGTGTATTAAAGATTTCAAGTCTGTTAAATAAAAAACATTCATGGAAACCTATTTACAATATTTACATTCATTCAACAAGTGGGTGGTGTGGTGGTTCACAGCACCAGGGACCTGAGTATGAGTCCCACCTCGGGCGACTCTCTGTGTGGAGTTTGCACGTTCTCCCCATGTCTGTGTGGGTTTCCTCCGGGTGCTCCAGTTTCTTCCCACAGTCCAAAGATGTGCAGCTTAGGTGAGTTGGCCAAGCTAAATTGTCCATGGTGTTAAGTGCATTAGTCAGGGGTAAATGTAGGGAAGTGAGTCTGGGTGGGTACTTTTCGGAGGGGTCGGTGTGGACTTGTTGGGCCGAAGGGCCTGTTTCTATACTGTAGGGAATCTAATCTTAACAACAAGTATTTCAGTGAAGTGCACACTCCCTTGAAACAACATGCATTGGAACTGATTTATTGCCCTACTTCATAGAGTCTGTCACCATTCATAGTTGCCAATCAAACTGTGAAATTGAAGTCTCCCCACTGTGATAATGGATGGTTGTGGACAATAAAGCCCAGCATAAACAGTGATACCCACATTCATGAATGAATGAAAAATGTCTAACTCACTCACATAACTTGTAGCTAATTGTTATCCTGCAGTAGGTTATATTTTGTTTTAAATCAATACCGTTTGATTTTCCTGTCTAACAGGATTGGTGGCAGCATTCAACTAAACACAAATATCTGAGGTAATAAGGACATAAGAATTAGGAACAGGTGTAGGCCATTCAGCCCTTCTAGCCTGCTTTGCCATTCAATATGATGCTGGTTCATAGCATCTTGACCTCAACTCTACTTTCCAGCCTGCTCTCCATAATTCTTCAACCTATTAATTTATCCCCTTCAAATATATATATATATATATGTATGGCCCAGCATCCACCACACTGTGGAGAAGTGAATTCCACGGATAGAAGTAATTTCTCTTCCTCTCTATTGCCCCTTTTCCTAAAGCTATGATGTTGCATTCTGGATTGCCCCACAAGGGGCAACATTGACTCTGTGTTTACTATGTCATCATTAGCTTCTCATGTACCTCAGTTAGATCTCCTCTCATCCTTCTAAAGTCTACCGAGTGAAGCCTAAACTGTTCTATAGTTCCTCATAATGCAAGACTTTTATTGCCGGAGTTAATGTAGCGAAGCTTCTCTGAACTTCTTCTTCCTCAAGGAAGGAATCAAAACCAGAAACAAAATCAGAAATTGCTGGAAAAGCTCAGCAGGTCTGAATATAGCTGTGCAGAGAAATCAGAGTTAACATTTCAGGTCCAGCGAACCTCCTTCAGAACCAGAACCAAAACCAGAACTTCTATCAAGTGTGTGAGTATCATAAGGTCAATTAATGCAAACCTATGAATTGTGAACATCATGTTATGAAAGGAAAATAGACAATAATAATTTGACTTTTCCAAGCCTTGTCATCTGTTGTATGTAACGTTTCCAGTATTGCTATTATAGGCTGCATAGCAAAGCCCTGGTATGAAGGCTGACACGGTGGCTCAATGGTTAACACTGTTACCAGGTTCAATTTTATCCTCGGCCAACTGTCTGTGCGGAGTTTGCATACTCCCCACCGTGTCTGTTGGGCTTCCTCTGAGATATCTGGTTTCCTCCCACAGTCCAAAGATGCTCACATTAGGATGCATTGGCCTTGGGGAATGCAAAGTTTCAGGGATAGGGTTGATGGGATGCTCTTCAGGGGGTTGGTGAGGGCCCGCTGGGCCAAGTGGCCTGTTTCCAACATTAGAGATCTATGAATTACTGCAGGTGACCAACATTGTTCCTTCAGTTAGTCACCCCCACTTATTCCAGTCTCTTGACTGGAAACACCAGTCAGAAAAAACTTTATTGATCGAATGCTGAAGGTTCACAGCAAACAAAGGAAAAGATTAGCTACCTGGAGTTAATCAGGAAGTTCTTTTATTTCTTTCCCTCTCTTTTACACCCAGCTGCTTTTGGAAAGGCATGGCTACCTGCTGAGATCTGGTTTCAGAGAATGTCAGTCATTTGCAGCTATTTCAATCAAATTCGCACTCCTCACATATCAGCACAATATTTAAACATCAGCACCTGTATTTATCGAGTGTCTTTCAACAGTGAAATGCACCAAACTGTTCTAAGGAGAAATTATCAAACAGGCTCATTGGATAGTAAGTAGACAGCTCATGTCTTCAGAAGCTGAAGCTTCCACTCATTTAGTGTGATTCATGAATATCTGACATCTTCAAATGCTTTCCAGCCAATGCAATGTTTTCTTTTCTAAGTGTTACCCCGAATGTATTCAAGAAATATGGCAGCTATTTGCACAAAAGACATTGTCACAAACAGCAATGTAATGATGGCCAGGAAATCTGTTTCTGCAATTTTAATTAAGGGATAAATATTGGACAGTATACCTTACCAGCTCTCCTTCATATAGTCTTACACCCATTCTAAAGGAGCCAGATGAAAGCTCAAGTTTAAGATCCCATCCACCAGGCAGGATGCCATGCTTTGCACACCCAAAGTGTGGAGAAAGTGAGGACTGCAGATGCTGGAGATCAGAGCTGAAAATGTATTGCTGGAAAAGCGCTGCAGGTCAGGCAGCATCCAAAGAGCAGGAGAATCGACGTTTCGGGCATGAACCCTTCTTCAGGAATTCTAGAGAAGTGCTTGAACTCAGAGCCATGAGATTCAGTTGATAACCAACCAAACCACAGCAGATAGCTCTCAAAGGGGCGATGAGAGAGGTTTGAATCACACTGCCAGGGGTGGCACAATGGCTCAGTGGTTCATACTGCTGCCTCACACCACCAGGAACCTGTGTTCAATTCCACCTTCGGGTGATTGTGACTGTGTGTGGAGTTTGCTCGTTCTGTCTGTGGTGTGGGGCTCCTCCAAGTCCTCTGGTTTCCTCCCACAGTCTAAAGATGTGCAGGTTAGGGTGGAGTGGCTGTGCTAAATTGCCCATAGTTTATCCATGGGAAATGCAGGAGTTACAGGGATGGGGTGAATCTGGAAAGGGTGCTTTTCGGAGGGTTGATGTGGACTCACTGGGCTGCTTCCACACTGTAGGGATTTTATTTGAGTTAAAGAATTAGGGAGCTGAAGGGTTGAATGGAAATGGAGGGGAATAAGAGGGTATTAAGCATGTGCAGAGTTTAGTGCATTACAGGGCTGGAGGAGATTACGTTAAACATCGTTAGTACTAAACTCAAAGCCATCAGCCCCTCAAACCCCAATCCACAAGGGTTATTACTGTCATTTACAATATCAGGGTTTTTTCAGGTTTACTGTCACTCACACTCAAGTAAGGTGTACAAGAGCAAATGGAAAAGTACTTAATATCACCACACATGGTGCTATCTTAGGTACGACATGCCCAGGTATAAAATCTTAGTTACAGAAGTAGAAAATAAAGGAATAAATTAGGAAAGCATTAGTGAGACCACAGCTGGACTACAGCACAGAATGTTTGTCCCCTGACCTGAGGTTGGAATGTGGCATCAGGGCATCAGGAGATTCACTGGGTCTGATTCCAGGGATGAGGGATTTGTCTTACGAAGACAGATTGAGCAGTTCAGATTTATAGATTAGATTAGATTACTTACAGTGTGGAAACAGGCCCTTCAGCCCAACAAGTCCACACCGACCCGCTGAAGCGCAACCCACCCATACATTTACCTCTTACCTAACACTACGGGCAATTTAGCATGGCCAATTCACCTGACCCGCACATCTTTGGACTGTGGGAGGAAACCGGAGCACCCGGAGGAAACCCACGCAGACACGGGGAGAACGTGCAAACTCCACACAGTCAGTCGCCTGAGTCGGGAATTGAACCCGTGTCTCAGGCGCTGTGAGGCAGCAGTGCTAACGACTGTGCCACCGTGCCGCCCTGTCAAGAGTCAAGAGTTTTGAGAAATGAGAGGAAATCTAGTTGGTGCGAAAGGGGACTGAAAAAGTAGCTGCAGAAAGGATGTTTCCTCTTGTGGAGCACTGTAGAATGTGAAGTCATAGTTTTAGGATAAGGGGCAGCAGTTTTACAACACAGACGTGGAGAAGTTACTTTTCTCTGCAGTGAAGAATTCTGCAGATTCACTCCCCTCTGAGAGTCAGGGTAGAAAGCATAGAAACATAGAAAACAGATGCAGGAGTAGGCCATTCAGCCCGTCGAGTCTGCACCACCATTCAATATGATCATGCTGATCCTGCAATCTCAGTATCCCATTCCCACCCTCTCCCCATACTCCTTGATCCCTTTATCCACAAGGGCCATGTCCAACACTCTATTGAATATAGGTAAAAGTGAGGACTGCAGTTGCTGGAAACCAGAGTTTAGATTAATGTCGTGCTGGAAAAGCACAGCAGGTCAAGCAGTATCCGAGGAGCAGGAGAATCGATGTTTCAGGCAAAAGCCCTTCATCAGGAATCACTTTTGCCCAAAACGTCGATTCTCCTGCTCCTCGGATGCTGCCTGATCAGCTGTGTTTTTCCAGCACCTCCCTATTGAATATATCTAACCAACTGGTCCCGTTAGCATCCTGTGGGAGAGAATTCCACAGATTCACAACTCTCTGAGTGAAGAAATTCTTCCTTCCCTCAGTTCTGAATGGCTTACCCTTTATTATTAGATTATAACCCCTAGTTCTGGACTTGCCCAACATCCCATTGAGACTTACAGCACAGAAATACAGTCTTCGGCCCAAATCATTCATATTGACCTGATCTCCTACATTAATCTAGTCCCATTTGCCAGCATTTGGCCCTAAGGTCCCTTTTAAATTTCTTCTCATCATTTTGGGTGGCACGGTGGCACAGTGGTTAGCACTGCTGCCTCACAGCGTCTGAGACCCGGGTTCAATTCCCAACTCAGGCGACTGACTGTGTGGAGTTTGCACGTTCTCCCAGCGTCTGCTTGGGTTTCCTCCGGGTGCTCCGGTTTCCTCCCACAGTCCAAAGATGTGCAGGCCAGGTGAATTGGCCATGCTAAATTGCCCATAGTGTTAGGTAAGGGGTTAATGTAGGGGTATGGGTGCGTTGTGCTTCGGTGGGTCGGTGTGGACTTGTTGGGCCGAAGGGCCTGTTTCCACACTGTAAGTAATCTAATCTAATTGTCTTCAATGCGTGATCCCTAATTCTGTGATGATGTCCTCTGGTCTTAGACTATCCCACTACCTTTCCCCATTCACCTTGTCATGCCCCCTAAGAGTCCAGAATTTTTCAACGATGTCACCTTTCATTCTTCTAAGCTCTGAACATGCACTGGCCCAACCTACTCAACATCATCTCAAACAACAGTCTTTCCGTACCTGGGATCAGCAAATGAACCTTCTCTGGACTGTCTCCATTCCTCCAATGCCAATATATCTTTCTTTCGAGTGGAGACTTCAACATTATCCTTCACAGAGAACAGTCAGAAAGTATCGTGAACCACGTCAGGAGTTTAAAGGAATAGTTTTGGAATAAGGGTCCAGTAGTTGTGAATGTGTTACTGGAAAAGCACAGCAGGTCAGGCAGCACCCAAGGAGCAGGAGAATCGACATTTCGGGCCAGAGCCCTTCATCAGGAATGACGTCAAGAAATCAAGCTGCATTATTTAAGTCTCTTTGTTTTTCAGTTGACAATCACTAGTTCTTCCTTGATTTCATTTGATTTGATTTGATTTATTATTATCACATGGACCCAGGTACAGTGAAAAGTTTGGTTTTGTGTGCAATAAAGGCATATCATAGCAAACAAACATCATAGGATGATTGAACAGAGTGAGGAATACAGAGTAACAACTGCAAAGAAAATGCACAAGAAGCAAGATCAGCATTAGATTTGAATTTTGAGAGGTCTGTTCAGTCTCTAATAACAACAGGAAACAAGCTGTTCTTCAACCTGCTGGCACATGTGTTAAGCTTTTGGATAGAGCAAGGAACATAAAACTATCCAGCAGTGGAACAGGCCTTTTAGCCAATAATGTTGTGCCCAAATTAAACTAATCCCTTCTGCCTGCCCTTGGTCCATATCTCCCTATATTCCTCACATATTCATGTGCTTATCCAAAAGTTCCTTAAACTGCCTTATCGCATCTGCCTCTACCACCATCCCTGGCAAGATATTCCAGACTTCTATCACTCTCTGGGTAAATACTTTGCTCCTCACATCTCCTTTGGACTTTCCCCTCCCCCTCACTTAAAAGCATACCCCCTAGTTTTAGACATTTCAACTCTGGGAAAAAGATTCTGATCATCAAGACCTTATAGAGGTTTATAAAACCACATGGGGCATGAATAGGATAAATAGACACAATCTTTTCCCTGGGGTGTGGGAATCCAAACCTAGAGGGTATAGATGAGAGGAGAAAGATATAAAAGAGACCTAAGGGGCAACATTTTCACACAGAAGGTGGTGCATGTATGGCATGAGCTGCCAGAGGAAGTGGTGGAGGCTGGTACAATTACAGCATTTAAAAAGCATATGGATGTGTATATGAATAGGAAGGGTTTAGAGGGATATTGGCCAAACGGTAACAAAGGGGATTAGGTTTATAGACGAAATCTAGTTAGTGTGGATTAATTAGATCGAAGGGTCTGTTTCCATGCTTTACATCTCTATGAATGTCATAATTTTATAGATTTCTGTCGAGTCTCCCCTTATGATCCGTATCCATGAACACCAACTAGCCACGAAACGACATGACCAGCTATCCTTAGTAGCCACACACGCAGATGACAAGCAACATGAATTCGACTGGGACAACACTACTATTATTATAGGACAAGCCAAACAGAGAACAGCCAGGGAATTCCTAGAGGCATAGCACTCATCCACAGATTCAATCAATAAGCACATCGACCTGGACCCAATATACCGACCACTGCAGCGGACAGCTGGAACTGACAACCGGAAGCGACAGGTACAAATCACTACAAATGGCGGAGGAAAGATCACAGAAGCGCTTCACAGGAGGCTCCCAAGCTCTGAGGATGTCAGCGAGACAGGGGACGAAACGTCTGCAACACAAATTCCCAGCTCAGCGAACAGAACCACAACATTCTTGTAAATATGTTGTGAACCTTAAAGCAGCAATGCGTAGAAACCATTCCATGATTTTCTGGTTGTCTTTTGGAAGCCCATCTTTTCCAAATAACATTCTAATGCAAAAATCTGTCACTTTTGCATTGTCTTTGATGTATTTCACCGCCTGACATAAATCAGACATTAGTTTGAGAGAGATTTCTGATTAATGTTTCAGCAAATGCAAATAAAGCATTTTAATAGATGCTTACTGCATTTAAACCACATCACAGGAGCAATCATTAGAATTGTATTAAATTCATGAATTTCTCATGAATTTATTTTAGCATTTAAATTTTTTATGTGACTGTTAAATGTATGCTTTGAATATGTTTCATTGCAAGGAAAATATTTTTTTAGGTCATTAAAATTTGAATTCAATATTGTTGAGTTTACACTTCAAACGCAACTGATTAGAACGAATTATGCGTGTTGCATGCTCCACAAATCAGCTTACTTTGAACATGTTGCAAGAGCATTAAAGTTTCAAAATCCTACCTTTGCCAACTCACTAGCACTTCAATCCACATTACAATTTTTTTTTCTGTGCAAGAAGCTTGGTATTTCTGTGAACAGTCAAAAGCTTCATCGTAAAAGGCAATATTCCTTTGATGGTAACTGACCCTTTCACTCCTCACTGTGTGCTAATTATGAATTGGAAGTATAACAAGGACAAATGCAGTCTCTGCTCAGTCTGTGAGTTTCAAGTTCAAATCAACCCATCTCTTCAATAGCAAGTCAGATGGCAGATGGAGTTTAATTTAGATAAATGCGAAGTCCCGCATTTTGGAAAAGCAAATCAAAGCAGGACTTATACACTTAATGGTAAGGTCCTAGGGAGTGTTGCTGAACAACAAGACCTTGGAGTGCAGGTTCACAGCTCCTTGAAAGGAGAGTCGCAGGTAGATAGGATAGTGAAGAAGGTATTTGATATGCTTTCTTTTAGTGGTCAACGTATAGAGTACAGGAGTTGGGAGGTTATGTTGTGGCTGTACAGGACATTGGTTAGGCCACTGTTGGAATGCTGCATGCAATTCTGGTCTCCTTCCTATCCGAAAGGTGTGAAACTTGAAAGGGTTCAGACAAGATCTACAAGGATGTTGCCAGGGTGAAGGATTTGAACTAAAGGGAGAGACTGAACAGGCTGGGGCTGTTTTCCCTGGAGCGTCGGAGGCTGAGGGATGACCTTATACAGGTTTATAAAATCATGAGGGGCATGGATAGGGTAAATTGACAAAGTCTTTTCCCTGGGGTGGAGGAGTCCAGAACTAGAGGATATAGGTTTAGGGTGAGAGGGGAAAGATAAAAAAGGGACCTAAGTGGCAATTTTTTCATGCAGCTTGTAGTGTGTGTATGGAATGAACTGCCAGGGAAAGTGGCAGAGACTGGTACAATTACAACACTTAGAAGGCATCTGCATGGGTATATGAATAGGAAGGATTTGGAGGGATATGGGCTGGGTGCTGGCAAATAGTTCTAGATTGGGGTGGGATATCTGGTCGGCATGGACGAGTTGGACCAAAGGGTCTGTTTCCATGCTGTACATCTCTATGACTCGATGACACTGTGTTTCATTGCTGACTGGTCAAAGGACGTTCATGTGACCTCAGTGTTCCTGTGAATGGGTGACTCATGCTGCTCCTCTAGATCTGACTCCTTACCAAAGGCCTGTGGGTTGAATTTTCACATTGAGTGTGGAACAAATGAGTTGGCATTGGTTCTGAGTCTGGAACCAACCCTGGATGGAAAGAGGCAATGTCCTGGGATTTTGACCAGTGCAGAGCCATTCTAAGCCAATGCAAGAAGAAGAGCTCTCAAAGTTGAAGTGGCCAAATTGAGATTTTTCAGTTTGAGAGGAACATCTGATGACAGTTTCAGTCTTTTGTTTCTGATTTCCAGCAGGCCAGTTCTTTAGTGTTTAACTCAATGCAACGCCTCTTCCAGGAATGCCCACCTTGAAGATGCTCTGCTCCTTTCTCTGAAAAGATTTCCATTCTAACATTTCTTCTTGGGCTCACCACGATTTCCTACCTACCATAAGTTTTGAAGAAGGATCACTGGACCCAAACATTTCTTTTGTTGCTTCTCTCCACCAGTTGCTCCCAGACCTGCTGAGTTTCTTCAGCAATTTCTGCTTCTGTTTTGATAAACAAGAAAGCTCTTATGCTTGTCACCAACATTAGAAAATTTATAGTTAAGCAAAGCATGGAGGTGGAGGTGAATGCATTGTGTTTAAGGATCTGTCTCCAGGGGAGGCTTTGGCTGCACCCTCACCCAGTCAGCTAAGGACTTGGGTCTGATTGGGATGTTGGTCACAGGCCATTCGCTGGAGTCCACATCAAGGTAATTATGCCACCTTCTGTCACGTTGGGAGCTTGAGCTTAATTGAAAAGTACCAGCTAAACTCATTTAATTGCATTTAACCAGGCTGTTTAAGAATTTCATAGTTGTGGGGGAGGGAACGTGAGCTTTAGCCTTGCACCAATTTGGACAACAAAATGGCTGACACCAGGAGTAGGGTCAAACAGCAACAGTCATGAGCCCTGGTATTCTCTCCGAGGGTCTTTGGAATTCCCTTCCTCACAAGGCTTCGGGTAAAGAATCTGTAAAACTTCTTTATAGAGTCTTGATGATCAAGAGGATGAACGATTATTGGGGGCAGGCAAGAATGTCAAGTTGAAGTTAAAATCAGAGCAGCCTGATGTTACTGAATGGAAGAGCAGGTTTATTTGGAAGCACTAGCAATCCTTAACCTGCTGAGCGTTTCAAATACATTCTGTTTTCTTTTCAGACTCTGATGTGAAAGCAGTTAAGAGTGGACAGACTGGCTAATTTTCGTCAAGGACATTGAGACCACTGTAAACATGCCATAATTGAGAAGGTGGTTATCAATCACCTGATGAAGGAGCAGCGCTACGAAAGCTAGTGCTTCCAGATAAATCTGTTGGACCATAACCTGATGTTGTGTGATTTTTAACTATGATTATCTTAGAAACCCTACAGTGCAGAAGTAGGCCATTCAGCCCATCACATCCCCTCAACCCTCCAAAGAGCATCCCTCCTACTCCCTGTAACTCTGCATTTCCAATGGCTAATCCACCTAACCTGCGCATCACTGGACACTATGAGCAATTTAGCATGGCTAATCAACCATAACCTGCACATCTCTGGGCACTGTGGAGAAATTTAGCATGGCCAATCCACCTAACCTGTATATTCCTGGACACTAGGGGCAATTTAGCATGGCCAATACACTTCAACCTCCCATAGGGTCATAGAGCTGTACAGCACAGAAGCAGACCCTTCGGTCCAACTCATCCATACCGACCAGATATCCTAAATTAATCTTGGCCCATATCCCTTTAAACCCTTATCTTTGGACTGTGGGAGAAAACATAAGCACACAAAGGAAACTCACACAGACACAAACAGACAGTTGCCTGAGGGTGAATTGAACCCAGGTCCCTGATGCTGTGAGACAGTGCTGAGCACTGAGCCACTGTGCTGAGACTGACTCAGCCTTCCTACTCTCGGCTGACATTTCAGCACAATACTGAGAGAACGCCGTATCTGTCAGTGAGAGGGATTGGCTTTTGTCCTCTCAGGAAGATGCATTTTTTGAGAGAAGCGTCTTCCTCCAATAGCGTGGTCAATATTTGACCCTCATGCAACTTCATTAAAACAGACTATTCTATGTTTGATGAAAGCTCATTGGCCTGAAACAAGGAGTCTGTTGCTCTGTGCAATCCTTAACCTGCTGAGCGTTTCAAATACATTCTGTTTTCTTTTCAGTCTCTGACGTGAAAGCAATTAAGAGTGGACAGACTGGCTAATTTTCGTCAAGGACATTGAGACCACTGTAAACACGCCATAATTGAGAAGAGGGTTAATTTGGATAATAAGGGATTTTGACCATGCAGGAACTGTCTTTGTACTCATTATAGCCCTGATTTATAATTCATGTAATCTACAATGACAAAAGAAAGGTCAGTTATCAGCAAGTCAGTCTTCCCTGTATAGGGAGACAAAGAACAATTGAAAACCAGGTTTAATGGTGGAAAGATTTGTGCATAAAGGAGAAAGATATGAGCTGAAAAAGGAGAAAGCGACTTTGTGTTTTTCCACATCCAACAGCAGGAGAGAAATCCTTATTTTACAGGTTTAGTAACCATGGGAAAGAGGGAAGGGTAGTTTACTGGGGACACAAGGCAGAGATCAGAGACCAAGGAGGATCTCTCGGGTATTGAAAATAAGGACAAGAATTTGAGTATTAAAAGAACTCCTTTGCAGGTCAATGAGGTGATAGATGAAGAGGACTTGGTACAGATAATGCTGCATCTTTATTAGTGGATGGATCTCAGAGTGGCCAGGGAAATGATGATAGGCGAAAGTGAGGACTGCAGATGCTGGAAACCAGAGTTTAGATTAGAGTGGTGCTGGAAAAAGTACAGCAGGTCAGGCAGCATCCGAGAAATGATGATGATCATAGGCAGGGTGCCAGCAGATCCAAGGATTATTTGTCTGATTCTGGGCGGCACGGTGGCACAGTGGTTAGCACTGCTGCCTCACAACGCCTGAGACCCGGGTTCAATTCCCGACTCAAGCGACTGACTGTGTGGAGTTTGCACGTTCTCCCCGTGTCTGCGTGGGTTTCCTCCGGGTGCTCCAGTTTCCTCCCACAGTCCAAAGATGTGCGGGTCAGGTAGATTGGCCATGCTAAATTGCCCGTAGTGTTAGGTAAGGGGTAAAATGTTGGGGTATGGGTGGGTTGCGGGTCGGTGTGGACTTGTTGGACCGAAGGGCCTGTTTCCACACTGTAAGTAACCTAATCTAATCTAAAATCTGAGAACTACAGTTCAACAGTGTTGAGTTGTAGGCAAGATTTTTACCAGTATAGAGGGAATAATTTGAAGCTCCCAGGAACAGAGGGATGTTGGGGAACTTGTCCAAAGATCCCTGAAGGTGCCATGACAGGTTAAGAGAGTGGTTAAGGTTGCAAGTGGGACAATGGAGTAAAAAAGTCAGATATCCAAATTTGCTGACAGCTCAAAATTGGGCAGGATTGGAGGCTGTGTTAACAATAATGCAAATTTCAACAGTTCAAAGTTTGTGCGAAGATTTGTAGCTCGGGTGCTTGTTGTAGTGGTTCTGTTTGCCGAGCTGGAAGTTTTGGTTGCAAACGTTTCGTCCCCTGGCTAGGAGACATCATCAGTGCTCTGGAGCCTCCTGTAAAGCGCTTCTTTGATGTTTCTTCCGGCATTTATAGTGGTCTGTCCTTGCCGCTTCCGGGTGTCAGTTTCAGCTGTCCGCTGTAGTGATTGGTATATTGGGTCCAGGTCGATGTGTCTGTTGATGGAGTTTGTGGATGAATGCCATGCCTCTAGGAATTCCCTGGCTGTTCTCTGTCTGGCTTGCCCTATGATAGTAGTGTTTTCCCAGTCGAATTCATGTTGCTTGTTGTCTGAGTGTGTGGCTACTAGGGATAGCTGGTCATGTCGTTTCGTGGCTAGTTGGTGTTCATGTATGCGGATTGTTAGCTGTCTTCCTGTTTGTCCTATATAGTGTTTTGTGCAGTCCTTGCATGGTATTTTATAAACTACATTAGTTTTGCTCATGTTGGGTATTGGCTCCTTTGTTCTAGTAAGTTGTTGTCTGAGCGTGGCTGTTGGTTTGTGTGCCGTTATGAGTCCTAGGGGTCGCAGTAGTCTGGCTGTCAGTTCTGAAACGCTCCTGATGTATGGTAGTGTGGCTAGTCCTTTTGGTTGTGGCATGTCCTCGTTCCGTGGTCTATCTCTTAGGATATTGATATTGATAGATATTGATAGATTAGGCAGTGTTGTGGCAGATGGACCTTAAAATTAGCAAGTGTGAGGTTATCCATTTCAGACTAAGAAAGATAGGTCAGGGTAATTTATAGAGGACACAACATTTAATACAGTGGCTGTCCAATGACACGTGTTGGTTCAGCTGCACAGCTCTTTAAAATGTCATTAAAAAATGCAGAAAATAATCAAGAAGGTGAATGGAATGGAAGCTTTCATCTCTAAAGGGCTGGAGTGTAAGGATGCAGAAGGTATGCTGCAGTTGGACAAAACCTGAGTTAGACCCCACTGTTACAAAGTCAAAAATCATACAACACTCGGTTATAGTTCAACTTGTTTATTTGGTGCTTTCAAATAAACCTGTTGGATTATAACCTGGTGTTGTGTGATTTGTAGCTTTGCCCACCCCAGTGCAACACCAGCTTCTCCACATCATACCCACTGTTATGAACCAGGCCAGATTCCCTCAAAACATTTCAAGCAAGTAGCTTAGACGGTAACTTTGTTGGTTGTTCTAAGCAGTTGTTTCATGGATATCCCAGGAGAGATGCAACTGATCAAACCACTTAGTTTTAAACAAAACAGATTTATTTACAAGATTACCAAATGAAACACAAGCAAAAGTGAACAGAATACAGAATAATTTAACCGATCCAAAAACCCAACGCATTATCCCAACTTAATGATGCTGTTCCAAATGCTTGCAGCCATCCCCATGAACACTCCTTGGCACAAAGGGTAAAATCAAACCCAAGGTCTTACAGGAGAGAAGTCAGAGGGAGGAGAATCAGCATGGGCCTCCTTCTTTAAGTCCAGCAGCTTCTTTTTCACTACTCCTAAAAGCCAAACTAAAACAGAGAAAAGCTGTGCTAGGAGAACTGGCCACTCCCCTTTCATTATACAAGTGTTTCTGAAACTTGAAAGCCTTCTTACCGAGGCAGCACCTGTTAACCATATTCAAACTGGCCTTGAAACCTTTCAAGTCCTGGTTTCCTTCCTATCAGAAAGATGTTGTGAAACTTGAAAGGGTTCAGAAAAGATTTACAAGGATATTGCCAGGGTTGGAGGATTTGAGCTACAGGGAGAGGCTGAACAGGCTGGGGCTGTTTTCCCTGGAGCTTCGGAGGCTGAGGGGTGACCTTATAGAGGTTTACAAAATTATGAAGGGCATGGATAGGATAAATAAACAAAGTCTCTTCCCTGGGGTCGGAGGGTCCAGAAGTAGAGGGCATAGGCTTAGGGTGAGAGGGGAAAAATATAAAAGAGACCTAAGGGGCAACTTTTTCATGCAGAGGGTGGTACATGTATGGAATGAGCTGCCAGAGGAAGTGGTGGAGGCTGGTACAATTGCAACATTTAAGAGGCATTTGGATGGGTATATGAATAGGAAGGGTTTGGAAGAATATGGGCCGGGTGCTGGCAGGTGGGACTAGATTGGGTTGGGATATCTGGTCAGCATGGACAGCTTGGACCGAAGGGTCTGTTTCCATGCTGTACATCTCTATGACTCTATCGGTCCAGACTTTTCGGAGTCTGTATCTTTTATGACCCCTCTAGAAAAGAAATCAAGGACAACGAATAACTTGGTTAAAGAAGCAGATTCACCACACCACTCAGAGCATTGTGAGAAGATCTGGGCACCAAATCTTCACAAGGATGTTTTGGCCCTTGGAGGGAGTTCAATATAGTTTTACAATGATGACATCAGGGCTACACTATGAGGAGGGATGTTACAAATTGGTCCTTTATTCTCAGAATTTAGAAGGTTGAGGACTGATCTAATCAAGGTCATTAGGATATTGAAAGAGAAGTACCATGTAGATAGAGATAAAACATTTCCATGTGTTGAAGACCCTAGAACCAAAGGACATCGTCTACGAATTAGGGCCAGACCATTCAGTAGAAAGTTTAGGAAACACTTCTCTTTGCAAAGTGTAGAGAGGGTTTGGAATTCTTGTCCTCACATGGCAGCCATTGCTAATTGAATTGTGTAGTTTTAATCTTAGACAGACAATTTTTTTAACTAAACAAGGTTATCAAAGGATATGGGTCTAATGCTGGTCCATGGAGTTAGGCGACAGATCAGCCATGATCTTACTGAATGGTGGGGCAGGCTTAAAGGGCTGAATGGCCTACTCCAGTTCCTATGTTCCAATGAGTCTTGTGTGCAGGTCCAGTCACCACATGATAGGAAGAATGTGCTTACACCAGAGAGGGTGCAGAAGCGATTCATGAGGGTATTACCTGGGATGGAGCATTTCAGTGATGAAGAGAGGCTGAATAAGCACGGGTTAGCGTGGCTCTATGACTCTATGTTTCCTGTTAAGGCAGAGGAGGCTGAGGGGGACCCTGATTGAGGTGTATGGATTGTGAGGGGCATAGACATGGTGGATAGAAAGCAGCTATTCCCCTTAGTTGAAGGGTCAACTATAAGGGTCATAATTTCAAAGTGAAGGGTCTGTTCTAGAGCGGATTTCAGGAAAGTTTGCTTTCACCTAGAGCTGTGGGGGTGGGGATGGGGAGGGAATCTGGAATGCACTACCCCGGATGGTGGTTGAGGTGGGAAACATCACAACTTTTAAAACGTTCTGAGATGAGCACTTGCAATGTCATAACATTTACAGCTATATGCCAAGACCGGGAAAACGTTGATAAATCATCACTGACTCGATGGGCTGAAGCATCTCCTTTGCACCATATGACTGTATGATTCTATGAGTAAAAGCTTATTGGGCATGCAGATGAGGGCACAATCAGACAGTCATGATCTCATTGAATATCAGAACACTCTCAAGGGACTAAATGGTCGATTGCTGCTCCTAATTTGCATTTCCTGCTATGTGATGGAAAAGATAGAGACAGGCAATAGAGTCTTTCATTTACAGTCTGGATGAAGAAACTGAGGGCATTTTGGTTAAGTTTGCCGATGATACAATGATAGCTAGAGGAACTGGTAGCATTGCGGCGGTAGGGAGGCTGCAGAAGGGTTTGGACAGGTTAGGAGAGTGGGAGAAAGTGCGGACTGCAGATGCTGGAGACTAGAGTTGAAAAATGTGATGCTGGAAAAACACAGCTGGCCAGGCAGCATCCGAGGAGCAGGAGAATCGACGTTTCGGGCATAAGCCCTTCTTCAGGTTAGGAGAGTGGGCAAAGAAGTGGCAGATGGAATACAATGTGGGAAAGTGTAAGGTCATGTACTTTGGTAGGAAGAATAGAAACATTGACTTTTCTAAATGGGGAGAAAATTCAGAAGGATTGGGATAGAGTCATTGACTATAAAAACACTGAAGTTAAACTAAGTTCCTATAAAACTCCTATCAGAACACCCAGTTGCATGGATATTGGTTTAGATTAGACACTTTCCTCATTCCTGAAGAAGGGCTCATGCCCGAAACATCGACTCTCCTGCTCCTTGGATGCTGCCTGACCTGCTGCGCTTTTCCAGCAACACATTTTCAGCTCTGATCTCCAGCATCTGCAGTCCTCACTTTCTCCTTAGATTAGATTCTCTAAAGTGTGGAAACAGGCCCTTCAGCCCAACCAGTCCATACTGATCCTCCAAAGAGTAACCCACCAAGTCACATTTCCCCCTGACCAATGTACCTAACACCATGGGCAATTTAGCATGGCCAATTCACTCTAACCTGCACATCTTTGGATTGTGGGAAGAAACCAGAGGAAACCTACACAGACACGGGGAGAAAGTGCAAACTCCACACTGACAGTCGCCCGAGGCTGGAATCAAACCTGGGTCCCTGGTGCTGTAAGGCAGTGGTACTAACCATTGAGACATTTGCCGCCCCATTCTTGAGCCATTAACTGTTTTTTTCTCTCTGCAGATGCTGCCAGACAAGTTGTATTTCTCCAACTTGCCTGGCAGCAACCTTCAGTGTTCCAACATCCACCGTACTTTGTTTCATTTTAGTGGTTAACTCTAAACTGCCCTCTGAAATGGCCCAGCAAGCTAATTAATTCGATGGCAATTAGATAGGAGCGATAAGTTCTGGTCTGGCCCACAATCCCAAGAAAGAATGAATTTTGAAATTTTGTGTTGAAATTTCGTTTTGCCATTTTCATTCCCTGGACTGCTGCCTGCAATACTCCTGCCCCTTCGAGTTTGACACCATCTTCAGATTTAACTCATTTCCATTACCCTTAGTTTAAAGTTACGTAATTGGAATTATATGGT
Organism: Hemiscyllium ocellatum; assembly: GCF_020745735.1. Classification (NCBI taxonomy): domain Eukaryota; kingdom Metazoa; phylum Chordata; class Chondrichthyes; order Orectolobiformes; family Hemiscylliidae; genus Hemiscyllium; species Hemiscyllium ocellatum. The sequence continues at coordinate 108,943,445 of NC_083409.1, forward strand.
CATTAATTTTTAACACCAGATTAACACTTTGCTATGCTATTTACATTGTATAATTCAAACAGAACAATTCATTATTGTATATCACCTTATCAATGTCATCCTGTCAGCAACTGATACCAGGGGAAGGGGTAGAATCAAAGTTTTGCAGAAGACAGTCCCAAGTAAAGACTGAAAATTGTTGTCGTTGAAATGACACATGGCAGAGGTGAGCTCCAATTCAGTTGGGAGCTGTTATACAGCACTCAGCGTGAAGCTGAGGCTATTACCTGAAAAAATATTTACACGGGTGAGATTTGAGATGCAATAATAACTACATGGGGGCACTTAACACAGTCTTCTGATTTGTTTGCTGAGATTGGCAGCCTCTAAACTGTTCTTTCCTCCCATTATTACCCTCCTAATTGTGGAATGTTTTAGACAAAAGCACCCGCTTTAGGCAATACGTTGTAGCAAACACAGCCATTCTTTTCTGTATTTTCTATCCTTCCAATTTACTTAATGAGTTCTTACTATCCATTGTAATAAAAGAGATTGTTACAAGATTCAATTATTGACGAAATGATCAAGCAAAAGTGTGTCTCCCCCTCCAACACTGAACCCACCTGCCGCCCCCACCTAAAATCTTTGTTTTTTGGAAGACAAAGATTCCCAGGCATCATTGAAAAAGAATCAGATTGTTCACGAAACCTTGTAACATGGACGGTAGCTGTTTAGCCAATTTGTGCCTGTATCTAGGACAGAGCTGATCAATAATTCTCCAGTCTCACAATCTGAATGATTGTCCTTTCCTGGAATAAATCCTTTGAATTGTCAAAAAGAAAAATCCCCACACATTAGGATTAGGTGATTATACTGATCTTTGTGCTGTCACGGACAATATATACCATCCTCCAGCTCTAACGCAATCAAGGAAAATAAGGGTGAGGTTGTCAGTTCTCTCGTTTCTGTTATCGGGACAGGTTTGACACAGAGTGACTCCACCAGCCAATGCACTGCAAGAGGCAATTCTTAATGTAAAGCAATTTTAGATGTGGCTGTGAGAATAAAAAAATGTAAGTATGAGCATTCTGTTTTAGTTTTCAGCAAAGGTCTCAGAAAAGAACTAACGTACAATGCTTGCAATGTGCCTTGTCTAAACTTTCCTGTCTTTATTCTTTTCTATGATGTAGGTTTCATTGGTAAGGCCAGCATTCGTTACCATCCCTAATTGGTCCTGTACAGAGTGGCTAGCTAGTACACTGCAAAAGGAGTTAACAGCATTGCTCTGGGGATGGAGTCACATCTACACTACAGCAGGTAAGGATGGCCACTTTCAGAATCATGGATGTTATGGTGGAGGAGGAGGCCATTTGGCCCATCATGTTCACACGGCTCTCCAAAGACATTTCTCACCGGGTGCCATTTTCCTGCTTTCTCCCTGTGATAGTGGTCCTTTCCAACTAACAGGCTAATTCTCTTTTGAAAGCATTGACTGCATCTGCCTCCACCACACTGTCAGGCATGCATTCCAGTCCCTCAACACCGGCTGTATGAGAACACATTTCCTCCTGTCATAGTAACATATACAATAGGAGTAACAGTAGGCTATCTGATTCCTCAAACATGCTCCACCATCCAATATGACCAGGTCTGATTATTGAGCTCAATACCCTAATCCAGCCATTCCCCCCAACATCCATTGATCCCTTTCACCACAGAACTACATCAAAACATTGATCACAGAATGGAGTACAGCTCAAGAACTGGCCGTTCGGCCCACCATGTCTGTGCTGACCATGATGCAAATGTGTTGCTGGTCAAAGCACAGCAGGTTAGGCAGCATCTCAGGAATAGAGAATTCGACGTTTCGAGCATAAGCCCTTCATCAGGAATGCCATGATGCCATTCTAAACTAACCCCATCTGCCTGCACATGATCTGTATCCATCTATTCTATCACCTCCCTTGTAAATGTGTTCTAGGCATGTACCACCCTCTACGTAAAAAAACTCTCCTTGCACATCTCCTTTAAACTTTTCCCCTCTCACCTTAAACCTATGCACCTTAACATTTGACATTTCCAACCTGGGAAAAAGACTCTGCCTATCCATCCTGTCAATGCCCATCATGATTTTGTATACTTCTATCAGGTCGCCCCTCAGCCTCCCATGCTTCACTGAAAAAACTCCAAATTTGTCCAACCTTTTCTTGTAGCTAATACACTCAGATCCAGGCAACATCCTTTCTGGCACCATCTTCAAAGTGTCTACATCTTTCCTGTGGTGTGGCAACCAGAACTGAGCACAATCCTCCAAATGTGGCCAAACTAAAGTTTTATTAAATTACACAATTGCTCGACAACTGTTATACACAATGCCCTGAATGCCACATGCTTTCTTTAACACTTTATCCACTTATGTTGCCACTTTCAGGAAACTGTGGACTTGCACACTGAGATTTCTCTGTAAATTAACATTTCTAACGGTTCTATCGTTTGCTCTCTATCTTCTTGCACTTAACCTCCCAAAATGCTTCACCTCACACTTGTCCAGAATAAACTCCCATTTGCCATTTCTCTGCCCAACTGACCTATACTGTGCTGCATCCTTTGACAACCTTCTTAACTACCCACAGCTCCACTGATTCCTGTGCCATACCAATCAGACCACCCTCATTTTCATCCAAATGAGTCATATAAATTACTAACAGCACAAGTCCCAGCACTGATCATTGCAGAACACCACTGGTCACAAAACTCATCCTTAAAAAACCTTTGCTTTTTTTTTTCCACGGGCAACTTCATATCTATGCCTCTCACTGTCAATCCTGTCAAGAACAGGAACATTGTCTCTCTATTTATTCTGTCCAAAACTCTCATTATCTTGAATAAATCAATCGGATTTCCTCTCAGCATTCTCTTCCAAAGAGAATATTCCCACCTTCTTCAGTCTATCGGTTAGACCTGAAATTACTCACCCCCAGTTCCTGTAAATCTCTCTGCGCTCTCTCCAATGCTTACAGCCTTTTGAAAGTGCAGCATTCAGAACTGATCACCATGTTTGTGCTGAGACCAAACTAGTACCTTATATCATTTTAAAGTGACCTCCTTGCTCTCGTAATCCATGTCCTTATTAATAAAGCTAAGAATACTTTATTCTCTCACAATTAATGACGTTCTGAGGAGCCAGGCTGTGTTATAAACTCAAGTATAAACTCACATCTGAAAATGTGTTGCTGGAAAAGCACAGCAGGTCAGACAGCTTCCAAGGAACAGGAGAATCGATGTTTCAGGCATAAGCCCTTCTTCAGGAATGAGGAAAGTCCTCATTCTCCTGTTCCTTGGATGCTGCCTGACCTGCTGCGCTTTTCCAGCAACACATTCTCAGCTCTGATCTCCAGCATCTGCAGTCCTCACTTTCTCCAATAAACTCACATCTGATAGATACTGTTTAGAGAAGATTTATGAAGAACAACTAAACAGGTAGGATGAGTACTCATTGGAATTTAGAAGAATGGGGAATGATATCTTTGAAACAGATAAGACCGTATGTTTTGGCTAGAATTAGGTCACTTGATCCATCGGGTTTGCTTCAATATTCAGCCATGGCTGATATGTTTCTACCCTCAATTCTACTGTCTTATCCCCCGAAACCCTGGATTCCCCTTACTAATCAAGAACCTATCTATCTCTATCTTAAAGGTACTCAATGTCTCGGCTTCCACAGCCTTCGCAGCAATGAGTTCCACAGATTTACCACCCTCTGGCTGAGGAAATTCCTCCTTATCTCAGTTCTAAAGTGTCGTGCTTGCATTCTGAGGCAGTTCCAATAGGGTCCTAGTCTTTGCTACTGCTGGAAACATCTTCCCCCTGTCCACTCAATCCAGGCTTCTCGGTAGTCTGTGAGTATTAATCAGATTCCCCTTCTAAACCTCATTGAATACAGACCCAGAGTCCTCAACTGTACCCCATACGACAAGCCCTTCATCTCTGGGATCATTCTTGTGAACTTCCTCTGCACCACCTCCGACACCAGCACATCCTTTCTCAGATACGGGGCCCAAAACCACTCATAATATTCCAAATGCATGATACAGTCTCAGCAATACTCGCTGCTCCTATTTTCTAGCCCACTTAGAATGAATACTAACACTGTACTGACACTCCTAACTGCCAACTGCATGTTAAGAGCATAAGACCATAAGACATAGGAGTGGAAGTAAGGCCATTCGGCCCATCGAGTCCATTCCGCCATTCAATCATGGCTGATGGGCATTTCAACTCCACTTACCAGCATTCTCCCCGTAGCCCTTAATTCCTTGTGACATCAAAAATTTATCAATCTCTGCCTTGAAGACATTTAGTGTCCTGGTCTCCACTGCACTCTGCAGCAATGAATTCCACAGGCCCACCACTCTCTGGCTAAAGAAATGTCTCTGCATTTCTGTTCTGAATTGACCCCTTCTAATTCTAAGGCTGTGACCACGGGTCCTAGTCTCCTTGCCTAACAGAAACAATTTCCTAGCTTCCACCCTTTCCAAGCCATGTATTATCTTGTAAGTTTCTATTAGATCCCCCCTTAATCTTCTAAACTCCAATGAGTACAATCCCAGGATCCTCAGCCTGTTAACCTTAGAAAAATCCTCAACTCGGACTCTCAAGTCCCTTAATGCTTCAGATTTCTGTAGTGTTTCTCTGTTTAGAAAATAGTCTATGCTGCTATTCTTCCTATCAAAGTGCATAACCTCGCAATTTCCCACATTGTATTCCATCCACCATCCTGCCAAAAGTCTTCTGGAAATCCAAATAGATCACATCCACTGCCTCTCCTTTGTCTATCTTGCTCAATACTTTCTTAAAGAATTCTAACAGATTTGTCAGACATGACCTCCCCTTGTCAAAGTGATGCTAACTCATCCCTGTTTTACCCAACAAAATGAGGGAGCATGACAGGGTAGATTAGGAGAGGATCTCCTCAGGAAGTCTAGAACTAGGAAACAGAGTTTAAAAATAGTTCATAATAATGGTGGAAATTTTTCAATGAAATGATCACTTCTCTTTAGAATATTCCTTATTGGAGAAATTGGACATTGAATATATTCAAGACTGAGTTAGATTGATTTTTAATTGATAAGGAAGTCTAAGGTTATTTGGGGAAAAATAGGAAAGCTGAGTTAAGGCCATGATTTTATTGAAAGGCAGAACCTGTTTCATGATTGAAGGGGTCAGAGCTGCAGCTAACAAAGAGCTTGAGCTTCGGACTTTGGCAAGAAAGCAGGCTTTGTAACTCAATAACTGAATATTTGCTTCAATGTTGAGGCTACACTGTCAGGGAGAAATTCATAACCTTATAGAATCAAAGAATGCAACAATACACAATGAGGCCATCATGTCATAGAATCATGGAACCCCTACAGCGTGGAAGCAGGCCATTTGGCCCATTGAGTTCACACTGACCCTCCGAAGAGCATCCCACTGAGACCCACCCCTTCTCCGTAATCCCCCATTTCCCACAGCTAATCCACTCAGTCTGCACTTCCCTGCACACTATGAGCAATTAAACATGGCCAATCCACTAACCTGCACATCTTTAGACTGTGGAAGGAAATCGGAGCACCCGGAGGAAATTCACGCAGTCACAGGGAGAATGTGCAAACTCCACACAGACAGTTGCCCAAGGGTGGAATCGAACTCAGATCCCGAGTGTTGTGAGGCAGCAATGCTAACCACTGAGCCACCATTTTGCCCACATATGGACCAGTGTTTTGAAGGCACTCTTGAAATAAATCCCCATATTTGTTCACAATCTCGACCAATCATTTTACTCTTGAATCAAATATGCCCACCCTTTCCAGACCGTGCATCCCACAACACAACAAGATCCTGCGTTTTTAAACTATCTTCTTATTTTATCTGTTGTTCATTGGCCAGTTACTGGGGTATTGCACATTTCAAGGATAAAGAGATGGAAGAAATTGGAGTCCTTTTCTCATTGTCAGCGCAGGTGTACAGCTGCCTCCACCCACGTCTTTCAAACACCTTTCAAACTTTAACAAGAACAATCGTTCATGTGAATCAAGAATGGGGTGTTGGCACTGTCAAGGTAAACTCATCATAGTCCCACTGGACCATAGGGAGGGCTGTCTTAGAGCGAGACCACTAGGGTGTTTTAACCTGACGGTGGCCTTGCCTCATGTGAGGGGAGAGGTTGAGAAAGAGAGTCCTTTATGGTATCCTCAACCAGTTACAGGAGCTGAAGCCAGGCTGGTGGTGTTAGTCCACATCTCAAACCAGTCATTCAGCCAACCGAGCTAACCAACAACCAGTTAGTGCTGCAATACTGAGAGAAATGTCTGGCTTCAATCCCCCAAGTAAACTGTAGACCAAATAACACGCCAAAAAAATAACTACACCTTGATGAAAAATTGAATTTTTAAGCTCAATAAGCAGTCTTTATTATAGATGGCAATACAACTGTGGAAATGATGTGCGTCGGCAAACATTCAGAAAATAGTTTTATTTTTAAGGAGCACACTTCGACATAAAATGTGTGTCTGTGTTCCTGCAATATGTTCTTTTAAATGTTGCTGGTATGATGGATTTGATGAGCAGAATGGTTCAGAACTCTATGTTATGTTTGATCTAGCTGATTTCAGTGTAATTATTGTTACTGCTGGTCCAGTGCTTTTGATTCAATTAATTGATCACTTTTGACAATCTCATTTTCTTCTCAAAAGACTGAGGCTGCAGTCATATCCAGAAGGTGTCTTCATCCTGGAGCTCCTCGATTCTTCAGTTGCCTTCTTTGTCTTTTATCACTATTGTTACATGTTCTCATGACAAGCAAGTGGGCTCGGAATGCTGCGAGCCAAATGGAACAGTGGAAAACATGAGAGGATTTATTTTTTGTTTGGAAGTGGATCATTTAGTTTACTGCACCCTTTATAAAGTTTTGGTTCTTCTCCAGAACTATTCAAGAATTTTCCCCCGTTAAGGACCAGGGATGTCTTGCTGCAATTGTAGAGGGACACGGTGAGATCACACCCAGAATATTTTGTACAGTTATTCTTTCCCCTCTAACTTTAACTGATGCCTTCTAGTCCTCGATTCCCCAAACCTTGGAAAAAGACTGAGTGCATTCACCCTATCCATGCGTCGCATGATCTTATACACTTCAGTAAGATTCCTCCACAGTCTCCTATTCCCTAAAGAATAAAAGTTCTAGCTTATCCAACTTCTCCCTATAACTCAGACCATTGAGTCCTGGCAACATCCTTATAAATTTCTTCTGCACTCTTATCAGTTTAATAGCATCCTTCCTATCGCAAGGTGACCAAAACTGAACACAGTACTCCAAGTGCGGTCTCATTAACATCCTGTACTGCTGCAACATAACTTCCCAACTTCTATACTCAATGCCCTGACTGAAGGCCAGTGTGCCAAAAGCCTTCTTCACTGCTCTGTCTACCCAGGACTCCACTTTCAGAGAATCGTGCACCTGAACTCCAAGGTCCCTCTGTTCCACTAAACTCCTTGAGGCCACACTATTCGCCATGACCTGGGAGCTCAGAACCTGGGGTCACAGTCTAATGATACTGGGTAGGTCATTAAGGATTTAATAAAGGAAAAATGCCTTAAACCAGAGAGTGGAAAGCTGGGGAAAGAGGAAAGCTGATAGTGGGGTCCATAAGTAGGTACAAATGGGTGGACCGTACTGAAAGCAGTTTGTGTCATGACGGATATGGGGTATTAGAGCGGGTAAAGGAAATGGAACAAGGTGTTTAGGTTCGATAATTGTAGATATTGAGTCCTGAAGAAAATATAAATAGTTGTTTTCCAGTTACTGAGATAGTTACATGAACACTTTATTTATCAGGTTTTTAATGGAAAGGATCTATCAAACACTTTTCCTAATAAATCCGATTATTGGTTTATTATCACTTGCCTGGATGGAGGCAGCTCCAACAAAACTCAAGAAGCTTGACACCATCCAGGGCAAAGCAGCCCACATGATTGGCACCACACCCACAAGCATCCACCCCCTCTGCCAGTGAGGCTCAGTAGCAGCAGTCTGTACGTCTACAAAATGCACTGCAAAAAATCACCAAAAATCCTCAGACAGCACCTTCCAAACCCACAGCCACTCCAATCTAGAAGGACAAGGGCATCAGAAACAGGGAAACACCACCCCTGCAAGTTCCCCTCCAGGCCACTCACCATCCTCACTTGGAAGTACATCATTGTTCCTTCACTGTCGCTGGGTAAAAATCCTGGAACTTTCCCACAACCCCGCCCCCCCTCCTCCAAAAGCATTGTGGGTCTTCCTACAGCACATGGACTACAGTGGTTCAAAAAGGCAGCTCACCCCCACCTTCTCAAAGGGCAACTGTGGGTAGGCAATAAATGTTGGCCCAGCTAGAGATTCTAAGGTCCTACAGGGAGACACATCCATGAATCTGTGCTCAGCAAACTCCTACATTGAGCAATGAGATAAATGGCCCAAATTCTTCTTGTAGTGCAGTTACATGATGAATTTAAGATTTACCAAGGTGTAAGCATTCCCTTAGCTTCCTTCGTGTATTGTAATGGGATTTTTTTAATATCCATCTGAGATATGGGGCAGGCATGGCCTCAGGTTAATATCCCATATAAAGAGCTGCTTCCCCTCAGTACTGCATTACAGTTTTACCTTGGATTATAAAATCACTTTGCCAGAATGTGATTTGTACCTTGACTGACTCAAAGACAGCTCTATCCATGTATTGAGACCCAAGACTGACACTTTGATCAAATAAAACAGATTTGATTAAATAGTTAAAATTTATGTTGCTTAAAATCAATTCCAAAATGTTTAATCATATTTGCAGCAAAGCTTTGTGTCACTGCTGAAGCACACATTACCCATGGCGTTTTATGACTTCAGTGATGATTCATCTGACTTGAGTGTTCATTGGGGTCATGGCATCAGAACAGGGAGTGAATCACGAATCCCCTTTGCTATAACCAACCCAGCAACTGTGAAAATATACTTCCAATCACCGTGAAACAAAGTTACGTTGACACCTTCAATGTGGTGTGTTGATGAAGTGACAAAGAGAGAGGAGTTTAGATTAGAGTGGTGCTGGAAAATCACAGCAGGTGCATCTAAAGAGCAGGAAAATCAATGTTTCGGGCAAAAGCCCTTCATCAGGAATAGAGGCAGGGAGCCTCCAGGTTGGAGAGATAAGTTCTAACCTTCCAGCTCTTCACTGTCCTCATGACCTGTCCTACCTGCCAATTTCCCTTCCCACCTATCCACTCCACCCTCCTCTCTGACCTATCACCACCATCCCACCCCCATTCACCTATTGCACTCTTTGCTACCTTCCCCCAGCTCCTCCCCAACCCCCCCCCCCCCCCCCCCCAATTCCCCATCCCCATCCTCCATTTATTTCTCCATCCTGGAGGCTTCCTGCCTCTATTCCTGATGAAGGGCTTTTGCCCGAAACATCGATTTTCCTGCTCCTCGGATGCAGCATGTCCTGCTGTGCTTTTCCAGCACCACTCTGATCTAAACTCTGGTTTCCAGCATCTGCAGTCCTCACTTTTGCTGAGGAGAGAGGACTGTAAGGGGGATGTTGGTCAATCAGTATCTTCACAGTGTTATCTAATACTGTGTTATGCCAACAGTTGAGTACACTATATGGTTTTTGACTCTTGCATACCCTGTCAGGATGGCATGGTGGCTCAGTGGTTAATGTTGCTGCCTCACAGTGCCAGGGACCTGGGTTTGATATCAGCCTGGGACGATTGTCTGTGTGGAGTTTGCATGTTCTCCCCATGTCTGCGTGGGTTTCCTCCGGGTGCTCCAGTTTCTTTCCAAAGGCCTGCAGGTTAGGGAATTTGGCCATGCTAAATTGGCAATAGTGTCTCGGGTCGAGAGTGTGGTGCTGGAATAGTACAGCAGGTCAGGCAGCATCCAAGGAGCAGGAGAATCGACATTTCGGGCAAAAGTCCTTCATCAGGATACCTGATCCTTGGATGCTGCCTGACCTGTTGTGCTTTTCCAGCACCACACTCTCGACGCTGGCCTCCAGCATCTGCAGTCCTCACTTTCTCCTCAATAGCGTCCAGGGATGTGCAGGTTAGGTAGGTTAGCCATGGCAAATGCTAGGTTCTGGAGGTGCTGGTTGAGATGCTCTTTGGAGGGTCAGTGCAGACTCAATGGGCTGAATGGCCTTTGCCACACTGTATGGTAGGATAGCATTCCGACTAATGCACAAAGTTCCAGCTTGAATCAACTGCTTGAGGTCATCATTCTCTGAACGCGAAGCTTATTAGTAAACTGGAACACAATATCACACCATTTTCTTTGTTCTGCAGTTTCTTTCCTCTGAGTCAACTCTTCTTGATAAGATTTTTGTTTGGGAACAAAGGGACAGATTGAATGGACAGACGACTGATGGTTTGCAAGGGACAAAGGCTACGGTTCAGTGACAAGTTTCCTAGCATCTTGTCACTGGTCTGAAACCCCACTGGGAGGGCAGCTACATTGTGCTGGAACACAAGGAGCACAGCTGAAAAGAATTTCTGACATCTTGCAGCAAAGGTTCCACGTATTGAACCCGTTTGAAGGAGAGTTCCATTATCCAGTTCACAAGATTTGTATGACTTGTCATTGTGCAATACACGCTATTGAGGAGTGGATACAAATCTTCTCGTCTCTATAGTAAGGCTCACAATGCAGTCAGAGGAAAGAGTTGAACATCTCCAGAGAGAAAAGGAGAATGTATCCTGACAGTGGCAAGGGAGAGAAAGCCATTCTCTGATATTTTCAATTGCAAAAAGGGAAATTATAAAAAAAATTCCTAAGGCTTTTACATAAGCTGAAAGTATTACCTCAATCCTTGAAATAACATTGCACACAGGAAAAGTAGTGAAAGGTACCGTGTCACATTGAAGTGTTTTGTCCAGGGAGGTGCATGAGTCCACTATGACTAAGGTGACTCTTAAGGCCATAAGAAATAGTAAAAGGAGTGGGGCCACTCTGCCCCTCAAGCCCTCTACACCATATAATGGGATCATGGCTGATCCTCACGAGCACTTTCCTGCCCTTTCTGTGCAACCCTACATTCCCCAACTGATTAAGAATCTCTCTCTCTCAGCCTTAAATATACACAAGGTCTCTGCCCCCACAGCTCTCTGTGACAAGGAGTTTCAAAGACACTCAATCCTCTGAGGGAAGAAATCCCTCCTCATCTCAGTCTTGAATTGGTGCCCCTTTATTCTGAGACTAAGCCTTCTGGTCCTAAACTCTCCCAAGGAAGGAAACATCCTCTCAGCATTGACCCTGTCAAACACCATAAGAATCGTCTACATTTCAATGAGATCACCTCTCATTCTTCAAAACTCCAGTGAGTAGAGTGCCAACCTATTTAACCTTTGCTCATAAGACAATCCCTCCATACCAGGGATCATCCTAGTGAACCTCCTCTGAAATGCTCCCATTGAAATGAAATCTTTCCTTAAATAATGCTTTTTTAAGATACTCAATGTTTCCACCCTGCACATCATTGATTAAATTTAGGTGTGAACTATACTGTAAATGGCAGAACCCTAAGGAACATGAACGTACAGATAGCTCTGGGTGTGCAGGTCCACAGTTCTTTAAAAGGTAAAATGGGTGGCCAAGGTGATTAACAAGGCATATGGCATGTTGACCTTCATCAGCTAGGGCATGGAGTACATGAACATTGAACATAGAATATAGGACTTGGAAAAAAAACATACAACACAGAACGTTACAATGTAGTACAGGACCTTCAGCCCTTGATGTTGTGCTGACCTGTAAAACCAACCTAACGCCCATCTAGCTGATACTATTTCATTATCATTCACTTGTTTATCCAAATTGGATGGCACAGTGGCTCAGTGGATAGCACTGCTGCCTCACAGCACCAGGGCTCCGGGTTTGATTCCAGTCTCGGGGAGACTGTCTGTGTGAAGTTTACACATTCTCCCTGTGTCTGCGTGAGTTTACCCTGGCGCTCCAGTTTCCTCCCACATTCCAAAAATATACAGGTGAGATGAATTGACCATGGTAATTGCCCATAATGTTCAGGGCTGTGTAGGTTAGCTGCATTAGTCAGAGGTAACATCGAATAATAAGGAAGGGGAATGGGTCTGGGTGGATTACTCTTTGGAGGGTTGGTGTGGATTTGTTGTGCTGAAGGACCTGTTACCACACTGTAGGGATTCTATGATCTCAAAGATCATTTAAATGTCCTTAATTTTGGCAAGTGCACTGCTGTTGTAGGCAGTGTATTCCACACCTCTGAGTAAAGAAGCTACCTCTGACATCTGTCCTATATCTATCATCCCTCAATTTAAAGCTATGTCTCCTTGTGCTAGCCATCACCATCTGAGGAAAAAGGCTCTCACTGTCCACCCTATCTGATCTGATCAACTTGTATGCATCTATTAAGACACCCCTCTTAACCTTTCTCTCTCAAAAGAAAACAGCCTCAAATCCCTCAGCCTTTTCTCATACTAGGCAACATCCTGTTGAATCTCCTCTGAACCCTTTCCAATGCTTCCACATCCTTCCTATCAGACGGCGATCGAGACTGTATGCAATACTCCAAGTCCGGTTCACCAGAGTTCTGTACAGCTGCAAACGGACTTTATGGCTCCGAAACTCAATCCGTCTACCGATAAAAGCTAACACACGGTACATCTTCTTAACAACCCTATCAACCTGGCTGGCAACTTTCAGGGATTTATGAACCTGGACATCTAGATCTCTCTTGTCACCTACATGACCAAGAATCTTACCATTAGTCCAGTACTGTGTATTCCTGTTACTCCTTTCAAAGTGATTCACCTCACATGTTTCCACATTAAACTCGATTTGTCCCTCTCAACCCAGCTCTGCAGCTTATCTATGTCCCTCTGTAACCTACAACATCTTTCTGCACTGTCCACAACTCCACCGACATTAGTATCATCTGCACATTTCATAACCCATCCTTCTACGCCCTCATCCAGGTCATTTATAAAAATGACAAACAGCAGTGGACCCAAAACAGATCCTTGTGGTACACCTTTTGTAACTGAACTCCAGGATGAACACCTCCCATCAACCACCACCCTCTGTCTTCTGACAGCTAGCCAATTTCTGATTCCAACCTTTAAATTGACCTCAATCTCATACCTCCATATTATCTGCAATAGCCCACCGTGGGGAACCTGATCAAACCAAGAGTTGGTAAACCATGTTGCAGTGATATAAAACCCTTGTCAGGCTGCATCTGGAGTATTGTGTGCAGATTTGGTCACCACACTACCAGAAGGACATGGAAGTTTTGGAGAGAGTTCAAAGAAGGCTCATCATTATGTTGCCTCGTCTCGAGGGCATTGACTATGAGGAAAGGTTAAAAAGACGAGGATTGTTTTCACTGGAAAGATGGTGGCTGAGACGAGACCTGATAGAGGTCTATACAATTATGAGGCATCCATAGGGTGGCTATTCAGAGTCTTTTACCCAGGGTTGAAGTTTCAATTACAAGGGGGCACAGGTTCAAGGTGAAAGTGGGTAAGTTTAAGGGAGATGTGTACACACAGTGGTAGGAGCCTGGAAAGCATTGCCAGAAGAACTGGTGGAAGTACACACATTGGTGACATTTAAGAGGCTTCTGGATGGTTGCATGAATAGGGAGGGAACAGAGGGATACAGATAGAATAAGGACAGAAGGGTTTTTTTTTAGTCTAGCTAGGGCATGCTGAGTGGCACAGGCTTGGAGGGCCGAATGGTCTGTTCCTGCGCTGTAATTTGCTTTTGTCCTCTTTATTCTTTGTACTTTTGATTATACAACTGGAATCATATAGCCAGAGAAATGGACATGTTCACCAACTCATAGAGCCACAGAGTCATACAGTGTGGAAACAGACCCATCAGTCCCACTCATCCATGTTGACCAAGCTACCCAAACTAAACCACTTCCGCTTGCCTGCATTTGACCCATATCTCTCCAAACTTTTCCTATTCATGTCCAAATGTTGGTTAAATGTTATAACTGTACCTGCATCTACCACTTCCTCTGGCAGTTCAACCCACATATGAATAACCCTCTGTGTAAAACAGATAGCCTTCAAGTCCCTTTTAAATCTTTCTGCTCTGACCTTAAAAATACCCCCTCTACTTTGATCTGCCCCACTTGGGAAAAAAACCTTTGATATACTGAGAAAGGTGGATAGGGTGGACGTGGAGAAGATTTGCCACCAGTACGTGGGACCAGGACCCGAGGTCACAGCCTCAGAGTGAAGGGACAGCCTTTGAATGAAGTGGAGTCACAGAAAATGGGGGAGATACTAAATGAATATTTTGCATCAGCATTTACTGTGGAAAAGGATATGCAAGATATATACTGTAGGGAAAATGTCCATATTAAAGTGGAGGAAGTGCTGGATGTCTTGTAATGGTTAAAGGTGGATAAATCCTCAAGGCCTGATCAGGTGTATCCGAGAACTCTGTGGGAAGCTAGAGAAGAGATTGCTGGGCCTCTTGCTGAGATATTTGTATCATCGATAGTCACAGGTGAGGTGCCGGAAGACTGGAGGTTGGCAAACATGGTGCCACTGTTTAAGAAGGGCAGTAAAGACAAGCCAGGGAACTATAGACCGGTGAGCCTGACCTTGGTGGTGGGCAAGTTGTTGGAGGGAATCCTGAGGGACAGGATGTACATGTATTTGGAAAGGCAAGGACTGATTCAGGATAGTCAACATGGCTTTGTGCATGGGAAATCATGTCTCACAAACTTGATTGAGTTTTTTGAAGAAGTAACAAAGAAGATTGAGGAGGGCAGAGCAGTAGATGTGATCTATATGGACTTCAGTAAGGTGTTCGACAAGGTTCCCCATGGGAGACTGATTAGCAAGGTTAGATCTCATCATTCCTGATGAAGGGCTTATGCCCGAAACGTCGAATTTCCTATTCCTTGGATGCTGCCCAACCTGCTGTGCTTTAACCAGCAACACATTTTCAACTGTGATCTCCAGCATCTGCAGACCTCATTTTTTACCCGTAGATCTCATGGAATACAGGGAGAACTGGCCATTTGGATACAGAACTGGCTCAAAGGTAGAAGACAGAGGGTGGTGGTGGAGGGTTGTTTTTCAGACTGGAGGCCTGTGACCAGTGGAGTGCCACAAGGATCGGTGCTGGGTCCTCTACTTTTTGTCATTTACATAAATGATTTGGATGCGAGCATAAGAGATGCAGTTAGTAAGTTTGCAGATGACACCAAAATTAGAGGTGTAGTGGACAGCGAAGACGGTTACCAGGATTGGTACCAGGTAGGCCAATGGGCTGAGAAGTGGCAGATGGGGTTTAATTTAGATAAATGTGAGGCGCTGCATTTTGGGAAAGCAAATCTTAATAGGACTTAGACACTTAATGGTCCTAGGGAGTGTTGCTGAACAAAGAGACCTTGGACTGCAGGTTCATAGCTCCTTGAAAGTGGAGTCACAGGTAGATAGGATAGTGAAGAAGGCATTTGGTATGCTTTCCTTTATTGGTCAGGGTATTGAGTACAGGAGTTGGGAGGTCATGTTATGGCTGTACAGGACATTAGTTAGGCCACTGTTGGAATATTGCGTGCAATTCTGGTCTCCTTCCTATTGGAAAGATGTTGTGAAACTTGAAGGGGTTCAGAAAAGATTTACAAGGATATTGCCAGGGTTGAAGGATTTGATCAACAGGGAGAGGATGAACAGGCTGGGGCTGTTTTCCCTGGAGCATTGGAGGCTGAGGGGCGACCTTATGGAGGTTTACAAAATTATGAGGGGCATGGATAGGATAAATAGGCAAAGTCTTTTCCCTGGGGTCGGGGAGTCCAGAACTAGCAGGCATAGGTTTAGGGTGAGAGGGGAAAGATATAAAAGAGACCTAAGGGGCAACATTTTCACGCAGAGGGTGGTACATGTATGGAATGAGCTGCCAGAGGATATGGTGAAGGCTGATACAATTGCAACATTTAAGGGGCATTTGGATGGGTATATGAATAGGAAGGGTTTGGAAGGATATGGGCCTTGTACTGGCAGGTGGGACTAGATTGGGTTGGGATATCTGGTCGGCATGGACGAGATGGACCGAAGGGTCTGTGTCCATGCTGTACATCTCTATGACCCTATGACTCTATAACTGAGATGAGGAGGAATGTCTTCAGCCAGAGGGTGGGGAATCATTGGAACTCATTGCTGCAGACAGCTATGGAGGCCAAAACAATGAGTGTATTTGAGATAGAGATAGATAGGTTCTTGATCAGTCAGGGGATCAAAGATTATGGGGAGAAGGCATAGGGAGAATGATGTTGAGTAACGTATCAGCCATGATCAAATGGTGAAATATATTCAATGGGCCAATTGACCTAATTCTGCTCCAGTACCTTTTGCCCGTAAGGTCAAGGCCTACAATTCTCACTGTAGCATGTACTGTGTCAACTCACCAGCTCTGGTGTCCTGCCTGATTCTCCCAAGCTGTTAATCCTTCCTGCCTTCTCTTTCCAATTCACTCACTGAGGACACCTCACTCCTGCTCCTGCTGGTCTATCACCTCTAACTGCTTCTCCATCCACTTCCTTTATATTCAATGTCTCCTGTTTCTCACTGCAGTCCAACAAGATTATTGCACAACTGGGCCAAGAGGGCTGAAGACATGAGGCTCCTCATCGATATTGAGGGAGGTGATGACCTAGTGGTGCTGTCGCTGGGCTGCTAATCCAGAGACCTGGGTAACGTGCTGGGGCACATGTTCGACTCCCGCCATAGCAGAAGGTGAGAGTTTAATTCAATGAAAAGTCTGGGATTTAGAATCAAATGATGACCATGAGTCCATTGTCTATTATCAGGAAAAACCCATTTGGGAATGGAAGTGCCATCCTTACCCAGCCTGGTCTACATGCAACTCTGGGCCCACACAGTGATGTGGTTGGCTCCTAACAATTAGGGATGGGTTATAAATAGTGGCACAGCCAGTGATGCCCTCATCTTGTGAATGAATAAATAAGGAAAACAGAGGAATCGCTGGACTGAGCCTGAGAAGAACACAGCTGCTCATGTGGGAATGAGGAGACCTCAATAGCCAAAGTCAACCCATTCTTAACTTTCAAACGTTGTTATCCCTCTTAGAAAACCAATTGACGACAGTTCAGCCTTCAACACTACTATCCCCTCGAGACTGATTACCAAACTTAGTGATCTCGGACTCAGCCCCACTCTCTGCCATTGGATCCTCAGTTTCCTGACCCACAGGCCACAATCAGTGCAGACTGGGGACATGATTTCAGCCTCACTAACACTCAACACTTGAGTCCCCCAGGGTTGTGTACTCAGCCCCCTACTGTACTCACTGTGTACCCATGACTACGTTGCCAAATACCAGACCAGTACCATTTACAAGTTCACTAATGACACCACCATAGTCAGGCTAATCTCAGATGGTGATGAAACAGACTACAGACAGGAGGTGGAAGACCGGGAAAAACGGTGCACTGAGAACAACCTAGCTCTCAATGCCGGCAAAACCAAGGAGCTCATTACTGACTTTCAGTGGGATGTTACTCTTGCTCCCACCCCCCCCCCCCGCACATTAACAGCACAGAGGTGGAACGAGTGGAGAGTGTCACGCTCCTGGGAGTGGTCATCAACAACAAGGTTTCTTGGACTCTTCATGTGGACGCACTGGTTACAAAGGCCCAACAACATCTCTTCTTCCTCAGGCAGCTGAGGAAATTTGGCATGACGGTGAATACCCTTGCCAACTTTTATAGGTGCACATTCTGACTGGATGTATCACTACCTGGTATGGCAACTGTACCATTCAAGATCGGAGATGGTTACAGAGAGTGGTGAACTCGGCCCAGACAATCACAAAGGCCAACCTCCCATCTATAGAACCCATCTACCAGGCCCAATGTCAAAGAAAGGCCACCAGCATTCCCACCCTGGCAATCTTTTTCTACAACCTCTATCATCGGAAAGAAGATACAGAAGCCTGAACACAGGCACCAGATGATTTTGAAATAGTTTCTACGTTACTGTTGTTATAATACTGAATGAACTCACAAACACTTAACATTCGTTTGAACGCGTGTTTTTGCTTTTGCTGCTGTTTACCTATTATTTACCATCTATGCTACTTAACTCCGTGATCTGCCTGTATTGCTTGCAAGACAAAGCTTTTCACTGTGCCTCGGTACACGTGACAATAAATTCAATTCTATTCAATTCAATTCTCTCACTCCTCTCCTATGTAGGCACCCAGACAATTCACACAAAGGTGGCACATGCCAGACAGACCCTCAAGTCCACCTCCAACTTGGAATACCCTCAGAAGATGCACGAACACAGCTTTCATCTACAACCTCCACCAGGCCAAAGACCTTCACCTCAGTGTGTTTCCATTCCTAGATTTGACTTGGGAGCACAAGTTGGTGAGCACGTTTGTGACTATCTTCACAGCGGGTCAAGGAAGAAATATCCCAGGTCGCTGACAACCGGAGGACCTCCTAGAGACCAAGCACCTGCTCAACCCCAGACAGGAGATGATCCCATGGTCTTCGCCATTAATGCCTCTTCAAATCTACAAGATGCGCTGCAAACATTCAAAAAAAGATGCTTAGATAGCGCCTGCAAAACTGATGCCATTTCCATCTCAAAGGACAAGGGCAACAGATACATGGGAATGCCCCCACCAGCAAGTTCTCCTCCAAGCCAACCACCATCCTGACTTGGAAATATATCGCTGTTCATTCAGTATCATGGGGCCAAAATCCTGTAATTCCCTCCCAAAGAGTACTGTAGGTCAACCTACAGCACATGGACTGCAGCGGTTCACAAAGGCACCCACCACCACCTTCTTAAGGGCAATTAGGAATGGGCAGTAAATGCTGACCAAACCAGTGATGCCCAAGCCCCAAGAATTAATATAAGTATATGCCAAAGCAGACTCAGGAACAGCAGGGAAGTTTGTCAGAATCACTTGCTAAACTGGATCGAAGAATGGAAGTGTCCACTAATGTTATTGTACAGTGCTGGCTTGGCATTCATATATCTGACCATTTCCGTGGAGATGGTGATGATCACCATGGACAGCCAGGTTCATTATTCAGTGTCTGCAAGATAGACCCGTGGACCTACACTCCATCACCTTAGCCTTCGATGCCCAGCATGAATGGGAAAGCATGAAGTGATGAGTCTAATGATTATTGATTGTTGGGAAAACCCATCTAGTTCACTAATGTTCTTTGGGGAAGGAAACCGACTATCCCTTACTTGATCTGGCCTACATGTGACTCCAGCCCACAGCAATGTGGTTGACTCGTCAATGCCCTCTGGGTAATTAGATTAGATTACTTACAGTGTGGAAACAGGCCTTTTGGCCCAACAAGTCCACACTGACCCGCCGCAAGCGCAACCCATCCAGAACCATTCCCCTACATTTACCCCTTCATCTAACACTACGGGCAACTTAGCATGGCCAATTCATCTAACCTGCACATTTTTGGACTGTGGGAGGAAACCCACACAAATATTGGGAGAATGTGCGAACTCCACACAGACAGGCGTCTGAGGCGGGAATTGAACCCGGGTGTCTGGCGCTGTGAAGCAGCAGTGCTAACCACTGTGCCACCGTGCCGCCCAAGGGATGGGCAATAAATTCTGGACTAGTCAGGGATGTCCACAACCTGTGAATGAATGAAGAAAAACGACCTTTTGAATGATGAGCAACACTGGTGTACGAGAGCTGTGATATTTTCATTCAAACTCGTTGTCGTTGTGGGAGTGTAATGTTTGTTTGGACAGCGTGACTCTTGGCAGTACATCTTGACACTGATTCTCACATCTAATTTGTTATGCTTGACTGATCATTTATATACATAAAAATCTGTGTGAAGTAACAGTCCTGTGAGCAGCGAAATCACCCAATCATGGACATGGAATAAAATTGAATAATTTCTGAAAGTAAACATTAACCAGTACCCACAAGAAACCAGTTGGCAAACAGCAAGAGAGGTGAAGCCAGCCATGAATTTTGCATCAAATGATAAAATGCACAAGGTCTTTTGAGGTCGAGTTAGCTCAAAGATGACAAGTCTGGCAGTGGGAAATTGGAACTGAGTTCATTCTCTCCAGCAGTCTCAGTAATCCAATACCTGAGTGAGGCTGGATTGTAAGCAATTGGAATGCATAGCAGTTTGAATTTATTTGCAGAGGATGAAGGCGGATAATTATGAACAGGAGAAGTAGATCATACTTGATTTGTACCTCAGTCCCATTGACCCAACTTTATACAATATTCTTCTGTGCCTTTACAGAGAAAAGAAAAACTTTCAATCTGTTCCGAAAGGTTTGGTTAATGGAAGTATTTGTTTTTATACAGGTTAGTCTTGAGCCTGCGCTTAAGTTATGAGTTTGATCTGTACAAATTCTTTGTCCGACAAAAGTGAGCTCCCAGGTTTACATTAACAAACATTGCTGGAGAAACTCAGTGGGTCTGGCAGAGAGAGAGCAGAGTGAATGTTTCGAGTCCGGTGACTCTTCTTCAAATCTGTATCATCCACAGTTCCTTGCTTTATTTTCCCTGGTTTACATTATTGGTGAAAACAGCGAATGTATAATCTGACAGGGTGCAATTAGATCGAGTCATAGAATCCAACTCTCCATACTAACTCGGTTTCCATTTGCCTGTGTTTGGCCCATTTCCCTCTACTCCTTTCCTATCCATGTACCCACCCAAGTGTCTTTTAAATGTTGTAGCTGTACCTGCATCAACCACTTCAATTGGCAAATCATTCCATATACACATTACCCTCTGTGTGAAAAAGCTGTTCCTCGGGTCCCTTTTAAATCTTTTCCCTCTCACCTTAAAACTATACCCTCCAGCTTGAATTCCCTACCGGTGAAACGACCTTGGCTGTACATTTTATCTATGCTCCTCATAATTTTATAAACTTCTTTAAGGTCACCATTCAGCCTCCTATGCTCCATGGAAAAGAAATCCCAACCTATCCAGCCTTTCCTTATAACTTAAACCCTCCAGTCCAAGTAACATCCTTGTAAATCTTTATTGCACTTTTTTCCAATTTAATAATATTCTTCCTGTAGCAGGGAGATCAGAATTGTATGCAGTACTCCAAATGCGTTCTGGATCAGTGGTGCTGGAAGAGCACAGCAGTTCAGGCAGCATCCAACGAGCAACGAAATCGATGTTTTGGGTAAAAGCCCTTCATCAGGAATAAAGGCAGTGAGCCAGAACCTTGTACTCCAAATGTGGCCAAACTAATGTGTTGTGCAGCTGCAACATGACATCCCAACTCCTGTATTCAATACTCTGGCCAATGAAAGCAAATGTGCCAAACACTTTTTCAGTACCCTGCCTACCTGGATGCAA
Organism: Hemiscyllium ocellatum; assembly: GCF_020745735.1. Classification (NCBI taxonomy): domain Eukaryota; kingdom Metazoa; phylum Chordata; class Chondrichthyes; order Orectolobiformes; family Hemiscylliidae; genus Hemiscyllium; species Hemiscyllium ocellatum. The sequence goes on from NC_083409.1 coordinate 108,964,851, forward strand.
GTTCAAGGAACTACAGTACATACCTGTAACTTTAGGTCTCTCTGTTCGACAACATTCGCCAGGGCCCTACCATTACTTTCTGGATTAGTGGTGCTGGAAGAGCACAACAGTTCAGGCAGCATCCAAAGTGCAGCGATATCGACGTTTCGGGCAAAAGCCCATCATCAGGAATCACTGCACTTTGGATGCTGCCTGAACTGCTGTGCTCTTCCAGCACCACTAATCCAAAATCTGGTTTCCAGCCTCTGCAGTCACTGTTTTTACCCCTACCATTACTTGTCTAAGTCCTGCCCTGGTTTGTCTGACCAGAATGCAACACCTCAAATTTATCTAATTAAAACTCCATCTGCCACTCCGTGGCCCTTTGGCCCATTTGATCAACATCCTGTTGTACTCTGAGATAACCTTCTTCATTGTCCATTACACCATTATGTTATTTTGGTGTCATCCATGACCTTACTAACCATGCTAATGACTTCCAAACATTGTAAACATTGATAGGTGCAGAAGATTGAAGACAATAAAAATGTTTTTTTTAAAACATAAAGATGTCCTAAAACAAGAAATGTATGCAATTTGTTACACTTACCCAACAGATTGGATAAACCGACTGACTCCCACAGCTACCTGGACTACACCTCCTCCCACCCTGCCCCCTGTAAAAACACCATCCCATATTCCCAATTCCTTCGTCTCCGCCGCATCTGCTCCCAGGAGGACCAATTCCAACACCGCACAACCCAGATGGCCTCCTTCTTCAAGGACCGCAGATTCCCCCCAGACGTGATCGACGATGCCCTCCACCGCATCTCCTCCACTTCCCGCTCCTCCGCCCTTGAGCCCCGCTCCTCCAACCGCCACCAAGACAGAACCCCACTGGTTCTCACCTACCACCCCACCAACCTGCGCATACAACGTATTATCCGCCGCCATTTCCGCCACCTCCAAACGGACCCCACCACCAAGGATATATTTCCCTCCCCTCCCCTATCAGCGTTCCGCAAGGACCACTCCCTTCGTGACTCCCTTGTCAGATCCACACCCCCCACCAACCCCACCGCCACCCCCGGCACCTTCCCCTGCAACCGCAGGAAATGTAAAACTTGCGCCCACACCTCCACACTCACTTCCCTCCAAGGCCCCAAGGGATCCTTCCATATCCGCCACAAGTTCACCTGTACCTCCACACACATCATCTATTGCATCCGCTGCACCCGATGTGGCCTCCTCTATATTGGTGAGACAGGCCGCTTACTTGCGGAACGCTTCAGAGAACACCTCTGGGCCGCCCGAACCAACCAATCCAATCACCCCGTGGCTTAACACTTTAACTCCCCCTCCCACTCCACCGAGGACATGCAGGTCCTTGGACTCCTCCACCGGCAGAACACAACTACACGACGGCTGGAGGAGGAGCGCCTCATCTTCCGCCTGGGAACCCTCCAACCACAAGGTATGAATTCAGATTTCTCCAGCTTCCTCATTTCCCCTCCCCCCACCTTGTCTCAGTCGGTTCCCTCAACTCAGCACCGCCCTCCTAACCTGCAATCCTCTTCCTGACCTCTCCGCCCCCACCCCACTCCGGCCTATCACCCTCACCTTGACCTCCTTCCACCTATCCCACCTCCATCGCCCCTCCCCCTAGTCCCTCCTCCCTACCTTTTATCTCAGCCGGCTTGGCTCTCTCTCTCTTATTCCTGATGAAGGGCTTATGCTCGAAACGTCGAATTCTCTATTCCTGAGATGCTGCCTAACCTGCTGTGCTTTGACCAGCAACACATTTGCAGCTGTGATCTCCAGCATCTGCAGACCTCATTTTTTACTCGAAGATTGGAACAACCTTGACATGTGAATACTGCAGTAAAGAAGATAATACACACAAGCACAGTGCACCTTCTGGTAGAGAAAACACAACATTACATCATGGACATCGTCCAGATCAAACCCTTTTATAATCATTTAGGTGTTTTCTACATCTTCTGCTGAAAACCACAGGGATGTGAACACTGGATTCACACAGCATGAAATGGTAAGCAGAATATTCTATTCAGATGTGTGGAATGGTGAAGATCTAAATACAGGGACTCTACTGTACATAGAAACAGGCCATTCAGCCCATCTTCCAATCCATGCATGTTCTACTGAAGGTTTCTCTCATTCTTCCTCACAGAACTGGCTCAGCATTACCGTCTACATCTTTCATGGCCTATTAAGTTGCCCCTTAAACATTAATCACCCCAACCACTCTCAGGGAGGTCCTGAGTTCCACATTTCCACCCTCTCCAGGCAAGCTGAGTGAAAGGCATTCCAAGTTGTAGAAAGTTAATTGGAACAGATAATGGGCTGGAAAAGCACAGCAGGTCAGGCAGCATCCAAGGAACAGGAGATTCGACGTTTCGGGCATAAGCCCTTAGCCTGCTGGACACACTTTCCTCATTCCTGAAGAAGGGCTTATGCCCGAAACGTCGATTCTCCTGTTCCTTGGATGCTGCCTAACCTGCTGCGCTTTTCCAGCAACACATTTTCAGCTCTGATCTCCAGCATCTGCAGACCTCACTTTCTCCTGGATCAAATAATGCCCAATTCAGTAAGATATGAAGGTTGGTTACCTTTAGTGGTGGTGGGGAGGGGAGGGTGGGGGAGTGTTGAAATGGAGATTCCCCATGAGAAAATTAGCTCAAACTTTTCTTTCTTGATCAATTGGCTTCCCCAGAAGATGATTTGAATGTGGGTCAGGGGTTGTGAACTGAGTGTTGGAACGGATATTTGTACCTGAGGAAAACACTGGCTTGTCCCTTTAGTCCAGAGACTTAGGCAAAGTTCTGGGAACCTGCCATAGTAGATGAAAGACATTTAAATTTGATAAAATTTAAGAGTCCAATGGTGGCAATTAACCTGTTGTTGTGATAAATACATTTTTTTCACTAAAAAAATTGATTTGATTTCTGACTCTCAGGTACAGTTAAAGCGTTATCTTACATAGTTTACAGGAGGATTGTACTGTACAGGGTAACGGAACAAAATGCAGGATTACAGTGTCACAGCTGCCAAGAATGTGAAGGAAAATGCTACCCTTACCTGGTCTGGCCTACATGTGAATCCAGGGACACAGCCATGTCGTTCAGTCTTAACTGCTCCCTAAAATGTGAAGCCACTCAGTCTGTTCAGTTGTTGGACTGTCCCGGTGCATCAACTGCATTTAAATATGTGTCAGAGATTGGTTTGTATGGATACAGTCAATCTCCAATGTTTGTTTGTTTCCTTGACATGCTACTATGCAGAACCGAGCTGTATTTGTGACTGTGTGTGTAAAATAGAATTGTAGAATTCCTCCACTGTGAAAGGAGGCCATTCAATCCACTGAGGCAGAAGTGGGTACGGCAGATGCTGGAGATTAGAGTGGTGCTGGAAAAGCACAGCAGGTCAGGCAGCATCCGAGGAGCAGGAAAATCGATGTTTCGGGCAAAAGCCCTTCATCAGCCCTTCATTCGACCCATTGAGTCCACACTGATCCTCTGAAGAGCATTCCACCCAGACCTAATTCTACCCTATCGCTGTAACCCTGCATTTCCCATAGCTAATCAACCTAACCTACACATCCCTGCACACACTGTGGGGCAATTTAGCATGGCCAATCCACCCTAATCTGCGCATCTTTGGATTGTGAGAGGAACGTGGAGCACGCAGAGGAACCCCACGCAGACACGGGGAGAATGTGCAGACTCCACACAGACAGTTGTACTAACGTCGGAGTCGAACCTGGGTCCCTGGTGCTGTGGGTCAGCAGTGCTAACCACTGAGAAGTACATTTTGAAATTAAGGAAAAGCTATTGCATTGGTTCAAGAAGGCAGCTCACCAGCACCTTCTCAAGGGCAACTGGGACGGGCAATAAGTGCTGGGCCCAGGCAGCGATGCCCACATGTGCATATAAAAGAAAATCAAATCAGGACACGTCCTGTGGGGGTGGGGGGCTAGGGGCTGGCGTGTTAGTTGGATGTACGAGCGAAATTGCCTCAGAGCAGGATGGTCTTGCCCTTTTACAGGAAAAGGTAATTGGTCTTTGAGTTTTGGTGGTTGCCCTACTCACAGAGGGACAACACGCTGCTCCAAATTCCAATCCAATTTATTCTTACCCCTCTTTGCCATGTTGCATTTTTTGCACTTTGAGCCATTTATAGAAATGGACACAACGAGAGCTCATAACTGGATGATTCCAGAGAGGGGAAACTAATTATTAGGAGAGACTTGAAAAATCTAGGTCTATTTCCATTGGAACATCGAAGGCTAATAATGTTTTTTTTAAGCAATGAAGGCTGTTGATTAGGTGAATAGGGACAAACTGCTTCCTCTTGTTGGGGAGTTAATGATATGGGGTTATTAATTTAAAATTCACTAAGACAGCTAGATGAGATATTCAAAGACATTTCTTTACATGCAGCTTTGCCAAAGGGAATAACTGAGGCAGAGGCCATTACATCTTTTACAAGAAAAGTACATAAGCTTTGGAACAAAGGAAGTTGCAGGCTTATGGGAGGAAGCAATTACATTTTGACTGCTCAGGTAAGGAGCTGGCATAGAAACAGAGAAGCAAAGAGCAAAAATCCAACACTGCAGATTCAGGCCTTCTGAAATAAAAACAAAGTTGAAAATCACACGACACCAGGTTATAATCCAACAGGTTTACGTGGAAGTACAAACTTTCAGAGCGCCGCTCCTTCATCAATGGGGCAGGACAATAGGGCAGGTAATTTAGAGTAAAAGACCAAAGTGTCATTAAACTGATGCAGTGTATTGAAGAATACAAGATTGCTGTTAAGTCTTTAATCAATTAGAACGAGGATGTAGATTTCGATTGAGTAATACGTAAATCCCAGAATTTGTGTTTGCAGAATACATTCTATCTTGTTCAAAAAGCACACAATCTATAGTCAGTCAGTCAATTTGACATTTTATACCGTATATACTGTGTATATGTCAATCTCATGTATAAGTAGACCCCTTATCTTTGGCCAAATTGTCTTGCATTTACCAGATATCTCATGTATAAGTCAACCCGAGTTCTTCACAGTCACAGATCAACATTTGTGAGTCAGTGTGCCTGCCTGTTGCGCTCTGCTCCGGCTTTCCAGTCTGCTGGCCATACCGCTCCATTCCACATCTTCCAGCCGTCACGCTCCGCTCCTGGTTTTGACAATTACTGTAATGGTACAACATTACAGGGTAAAAACGATGACTGCAGATGCTGGAAACCAGATTCTGGATCAGTGGTGCCTGAAGAGCATTACAGGGTGACCACCGTATCCGCGGAGTCAGTTTCAGTTACTCACAGTTTAACATGACCCAAACATAACACAGGGAATGTTACAGAACCAGGGACCATGGGGCTGCTAGGAAGATAGATTTCCCATTTTATCTATTCTGTAGATAGATATTCACCCCCTTGAAAACAATGCCTTGTATATACCCCCTAATTTCAGATTTTAAAAAAGTCTTCAAAATTCGACCTATCCACGAGTAAATTTGATAAATTCCCAGTTTGGAAATAGAACCAGTCTGACTCAAGGTTAGGATACAGACACACCTTTAATGCATTGTCTGAGCTGAGCTGTCACTTTTTTATATATATACTGAAGACACCTTAAGTTATCTCTGGGCTGTGACTTGCAAGAAGTTTGGGGATTTACATAAAAATCAATCAAGATCTGCATCCCCATTCTAATTGATTAAAGACTTAACAACAATCTAGATTTGTCTAATACATCACATCAGCTCTATGACACTATGATCTTTTATTATAAATTCTGTGTCCTATGATCCTGCCCCACTAGATGAAAGAGCAGCGCTCCAAAGGCTTGTACTTTCAAATAAACATGTAACCTGGTGTTGTGGGATTTTTAAGTTGGTTCATCGCAGTCCAACACCTGCACCTCCACATCAGAAATAAAAGCAGAAAATGTTGGGAATAGACATGGCAACTGGAATAACTCCACAGAGGCTGGTATCCCATCACCAAGTCACCCTTTATTTACACATGGAAAGTCCTTGACACTGATCCCACTCCCTCAGAGCCAGCTCTCAGAGTGAGCATAACATCTCACACTCCTGTTTCTATCTGTCAGCCAGGGCTCCAAAATTGGACCAGGTTAACAGTCGTAATCAGGGGACACCTACTCCTTGAGATTCACCTGGCTAATCTCGTTACACTCACTTACAGCAACCTCTGTAAAGAAAGAAATAGAGTTTACAGATAGAATTAAATGGAAGTCGTGTCCCCTGAATGGGCTCACTACATTGCCTTTTCTTGGCAAGATCTACTATGCTACGCATTAGGCACTTAACAGGCCAGCAGAGAGATCAGGGACCCTGGGGAGAGCTGGGTAGTCAATCAGAGGCTGGCAGTTCCAGTCCCCAGATGTGGTGGTTGCTGTGGATATGACTGCCATTCTCAGACTGAGGAGAGGCTCCGCTGCTAAGGGTTGGCTGGAAGTTGCTCGAGGGAATCACAGAGTCACTGAGTTCAACAGCACAGCAAAAAGCCCTTCAGCCTATTCAATCTGCAGCAGTCAAAACAATGACCAAACGTTTGACTGCTGCATTGTGCACCTGGACATTGAATCTGCACATTTTTGTTAATATATAATATACAATATGTTAATAATATGAGGATTTGTGCCTCTGCCACTTTTACAGGCAATGAGCACCAATTCCCAATATCGTATGGGTGAAAGGAATTTTCCTCCCATTTCCTCTAAACCTCCTGCCCCTTACCTTCAATCTGTGCCTCTATTGATCCCTCCAACAAGGGGAACATGGTTCTTCATCTCTCCCCTACCTCTGACTGTCATACTTTTATCCATCTCAATCCTGGACATGCAGATGGTAGTCACAGGAGGGCTGTGGGGAGAGTGGGGATCAACAGCTAGAACAGAGGGTGGCCCTCAGGGACTCCCTTCTTCCTAATCGCAGGTCCCTCAAGCAGATGCCGGATGCACTTGAAGGCAGATTACACCCCCTCCCCACCTGAGGGAGTGAGGGTCTCAAGCAGCCATTAGTGAGCAACTTAAGAGCTCCAAGTGGTGGAAGGCAGGAAAGACCATTCGTTAGCCTCCCAAACTGGGCCTCATTAGGATGGAGGGGGCAGGATCTCCACCATCCACCAGCCTCACACCTGATTAAATGCAGCACCTCCTCCCCCAACATACCCCTTCCCGAACAAACCTCCGCCTGTACCAAAGCCGTGATGGGGGAGGGGACAAAATTCTATTCACTGTACCAAATCGATGATAACCCTCCAGAAGAGCTAAGGAAAGGCAAGATGCATTAACTGGGGCACTTCCTTCTCACACTCTGCGAGGATTTGTGAGACCTGAAAATATATCCTCTAAATGGTCTCACTCAGAGATTAGGAAGCATTTTCCTGAATATATTGGTACATCACAGTTCACCAGGATCAATGATTTGTGATTTATGGCAAACCTTCATTGACATATCATGTTTTTTATTTATTCACTCATGGGCTGTAGGTGTAACTGTCTGGGCCAGCATTTATTGCCCGTCCCTAATTGCCCAGAGGGGTGTTGAGAGTCAACCACATTGCTGTGGGCCTGGAGTCACATGTAGGCCAGACCAGGTGAGGATGGCAGTTTCCTTCCTTAAAGGACATGAACCAGATGGATTTTTTCCAGCAATGGGCAATGGATTGACAGTCATCATTAGACGCTTTAATTCAGATTATAAATAATAAGTTATTATTGAATCCAAATTTCACCAGCCACAGCTCCACATGATGAAAGAGCAGCGCTCCAAAAGCTTGTGATTTATCTTGGACGATAAACCTGGTGTCGTGTGACTTCTGATTTTGCCCACCCCAGTCCAATACCAGTAGTGCCACATTATGACCATCATCTGCCATGACAGGATTTGTCCCCAAAACATTACCTGGGTCAGCAGAACTACAACAACACCACTAAGCCAGCGCTTCCCCATAACCTCTGCCATTCCATGAGGTCACATGTGTATATTCAGAAGCAAAATATCTTGAATGCTGGAAATTTGAAATAAAAACAGGAAATGCTGCAGATACTCAGCACAGCTGGCAGCATCTGTGCAGAAAGGAAGAAATCTTCGAGTAAAAAGTGAGGTCTGCAGATGCTGGAGATCAGAGCTGAGAATGTGTTGCTGGTTAAAGCACAGCAGGTTAGGCAGCATCCAAGAAACAGGAAATTCGATGTTTCGGGCCAGAGCCTGATGAAGGGCTCTGGCCCGAAACGTCGAATTTCCTGTTCCTTGGATGCTGCCTAACCTGCTGTGCTTTAACCAGCAACACATTCTCAGCAGAAAGGAAGAAAGTCAAGGTTGTCATCATTGACCTTTTATCAGAACTTGTAGTTTAATTTAGTGTCCACTTCCCCCTACAAACGTCAAACCCCAAAAACCCCTGCACTATGCCATTTAACCACAGTGACTGATTAATCCTCTTTTTCACAGTGGCTGGGACTGTTGTATTGTTGAATGCTGCTTGAAGGTCTAACATGAGCACTTGTAGATATGGAGATCTTCAACATTGTCAATGTTTCAAAGAATGTACCATATATTAAAGAAAACAAAAATGCTTTGATCCAATGCCAGACATTTGAGAACAGAAAGCAGGTGTGTCAATTCATGGAAGCTAAGGAACTAATCTTCCAGACATTTGTGCCCTGTGATTTCTGACCCTCTTCTGATTAAAGACAGAAACACATCAAGTCACAGCTTTCAAGGTTATCTCCAAAATCCTGTATAATTGTTTTTTTTTATTACACAGATACAGGGAATCACTAGCAACAGAATGAGGTCAGCCATCACAAAACGTTCGGGGGTCACCCTCATCAGTGCCTTACAAATGTGGTCTCTGGAGCAGGGTGAATGTCTGAGGGATTCATCTAATAGCCCATCATCACACAAATGCGATGCGTCTTTTAGGAGAACACAAGCACATTACAGGTGTATGCAAAAAGACATTGCAAGTATTCCTAATATACGATATATACAGAGTCATAGAGATGTACAGCATGGAAACAAACCCTTCAGTCCAACCCGTCCATGCCAACCAGATATCCCAACCCAATCTAGTCCCATTTGCCAACATTTGGCCCATATCTCCCTAAACCCTTCCTATTCATATACCCATCCAGATACCTTTTAAATGCTATAATTGTACCAGCCTCCACCACTTTCTCTGGCAGCTCATTCCATACACGTACCACCCTCTGCATGAAAAAGTTGCTCCTTAGATCCCTTTTACCCCTCTCACCCTAAACCTGTGACCTCTAGATTTGGACTCCCCCACCCCAGGGAAAAGACTTTGTCTGTTTATCCTAAACAAGCCCCTCGTGATTTTATAAATCACTATAAGGTCACCCCTCAGCCTCCAATGCTCCAGGGAAAACAGCCCCAGCCTATTCAGCCTCTCCCTGTAACTCAAATCCTCCAACCCTGGCAACATCCTTGTTACTCTTCTCTGAACCCTTTCAAGTTTCACAACATCCTTCTCATAGGAAGGAGACCAGAATTGCATGCAATATTCCAACAGTGGCCTAACCAATGTCCTGTACAGCCACAACATGACCTCCCAACTCCTATACTTGATACTCTGACTAATAGAGGAAAGCATACCGAACACCTTCTTCACTTTCAAAGAGCTGTGAACCTGCACTCCAAGGTCTCTTTGTTCAGTAACACTCCCTAGGACCCTACCATTAAGTGTAGAAGTCCGGCCCTGATTTGCCTTATATAAACAGCATATAGGTGCAACCACAAGACCAGAAACCATAGGAACATGAGTTGGCCATTTGGCCCCTCGAGCCTGTAGCCCATTCAATAGGATGGAGGTCAATCAGACATTCCACGTATCCACTCTCCTGCCATTCCCCAGTAACCCTCAATTCTCCTTCAGATTCCAACATTTACAGGTGGGTCTGGTGGCACAGTGAGACAGTAGTGTGGGAGGATGGTGACATTTGTTGTGGCAAAAGCAAGTGAGGACAGATGTTGCTCGCAGTAATGAGAGAGGTGGAACATGTGACTCGCTGGGAGATGGGTCCAAAAACAATCCTTTAAACTTTTCCCCTTAAATGTATGTCCCCTCGTAATTAATGTTTAGACACTGGGAAAAAGACTTTGACTATCCATGCTTCTCATAATTTTGTACAGAATACAGAATCCCTACAGTGTGGAAACAAGCTATTCACCCCAACAAATCCACACCAAGCCTCTGGAGAGTGATCTACCCAGACCCATTCCCCTACCCTATTATTCTGTATTTACCCCTGACTAATGCACCTAACTCAAACATTCCTGAACACTATGCGACAATTTAGCATGGCCAATCCACCCTAACCTGCACATAGGAGGAAACGTATGCAGACGCGAAGAGAACACGCAAACTCCACACAATCACCCAAGGCTGGAATCGAACCTGAGTCCCTGGTACTGTCAGGCAGCAGTACTAACTACTGAGCCACTGAACCTATCAGGTTGCCCCTCAGCCTCCAACATTTGGATTAGTGGTGCTGGAAGAGCACAGCAGTTCAGGCAGCATCCAAAGTACAGCAAAATCGACGTTTCGGGCAAAAGCCCTTCATCAGGAATAAAGGAGAGAGCCTGAAGCGTGGAGATGCAGCCTCCAACATTCAAGTGAAAACAAACTGAGTTTATGTAATCTCTCCTCGCAGTTAATACCCTCCAAAACTGGTAACACCCTGGTAAACTGTTTCTGTACCGTCTCCAAAGCCTCTGCATCATTCTGGTGGCCTGGCAGTCAGAACTGTGCACAATATCTGAAATATGGCCTAACTGAAGTTCTATCCAGCTGCAATAGAACTTGCTAATTTTTATAATCAATACCCCAAATGATGAGGGCAAGCATGTTATATGCTTTCTTGGCTATTATCCTTCCCTTGTCAGCCTTCTGCAGGGACCATTCCCTCCAGAATACCCTGGTCCCCTCCTCCTGAACTCCCAACATCTTTCACCTGTATTTGAACAGATGAAAGACTCAAAAGACAATCAAGGTATTTTTCAACGTATAATTTCAGTTGTATCACACTGTAAATTTTTGCTATAATTCTGTGCCTTATAATTGCATACTCCACAACCACCTGATGAAGAAGCATCGTTCCGAAAGCTAGCGCTTCCAATTAAACCTGTTGGACTATAACCTGGTGTTGTGTGATTTTTAACTTTGTACACCCCAGTGCAACACTGGCATCTCCAAATCATTTTTTATACCAGCATGCCTTAGAATATCGAAATATCTCTAGACTCACCATCCTCCATGTTATTCTCCAGTGTGAATAGTGATGCAAAGTGTTCATTGAGGGTCCCACCCACTTCCACCAATATCACTCATACATTTCTTCTTTTGTCTTTGAGTGGATCTACTCTCTCCCCAGTTACCCTGGCTTCTTGCAGCTTGTACAGTGAGGTGTTGCTACAGTAATAGTTTCATGAGACCAGGCTAGTGTATGGGGCCACTGGTGGAATTTAAATTCAATTAATTAAATCTGGAATCGAGAGTAAGTCTCAGTGATGGTGGCCATCAAACTATCATCGATTATCAAATAAAAAGCAATGTATTTCACTAATGCACTTCAAGAAAGGGAATCTGGGACGGTATAGTGGGTCAGTAGTTAGCATTGCTGCCTCATAGCGCCAGGGGCCTAGGTTCAAATCCAGCCGCAGGCGCCTCCCCTGACCTTCTCCACGTGTCTGTGTGGGTTTCCTCCGGGTGCTTCGGTTTCCTCTCACCATCCAAAACGTGTGCAGGTCTGGTCAATTGGCCATGCTAAATTGTCCTTCGTGTTCAAGGATATGTAGGTGCCTTAGTCAGGAGTAAATGTAGGGGAATGGGTCTGGGTGGGTTACTCTTCAGAAGTTTGTTGTGGACTTGTTGGGATGAAGGGCCTGTTTCCACACTGTAGGGATTCTATTCTATTCTATTCTTGTCTATCTACTGTCCTTAAGTAACCTGGCCTACATGTGACTCCAGAGCCACCGCAAAGTGGGTGACTCTTACAAAAATCTTTTGTACTTGATCAACATCCAAACAGACATATCAGCTTCTAAACCAGGAGCAGAAATAGCTCAGCCCCTCAAAACTGTTCCTTTGTTTAACATGGCCGTGGAAGATCTGATAACTTCACATTTGCAACTCCCCCCCCCCACCCCCCTCCAATAACCTTTCACCATCTGCTTACCAAGAATCTGCTCACCTCCTTCTTAAAAACATTCAAGGACAACATTTCCCCTGCCTGTTGAGGAAGAGGGTCCCTTCATGGGAAAAAAAATGGTCCCCTTGTCTCCCTCTTCAATAATCTGTCGATTGTAAGGCAGCATGGAAATTCAGAGAAAAATGAACTGGAGCAAGGATGAGAGCCAGTCAGTCAATGCAGATCTAACCAGCAATGTCCATATCATGCAACAGCAGGAAAGAAAAGAATATTGCTATCTAAGAGTTATTGAAGTGTTCAATCCTTGTTGCCTGAAAGGGAAAGGACGTTATTTGTTAAAGTAGTGAATGGTGTAAAGGATAAGGCTGAATTATGGATAAGTGCAATTCAGAAACTGTATGTATCAATGCAAAGAGAAACATATGTTAACTTAATCCAAAGCATGAAACTAGGCACTGATAATCTTCATAATAGGTTTATTTACAAAATGCCGTATTAACTCTGCAGTCTACCTACTACTCTCCGTAACCCAGCAGTCTGTCTTTGTATAGTTTGGATAAACCAATTTTAAAAATCAATTGAGTTACAGCTCTGCAAAAGCAATCCACCACCAAAGACAAAAATCTTGTGTTAATTAACTGGAAATACCATTTTGTGGGGTTATGATGCATCCCAGCACCTGCGGTGCCCACTAGTGCCAGATAGACTGAAGCAGACTTGTACACATGCTCCTTCTGTGTTGAGGAAATTACTTAGTCTGAGACTTTGAGACTTGTTTCAAAAAACTCTATGTTCTCATGAATTTACAGAGAAGCTGCTTCAGTCTTCACTGTCTCACAACATTCTCCCAAGCTGGACAGTCAGCCTATACTTATACAGTGATACAAACAACTTGGCTTGTTTTACTTAGAGTACATTCTGCACTCAAGTAATATTGAATACAATAATTCAAGATAAAGATAAGCACAGTGTAGCTACTCCCTTTGATCTCAATGTTGGTCAATGACAGAGAGACTAACAAGGTTAAGATATCTCTATATTTGATCAAACCATATTACACAACCTCACTCTTTATCTTCAGCAGTATGTTTCCACTACAGCTATGAGCTTGAGAGCCAGGTCACCTTTTACCTGAGTCAAGTTTCCCATCATGCAGCATTGTGTCAAATTCTCACTTCCACACTCTCTGAGGCCACACGTGCCTGGCAATCTCACTTTATAAGTGCTCTAAGTACTCAGCTGAACAAAGTCTTTCTCCTGTGTGTCTTTAATATACCAGCAATCAATTTAAAGGGTTTTGAAAAATATGCAAATGTGATGCATGAACATTTTTTTTGCAAAACGACCCAAAAGAGTGTGAAATGCACTGTGGTGGTAATAGTTCCAACTGAGGCATTAAGCAGGGACATTGGATTGTTATGTGGATAGAAATGGTGTGCAGGGGGATGGGGAAAGGCAGGAGATTGGCAACAGGTAATGAATTGATTTTTATTTGACGTATCATTGTCACATGTCTAAATTAGAGGGGTGCTGGAAAAGCACAGACAGTCAGGCAGAATCCAAGGAGCAGGAAAATCAATGTTTCAGGCAAAAGCCCTTCATCAGAACTGAAGGCAGGGAGCCTCCAGGGTTGAGAGATAAATGGGAGGGGGGTGGGACTGGGAAGAAGGCAGCAAAGAGTACAAAGGGTGGGTGGGGGTGGGAATGGAGGTGATAGGTCAGAGAGGAGGGTGGAGCGGACAGATGGGAAGGGAGATTGACAGGTAGGACAGGTCATGATGGTGGTGCTGAGCTGGAAGGTTGGAACTAGGGTAAGGTGGGGGGAGGGGAAATGAGGAAATTGTTGAAGTCCACATTGATGCACTGGGGTTGAAGTGTTCCGAGGCGGAAGATGAGGTGCTCTTCCTCCAGGTGTTGACTGATGAGGGAGCGGCGGTGAAGGAGGCCCAGGACCTGCATGTCCTCAGCAGAGTGGGAGGGGGAGTTGAAATGTTGGGCCACAGGGCGGTGTGGTTGATTGGTGTGGGTGTCGCGGAGATGTTCCCTAAAGTGCTCTGCTAGGAGGCGTACAGTCTCCCCAATGTAGAGGTAACCACATCGGGAGCAACGGATACAATAAATGATATTGGTGGATGTGCAGGTAAAACTTTGATAGATGTGGAAGGCTCCTTTGGGGCCTTGGATGGAGGTGAGGGGGGAGGTGTGGGCGCAGGTTTTGCAATTGCTGCAGTGACAGGGGAAGGTGCCAGGACAGGAGGGTGGGTTGTTGGGGGGGGCATAGACCTGACCAGGTAGTCACGGAAGAAACGGTCTTTGCGGAAGGCATAAAGGGGTGGGGAGGGAAATATGTCCCTGGTGGTGGGGTCTGTTTGGAGGTGGCGAAAATGTCAGCAGATGATGTGGTTTATGCGAAGGTTGGTAGGGTGGAATTTGAGCACCAGGGGCGTTCTGTCCTTGTTACATTGGGAGGGGTGGGTCTGAGGGCAAAGGTGTGGGATGTGGACGGGATGCTTTGGAGAGATCTTCAACCACGTGAGAAAGGAAATTAGGAACTTTAAAGAAGGAGGCCATCTGGTGTGTTCTGTGGTGGAACTCGTCCTCCTGGGAGCTGATACGGCGGAGGCGGAGGAATTGGGAATACGGGATGGCATTTTTGCAGGAGATAGGGTGGGAAGAGGTGTAATCCAGGTAGCTGTGGGAGTCGGTGGGTTTGTAAAAATTGTCAGTGTCAAGTCAGTCGTCATTTATGGAGATGGAGAGGTCCAGGAAGGAGAGGGAGGTGTCAGAGATGGTCCAGGGGAATTTGTTGGTGAAGTTGATGAACTGCTCAACCTCTTCGCGGGAGCACAAGGTGGTGCCGATGTAGTCATGAGTATAGCGGAGGAAGAGGTGGGGAGTGGTGCCGATGTGACTACGGAAGATGGACTGTTTTGTGTAGCCGACAGAGACAGGCATCGCTGGGGCCCACGTGAGTGCTCATGGCTACTCCTTTGGTCTGGAGTAAGTGGGAGGATTCGAAGGAGAAATTGTTAAGGGTGAGGACCAGTTCAGCCAAACGAATGAGAGTGTCAGTGGAAGGGTACTGATGGGGACATCGGAAGAGGAAGAAATGGAGGGTTTGGTGGCCCTGGTGATGGTGGATGGAGGTGTAGAGGGACTGGATGTCACATGTATGTAATTACAGTGAAAAGTTTTGTTTTGCGTGCAGTACAGGCACATCACTTCATACGAAGTGCATAAAGGTGATAGAACAGTGCAAGGATTACAATGTCACTGCTGCATTGAAGGTGAACAAAGGACAGGGTCAACATTAAAAATCAAAAGAACCACGGATGCTGGAAATCAGAAACAAGAACAGAAATTGCTGGAAAAGCTCAGCATGTCTGGTAGCATCTGTGGAGAAAAATAGGAATTAGCATTTTGGGTCCAGTGACTTTCCTCCAGGGTCACTCGACCTGAATTATTAACTTTAAGTTCTCTCCGCTGATTTTACCAGGTCTACTGAGTTTTTGTTTCTGAGTTTAATATTAAATTTAAAATTTGAGAGGTCCATTCACAAGTTTGATAACAGCCGGGAAGAAGCTATTCTTTAATCAGTTGGTATGTGCGTTTCAGCTTTTGTATCTTCTGCTGTTTGGAATAGAGTATAACTGGGGAGGGAGGGGGCTGTGATGATGTTGGCTGCCTTCCCAAGGCAGCGAGATGTATAGATGGAGTCAATGGATGGAAGGTTGGCTTGCGTGATGGACTGGGCCGTGTTCACAACTCTAGATCCTGAAGGTCTCAGGCAGGACAATTGCCCTACTAAGCCATGATGTATCCAGCTCATATTGCTCGTTTGAAGAGCCAGCACACTGACAATTGGCTGAATGGCCTCCTGCACTGTATTACTGAGATTTGGAGTTAGAAGGTTTGCATGTGGCAGAACAGGGTGTTAAATGTGGATTCCTGATGAAGAACGTATGCTCGAAATGTCGATTCTCCTGCTCGTCGGATGCTGACTGACTTGCTGTGTTTTTCCAGCACTACACTCTCGACTGTGATCTCTAGCATCAGCAGTCCTCCTTTTCTCATCCCAGTCAAATGTGGAATTGAAGACGAAGTAACAACAGTGGATAAAGGAAGGCTTCATCTCATGGGACATTGATCTATGTCAGATAAATTGAGCTTGTATATGAAATACTAATATGGAACATATTATTGTTGCATATGAAACACATTACACAAGGAGATTTATATTTTTCAATCTGTGAGAGATTAGATAAACAAATGAACAACTGAAACATCCCCTGTTACAATTATTCCTCAGCAGAAATACTCATTCATCTTCAGTAGCTTCTTAAATCTGTAAATTCTAATTAAACCACATTCAAATTTAAGTTCAATGTTTCCACAATTTACATAAAAATCAGTTGGATATATATTGCAATGAGATCAATTGAATCTTTATTTAATCAACAAGGCACTAACAAAATAAAGAGCCTGCTTCTTGGATCTGATGTGAAACTGAACTCAGTCTGTCCTCTCAGACAGAGGCACATGTGAAATCAGAGAAGGAATGGGTCATAAGACCCGTCAAATCTACAGGTTATTCTGCTCTAACACACATTTGCAATGCAAATTCGCTGTAACGCGATTGACAGATTGGGAATGCTGTTTCTAAAGCACGCACATTTAAAACGTGTGTTGTCTGTAACCTGATTACATCGCCGATACTTTAAGCGTTGTTCCTAAAGGACAATAACACAGGATTGGACAAGAATGCAACCATTGTGTTACTGAAGAACTGTCTGTACTCCACCACTCATGGCTCCGATGTCTCTCACTTACCCATTTGCAACTCCTCTAATGTTTAATATAGAAGGTGCATGGTATTACTTTGAAGCAGAATGAAGGGGAGATCTGCTTGGCCTTCATGCAGATATTTACTCCCTCAGACGTTATCATGGGATGTGGGTGTCACTTGATCAACCAGCTATTTTTAACTGTTTCTTTGCAAAGTGATGGTTAGCTGCCGTCTTGAACCGCTGGAGGCCATGGAATATGGGTGTTTCAGCCAATACTGCTACCAGCACATTACAATACTGTTCGGGGATATCTCTGGGCTGTAGGAGCTTGAATTCACACTCCCCTGACTGAGGCTGCGAGCTCCCTATCTGAAAGTAAGGCTCTTAATCCCACTGTAACACTCCCTTACTTATATTTGTACATTGTATGTTATCATAGCTGCAGGAGTAGGCCATTCAACCCTTCAAAATCTGTTATGCTATTCAATCTGATCACGATCATTCAGTGTCCTGTTTCTACATTCTCCCCATACCCTTTGGTCTCTTTATGAACAATATCTAATTCCTCCTTGAAAAATGTTTAATGTTTGACCCTCAACTATTCTCTGTGGCAAAGGGCTCCACAGGCTCTCTGCGTGAAGAAATTTCTCCTCATCTCAATTCTAAAAGGTCTGTGAGCCCTGGTTCAGGAATATGTCAATACAGCTCCCTAGAGTCTCTTTACATATTCATTCTAGACTGGTGTCTTCTCGCTTACATCGGTCAGAATCATGTGATCTGTTGCATCTTTGGTGGAGATTGGTGGAGTTGCTGATAGTGCCAATGATTATAGAAGGATAAAAACAAGATATAGCAGTATTGTTGACTTGGGCACAGAAATGGCAAATGGAGTTTAGAACATAGAACATAGAAAAATACAGCGCAGTACAGGCCCTTCGACCCTCGATGTTGCGCCAACTGAAGCCTACCTAACCTACACTAGCCCAATAACCTCCATATGCTTATCCAATGCCCGCTTAAATTACCATAAAGAGGGAGAGTCCACCACTGCTACTGGCAGGGCATTCCATGAACTCACAACCCGCTGAGTAAAGAATCTACCCCTAACATCTGTCCTATACCTACCACCCCTTAATTTAAAGCTGTGTACCCTAGTAACAGCTGACTCCATTAGCGGAAAAATGTTCTCACTGTCAACCCTATCTAAACCCCTAATCATCTTGTACACAAGATCCAGACAAATGCGAGATGATGCATTTTGGAGGATCAAATTTAGGTTTGAATTATATTGTAAATGGCAGAATCCTTAGGAATATTAACATACAGGCAGATCTGGGCTTGCAGGTCCACAGTTTGCTAAGAATGGCCAAGGTGATTAAGAGGTCCCTATCCTGCTGGGGCATGGAGTACAAGAGTTGGCAAACCATGTTGCAGTGATATAAAACCCTTGTCAGGCTGAATTTGGAGTATTGTGTGCAGTCTTGATCAGAAGGAAGTGGAAGATTTGGAGAGAGTGCAGAGAAGGTTCACCAGGATGTTGCCTGGTCTCGAGGGTGTTGATTAAGAGGAAAGGTTAAAAAGATTAGGATTGTTTTCACTGGTAAGACAGCAGCTGAGCGGGGACCTGATAGAGGTCTACACAATTATGAGGTAGAGATAGAGTGGATAGTCAGAGACTTTATCTCAGGGTTGAAGTTTCAATGACAAGAGGGCACAGGTTCAAGGTGAGAGGGGAAACGTTGAAGGGAGATGTGTGAGGTAAGTTTTTCAAACAGAAAGTGGGAGGAGCCTGGAAGACATTGCCAGAAGAGGTGGTGGAAGCAGGCAGGTTGGAGACATTTAAGAGGCATCTGGATGGTTACAGAATAGGGAGGCAATAGAGGGATAGGGACCGAATAAGGGCAGAAGGTTTGTTTTTTTGTTTAGTTTGGGCACGATGATCGGCACAGGCTTGAGGGGCCGAACGGCCTGTTCCTATGCTGCACTTCCTTTTTGTTATTGTCTTCATAGTTAGTGTGAATCTCATTAGGAAGGGCTGTTGTAGTACATTGGTAGTGTCTCCATTACAGGACCAGGAGAACTGTGTACAAGTCCCAGTGGGATGTCACAACATGTCTGAGCGAGTTAGCATCGATTTTATCTGCCACACTAGGAGCACCCACAGTGATTTAATTTGATTTCTTTATTATCATGTGTATTTTGTTACAAAACACAGTGAAAGGTGTTGCATAGTGTCGCCACTCACCAGTAACATCTTAAAACTACTGTCAGGAAGAGAGTTATGATCCCATTACAGGGAAGATTAGAGTGGTGCTGGAAAAACACAGCAGGATAGGCAGCATCCGAAGAGCAGGAGAATCGATGTTTTGGGCAAAAGCCTTTCATCAGGAAGGGCTGATGAAAAGTTTTGCCTGAAGCATCGACTTTCCTGTTTCTCAGATGCTGCCTGACCTGCTGTGCTTTTCCCGCACCATTCTAACCTTGACTCTAATCTCCAGCATCTGCAGAACCCACTTCCGCCCGTTACTGTGAAGACAGGGCAGTATGTTTGTAAGTTGGTTAAAAGGTATGGTCACCATGGCCCTGGATGACCATGGGCTTCTCTCTTGAGCGAGAAAGACAGCTCCAGTGATGAATCCAAACTGAGGGTCACCATGCAAGGGCCAAGGTAGAGAAGGCGGCACCTTCTAGGTAACCCCAGTTGGTGTGCTCCAGTCAGGATAATGAAGGGCGAGGAGAGGAACTTGCCATAGTAGCTGCTGTCCTAGTCCTTCTAGATGGTAGAGGTTGTGTATTTTTGGAAGGTGCTGTGGAGGAAGTCTTGGTGAGGCAGAGGTAGAATGGATAGTCAGAGGCTTTCTGCTAGGGTTGAAGTTTCAATTATAAGGGGACACAGGCTCGAGGTGAGAGGGGGGACGTGTAAGGAAAAGGTGTGAGGGAAGTTTTTCACGCAGAGAGTGGGAGGAGCCTGGAACACACTGATTATAATTCTAGTTATGTATCTGGCCTGGTCATTTACCTCATCACTGACTGATGTGCACAAATTAGTGCCATTTCTCCAAATATTGTAAGTGCAGTAACATTTCAATTTTTTTTTCCCTGGCTATGAGGCATGCGGAAACACCTGAGGTAATGAAGGCGCCATTGGAATGCAGGTTCATTGAAAATAAGATTACATTTTTTAAAAATGTGCAAGCGGCCTGCTTGTTGCACTTGTAATTAGTGCAATAATACTACATCTCTGCATATTCACCAAGGCATTCTGATGGGTCTTTGGCTGTCTCTGATTTCAGTTAAACTCTCCCCCCTTAACCTACAAAACTGAAAGCTTTGTTCGATCTCTTCCTTAAGATAATAATTCTCTGCCTGTCAGTAAGTCAGGGGAAGGATGGCTGAATGCAATACATAACACAACGGCAACTGTGTTCATGTGGGCTTCTAACACGCCAAGTGTAAAATTATTTGTTTAATTAAGCATAAACCATCTGAACTGCAAAATAAAAGATTATCTCATCAGATTGATGAACTGCATTGTAAATCTTCCTGGATCTCGTGCTAAGTGATGTTGGTGGAGGGTACAGCTGTTATCGTGGTATCGTGAGAGAAATATTATTTAAGCATCAGATGAGAGTAACCAGCTGATTGCAAGTTATGATCCCCCTGAGCAATAATCATGAGATTTCAACGTCTAAAATGGATTGACGGCAGAAAATTAAAACAGACACCAGCCAGGCTCAGCCCTGCAATGTTAAGACAGCTCCAAATTAGCACTGGTTCTGAGATAACTCATTGCAATTTGATTCATGTTCCCGGCCACCCATTGTATCTTAAGGAAGAAAGACATCTTATTGTGCCCAGTATCTCTGTTAACCACTGACAGTTCTGCTCACAGATCTGTCAGTGAGACTCCCTGTGCAGGTAATGTAAAGTAATAAGATGCTCAAGTGTTAAGTCCTGTCTTGACAGGTGTGTGAATATTTGACTGTGGTAAGATGTCAGCTTCTAGGCAGAGCTGGGTTTGATTACACAGAGGGTATTGGTGCTTCATATATTTTGTCTGATGGGACGCTGAGGAGGTATAAGCAAAGAGCTCCCAGACCTTCCTTTCAGCCATTCCATCCAGCCATACCTGTCAGGCTAGCCTTTGAAAGAGCCGGGACCTTTACAGAAACTTGTTCTCCTGCAGTGGCAGCATCAAGATTAGAGTGGTGCTGGAAAAGCACAGCAGATCAGGCAGCAACCGAGAGGCAGGTAAAATCGATGTTTTGGGCAAAAACCCTTCATCAGGAATGCCCGATAGGTCGATTTTTCCTGCTCCTCCGATGCTGCCTGACCTGCTGTGCTTTTCCAGCACCACTCTAATCTTCACTCTGATCTCTAGCATCTGCAGTACCCACTTTCACCAATGTAATAATATCTCTACAGTGTCGAAACAGGCCATTCAGCCCAATGAGTCCACACTGACTGTCCAAAGAGCATCACACCCAGACCCTCCTCCTAAATTATTCCTGTCACCCCGCATTTCCCATGGGTAACGCAGCTAAACTGCACATCCCTAGACACTATGGGGCAATTGAGCATGGCCAATTCACCTAACCTGCACATCTTTGGACTTTGGGAGGAAACACGCTCAGAAATGGGGAGAAAGTGCAAACTCCATACAGACAGTCGCCCGAGGCTGGAACCCAACCCAGGTTTCCAGCACTGTGAGGCAGCAGTGCTGACCAATGAGCCACCGTACCTCTGAGAAGGCAGCCTGGGTTCAAGTCCCACTTGCTCCAGAGATGTGTCACAACATCTCTGAATATGTCGATTGGTGGAGTGATTGGAACCAGGCGGACCTTGTTGACTGTGAGGCTCTTGATTGGGGTTTCCTGGACCAATCAGGAAAGTGCTGGCCAACCATTACAACTAGACAATTAGAATCTCCTCAGTTGAGGACTGACTCCAAGCAGCTGGCCACTTGGTGATGGGATACTGGCCTGTATGCTGTTATTTCAATTGGAAAGTATCACATTAATAACATGAATGTGGGCAAGCAGGAAACCTGCCCTGGACAATACTTGAATGGTTTAGTTTAGACTGGTATCAACTTCATGCTTGTGGAAAATCCCAGGAATTACTTTAACCTGCTCACAGAATAAAGCAAGCTAGTACACAGCGATAGCAAGAGAGAGAGAGAGAAATGAAAAGTTGAACCATAGGAAATGTGGGAGTATCGTGCTTCATGGGATCAATTACTGACATAAAACTCAACAATCAGAAAATTTCACACTTTGGTACCAGCATCATTACTTTGGTTCAGCTCCTCAATCTGGGAACAATTTGAATACTCCGTGATAGACATTTGAGAAGTACAAACTGTTATAACAGAGCTTCTAATGATTGATTTCCACCAGGGTCTAGTAAGTGGGTGTTCTATCAGTTGCTTCTTGTCTCTCAATCAAGTTAACACCACGCACTGAATAGCAGCTACATGTTATTATTACATAAATCAAATCTTTATTCAGCTCCTATTATTTGAACTGCTGCTGCCTCAGGGTCAGTCAGTCCTTTGTGATTATATTCCCAAGCACAATGCTGTCTCTGGCTGTGTATGTAGTAGCCACCACTGCAGCACGTTCATCCACGGCTGCCTCTCCTGATCCCTGTCACCTTAAAATTTATCAACACTCTTGACCTATCTCAGACTGCAGCTCACGCAATGTCCTAGTCCTTACATCTATTAAGGAATCATGTCTCAGTGGCCCATCAGTCTTGGTGCACTCACTGACCTACTGTGAACCTCTGGGGTGGCATGGTGTCTCAGTGGTTAGCACTGCTGCCTCACAGCACCAGGGTCCCAGGTTTGATTCCAGCCTCGGACGACTGTCTGTGTGGAGTTTGCACATTCTCCCCATGTCTGCATGGGTTTCGTCCGGGAGGTCCGGTTTCCTTCCACAATCCAAAGATGTGCAGGTCAGGTGAATTAGCCATGCTAATTTGCCCATAGTGTTCAGGGGTAAATGTAGGATAATGGGGTGGGGAGTGTGTCTGGGCGGGTTGCACTTCAGAGGGTCAGTGTGGACTTGTTGGGCTGAAGGGCCTGGTTTCACCCTGTAGGGATTCTACGATTCTCTGGAGCCCAGAGGACCATCTTTGAAAAATCCCTGAGTTCAAGGGGCCCTATTACATTGCATCTGGCAGACATGGTAATGGGTGCTACTCAGTCATGGGAAACTAGTGATTGTTCCAGAGGAAACCTACGCAGACACAAGGAGAATGTGCAAACTCCACCTAGACAGTCACCCGAGGATGGAATCGAACCTGGGTCCCTGTCACTGTGAGACAGCAGTGCTAACCACTGAGCCACCATGCTGCCCCCTGTCCATGCAACTGTTCATCAGCTCCACTGCTATTTCCTGCCTGTCTCATCTGTGGCTTCGGTCTGTGACCTGAGTTCCACGACACTACGACTCACCGGTCTCAGACTGTTGCTCCAGCCCAGCGCCATGTCCCAGCTTTTCCCTCCCTCAGCACAAGGTTTCTCAGCTCAAGGGGGCCAGTTGATTCTGACTAAAACCCAACAAGTGGGTCAAAATCCTGGAAATCCCTCTGTAACAGCATTGTTGGTCAAGCTACAACACAGGGACTGCAGCGGTTCAAGAAGGCAGCTCACCATCAACTTCTCAAGGGGCAACTAGGAACATGCAATAAATGCTGGGCCCAGCCAGTGACACCCATGCCTTCTGAGTTAATACAAAATAAAGCTGACTCTTCCTGGGTCTCTAGTCAGAGTTTTCCAACTTCAAAACATCAGCTCTGCTCATCAGGTCGGCAAGCCCAGAGCAAGATAGCACAAATTCCTTTGGTACACTTCAGCAGAGTTACCAACACTTTGCCATCGAAGGTGTAGTGGGGAGGCTGGACCTGTCAAAGTCTCATTCACGTGGTGTGGATGTTGGTGACCAGCATTTATTGCCCGTTCTTAATTGCTCAGAAGGCAGTTACGAGTCGACCATATTGTTGTGAGGCTGGAGTCCAATGTACAGTTGAAATGCATGGTTCTAGAAAAGGCACAGCAGGTCAGGCAACATCCGAGGAGCAGGAGACCTGGATGCTGCCTGACACGCTCTACATTTTCCATGCCACGCTTTTCGACTCTTGACGCTCCAGCATCTGCAGTCCTCTGCTTGTCCTGGAGTCCAGCGTAGCCCAGACTAGGGTCAGATTTCTTTCCCCCGAGTGTTCTGTCGAAGCAGAGTTAAGGGCATCAACAGTGGTCGCCATTAAACAAGCTCCTAATTCAACTTCCACCAGCTGTCACACTGTAAATTGTCTCCTTTGTACCCAGACAACTAGCCTGAGGTTCTGGATAAATAGCCCATTGACATTGCCACTATGCTTCTGGTTTCAAGGAATTTGCACACTTCATGTCATTCATACATTTGAATGTTAGTCACAGTGTTAAAGGTCTGTGGGTTCAAGGCCCATTTACAGTTCTGTGCTCTAGGCTGATACACATTGATATGATGGCTCCATTGTTGGAAATGGTGTTTATAAAGCTAATGACTCGGCCAATTTTACTGGCATCCATTTAGGATCTCATAAAACCACATGAAACAAGGTAGGCATTCTGTGAGTGTCTTAACCAATGCTTTGTTCCTCAAACAGCACTACCAAAGCATGGATTAACCAGTCAATCCTTACCATTATTAATCACGAGGACTTGCCGAGTGTAGAATGATTGATATATTTCTCTCTGCATTAACAGTTTCTACATTTTCCAGTTTAGTCAACGTACACAGAGCATTTTCAGACATTATCACATTTTTTTCTTTATTCTTTCATGGGATGAAGGCATTGCAACATTTGTTGCCAATAAAGAAGTTAAGTGACAGCCCGATTGCTGTAGGTCTGGAGTTATGAAGAGGCCAGACCAGATAAGGTTGGCAGTTTCCTTCCCTAAAGGGCACTGTTGGACCACATGGGCTTTTCCCAACAATCATCAATGGATTCATGGTCGTCACTAGACTCTTAATTCCAGATTGTTCTTTTATCAAATTCAATTTCCAATCATCTGTCACGGCAGGATTTGAACTCAGGTCCTCAAATTGCTATTTGAGCCTCTGGCTTAACAGCACACCGACAACACCACAGGACCATCGGCCTCCCTTCGAGAGCGATGTGCATTTTGCCATGGACAGGGGTCAACCGGGGTGAATTTACCAAGCTAACAATCAATGAGAAACATTACACGTTTCACACCCGATCCGAGCTGCAATAAAAAACCCTTTGATGATTAAGGCTTGCTGATCGTGCAAAAATCTCTATGGTAGGGTCAAAGATTTCATTCTGAACTAAAAAAAATTTAGAAAGTGAAGACATTAAAAGTTGTGATTGGCATTCTTAATTACACTGAGCAACGTGAGATAGCTGAGAGCTGAGCCTTTGAGTACAACTTTAAGTATTTTAATAATCACACTTGGTGAAGAATCTCTTGTTCATGGCTCTCTGGGGGAATGGCAGAGTCTGATAAAACTGCTGTAATTGGGACAGGCTGCAGTAATGAAGGTAGCAATATATTTTATGGCAAAGGATGACAAGCAGGCAAAGTTACCATTACACAAGGCATCACTGAGGTTTTAACCTTGGCATCATTTTTGCCTGCATTTTTTTATGTAGCAAAGGTTTTCACGTAACATTTTCTGAATCGCTTGTGACAACTGAGAACCAGCCGTTCTTGCAGAATTATTCCCCTGAATTGCAGGTATCAGGGCTGGATTCATTTGTTAGTTTACTATTTTCAGTTGCGATAACAGCCTGGCTGTGATCTGTTTGGCTAAAGGGAAAATTAAGCACAAAGGCAGGATGTAATAGAGGTGACTGAGGGTGCTTAAAAACTGGAGGGCAGACGGAAACACCACATTACCTCTGCTGGTGCAAGCCCGTATTAACGAACTTAAATGGCCAGGAGTAGACAGGCCCCAAGATTAAGAAACCTGAGGGCAGAGGTCCTGCCTCTCTGTGGGGTAAAAACGCCCTAGCCACTGCTGGCAGTGCACATACCAAAGATTTAGGATCACCCACGAGTTCAGATTATAGGTGGGTGAGGGGTCACAATGCAAAGGAAAGGGCTGGGGCAGCCAGTAAGTGGGAATTTCTAACAGTGGGTCATCCCTCCCTGGTATCATGTTAACGATAATAATCCCATAATCAACCACAAATTGAGAATCAACTAATGATTATGATATGGGGAAAAGTCAAGAGATTGGCACCGTGGAATAGAACCGGTGCAGGCAAGATGGGCTGAATGGGCTCTGTCTGTACTGTAACAGTTCTGTGATTCTGTGATTTACACTCCGTGTGTGTTAGACCATAACCATAGGAATGTAGGACCGGCTGTAGGCCATTGAGTTTGTTCCTCCATTCAATGAGATCATGGCTGATGTGTGCTCCTCATGTCCTCTTCCCTCCCTTTTCCCCATTTCCTTTGATTTCCTTACGCATTAAAAATGTCTCTCTCGGCCTTGAATGTACCGAATGACCCAGCCTTGCCAGCTGTCCTAGGTAAAGAATTCCACAGTTTCACACCCCTCTGAGTGGAGAAATTCTGCCTCATCCCTGACTTAAATATACAACTCCTTATTCTGAGATTCCGTCCTCTGGTCCTCGACTCTCTCACAAGGGCAAAAAACCTCTCCTCATCTACTCCGTCAATTCTCCCAAACATCTTGTACGCTTCAGTCAGGTTGACTCAAAGACTTCACCTGACCTAGGGGCAATGCTCCGAAAGCTTGTGATTTCAAATAAACCTGTTAGACTACAACCTGGTGTCATGTGACTTCTGATTCAGGAATGAGATAGGGGGAAATTGTCTGTACCCAATCAGTGGTGAGCTTGTGGAACTCTCAACTACAGAAAGCAGTAAACGTCAAAATATTGAATGTTTTCAAAAATGAGTTTTTTGGGCTAAAGGGGAGATGGAGGGAGCAAGCGACTGAGTTCAATGATTAGCCATTATCATATTGAATGGTGGAGTGGGTCCAACGGGCTGAATAGCCTACTCCTGCTCCTGTTTTTGAAGTTTCTGTGTTTAATTCCACCCTCTATCTTTATGCAGCTCTGATGAGAAGTTGCACTGTGTTAAACATGTTATCTAAATGCAAGTGTTACAGCATAGATATTTGAATGCTTCTGAGATTTTTTTCTGCTATTGGGTTAACCACTCCATTAATGTAGCAGTGAGAAATTTGAAATGAATACGTTAAGGGCGTGTGCATTAGTATCTTACAGATGACTTCAGGGCCTTTGTGAATTGAGGTTTGGCCTGGGTCTACAGCATTAAGCTGTTCCAAATTTGACAGCAAACTGTCAATCTCACCTGATGCTATTCCAATAATAGTGTCACTGTGAGATGAACAGAATTAAAGATGCAAAACTGTACATCAAACTATAGTTTGTCCTTAACCTGGAAGCACTTGATGATGATGCTTGAATTGCAAATGTTCCATTTCCCAGGCTGCTGGTCGATTAAATTCACAGTAGAACAGGTCTTTTATTTCAAACAAATTTCTGTATATATTCATTTCTTTTGATATTTATCATTATTTCCAAAAGGCACATAATGAAGCTTGTTTTGCAATATAAGAGTTCAAAACTATATTCAGTCATCTCAGTGGGGCCTCACCATCAATTGCAGAAGGCTTCCGAACGTTCAAGCTCCATCTGCCTTACAATAAAGGCCAACGTTACACCTGTCTACCTAATTGCATAGAGTCACAGCGTCACAGGGATGTACAGCATGGAACTTGCTTACCCACAATCTATTTGTTTGTGACTAATGTGCAAGATTCCTTTACACAGCAGAACAATATTACCTCTCTTTATGCCCACTCACTTAACCTATCTACACCCCTTTGTGTCATCTCATAACGTGCTATCTGAAATAACTCCACAAAGGCTGGTATCCCTTCACCAAGTCACCCTTTACTTACACGTGCATAGTACATGACACTGACCCAGTTAACACTGAGCCAATCTCAGAGTGAGCAGAACCCCGACACTCCTGTTTATATCCTTCAACCAGGAGTCCCTGATTGGACCAGATTAACAGGGAACTTATATTCTATGATGTTCACCTGGATGACCTCCTTGCGTTCACTACACTTTCCCTACACTACACTATCACTGTCAGCAAATATTGGCTTCAATATAGTTCATTCCATCATTTGTCATTCACAAAAACCCATAGATGTAGGCCATTCAGCCCATTGAGTCTACACCACTATTCGAGTATTAAAAAGAAATCTCATTTACAAATTTTGATTCTTCCTTCTGGCTTTTCTGTTTTGCACCTTTCAATGTTTTTGTCATCATTACCATATTTGATTGGATTTGTGATTTGTTTCATTATTGTCACATACTGAGATACAGTGAAAAGTATTGCTTGGTGTGCTATCCAGGCATATTATACATATTATATATGTAATACATAGTCAAGCATATTATACCTTACAAAAGCAGATGATAGAACAGAATGCAAAATATAGTGTTACAGCTACAGAGAAGGTGCAGAGAAAGATCAACTCTAATAAACATGAGATCTGATCATACGACTGATAACAGCGGGGAAGAAGCTGTTCTTGAATCTGTTGGTACATGTTTTCAAACTTTTATATCACTTGCACAAGAGAAGAGGGTGGAAGAGAGTATAACTAGGATGGGAGGGGTCTTTGATGATGTTAGCTGCTTTCCCAAATCAGCAGGCAGTGTAGACAGAGTCAATGGAAAGAAGAACAGTTTTCATATGGACTGGGCTGTGTTCACAACACTTTTCTCTACAGATTCTGAAATGTGAATTAATCAGATACATAAAGGACATGTTTTATCCTTACCTTTTGTGTAACTCATTGAGTAGCACTATCGCTGAATCTCATTCTCATTGTCGTCAGATATTATGTGCTTGTAACTCTCTTGAACTGTCTGTTTAGGATGGCCTGGTCTGCTCCCAGCTCTCCTCCTGCTGTTGACTCCCATTCACACTCAGATTTCCTCCCTCAGCTTAATCATGGCTGTCCTGATAATCCACGACTCCATTTCCCTGTCTATTCCCTGTAACCCGTGGTCCCTTTATTGGTTGAAAACCCATCTTCCTCAACCTTCGATATAATCAGTAACCCAGGCTCGACAGCCCTCTGTGGTGCAGAATTCTACTGATTCCCCACCTTCTCAGAGATGCAACTCTTCCTCATATCCATCTGAAATAGGTGATACTTCATTCTAAGATGATGCCCTCTGGTCCTAGACTCACCCCTCAGGAGAAACATCCACATCTATCCCAACAGGAAAGCTAAGAATCTTGTATGCTTCAATCAGGTCAAAATTCCAACGTGGACCATATATAATTGAGGCCCCACTTCTGATCCTGTGGTACTCTACTGGTTACTGCTTATACTTGGGTGGGGGATTTATGGGGTAAATGCTGAGGAGATGTTTCATCCGCATGAGGGAGTTTAGAAATAGGACACATGGTTATGAACAAAGGGATCATCCATTTAATGTTAAGGTGAGGAGGAATTTCTTCTATAAGATCATTGTAAAGTCCTAGAGTCATAGAGATTACAGCATGAAACTGACCTTTTGGCCCAACTTGTGCATGTCGACCAGATATGCTAAATTAATCTAGTCTCATTTGTCAGCATTTGGCCCATATCCCTCTAAACCCTTCCTGTTCATAAACCCTTCAAGATGTTTTGCAAATGTTGCAATTGTACCAGCCTCCAACACTTCCTCAGGCAGCTCATTCCATACGTGCACCACCCTCTGTGTGAAAAAAGTTGCCCCTTAAGTCCCTCTTAAACCTTTCCCCTCTCACCTTAAATTTCATGCCGTCTAATTTTGGAGTCCCCTGCCATGGGGAAAAAAAATCACACAACACCAGGTTATAGTCCAACAGGTTTAATTGGAAGCACACTAGCTTTCGGAGCAACACTCCTTCATCAGGTGATTGTGTCAGGACAATCAACTGATGAAGGAGCGTTGCCCCGAAAGCTAGTGTGCTTCCAATTAAACTTGTTGGACTATAAACTTGGTATTGTGTGATTTTTAACTGTGTGCACTCCAGCCCAACACTGGCATCTCCAAATCGTGCCTGCCATGGGAGAAAGACATTGGCTATTCACCCTATCATCCTTTTCACCCTGTGGGTTTGGAATGTTCTACCCAAACAGCAGTGGAAGACAAAGATGTTGAATGTTGACAATAATTTGTTCTACAAGGGTGTCAAGGGGGAACAAGCTAGAAATTGAATGATGGACTAGATTCAAGGGACTGAAACTTCCTAATCCTGCTCTTATGTTCTTAAGCATGACACCTGAGCAGGTGGTTACTGTAATGAGGATTGAGCACTCTGCCGCTTGTTCAAAAACCTGAATTCTTGATGCTTCACTGCTCCCCAGTCCTCACACATTCTTGAATTAATTTATTTTGTGCCTTCTTATTATCTCATCTCAATTTTTAATGTGTGCTATTGATAGCCTCTTTGATCAAAAGGTAATTTGGCGAGGGTCACAAGATGTCAAAGCCAGAAATTCACTCGCTTGTGACAAATCGCTTGAGTTCCTGGCATGACAACAATTCAGTCCAGTCCACCCGGCTGAAGCCTCAAGGCTTACTGATGCAGCGATTGACACAATGCAGAATAGAATGCTGTCACCATGCCAACAGGTTCAAAGAAAACCTCTCCGATATAACACGTCCAAACTGAGTCCAGCAATTGCAATGAAAGCACAAGGCTTGCAAACAGGAGTAGGCTACTCAGCTCTTTGAACCTGCTCCATCATGCAATGAGATCACTATTTTTTGTCAATCCTGAGGACATGGACATCACTGTCTGGACCAGCATTTTATTGCCCATTCCTAGTTGCCCTTGAGTGACGATGGTGAGCTGCCTTCTTGAACCACTGCAGTTCACCTGCTGTAGGTAGACGCACAATACCCTTAGGGAGGGAATTCCAGGATTTTGCCTCAGTGCCAGTGAAGGAACGGTGATATATTTCCAAGTCAGGATGGTGAGTACCTTGGAGGGGAAATTTGCAGGGGGTGGTGTTCTCATGTCCTTCTAGATAAAAGTGGTCGCGGTTTGGAAAGTGCCCTTTGAGGACCTTTGGCGAATTGCTGATCCAACTGTGGTCTCAACTTTATTTTCTCATTTTCAATGAATAATCCTTGGCTCCATCATCTTTCAAAAATCTCTCCACTTCAGCCTTGAATGAATTTAAAAGCCTGACCTCCAGGGAAGAGAATTCCACTTCCTAATAATCAGAAATGGATAAAGAGAAGCAATGTAATTTGGTATATTTGTGGTCAGGAGGAGGCGCTGCCACACTGCAATTATTGGTGGCAATGGAATGCTTTGGGGATGTTGAGATGGAGGATCAGACCAAATAGAGTAGCTGAGCACTTCCTCTTCCACGTTTCTTTAAACCTTGGTCAGATAATGTGCATCGAGTGAGCCAGTGGAGATTCCTGTCAACTGTTGCAACAACCCATCTTTGCATAGTTCCACTTTGCCACATCCTGTTCAGTGTCTACGCTGGGACAGAGGTGAGGAGGAATCACGAGGTCAATTCCTGGAATGGAGGGATTACCTTACACTGAAAGACTGAAGCGACTGGGCTTGTATACCCTTGAGTTTAGAAGACTGAGAGGGGATATAATTGAGACATATAAGATTATGAAAGGATTGGACACTCTGGCAGCAGGAGACATGTTTCCGCTGATGGGTGAGTGCCGAACCAGAGGACACAGCTTAAAAATACGGGGTAGACCATTTAGGACAGAGATGAGGAGAAACTTCTTCACCCAGAGGGTGGTGGCTGTGTGGAATGCTCTGCCCCAGAGGGCAGTGGAGGCCCAGTCTCTGGATTCATTTAAGAAAGAATTGGATAGAGCTCTCAAAGATAGTGGAATCAAGGGTTATGGAGATAAGGCAGGAAGTGGATACTGATTAGGAATGATCAGCCATGATCATATTGAATGGCAGTGCAGGCTCGAAGGGCAGAATGGCCTACTCCTGCACCTATTGTCTATTGTCTATTGAATCACTTCTGGATCTGTTGCCCCGGAGCACATTGGAAGCCAACATCGAATAAATTTAAGAAGGAGACAGAAAAATATTTAATGTGCAAAGGGTGAAAGAGTTCTGGGGAGCAGGAAGGAGAGTTGGGTTGAAGTTGAAGTGTGTTCAGTTCAATAACTTTACTCTGCTGTCAGAATCAGATTAAGTTGTTGGAGGAGCATGTAATGTGGAATATAGAAAAATAGGAGCAGGCTATTCGTCCCTTTGAGCCTGCCACACCATTCGATATGATCATGGCTGATCATCCAACCCTATTGCCACTTCCACTCCATACCTTTTGATCCCTTGAGCCTGAAGAATTTTATCTTTCTACTTTTTGAAAACATTCAGTGTTTTTGACTTCCTGTGGCAGAGAATTCCACAGGCTCCCCACTTTCTGGGTGAAGACCTCTCAGTCCCAAATAACCTGCCCCATATCCTGACATTATGAACCCCTGGCTCTGGCCTCTCTGTGTGGTCCTGTTAGAATAACATAGGTTTTGATGAGATTCCTTCCACTTTTCATTCTTTTATATTCTAATGAAAATAATCATAACTGATCCAGGAAAGGCCATTTACCACCTGAAGCTTACTTTGTCATTTAATTGGCTGACCTGGGACCTAACTCCAAATACCCATTGTTGTACCCATCAAGCCCTCAACAACAGAAGTCCATCAGTATCAGTTTAACAAATGGTCTAGCTTCAACTGCAGTTTGCAAATAACTGCTGGCAGAGGGAGTACAATGTTGGATAAAGGTGAGGTCTTCCATTTTGGTAGGAATAGCAACAGGATGAACTATCATTTAAATAGTGATGAGAATTGCAGCGTGCTGCTGTGTATTTGGGTGCCCCGGTGCACGAATCACAAAAAGTTGGTTTGCAGGTGCAGCAGGTCATTAAAAAGGCAAATGAAAAATTGCTGTTCATTGCTGGAGTGATGGAGTTTAAAAACACGGAGGTTATGTTGTAACTGTACAGGGTGCTGGTGCAACCAATCACACCTGGAGTACTGTGTACAGTTTTGCTCTGCTTCCTTGTACTGGCACTGGAGCGGGTCCAGAGGGGGTTCACCAGGTTGACTCCAAAATTGAGAAGATTGCCTTACGAGGAGAGATTGAGTAGACTGGGACTGTTCTCACTGGAATTCAGAAGAACTTATAGAAATATTTAAATTCTGAAGGAAATAGATGAAATAGAAGCAGGGAGATTTTTTCCACTGGTGGGTGAAACTGGAACTAGGAGGCACAGCCTTAAAATAAGGAGGAGCAGATTTAGAATTGAGCTGAAGATGAACTTCTTCACCCAAAGGGTTGTGAATCTGTGGAATACCTCGCCCAGTGAAGCAGTTGAGGCTTCCTCATTGAGTGTTTTTAAGGCAAACATAGATAGGTTTTTAAACAGTAAAGGAATTTGCAGGCAGCACGGTGGCTCAGTGGTTAGCACTGCTGCCTCCCAGCACCAGGGATCCAGGTTCAATTCCAGCCCCGGGTTTCCTCCGGGTGCTCTGGGTTTTTCCCACATTAATGGATAAGGCACCGGTCTCCTAAGCCAGGGATTGTGCGTTCAATACCCATCTGGGGTGTCTGACACTTCATAGTGTGCCCTTCCCCAACTTTATATGGCTGGCACAGTGGTTAGCACTGCTGCCTCACAGCGCCAGTGACCCGGGTTCAATTCCCGCCTCAGGCGACTGTGTGGAGTTTGCACATTCTCCCCCTGTGTGGGTTTCCTCCCACAGTCCAAAAATGTGCAGGTTAGGTGAAGGGATAAATGGAGGGGAATGGGTCTGGGTGGGTTGCGCTGCGGTGGGTCGGTGTGGACTTGTTGGGCCGAAGGGCCTGTTTCCACACTGTAAGTAATCTAATCTAATTCCAAAGATGTGTAGGTCAGGTGAATTGGTCATGCTAAATTGCCTTTAGTGTTAGGTGCATTAGTCAGGGGTAAATGTGGGGAGTGGGTCTGGGTGGGTTACTGTCTGGAGGGTTGGCATGGACTTGTTGGGCTGAATAGCCTGTTTCCATACTGAGGGAATCCAATCTAATTACGTGAGTGGACGGGTAGGTGGAGCTGAGGCCGTGAAAAGGTCAGCCATGATCTTATTGAATAGTGGAGCAGGCTTGATGGGCCATGTGGTCTACTCCTGCTCCTGACTATTACTTTCTTAGGTGCTTAATGCTCTGCCTGGAAGTGGAAGCAGATTCCACAACAACATTTAAGCGGAAATTTGGAGGAAGAAAATATAGAGTGATGAGAGAAGAGCAAAGGGTCTGGAGTGAATTGGACTGTCCTTTCAAAAAAACCAGCTTTAACACAATAACCCGAATGGCCTCCCTCTGTGCTGTGTGGTTCAAAGTCAGGCTAATGCAGATTTCTGCTTTTGATTGCAATGGAAGGAAAAAAACAAACCTGCCTTATTTATAATCTGCAATGGTGGTTTGATTATTATAAATCCCTACATTGTGTGGATTGAACCTTAATTGCAGTAATAAATACTTCCATTCAGAAACATATTTCTCTGTGGTTTTTTGTGCAGCCACTCATCATAAATTTTTTAATGTCAGTTAAATCAGAAAGGGCAGGTGGCTAAGCATATCTTGCTGGGAGAACACGGGAGAGATGTGACAATCTGTTCATTAACTTTGTGTTATATGGGGTAAAGTGCAGTTAAATCTGAGCTTTGATGTTTTTATAATGAAAATCTCGATTGTTTCAGACACAATAAAAACTATCCGAAGAAATTGCCTCGGTTGTTGCATTAAAATGTTCTGTCTTAAGAGTTTGATTATCGTCTGGTCAGGGGTCAGATCCTCGTTAAAATGCTTAAATAAATGGGAAGCAGGTAAAAGATTAAATGAATGCGGATACGACAAACTGCTAAATGATTCAATACCGAAGGTGGCCATTCAGTCCGACCATGCCTGTACTAGCTCTGTGTAAAGAGATATCCACTTGAATTTAATTCCCTAATTGTGATCAGTCATGAGCTAATGGTGAAGCAAATTTGAGGGCTGGTATGCTTTCCCAGTTCTTAAAAATGGACAGAATGGCTGCAGCACAAACAAAACCACAAATTTCCTCATCCTCTTGCTACTGATCCTTTGCAAGAACAACTCAGGTAGTCTCTAACTTTCCTGACAACTTTCTGCTCAGAGAAGTGTACGATTCTGATTAGATTAGATTACTTACAGTGTGGCAACAGGCCCTTCGGCCCAACAAGTCCACATCGACCCTCCGAAGAGCAACCCATCCCCCTACACCTAACACTATGGGTAATTTAGCATGGCCAATTCATTTAACCTGCACATCTTTGGACGATGGGAGGAAACCCATGCAGACAGGGAGAATGTGCAATCTCCACAAAGACAGATGCCCAAGGCAGGAATTGAACCCAGATCCCTGGCGCTGTGAGGCAGCAGTGCTAACAACCGAACCATCCAGTGCTGCCTTTCTCTTTTGAAAGCCTTGATTCAATCTTCCTCCAGCATGTTTCAGGTAGTGAGTTCCAGATTCTAACAACTGTGCTGCATGGAAGGTTTTTTTTTCCTTCCATGACCAACCACTTTAAATCTGTGTCCTCTGGTAAAGTTGCAATAATCCTCCCCCATCATTGGTCTGTTCACATTGGAGAGAGATGACTGGTGGTGAGTTTAACCTGAAGTTCACCACTTCTCGAGCGAGTGGAGAGGTTGAGGGGATGATAATCTCAGCTGATGTGGGAAATAAACTGGTGTGGGTGCCACTAATCCAGCTGTCCTGTCAATCCTCTGGGAATGGGAACAGTTTCTCTCTATCTATTCTCTCCAGACCCTTCCTAATTCTGAACACTTCTATCAGATCATCTCTTGACATTCTCTTCGCCAAAGACAACAGCTGTCCAATGTATCCATGTAACGAAAGGTCCTTGTCCCTGGAATTAACCTCATGAATCTTCTGTGGACAAGAAGTGCAGAGGCCTAGGCTAATGTTCAATGGACATGAACTCAAATTCCACCACGACAACTGGTCGAGTTTCAAGTCAGTTCATAAATCT
This sequence comes from Hemiscyllium ocellatum, assembly GCF_020745735.1. Classification (NCBI taxonomy): domain Eukaryota; kingdom Metazoa; phylum Chordata; class Chondrichthyes; order Orectolobiformes; family Hemiscylliidae; genus Hemiscyllium; species Hemiscyllium ocellatum. Next base: position 109,000,980 of record NC_083409.1, read on the forward strand.
GGAATTGGAAGTCGGTTTCAGAAATGGCAGCTATGACAACTGTCATCAGTTGTTAGAAAACCCATCTGGTTCACACTCATGTCCTTCAGGGAAACCTGCCAAACACTCCTGGTCTGACCTTCATGTGATTCCTGATCCACAGCAATCTGGTTGAATCTGAACTGCCCTCTGAAATGGCCCAGCAAACCACTCCATTCAAGGGTAATTAGGGATAGCCAAGACACTGCCAGTGATGCCTACATCCCATGAAATGATGAAAAAAAGTACCTGGACTGTCAAAGGACCATCAGGACCAGGGCTGGTCCATAAGACCATTAGAAATGGGTCCAGGAGTAATCTGTTCAGATCCTCGAGCCTGCTCCGCCATTCAATATGGCTGATCTGACATTCCATACATCCACTCTCCTTCCCTTTCCCTGGAACCCTTGATACCCCAACTGATCAAGAATCTATCTACCTCAGCCTTAAGTATACACAAGGACTCTGCCCCCATTGCTCTCTGTGACATGGGGTTCCAAAGACTCACAAGCTTCTGAGGGAAGAAATTCCTCCTCATCTCAGTCTTAAATTGGTGCCTCTTTATTCTGAAGACCATGCCTTCTGCTCCTATATTCTCCCATGAGGGGAGACATCCTCTCAACATTGACCCCTTCTCTCTGCGCCATTCCACACAGCCAGCTTCCTAAGCTGGTCAAGAACCTGCACTGAATTCAACAAGATTTGACTTCAGCTGATAGGGACAAATTCAAGTTTAGCAGTGTGATTTTGTGGTTCTGTAAATACAAGAATGAATTTTAAAAACAGAGGTAAAGCTAGATTTTGATGTTGACTGCAAAGTAAGCCTGGCTTTTGAAAGCAATGAGACTGCGAGCATTACTGGATTGGAAACAGCTTTCTGATGCAGTCTTTATGGCACCATTTAAAATTAGACCTGTTTGTTCCCAGACAGCAGGACAGAAAGCTGATAACTGGTGTTGGATGGAAGTAAATCTTTGAAATGTGCTTTGCCTACTCTGTGATGCTGATGATTATGGGAAATTAAAAATTATTAAAATAAAACTACCTGTGGTGGCTTCCATCAATTTGCTTTTTATGGTGTTATCAATTGAATTCATAATGGAGAGAGCCACAGCTGTTGTGCAGCCTCTTTAATAATATGCCCATGTTTGAGTTGAAACTCTACTATAGTCATAGCGTTTTACAGTATGGAAGGAGGTGCTTCAGCTCAACGTGTCTGTGCTGGACATCAAACACTCATCTACTCTTGTTCTTCTACTCAACAGCTTCAAGCAATAGTCTTAACATTTTGTTGTGATGGTAGAAATCTTTGAGCTAGTGAGTCCAGAAACATACAAACCTCTGGTTGAGAAGATTTTCCATTAAATTCCCTCTATATCTCATGCTCCTCGCCTTAAATGTATAGCCCATGGTAATTTGTCCCTCTGTGAATGGGAATATTTCTCCTGCCTGCCTTTCCATGTTCATCATAATTTCTCAATCAGTCCTCCCTGCTCTGACGAAAACATCCCCAGTTTATCCAGTCACTCTGTATATTCTGTCTTTACTCACAGTAAAGAGAAACTGCTGTTTTCCCATCGCAACTTAATTTACACCCATTTCACATCTCTTTCCTTTCCTCTCCACCACTAACAACACCTTTGTCTTTGCACTGCATCTCTATATCTTCTGTCCCCTTGTTCCTCCTCTCTCGAGGTCATAGAATCCCTGCAGCACTGGTAGAGGTCGTTCATCCCATCGCATTTGCACTGACCCTCCAAAGAGCATTTAACGTCCCCCCTCCACCCAAACTTTTTCCCATGGCTCTGCATTTCCCATAGCCAACCCATTTAGCCTGCACATCCCTGAACACTATGGGCAATTTAGCATGACCAATCCACCCTAAACTGCACATCTTTGGATTATGGGAAGAAACTGGAGCACCCAGAGGAAACCTACATGGGGGTGCGGGAACATGGAAGCCCCACACAGACAGTCAGCACAGAATTGAACCCGGGTGTCTGGTGCTGTGAGGCAGCAGGGCTAACCACTGAGCCACCATGCCACCTGCATTTCTGTACAAAGCATGAAAAACCCATTCTCCAAAACCTTTCAGTTGTGAAGAAATGTCATGCTGGATCCAAAACATTAATTCTGTTTCTCTCTTTCTACAAATGCTGCTAGACCTGCTGATTTTCTCCAACACCTTCAGTGTTTGATTTAGTCTTTCTGCACAACTGAACCACTCCAGCCCAGGTAACGTGCTGGTGAATCTCCCCAGAATCTGCTCTAGTCAACAGTTGAAAGGCATTTGGATGGCTGCATTATTAGGAAGGGATATGGGCCAAGTGATGGCAAATAAGACTAGATTTATTTAGGATATCTGGTCTGCACATGCAAGTTGGACCAAAGGATTGGTTTCTGTCCTGTACGTCTCTATGTCTCTCTGACTCTAGCCCCACAAACTCCAAGTTCTCTGTGCCAAGAGAATTGTGAAATCCTGTGTTTCCCCAATTTTAATAGCTCCACCATTTTTATTCGCTTCACCACTGTCACTCAGTGTGTGCCGTCTTCAAGATGTACAGTAATGTACCCAGATTCCTTCAACAGCACTTTCCAAATGCAAGACCACTTCCACAGATAATGACAGGGGCTGGAGATACATTGGAACACCACCCTTTGCAAGTTCCCCTCCAAGCCAATCACCATCCTGACTTGGAAACATATCACCGTTCCTTCACTGTCAGTAGATCAAAATCCTGGGATTCCCTCCCCAACAGCAGGGGGACTGCAGCGGTTCAAGAAGGCAGCTCACCACTACCTTCTCAAGGGGCAACTAGGGACAGGCAATAAGTGGCAGCACAGCCACTGATCCAAAAATCTAATAAATACTTAAAATAACAACTTTGGCACTTGTGTCTTAGCTATTAAATGTAAAAAAAATAAGAACTAGGAGCAAGAGTAGCCCTCCATAATTTTATATGTTTCTATAAGCTTCCCCTAATTTTGTAAAATTCCAGTGAGTATAGTCCTAGTCCACTCAATCTTTCCTCAAAAGTTTAAATCCACAGAGCACCAGGTTATAATCCAGCAAGTTTATTTGGAAACACTAGCTTTCAGAGCATTGCTCTTTCATCAGGTGGTTGTGATAAAGGAACAACGCTCCGAAAGCTAGTGCTTCCAAATAAACCTGTTGGACTATAACCTGGTATTGTGTGATTTTTAACTTTGTACACTCCAGTCCAACACCGGCATCTCCAAATCAATTCCACATAAAATAATCCTCTGGAACCAACCTCGTGAGCCTCCTCTGCTCCTCCTCCAGTGCCAGTACGTACTTTCTCAAGTAAGGAGACCAAAGCAGAACCCAGTAAAGTTGAGAATAAAATAGAAGAATAGAGCATCATTTTTAGAATAGAATATCTTTAATTGTCAGGTGTTCTCCATTGTCAGAATACAGGGAAAAGCTTTTACAAACTCCAGGACTCACTGCCCACAAAGTGCACCAGGTCCCATTGCCCACATACTGCTCCAGGATTCACTGCCCACACCTTGCTCCAGGACTCACTGCCCACACACTGCTCCAGGACTCACTGCCCACACACTGCTCCAGGACTCACTGCCCTCACACTGCACCAGGTCCCACTGCCCTCACACTGCACCAGGACTCACTGCCCACACACTGCCCTAGGACTCACTGTCCACACACTGCTCCAGGACTCACTGCCCAAAAACTGCTCCAGGATTCACTACCCACACACTGCTCCAGGATTCACTACCCACACACTGCTCCAGGACTCACTGCCCACACACTGCTCCAGGACTCACTGCCCACACCCTGCTCCAGGTCTCACTGCCCACATACTGCTCCAGGACTCACTGCCCACACCCTGCTCCAGGACTCACTGCCCACACACTGCTCCAGGACTCACTGCCCACACCCTGCTCCAGGACTCACTGCCCACACACTGCTCCAGGACTCACTGCCCACACCCTGCTCCAGGACTCACTGCCCACACCCTGCTCCAGGTCTCACTGCCCACATACTGCTCCAGGACTCACTGCCCACACCCTGCTCCAGGACTCACTGCCCACACACTGCTCCAGGACTCACTGCCATGAAACTGCTCCGTGAAATGCTGCCTGCCTCTGCCCCTGCTCTGGGATTTCCCCTGGGCTGGTTGGAGAGAAGGAAAGTAAAAAGGAGATAAAGGAAGAAAATGAAAGAAAAAGTACAGGCAGAGCGGATGAGCTCCAACAGGAGCCTCTTATCTGCCACCATCTTACATGAGTAAAAAGACCCGAATCTAAGTAATTCCTTCGCTCTATCTTTCTGCATCTTTCCATCTTCATCCACCAGCAGGATATTTACACCTTTGACAAACGTTTTGGGAACCTCTCCTGCAAAGTGTCTCGGCACTTTGCACCACGTCACATACAGGCACTATATGAATGTGAAACGTTGTTGTTAGAAGGCAGCAGTGTCAGTGTTCCTTTTAGCAACTAAAAACATGAAGAAAAGCAAAAATGGCTGATGCTGGAAATCTGAAACAAACGCAGAGAACGTTCTAGAATCTCAGCAAGTCTGGCAGCATCTGTGGATAGAGATACAGAACGGACCGGAGTTCCGAGCCTAGTATTTCTTCAGAGTTCTGTTTTCCTCTTCACAAATCCTGCCAGACCTCTTGACTTTATCCAGCCCTTTCTGTGTTTGGTTTAATTTATTGTTGTAACATGTACCTAAATTCAGTGAACAGCTTTGTTATGTGTGTAATGCAGGCAGATCATACTATATAAGGGTGAACAGAGCGAGGTGTACAAAACTATGCTTGCACAGGAGGGGTACAAAAACAAGATTAGCATCAGATTTGAGACTTGAGAGGTCTATTCAGCAGTCTGATAGCAGCAGGAAGAAACTGTTCTTGAACCAGTTGGTACCTGTATTTAAGCTTTAGTATCTTCTGCTCAACAGGTGAGATTGGAAGAGATTATAATTGGGGTGGATTGGGATTGGCGGGGGGTGCGTCTTGGATAATGTTGGCTGCTTTTCCACCCCTATGAGAAATGTAGATGGAGTCAATGACTTGTGTGATGGACTGGGTTGTGTTCTCAACTTTCTGTCATTTGTTTATGGGCAATTAAAGAGTCATACAGACTTATACAGAGTAATACAGAGTTATGTTGAAAATGTGTTGCTGGAAAAGCGCAGTAAGTCAGGCAGCATCCAAAGAGCAGGAGAATCGACGTTTCAGGCATAAGCCCTTCTTCAGCCTGCTGCGCTTTTCCAGCAACACATTTTCAGCTCTGATCTACAGTCCTCACTTCCTCCTAATACAGAGTTATGCAGAGTTAGACAGAGTTATGTTCAATGCTTTATCAACCATTTGTTTTGTCCTCTTCGAGTTTTGTGTCTGAGCTGTGTATGTTCTTGCCACCTTCAGAACATTGGCTTCGAGGGACGTCTGAGAACGAGTGCCTGACAAGGTTGAAGGAGCATCAAGCAGAGAGTCAATACCATTAATGGGAGTTGCAACCCTGTCTCACTCTGCATGTTAATTTTTTTTTAAATATTTGAATTTGCCTGCCTCAGTAACCTCAACAAGCTGGGTCCTCTGGAGACAGCATCAGCTTTGTCCTTCACTATCGCCTCATCCTTTTCCTTCCCAAGGGCGATGGCAACTGTTTCAACATTAGCCCTTTGCTAAGCTGCAGCACCCACGCAAGTTGCTTACCATGGTAGAAGATAAACAAATAAAATGCTGAAAATTGCCTGTAAAATGGTAGAGTAAAAAATGAGGTCTGCAGATGCTGGAGATCACAGCTGAAAATGTGTTGCTGGTTAAAGCACAGCAGGTTAGGCAGCATCTCAGGAATAGGGAATTCGACGTTTCGAGCATAAGCCCTTCATCAGGAATGGCTGATGAATCAGCATTCCTGATGAAGGGCTTATGCTCGAAATGTCGAATTCCCTATTCCTGAGATGCTGCCTAACCTGCTGTGCTTTAACCAGCAACACATTTTCAGCTGTAAAATGTTAACAAGTGACTTGCACTCATTCAGCCGGACCCTCACAGCTCACACATCCCCTCAATATCAACAGTCGTTCCAGTGTTTTGGAAACTATTGAGTGGTGTGAACAGCAAAGTGTCACGTGCGTGGAATACGAGATACTGCAAAATAGCCTTGTTCTGCTTACATGTGCACGTTGCATTAAAGTTTTGTTTAACTTCATGTGTTTTAGATTTTTACTTTAATTTTACTTACACTTCTTTAATACTAATAAGTAATGTTACCCATACAGCATTCTTAAGGGGCTTAACAGGGTAAATGCTGAGAGGATATTTCACTTTGTGGGAGAGTCTAAGACCAGAGGCCACTGTCTCAGAATAAAGGGGCACCAACTTAAGACTGCGATGAGGCAGAATTTTGTCTCTCAGAAGGTTGTGTGCCTTTGGAACTCCTCGCCACAGAAAGCTGCAGAGGTTGAGTCTATGTGTATATTTAAGGTTGAGAGAAATTCTTGATCAGTTGCAGAGATCAAGGATTACAGGAAAAAGCAGGAAAATGGAAGAGAGGAATGTCGGATCAGCCATGATCCTATTTTTTAAAAATTCATTCACGAGTAAGGATTTCGCTGGCTAGGCCAACATTTATTACTCATCTCTAATTGGTTAACGCATTGTTGTGGGTCTGGAGTCACATGTCGACCAGACCAGGTAAGGATGGCAGTTTCCTTCCCTAAAGGACATTCGTGAATCAGATGGATTTTTCGACAAAGTCTTTCATTATCATCACTAAACTCTTAATTCCAGACTTTTAAAAATATTCTTTGAATTCAAATTCCATCATCTGCCATTATAGGACTCAAACGCAGGTTTCCAGAATATTAGCTGGGTCTTTGGATTAACAGTGCAGCGATAATGCTACTTGGCCGTTGATAAGCAGAGCAGGTTTCAGGGGCGAAACCATTTACCCCTGTTTCTATTTCTTACAATCTAATGACTGGCACAGGTCTCAGTTGCCTTTTGACATGAGGAATGTCAGATCCACCATGACCCCATTGGAGAGGCTAAATGGCCAATTCCTGTTCCCAGTTCCCATGGTCTTACATTACCTACTCGTGGATTTGTAAGACAAAATTTGAAAAAATGATGAAGCATTGTTAAGAGGTAATATGACATCAAAGCCTTTGTCTGTTGCACTCATCAGGAGGAAAACCAGTTTTTAAGAAAAGCAATAACAATTTAGACTCTTGGACATTGAACTCTCAACGCTGGACAGATTGGCATTCCCTTTTTAAACAATATAGCTGACTGTGCTGTTCAGTTCCTCTGGAAATTGGAAGCTGTAAGTTTTTTTCTGTTTATTCAATCACAAGGACGATGCATACTTTGTTTGGGAATGTCAATTGGAAAAAGTGAAATTTTTGATGCAGAGAAGGGACTTTTTTTAATTTAGAAAAAACAGGGTAGAATTTTTCAGTCTCTTAGTGGGTACACAAGAGCTGGAAGCTGAATGTTTACAATTTGTGGGACACACCACAATAAGGGTGGTTTTGAAAATCCGTCCAGTTGCAAGTTTTGGATTGATTATAAGAAACGGTTTATCACTGAACTGAAAGGAGAATGATCAGGAAGGACATAAATGTCCAGGCAACTTGTATTAATCAAAATCATACTATCTTCTTTATGTTCAAAAAGAAATAAAACTCGGTGAATAAAGAAACAAATGAAAAAACAAAGGCATCTCAAAAAGAAAGCAAACTCCTAATTCATGCCAAGACCTAGGTCCAACTGATCAGCTACTAAATTCAAGATGGCTGCAGTTGTTAATAATTATTGATGATATCTTTAACAAAACTCAAAAACAAAAGGAAAGTGTTTCATTCTCCCCTTTTAGTTTTGGGCTTTCATCCACAGATATAGTGCCTTTCTTGCCTACTTTTCCTAACTATAATATTCCTATAAGGACAATGGGTTTTCTCAGTTTGTCATAAGTTCCTAAAGTATAGGAGCATAATTAAGCCATTCAGCCCAAATACCTCAGTGGGAGGTATTTCAGCCTAGGAAGGTCTTGATCCTCAGAATGTACAGCCCTAGTCTAGTTACATGCCTGGCCAGCACATACCTTGGCTGGTCCTCCCCATTGGAGGCAATGTGGGTCATCAGTAAGTCCCTGTGAGCTCTGTTAAATGCCAGCCTACATCTCCAACTCGGGGAAATGAGGGTATTAGCATTGATTCCTGTCTGTGTCTGCCACTTAGAGGCATTGTCTGAGATAATGTTGGAACCAAAAAGAAGAAACAAATTAGTTGCAGCTGGATGTCAGATTCAGATTATCTCTTTTAATAAGATCCTGATTGACACACAGTGATTAGGTAATGGAGCACTTGTATCTCGAGTGGAGATTCACCTGGACGGACCTTTGCTTCCTGGTTTATATTGCAAGGAATTTCGAACCCATTTTATTGTCCAGACAAACCCAGAACCACCTGAAACAGATTGTTTAAGGACCACCTGCATCCTGTTGCCCCAGTGGCTCAGTAGTTAGCAATGCTGCTTCATAGCACTAGGGACCTAGGTTCAGTTCCAGTCTTGGGTAACTGTCTACGTGGAGTTTATACATTTCCTCCATGTCAGTGTGGATTTCTGCCAGGTACTCCAATTTCTTCTCACAGGCCAAAGAGGGTTTAGCCATGGGAAGTTGGGCAGGCTAGAAGGATTAGCTAAGGGATGTGGTGAAGGACTGAGGCTGAGTCTGGGTGAGATGATCTTCAGAGGGTCAGTATGAGCTGAATGGCCTCCTTCCGCACTGTTGGGACTTTATGAAGCATTCTAGAGTTTTCCTGGTTAGTAATGACCTGGATATCTTTCCTTTGTGTGATACTCCCCATTAAAGCTACAGGACAGCTAAAGTTCATTACTGTAGCTAATTGGATGCTGCATTCTGAGCAGCAGCAAACTGCAGGGATTAGATGTGAATTAAATGTGTAGCCAGTGTTTGGGATAATGGTCTCTCTATGCATTTACAAACTGCAAGTCTACAGTACAATTTAATCCACGGGGGGCAACTCTGCTCATTGTCTCAGTCATGTTCATTTGTAAATATTTGTATCCAACTCCATTTGGACTTCCTTACATTCTGTTTCCCTAGCAACAAGAGCTCCAACCCAATCCCGAAGGCTGACAAGTTAATGCATCAGTTTTTTCATTGGCCTGTACTCCAGTATCTGACACAGAAAGACCTGGGCAATATCCAGGCTTGAGTTGAAAAGTGGCACGTAGCTTTCTTGCAGCACAAATGTCATCTCCAATAAGACGAAAGTGAACCTGCTCCAACCCCCTCCCCGTCCCTGTTATCGTTCCAACCCCTCGGCTCACAGCCCCATTCCTGATGAAAAGATTTTGCCCAAAATATTGATTCTCCTGCTCCTCGGATGCTTTTCCAGCACCATACTCTCACCTCCAAATAAGAAACAATCTAACCATCACTCCTTGACATTCAATGGTTTCCCATCACTGAATTCCCTGCTATAACTATTCTAGGGGTTACCATTGACCAGAAATGGAATTAAATTTGGAATATAAACACATTGTCTACAAGAGCAGGTCAGAAGCTGGGAATACTGCAGTGAGTAATCCACCTCCTGACTCCCCAAAGCCTGTCCACCATCTACAAGGCTCAAGTCAGGAGTGTGAATGGAATACTCTTCACTTACCTGGATGACAGCAGTTTCAACAACATCTCAAGAAGCTTGACACCATCTAGGACAAAGCAGCCCACTTGGTTGGCACTACATCAACTAACATTCACTCCTTCTATTACCAGCGCACAGTAGCAGCAGTGTGTACCATTTCCAACAGACACTGCAGAAAGTCACCACAGATCCTGAGACAGCACCTTCCAAACTCATGACTACTTCCATCTAGAAGGACAAGGGCAGCAGATACATGGGAACACCACCCCTTGCAAGATCCTCTCCGAGCCGCTCATCACCCTGACTTAGAAATATATTACAGTTCCTCAGTGTGGCAGGGACAAATTCATGGAATTCCCTCCCTAAGGGCAATATAGGTCCCTTCTAACCCCAAATGGTTCATGAAGGCAGCTCACTACCACTTTCTCCAAGGCAATGAGGGATGGGAAATTAATGCTGGACCAGCCAATGATTACCTCTTCCCTGAGTAAATAATACAAAAAGACAGCACTAGCCAGGAATCATCCATGTGCCTGGACCATAAAATACAGGGACAGAATTAGGCCACTCAGCCCATTGAGTCTGCTCCACCATTTGGTCATGGATATCTTTCACAATCCTATTCTCTCACCTTCTCCCATAACCTTTGATCCTCTTTCTAATCAAAAACATTACACCAACAACCACCTTGTTTTCTAATTTCTTGTAAAGATAGGTTGGTACTTTCCCTTAATAGCGGTAGGGAGATTTTTGATGGGGTAGCAGGTAGCTCCACAGCCAAATTATTTTTAACATGCTGTAAGTCTGGACTTCTAAACTAATCATTGACCATCAGGCTTCATTGGTGAGATAGGGTTACATTTCTTTTCCTACCTTTGGTTATCCATTGCTATTCTGTATCAGTGGTGACATGCCTCATTGTTCACAGTTCTCCCACTCTAGTGCTGATAACAGTCTGCTTCAGAGTTGGAGGTTGTCTAAGACTGAATTATAGCTCCTGCAAAGGAGCCAAATGTTCATCATTAATCATCGTGCCTGCAACCTCATCAGGCCCTGGGCAAATACATAAAACCCAAGCTCGAATGAACAATTGATCTTGCAAGATGTTTATGGATGCGACTGTCTGCTTGTCTGTCAATTGGCGCTGTACTCCTTCCCCATTCTAGATTTTATTCATGGGATCTGAGAAACTTAAACGGAGGAGCCATGTAATAGTCACTGGCACTGGAAACACGAAGCTTGTATAAACAACCTGATCTAATCTCATCTGTTACATCACCTCTTTGTGAATATTTATAATCATTGTTTTGCCTCCCTCTGCGATGGAATGATTCAGCCAGTCATGTCTGTGCCTACTTTCTCCAAGAGCGACTCACTTAGTCCTTCACCCAGAGGGTGGTTGGGGTGTCTGGAATACATAGCCTTGAGGTGGAAAACCTCACAACCTTTGAAAAGTATTTGCAGTGTCAGAATGTTCAAGGCAATGGGCTTACTGCGGGAAAGTGGGATAAATGTAGATAGCAGTTGTAGTACTGAGTCGATGGCCTGAAGGGCCTCTTCTGTACTGTATGATTTTATGGTCCCCCTCCCCCCCAGGGAGTTTACCTTTACCTTTCGTCAAATACTGGAGTGGGGTGCTGTGGGTACTGGGGGATCAGGGGAACCTTTTATGTCGGGCAATTGCAAACACCCACTATTGACCATCAATTTCAGTGAGGGGAAAAATTAAAATTGGCAAGATGCAGATTAGATTTGTTAGGGATGTTCAAGTCTCACAACCTTAAAACAGTACATGGATGAGCATTTGAAATGTCATAACATTCAAGGTAATGGGCCTAGTGTGGGAAAATGGGACTACTGTCATATATTTGGCATTTGGCATTGGACCAATGGTATATTTTTGGCATTGGTGTCTCAAATAGGCTCCTTCTATACTGTATACTTCTATGGTTTCTATAGCACTCCAAATCTGCCTCTTCAGTTGTTTCCTGTGGGTGCCTGAATGTCCTCCTCAAATACTCCTCCTCCATATCCTCATGCATTGTATTCACATTCTTAAAGACTCACTGGGAAAAAAAGATGTTTCTCTTCAGGACAGCTGTTTCTTCTTTTGTGATTCACATTGTGTCAGAGTCCTCTCATTCTCAACCCTTGCACAAATGGGAAATGGTTCTCCCTAACTATTCTGGTGAGACCCCTCATGATTTTGAACACCTCGATCAAATCTCCTCTCACCCTTCGCATCTCCAAGGAAGATGGCCATAGTTTCTCCAAATTATCCACACGTGGCTGAAGACTCCTTCATCTGCAACTTTTTTTGTAGATCTTTCTAACACCTTCTCTTCATATCCCTCCTAAAGGTTAGTGCCCAGAAATTATCACAGTATTCCAGTAGAGGCTGAACTGGTGGTTTATAAAGGTTTGAAGTTAAATCATTCTGGAAAAGTGGGGAGCAATGCCAATATTAAGTGTAGATAAATAGGTTTCCATAGGCAAATAACTAAATTGCCTCCTTACACGATGGAAGACACCATACAGCTTAGATTCTATTATCTATTCCCTACAATGTGGAAGCAGGCCATTTGGCCCAACAGGTCCACACTGACCCTCTGAACAGCTTTCCAATCTGACCCATTCATCTCCATTTCCCCTGACTAATGCACTTAATCTACACATCACGGGACACTATGGGCAATTTAGATTGGCTAATTCACCTAACCTGCACATCTTTGGACTGTTGGAGGAAACCAGACCAAATTCGGGGAGTACGTGCAAACTCCACACAGACAGTCACCTGAGGCTGGAATTGAACACAGGTCCCTGGTGATGTGAAGCAGCAGTGCTAACACTGAGCTTCCACGCCAGGGAATGGTTCTGTGTGCATCCTTGGGAAAAGCTTAAGAGTGTAAATACATATCAGAATGCTAAACAGAAAGGTAATTTTACTAGGGGCCTAGACTCAGCAGACTAACTAAACCCCTCCTCAACACAACCAATTCCAACAGTCATTCCATGACAACATTAACCAAACCCTGAATATGCCTGGCCAGCGTGAGACTCTACCGAATGGAAGTCCTCCAGCGTTGGGACTTGTACTGAGAACGTCTTACCTCATGTTAAAGGTGAGAAGCAAAATCCACTGCTGATTATTTGGGAAAAAAAGACACATCTTATGCCCTTTAGGGAAGGAAACTGCCACCCTTACCTGGTCTGGTCAACATGTGACTCCAGACCCACAGCAACGACATTGACTTTTAACTGCCCCCAGGGCAATTAGGGATTGGCAATAAATATTAAGCTAGTCAGTGACACCCTCGTCCCATGAATAAATAAAAACACCGAACAAAGTATATTGTTATGGAAAATTCAGTGGCTACATTTTGATTGTTGAAGGTCTTTTCATAATGTGTTGTGATGCACTCAATGCCTTATTGATTAAGTTGGACTTACATTTGACTGAGAACAGGATCAGTAATCATTAGCCTGGACTTGTGAAAATAATTAACTTTGAAACAGTGGAGAAGGTACCTGCACAGCAGCACTGATTACAGTAAAATATTAAAATAATTACATCTAATTAGTAGCTGGCATAATAGCTCAGCTTTCCTTAGAGCAGAGGAGAGGAATTTCACAAAGCTTTTTATCCCGGAGTTTGTGTTTGTGGCTAATCATCTCCCAGTGGAAGAGTAGTAAGCTAATAGCAATTTGGACAGGGACTGTTGGAGCCTGCAAGCTCTTGCATCTACACTTAAAGTGTTCCAAAGGAAGAGCTAAGAAAATGAGATAAAGCAGCCTTCTCAGTGAAATGGTTCCTCGATATCTATTGATCCCTAAGGATTAACTCAACGAACACCACTAGCTTTTAACTTCCTTGAAGTCAAACAGCAGCATCTGCTGTTTTCTTTTGTTACGCATCGCTGCTTGATTTTTTGTTTGCCAATTTACTTTAACAGTATTTTGAGAACCAAGGCACTTATTTTTACTCAATGCATATCTCATTCTATTCCTACTCAACCCCATCTTCCCTCTTGGCTCTGAATTTGCTTTGGAAAAGGCCTGACCATGTTTTTCGCAGCTGGGTGTACAGTGTCAGACCTTTTCCTGTGCCGATGCTAAGGCAGATCCCAGAAGACTAAAGTCATAGATTCATAGAGATGTACAGCATGGAAACAGGCCCTTCGGTCCAACTTGTTCATGTAAACCCAGTCTAATCTCACCTGCCAGCACCCGGCCCATATCCCTCCTGTTCATATACCCATCCAGATGCCTTTTAAACGTTGCATTTGTACCAGCCTCCACCACATCCTCTGGCAGCTCATTCCATACACGTACCACCCTCTGCATGAAAAAGTTGTCCCTTAGGTCTCTTTTATATCTTTCCTCTCTCACCCTAAACCCTCTAGTTCTGGACTCCCCGACCCCAGGGAAAAGACTTTGTCTATTTACCCTATCCATACCCCTCGTGATTTTATAAACCTCTATAAGGTCACCCCTCAATCTCTGACGCTCCAGGGAAAACAGCACCAGCCTATTCAACTTTCCCCATAGCTCAGACCCTCCAACCCTGGCAACATCCTTGTAGATCTTTTCTGAACCCTTTCAATTTCACAACATCTTTCCGATAGGAAGGAGACCAGAATTGCATGCAATATTCCAACGTACAAGGAACAAAGGGCAAGATAACATTTAAGGCTTTGAGCAAGAGCTGGAGGGGGAATGTGAGGAATTGTGCAGCAAGGATTGGATCACATTACCCAAATGCAAAAAAACACTCGTCCTGTCAGAGTTGCTGGGCAACTAAAAGCTGGCAGCTCTTATAGCACTACCATGGCTGGGATTGTGTTCAAAACAATACCCAACAAACCAACAAGTGAGGTGGCAGGAAAGTCTTATTGAATGGTGCAACAGACCTGATGGGCTGAATGGCCCACCTCTGTTCCTACATCTTAGGGACGAGATCATTGATATCCAGCAACCTCGGTTTCATTAAAAAAATTCCAAACAGTCACAAGGGTGAAGCAGAGTGAGATATCGTGCCCCATTCCATTGTATTTTCTTTTAATCTGTTGTGAAATGTGAATGACACTAGCGAAGCCGCTGGGTGGCTCAGTGGTTAGCATTGTTGCCTTTCTGCTCAGGACCCGACTCCAGCCTCGAGCGACTGACTGTGTGGAGTTTGCACATTCTCCATGTATCTGTGTGGGTTTCCTCCAGGTGCTCCGGTTTCCTCCCACAGTCCAAAGATGTACACAATAAGTGGGTTGACTATAGTGTCCAGGAATGCACAGGATAGATAGAGTAGTCATGGTAAATGTGGGGTTTTGATTTAGATTAGATTCCCTACAGTGTGGAAACAAGCCCTTTGGCCTAACAAGTCCACACCGACCCGCCAAAGTGCAACCCACCCAGAGCCATTCCCCTACATTTACCCCTTCACCTAACACTACGGGCAATTTCGAATCGCCAATTCACCTGACCTGCACAACTTTGGACTGTGGGAGGAAACCGGAGCACCCGGAGGAAACCCACGCAGACACGGGGAGAATGTGCAAACTTCATACAGACAGTTGCCCGAGACGGGAATTGAACCCGGGTCCCTGGCACTGTGAGGTTATGGGCACAGGGTGGAATTCTCTTCACAGGGTCAGTGGATTCTTGATGGACCAAATGGCCTCTTTCTATAACGCACGGATTCTGTGATTTTGTTTGTTACCTATTCCTGATTGACTTTGAACTAAGTGGCTTGCTGTACAATTTCATGGGACCGTTAAAAGTCAAGCACATTAATATGGGCCTGGAGTCACATGTAGGCCAGACCAGGAAGGGACAGCAGATTTCCTTCCCTAAAGAGCATCAGTTAACCAAACAGAGTTTTGCAATAGAGTTTTCCTAATCAAGGGTTCTTGCCCAAAACGTCGATTCCCCTGCTCCTCAGAAGCTGCCTGACCTGCTGTGCTTTTCCAGCACCACACTCTCAACTCTGATCTCCAGCACCTGCAGTCCTCACTTTCTACACAAACAAATGTCCAGCTGTCTCACTTGTTTTCTGATTAGTAACAGCCTGCTGTAACCTGCTGCTCATTTATTCTGCAGACGCACAATTTTCTGGTAGCTATGGGAATAAATAAATAAAACTAGCAATAATGCAGTATTTCTTATGACCTCAGGATATATGGCATGGAAACAGACCCTTTGATCCAATCAGTCCACGCTAACAACTTCCCAAACTAAACTAGCCCCACTTGTCTGCTCTTGGCCCATATCCCTCCAAACCTTTCTTATTCATGTACTTATCCAAAGGCCTTTTAAATGTTGTAATTGTACCCACATCCACCACTTCCTCAGAAAGTTCATTCCACACGCAAAGCATCGCCTGTGTAAAATATTTGCCTCTTATGTCTTTTTAAAGCTCTCTCCTCTCACCCCCTAGTCTTGAAATCCCCTCTCCTCAAGAAAAGACAACTACCACTTTCTCAATGTCTACCCATCATGATTTTGTAAACTTCTACCAGGTCACCTCTCAACCTCCTAAGCTCAATTGGAAAAAGTCCCAGTCTATCCAACCTTTATAACTCAAGCATTCCACATCTGGCAACATCCTGGCAAATCTCTTCTGAACCATCTCCAACTTAATAATATCCTTCCTTTAGCAGGGTGATCAGAATGGGACACAGTATTCCAGAAGAGGTCTCACCAACATCCTGTATAAAGTCAACGTGACTTCCCAACTCCTATACTCAAAAGACTGAGCAATGAAGACAATAGTGACAAACACCTTTTTAACCACCCTGTCCAGAAGTAACACAAGCTTCAGAGAATTATGTTCCTGAACCCCTAGCCCCTCAAGTAATTTCAAAATTAGGTCCCCATTTGGATATTGGGGAATGCATGGACTACAAGGTCCTACAGATGGACAATAAATAAATGGCTAAGGCATTTATCTCTTTTGTGATTTGTTGAGGGATGATTACTAGCCTGGGATCCAGATGATATCTCCCATGTTTCTTCAAGCAGTCACTTTTCACTGGATAGATTCAGCTTATCGTTATATCTACAAGGCACCACCTCTGGAAGTTCAGCACACCCTCAGCATCACATCGAATCATCAGCTTCGATTCAATCCTCAGACCTTGAAAGTGGAACTTAAAGTTTCAAAAGTGACATTGTGAGACTGGATAAGCTAAATCAATGGATGTTCAATTGTCCAGTATACTCTGAGATTGACCGACATTTGAATGCTCATGGAATGAAGAGACATGACGGAAAATTTGAGAACATGAATTTAAGTTGAAGATCGATTATAATCTTGTTGAAAAGCCACATAGGCTTGAGGGATCCATGTAACTTACTCCTATTATTTAGCGTATTAAACTTAGAATGGAGTAGTGATGATTATTGAATTGAATTTATTATCACGTGCACCGGGGCACAGCGAAAAGCTTTGTCTTGCGAGCAATACAGGCAGATCACAGAGTTAAGTAGCATAGATAGTAAATAATAGGTAAACAGCAGCAGAAACAAAACACAGGTACAGGTGAATGCTAAGAGTAAGGATGGCACAGTGGCACAGTGGTTAGCATTGTTGCCTCACAGCTCCAGAGACCTGGGTTCAATTCCCGCCTCAGGTGACTGACTGTGTGGAGTTTGCACATTCTCCCCATGTCTGCATGGGTTTCCTCCGGGTGCTTTGGTTTCCTCCCACAGTCCAAAAATGTGCAGGTTAGGTGAATTGGCCACGCTAAATTGCCCGTAGTGTTAGGTTCAGGGGTGGGTGCGCGTCGGTGTGGACTTGTTGGGCCGAAGGGCCTGTTTCCACACTGTAAGTAATCTAATCTTTATGAGTTCATTCAGTATTCTAACAACAGTGGAGTAGAAACTGTTTTGAAACCGGCTGGTGCGTGTGTTCAGGCTTCTGTATCTTCTCCCTGATGGTAGAGGTTGTAGAAAAACATTGCCAGGGTGGGATGGATCTTTGAGAATGCTGGCGGCCTTTCCTTGACAGCGGGCCTGGTAGATGGATTCAGTAGATGGGAGGTCGGCCTTTGTGATTGTCTGGGCCGAGTTCACCACTCTCTGTAACTGTCTCTGATCTTGAATGGTACAGTTGCCATGTCAGGTAGTGATACATCCAGAAGAATGCTCTCAATGACGCACCTATAAAAGTTGGCACTGTCATGCTAATTTCCTCAGCTGCCTGAGGAAGAAGAGACGTTGTGGAGCCTTTGTAACCAGTGCGTCCACGTGAAGAGACCAAGAAAGCTTGTTGTGGATGACCACTCCCAGGAGCTTAACACTCTCCACTTGTTCCACCCTCTGTGTTGTTAATGTGTAGGGGGGGGGCATAAGTAACAACCCACCGAAAGTCAATGAGCTCCTTGGTTAAAGCTTGATTTGTGATGTTTAAAATCTTGAATCAAATAAGCAAGGGGCAACTTTTTTTTTACAGTGTCTCATGATATACAGCTGGTTCTGCTATAACGCGTGTTTCTTCAGTGCAAATTGGCGATAACTTGATTGAAGCATTTAGACCGTTATTTGTGGAATGTGAACTTTCTTTCCCTGAATTGGCTACAACAGGATTCCAGTGCCATTGGTTTGAATGGTGCTGCTATCACACGCTATTACATGGGAATGGAAGTATCACATTATGTCAGAACAGACTAGGTTTGAACTGCATTTATATAGCACCTTACAAGGCTATTGGATATCCCAAAGCCCTTTACTACCCATGTACTTTTTTTTACATTGAAGCATAGCTTCCATTGCAATGAAGGAAACGTAAGGTATATGTTTCGGTCAGAAAAATAGAAGCATATTATTTGGAAGGTGCATGTCCAGTTGTGGGAGAGGAATAGAAAAGGCAAAGGTAAATTTTGTCATAGTCCCACTCACTCATTAGAGGTGGGGGTTTAACCTGAGGGTCAGCAAACCGTGGGTAAGGGGAGAGATTGAGTAGGAGGGACCTTTACAGTAACCTCATTTGGTTCCAACAATTGAACTCATGGCATTGCTCTGCCTCGAGAACTCTCTGTTCAGCCAACTGAGCTAACTGCACTTGATACATAAATAAAGGGAAAATTGGCCATAAATATTGACAGACAATAAAATCAAAATCAAATTAAGATCAATCAATAAATGTTGCTCTGCTGGTTAATAAGATGAGGAGAAAGTGACGACTGCAGATGCTGGAGACTGGTGTCGAAGAGTGTGGTGCAGGAGGTCAGGCAGCATCCGAGCAGCAGGAGAGTCGATGTTTCAGGCATAAGCCTAGTAAGGCTGCAGACATAGGAGCTAGAATCAATGTTTTACTGCTGGATGAACTGTACTGAAAAGTCAGAAGTTATTCTTGAGCTGAAATTTTGGAAGTCACAACGAGTCAGACAACATCCGTGGAGAGAGTGCGAGTTAACGCTTCGAGTCTAGATGACTCTTCATTGGGGCTGACACATTTTCTGTCATGATTTGGAGATGCTGGTGTTGGACTGGGGTGTACAAAGTTAAAAATCACACAATACCAGGTTATAGTCCAACAGGTTTAATTGGAAGCACACTAACTTTCGGAGTGACAATCACCTGATGAAGGAGCGACGCTCCGAAAGCTAGTGTGCTTCCAATTAAACCGGACTATAACCTGGTATTGTGTGATTTTTAACTTTGTACATTTTCTGTCAGCATTTTTTGTTTTCAGTGTAGATTCCAGCATCTGCAATGATTTGCTCCTACCCTGAACACCCTTATGTCTGGATAATGATGGATGGATGATGATGGATGGATGATGCCTATTGTATTGGAACTGGAAGCACTGATGAGCTCCAGATCAGGTGCAGTTTTATAGGTTTCATTTTTGTTCTGCCTCAACCAGTTGTAGAGTAAATATTGGACATTTAAGGTAGCATCAGCATCTTTTACTTTTTTAGTTAAAACTGCATTTTGGATTTCTTCCATCAGTACAGTTCAGCATCATCTAATTGACTTGCAGGGGATTTATTCCTTAGTTTTAAGCCTCTTATATTTATATCTAGAGTGGTCTTGCACACAACTGAATGTTTTTCTTTCCCCCATCACCAAATCACCCTGTGGTGATATTTGTTTCCATTTGTAAACCATTATGTTTCCAATTGAATAATTTATGTACAAAGCCCATTAAGGTCAATGCAGACCATCAAAGGGGAAGGAGACTATGTCAAAATGGAATTGAAAGGGGCCTTTTTTTTCAATCACACAACTGAACAGTTTCCTTTCCCATCACCGAATCACCGAGACTTTCTTTCTTGTTTTGAAATATTGACCATTACCACAAGTAAACCACCCACACAGCAATTAAATATTTACAGGCTACGAACTGCAGTTTGTAGGGTTGCCAACTTTAGCCTGGCCATAGGTCTTTAGGGTTGAGTTAAGAAGGGGACAAGGGGACAGGGAAGGTCCATTTCTGACAATCAGGAAGAAAGAGAGGGAGAGGTAGGGAGAGCGGAAATAGAAACTGGATGGGGGCAACCAACTCTCGTGCCAACTTCATTCAAGTGTGCAGCTACGTCAATCTGAGAGTACAAGGCTTCCCTGTTTGGTTTATTTTGTGACACTTTGCTCCACTCTTTCAGCTGAGCCACTGAGGGAGAGCCACAATATGATCCAGATATATTTTCAGGTCACCTGTTCGGGGATGTTATTGCTCAATTTTGATCAAGTGGGACTGAAATCCAGGCCTCTTAGTCCAGAGGTAAGGACACTATCACCACACAACAGCCTTCCTCTTGTTTTTTTTTTAACTTTTTAAGAACTATATATTTCACTCCACGCTGTGAAGTTTCTATGATTCTAACTCAGCATTCACCATATTCCATGAGAAAACCCCAGAGACCAAATTCCACATTTTGAAACATTTTCTGCTGAGCCTGTTCACCCGACGTTGTTAGACATCTTGGGAACAGGTGGACCCTGAGCCCAATCCTTTTGGATCAAAGGTAAGGACGCTACCACAAGAGCCCCCACTTTTATTAACCCATTCATCCAAAAAAACCTGTTCGGGGATGTTATTACACATCTTTGGAGCAGGTGAGACCTGAAGCTGAAGACCTGAACTCCTGTCCAGGGTTAGGGACGCTATCATTGTGTCACAAGAGGGTCTACTTTGTTTCTTTTTAATCTAGCCTATTTTTCTAATTAAATCTACCAGAGATGTTATTGCACACCTGGGGAGCAGATGGGACTTGAACCCAGGCCTTTTGGTCCAGGGTGATGGACACTATCACTATCACGAAGGCTTATTTTGTTTTTATTTTGGATATTGTTTTATAATCCACGTAGCTTGCAATACTTTACTGCACACTTATATTCTGCAGGCAATCACTGTGAGGTTATTATCTACAGAGTAGATCCAGGCTACGAACTGCAGTTTGTAGGGTTGCCAACTTTAGCCTGGCCATAGGTCTTTAGGGTTGAGTTAAGAAGGGGACAAGGAAAACACCCTGTGGCTTTTTCATTGACAAGAAATCCTTGAAGAAGTTACGAATGTGATGCCTGCGATTGTGAGGTTCTGCACTTGGACAGGAGGAATCGTGGAGCTGAATAGTATTGAAATGGAGAAAGACTGCACAAAGCTGCAGCCAAGCTTCCAGTAATTGATTCTTTATCCATGAATCACAACAAAGCTCGCATCCAGGTTCAGCAGTTAATGGAATACTGGCCTTTGTTTCAAAGGGACGAGAGAATGAATACAGGAAAGTTGAAACTAAAACTATACAAAATTGTACATTAAAACTACACAAAGCACGAGTCAGACCACATCTAAGAACGGTAGACTGATATTTGAGGCAGACCAGAGAGGATTCACTCAGCTGATCCTGGGTATGAAGGGACTGTCTTATGAGGACAGGTTCAGAGGTTGGACCTGTACTTATTGGAGTTTAGAGAAATGAGACAAGATCTTGTTAAAATATATAAGACACTTAGAGGAGACAGGAAAATATTGTTTCTCCTTGTTGGAGAGTCTAGGACTAGAGGGCATAACCTCAGAGTAAAGGGTCACCTATTTAAGGTACAAGTGAAGAAATATGTTTTTCTCTCAGAAGGTTGTGACTCTTCGTAATTTCTTTCTCCAAAAGGCAGTAGTTGCAAGATCTTTCAATATATTTAAGGCAGAGAGAGATAGATTCTTGATGACCAAGGGGATGGAAGGTTATTAGGGATATGCACTAATGTAGAGTTGAGGTTAAATTCAGCTCAGCCATGATCTTATAGGATGGGGAGCACGTTCTAAGGGCAGAGTGGCCTACTCTTTTTCCATGTTCATTTGCTTGTTTGTGCATATGGAGGTGAGGAGGAAATTTGTCTCTCAGAGATCAGTGAGACTGTGGAAATTTTTAGAGTCGAGAGCGTGGCGCTGGAAAAACATAGCAGGGTGATGCAGAATCCAAGGAGCAGGAGAATCAACGTTTCGGGCAAAAACCTTTCATCAGAAATGAGACTGTGAGCTGAGGAGGTAATTGAGACTATATTGTTAAGAATAGATAAAGCTGAAGCGGAAAGATTTTTGATCAGCAAGGGAAATGAGAGTTATGGGGAAAACACAGAAAGTGGAGTTGAGGATTATCAGATCATCCACAATCTCATCGAATGGCGAAGCAAACTCAAAGGGCTGAATGGCCTCCTTCTATGCCAATGTTTTATGGCTTAACTTAAATACCCAGACACCATGTAGTTTGTTCAACCATCATGATGATCATGACTCCTACATAGGCATCTGGAACTCAATCCTGAACCATTACATTCATGTGATACAGAAAGTCGTCCTGGCATTTGCTTCAAACATCTCTTACAAACCACAGCAGAAGTCATTGACCAGGGCTAGCTCTGGTGTAATATCCTGGAAGGAGATCTCAGCCCCTGAGAAAGTGAATCCCTTTTCCTTAGGACCTTACTCTCAGTCCATCTATCTTACACTCGATAAAAAATCGAAAGAACTGCAGATGCTGGAAATCAAAAACAGAAACAGAAGTTGCTGGAAAAGCTCTGCAGGTCTGGCAGCATCTGTGGAGAGAAATCAGAGTTAATGTTTTCGGTCGAGTGTTCCTTCCTCAGAACAGGTACTCGCAATTCTGAGGAAGGGAGGCTGGTACAATTGCAACATTTAAGAGGCATCTGGATGGGTATATGAATAGGAAGGGTTTGGAGGGATATGGGCTGGTGTTGGCAGGTGGGACTAGATTGGGTTGGGATATCTGGTCGGCATGGACAGGTTGGACCGACAGGTCTGTTTCAATGCTGTTCATCTCTATGACTCTATGACTAAATCTGATTTCTCTCAATGGATGTTGCCAGACCTGCTGAGCTTTTACAGCAATTCCTGTTTCTTTAACTTATGCTTCAGCCTTTTTGGACTCCAGTCCATAAGACATAGGAGTAGAAGCAAGGCCATTTGACCCATCGAGTCCACTCCACCATTTAATCATGGCTGATGGGCATTTCAATTCCACTTATCTGCACTCTCCCTGTAGCTCTTAATTCCTTGCACGATCAAGAATTTATCAATCTCTGCCTTGAAGACACCCAACGTCCCGGCCTCCACTGTGCTCTGTGGCAATGAATTCCACAGGCCCACCACTCCCTGGCTGAAGAAATGTCTCCTCATTTCCTTTCTAAATTGACCCCCTCTAATTTTGAGGCATGATTTGGAGATGCCGGTGTTGGTGTACAAAGTTAAAAATCACACAACACCAGGTTATAGTCCAACAGATTTAATTGGAAGCACACTAGCTTTCGGAGCGACGCTCCTTCATCAGGTGATTGTGGAGGGCTCGATCGTAACACAGAATTTATAGCAAAACCTTGCAGTGTGATGTAACTGAAATTATACATTGAAAAATTGATTGTCTGTTAAGCCTTTCATCTGTTAGAATACAGTGATTGTTTCACTAATTTTGAGGCGATGCCCACAGCCGCAACTTCCTCAATATTCTCGACAGCCGAGCACCATGCTAACCAGTGTCTGCAGGACTCTGACTAACAAAGTGTCTGGATTCTTTCATTGGGAAGAAAGGTTGAAGCTTTTGTTTCTTTGCCCGGTGTCTCATTTTACATTCGGCGCTGACCTATGCGTCCCAGCACAATTTAATTCGACATTGGCATGTCAGTATCTCTGATTCAATCAATTATTTTGGGGTTACTGTGGAGTGACTAGGATGAAGTTTCTTTCCCTGAATCACTTGACTTTCTCTGACCTGTGTGAACCATGTAAGAATTCACACTTACAGAATCCCACTCTAAGCTGATAACTCTTTTCTTTTTCAAGTTTTCTCCTGAACCTTTCTGACCTCTGCTGCACTCAGGCCCAACGGATTTCAATCTTCAAGAAAAGTTCTCTCCTGGCTGCAATCAATTGGAGCTGTTGCCTCCCATCTCCCTGATATGTTAATGCCCCAGAAATACTCCTTGTCAGTAATGTATCCAGACCTCAGCTCTTTGCAGCCTTGGCTGCATTCTAATGCTTAGTGAGTCTATGTTACATGGCAAAAGGTTTAGTCTCCTATTCCCTCATAGATCCAAATAGTATTGCAGGGAAAGCATGGGGCAAAATAACATTAAAAATTCAACTCCTTCAGGTTTATGCGTAAGATATGGTTTGAAAGTATTATAGAAATAGATGGGGGAAGGGTACACCTCTCATTGTTCTTTTATTGTAGAGGAAGTGCTTGTAATCATCCACCCCCACCCTCCTTTAGCTTATCTCTCCACACTTCAGGCTCACTGCCTTTATTCCTGCTGAAGGGCTTTTGCCCGAAACATTGATTTCGCTGCTCCTTGGATGCTGCCTGAACTGCTGTGCTCTTCCAGAACCACTAATCCAGAATTGTAATCATCCAGTTTGACGACTTGCTGTTTCTTCAACCTTAAATTGGAATCTATCTAACATATCAGATGAGAACTGAATTCAAAAGACAAGCCCATTCCTGCTCAGATGGTGCATCATCTACACTCGTAAACCATTCTGTGCTTCCCTATGTCTGCAAGTGGAGCATCAAGCGAGGTCATGAAGCCTTCTAACCATGTCACTGCTAGTGGTGATTGAGTCACCAAAGCAGATTTGGTGTGTCATGTATCCTTGTCAAAAATGTTGGATGATGGTAAGATAGGGGACGGCTGGAAAATGAGAAGCCTTCAGAAATGAATAGCAAGAATCCAGAGACAGTACATTCCTGTCAGGGTGAAAGGGAAGGCTGGTAGGTACAGGGAATGCTGGATGACTAAAGAAATTGAGAGTTTGGTGAAGAAAAAGAAGGAAGCATATGTCAGGTACAGACAGGATAGATCGAGTGAATCCTTAGAAGAGTATAAAGAAAGTAGGAGTATACTTAAGAGGGAAATCAGGAGGGCAAAACGGGGACATGAGATAGTTTTGGCAAATAGAATTAAGGAGAATCCAAAGGGTTTTTACAAATACATTAAGGACAAAAGAGTAACGAGGGAGAGAATAGGGCTCCTCAAAAATCAGCAAGGTGGCCTTTGTGTGGAGCCACAGAAAATGGGGGAGATACTAAATGAATATTTTGCATCAGTATTTACTGTGGAAAAGGATATGGAAGATATAGGCTGTAGGGAAATAGATGGTGACATCTTGCAAAATGTCCAGATTACAGAGGAGGAAGTGCTGGATGTCTTGAAATGGTTAAAGGTGGATAAATCCCCAGGACCTGATCAGGTGTACCCGAGAACTCTGTGGGAAGCTAGAGAAGTGATTGCTGGGCGTCTTGCTGAGCTATTTGTATCATCGATAGTCACAGGTGAATTGCCGAAAGACTGGAGGTTGGCAAACATGGTGCCACGGTTCAAGAAGGGTGTAAGGACAAGCCAGGGAACTATAGACCAGTGAGCCTGACCTCGGTGGTGGGCAAGTTGTTGGAGGGAATCCTGAAGGACAGGATGTACATGAATTTGGAAAGGCAAGGACTGATTTGGGATAGTCAACATGACTTTGTGCGTGGGAACTCATGTCTCACAAACTTGACTGAGTTTTATGAAGAAGGAACAAAGAAGATTGATGAGGGCAGAGCAGTAGATGACCTATATGGACTTCAGTAAGGCGTTCAACAAGGTTCCTCATGGGAGACTGATTAGCAAGGTTAGATCTCATGGAATACAGGGAGAACTAGCCATTTGGATACAGAACTGGCTCAAAGGTAGAAGACAGAGGATGGTGGTGGAGGGTTGTTTTTCAGACTGGAGGCCTGTGACCAGTGGAGTGCCACAAGGATCAGTGCTGGGCCCTCTACTTTTTGTCATTTACATAAATGATTTGGATGCGAGCATAAGAGGTACAGTTAGTAAGTTTGCAGATGATACCAAAATTGGAGGTGTAGTGGACAGCGAAGAGGGTTACCTCAGATTACAACAGGATCTGGACCAGATGGGCTAATGGGCTGAGAAGTGACAGATAGAGTTTAATTCGGATAAATACGAGGTGCTGCATTTTGGGAAAGCAAATGTTAGCAGGACTTATATACATAATGGTAAGGTCCTAGGGAGTGTTGCTGAACAAAGGGACCTTGGAGTGTAGGTTCATAGCTCCTTGAAAGTGGAGTCGCAGATAGATAGGATAGTGAAGAAGGCGTTTGGTATGCTTTCCTTTATTGGTCGGAGAAATGAGTACAGGAGTTGGGAGGTCATGTTGCGGCTGTACTGGACATTGGTTAGGCCACTGTTAGAATATTGTGTGCAATTCTGGTCTCCTTTCTATCAGAAAGATGTTGTGAAACTTGAAAGGGATCAGAAAACATTTATAATGATGTTGTCAGGGTTGGAGGATCTGAGCTACAGGGAGAAGCTGAGCAGGCTGGGGTTGTTTTCCCTGGAGCATCGGAGGCTGAGGGGTGACCTTATAGAGGTTTACAAAATTATGAGAGGCATGGATAGGATAAATAGGCAAAGTCTTTTCCCTGGTGTCGGGGAGTCCAGAACTAGAGGACATAGATGTAGGGTGAGCGGGGAAAGATATAAAAGAGACATAAGGGGCAACTTTTTCACGCAGAGGGTGGTACATGTATGGAATGAGCTGCCAGAGGATGTGGTGGAGGCTGGTACAATTGCAACATTTAAAAAACATTTGGATGGGTATATGAATAGGAAGGGTTTGGAGGGATCGGCCGGGTGCTGGCAGGTGGGACTAGACTGGGTTGGGATATCTGGTTGGCATGGATGGGTTGCACCGAAGAGTCTGGTTCCATGCTGTACATCTCTATGACTCTATGACTCTAAGATTAGGAAGGGCTATGTTGCTATTCTAGGGCAAGTTAATATTAAGAAGGAGGAGGTACTGAGTGTCTTGCAAATACATTAAGGTAGATAAGTCCCAGGTCCTGGTGGGATCTATCACAGGATACTAAGGGAAATGAGGGAGGAAATTCCCAGAGTCTTGACAGAAATCTTTAGCTACAGGTGAGGCCCCAGAAGTTTGGAGAATAATTTCTTTGTTCAAGAAGTACAAAAGGGATTCTCCAGGAAATTATAGACCAATGAGTCTCAGATTAGAGCCATAGAGCCTTGGTGGGGAAATTACTGGAAAAGCTTCTTCGAGACAGGATTTACTCAGGTTTTGAAAATAATAGACTTGCAAGCGAGAGTCAGCATAGCTTCGCGTGGGGGAGGTCTTGTCTCATAAATATGATTGAGCTTTTTTCAGGACATGACAGATGATTGACGAGACTATGACATTTGACTTTACTGAAACATTTGACAAGATACATCATGGTAGGCTGGTCCAGAAGATTTAATCAATGCATTCAGCAATGAGTTGTTAAGTTGGCTTGATCATATAAGACAGAGGGTAGATGTGGAGGGATGTTTTCCCTACTTGAGGCCTGTGACCAGTGGTGTACCATAAAGACCAGTGTTGGGAACATCTGATGTTTATAATTTATATAAATGATTTGGGTTAGATTCTAGGTGGGGTAGTTAGTAAGTTTGCAGATGAAACAAATATCAGTGATGTTGTGTACAGTGAGGAAGATTATCAAAGGGTATAGTTCATTTGGAAAGTTGGGTGGAGAAATGACTGATGAGGCTAATCTGGACAATTGTGAGGTGATGCATTATGGGAGTTCACATTCAAGAGGAACGTACATAATTAATGACAAGACCCTTAAGAGCACCAATACAGAGAGGGATCTTAGGGTGAGGTATAAAGGTTGTCAAATCATGTTGCAACTATGTAAGACTTCCCACTCTGCCACCCAACATTTCAACTCTCCCTCCCACTCTGCCAACCACACCACCCTGTGACCCAACATTTCAACTCCCCCTCCCACTCTGCCGAGGACATGGAGATCCTGGGCCTCCTTCACCGCCGTTCCCTCACCACCAGACGCCTGGAGGAAGAACGCCTCATCTTCCACCTCGGAACACTTCAACCCCAGGGCATCAATGTGGACTTCAACAGTTTCCTCATTTCCCCTTCTCCCACCTCACCCCAGTTCCAAACTTCCAGCTCAGCACCGTCCCCATGACTTGTCCTACCTGCCTATCTTCTTTTCCACCGATCCACTCCATCCTCCTCCCTGACCTATCAGCTTCATCCCCTCCTCCACTCACCGATTGTACTCTATGCTACTTTCTCCCCACCCCCACCCTCATCTAGCTTATCTCTCCACCCTTCAGGCTATCTGCCTTTATTCCTGATGAAGGGCTTTTGCCCAAAACATTGACTACTGCTCCTCGGATGCTGCCTGAACTGCTGTGCTCTTCCAGCACCACTAATCCAGAATCTGGTTTCCAGCATCTGCAGTCATTGTTTTTACCCTGTGTAAGACTTTGGTCAGACCACATTTGGAGTCTTGTGTGCAGTTCTTGTCACCACACTACAGGAGGGATATAGAGACTTCTAAAGGATGCAAAAAAGGTTTGCCAGGATGTTGCCTGGATTGGAATGTTTTATCAGTAAGGAAAGTTGAACAAACTTGGATTGTGTTTGCAAGAGTCTTGGAGTTTGAGGGGTAACCTGACAGAAGAATATAAAGTTATGAGAGGCTTGGGTCAGGTGGATAGTCAAGTCTCTTTCACAGGGGAAATTGTCACATATTAGGGGAATAAGTCTAAAGTAGGTTCATAAGGGAAGTTTTAATGCAGTGGATGGTGGGTGCCTGGAACACACTGCCAGGGAAGGTTGTAGAAGCCGATATGATAACAACATTTAAGAAGCATTTAGAGACACGTACACAGGCAGGGAATGGAGGGATATGGACCATATTCAGGTAAATGGGGTTGGTTTAGAATGACAACATGATCAATGTAGACACAATGGGCTGAAAGCCTGTTCTTGGGCTGTACAGTTTGATGTTCAATGCAAACCATCAGTGCACCAAAACTAGGGGAGGCAGGGTGTACTGGTAACGTCACTAGGCTAGTCGTCCAGGACCCCAATTCAATGCTTTGAGGACATATGATCAAAACCCACTGCTGGAGTCTGAATTCAATAAAAGCCAGGAATAACAATAAAACGCTCTCCTAAGGCAACCATGTCACCATTGTTGAGTGTTTTAAAAACCTATCTGTTTCAGGAATCTCCAATAGGGAAGGAATCTGTTGTCCTTACATTGTCTGACGTACAGTGACTCCAGACCCACAGTAACAGGATTGACTCTTAACTTCCCTTTGGGCAATTAACAATGGGCAATAAATGTTGACCTACCAATGACACCCTCATGAATAAAAAAAATGAACGAGGGGAGACAATCAACTTTGTCTAATGTATTATTATTTAATTCATTTCTATGTGTCATCAGGAGACTTGCCAGTCTGAAACATCCTTATCCTTCTTTTCAACTTCCTCCATGGCCTTACTTATCCCTATTTTAGTCACTACCTCCAGCCTCATGACCTTCAGGAATGATCATTCTCCTCAAAGTCTGGTCTTTTGACAGAAGGATTTGACAAAGCTGAGGAGTTCAGTAGGGTTCAGGTTTTTCTCCGTAACAGTGTAGCACCCCTTCAGTACTACACCAGAAGTGTCAGCGCTGAAAATGTGTTGCTGGTTAAAGCACAGCAGGTTAGGCAGCATCCAAGGAACAGGAAATTCGATGTTTCGGGCCAGAGCCCTTCATCAGGACACTTACCAGAAGTGTCAGCTTGGATATTTTTTTCTAATCTCTCTCAAGTGAGCCTTTAACACATGATGCTCTGATTCAGAGACAAGAGTCAGAAACTTTGGAATTAATCAGTCTGCTTCCATCAGGGATTTGTGAGTGTGCCCTCCATGGACCCCCTCTTCATTTTAACTTTTCATTATCTCCCATTTATTGTGTACTGCCTTGACTTGTTCCCTTTGTTCCCCATCAACTCCCCCTCCCAATTCTCCAGATTGAACTTCATTTGTCATTTAACCTGTCATTATCATCTTCCTGAAGTTTACTCCTATCAACAAACAGTATTTCACTTTTCAAGTTTCTTTATCACGCCTCTTGTCCTTAGATCTGAATCAGTCACCTATGTAGCACAGACCAAGAACACTAAACCCTGAGGAACCATACTTGAAACAACTTTCCAGTCACATACAATCCTCTTGACCATGTCCATTTATGTTTTTGCCACTGAAGCAATTTTGAATCCAACTTAACATAAAAAACATAGAAATAGGAGCGGGAAGAGGCCACTCAGCCCTTTGAGCTTGCTCTGGCATTCAATATAACCATGGCTGATCATTCAACTCAGTCCCCTGTTCCTGCTCTCTTCTTATACTCATTGATCCCTTTAGTCGAAAAAAACTATATCTAACTCCATCCTGAAAAGGGGCAGCATGAAGGCACAGTGATTAGCACTGCTGCCTCACAGCACCAGAGCCCCAGGTTCGATTCCAGCCTCAGGTGCCTGTCTGTGTGGAGTTTACACATTCTCCTCATGTCTTCTCCCACAATCCAAAGATGTGCAGGTGAGTTGGCCATGCTAAATTGCCCATAGTGCTAGGTGCATTAGTCAGAGAGAAATGGGTCTGGGTCGTTATGTCTTGGTCTCAACAGATTTATGTGGCAGAGAATTCTACAGGCTCCTCAGTCTCTGGGTGAAGAAATTTCTTCTCATCTTACTCCTAAATGGCCCACCCTATATCCTTAGACTGTTCAGAGACCCCAGTCATTGGAAATATCCTTCCTGTATTTAACCTGTGTGGTCCTGTTCGAGTTTTATAGGTTTCTATAAGATACCTCTCATTCTTCTAAACTCCAGTGAGCATAGTTCTAACAGATCCAGACTCTCTTCTTACATCAGTCCTGCCATCCCAGGAATCAGGCTCGTAAACTTGTCTTTGTTCCATCCCATGAGATTTTAATTTATTGACCAGTCCCTCCTAATTTTGATTGCAAGAAGAGTTGCTTATTTTAGACGTGAACTAGAACATTTGCTCAGAGACTGGTTATAAGTGTGTTTCTCTCTCCTGTAAAACTTTATAATTATTTCAATATTTCCTCTTTCTTAATTATTCACTGTCCACGGCATTTTGGTTTTTTTTTGTGAAGAATGGGAGATGCATTTACACCAAATTGTTGTGCTTTTAGGATTTTGTTTTGTGATATTCCTTCTCTATAATTATTTGAAGTGAATAGTTTTGTACTTAGAAGGAGAAAAATTTTAGTTATGTAAAATTATTTTATTCCTAACAAACTTAAAGTATGAAATAATCACAGCAACAGATTGCAAAAATTTGAAATCTTATCTGATCCTATTTTTATATGTATCCACACACACACTGATATGGATAACATATATAGAGAGATCTATTTTGTATTAAACTTTTACCAATTTATATCTGACACATCACAGTAGTAAAGTGTAGCTGCACGGTCTCTGGAGATGTCAACTAAAAAAAAACTCAATTTTACAGACAGATGCTCTCTCTGCTTGTCAACTAGAAGCTACAAATATGTCAATGATTTACCGTTGTATTTTTCAGAGCATTCAAAACAATTCTCTTCAGACAAACTGAGCTCCTGACCAAATATGACACGTCCCTGACATTTTGCTTCAGTCCTTCAGACAACCATTCAGGGGAAAAAGCAAACAATAGCACCAGAGAGAAACCTTCAAAAAAAAAATACAGAAGCCTGCTCTCTCCATTCACTTGTCATCTTAAGTTCCTTTGAAACAACTTTTTCTTTCCTTGACATTGGCAGTCGCACTAATTACTCAACGACAAGGCCACATTCTTGTATTTTTGTTTTCGAAGGAGCTGCACTGTTGTAACTGTTGAAAGGGGAGATGTTTTCTTGTGTACTACAATGTCGCCCTTTTATTCCTCACCAACTGGCACTAAGTAATGAGATGTTCAACAAAACGCCTACCCAGAGAGCGCATTTATCATCTGCATTCCAGTTATACACCAAATGGTACTGAACGAGGGCGCATTGTTACTGGAGTGCATTTAAATGCGAAAGCACGCTTTGGTTGTGAACATACAGAGGATTGTGTGGTGCAGCTAACTTCAACCCTGTTTTAGTTAGATTTATATTTTAAATGGCAGACAGCGAGAGCAGTAAAACTTTGCGATTTTTCACAATACTGATGGAAATAATTTCAACCTCAAATTGAAACTCACCAAAGAAGATCCAAAAGAAATTGGAATGCTGACTATGAACCAATGTAATTGAGATGTTTAACACAGTTGAATGTTCTGTGAAGATGTTTAAATTGTAAATCCTGTCCCTTCAAGCTTTTCTCCCTATCTCTGTAACCACTGTGACCAGTCCTGCTACTCTTTGCTATCTCTGTATCTCTCCAGTTCTGATCTCTTGTGCATCCCGTGCTGGAACTGTTTATTCATTTGATGCCACATGTTCAGCAATTTATAGTCTTAGCTGTGGAAAGTCCTTGCACACTTTTTCTGTCCACTTCCCTCTTGTCTAAGATGACCCTTAAAACTACCTCTTACCCCAGAGGCACCTTATTTTTTCATTCACTCACAGGATGAGGGCATTGCTGAATAGACCAGCATTTATTGTCCATCCCTAATTGCCCAGAGGGCAGTTAAGAGTCACCCACATTGCTGTGGGTCTGGAGTTACACTTAGGCCAGATCAGGTAAGGATGGCAGTTTCCTTCTCTAAAGGGCATTAGTGAACCAAGTGGGCTTTTCCAACAACTGACAACAGCTTTGTTATCATCATTAAACTCATAATTCCATAATTTTTAAAAAATATCAAATTCCCACCATCTGCCATTGTGGGATTTGGACCCAGGTTCTCAGACCATTGCCTGGGTCTCAGGATTGACAGTCTAGTGATAATATCGCTGGGCTAACACCTCCCTGAGGACAGCTGGCTTTTAGAAAAGGCATGATATTATATATAAGATTATATGATATGTCTTTTTAAAATAAACATATTATTTCATTGAATGTGGGGCCATCGTTGGCTGGACCAGTATTGTTTCCCATCCCTAACTGCCCTTGAGCCATCTTTTTGAAACAGTGCAGTCCATGTGGCATTAGGAAAAAACTTCTAATGCCTTTTTACTTGGCTTGGTGTGAAATTTTGTTGGGTGTTGCTTTCTTGGATGTCTGAAAGGATTTGTCGCTATGTCATTAGTGTCTGGCTGTAGGTTTGCTCACTGAGCTGGAAAGTTCATTTCCTGACGTTTCGTCACCGTACTAGGTAACATCTTCAGTGGGCCTCCAGGTGAAGCACTGCTGCTGATTCCTGCTTTCTATTTAGATGTTTGGGTTTCTTTGTGTTGGTGATGTCATTTCCTGTGGTGTGCAAATGACATCACCAACACAAAGAAGCTGAAACATATAAATAGAAAGCAGGAATCAGCAGCAGTGCTTCACCTGGAGGCCCACTCAAGATGTTACCTAGTAGGTGACGAAACGTCTGGAAATGAACCTTCCAGCTCAGCGAGCAAATCTACATCCAGATCCTCAACCTGAGCTACAAATCTTCTCAAAACTCGCTTTGTTATTAGTGTGTTTGCCACTGTAGAAATTTTAAACTTCAAAGGACTATTTAAAGAAAATGGAAATAAAGCAGAAAATGCTGGAGGATCTTAGCAGGTCGAACAACATCTAGGGAGAGAGAAACCAGAATAACACCATAAGGCTGACAGAGCCCTTTGTCAGAAGAATCTTTGTTTGGACCAATGGCAATCACATTTCAAAATAAAAATCCTGGGGGAGGCATGCGGTGAGCAGAATATTTTTCTCAACAATTTGTTAGAAACTGGAGCACACTGCCCCAAAGAAGGAAGTTTGCAGTGCTAAATGGCTAGACGTTAAATAAACATTAGACAGTGAAGAAGGTTACCTGAGAGTACCAAGGGATCTTAATCAGAAACGCCAATGGGCCGAGGAGTAGCAGTTGGAGTTTTAACTTAAATATATGTGAGGTGCAGCACTTTGGAAAGGTAAATCAGGACAGGACCTCTACACATAATGGTAAGGTTCTGAGGAATGTTGCTGAACAAAGAGAACTTGGAATAGAGGTTCATAGTTCCTTGGAAGTGGAGTCGCAGGTAGATAGGATAGTGAAGAAGGTGTTTGGTATGCCTTATTGGTCAGAGTATTGGGTACAGCAGTTGGGAGGTCATGTTGCGGCTGTACAGGACATTGATTAGGCCACTGCTGGAATATTGCGTGCAATTCTGGGCTCCTTCCTAACGGAAAGATGTTGTGAAACTTGAAAGGGTTCAGAAAATATTTACAAGGACGTTGCCAGGGTTGGAGGGTTTGAGCTATAAGGAGAGGCTGAACAGGCTGGGGTTGTTTTCCCTGGAGCATCGGAGGCTGAGGGGTGACCTTATAGAGGTTTATAAAATCATGAGAGGCATGGATCGGGTACATAGAAAAACGATGGAAGTGAGGACTGATGAGGCTGGATATTAGAGTTGAGAGTATGGTGCTGGAGGGCTGACCAATGTCCTGTACAACAGGTCAGACAGCATCCGAGGAGCATGAGAATCGACGTTTCAGGCAAGAAACCTTCATCAGGATGGAGGGCTTTTGCCTGAAACACCGATTCTCCTATTCCTCGGATGCTGCCTGACCTGTTGTGCTTTTCCAGCACCATACTCTCAACTCTAAATAGGACATAGAACACTACAGCACAGTACAGGCCTTTCAGCCCTCAACGTTGTGCTAGCTTTTTATCCTACACTAAGACCAAACCAACCTAGAGACCCTTCATTGAACTATCTGCCATGGGCCTATCCAAGAGTCATGTAAATGTCCCTAATGTCTCTGACTCTACTACCTTTGCTGGCAATGCTTCCATGCACCCACCCCTCTCTGTGGAAAGAGCCTACCTCTGACATCTCCCCTAAACCTCCCTTCAATCATCTTAAAATTATGCCTCCTCATGAAAGAAATTTCCACCATGGAAAAGGTCTCTGACTATCCACTCTATCTATCCCTCTCGTCTTATACACCTCTATTAAGACATTCTTCTTTGCTCCAATGAGAAAAGCTCTTGTTCCCTCAATTTTTCTTCATAAGACACGTCCTCCAGTCCAGACAGCATCCTGGTAAATCTCCTCTGCACCCTTTCTAAAGCTTCTACATCTTTCCTGTAATACGGCGGCCAGAACTGAACACAATATTCCAAGTGTGATCTAACCAGGGCTGCCGCAGCTTAACCTTGCAGCTCTTAAACTCAATCTCCCTGCTAATGAAGACCAACACACCATTTGCCTTCTTAACAACCCTACCAATCTGGGTGGCAACTTTGAGGGATCTATGACATGGACCCCAAGATCTTTCTGTTCCTCCACACTGCCAAGAATCCTGCCTTTAATCCTGTATTCTGATTTCAAATTCAATCTTCCAAAATGAATCACTTCACACTTTTCCAGGTTGAACTCCATCTGCCACTTCTCAGTCCATCTCTGCGTCCTGTCAATGTCCCATTGCAACCTATAACCGCCCTCCACATTATTCACAACTCCACCAACATTCATGTCATCAGCAAACTTAGTAAACCATCCTTCAACTTCCTCAGCAAGACATTGAGAAAAATCACAAAGAGCCAAGGTCCCTGTGAACACCACTGGTCACCGAACTTCAGACCAAATACTTTCCATCTATTGCCACCCTCTGTCTCCTAGGAATAACGTGTTTCGAAAGGAATAACATTTGCCACCCTCCAATCATCTGGCACTACTCCAGTGGACAGTGAGGTTGCAAAGATCATCGCCAAAGGCACAGCAATCTCTTCTCGCTTCCTGTAGGAACCTTGGGTATATCCCATCTGGCCCAGGGGATTTTATCCAGCCTTATGCTTTTTCAAAATTTTCAGCATATTCTCCTTCCTAACATCACCCTTTTCAAGGATATCAGCCTGTTTCACCCCGTCCTCAGAAATGTCAAGGTCCCTCTCAGTAGTGAATGCTGAAGCAAAGTATTTATTAAGGACCTCCCCTACCTCCTCTGACTCCGAGCGCAAGTTCCCTCCACTATCTCTGTTCAGCCCTACCCTCAGTCTGACCATCCTGTTGTTCCTCATATAAGTGTAGAACACCTTAGGGTTTTCCTTAATCCTACCCGCTAAACCTTTTTCATGGTCTTTTCCCTGGGGTCAGGGAGTCCAGAACTAGAGGTCATAGGCTTAGGGTGAGAGGGGAAAGATATAAAAGAGACCTATGGGGCAACATTTTCATACAAAGGGTGGTACAGGTATGGAATGAGCTACCAGAGGAAGTGCTGGAGGATGGTACAATTGCAATATTTCAAAGGCATCTGGATGGCACATGAATAGGAACGGTTTAGAGGGATGTGGGCTGGGTGCTGGCAAATGGGACTACATTGAGTCAGGATATCTGGTTGGCATGGACAGGTTGGACTGAAGGGTCTGTTTCCGTGCTATACAACTCTATGATTCTCTAAACACATCAAAGGGGATAAAAAAGATTGCAGAAATATGGAGAAAGAGCAAGAGAGTGATATTAATTCAGCAATTCTCTCAAAGAGAAAAGATGTACTGCATGAGGATTACCAAAGCTCCTCAGACATCATCTTCCAAACCCACGCCCAATTCAAACTGGAAAGACAAGGGCAGCAGATATTTGGAAACACCACTACTTTCAAGTTTCCCTCCAAGCCACTCACCATCCTGACTTGGAAATAATTAGTTGTCACTGGGTCAGAATCCAGGAATTCCCTCCCTAATGGCATTGTGGGTCAACCCACAGCAGGTGGACTAAAGCAGTTCAAGAAGGCAGCTCATCACCACCTTCTCAAGGGCAACTAGGGACAGGCAATAAATGTCCAGCCAGTGACACTCACATCCCACAAAATAAATAAATTAAAAGAAAATAAACTGAATTACCTTGTTCTGGGTTGTGGGATGCAAACTAACAGGTTTTAAACTTGCAGATTCACAGCTTGAAGGAGTTAAAAACTAAACCAGATCACCTTGCAACTCCATAATCATTTCCGTTGCAATATAGTCTGAGATTCTGCCAAACTGGTAATTAAAAATGTTCGTAGCTTTCTTTTCTCTGAAAAAAAACAGTATTGTTTGTTTCCCAGGTGCTCGCTTACAAAAATGGTTGCATGCTTTATTGGCTCTGATGTGGTTTGGCTGAAGGCAAGACATGATTCTTTCATGAGGTCTAACTATCTAGCTGCTTGAATGAGCCGAGCCTCCACAGAAAAAAAATATGTTACCACAGGATATTTTGGAGTGCATCGGAAAACAGAGCAAATTTGAACCTCACCTCTTTGCTTATAGTAAACTGTGAAAAATAGTTTTTTTTTGTTTGTATGCGCTGCACTTCAAGATCGCAATGTGCTGCACCCGTGATTCAACACCCACAACAACCAATTTGCACTTACTCAGCAGCTCGAATATCGTAGGCATGTCCCCAAGGTGGAAATGTTCCAAACGCATAAAACTGAATCTTGCTCCTTTTTAACAAGTGTTGCAAGAATTCTTGTTTTAACGTTTCATTCACTGCTGTTTTTGACTTTGGTGTTTCTGCCTCTCATTTGGATAAGCACTTCAACTGAGTGCAAGTACTCAAGGTGTTTCAAAATCAGAACAGTTCCGATGATGGGTCACTGCATCAACCCTGCTTTCTGTCTATGAATGCTGCCAGACCTGCTGAGTTTCTCTAGCAATTTCTGTTTGTATTTTTGACTTCCAGCATCTGCAGTTCCCTGGTGTTTTTCTTGCTTCAAAATCACGCTTGGCAAATCCGCAAGAAGAAGTCGCTGGTCAGGATCCCTTCGGGATGTACAGGAGTCACCGGGAGCCCAGGGTTTATCCCCCTCAAAGAAGAGGTCGTTGGTCAGGATCCCTTCGGGATGTACTGGAGTCACCGGGAGTCCAGGGTTTATCCCCCTCAAAGCCATTTGCTCCAGTTAAGTGGGGCACGATGTGCCTATAGATTGAGGATGTCCCCAGACACTGTCAGGGAAGTGTGCCAAGTGCTGGAGTGGGAGCTGTGACCTTGAGAAGTGGGTGCCCATGCTAAACCAGTGGCCGTCAAGCTGCAGCTGTGTTGAACATCTAAGCAATGAGCTCTTTCTGAGGAACGCCTGAGTAGGATCTCTGAATTGTCCCTGATCAACTGGATAAGGGCTGTCAGGCAATGCCATTTGTGCAGTTCAGTTGCATCCTGTTGCTCACAAAAAGGCCAATGCTGCAGTAGGATCTGCCAAAATTCTGGCTTACCCTCCCTCTGACAGCAGGATTGTACAGACTGCACATACATAGTATTAAGAAGACCATATTATAATGCTGCTAAGTTCATGACCAGAAGAGGGTTCCTTCTCATCAATGAGCAAGTGGTCATAGGTACCATTTCTTAGATGTGGGAAGTGCTGTGCCATATCAGGACTCTCATATTCGACCCAGACTGAATTCATGTGTGGACACACACATGCATACACACACTTCCACACATACATCAGTCATGATCTCATTGAATGGTATAGCAGACATATTGGGCTGACTGGCCTACCTCTTCTCTTATGCCTCATGGTTGTGTAGCTTTATTCAACAACCCCCCATGCCGAAGGTGCCTTCACTAGCAACAACAAAGTCAATCCAGCATAAGGGAATCCTTCCTTCATTGGTACCTCTCCCAGTTACAATGTGATTTTTTTTTATTATGTTATTAAAGGAAACCAATTTAATTCGGCTTTCTGCGTTAAGGAAAGAATGAGCTCATTAGTTAGTAAAACATAAAAAGAAATAATACAATGCAACATTTTTGCACCCAGATTAGAAATGAGAAATGAGGAAAAACACAAGAGATAAAAGATACATGAATTAGCCTTTCATTGTCCATAAGGAGGAGATAATGAAACATTGAGGTTTGGGTGTTTCCAATTACAGTGACTCTGGCAGTTGAGCAGTTGGTGTGGAGATTCTTGCCTCTGTAAATTAGCCAAAGGGTGTTGTCTTATTTCCATTCCAACAGTGGCTCGTTTCCTTTCCAACGGTTTCTAACAATAGGCAAGAAAGAGAGAGACTTTTTTCTTTATCTGTAAGCATGGGATTGTATAATGGATGTCCTTCATCAGGAGCTGTTGAAGGACGCACCAGCACTAATAGACCTAGAACACCAAGCTAGGCTGTAGTTGTTTTCTTAACTCATTATAGAATTCCTCCAGGGTGGAAACGGGCCATTCAGCCCATCAGGTCCACACTACCCCTCTGAAAAACATCCCACCCAAACCTATCTCCTTATCCGATCTCTGTAACTCTGCAATCCCCATGGGCAATCTACGTAACCTGCACATCTTTGGACTGTGGGAGGAAACCCATGCAGATATGGGGAGAATTAGCAAACTCCAAGGGTGGAATCAAGCCCAGGTCCCTGGCACTATGAGGCAGCAGTGCTATCAACTGAGCCACCATGATGCTCCTTCTCTTGTGCATATTTGGAAAGGAAAATCACAAACAAGTCTTTCATTCAGAAACGCTTTTGAACATAGAATGTTACAGTGCAGTACAAGCCCTTCGGCCCTCAGTGTTGCACTGACCTGTGAAAGTAATCTGATGCCCTAACCTACACCATTCCATTATTATCCAAGTGTCTGTCCAATGCCCATTTAAATGCCATTAGCATCAGCGAGTCTACTACTGTTGCAGGCAGGATGTTCCACACCCCTACTACTCTCTGAGTAAAGAAACTACTTCTGACATCTGTCCTAAATCTATCACCCCTCAATTTAAAGCTATGTCCCCTTGTGTTAGCCTTCACCATCCGAGGAAAAAGGCTCTCATTGTCCATCCTATCGAATCCTCTGATTATCTTATACGTCTCGATTAAGTCACCTCTCAATCTTCTTCTCTCCACTGAAAGCAGCATTAATTCCGCAACATTTCCGCATAATGCCTTCCCTCCATACCAGGCAACGTCCTCGTAAATCTCCTTTGAACCCTTTCCAAAGCTCCACATCCTTCCTATAATGCATCAATCAGAACTGCACGCAATACTCCAGGTGCGACCTTACCAACGTCTTGTACAGCTGAAGCATGACCTCATGGTTCCGAAATTCAATCCCTCTACCGATAAACATCAGCACACCATATGCCTTCTTAACAACCCTATTTACCTGGGGGGCAACTTTCAGGGATTTATGCACCTGGACACAGATCTTTCTGTTCATCCACATTGCCAAGAATTTTACCATTAGGCCAGAACTCTGTATTCCTCTTCTGAAGTGAGCTACCTCACACTTTTCCACATTAAACTCCATTTGCCACTTCTCAGCCCAGCTCTGCATCTTACCTATGTCCCTCTGTAACCCACAATGTCCTTCGGCACTATCCACAACTCTGCTTACCTTAGTGTCATCGGCAAATTTACTAACCATCCTTCTACACCCACATCCAAATCACTTATAAAAATGACAAGCAGCAGTGGCCCCAAAACAGATCTTTGCGGCACACCACTGATAACTGAGCTCCAGGATGAACATTTCCCATCACCACTTCCCTCTGTCTTCTTTCAGCTAGCCAACATCTGATCCAAAACTGCTAAATCATCTTCAATCCCAAAGCTCCATATTTTGTGCAATGGCTTACCATGCAGAACCTTATCAAATGCCTTACTGAAGACCCTATACACCATAACAACCACTTTACCTTCATCCACATGTTTTGTCACCTTCTCAAAGAACTCAATAAGGTTAGGGAGGCACAACCTGCCCAAACACAAAACCATGTTGACTATCCCTCATCAAGATGATTATAAACCCTCTCTTTTAGCTCACAT
This sequence comes from Hemiscyllium ocellatum, assembly GCF_020745735.1. Lineage (NCBI taxonomy): Eukaryota > Metazoa > Chordata > Chondrichthyes > Orectolobiformes > Hemiscylliidae > Hemiscyllium > Hemiscyllium ocellatum. The sequence continues at coordinate 109,041,867 of NC_083409.1, forward strand.
CTTGTCCGCAGTCTGGGACATGGCACATAAAAGATAGTTTTTGTTGAATTGGTCTCTGTCATCCTGCAAACACAGGAGTTTTCAGTTCAATTTTGCATGGCATCTCTTCCTCTGAAATATCTCCATCTGACGTTCGTTAACACCCTCCTAAATGCAAGATTCCATGGTCTCTGTTGGGACTGAATAGAATGCATACAAGCATTTTTCACACAGTCACTGAATTATTATCTCAGAATTTACATTCCTAGCTAATTTTGACTTGCATGTTCTTTATTTTACTTTTTAACAAAAACACATGGTCTTATTTAAATTTGCAAGTAATTCATTATCTAAACATTGAATCCCTTACGATCAGCATCGTGGGAATGATCAGATACTGGGCAGTGTCTGCTATTTAATTACAGTGGCTGTGAAAACAAGTTGCATTCTGCAAATCCTGCAGGGAATAACTCAGCTCCTGTGTCTCTAATGCCTGTCCACTTTCTATAAGATGTGAGTCAGGTGATAGAACACTCTCCATTTGCTTGCACACATGCAACTTGAAAAACTCAGAAAAAACTCAACAAAATCAAGGAACCCTCTTATCACCAACCATCCACCATTTTAAATATTCACTCTCCCCCCCAACCCCCTCCAACCCGTGTCCTTTCACCACTCCCGTATGGCACACCATGGCAACAACATGTACCATCACCAGATGCACTTTAACAGCTCATCAACAGCATCTTTCAAGATTGGAACAAGGCTTGCATAACTATATGAATATCATCACCATAAGTTTCCCTCCAAGACTTAAACCCTCTGTGTTTAGAATGACATCGTTGATCCTTCATTGTTACTGGCTCAGAACCTGGATTTTCCCTCCCTAGTGGTCCCGTAGATAAACATACACCACACTGACTACAGCCATTTCTAGAATCTAGAACCCTCTCAACTTCTCAAGGGCAATCATGGGCCTTGCTAATGACACTCACATCATAGAAACATAAAAGATAGGATCAGGAGTCAACTATTTGGCCTTTAAGCCTGCTCTGTTATTCAATAGGATCATGGCTGATCATCCATCCTACTCCCCTGTTCCTGCTTTCACTCCATAGACTTTAATCCTTTTAACCCCAAGAACTATGTCTGTCTATATCTCTCCCATTAATGAACTGGAAAACATGGCATCAAAGATAAAATAAGGAAATTGCCAAGGATGAAGGCTGATAAATTAATAGTGGTCATCTCCCACACCAAACAATAGCTAGGCACGATATTATAAGTGATTGGCTATCTGGGACAACAGGAACTGTGTCTGAAAGAGTCAGAGGGAAGATGAGGGGAAGTGGTTGCAAAAAACGTTTGCCCAGAATTCACAAGAGGGTGAATTATAAACTCACTTCCAGCTATTCCAGGCAAGTCTTGGAAGAGTTAACAAGTGTGCCGGTTTCCCAGTCTGTCCGAACAGTGAGAAGTAATTTCACAGTGGCTCTGTTTGAGACCTTACTCCACTGAGATTGAGAATCACTGCTGATTGCTTATTCTTAGGGAGCCATTACCAGGAGATTATTGCTGTGAGCTACCAGACTCCCATCACAGTGCTCAGTAGTTACTGTCTGAATCTCTGCACTAATTATCAATTTTGTTTTTGTCAAAGTGGTGAGAATAGTGTATCTGTCCAGTATCTCCCTGATTTCTTTTTTAAACACTTTCTTTCCATGATAGCTCAGGAAGCCTGACTGGAAAGGAATGTTACTTATTGTTGAACAACCCGTGTCTACGTGGGTTTCCTCCGGGTGCTCCGGTTTCCTCCCACAGTCCAAAGATGTGCAGGTCAGGTGAATTGGCCATGCTAAATTTCCCGTAGTGTTAGGTAAGGGGTATATGTAGGGGTATGGGTGAGTTGCGCTTCGGTGGGTCGGTGTGGACTTGTTGGGCCGAAGGGCCTGTTTCCACACTGTGAGTAATCTAATCTAATCTAAAACAAAATAGAGTCAGTTCACTTGGCATACATAGGCAAGTCCTAGCGCGGGACAGACAATTCTGAGATCTATCCTTTGGTCTGCTTTATGCAGGGCTCAGGTGATGAGTTCCAGCTGGGAATGCCATTGCCTGTTACTATGGGAACACATACTCAATGAGCTGCACAGGGAGATTAATGAGCGGTTCCCCACGGACGTTGGATGTCAGAGTCACTAGCAAGACTATTGGTTGTCCATTACCATTTGCCCTTGAACTGATGATTGCTCGGACATTTCAGAAGGCAAGGTCTGTTGCCTCATGAGGCACTGTCAGTCATGATGGGGTGGTGCTGGTGTTTGATTGGGTTGGACGAGGTCAGAAGTCACACAGCACCAGATTATAGTCCAACAAGTTTATTTGAAATTGCTTCTTCATCGGGTGAAGTCAAAGTGACAAAGGATCAGCGCTCTGAAAGCTTGTGATTTCAAATAAACCTGTTAGACTATAACCTAGTGTCATGTGACTTCTGACAGTGTCAGTGGACCTACAGGACATCCAAGATGTCCTCGTACTTCAAGGACTGCAATTTCCCCTCCCCCGTCATCAACAATGCCCTCAACTGCATCTCCTCCATTTTCTGCACCCCTGCCCTCAAACCAAACCCACTCACCCCACAACCACATCGAGGATAGAGTACCTCTGGTTCTCACATTCCACCGCACTAATCTCCAAGTCCAACGCATCACCCTCTGTCACTCTGCCACCTGTAGCTTGAAACCACCAACAAAATTATTTCCCTCCCCACGATTATTCATTTTTCACAGGGACCATTCCTCAGGGACTCCCTCATTAGGTTGACACTCGCCCCTCCTCCACACCTGAAAATTTCCCCAGCGGCCACAGGAGATACGCAACCTGCCTCCACACCTCCCACTCCCCACCCCCCTCACCTCCATCCAAAGCCCCAAAGAATATTCCAAGTCTGACAGAGATTCACCTGCATTCCCTCTAATCTGATTTACTGCATCCGTTGCTCCCGATGTGGTCTCCTCTATATCAGGGAGGCCGAGTGCAAACTCAGGAACTAGTTTAGGGAACATGTATGGTCTGTAAGCTCCAATGAACACCACCTTCTGTTTGCTATCCATTTCAACTCCCCTTTTCACTCCCCTAACAACATGTCCATTCTGGGCCTTCTCTACTGTCAAACCAAGGTCACACGCAAACTGGAGGAAGAGCACCTCATCTTCCACCTCAGGACCTTACAACCCTGCAGCCTTAAAATATAAGTCACCATATTCCAAATTTCCCAAGCACCCCCTTCTCATCCCAGGCCCAGCCCTCTCTCAGTGCTCCATCCCCTTAGCCTGACTCTACCTGTTTATCTTCCTTCACACCCAACCACTCCACCCTTCCCACTGACCAACCTCTACCTGCATTCACCTATCACTACCACACCCAACGTTCCCACAAGCCCCACCCCCCCATTTATTTTGTAGCCATCCCGCAGTCCTGATGAAAGGTCGTGACCTGAAATGGTGACCCCCCCTCTCCTCTGATGCTGCTTGACCTGCTGTGTTTTTTCCAGCTCCACACTTTATCCAGCCTGACTCTCCAGCACCTACAGTTCTCACCATATCCAAGTTGGTGGACAGAAGACTTGACATCATCATGGGATCACCAGATGACCTCTCTGTGTTGCTCTTATGTCCCTAATTCTCAACTCTCATCCTCCTCATCTTCGGTCATATCCTCCACCCCCTTTCTATACCCTATGACCCTGTCTCGCCCCCTCATATTCCCAAGTTGCTGCCATTTATTTTGCATAACCACGTACACAGCATCCAATGTGAACATATGTCAGGAGCTATGAAATAGCAATGGGAAGCTTACAAAATGTCCTTGAAAGAAATTAAGCTCCTAACAATCTCATAAAGCTGCCGAACTGCATACCTGCTGTGCAACAAACAAAGAGGCCCCATTGAAAATAGTTAAATCCCCTGTTCCAACTGTTTTAGGAAGGATCCAAGCCAGGGGAAAGAAATATAAAAAAACTTTCCAATGTCTTGTCTTATGAGTACTTTGGCCAAATAGTGGTTAAATTCAAGAAAAAGGAATAACTCACAGATTTGCTTTTTTACAGAAATAGTCTTACCCCAGAAAAGCTTTACTCTGAAGCTATTTTGTTTTCTTCTGTTATTATTCCCTTGTCTGCACGTGCTGCTGTGTGTGAAAGAAGGATCACTTGGGCAGGGCAGACCCTGTGTTTCCATGAGGAAACAGCACAAACTCTCAGTCTGAACCAGTTGGGTTCTTTTCTCAAAAACAGAGTCGTTGAGGGAGATGTAATAAAAGTGGTTAAAATATGTTCGACATTTCATAGGTTAATGGAGAGACAAGACTCTGGAGTTCTTAAACATAAGACTGGCGCCTAGTCTTCTTTACCTTCAGCTCTCCTCCCAAGGGCAGGTCTCAACCTCAGAAATCTCTATCCATGCCAGCCAATCCATGGATAGAGGATTGGCTGGCATGGATTGGGATTGGCTGGCATGGATAGAGGATGGGCTGGCACGGATAAAGTATTGGCTAGCGTGGATAGATGATTGGCTCACTGGATAGAGGATTGGCTGAGTATAGGAAGGGGAGTAGGTGTGTAATCCATCCCAGCTGACATGGAGATAACATCTCAGATAAAGAATCACCACATGGGCATGAAATGGTGAGTGGGGACGTGGGGTCCTTCAGGTTGACCACTAGTGTTTCATAGGGATCGACACTAGACCTGCAACTGTTTACATTATACATTAATGACTTAGGGGAAGGAAGTGCATGTACTGTAGCCAGGTGACACTAGAATAGATGGAAAGGCAGATTGAGAGAGGAATACAATCAGGGTACACAGAGATATTGATAGATTAAGTAAGTGAGCAAAAGATTGGCAAATGGTGTATACTACAGGAAAATGTGAAGGAGAGCAAAACTACAAAGCTGGAATGAAATGCAACAACATCACAATTGAGTAAAAGTAACTACAAAGACATGAGGGAGGAGCTGGCCAGAGTTGATTGGAAGGAGAGCCAAGTAGGGAAGACGGTGGAGCAGCAATGGCAGGGGTTTCTGGGGGTAAATCGGGAGGTACAGCAGAAACTCATCCCAAGGAAGAAGAAACATAATGAAGGGTGGATGAGGCAATCTTAGTTATAGAGGGAAGTCAGGGTCAGCAGAAAAGCAAAACAAAAAGCAGAAAATGTGGCGAAGGTTAGAGAGAAGCCAAAAGATTGGGTGGCCTTTAAAAGCCAGGAAAGGATCACAAAAAAAGCAGTAAGAGGAGACAAGATAAAAAATTAGAGTAAGCAACATCGTTATAGTAAGAAAGATTGCAAATATTTTCTTTAGTTATCTAAAAGTTAAGAGAGAGGTCCTTAGAGGCTGTTCCACAATTCAATAAGATCATTGCTGATCCTCTAACTCCTTCTCAACGTCTAGTGAATACAGGCCCAGTCAAACTAGTCTCTCCTCATAAGACATCCCTGGTATTAGGCGAAACTGAGTACTGCAGATGCTGGAGATTAGAGTCAAGATTAAAGTGGTGCTGGAAAAGCACAGTAGGTCAGGCAGCATCCGAGGAGCAGGAAAATTGACGTTTCGGACAGGAAGTATTAGCCAAGTGAAACTCTGCTGCACTCCTCTGTGCAGTCGGTTTTTCCATGCTTAGATTAGAAGACCAGGACTGCATGAATACCCCAGGTGCTGGCATGGATAGAAGATTGACTGGCACGAATTGGGGATTGGCTGATCGGATAGAGGATTGGCTCACTGGATAGAGGATTGGCTGGCACAGATAGGGGATTGGCTAACTGGATAGAGGATTGGTTAACTGGATAGATTAGATTACTTACAGTGTGGAAACAGGCCCTTTGGCCCAACAAGTCCACACCGACCCGCCGAAACGCAACCCACCCATACCCCTACCCCTACATTTACCCCTTCACCTAGCACTATGGGCAATTTAGCATGGCCAATTCACCTGACCCGCACATCTTTGGACTGTGGGAGGAAACCGGAGCACCTGGAGGAAGCCCACGCAGACACGGGGAGAACGTGCAAACTCCACACAGTCAGTCGCCTGAGGCGGGAATTGAATCCGGGTCTCTGGCGCTGTGAGGCAGCAGTGCTAACCACTGTGCCACCGTGCCGCCCACATAGAGGATTGGCTAGCACAGATAGGGGATTGGCTAACTGGATAGAGGATTGGCTGTTTGGTTAGAGCAGACCTGGGCATTTTACGACCCATGGGCCATATCCGGCCCTTTGTTCATCCCTGTCCGGCCCGCATGAGGTCAATCTTAAGTTAGAACATAAATGAAAAAGTATTTACGCCATGCACGCAATACAACTGTGTTGCTTTTGTTTTGGAAAGGTTGCTTTTTTTATTTACGTATGGATGCACATGTGTGTGCGTGAACAACTAAATGTGATGCTTGCTGGCTGGTCCTGGGAACCCTCCAACCACAAGGGATGAACTCAGATTTCTCCAGTTTCCTCATTTCCCCTCCCCCCACCTTGTCTCAGTCGATTCCCTCGAACTCAGCACCGCCCTCCTAACCTGCAATCTTCTTCCTAACCTCTCCGCCCCCACCCCACTCCGGCCTATCACCCTCACCTTGACCTCCTTCCACCTATCACATCTCCATCGCCCCTCCCCCAAGTCCCTCCTCCCTACCTTTTATCTTAGCCTGCTGGACACACTTTCCTCATTCCTGATGAAGGGCTTATGCCCGAAACGTCGAATTTCCTGTTCCTTGGATGCTGCCTGACCTGCTGTGCTTTAACCAGCAACACATTTTCAGCTGTGATCTCCAGCATCTGCAGACCTCACTTTCTCCTCCTAGCCCTCAAAATGTCAGCTCACACCAAGAAAAGGAAGGTTGATACAGAATGCTGTGTTTTTAACAAGACATGCACTGCTAGATACTTATTCATGGAAATGGGAGTTAATGCCGTGTGCTTGGTTTGTGGTGCACAGGTCGCTGTGTTCAAGGATTATAATTTGAATCGCCACTACGTGACCAACTGCGCTGAGAAGTACAACAACTTGTCTGATCAAGAGTGGGTAAGGGAGTCGGACGCTTTGCTAGCGAAGCTGCATAACCAGCTAAAACTTTTAACTAAACTTCACATATCCAGAGATGCAGCTGTCAAGACAGGTTATGTCATAACCCACAAAATTGCCAGAAACTGTAAACCGTTTTCTGTTGGAGAGTTTATTAAGGAGTGCTTGTTGGACTCTGCAGAAATAATATTCCCGGAAAAAAAGGAGGCATTTGAGAATGTGCCCCTCTCCCGACGCACTGTAACAAGAAGGATTGGGGACATCGCAAGAAATCTGGAGATTCAGCTGCAGCACAGAGCGGTCAACTTTGCCTTTTTTTTCCTTGGCTTTGGATGAGAGCTGCGATGTACATGACACAGCCCAGCTTCATATGTGGAATAACTACGGATTTTAAAGTCACAGAGGAGCTGGCAGCCATGCAGTCAATGAAAGGAATAACAACTGGTAATGATTTGTTCACAGAGGTAAATGCATGTTTGGACATGTTGGGACTAAAATAGGACAAGCTGGCGGGTGTGACAATGGATGGTTGTCCAAATCTAATGGGAAAAAATGTTGGACTCTTAAAAAAATGCAGGATAAAGTGACAGAAATTGACCCTGAACAGAAATTGGTATTTTTGCATTGTATTGTACATCAGGAAGTGTTGTGTAAGTCACTGTTAAAAATGAGCCATGTGGTTGATGTTGTAACTAAAATAGTTAACTTCATCAGGGCAAGAGCCTGAACTCAGATTTCTCCAGTTTCCTCATTTCCCCTCCCCCCACCTTGTCTCAGTCGGTTCCCTCAACTCAGCACCGCCTTCCTAACCTGCAATCTTCTTCCTGACCTCTCCGCCCCCACCCCACTCCGGCCTATCACCCTCACCTTGACCTCCTTCCACCTATCACATCTCCAACGCCCCTCCCCCAAGTCCCTCCTCCCTACCTTTTATCTTAGCCTGCTTGGCACACTCTCCTCATTCCTGATGAAGGGCTTATGCCCGAAACGTCGAATTTCCTATTCCTTGGATGCTGCCTAACCTGCTGTGCTTTAACCAGCAACACATTTTCAGCCAAGAGCTTTGAATCACAGGCAGTTTGTTGCACTTTTGGAGGAAAATGAGACTGAACATCGTGACATAGACTACCACACAGCTGTGAGGTGGCTCAGCCTGGGCAAAATGCTGACAAGTGTATGGGAGCTGAGAGAAGAGATTCAAGCTTTCTGTGTGAAGAAAGGGAATGGCATTCCACAGCTTTCAGAAGCAGGCTGGATTGCAGACCTTGGTTTTGCTGTTGATGTAACTGCACTTATGAATGAACTAAACTTGAAACTGCAGTGCAAGGGCTGCTTTATGCATGAAATGTACAACTTGGTGAAGGCTTTTATGAGAAAGTTGCAGCTTCTCTCAAGCCAAATGGAGGACAACATTCTCACCCACTTTCCAACCCTGGAGGAAGCTGCACCTTCAGCTGATCACAGGTACTCATCTGTGTTAGAAGCACTGCATGGTGAATTTTCAAGGTGATTTCAAGACTTTAAAATGGTTGAGAATGAAATGCAAATAATTTTGTCCCCATTTACATGCAATGTGGGGAATGCACCTAGTGATGTTCAGCTTGAACTCATTGACCTGCCGACTGACACACTTCTGGCAGAGTACTTTGGGTCAGTCTCGTTGCTTGATTTTTACTCTTCCCTCAAAGAGGAGAACTTTCCACACATGAGGAGGCATGCTCAGAAGATTCTAGTCCTCTTTGGATCTACCTATATATGCGAACAGACATTCTCAGTGATGAAGTTCAACAAATCCAAATACAGATCCTCTATCACTGATGATCACCTCTCAGCTGTCCTTCGCATATCCACCTCAGACATTCAACCAGACTTCAGTGCTCTTGTTCAAGTCCAAAACAGACTGGAGTTTTCTCACTAAACAAGTAAAATGAACTGAAAACATCAAAAGCACTTATTGCTTTTTATATAGGGTTGTTTGTTGTTTGTAATATTGAACAATAATGAAACAACTTTTCATTATTGGTTTGTGAGATTAACATGTTAAAAATAAAATGAAATACTGAAATTATTGTTTTTACTGTTTATTTCTTCTATATTTGACCTACTCCACAATTTCATATCTTTATTGCAACATAATATCCGAATTCTTTTGATTGTAAGTTTCAGTGCAAAACTATATAATTTAGTACTTTTTACAATAGGAGAAAATTAATACTGAGCAGAATTATGGTCAACTTATTGTTGGGTCGGCCCTCCAACACAACTTAGGTTTCTCATGTGGCCCGTTGGAAGAATTAATTGCCCACCACTGGGTTAGAGGATTGCCTAGCACGGATAGAGGATTGGCTGATTGGATGGAGAATTAGCTAGCATAGATAGAGAATTGGCTGGCTTGGATAAAGGATTGGCTGTCTGAATAGAGGATTGGCTGGTACTGATAGAGGTTGGCTGACTGAATAAAGGATTGGCTGGTACTGATAGAGGGTTGGCTGACTGAATAGAGGATTGGCTGGTACTGATAGAGGATTGGCTGGTTGGTTAGAGGATTGCCTAGCACAAATAGAGGATTGGCTGATTGGTTAGAGGATTGCCTAGCACAAATAGAGGATTGGCTGATTGGTTAGAGGATTGGCTGACACAGACAGAGGATTGACTGACTGGCAGAAAGCAGACACTGGGGATAAAGGGATCTTTTTCAGGATGGCAGTCAGTGACTAATGGAGTTTCACTGTGGTCAGTGTTGGGACCATAACTTTGTACATTCATGGTCTGGGCCAAGGGCTTTGTTGTGATGCTTGTAAGTGACATGAAGGTAGATGGAGGGACAGGTAGTGTTGAGAAAGCTGGGATGCTGCCGAATGATTTGAACAGGCTAGTAGAGTGGGCAATGAAGTGGTGGATGGAACACAACGTGGGAAGGATGAGGTTATGCACTTTCGTCAGAGGAATAGAGCCATAGACTATTTTCCAAGGAGGTTAAAAACAATGACTGCAGATGCTGGAAACCAGATTCTGGATTAGTGGTGCTGGAAGAGCACAGCATCCAAAGTGCAGCAAAATCGACGTTTCGGGCCCTTCATCAGCTCTTCCTGATGAAGGGCTTTAGCCCGAAATGTCGATTTCGCTGCACTTTGGATGCTGCCTGAACTGCTGTACTCTTCTAGCACCACTAATCCAGAATCATATTTTCCAATGAGTGAAAGGTTTCGAATCTGAAGCACAAAGGACTTGAGATGCCTTGGTTCAGGAGTCTGTTAAGGGCAATGTGCAGGCTCAGTTGACAGTTAAGATAACAAATATAATGTGAGCATTCATTTCAAGAGGGCAAGAATACTAGAGCAGGGATGTCCTACTGAAGTTGTATAAGGCCCTGTCAGACCACCTGAAATACTGAGATCAGTTTTGGGCTCCATATCTAAGGAAGGATGGTCTGCCATTGGAAGGGGTTCTGGAGGACAGTTACGAGAAGGATCCCAGGGCTGAGGGAGTGATTGAGGATTCTGGACCAGTGTTTGATGGATGATTGAAACGTAGAGAATACCGAGAGGCCTGGACAGAATGGATGTGGAGGAGATGCTTCTACTAGTGAGAGAGTCATAGAGTACTGGAGCTGTACAGCATGAAGACAGACCCCTGGGTCCAACTCAACCATGCCAACCAGATATCCTAGATTGACCTTGTCCCATTTGCCAGCATTTGCCCTATATCCCTCTAAACCCTTTGTATTCATGTACCTATCCAAATGCCTTTTAAATGTTGTAATTGTACCAGCCTCCACCACTTCCTCTGGCAGCTCATTCCATACACACATCACCCTCTGTGTGAAAAAGTTGCCCCTTAGGTTCCTTTTCAATCTTTCCAATCTCACCTTAAACCTACGCCCTCTAGTTCGGGACTCTGCCAACCCAGTGAAAATATCTTGTCTATTCACCCTATCCTTTGCCCCTTATGATTTATAAACCTCTATAATGTCACCCCTCAGCTTCTGAAGCTCCAGGGAAAATAGCCCCAGCCTATTCTCCCTCTCCCTATAGCTCAAACCCTTCAACCCTGGCAACATCCTTGTCGATCTTTTCTCAACCCTTTCAAGTCTCAAAACATTGGCACAGCCTCAGAACTGAGATAAAGAAGAATTTCCTCAGCCAGAGGGTGAGTGATTCTGTGGAACACATTGCCGCAGAGGCCTGTGGAGGCCAAGTCATTGTGTGTATTTAAGTCAGAGATGGAAAGGGTTCTTGATTAGAAAGGGGACATCAAGGATTACAGGGAGAAGGAAGGAGAATGAGGTTGAGAAACATTACAACACTGATTGAATGGTGGGGCAGACATGACAGGCTGAATGGCTTTATTCTGCTCCTTTCTCTTACAGTCTTATGGACTTAAGATCTATTTTAAAGGCATCAAAGGGTATGAACAGTAAACAGGAATAACGCATTGAGTCAGTTCACAAACAACCAATTATTGAACGGTGTAGTCGGGTCTGAGGGCAGAGTGGCTTCCTCCTGCTCTGAATTTCAACGTTATCATTTTACTTCTTCAACTTACTGTTAAATTCCTCACTAAAATAAGAAATCAATGATTTTTTTAAAAAGTTTTCAAGTTTTGTTGTGAGTAATTTCGTTTCCTCAGACAAATCAAATTGAGTCTGAGAATCTTAAAGTTGCTTGCTGCCTTGGGTGAAATGTCCAAATGAAACCACCTGGGACACACTCTGACAAGACTCAAGCAAGGAGGATCTATGTATTGATTACAGGTATTACAATGTTCTTTCTTTTCTCATTTGGACTTGACGGTAGTGTTTGGTATCTTCGCCTAAAGGTAAGTAATTTATCTTTAATAAAACCCAAAACATGACCTCGCAAGCAAGGTCAGCAAGCGTGACATCATTGTAGCAAATGCTTGAGAGAATTATAGGGGGTGTAGTAAATGGCCACCTTAGTAATAATGCAGGTTGTCATAAATAGGTAGCTTAGCTCTTGGCAGAAGAAACCACAGCCCTACTAAAGAATGTTAAATGATTCAAAAATGTCTCAACAGGCAGATCTGATTGAATGTTATGACAACGAGAGACAGCTGGCGCGGACAAGAGATGATGGGCTGGGTCGCTATTTTTCTGCTGCATGGACATTAAGTTTCACCAGGGGTGGTGAAACAGAGAAGCAAGCCTGGGGAGGGAGGATTGTGCAATACTGAGTGAGCCTGCGGATATTCCTTCAATCAAAAATATCAGAAAGAGAGAAAGACAAGACTGTTAGCTATTAAAGAAGCGCTCACAATCTTCGGGATGTTGCAGATGGCTTTACAGCTGAGGATGAGCTTCTGAAGAGGTATGATGGAGGAAACACAGCCTCACTTTACACACAGCAAGATACCATAATGCCAATGTTAGGATAACCAGATAATCTGTTTGCTTGAGGGTTGAGTAGTGGTGTGGACACCACGGTTAATTGTAACTTAACCCTAACCCTAACCATAATCCTGACCTTAATTTGAACTCTAACTCTACCCCTAACCCTAACTAATAGATTAACCTTAACCCAAGCCTTTATACTAACCTTGACCCCACCCTATCCCTAACCCTATCCCTAACCCTATCCCTAACCCTATCCCTAACCCTAACCCTAACCCTAACCCAACACTAACCCTAACCCTATCCCTAACCCTATCCCTAACCCTAACCCTATCCCTAACCCTAACCCTAACCCTAACCCTAACCCTAACCCTAACCCTAACCCTAACCCTAACCCTATCCCTAACCCTATCCCTATCCCTAACCCTAACCCTAACCCTAACCCTAACCCTAACCCTATCCCTATCCCTAACCCTATCCCTAACCCTATCCCTAACCCTATCCCTAACCCTAACCCTAACCCTAACCCTAACCCTATCCCTAACCCTAACCCTATCCCTAACCCTAACCCTATCCCTAACCCTAACCCTAACCCTAACCCGTGCCTTCTCTTCTGTTTGCAGCTACAAGCACACTCATGCACTGTGTTTATTAATCTAAATAAAAGCTTAGGGGTCAACTATTGCCTGGTACATTCCCTATGAAAATGTTTTAATCAATCAGTGTTGAATTGCCTAGATTAACTGTTCTGGTGTATTCACCATGGCAATGCCTGGCAACTGATCAGCACCCTCTTCTCATGTAATATAGTGTGTTGTCCCCTTTGAGGTTTGGTATTCTTGTGATCTGTCCTGATGTGTGCAAAAGGAACAGTTTTGACATTAGGTCGTTTTTGTCAGCAGGTTTGTCAGCATGGCAGGATGGTTCAGTAGCACTGCTGTCTCACAGCAGCCAGGGACCTGGGTTCAGTTCCAGCCTTGGGTGACTGGTGGTGTGGAGTTGCATGTACTCTCTACGTCTGTGTGTGTTTTTGTTGGGTGCTCTGGTTTCTTCCCACAGAATGTAGGTTAGGTGGATTAGTCATGGTGATTACTGGGAGAGGGTGGGTCTGGGTGGGATGGTCTTCAGAGGGTTGGTGCAGACTCAATGGGCCAAATAGCCTCTTTCTGCACTATAGGGCTTCTATCCTATCTTATTTTTAAAACGTACTCAGGTTAATGACAACCAAATGTCTATTTTGAATGAATAAATCTGGTATAAAATTCTAGTCTTAGAAAGGTCAGGTCATGAAAACCATCTGGTTTGCTGATGTCTTTTTGGGAAGGAAATCTACTCTCCATACCCAGCCTGGTCTCCATTTGACTCTAGACACGTAGCAATAGTCTCTTAACTAGCTACTGAAATGACCAAGCAAGCCAATCAATCGTATGAAATTGCTTTGGAAAAGTTAAATCAGGTTAAAACCAGCCAAATCACTTCATTGAGTTAGACACAAAGGCAGACTTTCCCATTAATACTTGTCAACTTGTGCCAAAATTCAAAGAGTCGTCCCATTGACTAGTCAAGCAATAGCCTAATGGGATGCACATTTCACATGATTTCTTTTAACCAATGCACACAGCTTCATCATCATCATCATTGCTGAGTTATGTTCTGTCCCATTGCAGGACAGGGTCAACAGAGTTGGTGGAAAGGACCATTTGAGAGTTCTCTACATTGACTCTGGATTCCATGCACCACAGAATCATCGAGTCATACAGCATGGACATAGACCCTTCATCCCAATGCTTTCATGCTGACCAGGCTTCCTAAACCAAACTCATCCATTTGCTGTGTTAGGCCCATATCCCTCTAAACCGTTCCGATCCATGAACCTGTCCAGCTGTCATGTGAATGTTGTAATTGTACTCACCTGTGCCACTTCCTCTTGCAGCTCATTCCATACACGCACCACCCTCTGTGTGAAGAAAAATTCCCCTCGGGTCTCTTTTAAATCTTTCCCCTCTCACCTTAAACCAATGCCCTCCAGGTTTGGACTCGCCCACTGTGGGATAAGTACCTTTGTTATGCACCTTATCTATGTACCTCAGGATCTTATAAACCTCTATAAAGTCATCTCTCAGCCAAATATGAGTAATAAACCCTCCTATTGAGTCTGACCAGCTCTCCAGACTCATGTGTTGAAACAGTGCTGTTTCTTGTTGGACACTAATTGGAATCAGCAATGAGAGTTAAAGAGCACTGAATGTCCTCTGGGTGGAATGGTTCAATGCTCATGGGCAAGAGTGGCTCAGTACAAACAAAGCTCACTCAGCCCTGAAAGACATACCGACCTCATTGTGTATCTGGTCGGTGTCAAGAGAACCAACAAGAAAGAAAAATCTACTTGGTCTCATCCTCGACAGTACATACCATTCTCAAGAGACAGTTCAGCCAAGTCTCCATCCACAGCAACTCCCCCAAACCTGCAAACTCGACTACCTAGGAGGACCAGGGCAGCAGATACCTGAAAAGGCCACCACCACCAATGCTAAATTCCCCTCTGAGTCGCGCAGCATCCTGAGAAGCGAGGCAATGGCTCTAGTGGTATTATTGCTAGACTACTAATCCAGAGAGGAGAAAGTGAGGACTGTAGATGCTGGAGATCAGAAGCGAGTGTGTGGTGCTGGAAAAGCACAGCAGGTCAGGCAGCATCCAAGGAGCAGGCGAATCGATGTTTCAGGCAAAAATCCTTTTGCCCGAAACATCGATTCTCCTGCTCCTCAGATGCTGCCTGACCTGCTGTGCTTTTCCAGCACCACACACTCAACTATTAATTCAAGTAATGTTCTGGGGATCCAGATGTGGATCCTGTCATAGTAGATGGTAGAATTTGAATTCAATAAAGAATCTGGAATTAAAAGTCTAATGATGTCAATAAATTCATTGCTGACTATTGAGAAAACCCATCTGACTCACTCATGTCCTTTAGGGAAGGAAACAGCCATCCTTGCCTGGTCTGATCTATACGTGACCTCAGACCTTGAGAAATGTGATTGACTCTTAAACAGCCCTCTGGGCAATTAGGGATGGGCAAAAAATGCTGGCCTGGTCAAGGGCACCCTCATCCTGTCAATTAGTAAAAATTGACTATTCTTCTATCAACATCCTGGAACTCCCTAACAGCACCTTGGGCATGGGTGTACCTCAGGGATGGAGGTGGCTCAACAAAGAGTCTCACCATCACCTCCTCAAGGGCAGGTAGAATGAGTGATGAGAATTATAGAATCCCTACAATGTGGAAACAAGCCATTTGGCCCAACAAGTCCACACTGATCCTCCGAAGAGTAACCCAACCAGACCCATTCCCCTGTCCTATTACTCTACATTACCCCTGACTAATGCACCTAACCTACACATCCCTGAACACTATGGGTAATTTAGCATAGCCAACCCACCAAACCTGCACATCTTTGGACTGTGGGAGGAAACTGGAGCACCCGGAGGAAACTCACATAGACACAGGGAGGACATGCAAACTCCACACAGACAGTCACCTGAAGTTGGAATCAAATCCCGGTCCCTAGTACGGTGAGGCAGCAGTGCTAACCACTGAGCCACCGTGCTGTGATAAGTCCTAGCCTTGAGAACAATGCTGACATCCCATTAGAGGAATAGAAAAATATTCCTCTTGTTCTTTCAAAGGAAGGGCTTTCTGTGACAAGATTATAAATGATGGTCTCTTTAAGAATCAGACAATACAACCTCCAGAGATAATATTCATATATTTACATGTTTCCTAAGCGGTTCTTGTGGTACATTGATAATGTTCCTTCCTCTTCAGCCAAGCAACTTGGGTTTAAGTTACACCTCCCCCGGGTGGGGGTGTTGTAATAAGTTGATGAGAAATATGACATGGACACCCTAAGCCTACCAATACCCTCAGAGCTTTCAGACTGAGATAGGCATTTCTTACCCCTCCAACTCCATTTAAATTTAGTTCCCTCCCTCTCTCGTTACCCTCCCTGATAGTTTTTATTGCTGAACATTCCTGGTATGTAACGTGTGATCATCCTACTCTAAGTAGAAACACAAGGTGATGCAGTCAAGAAAAGAAAAACTTCCAGATGTGTGTAATAGCATCTCATGACAAGAAAGGGAAGACTGCGCAAAGGGCCTGTGTAGTGGAGTGGTAGTGTCACTGCGTCTGAGCCAGGAGGCTTGGACTCAAGACCCATCTGCACCAGAACATCCCCCTGATTCAAAAGGAAAGGGGTCCTGAATAGAGATGGGAAGGGGAGATGAAGGCATTATTCCAACTCCAGTTTAATTTAGTCCCTCCCCCTGTTCCTCTCTCCTCTTCACTTTTGTTTTTATTACACTGCCCCCGGAGGGTGAAACGAGTTAATTATTTTCCTGATTAGGTGCTTTCATTTGTTTACTTGGTGAGTGGATATTCAATAATTAAAGTGCTCCTCTGTGGTTGTGAAGATGGGGGGCTGAGAGAGTAGACTCGCGTTTGTACTGGACGATAGAAAGCCGTGGAAGGTGGGCTGACTCCTGTGCCAGTGAGTGAATAAGCAGCGATATGACACTCAGTCCCAGGTCACTTGTGGGGTTCTCTCAACAAGAACCTGCCCTCACGGCAGAGACTGAGTGCTGAAAAGCAGCAACCAAGCAGAAACGCAGCCTCGTGTGACACGGAGACTTCTGTCCCTGAACAGGAGAAAGTGAGGACTGCAGATGCTGGAGATCAGAGCTGAAATTGTGTTGCTGGAAAAGCGCAGCAGGTCAGGCAGCATCCAAGGAGCAGGAGAATCGATTCTTCAGATTCCTGAAGAAGGGCTCATGCCCGAAACGCCGATTCTCCTGCTCTTTGGATGCTGCCTGAGCTGCTGCGCTTTTCCAGCAGCACAATTTCAGTTCTGTCCCTGAACAGGACTCAGGTTTCCTGTTGGGCCTATGCTGGCACTCAACATTCCAACAAAACAGAATGTCAGGCAGAGGACTGAGAAATTCTTCTTTTATCCACATGAACCACAAGATCGCAAATAAAAACGCAAGTTTTAATGCTTGCTTTCCTATCCAACCCATTATGGGGAAGAGCACAATCAGACAGTAATGACCAACCTAAGTTATTGTAATCAGGCTTTAGCTTTATGCTGGTCTGAATGCATGCCCTTCACATCAAGGTCTCTACATGGAATTGCTACAGTGTGGGAAAAGGCCGTTTGCCCCTTCTAGTCTTCATCAACACTCCAAAGGGCATCCCACCAGACTCAGCCCCCTACCTTATCCCCACATTTATCAAGCCTGACTTGCTTTACCCAAATGCTACAGGTTATCTTAGCACGTCCAATCCACCTAACATGAGCAAGAAACCCAGAACGTCCACTGGTAGTTCACACAGACAACATACAGACTCCACACAGACAGTCACCTGAGTCTGGAATCAAACCCAGGTCCCTGATGATGTGAGGCAGCATAGAACATAGAACATTACAGCGCAGTACAGGCCCTTCGGCCCTCGATGTTGTGCCACCCTGTCATACTAATCTGAAGCCCATCCCACCTATACTATTCCACGTACGTCCATATGCCTGTCCAATGACGACTTAAATGCACTTAAATTTGGTGAATCTACTACTGTTGCAGCAAAGCATTCCATACCCTTACTACTCTCTGAGTAAAGAAACTACCTCTGACATCTGTCTTATACCTATCTCCCCTCACTTTAAAATTGTGTCCCCTCCTGTTTGCCATCCCCATATTTGGAAAAAGGCTCTCCCTGTCTACCCTATCAAACTCTGATTATCTTGTATGTCTCTATTAAGTCACCTCTCAACCTTCTTCTCTCTAACAAGAACAGCCTCAAGGCCCTCAGCCTTTCCTCGCAAGACATTCCTTCCATACCAGGCAACATCCTAGTAAATCTCCTCTGCACCCTTTCCAAAGCTTCCACATCCTTCTTATAATGCAGTGACCAGAACTGTACACAATACTCCAAGTGTGGCCGTACCAGAGCTTTGTACAGCTGCAGCATAACCTCCTGATTCCGGAACTCAATCCCTCTACTAATAAAGGCCAAAACACTGTATGCCTTCTTAACAACCCTGTCAATTTGGGTGACAACTTTCAGGGATCTGTGTACATGGACACTGAAATCTCTCTGCTCATCTGCACTCCCAAGAATCTTACCGTTAGCCCAGTACTTTGCATTCTGATTACTCCGTCCATAGTGTATCACCTCACACTTGTCCACATTAAAGTCCATTTGCCACCTCTCAGTCCAGCTCTGCATCTTATCTATGTCTCTCTGCAACCTACTACATCCTTCGTCACTATCCACAACTCCACCAACTTTAGTGTCGTCCACAAATTTACTAACCCACCCTTCTAAGCCCTCATCCAGATCATTTATAAAAATGACAAACAGCAGTGGACCCAACACCAACCCTTGTGGTACGCCGCTAGTAACTGGCAATGCTAACTGGCAGTACTAACCACTGAGCCACTGCACCGCCCTTGCAATTGCATATGCACAAAATGTCAACTGTGCTCAGATGCTGAGCAGTACATTTCTTGCAAATTCATTGTGAGAGTAGAATTGAAATTTTACAAGCCACCAAGACCTGTAACTCGTGGGTGGTAAATGAACCCTTTTAATTAAATGAGCATTAGGCACCTAAAAGACCAAACCAATTTAAACAAAAGTAAGAAGATAAATTGAATAAAAATCAAGAAGATTCAAATAATTTCAATTATACCATTTCACTGATTTTTATTGTAGCTGTTATTTATTTTTTTACTTCCATGTAAAGTGCTTTACATATCATTTGTTACGTATGAATTAATAAATGTTCTTACACATCAGGCTTGTAGTTAACATTATGCCTCTTTTGTGTATGATATAAAATTAATAACCCACATGTATAATATCTGGGTTTACAATGATTTGGAAATGTTAAAACTTTTATAGGCTGTGTCTGAGCAAAATATGATTTATTAATACATCATAATCTGTGTTTGTAGACTGTTTATTTGACAGGACCTGTTTCAAAGGAATTATAGGCTCTAAGGAAAGTTTAGAGTCTATTGAATGACTTGGAAGAGGAGATCTATAAAGCATGGTAGACAGGCACAATTGGCAAGGAACGATGGAGCAGTCATCTAAATGGGGGGAGTGATGGGTGGGGGAGGGTAATCACAGAAGCTTGAGAAGATAGAGTCAATAAACAAAAAGACCAAATTAGAAAAAGCAGTATTCGGGAAAGCCTTCACATCATTAACGTGAGATTTGGAGACAAAAAGCAGTCAAGAAGCCATCCAATGAAGTGATTGCAAAGGAGTTGGTTACTGGGCAATAGGTTTAGTTGGGAGAATTTGAGAGCTGCCCACATAGACTTCCTCATATAATTACAGGGAATTAACAGTGCGGAAGAAAGGTGCAGTGATTCATCGAATGGTGGGACTCAGCATTCAATCCTGGATAATAATGTGGGTAATGATCCAGCCTTCAATGCTCTCTGGGGACAAGATTCCATAGATTAATAACACTCTTCAGAGAAAAGAAATCTCCCTCGCTGCCATCTTACTTATCTTTTTTCTATTCACAGGATTTATTATGCATCCCTAATTGCCCAATCATTGAGAGTCACAAATCACATTGCTGTCTGGAGTTACATGGAAACCAGAACAGGTAAGAACAGCAGATTTTCTCCCCCAAAGAGCATTAGTGGATCAGATGGGTTTCTACGGCAATTAACATCAGACCAGCTCTTTAGTGAGAAGATTTGTAGCTCAGGTTGAGGTTCTGGATGTAAGTTTGCTAGCTGAGCTGGAAGGTTCATTTTCAGATGTTTTGTCACCATACTAGGTCACACCATCAGTGAGCCTCTGGTGAAGTGCAAGTGTTGTGTCCTCCTTTCTATTTATGTGCTGAGATTTCCTTGAGTTGGTGATGTCATTTCCTGTGGTGATGCCATTTCCTGTTCTTTTTCACAGAAGGAGGTAGATGGAATCTAAATTGATGTGTTTGTTGATAGAGTTCCGGTTGGAATGCCATGTTTCGAGGAATTCTCGTGCACGTCACTGTTTGGCTTGTCCGAGGATGGATGTGTTGTCCCAGTCGAAGTGATGTCCTTCCTCATCTGTATGTGAGGATACTAGTGAGAGAGGATCATGTCATTTTGTGGCTAGTTGATGTTCATGTATCCTGGTGGCTATTGTTCTGCCTGTTTGTCCAATGTAGTATTTATTACAGTCCTTGCAAGGTATTTTGCAAGATCAGGTCTTTAAACCAGACTTTTGTGAATCTTTGATAGAATTATGGGAACCCTACAGTTTAGAAGCAGGCCAAACAGCCCAGACCAAAGAGCAGCTCACTCAGACTCACACCCCTACCCTATCCCTGTAGCCCTGCATTTCCCATGACTAACCTACCCAGCTTGCACAATCCTGGACACAATGGGTAATTTAGTTTGTCCAATCCACATAACCTGTATGTCTTTGGATTGTGGGAGAAACCGGAGCACCGAGAGGAAACCCACACAGACATGGGGAGAATGTACAAACTCCAGAGACAATAACCCAAGGATATAATTGAATCTAGGATGCTTGCATTGTGAGGCAGCAGTGTTAACCACTAAGCCACTGTACTGCCCAATAACACTCATGGGTGCTGCTCTTATATGCTGTGATTGGAACTCTCAAACAGACAGAAGATGGCGGGAATCTAACCATGGCCCCCTGAACATTCACCTGGGGTTCCTGATTGCTAATCCCGTAACATTAGCACTACACCACCAACTTTTTCTGGCAACCCTGCTCAGTTATTGAACAATTAGATGCAGGTAATTTGTTTCCTCTAATCCTAGCCTCAAAATCTGAAGGATGCTCATCGATACCCCATCAAATTTCCATATCTGGTATCTTGTGTCTTCACCATGAGAGACTGTCACCATTGTATTCATTTTTGGACTGTTATTGCTTTAGATGCATGTTGGAACTGAACAGTTTGCTGTTCAAAACCTATTCATCACCGGTTGTTTTTCTTTCCCAGAAATTCTGGGCTGGTTCTAACTCCAGATCCCTCAAGTGAAAGACCAGAACTTAACTGGCTTCGTGGCCTGTGAAACTTTGCGATGTACACAGTCAACTAGCAGAATATGGGAAGCAGGATTCTGTCGCAGATGCCACATGAGATAACTTACAGTGTGAAAACAGGCCCTTTGGCCCAACAAGTCCACACTGACCCACTGAAGCGCAACCCACTCAGACCCATTCCCCTACATTTACCCCTGCCCTAACACTAGGGGCAATTTAACACAGCCAATTCACCTAACCTGCACATTTTTAGACTGTGGGAGGAAACCAGAGCACCTGGAGGAAACCCACACAGACACGGGGAGTATGTGCAAACTCCACACAGTCAGTCGCCTGAGGCGGGAATGGAACCCGGGTCCCTGAAGTTGTGAGGCAGCAGTACTAACCACTGATCCACTGTGCCGCCCACAAATATGGGAAGCATATTCTTGTCCCTTATCATTCAGTCAGGAGTATGACCATTCCCGGGAAATCCAGAATCCTCAGCTCCATTCACAACTCCTCCCTGCAGGGCTACTTGTGGATCTGGTTAATATCAGGACTTGCCAAGTGTCAGGTAACATTTGTTGCAACTAACAGGCGACATACAAATTAAGGAGAAAGTGAGGACTGCAGATGCTGGAGATCAGAGTCAAAAAAACATGGTGCTGAAAATGCACAGCCGGGCAGTCAGCATCCGAGGAGCAGGAGAGTCAATGTTTCGGGCATAACCTTCATTCCTGATGAAGGGCTTATGCCCGAAGCATCGACTCTCCTGCTCCTCAGATGCTGCCTGACCTGCTTTTTCAGCGCTACACATTTTGACATACAAATTAAGCCTGTTTTCTCTAGAATTTAGGAGGTTAAGGGGTGATCTGATCAAAGGCTTCAGGATATTAACAGGAAAAGACAGGGTAGATAAAAATAAATTATTTCCACTGACTGGTGATTCTAGAACTAAGGGCAGACCATTCAGGAGAGATGTTAGACCATGAGACATAGACATAGGAGTAGAAGTAAGGCCATTCGGCCCATCGAGTCTACTCTGATATTAGGAAACAATATGAAACAAAGTGAATAGGAAGGGTTTGGAGGGATATGGGCCGGGTGCTGGCAGGTGGGACTAGATTGGGTTGGGATATCTGGTCGGCATGGACGGGTTGGACCGAAGGGTCTGTTTCCATGCTGTACATCTCTAAGACTCTAATTCTACACACAAAGAGTGGGAGATGTTTGGCAATGATTGCAGGATCAATTAAATTTTAAATCTGAGATACATAATTTTTTTGATAAGGGAAGATATTAAGGGATATGGGCCAATAGTATGTATATGGAGTTGGGTCACGGATCAGCCTCGATCTCACCGAATGGAGTCATAGACTTGAGAGACTGAATGGCCTCCTATTATTCCTATGTTTCTACACATAAGTGCCAGACAGTAAAAAAAACTCACATTGCCCCCATGTCACATCTCACCCCAAGGTGAACTCTTGACCACATCATCAGGCCATTATTGAAACTGCCTCATTCCACCTCTCGCGACATCACTCATCATTACCGCTGTCTCAGCTCATTGGCTGCTAAAATCCTCAGTTATGCCTTTTATCTCAAGACTGAACTATCCTGCACACTCCAGGCTTATCTCTCACATTCTATCCACAATCAACCTGAGACTATCCAAAGCTCTGCTTCCTGTATCTCATCCCGCACCAAGCCTCGATCCCCGTCCACCCCTGTGCTTTTTTGGCTTGCATTGGTTCTTGTCAAGCATTGACCTGATTTCAAATTCTCATTCTTCTTTTCAAAACCCTCCTTCAACTCTACAGCCCTCTGAGATAATGCCTCCCTGGCCCCTGCAGCATTCTTGTTTTTAATTGCTCCATTATTGGTGACCATGTTGTCGAGACTCTACATTTTGGACCACCCTTCTGTACACCTTGCTACTTCTCTACGTCACTTTTGAAGGCATGATTTAAAACCTCTTTAATTAAGTTTTTGGCTATTTGACCTAATATATATATACATATATGGCTCAGTACAGACATTTGGAGCCAGTGTCGTCTATTCAGCCCATTAATCCTGCTGTAACCTTCAGTTAGATCATGACTATTCATCAAACTCAACGCCACTTTCCCACATTATCGCCATATCCCTTGACATCATTCTTCTCCAGAAAGGGGTTGATTTTTGTCTTGTACATTCTCATTGATTGCACTGGCAAAGCCCTCTGGGGGCAAAGAGAAAATGTATATAATGTCAAATTATGTTTACACTATTTCCAGCTGAGATGCACCTTGGGATGATTTATGTTAAAGGTGCTATATAGATGTAGCAACGTATATTTGTAGATGTTGTTATGGACCAGGCCAGTCCCCCTTAAAACATTTCAAGAAGGTAGCCTGGACCCTAACTTTGTTAGTTGTTTTAAGCAGGTGTAAGTGTGGGTATTTCAGGAGAGATGCAGCTGATCAAACCACTTAGTTTTAAACAAAACAGCATCTATTTACAAGATGACTGAATGAAGCACAAAGAACATGAAACAGAATACCAAATAACCTATCCAAAAACCTAGTTGACTATCCCAAATTCATGATGCTGTTCAAATATTTGCAACAATCCCCATAAATACTGCTTTGGCACAAAAGTTAAAATCAAACACAGGCTCTCACAGGAGAGAAATCAGAGAGAAAGGACCAGCCTGGACCTGCTTCTGTGCCTAGCAGATTTTCCACACTACTGCTTAAAAACCAGAGAAAAGTTTGGCTGGGAGTACAGGCCATACTCCTTTCATTGTACAATTTTTTAAACTTGAAAGCCTTCTGCTTGAGGCAGTATCTGTTAGGCATGATCACATCGACCCTAAACCCTTTAACCCCAGACTTTTCGGAGTCTGTCATTTACAACATCTCTGAAAGAAACCAAGGACTGCATGATCTTGTTAAAGGAGCCGTTTCATCACAATGTACATTATAAATGTAGATAATTAGTAATCGTCTGATGTATTTTTCTGTTATTCAGCAGGGTTCCATCCTTACATCCACATTTTTCAACTCTGGTACTCTAGCATGTGCAGTCCTCACTTTCTCCTATTCCAAAATTACTCCACAGGGCCGTTTATCGCCTTGGTACCACAGAAATAAGTATAGTGCCATGTTTGTCAGCAAGGAGCTACCACTATTAATAGTGTAAATAAATAATGGGACAGCATAAACATCAGCAATGAATGTGGCATGGTGGCTAGCTTTACGTTCTCACAGCACCAGGAACATGGCTTCTATTCTAGGCTCAGACAATTGACTGTATGGAGTTTGCACATCCTCCCCGTGTCTGCGTGGGTTTCCTCTGAGTGCTCCAGTTTCCTGCAACTGTCCAAATATGTGCAGGTTAGGGTGGATTGACCATGCTTAATTACCCACAGTATCCACGATGCGCAGGCTGGGAAGGTTAGCCTTGGGAAATGCAGGGTTACAGTGATATGGTAGGGTGGTATGCACTTCAGAGGATTGGTGTAGACTCGATGGTCTGAATGGTGTGCTTCCACACAATATGATTATTGTTGTTGTAAGATGTAACCATCATGATGAGGCAGAGAATGGAAGCAAATTTTGCTCCCTACTTCCCTTTGCCTCATGGGTGTTACCATCTACAAATCAAGAGCCAGCCTGTTCAGATCCAGGCCCACAAAACCCAGAGTTCTGAGTCAGCTCATTCCCCAAATTCAGGGACAGCCGATGACAATGACAATGACAATGATAATGACAATGACAATGACAATGATAATGATAATGATGTTGGTACATTTGGACAAGAAAAGTCATTAAAATGGTTTTTATAAAATTTTCAAAACATGTTAAATGATCTAATCTAATGAACTGAGGGAACTGTACTCAGAAACATAGAAAATAGGGGCTGAAGTAGGACATATGGCCCTTTGAACTTATTCTGCTTTTCAATACGATAATAGCTGATTATCCAACTCATTCTTCTGTTCTATTCCCACTTTCTCCCCATACCCTTTAATCCTTTTAGCCCTCAGCCATATAATCTTTCTTGAAAATATTCAATGTTCGTAAGTTCATAAGATAAAAGGGCAGAATTAGGCCATTCAGCCCATCGTGTCTGCTCTGCCATTCGATCATGGCTGATATGCTCCTCACCCCCATTTTCCTGCCTTCTCCCCATAACCCCTCAACCCATAACCAAATAAACATCTGTCTAACTCCTCCATAAATTTACTCACTGTCCCAGCATCCACCGCAATTTGGGGTAGCGAATTCCACAGATTCACAACCCTTTGGGAGAAATAGTTTCTCCATACATGAATAGGAAAGGTTTGGGCGTGGGGGAGGGTGGAATATGGGCCAGGATTAGGCAGGTGGGACTAGTCTAATTTGGGATTATGGTTGGCATGGACTCGTCGAATCAAAGAGTTTGTTTCCATGCTGTATGACTCTATGTACATTTGCAGATCTCAGGAAAATACATTCTTGAAACCAGTTTAAATCAAATTATTGGGTATCTGAAATGTTGGCCCTGTTTCTCTCTCCACAGGTGCTGCCAGACCTGCTGCGTTTCCCCAGCACTTTGTTTTTGTTATTAGCTATCATCTGTCTCTGAATCACTCAAAATGCCCCAGTAGCAACAAAAAGCCTTTTGGGCCCTTTGTAGTGATTGTAATGAGGTCAGCCAGATGGACCTATAGAATATGAGTTCCCTGGTTGGGGCTGTCCAATCAGGGAGCCCTGGCTGACAGATATAAACAGGAGTGACAGAGATTCTGATTACTCCGAGAGCTGCCTCTGAGGGAGCTGGATCAGTGTCAAGGACTCTCCGCATGTCAATAAAAGGTGACTTGGTGATGGGATACGGGCCTCTGTGGAGATTATTTCACATCTCGTGATCTCTGCATCGATTCCAGTTAATTTTCTGGGTGATGCATCTGGGTAGGACAGGACACATTTGCGTTTTGACATCACTTAGAAAATAACCGAAGCCCTGGCTTAATATTTCTTTTTGGCAGCTATTTAATTCCAGGAGCCTGGATTGAGGACTGAGAAGGGAATTCTGAAATTCAAGGGAATGCATTTAGTCATAAACTGTAGAATTATAGGCCAGTAAGTCTAACATTGATCACACAGGAAATACTTAAGACCAATTTACAAGGTGTAATCAATTTTGATCTAAAGAGTATAGAAGCTATAAGGATTAGTCTGCCTGGTTTAAGAAGCAATATGTCACGCCTCACAAAACTACAACAGTCTTCTGACAATGTCACTGAATTAGGAGACAAGGATCTTTGAGAGGATATAATCTACAACACTTTGAGGGAGTTCTGCATGTCTGTCTTTTAACAAAGAACCAGTCTAATGGAATTAATGGCAAATTAGCTGTCTGAAAATTGGCTTCACTGTGGAATAGAGAAGTTACGAATAAAAAGAGAAAGGCTATGTGGAGTCATAATTAGTGGAGCTCCACAGCACTTGTCTGCTCTTGAGCGCATTTGCAAGATACGAGCGAGGACATCTCTCTCAGAGTATAATCCAATTATATCGAGATTTTGAAAGCATTCATCACCCTCCAAATGCCACACTCCAGATGTCACCCACAAATGAGCAATTTGAAAGAGGAAGAAGCCTGGTTATCTCTTGCATTTTACTCCCCTCTGAAGTCGCACTCTCCTTAAAGAGAGGAGCAAAGCCATTGGTGATCTGGAGAGCTTTCCCACACCAACAGACCTTGGAAGTCGGTTATGTCAATGATCCATGGAGAATGCCTTAGCAATGGCCTTACCTACGGAGGTCACATAAATAGCTAATCATCCCATCTGTGTTCCAGAACTCCCAGTACCAACAGGCAATGCCACATCAAATAATCCTTTCAAAACGAAAATGGATTTATGACTCAAAAGGGTTTGCAGATTTGAAAGGGAATTGAAAAGGAACAAAATTGCTGTAAGTGCAGAGCATGGAAATAGAGTTCCACAGACTTGAAACATTAACTCTATTTCTTAATTCATAGATGTACTCAATACTCACAGCACAGGTCGTTTGCTACAACATGCGTTTCGTTAACGTGAATTCGCTGTCACCCCGATTGACGATTTGGGGACTCTGTTTCTAATGTGTGAACTTTTAAAACGTGTGTTGGCTGTAATGAAATTACATCACTAACACTTTAAGCACCATTTCTAAAATGTGATTTTTCTATAACACAGGGTTGCACAAGAACGCAACCATTGCCTCATAGAAGAATGACCTGTATTTAGAATTTTTAGTTCAGTTTCCCAGCATCTGGACTGCTTTGGACCTCGATCTCTCTGAAGGATGTTGTCACTGGAACTCTAGGTTTAACATTATTGTAATGGAAGTGGTGTATTGTAGATATTGGAGATCTGAAATAAAAACCAGAACATGTTGCAGGAGCTCAGCAGGTCAGGCAGCATCTGTGGAGACTGAAACAGAGTTAATGTTTCGAATCCAGTATGACTCATCTTTGGATCACAGAAGATCCATTCTGGGACTGGGAAGGTTAACTCACAAGGGGCATAGATAGGGTGACTGGCAAAGGTCTTTTCTCTAGGGAGCATACTTTTAAGGTGAGAGGAGAAAGATTTGAAAGGGACCAGAGGGACAATGTTTTTCACACAGAGGGTGATTCGTAGATGGAGTGAACTGCCAGGGAAAGTGGTGGATGCAGCTACAGTTAAACATTTAAAGGACATTTGGATTGGTTCATGAATAGGAAAGACTTGAGGAGTAAGGGCCAGCCACAGGCAACTAGGATTAGCTTAGTTTGGGAGAATTGGTCAGCATGAAAGAGTTGGACTGAAGGATCTGTTTCTGTGCTATATGACTCTGATTCAACGACCCTGGCAGAGAATAAACTGGGCATCACTGAGCAGGTTATTGCTGAGCAGGTGCTGCTTGATAGCGCTGTTGGTGACCCCTTCCATCTTTTACTGATGACGTGGAGGTGCCAGTGTTGAACTGGGATGAACAAGGTTACTTTAATGATGATTGCGAATAGACTGATGGGGTGGTCATTGGTCAGGTTGGATATGTCCTGCTTTTTCTTCACAGGACATACCCCTGGGTAATATGTTGGGTAGATGCCAGTGTTGTAATTGTACTAGAAAAGCTTGATTAAGGGAGCAACAGGTTCTGGAGCACATTAATGCTCAGTGATGTCTAGTTTGTTCTCTGCCAGGGTCATTGAGTCATACAGCATAGAAACAGATCCTTCTGTCAAACCCATCCACGCCAACCAACTTTCCCAAACCAAACTATCCCACTGCTTGAATGTTGTCAGGGCCCATAGCCTTTACAATATCCAATGTTTCCAATCATTTCTGGGTATCATGTGGATTGAATTTAATTGACTGAAGATTAGTATCTCTGTTGCTGGAAACCACTGGAGAAGGTTAAGCTCGATCATCCACATGAAACTTGTGGTTGAAGGTTATTGCAGGTGTTTCATCTCTATCTTTTGTATTGACGCGTCAGGGTTCCCCATCATGGGCTTATTCCTGTTAATTTCTATATCGGTAGGTTTGTATGTTAGCATTTTTGCTCTAAAATGAGCCTCTGCTCACTCTCTTCATCTCACCCTCTTCTATTCCTATCTTCCTTGTACAATACATGGTGGCTCAGTGGTTAGCACTGCTGCCTCACAGCACCAGGGTCCCAGGTTTGATTCCAGCCTTGGGTGACTGACTGTGTGGAGTTTGCACATTCTCCCTGTGTCTGTGTAGGTTTCCTCTGGGTACTCTGGTTTCCTTCCACAGTCTAAAGATGTGCAGGTCAGGTGAATTGGCCATGCTAAATTGTCCATAGTTGTTGGGTGCATTGGTGGGTTACTCTTCAGAGGGTCGGGGTGGATTTGTTGGACTGGGGGGGCCTGTTTCCCCACTGCAGGGAATCTACTCTAATCTAATTCTCCCAATCCGCTTTAAATGCAACTTTATCATTCACCTCAACTGCTCCATATTGCAGAGAGTCCCTCATTCTTACCACCACCCCACCTCAAACACCCTCCTCCTGGCATCGCTGGCAATTTAGCTAACCCACGAGTATTGCTTCTGACACATCACTTGGAAGCTGTATTTGAATTTTACAATCAATGCCTTTAAAGAGATCCTTTAAAGCCCAGCCAGAACACCTGCTGAAGCTGCACTGGTGGATGCAATTTTAAACCAAACCTTAGATTCTCACTTGTGGCAAATTATCCAGTTGCTGATCTTTGTTCATTTTTCTGCACCGCACCTGAAACTTTTTATTTCGAATATGTGTCACCCAACAGAGCAAGATGCAATTGAAAAATTGACTCCAATTGTAATTACCTTGGTGTATCAGCACCTGCATAATCAGGCAATTCTTTCTCTTGTCAGATGTTACTTTTGTCTACAAAATGTATTTACAGTTCCCTGCTGTTTCACAAAGCTTATGTTACCTAATGTGTGCCTTTGATGTGCATTTTGGAAATCATTTGAAGTGAAAGCATTTTGTTTCATGAATAAGACAGAGGAATCTCTACCTCCTGCTATTCCGGGCCTTCAGTAGTCAGTGTTGTTCATCTCCAGATCTTAATTCGATTTCATACATATTTAGTGACCACATTAAACTTTTGTAGGCAACACTTTTTACACAGATGCCAATTATTGACAGCAACAGGAAGCTGTCAATAGTCCAACTATAAATAACGCGACACGACACTCAATAGATTGAAAAGAAAAATGAAAAATACATTGGACACTTTCTACACAATGTGCACAACCTGTAATTTATATTTTAGATTTTAGAAGTATAGGAGTGTAGTGAAAAGTGCCTAATGTCGCCACACGCAGAGCCATCTTAGCCATCTTAAGTAAAAAGGTACCTAGGTACAAACAGAGCTTAGGAACAAAAAAAACTGAGCTCAAGTTGTAAGAGAAATGAGAGTTAAAAGGTTAAGTATTATTTAATTGAATAGCAGAGAAAAAAATAAATAGGTAATAGTTTACATTAAAATCTTTCGTAGCTGAAACAAGGAAAATAAAGGAATAAGTTAAAAGTGCAGCGATCTTTGATAAGTCCTCCACCCAGGGGACCAATCCTCAGTTGGAATTGTACACGTTTCAATCAGCTTCTATTAAACTCTAGGGAAAGGCAAAGGAGGTTTTAAGCAAACTTTTTAAAGAAGAAAAAAATATGTGGTTGGAGAGGATTAGAGAGGGAATTCAAAACCAAGAGTCAGCCAGCTTATTGCACGTCCGCCAATGGTACAGCACCTAAAGTTGGATGCTGCAGATTTGGACAAGCATATGTCAGATTGTAAGACATGGGAGCATAAATAGGACATTAAACTTATGGAGTTTGCTCTGCTATTCCATGAGATTATGTCTGATCTCAACTCCACTTTCCTGCCTTTTCCCTGTAACCCTGATTCCCCTACTGATTAAAAATCTGTCCATCTCAGCCTTGAATATACTGAATGACCCAGCCTCGACAGCCCTCTATGGTGAATAATTCCACAGAATCTGATCCCTCTTAGGGAAGAAATTTCTTTTTCTCTCTGTCTTAAGTGGGCAACTCCTTCTCCTCAGAGAATGCCCTACAGCCCTAGATTCTCCCACAAGGCGAAACAACCTCCCTGTATTTGTCCTGTCAAATCCCTGAAGACTTTTACATGTTTCAATAAGATCTCCTCTCAGTACTCTCTATTCCAATGAGTACAGGCCCAACCTACTCAACCATTCTTTATAAAACAGTCCCACCAAATGTGGTGTCCACTTAATGAGATGATATTCTGGTTGTGCATTGATCTGAAGCAGCTCAGTTACAGAGACAAAGAGGGGTGATTGAACACAAAGATGAACATTTGAGAAGAGAGATGTTGTTAGGTTGGGAGCCAATGCAGAACAGTGCACAGAGGGATGAGGTATGATCAGGGCTTACTGTGAGATACTATCTAAACAGCAGAGTTTTGGATGGGTACAATTTTACAGAAAGAGCTTGTTTGCAATTCAGTCCCTTTCTCACACACAGTTTCCTGATGGTGTGCATTTCCTTCATCAGTTGTAATATCCAGATTGGAAATCAAAATATGTATGTAAACTGATAGCGCCACCCCTGAAGGGAGGTGGCAAGTGAGCCTGAAAGCACCAGTAGAAGTCTCAAAATAATGTAATAGAAATGAGAAGTGAGATTGGATCTCCATGTTCCCTGCAGTCACAGTGTTCGAGCTCTGTGAGCCAGGTCCAAGCAGAGGAACGCAAGGATTTCCAAACCCGATCCATGCCATCAGCTGGAGGCTACCTCAGTGTGATAGGGCACTTGCATCCTTATCGATCTGCTGTTTGTCAGGGGCTGAAGTGGGATCAGTTGATAAATGTTGCTGTTTTTCTTTTAAATGTTTGCAAAATGAAGTGGATCCACTGCCTTTCTCCATATCCATGCACAGGCTCAGTAGTTGAGCGTTTTCCTCAACAAAACCTCAAGAATGGTCAACAAATTGAATTGAGCAGAGTCCCTCAAACATGTCTTGCTATTCAATCAGACCGCAGAACCTAAAAGTTATCAGAAGCTGGTCCGAATGTGGGGGCGAGGGCTTCAATTAGATCAACCTTCAGTTAGAGGGAGACAGTGAGAACTGCAGATGTTGGAGATCAGAGTCGAGTGTGTGGTGCTGGAAAAGCACAGCAGGTCAGGCAGCATCCGAGGAGCAGGAAAATCGATGTTTTGGGCATAAGCGTTTCATCAGGAAGGCTTATGCTCGAAACATCGATTCCCCTGCTCCTCGGACGCTGCCTGACCTGTTGTGCTTTTCCAGCACCACTATAATCTAGAGTCGAATTTCCAACATCTACAGTCCTCACTTTTGCCTGTACTAATCAAAGTCCATTTGCTAACCAATTAGCACATACTTTTCATGTGACATTAAAATTGCTGGCCCCTTCACCATGGTATTCTTGGAAATCGTCTTGATAAGTACAAGGCAAACAGGTTTGACAAAATGTGTCTTTTTTTCAGTGGTACTGATTTTAAAGTTGCTACGTGCTTCAATTTAATCATCCCTTATAGACCAGTAACCCAGATTTTATGTGTTAAAATCCACAAAGATACAATCAAATACTGACAGCACCTAACTGTTGAGTGGTGGCCTAACAGGTTCATGCATCTGCAGTATCAATCTCAGTAAGCATCCATTTTGCAAGTTACAGATCTTCCCAAGTCTTAACGAATGTAAAGAAAACACTTGTCTGCAGCGATGAAGGCATATTAACTTCATGAGTCTCCAGTGAATGTGGCATTACTCCAAATTTCATTTTGATGAAAGCATGTATAGCATTAAATGATGCATATTAAAAAGAAATCCTCAGTAATAGAGAGGTTGGCACTTGATTCCAGGAATCTGTTGAAGACCATTATAAGCTTCCGTGAGCATAGTTTACAACACACAGACACAGCAATTAATAGCAGCCTGGATCCCACTCAGACACAACCATGTGTTCTTACTGAGCAGAGAGTTCATCCAACTGAGCACTGGGGAGGCATATACTGAGCGACTGGCAGTGAGTTAGGATGAGAGAGTGGTGAATGTGTGGATGCAACAGGAATCCTGATGAAGGGCTTTTGCCCAAAACGTCGATTTCCCTGCTCCTCGGATGCTGCCTGACATGCTGTGCTTTTCCAGCACCACACTCTCGACTCCAATCTCCAGCATCTGTAATCCTCACATTAGCCTAACGTCACAAGGTGGATAACTTCATAAACAAAAGGATTAAGAGATATGGAGGTAGGCTGCAGACCAACCATGATCTCACTGAATGACAGAACAGGTTCAAGGGGCTGAACGGTCTCTTCCTGGTTGTATTTGCCAGTGATTCTGAGCTACAATTGACAGAATATTTAACTCAACAAGGGAGATTTTAATGGACTTCTTTAAGGCAGACAGCAACACGGGTGGGGGGAATAGCAGTGGCAGAACAGCCAAGGGAAGGAATTCCAGAGTTTAGGATCATAAGCCACGAAAGATAGCTAGTAGAGGACAAAGAGCCAATCATGACTGAGATGGAATTGGAATTGGAAATGTGCAGA
This sequence comes from Hemiscyllium ocellatum, assembly GCF_020745735.1. Lineage (NCBI taxonomy): Eukaryota > Metazoa > Chordata > Chondrichthyes > Orectolobiformes > Hemiscylliidae > Hemiscyllium > Hemiscyllium ocellatum. The sequence continues at coordinate 109,075,411 of NC_083409.1, forward strand.
GATGTCAAAGAAACGTAGGAACAGGAAGCGATCATTCAGCCCTGCAAGGCTGTTCTGTGATTCAATGGGATCATGGTAGATCTGTGATCAAACTCCACATTCCTGCCTTTGGCCCATACCCTTTAATACTTCTGCTTAACAGAAATACATCAATCTCAGATTTAAAATTAACAACTGATCTTGCATTCACTGTGGGAGAGAGTTCCAGAAGACTATAAGGAGAACATTGCAGAGTTGAGAAAGAGGAAGACCATGGAGAGATTTGTAAACAAAGATAAAAACTTTTAAATCAGATGTCAAGCCCATTTAGAAATTGTTATGCATTTTATTTTAATTTGTAGCATTTTGATATCGATATAAAGCAAATTAAATCCGAGGTGACCAATAAAATGGAAAGACACAACTGGAGGAATCAATAATTCACAGTGAAATCAATGTCAATTCTGTAATTGATTATCCCCACATTGTAAAACTCCAGGTATAATCATTGTATCTCAATAATTCATGTTCACTAAGTAGCTGTGTGTAACATGTGCCCTAAACTGCTACAACTAATTATTACAGATGGAAGTACATTTATGGATCTCACTAAAAATTAGCATTGAGAGAAGTTAAAGGTGGTGACTTGAATTTATGTAGTTCCGCATTAAACATCTCAGTCAACACTAAGTAGAATTCCACTGACAAAACTACCCCATCTGGCACTGCATTTCCTAAATTACAGATCAACTATTCTTCAAAACGGCACTGTATTGGATTGAAAGAACATTGGATCACACTGGGATCAAGAATAAATGTCTTTTGAATTCAAGACTTACAATTCTCCTTCCTGAGGAGGAAGAGAATATAGTTGTTAGCCTACTTTAAAAGTGCACTGTATTCTGAGGAAAGGTGCTGAGTTTTTCCAGCAATTTCTGTTTTGATTCTGCGTTCATCATGCCTTGGGCTGGCCATCCCTTTATGAATTCCATGATTTCTCGATTCCCTGTGTGTTGGATGTCTGCATTTGCACTCTTAGAGACCACTGTGCTTTATAGGGCTGCTTCAATTCTTTGTTCCTAACTGTCTGAGTTTGTCCTTATCCAAGAAAAAGGTCACTCAGTCTCTTTAGAACTGTAACAATCTTTAGTTACACTTAGATATACACATTACTGAATGGGCTGCCCAATAATGTTTCACTCCTACTTCATTACATGCTTCACTGTACGTTCTCTCCCTGTTCATGTTAAAATTATTTACAGCATGAATATTGGCCTATTTATGTCCCATTACACTGCACTGACCATGTATTTGACATATAGTATGCTGAATGACAGGTTGGAACTCTGCAGCTGTTATTATGTAGCAAGAGCCTGCATTAATAATCCTCCTGTCATATATCCCAGCAGCAGATGCTAGATGAATGGTCAGTGTAATCTGGCCTATGGAAGTTCTATTGCACAGGAGAGGCGTACAGCAGGACATGACAGTCTTTAGTTAATAGTGGCAAGGAATTCACGGAATAAGCAGCTGAGGCCTTGGTTCAATGTTTCAACTAGAGGAACATAAGAACTAAGAGTAGAAGTAGCCACTCAGCTCCCCACATCTGCTCAGCCGTTCGATTCCATCCTGGATGATCTCCTCTCAGCCTCAACTCCATTTTCCTGCCAACTTCCCACAACTTTTCAACTCATTACTAATTAAAAATCCATTTATCTCCTCAATAAATTTACTCAATGCCTCACTCTGAAGGAGTGAATTCCACAGATTCCTGCCCCTTTGAGCGAAGTAATTTTTCCTCCTATTTTAAATCTGTGACCCCTTTATCCTAAATCTCTGACTTCTTGTTCTCGAATGCCCCACATGAGGGAACACCTTTTCCATGCCTACTTTGTAAATGCCTTTTAGCCTCTTATATACTGCCCTCCCAATTAGATCTCCTCTCATTCTGTCAAACTCGAAAGAGTATGGGCCGAAACTGCCCAATCTCTCTGCATAAGACAATGTCCTCTCCATTAAACGGGATGGAATCTCTGGTCAAACTGGGACTCGGTTCATAAAGTCCAAGAGCAGTGAATAGGAAATGTGTTATGAAATGTTCAAATTGGACATTTCTGGTTCTGAATGCCAGACCTTTCAGAAGTTGTGGGCGGCACGGTGGCACAGTGGTTAGCACTGCTGCCTCACAGTGCCTGAGACCCAGGTTCAATTCCCGACTCAGGCGACTGACTGTGTGAAGTTTGCACATTCTCCCCGTGTCTGCGTGGGTTTCCTCCGGGTGCTCCGGTTTCCTCCCACAGTCCAAAGATGTGCGAGTCAGGTGAATTGGCCATGCTAAATTTCCCGTAGTGTTAGGTAAGGGGTAAATGTAGGGGTATGGGTGGGTTGCGCTTCGGCAGGTCAGTGTGGACTTGTTGGGCCGAAGGGCCTGTTTCCACACTGTAAGTAATCTAATCAGTAATTTAATCAAGCTCCAAATTATTTGATATACCTTCCCATCCGTTTTAATTTCTCATTGAATTTCAAAAGCTTGTTTCTTGCTGCAATGTTTTATTAAAACTTACTCTCAAGATTTTGGGGAAAAAGCTCAATGCACTCAAAGTCCCATGAGCTCCAGGGGTACCATCCAAATGTTGGAAAATAGATAAAGGCCGGGTGGTCTATCTCATGGCAGGACAGGTATGATGGAAAGAGTGATCTCCTTTGGTACTGTGGTTATTTCTGTATTATCGGAATGCTACAGGCAGCTGGGAAGGAAGCAAGTGCAGAGTTGTGGGGAGGGGATGGAAAAGGATGTTGCCCCTTGGGATAGCCAGCATGGACAAGATGGGTCTAATGGCCTTCTTTGTACTGCAGTGACTGGGGGAGGTAGTGGTCTGATGTATTGGTAATGCCAAGGCCTAATAATTCAGGATCCCAAATAGTGTTTTGGGAAAATAGATTTGAATACCACCAAGGCAGAGGGTGAAATTTGAATTCAATCAAAGGAAATCTGTAATGTAAAGCTCATCTAATAGCAACCATTAATTATTGCAAACACCATCTGATTTACTGATCCCCTTTAGGGAAGGAATTCTGACTTGGTTTGATCTACACTAGATTCCAAACTAAAAGCAATGTGGTTAACACTTAACTGCCATCTGAGCACTTAGAGATGGACAATAAACTACTAATTTAAGAGATACTGGCTAGGTTGGGTTGGAGAAAGATGTTGCAAAGAATCTAAGCTTCTGTTGACATAGTGACCACCTCAGCTCCGGTGAACAATATATTGAATATATATTCAAATTTAAACAAAGAAATTTACAGCACAGGAATTGGCCCTTCGGCCTTCCAAGCCATCCAGATCCTCTACCTAAACCTGTTGCCTATTTTCTAAAGATCTGTATCCCCCTGCTCCCTGCCCATTCGTGTACCTGTCTAGATACATCTTAAATGTGCCCGCCTCTACCACCTCTGCTGGCAATGCGTTCCAGGCACCCACTACCCTCTGTGTAAAAAACTTTTCATGCATATCTCCCTTAAACTTTTCCCCTCTCACCTTGAAATCATGACCCATAGTTATTGAGTCCTCCACTCTGAGCAAAGCTTCTTGCTATCCACCCTGTGTATACCTCTCATGGTTTTGCCGACCTCAATCAGGTCCCACTCAACCTCCGTCTTTCTAATGAAAATAATCCTAATCTAATCAACCTCTCTTCATAGCTAGCACCCTCTAAACCAGGCAACATATTGATGAACCTCCTCTGCACCCTCTCCAAAACATCCACATGGTAATGTGGCTACCAGAACTGTACGCAGTATTCCAAATGTGGCTGAACCAAAGTCCGATACAACTGGAGAAATTGAGGACTGCAGGCGCTAGAGATCAGAGTTGAGAGTGTGGTGCTGGAAAAGCACAGCAGGTCAGGCAGCATCCAAAAAGCAGGAGAATCAATGTTTTGGGTATAAGCCCTTCATCAGGAATGAAGTTTGTGCCTGAAACGTCGATTCACCTGCTCTTCGGATGCTGTCTGACCTGCTGTGCTTTTCCAGCACCACACTCTCCTTTACAACTGTAACATGACCTGCCAACTCTTGTACTCAATACCCTGTCCAATGAAGGAAAGCATGCCATATGCCTTCTTGACCACTCTATTGACCTGCATTGCCACCTTCAGGGAACAATGGGCCTGAACACCCAGATCTCTCTGTACATCAATTTTCCCCTGGGCTCTTCCATTTACCAATTAGTTCGCACTTGAATTGAATTTTCCAAAATGCATCACCTCACATTTGTCTGGATTGAACTCCTTTTGCCAGTTCTCTGCCCAACTCTCCAGTTGATTTGGTTTGATTTGATTTATTGTAGTCACATGTACCTAAATACAGTAAAAAGCTTAGTTTTGTGAGCAGTACAGGCAGATCATAGCAAACAAGGACACAAAGAAGATTGAGGGCTTAAACAGAGTGAGTTGTCCAGGTTACACTACACAGGAGGGGCACAAAGCAAGATCAACATTAACAAGTGGGCGGCACAGTGGTTAGCACGGCTGCCTCACAGCACCAGAGACCTGAGTTCAATTCCCGCCTCAGGCGACTGACTGTGTGGAGTTTGCACGTTCTCCCCGTGTCTGCGTGGGTTTCCTTTGGTGCTCTGGTTTCCTCCCACAGTCCAAAGATGTGCAGGTCAGGTGAATTGGTCATGTTAAATTGCCTGTAGTGTTAGGTGAAGGGGTAAATGTGGGGAATGGGTCTGGGTGGGTTGCACTTCAGAGGATTGGTGTGGACTTGCTGGGCTGAAGGGCCTGTTTCCACACTGTAAGTAATCTAATCTAATCAAAGATCAACATTCTTTGAAATTAGAGAGAACATTGATCACTCTAATAACGGCAGGAAAGAAAGTGTTCTTCAACCCATTGGTGTATGTGTTTAAGCTTCTGTATCTTCTACCTGATGGAGGAGGTTATAGGAGAGAGTTAGCGGGTGGGAGGGGTGTTTGATGATGTTGGGAGCCTTTTCATGACAATGATAGTTGTAAAAGGAGCCCGTGGATGGGAGGTCGTCTTCCATGATGGTCTGGGCTGTGCGCGCAGTTTCTTATGGTCCTGGGCAGAGCAGTTACTGCATCAGGCCATTCTGCACCTGGACAGTGCACTCTCAATGGTGCATCTGCAGAATTTGGTGAGGGTCCTTATGGGTATGCTGAATTTTCTAAGCTATCTGAGGAAGAAGAGACGTTGTTGTACCTTCTTGACTGTTGCATCTACCTGGGAAGTCCAGGACAGGTTGTTGGTTATTGTCACTCCAAAGAACTTGACACTCTCAACTCTCTCAACCTCCACTTCATTGATGTAGATAGGGGCATGTTCTCTACTGGAGGGCCCACTTTGAAGGAGCAGCCTTCCGAAAGCACGTACATCCAAATAACCGTGTTGGACCGTAACGTGGTGTTGCCTGATTTTTAACTTTGAATATGTACTCAAATTTTAAAGCTGGGCTTCAGATCTCAATTGCAGAATTGGAAATGGGAGTACTGCCATCTGAACCAAACTGATCGCATTAAATCACTAATCATAAAATCGAGAGTCACGCCAGAGGATTGTTCTATCATTGAGCACAGTGAGGAAATGTTACCCCATTAGGGCCAGTTCATTTGAAGCTTGTTAAATTGGAAAATGTGTTAATGGCCCTCCTGATTACTTCACAAGACAGATTGAGCATGTTAAAATATAGAAAGGTATAATGTCATTTTAGGAATCCAATAATTGTATTATTTGGGTTGTAATTATTAATAATGAGTGACTGACATTTGTATCTCTGGATGTTAGCAGTGAGATAATTCAAAAACATTATGTCAATTTGAAAATATTCCAGAAAATCTCACACTCCTTAACAAATCTTTGGAAATTGTTTTAAAATTCCATCAAATATTTCTGTTGTTTACTGCAAAGAATGGGCATTAATAAAAACATCTCAATTTACTAAATGTAAAATCAATTCTGTCTTAGTGCAATGATTGAATGTAATTCTTGTTTCCGCAGAGCCCTGTGTCTTTTTAAAATATCCTTCAGATAATTACTTTGAAGTACAGTCCCTGTCATAATGCAGGGTAATACAACTGAAAAGGAGATTAAAAAGCAGCTGGACAATCTTTGCTTGACTATTTGCAAGGTAAATATAGAGTTTGCTGCGGAGAGTGGCCGCGGCTTTTCACTCTTCTCTCATTCGGGCAAACTTAAGAGTGCCAAATTTCTTCACAATTTATTTTTTTTGACAATTTTGATCATATCTTCTGTTTTTTTTTATTTTATTAAACAAATTACAAAACAGTTTACAAAAAACATTTACAGCTGTACACAAGAGACAGCAATTTTACAAGGGAGAGGAGCAGCAAAGCTAGGCCCCAAACCCTACTGTTCAACCATTTTACAGGGAGATGAGGACAAACCTCAAATCCCAGTTCCACATATGACACGACAGTGACAATGACATTTGTATATTAGACAATACTATTACATACAAGAGTGCAGACAATACAGACCCAGCAAGCCCCCGTCCCTCCCACCTTCCGACCATGCTAAGGCAGCCCGCCCCTACCCACCTTCCGGCTCTCGGTCCACCCCATGCCCCTTCCAGTTCTCGGTCCGCCCTGACACACCTTTCAACCACTTCAAGGACAGCCCGCCCCGGTACCCGCCCGGGGTGACAGCGTTCAGGACGGCCTACCCACCTCCCGGCTTTTCTTCACAACTTATATTGCCAGGAAAGGGGTACTCATTGGTTGGCAAATCGACCTGAATTGGCTAATGAGCTACCACGGAGGAAACAAATCAGGGAGCGCAGGTTTTCTAAGCTCCCAGATAATAAGACACAGCGCTTGATCCAATTCTATTGATTTGGAGAGAACACGATGAACATATATCACTTCTCAGAGAAAGTGCGGATGGCACATGCTGGAGATCAGAGTCAAAAATTGTGGCATAAGCCCGAAATGTCGATTCTCCTGCTCCTCAGATGCTGCCTGGCCTGCTGTGGTTTTTTAACACCACCCTTTTCAACATAAGTCATTTGCAGGCAATGTGAATGAACTGTCAGACTAATCTAACAGGGGCCTGAACAATAGGAGCAAGGATGAGAAATGTGACATAATTGCATGAGAAGTCTAAGGAGACCCTTCTCAATGTCGGGAATAACTCGTTGCATGCTGTAGTGCAGTTCCAGTCCTTGATGCAAGCTTTCTGAAGACTGAGGAAGCTCTTGATAGAGGTGTACAGTATAAGGTATTGAGGGCATGGACAGGGTAGATAGAGAGCATCCGTTTCCCTTTATCATACAATCAATAACATGGGGACATAATTTTGAAGTGAAAAGCAGAAGGTTTAGAGGAGACTTGAGGAAAATGCTTCTCATTCCTCAACCCTGGAATTCACTGCTTGGGAAGATAGTTTAGGCAGGAAACCTCATAATCTTTAAAAATTACTTGGATGAGTACTTGAACTGTCATAGCATCCAAGGATATCAGTCTACAGGGGAGAGGTGGGATGAGTGTAACGTAGAGCAATTATTTGATGGGCCAAAGGACTTCTTGTGTACTTTGTGATTCCGTGATTTTGTGATTCACTTCAGGCACGATGCTACATCAGTCTCACTCTTGGCCTTGAGCCAGAAACTACATGGGAAACACACATCCCAATCCAGCCTCATCTCGAACTCTTAGGGAAGTAGTCCACACCAAAATCCATGGAGGCACCTGCCAGTCAAGGGGTCCCAGTGCAGTCAGACAAGAAAAGCCTTTGATATCAGTCCTGGGCATCGACCATGATCAGGCATTTGGTCTGAGTGTGCTTGGTCATGGGCCCCATACCCCCACAGTTGACTGTTCTCCCAACTGGGCTGCAGGGGGCTTGCTCACCACGGGAGCCCACCGCCCCTGGGGCTTTGGCCAGCTGACCCCATGGGAGGGTGGTGCTTGTACCCGGCTAACCTGGACATGATGAGGCTCACCTCATCAGAGACAAGTGAATACTCTGTTTGATTGAACCACCGGGCGGGGGGTGGGGGGGTTGGGAAACAAGAGGCAGGAGGACTGAAGGCATAGGGCCTGGCCAGCTCTGCAATGTCCTGAGAGGGGATTCCTAAGGAATTTATGCGTGCATAGTCCTCCTCCAACTGAGGGCAATTGTCTGGGTAGATACCCAGCAGCCTCTGAGGGTACTGCACCTTGGTAACCATTACAGACACTAGCCTGTGCAATGGATGCAGCCAGATGGATTCACATTAGGACTCACTAGATTCCCAAATCATCACTACAGTGGTGCAGCTTCTGGTCAATGAAGGCCATTACATCCCATATCCCTGTCTGCCTCTCCTGCCCTGTAATTCACCTCGATCGCTGACACCACGGTGGCCTCTCCTCCCTGAGGCTGAGCAGGTGCCTGGTCTCCCTCAGTCCTCGAGGGCCTGTGGCCTAAGGTGTGTCTCCCTAGGCCGGCTGGGGAGCTGTGGCAGTGAGGTGCTCACCAGATTGTGCTCCACACTCTCCAAACCCAATGTTCCCACAGAGCTATCAGGGTCTGAGCTGGCAGTGGGCGCAGGAAGCTGCTTTTGCTGAGGATTCCTCTGGGGTGTCTGTCACCTCATTCTCTGAGGGACCTCCTGAGGGAGTGGCCCATTTGTCTGCAGGGGCTGGGGACATCCCACAGTTATCTGCCAGGTATGAGAGAGAGAGAGAGAGGTGGGGGAGTGGGGGAGAGGGAGAGAGTGAGAGAGAGAGGTGGGGGGGAAAGAGACAGAGGGAGAGAGAGAGACAGAGAGAGAGAGACAGAGACAGAGAGAGAGAGAGATGGGGGGGTGGGGGAGAGGAATAGAGAGAGAGAGAGAGAGACAGAGGCAGAGACAGAGAGAGAGTGTTGGGGGCTGTGGGGGAGAGGGAGAGAGAGAGGGAGATAGAGAAGGCATAGCGGGCAGTGATTTGACATGACGTGTTAGGAATGACATTACTGGTGGGATTACTGTGAGAGCTGCAGTGGATTGGGGAGTTGTATTCACTGGGTTTGTGGGACATGGACGTCACTGCAGCACCACAGGAGGGTCCCCTTTTCTCAATCAAGGGACATGACACCGTCCTGATGGTGGGGGTGAGGAGGCTGGTATCGGGCACCCTTTGACCCATGCTGGCTCTTTCGGCCCTCTTCAGGAACGAGAGAAAGTGGAGGGGCCTGAGTGAGGGGAAATTGGGTGACCCCGCCGTTAGTGCTGGTGAAGGTGAGGGGAGGTGGTGGTGGTGATGAGGAGTCAGTAGGCAGCACAGTGAGGGTTAGTGGAGTGGGGAGGCTGATGGCTAACAACAGCGAGTGAGGGAGATGTCACAGGGAGCAGTGAGAGTAGGAGAGCAAAACCCTGGCGGCAGGTGGGTGCAGCAGTGATAGAGGGAGGGGGAGGTCGCAGAGAGAAGAGCATGGCTAATCGTCTGGTTTTTCAATACAGCACTGACCTCAGACCAGGCTGCCCAGGGATGAGTACATACCTTTCCTGGTTGCAAACCACTCTCTCGATGCAATTGGAGAATTTTTACAATGAAGTTAAGTTGGTATCTGATGGGTTTCTATAGAAACAGAGGCCACACCACCAAGACTGAGCTCCATTTAGTTCTCCTTTCCTTTACTCCCTCTTGGGATGTGGCATTTGTTGCCTGTCCCTAATTGCTCTGGACCTTACCGGGCCATATCAGAATGTGGTTACAAGTCGATCACATTGCTGCAGGTCTGAAGTCAGATGGGAATTTCAGCTTTCAATCAATACCGATTCCCTTCCCTAGGAGGCAGTAGGGAGCCAACTGAACTTTTCCGATGATCAACCATAGTCTCACGCTCTCCATTACTGACACGGGTTTCAGTTGAAACGCCATCAGCTGCTCTGATGGTGATCGGATTTGAACCCACATCGCAGATCAATCACCTGTGAATTAAAGCCCAGTGACATTGCCATGAGACCACCATCATCGACTGAATGGCCAGAGCTGTAAAACTGTAGCTGCTGACAGTATCTCTGGTACAAACCAAGGACACCTAATAGAGGCCCTCCTGGAAAAGAGTAATTGTTCTTAAATAACCAAGACGTGCATGCTCAGATTGGCTATCATGCAACATTTGAATGGAATTGAATTGAATTTAATTAAATTAGCTTTATTGTCACATGTACTCAATGAGTACAGGTCATCTGTTAAAAACGCATGTTTCATTAACACGAATTCATGACAGAATTATGAATTAGTTACAGGATAGAGAAATTAAGAAAAAAAGGTTACATCACAGCTATACACAGTCTAACCATTGGTCAGAGAAACAAGCAAAGATAAAAACACAAACATGGCAGTCTGTCTCCAAGGGCTGCCTACAGCACCCCAGCACGGGGAGAGCCCCACACGGTCGAACTGCTGGCTGTCCCCACCTTCTGCACTGAGCCACCACTCGTGTCCCCACTTCAGATACTGGTCATTGGAGTCCCCACTCCAGCCACTGGTCACTGGAGTCCCCACTCCAGCCACTGGTCACTGGAGTCCCCATTCCAGCCACTGATCATTGGAGTCCCCACTCCAGCCACTGGTCACTGGTGTCCCCCCTCCAGACATTGGTCACTGGAGTCCCCACTCCAGCCACTGGTCACTGGAGTCCCCATTCCAGCCACTGATCATTGGAGTCCCCACTCCAGCCACTGGTCACTGGTGTCCCCACTCCAGCCACTGGTCACTGGAGTCCCCACTCCAGCCACTGGTCACTGGTGTCCCCACTCCAGCCACTGATCACTGGTGTCCCCACTCCAGCCACTGGTTACTGGTGTCCCCACTCCAGCCACTGGTCACTGGTGTCTCCACTCCAGACATTGGTCAATGGAGTCCCCACTCTAGCCACTGGTCACTGGTGTACCCACTCCAGACACTGGTCATTGGAATCCCCACTCCAGCCACTAGTTACTGGTGTACCCACTCCAGACACTGGTCCCTGGAATCCCCACTCCAGTCAGTGGTTACTGGTGTACCCACTCCAGCCACTGGTTACCAGTGTCCCTGCTCCAACCTCTGGTCACTTGTGTCCTCGCTGCAGATGTTGGTGTCTCTGCTAACCCCGTTTCGGAAGGCCAGGTCTGGGTGTCTGAGATCAAAAGAAGGAAGGAGGGAGGGAGGAAAAAAACAAAAGAAGAAACGAGAACGGGCAGAGTGGAGAAGTTCCTGCTGGGGTGTCCGACTCTGCACCCCTGTCTCACCAGAGTCACTTTACTGCTTAACAGCAGTTCCCTTCAAACAGTTTGGGGACTCACCACCTTCCGACCTGCACAACATCACTCAGTGGCAGAGGTCATGGTATCTCATGTTGTGAGGTGATCTAAATTTCCCATTTATCTTTGAGATTGTCTCCACAATTTGAAGAACAACATGGGAAAGGCTAATTGGGATTGTATTTGTTGGCTGTGGAGACACTGTGATGAGGGAAAGGCTGAGCAGGGGAAATAAAAATATATTTAGCAGCAATTAACTCTCACCATGGGATGAGTGATTTTAATCATTATGTCATTTGAGTAATTTTGTTTTATTGTGTAATAACATCAGACGTAGAGAGAACATGAAAGATAAAATGAGAGCTTAATCAAATGATGTCTTTAACTCCTATGCTTCAGTGTTTTTCTTCAGTTAACCTGAATTTAGACCAGACACCTCAATATTTAGAGGTTACACTGACTGAGCTTCCAATCTATGCGTCTTTCAATAATTAAATTCGATTATCGTACTTAGTTCACATAGTATTACAAATTGTCAAATCCCTTCTGTGGAGAATACATGGGACTTTGGAAACATGTGTGTCCCTCTGGCTGGAGGAGAAAGTGAGGACTGTAGATGCCGGAGATCAGAGCTGAAAATGTGTTGCTGGAAAAGCGCAGCAGGTCAGGTAGCATCCAAGGAGCAGGAGAATCGACGTTTCGGGCATGAGCCCTCCTTCAGTAATGATGCTGCCTGACCTGTTGTGCTTTTCCAGCAACACATTTTCAGCTCTGTCCTTCTGGCTGTCAATCGACAAAAACAGGCCATAAAGCAGAAGTGGGCACTGCAGATGCTGGAGATTAAAATCAAGATTAGAGTGTGGTGCTGGAAAAGCACAGCAGGTCAGGCAGCATTCGCGAAACAGGAAAATCGATGTTTCGAGCAAAAGCCCTACAACAGGAATGAGGCTGAGGGCTTCGGAGGGTGGAGAGATAACTGGGAGGGGGTGAGGCTAGGGAGCCTTGTAGAGAGAGGAGGAGAACGTCTTCAAGGCAAGAGGATTCGCAGTAAGGTTAAGATCAAGGAGGCGGAAGTAGAAATGGCAGATATTGGAGATTAGAGTCAAGATTAGAGTGGTGCTGGCAAAGCACAGCAGGTCAAGCACGTCCATAAGGCCATACAATGTGGGAGCAATATTAGGCCATTCGGCCCTCAGGCTCTGTTCTGCCATTCAATTGGGGCTGATATGTTTCTCAACCCATTCATAGAATCATAGAGATGTGCAGCATGGAAACAGACCCTTCGGTCCAACCCGTCCATGCCGACCAGATATCCCAACCCAATCAAGTCCCACCTGCCAGCACCCAGCCCATATCCCTCCAAACCCTTCCTATTCATATACCCATCCAAATGCCTTTTAAATGTTGCAATTGTACCAGCCTCCACCACATCGTCTGGCAGCTCATTCCATACACGTGCCACCCTCTGTGTGAAAACATTGCCCTTAGGTCTCTTTTATATCTTTCCCCTCTCACCCTAAACCTATGCCCTCTAGATCTGTACTCCCCTACCACAGGGAAAAGACTTTGCCTATTTATCCTATCCATGCCCCTCAAACCTCTATAAGGTCACCCCACATCCTCTGACGCTCCAGGGAAAACAGCCCCAGCCTGTTCAGCCACTCCCTATAGATGAAATCGCCCAACCCTGGTAACATCCTTGTAAATCTTTTCTGAATCCTTTCATGTTTCGCAACATCATTCCAATAGGAAGGCGACCAGAATTGCACACAATATTCCAACAGTGGCCTAACCAATGTCCTGTACAGCCGCAACATGACCTCCCAACTCCTGTACTCAATACGCTGACCAATAAAGGAAAGCATACCAAACGCCTTCTTCATGATCCTATCTACCTGCGACTCCACTTTCAAGGAGCTATGAACCTGCACTCCAAAGTCTCTTTGTTCAGTAACAATCCCGAGGACCTTATCATTAAGTATATAAGTCCTGCTAAGATTTGCTTTCCCAAAATGCAGCACCTCGCATTTATCTGAATTAAACTCCATCTGCCACCTCTCAGCCCATTGGCCCATCTGGTCCAGATCCTGTTGTAATCTGAGGTAACCCTCTTTGCTGTCCACTACACCTCCAATTTTGGTGTCATCTGCAAACTTACTAACTGTACCTCTTATGCTCACTTCCAAATCAGTTATGTAAATGACAAAAAGTAGGGTGGTGCATCACCGATCCTTGTGGCACTCCACTGGTCACAAGCCTCCAGTCTGAAAAACAACCCTCCACCACCACCCTCTGTCTTCTACCTTTGAGCCATTTCTGTATCCAAATGGCTAGTTCTCCCTGTATTCTGTGAGATCTAATCATGTTAACCAGTCTCCCATGGGCAACCTTGTCAAATGCCTTACTGAAGTCAATATAGAACACATCTACTGCTCTGCCCTCATCAATCCTTTTTGTTACTTCTTCAAAAAACTCAATCAAGTTTGTGAGACATGATTTCCCATGCACAAAGCCATGTTGACTATTCTGAATCAGTCTTTGCCTTTCCAAATACATGTACATCCTGTCCTTCAGGATTCCCTCCAACAACTTGCCCACCATCGACTTCAGGCTCAATGGTCTATAGTTTTCTGGCTTGTCCTTACTATCCTTCTTAAACAGTGCCACCACGTTAGCCAACCTCCAGTCTTCCGGCACCTCACCTGTGACTATCGATGATACAAATATCTCAGTAAGAGGTCCAGCAATCACTGCTCTAGCTTCCCACAGAGTTCTAGAGTACACCTGATCAGGTCCTGGGGATTTATCCACCTTTAACAGTTTTAAGGCATCCAGCACATCTTCCTCTGTAATCTGGACATTTTGCAAGATATCACCATCTATTTCCTTACAGTCTATATCTTCCATATCCTTTTCCACAGTAAATACTGATGCAAAATACTCATTTAGTATCTCCCCCATTTTCTGTGGCTCCACACAAAGGCCACCTTGCTGATCTTTGAGGGGCCCTATTCTCTCCCTTGTTACTCTTTTGTCCTTTATATATTTGTAAAAACCCTTTGGATTCTCCATAATTCTATTTGCCAACACTATCTCATGTCCCCTTTTTGCTCTCCTGATTTCCCTCTTAAGTATATTCCTACAGCCTTTGTACTCTTCTAAGGATTCACTCGATGTATCCTGTCTATATCTGACATATGCTTCCTTCTTTTTCTTATCCAAAACCTCAATTTCTTTAGGCATCTAGCATTCATTATACCTACCAGCCTTTCTTTTCCCCCTGACAGGAATATACTTTCCCTGGATTCTCGTTATCTCATTTCTGAAGTCTTCCCATTTTCCAGCCATCCCTTTACCTGCGAATATCTGCCCCCAGTCAGCTTTTGAAAGTCCTTGCCTAATACCGTCAAAATTGGCCTTTCTCCAACTTAGAACTTCACCTTTTAGATCTGGTCTATTCTTTTCCATCATTATTATAAATCGAATAGAATTATGGTCGCTGGCCCCAAACTTCTCCCCCACTGACACTCAGTCACCTGCCCTGCCTCATTTCCCAAGAGTAGGTCAAGTTTTGCACCTTCTTTAGTGGGTACATCCACATACTGAATCAGAAAATTGTCTTGTACGCACTTAACCAATTCCTCTTCATTTAAACCCTTCACACTATGGCAGTCCCAGTCTATGTTTAGAAAGTTAAAATCTCCTCCCATAACTACCCTATTATTCTTACAGATAGCTGAGATCTCCTTACAAGTTTGTTTCTCAATTTTCTTCTGACTATTAGAGGGTCTATAATACAATCCCAATAAGGTGATCATCCCTTTCTTATTTCTCAGTTCCACACAAATAACTTCCCTGGATGTATTTCCGGGAATATTCACCCTCAGCGCAGCTGTAATGCTATCCCTTATCAAAAATGCCACTCCCCCTCCTCTCTTGCCTCCCTTTCTATCCTTCCTGTAGCATTTGTATCCTGGAACATTAAGTTACCAGTCCTGCCCATCCCTGAGCCATGTTTGTGTAATTGCTATGATATCCCAGCCCCATGTTCCTAACCATGCCCTGAATTTATCTGTCTTCCCTGTTAGGTCTCTTGCATTGAAATAAATGCAGTTTAATTTATTAGTCCTACCATGTCCCTGCCTGCCCTGACTGTTTGACTCACTTCTGTTCTCAACTGTACCAGTCTCAGATTGATCTCTTTCCTCACTATCTCCCTGGGTCCTACCGCAACCATTCCCCTTCCCACCCCCTCCACCACCACTTTACTAGTTTAAATCCTCCCGAGCAGCTCTAGCAAATCTCCCTGCCAGTATATTAGTCCCCTTCCAATGTAGGTGCAATCCGTCCTTCTTGTGCAGGTCACTTCTACCCCAAAAGAGATTCCAATGATCCAAAAATGTGAATCCTTCTCCCATACACCAGCTCTTCAGCCATGCATTCATCTGTTCTATCCTCCTATTCCTGCCCCCACGAGCTCATGGCATCAGGAGTAATCCAGATATTACTACCCTTGAGGACGTCCTTTTTAAATTCCTGCCTAACTCTCTGTAATCTCCCTTCAGAGTCTCAACCTTTTCCCTTCCAATGTCATTGGTTCCAATGTGGACAATGACCTCCTGCTGGCCCCTCTCCCCCGTGAGAACATTCTGCACCCTCTCTGTGACATTCTTGATCCTGGCACCAGGGAAACAACACACCATTCTGCTTTTTCTCTGCTGGCCACAGAAACATCTGTCTGTACCTCGGACTAGAGAATCCCCTAACACAATTGATCTCTTGGAATCTAATGTACCCCTCATTGCATTAGAGCCAGTCTCAATACCAGGAACTTGGCTGTTCGTGCTACGTTCCCCTGAGAATCCATCACCTCCTTCCTTTTCCAAAACAGCATACCTGTTTGAAATGGGTATAGCCACAAAAGACTCCTGAACTAGCTGCCTACCTCTCTTACCTTTCCTGGAGTTAACCCATCTATGTGACTGTATCTGAGACTTTCCCCCCTTCCTATAACTGCCATCCATAACATACTGTTGCTGTTGCAAATTCCTCATCGCTTCAATCTGTCTCTCCAATTGATCCATTCAATCTGATAAGATTCGCAACCAATAGCATTTATGGAAGATATAATCTGCAATAACCTTAAACTCTCTTTACTTGTGATCTCTACCCTAGTTTCCTCCCTTCCCTTGAGCAACCAGTGACCTCCTATCAAATATATCAAATTCCACCTTAAATAATCCGCAGTAACCCTTAAACTCTCTTTAAACTCCCACATCTGACAAGAAGTACATATCACTCTATTAAAGGCCACTTTTGCTCCTTCACAATCTGCAGACCCAGAAAGTAACACCTTCTTATTCCTCTACAAACACTGCCTCAGGTTAAATTAATAGTAATGACTTATATTTTAACTTTAATCAAGAGACATATCTCCAAAAACATGTAATCAAGTAAGAACCGACTCTACTTACTCCTGCAGATTCTCTGTAGGCCACGCTTAAAACAACAATTAACTTATTTGATTCTGTGCTGTGGACTTCACCCAACAGCTCCTCCAAGATTAGTTGTGAATTTCACTGCTTGTTAATTTTCCCGGATGCACTCCGATGGCCAACGATACATGAATTCAAACAGCAAATGCGATAACTGTGCAAGTTCTCTCTCTCTCTCTCTCTCTCTCTCTCTCTCCTGCACTGTCCTCACCATGTGCTTCCTTTGTCTGCTCTTCTCCCTTTTAAAACTGCTGTTGTTTTGACTTTTTTGTCCCCAAAGTTCCAAAACAATGCAACAGCATATAAAACAGTAATTGCTGTTCCTGGGAATTCGAGGAAATCACCTCCAGTACCTAAAATACCTCAAAAAAAGGAGCAGCTGTTACAGCCAGAAATTTTTCCCATCCTCCATCTTGGACTGCCTTCTCCCTGTAACCTTTGATCTCTTTACAAATCAAGAACCAATCTATCTCTCTCAATGACTAGGCCTCCACAGCCTAGTTCCACAGATTCCCCACCCTCTGGCTGAAGAAGTTCCTCTTCATCTCAATTTCAATGGTTGTCCATTCCCTCTAAGGCTGTGCCCTCTAGTCCTAGACTCCCCTAGTCTCCTACACATCCACTCTATCCAGGTCCTTCAATCTCCTGTAAGTTTCTCTGTATTCTACATTCTAAAACAGGTGAGATCCTTCCAAATCCTGCAGGAATTCCCTTCATCCGCAACTCCAGATAAAAGTCTGCAAAAACTCCATATATTACCAGCAGCAGTCAGGGGCAGAAAAGAATTCAGTTTGTCATATCCACTCATTGGCCTGTCAAGACGAATTTTAGCATTGCTTCTGGTGGCTTGCTAACCTTTCTGACATGCACCTAGGGGAGGACCTTGGGGAAGCTGTACTCTTCAGTGTAAGCTGTAAGTTTGTTGAACAGTTCGTTCAGTGGGTAGACATTTCAATGGGTAGCCACTGAGCCCGAGGCATCTACGTCTTTATATTCCAAACAGCGCACAAAATGCTCAGATGTGCACTTGGAATGCTGTTGCTGCTGGCATAATTTGAAGGAAGGTCTAAAAACACAGCCACCAGATTGTGAACTTTTCAACGCACCACTCAAAATGACGAGGAGCTTTGCGCTATCATACCCATAGCCTGCGGTGGTCGGTCAGTGGTGCACTAAGAGAGGGAAGGATAAAGCTGTCAACATATCTTAACTCTGTTGCTGCAGTTTATAATGTACCTGATAATCTGATCTGTATTTCATTTTAGACTCACTGCAATGTAGTTCCCTGTCAACAAAAGGCTTGAGAGGAGATCCGATTGAAACTTGCAAAATCCTGAATGATCTGGACAGGGTGGGGTGATTTGGAAGATGTTTCCTTTGGCAGGAGAGATTAGGACCCAAGGGCACAGCCTTAGAGTAAAGGGCAGACCTTTTACAAAGGAGATAAGGAGAAACATTTTCAGCCAGAGAGTGGTGAATCTATGGGATTCATTGCCACAGAGGGCTGTGAAGGCCAGGTCATTGAGTGCATTTAAAACAGAGAGAGAGATGTTCTTGATTGATTAGATTCCCTACAGTATCGAAATAGACCCTTTAGTCCAACAAGTCCACACTGACCCTCTGAAGATTAACCCACCCAGACCTTTTCCCCTACCCTATATTTACCCGACTAATGCACCTAACACTATGAGCAATTTAGCACATCCAATTCACCTGACCTGCACATCTTTGGACTGTGGGAGGAAACCGGAGCACCCGGAGGAAACCCACGCAGACACGGGGAGAATGTGCAAACTCCACACAGACAGTCACTTGAGGCAGTAATCGAACGCAGGTCCCCTGCGCTGTGAAGCAGCAGTGCTAACCACTGAGCCACCATGCCACCCAGGGGATTACCAAGGGGATCGCCAAGGAGATCAAAGATTACAGAGTGAAAGTGGTAGAATGGGGTTGAAAAACCTATGAGATATGATTGAATGGCAAAGCACGGGTGGCACGGTGGCACAGTGGTTAGCACTGCTGCCTCACAGCGCCTGTAGACCTGGGTTCAATTCCCGACTCAGGCGACTGACTGTGTGGAGTTTGCACGTTCTCCCCGTGTCTGTGTGGGTTTCCTCCGGGTGCTCTGGTTTCCTCCCACAGTCACAAAAGATGTGCAGGTCAGGTGAATTGGCCATGCTAAATTGCGCATAGTGTTAGGTAAGGGGTAAATGTAGGGGTATGGGTGGGTTGCGCTTCGGCGGGTCGGTGTGGACTTGTTGGGCCGAAGGGCCTGTTTCCACACTGTAAGTCTAATTTCTGCTCCTACATCTTATGGTCTAACTTGGACCGATAAAGGCCCAACAGGGATAGGTAACAAATTTTTGGCCTTACCTGTTACATCCACATCCTGTGAAAATGTATGGACTGCAGCCTAAATATTTGTGAAAAAATTAATTTCTGGGAGATAGATATCTCCAGCGGAGGCAGCATTTATTGCACCTCTCATTGCCCAGAGGGAGGTTAAGAGTTAATCCCATTGCTGTGGGTCTTAAGTCACGTGTAGGCCAGACGGGGTGAGGATGGCACTTCCCTTCTTTAAAACACATTAGTGAACCAGATGGGTTTTTATGACAATCAATGATGGTTGCATGGTAGACCCTGGGCTAGTTTTCAATTTCAAATTTTTTGAATTCAATGACCACACGCTATTTCAATCCACTGTCCCATGAGCTTTAGGTTGGGGTTCTGGATTATGTGTTTAGATCAGAGTGGTGCTGGAAAAGCACAGCAGGTCAGGCAGCATCCGAGGAGCAGGAAAATCGACGTTTCAGGCAAAAGCCCTTCATCGGGAATAGAGTCAGAGTGCCTGCAGGGTGGAGAGTTAAATGAGAGGGGGGGGGGTCTGTGGGGAGAAAGTAGCATAGAGTACAAAAGGTGAAGGTGGGAATGGAGGTGATAAGTCAGAGATGAGGGTGGAGTGGATAGGTGGGAAGGGAGATTGGCAGGTAGGACAGGTCATGGGGAGAGTGCTGAGCTGGCAGGTTGGAACTGGGGTGAGGTGGGGGAAAGGGAAATGAGCAAACTGGAGAAGTCCACATTGATGCGCTGGAGTTGAAGTGTTCCTACGATTAGAGTGGTGCTGGAAAAGCACAGCAGGTCAGACAACATCCGAGGAGCAGGAAAATCGATGTTTTGGGAAAAAGCCCTGCATCAGGAATAGAGACTTTATTTCTGATGAAGGGCTTTTGCCCGAAATGTCGATTTTCCTGCTCCTCGGATGCTGCCTGAGCTGCTGTGCTTTTCCAGCACTGCTCTAATCTCGAATCTGGTTTCCAGCATCTGAAGCTCTCGGTTTTATCTAATGTTTCAATGATTGACCAGTCAAGGGGTGATTAAGAGTGAGCAAGCAGGAAAGTAGAACGAAGGCTACAATCAGATCAGCCTCATTCTTATTGAATGATGGATCAAACTGAAAGGGCTGAATAGCTTTCTCCTGCTCGTCCAGGTTGTCTTCTTGTCTTTTTGCGTTTATTGTTAAGGGGACTTCAATATATGAACGAGCTTCTAACATGGGTAAAAGATTGTCTTGCTAAAAGCTTCAAAAACCCTTGAACAGCCTATCTTCTGTGTCAAATATTAAGGTAAGATTTGTTGCTCTGGTTATGGGGTGCAATACCCTTATCATGAGGTACAGGATACAGTGGATAAGGGGTAAATAATATACTTTGAAAGGTGGCTTCTACATGTGGCATGATTTTTAAAATATTCATATAATTTACAGAGTGCGGATTTCAAAATGGTGGTATATGGATTGCTAGTTACTTTTGTGAAAGATTTTTAAAAATAAAATCAAGGTTAGAGAGTCCTTCTAGATCAGTGATCTAATCCAGTGTGTATCAAAGAGCATGTATCATATTTGGAGACGCCGGTGTTGGACTAGGGTGTACAAAGTTAGAAATCACACAACACCAGGTTATAGTCCAACAGGTTTATTTAGAAGCACTAGCCCTCGAGTGCTGCTTCTTCATCAAGTCAACCACCTGATGAAGGAGCAGCGCTCCGAAAGCTAGTGCTTCCGAATAAACCTATTGGACTATAACCTGGTTTTGTGTGGCTTCTAACTTCAAAGAGCAAGCGACTGCAAAATCCTGGAGTAACAATGGAATGTGATGCTTATATTGTGAGGTTTAAGACAGGGAGAGTAACCATTGACAGTCATTCTGTTTGCAGTTCAGAATAATCAATGATCAAGTTTGATTTTTAAAAAAATCCACAGACTGAAAGTTTTAGAACAGTTTGGAAGAGACCTGACTGAGGTCAAAAGTACCCATTGTTTTCTCTCCATAAAGGAGTACAGGAACGTTCTAGGGAAACATAGTTACCTCAGTTCAATTTGTACAACTTCCAAACTAGGAGAGTTTGGTTATATATGCTCAGGTTATTACAACTGAGAAAGCTTAGACTCTCAGAGTTGTGGAAGTGTTCATGTTGGCAGACTTGGAACATACGCATTGAATTGTCTCCACAGTCAATGGCAAGGAGATGTCAGGAGTCAGGAGTTGAGCAGTTGGTGTGTCGGTTAGCTCAGTTGGCTGGACAGCTGGTTTATGATGCAGAGCAACACCAACAGCACAGCTTCTTTTCCCACACTGGCTAAAATCACAAAGAAAACCCTGCTTTCTTAACCTTGCCCCTTGTCTGAAGGCACAGTGACCTTAAGCTTAAATGTGCTGCTGGTTGTCTCTCATGGCTGAGAGGGGGGAGAGGGGAGAGAGGGTGGAAAGGGTAGAGTTGGTGGAGAGATTGGAGAGGGTGGAGAGGGTGGAGAGGGTGGAGAGGGGGGAGAGGGTGGAGAGATTGGAGAGGGTGGAGAGGGTGGAAAGGGTAGAGTTGGTGGAGAGATTGGAGAGGGTGGAGAGGGGGGAGATGGTGGAAAGGGTGGAGAGGGGGGAGATGGTGGAAAGGGTAGAGTTGGTGGAGAGATTGGAGAGGGTGGAGAGAGTGGAGAGGGGAGAGAGGGTGGAAAGGGTAGAGTTGGTGGAGAGATTGGAGAGGGTGGAGAGGGTGGAGAGAGTGGAGAGGAGGGAGACGGTGGAAAGGGTGGAGTTGGTGGAGAGGATGGAGAGGGTGGAGAGAGTGGACTTGGTGGAGAGGGTAGAGAGGATGGACAGGGTGGAGTTGGTGGAGAGATTGGAGAGGGTGGAGAGGATGGAGTTGGTGGAGAGGGTGGACAGGGTGGAAAGGTGGAGAGAGTGGAGTTGGTGGAGAGGGTAGAGAGGGTGGACAGGGTGGAGGGGATGGAGAGGGTGGAGTGGGTGGAATTATGGGGACTCCAGAGAAAAGGGTTGTGCTTTCGCTAGATGTGAGTCTTTGTAACAGAGTGTTGAGAAACAGGAAATCTTTACTGTGTTTAGGATCTTTCCAATTATGTTCTATCTCTAAATAGTGAGCTTTTAAAAAGAGTTGCTTACTTTGGGTAATCAAATTTCATCCTGCGGTTAAATTCAGTGACTGGCCACCACATGAACTAAAATTAAAATAAAATTTAGAAAATTGCATCAAGCCAGATTTTGCTTTGGGATCTGGTGTGTAGGATTGTATTTTCAACTGGGACCATAAAAGTTTGGGCCCACAAAACTCTACATTCTGCCAGCCATTCAGCAAGAAAAGACAGTACAGATCTCTGCAATTTGGGCTTAAGTAACTGCCCAGGTTGTTGGAGTCTTTGGTGACAGGAGAAAGACACAGAAATTAAAAGGATTAAGGAAGTGACTTTTTTTAATGTCAATTTTATTCGCCATTCCCTGCCTACTCTATGTAACCCTCTGTACAGTGAAACCTCTATCATCTGGGTCCTAAATCCCCAACAGGATTAGTGCAGGACAAAGACTTGTTTCAAAACAAGGCCTTGTTTTGCAGTCTGCGAACATCAATCTCCTCCTGTCAGCTATAAGTCAACTTGAGTAGAAAATCTGGGTTGACAGTCCAATGCCATTCTGTAATAAGTTGATTTTGATAGAAACCTTTGAACAATTACTGTGAAATATTTGCCTCAGAAATCCAGTTGGATTTGACGTATTCCCCAGTAATTAGAATCCAAAATGTATGCAAGCATCAAAGAATCTTTTTGCTCTGTCTTTTGAAGGTTATTCGCTACTTGACATTTTATTAAAAATGGATGGTTTTCCTTTTTAACTGGTGATATTTTTCTACTAATAATCAAATTCTAAAGTTGTCTCAGCCACATAGGACTACTCTCTCATCAGAGAAGCATGACTGGTGTGTGGTCTTGTATTTTAAACTGAGGGTTGCCAATCCTCAGACAAAGGGAGAAGTTGAGAAAGAGAGTCTATCATAGTATCCTCAGACAGTGTACAAATTTTGAGACTTTGTTGTTGGTGTTAATCCATCCAGCCAACTGAGCTAACTGACCCTCAGCTAAAAGTGCTGGAGGGGATGCAAGGGAGGTTCACCAGGATATTAGAACATAGAACATAGAACAGTACAGCACAGAACAGGCCCTTCAGCCCACGATGTTGTGCCAACCATTGATCCTCATGTATGCTCCCTCAAATTTCTGTGACCATATGCATGTCCAGCAGTCTCTTAAATGTCCCCAATGACCTTGCTTCCTCAACTGTTGCTGGAAATGCATTCCATGCTCTCACAACTCTCTGTGCAAAGAACCCGCCTCTGACATCCCCTCTATACTTTCCTCCAACCAGCTTAAAACTATGACCCCTCGTGTTAGTCATTTCTGCCCTGGGAAATAGTCTCCGGCTATCGACTCTATTGATACCTCTCATTATCTTGTATACCTCAATTAGGTCCCCTCTCCTCCTCCTTTACTCCAATGAAAAAGTCCGAGCTCAGTCAAAATCTCCTCATAAGATAAGCCCTCCAGTCCAGGCAGCATCCTGATAAACCTCCTCTGAACCCTCTCCAAAGCATCCACATTTTTCTTATAATCAGGCAACCAGAACTGGACGCAGTATTCCAAGTGCAGTCTAACCAAAGTTTTATAGAGCTGCAACAAGATCTCACAACTCTTAAACTCAATCCCCCTGTTAATGAAAGCCAAAACACCATATGCTTTCTTAACAACCCTGTCCACTTGGGTGGCCATTTTAAGGGATCTATGTACCTGCACACCAAGATCTCTCTGTTCCTCCACACTGCCAAGAATCCTATCCTTAATCCTGTATTCAGCTTTCATATTCAACCTTCCAAAATGCATCACTTCGCATGTATCCAGGTTGAACTCCATCTGCCACCTCTCAGCCATCTCTGCATCCTGTAAATGTCCCGCTGCAGCCTACAACAGCCCTCTATACTGTCAACGACACCTCCAACCTTTGTGTGGCATGCAAACTTGCCGACCCATCCTTCAATCCCTCATCCAAGTCATTAATAAAAATTACAAACAGTAGAGGCCCAAGGACAGATCCCTGTGGAACACCACTCACCACAGACTTCCAGGCAGAATATTTTCCTTCTACTACCACTCGCTGTCTTCTGTTGGCCAGCCAATTCTGTATCCAGACAGCTATGTTCCCCTGAATCCCATTCCTCCTGAATGAGCCTACCATGGGGAACCTTATCAAATGCCTTACTGAAGTCCATATTCACCACGTCCACAGCTGGACCCTCATCAACTTTTCTAGTCACATCCTCAAAGAACTTGATAAGGTTTGTGAGGCATGACCTGCCCCTCACAAAGCCATGTTGACTGCATTTAATCAAGCCATGGTCTTCCAGATGGTCATAAATCCTATCCCTCAGAATCCTTTCCAACACCTTGCAGACGACAGACGTGAGACTTACTGGTCTGTAATTGCCGGGGATTTCCCTATTTCCTTTCTTCAGTCCTCAGGTATGACTCCAGTGGAGAGCGAGGATGCAAAGATCTTCGCAAGTGGCGAAGCAGTTGCCTTTCTCGTTTCCCAAAGCAGCCGAGGACAATTCTGGTTCGGGCCTGACGACTTGACAATCTTAATGTTTGACAAAATTTTCAGCACATCAGCTTCCTCTATCTCTATCCATTCCAGCATGCACACCTGCTCTTCAAAGGTTTCATTCACTACAAAGTTCATTTCTTTCGTAAAGACAGAAAAAAAATCATTTAGGGCTTCCCCTACCTCCTCAGACTCCACACACAAATTCCCTATGCTATCTCTGATTGGCCCTACTCTTTCTTTGACCATTCTTTTACTCCTCACATAAGTGTAAAATGCCTTTGTGTTCTCCCTAATCCGTTCTGCCAAGCCTTTCTCACACCCCCTCCTGGCTCTCCTCAGACCATTTTTAAGCTCCTTCCTCGCCTGCCTGTAATCCTCTAGAGCTGAGCTTGACCCTAGCTTCTCCACCTCATGTAAGCTGCCTTCTTCCTTTTGACGAGAAGCTCCACCGCTCTCATCATCCAAGGTTCCTTTATCTTACCACTTCTTGCCTGTCTCAGAGGGACATATTTATTCATCACTCACAACAACTGTTCCTTAAACAGTCTCCACATGTCTATAGTGCCTTTACCATGGAACAATTGCTCCCAGTCCATGCTTCCTAACTCATGTCTAATCACATCATAGTTTCCTCTTCCCCAATTAAATATCCTCCCATTTTGCCTAATCCTCTCCTTCTCCATAGCTATGTAGAATGTGAGGCAGTTGTGGTCACTATCACCAAAATGCTCTCCCACCACAAGATCTGATACCTGCCCCGGCTTGTTTCCAAGCACCAAGTCTAGAATGGCCTCTCCCCTGGTCGGCCTGTCAGCGTACTGAGTTAGGAAACCCTCCTGAACACACCTTACAAAAACAGCTCCATTCAAATCTTCTGCTCGAAGGAGGTTCCAATCAATATTGGGAAAGTTAAAGTCATCCACCAAAACAAACCTACTACGTCCACACTTTTCCAAAATCTGCCGACCTATGCTTTCTTCCATCTCCCTGCTGCTACTGGGAGGCCTGTAGTAAACCCCTAATGAGGTGACTGCTCCCTTGCTGTTCCTAATTTCCACCCATACTGACTCGGTAGGCAGGTCTTAGACATGGAAGCTTCTGTAGCTGTGATACCTTCTCTGATTAGTAGTGCTACACCCCCTCCTCTTTTTCCCCCCTCCCTATTCTTTTTAAATGCTCTAAACCCTAGAACATCCAGCAACCATTCCTGCCCCTGAGAAGCCCATGTCTCTGTTATGGCCACAACATCATAGCACCAGGTACTGATCCATGCTCTAAGTTCATCACTTTTATTCCTGATACTCCTTGCGTTAAACCAACACACTTTAACTGATCCCTTGTTTCCTTCCCAGGAAAATCCTTCCCACTAGCTGGTCTACCTCTTGCTATTGCCTCATCTGCATCAACACTCACCTCCGGTATACAGCTCAGGTTCCCACCCCCCTGCCATACTAGTTTAAATCCTCTCGAACTACTCGGGCAAACCTTCCACCCAGGACATTGGTCCCCTTCCAGTTCAGATGCAACCCGTCCTTCTTGTACAGGTCCCACCTTCCCCAGAAGGCATCCCAAATATCTACATATCTGAAGCCCAGGTTGGAGCATTTTGGCGATGAAGAGGAATTCGGATAGGCTCAGACTGTTTTCTAAGGAGCAGAAAACGTTCAAGGACAACCTGACTGAGGTGTATAATAACGTGAGGGACATGGACAGGATGAATAGAAAATAGCTGTTATTCTTAATTGATTAGTCAATAACAAGGGGGCATCATTTTAAAATAGAAGACAAGAGGTTCAAAGGGGACTTGAGGAAAAAGCTTTTCATTCAGAGGATGGTGGGGTTCTGGGGGAGGGTGATTGAGGTGGGAAATCTCACAACCTTTAAAAAGTACAATAAAGAGCACTTGAAATGCCATAACATTCAAGGCTATGAGCCTAGCATGGGAAAGAGGGACGAGTAGCAGGATTGACTTGAGATGCTGAAAAGACTTTCATGTATTGAATGATTCAATGATTCCACGATCAGAGACTTTACTCTTACCTTTAATCAAATGCTGAGATGGTGGGTTATGTGTGTAGGAAGAGGGAGAACATTTTGAATTCTTATGTAGTGCAACTGCAAACCTTATTTATTGATCAAATGGTTAATGATGACATCATAGGAACAGGAATAGGCCATTCAGCCCCTCAAGCCCGTTCTTCCATTCAGTGAGATCATGGCTGATCTGTGGCCTAACTCCATTAACCTGCCTTTAGCCCATATCCCTTCATAAACCTACAGTGTGCTCCCTCCATGAACCTACAGTGTATTCCCTCCAATGTCAGTAGATCCTTCCTAAGGTGTGGGGCACACGATCTGTTCACAGAAGAAGTTCTCCTCCTCTCTGTACAAGGATATCAGTGAGTCTCTCTCTCTCACACTGCACCCCCCAGGTCATCGCTTCTGCCCTGAAGCTCTTCAGCCATGTCCTGAAGCAGACTCACTACCACAGCCACATCTCCTTCCTCAGTGCCTGCCGACGGAACCAACTAATCCCGCATGGACTCAGCACTACATTCAGGCCATCATAATTTGGATCTGAACAGGGCAACCAATACCTACTACTGATTCAAAAGTTCCAGAAATGATTCTTCTTCCAGATCCTCCACTCCACACTCACAGTCATGCACTGCCACCTAATCTCTCGACAGTCAGCCCTGCCTCAGCTGAAGGCTACACTCTCTCAGAACTGCAAAGGACCTCTGCTGTTTTACATCCTCAGAAGGATTCACACACTTAACAAACACTTTTTCTATACCCTTATTCCTGATGAAGGGCTTTAGCCTGAAACGTTGATTCTTCTGCCCCTCGGATGCTGTCTGACTTGCTAAGCTTTTCCAGCACCACACTCTTGATTCTGCATCCTTGTACACCACTCTCCTTGATATAAAGGCCAGCACTCCATGAGCTTTCATCGAATAAAATCCCTACAGCATGGAAATGGCCATTCAGCTCATCTAGTCCATACCGACCCTCTGAACAGCATCCCACCCAGACCCACTCCATCTCTTTAACCCTGCATTTTCCATGTCTAATCCAATTTACCAGCATATCCCTGGACAGTATGGACAGTTAAACATGGCCAATCCTCCCTAACCTGCACATCTTTGGGCAGTGGGAGGAAACCCACATGGACACAGAGAGAGCATGCAAACTCCACGCAGACAGTCACCCGAAGGTAGGATCGAACCCAGGTTCCTGGTGCTTTGAGGCAGCAGTGTTAGCCGCTGTGTCACTGTGCCACCCTTTCTCTGCAACTCCACAAAAGAATTAGTTTCTCTGTTATTCTTCCCACCTGTCCACCTTTCCTCAATCACTTTCCCTGCACTCTGTCTTTCTCCTGCCGTCCCTAGACTGCAATTTGAGGGCTAGCAGAAATACAGTAATAGCACCCCCATGAGAAGGGTAAATGGTTCTTATGCATTCCCCAGACAACTTTTAAAGTGTTAAAAAAAACTGCCAGTATCAAGTTTTTTGTCCGTAGAATTAGCATTTCCCGCTAAATAATATGACTTTGTCTAACACAGCATTATAATAGAAGGGCTTGGAAGCTTGCAAATGGCTACCTAAGAAATTCTCACACAGAAATGCTTATGCAGCACTCTTATATATCGACATGTTGTTTTTGTACGCATTATTAATTAAAATGACAGAATCCATTTTTCTGGTGTAGCCCACCTACTAGGCTCTAGCTTCAAACTGTCAAAAAGCAAATCTGGCTCAATATTTTGACAAAAGAAACATCTGGAAGAGTTGAACCAAACTACAAGGAATGTGACAGTGTGTGTGGCAAAATTAACTAAACTAAAGTTAAAATTGTCACAATTTTCTGAGGGATATCTGTTGTTGACCAAAAAAATGTTGAATGGGGAGGCCCAGAAGGTTTGATGGAGAAAGCTTTTATTTCACAGAACCCCTACAGTGTGGAAACAGGCTGTTTGGCCCATCAAA
Organism: Hemiscyllium ocellatum; assembly: GCF_020745735.1. Lineage (NCBI taxonomy): Eukaryota > Metazoa > Chordata > Chondrichthyes > Orectolobiformes > Hemiscylliidae > Hemiscyllium > Hemiscyllium ocellatum. The sequence goes on from NC_083409.1 coordinate 109,104,071, forward strand.
TCCACAATGACCCTCTCACCCCATTCCTATAATCCTACATTTCCCATGGCTAATTCACCAACAGGACATAACCCACACTAATGTGGGGAGAACGTGCAAACAACACACAGTCACCCGAGGGTGGAATTGAACCTAGGTCCCTGGCGCTGTGAGTCTGCAGTGCTAGCCACTGAGCCAACAGGCCACCTAGTGCTGGATAATTGATCTCGGAATTCTATCCCCTTCCCAATTTGATCTGACCTCTTTGTGACCCTGGGCCCACAGAGATGCCTTTGACTCCCAATTGCCCTCTGAGATGGTCAAGCGAGCCCCAGTTGTCTCAGAGTGAACTAGAAATGAGCAAGAAATGTTGGCCTTGCCAATGAAGCCACATCCTCTGAATTAAAAGACAGTGACCAATTCGTGCCCACAATTTCAAGGCTGCGGGTTTCCTTACCCTACTCAGCATTTCCTGGCTCTTCCATCCAATTGATTTTGAAAAGCAAACTTTGCCATTGTCGAATCACTGATGATCATGTTTGGAGGTACACATTCTCATTCGTGAGCTCTGACTCACAGTACTTGATGAGATGTAGGGGCAGAAGTAGGCCATTCAGCCCATCGAGTCTGCTCAGCCGGTCAATGGTGTCATGGCTGATCTGGCAACTGTCAAACTCCAATTTCCTGCCTCTTCCCTTGATTGCTTTACTGATCTATATTTAATGACCCAGCCTTATCATCCCCTGTGTAAAAACATTTCCACAGATTCTCCATCCTCCGAGGGAAGAAATTTCTCACCTTTGTTTTAAACGTGCAAGTCCTTATTCTGAGACAATGTTGCCTGGTCCTAGACTCTGCCACAAGGGGAAAGAACCTTTCCACATCAACACAGTTGAGTCCCTAAGATTCTTTTAAAAAATAAAACCCCTACAGTGTGGAAACAGATCATTTGGCCCAAGTCAACACCGACCCTCCGAAGAGTAACCCACCCAGATCCCTTGCCCTACATTTACCTTTGAAGAATGCACCTAACCTACACATCCCTGAACACTACAAGTAATTTAGCATGGCTAATTCACCTAACCGACACATCTTTGGACTGGGGGAAAAACCCACACAGACACGGGGCAAATGTGCAAACTCTACACAGACAGTCACCCAAGGATCAAACACAGGTCCCTGTCACTATGAGGTAGCAGTGCCAAACCACTGAGCCATTGTGCCATCCCAAATTGAATTCAAATTCCACCATCTGGCATGGCAGGATTTGAAACCAGGTCCCCAGAACCTGCATCTCTGGATTAACAGTCTAGTAATAATACCACTAGGCCTTCACCTCCTCAGTCTTGTATATATCAATGACGTTGTCCCTCATTCTTTAATAAGTACAAGTCCAACATGGTGGCTCGATGGTTAGCACTGCTGCCTCACAGCGCCAAGGACTTAGGTTTGATTCCAACCTCAGGTGACTTTCTGTGTGAAGTTTGCACATTCTCCCCGTGTCTGTGTGGGTTTCCTCTGGGTACCACTGTCCAAAGATGTACACGTTAGGTGGGCAAATTGCCCATTACTTCCAGGCTAGGTGGATTAGCCATGGGAAATACAGGGATAGGGTGTGCCTGGGTGGGATGCTGTTTGGAGGGTCAGTATGGGCCAAGTGGTCTCCTTCCACACTGTAGGGATTGTATTAAAAAAATTCTATAAAACCTGGTCAACCCCTCCTCATAAGACAGTCCCTCCATTCCCCGGAGCAGCCACGTTAACCTTCTCTGGATTACCTCCAACTCAGGGCAGTGGCTTAAAACTGCTTACACTATTCCAGCTGGGATCTGACTAGTGCTTTATATAGTTTTAGCAAAACCTCCACACTACATATGCTTTGTACTTTATATGCTTTTTTTTGAGCAGCTATTGACTCAGAGAGTATACTACCAGATCATGAATACAAAGAACCTGTGTTCAAGTCTCACCATGACAAGTTGTGAAACTGAGACAAAGGTAAGAGAGGTCCTCATTGACTATAATAGACATTAGGAGATTCGGATATGTCATTACCTTGGGTTCTGCCTCAGGGAGAGCATTGTTACTGAGGAGGCTCACTCACCATACATATGTCTGTTGCGACATACCTGCAGTTGAGGAGCTTACTCATGATCTACATGTCAGACAAAACTCCAGCTACTGGTGTTTACACCATCTAAATATCCACAGGACTGGAGAATAAAGTCACAGATGCTGCAGTTATTCAAAACCCTGGTTAGACCCCAGCTGGAGCACTGTGAGCAAATCTGGGCACTACACCTTTATACAGGGAGTATATTGTAGATATACAAGAATAATATCTGGACTTCAGGGGTTAGATTTAAGGAGGTTTAACAAATTAGGTCTGTTTCCTGATTGAGTCACCAAATACCAGATTAATGCCATTTACAAGTTTGCTGATGACACCACCATAGTCGGTCGAATCTCAAATTGTGACGAAACAGTCTACAGGCAGGAGGTGAAAGACCTGGAGAAATGGTGCACTGAGAACAACCTAGCTCTCGATGCCAGCAAAACCAAGAACTCATTACTGACTTTCAGTGGGATGTTACTCATGCGCCCCCCCACCTTCGCATTAACAGCACAGAGGTAGAACAATTGGAGAGTGTCGAACTCCTGGGAGTGGCCATCCACAACAAACTTTCTTAGACTCTTCATCTGGATGCAGTGGTTACAAAGGCCCAACAACATCTCTTCTTCTTCAGACAGCTGAGGAAATTTGGCATAAAAATGAATACCCTTGCCAACTTTTATAGGTGCGCCATTGAGAGCATTCTGTCTGGATGTATCACTACCTGGTATAGGTAAAAACAAGGACTGCAGATGCTGGAAACCAGAGTCTAGATTAGAGTGGTGCTGGAAAAGCACAGCAGGCCAGGCAGCATATGAGGAGCAGGAAAATCGACATTTCAGGCAAAAGCCCTTCATCAGGAATAGAGCTGGTATGGCACTACCTGATATGGCAGTGGTACCGTTCAAGATCGGAGATAGTTACAGAGAGTGGTGAACTTGGCCCAGACAATCACAAAGGTCAACCTCCCATCTATAGAATCCATCTACCAGGCCCGCTGTCAAGGAAAGGCCGCCAGCATTCTCAAAGATCCATCCCACCCTGGCAATGTTTTTCTATAACCTCTACCATTGGGGAGAAGGTACAGAAGCCTGAACATATGCACCAGCTGGTTTAGAAACAGTTTCTACCCTACTGTTGTTAGAATACTGAATGGACTCACAAACTCTTAACATTCGCCTGTACCTGTGTTTTTGTTTTTGCCGCTGTTTATCTATTATTTACTTATCTATGCTACTTAACTATGTGATCTGCCTGTATTGCTCGCAAGACAAAGCTTTTCACTGTGCCTCAGTACACTTGATAATAAATTCATTTCAATTCAATTCAATTCTCTAGAATTTAGAAGGTTAAGGGAAGATTTTCAAAATATTGACAGGAACAGACAGGAAAAGAAACCATCAGGTTTATTAATGTTCTAATGTTCCTGAAAGCAACTGCCATCCTTACCTGGTCTGGCTTGCATGTGACTCCAGGCCCACAGCAATGGGGTTGACTCTGAACGGCTCTGGACAATTAGGGACGTCAATAAATGCTGGCCCAGCCAGTGACACCCACATCCCATGAATGGATAAAGAAAATGTCAAAACCATCCTTAATTACCCAACACAAACACGAGAGTTGCTGGAAAAGTTCAGCAGGTCTGGCAGTATCTGTGAAGAGAAATTAAAGTTAATGTTTCTGGTCCAGTTCAGAGGAAGGTTCATTGGACCAGAAATGTTAACTTTGATTTCTCTTCATAATGCTGCCGGACCCCCTGAGCTTTTCTAACAATCTCTGTTTTTGTTTCTGATTTAAACCATCTGCAGTTCTTTCGGATTTAATTTCCTTTATTACTCAACCCTGGCTCCCTCAGAGCAACAAGGACAAAATCCCCCGTTCCTCACCTTCCAGCCTACGAATCTTCGAATAAATCACATCACCCACCTAAATTTCTGTCACCTCCAAATGGACCCCACCACCAGGGATATATTTCCCTCCCCACCCCTTTCCTCCTTCCGCAAAGACCGTTCCCTCTGCGACTACCTGGTCAGGTCCACGCCCCCCTACAACCCACCCTCCCCGCCTGACACCTTCCCCTGCCACCGTAGGAATTGCAAAACCTGTGCCCACACCTCCCCCCTCCCCTCCATCCAAGGCCCAAAGGAGCCTTCCACATCCGTCAAGGTTTCACCTACACATCTACCAATGTCATTTATTGTATCCGTTGCTCCTGATGCGGTCTCCTATATATGGGGGAGACTGGATGACTTCTCGCAGAGCACTTTAGGGAATATCTCCGGGACACCTGCACCAATCAACCACACCGCCCCATGGCCCAATATAACAACTCCCCCTCCCACTCTGCCGAGGATATGGAGGCCCTGGGCCTCCTCCATCGCCACTCCCTCACCACCTGACGCCTGGAGGAAGAACGCCTCATCTTCCGCCTGGGAACATTTCAACCCCAGGGCATCAATGTAGACTTCACCAGTTTCCTCATTTCCCCTCCCCCCTCCTTACCCCAGCTCCAACCTTCCAGCTCAGCACTGTCCCAATGACCTGTCCTACCTGCCAATCTTCCTTCCCACCGATCCACTCCACCCTTATCTCAGACCTATCACCTCCATCCCCATCCCAATTCACCTATTGTACTCTTTGCTACCTTCTCCCCAGCCCCACTCCCCCCTCTGATTTATCTCTCCACCCCCGAGACTCCCAGACTCATTCCCGATTGAGGACTCAGGCCCGAAACATCGATTTTCCTCCTCCTCGAATGCTGCCGGACCTGTTGTGCTTTTCCAGCAACACACTCTCATGCTAAATTGCTCCGAGTGTTCAGGCGAGGTGGATTAGCCATGGGAACTGTGGGGTTACGTGGAAGAGGTGGGTCTGGGTGGGATGCCTTTTGAGAACGTTGGTATGGGCCGAATGACCTGCTTCCACACTGTCGGGATTCTATGTTATATTCGTTGGAACAACATTCTGGCCACATATTAGTCTCCTGGTATCTGAACAAAAACAAAGACAGTTAGACTAGCATTTGCTCTCACAGAAACGCAGTTGACATGTTGGTGTCTGAGTGGAAAAGCTTAAACTACTTTAATGCAAAATGCATCTCTTTAATCCTCCTTTTCATGAGCCCCTTTAAGCAGAATAAATCATAAGAGCAACTAGAGTAATTTTTTAGATATTACAATGGCAACAGTTTAAAATAAGCAGCTTATGTAACAAAGAGCAGGGATAACCTTACCATTTAGGCAGCATTAGGACCAAGTTTGAAAGGTTCATTTATTTGTTTCACATTTATTCTTCAGCTTCATTTAATGGAAAAGTTCTGCTTTATTTTTCTCAATGGATTCAACACAAGAAAAGATCGATGAGCCATTTCAATTATTTAGGCATGTCTCTCCTGTTCTATAATCCTCTGCTTTCAGTTTATTTAGGATTAAACACATTTGGATGAAACAAGATAATGTATGTTGACAGTGTCTCAGCCTCGTTTTGCTACTGGGACTGAATGTTAATATGACAGGTAGACTGCACAATTCTTCATGACAGAAGGTAGCTTCACCCAAAACCTGCAGGACATCTGTCGTCAAATGATATATCTTCCAGTCACTGACATGACTTCCTTCCTCACATCAATTTGTTCAACAGCTCAAGAGAATATTTCCAGGTCCCAAAGATTGACTGGACAAGATCCATCTCCTGACCATTGTTTGGGCTGGACAGTGCACCAAGTTTAACTCCACTGAGCCAGAGTTATAGATGATGAATAAATAACCATGTTCATCATTGAGGATGACGATATTTGTGAAGCCTCTTCTTCCAGTGAGTTGTTTAATTGTCCGCCACCATTCATGACTGGATGCAGTAGGACTGCAGAGTTAGATTGGATACGTTGGTTGTGGGATTGGTCAGCTCTGTGTGTCACTTAGCTCTGTCTATCATTTATTGAGCAATAAATGCTGCCCAGATGACACCCATATCCCACAAAATGAATTTTAAAAACTTGCTGCTTTTACTGTTTGGTACACAGATAATCCTGTTTGACGGCTTAACACTCATTTTCAGGTATACCCGGTGTTGCTCCTGGCACGCCCTCCTGCACTCTCCATTGAACCAGGGTTGATCCCCAGGCTTGATGCTAATGGTTGAGTCGGGGATATTCCTGGCCATGAGGTTACAGGTTGTGCTGGACTACAATTCTGCTTCCACGGTGCCTCATGGATGCCCAGTCTTTGATTGTTAGATCTGTTCAAATTCTAAATGTCCCATTTAGCACCGTGATTTTGCCACACAACAGAATAGAGGGTATTTTCAATGTGAAGTTGGGACTTTGTCTTCAAAAGGACTGTTCAGTGTTCACATTTACCAATACTGTCATTGACAGATGCATCTGTGTCAGGCAGATTGGTCAGGACAAGGTCAAATACATTATTCCTCCCTCACCACCTGAGCAATATCCTTTAGGACCCAACCAGCTCAATCAGTTAGTGCTGTTGTCAATCTACTCTTGATGGTGGGCATTGAAATCCCCCACCCAGAGTACAATTTGTGTCCTTACTGCCCTCAGTGCTTCCTCCGAGTGATGTTCAAAATAGAGACGTACCGATTCATGAGCTAAGGGAGGATAGTCCACAGTATTCAACAGGAGGTTTCCTTGCCCAAGTTTGACTTGGTGCCATGAGACTCCATGGGTCCAGAGTCAATGTTGAGGATTCTCAAGGAAACGGTTAAAAATGGATAAATCCCCAGGACCTGATCAGGTGTACCCGAGACCTCTGTGGGAAGCTAGGGAAGTGATTGCTGAGCCTCTTGCTGAGATACTTGTATCATCGATAGTCACAGTTGAGGTGCCGGAAGACTGGAGGTTGGCAAATGTGGTGCCACTGTTTAAGAAGGGCGGTAAAGACAAGCCAAGGAACTATAGACCGGTGAGCCTGACCTCACTGGTGGGCAAGTTGTTGGAGGGAATCCTGAGGGACAGGATGTACATGCATTTGGAAAGGTAAGGACTGATTCGGAATAGTCAACATGGCTTTGTGCGTGGGAAATCATGTCTCACAAACGTGATTGATCTTTTGAAGAAGTAATAAAGAAGATTGATGAGGGCAGAGCAGTAGATGTGATCTATGTGGACTTCAGTAAGGCATTTGACAAGGTTCCCCCTGGGAGATTGATTAGCAAGGTTAGATCTCACAGAATACAGGGAGAACTGGCCATTTGGATACAGAACTGGCTCAAAGGTAGAAGACAGAGGGTGGTGTTGGAGGGTTGTTTTTCAGACTGGAGGCCTGTGACCAGTGGAGTGCCACAAGAATCAGTGCTGGGTTCTCTACTTTTTGTCATTTACATAAATGATTTGGATGCGAGCATAAGAGGAACAGTTAGTAAGTTTGCAGATGACACCAAAATTGGAGATGTCGTGCACAGTGAAGAGGGTTACCTCAGATTACAACAGGATCTTGACCAAATGGGCCAATGGGCTGAGAAGTGGCAGATGGAGTTTAATTCAGATAAATGCGAGGTGCTGCATTTTGGGAAAGCAAATGTTAGCAGGACTTATACACTTAATGGTAAGGCCCTAGGGGGTGTTGCTGAACAGAGAGACCTTGGAGTGCAGGTTCATAGCTCCTGGAAAGTAAAGTCGCAGATAGATAGGATAGTGAAGAAGGCGTTTTGGTATGCTTTCCTTTATTGATCAGAGTATTGAGTACAGGAGTTGGGAGGTCATGTTGTGGGTGTATGGGACATTGGTTAGGCCATTGTTGGAATATTGTATGCAATTCTGGTCTCCTTCTAATCAGAAAGATGTTGCGAAACTTGAAAGGGTTCAGAAAAGATTTACAAGGATGTTGCCAGGGTTGGAGGATTTGAGCTATAGGGAGAGGCTGGACAGGCTGGGGCTGTTTTCCCTGGAGCGTCGAAGGCTGAGGGGTGATCGTATAGAGATTTACAAAATTATGAGGGGCATGGATAGGATAAATACACAAAGTCTTTTCCCTGGGGACGGGGAGCCCAGAACTAGAGGGCATAGGTTTAGGGTGAGAGGGGAAAGATATAAAGGAGACCTAAGGGTCAGCTTTTTCACGCAGAGGGTGGTACGTGTATGGAATGAGCTGCCAGAGGAAGTGATGTAAGCTGGTACAATTACAGCATTTAAGAGGCATTTGGATGGGTATATGAATAGGAAGGTTTGGAGGGATATGGGCCGGGTGCTAGCAGGTGGGACTAGAATGGGTTGGGATATCTGGTCAATATGGACAGGTTGGACTGACGGGTCTGTTTCCACATTGTACATCTCTATGACTCTATGACTCTATTACTCCGTACCATTGTACTGCCATCTGTGCTGGTGGGACAGGACATATCCAAAGATGATGATGGTGGCATCTGGGGTATTTTCTTCCAGGTATGATTCTGTGAGTATGGAATAGAGTATTGTTAGATACCCCTTGGCGCACTGTTACAATCTCAGCTCGTGGTAATATTGAACAAGTTAGATTCTGGAATGAAAACTTGCTTGATGGACCACGTGTAAGTTTTGCAGTTGATTAATGTGGTAATTAGACCATAAAACATAACCACACGAGGCAGCTGATCTTCTTTAACAGCTTAAGTTTATTCTATAAAGGAATTTTTAAGAATATTTATATGTGGGAGACAGTTAGAAATATCTTAATGCAAATATCAAATGAAAAGTTTGTCCTGCTTCACCAACATTATGCATTACAGAGACTCAATCCCACAGAAATGTTACTCCTATCTCAACGTTTTACACTTTAACTTTACTGATATTTTCCAATTTCTTTCCCTTGGGCTGATGCAACTTGTTTTTTTTTGTTACTTTTGGAGTTTGCTTTCATAATTCTGATGGCCTAAACTTCCTTCATTCTAACAAACTGAAGACTCTGTATCCCAGCTCTCATGGTTCACAAATTCCAAACCAGACTACAAACTGTGAAAAACATGGTTCTTCTTTTAAGAGAAAGAAATATTCTCTTCTGTTCTTAACCTAAGGTTTTTCTCCTCTGAGAGCTTGATCCTCTGTTCTATATTCAAAACTAGATTACTCTGCCTGTCAGAAACTTAACAGCATGAATATTTTATCAATTAGCACTGGAAAAGTTCCTGCCTTCTGGAAAATCGATGTCCGGTGTGGTCATTGGATCACCTTAATCCTGAACTCATGTTATATCCTTAAAGAATTTCAGTTCAGTTTGCATTTCACAACATCAAATAATCTGTTTGATTATTTTGAACTTGTCCAATGGCACTGTTACAACTTTAATAACAGTTTCTAATATTCTTTCTTTCTCCCTTCTTTCAGAACAGAGGAGTTGTATTTGTTCGGTTCCAATCTAATAGGACTGTTCTGAATAAAATCGCTTTTGGAAAATTGAAGATCAACTATCATATCAGCTCCTTCTTTTAAGATCATATGATGAAAATTGTCAAGTTGAGGTCATTTGCCATTGATATGCAGTTAGGTCATTAATCTGTTTAAAAATATCACCCTGACAAAACTGACCCATATTCATCCGGCTCGATTTTGGAAATCAAATTCTAAAGATTTCAGTATATTATTATATCTATGAACAGGTCTGGACTCCATACTCTGAAAAGGATATCAAGGAATTGAGGAGGTCTTGGGTGCAGTGTATAGTATCCTTGTCCCAAACCTAGACATGTTGTGTTCAAATTTCATCTCTAGGATCTGATAGCTCAGAAAAGTGTGTTAATGTGGGCAAAATTGTTGAGTTTCCAGAATAATGCAGTGATGGATGATAAAAGCAAGAGATATTCCTAGTCAGTCATGTGCTGGAAATATAGAAAAAGGAACAGGGGTACATTGTTCAGCCCTCCAGATCTATTCTGCTATTCAATACCATCATGGCTGATCATCCAACTCAGTCACCTATTCCCACTTTCTCCCCATAGCCTTTGTTCCCTTTAGCCCTGAGAACTATCTCTATCCAATGAAATTGGAGGGTTCTACCATCACCACCCATAGATCCAGTCTGCAACATGCAGTTAAAGTGTGATAAAGGTTTTATTGGATTTGGAAATATGGATTTTAAAGTAAAAGTAAAATGGATGTATGGATTCAGTTTGTGGAAGGATTCTTTTCTTCAGGTCAGAAAATAATTTGAACAGTGAACTAAAGAAAGCATTTCCAAAAAAAAATCAATATGATTTTTAGTGATGAGCAGGATACCAGTGATATAAGTTGATGAACTGCTGATAAATCTTTACTTTTGTGACATTCAGAGAATGCAGACCAGAGCCACACGTAGTTTGCAGTTTAGAACCAGAATTCAGTTCAGGAGAACAGGTTCCTCTCAGCAGAAGGGGTGTAATTTGTGAAATCCAAAGCTGTCAAAATTTGGGTAGAAATTTTCAAGCTGGTGGAACTGAAGAGAGGGTAAGGTCACCAGAACTAAAGAAATTCAGTTAAATACAAAATATAAGAATGTCACCTCACTGAAATTGAGTATCTGTCAAGGGTATTGCTAGGAAAAAGATTGAAACCTTTTGCTGTTTACATGAAGATCTTTCTGAACTCTGTAGATAAAGTTTTGCATTTTGTTTTTGCTTTTGTGACTTAAACATGTGTTCTTTTGTTAAAGATCTTTAGCTTCCTTCAGTGAGGATGTCCAGTAACTAAGCATCATGGTAACCAGCTGCAAAAATTTAAAAATTGTGATTCATCAAGTTAAATTTCACTATGAGATGAGTTAGAACATAGAACATAGAAACGTACAGCACAGAACAGTCCCTTAGGCCCACGATGTTGTGCCAAGACTTAATCCTAATGTAAAATAAATTAACTTAACCTACGCACCCCTCAACTCACTGCTATCCATGTGCATGTCCAGCAGTCACTTAAATTGCCCCAATGAACTCGCTTCAACCATCTCAACTGGCAACGCATTCCATGGATTCACAACTCTCTGCCTAAAGAACCTACCTCTGATGTCTCCTTTATACCTTCCTCCTAATATCTTCAAACTGTGACTCCTTGTACCAGTCAATCCTGCCCTGGGGAAAAGTCTCTGGCTATTGGCTCTATCTATTTCTCTCATTATTTTGTACACCTCAATCAGGTCTCCTCTCTTCCTCCTTCTCTCCAGAGAGTAAAATCCGAGCTTATTCAACCTTTCTTCCTCAGGCAAGCCTTCCAGTCCAGGCAGCATCCTGGTAAACCTTCTGTGCACCCTCTCCAAAGCCTCTGTATCTTTCCTATAATAGGGCGGCCAGAACTGGGCAGAATATTCCAAGTGTGGTCTCACCAGGGACTTATAGAGCTGCAGCAAAACCTCGCGGCTTTTAAACTCGATCCCCCATTAATGAAAGCCAAAACACCATATGCTTTCTTAACAACCCTATCCACTTGGGTGGCAACTTTGAGGGATCTATGTACTTTCACACCCAGATTCCTCTGTTCCTCTACACTGCCAAGAATCCTGTCTTTAATCCTATATTCAACATTAACATTCAACCTTCCAAAATGCATCACTTCGCATTTACCCAGGTTGAACTCCATCTGCCATTTCCCAGCCCAGCTCTGATAGTATGGCCATCAGCTGGAATCTTAATAGTGTATGCTGCCTGAGCAATTTGGAGTCCTGTTTTCCCATGGTTGTGGGTATGTTCACCGAGCTGAGAGATTGATTTGCAGACATTTTGTCCCCTGTCTCGGTGAAACCTCCAGTGTTTTGGAGCCTCCTGTGAAGCACTACTGTACTGTGTCTTCTGGAATTTATTTGGCTCCATTTCTGAAGTTATCACCTAGAGTGGGAATGAAACATCTGCAAATCAACTTCCCAGGTCTGTGAACACACCCACAACCAAGGGAACCAGCATCGGAGCTACAAACCTTTACACATACCTTGGACTCCTGTTTCATTTCATAGAATCCCTACAGTGTGGAAGCAGGCCATTCAGCCCATCAAATCCATACTGAACCTCCTACGAGCATCCCACCAAACTATTCCATCCCCATAACCCTGCATTTCCTATGCCTAATCTACCTAGCCTACACATCCCTGGACACTAGGGCAATTTACCGTGACCAGTCCACCTAACCTGAACATTTTAGACTATGGGAGGAAACCGGAGTGTCCAGAAGAAACTAAAGCACACACAGGGAAAACATGCAAAGTCCACACAGACAGTCACCCATGGGTGGAATCGAACCCAGGTCACTGGCATTGTGAGGCAGCAGTGCCAACCACTGAGCCACTGTGCTGCCCATTTTAGGAGGGCGAGTGCAGCGGATTGGATGGATATCTGGCACAGATCAGCTTAGTGCAAGCAGCATAATGTTCTATCTCAGCTGGAATAAAATTAGAACTTGCCTACTTACAGCACAGTAAGTGCTGAAGTAAGAGCAATGAGAGAAAAAGAAATGTCACACAGTGAATATTTAGGGTTGGGAATGCATTGACTGAAAATGAGGTGGAGGCAGGTTCAACTGAGGTATTTAAGAGGGGCATTGGTTGATTATTTGGATAGAAATGGTGAGCAGGGATATGGGGAAAAGGCAGGAGATTGGCACTGAGTAATAGAAACAATCCAGGCAAAATGGGCTGAATGGCCTTCCTTTGCACTGTAATAGTTCTGTGATTCTTGCCTTATCCAGTGGTGGAGATCAAGGTGCCCTGAGTTGAACATGCCTTCAGTCTGAGAAGCTCAAGTGGAAGATAAAAGTGTTGGAAAAACACAAATGGTGATTTAAGAAGGTGCTATTAGAGCTGACAGGAAGGGCCAACATTGTTTTCTCTTAGCTAAACATTGAGGGGTGAGCTCTTTTTCTTTGACACAGAAAAGATGTTTTTGCTTGAAGGTAGAACAAAGAAGAGGCAAAAATATATGGTAGTCATTCGTAAATCCAACCGGGGATTCAGGAGCAACTTCATCAGCCACAGAATGGTGACAGTGTTGATCTCACTCCTGCATCATTTAATAGTTTAAATAAAGATCATTTTAAATATAGTTTAATAGTTTAAATAAAGTTTAATTAAAGTTTAAACTAATAGTTTAAATAAAGATCATTTGCATATGAATGGAAAAAGAGCATGAATTGCTGGAAAAGCTCAGCAGGTCTGGCAGCATCTGTGCAGAGAAATCAGAGTGAACACTTTAGGTTCAGTTCTGAGGAAGAGCCACCGAACCTGATTTCCAGCATCCGCAGTTCTCTTGCTTTTTTTTATTGCATGTGAAGGGTGTTGGGTAACAGCATGAATGAGGAAGAAATACGTTCATTGGGAAGGGGTAGATGAATAGAAGAAAGGAGATTTATGAGATTAAACAGCAGCCGAGGTTAATAAGCTTTGTCCCTGCACTACAAATAGTTTGCACATTCTCAAATTCACTGGCACTATCGAAATCCATTTTCCACAACGTTCCGCATAGGGCTTTTGTTCAAAGTCCCTGCGCTGGATTTTAATGCAAATACAGAAGGTGAAAGAATAATCGAACTATATCAACCAGTTGTCAGTATTACCATCCCCGTCAACTAATCACTTTGGCAGACTGAATCCGTGCTATGGACAGGATGTTGGCTGAGAAGTAAAATATGCTTTCAAAACTGAAATTATTAATTCCGTTGTGCCTGTAATTAATTGCTTCACAGTTTCGATTTCAATGTCCCTTGTACAGACCATTAAGGTAAGGTAATTTTTTTATTGTATTGTTGTCAAACATCATGTCATGGCATCCTCAAAATGAGATACTCACTTGAATAATGCTTGAGATTTACTGTTCAATTGGTATTTGACATTACAAATGTAATTTGTAATAAACACAGTCATTTGTCAGATACACAAACAATTAGCATGCCTGAAAGTTAAGTGCCACAACTGGTTGTTAGCTAATCACAACGTCAAAATACTTTGAATGTTCTGTGAACTTTAGAAATGTTCTGAGGGAGGGTCACTTGACCGAAATATAATGGAGGAGAAAGTGAGGTCTGCAGATGCTGGAGATCAGAGCTGAAAATGTGTTGCTGGAAAAGCGCAGCAGGTCAGGCAGCATCCAAGGAACAGGAAATTCGACGTTTCAGGCATAAGCCCTTCCTGATGAAGCATCCAAGGAACAGGAAATTTGACGTTTCAGGCATAAGCCCTTCCTGATGAAGGGCTTATGCCCGAAACATCGAATTTCCTGTTCCTTGGATGCTGCCTGACCTGCTGCGCTTGACCGAAATATAATCTCTGATTTCTCTCCACAGGTGTTGCCAGACCTGCTGAGCTTTTCCAGCAATTTCTATCTTGGTTTGGTTTTTGAAATTTCATGTCTTAAAGTCTCAATGTTTCCCTCATCTCTCTTCACCCATCCCTCCAACTTACATCTAAGAGAGCTCTTGTAGCCCAGTCGGTATTATCCTTACCGCTGAGATGGAAGGTCCAGGAGTCAGACCTACTTAGTCAGACTTATTTACTAATGAAAGTGTAAATCCCCTTGACACAAGTCAGTAAGAGTTGGGGAGGTACACTAGCCAACCACGCGATTGGAAGAATGATGGACCTTCTGCCACCATTATCCAGACTGCAACACGTATATGAATAAGTGTATTGTCATCGCAGTGCGGACTCTCCACATAAACTACAAAACTGCACCAGCTCTGGAATGAAATTGGGGGCCTTTTTTCACTCAATCAGATTGTTCAAAAGGGGAGCCCCATCCATTGAAGGGTGAATCTTCTCAGAAGCCAGTCAGGAAAATCCGCACACCAGAAAGTCAGTTTGTACACTTGCTGAACAAAGCTCTCCACAAAAGGACAAAGGGGCAGAAAATCATCTCATTAATGCCAGCCCTGATCGTATTTTGATTAGAACCAAGATATTATTGGTGATGCTTCAAATCATCAAGTGAGCACATAGAAATGGATTGGTTGGAATAGTTAAGTAACCATAGCAATAGAGACATTGGGTTCTACTCACAAAGCAAAGGGCATTTGGCCCAAAAATAAGCCTGGAACAGTTCTAATCCCATTTTCCAGCAATATTACTCTGTTTGTCTTGGCATTGTAAGTGAATATTGAAATATTTCATAGAATATCATAGAATCCCTACAGTGTGGAAACAGGCCCTTTGGCCTAACAAGTCCACACCGACCCTCCGAAGAGTATCCTACCCAGACTCATTCCCTCAACCTACATTTCAAAGAAAAAAGAACAAAGAAAGTTTACAGCCCAGGGACAGACCCTTCGGCCCTCCAAGCCTGAGCCGATCCAAATCTACCGTCTAAACCTGCCACCCGATTCCTAAACATCTGTACCCCTCTGCTCCCCACCGACTCATGCATCTGTTCAGATGCACCTTAAATGAATCTACCATGCCTACCTCTACCAATTCTGCTGGCAACGCGTTCCAGACGTACACCACCCTCTGTGTGAAGTACTTGCAGTGTATATCCCCCTTAAATTTCCCCTGACAAAATGCACCTAACTTACACATCCCTGAACACTGTGGGCAATTTAGCATGTCCAATGCCCCCTAACATCTTTGGATTGCGGGAGGAAACCAGAGCACCCGGAGGAAACCCACACAGACACAGGGAGAATGTTGCTGTGGTTCTGTTCACCGAGCTGGGAGTTTTTCTTGCAAACGTTTTGTCCCCTTTCTAGGTGACATCTTCAGTGCTTGGGAGCCTCCTGTGAAGCGCTTCTGTGCTGATTCCTCCGGCATTTATACTGGTTTGAATTTGCCACTTCCGGTTGTCAGTAGCTGTCCGCTGTAGTGGCCGGTATATAGGGTCTATGTCGATGTGTCTGTCGATCGAATTCGTGGATGAGTGCTATGCTTCTAGGAATTCCCTGGCTGTTCTCTGTTTGGCCTGTCCTATAATGGTGGTGTTGTCCCAATCGAATTCATGTTGTTTGTCATCTGAGTGTATGGCTACTACGGATAGCTGGACATGTCGTTTCGTGGCTAGTTGGTGTTCATGGATGCGGGTTGTTAGCTGTCTTCCTGTTTGTCCTATGTAGTGTTTTGTGCAGTCCTTGCATGGGATTTTGTAAACCACGTTGGTTTTGCTCATGCTGGGAATCAGGTCCTTTGTCCTGGTGAGTTGTTGTCTGAGAGTGGCTGTTGGTTTGTGTGCTGTTATGAGTCCTAGTGGTCGCAGCAGTCTGGCTGTCAGTTCAGACACCTTTGTAATCATAAAAAACACAGACATAGAGAACACACACCGGATCATCAACGCCACACTCACAGGAATCCGATTCACGAGAGAGGAAGAAAAGGACAACCAGCTCCCATTCCTGAACGTAATGGTACAAAGAACACCGAACGGAGAATTCACCATGAAGGTATGCAGAAAAGCCACACACACAGACCAAGTCCTGAACTATGAAAGCAACCACCCCAACACACACAAACGAAGCTGCATCAGGACATTATTCAAAAGGGCCACAACACACTGCAGCACACCTGAACTACAAAAAGACGAAGAAGAACACCTATACAAGGTATTCAACAAAAACGGATACCCACGCAATTTCATTAACAGATGCCTCAGGGAAAGACAATGAAATGAGGACATGCCACAACCCAAAGGACTGGCCACACTCCCATACATCAGGAGCATTTCTGAACTGACAGCCAGACTGCTGCGACCACTAGGACTCATAACAGCACACAAACCAACAGCCACTCTCAGACAACAACTCACCAGGACAAAGGACCCGATTCCCAGCATGAGCAAAACCAACGTGGTTTACAAAATCCCATGCAAGGACTGCACAAAACACTACATAGGGCAAACAGGAAGACAGCTAACAACCCGCATCCATGAACACCAACTGGCCACGAAACGACACGACCAGCTATCCCTAGTAGCCATACACTCAGATGACAAACAACATGAATTCGATTGGGACAACACCACCATTATAGGACAGGCCAAACAGAGAACAGCCAGGGAATTCCTAGAAGCATGGCACTCATCCATGAATTCGATTGACAGACACATCGACCTAGACCCTATATACCGGCCACTGCAGCGGACAGCTACTGACAACCGGAAGCGGCAGATTCAAACCAGTATAAATGCCGGAGGAATCAGCACAGAAGCGCTTCACAGGAGGCTCCCAAGCACTGAAGATGTCACCTAGAAAGGGGACGAAACGTTTGCAAGAAAACCTCCCAGCTCAGCGAACAGAACCACTACAACGAGCACCCGAGCTACAAATCTTCTCACAAACTTTGAACTGGGAGAATGTGCAAACTCCACACAGACAGTCACCCAAGACTGGAATCAAACCTGGATCCCTGACACTGTAAGGAAGCAGTGTTAATGACTGAACCACTGTGCCGACCAGTACCATAACTTCTTAAATGTTATAAAGTTTTTTTCTTCCTCTACCACCCTTACAGGTAGTGAGTTCCAGATTACTGCCACGCTCTGAGAGAAAAAAATGTTTTTATTTCACATCTTCTCTAAACCTCTCACCCTTTTCCCTCAATCTACATCCCTGGTCACTGATTTCTCCATCAAAGGGGAAACATGATTCTCGATAGGAGTGAGAGTGGCAGTCATGGGGGATTTCAACTATCCAAATATTGACTGGGATCACTACAGTACGAGTACTATAGGTGGGTCAGCATTTGTCCAGTGTGTGCAGGAGGGCTTCCTGACACAGTATGTAGACAGACCTACAAGGGGCGAAGCTACTTGAGATTTAGTACTGGGTAATGAGCCTGGCCAGGTGTTAGATTTGGAAGTAGGTGAGCACTTTGGAGATAGCGATCACAATTCTGTCAGGTTTACTTTAGTGATGGAAAGGGATAGGTGTATTCCACCGAGCAACAGTTACAGCTGGGGGAAGGGAAATTACGATGCAATTAGGAAACATTTAGTAAGTGTAGAATGGGGAAGGAAACTGCAGGGGATGAGCGCATTAAAATGTGGAGCTTATTCAAGGAAAAGCTCCTGTGTGTCCGAGATGAGTATGTACCTGTCAGGCAGGGAGGAACATATAGAATGCGTGAGCCGTGGTTTACTAAGGAAGTGGAAACCCTTGTCAAGAAGAAGAAGAAGGCTTATGTTTGGACAAAATGTGAAAACTCAGTGAGGGCGCTTGAGAGTAACAGTTCTGTTTCCAAATGGCTAGTTCTCCCTGTATCCCATGTGATCTAACCTTGTTAATCAGTCTCCCATGGGGAACCTTGTCAAACGTCTGACTGAAGTCCACATAGAACACATCTACTGTTCTGCCCTCATCAATCTTCTTTGTTACTTCTTCAAAAACACAATCAAGTTTGTGAGACATGATTTCCCATGCACAAAGCCATGTTGAGTATCGCGAATCAATCCATGCCTTTCCAAATACATGTATATCCTACATCTTTACCGCCCTTCTTAAACAGTGGCACCACGTTTGTCAACCTCCAGTCTTCCGGCACCTCACCTCACTGACACCTCAGTCACCTGCCCTGCCTTATTTCCCAAGAGTAGGTCAAGTTTTGCACCTTCTCTAGTAGGTACATCCACACACAAGACAAGAAAATTGCCTTGTACGCACTTAAGAAATTCCTCTGCATCTAAATCTTTAACACTATGGCAGTCCCAGTCGATGTTTGGAAACTTAAAATCCCCTACCATAACTACCCTATTATTCTTACAGATAGCTGAGATCTCCATGCAAGTTTGTTTCTCAATTTCCCTCCAACAACTTGCCCACCACCAAGGTCAGGCTCGCCGGTCTATAGTTCCCTGGCTTGTCTTTACCGCCCTTCTTAAACAGTGGCACCACGTTTGTCAACCTTCAGTCTTCCGGCACCTCACCTGTGACTATCGATGATACAAGTATCTCAGCAAGAGGCCCAGCAATCACTTCTCTAGCTTCCCACAGAGTTCTCGGGTACACCTGATCAGGTCCTGGGGATTTATCCACCTTTAACCATTTCAAGACATTCAGCACTTCCTCCTCTGTAATCTGGACAGTTTGCAAGATGTCACCATCAATTTCCCTACAGTCTATATCTTCCATACCCTTTTCCACTGTAAATACTGATGCAAAATACTCATTTAGTATCTCCCCCATTTTCTGTGGCTCCACACAAAGGCCGCCTTGCTGATCTTTGAGGGGCCCTATTCTCTCCCTAGTTACCCTTTTATCCTTAATATATGTGTAAAACCCCTTTGGATTCTCCTTAATTCTATTTGCCAAAGCTATCCCATGTCCCCGTTTTGCCCTCCTGATTTCCCTCTTAAGTATACTCCTACTTTCTTTATATTCTTCTAAGGATTCACTCGATCTATCCTGTCTACACCTGACATATGCTTCCTTCTTTTTTTTAACCAAAACCTCAATTTCTTTAGTCATCCAGCATTCCCTATACTTACCAGCCTTCCCTTTCACCCTGACAGGAATATACTTTCTCTCGTTATCTCATGTCTGAAGGCTTCCCATTTTCCAGCTGTCCCTTTAATTGCAAACATCTGCCTCCAATCAGCTTTTGAAAGTTCTTGCCTAATACCGTCAAAATTGGCCTTTCTCCAATTTAGAACTTCAACTTTTCGATCTGGTCTATCCTTTTCCATCACTATTTTAAAACAAATAGAATTATGGTCGCTGGACCCAAAGTGCTCCACCACTAACACCTCAGTCACCTGCCCTGCCTTATTTCCCAAGAGTAGGTCAAGTTTTGCACCTTCTCTAGTAGGTACATCCACATACTGAATCAGAAAATTGTCTTGTATGCACTTAAGAAATTCCTCTGCATCTATACCTTTAACACTATGGCAGTGTTTGGAAACTTAAATTCCCCTACCAAAACCACCCTATTATTCTTACAGATAGCTGAGATCTCCTTACAAGTTTGTTTCTCAATTTTCTTCTGACTATTAGAGGGTGTATAATACAGTCCCTATAAGGTTACCATCCCTTTCTTATTTCTCAGTTCCACCCAAATAACGTCCCTGGATGTATTTCCAGGAATATCCTCCCTCAGCATAGCTATAATGCTATCCCTTATCAAAAATGCCACTCCCCCTCCTCTCTTGTCTCCCTTTCTATCCTTCCTGTAGCATTTGTATCCTGGAACATTAAGCTGACAGTCCTGCCCATCAGTTAAATCACACGGGGCGTGCACTAGGCAAGATCAATATTAACAAGATCAACATTATTTGAAGTTAGAGAGTCCATTCATCAGTCTAACCACAAATGGGGAAGAAGCTGCTCTTGAATCTGGTGGTGCATGTGTTCAAACTTCTGTATCTTCTGCCTGATGGAAGAGGTTACAGGAGAGCATTACTGGGTGGGGTGGGGGTGGATGGGGGGGAGATGTTGAGGTCTTTGATGATGTTGACAGTCTTTCTGCAGCAACATGCTGTTTAAATGGAGTCCATGGACGGGAGGTAGGGTTCTGTGATAGTCTGCGCTGTGCACACCACGTTCTGTAGTTTCTTACAGTCCTGGGCACAGCAGTTACCGTACCAGGCTGTTACACACCCGAACAGTATGCTCTCAATGGTGCATCTGTTAAAGTTGGTGTGGGTCCTGATGGACATGCTGAATTTCCTGACCCACCCGGGGGAGGTGAAGTGTTGTTGTGCCTTCTTGACCATCGCATCTACCTGGGAAGTCCAGGGCAGGTTGTCGGTTATCTTCACTCTGCTCTCAACTCTCTCTACCTCCACTCTGTTGGTGGAAATCCACAGTGTTCAAAACTCAATATCAAATTCAATAATTTTAGAGCCCGAACACTTGCCCCCATGTCCTTTACCTATCGCCACACCACAGGCCCTTTATCACCTACTTAAGGTCCCTACTGTCAGCTTTTCTTTCTCCCTGGCTTATCATTATCCATTCCTTTGTCTGTCTAACGGTCTTTCTTTCTCTCTGGGCTCTGCCTTATCTATCACTTGCTCTTTTACCCCTCCTCCACCACTACCCACACGCCTTCAGCACATATGCCACTTTTTTCGAGCTTATGTCAGTTGTGGTCCCGAAATGATAACTCTGTTTTCCCTCCATCAATGTCGCCAGATCCGCTGAGTTCTCCAGCAACTTCTGTTCTTGCTTTCAGATTTCTAGTATCCACTGTTCTTTGTTTTATACTTTAAGGGGATATGGGGCAGAATGGTCCCATGGGCTTATGGTTAGGAAAGGAGAATAAACACCAATTAATTTCACCTTTATTCTGTGCTTTAATGCTTTGATTATAAAACCAATTGCCTCACCTTCAGTGGTGGATGGTGTGTTTGCACATTGATTCGGACAAGCTGTGTTAGTCCTGTCCACTCTATCCCGATAGTGAGGCCCTCGTTGGATTTCACCGGAGCACCCAGAGGAAACCCATGCAGACACAGGAAGAATGTGCAAACTCCACTGTTGTGTCACCGTGCCAACAATGCTTCACATCTGATCCATTTAAACAGAATAAATGGGACTGTCACACACTGCAGTGTTGTGAGATCCTGAGCTGGTAGGAGTCTCGACTGGGCTCCCAAGACCTCCACACATTTCAGAATGTTCTGATTGGCCTCTGCACCTAGAGGTGCCCGTGCTGCTGGGTTTGATTGCACAGAGCTCAGAGGGAACAGAGAAAGCTTCCTGTTCTGGGTTGGACTCCAGTGGCATTGTGAAGGACTTCTCCAGAATCTTCCTTCCTTCCTTTACTGAACCCTATGTTTTTTCTCTGGTCCCTTCACTGTTCTGCCTTTACTCTGGAGACTGGGTGATAACAGGACAGTTTCATCATGATGGCCTAATCATCAGAAGCTGAAAATGCGTTGCTGGTTAAAGCACAGCAGGCCAGGCAGCATCCAAGGAATAGGAAATTCGACGTTTCGGGCATAAGCCCTTCATCAGGAATGAGGAGAGTGTGCCCAGCAGGCTAAGATAAAAGGTAGGGAGGAAGGTCTTGGGGGAGGGGCAATGGAGATGTGATAGGTGGAAGGAGGTCAAGGTGAGGGTGATAGGCCGGAGTGGGGTGAGGGCGGAGAGGTCAGGAAGAAGATTGCAGGTTAGGAGGGCGGTGCTGAGTTGAGGGAACCGACTGAGACAAGGTGGGGGGAGGGGAAGTGAGGAAACTGGAGAAATCTGAGTTCAACAGATCAATGAGTTAATCATCAGAAGGGCAGGCTTGAGGTGGTCTTTTCATTCCTATCATTTACGTATGTTCTAAACATGGCTGAATACCAAATGGTATCCTTCCGTGGCTGTAACATTCTATGACTCATAATTATTACAGTTATTACAGTGCAGAAGGAGGCCATTCTGTCCATTATATCAGCATGAGCTCTGTCACCTTGTGCTTTATCTGGTGTTTGATGGGGTTCTGGATTACTAGTCCAGTGACTACTCTACCCTAAGTCCTTCCCTCTGACTCTTTGAAGAATAATGATTTAGTCAGGGTATTGAGTATAGAAATTCGGAAGTTATGGTGCAGTTGAACAGGACATTAGGGAGGCCGCACTTGGAATACTGGGTTCAGTTTTGGTCACCTTGCTATAGGAAGGATGCTATTTAACTGGAAAGAAGGCAGAAGAAATCTACAAGGATGTTGCCAGGACTTAACGAACTGAGTTATTGGGAGAGGTTGGACAAGCTAGAACTTTTTCTCTTTAAAGTGCAGGAGACTGAGGGGGGAGCTTATAAAAGTGTATAAGATCATGAGAGACATGGATACGGTGAATGCACTCAATCTTTTTCCCAGGGTTGGTGAATCGAGGACTAGAGGGCATCAGTTTAAGGTTAGAGGGGAAAGAATAAAAGGAGCAACTTTTTTCACAGAAGGTGGTACGCATATGGAATGAGCTGCCAGTGGAAGTGGTTGAGGTGCATACATTAATAACATTTAAAAGGCATTTGGACAAATACAAATAGACCCCAACAGAGTGGAGGTTGAGAGAGTTGAGAACAAAGTGAAGATAACCGACAACCTGCCCTGGACTTCCCAGGTAGATGCGATGGTCAAGAAGGCACAACAACACTTCACCTTCCCCAGGTGGGTCAGGAAATTCAGCATGTCCATAAGGACCCACACCAACTTTAACAGATGCACCATTGAGAGCATAATGTTCGGGTGTGTAACAGCCTGGTACAGTAACTGCTGTGCCCAGGACTGTAAGAAACTACAGAAGGTGGTGTGCACAGCGCAGACTATCACAGAACCCTACCTCCCGTCCATGGACTCCATTTATACAGCTTGTTGCTGCAGAAAGGCTGTCAACATCATCAAAGACCTCAACACCCCCCCTCCCAGTAATGTTCTCCTATAACCTCTTCCATCAGGCAGAAGATAGGAAAGGATTAGAAGGATATGGGCCAAGTGCAGGGAAATGGGGTTAGTGTGGATGGACAATTTGGTCAGTATGGACCAGTTTGGGCCAAAGGGCCTTTCTCTGTGCTGAAGGACTCTGTGACTCTATTTATATAGCACCTTCAACATATATTAAAAGAAATTACAAGACAAAGGGTGGTGAAGAATTAGTGGTAATGCTATTGGACTCCAGAACTCTAGGATATGGTCTGGGGACATGGATTCATGGTTCAGTGCTCAGACCCTCGCTGTTTGTTATGTACATCAATGTCTTCGATTTGAAGGTATAATTTGTAAGTTTGCAGATTACACAAAAGTTGGGGATGTTTTTCATAGTAAGGAGAATGGTTTCAGGCTACAGTCTGATATTGATTGGATGGCAGATGGAATTTAACCCTGATAAGTACAAAGTGGTACATTTTGAGAGATCTAGTAAGTGAAGAACGTACACAACGATTGGTAGGTCCATAGGACATATGGAGGAACAAGGGAACCTTGGTCTGCAGTCCATGGATCCCTGAAAGTGTCAGCACAGGTAGACAGGGTGGGCAAGAAGGCATAGAGGATGCCTTGCCATCATTAGCTGGGGCATCAAACAGAGGAACATGGAAGTCTTGTGACACCTTTGTAAAACTTCAGTGAGGCCACAGATGGAGTACTGTGTGCAGTTCTGGTTACCACACAGTTGTAAAGGTGTGATTGCACTGTAGAAGGTGCAGAGGAGGATCACCAGGATGTTGCCAGGGATGAAAAATCTTGATTACGAGGAGAGACTGGAGCTGAAAATGTGTTGCTGGAAAGGCGCAACAGGTTAGGCAGCATCCAAGGAGCAGGACAATCGATGTTTCGGGCATGAGCCCTTCTTCAGGAAACAAGACTGATCTCCAGCATCTGCAGTCCTTACTTTCTCCTATGAGGAGAGACTGGATAGGCTGGGTTTTATTTCCCTGGAGCAGAGGAGGTTGAGGGAGGGGTGTGGGGGTTGGGGGGCTGGGGCAGATTCTGATTGACGTATGCAGAGTTCTGAGAGGCATAGGCAGAGGAAACCATGAGAATCTCTTCCCCATGGTAGACGTGTTAAAGAATAAAGGGCACAAGTTTAAGGTGAGGCGCAAGTGGTTTGGCAGAAATCTGAGAAAAAGATTTTCACCCAGATGGTGGTAGAAATATGGAAGGTGCTGCCTGAGATGGTAGAGGGGGCAGGTAGTCTCACAATATTTAAGAAGCATCTTAAAATGCCAGGGCATAGTATTCATGAACCAAAAAGAGGTAAGTGGAATTAGTGTAGTTTGGTGTTTGTTGGTTTGTTTGTTGGAGGGCCCAAAGGCCTGTTTCCATGTTGCATGACTCTATGACCATATGACTCTAAAATAGAAGGCACAGCTGCCAGTGGTGCAGTGACTAAGATCCAAAAGTGGAAGAGAAGACATTTAGAGTACTGTCGAGATCTCAGAGGAACTGAAGAAGGTTACGAATTAAACAGGGATGAGACCATGAAGGGATTGATACTTTCCGTAGTAGGATTATACTGTATCCTCCAAGTATTGTACTCTGAGAACAGCCCAAATGAGACCACCCAGTGATTTCAGAATTTGCCAAACTTCCCTGAGTATTTTGTAACGCAGTGATCTGTCAAACACCAATAACTCAGTGCAATTTGGGGGAAAGTAAACACAGTTTTGTGTCTCCAATGAAATAGTCTATTTGTGACAATTGAGGAAAATAGCTAGGGGTTACATTTTCATTTCTAACATTCTTACCAAGCACATTTCCTTAACCATCACTCCACAGTGAATGTCCTGCTAATTGGTGCAGAAATTAATGCCATCACATTCGACAATGCACGGCTATGTGTGATTCTATTTACTTCAGCTCTTCTCTAATTGTTTATGCTTGTATTGGCTGCTAATATCATCACCAAATGTAATTTGCAAAAGTATTAAATCTGTAACATAATTGCAATGCAAAACTATCCATCAAAAATTACAGTTTTATTTTAATCAAGCAATTATTATTTTCCCCTCACCTCAATAAATAAATTAATAATTACATTTCAAACAACACCTCTTGGCTGTGTCCCTGCATTTTAACACACCTGCTATTAAAAACATTCAAATTAAATTACACATTATGAATATTTATAAACCTCCCCAAGTTGCTTCGCCTGACAGAAAGAAAAATGCTTCTCACTTGATCTTGAGAGTTTGGGGCCAAGTGCCTCTTCGAAAATCTACACTTTGACAGCTTTTATCTTCATGTAGTTTTGTTTATTTTCCTCTTCCGATGTTGCAGTAGTCTGTGCAATTGAATTTCTTATAGCTGCTGTGAGTCAATTTAATAAATCATTCATCATGTTGTGGATTGTTTGTAAGTCGTCCCATACAGAATATATTATATATGTGCACATTTGTCTATTAATACATAGACCGTGTTTTCCCAATAAATCCTCCAAGAGTGAGTGTGTTAATGGTGACTCATACACTGCCCGCCAATCAACTTATTCAGACCTGGGGTGACTGTTTTGTCCTATTACAGGCCTTGACACTGGCATTGTGGGTCACCATCAGCTGCCAGTCAAGTGGAGGTTGGCAGTTCCTGGCTCCCAAAGCCCCAGCTCAGAGGCTAATCTTTGGAAGGTACACCTTCTTTGTTTGCAGAGTAGGACACATAGGGGTGAAGCAATCTGGAAGGTGAGGGTCTGAGGATAATTTTTACCGACCATCTGTGCCTTTCATCGCTCCAAGGCTGGGGTAAATGGGAATCTCTGCCTTTAGCACAGTCCACATCACACAAATGCCAGAGACAATGACCATCTCCAATGTGAGACAATCTAACAACTATTCCTTGACAATTGGGACAGCGAGTGGCTCAGTGGTTAGCACTGCTGCCTCAGAGTGCCAGGGATCCAGGTTCAGTCGCACCCTCAAGCAACTGTCTGTGTGGAGTTTGTCCATTCTCCCCCATGTCTGTGTGGGTTTCCTCCGGGTGCTCTGGTTTCCCCCCACAAGTCCAAAGATGTGCAGGCTAGATGGATTCGCCATGGGAAAGGTATGGTTAGAGGGATGGGGTAGGACTGGGTAGGATGCTCTTTGAAGGGTTGGCGTGGACTTGTTGGGCCAAATGATCTGTTTCCACACTGTGGGATTCTATGATTCTAACATGACATTCACTGGCACTATCATCATTAAATCCCCAACTGCCAACATCCTGGAGGTTACCATTGACCAGAAGTTCAACTAGACTTGTCATCTCAATAGAGTGCCGACAAGAGCAGGTCAGAGACCAGGAATATTGTGGTGAGTAACTCACCTCCTGACTCTCCAAAGCCTGTCCACCATCTATAATGTACAAGTCAGGAGTGTGATGGAACACTCCCCACTTGCCTGGATGGGTGCAGCTCCAACAACACTCAAGAAGCTTGACACCATCCAGGACAAAGTAGTCTGCCTGACTGGCACCACATCCAGAAGGTTCCACTCTCATCTATTAGCAACGATCAGCACCAGCAGTATGGATTATCTATAAGATTCGTTACAGAAATTCACCAACAATCTCCTTCTAAACCCATGACCACTTCCATCTAGAAGGACAAGGGCAGCAGATACATGGGAACACCATCACTTTCAAGATCCCCTCCAAGCCATTCACCTCCCTGAATTGGAAATATATCACTTTCCTTCACTATCACTGGGTCAAAATCCTGGAGCTCCTTCCCTGTGGGCATTGTGGGTCTATTTGCAGCACAGGGTCTGCAGTTGGTCAAGAAGGCACTCATCACCACCTTCTCAAGGGTAACTAGAAACAGACAATGAAGTCTGGGCAGCTAGTGACACACATGTCCTGCAAGTGATTAGAATTAGCTCAGCAGGCAGGTTGCCATGATTTCCCAGACAGGGGACTAGCTATGTTTCTTACCTACAGTAGAAGCAGGTGAGTGGGGATAAGACCATAAGATATAGGAACAGAAATTAGGCCATTCAGCCCCTTGAGTCTGCTCCGCCATTCAATCATGACTGATACGTTTCTCAATCCCATTGTCCCCACAAACCTTGATCCCCATGACAATCGAGAACCTATCTACACTCCATTTTAAATGTAAGCAATGACCTGGCCTCCACAGCCCTCTGTGGTATTGAATTCCATCGATTCCCCACTCTCTGGCTGAAGAAGTTTCTCTTATCTCCATTCTAAAAGGTCTTCCCTTTACTCTAAGGCCTTGCCCTCGGGTCCTAGTCTCTCCTACCATCATCACAACATCTACTGATGTAGTCGATGGTCATGAAGTGACAATTTAAGGACTGGAATTGATGGAAAATTGAGAAGTCCCTCATGGATTTTTTGATCTGAGATGGATTGGTGAGGTGGCAAAGGGTCACCAGCAAGTGCCAGTCAAATGGAGGTTCGCAGTTCCTTGTCCAAAAAGTCCTAGCTCAAGGTCTAATCCTTTTCTCTCCAACTTGCCCAGTTACCTCCCCTCCATCCCCTCCCATCACCTCCAGGAAAAGGAAATACATACCCCGAAAAAGAGTATATCAGTTGGAGAGGGAATGCAGCAGAAATTCACTGGGTAATACCAGGGATGGCAGAACTGTCCACTGAGGAGAGATTGGTTCAACTGGATCTGTGTTCACTTGAGTTTTTAAGGATGGCGTTGTCTAGGGAAATTTGAATAAAATGTATTTAATTCTAACAGGGCTGGTCAGATTAGATCCAGGATAGACAGACTCACGATATAGGGTCGCAGAGTCATCCACATGGGGCAGGCTATTTATGACCGAGATGATGAAAAAAATCTTAAATCAAAGGGTTGTGAACCTATGGAATTCTCTGTCATAGGGGGCTGACAGGGCTACATCATTGAATATATTGAGGAAAGATTAATAAATTCTTAGCTTTTGAAGTTTACAAGGGGTATTAGGAGAAAGCATTTAATTAGAGGGTCAGACATTGATAGAGGATTTGGAAGGGTGAATAGTCTGATTTCTGAAAGGTAATGAAACACCTCTGATATATAGTCATTGACGACATGGTGGCTTAGTGGTTAGTGCTGTTGTCTCATGATGCCAGGGACATGAGTTTGATTCTGCCCTTGGTGACTGTCTGTGTGGAGTGTGCACATTCTCCTCACATCTGTGTGGGTTTCCTCCCACAGTCCCAAAGATGTGCAGGCTAGGTGGATTAGCTATGGGAAATGCAGGGTTACGGGGAAGGGGAAGAGGGGGTGGCTCTGGGTGAGCTGCTGTTTGGTGGGTCAGTGTGAATTTGATGGGCAGAATAACCTGCTTCCACACTGTAGGGATTCTATTATGAAGCAGGTTTCAAGGAGGTATTTGGACAGCCGTTAAATAAGCAATAGTCTCTCATGCCCGTAACATCGATTTCGCTGCTCGTTGGATGCTGCCTGAACTGCTGTGCTCTTCCAGCACCACTGATCCAGAATCTGGTTTCCAGCATCTGCAGTCATTGTTTTTACCTAATAGTCTCTCACTCTCACTCTCAAACCAAAATAAAAATTGCACAGGTTTAAATGAATAAGAATTGAGAAAACAGTAGAAATATGTTTATATTAGGACGGTTAAGCCAGCACAACCGTTGCAGAATTTATTTTGCAAATTGTCAATGATAACAAGGGTTTGGCAGAAGAGATGAACAGATATTTGATATTTGTTTTCAACTATACCATCTGCATGTTGCATCTGTCCCTTTGCATGATAGATCAAACTGAAACTCAAATGAGTTGGCTACATATCTCTTGAGTAATACTAGAAGCATTTTTTTAAAAAAGTTTGTGATAAAAGCACCTCGGCCAGATTTCACTTCTGCAGGAATACCGAATGAACGATTGTCAGACATAACCGAGGAACCAAATAAAGCTGCTCCCAATATTTCAGCAAGGGTTAAGGAAATCTGAAATTACTCAAAGAAGAATGGCATCATGCTTACAATCCTTAGTTTTCCACGTGCAGAGATCCATCAAGAATTAGATTAGATTCCCTACAGTGTGGAAACAGGCCCTTCAGCCCAACAAATCCACACCGACCCTCCGAAGAGTAACCCACCCAGACCCATTTCCCTCTGACTAATCCCTATCACTATGGGACAATTTAGCATGGCCAATTCGCCATAACCTGCACATCTTTGGACCCTGGGAGGAAACTGGAGCACCTGGAGGAAACCCATGCAGACACAGGGAGAATGTGAAAACTCCACACAGACAGTCACCCGAGGGTGGATGCAAAGCCGGGTCCCTGGTGCTGTGAGGCTGCAGTGTTGACCACTGAGCTACCGGGCTGCCATACTGTAGACCTTGTTCGCTGGTAACTTCATCATCTGATTTGGAAAATCTATCATGCAGTCATTGAGGTGTACAACACAGAAAAAGGCCCATCGAGTCTGTGCCAGTCAAAAACAAGCACCAATTTAATCCCATTTTTAAGCACTTGGCCCATAGCCTTGTATACCGTTGCATTGCAAATGCACATCTAAATCCTGCTTTGATGGTCTGAGCTTCTGCCTCTACCATCCTAATAGGTAGTGAGTTCCGGATTCCCACCAGCCTATGAGTGAAGACAATTGCTCATATTCCCTTCACACCTGCCCTTTACCTTAAACCTGCTATCGTTGATTCCTCCACCAAGGGGAAAAGCTCCTTCCCATCTCTCCTTTTTACGCCTCTGATAATTTTCAGCAACTCAGTCATGTCTCCCCTCAGATTCCTGTGCTCCAGTTTGTCCAATCTCTCTTCAACATTAAAACTCTCCAGCTCAGGGACCATCCCTGACCGGACAAAGAAAGCCAAGTTAAAAGCTTCCTTAAATCTGGGGAATAAAGGGTGGTAATAAATCACTTGCATTGAGTCCGTCAGCTGAGAAACATTATAACTCTGGATTAAGAGTGATGATCTGAATAAAAACTGAGAAAGAAGGTTTTACATTAAAATACAACTGATTATGGCACGCCAATCCATCAAATTATTTTGAAGTGGAGTAGTAGTTTTTCTGAATTCTGTCATCCTTTAAATGTGGCCATCTACTCACTATTACGGGACAGATATATTTATAATCATTTTCCAGTTTATCAATGAACAGCATGTTGTGGTCTTAAATCATTGCAAATCGGAGGTTTCCCTGATTCAATTCACACTCTGCACCAAGTGCTTTGAGATGTTGTGATCTGATAAATACACCACAGCAATGGTACATTGTGTGGCCGATGTTGGCTAATCTCAGTCAAAGTGCCACTCGGGACACCATAACTGCCACTGTTGATCCAAGATAAGGCAAGGACAATGAAGCCAGGATTGCCATCACCTGTTGCCCAGTGACCCTGCTGGAAGACATCATCGATGTGGAGTGACGACAGAATTGGCTGCAATGTCTGGTGACTTCCACAATCTCAGCTCTTCACTGATGATGAGCACCAAATGATGAGCACCACTGAGATCTGGACAAAGACTAGGGAAAAAACAATGACTGCAGATGCTGGAAACCAGATTCTGGATTAGAGCTGTGTCGGAAAAGCACAGCAGTTCAGACAGCATTCAAGGAGCAGAAAAATCGATGTTTCGGGCAAAAGCCCTTCATCAGAGTGCCTGAAGGGTGGAGAGATAAATGAGAGGAGGGTAGGGGTGGGGAGAAAGTAGCAAAGAGTACAATAGGTGAATGGGGGTGGAGATGAAGGTGATAGGTCAGGGAGGAGGGTGGGGGAAGGTAGCAAAGAGTACAATGGGTGGATGGGGGTAGGGATGAAGGTGATAGGTCAAATAGATGGGTGGAGTGGATAGGTGGAAAGGAAGATAGGCAGGTAGGATAGGTCATGGGGTCAGTGCTGAGCTGGAAATTTGGAACTGGGGTGAGGTGGGGGAAGGGGAAATGAGGAAACTGTTGAAGTCCACATTGATGCCCTGGCGTTGAACTGTTCCAAGGTGGAAGATGAGGAGTTCTTCCTCTAGGCATCTGGTGGTGAGGGAGCGGCGGTGAAGGAGGCCCAGGACCTCCATGTCCTCAGCAAAGCGGGAGGGGGAGTTGAAATGTTGGGCCACAGGGCGGTGTGGTTGATTGGTGCGGGTGTCCCGGAGACGTTCCCTAAAATGCTCTGCTAGGAGGCACCCAGTCTCCCCAATGTAGAGGAGACCACATCGGGAGCAACAGATACAATAAATGATATTGGTAGATGTGCTGGTAAAACTTTCATGGATTGAAAGGCTCCTTTAGGACCTTGGAAGGAGGTGAGGGAGGAGGTGTGGGCGCAGGTTTTGCAGTTCCTGTGGTGAGAAGGGAAGGTGCCAGGACGGGAGGGTGGGTTGTTGGGGGGCGTGGACCTGACCAGGTAGTCACGGAGGGAACGGTCTTTGCGGAAGGCGCAAAGGGGTGGGGAGGGAAATATATCCCTGGTGGTGGGGTTTGTTTGGAGGTGGCAGGAATGTCGGCGGATGATTTGGTTTATGCGAAGATTGGTAGGGTGGAAGGTGAGCACCAGGGGCGTTCTGTCCTTGTTACGGTTGGAGGAGTGGCCTCTACTGTATCTGCTCCCAGAAGGATCAGTTCCACTACAGAACACACCAGATGGCCTCCTTCTTTAGAGACCGCAATTTCCCTTCCCACGTGGTTAAAGATGCCCTCCAACGCATCTCGTCCACATCCCGCACCTCCGCCCTCAGACCCCACCCCTCCAACCGTAACAAGGTCAGAACCCCCCTGGTGCTCACCTTCCACACTACCAACCTTCACATAAACCAAATCATCCGCCGACATTTCCACCACCTCCAAACGGACCCCACCACCAGGGATATATTTCCCTCCCCACCCCTTTCCACCTTCCGCAAAGACCGTTACCTCTGCGACTACCTGGTCAGGTCCATGCCCCCCTACAACCCACCCTCCCGTCTTGGCACCTTCCCCTGCCACCGCAGAAATTGCAAAACCTGCACCCACACCTCCTCCCTCACCTCCATCCAAAGCCCTAAAGGAGCCTTCCACATCCATCAAAGTTTTACCTGCACATCCACTAATATCATTTATAGTATCCGGTGCTCTCATTGCGGTCTCCTCTACATTGGGGAGACTGGACACCTCCTAGCAGAGCGTTTTAGGGAACATATCCACTCCACCCTCCTCTCTGACCTATCACCTTCATCCCCACCCCTATCTACCCATTGTACTGTTTGCTATCTTTCCCCACCCTCCTCCCTGGCCTATCACCTTCATCCTCTCCCCCACCCACCTACTGTACACTATGCTACTTTCTCCCAACACCCACCCTCCTCTCATTTATCTCTCCACCCTTCAGGCACTCTGCCTGTATTCCTGATGAAGGGCTTATGCCCGAAACGTCGAATCTCCTGTTCCTTGGATGCTGCCTGACCTGCTGTGCTTTTCCAGCAACACATTTTCAGTTGTAAATTTTATCAATCAAGATTGAATAGCAGGGCAGACTTGCTGAGTGGAATGACCTCGTTCCTGCTCCTATGTCTTATGATCTAAGTTTTACAGAGTCACAGAGTCATAGAGATATACAGCATGGAAACAGACCCTTCGGTCCAACCCATCCATGCCGACCAGATATCCCAACCCAATCTAGTTCCACTTACCAGCACTTGGTCCGTATCCCTCCAAACCCTTCTTATTCATATACCCATCCAGATGCCTCTTAAATGTTGTAATTGTCACAGCCTCCACCACTTCCTCTGCCAGTTCATTCCATACACGCACCACCCTCTGTGTGAAAACGTTGCCCCTTAGTTCCCTTTTAAATCATTCACCTCTCACCCTAAACCTATGCCCTCTAGTTAGGACTCCCTCACCCCATCGAAAAGACTTTGCCTATTTATCCTATCCATGCCTTCCATGATTTTATAAGCTTCGATAAGGTTCCCTCAGCCTTCAACACTCCAGGGAAAACAGCCCTAGCCTGTTCAGCCTCTCCTCATAGCTCAAATCCTCCAAACTTGGCAACATTCTTGTAAATCGTTTCTTAACCCTTTCAAGTTTCACAATACCCTTTTAATAGGAGGGAGACCAAAACTGCATACAATATTCCAAAAGTGGCTTAATCAATATCCTGTACAGCCACAACATGACCTCTCAATACGCTGACCAATAAAGGAAAGCATACCAAACGCCTTCTTCACTATCCTATCTACCTGTGACTCCATTTTCAAGGGACTATGAACTTGCATTCCAAGATCTCTTTGCTCAGCAACACTCCCCCGAACCTTACCATTAAATGCGTAAGTCCTGCTCTGATTTGCTTTTCCAAAATGCAGCACCTCACATTTATCTAAATTAAACTCCATCTGCCACTCCTCAGCCCATTGGCCCATCTGATCAAGATCCCGTTGTACTCTGAGATAACTTTCTTCACTGTCCACTATGCATCCAATTTTGGTGATATCAGCAAACTTACTTATGATATCTCCTATGTTCCCTTCAAATTCATTTATATGAATGACGAAGTGTAGAGGACACAGCACTGATCCTTGTAGCACTCGACTGGTCACAGGCGTCCAGTCTGAAAAACAACCCTCCACCATCACCCTCTGTCCTCTATCTTCAAGCCAGTTCTGTATCCAAATGGCTAGTTCTCCCTGTCTGCCATGAGGTCTAACCTTGCTAACCATGGGGAACCTTGTCGAATGCCTTACTGAAGTCCATATAAATCACATCCACTGCTCTGCACAAAGCCATGTTGACTATCCCTAATCAGTCCTGGCCTTTCCCTCTGCCAACTTGCCCATCACTGATGTCAAGCACACCAGTCAATAGTTCCCTGGCTTTTCCTTACCATCTTTCTTAAATAGTGGTACCACATTAGCCAACCTTCAATCTTCCGGTGGAGGTATAGTCGACAGCGAAGAGGGTTACCTCAGATTACAACGGGATCTTGATCAGATGGGCCAGTGTGCTGAGGAGTGGCAGATGGAGTTTAATTTAGATAAATGTGAGATGCTGCATTTTGCGAAAGCAAATCTTAGCAGGACTTATACACCTAATGGTAAGATCTTGGGGAGTGTTGCTGAACAAAGAGATCTTGGAGTGCAAACTCACAGCGTTTTGAGAGTGGAGTCACAGGTAGATAGGATAGTGAAGAAGGCGTTTGGTATGTTTTCCTTTATTGGTCAAAGCATTGAGTACAGAAGTTGGGAGGTCATGTTGCGGCTGTACAGGACATTGGTTAGGCCACTGTTAAAATATTGTGTGCAATTCTGGTCTCCTTCCTATCAGAAGGATGTTGTGAAACTTGAAAGGGTTCAGAAAAGATTTACAAGGATGTTGCCAGGGTTGGACAACTTGAGCTATAGGGAAAAGTTGAATAGACTGGGGCTGTTTTCTCTGGAGCGTCGGAGGCTGAGGGGTGACATTATAGAGGTTTATAAAATCATGAGGGGCATGGATAGGATAAATAGGCAAAGTCTTTTCTCTGGGGTGGGGGAGTCCAGATCTAGAGGGCATAGGTTTAGGGTGAAAGGGGGAAGATATAAAAGAGACCTAAGGGACAATGTTTTCACAGAGAGGGTGGTATGTTTATGGGATGAGTTGCCAGAGCAAGTGGTGGAGGCTGATACAACTGCAACATTTAAGAGGCATTTGGATGA
Source organism: Hemiscyllium ocellatum (assembly GCF_020745735.1). NCBI lineage: Eukaryota > Metazoa > Chordata > Chondrichthyes > Orectolobiformes > Hemiscylliidae > Hemiscyllium > Hemiscyllium ocellatum. The sequence goes on from NC_083409.1 coordinate 109,139,019, forward strand.
GTATATGAATGGGAAGGGTTTGGAGGGATATGGGCTGGGTGCTGGCAGGTGGGACTAGATTGGTTTGGAATATCTGGTCGGCATGGACGGGTTGGACCGAAGGGTCTGTTTCTATACTGTACATCTCTATGACTCTATGACTATTGATGATACAAATATCTCAGCAAGGGGCCCAACAATCACTTCCCTAGCTTCCCACAGAGTTCTAGGGTACACCTGATCAGGTCCTGGGGATTTATCCAATTTTATGCGGGATTTACATCTCTCTGTAAGGTCATGCCTCAGCTTCCAACTTCCAGGGAAAACAGTCCCAGCCTGTTCAGTCTCTCCCGATAGCTCAAACCCTCCAGCCCCGGTAACATCCTTGTAAATCTTTTCTGAAACCTTTCAAGTTTCACAATATCCTGGTCCTAGGAGTTTGAGCATCTTTCTTTCCTGATTTTGTGACCATCTTCTGTCAGATAATTCCTCCTTTGACATGTGCCTGGAGCAGTGCAACAGACAGCCTGTGCTATTTTCTGAGTCAAGACTGGTGAGGTGTGCGCATGTTTGTCTGGATTCCCCCACAGCGAGACTCCAATCTCAAGCTTCACAGCTTCTCAAAAGAATTTATGTGAGTTTTAAGAGAGAAAACAACAAGACAACATCCCAATGAGAGTCCGTCCACTCACAGAAATGTGAAGGATAATGATGATCAGGGATGAAAGAGAGAAAGTGTGAGGAAGAATAGAATCCAAGGCTTCTTTCTAAATGAGGAAGGGCTTCAGCAACCTGGATATGAAGATTGTAGATGGTCTTTATGTGAGGCACTTGAGAGAATCTTCAAGTTTCCACTGCATAGAAACAGGCCCTGTGTCCCATCAAGTCAGTACTGCTCATCAAGCATCTAACTACCCTAAGCCCAGGTTGAGGGTAACCTTATAGAGGTTTATAAAATTATGAAGGATAATAAATAAGGCAATTGGCAGGTGTCTTTTCCTTAAGTGGGGGATTTCAAGATTAGAGGGCATATTTTAAAGGTGAGAAGAGAAAGATTTAAAAAAGACACGAGGGGCAAGGTTTAGATTAGATTACTTACAGTGTGGAAACAGGCCCTTCGGCCCAACAAGTCCACACCGACCCGCCACCCACCCATACCCCTACAGTTACCCCTTACCTAACACTATGGGCAATTTAGCATGGCCAATTCATCTGACCCGCACATCTTTGTGACTGTGGGAGGAAACCGGAGCACCCGGAGGAAACCCACGCAGACACGGGGAGAACGTGCAAACTCCACACAGTCAGTCGCCTGAGTCGGGAATTGAACCCGGGTCTCAGGTGCTGTGAGACAGCAGTGCTAACCACTGTGCCACCATGCCACCCACAAGGTTTTTATACAGAGAGTGATTCGTGTGTGGAATGAACTCCCAGATGAATCGGTAGAATTCAGTTGTACCGTTTAAAAACATTTAGATAAGTTCATGAATAAGAAATGTTTGGAGGGATATGGACCAAGTGTAGGTAGGTGGGACTAGTTTAGTTTGGGATTATGGTTGGCACGGATTGGTTGGGTTGAAGAGTCTGTTTCCGTACTGTGTGACACGATGACTCTATTTTCCAGTACTTGGGCTGCAGTCTAATTTGTGATGACATTTCAAGAGTTCAACTAAATGGTTCCTAAATGCCTTAATGGTTCCTGCTTCTACCATTCTTTCAGACAGTGAAGTACAAAACACCCCCAGCTTCACTTGTTGGTAAGATTTTACTGTCCATTATTTGGATGGGATTGCAGAGCACTTGGAAGTGTGCAGTAAAATAGAGACGAGTTAGCATTGTTTCATCAATGGGAGGTCATGCCGGACAAATCTGTTAGAATTCTTTGAGGAGATAACAGAGCAAGTTAGACAAAGGGGATCCAGTGGGCGTGATCAATTTGGATTTCCTGAAGGCATTTGACATGATGCCACACAGGAGGCTGCTAAATAAGAAAAGGCTCCATGGTGTTAGGGGTAAGGTACTGGCATGGATAGACGATTGGCTGACTGGTAGAAGGCAGAGGGTAGGGATAAAGGGGTCTTTTTCAAGATGGCAGCCTCTAACTAATGGAGTTCTGCAGGGGTCAGTATTGGGACCACAGCTATTCATATTATATACCTGGACGAAGGATCTCAGGGCATTGTTGTAAAGTTTCCAGAAGGCCCAAAGTTAGGTGGAGGGACAGGTAGTGTTGAGGAAGCAGGGAGGCAGCAGAAGGACTTGGACAGACTAGGAGAATGAGCAAGGAAGTGGCAAATGGAATATAAAATGGGAAAGTATGAGGTTATGCACTTCAGTTGGAAGAATTATTATCTAAATTGGGTAAGGCATTGGAAATCTGAAGCACAAGGGGAGTACTAGCTGAGGATTCCCTTCAGGTTAACATGTGGGTTCAGTTTGCAGTTAGGAAGTAAATGCAATGTTCGCACTCATTTTAAGAGGGCTAGAATACAAGAGCAGGGATGTATTGCTGATCTATATAAGGACTTGGTCAGACCTTATTTGAAATATTGCGAGCAGGTTTGACTCTGTTCCTAAGGAAGTTTGTATTGGCATGGAGGGGTTTTGAGGAGATTTACAACAATAATCCAAGGAATGAAAGGCTTGTTATGTGTGGAGCAGCTGAGGACATTGGGTCTGTACTTGATTGAAGTTAGAAGGCTGAGAAGGGATGGGATTGACATTTACAGAGCACTGAGTGGCCTGGATAGAGTGGGTAAGGAGAAGGTGTTTCAGCTAGTAGGAAAAGAACAAAGAACAAAGAAAATTTACAGCCTTCAAACAGACCCTTCAGCCCTCCAAGCCTGAGCTGATCCAAATCCACTGTCTAAACCTGTCGCCCAAGTTCTAAGCACTTGTATCCCTCTGCTCCCCACCTACTCATGCATCTGTCCAGACGCATCTTAAATGGATCTACCGTGCCTGCCTCTACCCCCTCTGCTGGCAACACATTCCAAACGCCCACCACCCTCTGTGTGACGTACTTACGGCGTGTATCCCCCTTAAACTTTCCACCTCTCACCTTGAAAGCGTGATGTCTCATTATGGAATCCTTCACCCTGGAAAAAAGCTTGTCTCTATCTACCCTGTCTATACCCTTCATGATTTTGTAAATCTCAGTCAGGTCCCCCCTCAATCTCCTTTTTTCTAATGGAAACAATCCTAACCTACTCAACCTCTCTTCATAGCTAGCACCTTCCATACCAGGCAACATCCTCGTAAACCTTCTCTGCACCCTCTCCAAAGTGTCCACATCCTTTTGGTAATGTGGCCACTAGAACTGTACAGATACAGTATTCTAAATGTGGCCGAACCAATGTCTTGTACAACTGTAACATGACCTGCCAATTCTTGTACTCAACATCCAGTCCGATGAAGGAAAGCATGCCATATGCCTTCTTGACTACTCTACCTACCTGCGTTGCCACCTTCAGGGTACAATGGACCTGAACTCACAGATCTCTCTGCTTATCCACTTTTCCCAAGGCTCTTCCATTTACTGCTCTAGAATTAGACTTGCCCAAAATGTATCACCTCACATTTGTCTGGATTGAACTCCATCTGTCACTTTTCTTATCAATATTCTTCTGTAGTCTTTGATAATCCCTTATGCTTTCTGCTACTCCACCAATCGTTGTGTCACCTTCAAACTTGCTGATCATACCAACAGTGCCCTCTTCCAGATCATTTATGTATATCACAAACAACAGTGACCCCAACAATGACCCCTGTGGAACACCACTGGTCACCTTTCTCCATTTTGAGAAACTCCCTTCAACTACTACTCTCTGTCTCTTGTTGCTCAACCAGTTCTTTATCCACCGAGCTAGAACACCCTGCACACCATGTGACTTCACTTTCTCCATTAATTTACCATGAGGAACCTTATCAAACACCTTACTAAAGTCCATGTATGTGACATCAACATCCCTTCCTTCATCTATCAACCTGGTCACTTCCTCAAAGATCTCTATTAAGTTGGTAAGGCATGGTCTCCCCTGTAAAAAACCATATTGCCTATCACTGATAAACCCATTCCTTCCCAAATATAAATAGATTTTATCCCTCAGTACCCTCTCTAGCAACTTTCCCACCACTGATGTCAGGCTCACTGGTCTGTAGTCACCCGGAATATCCCTACTATCCTTCTTGTACAGGGGGACTACATTGAGCAACCCTCCCATCCTCTGGCACCTCACCTGTATTTAAGAATGCCACAAAGATATCTGTCAGGCCCCAGCTATTTCCTCTCTCACCTCCCTCAGCAACCTGAAAGACTCCGGCCTGAGGGCACAGCCTCAGAGTGAAGGAATGACTCTTTTGAAGTAAAATAAGGAGGGTGGTGAAACTGTGGAACTCATTGCTGCAGAAGGCTGTGGAGGCCAAGGCATTGAGTGAATTTAAGACAGGGAGAGATAGGTTTTTAATCAGCAAGGGGATCAAGGGTTATGGGGAGACAACAGGAGAAACATATTAGCTATGATCAAATGGTGGAGCAGACTCGATGGGCTGAACGGCCTAATTCTGCTCCTATACCTTATGGTCTTATGGTCTTTTGGGTGAAAATGTTTTCTCCATCTCTTAATCCCGTTCCCCTTACCTTAAACATGTGTCCCTCGGATACTGACTGTCTAAAAAGGGTAAGTGATTTTCCTTATCTACTCTAGCTTTCTTTGCCTCTTTGTAAAGCTCAATCAGGTCATCCCACAGCCATCTCTGCTCTTAGGAAAACAACCCTTGTGATCTACTCTTTCTTCATCGCTGAATCGTTCCATCCCAGGTAATATCCTGATTAATCTTTTTATCGCATCTAGTGTAATGACCTCCTTCCAACAGTGCAGTGACCAGAGCTGCAGCTGTGGCCTAATAAGATTATATGCAACTCCATTATAACTTCCAGGCCGTTGTATTCATGCCTTGACTAGTAAAGGTAAGTATCCCATACATCCCCCTCCTTATTTACCTTCCTTCTTCCTTAAATGATCTATGCGCATGACAATAGACAATAGACAATCAACAATAGGTTCAGGAGTAGGCCATTCTGCTCTCCGAGCCAGCACCACAATTCATTATGATCATGGCTGATCATCCTCAATCAGTATCCTGTTCCTGCCTTATCCACATAACCCTTGATTCCACTATCCTTAAGAGCTCTATCCAACTCTTTCTTGAAAGTATCCAGAGACTTGGCCTCCACAGCCCTCTGGGGCAGAGCATTCCACACACCCACCACTCTCTGGGTGAAGAAGTTTCTCCTCAATTCTGTTCTAAGTGGCCTACCCCGTATTTTTAAGCTGTGTCCTCTGGTTTGGGACTCCCCCATCAGCAGAAACATGCTTCCTGCCTCCAGAGTGTCCAATCCTTTCATAACCTTATATGTCTCAATCAGATCCCCTCTCAGGTTTCTAAACTCAAGCGTATACAAGCCCAGTTGCTCCAATCTTTCAGTGTAAGGTAGTCCCGCCATTCCAGGAATTGACCTCGTGAACCTACGCTGCACTCCCTCAATAGCCAGAATGTCTTTTCTCAAATGTGGAGACCAAAACTGCACACAATATTCCAGATGCGGTCTCACCAGGGCCCTGTACAGCTGCAGAAGGACCTCTTTGCTTCTATACTCAAGTTTGCTTGTTATGAAGACCAGCATGCTATTAGCTTTCTTCACTGCCTGCTGTACCTGCATGCTTGGTTTCATTGACTGGTGTACAAGAACACCTAGATCTCATTGTACTGCCCCTTTACCTAACTTGACTCCATTTAGGTGGTAAAAAATGAGGTCTGCAGATGCTGGAGATCACAGCTGCAAATGTGTTGCTGGTCAAAGCACAGCAGGCCAGGCAGCATCTCAGGAATAGAGAATTCGACGTTTCGAGCATAAGCCCTTCATCAGGAATAAGAGAGAGAGAGCCAAGCAGGCTAAGATAAAAGGTAGGGAGGAGGACCGCAGATTCCCCCCAGACGTGATCAACGATGCCCTCCACCGCATCTCCTCCACTTCCCGCTCCTCCGCCCTTGAGCCCCGCTCCTCCAACCGCCACCAAGACAGAACCCCACTGGTTCTCACCTACCACCCCACCAACCTCCGCATACAACGTATCATCCACCGCCATTTCTGCCACCTCCAAACGGACCCCACCACCAAGGATATATTTCCCTCCCCTCCCCTATCAGCATTCTGCAAGGACCACTCCCTTCGTGACTCCCTCGTCAGATCCACACCCCCCACCAACCCAACCTCCACCCCCGGCACCTTCCCCTGCAACCGCAGGAAATGTAAAACTTGCGCCCACACCTCCACACTCACTTCCCTCCAAGGCCCCAAGGGATCCTTCCATATCCGCCACAAGTTCACCTGTACCTCCACACACATCATCTATTGCATCCGCTGCACCCGATGTGGCCTCCTCTATATTGGTGAGACAGGCCGCTTACTTGCAGAACGCTTCAGAGAACACCTCCGGGCCGCCCGCACCAACCAACCCAATCACCCCGTGGCTCAACGCTTTAACTCTCCCTCCCACTCCACCGAGGACATGCAGGTCCTTGGACTCCTCCACCGGCAGAACACAACAACACGACGGCTGGAGGAGGAGCGCCTCATCATCCGCCTGGGAACCCTCCAACCACAAGGTATGAATTCAGATTTCTCCAGTTTCCTCATTTCCCCTCCCCCCACCTTGTCTCAGTCGGTTCCCTCAACTCAGCACCGCCCTCCTAACCTACAATCCTCTTCCTGACCTCTCCGCCCCCACCCCACTCCGGCCTATCACCCTCACCTTGACCTCCTTCCACCTATCCCACCTCTATCCCACCTCCATCGCCCCTCTCCCTAGTCCCTCCTCCCTACCTTTTATCTTAGCCTGCTTGGCTCTCTCTCTCTTATTCCTGATGAAGGGCTTATGCTCGAAACGTCGAATTCTCTATTCCTGAGATGCTGCCTGGCCTGCTGTGCTTTGACCAGCAACACATTTGCATCCATTTAGGTGGTAATCTGCCTTCCTGTTCTTGCCACCAAAGTGGATAACCACACATTTATCCACATTAAACTGCATCTGCCATGCATCTGTCCACTCAACTAGCCTGCCCAGGTCACCCTGTATTCTCCTAACATCCTCCTCACATTTCACCCTGCCACCGTGGGCGACACGGTGGCACAGTGGTTAACACTGCTGCCTCATAGCGCCAGAGACCTGGGTTCCTGGATTCAATTCCTGCCTCAGGCGACTCCTGTGTGGAGTTTGCACATTCTCTCCGTGTCTGCGTGGGTTTCCTCTGGGTGCTCTGGTTTCCTCCCACAATCCAAAAATGTGCAGCTTGGGTGAATTGGCCATGCTAAATTGTCTGTAGTGTTAGGGGTAAATGTAGGGGAATGGGTCTGGGTGGGTTGCGCTTCGGCAGGTCGGTGTGGACTTGTTAGGCCGAAGGGCCTGTTTCCATACTGTAAGTATCTAATCACCCAGATTTGTGTCATCAGCAAATTTGCTAATATTGCTTTTCATACCTTCTTCTATATCATTAATGTACATTGTAAAAAGCTGTGATCCCAACACTGATCCCTGCGGCACACCACTGGTCACCGCCTGCCATTCCAAAAGGGAGCCGTTTCCTGTCAGTCGACCAGTTTTCAATCCATGTCAGTATTTTGCCCCTAATACCATATGCCCTAATTTTGCTCACTCACCTCCAATGTGGGACTTTATCAAAGGCTTTCTGAAAGTCCAGGTAGACTACATACACTGGATCTCCCTTGTCCATCTTCAGAGTTATATCCCTCAAAAAATTCCAGAAGATTAGTCAAGCATGATTTCCCCTTCATAAATCCATGCTGACTCTGACCTATCCTGTTACTGCTATCCAGATGTGTCATAATTTCGTCCTTTATAATTGACTCCAGCATTTTTCCCACCACTGAGGTCAGATTAACTGGTCTATAATTCTCTGTTTTCTCTCTCCCTCATTTATTAAAAAGTGGGACAACATTAGCCACCCTCCAATCCTCAGGAACTGATCCTGAATCTATAGAACGTCGGAAAATGATCACCAATGCATCCACGATTTCTCAAGCCACCTCCTTCAGTACCCTGGGATGTAGGCCATCAGGCCCTGGGGACTTATCAACCTTCAGACCTAACAGTCTCTCCAACACCATTTCCTGCTTAATATAAATTCCCTTCAGTTCAGGTCCTTCAGCCACTATTACATCTGGGAGATTGCTCGTGTCTTCCCCAGTGAAGACAGATCTAAAGTACCAATTCAACTCTTCTGCCATTTCTTCGTTCCCTGTAATAAATTCCCCTGTTTCTGTCTTCAAGGGCCCAATTTTAGTCTTAACCATTTTTTTTCTTTTCACATACCTAAAAAAGCTTGACTATCCTCCTTTATATTTTTGGCCAGTTTACCTTTGTACCTTTTTTCTTTCTGTATTTCCTTTTTAGTTATCCTCTGTTGTTCTTTAAAAACTTCCCAGTCTTCTGATTTCCCACTCATCATTGCTATGTTATATTCTTTTCCCTTTTGTCTGTATATGCTCCTTAAGTTTCTTCATCAGCCACAGCCACCCCTGCCTTCCCTTAAGATCTTTCTTCCTTTTTTATAATGAGCTGATCCTGCATCTTCTGCATTATACCCAGAAATATCTGCCATTGTTCCTCCACTGTCATCCCTGCTAAGGTATTGCACCATTGAACTTTGGCCAGCTCCTCCCTCTTAGCTCCATAGTTCCCTTTATTCAACTGAAACACTGTCACTTCCGATTCTACCATCTCCCTTTCAAACTGCAGATTAAAGCTTATTGTATTGTGGCCACTACCTCCTAATGGCTTCTTTACTTTGAGGTCCCTGAACAAATCCGGTTCACTGCAAAACACCAGATCCAGAATTGCTTTCTCCCTGGTAGGTTCCAGCACCAGCTGTTCTAAGATGAGATGCTGCCTAACCTGCTGTGCTTTGACCAGCAACACATTTTCAGCTGTGCACTCCACAAACTCCCTTTCTTGGGGTCCAGTACCATCCTGATTCTCCCAGCCTACCTGCATGTTGAAATCCCCCATAACAACTGTAGTAATATCTTTGCGACAGGCCAATTTCAGCTCCTTATTCAACTTACACACTACCTCCAGGCTACTGTTTGGGGGCCTGTAGATAACTCCCATTAGGGTATTTCTACCCTTAGAATTTCTCAGCTCTATCCATACTGACTCTACATCCCCTAATTCTAGGTGCCCCTGTGCAAGGGACTGAATATCATTCTGTACCAACAGGGCCACCCCACCCCCTCTGCCAGTTAGTCTGTCCTTACGATAGCCTTGAATATTCATTTCCCAGGCCCTGTCCACTTGAAGCCACGTTGCAGTTATCCCCACAACATCGTAACTGCCAATTTCCAAATGAGGTTCAAGCTCATCCACCATATTTCTAATGCTTCGTGCATTCATATATAATATTTTTAATTTGTTACTGCCCTACCCTTCCTATCAATCCCTATTTCACTTGACCTTACGGCATGATCCTTTTTGAGTTTTCTGTTCTATTGATTCCATTGTCTTTCTTGACATCTCTTGTTCTAACTTTCCCATTAACTTTCTTCTTAAAAGTCCAGCTTGTCCCCTCCCCCCGCTATTTAGTTTAAACACAGCTGTGTTGCAGTAGCAAACCTACCTGCCAGAATGCTGGTCCCCCACCTATTAAGGTGCAACCCGTCTCTCTTGTATAAATTATCCTTCCCGCTAAACATACCCCCATGATCCAAGAATTTAAATCCTTGCTTCCTGCACCAGTTCCCCAGCCACACATTCAAGTCCATTATCTCCCTGTTTCTGGCCTCTCCAGCCCAAGGAACTGGAAGCAAACCGGAGATAACCACTCTGAACGTCCTGCTTTTCAGCCTTCTTCCTAGTTCTCCGAAGTCTCGCTGTAGTATGTTCCTTCTCTTCTTCCCGACATCATTTGTGCCGACATGTACCACCACCTCTGGCTCTTCACCTTCGCCCTTGAGGATTTCCTGCACTCTGTCTGCGATGTCCTAAATCCTGGCACCAGGAAGGCAACACACCATCCTCAAATCCCGCACAGCAATGTCCCGTTGATCCTCTGCACTCTGTATAAGGGGAGGTCATAGAGTCATAGAGTCATAGAGATGTACAGCACGGAAACAAACCCTTCAGTCCAACCAGCCATGCAGACCAGGTTTGGATGCTGCCTGAACTGCTGTGCTCTTCCAGCACCACTAATCCAGAATCTGGTTTCCAGCATCTGCAGTCATTGATTTTACCAGGCATCCAAACCCAATCTAGTCCCACCTGCCAGCTTTTGGCCCATATCCTTCTAAATCTTCCTATTCATATACCCATCCTGATGCCTTTTAAATGTTGCAATTGTACCAGCCTCCACCATTTCCTCTGGCAGCTCGTTCCATACATTTACAACCCTCTGTGTGAAAAAATTGCCCTTAGGTCCCTTTTATATCTTTCCCCTCCACACTAAATCTACGGCCTCTAGTTCTGGACTCTAGTTTCCATGCCCCTCATAATTTTAGAAACCTCTATAAGGTCACCCCTCAGCCTCTGATGCTCCAGGGAAAACAGCCCCAGCCTGTTCAGCCCCACCCGAGGGCTCAAATCCTCCAACTCTGGTTTGGAGATGCCAGTTTTGGACTGGAGTGCACAAAGTTAAGAATCACACAACACCAGGGTATAGTCCAACAGGTTTAATTGGAGCCATACTAGCTTTTGGAGTGATGCTCCTTCATCAGGTGATGAAGCGATGCTCCGAAAGCTAGTGTGCTTCTAATTAAACTTGTACTATAACCTGGTGTTGTGTGATTTTTAACTTTGTCCAACCCTGGCAACATCCTTGTAAATCTTTTCTGAACCCTTTCAAGTTTCACAGCATCTTTCTGATAGGAAGGAGACCAGAATTCCATGCAATATTCCAACAGTGGCCTAACCAATGTCCAGTACAGCTGCAACATGACCTCCCAACTCCTGTACTCAATACTCTGACCAATAAAGGAAAGCATACCAAACGCCTTCTTCACTATCCTATCTACCTGCGACTCTACTTTCAAGGAACTATGAACCTGCATTCCAAGGTCTCTTTGTTCAGCAACTCTCCTGGGACCTTACCATTAAGTGTATAAGTCCTGATAAGATTTGCTTTCCCAAAATGCAGCATCTCACATTCATCTGAATTAAACTCCATTTGTCATTTCTCAGCCCATTGACCCATCTGGTCCAGATCCTGTTGTAAGGTGATGCCAAAGCTGACGTTACTCCAGAATCGAGAGTTGAGAGTGGGGTGCTGCAGTCCCTACTTTCTCCCTGTTGCTCCAAAGACCCAGATCTGAATCCCACCACGATAGTTGGTGGAATGTGAATTGAATAGAAATTTGGAATTCAGAGTCTATTGATGATCATAAGTCAATTTTTTGGAAAAGCTCATCTGGTTTAGTAATGCTCTTGAGGGAAGGAAACTGCCTTCCTTACCTGGTCCGGCCTACATGTGACTCCAGACCCACAGCAATGTGGCTGACTGCCCCCTGGGCAATTAGGGATGGTCAATAAATGCTGGCCTAATCAGAGATGCTCACATCCTGTGAATGAACAAAGATACCTTCAGAGGGTCCTGCTGTCCAAGATGTCCTGTCTTGCTTTGCCAGTCCCTTTGAAATGCACCACCTCACTTTTTTTTCAGGATTAAATGTCATTTGCCAACGTGCAGCCAATCTGACCAGTTAATCTCTATCTCAGCACATGTGGGTGGAGGCCACACTTGGAGTACTGTGCTCAGTTTTGGTCACCTTGCTATAGGAAGGATGTTATTAAACTGGAAAGAGTGCAGAAGAAATTTACAAGGATGTTGCCAGGACTCAATGATCTGTGTTACAGGGAGAGGTTGAACAAGCCAGGACTTTTTCCTTTAGAGCGGAGGAGGCTGAGGGGGCACCTTATAGAAGTGTACAAGATCGTGAGAAGCATGGATAGGATGAATGCAGTCAGTCTTTTTCCCAGTGTTGGGAATCAAGGACAAGGGGCATCAGTTTAATATTAGAGAGGAAAGCATAAAAGGGAACCTAAGCGGCAATCATTTTACACAGAGGGTGGCACATATATGGAATGAGGTGCCAGCGGAAGTGGTTGAGGCAAGTACATTAACAACAATTAAAATAAATTTGGACAAATACATGATAGGAAAGGATTAGAAGGATATAGGTCAAAAAGTGTGGCACTGGAAAAGCACAGCTAATCAGGCAGCATCCAAGGAGCAGGAGAGTCAACATTTCAGGTATAAACAATTCATCAGGGCTGATGAAGGCCTGATGCCCGAAATGTCGATTCTCCTGCGCCTTGGATGATGCCTGACCTGCTGTGCTTTTCCAGTGCCATGGTTTTTGACTCTGATCTCCAGCATCTGGAGTCCTCACTTTCTCTTAGAAGGATATTGTGTAGGGAAATGGGGTTAGTGTGGATTTTGGTCAGTGTGGAGCAGTTTGGACCAACGGTCTTGTCTCCGTGCTGTATGACCCTTTGGTTTTATGACTCTATGACATGCATGGTGCTTGTTACATAACGATAGAAAGGTCACCTGACTCCATTCAGAAGTAACTGGTGGCAACCTTAAGGTTGCTTTGTTCTCACTAATGCTGTCAATAATAATCAGTGGAGTGTTGATGCAGAATAACTCTCGAATAGTCAAACAGAAGGTGCAATCTAACAAGTCACTGACAGACAAAAGACGGGAAAGTAAGACTGTAATTAATATAAACACTGCAAACGGCTATCAAAATATAATCATGGTGAGTTATTCCCATTCCCACTGCTACTCCAGCATTGTTACATCTTCCCAGCACAAGATACTCCTGAGATCTTTTTATAATAAAAAGGCCTTAAGTCATATTTATGCTAAATGGCTTTTTTTTAACAGAAAATTGTATGGGTTACAGAGGCTGCAGAACAGTTTTGTTAATCAATTGGCACCAAATGGCTTGGCACTCAAGCAAATGATTGAAATCCATCTCTTATGTGTTGTCCACAGCATGTGCTGAGCTCTGTATTTGTTGTTTTGTATATACATTCCTGAAATGAGTATAGCCTTGAGCTAAACTGGTTCCATTATTTAAATACGGTAACACTTGCGTTCCAAGTCAGGATAATGGTCAATTCTCAGCCAGAGCACTCAGTTGCAAAACCTCATGAAATCTATAATACCAAGGCAGAAAATGTCTGAAATATTCAACAGACCATCACTTTGGAGAGACAGAGAGAGAGAGAAAAGTTAACAGGCAGTTCAGTAACATCAGAGTCAAGTGGAGATCCTAGCTTTTTGATTCAGACTTCAAAATTGGGGTAAATGGGAGTCATAGAGTCAGAGAGATGTGCAGCACAGAAACAGACCTTCAGTCCAACTTGTCCATGCCAATCAAATATTCCACATTAATCGAGTCCCATTTGCCAACATTTGGCCCACATCCCTCTAAACCCTTCCTATTCATATACCCATCCAAATGCATGTTAAATGATGTAACTGTGCCAGACCTCCACCACTTCCACTGGCAGCTCATTCCATACACGCACTGCCAGCTGTGTGAAAAAGTTACCCCTCAGGTTCGGATCGTGGCCACAAATGTGATGGCAAGTGGGGGGGTTCCAACACCAATCTGTGTTTGGTTTATCAACCAAAAATGAATTTGTCTTCATTAGTCACAAGGACACAGAAGCAAAAGTAGACCATTCAGCCCAATGACTGCAAATGTGTTGCTGGTCAAAGCACAGCAGGCCAGGCAGCATCTCAGGAATAGAGAATTCGACGTTTCGAGCATAAGCCCTTCATCAGGAATCATTTTTTACCATTCAGCCCAATGAGTCTGCTTCACCATTCTGACTGATGACTGATCACCTATTTCAATCTTACATTCCCACATTGTCCCAGGATCACTTCATGTCATTAGAAACTAGAAATCTATCAAATAAAGCTGAAGTACTATGGATACTGAGGATCTGAAATTAAAGCAGAAAGTTCTGGAGACACGAAGCAAGCTTGGCAGCATCTATGGACAGAGAAATTAAATTAATGTATCAATTCCATTATGACTTGATGGCTGACCTCGGTCTCGAACTTACCTATAGACCATGCTCCCACAATGTTTGCGGTTGAGAATTGCATAGATTCACCATTTCTCCTCAAATGCAGTTTCTTTTATTCTGTGATTGATTCTAAACTGTGCAATCACGGCATTGATCTTTTCTCTGTTTACCCCGTTAAGCATTTTTGAGGTCCTATGAGACCACCTCTCCTTCTAAACTTCTTAATATCTCCGCAGAGGACAGTTCCACCCTCCCAGGAATCAATGTGGTGAACATCTGCTGCACTCCCTCAATGGTGAGTAAGTTCTCCCATAAACAAGGGAACCAACCTGCAGACAATAATCCAGGTCTAGTCTCACCAGTGGTCCTCAACAGTGAAACAATACTTTCTTCCTGCACTCAAAGCCTCTTGTGATAAGAGCTTACATACCATTTATTTTCTGAATTGCTTCCTACCTTTCAGTGTCAAATAAAAGATGCGAATGCATTGGAAAGAATCCAGCAGCAATTTAGATCAGATTCCCTACAGTGAGGAAACGGGCCCTTTGGCCCAACAAGTCCACACCGACCCTCCAAACAGCAACTCACCCAGACCCTTGACTAATGCACCTAACACTGTGGACAATTTAGCATAGCCAATTCACCTAACCTGCACATCTTTGGATTGTGGGAGGAAACTGGAGCACCCAGAGGAAACCCACACAGACATGGGGAGAATGTATAAACTCCACACAGTAGCCCGAGGTGGGAATTGAACCCAGGTCCCTCGCACTGTGAGGCAGCAGTGCTAACCACTGAGCCACCATGCTGAGCCATTTACAAGAATGGTTCCAGGAATGAGAAGTGTCAGCCATGAATACAGACTGAAGAAGTTGGGACTGTCCTCCCTGAAGAGGCGAAAGCTGAGAGGAGATTTAATAGAGGTTTTCAAAATCACAAGCGGGTTGGACAGAGTAAATAGAGTGAAGCTGTTGCAGCTCCTGAAAGGAACAATAGAGAGAGGTCACAAGTTTAAAACATTGTGCAAACAAAGCAAGGGTGATCAGAGCGAGAAAAAAAATCCCACACGGTGAATAATTAGAGTATGGAATACTCTAGCTGGAAATATGCAGGAGTCAGGTTCAATTGAAGCAATCAAGAGGGCCATTGGATGACTATTTGAATAGAAGTCGAGTGCAAGGATTTGGGGAATGAGGGCCTGTTCTGCGCTGTATTGTTCTATGTTCTATGTTTGAAGAGCCGATTCAGGGATGATGGGCTGAATGGTCTTCTTCTGTGCTGTGGTAAAAACAATGACTGCAGCTGCTGGAAATCAGATTCTGGATCAGTGGTGCTGGAAGAGCACAGCAGTTCAGGCAGCATCCAAAGTGCAGCGAAATCGACGTTTCGGGCAAAAGCCCTTCTTCCTGATGAAGGGCACCACTGATCCACATTCTTCTGTGCTGTAACAATTCCATGATATGAACTGGGACAGGCAAGTCACGTTGTATATTTGCATTCACTTGTATCATCTGAAAACATGGAAATATACATCAATTATTGGTATTAGTTGTGAAAAGCTGGGGACCCAAGCTCTGATCCTTGCAATACCCCACTGATCACAGCCTGTCATCATCCAAATGATCAATCAGTGGCTGCTCACAATGAAGGATGGTGGGTGGACTCTCATAAGGGGCTCATGATGACACTCCAGTGATAAAGTAACTGCTACATTCTGGGGGAGAGAAGAGCCTCCATTCTGAGACACCTTCTCATTCATTTATAGAACCATGGAATCCGACAGTGCAGAAAGATATCATTCAGCCCATCGAGTCTGCACCGACCATTGGAAGAGCATTCCATGAAGATCCAGCGTGCCCCTACCCTATCGCCATAAACCCCACATTTCCAATGGCCAATCCACCCTAACCTGTACATCTTTGGATGGTTGAGTAAAAAATGAAGTCTGCAGATGCTGGAGATCACAGCTGCAAATGTGTTGCTGGTCAAAGCACAGCAGGCCAGGCAGCATCTCAGGAATAGAGAATTCGACGTTTCGAGCATAAGCCCTTCATCAGGAATAAGAGAGAGAGCCAAGCGAGCCTGCTTGGCTCTCTCTCTTATTCCTGATGAAGGGCTTATGCTCGAAACGTCGAATTCTCTATTCCTGAGATGCTGCCTGGCCTGCTGTGCTTTGACCAGCAACACATTTGCATCTTTGGATGGTTGCCCTGGAATAACCCCCAGGTCCTTGGGCATGAGAGGCAGAAATGCTGAATGTCAAATTAAAGCTGGCTACAGCTGCCAGGCTAGACAGTAGTGGAGGGGGTAATCTTCAATAGGGCCACCGGGAAGCTGACCCGGAGTACTGGCTCCGATCTGCAGCTTGTTCTAGATTTCACAGGTCAGTGGGTGGAGGAGTCAAAACTGAAAAATTCACACTTACCATTAACTAATGATTGATTCCATCCTTGACTCACCTTCCCACAAAATGGGACCAGGGCAGGGCATTGCTGACAGAGGAGCATGCTGGTAAATGATATTCATTTATGATCCAACCAACATTATATCAAACCGATATCAGGGGTACAGTGGAATCAGATCCAATGTTGCAGAATGATGATCTTCATTTCTCCATACACGCCACCTGACTTGTGAAGCACTCTACCATTTTCTGTTTGTGTTCAGACTCGCAGCATCTGCATTTCTCTGTTCTCACCCTGGGCACAGGCTCATTTAGTGCCCATATTATGGAAGGGTTGTGTTTCGGGCCATGCCAGGTTAATGACGCCACTGGTATTATGTCATTGGAAACCATTACACAGAAGGAGTGTTACCTTTGGCACTTTTTTAACCATTTGCTATGTGGTTTTGTCATGGATGCAAAAATTGGAAATTTGAGAATGCAGGTTGTTCTGCTATAATGTGCAATTATTAACACAAACTCTCTATACCGCAAATTATGAATTGGGGACACTGTTTCTAAAGTGCAAACTTTTAAAGCGTTTATTGGTTATAATACAATTCCGATCCCATTAGATTAAATGGTGCTGCGGTAACGTGATTTTCTTATAACACAGGATTGCATGAGAATGGAACGAACGTGTTATAGCAGAACTGACTGTATATCTTTTGTTATGTATTTGAACCTCCACATACTTGTGCTTGGTCATCAGTTATCCATTCATTTCCTTCCACTTTCTTTGACTCATTCACAGAATGTGGGCACCATTGGGTATGCCAGCATTTATTACCCATCCCTAATTTCCAGTTAAGAGTCAACCACATTGCTGTGGGTCTGGAGTCATATGTAGGCCACATCAGGTAAGGATGGCAACTTCCTTCCCCAGAGGACATTAGTGAACCAGATGGGATTTTTTCCTGGCAATCGATAATGGATTCACAGTCCTCATTAGACTCTTCACTCCAGAGTTTTATTGAATTCAAATTCCACCGTCTGCCATGGCAGGATATGAACTTGTTCCTCACAATATGATCTGCGTCTCTAGATTACCAGTCCAGCAATAATATCGGTTTCACAGGTGGGCACAATATCGAGGGCCGAAGGGCCTGTACTGCGTTGTATTGTTTTATGTTCTATGTTCAAAGTTCTATCAATAAGCCGTCACCTCCCCGAACTGATTTTTCATTGGGATGTCCTAAATAAAAGCCAAAAAAAAAGTACATGCTGTAAATCAGAAACTAAAGCATAAATTTGTTTTTGGCATTCCTCAGAATCACACAATATCGTGTCCCATGTTGTCCCATGTTGTCCCATGTTGTCCCATGTTGTCCCATGTTCTAAACTCACCACCATGTTCAGAGGAAAGGTCACCAAACCCAAAACATTAACTCTGATTTCACTCCACAGATGCTGCCAGACCGCTGAGCTTTTCCAGCAACTTCTGGTTTCGTTTAGGGTGTCCTGATGTTGTAATGCCAAGGAAGTTTCTTTACTGGTCATTATTTATAAAACTGTGTGCTGAAGTTACAAATCATCCCACTGTGTTTACTACACTGCAAACACACAGTTGCCAAAAAAATCATTATGTCTTCAATATGCGGTGTATTCCAGTGTACTTAAGCTAAAACCCATTATCCACAATAAACCTCCACAACATCGTGGTCACACAGAAAGGAGGCACTTTGCAGCTTTATTGCCATTTATCTGTGGGATAGGGACATACTTGCTAGGCCAGCACTACTGTCCATCACAAAATACCCTGGAGAAGGTGATGGCATGTGGTACATAAATTCACCATAGCTGCTCCAGAGGATGACATGGTTACTGTCTCATGAGAGATAACTGGTGGCGAGTTTAACCTGAGGGTTGCTCAGATGACAGGGAGGAGGGTAGGAGTTGAGAAGGCAGGACTTTCAGAGTAACCACGGCTGTTGTAGGAATTGTACCCATGCTGCTGACATCGCACTGTATTGCAAAGCAGACATCCAGCCAAATGAGCTAACCGACCTTTCTGTGGTACAGGGACATCGTCAATGCTGAGATGGATGGAATTCCAGGATCTTAACTCAACAATAGCGAAGGAAAGACAATAAAGTTCTTCATAACATTTGGAACGAAAATTGCAGGTGGCAGAGTATTCCAGCATCTATTCACGCTGTCCTTTAAGGTGGGGGACTGGTGGCTTTGGGATGTGCTGTGGGAAGAACCTGAGTGTATTACTGCAGGACAGTGCTGCCAGTATTGTGTGTACCAATCCTGCCAAGATTTAGAGAAAGCCTTGGAGATCATCCTGAATTTAAGAACCAATACATTCTAAGAAGTCAAGAGAAAATGTCATACTTCTGTTTCTTTGTTTGTCAGCTTGGTTGTAAGCTTTCATCTTGGAATCACACCTCAGAGGGAAAGGGTGAACAATGTAAAATCACCATCGTCCCATAGGGCAGCTTTCTCAATAGAGAGAGAGAGAGAGAGATAGAGAGAGAGACACCAGTAAACTATGCATCTGAGGAATGATCTTCCCTTTCAAGGGAGTGCAGAAGAGCCCACTGGACTTTTTCATTGCATCATTAAAGTGACTGCAGGACACCATGCACTCCCTTGTATCTGGGTTGGTTTGGTTCAGTTGGCCGGGCATCTTGCCTATAATGCAGAGCAACACCAGCAGTATGGGTTCAACTCCTGCAGCAACTGAGGTTACCTTGAACTGAATGAATTGTTGTCACCCATATTTTACAGTAAGAATGTCACCATTGCTGAGTTTTGAATAATTTAAGAATAAGGAAAAATTTAGAAAGAACTCCCCTTCTCAACCTCAGGTTAAGCCATCGTCAGTTCTCTCCCTCTCTCCCTCTCTCTCTCTCTGTAATGGAAAACTTGCCATATGGTCTGGTAAAACCATGGTGACTTTGTGATTTATCCTGCCAGATCTCTCCAGCAGCAGCTCAACTCTTTTCAATCCTTTCCCTACAGTTCTTTTCTCTTCAGCATCTTTTCAATTCAGTACTATGCGGTGGCATGGTGACTCAGTGGTTAGCACTGCTGCCTCACAGCGCCAAGAACCCGGGTTCAATTCCACCCTTGGGTGACTGTCTGTGGAATTTGCACATTTTCCCTGTGACTGTATAGGTTTCCTCCCACAATCCAAAGATGTGCAGATTAAATGAATTGGCCATGCTAAATTGCACATAGTGTTTAGGAATATTTAGATTTGGTGCATTAGCCAGGGGTAAATACAGAGGAATGGGTCTGGGTGGGTTCCTCAGCAGACGGTGGGTGTGGACTTGTTGGGCCAAAAATGACCTGTTTGCTAACTGTAGGGATTCGATAAATTCAAGCTAATATTGAAACAAAAGCAGAGATTGCTGGAAAAGCTCAGCAGGTCTGGCAGCATCTGTGGAGAGAAATCAGAGTTCATGTGTTAAATCAAATAACCCTTCCTCAGAACCAAGATTGAACCTGCCTCAAGCAGGGCCATTCCGAATCCTAACCACCATTTTGTGGGAGCTTGCTGTGTACCAGGTGAAGGCCGCGCCTCCCATATAACAAGAGTGGCCGTACTTCAAAAGTGACTTCACTGGCAGACAGAGCGCTTTGTGGTGTCTTTGTGTTGGGAAAGGCAGTCAAAATGCCAGTGTGTCTTTTTGCTCGTAACTTGGCAGGTGGATTCAGGGCAGAGTTGGCATCACAAGGCATGTCAGCTGCACAACTGCTAGCCCCAGCTGAAGAGAAGACAAATAGAGATAAATGATTCAGATGGAGGGGGGCCAAAATGGGAAAAGGAGTTTGAAGACAAGCATTGGGTAGCGATGCAGAGGGAACATACAGACTGGCTGTTAACTTGCAATCAATCTTGGTTCTTTGCAAAGATATGATTCCCTTCCTATCTATGAGACAAAGATTGCTGTTTAATCCTCTGAGTACATATTGGATCTTTTCCTGTATGTTGAGCAGTCCAGGTGCAATCTTAGCGCTGACTCTGCACTCCTGCCCAAAGTTAAGATGTTCCTGTCACATTAAATGCCAGGTGGCATCAGAATTGTATTAATGTTGTATTTAAATATGTCTTTCAGTGTGAAATACTGCTAAAACTGCTATTTTAATCCTTCCGAACTGCACCGGGGGAATGGTCTGGAGAATTACAAAGAGCCGCAGCTCTTGATTTTCATGTTTTTTTTATTAAATTCTCGGTGAGTGGTGTGACATTTGTCAATTTTGGGACGGTAGTGCAAAATTAATTTGCCTCGGTCCACAAAATTAGAATTGCTGCCTCAAAACAGTCATGCAAAGTCATTAACCCATTGTTACACCCAGCCTGCCGTGACCAAAATCTTTTAAGGAGAGGTTAAAGCTTACAGTTAGTGGACAAAACTGTAACCTGTAATGACCTAACATTTGAAAAAGGTTTTATAATAACAATTGACTAACAGCACAATCACTTAAAGGCTATTGTCTTTTGTGGGCAAATTTATGAGAGAAATAAATGGTTCCATCGTTGTTTCTTATTACGCATTGCATTCTTCATGGATTTATTGTACTTATCGCAAACAGTTCATAGGGACTCCCATATTCCCATGTGCTGCTTTTTACTTTCCACATATGGCAACCTCTAATACCAGAGCTCACTCTCTGTTTTTCTCTCTCTATCTCTCTCTCTCTCTATCTCTCTCTCTCTGTCTCTCTCTCTTTCTCTCTCGCTCACATTATGATGTGGAGATGCTGGTGTTGGACTGAGGTGGACAAAGTCAGAATTCACATGACACCACGTTATCGTCCAACAGGTTTATTTGAAATCACAAGCTTTCGGTGCACTGCTCCATTGTCAGGTGAGATTACCTGACAAAAGCTCAAAAAGCTTGTGATTTCAGTTGAACCTGTTGGGCTATAACCTGGTGTCATGTGACATCTGGTTCTCTCTCTCACTGACAGGGTTACAATAGGCTTATGTTTCTTCCCCTAGCCCCAAGTTAAACAAATCTTCCAGCTTCCTTTGAGTTCTCATGAAATTGGCCTTCAATCCGAACACTACCTCTCAGAATCACTATTCATGGTAATTGTCAATTTTCTTTGCTTGAGATGCTGTTTGTAACTTTTGCTTTCTTGCCTCACTTGGCTAAACACACAAAACTGCTGCCTTTTTGTATAGGACCTCACTTTTAAGAGGCATAAGCCAATGATCTAAAAATAGTCTTCACCCTCGTACCCAAGCAGAAAGGCTAATTAGCTATACTTGATCCCAACTCTTTTCCATATTTAGAAGTAAAAGGAACATTTACAGCACTGCAGATCGAACTTAATAAACACCTCTCTTCTGAGGAAGGGTCACTTGATCCAAACCATTAACTGTCATTTCCCTCCACAAATGTGCCAGACCTGTTGAGTTTCTCCAGGACTCTCCACGTTTAGAATGAAAGTAGCGCTGGTGAGGGAGAATGAATTGGGATAATTCCTTAAACAGAGCTGGGTGTGCAAGTAGACAGATATAGGTTGAAGTAGAGGGTTTGAGACACCCTACAGTGGATGGATGCCATGACACAGTTCAAAACTATAACAGTCTAATAAATCTCAAAATTGCAACACTGCTGGTATGGGGTATAATCCACAAGATTCTGTGCACAATTCAGATTAAGATTTTTGCTAAAGGCGTGTATGGCTGGCTCAGTGGTTACTGCTGCTGCCTCACAGTGTCTGGGACCTGGGTTCCATGCCATGCTTGGATTCTGGGTAATCCAAGATGGAGGACGGGAAAAATTTCTGACTGTAAGAGGTGCTCCTTTTTTTTTGAGGTGTTGGAGGTGATTTCCTCGAATTCCAGGAGCAGCAATTACTGTTCTAGATGCTGCTGCATTGTTTTGGAACTTTGGAAAAATAAGTCAAAACAACAGCAGTTCAAAAGGGAGAAGTGCAGACAAAGGAAGCACATGGTGAGGACAGTGCAGGAGAGAGAGAGAGAAAGAGAGAAAGAAAGAGAGAAAGAAAGAAAGAAAACATGCACAGTTACTGCCTTTGCTGTTTGAATTTGTGTATCGCTGGCCATCGGAGTGCATCCGGGAAAATTAACAAACAGTGAAATTCACAACTAATCTTGGAGGAGCTGTTGGGCGAAGTTCACAGCACAGAATCAGACAAGTTAATTGTTGTTTTAATTCTGTCCAAGAGAAAGGCTGCAGTAGTGGGTACAGTGGATTCTTTCTTGATTATATGTTTTTGGAGATAAGTCTCTTGATTAAACTTAAATAGCTATTAATTTAACCTGGGGCAGTGTTTGTAGAGGAATAAGTGTTTGTGGGTGGCACGGTGGCACAGTGGTTAGCACTGCTGCCTCACAGCGCCTGAGACCCGGGTTCAATTCCCGACTCAGGCGACAGACTGTGTGGAGTTTGCACGTTCTCCCCGTGTCTGCGTGGATTTCCTCCCACAGTCCAAAGATGTGCAGGTTAGCGTGAATTGGCCATGCTAAATTGCCAGTAGTGTTAGGTAAGGGGTAAATGTAGGGGTATGGGTGGGTTGCGCTTCGGCGGGTCAGTGGGGACTTGTTGGGCCGAAGGGCCTGTTTCCACACTGTAAGTCTAATCTAATCTAAGACGGTGTTATTTTCTGGGTCTGTAGATTGTGAAGGAGCAAAAAAGGCCTTTGCAGTGATATGTACTTCTTGTCAGATGTGGGAGTTTAAAGAGAGTTTAAAAGTTACTGAGGATCATATCTGCCATAAATGCTGTTGGATGCGAATCTTATCAGATCGAATGGATCGGTTGGAGAGACAAATAGAAGCAGTGAGGAATTTGCAACAGCAACAGTATGTAATGGATGGCACTTATAGGAAGGGGGGAAGGTCTCAGATACAGTCACATAGATGGGTTAACTCCAGGAAGGGTAAGAGAGGTAAGCAGCTACAGCAGGCGTCTTTTGTGGCTATACCCATTTCAAACAGGTATGCTGTTTTGGAAAATGTAGGGGGTGATGGATTCTCAGGGGAACGTAGCATGAACAGCCAAGTTTCTGGTATCAAGACAGGCTCTAATGTAATGCGGGGTATGTCAGCTTCCAAGAGATCAGTTGTGTTTTATGGGATTCTGTAGTCGGAGGCACAGACAGACGTTTCTGTGGCCAGCAGAGGAAAAGCAGAATGGTGTGTTATTTCCCTGGTGCCAGAATCAAGGATGTCTCAGAGAGGGTGCAGAATGTTCTCACAGGGGAGAGGGGCCAGCAGGAGGTCATTGTCCACATTGGAACCAACGGCATTGGAAGGGAAAAAGTTGAGACTCTGAAGGGAGATTACAGAGAGTTAGGTAGAATTTTAAAAAGGAGGTCCTCTAGGGTAGTAATATCTGGATTACTCCCAGTGCTACGAGCTAATGAGGGCAGGAATAAGAGGATAGAGCAGATGAATGCATGGCTGAGGAGCTGGTGTATGGGAAAAGGATTCACATTTTTGGATCATTGGAATCTCTTTGGGGTAGAAGTGACCTGTACAAGAAGGACAGATTGCACGTAAATTGGAAGGGGACTAACATACTGACAGGGAAATTTCCTAGAACTGCTTGGGAGAATTTAAACTAGTAAGGTGGCGTGGGGTGGGGTGGGGGGGTGGGGGGTGGGTGGGGGGGGGGGGGGTAGGACCCAGAGAGATAGTGAGGAAAGAGATCAATCTGAGACTGGTACAGTTGAGAACAGAAGTGAGTCAAACAGTCAGGGCAGGCAGGGACAAGGTAGGACTAATAAATTAGACTGCATTTATTTCAATACAAGGGGCCCAACAGGGAAGGCAGATGAACTCAGGGCATGGTTAGCAACATGGGACTGGGATATCACAGCAATTACAGAAACATGGCTCAGGGATGGGCAGGACTGGCAGCTGAATGTTCCAGGATACAAATGCTACAGGAAGGATAGAAAGGGAGGCAAAAGAGGAGGGGAGTGGCATTTTTGATAAGGGATAGCATTACAGCTGTGCTGAGGGAGGGTATTCCCGGAAATACATTGAGGGAAGTTATTTGGGTGGAACTGAGAAATAAGAAAGGGATGATCACCTTATTGGGATTGTATTATAGACCCCCCCAATAATCAGAGGGAAATTGAGAAACAAACTTGTAAGGAGATCTCAGCTATCTGTAAGAATAATAGGGTAGCTATGGTAGGGGATTTTAAGTTTCCAAACATCGACTGGGACTGCCATAGTGTTAAAGGTTTAGATGCAGAGGAATTTCTTAAGTGCATACAAGACAATTTTCTGATTCAGTATGTGGATGTACCTACTAGAGAAGGTGCAAAACTTGACCTACTCTTGGGAAATAAGGCAGGGCAGGTGACTGAGGTGTTAGTGGTGGAGCACTTTGGGTCCAGCGACCATAATTCTATTTGTTTTAAAATAGTGATGGAAAAGGATAGACCAGATCGAAAAGTTGAAGTTCTAAATTGGAGAAAGGCCAATTTTGACGGTATTAGGCAAGAACTTTCAAAAGCTGATTGGAGGCAGATGTTCGCAATTAAAGGGACAGCTGGAAAATGGGAAGCCTTCAGACATGAGATAACGAGAGAAAGTATATTCCTGTCAGGGTGAAAGGGAAGGCTGATAAGTATAGGGAATGCTGGATGACTAAAGAAATTGAGGTTTTGGTTAAAAAAAAGAAGGAAGCATATGTCAGGTGTAGACAGGATAGATCGAGTGAATCCTTAGAAGAATATAAAGAAAGTAGAAGTATAGTTAAGAGGGAAATCAGGAGGGCAAAACGGGGACATGAGATAGCTTTGGCAAATAGAATTAAGGAGAATCCAAAGGGGTTTTACACATATATTAAGGATAAAAGGGTAACTAGGGAGAGAATAGGGCCCCTCAAAGATCAGCAAGGCGACCTTTGTGTGGAGCCACAGAAAATGGGGGAGATACTAAATGAGTATTTTGCATTAATATTTACTGTGGAAAAGGGTATGGAAGATATAGACTGTAGGGAAATTGATGGTGACATCTTGCAAAATGTCCAGATTACAGAGGAGGAAGTGCTGGATGTCTTGAAATGGTTAAAGGTGGATAAATCCCCAGGACCTGATCAGGTGTACCCGAGAACTCTGTGGGAAGCTAGAGAAGTGATTGCTGGGCCTCTTGCTGAGATACTTGTATCATCGATAGTCACAGGTGAGGTGCCGGAAGACTGAAGTTTGACAAACGTGGTGCCACTGTTTAAGAAGGGCGGTAAAGACAAGCCAGGGAACTATAGACCGGCGAGCCTGACCTTGGTGGTGGGCAAGTTGTTGGAGGGAAATTGAGAAACAAACTTGCATGGAGATCTCAGCTATCTGTAAGAATAATAGGGTAGTTATGGTAGGGGATTTTAAGTTTCCAAACATCGACTGGGATTGCCATAGTGTTAAAGATTTAGATGCAGAGGAGTTTCTTAAGTGCGTACAAGACAATTTTCTTGTCTTGTGTGTGGATGTACCTACTAGAGAAGGTGCAAAACTTGACCTACTCTTGGGAAATAAGGCAGGGCAGGTGACTGAGGTGTCAGTGAGGTGAGGTGCTAGAAGACTGGAGGTTGACAAACGTGGTGCCACTGTTTAAGAAGGGCGGTAAAGATGTAGGATATACATGTATTTGGAAAGGCATGGACTGATTCGCGATACTCAACATGGCTTTGTGCGTGGGAAATCATGTCTCACAAACTTGATTGTGTTTTTGAAGAAGTAACAAAGAAGATTGATGAGGGCAGAACAGTAGATGTGTTCTATGTGGACTTCAGTCAGGCATTTGACAAGGTTCCCCATGGGAGACTGATTAGCAAGGTTAGATCACATGGGATACAGGGAGAACTAGCCATTTGGAAACAGAACTGGCTCAAAGGTAGAAGACAGAGGGTGGTGGTGAAGGGTTGTTTTTCAGACTGGAGGCCTGTGACCAGTGGAGTGCCACAAGGATCGGTGCTGGGTCCTCTCCTTTTTGTCATTTACATAAATGATTTGGATGCGAGCATAAGAGGTACAGTTTGCAGATGACACCAAAATTGGAAGTGTAGTGGACAGCAAAGAGGGTTACCTCAGATTACAACAGGATCTGGACCAGATGGGCCAATGGGCTGAGAAGTGTCAGGTGGAGTTTAATTTAGATAAATGTAAGGTGCTGCACTTTGGGAAAGCAAATCTTAGCAGGATTTATACACGTAATGGTAAGATCCTAGGGGGTGTTGCTGAACAACAAGTCCTTGGGATGCAGGTTTATAGCTCCTTGAAAGTGGAGTCGCAGGTAGATAGGAGAGTGAAGAAGGCGTTTGGTATGCTTTCCTTTATTGGTCAGAGTATTGAGTACAGGAGTTGGGAAGTCATGTTGCAGCTGTACAGGACATTGGTTAGGCCACTGTTGGAATATTGCTCGCAATTCTGGTCTCCTTCCTATCGGAAAGATGTTGTGAAACTTGAAAGGGTTCAGAAAAGATTTACAAGGATGTTGCCAGGGTTGGAGGATCTGAGCTACTTGGAGAGGCTGAACAGGCTGGGGCTGTTTTCCCTGAAGCGTCGGAGGCTGAGGGGTGACCTTATTGAGGTTTACAAAATTATGAGGGGCATGGATAGGATAAATAGACAAAGTCTTTTCCCTGGGGTCGGAGAGTCCAGAACTAGACAGCATAGGTTTAGGGTGAGAAGGGAAAGATATAAAAGAGACCTAAGGGGCAACTTTTGCACTCAGAGGGTGGTAAGTTTATGGAATGAGCTACCAAAGGATGTGGTGGAGGCTGGTACAATTGCAACATTTGAGAGGCATTTGGATGGGTATATGAATAGGAAGGGTATGGAGGGATATGGGCAGGTGGGACAAGATTAGGTTTGGATATCTGGTCGGCATGGACAGGTTGGACTGTAGGGTCTGTTTCCATGCTGTACATCTCTATGACTCTATGACTGTCTGTGTGAAGTTTGCATATTCTCTCAGTATCTATGTGGATTTCTGCCAAGTGGTCTTTTTCCTCCCACAGTCTAAAGATGTGGGGGTTAGGTGGACTGGCCATGTAAACGTATCCAGGGATGTGTAGGCTAGGTGGGTTAGCTGTGGGATGGGGGGAGTATGGATGGGACACTTTTCAGAAGGTTGGTATGGGCCGAATGGTCTGCTTCCACACTATAGGGATTCCATGATCTCAATTAAATCTTGATGTAAGGCTTTTGCCCAAAATGTTGATTTTCCTGCTCCTCAGATGCTGCCTGACCTGCTGTGCTTTTCCAGCACTACTCTAACCTTGACGCTAATCTCCAGCATCTGCAAGACCCACTTCTGCCTAAATCATAAGGGTTTAATCCAACTATTTGATAAAAATTAATGCTTGATTAATAATTAACTTGCAAGCGTTTCAGTAGCCATGGTGGTTTTTTTTGTGTGAGAGGTACTTTGGCAGCACCCAGATTATGACACGTTGCCTCCAGTTTTGCCACACACAGCCAAATGCTGCCTTGACCTCACAGACAATTATTCCCTTTTCCCCTCTGAAGTTTAATTCTTTCATCCATGTTTGAAACAAGCCTGCAGTGAAGTGAGAAGTTGAATGTTCTTGGCAGAATCCAAATTGAGTGATTGCGTGCTAATTTTCTGGGTTGAATTCTTCCTGCTTTTTGTGTACAGGACAGACCTGGGCAATTTTCCACACTGTTGGGTAGATGCCAGCGCTGTAGCTGTTGGCTAGTGGTGTGGTACAATCTGGATCTGTATATTTAGCCAGAATGTTGTCAGAGCCCAAATCCTTTACAGTTTTAGCTGTTTCTCAGTATCAAAAGGAGTGAACTGAGTTGGCTGAAGAGGGCATTCTGATGCTAGGGGGCCACCGTATGAGACCAAAATGGACCAATCACATGGCACCTCCTGTAGTAAAAGCTTTAGCCTTGTCTTTTTTCAAAATATTTAATAAGCTACCACAAAATCACTCATGTCTCTAACAAATTGCAAGCGCTGCTCACCTAGGGCTGTGCAGCAATGACATAAAGAAAGGGTAGGGAAAGAGGGGGAGGAATTAAACTGAATGGAGAGGGGAATAAGGCACTCTAATTCCTGTCACGATCACCTGTCCAGCTTTTGCACTGATGTGCTGGTCTCTCCGATCATTGCGGATCAAAATATTTGCATAGAGTGCTTTATGTCGTATTGTATGGAGCCCTTTGCTGAGTCCATCAGGAAAGATGTGAGCCTGAGAGGGGTGACGAATCCAGGCAGCGGAAGCCTGAGGTTCAACAACTCTCTGCACGTGGATGCATTTTCTGCTCGGATCCACTGGCAGTGCGCAGACCCATGAGCATCTGAGACAGTTAGAAATGGTCTGGGAGCCAAGGGAAATTGAGGCAAGAGTGGGGCCGGGTTCTTTGGAAATGGAGATAACTGATCCTTTATCTGCTTTCTCCATCATGGACAGGTTACCTGAAGCTCAGGGGAATCTGGTTCAGAGAAGCCAGGTTGTGCAAAAAATCTTGAGAGAATGCATCGCCAAAGTGAAGCAGCAACAGGTGTTTTGCTGTCCCTCTCCATTGCAGGTAACAACCTGGTCATCAGCTGTGAGGTACTCTCTCTGTTGTTGTCCATGGTGCAGATCTGACCCATTCCCCGAATCTGACCTGTTGCACTCACCTGAGCGCCATCTCACATTTCATCTGGAGGCCTAGGATTGACCGTGTTTACAGGGACACTATGTACCAAATGCTGGACAAAATGGCGGGGGTGGGGAGGGAGAACGTACCCAACATCACCCTCATCCTGATGGCCATCTTGGTGAGCACCTACACCAAGCTGTGCACAGCTGTACACAGACACCAAGTGTCACTACATACTGAGGTTCTACCTGCCCCTGGTGTTCCAAAGGATAGGACTGGCCTCATGCCAAGGAACACTCTATGTAGTTGGACTGTTCTGTATCATCTATCGAGGAATTTGTAAAAAGAAATACCTTTGACCACAAGTCCAACAGGAAGTGGTCAGCACATAGCATCCTCGAGACTCTGTAGGAAAAGGAGAGGGTGGATCCTGTCATGTGACAGGATGGTGAAAGTCATTCGGCTCATTGTGGGCGGCACGGTGGCACAGTGGTTTTGGCTCATTGTGGGCGGCACGGTGGCACAGTGGTTAGCACTGCTGCCTCACAGCGCCTGAGACCCGGGTTCATTTCCCGACTCAGGCTACTGACTGTGTGGAGTTTGCACGTTCTCCCCGTATCTGCGTGGGTTTCCTCCGGGTGCTCCGGTTTCCTCCTACAGTCCAAAGATGTGCGGGTCAGGTGAATTGGCCATGCTAAATTGTCCGTAGCGTTAGGTAAAGGGTAATATGTAGGGGTATGGGTGGGTTGCGCTTCGGCGGGTCGGTGTGGACTTGTTGGGCCGAAGGGCCTGTTTCCACACTGTAAGTAATCTAATCTAATCTAATCTAATCACTTGGCTGGTGATGTGAAGGGCACTACCTGTGAGATCCTTCCTGTGGGCCCAGTTGGTCTATGCCACCACATGCAGCCCTCGTATTGGCTGCCTGGGGGAGGGGGGGGGCGGAATGGGGGGAGGTGGGCGGATTCAAACTGTCACTCATCTCCTTCCAGAGAGGAAGCCTGGAGAGAGATGCCATGGTTTGTGTCAAGGTTCGTCCTGAGCAGCTCCATGGTACAAGACTCCGTGATCTACGGCCTGCCCCCCAGGACACACACTGAGACAAACATCAACTGTGCCTGGAGGACCAACAACTCAATGAAAGAGGCTGTTTGGTCTGCCCGATCTTTATTGGTCTTCCAAAGCAAGGAGTTGACCCTGACCGAGTGATCCGGCTGGCATATTCCAAGATCCAGGACTATATGCTGAGGTGAAAGTGAGGTCTGCAGATGCTGGAGATCAGAGCTGAAAATGTGTTGCTGGAAAAGCGCAGCAGGTCAGACAGCATCCAAGGAACAGGAGATTTGACGTTTCAGGCATAAGCCCTTCTTCAGGAAAGGGCTGAAGAAGGGCTTATGCCCGAAACGTCGAATCTCCTGTTCCTTGGATGCTGCCTGTATATGCTGAGGTACACACTTAAACTTGGGGCTGCAGTCACTGATGCACAGTGGGGAAAGACCATTGTCTGAGGGCTTCCTGCTGAAGTTAAGTGGGTATCTGTCCAGTTTCAGACCCTCCTAGCGCCTCAAGGATATGTTAATATTTGTATTGTATTGTAAGAGAAGTATTTAGTTTTTTTGATAAAGTTAAAGTTCAATGTTTTGTTTATTTAATTAATATGCAACTGTATAGAACTGAACTGCTTTTGTGACAGTGTATATATAAAAAGAGATTTTTAATGATTAAGCATATTTTTTAAAAGAAAAATTGAGGATGGGAATATTTGTGGAGCCTCATCCTTCAGTGAGTTGGCTAATTATCCATCTCCATTGGACGTAGCAGGATGACAGAGCTTCAGTCTGATCCATTGGTTATTTTGTTTAGGGCTTCCGTTGTGTATTCTGTGGTCACCATCCACAGTTGCACTGGGATATCTCTGTGTTTGTTTGTCAATGAGCCTGTTTCTTGCTGAACTCTTTCAAAGTTGTTTTGACTTCCAACAGTCACTCATTGCTCCCATTATCATTGTGCTAACTAGTGTCGACGGAACTGATAATAATTGATTAGTTAGCCTGCCTAGAAGAAAAGCCGAAGTATTTTTAAGAATTTAATCTTGTCGCCCTTTTCTTATCAATTATCCCTCATATTTCTGGTAATTAAGCATCTGTTCTCAAAGTTACATCATCCCTGCTTGGGGTGCTTACTTAGACTGGAGAGCTGGGGCAGATTGATCGCCTGTTCAACATGCCCAGCAGGGAGTTCATCTCTTGCTTTAACATATGCACATTATTAATAAGGTTATACTCTCCATTTGCTTGGTTAGGTCAGTCCTGATGAAATCTGTTCCCTGTGAAACTCTCAGATGAATGTGTCCTGGGCTGATGAATTGCTGGTTGGTTTTCAACCTGCAGGTACAGTGCAGAGGCAGAAGACCATTTGGAAACATCTGTCAGTTCTTAAGCACCTCAGATATATTTCCCTTTCAATGAATAATCAAACCCCACAGGGAGAACAGAACATAGCCTGTTAGTCTGGAGTTAATTGTTGATGTGAATTGGTTTTAAGCAACAATGCCTTGCAGAAAAGAGATGTGAGCACTAAAGAAAGACTTGTATTTTTTTCATAATTTTCAAAAAAACCTCTGGACAGCTTAATTAATTATTTCTGTTCAGCACTTTCTATGCTAGGATTATAATTTATTTAATTTATTCATATATAAGATCTAGATTAGGGCAGCATTTATTGACCATCTCTAATTGCTCACAGGACAGTTAAGAGTCAACCACATTGCTGTGAGTCTGGAGTCACAGGAAGGTCAGACCTGGTAAGGATGGCATTTCCTTTCCTGAAGGATATTAGTTGAACTGGATGGGTTATGCGGGGAAAAGTGGCAGCTAAATTGCAAACAATAGCAAAATGTTTATAACAAATTAATCTGTTTTAGATGAAAAAAAACTTGTGTCTGGATCACTGGGGATAACTCTCCTGTGACACTCCCATTTCTATTTGTCAGCCAGGGCTCCCTGATTGAACCAGATTAACAGCCGTAATCAGGGAACTCATATTCTATGAGGTCCACCTGGCTGACCTCGTTACAATCACTACATCCTCCCCCTGTGAGTCCAAGGACATATGCTCTTTTATTAGCATCGGGTCAGATTCCAACTTAAGTACATTTAAGTCGTCATTGAACAAGCATATGGACGTACATGGAATAGTGTAGGTTAGATGGCTTCAGATTGGTATGACAGGTCGACGCAACATCGAGGGCCGAAGGACCTGTACTGCGCTGTAATGTTCTAATGTTCCTCTGCTTCATACGTGGGTGCTGTGTAACATGCAGTTGCTCGCCTCTTGCTCTCAGAGTGTCCTGGAAGAAATTCATTCTCCTCTTCAGGCAGCAAAGAAGTCGAGGCAGTGACATCCACCATATCTACCTCAGATTCCAAGGTGTCTTCAATGTTTGATGGAGAGGGAGAACCCATGTTCGTTGAGTCCGTTGAGGAGCTGAGCATATGTTGCTCCTGCACCATTTATGAGTTTGTAGCTTTCATGTGATCTACATGTTCAGGACCATTGTATCTACCCGAACTTTATACATCATGGGACCTGATCTCATGTCAACCACGCCTTTTACCCATGCAGGACCATTCCTGTGGTTCCTACAGTTTCTCTTGCTTAGAGGTGTCTTGTGTCTGGTATTGACATTCCTGACACTATTTCACCCTTACCCCCAGGTCTGGGCAGATCAGGGCTAACCTGGTGTAGAGTCTTCTCCCTTTTAGCAATTCTGCTGGACCTATCCCTGTCATTGCATGGGGGATGGTCCTATAATCAAATAGGAACCGGGATAGTTTGGTATCAAGTGAAACTGTTTCTTTAAGCCTGTCTTCAATGTTTAGACTGCCCTTTCTGTCAGACCATTGGATGATAGATGACATGAAATAGTCCTTATATGATAAACACCAATTGACTTTAGAAAATAATCAAATTCCTTGCTGGTAAATGATGGTCTATTATTTGTGACCAACACTTCCAGAAATACGGGTATTGCAAAAAGATGCATGCAGCTTTTCTATCATTGTCCTTGTGTTTTATGAGTGAACTCTACGCTAATGCAGCCACTTGGCTCAGAACATTGAGCCCATGAGAGGACATGTACAGTTGGTGTGTAACTGAGCCACATCATGACTTACCCAGTCATTCCCACGAATGTGGGGTAACTGCTGGCAGTAATGCCTGTCTTTGTTGGCACTCGGGGCACTGCCCATCAATGCAAGTGTGTCTGTACCTGATCTTGGCCACCAGGCATAACTTCTCACCAACATCTTCATTTTAGAAACCCATGGATGACCCTAGTGAAGTACAGCCAGTATCTGGCAGTGACCTTTGCTCAGGACAATCACTCCTGCTTCCCATAATAGTATACCATCCTCTACTGTGATCTGGTCTCTCCAAGTCCATAAAGGTTCCAATTCTGGTTGTGATGATCCTTTGGCTGCCCCCATCACCACCAACTCTTTCAGTTTTGCCAGGACCAGATCTTACTGCATCCAAATTCTGATATTGTCAGCTGTGACTGAAAATGTGTCCAGAAAATTGAAAATCATTATGGACTGTTCCAGTGGCAGTACCACCGCTGATGCATCTGCCAATGGGAGGCAGTTCAATGCTTCCTCCTGGACAGCTTTCCAATGTGTAATTATGTGTAGTTAGTATTAGAGCCCACTGCTGAATTCGACCTGAGGCTATGGGCAACATTGTCTTGTCGCTGAAATACCCACTGAGGTATCGGTATCTGAGCTGATGATTGGCTCCAAGGTTTGTCTTATTGTTGCATCATCTGGATAGGCTGGGGTTATTTTCCCTGGAGAGTCGGAGGCTGAGGAGTGGTCTTATCGAGGTTTATAAAATCATGAGGGTAAATAGACAAGGTCTTTTCCCCAGGGTCGAGGAGTCCAAAACTAGAGGGCATAGGTTTAAGGTAAGAGGGGAAAGATTTAAAAGGAACTTAAGGGGTTACTTTTTCACGCAGAGGGTGGTACGTGTATGAAATGAGCTGCCAGAGGATGTGGTGGAGGCTGGTACAATTGCGGCATTTAAGAGGCATTTGGATGGGTATATGAATAGGAAGGGTTTGGAGGGATATGGACCGGGTGCAAGCAGGTGGGACTAGATTGGGTTGGGATATCTGGTCGGCATGGACAGGTTGGACCGAAAGATCTGTTTCCATGCTGTACATCTCTATGACACTATGACTCTAACATCTTTGCAGACTTTTACTCTTCACCCGTTTCCACACACACAACACGACTCATTAACAGTGTTGTTAGAACACTTGGACAAAAATTTGTGAACATTTTGTCCATACTTTGTCGGTTTTCTTGTGTGACCACATTGGCAAAACATTTTTCAAATTTTAGATCACAATTTGATACATTGGCTAAATCAAACTTGTCACATTAAGAGGGTGAGAAAGCACTGAGACATTGCCATTAATGAGTTCTTTTCAAGAAGGATGACTGACAATTATCCAATAAAAGCACAACTTTGTTATCAGGCCTTCCACTCTTTTGTAAATGTTCTTTCACATGAGTCACAAAAATGTGATTAAACCACCAAGGAGCGATCGCTGCATCCATCTAAGCATTCCTTTGAGCTTTGTAATCAACAGGAAGATGAATTATGCCTTTGAAACATCTTGGTTTTGCACATTTCCTGAAAATGGTCAATTTCACCTTCTCTATTCCCACTGTATTTGTGCACTTGGGTTTATACAGTCTTCGTTTGACTTAAAGCCATGAGTAACCTCTTCCTCAGCACTAGCAAAGGTTGTGCTTGGTTGGGATCACCGCATTAACACTGCCTTGTCAGCATTATAGATTTTCTCAGTGGTCAATTCATGGTCATTCAGAAGTTTATTTAAAAAATCACAAATACCAGGAGCTGATTTTGAGGTGGGTTTACCTTCTTACATTTTTACCTCGCTCTCCCTTTACCACCAAAGAGTCATACAGCACAGCTAAAGATCCTGCAGTACAACTCGTCCATGTCAACCAGGCTTCTGAAGTGAACTTGGGTCACACAGTAACAAAGTTGTACGACACAGAAACAGACCCTACAGTCCAACCTGTCCATGCTGACCACATTTCCGCACCTAATCTAGTCCCATTTGCCAGCACCCGGCCCATATCCCTCCAAACCCTTCCTATTCATATGCCCGTCCAGATGCCTTTTAAATGTTGCAATGTACCAGCCTCCACCACATCCTCTGGCGCTCATTCCATACACGTACCACCCTCTGCGTGAAAAGGTTGCCTCTTAGGTCTCTTTTATATCTTTCCCCTCTCACCCTAAACTTATGCCCTCTAGTTCTGGACTCCCCGACCCCAGGGAAAAGACTTTGTCTATTTATCCTATCCATGCCCCTCATAATTTTGTAAACCTCTATAAGGTCACCCCTCAGCCTCCAATGCTCCAGGGAAAACAGCCCTAGCCTGTTCAGCCTCACCCTGTAGCTAGATCCTCCAACCCTGGCAACATCCTTGTAAATCTTTTCTGAACCCTTTCAAGTTTCACAACATCTCTTTGATAGGAAGGAGACCAGAATTGCACACAATATTCCAACAGTGGCCTAACCAATGTCCTGTATAGCCGTAACATGACCTCCCAACTCCTGTACTCAATACTCTGACCAGTAAATGAAAACATACCAAACGCCTTCTTCAGTATCCTATCTACCTGCGAATCCACTTTCAAGGAGCTATGAACCTGCATTCCAAGGTCTCTTTGTTCAGCAACACTCCCTAGGACCTTACCATTATATATATAAGTCCTGCTAAGATTTGCTTTCCCAAAATGCAGCACCTTGCATTTATCTGAATTAAACTCCATCTGCCACTTCTCAGCCCATTGGCCCATCTGGTCAAGATCCTGTTGTAATCTGAGGTAACCCTCTTTGCTGTCCACTACACCTCCAAATTTGGTGTCATCTGCAAACTTGCTAACTGTACCTCTTATGTTCGCATCCAAATCATTTATGTAAATAACAAAACGTAGAGGGCCCAGCACCAATCCTTGTGGCACTCCACTGGTCACAGGCCTCCAGTATGAAAAACAGCCCTCCACCACCACCCTCTGTCTTCTGCCTTTGAGCCTACAGTCTCTTGTGACGTTTGAAGACATTTCATCTGTAGAGGAAGAAGTTGTAGAAAGATTCTGTGTTTGAGAAAGTGAGCAAATGAAAACAGTGCACAAAGAAATCATGGAATTAGTTTACTGTGCTGGTGCAGTAACTCCAGTTGGAAACACTTCCAGAGGTGAACTTCATGAATGTCTGGATGGTGATGATAATACAGAACTGAGTTCAGCACACTAATAAATGAGGATCTCAAACAGGGATAACAAAGTGTAGATTCTGTTAATGCACAACTATGAACAGAAAAAGCAGCAAACATTGGTTGAAATTATTTAAAGACACCAAACAAGTGGTTTCCTCCCACAGTCCAAAGATTGGGTTAGGGTGGATGGGTCATGCTCAATTGCCCCACAGTGTCCAGGGATTTGCAGGTTCGGTGGGTTTACCATGGGAAATGCAGAGTTACAAGGATAGGGTGAGATATGCTTCGGAGGGTTAGTGTGGACTCAGTGGGCTGAATGGCCTGCTTCCACACTGTAGAAATTCTATGATGATACAGGTGATCAGAGAAACCTGTCGCTTGAGCAACACAGTTATCAAAGGTGACTACAATCTTCTATTAGAATTCCAGCAGTGAAGCTGTGCAGGATGAGTTTCTGGAGTGGGTATACCATTGGTTTTCCAAAGCGGTATATTGTAGAACCAACTCAAGGATGTGATATTTTGGATTAAGTACAGTGTACTGATAAAGGGCCGGTTAAAAATCTTGTTTGAAAAGACTTTTTAGGAATTTGTAACCACAACGTTTTAAAATTTACATTATGCTTGAAAGGAAGGTAATTAAATCTGAAGCAAAGGTGTTAAATTTGACAAAGGGAAATTATTAAAGCATGAAGCACAAATTCACTGAGACAGAGTGGAGAATACGTGAATAGGCATGACTATCTGGAGGTAAAGGGTGGAATTGAAGCAACAGTAGCATGATGGTAAGGTCAGTCTCTTTTTATAGAATCTCTACAGTGTGGGAACAGGTTCTTTGGCCCAACAAGTCCACACCGACCCTCCACAGAATAACACACCAAGCCCTATTCCCCTAACTAATAAAGCTGATCTACACATCCTGAACACTATGGGCAATTTAACGTGGCCAATTCACCTAACCTGCACATCATCAGATTGTGGGAGGAAACGGGAACTTACCCACACAGTCACAGGAAGAATGTGCAAACAACACTGACAGTCGCCCAATGCTGGAATCAAAACCAGGTCCCTGGCATTGTGAGGCAGCAGTTTTAACTACGGAACCACTTGAGTTTGTGCTTGAATCCTTTCATGGCAGATGGTGAAATCTCAATTCAGTTAATAAATCCTGAATGAAATCTAGTCTAATGGTGATCATAAAACTATACTCAGATGCTGGTTCCCTTGGGCACTAACTTGCGGGATTCTTGATATTCTGGGATTGAGATGATTGACTTAAAATGACCACAACCATCTTTCTTTCTGTTATGTATGACTCCAACCAGTGGAGAGATTTTCCCTTGATTCCCACAACAAAAGACTAAGTGATGGAATAACCAGGTGGACCAAGATACTAGCAATGGTAAACTGTCAAAGTTGTATTCATATAGCCATACCTTACAGACAATGTCCCAGACATTACCAGGACCATCTGAGTTTGTCTTATCTCAATGATAAGCATAGTCATGTACAGTAAGGTAAATATTGTCTTTGACGTTCTCAACCTTAACTTTGGACCTCACAAGCTTTTATGGCGTCAGGTCAAGTGTACGCAAGGGAACATCCTGCTGATATCAATGTACCACCAACAACTCCCATCCACCACCCCTTGGTAGGACGCTAATTGGAAGAATCACTGAGGGTTTCAAGAACACAGAGTGTACTCAGGATGGTGGTATCCACAATCTATCATCAAGAATAATGAGGGAGCATCATGACTGACCAAGTGGGCTTAGTCCCAAAGAATATAGCAGAGACATTGAGTCTGCCGCATGATTTCATATTCACTGACCTGTCTACCACAGTTGTATCTGCCACGAGAATACTGATAGAAGTGAACAGGAATAGTGCCAGAAGACTAGAGGACAGCAAACGTTGTCCCCTAGTTCAAGAAGGGGAGTAGAGACAACCCTGGTAATTATAGACCAGTGAGCCTTACTTCAGTTGTGGGTAAAGTGTTGGAAAGGTTATAAGAGATAGGATTTTTAATAATCTAGAAAGGAATAAGTTGATTAGGGTTAGTTAACATCGTTTTGTGAAGGGTAGGTCGTGCCTCACAAACCTTATTGAGTTATTTGAGAAGGTGACCAAACAGGTGGATGAGGGTAAAGCAGTTGATGTGGTGTATATGGATTTCAGTAAGGAGTTTGATAAGGTTCCCCACGGTAGGCTATTGCATAAAATACTGAGGCATGGGATTGAGGGTGATTTAGCAGTTTCGATTAGAAATTGGCCAGCTGAAAGAAGAGGTGGTGGTTGATGGGAAATGTTCATCTTGGAGTTCAGTTACCGGTGGGGTACCACAAGGATCTGTTTTGGGGACACTGTTGTTTGTAATTTTTATAAACGACCTAGATGAGGGCGTAGAAGGATGGGTAGACAATTTTGCGGATGACACTAAGGTCAGTGGAGTTGTGAATAGTCTGAAGGATGTTGCAGGTTAGAGAGGGACATAGATAAGCTGCAGAGGATTAGAGAGAGTAGACATTGAGAGTCTTCTTCCTCGGATAGTGATGGTGAGCACAAGGAGACATAGCTTTGAATTGAGGGGTGATAGATATAGGATACATGTCAGAAGTAGTTTCTTTACTCAGAGAGTAGTAGGGGCATGGAAACACTGCATGTAACAGTAGTAGACTCCCCAGCTTTAAGGGCATTAAAGAGTCATTGAATAGACATATGGACGAAAATGGAATAGTGTAAGTTAGATGGCCTTCAGATTGGTTTCACAGGGTAGCGCAACCTTGAGGGCTGAAGGGCCTGTACGTAATTGCAATGTTCTATGTCCATGTTACAGATGAGGAAGCGCTGGATGTCTTGAAACGCATAAATCCCCAGGACCTGATCAGGTTTACCCGAGAACTCTGTGGGAAGCTAGGGAAGTGATTGCTGGGCCTCTTGCTGAGATATTTGTATCATCAATAGTCACAGGTGAGGTGACAGAAGACTGGAGGTTGACTAACGTGGTGCCACTATTTAAGAAGGGCGGTAAAGACAAATCAGAGAACTATAGACCGGTGAGCCTGACCTCAGTGGTAGACAAGTTGTTGGAGGGAATCCTGAGGGACAGGATATACATGTATTTGGAAAGGCAAGGACTGATTAGGGATCATCAACATGGCTTTGTGTGTGGGAAATCATGTCTTAAAAACTTGGTTGAGTTTTTTGAAGAAGGAACAAAGAAGATTGATGAGGGCAGAGCAGTAGATGTGATCTATATGGACTTTAGTAAGGCATTCAACAAGGTTCCCCATGGGAGACTGGTTGGCAAGGTTAGATCACACGGAATACAGGGAGAACTAGCCATTTGGATACAGAAGTGGTTCAAAGGTAGAATACAGAGAATGGGGGTGGAGGGTTGTTTTTCAGACTGGAGGCATGTGACCAGTGGAGTGCCACAAGGATCGGTGCTAGGTCCTCTACTTTTTATAATTTACATAAATGATTTGGATGCGAGCATAAGAGGTACAGTTAGCAAGTTTGCAGATGACACCAAACTTGGAGGTGTAGTGGACAGCAAAGAAGGTTACCTCAGATTACAACAGGATCTGGACCAGATGGGCCAATGGGCTGAGAAGTGGCAGATGAAGTTTAATATAGATAAATGCGAGGTACTACATTTTGGGAAAGCAAATCTTATCAGGGCATATACATTTAATGTTAAGGTCCTAGGGAGTGTTGCTGAACAAAGAGACCTTGGAATGCAGGTTCATAGCTCCTTGAAAGTGGAGTCACAGGGAGATAGGATAGTGAAGAAGGCGTTTGGTATGCTTTCTTTGATTGGTCAGAGTATTGAGTACAGGAGTTGAGAGGTCATGTTGCGACTGTACAGGACATTGGTTAGGCCACTTTTGGAATATTGCATGCAATTCTGGTCTTCCTATCGGAAAGATGTTGTGAAACTTGAAAGGGTTCAGAAAAGATTTACAAGGATGTTGCCAGAGTTGGAGGATTTAAGCTATAGGGAGAGGCTGAACAAGCTGGGGCTGTTTTCCCTGGAGTGTCGGAGGCTGAGGGGTGACCTTATCAATGTTTATATAATCATGAGGGGTGTAGATAGGATAAATTGACAAAGACTTTTCCCTGGTGTCAGGGAGTCCAAAACTAGAGGGCATAGGTTTAGGGTGAGAGAGGAAAGATATAAAAGAGATCTCAGGGGCAATGTTTTCATGCAGAGGATGGCACGTGTATGGAATGAGTTGCCAGAAGAAGTAGTGGACGGTGGTACAATTTAAGAGGCATTTGGATGGGTATATGATTAGGAAGAGTTTGGAGGGATATGGGCTGGGTGCTGGCAGGTGGGACTAGATTGGGTTGGGATATCTGGTCGGCATGGACAGGTTGGACCGAAGGGTCTATTTCCATGCTGTACATCTCTATGTCTCTGTGACTCTATGTTTAATGCCCTATGTTCAATGTATGAACATCACACAAACTGTCCTCACATT
This sequence comes from Hemiscyllium ocellatum, assembly GCF_020745735.1. NCBI lineage: Eukaryota > Metazoa > Chordata > Chondrichthyes > Orectolobiformes > Hemiscylliidae > Hemiscyllium > Hemiscyllium ocellatum. Next base: position 109,179,924 of record NC_083409.1, read on the forward strand.
GAGGATAATCTGTGGTACATTGTGCAGCACTAACTTTGTGCTTAATGGGATAGATTTTGAACAGTCAAAAATCATAGGATTCCTACAATGCAGATGGATGCCACAACTGGATGTGGCAGGACTGCAGAGTTTAGATTTAATCTATTGCTTGTAAGATTTCTCGATCTTGTCTACCACTTGTTGTTTCTTCTATTTTGTAGACAATTAGTCCTATTTCGTAGCTTCAGGCTGCCAACACATGGGGTCGTCGAGTCATACAGCACGGAAACAGACCCTTCGGTCCAACCAGTTCATGCCGACCAGATATCCCAACCCAATCTAGTCCCACCTGCCTGCAATTGGCCCATATTCTTCCAAACATTTCTTATTTATGTGTTCATCCAGATGTCTTTAAACATTGTAATTATACCTCACCCATCACTTCCTCTGGCAGATCATTTCACACACAAACCACTTTCTGTGTTGTTATGAAGTTGAAGGCGTCTACTGTACCTTTAAGCGAGAGGGAAAACTGACAAACACATGTCATATCACAGTGTGCTGGAAAACTGAAAGATGGAACATTTTGATGGTAACCTAGATCCAGTTGTGTTCACAGCAATTCGAATTTTACCAATCAGTTTAAGTCATGCCCCAAGATGCTAAAACCCAATCAAATTTGATTTTTACTGTTTTGACAACATTGAACCAAAGACACAATCCAATGTTTGGAGTATAAAAAGCAGGCATTTTGGACAGTTAGCCAGAAAGAGCACCACCTACTATTTGAAAGACTACTATGCACCACACTCTTTGTCAAAGGTACCATTTTCACGTGTGCAGCGGAAGACCGAAGATGACCCAGGGAGATTTACAGAGAACGATTGAGAGTGGAGGCAACAGCTGCTCCCTCATTTTGAAAATTGAGTTGCTGTAATTTTAATAAGGGCTTTATTGGAACAGTATATTGTTATAGAGTTGGAGGTAGATAACAAACCTTCAAGAAAGTTGTGATTATTATTATTGTTTAATGTTCACTTTTAGAGTTAAAGAATAAAATTGCTATTTTTTCTTCAAACAGTGGAATTTGGGGAGTTCTCTGTCACTCATACTTTAATAGCTTATGAAATGAGATGAGCTTTTCTGAGTGTTTGATTTAATTAGCAGAAGGGTTTACCAATGTGTCGTAACAGTGTAAAGAAGTTGCCCCCCGTGACCTTTTTAAAACTTCTTCCTCTCACCTTAAAAATATGTTCCCTAGTTTTGAACTCCTCCACTGCGGGGAAAAGAGCCTTGCTATTCACCCTATTCATGCCCCTCATGATTTTATAAATCTCTATAAGGTCACCCCTCAATCTCCAATGCTCCAGTGAAAAAAGTCCCAGTCTATCCAGCCTCTCATAACTCAAGCCCTCCATTCCTGGCAATATCCTGTTAAATCTCTTCTGAAACCTCTTCAGCTTAATAATATCCTTCCTATAAAAGGCTGACAGGAATGAGGCAATGTACTCCAGAAGACAGGTTTCCTTCCCTATAGGATATTAATGAACTAGATGGGTTTTAACCAACAATCGACAGTACATTCACCTTAATAATGGACAAGATATTAATTCCAGGTTTTTATTGAGATTAAACATTGCCCTTCAAACCCATGTCCCCAGAATATTAACCTGGGGTTCTGGATTACTATTTGGTGACATTATCGCTCATCCACTGTCATCCCCATGTCATCCATGCAGACAGATTGAACATGTGCTGTGTCTGCTTTATCCAAACAAGAAAAAAACAGACATTTTCTAGTTCAATTCTGAGGCAATGCCTTAAGTATGCTGAACTAATCTGTCTTGTTTAAAATTCAAGCAAATCTGTCAGTTTAAGTGTCAGTCATTATCAACTGGTACAAACTATATGGCAATGCCCTCATGTATCAGAGCCCCCACTTACCAACCAATCAGCACTCTCCTTTCATTTGCTTTCCTTTCATTTTGAAATTCCTTGCATATTTTCTTGAGAAACGCAAAATGAAATTTCGACTAAGTGCATCCTTTGTCAGCGATTCTCCAATCCTGCATTCCAGGATGAGTATCGCCTTCCTCGTTTAGCATTACCAACAAACACTATGATTCACAATGTTCCTGTCAACGCTGGCTGGAGTTTGAAAGACACTGAAGGAGCTTGTTGTACTTTGGCAGAAGGGCATTGAGTAGCTGTTGACTGCATCAGAAAAGAAGCTGGGGCCCACAGATTTTACTTTCCTGACATTGCATCAGTTTGAGAGCCCTGAGGTCAACAAGTGAAATAAGAAAGGAGCAATGAACCTGACTGAATAAATGTGAAGGCACCAAATGTAATGTCTCAGTGGCTACCCTGAGGTCACTTGGTGTTTCTCATTGACTTCAACAACGAGTACAGAGCAAGAATTTACAAGCAGCCCCCTTTCCAAATCAATCTCCACTGGCAATACATCTTCAAAGCAGGTATAAACAAGTCAGGATGATAACTCACTGTCCTTCATTTAATAAGTCAGGGCTGACTTGTCAGGCTGTGGGTTTGATTCTGTGTAGCAACGGGTTAGAACAGCCACTGGTGTCAGTCACAGGCATTCAGTTGCACCTCAAATGCGAAATCTTTAGGGATTTGTGTTGTAATGATACATTCGAAAGACGTGTATGCCTGCATCGCTGGGCTGGCATATTACGTTAACTAACATTACAGTTCACTTTTTCAGCATTACAGCACATATTCATCACTTGGCTCTGCCTCTGTCTCCAAATATGAGCTTAACTGCTTAAAGATATATTCATTCTGCAGCTTTGTAACTCACTGTTGACTGAATTCAGTTTATCTTTGGTAAACGACTTGATGCATTAGTAGTGGCTGTAATCAAATTTGTGACAGATGAGTTTCTGTACAATTTGTTCCCGTCATTAATCTGATGTTCTTTTAGCTTCAGTTGTAGACAGTCAACTAATATTGTGTGTGACAACACTCGATAAAAAGAAGTTAGAGTAAAATGAGTTGAGTAAAGAATTACAATGATGAATGACACAACAGTGGTAGCACAGAGTGCATCCCATATGAGGCTCATCAGTCACTGGGCCCTCATGCTGCTTGCTGTTTTCCTTCTTAGCCAGGAATGAAGAGAAAAGAAGGTTATCAGGTGCTGGGACTTTTCATTAAATTAATTCACAAGTTCTGAGTGTCGCCTGCAATGCTGCTATTTATTGCTCTTCCCTAGATGCACTGCAGTTGGAGTCAATGGAGTGGCTAACATTTCAGAGGGCAATTAAGAGTCAGTGGTCCGCCTATGGGTCTGGAGTGACATAAAGACCAGCCCGAAAAAGACCAATCAGCTTCCTTCTCGACAATCCCTCACTCGCCACGCTGCTTGGACTGGAAGAGCAGGCGTTTTACTGCGACAGAATTTTGGGAAGGCCAAATCAATGGGTTTAAGTCTCCAACCTTCTGAGTCCATGACAAGCGCTGAGAACACTGGAGAAACTCAGCAGGTCTGGCAGCATCTGTGGAGAGAGAAACATCCAGAATGACTCTGTTTCATTGCTGATTCTGTTCCTCTCCCCGAAACCTATTCAGGCCAATCGCAATGCGTTCCATCTGGCCACGACGTCTGAGTTCTGACCACAGATATCACCTACAACACTAACTTCCACCTCTGACTTTTACCGTTATCTCAGTCACAGTCAACTCCCGGCTGGTCCCCACTCATGCTATCCTCCACGGACATGAGCAATTTAAAATTCTGCTGTCTGCATCCTAACTAAGCTCCCTATCAAGTCATTGTGTACTTTCCAACCTACACTGGCTTCTCCATTTTGACAGAGCAGCGAGGAGAGAAGGTGAGGTGAAGCAAGGGCTGCAGGGAAGGTAAGGGCTTCATTTATATTTGGGCAGTGGCTAAACCCAAGATACCACATGTGTAGATCTCCCTCCCTCCCCCCTCCTCTAAGCAGAAGAAAGAGACTCTGTAAGGTAAGGCATTTATTTCTTTCTTATCTTTCCTTTTTCATATATATTTCAGTGCATTGTTTGGTTTTAGTTAGTTCATATAAAGGTAAGCTTCCAATGGCAGGGGACCTCAGACCCGTGGCATGTCCCTCTTGCTTGGTGTGGGAGCTTAGGAATGTGTCTGACATTCCTGATTCTTACACTTGCAAGAAGTGTGTCCAGCTGCAGCTCTTGTTTGACCGCATGACGGCTCTGGAACTGCTGATGGACTTACTCTGGAGCATCAGCGATGCTGAGGAGGTCGTGGATAGCACATTTAGTGAACTGGTCACACCGCAGGTTAGGATTGCTGAGGGAGACAGTGAGAGGGTGACCAAAAGGCAGAAAAAGAGTAGGAAGGCAGTGCAGGTGTCCCCTGCAATCATCTCCCTCCAAAACAGGTATACCGTTTTGGATACTGTTAGGGGAGATGGCTCACCAGGGGAGGGCAGCAGTTGTCAGGATCATGGCACCGTGGTGGGCACTGCTGTTCAGAAGGGCGGGAAAAAGATTCGTTGCACCATAGTCATTAGGGATTCTATTGTGAGGGGAGTAGATAGGCAGTTTTGGGGCTAAAAACGGGACTCCCGGATGGTATGTTGCCTCCCAGGTGCTCAGGTCAGGGATGTCACCGATCAGCTGCAGAGCATTCTAAAAGGGGGGAGTGAACAGCCAGTTGTCTTGGTGCATATAGGCACCAATGATATAAGTAGGAAGCGAGATGAGGCCCTGAAAGAAGAATTCAGGGAGCTAGGAGAGAAGTTAAAGGGGAGGACCTCAAAGGTAGTGATCTTGGGATCACTACCAGTGCCACATGCTCGCCAGCGTAGAAATGAAAGATTAGGCAGGATGAACACGTGTCTTGAGAGATGGTGCAGGAGGGAGGGGTTCAGATTTGTTGAACTTTGGAATTGGTTCTGGGGAAGGTGGGACTATTACAAAATGGACGGTCTACATCTGAACCAAACTGGAACCAATGTCCTTTTGCTTCTGCTGTTGGAGAGGTATTAAACTAATGTGGCAGGAGACTGGAAACCAGAAAAGAAAACAAGTCGGCAGTGAGGTGGAGACTGGAGACTGTGAGGATTATGAAGATAGCATTAATAAAGGGAAGAGTAGGCAGAGAGCAGATGAGCACAAAAAAACTGGTGGCCTGAAATGCATCCACTTTAATGCAAGGAGTATAGTGTGTAAGGCAGATGAATTTAGGGCTTGGATTGGTGCCTGGGAATATGACATTATTGCAGTCACAGAGACTTGGTTGAAGGAAGGGCATGATGATTGGCAACTAAATATTCCAGGATATAGACGCTTCAGACAGGACAGGGAGGGAAGTAAAAGGGGGTAGAGTTGCATTGCTGGTCAGGGATGATATCAGGGCTGTATAAAGGAGCACATTATAGAGGTCTTGGTTAGTGAGGCATTATGGGTGGAGCTGAGAAATAAGAAGGGTGCAGATACATTGTTGGGGCTGTATTACAGACCTCCCAACAGTGAGGGAGAGGTAGAAGAACAAATGGGTAAATAGATTATGGAAAGATGTAAACGAATAGGGTAGGGGTGATAGGAGATTTTAATTTTCCCAACATTGACAGGGATACACTTAGTGTCAGAGGTCTGGATGGAGTAGAATTTGTAAGAAACATCCAGGAGAGTTTTCTAGAGCAGTATGTCTATAGTCCGGTGAGGGAAGGGGCCATATTGGACCTGGTACTGGGGAATGAGCCAGGGCAGGTGGTAGAAGTTGTGGTGGGAGATTTCTTTGGAACAGTGACCACAATTCTGTAAGTTTTAGAATACTCGTAGATAAGGATGAGAGTGGTCCTAAGGGAAAAATGCTAAACAAGGCCAATTATATCAAAATTAGGCAGAAGCTGGAAAATGTGAATTAGACACAGCTATTTGAAGAAAGGTCCACATTTGAGATGTGGGAGGCTTTCAAAGATAGGTTAACAGTGGTGCAGGATAGGTATGTCACATGAAGGCAAAGGATAGGAAGGGGAAGATTCGTGAACTGTGGATGACAGGAGAAATTTTACGACTAGCCAAGAGGAAAAGGGAAGCGTACACAAGGTCTAGGCAGCTAAGAACAGAACGGGCCCTGGAGGTATATCGGAATCAAGTGGGCTAAAAGGGGTCATGAAGTAGCTTTAACGAGCAGAATTAAGGAGAATCCCAAAGCATTTTATTCTGATATAAGAAGCAAGTGGATAACGAGAGAAAGGATTGGTCCGCTAAAGGATAATGAAGGAAGACTGTGTGCCGAATCTGAGAGAATGGGTGAGATTCGGAATGATTACTTTGCATCACTGTTCAGTGAGGAGAGGAACATGATGAATGTTGAGATTAGAGATAGTAGTTTGATTAGTCTGGATCTCGCTGACATAAGTAGGGAAGATGTGTTGGTAGGCTAGAGGTTATTGAGGTGGACAAATCCCCAGGACCGGATGGGATCTTTCCCAGGTTGCTGAGGGAAGCGAGAGAGGAAATAGCTGGAGCCATGACAGATATCTTTGTGGCATCCTTAAATACAGGTGAGGTGCCGGAGGACTGGAAGGTTGCTCATGTTGTCCCCCTGTACAAGAAGGGTAGTAGGGATATTCCGGGTAACTACAGACCAGTGAGCCTGACATCAGTGGTGGAAAAGTTGCTGGAGAGGGTACTGAGGAATAGGATCTATTTATATTTAGAAAAGAATAGGCTTATCAGTGGTAGGCAACATGGTTTTGTGCAGGGGAGATTGTGCCTTACCAACTTAATAGAGTTCTTTGAGGAAGTGACCAAGTTGATAGATGAAGGAAGGGCTGTTGATGTCATATACATGGACTTTAGTAAAGCAGTTGATAAGGTTCCCCATGATAGACTAATGGAGAAAGTGAAGTCACATGGTGTGCAGGGTGTTCTAGCTAGGTGGATAAAGAACTGGTTGAGCAACAGGAGACAGAGAGTAGTGGTTGAAGGGAGTTTCTCAAAATGGAGAAAGGTGACCAGTGGTGTTCCACAGGGGTCAGTATTGGGGCCACTGTTGTTTGTAATATACATAAATGATCTAGAAGAGGGCACAAATGTGAGGTGATGCATTTAGGCAAGACTAATTCTAGAGTGAGTTATACAATGAATGGAAGAGCCTTGGGAAAAGTTGATGGGCAGAGAGATCTGGGAGTGCAGGTCCATTGTACCCTAAAGGTTGCTGCACAGGTCGATAGAGTGGTCAAGAAGGCATATAGTATGCTTGCCTTCATTGGACGGGGTATTGAGTATAAGAGCTGGCAAGTCATGTAAAAATTGTACTCGACATTGGTTCGGCCACATTTAGAATATTGTGTACTGTTCTGGTGGCCACATTACCAAAAGGGTGTGGACGCTTTGGAGAAGGTGCAGAGAAGGTTTACGAGGATGTTGCCTGGTATGGAAGGTGCTAGCTATGAAGAGAGGTTGAGTAGGTTAGGTTTATTTTCATTAGAAAAAAGGAGATTGAGGGGAGACCTGATTGAGGTTTACAAAACCATGAAGGGTATAGACAAGGTGGATAGAGACAAGCTTTTTCCCAGGATGAAGGATTCAATAACGAGAGGTCACGCTTTCAAGGTGAGAGGTGAAAAGTTTAAGGGAGATACACACGGCAAGTACTTCACACAGAGGGTGGTGGGTGTTTGGAATGCGTTGCCAGCAGAGGTGGTAGAGTCAGGCACGGCAGATTCATTTAGGATGCATCTGGACAGATGTATGAGTAAGTGGGGAGCAGAGGGATACAAATGCTTAGGAATTGACCGACAGGTTTAGACAGAACATTTGAATCAGCTCAGGCTTGGAGGGCCAAAGGGCCTGTTCCTGGGCTGTAAATTTTCCTTGTTCTTTGTTCTTTTCTTTGTTCTTGTCAAGCAATATCTTGGTGTGAAATACATTTTGGACCTGACAGGATGAACTGACATCCCAAGATAAGATCTGCTCATCACAATATCATAGACTAATGCAGCACAAAAACAGACACTTCACCCTAACCAGCTTTTCAAAACTGAGCTAGTCCCATTTACCTTTGCATTTGGCCCATATCTCTCTAAACATTTCCTATCCGTGTACCTGCCAAAATGGTTTGTAAATGCTATAATTGGAGCCACCTCAACCATATCCTCTGCCAGCTCCTTCCATACACACACCAGCCTCTGAGTGAAAAAGTTGATCCTAAAGTACCTTTTGAAACTTTCTCTTCTCATCTTAAGCATAAATCCTCTAGTTTTGGACTTGTCTACCCTGCTATTCACCTTATCGATACCCCTCATGATTTCATACACCAGTATAAGGTCACCTCTCAGTCAACTTATGCTCCAGGGAAAAAAAAATCAGCTTTTCAACTTCTCCTTATATCTCAATCCTCCAGTTCCAGCAACATATTTGTAAATCTTTTTTGTACCCTTATCTCAGCACGTGACAGAGATAAATCAAACTCTTTCAGGAGAAAGCGAGGACTGACCCTTCAATCCAACTTGTTCATGCTGACCAGATATCCAAAATTAATCTAGTCGCATTTGCCAGCAGTTGACCCATATCCCTCAGAACCCTTTCTATTCATATGTCCACCCAGATGCCTTTTAAATGTAGCAATTGTACCAGCCTCCACCACTTCCTCTGGCAGCTCATTCCATACACGTACCATCCTTTGTGTGAAAATGTTGCCCTTAGGTCTGTATTTGAGGAGGTTGAACAGTTCATCCACTTCACTGACACTTTCCACCCCGACCTCAAATTTAGCTGGACCATCTCAGACTCCTCCCTCCCCTTCCTAGACCTCTCCATTTCTATCTCGGGCGACCGACTCAACACGGACATTTACTATAAACCAACCGACTCCCACAGCTACCAAGATTACACCTCCTCCCACCCTGCCGCCTGTAAAAATGCCATCCCATATTCCCAATTCCTTCGCCTCCGACAGGTTGGTACTCTGTCTCTGCCGGGATTCCTGAAGAAGGGCTCATGCCCGAAATGTCGATTCTCCTAATCCTTGGATGCTCCTGACCTGCTGCGCTTTTCCCAGCAACACATTTTTCAGACCAGAACTGCACACAATATTCCAAAAGTGGCCTAACCAATGTCCTGTACAGCCGCAACATGACCTCCCAACTCCTGTACTCAATACTCTCACCAATAACGGAAAGCATACCAGTCCACAAAACTGAGCTGTGTATGTAAATGTTGACATATGTATGACCTAATGTACAGTCCATCAAATAATTTTATGATTATTTTACGAATAAAGTATATTTTTGAAATAAATAAAAAAAACAGTCCATAAAACTGAGCTTCTCAAACAAGATTTTCCTCATTTGCCCATGCAGTCATTTGGGCTCTGCTGACACCTCAGCTAATTATATGGGTATATGATTGAAAAATATACAGACCTGTATATAACAATGATAAATTCTGATCTCTGTACGTTAATGTTTACATATGTATGGCACGACCAACTGTACAGACCATCAAATTATTTTATGAATAAAGTATATTTTTGAAATAAAAACAAAACCAGTCCATAAAACTGAGCCTCTCAAACAAGATTTTGCTCATTTGCCCTGGTAGCCTCCTGGTGGGTGTCGGTGGGACATGTTGCTCCTATGAAGCATCTTGGAATGTTATATAGATCCAAGTTGTTGTTGTAAAGGGGCATGCCTGAGGCAGTTGTGTTGTCACTGACAGCCTGACAGCATGATCCTCACATTTACTGATACGAGCATTTTAATTCCAGAATTTTTAAATTAATCCTAATTTCAAATTCATACGAGATTCATGCTCTTTGTCGCCAGGTATTTATCCAGCAATGTAGTTGTTATATTCCTGCAGCTGCCTGTGGCTGACTTACCAAAAAACATCTCTTGTACTCGAGTCTGAAAGTTGCTCGGTATTTAGATCCTGCTTGTCAATAGAAGGGAGCCTTATCAGATCTAGGGACGGACTGTTCTAGGTTTGGTTGCAGTGCTGTTTGTGTATAAATGGATGCAGCTGAGTCTGAAATTTATTTACTTCCTATTGGCAGTTAGTGCTGGTTCTGTCTAAAAAGACAATGATCCTGTCCAGCCTGCCTTCCCAGCCAAACAGGGCTGTCTGGCGGGAAGGTGGAAACACAACAATTCAAAACTAAAAGTATCACCCTTAAGTAGGAAAGCATCCGTCTGCTGGCGAGACTAAAAGTTCGGACCACAAAACCGCAGTAATAACCTGCGGGGAAGGCTGGCTTTTTGTTGGACTCATCATCCGAAACCAAATCAATTTCTTTCATTTTGTCCTGTGGCTGTCTCCATGGTTTTAATTTTGACCCTTTAGAAGTAAGATCATCCGACTGCTGGAAAAGACTTGTGTGTTATTCAAAGTCAAATCCCCCCCCAAACATATTAAAATGATTCTAACTTCATGGATTCAATTCAGTAATTAATAAATAACCAGGTCCTAACTGTGGAGGTTAAATAAAGCAAAGTGGCTTAATGGTATCTTTCAACATAACCTCCACAATGCTATGGTCTTCAGACTCCATTACAATCTCCTTTTTTCTCTATGCACAGCCCAGACTGACTACATGGGGTTTTAAATGTAGTCTAGGTAGGGCTTAACATTAATTTTTAATATGTATTTGCCCCTTGGGCAAGCCTGTTTCTCAAAAGCACTATTCTCTGATTTTAATTATTCTTCAATTAAAGTCGAATATTCAGAGTGACAGCCCGACGCATGCAATGGATCCAATGAAGGTGTCTCCTGTGAGAAACTAAATGGTAGTTTCTCTGGGTGAGACAGTCTCTCTCGTGGAGTTGTTTCGACAAAGTGCAGTGGGAGTTTCAGTCAGCAAGCCGGCAGCCCTACTCCCTGAATCAGTCTCTGTCTGTGGGATGCTCCTGTGTCCAAAGTGTCTGAGCAGGTGACATCTGTCGGTGCACTTGAAAAGGAAATAGGAGTGCAGTGGCAAGGGGCTGGACGTCTTCCCTTGAGCGGTACCATGTGAAGGGATTCTGAGCTGCCCCTGAGGTGGTACCAGGTGAAGGGACTCTGAGCTGTGCCTTGGGTGGTACCAGGTGAAGGGACTCTGACCTGGCCCTGAGGTGGTACCAGGTGAAGGAACTCTGAGCTATCCCTGAGGTGGTACCAGGTGAAGGGACTCTGAGCTGTCCCTGAGGTGGTACCAGGTGAAGGGACTCTGAGTTGCCCCTGTGTTGGTACTAGGTATATATTGCAGCCTCTGCTCTGTTGTTTTAACCGAAAGAGTTTGCAGAATCACAACTGTACCTTCGCAACCCAACCCCCCTCAGCAGACAAACCCCTTCGCCCATCCTAACTTGGAAATATATCACCATTCATTCAGTGTTGCTGGGTCAAAATCCTGGACTTCCCTCCCTAAGGTCATTGAGGGTCTGCCTTCAGCACATGGACTGCAGCATGCACAGCCAGTGTGGGATCTCCCAGATATTTCCTCTCCAGCCAGTGTGAAATATCTGGGAAAAGGCTTAGCCAGTTCTTGCCGATCTTGTGTGATTACTGCTAAATGTGAATCTCTTGTGATTTTTATGACAGTACACCACAATTAAGATTTATTGAGGTGCAACCTGAGTGGAATACTGGGATACATACAGTCATTTGCAAGATTGAGATCCATCAATTGTACGGGTTGTAAGGCAATGTTGATTGTGAGATTGGATCAACGAGGATAATACCAGTTGAGATTGATGAAAAATGTGTATCTTTTTCAAAGGGATCAGGCTCCCTGAGGGGATTTGCTGGGTTTGGGAGGGAGTGGGACGTGTGACAGCTGGGAGTTAGTTAGGATTCTGTTTCTCTCCCCACCCATGCTGTCAGACCTACGGAGTCTCTCCAGCATCATCTGTGCTTGTTTCCGTGTTGGAGGTGTCAGGCCAGGGAGTCTACAGTGTCTAGTCTGAAGGTGGGGTAGGGGAGGAGAAAACAATGTTGATCCATTGTGCAACTCTGGCCTGCAGTGCCCCAACAATTACCCAGCTAGTGGAATCTCTGTGCCAACTTCTGATACCATGTTTACCCCTTTCATGGATGTAAGAGAACCTTGACATTAACACTTGAAGAAGAGCAGGCAAGTTCTCTCGAGTGTTGGTCACCAGGGGGAGGGGTGGAAACTTAGTGTGGTGAGGGGGGTGGGCAGGAGGATAGATCAGACCCCACAGGGTCAAATGGAGGTAGAATCTTGGCATGGGATTTTCATCAGGAGTCGGGCCTGTACATGCTTAGTGGGTGTGCAGTCAGGAGTCAGTTTCATCGTTATCTTGGAATCCAACAAGGCTTTTATGCCTCACCTTTCCTTGATAGCCATTAGCTTCAGAGATTTTGGATTTGATTCCCTACAGCGTGGAAATAGGCCATTCGGCCCGACCAGTCCACACCGACCCTCCGAAGAGTGACCCACCCAGATCAACTTCACTTTGACTAATGCAACTAGTATTTTGGGCAATTTAGCATGGTCAATTCACCTAACTTACACATCTTTGGACTGTGGGAGGAAACCGGAGCACCCAGAGGAAACCCATGCAGACAGTCACCAGAGGCTGGAATTGAACCTTGGTCCCTGGTGCTGTGAGGCAGCAGTGCTAACCACTGAGCCACCATGCCACCCACATCGAGTCGGAACTCTCCAAATTCTCTATATGAAAGGCAAAGGCACATGGGAAATATTAACTTGGTAAAGGGAGGCAATGGCCTTGTGGTATTGTCACTGGACTGTTAATCCAGAGACCCAGATAATGTTCTGGGGACCCTGGTTCAAATCCCGCTACAGTAGATGATGGAATTTGAATTTAATAAAAATCTGGAATTAAGAATCAGGTGACTTCCATAAATCCATTGCCAATTGTCAGGAAAAAAAACCCACTTGGTTCACTAATGTCCTTTAGGGAAGGAAATCTGCCATCCTTATCTAGTCTGGCTGACATGTGATTCCAGACCCACGCAATGTGGTTAACTCTCAACTGCTCTCAGGGCAATTAGGGATGGGCAATAAATCCTGCCTGGCCAGTGACACCCTCATTCCATGAGTGACAAAAAGCATTTCAGGTAGGAAGAGCTGCAATCCGGATTCCTTACAGTCCTCATTGTGAAACTCTGGCCTGCACTGCTCCAACAATTACCCAGCTAGTGGAATCTCTGCCTCAACTTCTGATACCATGTTTACCCCTTTCATGGATGTAAAAGAACCTTGACATGAACACTTGAAGAAGAGCAGGCAAGTTCTCTCGAGTGTCCTGGTTATAAGGAGCAGGAGTAGGGCCCCTCGAGCCTGCTCTGCCATTCAATAAGATCATGGCTGATCTTTTCATGGACTCAGCTCCAATTACCTGCCCACTCACCATAACCCTTAATTCCTTTACTGTTCAAAAATTTCTCTGTCTTTGCTTTAAAAACATTCAATGAGGAAGCCTCAACTCCTTCACTGGGCGGGGAACTCCACAGATTCACAACCCTTTGGGTGAAGAAGTTCCTCCTCAACTCAGTCCGAAATCTGCTCCCCTTTACTTTGAGGCTATTCCCCTAGTTCTGGTTTGACCCACCAGTGGAAATTACCTTCCTGCTTCGATCTTATTATTCTCTTCATAATTTTAAATATTTCCATAAAATCCTCATTCTTCTAAATTCCAGTGTAAGAAGGTGTACGACACCAGGTTAGAGCTGAACAGGTTTATTTGAAATCACAAGCTTTCATTATCGTTGCCCTTCATCAGATTCACCTTTGAAAGCTTGTGATTTCAAATAAACCTGTTGGACTATAACTTCGTGTCATGTGACTTCTGACCCTGTCCACCCCAGTCCAACACAGGCACCTCCACATCATAAATTCCAATGCGTATAGTTATTCCAATGCGTTATTCCTCAAGCAACATCATTAAAAAAAAGGAATCACAGATTCCCACGTTACTGGCCATGATTGCACTGGGCCGGTGTGTTGAGTATCAGTTCTGCATCACTAGATATCTCCACCCTTCCTGACCTTGATACTGCGTTTCACAATCCTCAATGTGAACCCCTCGCTTCTCCTTCCAGGCGCTGACAATCCTGTGGTATATTTCAGTCTTTTTTCTCTCATTGCCGCCTTTCTGTTGTTTTCTTCTTGACAGTGGAGAGCTGATTACCATTTCAGAGCATGTATCATTCTTAAAACTATCAAGTCCTCCTCTGCAAGATGATTTTATGTCCAGAATTCAGTGACAGGAGACGCTATTTATCTCTTCAGATGCTTATTTCTTTGATTTATCTGGGCGGAACGTGGGCTGACTGGTGGCAAGCAGGTTTTTTTTTCAGAAAGGATGTACAAAGAATAAAGAACATTACAGCACAGGAACAGGCCCTTCGGCCCTCCCAGCCTGCACCAATCCAGATCCTCTATGTAAACCTGCCACCTATTTTCTAAGGATGTGTATCCCTCTGCTCCCTGCCCATTCATGTATCTGTCTAGATACATCTTAAATGACGCTATTGTCCCCACCTCTACCAACTCACCTGGCACATGTTCTAGGCACCCACCACCCTCTGCATAAAGAACTTTCCACACATATCTCTCCTAAACATTTCCCCTCTCACTTTGAACTTGTGACCCCTAGTAATTGAGTCCCACACTCTGGGAAAAGGCTTCTTGCTATCCACCCTGTCTATACTCTCATGATTTTGTAGACCTCAATCAGGTTTCCCCCCTCAACCTTTCTAATGAAAATAATCCTAATCTACTCAACCTCTCTTCATAGCTAGTGCCCTCCATATAAGGCACACCCTGGTTAACTTCGTTTGCAACCTTTCCTTTTAGTAATGTGGCGACCAGAACTGTACTCAGTATTCCAAATGTGGCGGAACCAAAATCCTATACAATTGTAACATGACTGCCAACTCTTGTACTCAACACCCTGTCATATGCCATATGCCTTCTTGACCACTCTACTTACCTGCATTGCCACTTTCAGGGAACAATGGACCTGAACACCAAGATCTCTCTGTACATCAATTTTCCCCAGGACTTTTCCATTTATTGTATAGTTCGCTCTTGCATTGCATCTTCCAAAATGCATCACCTCACATTTGTCCAGATTGAACTCCATCTGCCATTTCTCTGCCCAACTCTCCAATCTATCTACTCTGCTGCATTCCCTGACAGTCCCCTTCACTATCTGCTACTCCGCCAATCTTAGTCTCATCTGCAAACTTGCAAATCAGACCACCTATACCTTTCTCCAGATCATTTATGTATATCACAAACAGCAGTAGTTCCAGCACCAATCCCTGTGGGACACCACTGGTCACAGGTCTCCATTTTGAGAAACTCTTTTCCACTACTACTCTCTGTGTCCTGTTGCCCAGCCAGTTTTCTATCCATCTAGCTCATACACCCTAGATCCCATGTATCTTCACATTCTCCATCAGCCTATCATGGAGAACCTTATCAAACACCTTACTGAAGTTCCATGTGTATGACATCTACAGTCCTTCCCTCATCAATCAACTTTGTCACTTTCTCAAAGAATTCTATAAAGTTGATAAGACATGGCCTTCTCTGCACAAAACCATGCTGCCAATCACTGATAAGCCCATTTTCTTCCAAATGGGTATAGATCCTGCCCCTCAGTATCTTCTGCAGTAGCCTTGCTACCACTGCTGTCTGGCTCACTGGTCTATAATTACCTGGATTATCCTTGCTACCTTTGTTAAACAAGGGGGCAACACTAGCAATTCTCCAGTCCTCCAGGACCTCACCCCTGTTCACGAATGCTGCAAAGATATCTGTTAACGCCCCAGCTATTTCCTCTCTCACTTCCCTCAATAACCTGGGATAGATCCCATCTGGACCCAGGGACTTGTTCACCTTAATACCTTCCTCCCTCCTTATGCTGACTTGACCTTGAGTAATCAAACATCTGTCCCTAACCTCAACACCTGTCATGTTCCTCTCCTCAGTGAATACCGATGTAAAGTACCCGATAAGAATCTCACCCATTTTCTCTGACTCCATGCATAACTTTTTTCCTTTGTCCTTGAGTGGGCCAACCCTTTCTCTAGTTGCCCCTCTTGCCCCTTATATATGAATAAAAGGTTTTCGGAATTTCCTTAACCTTATTTGCTAAAGATATCACATGGCCCCCTTTAGCCCTCTTAATACCCCATTTCAGATTGGTCCTACATTCCCGATATTCTTCGAAAGCTTTGTCTGTCTTCAGTCACCTGGCCCTTAAGAATGATTCCTTTTACCTCTTAGCTAGTCTCACAATTTCACCTGTCATCCATGGTTCCCTAACCTTGCCATTTCTATCCTAATTTTCACAGGAACATGTCTCTCCTGCACTCTAATCAACAACTTACATTAATCTCAAACTGACATTGTCCCTCAAAACTAATCTTGTTGCACAGCTCAAAACCATTGCGAATGACTTCCCATATCCTCTGTATGCATCTCAGATTGCACCCCAGTGAATTTTAGCAGCAGTATACTGTTGCATAAACTACAAGAGATTTACTTTTATCGGTAAATGCATGAGATCAGCAAGATTGGCTCAGCCTTTGAGCAGATATTTCACTGGAATATTTTGGAGATCTTATACTGGAAGATTTAAGGTACTATCTCAAGTTAAGATTAGATTAGATTAGATTAGATTAGATTCTCTACAGTGCAGAAACAGGTCCTTCTGCCCAAATAGTCCACACCAACCCTCCAAAGAATAACCCACCCAGACCCACTTCCCTCTGACTAATGCACCTATCACTATGGACAATTTAACATGGCCAAGTCACCTGACCTGCACATCTTTGGACTGTGGGAGGAAACCAGAGCATCTGGAGGAAACCCACGCAGACGCAGGGAGAACGTGCAAACTCCACACAGACAGTCACCCGAGGCTGGAATCAAACCCGGGTCCAAGGTGCTGTGAGGCAGCAATGCTAAGCCACTGTGCCACCCTGTTAAGGATCATTGGTGGAAGTCATATCTCTCACATTATTGTTAGATACACCAGTCTCCATAAGCTAGGTGATGACTCACAGACAGGGTATTCCAGGAGGGCATAAATATTAAACTTGCCAAGGAGGGTATTGGAGAGACCAATCCATAAGATCATCACTGATCAGATTACTCCAAACTCCTCCATATCCTGGTACGTCTTTATTCCCACCCTCTTGCTTATCAAGAGCTGCCTACCTCTGCCTTAAAAATAATAAATAAAGCTCTGCTTCCACTGCACTTTGAGGAAGACAGTTCCAAACTCTCAAAGCCCTGAAAGTGGGAAAAGAATTCTCCTTACCTCAGTCTTAAATAGGTGACTGCTTGTTTATAAACATGGATGGCATGGTGGCTCAGTGGTTAGCACTGCTGCCTCACAGTGCCAGGGACCCAGGTTCAATTCCAGCCTTGGATGACTGTCTGTGTGGAGTTTGCACATTCTCCCTGTGTCTGTGTGGGTTCCCTCTGGGTGTTCCAGTTTCCTCCCACAGCCTAAAGATGTGCAGCTTAGATAGATTGCCCTGCAGTGTCCAGGGATGTGTAGGCTATGTGGGTTAGCCATGGGAAATGCGGGTTTATAGGGATAGGTAAAAACAATGACTGCAGATGCTGGAAACCAGATTCTGGATTAGTGGTGCTGGAAGAGCACAGCAGTTCAGGCAGCATCCAAGGGGCAGTAAAATTGACATTTCGGGCAAAAGCCCTTCATCAGGACTAAAGGCAGAGAGCCTGAAGCGTGGAGAGATAAGCTAGAGGAGGGTGGGGGTGGGGAGAAAGTAGCATGGAGTACAATAGGTGAGTGGGGGAGGGGATGAAGGTGATAGGTCAGGGAGGAGGTTGGAGTGGATAGGTGGAAAAGAAGATAGGCAGGTAGGATAGGTCATGGGAACACTGCTGAGCTGGAAGTTTGGAACTAGGGTGAGGTGGGGGAAGGGGAAATGAGGAAACTGTTGAAGTCCACATTGATGCCTTGGGGTTGAAGTGTTCCGAGGCGGAAGATGAGGCGTTCTTCCTCCAGGCGTCTGGTGGTGAGGGAGCGGCGGTGAAGGAGGCCCAGGACCTCCATGTCCTCGGCAGAGTGAGAGGGGGAGTAGAAATGTTGGGCCGCAGGGCGGTGTGGTTGATTGGTGTGGGTGTCCCGGAGATGTTCCCTAAAGCGCTCTGTTAGGAGGCGTCCTGTCTCCCCAATGTAGAGGAGACCACATCGGGAGCAACGGATACAATAAATAATATTAGTGGATGTGCAGGTAAAACTTAGATGGATGTGGAAGGCTCCTTTAGGGCCTTGGATGGAGGTGAGGGAGGAGGTGTGGGCACAGGTTTTGCAATTCCTGCGGTGGCAGAGGAAGGTGCCAGGATGGGAGAGTGGGTTGTAGGGGGGCGTGGACCTGACCAGGTAGTCACAGAGGGAACGGTCTTTGCGGAAGGCGGAAAGGGGTGGGGAGGGAAATATATCGCTGGTGGTAGGGTCTTTTTGGAGGTGGCGGAAATGTCGGATGATTTGGTTTATGCGGAGGTTGGTAGGGTGGAAGGTGAGCACCAGGGGTGTTCTGTCTTTGTTACGGTTGGAGAGGTGGGGTCTGAGGGCAAAGGTGTGGGATGTGGACGAGATGCGTTGGAGGGCATCTTTAACCACGTGGGAAGGGAAATTGCGGTCTCTAAAGAAGGGCCATCTGGTGTGTTCTGTGGTGGAACTGATCCTCCAGGAAGCAGATACGGCGGAGGAATTGGGAATATGGGATGGCATTTTTGCAGGAGGTAGGGTGGGAAGAGGTATAATCCAGATAGCTGTGGGAGTCGGTGGGTTTGTAAAAAATGTCAGTGTCAAGTCGGTCGTCATTAATGGAGATGGAGAGGTCCAGGAAGGGGAGGGAGGTGTCAGAGATGGTCTAGGTAAATTGGATAGGGTTTGGGGGAGCTGGGTCTAAGTGGGTCAGTGCAGACTCAATGGGCTGAATGGCCTCTTTCTGCATTGTGGTGATTCGATAATTCTATAAACAGCATGTCCTTAGTTCTAGACTCTTTCACAAGAGGAAACACTGTTTTCACATTCACCTTGATAAGGCCCTTCAGGATCTATGTGCTTTAATCAAGTCACCCCTTTTTGTTGGAAACTTCAGCAAATACAAACTTAGCTTATCTAACCCCTTCTCATAAGGCAACCTGTTTCATTCTTGGTACTCATTCTGTAAACCTTCTCTGAACTCTTTCCAATATAGTTACATCTTCCTTAACTAAGGAGACCAATACCGTGCAAGTGCTCCATATGTAGGTCTCACCAATGCTCTATATAACAGAAGTACAACCTGCTTACATTTTCATTCAATTCCCCTTGCAGTAAACAATAGCATTCAATTAACTTTCCCAATTACTTGCTGTACCTGTATACCAACTTACAGTGATTCATGCACTGGGATATCCGGATCCTTTTGTATCTTGGAACTTGTAGTTTCTCACTATCTTTTTTATTCTTCCAAACAAAATGGGCAATTTTACACTTTCCACATTATACTCCACTCTTTTAACCTATCGAAAACCCTTCATTGCTATATATTTACAATTTACTGTCCAATGATCTTTATGTTGCCAGGGTTGGAGGGTTTGAGCTATGGGGAGAGGCTGAAACAGGCTGGGGTTGTTTTCCCTGGAGCGTCGGAAGCTGAGGGGTGACCTCATAGAGGTTTATAAAATCATGAGGGGCATGGATAGGGTAAATAGACAAAATCATCTCCTGGGGTGGGGGAGTCCAGAACTAAAGGGCATAGGTTTAGGGTGAGAGGGAAAAGATGTAAAAGAGACCTAAAGGGCAACTTTTTCACGCAGAAGGTGATACGTGTATGGAATGAGCTGCCAGAGGAAGTGGTGGAGTCTGGTACAATTGCAATATTTAAGAGGCATTTGTGGATGAGTATATGAATAGGAAGGGTTTGGAGGGATATGGGCCGGGTGCTGGCAGGTGGGACTAGATTAGGTTGTGATATCTGGTCAGCATGGATGGGTTGGACCGAAGGGTCTGTTTCCAAGCTGTACATCTCTATGATTCTAGGACTTTATGTCTCGGAAAGCGACTGACCAGATGGAGTCCCCCTGCGCCCAGATCTTGCATGGATCAGCAAGGCTGCATACTCAGCCACTTACTGTGCGCCTTATACTGTCATGAATGTGTGGCCAATTTCAGCTCTAACTCCACTTACAAATTTGTTAATGGCACCACTGTAGTGGGTTGGATGTCAAACAAAGATGAGTCGGAATACAGGAAGGGAATAGGAAGCTTATTGCCATGGTGTAAAGACGATAATTTCTCCCTCAATATCAGGAAAAAAATGGGATTCGGGGAGAACTTGTCAATTGGATACAAAATTGCCTTGACAGTAGGAGACAGAGGGTGATGGTGGAGAACTGTTTTTCAGAATGTAGGCCTGTGACCAGTTGAGTTCTACACAGATTGGTACTGGGTCCATTTTTGTTTGTTATTTATCTAAACGATTTGGATGAAAATTTAAGAGACTTTATCTTTATCAACAGATGCCTAAGAGATAGACCACGGAACGAGGACATGCCACAACCAAAAGGACTAGCCACACTACCATCCATCAGGAGCGTTTCAGAACTGACAGCCAGACTACTGCGACCCTTAGGACTCATAACGGCACACAAACCAACAGCCGCGCTCAGACAACAACTCACCAGGACAAAGGACCCGATACCCAACATGAGCAAAACTAATGTAGTTTACAAAATACCATGCAAGGACTGCACAAAACACTATATAGGACAAACAGGAAGACAGCTAACAATCCGCATACATGAACGTCAACTAGCCACGAAACGACACGACCAGCTATCCCTAGTAGGCACACACTCAGACAACAAGCAACATGAATTCGACTGGGAAAACACTACTATCATAGGGCAAGCCAGACAGAGAACAGCCAGGGAATTCCTAGAGGCATGGCATTCATCCACAAACTCCATCAACAAACACATCGATCTGGACCCAATATACCAACCACTACAGCGGACAGCTGAAACTGACACCCGGAAGCGGCAAGGACAGACCACTATAAATACCAGAAGAAACATCAAAGAAGCGCTTCGCAGGAGGCTCCAGAGCAGGGGACGAAACATTTGCAACAAAAACTTCCAGCTCGGCGAACAAAACCACATCAACGAGCACCCGAGCTACAAATCTTCGCACAAACCTTGAAAATTTAAGAGAGTTGGTTAGTAGGTTTGCAGGTAACACGAAAATTGTTGGCAAAGTGGACAGAGAAGAAGGTAATCTAAGATCACCAACAGATCTTAACCAGTTGGGTCAATGAGCTATGGAGTGTCAAATGGAGTTTAATGTGGAAAAGTGTGAGGTGATTTACTTTGGAAGGAGCAACAGGAATGCGGAGTACTGGGCTAATGGTAAGATTCTTGGTAGTGTGGATGAGCAGAGAGATTTCAGTGTCCATGTGCATAGATCCCTGAAACTTGCCACCCAGGTTGATAAGAAAGTGTACAATGTGTTCGGTTTTATTGGTAGAAGGATTGGGTTTCAGAGCCATGAGGTCATGTTGCGGCTGTCCAAAATTCTGGTGCGGTCGCACTTGGAGTATTGTATACATTTCTGGTCACTGCATTATAGAAACAATGTGGAAGCATTGGAAAGGGTGAAGAGGAGGTTTAACAGAATGTTGCTTGGTATTGGGGGAAGGTCTTATGAGGAAAGGCTGAGGGATTTGAGGCTGTTTTCGTTGGAGAGAAGAAGGTTAAGAGATGACTTGATAGAGACATGCGAGATGAACAGATGGTCAGATAGGGTGGACAATGAGAGCCTTTTTCCTCAAATGGTGAAGGCTAACATGAGGGGACATAGCTATAAATTGAGGGGTGATAGATATAGGACAGATGTCAGAGGTAGTTTCTTTACTCAGAGAGTAGTCGGGCATGGAAAGTTCTGCCTGCAACAGTAGTAGACTCGCCAACTTTAAGGTCATTGGATAAACATATGGATGAAAATGGAATAGTGTAGGTTAGATGGGCTTCAGATTGGTTTCACACGTGCAACATCAAGGGCTGAAGGGCCTATACTGCATTCCTGATGAAGGGCTTATGCTCGAAACGTCGAATTCTCTATTCCTGAGATGCTGCCTGACCTGCTGTGCTTTGACCAGCAACACATTTGCAGCTGTGATCTCCAGCATCTGCAGACCTCATTTTTTACTGCGCTGTAATGTTCCATGTTTTATGTTCTAAGCCCTCCAAGCCTGCACCATTCCAGATCCTCTATTTAAACCTGTCACCTATTTTCTAAGGACCTGTATCCCTCTGCTCCCTGCCCATTCATGTATCTGTCTAGATACATCTTAAATGACACTATTATGCCCACCTCTACCACCTCCACTGGCAATATGTTCCAGGCACCCACCACCCTCTGCGTAAAGAACTTTCAACACTTATCTCCCTTAAACCTTTCCCCTCTCACCTTGAACTCGTGACCCCTACATTTAGATAAATATGTGATGTTGCATTTTGGTAAAACAAATAAGGGTGGTGCTTATACAATTAATGGTAGGGCTCTGGGTAGAGTTGTAGAACAGAGAAATTTGTTCAGGTATATAATTCTTTGAAATTTTCATCTCGTGTGGAGACGGTGACTAAGAAGGCACTTAGCACGCTTGCCTTCACTGCTCAGACCTTGAAGTGTAAGAATTCGGATGTCATGTTGAAGTTATACATGATGTTTGTGAGGCCTCTTCTGGATACTGTGTCGAGTTTTGGTCACTCTGCTATTGGAAGGATATTATTAAATTGGAGAGGAATCAGAAACAATTTACTAGGATTTTGCCAGGAATGAAATGTTTGGGTTACAAAGATAGACTGGATTGGGACTTTTTTCTCTGGAGTATAGGAGGTTGAGGGGTGACCTTATCAAGGTTTATAAAATCATGAGGGGCATGGATAGTGTGAATAGCAAGGGTCATTTTCCTTGTGTGTTGGGGGAGGGGGGTTCAAAACCTGGAGGTTTATTTTTAAAGTGAGAGGAGAATGTCTTAAAAAGGACACAAGAGGCAACTTTCTTTACACAGAGAGTGGCTCGTGCACGGAATTAATTTCCAGAGGAAATGGTGGATGCAGGTACAGGTACAATATTTTAAAAAACAGGTGGACAAGTACCTGAATAAGAAATGTTTGGAGGGTTATAGCTGAACATATGTTGCTGGAAAAGCACAGCAGGTCAGGCAGCATCCAAGGAGCAAGAGAGTTGACGTTTCGGGCATGAGCCCTTCTTCAGAAATCATTCCTGAAGAAGGGCTCATGCCCAAAACGTCGACTCTCCTGCTCCTTGGATGCTGCCTGACCTGCTGCGCTTTTCCAGCAACATATGTTCAGCTCTGATCTCCAGCATCTGCAGTCCTCACTTTCTCCTTGGAGGGTTACAGGCCTAATATAGGCAGATGGAACTAGTTTAGTTTGCGAATGTGGTCACCATGCACTGGTCAGACCTAAGGGTCTGTTTTCATGCTGTCTGACAATGACTATAAAATAAAGGAGTTGGTTATCACCTTTCAAAATGGACTGGAGGACACTCCCCTGTCTGTAACAGTGGTGCTGAGGTGGAGGTGGTCAAAGTTTCTCGGAGTAAATAATCTGTCCCGGTCCATCCAAGGAGATGCTGCAGTCAAGAAAGCAGACCAATGCCTTGACTTCCTCAGAAGGGTAAGGAAATACAGCTTTTCCACAATGACTGCTAATAATTTTTATAAATACACCATAGAAAGCATCCGATCCAGATGCATCACAGAGTGGTACGGCAACTGCTCTTCCTAAGACCACAGGAAATTACAAAAAGTTGTGAATGCAGCACAGTCCATCACAAAAGCCAGCTTTCCATCCATTGACTCTGTCTATACTTCCTGCTGCCATGGGAAAGCAGCCAACATCATCAAAGACCCCTCTCACCCTGGTTATACTTTCTCCCACCTTCTTCCATTGGGCAGAAAATATGAAAGGTTGAAATTGCGCAACAACAGATTTAAAAACAGCTTCTTCCCTGCTATCATCAGACTTATGAACTCTCATATATTAGAGTTCATCTCTGCACCTTCCCTGTAGCTCTAACATCAAATTCTGCATTCTGTTCTATTACCCTGATGTACTTAGGTAAGGTATGATTGGTTAACAAATAAAGCAATACTTTTCACTGTATCTTGTTACATGTGCCAATAATAAATAATAATAACAAATGTCATCAACAAACCATTCATTCAGTCCTTCATTCAACCCATTTATACAAACATCAAAAAGATGTGGTCCTAGCACTGTTTTTGTGGCATATCACTCAGTAGATCTTGCTAACCTGAAAAAAATCAATTTATATCTATTCTCAGTTTCCTGTAAGATCACTAAACTTATACTAATGCTATTATGTTACCTCTTGTTCCATGGAATTTATTCATTATTACCTTTGAGTGGCACCTTTTAGAAATCTAAACACGAAACCTCCATCAGCTCCACATTATCCACAGCAATATGTTACCTCTTTGTAGAACTCTAATCATTTGGTTGGATAGGATTTGTTCTTCACAAAACCATAGTGACTCTACCTGATTATCTAACTTATCTAAATGGCCTGCCATATTCTTTTTAATAACAATTTCTAATATCTTCACTTTGACAGGCATTAACCCAGTTTTCTGTCTTTCCTACTTTTCGAATGGAAGAGTTACCTTCAATATTTCCTGATCTGGAAACATTTCCAAAATCTAGGAAACTTTAGAAAATGATATGATAAAATAAGAACAAGGAGCTGAAATATGGAATTCAGTTCCTTGTGCCTGCTCTGCCGTTGAATGCCAATGCAGCTGATCTAATTTAATATGGGTTGATTGATTTAAAATTAAAACTAATGTATGAACTATCACAAGAGCAGTTCTCGAAGGATGCTTGGATGAGGTCCATCAGGACATGAGCAGTCAGTCCATTGTTCCAACAATTTACTCTCTGCCCCTGCCGTGGTAATTCCTCTCTACCTTCCATTTCCTGATTTATAGCCATTACTAGGGTGTTACTTTTAATCTTTGACTGTGGCTTTAACTCCTTTTTTTTTGCTTGTTCTGCCATAACCTTCACCCCAATTGAT
This sequence comes from Hemiscyllium ocellatum, assembly GCF_020745735.1. Lineage (NCBI taxonomy): Eukaryota > Metazoa > Chordata > Chondrichthyes > Orectolobiformes > Hemiscylliidae > Hemiscyllium > Hemiscyllium ocellatum. The sequence continues at coordinate 109,205,018 of NC_083409.1, forward strand.
CAAAGATTAGTCGAAGCTCAGCCTCATTTTAATCAAATTCTGTGGAACAGAATTTGAAAGACTGACCCTCAGAGAGAAGAATCTCTCATTTCCATTTTATTTTTAAATTGTGCCGTTTAGTCCTGGATTCCTGTGCGCGAGGAAACATCCTCTCAGCATTTACTTCCCTCTGTGGTAAATGAGAATAATTTATGCTGGAACTATTGAGCAGACAGTCAGGCTTTCTGAGGTTTGTGGGATTAGAAAGGAATTTCTGTCAGGTGGCCACTGGAATTTGTCAGGCATGATTTCCCTTTCATGAAGCCAAGCTGACACTGGTTGATTATATTTATCTCCTGTCATACTCATGGGTAACACAGTACTAAAAGATTTAACAGATGTCGATTACAACTCCTGGTATGTACATATGTTAAAATCACAGGCTCAGCCTTGTTCGAGCTAGTACTGAGTGAGTTGGTCCAAAACTGATGCATGGTCCCGTCATGGGGCTTGAGTGCTCCGCTACACTTGACCACGTAACTCTACATCGAGATTGTTTGCATACAAAATGAACTGAAGAGTGGACAATCGTGTTACAAAACGCACCAGGGCCATGGCAGGAGTGATACTGTCTAAGACATCCTCTGCCATAAGTTAATTCCTAAACGGAACACCCTGGCCCACAAGACAACAGGCCTAAACATCTTTGCTATACCTGGTAAACATTCCACTTACCATTATAGAAGACTAGCCTGCAAATACATTCCATGGACATAAAATCACCCAGTGAGCAGTCAGTTCCTGGTGACTGCAGTCCTGAATAAAGGGGAGGTTGCCATGAGACAATTAATCCACAGACCCAGGTCATTTTTTTTAGATTAGATTACTTACAGTGTGGACACAGGCCCTTCGGCCCAACAAGTCCACACCGACCCTCCGAAAAGCAACCAACCCAGACCCATTCCCCACATTTACCCCTTCACCTAACACTATGGGCAATTTAACATGACCAATTCACCTGACCTGCACATCTTTGGACTGTGGGAGGAAACCGGAGCACCCAGAGGAAACCCAGGCAGACACAGGGAGAACATGCAAATTCCACACAGTCAGTCGCCCAAGGCTGGAATTGAACTCGGGTCTCTGGCGCTGTGAGGCAGCAGTACTAACCACTGTGCCACCATGACCTAGATTTGAATCCTGCACATGGAAGATTGTGGAATTTGAATTCAATAAAAACCTGAAATTAAAAGTTAACTGATGACCATGAGTTCATTATCAGTGGGAAAAATGCAGCTGGTTCACGACTGTCCTTTCAGGATGGAAACAGCCATCCTTACCCAAGACCCACAATAATGGAACTTAAACGTGAAATTAGAAAGGCTAAAAGGGGGCCTTAAAATGTCTTTAGCAAACAGGATCAAGGAGAATCCCAAGGCTTTTTATGCATATTTTAGTAGAAAGAAGGTAGCAAGGGAAAGAGTAGGCTAACTCAATAACAAAGGAGGGAAGTCATGTCACAGGAAGTGGAAGAGATCCTTAATGAGTACTTTGTGTCAATATTCACTGAGGAGAAGGACATAACTGATGCTGAGATCCAGGATGAATGTGTGAATACTCTAGAAAATGTCAATATATTGAAGGAGGAAATTTGGGGTATCCTAAATTGCATTATGGAAGACAAGTCCCCAGGGCCAGATGGGATGTATTCCAGGTTTCTGTGAGAGGCAGGGGAAGCAATAGCTGGGGCATTAGCAGATATCATCACATTGTTTTTGACCACTGGTGAGGTTCCAGAGGACTGGAGATTAGCCAATGTTGTTCACTTTGTCTAAAAAAGGAAGCAGTGATTACTCAGGAAATTAAAGCTGGTGAGCCTGATGTCTGCGGTGGGGAAGCTCTTGCAGAAGATACTGAAGGACAAGATATATGCACATTTGGAAGAAAGTGGACTAATTAATGACAGGCAGCAGAGTTTTGTACAGAGAAAGGCATGTCTCACCAATCTGAATTTTTTGAAGTGGTGACAAAGATAATTGATGACGGAAGAGCTATGGGTGTAGTCTATGTGGATTTTCATAAGGCATTTGATTAAGTCACACATGGCAGATTGATACAAAAGCTAAAGTCACATGGGATTCATGGTGGGCTGGCCACAGGGATACAAACCTGGCTTGGTCATAGAAGGCACAGGATAGCAGTGGAAGAGTGTTTTTCAGAATGGAGACTGACATCTAGTGGTGTTCCACAGGGAGCAACATTCGGCCCTCTGTTGTTTGTAGCAATTATAGATGATCTGGAGGAAAATGTGGGTGGACTGGTTAGTAAGTTTGCAGATGATGTGAAGACTAGAGGAGTTACTGATAGTACCGATGATTTTGAAAGGATACACCAAGATATAGATAGATTGGTGACTTGGGCATAGAAATGGCAGACTGAGTTTAATCCAGAAAAATGCCAAGTGATGCACTTTGAAGGATCAAATTTCAGTGTGAATTGTACTGTAAATGGCAGAACCCTTAGGAAGATTAACGTACAGATGGATTGGGCGTGCAGACCCACAGTTCCCTAAAAGTGGCGACACAGGTGGCCAAGGTGATTAAGGTATTTGACATACTGACCTTCATCAGCCAGGGCATGGAGTACAAGAGGTGGCAAACCATGCTGCATCTGTTTAAAACCCTTGTCATGCCGCATTTGGAGTACTGTGTGCAGTTTTGATCAGAAGGAGATGGAAACTTTGGAGAGAGTGCAAAGAAAGTTCACCAGGATGTTGCCTGGTCTCAAGGGCATTGGTTATGAGGAAGGTTAGAAAGACTATGATTGTTTTCACTGGGAAGACAGCAGCTGACCTGACCAAGGTCTGCACAAATATAGGATGGATAGTCAGAGGCTTTTTCCCAGGTTGCAGTTTCAATTACAAGGGGGCACTGTTTTGAGGTGAAAGGGGAATGTTTAAGGGAGATGCGTGAGGGAGGTTTTTCATTCAGAGCATGTTAGGAGCCTGAAACGCACTGCCAGAAGATGTGGTGGAAGCAGGCAGGTTGGAGACATTTAAGAGGCATTTGGATGATTACAAGAAATAGAGGGATACTGGAAGGGTTGAAGGGCCTATTCCTGTGCTTTACTTCTCTTTAGTTATTTTGTTCTTTAACTGTCCTCTGGATAATTGGGGATAGACAATAAACACTGGCCCAGCAATGAACTCAATCTGCAAATAAATTTTAAAAAAGCAAAGGTGCCAACCTGCAGTCACTCTTTGCAATAAAATTTATGCCCTTCCTTCCAAAGTGACAGCATGTTCGGTCCACATGCTTAGACCATACCTATCAAAATGGACCGTGATACCTTTGCTCCAAGATCTCTTTGCTCATCTACACTATCAAGAATCTTACCAAGTTAAAAATCACACAACACCAGGTTATAATCCAACTGGTTTAATTGGAAGCACACTAGCTTTCGGAGCATCGCTCCTTCATCAGGTGGTACCATTAGGCCAGTACTCTGCATTCCTGTTGCTCCTTTCAAAGTGAATCACCTCACATTTTTCCATATTAAACTCAATTTGCCACCTCTCAGCCCAGCTCTGTCCACAACTCCACCGACCTCAGTGTCTTCAGCAAATTTACTAACCCATCCTTCCACATCCTCATCTAGGTCATTTATAAAAATGATAAACAGCAGTGTCGCCAAGTCAGATCCTTGCAGTACACCACTAGTAACTAAATTCCAGGAAGAATATGTCCTATCAACTACCACCCTCTATCTTCTTTCAGCTAGCCAATTTCTGATCCAAACCGTTAAATCACACTCAATCCCATGTATCCATAATTTGTGCAATAGCCTACCATGGGGAACCTTATCAAATGCTTTACTGAATGCACCACATCAACCATATTACCCTCATCCACCTTCTCAAAGAACTCAATAAGTTTTGTGAGGAACAACTTACCCTTCACAAAACTGTGTTGACTATCCCTAATCAACTTATTCCTCTTTAGATGATTAGAAATTCTATCTCTTATAATCTTTTCCAACACTTTACCCACAGTCAAAGTAAGGCTCGCTGGTCTATAAGCAGACCCTTCAGTCCAACTGATTCGTTACCACCAAATATTCCAACCTAATCTAGTCCCATTTGCCAGCACTTAACCCATATTCCTCTCAACCCTTCCTATTCACTTACCCATCCAGATGTCTTTTAAATATTGCAATTGTACCAGCCTCCACCACTCCCTCTGGCAGCTCATTCCACACACACACCACACTCTGCGTGAAAAAGTTGCCCCTTAGGTCTCTTTTATATCTTTCCCCTCTCACCCTAAACCTATGCCTTCTGGTTCTTGAATTCCCTACCCTAGGGAGTCTATTTACCCTATCCATGCCCCACGTGATTTTATAAACTTCTATAACGTCACCCCTCAGCCTCCGAGTCTCCAGGGAAAACAGCCCCAGCCTGTTCAGCTTCTCCTGAGTTCAAATCCTCGAACCCTGGCAATATCCTTGTGAATCTTTTCTGAACCTTTTCAAGTTTCACAACATCCTACTGATAAGAAGGAGACCAGAATTGCACGCAATTTTCCAAAATGACCTAACCAACCAATGTCCTGCACAGCCGCAACATGACCTCCCAACTTCTATACTCAGTGTCCTGACCAATAAAAAAAAGCTTACCAAATGCCTTCTTCACGATCCTATCTACCTGTGACTCTATTTTCAAGGATCTCTCGTGCACAAAGCCATGTTGACTATCCTAATCAGTCCTTGCCTTTCCAAATACATGTAAATCCTGTCCCTCAGGCTTCCCTCCAACAACGTGCCCACTGCCGACATCAGGCTCACTGGTCTATAGTTCCTTGGCTTGTCTCTGCCGCCCTTCCTAAACAGTGGCACCACGTTAGCCAACCTCCAGTCTTCCAGCACCTCACCTGTAACTATCGATGATACAAATATCTCAGCAAGAGGCCCAGCAATCACTTCCCTAGCTTCCCACAGAGTTCTCAGGTACACCTGATCAGGTCCTGGGGATTTATCCACCTTATGCATTTCAAGACATCCAGCATTTCCTCCTCTGTAACGTGGACATTTTACAAGATGCTGGGCTAGCATGGTGGCTCAGTGGTTAGCACTGCTGCCTCACAGCACCAGGGTCCCAGGTTTGATTCCAGCCTCGGGTGACTGTCTGTGTGGAGTTTGCATGTTCTCCCCGTGTCTGCGTGGCTTTCCTCCGGGAATTCTGGTTTCCTCCCACAGTCCAAAAATGTGCAGGTTAGGTGAATTGGCCATGCTACATTGCTCGTAGTGTTAGGTGCATTGGTCAGAAGGAAATGGGTCTGGGTGGGGTGCTCTTTGGAGGGTCGGTGTGGACTTGTTGGACCAAAGGGTCTGTTTCTACCCTGAAGGGAATCTAATCTATTTATCTACATTCTATATCTTCCATGTCTTTTTCCACAGTAAACACTTATGCAAAATACTTGTTTAGTATCGCCCTCATTTCTTCCAGTTCCACACAAAGGCAGCCTTGCTGATCTTTGAAGGGCCCTATTCACTCCCGAGTTACCCTTTTATCCTTCATGTATTTGTAAAACCCTTTGGATTCTTCTTAACTCTATTTGCCAAAGCTATCTCATGTCCCCTTTTTGCCCTCCTGATTTCCCTCTTAAGTATACTCCTACTTCCTTTGTACTCTTCCAAGGATTCACTCGATCTATCTTGTCTGTACCTGACATATGCTTCCTTCTTTTTATTAACTAAACCCTCAATTTCTTTAATCATCCAGCATTCCCATACCTACCAGCCTTCCCTTTCACCCTAACAGGAATATACTTTCTCTGGATTCTTGTTATCTCATTTCTGAAGTCTTCCCATTTTCCAGCCATCCCTTTACCTGCGAACATCTGCACCCAATCAGCTTTTGAAAGTTCTTGCCTAATACCGTCAAAATTAGAACTCCAATTTAGAACTTCAGCTTTTAGGTCTGGTCTATCATTTTCCATCACTATTTTGTTCTCGGACTCCATGCACAACTTCCCACTACTATCCCTGATTGGCCTAATCCTTCTCTAGTCAATCTTTTATTCTTGATCTCCTATGGAAAGGTTTAGGGTTTTCCTTGATCCCAGCTACCAATGACTTCTCATGACCCCTCCTGGCTATTCTTAACTCTGTCCTTCGGTCTTTCCTGGCTAACTCATAGCTCTCTAGCCCTTTACCTGAACCTTCTTGTCTCATCCTAACATAAGCCTTCTTCTTCCTCTTGACAAGTGATTCAATTTCATTAGTGCTCAACCACTTCCTCCCTGCCAGACAGTACATACTTATCAAGGACCCGCGGTAGCTGTTCCTTGAATAAGCTCCACATTTCAATCGTGCCCATCCCTGCAGTTTCCTTCTACATCCTACGCATTCTAAATCTTGCCTAATCACATAATAATTGCCTTTCCATCAACAATAACTCTTGTCCTCGGTTAAATATCTATCCATTTCCATCACTCAAGTAAACCGTACTGAATTGTGATCACTATCACCAAAGTGCTCACCTACCTCCAAATCTAGTACCTGGCCAGGTTCATTATCCAGTACCAAATCCAATGTGGCCTCGCCCCTTGTTGACCTGTCTACATACTGTATCAAGAGATCCTCCTGCACACAGTGAACAAAAACTGACCCATCTAAAGTACTCAAACTATTGTATTTCCAGTCAATATTTGGAAAGTTAAAGGCCCCCATAACAACTACCCTGTTATTCTTGCTCTTATCTATAATTATCTTTGCTATCTTTTCCTCTATATCTCTTAAACTATTTGGAGGCCCATAGAAAACTCCCAACAGGGTGACCTCTCCTTTTCTGTTTCTCAGCTAAGGCTTTTTTCCCTGGAGAATCGGAGGCTGAAGGGTGACGGTATAGAGGGGCATGGATAGGATGAATAGGTGAGATCCTTTTCCTCGGGTAGGCCAGTCCAAATGTCAAGGACTTAGGTTAAAGGTGAAAGGCTTAAAAATGACTTGGCAGGTAACTTCTTCATGTGGAGGGTGGTGCATGTATGGAATGAGCTGCCAGAGGAGGTGATGGAATTCCCTAAAGTGTGGAAATGGGCCATTTGGCCCAACAAGTCCACACCAACTCTCTGAAGAGTAACCCACCCAGATCCATTCCTCTACCCTATATTTAAGCCTGACTAATGCACAGAACACTATGGACAATTTAATACGGCCAACTCACCTGACCTGCAGGTCTTTGGATTGTGGGAGGAAACCCGCACAGCCACAGGGAGAATGTGCAATCTCCGCTTGAGGACAAATCGAGCCTGGGCCCCTGGCACTGTGAGGCAGTGGTGCTAACCACTGAGCCACCATGTTGCCAATGTATGGTTGCTACAGTTGCAACATTTAGAAGGCATATAGATGGGTATGTGAAGAAAGAAAGGTTTAGAGGGATATGGGCCAAATGCTGGCAAATGGGACTAGGTCATTTTGGGATGTCTGGCTGGCATGGACAGGTCGAACTGAAGGGTCTGTTTCCATACCAAATAACTCTATGACTTTATAAATGGTAGACCTACCTCAAGGGACCACAAATAGTCTACATGCCTATTAGTTATTGGCCCAACATCATTTTTTTAAACCCATGGGTGCTAGCTAGCCTTGAGATTACTTGTCCACCTTTCTAATATTTCTTATCTTGGTCACACTTTCCAGGACCTTCAAGATAATGAAACAATCAGCGCCCCTCAAATTACTGATTTTTTTCTAAATGGTTGCTTAGTAAACTAAAGACAAGAGTTTCTCTCGTAAAGCATATAAAGCAATATAACTTCAAGTGCAGTTAGTTTCTCCATATTTCAAAAGAATATAAATCTAGAAAGCATCAATCAATGCCAGGCTGTGTCAGTGTCTTGGAGCTTTCAGTAAACTATACATCATTTAAATTAGCTAAATCTCTGATGTTGCGTTTAATAATATCTACGGAACCGACACTGTGACTCCATGTTCTGCGCGCTCCCCCGCCCCCAGTTTTCATTTCTTAGAAAATTATTGAAATATAAAGATTTACGAAGAGAGAGATGTATTTTGCACAAAATCAAACACAGTTTTGCAGTAAGGCTCTTTGTTGTTTTAGCCCAACTTTGTGGCATTTGAGGTCCTTGTTGAGGTACACATTTTCCTCAAAATAAAAACAGCGAATATTGGACAAACTCAGCAGGTCACACTGGACTCTATATGTTAAACTGGAAACATTAACACTGTAACACCTGTGGAGAGGGAAACAGTGTTAATGTTTAGTGTTTACCATTTCAATTCAGTCTGAATCTTCTCTCTCCATAGATGCTGCGAGACCTGCAGGTTTCTCCAGCAACTTCTTTTTACTTCAGATTTCCAGTATCCTTAAAGTGTGGGTTTCTATGATAATTCCTGATGAAGGGCTCTGGCCCGAAACGTCGAATTTCCTGTTCCTTGGATGCTGCCTAACCTGCTGTGCTTTAACCAGCAACACATTTTCATCTCTGATCTCCAGCATCTGCAGACCTCACTTTTTATTCTATGATAATCCAATGGTTTTGCTGGCGTGTGGAAAAACCAGGCTGATGTCTGGCGAAGCAAAAGGTGCTTTGACTTTTACTTGAACAAGTGACATCCTCTTGACTTCAGCAGCTTTGCAAACCTTTAGAAACTGGAACTAGGGGACACAGTTCAAGGATTTAAAAAGAATGCCCATTTAACATGGAAATGGGAATTCCTTTCTCTCAGAGGGTGGCAAGTCTTTGGAACTGTCTTCCTAAGAGTGGTGGAGGTAGAGTCATTGAATATCTTAGAGATATATTTTGATGGCTTCGTAGTGACAAAGGTTATTATGAGTGTTCGTGGGCGAGGTAGGTGAGCACATGGATTTAAGGCTATGACCTTATTGACTTGTTACTTTGGTTAGATGGTTGGCGAAAGTGAGGACTGCAGATGCTGGAGATCAGAGCTGAGCTGAAACATTCCTGATGAAGGGCTTACGCTCAAATCATCGACTCTCCTGCTCCTCAGATGCTGCCTGACCAGCTGTATTTTTCCAACACCACACGTTTTGACTCTGATCTCCAGCGTTTGCAGTCCTCACCTTCTCCTAAGTTTTCCAATGATTATGTTATTCTAAATTCCTCTTTCTTTTGTTTGTATTTTAACTATAATGTTTAAATAAATTGTGTTTTGCTTTTAGTCAAGTAGTTTCATCAGTCACATCACAACTGGAACATGTCATTTCACATCCACCTTTAAAATAGCAAAAAGTTAGGGTCCAGGCTACCTTCTTGAAAATATATTGGTGGGGTCTGGTCTGGTCCATAACACAACCTAGAATGAGACATTATAGTTTTAGGGCATGGGGTGGCAGATTTAAAACAGGTGAGGAGGAATTCCTTCTCTCAAAGGGTCGCGAATCGTTGTAAGTAGCATGGACATGAGGTCAAATTGAGATCAGCTATGATTGTACTGAATGGCGGATCAGGCTTGATGGGCTGAATGGCCTACTCTTGCTCCTAGTTCTTGTGTTATTGTCTCAGCCACAAATTTCATTGAAAGTAGAACACAGTTAAACATGAGTTTTATAGATCTTTACAGCAACTCCAGAGCCAGGCTTGGACCTACTCGAGAGCACAGCCCAGGCTCCTGCACCTTGTCACGGTGTATCAGGTGAGCTCACAATCTCCATACCCCTCAATCAAAATACACTGTGTTAGAAATGCCTCACACCTGGTGGTACGACAGGACAGTCCACAGGAGAAGACTTCCCTAATGTTTGATTTTATTCTTGGTGTTGCTAACAGAAACGTGATTTTTTTTGTCTCTCTCTCTATACATCAGTTGAGAGGGTCCTGAGTGGCAGGCGTCATGAATGTGGATTTTTTTATTGATCATTCTTTCTAAGAGTTGCTGTTTAAAAGTCAGTTTTGGCAATAGTCTGGGGACTCAATGTTGTACATCTAAAGAAAAAAGGAAAAAAATTCATTTTCATAAAGCAATGATTTTCGTACTTCCCGAAGAGTTTACAGCCAATAATTTATTTCTTCAAAGAAGTGTAGCTGTGGTAATGTAAGAAAATATGGAAGTCAATTTGTGTACAGCAAACACCCACAACATCAAATTGATAAGGTTCAGAGCTTCTGCTTTAACAACAGGGGAGGCAATGACCTAGTGGCATTATCACTGGACCGTTAATCCAGAGACCCAGGTAATGATCTGGGGACGTGGGGTTGGATCCCACCATGGCAGATTGTTGGAAAATCCCAGCTGGTTCACTAATGTCCTTTAGGGAATGAAACTGCCATTCTTACCTGGTCTGGCCTACACATGACTCTAGACCCACAGCAATGTGTTGACTCTTACCACCTCTCTGGGGAATTAGGTATGGGTAATAAATGCTGACATGGCCAAACACACCCTCATCCTGTGAATAATTTATTTTAAAAAGGGGCAATGAATATTGAATAAATAACTGGTAAAATTGCTACACTCTTCTTCAGAATAATGTCATGGGAACTTTTGTTGAAAGATCAAGCAAGGCCATGAATTAAGGTCTCATCCAAAAGACAACACATCCAGCATTGCAGCAATCCCCCAATATTACGCTGGGGGCTTCAGCTTGGAATTTGCCCCCAGCTCCCTGCAATGGGACTTTGACTCCACAACCTGCCAAGTCCAAGGTGAAGGGACAAGTCCCTGAGCTCTCCATCTGTCAGTGGGACATGCTGCAGCCACAGTGTGCTGGTGATGGTAGGGAAGGATACAAGAGGTGTCGCCAGTCCACCCTCTCTCTTGGTCTCACTCACTTGGCTTCATGGCTACAGCCCTATACCACGGTGCATTGATCCAGTGGAAAGAAATTGGATATCATCGGCAGCTCAAGGGAATGAAATAAAAAGATAACTGTTCGGATTTTGACAGATGTTATTTTGACGATTCCATAATGGTTCACTGCTTTCATGATAGCAGTTAATTAATCATTAAAGCCACATAATTGTTACACATGCTGTTCACAATATCGCTATATTGTGGCGATCTTTGTAATGTCACCCATAAACAGTACCTTATGGATTCATGTATTTGAGTTATGTTTATTTTGGCAAGAAATGAAGGGAACAATAAACACTCGAATGCTTTACTAAACCAGATTCTTGCATTTTATTATCAATTGAAACCAACCTGGAGGGATAAGCTGTGTCAATATAGCACTGGCTTTATGTTCCCTGTTGATAAATGTATTGCTATAATTTTATTGAGGTTGACGGAAAAAACTAATTATTAAGAGACTGTAAGCTATACGTAAAAATACAAAAATCAAGTTTGACATTTCCCATTGCTATTTGGCTGCTGGCCATTTTCCAGCCATGTTTTCGACCTATAGAGGCCATCTTTGTTTCTTTGGTACCCGAATGAATGAATCTTTACTGTTACAATATGAAAGACATATGCATGGCCTTTATTAAAAACATACTTTAACTATTTAACCTCACCAACCTTCTTTGTTCTTGCCCTGCGCTCACTTGCTATTCATCAGCTTCAATTTCCGCACGCTCTGCTCCTTTCTGTACCCAGTTACCTCACAGGTGAAAGTTAATAGTGAGCGTTGGCAGGCAGTTTGACCATGAAGGGCATTTTGTCGAACTGAACTCCAGCTTACCATCTGCATATGAGCACTTCCAGCTACACAGCACTTACAGCAGAAACCTTGGGTACTTTTGCGCTCGCTATCTGAGAGAAACTGATTTTTTTTCAATATATTCTTTCTCGTGACCCTTGTTGCCAATGCCAAATTGTCCATGAATTGAGTGGCTTGTCAATTGTAGAAGACCATTAAGAATTAACGACATAGCTGTGAGACTCAAAGTATAAGTTGGGAAAGGTGTGGTATAGTGGCAATGTCACTAGACCTGTAATTCAGTGTCTCTCATGCCCTGAGGAGGTAGATTCAAATCCCCACCAAGGTCATCAGTGAAGTTTAAATTGAATAAAATCTGGAGGTTAATGGCATGTAACTTTATAAAAGCCCATCTGCATCACACATATGCTTTTGGGAAGGAAATCTGCTGTTCTTCCCTGGTCTGGCCTCCATGTGACTCCAGACCTACAGCAATGTGATTGCTTCTTAGCTATCTGCTGAAATGGTCTAGGAAGCCATTCTGTCAAAGGGCAATAAGGGGTGGGCATTAGATACAAGGCCAGCCAGAAAAGCCCACTTCATTATGAACAAATTTTAAAAAGAGACAGAGAGGTCACTTCAGGATGACGGATTTCCTTCCTATAAGGAATGAGACAAAAGGTATTGAGCCCAAGAATGAAAAACTTGGAAGTTTGTGCCAAGGGGAATACACCATCATTGCTGAATAGCAGCTTCACCGAGCCAGTGACTGGGGAATTTGCAGAAACGTGTGTTCAATAACAAGAGATACCTGGGCAAATCTTGGACTGAGTCGGAAAGATTGCAGGAAGCCATTCAGCTCATCGTGTCAACACTAGCTGTCTGAACATTTTAACTTAGTGCCATTGATCTGTCTTTTCCCTGTAACATTGTACCTGTTTTAATGAAGCTGCTGTAGTCCCAGGCGGCTGGTAATTGTATAACTTGAAGGTCATCATCCACAGGCAAGGGGAAAGGCTGAGGAGGAATGTTCTTCATGGAAACCTCAACTGGTGAGGGAATTGAAACGACATTGTCAGCATCACTTTACCTTACAATCCAGCTGCCAAGCCAACTCAGCTAATTCACCCACATCTAATGCCCCCTTAATGCTTCCATCAAATCTGCCTCCACCACATTTCCAAGCAATATATTCCAGATGCTCACTACTCAATGTGAGATAAAAGTGTTCTCATCCTGCATTTCACTATTTGGCCACTCTGGTTCTTGGTCCACTTCTGAGAGAGAATAGCTTTTCCCTATCCACTCAGGTGTCTCATGATTTTGAAAACTTGTATCGCATCTCCCCTCAGCCTTTTCTTTTCCAATGAAAACAGGTACAACTTCACCCCCTGAAGCTGTTCTCATAGCTCAAGCTTCTCATTCCTGCAACCATTCTGATGAATCGCTTCTTTACTCACAGTGGCACAGTGGTTAGCACTGCTGCCTCACAGCGCCAGAGACCTAGGTTCAATTCCCGCCTCAGGTGACTGACTGTGTGGAGCTTGCACATTCTCCCCGTGTCTGCGTGGGTTTCTTTCAGGTGCTCCGGTTTCCTCACACAGTCCAAAAATGTGCAGGTTAGGTGAATTGGCTGTACTAAATTTCCCCATAGTGTTTAGGGATCTGTAGGTTAGGTTCATTAGTCAGGGGTAAATGTAGAGTAGTATGGTGGGGAATGGGTTACTCTTCGGAGGGTCGATGTGGACTTGTTGGGCCAATTCCACACTGTAGGGATACTACTCTCACCAAAGCAGTCACAACTTTATGACCAAGTGGTGCCCATAACCATACGCTATACTTTAGCTGGGGTTTAATCGGTGTCTCCTAAACAGGGTCAACATTGGCTGCAAATCATCCATGGATGGGTAAAGGGAGTGAGGAGTAGGGCCTTGAGCCTCCTCCCTGGGATAGAGAAATGGAGCAGTTTCCTATACTTGGAAATATTTCGTTGTTTCTTCAGTGTTGCTGGGTCAAAATCCTGGAATCCCCTTCCTCAGGGCATTATGGGTCCACCTACAGTGCGTGGACTGCAGCGGTTCAAGAAGGCAGCTCACCATCATCACCTCAAGAGGCAACTGGGGACAGGCAATCAATGGTGGACCCAGCCAGCGACACCATGTCCTGTGAGTGAATAAACAGAGGTATTGAACAGCATAACATAAACACATGTGCTTTCTGACCATGGCTTTGGCCGAGATCCTCTCACTCAGCCAAGAATCTGCTACATCTGGCTGACTTGGCTACGCTTCTGATACTCTTGCCTGGTTATCAAAGGAGTGTTCTTCAACTTCAAAAAGAGAGAAATCACTTGCATCTGTTCCTATGAATGAATTAGTGGCTGTGCTGCAGCTCACAGACAATCTAATGTTTATTAAAGACCCTGAAACCACCAAAGAGATCTCTCCCGAAATGAGTGCTGGACAGCTGCTTGCCTTGACCTGATTATGTGGGCAATGATGTTGAAATTAGCATATGTTTGATTATGTATGAGGAGACAGAACTTATGCAAAATAGGGTATAATCAGCGACAAACTCAATGCAAAAATTTAAGTATATACAAATTATCAATGTGCATTAAATTTAAGATTGCAGGCCAAATCTTACAGGGACCTGAACAACACACAGTGGCACAGTGGTTAGCACTGCTGCCTCACAGCGTCTGAGACCCGGGTTCAATTCCCGACTCAGGCGACTGACTGTGTGGAGTTTGCACGTTCTCCCCGTGTCTGCGTGGGTTTCCTCCCACAGTCCAAAGATGTGCGGGTCAGGTGAATTGGCCATGCTAAATTGCCCGTAGTGTTAGGTAAGGGGTAAATGTAGGGGTATGGGTGGGTTGCGCTTCGGCGGGTTGGTGTTGGGCCGAAGGGCCTGTTTCCACACTGTAAGTAATCTAATCTAAACACAGTGTCATGGTGAGATTTGTGGCAGAAACCTAGTGACAGGCACTTCAATGTCCACAGCATTTCTTGCCATTTCTTCTTCATCTGCCACCAACAGAGGTGAGTTTCTCACGATGAAGTGGCCGGTTACCAATTAGGGGACAATGCTCCTTGTTAAGTACGTCATTAAATGCACAAACTAAAACAGGAATCACTGGAAAAGCTCAGCATCTGTAGAAAGAAATCAGCATTAGCACTTTGGGTTTGGTGATCCTTCCTCAGAAGCTCTGAAGAAGGGTCACTGAACCCGAAACATTAACTCTGGTTTTTCTCCACTGATGTTGCCAGACCTGCTGAGCTTGTCTAGCAATTTCTGTCTTCCTTTCAGATTTCCAGTATCCACAGTTCTTTTGGATTTTCATTAAAAGTTCTGCTCAGTACATCCGTACACAGCTTCCCAAGATATCTAGTCTATTGAGCAAACAAGAAGTTGAGAATTCTTGATATGGCAGTTGGAGAGGTTACCTGACATATTCAGCTCCCCACTGGGACTCAGGTCCCTCCAAGCTACTCAGCACCACACAGCATCTCAGGATATTTCATCACAAACCGCCCTCCATCCACGGACATTGGCATATGATTTACCAACCATGGGCACCTCTCCCAATCCACTCACAGGAAGCACAGACCTGCATTGCAATGGCGCACTGGCATTGAAAGGCTGGGAGACTTTGAGCACAGGGTCATGCACCCAGCTCACAGGACAGACCAGGCTGCATCTCAGGGCTGCTTGCTTGCTCACCCAGCACCTCTTGGCATCCATGCCTTGCTATGTTGCTGAACAATTCCTCAGTCATAGAGTCATAGAGATGTACAGCATGGAAACAGACCCTTCGGTCCAACTTGTCCATGCTGACCAGATATCACAACCTAATCTAGTCCCACCTGCTAGCACCCGGCCCATATCCCTCCAAACCCTTCTTATTCATATACCCATCCAAATGTCTCTTAAATGTTGCAATTGTACTAGCCTCCACCACTTCCTCTGGCAGCTCATTCTATACACACACCACCCTCTGCATGAAAACTTTGCCGGTTAAGTCTCTTTTATATCTTTCCCCGCTCACTCTTAACCGTATGCTACCTAGTTCTGGACTCCCCCACCCCTGGGAAAAGACTTTACGTATTTAACTTATCCATGCCCCTTATGATTTTATAAACCTCTGTAAGATTGCCCCTTAGCCTCCAATGCTCCAGGGAAAACAGCCCCAGCCTGTTCAGCCTCTCCCTGTAGCTCAAATCCTCCAACCCTGGCAACATCCTTTTGAATCTTTTCTGAACCCTTTCAAGTTTCACAACATCTTTCCGAATGGGAAGGAGACCAGAATTGCATGCAATATTCCAACAGTGGCCTAACCAATGTCCTGTACAGCTGCAACATGACCTCCCAACTCCTGCACTCAATGGTCACTCTTGCTATGAGGCAGTTTCTATGTCAATTTCCAACCTACACCACATGCCAGCCACAAATGCATGGCATATGTCACAAGCGGGCAGCTCTGTATTAAAGTCTTAGGGTATTAGTCTTCAGTAAAGTCCATGTCAGCCGGGGGTCCTTCACAGTAAGAGAAAAGCAACTTTCCATACCAGTCCAGAAGATTGGTCACAATCAGGCATCCAGTTGTGAGTATTCTCTGCCAGAAGATTTATGTCTCTGGTGTCCAAAGATTGGGATAAAAACTGCATTAAACTCGAGTTAGGCCACATTTGGAATATTGCGTAGAGTTCTGGTCACCATATTATCAGCAGGATGTAGATGCTTTGGAGAGGGTGCAGAAATGGTTTACCAGGATGTAGCCTAGTATGGAGGATCAGAGGATGAGGGACCACCTGATAGAAGTTGACAAAATTATGAAAGGCATGAATAGAGCGGATAGTTAGAGTCCTTTTCCCAGATTAGAAATGTCAATTATCAGGGGACATCACAGCAGAAGAATACCCGTACAGCATATTCAAGAAGAAGAAGATAAACACAGTCCGCTGATTCTTAAACAACAAATCCCAAACAAGTAGACACAAATTACTCAGAAACCAAGCCACTTTACCATAGATCAAAGACATCTCAGAGATGACTACCAGACTATTCCAACCCCTTGGCATCATGGTAGCCCACAAACCCACCAACACACTGAAACAGCTACTGATGAACCTACAGGACCCTATACCAACAACCAGCAAAACGAATGTCATTTACAAAATACTATGCAAGGACTGTAACAAAGACTACATCAGACAGACAGGAGAAAACTAGCCACCAGGGTGCACAAACACCAACTAGGCACAAAAAAACATGACCCAGCTATCACAAGCATCCTTATATACAGATGAAGAAGGACACCACTTCAACAGGCACAACACATCCATCCTAGGACAGACTAAACAGACATGCACAGGAATTCCTAGTGGCCTGGCATTCAAACTGGAACTCCATCAATAAACATACTGATTTGGACCCCATTTACCAACCTCTGAGGAAAAAGAACTGGAAATGATATCACCCCCCTTAAGAGACCAAGACACAGAAATAGAAAGCAGGGCAGCACACCAGCGTTTCACTGGAGGATCACTGTTGATGTTACCTAGCATGGTGATGAAACGTCCAAGAACAAACCTACCAGCTTAACGAACAAACTTTCAACCTGGAGGGACATAGGTTTAAGGTAAAAGGGGATAAGTTTAAAGGAGAGGTGAGGCTAGTTTTATACACAGAGGGTGTTAAGTGCGTGTAATGTCCTGTCAGAGGAGGTAGTGGAAGTGGATTCAAGAGCAACATTTAAGAGGAGCCTTGACGGATATATGAATAAGAAGAGGATAGAGGGATATGGACCATGTAGATGAAAAAGGCTTTCAGTTTAAAATGGTGTCATGTGTTGGCATAGACTTGATGGGCCAAGGGGATAAGTTTAAAGGAGAGGTGAGGCTAGTTTTATACACAGAGGGTGTTAAGTGCGTGTAATGTCCTGTCAGAGGAGGTAGTGGAAGTGGATTCAAGAGCAACATTTAAGAGGAGCCTTGACGGATATATGAATAAGAAGAGGATAGAGGGATATGGACCATGTAGATGAAAAAGGCTTTCAGTTTAAAATGGTGTCATGTGTTGGCATAGACTTGATGGGCCAAAGGGCCTGTTCTTGTGTTGTGTTATATTTTGTTCTATCTTTGAGTCACAGTCAATCCTCTGGCTCCATAGATGATCAGTCCAGGGGTAGGGTTAACGTGAAAATGCACAGATATCAATTAGCCGCAATAAGAAAATCTCTCACTCTCTCTGTCATAGAATCATAGAGATGTTCAGCATGGAAGACACTTTTCAAATCTCCCTGTTGGACCAAACTTTTGATCAACTTTCTCAGCATTCCTAACATTGGACGTAGGTTTGCTCGCTGAGCTGGAAGGTTCACTTTCAGACGTCTCGTCATCATACTAGGTAACATCTTCAGTGAGCCTACAGATGAAGCACTGATGGTACAGCCCGCTTTCTATTTATATGTTTGGGTTTCCTTGGGTTGGTGATGTCATTATCTGTGGTGACATCATTTCCTATGGTGGTGTCATTTCCTATTCCTTTTTCTCAGGGCGTGGTAAATGGGATCCAAGTCAATGTGTTTTGTTGATGGTGTTATGGTTAGAATGCCAGGCTTCTTGGAATTCTCGCGCATGTCTCTGTTTGGCTTGTCCTAGGATAGATGTGCTGTCCCAGTCGAAGTGGTGTCCTTCCTCATCTGTATGTAAGGATACTAGTGAGAAAGGGTCATGTCTTTTTGTGGCTAGTTGATGTTCATGTATCCTGGTGGCCAGTTTTCTGCCTGTTGGTCCAATGTAGTGTTTGTTACAGTCCTTGCAAGATATTTTGTAAATTACATTAGTCTTGTTTGTTGCAAAAACTCACTAATTCCTAACATTTGCCAGACTGATTGATGTGATGCCAGGATTGGTGTGTGAAAATCAATTAAGACTGTGTTCATTGGAGCTTAGAAGAACAATGAGGGAAATCTCATAGAAGTCTATAAAAGTCTAACAGGACTGGACTGAATACACACAGGAAGGATGTTCCTGATAACCAGCCAGTCCAGAACCAGGGAACACAGTCTAAGGATTAGAGGCGAGCCATTTAGGACTAAGATGATGAGAAATTTCTTTACTCAGAGGGTGTGTGGAATTCTCTCCCACAGAAACTGGTTGAGGCCAGAACATTGAGTGCATTCAAGGAGGAGTTAAATGTTGTTCTCAAGGCTAAAAAGATCAAAGAATCTGGGGAGAAAGCAGGAACAGGACACTGTGACTTCTGACTTTGTCCACCCCAGTCCAACACCGGCACCTCCACATCATGATCATATTGAATGGCAGAGCAGGCTCGAAGGGCCGAGTGGCCTACTCCTGCTCTTATTTTCTACACTTACACATTTATTAGACTCAGTGGTAAACGTTGCTTGTTAGTCTGTCCTGCGATGTGCCTTATGATGCTGTACTGTGTTGGGTGCCTGTCATGATTGCAAGTAGTTGTTGTAGTCATTGTCACATTGACAGTTGCAAATTTGCCAATCTCTGAGGTGAAAGATGCTAGTTTTAGAAACACTGAAAGTCAGGTATTATGGATGGATGATGTGGATCTTAAACTGCCTTCTATAGATCAGCCTTGCACCTCAAAATGATGGAGATTGACACGTAGCTCGACTAGGAGACAAAACAAGCTTTGGGGAAACCAGCCATCAACAATGTGTTCAGAGAACAAAGATCAGATTTAGAAATGTAGAAACATAGAAAATAGGAGCAGGAAGAAGCCATTCGGCCCTTTGAGCCTGCCCTGCCATTCATCATGATCATGGCTGATCAT
Source organism: Hemiscyllium ocellatum (assembly GCF_020745735.1). Classification (NCBI taxonomy): domain Eukaryota; kingdom Metazoa; phylum Chordata; class Chondrichthyes; order Orectolobiformes; family Hemiscylliidae; genus Hemiscyllium; species Hemiscyllium ocellatum. The sequence continues at coordinate 109,224,432 of NC_083409.1, forward strand.
CCAACTCAGTAGAGTAGCCTAATCCTGTTTTCTTCCCGTAACCTTTGATCCCATTTGCCCCAAGTGCTATATCTCGCCACCTCTTGAATACATTCAATGTTTTGGCATCAACTCCTTCCTGTGGTAGTGAATCCCACAGGCTCACTGCTCTCTGGGTGAAGAAATGTCTCCTCATCTCCGTCCTAAATGGTCCATCCCGAATCCCCAGACTGTGGCCCTTGGTTCTGGATACACCCACCATCGGAAACATCCTCCCTGCATCTACCCTGTCTAGTCCTGTTAGAATTTTTTAAGGCTCTATGAGATTCCTCAACCTCACTTGTCTGAACTCCAGTGAAAATAATCCTAATCTAGTCAATCTCTCCTTGTACATCAGTCCCACCATCCCCAGCAACAGCCTGGGAAAATTTCACTGCACTCCCTCGAGAGCAAGAGCATCCTTCCTCAGAAAAGGACACCAAATCCGCACACAATATTCTCGATATGGCCTCACCAAGGTCCTGTATAGCTGCAACAACACACCCCAGCTCCTGTACTCGAAGCCTCTCCCAATGAAGGCCAACATCCCATTTGCTTTCTTTACCACCTGCTGCCCCTGCATGCTTACCTTCAGTGACTGGTGCACAAGGACACCCAGGTCCCACTGCACACTCCCCTCTCTCAATTTACAGCCATTCAGGTGGTAACCTGCTGCCTTGTTTTTGCTTCCATAGGGAATAATCTCACATTTATCCACATATGAACATGACATGGGTAAAAGATGCTTTGGAAAATATCAAGGGAGCTCTCCCCGGTGCCCTGCTCAATATTCATCCATTATTTATGGGTAATCTGCCCATCATTGTGTTGCTGCTTGTGGGATCTTGCTGTGCACAAATTGGCTATCGTATTTTCCTGCGCTGAAAATGTGTTGCTGGAAAACCGCAACAGGTCAGGCAGCATCCAAGGAACAGGAGATTCCACATTTCGGGCATAAGCCCTTCTTCAGGAATGAGGAAAGTGTGTCCAGCAGGCTAAGATAAAAGGCAGGGAGCAGGGACTTGAGGGAGGGGCGTTGGAGATGCGACAGGTGGAAGGAGGTCAAGGTGAGGGTGATAGGCCGGAGTGGGGTGGGGGCGGAGAGGTCAGGAAGAAGATTGCAGGTTAGGAGGGCGGTGCTGTGTTCGAGGGATTTGACTGAGACAAGGTGGGGGGAGGGGAAATGAGGAAACTGGAGAAATCTGAGTTGATCCCTTGTGGTTGGAGAGTTCCCAGGAGGAAGATGAGGCGCTCTTCCTCCAACCGTCGTGTTGTTTTGGTCTGGCGATGGAGGAGTCCAAGGACCTGCATGTCCTTGGTGGAGTGGGAGGGGCAGTTAAAGTGTTCAGCCACGGAGTGGTTGGGTTGGTTGGTCCGGGTGTCCCAGAGGTGTTCTCTGAAACGTTCCGCAAGTAGGCGGCCTATCTCCCAATATAGAGGAGGCCACATCAGGTGCAGCAGATGCAATAGATGATGTGTGTGGAGGTGCAGGTGAATTTGTGGTGGATATGGAAGGATCCCTTGGGGCCTTGGAGGGAAGTAAGGTGTGGGCGCAAGTTTTGCATTTCTTGTGGTTGCAGGGGAAGGTGCCGGGAGTGGAGGTTGGGTTGGTGGGGGGGTGTGGTCCTGACGAGGGAGTCACGGAGGGAGTGGTCTTTTCGGAACTCTGATAGGGGAGGGGAGGGAAGGGAAATGTATCCCTGGTGGTGGGGTCCGTTTGGAGCTGGCGGAAATGGCGGCGGATGATATGCTGTACATGGAGGTTGGTGGGGTGGTAGGTGAGAACCAGTGGGGTTCTGTCCTGGTGGCGATTGGAGATGTGGGACTCAAGGGCGGAGGAGCGGGAAGTGGAGGCGATGCGGTGGAAGGCATCGTCAATCACATCTGGGGGGAAACTGCGGTCCTTGAAGAAGGGCTGTACAGTATAGGAACTGGTCCTCCTGGGAGCAGATGCGGTGGAGACAAAGGAATTGGGAATATGGGATGGCATTTTTACAGGGGGCAGGGTAGGAGGAGGTGTAGTCTAGGTAGCTGTGGGAGTCAGTCGGTTTATAATAAATGTCCATGTTGATTCAGTCGCCCGAGATAGAAATGGAAAGGTCTAGGAAGGGGAGGGAGGAGTCTGAGAAGGTCCAGGTGAATTTGAGGTCGGGGTGGAAGGTGTTGGTAAAGTGGATGAACTGTTCAACCTCCTCATGGGAGCACGAGGCAGCACCGACACAGTCATCGATGTAGCGGAGGAAAAGGTGGGGGGTGGTGCCAGTGTAGTTGCGGAAGATGGACTGTTCCACCTATCCTACGAAGAGGCAGGCATAGCTGGGGCCCATGCGGGTGCCCATGGCTACTCCTTTGGTTTGGAGGAAGTGGGAGGATTGGAAAGAGAAGTTGTTCAGGGTGAGGACCAGTTCAGTCTGTCGAAGGAGGATGTCAGTGGAAGGGTTTTGGTTGGTACGGCGGGAAAGGAAGAAGCGGAGGGCTTTGAGTCCTTCGTGATGGGGGATGGAGGTGTACAGGGACTGGATGTCCATGGTGAAGATAGTATTTTCCTACCTTGAAACAGTGGCTACACGCAAGAGTAAAAGGTAAAATCCCCATAGCCTACTCCCTTACCAGAGAAACACAACTGGTGTTGGTTACTGCTGAGCGTCACTGCGCCTCAGGAGAGAGCGGGAAGAGCTCGTGGTAACCTCAGCCAGGATAGGAATTGAACGCACACAGTTGGTGCCACTTTCTATCATAATCCTAAACTAATTTGCACCCTCTTATCTTTCCATCAAGCTTAATCTCTCAGCTGTAAAATGCTTCAGGTTACCTCAGTACAGTCTTGAAGAACTATATAGTTTGAAGTTTGACAAAGAGGTGCAATGATTGACAACTTTGGAGGAGTGGGAGTGTTGTCAGGGGAAATAGTGGTGGAGGAGAGGGATGGGAAATTGTTAGCAACAGATCATTGTGTTAGAGAGAAATGGGCTTAAGACCAGCAACGCTTTCATGAATGTCAGGCATTTTTTTCTCATTCCCACCAAGATTGAAAATAATTCTGGAGTCTAAACTTCAAAGAAAGCCAAAAGGATGTATAATTCGAACACTGGGCTTATCCATCAACATTGGGAACAGGCATTTACTCAAGGATTAATGGACCGAAGAGTTTTATGAGCCTCGGGGACTGTCAGTCTATTTTATTGTCAACAAACTGAACCAATATTTTAAGTGGAATCTTTCAAACGCTGGAATTACCTGCATGTTACACCCTTTGAAACTAATTCATTAACTTGGTTTGATTTATATTTCTAATATTATAAAATGTCTTCTATATGAAGTGCTGGGGTTGACATGATGATTGATCCTTTGAAAGATTCTCCGGCTCAGAGTGAAGGAAATGCTGATTTCAAAGCACTGGGGGAAGGGAATTTTTCATAACTTGATGTAACTTGCTTCACACAGACGAGACGTGACTGGAAGTAAAACATTGACTCTCGATGAGCCGCTTGCTCAGAGCACCTGGGGTTGATGCAATGGTTCAGTTGTATTGCATGTATCTGTTTGAAAGTCATGCTCCAAGTATCCAGGCAATGAATTGAACACTTTCTACACAAACAGAAAGGGAGCTAATCTTATCAATTGCCCAAAGAGTCTTTGCACTACAACTACTCTTGGCAACTGAACATGGCTTTATTTCTCATCCCCAGGATCCAATGGATTCCTGGTTCACTTCAGAAGCAATTAAAGGTCAACTGCATGATTAGCAAGGTGGAGTCTTATGGATAAGGAGGGTGAAAGCCTTTCTCAAATTTTCAATTTATGTAAATAATTCGGATAAATATATCAAAGGCATGTTGGTTAAATTTGCTGATGGCACAAAAATAATGTTATGGACTCGACCAAACTCCCTCAAAATAAATCAAGGTGATAGTCTAGTCCTTATCTTTTAATTTTATTTCAAGGTAAGTGCAATTCCAGATGTGATTTGATTGGTCTACAGCTGGGCTTTAAGCGAAGCACACTTTATTCTTTCACCACAGTTAAACTTCAAGCAAAAAATAGAAGAATTAGCATAACTTTATCTCTATTGAAATACTTAAGAAAATAATATATATTATTTAACTACTAATCATCAATTTTTCCAATGTAGCAGAATCCTGTATACCCATCCTTGGGAAAGGCAACTGCAGCAAAACAGATTTTCCTCGCATGTTATCTCTCTCCAGTTCAAGAGAAAGGAATGCTGAAAGATAATCTAGCAGCAGAGACAGAACTCAAGCTTTCTGCTGCCGCAGAGAGAGAGCTGTATCTATCAGCTTCAACAACCAACTCCAAACCTCAACTGAAAACAAAACTAAAACCCTGGGTCTGTGGGAGCCTGACTCCACCCTCTCAGGCTTCTTTCGTCTAATTTTTAAAAATCTGCTCAAGGAACTCAAAGGTTTACTCACTACTTCAGAAGCAGATAGCCCTTCACCGCTATGGAAATACATCTCTGCAATACAACAGCACAGGACACATCTCTCTTAAAGGCACAGTACTGTCCCAGTAGGCAGGAAAGTGAGTAGTGAAGCGAACATAAGGTCCTTACAAAGTGATATCGATAGGTTAAGTGAATGGACAAAGATTTAGCAAGTGGGGTGCAATGTATGAAAGACAAAAAAAGCATATTATCTAAGTGGTGAGAGGTTGGAGAGCTCCGAGATGCAGAGAGATCTGAGTACCCTTGTGTATGAATGGCAGAAAGTTAGTGTGCAAGCAATCAGAGAAGCTAATAGAATTATATTTTATTGTGAGGGGAATTGAATGCAAGAGTAGGGAGGCTATACTTCAGTTATACAGGGTATTGTTGAGTATGTATGTGGGGTACTGTGTACATATTTGTCACTGCAATTAAGAAAGATGTTAATGCTTTGTAAGCAGTTCATAGACGAGTTAGAGTAAGAGTCATAGAGATGTACAGCACAGAAAAGAGCCCAATGATCTATTGAGTCTGTGTCAATCAAACGAGGAGAAAGTGAGGACTGCAGATGCTGGAGATCAGAGCTGAAAACCGAGATTCTCCTGCTCTTTGGATGCTGCCGGACCTGCTGCACTTTTCCAGCAACACATTTTCAGCTCAAATAAATGAGCACCATGCTGTTCGAATCCCATTTTACAATACAGGTAGAAGATCCTTTATCTAAAATGCTCAGGACCAGCTGTTTTCCGGAATTCGGAATTTTTTTAGTTTTCAGAATAGTGGTAGTTTCATGGTGAAATCTTTAAAAATCTTACTGGAGGAGCAGACTTCAAACTAAAAATGTGCTTGGCCACATCTCCCCATGTCACATCTGAGTGACACGCATCGAGTAGGTGTGGAGTTGGGTTAACTGTTTGCACGCCAAACAATCTTGTAAATGAGAAAAAAATCTTCACAAAAAACTTCGGATTTTGGAGCTTTTCGGTTTTTGGATGTTCGGATAAAGGATCTTCTACCTGTACTTGTTCCATAGCTTTGTTACTGTGTTGTGACATGGAGTGAGTACATTACCTTATGAGGAAAGGGTAGCGAAGCTGGGCTGTATAGAAGAGTCATACGTGTTTTCTTTGAAACTTATAATATCCCGAGGGGACTTGACCAGGTTATTGTGAAAGGATGTTTCCTTTCTGCGTTGGAGGTAGTTCAGAGAAGGTTTACTAGATTAATACCTGGATTGAGTTGATTACAAGCTACACACTGGGCCTGTATCCTTCGGAATTTAGAGAAGTCAGAGGTGACCCAATTGAGGGACTTGACGAGATGGATATCAGAAGCATGTTTCCTCTTGTGTGGAAATCCATAACTAACCATTGTTTAAAATAAAAGAGTCGTCCCTCCTCAAAATAAAGATGAAGAAACCTTTTCTTTTCTCTCTGAGGATTGAGAGTCTTTAGAATCCCCTTCCTCAAAAGATAGTGGATGCAGAAGCTTTCATTATGTTTAAGGCAGAGGGAGATAGATTCTTGATGACCAAGGGTTTGAGAGATTATCAGGGATATGCAGGAATGTAGGATTGAGGTTGAAATCAGATCCGCTGCGGTCTTATAGCATGGCAGAGCATGTGGAAGGGCTGAATAGCCTACTCCTGCTCCTTGTTTGTGTGTCCATGTAAATTATTGGTGAGCCAGTTTGTTTCTTTCTCAAGAGAGTGTCACAGTTTCATTTCCAGACTGAGTCCAAGATGGGATTTGAGCTCCCAGTCTTGGGGTGACTCTCAGCCTGGAATTTCTCTCCTCTTTTTGCTTGTCTCACTGTTAAAGTTGTAGTGCTGGGAAATAATGAAGACTCGGGTGCAGTGTTTAAAAAAAGCCACTTCCACCTGACAGCAGCACCATCACTGAATCGCAGGAGGCCATTTGGCCCATCATTCTTGTACCAGCTCTTCAAGCAAGCATCACCAGCCAGTGCCAATCTCTTACCTTTTCCCATGTCCCTGTACACTATTTCCATCCAAATAATCAGCCAGTGCCCCTCTTGAATGCTTTGACTGAACCTGCCTCCACTGCATTTCCAGGCACTACATTCCTGTGCTAACTCTTCATTGTGTGAAAAACGCTTTTTTTACATCACCCCTGTTTTGTTTACAATCATGTTAAATCCATGTGCTCTCATTCTTTGTCCTTTTATGAGATGGAGCAGCATCTCCCTATCTACTCTGTCCAGGCCACTCGTGATTTTGGAAACCTGTTTCAAATCTCCTTTCAGCCTACCTCATTCTAAGGAGAACACTTGCAATTGCTTCGATCTATCCTCATCAGTAAGTCCTGTCAGTAAGGGGCAGATTTTGTCCACACATTGGTGCCTGTAGGCATTGGCTCAAGTGCACATGGCTGCTGGTCCTTTGTCTCTCGCCAAACACATCCAACCCAGCAGTGAGGGCACAGGTAGACAAACAAGAGATTAGAGTGTGATACAGAGATGGAGAAGAATGCAACTTGGATAGTAGACTCCGGACTCACTCATGACACCATATTCTGTATACAAATAAAAATATTACAAAGCATACCAGTGGATTATGGGAGTCAACACTATCCTGACCAGGAGCAAATCCCGGGGAATATAAACACCATACCAGCAACTGGTCACTACGATAGGTGGGCCACCAACATACAAACATAAAGACAAAAGAAATAGGAGCACAGGTAGACTTTAATTCCATTGGGTAAAAAATGAGGTCTGCAGATGCTGGAGATCACAGCTGCAAATGTGTTGCTGGTCAAAGCACAGCAGGCCAGGCAGCATCTCAGGAATAGAGAATTCGACGTTTCGAGCATAAGCCCTTCATCAGGAATTCCATTGGACCTGCTTCGTCATCTGAAATGATCCTGCCTTTGAGTCAGTGGTAATCCTCACAGTGGTGATCATGGGACTCAGCGATGATAATGCCATTGAACGTCAGGGAGAGATGACGTCAGGGAGAGATGACTGCACCCTCTCAACGTCTTTTCAGTTTGATCTTTTAAAAACTCAGGTTTTTTTATTATTTATTCTTTCGTAGGATGTGAGCATCACTTACAATTTTGACGATGTTACTCATCCTTAATTGCCTTTGCTCTGGGCATGCTGTTACAGAGAGTAGTTAGTAATCACCCATAGTACTGTGTCAATGGAGGCACAAATAGGCCAGACCGGGTCAGGTTAGCAGCTTCCCTTCCTGTAAAGTCTAGAGAACCAGATGTGAATAATATGAAAAATCAATTACATTTCCATCAGTAAAATCACTAAGACTAGCTTTCATTTTCAGATCTTTATTAATTAAGTTGAAATTCCATTAGTCACTAAGATTGGATTTGAACATAGAACATAGAACATAGAAAAATACAGCGCAGTACAGGCCCTTCGGCCCTCTATGTTGCGCCGACCGAAGCCTACCTAACCTACACTAGCCCTATAACCTCCATATGCTTATCCAATGCCCGCTTAAATGACCATAAAGAGGGAGAGTCCACCACTGCTACTGGCAGGGCATTCCATGAACTCACAACCCGCTGAGTAAAGATGAACCTGTGACTCAGACCATGAGCCAAGTTCAATGACTTTACTGTCTAATGTGCAAGCATTAGAGTGAGGAGGTTCACATGGAGATCTAAGATCAGGATAATATCACCTCCTTTGTGCCAGTGTTTATTTTTTCAAATCGCAGGTCTAACAGTTTTCCAACATGTGCTCCTGACAGTGAGGTTCCCTATTAGGAGTATGCATCTGTAGAATTGTCCTTTTCCAGCTAAATTGTGTTTGTGCATTGATTTAAGACAGAGTGCAGCGTTGCCCGCTATGCTAGTTTTTTTTTGGACTATACGCCAATGAGAATAGCCTGCATTTATGTGGCACCTTGAACATTATTAAACAAGAGCATGATCACATCAGGCCATATAAGGCAATATTATCTCAGGTGACTAAAAGGTAAATACTTTTAAGTGTCTGAGCAAAAGGGAGAGAGTAGAATGAGCAGAAAGAATAAGGAAGGAGCATACAGACATGTGAAATAGGAACGGGAGCTGGCCATTCAGCCCCTCCAGCCTGGACTGCCATTCAATAAAATCATGGTTGGTCTGATTATGTTACTTGCTCCTCCATACTACTGATAACCTTTCATTCTCTTAACATAAAGAAACTTAACAAAAATCTGTCCCCTTCTGTCACTAAGATATGGAAGGACTCAGTTTCTACCATCTTTTGAGAAAGAGAGTTCCAAAGCCTAACAACTCTCCGTGAGAAAAGGAATTCTGCTCTTCTCTGTCTTAAATGGATGACGTAGAACATAAGAACCAGGAGCAGGAGTAGGCCGTCTGGCCCCTTGAGGCTTCTCGGCCATTAAATAAGATCATGGCTGATCTTTTCATGGACTCAGCTCCACTTACCTGACTGCTCACCATAACCCTTAATTCCTTTACTGCTCAAAAATCTATCAGCCTTAAAAACATTCAGTGAGGTAGCCTCAACTGCTTCACTGGGCATGGAATTCCACAGATGCTTCAGATGAAGAAGTCTTCCTCAACTCAGTCCTCAATCTGCTCCTAGCAAGTCAGGCAGCATCATGAAGTGGAGAGGTCAACACTTTGTGTATTAACCTTACTTCAGGGGCTTTTCTTTGTCCTTCAATCACGCCCCCCCCCCCATTATTTTGAGGCCACATCCCCTAGTTGTAGTTTCACCCAGCATTGGAAACAACCTCCCTTCTGAATTTTATATGTTTTTTAAAGATCCTCATCTCAAAATTCCAAATTTTGAAATTCCAATTCGGAGAGTACCAGTAGATTCCACATATTCTTAAATTCTGTTTCCATGTTCCGGATTCTTCCACAACAGGAAACATGTCTATCTATCAATCCATAAAACACCTCAGAATTATATGATACGCTACAGTCAAGACACCTCTTTCTCTTTTAAACTTCAAGCCTCAACTGGAGGGGAGTGGACTCAGTGTCAAAGAGATAAAGTGACTAGTTAAGAGATCTATGCTTTGAGGTCATAGGTTTTAATCACAAGATAACAGGTTTTTATTTTTTTTTAAAATGCAATGAATATATCTGGAAGTGAAAGGCTTGTTTCAGAAATGGTGAACCATGAGCCCATTGTCACCTGTCATCAAAACCCGTCTGTTTCAACAATGCCATTAATGACCAAGGTGACCATCAAATTGGCCAACATCTCTATCTCAGGCTTGAGGTGGTGCTCCAGTGAAGCTCAGCGCGAGATGGAAGAACAGCATTTCATTTTCTGATTGGGATCCCTGCAGCCTTCTGGAGTCAGTATCGAGTTCAATAACTTTAGGGTTTGTGCTGTCCTGTGTCCTTATCTAGCCCTCACACACCAGGCCTTTTTAGATTAGATTAGATTACTTACAGTGTGGAAACAGGCCCTTCGGCCCTACAAGCCCACACCGACCCGCCGAAACGCAACCACCCATACCGCTACACTTACCCCCTACCTAACTCTACGGGCAATTTAGCATGGCCAATTCACCTGACCCGCACATCTTTGGACTATGGGAGGAAATTGGAGCACCCAAAGGAAACCCACGCAGACACGGGGAGAACGTGCAAACTCCACACAGTCAGTCACCTGAGGTGGAATTGAACCCGGGTCTCTGGCGCTGTGAGGCAGCAGTGCTAACCACTGTGCCACCCACAAAATCAATGATGAATGGCAGTTGCACACTCCTCCTTATTCAGAATTAGAATACTTACAGTGTGGAAACAGGCCCTTCGGCCTAACGAGCCCACACTGACCACTTCATCTAATACTACAGGCAATTTAGCATGGCCAATTCACCTAACCTACTCAGACACAGGGAGAATATGCAAACTCCACACAGTCAGTTGCCTTAAGGTAGGAATTGAACCCAGGTCTCTGGTGCTGTGAGGCAGCAATGCTAACCACTGTGCCACCGTGTCATGCTTTGTTATCACATAGTCTGCTATTACACACTACCTATTCTTAGCCACTAACAGTCCCCATTAACAACTATCACCCTTCCAGCCAGATTGTTATCCACTCCCCTGCCTGGCCAACTGATCTTCTCTCTCGATGACCACTATCCCCACATGTTGCTTGCTCCTTTACTCCCTACCCCACCCTATCTTCTGCATGTAAACTGACATTTTCCTAGCTATAATCAGTTCTGAGGAAGGGTCACTCAACCCAAAATGCTATCTCTGATTTCTCTCCACACAGATGCTGCCAGACCTGGTGAGCTTTTCCAGCAATTTCTGGTTTTGTTAAATGGAAGACCTTTGTTTTGTCAAACAACTGGGAATCAAGCCTCAGTAGGACCAGGGTTGTCACAAAAGCTAAATTTCAATAAAGTGGCAAAATCCCCTAATTTATCAGTTTTATTAAACCCTGGTTAACAGAAAGTATAGATGAGGCTTATGTGCTTAATCAGAGTTACCATTTACTACAAATAAATAGACACATTGCTTCAAACTCCAATCGCTTATTAAACTTTCCATGCACACACACAAGCACATGCCACACATGCACTGACAAATAAACATTGCTGATCTGGGGGGAAGGAAAAACTGTGAAGAGTTTGATTCTTGATGTCAAAAAAGATGATACTTTTTTTTCTATTTTCAGGTCTTCCTGATCTTCAGTCTCACCAAGCACACAGCAACTGGTTCACACATTATAAAGTCTCTGGCTTATTGGCTAACAGCTACAGCTTCTAGCAACTGAGGAGGGAAAATAAGCTGGCTTTAGATATTTTTACTGCAGAGAGAAGGACACCATCTCTCCCTTCGGAAGTCCAAAGACCTCTCACAACTTAGTCATCCATCTAGGAGCCAATCACGTGGCTGTTGGCAGGCAGAAGACCTTTATTATCAACCACTCAGACCAATCAGCTATTTGCTGGTGGCCAAATCATGCTTTGCAAATGTGCAAACCCACAATCAAAAATACAGAAGAATAGAAAGATATGGTCTTTACATTTAAACTGTCTCCTAGTTCTAGTCTCTCTCATGAGAGGAAGCATAATTTAAGCATTCACTTTGTCAAGACTTCTCAGGATCTTATATGTGTCCCCTCATATTCTTTTAAATTGCAATAGACGTAGGCCCAATCCCTCCTACCATTCCTCACAGGCCGAGATCGTCCAACTGTTCCTGACAGGCCCAGTCCATCCAATTATTCCTGATGAAGGGCTTATGCCCGAAACGTCGAATTTCCTGTTCCTTGGATGCTGCCTAACCTGCTGTGCTTTAACCAGCAACACATTTTCAGCTGTGATCTCCAGCATCTGCAGACCTCATTTTTTCCCCTTTCCTCATCCACCCAGCCCATCCAACCATTCCTCATACACCCAGCCCATCCAACCATTCCTCATAGAGCCAGCCCATTCAACCATTCTTCATACACCCAGCCCATCCAACCATTCCTCATAGAGCCAGCCCATTCAACCATTCTTCATACACCCAGCCCGTCCAACCATTCCTCATAGAGCCAGCCTGTCCAACTATTCCTTACAGGCCCAGTCCATCCAACCATTCCTCAAATGCCTAGTCCATCCAACCATTCCTCAAGGCCCAGTGCATCCAACCATTCCTCTAGGCCCAGTCTGTCCCACCATTCCTCACAGGCCCAGCCCGTCCAACCATTCCGCAAAGAGCCAGCCCGCCCAACCATTCCTCACAGGCCCAGTCTATCCAATCATTCCTCACAGGCCTAGTCCATGCAATCATTCCTCACAGGCCCAATCCGTCCAGCCATTCCCCAGAAGGTCAAGCTCATCTCATTTGGTTAGTCATCAAATTTAAAAATCAGTTCTTGGGAAACTAAAAATAATGTCTGTCAAATTCATGTACACTTCCTCTCCTTTTGTTTCCCCAATCCCATTTGTGTTCCATCTCACATTCTTTTTCTTCCCTTTGTCTTTTCATTTCCATTTTAGCCAATGCTCTGGTAGAACCAAAGCAGAGGGAGAGAGGTAAAGGCTCCAGGTTTGATTTCTTCACTGAAAGATGACAGACACTGAGAGGGAAGACCCTCCCATCGTCTCTGCATTTTCTTTATTCTCAGGAGGACATCACAAGCTTTGATAGAGGAAGGCAAAGCAGAAGCTGAAAGGATGTTACATCAATGTGACCACTATCCAAATGGAGAAAGTTTCCAGAAAGCAATGCCACAACAATTCTTGTGCATTAATCAAAAGAAGCTGGTGTGACATGACATTTGAACAAACCGAAGGCCCGAAGATCATATAGCATGGATTATTTATTCCACTGGCATCAAGCCATTACAAACAGGAAGAAAAATTAAGATTTAAGCAAAGAACTCCATACTTTGAATGATAATGTAGTTCACATCAGACTAAGGAATTCCTTTGCCTTCCCTTCCCATTTGCCTTTTTCCATGAAATACAGCTTTCCTTTCCGATAATGACCATCTGTGTCCCCCTTCCAACTGCCCTCCCTCAATGTTGGCACATTCTGTTGAAGCTGAAAATGTGTTGCTGGAAAAGCGCAGCAGGTCAGGCAGCATCCAAGGAGCAGGAGAGTCGACGTTTCGGGCATGAGCCCTTCTTCAGGAATGAGGAAAGTGTGTCCAGCAGGCTAAGATAAAAGGTAGGGAGGAGGGACTTGGGGGAGGGGCGATGGAAATGCGATAGGTGGAAGGAGGTCAAGGTGAGGGTGGTAGGCTGGAGTGGGGGGGGGGGGCGGAGAGGTCAGGAAGAAGATTGCAGGTTAGGAGGGCGGTGCTGAGTTCGAGGGATTTGACTGAGACAAAGTGGGGAGAGGGGAAATAAGGAAACTGGAGAAATCTGAGTTCATCCCTTGTGGTTGGAGGGTTCTCAGGCGGAAGATGAGGCGCTCTTCCTCCAGCTGTTGTGTTGCTATGGTCTGGCGATGGAGGAGTCCAAGGACCTGCATGTCCTTGGTGGAGGTGGGAGGGGGAGTTGAAGTGTTGAGCCACGGGGTGGTTGGGTTGGTTGGTCCGGGTGTCCCAGAGGTGTTCTCTGAAAAGTTCCGCAAGTAGGCGGCCTGTCTCCCCAACATAGAGGAGGCCACATCGGGTGCAGCGGATGCAGTAAATGATATGTGTGGAGGTGCAGGTGAATTTGTGGCGGATATGGAAGGATCCCCTGGGGCCTTGGAGGGAAGTAAGGGAGGAGGGGTGGGCGCAAGTTTTGCATTCCTTGCAGTTGCAGGGGAAGGTGCCGGGAGTGGAGGTTGGGTTGGTGGGGGGTGTGGACCTAACGAGGGAGTCGCGGAGGGAGTGGTCTTTTCAGAATGCTGATAGGGGAGGTGGGGAAATATATCCCTGGTGGTGGGGTCCGTTTGGAGGTGGCGGAAATGACGATGGATGATACGATGTATGTGGAGGTTTTTGGGGTGGTAGGTGAGGACCAGTGGGGTTCTGTTCTGGAGGCGATTGGAGATGTGGGGCTCAAGGGCGGAGGAGCGGGAAGTGGAGGAGATGCGGTGGAGGGCATCGTTGATCACGTCTGGGGGGAAATTGCAGCCTTTGAAGAAGGAGGCCATCTGGGTTGTTCGGTATTGGAATTGGTCCTCCTGGGAGCAGATGCGGCGGAGACGAAGGAATTGGGAATATGGGATGGCATTTTTACAGGAGGCAGGGTGGGAGGAGGTGTAGTCTAGGTAGCTGTGGGAGCCGGTCGGTTTATAGTAAATGTCCGTGTTGATTCGGTCGCCCGAGATAGAAATGGAGAGGTCTAGGAAAGGGAGAGAGGCGTCTGAGACAGTCCAGGTAAATTTGAGGTTGGGGTGGAAGGTGTTGGTAAAGTGGATGAACTGTTCAACCTCCTCGTGGGAGCACGAGGTAGCCCTAATACAGTCATCGATGTAGCGGAGGAAAAGGTGGGGGGTGGTGCCAGTGTAGCTGTGGAAGATGGACTGTTCCACCTATCCTACGAAGAGGCAGGCATAGCTGGGGCCCATGCGGGTGCCCATGGCTACTCCTTTGGTTTGAAGGAAGTGGGAGGATTGGAAAGAGAAGCTGTTCAGGGTGAGGACCAGTTCAGTCAGTCGAAGGAGGGTGTCAGTGGAAGGGTACTAGTTGGTACGGCTGGAAAGGAAGAAGCGGAGGGCTTTGAGTCCTTCGTGATGGGAGATAGAGGTGTACAGGGACTGGATGTCCATGGTGAAGATAAGGCATTGGGGACCGGGGAAGCGAAATCATGGAGGAGGTGGAGGGCGTGGATGGTGTCCTGAATGTAGGTAGGGGGTTCTTGGACTAAGGGGGACAGGACCATGTCGAGGTATGCAGAGATGAGTTCAGTGGGGGGTGGTGCCAGTGTAGCTGCGGAGCAGGCTGAGACAATCTGTTAAAGGTCCTGGAGAACTGAGCTGCTCTCTTGCTCAAAGAATCCCTCACCAGCGTCAGCTGCTGCTGGAGATTGTACTGCCATTGTACTGGCATCCAAATTCAGCGACCAACACGGAAAGGCAGTTGGAATCTTTGCTTTGATCTCAAAGGGAGTGAAATACAAAAAATAGGGAAGTTTTACCAAAACTATTCAATTCATGAGTCAGACCACAGCTGGAAATCTCAGAGCAGCTTTGAGCCCTTCATCTGAGGAAAAATATATTGATATTGGAGGCAGCACACAGAAGATTCACTAGACATGGAGACACACACATGTACACACACTGTCACTCACACTCACACACACGTAAACTCACGCACACAAACATGCATACACATTCACAGTTACGCAAATACACACACATGCATTCACATTCATACACACACCCTCCTATATATCACACATGCACATAAACATATAGACTCACACACAAGACCTGTACACACACATGCACATACACTCATTAACACCACATATGCACATACACACATAAAGACACACACACACTCACATTGACATAGAATCCCACATGTACGTACTCACAGACACATATACACTCCTCTCATACACACTACATATGCACGTACACACTCAAATTTACATGTACTCACATGCATATACACACACACACACACACACTGACATACACCATATATGTAGATGCAAACACAATCTCTCACACACACACACACACATTTGTGTGGCTTGTTAATATGAACATTGATGGCAAGTTCTGGAAATGGGGTGATGTGTGATTAAAAGGTTCAGTTTCATGAAATATTGAAAGACTCATTATTTTGTCAGCATGGACAGACAAGGCAGAAGGCATGAATTTAGAATCCCACCCATTGATTTTCTCTGTAGGATTCAATGCCTGCTCCAAAACATTAGATACTTCCTCAGATTCTGAGCAAAGCATTGGAGTTAAAAGCCGTATATTTAAAACCTCCTGACGACAAATCCCACCCATTGGTGAGCTCAGTTATGGGGAGCTGGTTCATTCAAGCAAATACATGTGTGTATTTTAATTCACCAGTCATAAAGTCAAACATTGTATTTATTTAAAAAATAGATCAGTGCCTCAGAGAATCGAAGCACGGTTATGAAAACTGATGAGGTACAGAATCCTCTCGAGCATCAGTTTCATAATTTATATCATTTGAATTCCCTCAATTATGTAACTGTCAGTGCTACACATCCATCATTGCTTAGATTAGATATCTAAAAGTAATAGTTTAGTATCTAGCTGTTAGAAAAAGGCTTTAACTCATCCTCCCAGGGTGTTTCAGCTGGTTAAGTGACTAGCTAAGTATCCAAACCAGAAATTACACCATATTCCACCCACCTTACACCCCTCCCCTCACTCGCACCCTTCCAAATACACTCACAAACACACACACACACACACACACACACACACGCATACACAGCCACACACACATTTGGGCAGCACTGTGCTCAGTGGTTAGCACTGCTGTCTCAAAGCGCCTGGGACCTGGGTTCAATTCCACCCTTGGGTGACTGTCTGTGTGAAGTTTGCACATTCTCCAGTGTCTATGTGGGTTTCCTCCCACAGTCCAAAGATGTGTAGATTAGATGAATTGATCAGGCTAAATTGCCATTAGTGTTCAGGAATTTGTAGGTCAGGGTCAATGTAGAGTAAGAGGGTACTGATGGGTTACTCCTTGGAGGGTTGGCGTGGACTTGTTGGGCCAAAAGACCTGTTTCCACAGGGTAGGGGTTCTATTCTATGACATACACACACTCTCATACACATATACACACTTCACTGAGTTTGAGAGGGTGGAGTGATAGAAACAGTGGGATTATAATCAGCTTCAGTGTCCGAACTCCCAGACTGGAAGAGAGACAAGAGCTGAAGTCAGTCATTCAACCCTTCATCGACAACATCAAACTCTCCCCTTCCCACTAGGAGCAAGAGTAACCCATTCTGCCTTCTGAGACTATTCCGCCACTTTGTATGGTCATAGCTGATGCTTTATCACAACAGGACATTCTCCTTTCTCTCCATACCCATTCATGTCATAAAGATGTACAGCATGGAAACAGACCCTTCTGCCCAACTCTTTCATGCTGACCAGACATCCCCATCTAATCTAGTCCCATTTGCCAGCATTTGCCCTATATTCCTGTAAACCTTCCTATTCATATACCCATCCAGATGCCTTTTAAATGTGGTCACGGTACCAGATTTTTTTTTTTAGATTACTTACAGCGTGGAAACAGACCCTTCAGCCCAACAAGTCCACACTGACCCGCCGAAGCGCAACCCACCCGTAGCCCTACATATACCCCTTACCTAACACTAGGGGCAATTTAGCATGGCCAATTCACCTGACCTGCACATCTTTGGACTGTGGGAGGAAACCGGAGCACCCGGAGGAAACCCACGCAGACACGGGGAGAACGTGCAAACTCCACACAGTCAGTCGCCTGAGTCGGGAATTGAACCCAGGTCCCTGGCGCTGTGAGGCAGCAGTGCTAACTGCTGTGCCACCATGGTCCACCATTTCCTCTGGCAGCTCATTCCATCCACACAGTGAAAAACTTGCCCTTTAGGTCCCTTTTAAATCTTTCCCTTCTCATCTTAAACCTATACCCTCTAGTTCTGGATCCCCCCACCATTCCCCCCTCCACCACCACCCCCCACCCCCCACCCCCCCAGCTCAATCCTCCAACCCTGGAATCATCCCTGTAAATCTTTTCTGAACCCTTTCAGGTTTAATACCATCTTTCAGATAGCAGGGAGGCCAGAATTAAATGCAATATTCCTAAAGTGGTCTCACCAATGTCTTTAATATCAATCATCAACTCCATATTCCTTATTTCATTTACTATCCACTAATCACATATTTGAGTATAGCTTTGGCCCTGTCCCCAACATGCTGCATGTCATGGCTGAATACTTTGCAAGTGCTCACTGGTTGGCAGTCATAGAATCCTTACACTGCAGAAAGAGGCCATTCAGCCCATCATGTCTGCACTGACCTACTAAGAGGAGCACCAAGGCCCAGTCCTAGCCCCCTACTTCCATCCCTGCACACTATAGGCAATTTAGCATGGCCAATCCACCTAAGCTGCACATCTTTGGACTGTGAGAGGAATCCAGAGCACTGGGAGAAAACCCAGACAGACTCAGGGTGAATGCAACACCCAGGTCATTTCCTCTGCCCTGAAGCTCTTCAACCATGTCATGAAAACTCTATGCTACTCTCTCCCACCCTCCTCTAGCTTATCTCTCCACGCTTCAGTCTCTCTGCCTTTATTCCTGATGAGGGGCTTTTGCCCGAAACGTCGATTTCGCTGCTCGTTGGATGCTGCCTGAACTGCTGTGCTCTTCCAGCCCCACTAATCCAGAATCTGGTTCCCAGCGTCTGCAGTCATTGTTTTTACCTCGTTGATTTTAACCCTACTGCGAATCCTCTTGCAAGGATGCCTGCCTTGAAGAAGTTTTCCTCCTCTCTCTACAAGAATCTCAGGGAGTCCCTCTCCCACTGCAACTCCCAGGTCATTTCCTCTGTCCTGAAGCTCTTCAACCATGTCCTGAAAACTCTATGCTACTCTCTCCCCACCCCACCCTCCCCTAGCTTAACTCTCCACAAACAAAACAAAACATGAGCTAACAAGCCAAGATTCAGTCTCACTTGTCCAGGAATAGTATCAGCTAAGATTATGACACGTTGCCTCCAGTTTTGCTGCACACAGCCAAATGCTGCCTTGACCTCACAGACAATTATTCCCTTTTCCCCATCTGAAGTTTAATTCTTTCATCCATGTTTGAAACAAGCCTGCAGTGAGGTGAGAAGTTGAATGGCCCTGGCAGAATCCAAATTCTGGATCAGTGGTGCTGGAAGAGCACAGCAGTTCAGGCAGCATCCAACGAGCAGCGAAATCGATGTTTCGGGCAAAAGCCCTTCATCAAGAATAAATGAAGGGCTTTTGCCCGAAACGTCAATTGTGCTGCTCGTTGGACGCTGCGCTCTTCCAGCACCACTGATCCAGAACAGGGCGAACGTGCAAACTCTACATTGACAGTTGCCCGAGGCTGGAATCAAACCAGGATCCATAGTACTATAAGGCAGCAGTGCTAACCACTGAGCTATCACGCCACCCTACTGCTTTTTGTGTAATCTAATGTTGGGGGTCGTGTAGATGAACTCCAGGTAATTATGGAGGGAAGGGATGGGGTTGTCATGGGTGAGCAGTGTTCATGAATGGCGGAGCTGAGGGAGGGGAATCGAAAATGTTTTATTTTGTAATCTGCAAAGAGTTCCACAAATCAGCTGTTAACACTAAGCAGCTCACATTTGCTAATCTCAGCATTTTCCACCCTGTGGAGCTGCAGAGACTTGGGAACTGCAGAGACTCTTAGCCATGTGTTATCCTTCCAGATAGAAGGCTTCTCATTAGTTTAAATTCAATGCTTACAGCGCAGCCTGTCTAAAAATATTGTACGTAGCTTAATTTAGCAGTTTCTTTTCCTCTTCACTGCTCGTTTTCTACCTATCCCTCACTGGATATCATCGTCACCTCTAACCTCAACTTCCTTAACATCTGAAAAGAATGACTACATAGAGAATAAGGAAAAAAATACAGTGGAGCTGTGATAGATCTAATGTTTTGTTGAAATTGTTTCACCATTCAATGAAGTGGTCAATTATTCAGTTCTTCTGCTCAAAGAGCTCCCATTCCTCAACATGCTAGTGGGGAAATTTGCTAATGGCTTCTCACCACTCAGTCTACTCTTGGTTAACACTTTGGGATTTTGTTGTTTCCATTACCAGTGACATTGTCCCAAACCATTTCTTTGCAATGTATGCTTGATGCTGAATCAAATTTATCCTGTAGGATAAAAACCTAAGAACTATGGATGCCGTAACTCAGAAACACAAGTAGAAATTGCTGGAAAAGCTCAGCAGGTCTGGCAGCATCGGTGGAGAGAAATCAAAGTTAATGTTTTGGGTCAAAATCTGAAACATTAACTCTCGATTTCTCTCCACAGATTGTGTCAGACCAGCTGAGTTTCTCCAGCAATTTCTATTTGTGTTTCTATCCAGCAGGATAATGGTTACCAAGTCCAAAGTTGTGCAGATTAGAACATAGAACATAGAAAAATACAGCGCAGCACAGTTATGGTGGATTGGCCATGCTAAATTGCCCATTGTGTCCAGGGATGTGTAGGTTAGGTGGGTTAGCCATGGGAAATGCAGGGTTACAGGGATAGGGTAAAAGATTGGGTTTGGGTGGGATGGTCTTTGGAGGGTCGGTATGAACTCAATGGGCCAAATGGCCTAATCCCACACTGTAGAAATTCTATGATTCTATGAACTAAGTACTGTTTACTGCATATTATGCAAACTCAAATATAGGTCCAACATGACTATTTTTGATCTTGGAAAGATGCCCAGTCCACCTCAGATTACCCTGGAAAAGGCACAGTGTCTTAAAAGATTTGAGTTCCAGGTGAAGCCAGCTGTTTCATGGCATCTACTTTGTCATCAACACATAATTGGTACCCTCCTACCAAAGGGTACTGTTAGCACTGACACTACGACAATGCAGCACCGTCTCAACGCTGACAATCCAACAATCCATGAACCCTCAGCACTGATCCTGCAACAGTGCGGCACTCCCTCAGCACTGACTCTCTGACAGTGTGGCAGTCCCTCAGTACTAATCCTCTGATAGTGCCAGACTCCCTCAGCACTGACCTTCCAACAGTGTGGAGCTCCCTGAGCTCTGAACCTAAGACAGTTCAGCACTGCCTCAGTACTAACTCTCCAACAGTGCCGGCCACCATCAGTACTGACCCTCTGACAGTGCGACACTCTCTCAGTACTGACCCTCCAAAAGTGTGGCACTCCCTCAGCACTGACGCTCCAACAGTGCGATTCTCCCTCAGCACTGACCCTCCTATACTGTGGTGCTCCCTCAGCACTGACCCTCTGACAGTGCGGCACTCTCTCATACTGACCCTCCGACAGTGCAACACTCCCTCAACACTGACCCTCCGACAGTGCGGTGCTCCCTCAGCACTGACCCTCTGACAGTGCAACACTCTCTCATACTGACCGTCCGACAGTGCAGCGCTCCCTCAGCACTGACAGTCCAACAGTGCGGCATTCCCTCAGCACTAACCCTCCAACAGTGCAGTGCTTCCTCAGCACTGACCCTCCGACAGTGCGGTGCTGCCTCAGCACTGACCCTCCAACAGTGCGGCACTCCCTCAACACTGACCCTCCGACAGTGCGGCACTCCTTCAGCACTGACTCTCTGACAGTGTGGCAGTTCCTCAGTACTAACCCTCTGATAGTGCCAGACTCCCGCAGCACTGACCTTCCAAAAGTGCCGCACTCCCCCAGCTCTGACTCGAAGACAGTTCAGCACTGCCTCAGTACTGATTCTCCAACAGTGCCGTGCTCCCTCAGCACTGACCCTCTGACAGTGAGGAACTCCCTCAGTACTAACCCTCCAACAGTGCTGAACTACCTCAGTACTCACCCTCCAACAGTGCAGCGCTCCCTCAGCACTCACCCTCCAAAAGTGTGCGGCACTCCCTCAGCACTGACCCTGTGCCAGTGCGACACTTCCTCAGCACTGACCCTCCATCAGTGAGGCACTCCCTCAGTCTGACCCTCCGACAGTGTGGCACTCCCTCAGCACTGACTCTCAGACAGTGAGACTCAACCTCAGCACTGACCCTGCAACAATGCAGCGCTCCTTTAGCACTGACCCTCAGACAGTGTGGCGCTCTCTCAGTGCTGACCTTCCAACAGTGCAGCATTCCTTCAGCTCTGACCCTGCGACAGTGCAGCATTCCCTCAACGCTGACCCTCAGACAGTGCCGCACTCACACAGCTATGACCCTCCAACAGTGTGGCACTACGTCAGCACTGATCGTCCGAGGGAGCAGCACTCCTTCAGTGCTGCCCCTCCGAAAGTATAGTATTCCTTCAGTACTGACCCTCTGACATGCCACACTCCCTCGGCACTGACCATCTAACAATGTGGGACTCCTTGAGCACTGACCCTCTGACAGTGTGGCACTCCCTTAGGACTGACCGTACAACAGTGCCAGACTCTCTCAGCACTGGCCCTCCAACATTGTGGCACTCCATCAGCACTGGTTCTCAGACAGTGCCGCATTCACTCAGCTCTGACCCACCAACAGTGCAGCATTCCCTCAGTGCTGCCCTCTGAAAGCATGACATTCCTTCAGTACTGACCCTTTTGACAGTGCCACATTCCCTCAGTACTGACCCTCTCACAGTGCATAACTCCCTGAACACTGACCCTCCGACAGTGCGGCATTCTCTTAGCACTGACCTTCCAACATTGCTGCACTCCCTCAGTACTGACCCTCTGACAATGTGGCATTCCCTCAGTACTGACCCTCTGACAATGCCACACCCCCTCAGTACTAACCCTTTAACAGTGCCGGACCCCTTCAGCACTGGCCCTCCAACAATGTGGCACTCTGTCAGCACTCATTCTCAGTCAGTTCTGACCCTCCAACATTCTGTCAGCACTACTTGTCCGAAAGTGCGGCATTCCCTCAGTACTGATCCTCTGACAGTGTCACACTCCCTCAGTACTGACCCTCTAACAGTGTGGGACTCCTTGAGCACTGACCTTCCAACAGTGCAGCACTCCCTCAGTAGTGACCCTCTGACTGTGTGGCACTCCCTCAGCACTGACCCTCCGACAATGCAGTTCTCCCTCAGCACTGACCCTCCGACAATGCGGTTCTCGCTCAGCACTGGCCCTCTGACAATGCCACATTCCCTCAGTACTGACCCTCCGCCAGCATGGTGCTCCCTCAGTACCGACTCTCTGACAGTGCAGCACTCGCTCAGTACTGATAAAATAACTAATATACAAGCGTCCTTTGAACAAGTCAAGAAAACATTGTGCCAACTAGATAACAGAGCAACATCATGAATGAAGTTCAAAGCTGACCTGGTGCCACATATGGCTGCTGTCATATTCATTCACAGAACGTTGGCATAATTGGCCAGGGCAACAATTTTTTGCCCATCCCCAGTTGCCATGGAGATGATGATAGGGAGCTGTCTTCTTACACAGTTACAATCTTTCTGCTGTAGGTTGACCCACAATGCTCTCTGGGAAGTTATTCCAAGTAATTAGTCCAAGTTCCCAACTGGAGACATGAGCATAAAATCTATGTTGACACGACTGAGGGAGAGCTGCGTTGTTGGAGATGCTATCTTTAAGCCCTTGCTATATCTGCTCTCTCTGGTGGACATAAAAGATCCCACAGCCCTGTTTCAAAGAAAGGTTGAGAAAATTTGCCTTCTGTCATAACCTATTCTTATCGACATTGTGAAAATCCATCCTCCAATCATTATTTCATTGTGATGCGGCTTTACTCTGGATAAACTGGCTGCTGGGCTGCCAAAATTACAGTGCTGACTCTGCTGTCATTGACTGGAAAGCATTTTGGGGAATTCGGTGGTTGTGAAAAGTGCAAAATAAATTCAATATTTGTTTTCTACTTTAAATCTTGCCTTGGGATAAGGGAAGTAAAGGTTATTTAATTCACAACCAACAACAGAAACTGAAACTGCTAGAAAAGCTCAGCATCCGTGGAGAGAAATCAGTTAATATTTCAGTCGAGTGACTCTTCGTCAGGACCTTGAAGAAGTTCATTTGTCTCAAAATGTCAAAGTGACTTCGCCTGACAAGGGAGCAGTGCTCCGAAAGCTTATAATTTCAAATAAACCTGTTGGACTGTAACCTGGTGTTGTGTGACTTTGACCATCTCAGTACATCATTGGCTCCTCCACATCTGGCTTAAATGTAAGGGCACAGGCAGCACAGGGGTTAGCACTGCTGCCTCACAGTGCCAGAGACCTGGGTTCAAATCCTGCCTTGGGCAACTGTCTGTGTGGAGTTTGCACATTCCCCCCGTGTCTTCTGGGTGCTCTAAAGGTGTGCAGGTTAGGTGAACTGGCCATGCTAAATTGCCCACAGTGTTAGGAGAAGGGGTAAATGTAGGGGGGTGGGTTGGTCTTCGGTGGGTCGGTGTGGACTTGTTGGGCCGAAGGGCCTGTTTCCACACTGTAAATAATCTAATTTATTTACATGGGGCTGTGTGAGAGACATCAGTTTCCACTTTATAACTGTGACTCACTAAAACACTGACACATAAGGAGGACTGTCCAACCCATTGTATCAAAACTTTTCATTGTGTACACTTAGGACATTCTGTGTCACTATTTAAAATAATGACCTGCCGTGGTGCTCTGCTTTGTATTCTCTGATGTAGCTTGCTATCATCACACAGTTCCCCTTTAAACCTTGAGAATAATAACTGCCTGCACTTTGTTAGAGTGCCCAGAGGCAGTGCATGGGACAGAAAGAATGCGGCTTCTCCTCTTACAGAGCAGTGACAAATTATACACAGAATAATGGATACTTAAGAGTGATTACCAGAAAGGAATCTTAATCATGTTCAGATGACATCATGAACAATCACATACCAAAGCACAAACTGTTTCGAATCATTCATTTCAATCACGGAGGCTGAATCACTGTGTCAGAGTCACTCTCTCACGTTGCAGCTTATGCACGATGCTCAGTCAGGTTTGGATATGGGTGTCCTTGCAACTCTTTGTGCATCTTGTGCCCTTGCTAAATAATATGGTGGGTGTATTGGTTAATTTTTTAAAACTCATTCACAGGATGAGGGAGTTGCTAGCTAGGCCAGCACCTTTACCCATCCTTAAAATTTCCCAGAAGGTAGTTAAGAATCAACCATGTTGCAAGAGCCACACGTAGGCCAGATTGGATAAAGGTGGCAGTTCCTTCCCTAAAGGGCATCAGTGAACCAGATGGATTTTTCCAACAATGGATTCATGGTCATCATTAGATTCTTAATTCCAGACTTATTTCACAGGGTCACAGAAATGTACAGCATGGAAACAGACCCTTTTGTTCAACTCATCCATGCCAACCAAATATCCTAAACTAATCTCATCCCATTTACCAGCACTTGGTCCATATCCCTCTAAACCGTTCCGATTCATATACCCATCCAGGTGCCTTTTAAATGTTGTAATTGTACCAGCCTCCACCTTGGGAAACTCATTCCATACACACACCACCCTCTGCATGAAAAAGTTGCTCCTTAGGTTATTTTAATATCTTTCCCCTCTCACCCTAAATCTGTGCCATCTAGTTCTGGATATCACATCCAGGGAAAATACTTTTTCTGTTGATCCTATCCATGCCCCTCATAATTTTGTAAACCTCTATAAGGTTACCTCTCAACCTCCAATGCGCCAGGGAAAACAGCCCCAGCCTGTTCAACCTCTCCCTGTAGCTCAAATCCTCCAACCCTGGCAACATCCTTGTAAGTCTTTTCTGAACCCTTTCAAGTTTCACAACATCTTTCTGATAGGAAGGGGACCAGAATTGCACGCAATATTCCAACAGTGGCCTAACCAATGTCCTGTACAGCCGCAATATGACCTCCCAACTCCTATACTCAATACTATGACCAGTAAAGGAAAGCATACAAAACGCCTTCTTCACTATCCTATCTATCGCTAACTCAATTTTCAAGAAGCTATGAGCCTGCACTCCAAGGTCTCTTTATGCAGCAACACTCCCCAGGGCCTTCCCATTAAATGTATAAGCCCTGCCTGAGTATGCTTTTCCAAAATGCAGTACCTCACATTTATCTGAATTAAACTCCATCTGCCACTTCTCAGCCCATTGGCCCATCTGATCAAGATCCCGCTGTAATCTGAGGTAACCCTCTTCGCTGTCCACTACACCTCCAATTTTGATGTCATTTGCAAAATTACAAACCATACCTCCTATGTTCACAGCCAAATTATTTATATAAATGACAAAAAGCAGTGGACCCAGCACCGATCCTTGTGGCACTCCACTGGTCACAGATCTTCAGTCTGAAAAACAACCCTGCACTACCATTCTCTGTCTTCTACCTTCGAGCTAGTTCTATTTCCAAATCCAAGTTCTCCCTTTATTCCATGTGATCTAACCTTGTTAGCTAATCTCCCATGGGGAACCTTGTCGAACACCCTTCTGAAGTCCTTATAGATCATGTCCTCCACTGTGCCCTCATCTATACTCTTTGCTTGCATTCTAAACCAGGTCCTGACAGAACAATTCCAAAAGTAGTCCATTACTGTATTTTTTTTCAAACAACAAGCACAGTTATAGAGTCATAGAGATGTACAGCATGGAAACAGACTCTTCGGTCCAACTCGTCCATGCCGACCAGATATCCCAACCCAATCTAGTCCTACCTGCCAGCACCCGGCCCGTATCCCTCCAAACCCTTCCTATTCATATACCCATCCAAATGCCTCTTAAATGTTGAGATTGTACCAGCCTCCACCACTTCCTCTGGCACTTGAAATGTCAGAACATTCAAGGCTGTAGGCCTTGTGGGGGCAAGTGGGACCAGTGTAGATTTAGTTACAGTTTTGATAGTACAGACTTGATGGGCTGAGAGGCCTCTTCTGCACTGTATGATTTATTGAATTATTTATTGAATTCAAATTCTACCATCTGCCATGGCAAGATTTGAATGTGGTTCATGAGAAGGTTCACTGGGTTTCTGGATTAACAGTCTGGTGATAATACCACCAGGCCAATACCTATCCTCTAATTAGGACTTACATATGCACCTGATATCAGAGCTGTGTATACACACATACAGTAACACTTTCAACATGCCTACTGTAGAGGTTTAGCATGTGTTTTTAATTTCTTTTAGAATCATGCAGTGGAGAAGAGGCCTTTCAGCCCATCAAGTCTGTACTATTAAAGTGCAACTAAATCTACACTTTTCCACACAAGACCTACAGCCTTGAATGTTCTGACATTTCAAGTGGTCACCCAAGTAATTTGTAAACATTGTGAGGTTCCTCGCCTCAACTACCTTCCCAGGCAGTGCATTCCAGACGCCCCACCACCCACTGCGGGAACATTTTTCTTCATACCATTTTAAACTGCCTGTCTTTCACCTTGAAATTATTCATCCTTGCTATTAACCCTTCAATTAAGAGAACAGCTGCTCCCTATTCAACCTGTCCATGCCCCTCATAATCTTAAACATCTCAATCAGATTTCTTCTCAGTCTTTGCTACTTCAAAGTAAAAACAACACAAACCTATCCAGCCTCTCTTCATTCTGAGCAAGGGGTGGCACAGTGGCTCAGTGCTTAGCACTGCTGCCTCACAGTGCCAAAGACCTTGGTTCAATTCCACTCTTGAGTGACCCACTGTGTGGAGTTTGCACATTCTTCCCGTATCTGCGTGGGTTTCCTCTGGGTGCTCTGGTTTCATCCCACAATCCAAAGATGTGCAGGTTAGGTAGATTAACCACAGGAAATGCAGAGCTATAGGGGAGGGGAGTGGGACAGTCAGTATGGACTCAATGGGTTGAATGGCCTGCTTCTACACTGCAACAATTTTAACATCCTGGTGCATCTCCTCTGCGGTCCTTCAGTACAATTACATCCTCATATTCGTTTTAATATTCATTCTTAGGACATTGCTGTCACCTTTGGGTCAATATTTATTGCCCATCCCTAACTCCCTTGAGCAGATGGTGGTGAGCTGTCTTCTTGAACTACTGCAGTCCATTTGGTTAGATTAGATTGCCTTCAGTGTGAAAACAGGCCCTTCAGCCCAACAAGTCCACACTGACCCTCCAGAGAGTAACCTACCCAGTCCCATTTCCCTCTGACTAATGCACCCAGCACTATGGGCAATTTAGCATGGCCAATTCACCTGACCTGCACACCTTTGGACTGTGGGAGGAAACTGCAGCACCCAGAGGAAACCCACGCAGACACGGGGAGAATGTGCAAACTCCACACAGACAGTCACCCGAGGCTGGAATCGAACCTTGGTGTTGGGATACACATCATGTTGTTCAGATTTCCAGGATTTTGAGTCAACAACAGTGAAATAGCAGTGTATAATTAAATCAGGATCAGGCATAAGATAAATGAGAAATCCAAGGTGGTGGCATTTCCCTTCACTTAAAGCTCCAATTCATCAAAGAGAAAATCTAAGTGGTGTCTAGGTTTGGTTAAGGGATGGGCATGACTTAATTTATTCCCTGAACAGTTATGTTTGGTGCTGAACATTGAACAATTATCAGTGACCATCCCCACTTTTGATCGTATGACAGAGGGAAGGTCATTGATGAAGCAGCTGAAAATGGTTGGGTCTAAGACACCACTCTGAGGAACCTGTGCAGAGATGTCCTGGGGATGAGATGTTTGGCCTCCAACAACCACATCCATCTTCCTTTGAGTTGGATGTGAATAAATCCAAAAGAGGGTTTTTTTTTGTCTTTTCTTCCCATTGGTTCCAGTTTTGCTACGTTTTCTTGAGTGTTTGGTATGCTATCTGTTATTGGTCAGAGCATTGAGTATAGGAGTTGGGATGTCACGTTGTGTCTGTACAGGACAATGGTTAGGCCCTGTTTGGAATATTGTGTGCAATTCTGGTCCCTTCCTATTGGAAAGGTGTTGTGAAACTTGAAGGGATTCAGAAAAGATTTACAAGAATGTTCCCAGGGTTCAAGGGTTTGAGCTACAGGGAGAGGCTGAACAGGCTGGGGCTGTTTTCCCTGGAGCATTGGAGACTGAGGGGTGACATTACAGAGGTTTATAAAATCATGAGGGGCATGAATAGGATAAATAGACAAGATCTTTTCCCTGGTGTGGGGCAGTCCAGAACTAGAGGGCATAGGTTGAAGGTGAAAGGGGAAAGATTTAAAAAGGACCTAAAAGGCAACTTTTTCATGCAGAAGGTGGTACGTGTATGGAATGGGCTGTCAGAGGAAGTGGTGGAGGCTGGTACAATTACAACATTTAAAAGGCATCTCGATGGGTATACAAATAGGAAAGTTTTAGAGGGATATAGGCCAAGTGCTGGCAAGTGGGACTAGATTAATGTAGGATATCTGGGTGGCATGGACAAGTTGGACAGTAGAGTCTGTTTCTGAGCTGTATGTCTCTATGACTCTCTGACTATGACTAAAAGTAGCATTGATGTCAAAGACAATCACTCTCATCTCACCTCTGGGATGCAGCTTATTTATCAATATTTGGTCAATTAGAACATTAAAAATGGAAATACGAATCAGCCATTTGATCTGATCATGAGAGATCTGGTGTGGTTGTAGCCCTACATTCCTGTCTCCTTGCATGACTCCCTTGCCAATCAATAACCTGTTGATCTCATAAGAATATATTCAATGACCTATCCTCCATTGTTCTCTGGTGCGAGGGAGAATTCCAAAAGACGAATGACTGTCTGAGAGAAGAAATCCCTCCTTATCTTCTCAACATTACCCAGATGGATAGCTCAGCTCAGCCATAGTTTCACTCTGGAAGTAGTTGGCAGATAGAAGACGGAGCTGTAATATAGAGGCTTATCTCACAAAGTGCATTCCTCCATTGACACTGACTGCCTGGGCTACAGAGAAACCACAAACAGGAAAGCACACCTGGGTACATTCGCCTAAAGACTGCTGCTTTCAGAAGAGAAGGAAATAGAGTGTGCAAGAACAAAATGGAAATTGTCATTTAGCTCCTGTGCCAAAACAAGTAAAATGTTTCCTAGAAATTTGCACATAGATGTATGTTTTTTCAACAGGTTTCCACAGTTACTGGAACTTACTCAAAAATTAAAGAGAGAAATGTTTGCCAAATTTTAAAAAATGAATGTGGCAGTATGGTAATAAGTTGCTAAATGAGGCAGTAAATAAAATGGAACAAGAAAAGCAGTCACATTAATTGAAGCCCTACAGATGGTGACTGCAATAATATTTAATGAAGCTGATACAAAATAGAGGTTGTCCAGCTATTCACCAGATGCACATTTTAATAAATGCGATTTGTCAGAGAATGGTGCATTATACGTTTCAAACAAAGAAGTTTTTGCATTTCCAGTTACTGTGTCTTTCATGACCTAAGGACCTGCTTTCTAGCCTAGGAACAATATACACTGTGTAGTCACTGCTGTGATTTCAGAAAGCCAATTTGTACGCAGCAGGGTCCCACAAACAGCAATGAATTAAAGACTGAGACTATCTGCTTTACTAATGTTTCGTTGAGGGTTAAGAGTTGACTAGGACACAGGAGAGAACTCAATCTGTTTTAAACTGGAATGGTCTTGGGATCCTCAGAGATCGTGTTTGAGGCTTTGCCTCACATCCCATTTGAATGGCATCTCCAACATGCAGCACTCCCTCAGCACCACAAGCGCAGTCTTGGTTTCATTGTCAACTCTCTGGAGTGGGACCCGCCTTGGATCTTCATCTCTCCCCTGTTTCCCTGGTGGACTCAGCTCTGCAAAATTGCAAGGTATTTCTCCAAGAAAACGTTACTGCAATTGATGTCTAATACTATGGATGCTGGGAATCTAAAATGAAACCAGAAAAGTACTCAGCAAGTCCGGCAGCATCCATGAAGAGTGAAAGAGTTAATGTTCTGATGAAAGGACCACAAATTAAAACATCTTAATGTCAATCAAGGTGTGAGATGGAAGTTTTCATGTCCCCTAGCATGACCTTGTTGGAGGTGGCATACTCTAGGTCTGTTGCCCAATATGCAATAGATACTGGGTTCCTCAGTCCTTGGAGAAATGCCAACCCTTTCACCAGAAATACTATTGGAGGGTGGCAGGGGTGCATATGAGAGGATGAAGAAGGGGTCTTCGGAGGATACAGTCATAGAGTCACAGAGATGTATAGCACAGAAACAGACCCTTCATTCCAACCCATCCATGCTGACCAGATATCCCAACCCAATCTAGTCTCACCTGCCAGCACCCAGCCCATATCCCTCCAAACCCTTCCTATTCATATACCCATCCAAATGCCTTTTAAATGTGACAATTGTACCAGCCTCCACCACATTCTCTGGCAGCTCATTCCATACACAAATCACCCTCTGTGTGAAAAAGTCATCCCTTAAGTCTTTTGTATAACTTTCCCCTCTCACCCTAAATCTATGCCCACTAGTTCTCAACTCCCCACCCCAGGGAAAAGTCTTTGTCCATTTATCTTATCCATGCCCCTCATGATTTTATAAACCTCAATATGTCACCCCTCAACCTCCGATGTTCCAGGGAAAACAGCCCCAGCCTGTTCAGCCTCTCCCTAAAGCTCAACCCCTCCAACCCTGGCAACATCCTTGTAAATCTTTTCTGAACCCTTTCAAGTTTCACAACATCTTTCCGATAGGAAGGAGAATGACATTTGAACCTTTTTTTCTAAAAACCTATTGGCAATTGCCAGGCGATCCCTGTGGGAGTGGTGTTGGAATACATTTCATGGGAATGGTAACTGACAGGGCACCAGGGTGTGTGCGCCTGGGTGCTGAGTGAGATTTGGCCAGCAATAGAGTTCTGATTGGTTTGTGCAGTTTGGGTTGTGTCCAGTTGTGGATGCCAAAGGTCATCGGCCTGGTGGCAACTCTCTGATTGGATCCTGGGCAGTCAAACAGCTTGTGGGTATGGTCAGTACAGAAGCAGGAAGATTCCAAAATGGGAGAAAGCAGAAACTATATCTCTATGTTCATCCAGCGAAAATATCTGAATCCTGAAGTAAGAAAATAATTTTCTCCCACCAGCTGCTGTTAACCATTGCTGGTAACCTGTAATAGGGGAAGGTGATGATCTAGTGGTAAAACTGTTAGACTATTATTCCAGGGACCCAAGGGAATGTTCTGGGGACCAGGGTTCAAATCCTACCATAGCAATTCAATGTATCTGTTTGTTGGATCAAGCAGATGGGACTAGATTATGTTTGGCATGGACTGATTAGACTGAGGGTCCATCTCTGTCCTATGCGACTGTATGATTCTATGAACACTGACCCTCAAATTCCTGGTGCTAATCCATGTAGTTCTGGTTCACTCATGACCATTAGGAAATTGCTATTCTCACCTGGTCTGCCCTACATGTTACTCCAGACCACACAACAATGGGGTTAACTCTTAACTGCCCTCTGGGATGGGCAATAAGTACTGGCCTAGCCCTCACCGCATCAATGATGTTTTAAAAAGTAACGAAGCGATTTTATAATTAGTGCACAAATTGTTTGCCTCCTACAAATAAGTGAAAGAATCTGAAGAAGATCAAAGATCAGAAGATCCTTGGAAAGGAAAGGAACATCTCAACAAATCCAACAAACTGATGCTATTGAGCTGTGCTTCCTCAATGTTTTCCTCTATCATGCTGAGCACCATTTTTGTCTTGACTGTGTGCGTAGCAGGGGTTTTAAAGGGGATTAGAATTCCAAACAGTTGACATGTTTGTTGATGGTTCCACTATTGCACTTAATTGTGACCAATACTTATTTGTTTTTAAACAACAAATAACAGTTGTTGTGAAGTACAGAAACCATGTCAATGTTTTCTGTTGACCTGATTCCATCAGACCGGTAAATTGGGAATTTGACTGGATCATTTACTTTTGCACTGATCCGGGTATAGTGGTGCTTTGGAATCAGCGCATTTTCCCAAACAGTTGGAACACTGCCTTCACTGTCAGTATGGATTTTCAGAAAGTCTTTGACAAAGTACCACATCAAACCAAATTATAGCACCAGGAATTTGAGGATCAGTGTTCATAGAGTCATATAGTTACACAGCACAAAAGCAGATCCTTCGGTCTAACTAATCTATGCCGAACATAATCCGAAACTAAACTAATCCCATCTGCCTGATCCTGGTCTACATCCTTCCAAACCCTTCCTATTCATGTACTTATCCAAATATCTTTTAAATATTGCAACTGTCCCCACATCTACCACTTCCTCAGGAAGTTCATTCACACACACAAACCACCCTCTGTGTAAAAAAATTGCCTCTCATGTCTTTTTTCAACCTCGCTCCTCTTACCTTAAAAATGTGCCCCCTAGTCTTGAAATCCCCCATCCGAGGGAAGGTTAAAAATCACACAACACCAAGTTATAACCCAACAGGTTTATTCAGAAGCACTAGCTTTCAGAGCGCTGCTCCTTCATCAGGTGGTTGTGGAGAATACTCTGCCCTACATGTTACTCCAGCCCACACAACAATGTGGTTTACTCTTAGAGTATACTCCGCAACCACCTGATGAAGGGGCAGTGCTCCAAAAGCTAGTGCTTCCAAATCAACCTGTTGGACTATAACCTAATGTTGTGTGATTTTAACTTTTGTCCACCCCAGTCCAACACTGGCACCTCCACATCATCCGAGGGAAAAGACAACTTCGATTAATTCTATCCATGCCCCTCATGATTTTATAAACCTCTATAAGGTCATCTGTCAACCTCCTACACTCCATGAGAAAGTTCCCTTACCAGCCTTTCTTAATAACTTAAACCTTCCATACTCTGCAACATTATGGTAAATCTCTTCTGAATTGTGTCCAGCATAATAATTTCACTGATTAAAAAGCAGCACATGCTTGTATTGGCTATTACTCATTCCAGGAGATGATAAATAGTAATGGTCCCCAAGGAACAAAGATAGAACCTCTCTATTTTTATAATACCTAAATAAATATTGCTCAAAAGAATGATGTATATTTAAAGCGTAGATGGGTAGATTCTTGATCCGTTGGAGAATTCGGAATTATGGGAAAGGGCAGGAAAGTGGACATGGGGAATGTCGGATCGACCATGATCCTGTTGAATGGTGGACCAGGCTCAAGGGGACTGGTGGCAGATGGAACTTAATAGAGGAAGATGGGGAGTGATACATTTTGACAGGAGGACCAGATAGCTCGGAGAGTTGGGCAGAGAAATGGCAGATGGACTTCAATCTGGACAAATGTGAGGTGATACATTTTGGAAGATCCAATTCAAGAGCAAACAGACAGTAAATGGAAACGTCCTGGGGAAAATTAATGTACAGAGAGATCTGGGTGTTCAGGTCCATTGTTCCCTGAAGGTAGCAACGCAGGTCAGTAGAGTGGTCAAGAAGGCACACGGCATGCTTTCCTCCATCAGACGGGGTGTTGAGTACAAGAGTTGGCAGGTCATGTTAAAGTTGTACAAGACATTGGTTCGGCCACATTTGGAATATTGTGTACAGTTCTGGTCGCCACATTACCAAAAGGATGTGGATGCTTTGGAGAAACTAAAAAGAAGGTTCCCCAGGATGTTGCCTGGTATGGAGGGTGCTAGCTATAAGAGAGGTTGAGTAGATTAGGATTGTTTTCATTGGAAAGAAGGACGTTGAGGGGGGATCTGTTTGAGCTGACAAAATCATGAGATTTTTAGAGTCATAGAGATGCACAGCACAGAAATAGACCCTTCAGTCCAACCGGTACATGCCAACCAGATATCCCAACCCAATCTAGTCCCACCTGCCGGCACCCGGCCCATATCCCTCAAAACCCTTCCTATTCATATACCCATCCAGATGCCTTTTAAATGTTGTAATTGTACCAGCCTCCACCACTTCCTCTGGCAGTTCATTCCATACACGTACCACCCTCTGCGTGAAAAAGTTGCCCATGAGGTCTCTTTTATATCTTTTCCCTCTCACCCTGAACCTATGCCCTCCAGTTCTGGACTCCCCGACCCCAGAGAAAAAACTTTGTCTATTTATCCTATCCATGCCCCTCATAATTTTATAAACCTCAAGTGGATAACAAGAAACTTTTTCCCAAAGTGAATGACTCAATTACTAGGGGTCATGAGTTCAAAGTGAGAGGGAAAAAGGTTACGGGAGATATACATGGAAAGTTCTTTACACAGCAGGGTGCCTAGAATACGTTGCCAACAGAGGTGGTCGAGGTGGGAATGATCGTGTAATTTAAGATGTATCTGGACAAATACATGAATGGGCAGGGAGCAAAGGGATACAGATGGCTGATGGAATTCAATGTGAGCAAATGCGAGGTCTTGCACTTTGGAAAAAAGAATACAAGCATGGACTACTTTCTAAATGGTGAGAAAATTTGTAAAGCCAAAGTACAAAGGGATCTGGGAGTGCTAGTCGAGGATTCTCTAAAGGTAAACATGCAGGCTGAGTCCGTGATTAAGAAAGCGAATGCAATGTTGTCATTTATCTCAAGAGGGTTGGAATATAAAAGCACCGTTGTGCTACTGAGACTTTATAAAGCTCTGGTTAGGCCCCATTTGGAGTACTGTGTCCAGTTTTGGTCCCCACACCTCAGGAAGGACATACTGGCACTGGAGCGTGTCCAGTGGAGATTCACACGGATGATCCCTGGTCTAACATACAAGCAACAGCTGTGGATCCTGGGATTGTATTCATTGGAGTTTAGAAGACTAAGGGGAGATCTAATGGAAACTTACAAGATAATACATGGCTTGGAAAGGGTGGATGCTAGGAAATTGTTTCTGTTAGGCGAGGAGACTAGGACCCGTGGACACAGCCTTAGAATTAGAGGGGGTAAATTCAGAATAGAAATGCGGAGACATTTCTTCAGCCAGAGAGTGGTGGGCCTGTGGAATTCATTGCCACAGAGTGCAATGGAGACCGGGACGCTAAATGTCTTCAAGACAGAGATTGATAAATTCTTGATGTCACAAGGAATTAAGGGCTACGGGGAGAATGCGGGTAAGTGGAATTGAAATGCCCATCAGCCGTGATTGAATGGCGGAGTGGACTCGATGGGCTGAATGGCCTTACTTTCACTCTTATGTCTTATGGTCTTATGGTCTTAAAATAGGTGTCAGGTTCAGACTGAGGATCTGGATTGGCGCAAGCTTGGTGGGCTGAAGGGCCTGTTCCTTGGCTGTAGTGTTCTTTGTTCTTGTTCTTTGAATAGAGAGAGACTATAACAACTCAATGGCAGGAATTTGTAACCTTCAACGAGGTCACTTCCCCTTCTTCAAAGCTCTCAAGAAACTAGACCACATTTTCTCAATTTTTCCTCAAAAGATTAATCTGAT
The DNA here is from genome assembly GCF_020745735.1 of Hemiscyllium ocellatum. Taxonomy (NCBI): domain Eukaryota; kingdom Metazoa; phylum Chordata; class Chondrichthyes; order Orectolobiformes; family Hemiscylliidae; genus Hemiscyllium; species Hemiscyllium ocellatum. Next base: position 109,260,239 of record NC_083409.1, read on the forward strand.
GAGTTTTCATTGCAATCCCTTAAAGAGAAGTGTTCATTACAGACCAAATCTGAATACAATCCTCAAGGTGTGCAGTCCCCAAGGCTAAACGCAAGAATATCTTTATTTCTGTACACAAACTCTCTTGCTATGAAGACCAACACATCATTTACCACGCTGATTGATTGTTGACCCTGCATGCTGTAATTCAGTGACATACAGGCAGTGGGCTCTCACACCTCCTAAACGCCTATTATTTTGGGAATTCTCTGTAATTCTGTTTCTTCCATCAAAGTGGATAACTTCACACTTAATCACATTTTACATTCATTCAGTCTTTCCAAATCCTCCTGAAGTCTTCTTGCATTTTCTCACTTAGTCTTGGATCACCATAAAATTTGGAAATTTTACCATGTTCCCTACATCAATCTTGTTCATACAGATTGTGAACAGCTGGGTCTTATCAGCGATTCCTTGTGGTACCCCACTGGTAATAGCTTGCTATCTTTCAAATGATCCATTCATCTCTACTCTCTGCTTTCTGTTTAGCGAACTAATTCCCAATCCAAACTAAAATGGTCAATCCCATAATTTCACTTCCTAACCCCCTTTGTGCAACCTCTCAGACATCTTCTCAAACTTTAAATGCATCACATCCACCAGTTCTGCTTTATAAATGCTGCAAGCAACACCCTCAAAAGCTCCAACAGGTTTATCAAACATGATTTCCCTTTCATCAATCTGTAGTGACTCTGCCCACTCAGCCAATTATTTTCAAAGTCTCTGGTTACTACATTTTTCATGGGAGTAACATACTGTAGATGTTGGAAATTTGAAACAAGCACAGAGAATGCTGGAGAAACTCAGCAGGTCTAGCAACATCTGTGCAGACAGAGACAGCGTTAACCTTTCAACTGCAGGCTGAGTTCTTCGGTTCTGAAGTCGAGTCATCCTGGACCTGAAACATTAACTCTGTTTGTCTCCACAGATGTTGCCAGACCTGCTGAGTCTCTCCAGCACTCTCTGTGCTTGTTTCACATCTTTTATATTAGGTTTCAACTATTTCCCATGACTGGCACCAAACCAACAGGTCTACTGTTCTCCATTCACCCTCTCCCTCCCTTGGTAAATCGTGGGGTCACATTAGTTCAATCGTAAAACCACCATGCAGAACAGGGAAGATTCCATTCAACTACCCTATCACTCTCTCTACTGGATATTTCCAGCTATTTTTGATTTTATCATAAAACATTATTGAGTCTTGCTTTTTAGTATTGGGCGCATTGTTTAATTGAAGAGCCCATCTTGTCCTCACCTAATAGCCACACACTAAGAATTCCAGGCAGTCGCTGGAATGCTGCGTTGGTTTTGGAAATTGCACCTTGGGTAGGACATACTGCACTTTGATAATATAGCTATGTCAGAATGATGCCAAGGTTTGGTGAATTGCATAGTGAGAAGCAGCCACATAAACCTGGTCTGTCTTCACCTCAGTTGAGAGTGTGGTGCTGTAAAAGCACAACAGGTCAGGCAGCATCCGAGGAGCAGGAAAATCGCCGTTTTGGGCAAAAGCCCTTCATCAGGAAACTTTTGGCTGAAATTTTGATTTTCCTGCTCCTCGGATACTGCCTGACCTGATATAGTTTTCCAGCACCACTCTAATCTTGACTCTGATCTCCAGCATCTGCAGTTCCCACTTTCGCCATGTAAATAATTTCCTCTTGCCTTGCCCCTGGCTCTCTTGCTAATGATCATGCATCTGTATTCTTTGGTTAGTCGCCCTTTTACCACTGAAAGAATTTCTTCCCATTTGTCACAGCCAAGCCTACTATGATTTTGATTCTCTCTATTAAATTACCACAATACCTTAACAAAGACAAACGACTACAGTTCCTCTCACCTTATCATGTAACTGAAGTCCTGCTTCCTTGTATTATGTCTCACAGTCGGTAGGTCAGTATATCTTTAAAAGACTTGCTGTTACACCCTACCTTCAGATCACTTGGTGCATGGCATGCTACTGGAAGCATTCTATTCTATTGCAATCGAATTACTCAGTGTTAGTCCAGACACCGATACACTGAACAATATAGAACTTGTGCATAAGGATTCAATACGGTAAACGGCTGTTGAATCCTTCAATATCACAATATCTACATCCAGTCTTTTTTATGTCATGGGAACTAACAAAAGCATTGCCATATTAGGCAAAATACCCTGTCGTCCCACAACACCAGCAGACCAGAAAATCCCCTCTAACTATCTCTAAGATCTTGACATCCTTTCCAAATAGCAATTCTTTGAATTGGATTCAGTATTCCAGCTCTTGCCCAACCAATGATGAAAAAGATTTTGCATCATTTCTTTGTTTTTATATTCTATATATTTCTGATTCTAAAAACAAGGAACGCGTCTGTGGTTTTCTTTCTTAATTCCATTTAACTTTCTTGCAAAAAATCTATTAATCAATAACTCTGACTTTCTTTTTCTGAATCCATACTCACTATTGAGAGGGACCTTGCCATTTGTGAGGATAATCTGAAACAGACTGATATGCTCAAACAGGTTGATGTTAAGAAGGAAGATATGCTAAAATCTTTGAAAAACATAAGTCCCCTGGATCAGACAGAATATACTCAATGTCAACTACTCAGAAATGCGGGAAGAGATTGCTGCACCTTTGCCAATGATCTTTGAGTCCTCACTGTCCACTGGAGTTGTGCCAGATGATTGGAGGGTGCCAAATGTAATTCTCTTGTTCAAGAAAGGAAATTGGGATACTCTTGGGAATTTCAGACCGGTCAGTCTTATATCTGTGGTGGGCAAATTATTGGAGGCGATTCTGGGAGATAGAATTTATGATTACTTGGAAAACCAAGTTTGATTAGAAATAGCGTGGCTTTGTGAGGGACAGGTCATGCCTCACAAATCTTATTAAATTCTTTGAGGATGTGTCAAAACACATTGATGAAGGTAGAGCAGTGGATGTGGTGCACTTGGATTTTAGCAAGATGTTTGATAACCTTTCCGATGGTTGGCTAATTCAGAAAGTAAGGAGGCATGGGATACACAGAAATGCGGCTGTCTAGACACAGAAAGCAGAGGGTAGTAGTAGATGGAAAGTATTCAGCCTAGAGCTCAGTGATCAGACATGTTCAGCAGGGATCTGTTCTGAGACCTCTGCTCTTTGTGATCTTTATAAATGACTTGGATGAGGAAGTGGACGTGTGGGTTAGTAAGTCTGCCAATGACATGAACATTGGTGGAGTTGTGAATAATGTGGAGGGCTGTTGTAGGTTTCAATGGAACACTGACAGGATGTAAAGCCGGGCTGATAAGTGGCAGATGGAGTTCAACCTGGAAAAGTGTAAAATGATTCATTTTGGAAGGTCAAATTTGAGTGCAGAATACTAGGTCAAAGGCAGAATTCTTGGCAGTGTGGAGGAACAGAGGGAACTTGGGGTCCAGGTCCATAGATCCCTCAAAATTGCCACCCAAGTTGAGTTGCTAAGAAGACTGATGGCATGTTGACTTTCACTAGCAGGGGGATTGTGCTTTAGAGCCATGAGGTTATGCTGCAGCTCTATAGAGCACTGGTTAGACCACACTTGGAATATTGTGTTCAGTTTTGGTCACGTCATTATTGGAAAGGTGTGGAAGCTTTAGAGAGGGTGCAGAGGGAATTTACCACGATGCTGCCTGGACTGGAGGATGTGTCTTATGGAGAAAGGTTGAGGGAGCTTTCCTCACTGGAGCGAAGAAAGGTGAGAGGCAACTTGACCGAGGTGTTCAAAATGATGAGAGGCATAGATAGAGTGAATAGTCAGGGCAGAAATGGCTATCGAAAGGAGGCATAATTTTAAGGTGATTGAAGGAAGGTTTAGAGGAGATGTCAGAAGTCAGTTCTTTACACTGAGAGTGGTGGGTGCGTGGAATGCACTGTCAGCAGTGGTAGTAGAGTCAGATACAATTGGGACATTTAAACGACTCTTGGATAGGCCCATGGATGATAGTAAGATGAAGGGTATGTCAGTTAGTCTGATCATAGAGTAGCATAAAAGGTCAGCACAACATCAAGGGCCGAAGGGCCTGTACAGTTCTATGTTCTGTGTTCCAAAATCAGAAAACACCTTTCCCTGGAGAGCATTCTCATTATCTGTAATTCTCAAATGACATGTTTATGCTGTTAGACTATTGCAGGTCACAAGTCTGATGTTAATAGAGCTTTATTCGGTAAGATTGAATTTTGTTAGCTAACCATGATGTGGAGGTGCCGGTGCTGGGTTGGGGTGGACAGAATCAGAAGTCACATGACATCTGGTGATCGTCCAATGGGTTTATTTGAAATTGTAGATTAGAGTGATGCTGGAAAAGCACAGCAGTTCAGGCAGCATCCGAGGCTACCACCACTCTACTCTAGAATCTGGCTTCCAGCATCTGCAGTCCTTGTTTTTACCAGGTTTATTTGAAATCACAAGCTTTCGGAGCACTGCTGTGATTTCAAATAGACCTGTTGGATTCTCGCCTGGTGTCATGTGACTTCTGACTTTGTCACGTCAGACAGAACTTTGTTGGGTCAGGTGATGAAAGTGTATGGACTGATTGTGAGTAATGAGAGTTGAGCTACAGGTCAGCCACGATCTGATGGGCAGAGTAGGATGAAAGAGCTTCTCCTGAAACATTTATTGTTTTACAGAATGTGGGCACTACTGGTGAGGCCTGCATTTACGGCCCATCCCGAAGGTAATAGTGAGCTGCCTTCTTTAACCACTGCAATATACCTCGTCATGTGAGTGATTCCTGCCCGGGCATGTTCTGGAGACAGCAGGGGACATTTTCAGGACCAGCAATGGCATCATGGCACACAGGAAAGGCCAGTGGTGAGGGACCACTCCCCCAAGTATCTGCAAAGTGGAGAACAGACAGTTCATCATCTTCCTGATGAAGGGCTCAGGCCAGAAACATCGATTCCCCTGCTCCTCGGATGCTGCCTGACCTGCTGTGCTTTTCCAGCAATCCACTCTCAACCCCCAGCAATGCCTGCCCCTTGGAACGTGGACCAGTCCATCTTCTGCAGCTACACTGGCACCACTCCCCACCTGTTCCTCCGCTACATCAATGACTGTATCGGCACTACCTTGTGCTCCCATGAGGAGGTTGAACAGTTCATCAACTTCACCAACACTTTCCACCCTGACCTTAAGTTCACCTGGACTATCTCGGACACCTCCTTCCCCTTCCTGGACTCTCCATCTCCATCAACAGCAACGGACTCAATGCAGACATCTACTTCAAACCCACCATCTCCCACAGCTCCCTGGATTACACCTCCTCCCATCTGGCCTCCTGGAAAAATATGATCCCTTAATCCCAAATCCCCCACCTCTGCCTCTGCCGCATCTGCTCCCAGGAGGACCAATTCTACCATAGAACACACCAGATGGCCTCCTTCTTTAAAGACTGCAATTTCCCCTCCCACGTGGTCAATGATGCTCTCCAGCACATCTCATCCACTTCTCCCAGCTCCGCCCTCAGACTCCACCCTTCCAACTGCAACAAAGACAGAACCACCCTGGTCCTCACCTTCTACCCCAGCAACCTCTGAAAACATTGCATCATCATCATCTGCCATTTCCACCACTTACAAACAGACCCCACCACCAGGGATATATTTCCCTCCCCTCCCCTAACAGTGTTTCATATAGACCATTCTCTCCACGACTCCATCATCAGATTCCCCCTCCCGGCACCCCCACCGCAGTAATTGCAAAGCCTGCACCCACACCTCTCTTCACCACTGTCCAAGGCCCCAAAGGAGCCTTTCACATCCATCAAAGTTTCACCTCCACATCCATATGTCGTCTACTGTATCCGTTGCTCCCGATGTGGTCTCCTCTACATTGGGGAGATATTACGCCAACTTGCGGATTGTTTCAGAGAACATCTCTGGGACACACACATGTAGCAACCCCACTGCCCCGTGGCTGATCACTTTAACTCCCCCTCTCATTCCGCCAAGGACATGCAGATCCTGGGCCTCCTCCATTGCTAAACCCTTACCATCTGCCACCTGGAGGAAGAACACTTCATCTTCCACCTTAGGACTCTCCAACTACATGGGATCAATGTGGATATCACCAATTTCCTCATTTCTCCTCACCCCACCTTCTGCCAGATCCAACCCTCCAACTCGGCACCGCCCTCTTGACCTGTCTTTCCTGTCCATCTTCCTTCCCACCTAGCCTCTCCACCCTCCTCTCTGACATATCACCATTACCCCCACCTTCATCTACCTCTTGCATTCTCAGCTGCCTTCCCCCCAGACCCACCCCCCTCCCATTTATCTCTCAGCCCCTTTGGTCCACAAGCCTCATTCCTGATGAAGAGCACATACTTGAAACATCGATTCTCCTGCTCCTTGGATGCTCCCTGAGCTGCTGCGCTTTTCCAGCACCACATTCTTAGCTCTGATCTCCATCATCTGCAGTCCTCACTCTCTCCCATTACTCTATGGCTGGAGGGGATGGGGGTGGGGTGGGGGGGAGCCTGCAGGTGGAGCTGGTCCCATCCACCTGCAGACCTGAAGAAGGGTTACACCTGAAACATCGACTTCCCCACTTGCTGATGCTGCCTGCCTTGCTGTGTTCTTCCAGCCTCCTGCCCATCGACTTTGGATTCCAGCATCTGCTGTTTGTTTTTGTCTCTCGGTTCTTCCAGCCATGGGATGTCACAGATTTGGGAATTGCTGGCAAACTGCGGAATGGGTAAATGGGATTAATGCAGTTTGCCATTTGTTAGATCGCAGGGGAAAGTGGAGATTGCAGACGCTGGAGATCAGAGTCGAGAGTATTTTGCTGGAAAAGCACAGCAGGTCAGGCAGCATCCAAGGAGCAGGAGAATCGATGTTTCCGGCATAAGCTCTTCATCAGGAATTTGAGTTACTATTGACCTGATGGGCTGAAGGGCTTGTTTCTGTGTTGTATGACTCTCTAATAGCTGTTGTTCCAACAACAATCAGTGGCAGAAGCCTTCATCAGTCGTTAACCTTTCTAAACTTAGGGAAGCTATAACCAAGTGCAGCCCGTCCACCATCACCCGAGTCTAGCACAACTAGTCCAACTCGAGATGGTAATTGACTCCATTTGCGTAATGCACTGCCTTAACTCACCAAGCCATCAGGAGAGCAGCTCAAAATGAACAATGGGATTGTTTACTCTGTGCATTACACGTTATGATTGCATCAATGGATTTTTTTTTGCAGTTAATAGAGTTCTGATGAAAATAGAAGTTCAGGAGATTTTTCTTGACAATTTAGCTGTTTTCCTATCAACATCAAATGTCAGGCTACATGTTGTGGACTGCAGCACATTTACAGTTTAATGAGAAGTTTATAAGATTCTTAAAGCTCTGAGAGCGTATCAAAAGTTTGAAAATTGGACCATTTTCTTCACTTACTGGTCATTTGTTCATATTCTATGGAGTTCCTTGGTTTTTGTTCACTAGCAGTTACAGTATTAGATGCAAGTAAACATCACATGTTCATCATGCCCTGTCATACCAAAGCAGCCATTTGGATTGTATCAGGACAGATGGGGCTCCAGGAGTAATGTGACTTGACTAGAATTCATTGTCTCTGGATAATTCTCTGGACAACCTGGGTCCAAATCTCATCATGTAATTGATGGAGTTTAAATTCAATTACTAAAAAGACCAGAAAAGCTTTGGAAGGATTTGCCAGGGTTGGAAGGTTTGAGCTATAGCAAGAGGTTGAATAGGCTGGTGCCGTTTCCCTGGAATGACAGAGACTGAGGGGTGACCTTATCGAGGTTTATAAAATTATGAGGGGCATGGATAGGGGAAATAGACAAGGTCTTTTCCCCAGGGAGTCTAAAACTAAAGGGCATAAGCTTAAGGTGAGAAAGGAAAGACTTAAAAAGGATAACTTTTTCACACAGAGGGTGGTGAATGTATGGAATGAGCTGCCAGAGGAAGTGGTGGAGGCTGGTACAATGACAACATTTAAAAGGCATCTGGATAGGTAGTTGAATAGGAAGGGTTTAGAGGGATATGGGCCAAAATGCTGGCAAATGGAACTAGATTAATTTAGGATATCTGGTCAGCATGGACATGTTGGACTGAAGGGTCTTCTTCAGTGCTGTATAGCTCTATGACTCTATAATAAATCTGGGATTTAAAATAAGTCTCAGTAATGATCACTATTGTTGCAAAACCCATATGAGCCCAGCTGATGCTACTACTGGACAAGACAGCTCCCAAACTGAAAACTGGCTTGATTGATCATGTTTTATCATTTTGATTTCAATAAGGTGTTCTCTCACTGAAACACAAACACACAATGTGACAGATTTAATTTCAACAACAAAACAGAAGTTCATTACACAAACTAAATGAAGATAAAGTAGAATGAACCAAGCTATTTACCAATGAATCAATTTGAAACATTTCAGAACATACAGCTGAATAAAATCCCATCTATTCCTAATACCATTACTTCACAATACTCAAACACCAGAGAAAAATCCTTTCTCTATCATATCTATGAGCTTGACTGAACTGTTTCTTTCAATTCTCCTGGGAGCTTGATAACTTTTCTTAGATTATTCACACAACTGAGCTGAAACTTTCTGAGCTACAAACAACTGATTCAAGTTACCAACCAAACATTTCTGGTCTTCAAACCAAACTGAGTTAACTTATGTTCTGAGCTGCCTCCTTTTGCCAAGAGGAAGTAATCTTACATCTGACTGTAGCCAGGTCTTTGTGCAAAGTGAAAAGCAAAAGTGTGCCGAACTATGAGTTTTCCTCAGCAGATAAGCTTTGCCCCAACAATAGGTAATGGCTTCTTGGTCAACCTTTGACTCCAAATTCCAGGTACTCATTGAATTCAAATTTCACTATCTGCCATGACAGAATTCAAAACCAGGCCCTCAGTACATTACCAAGAACTCTGAATTAATTTTAAAGATAATATCGCTAGGACCACCCTACAATGGAACTCCAGTAAGAGAGTGAAGCATACCAAACTGTGCCTGAAATACAGGCCAAAGTGTAGCCTGCTTTCCTTTGGTCTGATCAGTCATCAGGCATGAACATAGAGGGGAGGTGATGGCCTAGCGAGATTATCACTGGACTATTAATTCAGAGACCCAGACAATGTCCTGGGGACCTAGGTTCAAATCCTACCAAAGCAGGAATTTGAATTTAATTAAAAATAGATCTGGACTTTAAAAGTCTAATAATGACCATGAATCCATTGTCAGGAAAAACCTATCTGCTTCACTCATGTCCTTTAGGGAAGGAATCTGCCATCCTTACCTGGCCTGGCTTACATGAGACTCCAGCCCCACAGCAATGTGGTTGATGCTTAATGGACCCCTGGGGTAGCTTGGGATGGGCAACAAATGCTGTCAAGCCAGCAACACCCTCATCCCGTAAATAAAATAAAAATATAAGCAAGATATGTGATGAGGCCTGTTGCACCATTCCTGAAAATGTTTCATCCCTTGCTAATCCAAAATGTAACTATCCCTGGCTTTAAAAATATTTAAAGATTCTGTGTCCACTGACTTTTGAGAGAAAGAATTCCAAAGACTCATAACAATCATGTCTCACAAATTTAAATGAGCTTTTGAAGAAGTAACAAAGAGGATTGATGAGGACAGAGCGGTAGATTTGATCTATATGAACTTCCGTAAGGTATTCGACAAGGTGCTTCATGATAAACTGGTTAGCTAGGTTATATCTTGTGGAATACATGCAGAACTAGCCATTTGGATACAAAGGTGACTCCAAGGTAGAAGGCAGAGGGTGGTGTTACAGGGTCGCTTTTCAAACTGGAGGCCTCTAGCCAGTGGAATGTCACAAGGATCGGTGCTGGGTCCTCTGCTTTTCGTCATTCATTTAAATGATTTTGATATGAACATTGGAGGTATAGTTAGTAAGTTGGCAAATGACACCAAAATTGGAGGTGTAGTGGACAGCAAAGGATGTTATCTTAGATTACAATGGGATCTTGAGGCTGAGGTGTGGCAGATGGCGTTTAATTTAGATAAATGTGAAGTGCTGCATTTTGGAAAAGCAAATCTTAGCAGGACTTATACACTTAATAGGAATGTTCTGGGGAGTGTTGCTGAATAGAGACTTTGGAATGCAGGTTCATAGCTCTTTGAAAGTGGAGTCGCAGGTAGATAGGATAGTGAAGAAGGTGTTTGGTATGCTTTTCTTTATTGGTCAGAGTATTGAGTACAGGAATTGGGAGGTCATGTTGCAGCTGTACAGGACATTGGTTAGGCAACTTTTGAAATATTTTGTGCAGTTCTGGTCTCCTTCCTATTGGAAAGATGTTTTGAAATTTGAAACGATTCAGAATATTTTTCCAAGGATGTTGACAGGGTTGGAGGGTTTGAGCTATAGGGAGAGTCTGAATAGGTTGGGGGCTATTTTCCCTGGAGTGTAGGAGGCTAAGGGGTGACCTTGTAGAGGTTTATAAAATCATGAGGGGCATGAATAGGGTAAATAGGCAAAGTCTTTTCCCTGGGGTGGTGGATTCCAGAACTAGAGGGGATAGTCTCAGGATGAGAGGGGAAAGATATAAAAGGGACCTAAGGTGCAACTTTTGCAGGCAGAGAGTGATGTTTGTGTGGAACGGGCTGCCAGAGGAAGTGGTGGAGACTGGTACAATTACAGCATTTAAAAGGTATCCGGATGGGTAGTTGAATAGGAAGGGTTTGGAGGAATATGGGCCAAATGTTGGCAAAGGGGACTAGATTGAGTGGGATATCTGGTCGGCATGGACGAATTGGACCGAAGGATCTGTTTCTATGCTGTACATCTCTATGACTCTATCTGAGAGAAAATAAAATGTTTATTCATCTTTTTGTTTAAATTGGTGAACCTTTATTTTTAAACAGTGACGCCAAATTCTAGATTCTTTAACAAAAGGAAGCATGTATTCAAGTCTCCACAGAATCTTAAATGTTTCAGTTATGTCATGTCTGTCTCTTCTAAACTACAGAAAATACAGCCCTAGACTGTCTCACCTTTCCTCTTGAGTTCCTGAGTACTCTGCCTGCAGGCAAACCTTTGTCTCATTGTCTGAGCTGTTTCCTTGACAGATTTTGTCAGCAATGGGTTGCTATTAGCCTCTACTTTCAGGGGCACTTGGGAGGAGGCGGTTTCCAGGTCTACCTTAGCCTGAATGGGAATCAAATATGCATTGTTGATGTTACTTTAAACCACACGCAAACACCTCAGGAACTAAGCTAGCCCAGCCCTCCTTCATTTGCCTTGCAGACCCAAATTGTGCACATTATCTTATACGCTGCATTAAGCAAAATGCATTCTAAAGTGTCCCATGATATTGCACCAAATGGTTCATTTCCCAAGGACACTGTTGACATTGAATTACATGTAACTACAGGATAAATATGGAGAGACAGAAGAATGGGAAGAGAGATCATAGAATCCCCTCAGTGTGGAAGCAGGCCATTCAGCCCCTCCAATCCTCCAAAGAGAATCACACTCAAATCCAAACCTTCCCCCCACTCTATCCCTGTAAACATGAATTTCCCCAATCCACATAACCTACACCATCCCGGGACACTATGGGGCAATTTAGCATGGTCAATTCCCCTTCACCTGAACATCTTTGGACTGTGGGAGGAAACCAGAGTACCCGGACGAAACCCAAACAGACACGGAGAGAATGTGCAAACTCCACACAGGTAGTTGCCAAAGGGTTGCATTGAACCCAGATCCCTAGCTCTGTGAGGCGGCAGTGCTAAACATTGCGCTACTGTGCCACCTAGATGGTGAATATACAAGTACACGTTTGCTTTCTGAAGATTTAGAACAAATTTGGCTAAACTTACTGTACGTCTTCCACCAGCTAAAATGTGGCTTTTCATGGCTTGGTCATTTTGCATTTCTGCCTAACTTACTCAGAAATACACAGTGGGAGTACGGCAATACATACCTTATCATATTTATGGATCAGAACTTTTAAGGATAGTAGTTATCAATGAAGTAACTTAACTAACATTAAAATCTTAATTCCCTTCTGGTCGATTTAGGATGAACAATAAACTCACCAGCAATGCCCATACCCTATGAACAAATAATAAAATGTAATATGGATTCCGCAGTCCATTTCGCAAAGCATATGGAAGGAATTTCTTTGTTTTATTTCTGCTTCTCTAAATGTTTTAATAGCATCAAAAGTTCTAGATAAATTCAGATCATTGGAGGGTAATAAATGTTATTCTTTTGCTCAAGAAAAGAAATAGGGATAATCCCTGGAATTACAGACCAGTTAATCTCATATTGGTGGTGGGCAAATTATTAGAGAGGATTCTGAGAGAAAGGATTCATGATTACTTGGAAAACCATAATTTGATTAGAGATAGTCAGCATGGCTTTGTGAGGGGAAGGTCTGTCTCACAAGCCTTATTGAATTCTTGGAGGATGTGACAAAACACATTGACGAAGATAGAACAGCAGGTGTGATGTATATGGATTTTAGCAAGGCGTTTGATAACATTCCCCATGGTAGGTTCATTTAGAAAGTAAGGAAGCATGGGATACAGGGAAATCTGGCTGTCTGGATACAGAATTGGCTGGCCCATAGAAGACAGGAGGTGGAAGTATATGGAAAGTGTTCAGCCTGGAGCTTGGTGATCAGTGGTGTTCTGCAGGGATCTGTTCTGAGACCTCAGCTGTTTGTGATTCTTACAAATGACTTGGATGAGGAAGTGGAAGGGTGGGTTAGTAAGTTTGCCAATGACATGAATGTTGGTGGAGTTGTAGATAGTGTGGAGGGCTGTTGTAGGTTGCAATGGGACATTGACAGGATGCAAAGTTGGGCTGAGAAGTGGCAGATGGAGTTCAACCTGGAAAAGCGTGGTGTGACCAATTTTGGAAAGTTGAATTTTTGAATGTCATTTACAGGATTAAAGACAGGATTCCTGGCAGTGTGGAGGCACAGAGGGAACTTGGGGTCTACATTCATAGATCACTCAAAGTTGTCATCCAAGTTATTAAGAAAGCATGTAGTTTGTTGGCTTTCATTAGCAGGGGAATTGAGTTTAAGAGTCACAAGGTTATGTTGCAGCTGGAAGGATGTGGAAGCTTTAGAGAGGGTGCAGAGGAGATTTACCAGGATGCTGCCTGGACTGGAGGGCATGTCTTATGAAGAAAGATTGAGGAAGCTCGGACTTTTCTCATTGGAGGGAAGAAGGATCACAGGTGACTTGATAGAGGTGTACAAGATGATGAAAGGCATAGATAGAGTGGATAACCAGAGATGTTTTCCCAGTGCGGACATGGCTATCATGAGGGGACATAATTTTAAGGTGATTGGAGGAAGGTTCAGGGGAGATGTCAGAGGGAGGCTCCTTACACAAGGAGTAGTGGGTGTGTGGAATGCACTGCCAGCTGTGGGAGTAGAGTCATATATATTAGGGACACTTAAGCAAATCTTGGATAGGCACATGGAAGATGATGTGTATGTAGGTTAGTCTGATCACAGAGTAGGATAAAACGCCGGCGTAGTATCAACAAACAAAGTGCTGTATTGTTCTATGTTCTATGTTCCACATGAGCTTACAAATTAGGGGCAGAACTACACTATTCACTTCTCTAGACTTCTATTCAATGAGTTCATGTCTGATCTGGTTATGTTTCAAATTCCACATTTCTATCTATTCCTGTTAACCTTCATTTCAAAGATCTTTCAGCTGGCCATTAATCAGTTGCAATTGGTACTGTGTCCTTTGCTCTTGATGTGGTCTCTTCTATTTTGAGGAGACAGGACACCAACTTGCGGAATATTTCAGGGAACATCTCTGGGACACTTGCACCAAACAACCCCACCACCCTGTGGCCAGATATTTCAACTCCCCCTCCCACTCCACCAAAGATATGCAAGTCCTTGGCCTCCTCCACCGTCAAATTCAAGCCATCCGATGTCTGGAGGAAGAACTCTTCATCTTCCACTTGGGATCCTCCAACCACATGGCATCAACATCGACTTCACCAATTTCCTCATCTCCCCTCCCTCCACCTCTTCCCAGATCCAACCCTCCAACTCGGCAATGTCTTACCTGTTCTACCTGTCCATCTTGCTTCCCACCTATCCATTCTGGCTTCCCTTCCAACCTATCACTATCACCCTCCAATGGCATCTACCTATCATCTTCTCAGCTATCTCGTCCCCATGTCCACGTCCACCCCCACCCTCACCCACCTATTTATTTCTCAGCCCCCTCAGCTATAACCTTCCCCCCCACCAATTCCTGAAGAAGGGTTTATTCTTGAAACGTTGACTCTTCTGCTCCTTGAATGCTACCTGACCGGCTAAGCTTTTCCAGTACCACATTTTTCGACTCTTGCTACTGTCATATAACTTGCTATTTCTCTTCATCTTAATAAAACAGTGATATTTATTTTCGCTTCCATACTCCACAATCCTCGACTGACCCACTCTGTCCTCCAGCAGCTTTTCTTCAACTTTGCTGGATGTAGAGTCTTTTCTGGGGTGTGGGCATCAATGGTCAGGCTTGACCTGAAACATTAACTCTGATTTCTCTCCACCAGATGCTGTCTGATCTGCTGAGCTTTTCTAGCAATTTCTGTTTTCGAAACAACTTGTACATGCATTGTGCCTACTTCAACTCCACAGCACTGGTGGTAATCATTCTTTGATTCATGTCTCAGGGCAATGCCATGACCAATCAGAGTCAGCCTTGCGTCTGACAGGTTGATACCTGGACTTGAGGGGTTATGAGGAGAGACCATCTAAATTAAGCCTTTTTTTTCTCTTGAATTCAGAAGATTAAGGCCGAATCTGATCAAAGTCTTCAAGACATTCACAGGAAAAGACAAGGTAGGTCCAGATAAACTATCTCCATTGATTGGAGATTCCAGCATTAACAGGTACACTCTGAGAATTAGGGCCAAACTATTCAGGAGAGATGTTAGGAAGCATTACTACATAGAAAGGGTTTGGAACGCTCATCAACAATCCACAGTGGATGCTGGATCAGTTGTTAACTTTAAATCAGAGAGATAATATTTTGTTAGACATGAAAGGATATGGGCTAAAGGCAGGCATATGAAGTCAGGCCACAGATCAGCTGTTAAATGGTAGAACAGACTCAAGGGGCTGAATGGCCTCCTCCTGTTCCTGTGTTCCGATGTTGTGTCTTGCCACGCAATGCAGAACTAGATGGGAACCATGGCTTCCTTATTTTGTCTGAGTCCCCACCCTGCCAACAGTTTCCCAGCCAAGGGGCAGGTAAAGTCAATGCCAAAATTACAGTTATGAATAACATATTTTGATTATTGCCGTGGCATTAAATTTTCTCGCTCATCAATTGCTACTTGCAATTGGAGTTGCACTTTTCAAAACTGAGAGCACTTCAAACTGATTCTCAGGAGTACTTTCAAGGCTGTGGAGGGTTAATGATGTGAACTCTCTGAGTTTCGCTCAGTGGGTCACGGTGCTATCATCATGGGATTACTGCCTTGTTATGAGTCCCAGCTGCCTATTGTTACTGCATATTCAGTTATTGATTACAATGTTCCATCTATTGTTCCAGTGAGAGTTTAATGCATCTTGTTTACAAAGGCTTTGCTTGTAAACCTTTCGATTGTCAAGCCATTCTCTTTATTGAAATGGATCGATGTATTTATATACAATACTGTACGATAATACAAGACAATGCAGTGCAGGAAAAGAACCTTTGACCAAGCAAGTCTGAGCCAATTCCTCGTCCTTATTTAGACCTGCTACCTACAACCCATATGTGGTTTCTGTTCCTCTGTTCACCTCGTGTTCATATGTCTGTCAAGGTACCCCTTAAACATCGCTAACATGCCTGTTTCCACTACCTCCCCCTGTCAGTGCATTCCAGGCACCCACCACCACTTTCTGTGTGAAAGATTTTCCCTGCACTTCTCCCCAAAGCATTCTCCCTCTCACTTTTAACCTATGCCCTCTTGTAGCTGACCTTTCCATCCTGGGGAAACGTTTCTGACTATCCACCCTATCTAGGTCTCTTGTAATTTTATGGACTTCTACCAAGTTGTCTCTCAGCCTCTGTCTTTCCAGTGAAAAACAATCCAAGTTTGTCCAACCTCTCTTCATAACTAAAACTCTACAGACAAAGCAACATCCTGCTAAACCTTCTCTGCACCCTCTCAAAAACATCCATGTCCTTCTGGTAACGTGGCAACCAGAACTGCATACAATATTCCAAATGAGGTTCTAATCTAGATTCTGGTTTCCAACATCTGCAGGCCTTGTTTTTACCTAGTTGATTTTAACTTTATTGTGAATCATCTTGCAAGGCTGCCTGCCTTGAAGAATGATTTGGAGATGCCAGTGTTGGACTGGGGTGTACAAAGTTAAAAATCACACAACACCAGATTATAGTCCAACAGGTTTAATTGGAAGCACACTAGCTTTCGGAGCGACGCTCCTTCATCAGGTGATTGTGGAGGGCTCGATCGTAACACAGAATTTATAGCAAAAATTTGCAGTGTGATGAAACTGAAATTATACATTAAAAAATTGATTGTCTGTTAAGCCTTTCATGTGTTAGATTGCAGTGATAGTTTCACTTCTTTCATGTGTAAATCACAAAACCCTTTTTTTTAAAGTTGCATTCTCGGGTTAACTGTTAACAATGGTGATAACTGGACAATATGTGGAAGGTGTTAGCCCCCTGTATTCTCTGTCTATGACCTGATGTTTAGATTGATTCTAATCTAAAAAGTGAGATAACAGAGTTTTACATAAATTCTTGCAGTTTTTGAGCTCAGAGTTCTACATGAATGTATGCAGTTTTTGAGCAAAGTGCTATGTAACTCTGCAATGCAAATTCACCCCACAAAATATATGTGTGCATGTGGGTCTTAAGACACTCTGCACCCACTACACAC
The DNA here is from genome assembly GCF_020745735.1 of Hemiscyllium ocellatum. Lineage (NCBI taxonomy): Eukaryota > Metazoa > Chordata > Chondrichthyes > Orectolobiformes > Hemiscylliidae > Hemiscyllium > Hemiscyllium ocellatum. The sequence continues at coordinate 109,277,180 of NC_083409.1, forward strand.
ACACACACACACACACACACACACACACTTTCTCAAACTCACATCTCCCACCCCAGACAGACGCACACACACACATACAGACAAAGACCCACATGCACACATATATTTTGTGGGGTGAATTTGCATTGCAGAATTACATAGCACTTTGCTCAAAAACTGCATACATTCATGTAGAACTCTGAGCTCAAAAACTGCAAGAATTTATGTAAAACACTGTTATCTCACTTTTTAGATTAGAATCAATCTAAACATCAGGTCATAGACAGAGAATCAAAGTTGGGAGAAGATTTGTAGCTCGGGTGCTCATTGTTGTGGTTCTGTTCGCCGAGCTGGGAATCTGTGTTGCAAACATTTCGTCCCCTGTCTAGGTGACATCCTCAGTGCTTGGGAGCCTCCTGTGAAGTGCTTCTATCAACAAACACATTGACCTGGAACCAATATACCGTCCACTGCAGCGGACAGCAAGAACTGACAACCGGAAGCGGCAGAGACAAACCACTATAAATGCCGGAGGAAACATGCTAGTGGGCGGCACGGTGGCACAGTGGTTAGCACTGCTGCCTCACAGCGCCTGAGACCTGGGTTCAATTTCCCGACTCAGGCGACTGACTGTGTGGAGTTTGCACGTTCTCCCCGTGTCTGCGTGGGTTTCCTTCGGGTGCTCCGGTTTCCTCCTACATTTCAAAGATGTGCGGGTCAGGTGAATTGGCCATGCTAAATTGTCCGTAGTGTTAGGTAAGGGGTAAATGTAGGGTATGGGTGGGTTGCGCTTCGGCGGGTCGGTGTGGACTTGTTGGGCTGAAGGGCCTGTTTCCACACTGTAAGTAATCTAATCTAATCTAATCTAGACAGGGGACAAAATGTTTGCAACACAAACTTCCCAGCTCAGCGAACAGAACCACAATAATAGACAGAGAAAACAGGGGGCTAACACCTTCAACATATTGTCTAGCTATCACCATTGTTAACAGCTAACCCGAGAATGCAACTTTAAAAAAAAAGGTTTTGTAATTTACACATGAAAGAAGTGAAACTACCACTGTATTATAACAGATGGAAGGCTTAACAGACAATCAATTTTTCAACGTATAATTTCAATTACATCACACCGCAAATTTTTGCGATAAATTCTGTGTTACGATCGAGCCCTCCACAATCACCTGATGAAGGAGCAGCGCTCCGAAAGCTAGTGTGCTTCCAATTAAACCTGTTGGACTATAACCTGATGTTGTGTGATTTTTAACTTTGCCTTGAAGAAGTTCTCCTCCTCACTCTATAAGAATCTCAGTGAGTCTCTCTCTCACTGCAACCCCAGGGTCATCTCCTCTGCCCTGAAACTCCTCAACCATGTCCTGAAACAGACTCACTACCACAGCCACATTTGACCTATCACCTCCATCCCCACCCCCATTCACCTATTGTACTCTTTCTACCTTCCCCCACTCTCCCCTCTGACCTATCACCTCCATCCCCACCCCAATTCACCTATCGTACTCTATGCTACTTTCTCCACCCACTCCCCCATTTATCTCTCCACCCTTCAGGTTCCCTGCCTCTATTCCTGATGATGGGCTTTTGCCTGAAACGTCGATTTTCCTGTTCCTTGGATGCGGCCTGACCTGCTGTGTTTTTCCAGCACCACTCTAATCCAGGCTCGGGTTTCTAGCATCTGCAGTCCTCGTTTTTACCATAAAGTTTTATACAACTGTAGTATAATTTGCCAACTTTTACATTCAATGCCCTGGCTCATGAAGGCGAGCATGCTGGATGCCTTTTTGATCACCTTATCCAACTGTGTTTTCACCTTCAGGAATCTGTGGAAGTGTACGCCCAGATCCCTCTGTATGTCAACGCAGCAAAGGGTCCTGCCATTTATTGTACAAGTCACACCTGAATTTGATCTTCAAAAATACATAACCTGATATTCATCCAGATTAAATTCTATCTGCCATTTCTCTGACCAATCTGCAATCTATCTATATCCTGCTGTATCCTTAGAGAATTCTCCTCACTGTCTGAAACACCGCCAATTTCAGTGTCATCCACAAACTTACTAATCAGAGCACCTACATTTTCCTCCAGATCACTTACATATAGTACAAACAACATAGATCCAGCACTGATCCCTGTGGAACACCATGAATTTCTGATCTCCATTCCGAAAAGCATCCTTTCACAACTACTGCTTCTATGGCCAAGACAGTTTTGTATCCATGTAGTTAGGCCACTCCGGATCTCACGAGACTCTACCTTTTGTATCAGCCTGCCATGAGGTACTGTATCAAATGCGTTATCGAAGTCAATGTAGACAATATCTACAGCCCTTCCCGTGACCATTCTTGTCACCTCCTCCAAACACTCAACCTAGTTGGTAAGCCATGACCTTCCCCACATAAACCCAAACTGCTTTATCACTAACAAGTCCATTCACTTCCAAATGTATATAAATCCTATCTCTCAGAATCTTCTCGAATAGCTTCCCCACCACTGATGTCAGATTTACTGGCCTATAATTACCTGGAATATCTCTGTTTCCCTTCTTAAATACAGGAACAATATTGGTCATTCTCCAGTCCTCTGTAACCTTCCCTGAGGGCAAAGTTATCTGTTAAGGCCCTAGTTATTTCCTCCCTCACCTCCTGCAGTATCCTTGGATAGATCCCACCCTGCCCTGTGGACTTGTCCAACTTAACGTAATCCAAGTCACACAACACGTCTTGTTGACCTGCGGAAAGTAATCACACACTTTTCCCTAACCTCAACATCCCTCACATCCTTCTCTTTGGTCAATATCAATATACATTAAGGATCCCACCCATTTCCTCTGGATACAAATATAACCACTTTCCCTTATCCTTGAATGGGCCTACTTTTCCTAGATGCCTTCTTGCTCCTAATACATATAAAATGTCTTGGGATTCTCCTTAAACCTTCTGTCCAAGAACATTTCATAGACCCTTTTAGTCTTCCTAACTCCCTTTTTGAACTCCTTCCTCCCTTCTCTAAACACTTAAAGGACTTTCAAAACTGTAAGTACAACAAACTTTTATCTACCCACCTCCATAACCAGCGCTCCTTAAACATTCCTGTAGATTCCCCCAACTTAAAGGACTTTGTCTGCTTTTAGTTGCCTCGACCTTAGGTGTGCATCCTTTATTTTGACTAAGCTGACAATTTCCCCTGTTATCCAAGGTTCCCAAATCTCACCATCCCTGTCCTTCATTCTCACAGGAACATGCCTGTCCTGCACTCTAACCCACTGGTCATTAAAAGACTCCCACGTCAGAGTGGATTTACTCTCAAACAGGTGCTGTTATGATTTATACACATGAAACAATCACAAATAGAACAAATGGAGATATTTGGTACAAATAAGCTGATGTTCCTTTCAGTGTCCTATCACTCTCCCACGCTAACTTCTTTAAAACCCTGAACACAAATGGAAAATTCTGGAAATGCTCAGCAGGTCTCGCAGCAGCTGTGAAGAGAGAGAAAGAGAGTTTGTGTTTCATTTTCAATGAGCCAACACTATCTAAACCAAATTCAGTTGTGTGTTGGCTGGAAGCATTTGTTGCGCAGTGGGGTATCCTTATCTCTGTGCCAGGAGACATGCATCATAGTTAACTCCTGCCTCGAAATTCAATTCTAATGCAAATCTTGCTTTTGTATACTTATTGTGCAACTGTAATTTTGTATGCCTTGCTCTGTCTTAACATCCTACGATCAGTATATCCTTGTATGTTATGACTTGCCTTTACTGCTGGCAAAACAAAACTTTTCACTCCACTTAGGTACACGTGACAACAATAAGTCAAATGAAATCAAATTAGGCTGAAGAAGTTGGGACTGTTCTCTTTGGAGGCATGAAGGTTGAGAGGAGATCTGATCGAGGTTTTCAAAATCATGAGCGGGCTGACATAGTAGGTAGGGTGAAGCTGTTCCTGCTCATGAAAAAAACAACAATGAAAGGGCACGGATTTATTTTTTTTTGTCATTTGCCCTGAAAAAATAATGCATTCTTTCCACATACTGGGCCGAGCTTTCGAGGGCAGGATCAAACAAGTCAAACTTCCCAAATTACAGCACAAAGCCAGAAATGCTTACTCCAACCCAAAGACGACTATTGCAAGTGAATTTCGTCAGGAGCATATTTTTCTCTCGTCACCACTGAAATAACTCCACAGAAGCTGATTTTCTGTCACTATATCACTTTTTATTTACTTGTGAATAGTACCTGCAACTTGTCTGGTGTCCTCAGCGCCAGCTCTCAGAGTGAACAGAACCTCTGACACTCCTGTTTTTTTTTGGTATCCCATCACCAAGTCACCCTTTATTTACACATGGAGAGTCCTTGACACTGATCCAGCTCCCTCAGAGCCTGCTCTCAGAGTGAAGAGAATTTCTGACGCTCCTGTTTCTTTTTTAACCCCCACACCACCGCCTAACTGCAGTAGTGCTTATTTTTCCCCCAGCACCCATGGTGTGTGTGTACAGGTGTGAGACACAATGAGAGACACAAGGTGTACGAATCTTTATTCAGTTTCCACCACCAGGAAGAAAAGAAACACCCGAGTGGCTAGTGACAAGCAGTGCCCTTCACATCAAAGGGCAATGCTGTGTGATCAAACAGTGAAGGGGAGGGCAGGGGTTAAATCAGAATAGAGTTGGAGGGGAAAATAATGCACTCCACTCCCTGCAGCGCCCACCTCTCCCTGAACAACTCCAGGGTGTTGGTGGACACCGCGTGTTCCTTCTCCAAGGACACCCGGGCCCTAACGTAACCGCGGAAGAGGGGCAGGCAGTCAGCCCTCACGACCCCCTCCACGGCCCGCTGCCTGGACCTGTTTATGGCCAGTTTGGCCAGGTCCAGGAGCAGACCCACGAGGAGGTCTTCAGACCTGCCCTCCCTCCTCCGCACCGGGTGCCCGAAGATCAGGAGCATGGGACTGAACTGCAACTAAAAACAGAGGAGGAGGTTTTTAAGAAAAACAAAAAGGGAGTGCAAACGCCCACACCCAATATACACATGGTCCACGGACTCCACAGCACCACAGAACAAGCAGTTGGGCTGGGAGTCCGTGAACCACCGCAATCTGCGGTTGCAGGGGACCGCTGCGTGCAGCACCCTCCATCCCAGATCCCCGAGAGAAAGGGGGACGACTCCTGCATAGAGAGCCAAGGGCACAGATTTAAAGTGATATTCAAATTAAGCAAGGCTGAAGTGAGGGAAAACTTTTTCACACAGTGAGTGGCTAGGGTGTGGAATATACTGCCTGGAAATAAGATGGAGGCACGTTCATCTGAGGCATTCAAGAGGGGCATTGGATGTTTTTTTTAAAAATAGTAATGGTGTGCAGGGAGATGGAGAAAAGGCAGGAGATTGACACTGCACACGAGAGCCAGATTTGAGAATAGAGCTGATGAAAGCACAATGGGCCAAATAGCCTCTTTCTGCACTGTAATCAAAACCAAAAGAATAATAATTCTGTAATTCTCTGATTGCCAGTTCTAACCAAAGTCCTGGCCAGTTTTTATCCTTAAATCAACATCACTGAAAGAAGGACCATAAGGGCCCTCACCAGCTGTTACAGATGCACGACTGAGAGCATACTGTTTGGGTGCAACAAAGCCAACTGCCAGCGCGGCCTCCCAGTCGTTCCTGTCCCCTATCACGGAGGTCTTAGACGACAGAACACGGGAGAGGCTGGACCAGCCGCTATCTCTAGATGAGCTGACCAAGGCCCTCGAGTCCTTCGAAAAGAATAAAACTCCCGGAAGCGACGGCTTCCGATCGAGCTCTATTCTGCTCTGTGGGACTTGATTGGCCAGGACCTGCTGGAGGTATATGTCAGTATGCTTCGGGCAGGTACCATGAGTGAATCCATGAGGAAAGGCATCATCACCCTCATCTACAAGCGGAAAAGGGAGAGAGAGGAACTCAGAAATTGGAGACCAACCTTACTATTGAATGCGGATTACAAAATTCTGTCAAAGGTCATCGCCAACCGGGTCAGGTCTGCTCTGGGGTCGGTGATTCATTCTGACCAAACCTGTGCTGTACCGAGCAGAAAGATCGCTGAGAGTCTCGTACTCCTCAGAGATACGATTGCCTACATGCAGGACAGAGGGTTGGACACCTGCCTCATCAGCCTGGATCAGGAGAAAGCCTTTGACAGGATATCACACAGGTATATGAGAGATGTTCTCTCCAAAATGGGCTTTGGGGAGGGAATCTGCAATTGGATCAGACTGCTCTACACCAACATTGTCAGTGCAGTCTCAATCAATGGGTGGGAATCAGACAGCTTAAAGTCTGGTTGAAGATTTGTAGCTCGGGTGTCCATTGTTGTGGTTCTGTTAGCCGAGCTGGAAGTTTTTGCTGCAAACGTTTCATTCACTGGCTAGGGAACATCATCAGTGCTATTGGAGCCTCCTGTGAAGTGCTGCTTTGATGTTTCTTCCGGTATTTATAGTGGTTTGCGGATTGTTAGCTGTCTTCCTGTTTGTCCTATATAGTGTTTTGTGCAGTCCTTGCATGGTATTTTGTAAACTACGTTAGTTTGGCTCGTGCTGGCTATTGGGTCCTTTGTTCTAGTGAGAATCCGCATCCATGAACATCAGCTAGCCACAAAACGACACGACCAGCTATCCCTAGTAGCCATATACTCAGACAACCAGGAACATGAATTTGACTGGGAAAACACTACCATCATAGGACAAGCCAGACAGAGAACAGCCAGGGAATTCCTAGAGGCATGGCATTCATCCACAAACTCCATTAACAGACACATAGACCTGGACCCCATATACAAACCACTACAGCTGAAACTGACACCCGGAAGCGGCAATAACATCCATCAACAGACACATCGACCTGGACCCCACATACAAACTACTACAGCTGAAACTGACACCCGGAAGCGGCAAGAACAAACCACTATAAATACCGGAAGAAACATCAAAGCAGCGCTTCACAGGAGGCTCCAATAGCACTGATGATGTTCCCTAGCCAGGGAACGAAACGTTTGCAGCAAAACCTTCCAGCTCAGCGAACAGAACCACAACATCAGACAGCTTCCCAGTCAGATCTGGAATCAGGCAGGGCTGCCCTCTCTCTCCTGCCTTGTTTGTTTGCTGCATAGAGCCATTTGCCGAGTCCATCAGGAAGGATGCGAGCCTGAGGCGGGTGACTATTCCTGGCAGCAGGGGCCTGCGGGTTAAGGCCTCCCTGTACATGGATAACATCACCATTTTCTGCTCGGATCCGCTGTCCATGCACAGACTCATGTGCATATGTGACCAATTCAAACAGGCCTCAAGGGCCAAGGTAAACCAAGGCAAGAGCGAGGCCATGCTCTTCGGGAACTGGGCCGACCAATCCTCGATCCCCTTCACCATTAGGACCAACTACCTGAAGGTGCTGGGTATTTGGTTCGGGGGGGCTGGGGCGTGCGTCAAGTCTTGGGAGGGGTGTATCAGCAAAGTGGGACAGAAACGGGGCAGATGGAAGCTACGGTCGCTCTCCATTGTGGGAAAAAACCTGGTCATCATGTGTGAGGCACTGTCAGTGTTGTTATACGTGGCACAGGTCTGGCCTATTCCCAGAACCTGTGCCGCTGCAGTCACCTGAGCCATCTTCCATTTTATAGGGAGATTGAAGATGGACTGGGTCCGAAGGGACTCGATGTATAAAGATCTGGACAATGGGGGAAAAAACACACCCAATGCCACCCTCACCCTGATGGCCACCTGTGCATGGATCCCCAGTACGCAAACACCAAGTGTCACTATGTACTGAGGTTCTACCTGTCCCTGGTGTTGCGAAGGTTGGGCCTGGCCTCACTGCCGCGGAACGCTCTGAGTAGTTGGACCGTTCTGTATCACCTGTCCTTCATGGAGAAGTTTCTGAAGAAAAACACCTTTGACCACAAATCCATCAGGAAGTGGTCAGCACGTAGTGTCCTTGAGACCCTTCAGGAAAAGGAGAGGGCGGATCCTATTGAGCGGTTCCCTGAGCAGACTGTCAAAGCCATTTGGCAGAATGCCTCATCACCAGAACTTTCCAACAAGCACCAAGACATGGCTTGGCTGGTGGTGAGAAGGGCTCTGTCTGTGAGATCCTTTATGCACGCCCGGACTCTCAGCCGCACCGCACGCTGCCCTCAAAGCGGCTGCGGGGGGGATGAGACTGTCACACACCTCCTTCTGGAAGTGCCTATGCAGAGGAAGTCTGGAGAGGAATGCAGTGGGGTTTGTCGAGGTTCGTCATGAGCAGCTCCGTGACGCAGGACTCCATACTCTACAGTCTGTTCCCTGACGAACATCAGCTGTGCCTGGAGGATCATCAACTCGGTGAAATACACTCTTTGGTCTGTCCAAAACCTCTTGATCTTCCAGCTGAAGGAGTTGACCCCGACTGAGTGTTGCAGACTGGCACATTCCCAGGTCCAGGACTACGTGTTGAGGGATGCGTTGAAGCTTGGAGCAGCTGCCGCCAAGGCGCGGTGGGGAAAGACCACCGTGTAACAGCTGCCTGCCTAAGAAGAACAGGGGCCACCCAGTCATTTGGGCTCTGCAGACACCTCAGCAGAAGAGCTAGATAGTAAACATACAGACTTGTATATAGGAAAAATAAATTTCGATGTCTGGATATAAAGCAATGGAATGCGTGTACAAGAATGGCATGATCAATTGTGTAGAGATCCGAATAATTTTATGAATAAAGTATATTTTTGAAATTAAGAAAAATTTCTGTACCCAGGTCTATGGAAGGTGGTGTGCATAGCCCAGACCATTGTGGAAGCCAACCTCCCATCCATGGACTCCATACACACGGCTCATTGCCACAGAAAGGCTGCTAATATCATCAAAGAATATCATAAGCCATTCCTGATGAAGGGCTTATGCCCGAAACGTCGAATTTCCTGTTCCTTGGATGCTGCCTAACCTGCTGTGCTTTAACCAGCAACACATTTTCAGCTGTGATCTCCAGCATCTGCAGACCTCATTTTTTTACCCCAATATCATCAAAGACCCCTCCCACCCGGTAATGCTCTCTTCCACCCTCTTCTGTCAGACAGAAGATACAGAAGCTTGAACACACTCCAACAGGTTCAAGAACAGTTTCTTTCTCGCTGTTATCAGTCTGCTGAACGGACTCTCTAACTTCAAATAATGTTGACCTTGCTTTTGCGCACCTCCCATGCAGATGTAACCTTATATGCCTCACTCTGTCTAAGCAATCTATGATCTGTATGTCCTTGTTTACTATGATCTGCCTATAATGCTCACAAAACAAAACCTTTCACTATATTTAGGTACATGTGACAACAATAAATCAAATCAAATCAATTCAAAGCAAGTTATCTGGTAATTGCCACAAGCTTGTAGTGGCTACCGTGCTGTAAGTAAAAAATGAGGTCTGCAGATGCTGGAGATCACAGCTGCAAATGTGTTGCTGGTCAAAGCACAGCAGGTTAGGCAGCATCTCAGGAATAGAGAATTCGACGTTTCGAGCATAAGCCCTTCCTGATGAAGGGCTTATGCTCGAAACGTCGAATTCTCTATTCCTGAGATGCTGCCTAACCTGCTGTGCTTTGACCAGTGGCTACCGTGCTCAAAGGAGCAGCTGAACCTTCGTTGCAAAAGCAGCCACATTTCAAAGATATTGAACCGTCTGTAAAATGCATTGAGATAACCTCAGTGGGTACTATGCCAGCTCACCCGCTGTTACTGAGCAACTTGTAACTTTCGAGTCTCTCTCTGTGCTAAAACTGTAAGGTGGATGTCTAATTAATAACATCAATGAGAAGGAAGGCACTCCACTTAAAATAAAATCTCACTCTCTAGAAAGCCAGAAATGAATTTATTATGTGTCAGCTGTAAACCTCACTGACAAATACAACATACAAATTAAGTCCTTGTAGCTGAAAAGAAAGTCAATGACTTGGGGAGTCTGAGATTACAGTGTCTTGATCCTAAATTTAGATTTCTCAAACGCCGGTCTGAACATCTCTAAATATTTGATGACATGTCCTTAGGAAGGGAGAGACGGGCAAATGGTATTAGGATGTTGCTCTGTACTTGTTATTAGGAAGGGCTCTCATTAGTGGTGTAAGATGTACAGGAGGTCTGTGACCTACTCAAAGCAAAAAGGTTGAGTTTCATCAAGTCTCCGAATAATTTCTAAGGCATAGTTTAATTACCATAACCCTTTCACTCACCTTTCCCCTCTTTAACAACTGGGCATTGAACAAGCTGTTCCCTCGAGGAGCTGTGCATAGAATCAAACCCTGTCAATGTGTTACAGAAAAATACAGAGGCATCAAATCATCTGATAAATTAATGACTTATTCCTTTAATGAGGAATGATCTCATTGAGAAATGTTATGTTGGAAATCATTAGACACGGCAGAGCAGCTACTCTGGAGTTTTCCAGAAACCTCAATGTTTGGTCAAGTACATTAAGCCAATTTATGCCACAGTCTATTGATTTGCAGCGGATTATTTCTGAGACCTGTACCTTTTCGACTTTTAAAATTGCTCAGCATATTGTGTGGCATGTACATATACATACTAATTACAGCAGCCTTCTAGCCAGGCTGCCTCACATCAACATTTTCTCCCAGCCACAGTTATTAAATCATTGCTGCAGCGTGCAGTTTTCAAACACTAACACTGTTATCCATCTATACCAATTAACATATTAAAATATTATGTCAATACATACAGAATGTTGCATTTCACACCCCAGACACTACATTTTTCACAAAACAATTTTAAAACACCTTCCGACACTCACCTGAAAACATTCCAATCTAACAATCAATTAAGCTCTGATCCAGATGACCCTCTGTTTACTTAACAACAATTAGGCTTCATGACTTTAGACGAACCCAGCCCTGACTTATGGTCCATTACTTATCAAGTAGAATAACGCTCCGTCTTATTAAACCAACTGGAATTGGGCTTTCAAAACCAAAGTATAATATAGCAGATGTGGAAATCAAACAGAAAAGAAGACTTGATTTGGAGATGTTGGTGTTGGGCTGGGGTGTGCAAAGTTAAATATTACTCAACACCAGATTATAGTCCAACAGGTTTAATTGAAAGCACTAGCTTTCAGAGCACCGCTCTTTCATCAGGTCATTGTGAAGACTTGACTTTTTCCAGCATATTCCATTTTATTTGTTGGTTAGTTTGTGTCTTTATTCTTTGGTGGCCGACTCCGTGTGTGTTTGTCACATTTTACGTATGTGTGCTGAGATGTAGTATGGAATGTGTGCGTTTCAGTATATCATTGAGTATGTGCATGCATGAGTATGTGAATGTATATCTGTGCATGGGTATGTGTGAACATAGGGGTTTGTGTGGTGTGTGTGTGTGTGTGATGTGTGTGAGTGTGATGTGTGTGTGTGTGTGTGTGTGAAAGAGAGAGAGTTTGTGTAGTCTTCTATCGACAGGTAATTTTGGGATAATGCATGTTGTTGCCGCAGTGGGATTTGGCTGTAACATCGCTGAAGAATTTGAGAATGGTATGTTTGAGAACGTTTACCTCCGTATGGTGTTAAATTTACTTTTGTTTCATTAATAAATATGATTTATACCTTCATTCAGGCTGTGCTATACTTTATGTTTGGGTGATTTCTAAGTGGTATTTTTTACTGATCTGCCCCAACCCCACTTTACCCATGGGCCCCACTATTTCTATTAAACAAGGTTTTACTGGAACACAACTCCCGTTATAGGAGAATGATCTGTTTCACAACTTAGACAAAACACTTAAAATCATTCCATAGAATCCCAACAGCATGGAAACAGGCCCTTTGGACCAGCAAGTCCACACCAACTCTCCGAAGAGAAACCCACCCAGACTCATTCCCCTACCCTAACCTCTGATTAATGCACTGAACCTACACATCCCTGAACACGATGGGCAATTTAGCCTGGCCAATTCACCTAACCTGTACATCTTTGGACTGTGGGAGGAAACCAGAGCACCCAGAGAAAATCAACGCAGACTCAGGGAAGAATGTACAAACTCCATACAGCCAGTCGCCCAAGTCTAGAATCGAACCTGAGTATCTAGTGCTGTGAGGCAGCAGTGCCAACCAGTGAGCCACCAGCCCATGGTGCCAACCAGAAGAGTGTTTTTTCCACCTTCCTAAACTGGCATTTCCACAAGAAGTGGTGCTGGCAATTTACAAGCAAACCACAACCTACAAGATCTCCCCTGAACAATGAAACTCTGCCTGACTTTCGGATGTATACGTTTTAACACAAGGAGCAGACCAGCACCGGTCTTAAAGTGACAGGTCCATGTTAAACATCCAGCTTCCAAATTCTCATGAACAACCATTGCAGCCCTCCTTCAATATCAAACATGTTAACTGCCCAACATACGCCCAGCATGAGCTCCTGATGAAGGGCTTATGTCTGAAATGTCAATTCTCCTTCTCCTCAGATGCTTCCTTACCTGCTGTGCTTTTCCAGCACACCATTCTCAATCTAAGCTCCTGTCTTGTTGGAATGGGTTTAACTCCAATGGGAAGACAGCAGCTTTTTCCTTTCTTGACTATCCCACCCCTGGGTTTATCAGTAGAGAGAGAAGAAACAATTCTGTGCACTGCTCCTACCCTCTTTCAATTCTAAGTAAGGCAAGCCAGCAGAACCTTTAGTCAATAGGACGCTATTGTATGAGTCTTGAAGCAAGCAGAATTATTTGAAGTAACAACAGAAATTGCTGGCAAAACTCTACAGAGCTGAAAGTGTGTTGCTGGAAAAGTGCAGCAGGTTAGGCAGCATCCAAAGAACAGGAAATTCAATGTTTCGGGCATAAGCCCTTCATCGGGAAGGCAGACTTCATCCTGCTCCTTGGATGCTGCCTGACCTGCTGCGCTTTTCCAGCAACACATTTTCAGCTCTGATCTCCAGCATCTGCAGACCTCACTTTCTCCCCGCCAAAACTCTCCAGGTCTGGCATCATGAAAGCAGGAACTCTGCTTTCTCTCCCCACAGATACTATTAGATCTTGCTGACTTTGTTTTAGATTTGCAGCATCCCTGGTTCTTTACTTAAGTTTTGAGAATTATTTGAGTTCTGGAGCTATAGCTATGATGTCAGAGATTGGAAGATGTGGCATGTGTACATGGGCAGGGAGCTATTCTCTGCAAACAAAAGGAATATGTTCAAGCCTCATACCCTGAATTGCGCAGGAGCTTGGAGATCCAATCAAATGTTTTCTTGATGATAATGCCTTGACCAATCAGAATTGACAAGCCAAGCAAACAACACCCTTTTGCCCTCGTGTATAACTTATTGTTACTATTGAAAGCTTGGCATTCTCACACTTGCTCTGATGAGGTTTGAGCTACAGGGAGAGGCTGAATAGACCAGGGCTATTTTCCCTGGAGAGTCAGAGGTGAGGGAGAAGGTGATAAGTCGGAGAGGAGGGTGGAGCGGATAGAATAGAAAGGTGATAGACAGTCAGGAGGGTGGTGCACAGTTAGAGGGGTGACCTTTTGAGGTTTATAAAATCATGAGGGGCATGGATAGGGTAAATAGCCAAGGTCTTTTCCCCAGGGGTGGGGGAGTCCAAAATTAGAGGCCATAGGTTTAAGGTAAGAGGGGAAAAACATAAAATCTTTTCACACAAGTCAGGATAGTGAGTGGCTCGGAGGGGAACTAACAGGCGATGGTGTTCCAATGTATCTGCTGCCCTCCTCCTTCGAGATGGAAGGGATCATGGATTTAGAAGGTGCTGGTTAAGCATCTTTGGTGAATTTCTGCATTACATCCTGTAGATAGTACACTTTGCTGCTGCTGCTGGGCATCAGTATTGGAGTGCAAGTTCCCTTCCAAGCCATTCACCATCCTGACTTGGCAATATACTGCCCTTCCTTCAGTGTGCAGTTCCTGCGGTTGGAGATTCCGCCTAGCTTTACATGTATTTAGGTACGGTGTTCCTATCTTGAGTTTTGAAGATATGACTAGCTACAGGCTAGTCATTTATTGAGCATTTATTTTCTGGATGAAATAGGTAAATGTAGTACCAAGTGCTGATACCACCAACATGGCTTCAGATCACTGGGCAGTAGTCCGGACTATTACTGCCCTCCTGAACTCAAAGCCTGGGAAATTCTCTACCACAGAAAGCAGTTGAGGCCAAAACGTTAGTTTTCAAGGAGATGTTTACAGTTCTTAGGACTAAAGGGAACAAAGGATATGATAGTAAGCAAGGACAGGGGACTAAGTTGGATGATCATACATGACTCTATTAAGTGGTGGAGCAGGCTGGGGAGGGGCTGAATGGCCTATTCCTGCTCTGATTTCCTATGTTTCAATGAGCAAGGACCCCCCCACCCCCACTCCCAACATCCCAGCCATGACTTCAGATTGGAAAACCTGATCTAGAACTCATCTCAGCACAGCAATAACGTAGAACCTTAAAACAAGTCAAGGAAAGAAACCCAAGATGCTCTGTAGGAATGATATTGGATCGATATTGCAACTGAATTCTGAAGGAGGATGTTGGGACAGGTGAATGAAAGTCGAGTGTGTGGTGCTGGAAAAGCACAGCAGGTCAGGCAGCATCCGAGGAGCAGGAGAATTGACTTTCCGGGCATCAGCCCATCATCAGGAATGAGGCTTGTGGGCTGAGGGGCTGCGAGAGAAGGGGGTGAGGTTGGGGGCAAGGTGGTTGAGAATGCAATCGATAGATGAAGGTGAGGGAGAAGGTGATAAGTCAGAGAGGAGGGTGGAGCGGATAGATGGGAAAGGTGATAGACAGTCAGGAGGGTGGTGCACAGTTAGAGGCTTGGGACAGGGACAAATTGTGGGGGAGGGGAAATGAGGAAACTGGTGAAATCCACATTTATCACGTGTGGTTGCAGGGTCCCAAGGCTGAAAATGAAGCATTCCTCCTCCAAGCATTGGGTGGTAACGGGTTGGCGATGGAGGAGGTCCCGGACCTACATGTCCTTGATGGAGTGGGAGGAGGAGTTGAAGCGTTCAGCCATGGGGTGATGGGGTGCGGGTGTCCCAGAGATGTTATTTGAAATGATCCGCAAGTTGGCATCCTGTCTCCCGATGTAGAGGAGACCACATTAGGTGCAACAGATGCAGTAGATGACATTGGTAGAGGTACAAGTAGATTTCTCACGGATGTGGAAGAATCCCTTGGATGGAGGTGAGGGGAGAGATGTGGGTGCAGGTTTTGCACTACCTGCAGTCGCAGGGGAAGGTGCCGAGAGCGGGGTGTGGGTTGGTGTGGGGGGGGGGGGGTAGGGGTGTGGGTGGGTGGGGGAGGGGTGATGGATCTGACGACAGAGTTGTAGAGGGAATGGTCTCTCTGGAGCACTGATAGCAGTGGGGAGGGAAAAATATATTTGGTGGTGGGTCCATTTGTAGGTGGTGGAAGTAATGGAAGATGATGCGATGTATGCGGAAGTTGGTGGAGTGGAAGGTGAGGACGAGGGAGGCTCTGTCCTTGTTGCATTGGGAGGGGTGGGGTTCAAGGGCGGAGGTGTGGGAAATGGAGGAGATGCTCTGGAGGACATCGTCGGCCATGAGGGAAGGGAAATTTTGATCTTGGAAGAAAAAGGCCATCTGGGACTTTCTGAGGTGGTCATCCTGGGAACAGATGCATGGAGGTGGAGGAATTGGGAATAGAGGATGGTGTTTTTACAGGATGTAGGGTGGGAGGATGTGTAGTCTAGGTAGCTGTGGGAGTTGGTGGGCTTGTAGTAGATGTCTGTGGTTAGTCAGTCGCCAGAGATGGAGATGGAGAGGTCCAGGAGGCGGGGGGAGGTGTCCGAGATGGTTCAGGTACATTTGAGGTCAGGGTGAAAGGTGTTAGTGAAGTCGATGAACTGTTCAACCTCCTCATGGGAGCATGAGGTCGCGTCGATACAGTCATCGATGTAGCAGAGGAACAAATGGGGAATGGTGCCGGTTTAACTGTGGAAGATGGACTGTCCCACGTACTTGACAAACAAGCAGGCATAGCTGGGGCCCATGTGGGTGCCCATGGCTATCCCTTTGGTTTGGAGGAAGTGGGAGGATTGGTAGGAGAAATTGTTGAGGGTGAGGACCAGTTCAGCCAGGGGGATAAAGGTGTCAGTGGAAGGGTACTGGTTGGGATGGCGTGAGAGGGAGAAATGGAGGGCTTGGAGGCTTCTTCATGGAGGATGGATGTGAAAAGGGACTGGATATCCATGGTGAAGATGAGGCACTGGGAGCCAGCGGAACAAAAATCTTGGAAGAGGTGAAGGGTGTTGGTGATGTCCCAAACAGAGGTAGGGAGTTTCTGGACTAAGGGGAACATTGTCAAGGTATGCAGAGGTGAGTTCAGTGGGACAGGAGCAGGCTGAGACAATGGGTTGACCAGAGAAGTCAGGTTAGTGAATCTTCGGTAGAAGATAGAATCGGGCGGTCTGGGGTGCACAGACAATGAAGCATTCGCATGTGAAGGAAAGCTGAATCAAAGAGGTTCATTTTAAGAAATGTTAAAGAATGAAAAGGAGATGGAGTGGTTTAAGGAATAAGTCTCCAATCTGCAGTGCCTTTGAATTTGTAGTTTCACATAACTAATTATATGTATTCATTAGAACCTGGTGAATTACCTGCTGTAGTGGAGTCATTAGCAGCAAGTTAATGCCTTGAGTTTATCTTCCAACCACCATGCATCTCTGAAACATTCTGGACAAAGAGGATTGAGACAAGGGAAGTGTCATGCCTGGGGCACAGGTAATCTGCATATAAATAAGTCATGGCACACTAAGGATTATAAAACAACTGCATATTCATGAATTGAATTGTTTCCTACTGAGGTGAGGAAAGCCATCTGTTCTGTGATAGGTACATATGATATTGGATCTAAGTGGTTTATCAGTATCCTGTATCAGGGAAATGGACTTGTGTCACCTCTTTGTTCTTGTCTTCAGCAGTACTTTTGGATTAAGGACTAAAAAAGACACACGCTAGAAATGAGGCAGCGCCCACAGAGAGAGAGAGCAAGGTAACGTTTTGAGTCTAGCTGACCCTTCATCAGAGCTGATGTGAAGTGTGGAGGGGTCAGCATTTATACAATATTGGTGGGGGGGGGCAAATAAAGGTTCTTGATAGTTCAGATCAGGGGATCAGAATGTGAGAATGGCTGAAGAGTTAGACAACCCCCCCCATCCCGCACACCATCTCGTTTTCTCTCTCTCTCACACACACACACACACACACACACACACACACACACACTTGATTAAATGTTTCCCCTTTCACGCTTAACTTCAGCTCTGCTGAAGAGTTATTCTGACTCAGAACAGGTGGCATGGTGGCTCAGTGGTTAGCACTACTGCCTCTTAGTGCCAGGGATCCAGGTTCGATTCCACCTTCAGGTGACTGCCTGTGTGGAGTTTGCACATTCTCTGTGTTTCTTCTATGTGTTCTGGTTTCCTCCCACAGTCCAAACATGTGTAGGTTGGTGAATTGGCTATGCTAAATTGCCTTTCCTGTTCAGGGATGCGTGGATTAGTCAGGGGAAATGCAGAGTGGCAGGGTAGGGCAATGAGTGTGGATGGGATACTCTTTGGAGGGTCAATGTTGGGCTAAATGGCTTGTTTCCACGCTGTAGGGTTTCTATGATTCAGTGAAATGTTAGCTTGCTCTCTCTCCATGGATCCTGCCTGAGTGGTGATTGCCAACATGTGGGCGGCACGGTGGTTAGCACTGCTGCCTCACAACGCCAGAGACCCGGGTTCAATTCCTGCCTCAGGCGACTGACTGTGTGGAGTTTGCACATTCTCCCCGTGTCTGCGTGGGTTTCCTCCCACAGTCCAAAGATGTGCAAGGTCAGGTGAATTGGCCATGCTAAATTGGCCATCATGTTAGGTAAAGGGGTAAATGTAGGGGAATGGGTGGGTTGTGCTTCGGCGGGTCGGTGTGGATTCCCCTGCTCCTCAGATGCTGCCTGACCTGCTGGATAGGGAAGAAGTAAGATGTCAGTAAGGTTGAAAGCGTCAAATTCCTGGGAGAGATGTTCACCAACGATCTGCTCTGGCCCTCCCACATTGATGCGATAGTCAAGCTAAGGACATTCTGCATGTCCGAAAGCTGGTGATTTCACATAAACCTGTTGGACTATAACCCAACGCCGTGTGAATTCTGACCTTGCCTCCATCCCAGTCCAACACCGGCACCTCCGCATCATTCTGTTAGAGTTTTTAGATTAGATTACTTACAGTGTGGAAACAGGCCCTTCGGCCCAACAAGTCCACACCGACCCGCCGAAATGCAACTCATCCAGATCCATTCTGCTACATTTACCCCTTCACCTAACACTATTGGCAATTTAGCATGGCCAATTCACCTAACCTGCACCTATTTAGATTGTGGGAGGAAACCGGAGCATCCGGAGGAAACCCACTCAGACACGGGAACAATGTGCAGCTCCACACAGAGAGTCGCATGAGGCAGGAATTGAACCTGGGTCACTGGCGCTGTGAGGCAGCAGTGCTAGCCACTGTGCCACCGTGCCACCCATTATATGTCTATCCTCCACTCACAACATCCAAGTGAAGATCCAGACCTACCCCCTGCCCTTTAGTTTGTGAGTGGAACTTGGAGACTAAAAATGGAAGTGGCAGAATGATGCAACAAGCCAGTTTTCATTGTACATGGCACCAATAAACAACCTCATTCTAACAAAGTGCAAAATTGTTGTGGTTCTGTTCGCCGAGCTGGGAATTTGTGTTGCAGACGTTTTGTCCCCTGTCTAGGTGACATCCTCAGTGCTTGGGAGCCTCCTGTGAAGCGCTTCTGTGATCTTTCCTCTGGCATTTGTAGTTGTTTGAATCTGCCACTTCCGGTTGTCAGTTCCAGCTGTCCGCTGCAGTGGCCGGTATATTGGGTCCAGGTCGATGTGCTTATTGATTGAATCTGTGGATGAGTGCCAACGGACAGCTGGAACTGACAACCGGAAGCGGCAGAGACAAACCACTACAAATGCCGGAGGAAAGATCACAGAAGCGCTTCACAGGAGGCTCCCAAGCTCTGAGGATGTCACCTAGACAGGGGCCGAAATGTCTGCAACACAAATTCCCAGCTTGGCGAACAGAACCACAACACCGAGCACACGAGCTACAAATCTTCTCCCAAACTTCGAGTGAAAAATCACACAACACAAGGTTATAGTCCAACAGGTTTATTTGGAAGTGGGTATAGTTGGACTATAGAGATGAAGGGCTTTTACCCGAAACAGCGATTTTCCTGCTCCTTGGATGCTGCCTGACCTGCTATGCTTTTCCAGCACCACTCTAAGCTAGACTCTGATTGCCAGCCTCTGCAGTCCTCACTTTTGCATAGTTGGACTATAGCCTGGTGTTGTGTGATTTTTAAACTTTAAAGACCCCAGTCCAAAGCTGATATTTCCAAATCAGTCTGACAGCACCAAGTGGATGGCAGTGAATGTAATTTAATTCCTGTATGCATAGTTGGCTTGTAATCCATGTAATTATTGATGCACAAACTGAGAGCTCAAGGCATGACTCTTTCACTGTGTCTTGATCCTGTGTGTTTGGAGAGGACTGGATGGATTCTGGAAGATAAGCACCAGGAATTAAATTGTGGCTAATGACTCCACTATATAATTCACCAAATCCTACAGGACACAGATAATGAGGCGTGTGAAATTAAGCATCCATTTACTGACAAAGTGCGCTGCACACTAAAATATGCCTTTGCAATGTCTGCATGGATCAGGCGACCTACAACGGGAAAGGTACATCAACTCCCTGTGCAATTTTGCTGGAGAGTGCAATCTAACTTCATGCTGTGTCTGGTCAAAATCTAGGGCGTAGCCAGGAAGGAGACAGCGCTGGTGTTTACTGTTCAGGCAGCAGGCTTGTATGGAACAGTCAAAGGGATAAGATTAGATTCCCTTTAGCCCAACAAGTCCACACCAACCCTCTGAAGATTAACCCACCCAGGCCATTTCCCTCTAACTAATGCACCTAACACTATGGGACAATTTAACATGGCCACTTTACCTGACCTGCACATCTTTGGACTGTGGGAGGAAACCCGAGCAAACCCACGCAAACAGTCTGGGTGTAATGGCACCCAGGTCTCTGGTGCTGTGAGGCTGCAGTGCTGACCACTGAGCCACCGTGCCGCCCAGGAATGATGAAGAGCTTTTGCCCCAAACGTCGATTTTCCTGCTCCTCGGATGCTGCCTGACCTGCTGTGCTTTTCCAGCACCACACTCTCGACTCTGATCTTCAGCATCTGCAGTCCTCACTGTCACTGAATCTGGTCCATGCTGATCACAGTGCCCACTCAGCTAGTGCTAATTTGCCTGCATTTGGTCCATATCCTTTTCAACCTTTCCTATCCATGTACCTATTGTATCTGCCTCAACCATTTTCTCAGGAAACCCATTCCAAACATGTACCACTCTCTGGGTGAAGAACTTACCCCTCAAGTCCTTCTTGTATTACGGAACGCATTCAAATTTCAGACACTTGGTTTTATAGAGGTGACTTGACAAATGGTCCTCAAATGAGAGGGATGTTGAGTGACCTCCCTTATCGTGTACATCACTTTTTATTGCATCATGAATCGGATCTGGTTACTAATGGGAACAGGGGCAGGCCATTCAGCCCATTAAGTCTGTCCCATTTACTACAATGATGTCTGATCCAACATTTAAATACCTTCATCCACATCCCATAACCATGCACATCATGTCAAAAATGCATCAATTTTGAAAAAAGACTGCAGATGCTGGAAGTCAGAAACAAAATCAGAAATTGCCAGTAAACCTCAACAGTTTTCAAAACCTTCTTCAAAATATACAGATGGTCCCCGAGTTACAATCGGGTTCCATGCTCGAGTCCACTTGGAAGCCGATTTATAGAGTCATAGAGTCATAGAGATGTATCACATGACAACAGACCCTTCGGACCACATCATCCATGCCAACCAGATATCCCAACCCAATCTACTCCCACCTCCCGGCCCATATCCTTCCAAACCCTTCTTATTCATATACCCATCCAAATGCCTCTTAAATGTTGCAATTGTACCAGCCTCCACCACTTCCTCTGGCAGCTCATTCCATACACGTACCACCCTCTGTGTGAAAACGTTGCCCCTTAGGTCTCTTTTATATCTTTCCCCTCTCACCCTAAACCTATGCCCTCTAGTTCTGGACTCCCCGACCCCAGAGAAAAGACTTTGTGTATTTATCCTATCCATGCCCCTCATGATTTTATAAACCTCTATAAGGTCACCCCTCAGCCTCCGATGCTCCAGGGAAAACAGCCCCAGCCTGTTCAGCCTCTCCTTATAGATCAAACCCTCCAACCCTGGCAACATCCTTGTAAATCTTTTCTGAACCCTTTCAAGTTTCACAACAACTTTCCGATAGGAAGGAGATGAGAATTGCATGCAATATTCCAACAGTGGCTGACTCCTAGGCCATTACCTCCCTATGTCCAACTCCTAGTGTCCACTCTCAGGTCACTCACTGCAAGGCAAATGCTTGACTCAGCTCCTTCCTTTTGTCACATGAGATTTGAACTCATGGACAGCCCAAAGATCATGATGCAAGGATTCTTTATCTCACTGACATCAGGTCACAAATATGAGGGAAATAAAGATTAAACAACGAAGTATTTACAAGCCTGTGATTTACATTAGGTTGACGAATCTTTTGACAATCTTCTTTCCCTGGGTCCACCTTCCCTAAAAGGCACCCTTTTACACAGAGACGGTCCATTCGCCAGCTCCATCTGCTGGCCCTCAACATCATCACCTGCTTCTGAACATCACAGTGCAACTACACAAACTGCCCTGCTGTTCTTCTAACCTGGAGAAAGCAAGGACTGCAGATGCTGGAGAATAAGATTTGAAAAATGTGACGCTGGAAAAGTATGGCAAGTCAGGCAATATCCGAGGACCAGGAAAGTCGATGTTTCAGGCATAAGTCCTTCATCAGGAATGTTCTTCTAAGCTGGTCTACTGCATTCATTACTCCCAATGTGGTCTCCTCTACATCAGAGAGCTCAAGTACAGACTGGGGGCAACCTGATGGTGGAGCTCTGTCCACTCCAATCAACAACACCTTCTGGTTACCAGCCATTTCTCCCCCCTCTCCCCTCAATTGGCGACATATCCACCCTGGGCCTCCTCACTGTCAAAATGAGGCCACATGCAAACCAGAGGAACAGCATCTTGGGAGCTTACAGCCCAATGGCCTCAACGTAGAGTGCACCAGCTCTAAAATCTCCCCAGGCCCAACCTCATCCCCTGTCCAGCCTTTCCTCTTCTCCCTGCCATCTTGACCAGGCCTAACTTGCCCACCTTCCTCCTCATCTCCACCCTTCCCACTGACCAATCACAATAACCCCCTTCCTTCATCCACCTATCACCATCCCACTTACAGTTTTCCCAAACCCCTCCCTCTATTTATTTCTGAGCCCCCTTCCCCCTCCTCACTCCCGATGAAGAGTCCTGACCCAAAACATTGACTTTCCTGCTCCTCCAAAGTTGTCTGACATGCTGCGCTTTTCCAGCTCCACATTTTATATCCCCTACACAGTGCCCTCCCTCAGCATCACCACCTGGTGCTGGAGGTTCTGTGACATTTTTCAGCTTTACAACTGTTCGAACTGATTGCTCATAGCCATACAAACCACTCAAACAAAAAAAGGAGGCAAGTTTACATTCCATCAATGAGGCAAATCTTACTTTCATAACCTGATTCCTGAATTGACATTGATCGTTTCTTGGTTACCAGGTTGACAATGCATCATTTGCGTTTTTCCCACACTGATTCTCTGTGAGATCATCCATGTCTTGCTGTGGGCTCTGTAGTCTGTCAGAGTAAGGTCTTGTGACAGTGTCATGTCCTGTATCCTGAACAATATGCAATGAATTCCGTGTGTAGAGAAGAGCATACTTGAGGGACATTTATGGAAGATTTATGAGTGTGTTTGTCCGATGAGCTTGGCAGCTCAATGTGATTATCTCCTTGCCAAGGTTCTTCCTGTCAATGGTTAAAGTATTTGCATGTGATTTATCAAATGTGTCCATTGCACGGTCATTTCTTCCTAGATTGTTTCAAATATAGCCTCCTGTACATCTTCTGCGCTTTAACACTCCCTTTTCAACATAACATACATATTTTAAAAGCAGAACAAATGATGTTTGATGAGCAGCCACAATGCAAGTTGATTCCTTTTCATGGAGTTTCCTCAAAATCCCTCTGAATCTCCTGCCCTTTGTCTTAAATTTATTTTCCCTTCATTATTGACCCTTCAACTAAGGGGAGCAGCTATTTCCTATCCACCCTTTCCATTCCTGTCATAACCTGATACACTTCAATTAGATCCCCTCTCAGCCTTAACTGCTCAAAGGAAAATAACCCGAAATTATCAGCCTCTCTTCATCGCTTCATCCCAGGCAATATCCTGGTGCACCTCCTCTACAGTCCTTCCACTGCAATCACATCCTTCCTATAGTGTGGTGACCATGACTGCACATAGTACTACAGCTGTGACTAACGTTTCTTACAGCTCCAACATAACCTTCCTCTGATCTAAACCTCAACTGAGAAAGGCAAGTGTCCCATATACTTTCTCATCTACCTTATTAACCTGGCCAACTACCTTCAGGGATCTGTGAACAAGCATCTCAAGATCCCTCTGTTCCTCTGAGCTTCCTTGGGGCCTGCCATTCTATGAGTAATCCTTTGACTTGTTCCTTCTTCTAAAGTCCCTCATCTCACACTTCTCAAGGTTAAAATCCATCTGCCACTGATCATATCATCTGACCAACTATCCATATCCTCCAGTAACCGCCAGCAATCTTCCACTCTATTAAGGCAGAGAACATAGAACATTACAGCGCAGTACAGGGGCGTCAGACCTCGATGTTGTGCTGGCCTGTGAAAGTAATCTGAAATCCATGTAACCTACACGATTCCATTTTCATCCATATGTCTATCCAATGACCGTTCAAATGCCCTTAAAATTGATGAGTCTACTACTGTTGCAGGCAATGCGTTCCATAGCCCTACTACTCTCTGAGTAAAGAAACTACCTCTGGCATCTGTCCTATATCTATCACCCCTCAATTTAAAGCTATGTCCCCTTGTGCCGTATTTTGTGCAATAGCCTATCCTGGGGAACCTTATCAAACACCTTACTGAAATCCATATAAACCACATCAACCACTTTACCCTCATCCTCCTGTTTGGTCATCTTCACAAAGATCGCAAAAAAGTTAGTGAGACATGACCTACCCTTCACAAAACCATGTTGACTATCCCTAATCAAATTATTCCTTTCCAAATAAATATAACTCCTATCTCTTATAATCCTTTTCAACACTTTACCCTCAATCAAAGTAAAACTCACAAGTCTATGATTATCAGGGTTGTCCCTCCTCCCCTTTTTGAACAAATAGTGGGTGGCACGGTTAGCACTGCTGCCTCACAGCTCCAGAGACCCGGGTTCAATTCCCGCCTCAGGCGACTGACTGTGTGGAGTTTGCATGTTCTCCCCGTGACTGCGTGAGTTTCCTCTGGGTGCTCCGGTTTCCTCCCACAGTCCAAAGATGTGCGGGTCGGGTGAATTGGCCATGCTAAATTGCCCGTAGCGTTAGGTTAGGGGTAGGGGTATGGGTGGGTTGCGCTTCGGCGGGTCGGTGTGGACTTGTTGGGCTGAAGTGATCACTGTAAGTGATCTAATCTAAACTAGTAATCTAATCTACCACCCAGCCAATCTTTGTGTTATCACAAACTTCTTTATTGTTCCATATAAACATATACATCCATATAATTTATACACCCGTATATCACAAGCAATAAGATTCCCAGCACTGAACCCTGTGGCACACCACTGGATACTGGGTTGCAGTCTCTCAAACAGCCTTCTACAACCACTCTCTGTCTCTTATCACTAAGTTAATTTTAGATCCAACTTGCTGAATTACCCTGGATTCCATGTGCTTTTATCTTTTTTATTAGTCCCTCATTTAGGATCTTGCCGAAGCTTTTGCTGAAATCCATATAAACTACATCAAATGCACCACCCTCATCAAAAAATCCAGTCACCTCCTCGAAAACCTTCATTTGGAATGATCTCCCTCAGACAAATTTATGTCAACTATCCCTGATCAAGTCTTCCCCCTACTTGTGAAGATTAATTCTCTGCTTCAGAATTTTCGCCCAATACTTTTCCTATCTCTGATGTGAGACTCACTGGTCTGTAATTCTCTGGTTTATCCAAAATGTCCAAATACTGTCTTTAAAAATGGGATTCATTTAGAATGGCATCTTACTCTGCACAGACATGGTGGGCAGAGAGGCCTATTTCTGAGCTGTACTGTTCAATGTTCTATGTAAAGTAGTACCATGAGTTTACATCCATGTGAGGAATAAAGACAGGAAGAGAAATACAATTGAATCTACCTTCCTCATACTCAAAAGCGGTAGATGTAGTCTATATGGATTTCAGTAAGGCCTTTGATAAGGTTCCACATGATAGGCTGCTCTAGAAGGTTAGATTGCATGGAATCCAGATTGAGCTGGCAAATTGGATACACAATTGGTTTGGTGGTAGGAAGCAAAGAGTGAAAGGATGCATGTTGGACTGGAGGCCTGTGACTTGTGGAGTGCCTCAGGAGTCAGTGCTGGGTCCATTGCTTTTTGTTATCTTTACCAATGATTTGGATGAGAATGTACAAGGCATGATTAGTAAGTTTGCAGATGACAGTAAAATAGGCGGTATCATGGAGAGTGAGGAAGGTTATCAGAAATTGCAGCAGGACCTTGATCAGCTGGGGAAGTGGACTGACAATTGGCAAATGGAGTTTGATATAGACAAATGTGATGTCTTGCATTTTGGAAAGTCAATTCAAGGTAGGAGTTTCATGGTGAATGGTAGGGCCTTAAGGAGTGTAGTGGAACAGAGAGGCCTTGGAGTTTAGGTGCACGGTTGTCTGAAAGTGGAGTTCTGGTAGACAGGGCAGTGAAGAAGGCTTTTGGCACACTGGCCTTCATCAGTCAGGGCATAGAGTATAGAAGTTGGGAAGTTATGTTGCAGTTGTTACAGGAGGTTGGTGACACCACACTTGGAGTATTGTGTTCAGTTTTGGTCACTTTGCAATAGGAAGGATGGTATTAAATTTCTTAAGAGTGCAGAAGAAATTTACAAGGATGTTGCCTGGACTCAATGGTCTGAGTTACAAGGAGCGTTGGAGAAGCTGGGACCTTTTTTTTAGAGCGAAGGAGACTGAGAGGGGATCTTATAGAGGTGTATAAGATCATGAGAGGCATAGATAGGGTGAATGCACTCAGTCTTTTTCCCAGGGTTGGGGAATCGAGGACTGTAGGGCATCAATTTAAGGTTAGAGGGGAAAGAATAAAAGGAAATTGAGGGGCAACTTTTTTACACAGAGGGTGATACGCATATGAAATGAGCTGCCAACGGAAGTGGTTGAGGTTCATTAAGGTCACATTAACAACATTTAAAAGCTATTTGGACAAATACAGAGGAACCTCAAGTATCTGAATACCAATTATCTGAATATCGGATTATCCCAAGATGATCTTGAGGTCCTGATAGAAACATTACATCAAAGACGTGTTGCCAACACTGATCGCATCTTTTGTTACAATGATTAAAAATGAACTTGGCTTACTGGAATGCTGTCGAGAGCAGTCCTGGACATCGATGGAAGCCCAGGCACTGTCTCCAAATGACTGACCTCCCACCCTATCTCTCTCTCCACACACTTTCGCTGACATTCTACACAGGAGTGTACCCTAAAACCCCCTCCCCTTCCCCAGATAATCTCTCCAACATTGTCCTCTACAGGGCAGAGATGGAAACTGTCAAAAAATTGCCGTAAAAAGATGTGTGTGTGCGCGTGTGTGCTATTTGGAGACTCATCCCAAAGTCAGCAGCAGCAGTAGTCTTGGCGGGGGCTCACGTGTGGTGTGCTGCAGCCTAGCCTCCTCAACGGGGAGAGGACTTAACAGAAAACTCCGAGCCCCAAAGGAAAAGCGTTGCATCAATTAACCGAATAATCAATTAACCAAACGAAATAGTGCCTGTTCATCTCATTTGGATAATCAAGGTTCCTCCGTACATGGATAGGAAAGGTTTAGAAGGATATGGGCCAAGAATGGGGTTAATGTTGGTGGACATTTTGGTCAGCATGGACCAGTTTGGGCCAAAGGGCCAGTCTCTGTGCTGTAGGACTCTCTGACTCCATACTTCAGATCCTAATTACTTGCTGCATTAAAAATACATTATTTCTCACATTGTTGCTTCTTCACCTCCCAAACATCATAAATCTTCATCTCTCATCCCTCTTAGCTATGGGAATAGTTTCTCCCACCAAGACTCTTCATGGATTTGTTCCCCCCTGTCAAATCATCCCCGTGGGGTGCAGGCTCAGTTCGTCTATCCTATCCATTAACTGCACTCCTCATTCCTGTAAACCTCTCCCATACCTTCTGTTTAGCCTTCCTACCTTTCTTTGAGTCATACAATACAAAAAAGACGTATCAAGTCTTCCCCTGGCTCCACTCACCCCATCACAAGTCCAGTACTGAGAA
Organism: Hemiscyllium ocellatum; assembly: GCF_020745735.1. Classification (NCBI taxonomy): domain Eukaryota; kingdom Metazoa; phylum Chordata; class Chondrichthyes; order Orectolobiformes; family Hemiscylliidae; genus Hemiscyllium; species Hemiscyllium ocellatum. Next base: position 109,304,802 of record NC_083409.1, read on the forward strand.
CCTTTCTTCCAATATCCAGTGGCAGATTGTGGACTCTTGCTGTGCAGTGGCATTGTCCCTACCTCTGGGCCAATAGGACTCCACCTGCTCCAGAGGTGTAGCTGTTGTTTCTCAATGAACTGTTCAGAGATGTTTTTACACATCTTTGGAGAAGTTAAGGTCTTGAACACAGGCTCAGAGGTAGAGACTCTTCCACTGAGGACTGGAACAAAGAACGAAGAACAATACAGCATCGGAAGAGACCCTTTGGCCCTTCAAGCCTCTGCCGAAATATTTTGCCCTTCCACACTAACACTGTCTTTCCTTACAGGATTCATGTCCCTCTATTCCCTTCCTATTCATATCATCATCCAGGTGTTCCTTGAATGCTGCTATTGTGTCTGCTTCCACCACCTCCCCCGGCAGCACATTCCAGGCACTCACCACCCCTTCGTGTGAAAACCTGGTCGCGTGCATCTCTTTTAAACTTCCCCCTCTCACACCTTGAACCAGTGCCCCTGAGTAATTGGCCCCTCCATCCTGCCAGTCTATCCATGCCTTTCACAATCTTATAAATTCTGGCATTTCAGTGAAAACCAACCCAATCTATCCAACCATTCTTCATAGCTAAAATCCCCAAACCAGACAACATCCTGGTAAACCTGTCCTATACCCTCTACAAAGCATCCACATCCTTCTGGTAGTCTGGTGACCAGAAGTGTGTGTAATATTCCAAGTGTGGCTGAACTAAAGTCCTACAAAGCTGCAGCATAACTTGTCAATCCTTATACTCAATGCCCCTGCCAATGAAAGCAAGCATGTCATAGGCCTTTTTTATTCCCTTATCTACCAGCACAACCACCTTCAATGATCTGTGGACCTATACACCCAAATCCCTTGCATTTCAATACTCCTAAGGGTTCTGCCATTCACTGTATAATTTCCACCTGTACTTGACCTTCCAAAATACATCACCACACATTTGTCCTGATTTAAATCCATCTGCCATGCCTCCGACTGATCTATATCTTGCTGTAACCTCTGACAATCCTCTCTGTCCACAATTCCACCAATCTTTCTATCATCTGCAAACTGACTAATTAGACTAGCCAAGTTTTCCAAAGGTGTTTCTTGACAGGTTGAGAAAAGATATCTATCCTGTGATGGAAACCATCAGATCCAGGAAATTTGACTACCTCAATTACAATTATATTCTTCATTATCATTAGTTTTAATTGATATTAACTTGTACCACGTTTCTCCACCTGACATATATTAGTGTCGCTTTGCATCACTGCTTTCTTGGCTTGTTCCTCTGCTGCAGAAATAGATCTAATGTATTCATTTAACAAGTCAGTTATTTCTCTATTATCCATTTCAGACTCACCTTCATCTTACTTTAATGAGCCTATGTTCTCCATTATAACTCTCTGAACTTGATTTTAACCCATTGAAGACTCATTCTCAGACATAGAGTTAGAATAAGGCACGTCCTTTGTACTTATAAAGACATTTATTAAATAAAAGGTTTTTGTTAGTTCATGCAGATTTTGTTTTTGCCTTTAGCATTGATGTACTAGTTTCATATAGTCCCAAACATCTCTTTGAGTACTCCCTATAGTTGGTTTACATCCCAGCATCCCAATTAATTTCACATCTTTCAAATTCTCTATAGCTCTGAACAAATGCCCAAAAGTACTGAACTTTTCTGTTCTGGTGTCATTTTTTTTGGAATTTGTTTTCAATTTTAAAAATTATAGTTAGCAAGTTTGCAGATGACACCAAAATTGGAGATGTAGTGGACAAGGAAGAAGATTACCTTAGACTACAACGGGATCTTGATCAATTGGGCCAATGGGATGAGGAGTGGCAGGTGGAGTTTAATGCAGATAAATGCGAGGTGTTGCATTTTGGAAAAGCAATTCTTAGCAGGACTTATACACTTAATGGTAAGGTCCTCGGGAGTGTTGCTGAACAAAGAGACCTTGGAGTGCAGGTTCATAGCTCCTTGAAAGTGGAGTCGCAGACAGATAGGATAGTGAAGGCAGCGTTTGATATGCTTTCCATTATTAGTCAGTGTATTGAGTACAGGAGTTGGGAGGTCATTTTGCAGCTGTACAGGATGTTGGTAAGGCCATTTTTGGAATATTGAGTGCAATTCTGGTCTCCTTCCTATCAGAAAGATGTTGTGAAACTTGAAAATGTACAGAAAAGATTTACAATAGATAATAGGTGCAGGAGTAGGCCACTCTGCCCTTCGAGCCTGCACCACCATTCAATATGATCATGGCTGATCATCCTCAATCAGTATCCTGTTCCTGCCTTATTTCCATAACCCTTGATTCCAATATCCTTGAGAGCTCTATCCAACTCTTTCTTGAACGAATTCAGAGACTGGGCCTCCACTGCCCTCTGGGACAGAGCATTCCACACAGCCACCACTCTCTGGGTGAAGAAGTTTCTCCTCATCTCTGTCCTAAATGGCCTACCCCTTATTTTTACGCTGTGTCCTCTGGTTCAGCACTCACCCATCAGCGGAAACATTTTTCCTGCCTCCAGAGTGTCCAATCCTTTAATAATCTTATACGTTTCAATCAAATCCCCTCTCAGTTTTCTAAACTCAAGGGTAAACAAGCCCAGTCGCTCCAGTCTTTCCGCGTAAAGTAGTCCCGCCATTCCAGGAATTAACCTCATGAACCTACGCTGCGCTCACTCAATAGCCAGAATGTCTTTCCTCAAATTTGAAGACCAGAACTGCACATAGTACTCCAGGTGTGGTCTCACCAGGGCCCTGTATAGCTGCAGAAGAACCTCTTTGCTTCTATATTCAATCCCTCTTGTTATGAAGGCCAGCATGCTATTAGTTTTCTTCACTACCTGCTGTACCTGCATGCTTGCTGTCATTGACTGGTGTACAAGAACACCCATATCTCTTTGTACTGCCCCTTTACCTAACTTGACTCCATTTAGGTGTTAATCTGCCTTCCTGTTCTTGCCACCAAAGTGGATAACCATACATTTATCCACATTAAACTGCATCTGCCATGCATCTGTCCACTCACCTAACCTGTCCAGGTCACCCTGTAATCTCCTAACATCCTCCTCACATTTCACCCTGCCACCCAGCTTTGTATCATCAGCAAATTTGCTAATGTTACTATTAATATCATCTTCTATATCATTAATATATATTGTAAAAAGCACTGATCCCAGCACTGATCCCTGCGGTACCCCACTGGTCACCGCCTGCCATTCCGAAATGGAGCCGTTTATCACTACTCTTTGTTTCCTGGCAACAAGGATGTTGCCAGTGTTGGAGGATTTGAGCGAAAGAGAGAGAGGCTGAACAGGCTGGGGCTGTTTTCCCTGGAGCGTCAGAGGCTGAGGGGTGACCTTATAGAGGTTTGTAAAATCATGAGGGGCATGGATAGACTAAAGACACAAAGTCTTTTCCCTGGGGTGGGGAAGTCCAAAAATAGAGGGCATAGGTTTAGGGTGAGAGTGGAAACATATAAAGGGGCAACATTTTCACACAGAAGGTGATGTGTGTATGGAATGAGCTGCCAGTGGAAGTGGTGGACAATGGTACAATTGCAACATTTAAAAGGCATCTGGATGGGTATATGAATAGGAAGGGTTTGGAGGGATATGGGCCAAGTGCTGGCAAATGGAACTAGATTGGATTGGGATATCTGTTTGGCATGGACGAGTTGGACTGAAGGGTTTGTTTCCGTGCTGTACATCTCTGTGACTCTGTGACTTCCTATTTGCCTGATGGTCTGTATATGACACCTCTCGCATACACTTTATCATCCACATTTCAAACGTCACTATTTTCTTCTAGCAATCCTTATTTATTGCCCAGGTTTCCCATGGGGGAAATGCAAACAACCAAATGCTGCAGAGATTTCTTCTTGAGGGGAAAATGGTGTTGTGTCATGTCTTACAGTCATATGTGGCTTACCTTAAAGGGACATGTTCATGACATCATCACTGAATCATTGCAGTGACTAGGGTACAAAGTCTCAGACTCCATCTTAACTTGAAGCATGACATGCTAGTCTTTGCAACTGACTCGCTTAACATTAGTACAAGATTAAATTGTGACTGATTAAAATATTTGTGTGTGGCAGAGTCTATAATAAGTGCCTGTTGAATCTTTCAATACCACATTACCTTGTACTTGTATTATGAGTGTTAACATAAGTCGTCAGATCTGCCAAATCAGATACAATTAACTTATTGAAGGCAAAGCCTATACCCCAATTGCAGTTCAACTGGACAGGAGCAGAAATAGGGGTCAACCTCAACGTACCTGATTGATAGATGTGAAAGAGTATTTGCAAATGAGCTGCAGTGGATGTGCAATTATGGTGAAAGCAGAATGAGTGCAAGAGACCAAAATATCCCTAATATCCTCAGAGTCGCTACAAGAAGCAGCAGTGAAGTTTGCCTAACCTAAATTTGAAACTATGATTTATGATTCTCCCTTCTCTCTTAAACCTAATATCAAATCCAGTCAAATGATAATTACCATCTGCAAGGTATGGCCTCCCTGGAGCATAGGAGAGTGACCTTATAGAGGTTTATACAATCATGAGGGACATGGATAGGGTGAATAGAAAAGGTCTTTTCCCCAGCGTTGGGGAATCCAAAATTAGAGGGTATAAGTGTAAGGTGAGATGGAAAAGATTCAGAAGGGACCAAAGGGGCAATTTTTTCACACAGAGCATGGTGCGTGTATGGAATGAACTACCAGAGGAAATGATAGAGGCTGGTACAGCTATTACATTTAAAAGACATTTGGGCAGGTACATGAATAGGAAGGGTTAAGAGGGATATAGGTGAATAGGATTAGTTTAGTTCAGGATTTTTTGGTCAACATGGATGAGTTGGACTGAAGGGTCTGTTTCTGTGCTGTATGACTCTATGACTCAATGTAAACTAATTTTGGTCAATTCCTTATCACTAAGTCTAGCATGACTGAGTCCCATTAAATTAAATGACCCATTAAATATTATATTTAATATTTACATTGTTCTGCTTCTCCGAGGCTGTGTGAAAATTAAAATCTCTCATTACAACTATTTTCCTTCCTTGCTCTCTGTATTTATATATCTCCTATCACTACTGTCTGGAGATCTGTAGTAATTATAAAGTCACCATAGTCCTACTGGACTGTAGGGCTACTCTCCCAGTGGAGAGAGGATCACCTGGTGGTGGTTCAACCTGAGGGTCACCATGCCTCAAGTGAGGGAAGAGGTCGAGAAGCAGAGTCCTTCATGGTAACCCCAATTGGCACGGGGATGGAGATCACGTGGTTGGTGTAACTTTGCATTGCAGATCATCTGTCCATCTAACTGAGATAACCATCCTTACCCTACAACACCCACTCCCGCCTGCTCTGTGGATAACTTCTATTTTAGCCTTACATTATCCATTCATTTTTGCCTTGCCTATACTATTTCCAACATCTGATGGTCATTGTATCTTTTGTCATTTCTAATCTGCCACATTAATACACTACAGCCAGAAATGCTAAGCTCCCATCCACAGGCAACTTGTAGTAATGTCACCATGACATGAAAGCTCTATGATTTCCCCATTAAAACTGAGTCTGTGCTTCTAACTCATTTGTTTTATTCTATAAGATTATGGGTCACCTCACCCAAGTTAAAATTTTATAACAATTTTGTAGAACTTAACCCTTTTGTTTGAAATATGGTTCGGTGGACATTCACCCCTTTGTACCTTCTACATAATTAATTTGTCTAGTATTTTTCAGACTTGCCTAGTCAAGATAGATATTTAAATCCATAATTCATCATCCAACTGCCCTGTTCTTTGTTGTTTGTGCAGTGGAGTTCTGCATTTCATTAATCTTGAAGGTAGGAATATACCTCGGTCCCCAGCTAATTTGTCTGGAAAATCTTCCACTCACTAAAAAGCAGTGAAGATACACAGTTAGCTGTGCTGGGTTTGTCAGTTATAAGATGCAGAGCAACATTCTCTTCCTGAAATGAGTGAGTCAGCCATCAATATTGAGCAGTCTTGGAGAGGTGAAGGCGTTCCTTTGTGCTCCTTTTCATTATCTGGCAAAAACCTGACAGCAAAATCTTTCTTCTCAAAATCTTCCTGGACAATTCCTGGAGAGTATAAGAAGGCGGGGTGGTTGGGGGGGGGAGGGGTGGGGGGGTGGTGAAGAAGTTTACATTCGCAAAGTGGGATTGGCATATGCCACTGTGAAAATTCACCAAAATGTTTTTATTCATTCATGGGATATGGACGTCACTGGCTAGACCAGTTTTTAGTGCCCATCCCTAATTGTCCATAAAGCAGTTTGGAGTCAATCATGTTGCTGTGAGGCTGGAGTCACATGGAGGCCAGGCCAGGTAAGGATGGCAGTTTCCTTCCTCAAAGGAAATAAAACAGATGATGCATAGGCATCTTTGGACTCTTAATTCTAGATCTAAAATAAAATTGAATTCCAGCTCCACCATCTGCTGTGCCAGGATTCACCCTAAGTTCCCAGAACATTATCTGGGATTCTGGATTAACAGTCCAGCAACAATACCATGTGACCATTGCTTCCTCCCCTTAAGAACAAGCACAATGTTATCACATCGGTTCGCTGTAGCCACTGTAGGAGGGTGGTGACTGAAATTGCCAGCACACCCAGCATTGGCAAAATCTCATTAACCACTGGTTAAAGTTGTGAATCCAAATGCCCGGGGTAAAACATTACCTGCACCTTGATGAGGTGGGTTAACTATAGGCAATGTGACATGGTGTTGAAAAGGTTAACGAGTGTCACTGTCCATGAATTTAGCAGAGAATCTTTGAAAACTAAACAAATTTCAATTGAGCCGACCATTTCCATCCCCATTTGGGCCATTGTTTCGGCTAGGAGGCGAAGATGATGTGCTCATGTCATCAGTGAACACTTCATCATTTGGACTATGCATCATTGCCTTGTAAAGGAGGATATACAAGGAACAGGGCTATCCCACTCCCACCATGTGATAAGATCTTGATCAAATCATCTCTTTCTCTTTTAACATCCAGCAGATACAGCCTGTCCAAACTTTCCTCATAAGACAACTCACCAAATGTGAGTATGAGTCTGGTTAACCTTCTCTGAACCGTATTCAATCATTTGGACTCTTCCATGAGGAAGCATGGCTCAGCAAACTCTTCCACCAAGAATGAAGGTGCACACAACTCTCCTGTTGTTGCTTCCCGCAGGAGGAGCACCTGCAGCAGATACAGGAAGCAACACCAAGCTATGAGGCCGATGGGGGAGGATCGGAGCATGGACCGTCACATTTTTCCCCTGCACCCAGTACCAGTATGTAAATGCTGGTGGCTGTGCCCGGTTTGACAGCACGAGAGAGAGAGATCAATGACGGTCACACAACAAGCTTTCAGAGGAGAGATACCCTCTGTGGGTGGCACGTTAGGCAATGGGCAGTCAATGACTGCCATGAGGAGGCACACTGGCTGGTACTTATTGGAGAATGATACCTAGTCATTCCAGTCATCTGGAATCTTGAAAGTAGCATCTGTTCTGATATAACGAGATAGTTCCATTCCTGTGCAATTCGGTGTTATAAGAAAATCATATAATAGCAGCACCCTTTAAACCAATGAGACCAGAATCATGTTATAGCCAATACAGACAAGGAAAGATTGTATTCCACAAATTGTGGTCTAAGTTCTTCAATCACATTATAACAAGTTTACCTTGAAGAAACACATGTAATACCAGAACCAACTGTAGGAATTTACCTCGGTCCCCAGCTCACTTGTCTGGAAAGCTCTTCCAGTTATAATGGACCAGACCCAAACCCTCTCAAGCATTTTCAAGATAGCCTACACCCTAACTTTTTCTTATTTTAAAGGCAGATGTGAAGTGTGTGTTCCAAATGTGAAGTGACAGGTCAAAGTACTCAATGTTAAGCAAAACAATTTATTTAAACACTACAGTCAAAATACAAACAAAAGAAAGAGCAATTTAGAATACCCATTGGAAAATTAATTAGTAATTAACTGTTCTATTATAGTAACATCCCATAAACATACCCATTTGCAAAAAGGTACATTCATACACAGATTCATAGATGCAGTTTTCCAATCTAGGAAGAAACAACATCAAGAAAGATTTCAGAGAAAGTAACAGCTAGGAAGCTTCTGGGACCCAAAGAGCTACTGACTGCTCCAGCTCAAAACTGAAACATCCTGATCTTGAAGGACTGGCCACTCCCCTTCCATTGTTAAACTGTTTAAAAAAATACCCGAAGGCTTAGTAAATTAGTGACTTACGCTGTCTCCCATAGCCACTTCAGCACCTCTGCCTTTACAACCTCTCTTCACAATAACCCAGGTCAAAATAACCTCTTATTTAAAGTGACAACACCGTCACACATTCACGATACAGGCAGTCAGGTTGCATAGTTAGCTATGTGGTGTCATAGAGTCACAGAGGCATGGAGATGGACAGCATAGAAACAGACCTTTTGGTCCAACTCGGCCATGCTGACCAGATATTCTAAATTAATCTAGTCCCATTTGCCAGCATTTGACCCGTATCCCTCTCAACCCTTCCTATTCATATACCCACCCAGATGCATTTTAATTGGTGCAATTGTACCAACCTCCATCACTTCTTCTGGCAGCTCCTTCCATACACACACCACCCTCTGCATGAAAAGATTGTCCATCAGATCATTTTTAACTCTTCCCCTCTCACCTGAAACCTATGCCCTCTAGTTTTGGACTCACCTATCCTTGGCTCTTCACCCTGTTCATGCCCCTCATGATTTTTTAAACCTCAATAAGGACACCCTTCAGCTTCTGACCCTCCGGGGAAAATAGCCCCAGCCTATTCAACCTCTCCCTGTAGCCCACACCCTCCAATCCTGGCAACATGCTTGTAAATCTTTTCTGGATCAAAGGTTCTGAATTCACTTTGTTACCTGCGCTTTCTATTGGGTTAATGGGCCAATTATGCAGACAGTGGTAGGGTTAGAGAGTAAGTGAAAGAGACCTAAGGGGCAATTCCTTCATACAGAGGGTGGTACATGTATGGAATGAGCTGCCAGAGGAAGTGGTGGAGGCTGGTACAATTGCAACATTTAAGAGGCATTTGGATGAGTATATGAATATGGGCCAGGTACTGGCAGGTGGGACTAGATTGGGATATCTGGTCGGCATGGACAGGTTGGACCAAAGGGTCTGTTTTAATGCTGTACATCTCTATGGCTCCATGACTATAAGAAGAGGCACTTATCTTGAAAACAGTTACATTTCCATGAGCTAGTTAAACTTAATCACTCAGAATATCAGGAGACATAGTGTGTGCCCTCACTCAGGACATTGTGGGTCTACCTACAGCATATGAACTGCAGCGGCTCAAATTGGAACGGAAAAATGTTATTCAGTTCAAATGGCACAAACCTTTTAAGTAAGTCTTTACACACCTTCTGACCTTCATATCACCAATCATTTCTGTCTCCAAGATTATGTGTAAACCCTTTTTAAATTGCCTCTAACTTCCCCTTTAACCTCTCTACCTTGTCATATGTCTACGGTGATCCTCCTAAAGAAATCTTCTTCAATCAAACTTTTACCCACTTCATTTTTCCTGTGCCCCAGTTTTTATTGTGCTCTAAAAGGCTCAGAAACAACTCCTTTTCAATAATGAATGTTGTGTCTGAGTGTTCATGTGTGAACATGTGCATCTGTATTTGTTTGTGTCTGTGAGTACGTGTGTCTGTATTTCATTGTGGGTAGGAGTATGCGTTGTGGTGTGTTTGCATTTCTGTGTGTGTCCAAGAGTATGTGCCTGTATTTGTGTGTGTGTGTGTGTGTGTGTGTGTGTGTGTGTGTGTGTGTGTGTGTGTGTGTGTGTGTGTGTGTGTGTGTGTGTGTTTACACGCCCATTTTGGGAGGTGGGGGAGGAGGGAGTTGGGTGCCTGTACTTTGTGAGAAACTGAGCCTACTATATCTGAACTTTAGGAGGAAAGGACAAACATAGAAAAGTGTACAAAATATAATTCTGGTTTGCCCACATTACTAGTTGGAACAGAAATGGTTGCTCCAAACCATCAATGCACAAGCAAGCTTATCTACCTTCGCTTGAGGGAATTTAATTTTAAGCATCTTCATTCACTTCCAAACCTTTAGTTTATTTGAATATTGAGCAGAATCCAGATGTGCTGCTGTTTTTAATTGGGCTTGATGTTATTTGCCATCTCTAGCCATCTGTGAAGACATGGTCCCCAGAGATCCTCGCAAAAGCACTTCTCTTTTTCACTTGAGGGATGTTGTCTTCCTATTGCGCTGCTACACCATATTCCTGCGTGTATAATCCTCATAAGAATACAAGCAATATCAACAAAAACTAAATTAATCAGCAAATAAAGCATAGGATAATGCATCTCAATAAATTGTGTAATCTCCAGGAGGCTGCTGCATCATTTGGTTTCCTGGAAAGTAATAATAGATATAGAGGGACTGGACAAAGTGACATTTTCACAGATAACCTCTCCTGGTACCTTGCAGTATTTGCCACTGCTACCTCTGGGTAGTACTGGATCAGTGTCGCTCACTGTCATTAATCACTCTACCTTTTTTTGTCTCGAATCTATCCCGTGATCAGTGATAGAGGATACACTGTGGAGTATCTATGGAAAAGGCAGCAAACAAGACATACTGACCTCCATAGCAAGAGGCTTTGAGTACAGGAGCTGTACCTATGCAACGCCTTGGTGAGACCACACATAGAATATTGTGTGCGGTTTTAGTCTCCTTATCTGAGGAAGGATGTTCTTGTTCGAGAGGGAGTACAGAGAAGGTTTCCCATGCTGATTCCAGGGGTAGTAGGACTGATATATGAGGGCAGATTGAGTCAGTTAGCATTATACTCACTGAAGTTTAGAAGAATGATAGAGACCTCATACAAACGAGAGGGCATAGTTTCAAGGTGAGAGGGAAATGATTTAAAAAGGACCCGAGGGGCAACCTTTCACACAGAGGGTGGTGCGTGTATGGAATAAGCTGCCAGAGGAAGTGGTGGAGGCTAGTACAATTACAGCATGTTAAAGGTATCTGGATGGGTACATGAAAAGGAAGGGTGTAGAGGGATATAGGCCAAGTGCTGTTAAATGGGACTAAATTAGGTTAGAATATCTGGTCGGCATGGACGAGTTGGACCGAAGGGTCTGTTTCCGTACTGTACATCTCTGTGACTCTATCTGTGACTCTAACTGAGAGGCTGTGACATGCGGCTGAACAAGCAGGATCTCCACTCTGGAAGAGGCATGAACTATCAGTAAATTTTAAAATTATAAATGGCTTTGCTGAGATAGAGGTAAAGTTATTTTGGCTAATTGAGGAACAATCACTGCATGCTCTGATAGAAAATTCAGGAGGAACGTCTTCATCCAGAGAATGCTGAGAATGTGGAATTGGGGTTAAGTAGTTATGATGGAGATCATTGACCAACCTCAGGAGAAGCAGGATGACCTCATGAGGTAGCAAGGATCTGGTGATGGGCTGGGAAGACATACCGTGGGAGGAAACGTGTGTGACACAGTCCTGTGGGGGATACTGTACTGTATTGACTGTTTATGTCTCTGAATTTACCAGACCTGACAGATACTAAGAGGATGTTTCCCCTCACGGGAGATTCTGGGGCATAGATCTGGAATAAGAGCTCTCCCATTTAAAATGGATATGAGGAGGACTTTTATCCTTTTAAAGGGTCTTGGGAATCCTATTTCCCAGAGAAATCAGTGGGGGTCAGATATTTATTTTTATTCATTGCCCAGAGGCAGTGCATGCCCACATGTAGGACAGTAGTTTCCTTTCCTAAAGGGCGTTGGTGGGCCAGATGGAACTTTCCTGACAATGGTCAACCATTTCATGGTCATCATTAAAACTCTTTAACTCCAGATTTTTACTGTATTCAAATTCCATCTGCTATGAGTGGACCTGGAACCCAGAGCATTACCTGGTCTCTGGGGTTATGAGGGATAAGCTGCAAGTTTTGATCACCTTGCTATAGAAAGGATGTTATTAAACTGGAAAGAATACAGAAGAAGTTTACAAGGATGATGCCCGGACTCAATGTCTGAGTTACAGGGAGAGGTTGAACAAGCTAGGACTTTTTTCTTTAAAGCATGGGAGACTGAGGGGGCACATTATAGAGGTGTATATGATTAGGAGAAGCATGGATAGGGTGAGTGCACTCAGTCTTCCCAGGTTTGGGGAATCGAGGGCTAGAGGGCACCAGTTTAAGGTTAGAGGGGAAAGAATAAAAGGGAACCTGAGGGGAATCTTTTCTACACAGAGGGTGGTACGTTTATAGAATAAGCTGCCAGAGGAAGTGGTTGAGGCGGGTACATTAACAGCATTTAAAAGGCATTTGGACAAATACATGGATAGGAAAGGTTTAGAAGGATTTGGAAAAGTGATGCTGGAGGTCAGAGTCAGAGAGCATGGTGCTAGCAAAGCACAACAGGTCAGGCAGCATCCGAGGAGCAGGAGAATCGACGTTTCAGGCAAGAGCCCTTGATGAAGGGCTTATATCCAAAAAACTGATTCTCCTGCTCCTTGGATGTTGCCTGACCTGCTGTTCTTTTCCAGCGCCACACTGTCTGACTTAGAAGGATATGGGCCAAGTGCAGGGAAATGGGATTAGAGTGGATGGACATTTTGGTCAGTATGGACCAGTTTTGGCCAAAGGGCCTGTCTCCATTCTGTAGGACTCTATGACTCTATAACTCTATGACTCTAAGTGGAAGGTAAGGTTGTGATCTTAATGAATGGTGGAACAGGCTCGAGACATCAGGTGTCCCAACACATCATCCTATGAAAAAAACGAAAGAACTGCGGATGCTGAAAATCAGAAATGAAAATAGAAATTGCTGGAAAAGCTCAGCAGGTTTGGCAGCATAGAACATAGAACATAGAAAAATACAGCGCAGTACAGGCCCTTCGGCCCTCGATGTTGCGCCGACCGAAGCCTACCTAACCTACACTAGCCCAATAACCTCCATATGCTTATCCAATGCCCACTTAAATGACCATAAAGAGGGAGAGTCCACCACTGCTACTGGCAGGGCATTCCATGAACTCACAACCCGCTGAGTAAAGAATCTAGCCCTAACATCTGTCCTATACCTACCACCCCTTAATTTAAAGCTGTGTCCCCTAGTAACAGCTGACTCCATCAGCAGAAAAAGGTTCTCACTGTCAACCCTATCTAATCCCCTAACCCCTAAGCATCTGTGGAGAGAAATCAGAGTTAATGTTGTGGGTCGCTTGACCCTTCCTCAGAACACCATCTAATGGTCTTCCATTGGCACACGAAAGATTAGATTACTTACAGTGTGGAAACAGGCCCTTCGGCCCAACAAGTCCACACCGACCCGCCGAAGCGCAACCCACCCATACCCCCACCCCTTTACCTACCACTACGGGCAATTTATTATGGCCAATTCACCTGACCTGCTCATCTTTGGACTGTGGGAGGAAACTGGAGCACCCGGAGGAAACCCACGCAGACACAGGGAGAACGTGCAAACTCCACACAGTCAGTCGCCTGAGTCGAGAATTGAACCGCTGTGAAGCAGCAGTGCTAACCACTGTGCCACCGTGCCGCCCACTTGGAAGAGTGAGCTGACTGGTCAGGAAAGTAACCTCACAGTTTGCTCTCCATCTGCTGCCTCACAATTCTCTTCTCACTTGGCTGGTTAAAAGAGAGGTGCCTGTGCCTTTAGTTGAACTAAACAAACCACACTTGCTTCAGCGAATGTCTCAAAACGCAATTAGCAGCTGCAAAGTATTCCTGATCCGCTTCTGCATGCTTAATAGCGTCTTTGCATTTTTGTGTCATCTGCCTCACAGAACCCAAAGCTTTGTCTTGTGTCTTTGCACATGAATAGTCGGGAGAAATTAGTAACTGATTGATCATGTTGTACTGGGACCTGTTTTTAATACGCGTGGCATTTAAATAGGGAAGAAGCCATTGACTTTGTAATCCCATGTGCAACACTTATCCTATCACAGTAGAGAAGAAAAAGTCAAGTACAGTATTTGTCAGTATGTTATGCTTATCTGCCATTGTCCCTGAAGGCAGAAATGTTGTCAACCTATTTGGCTCCCAGCTAGTCAGCTCACTGATGCTTTTATACAATCCCCCCTTGGAGGGGAATCATGGGGGGAGGGAGATGGAATGGGGAAGAAGTTTTGTATTCAACTCAGCACAGATTTCAGCTACACTTCACTGGCAGCTTGAGACAAACTGACTGACTGCAACATGGAGTAACATAAACGCCCAGTAATGTGTTTTGTCACCAGCAATCACAAATTTAAAAGGCTTGCTCACAGGTGAATAAGCAAAATGAATAGCAAATCTGTGGCTTGTTTTCAAATGCTAACGGATTACATCAACAGCGTGTTCCGCCTTGCAGAGATCTGTTCGAAACATGAGCTCCTCACCTCCGCCATCAGTCTCATGCGCAGAGGCTGTGGAGCATAAAACATCTTGTAAAATGTTCAAAACTGAGGAAAAATTAAATGGGATAATCCTTTGCCGACATAAGCTTTGAGGGAATAAAAAAGTTTATTGCTCTCTGGTCTCTTAAATTCCTCACAGTCCCTATTTTTTTTCAGTCCCTGTCAAATTGAAGTAACCAAATCATCAGAAATTAAGTCGTAATTGAAAGAAAAATTGAATTTCTTGCCTCTTCACAACAGCCAGTGTTGCAATGTAAAAGGGGTCTTCCATTTCGATAGCATATTCCACTATGTTTTGCAGATCCCCGACTGCTTTGCGTCCAGTGAAGTACAGATATTGTTCAAAATGTAAGAAAGACAGAAGCCAATTTGCAACTTGTCACAAACAGCAATGCGATAAGTCAATGGATTCTTTCACTGCCCAACATTCATTGCCTCTCCCAAATCGCTCACCTTGATTAGAGAGGCTTGTTTGGCTCATTCTGAGGACTCTTAAGGATAGGCCACACTGCTGTGGATCTTGAAACACATGTAGGCCAAGTCAAGCCAGCAACACTATATGACAGAGGTAATACAACGCAGAGGGAGGCCATTTGGCCCATTGTGCCCGCATTGGCTCTTCAAATGAGCACCATTACCCAATGCCCCAATCTCCTACTTTATTCCCATACCTTTGCAAATTATTTGTATCCAAACAGAAATAGCATATTTACTTCCTGAAACGATATCACGGAACCAGACTGGTTCTTCTTTTGAACAACTGATGACAGCTTCATGGTCACATTGCTGAAGCGACCTTTGCATTTCAGATTTGAGCATTGCTAATTGAATTTAAATTCCAGCCATCGTTGCAGTGGGATTTTCATCCATGATAAGATTAGAATTGCAAATTGTGGTGGAACCGGAGTTGGACTGGAGTGGACAAAGTTAAAAATTACACAACACCAGGTTATAGTCCAACATGTTTATTTGGAAGCACTAGTTTTCAGAGTGCTGCTCCTTCATAAGGTGGTTATGTTATGAAGGAGCAGCGCTGCGAAAGTTAGTGCTTCCAAATAAACATGTTGGACTATAATCTGGTGTTGCATGATTAAGAATGGCAAAAATCAGAGACCAATTGTCTACCAATCAGCTATTCTCTTATGCAGCATAAGTTGTTGCTCCCTTTGAGATTTGGTATTAGACCATAAAACAGAGGAGCAGAAATTAGGCCATTCAGCCCATCGAGTCTGCTCCACCTTTCAATCATGGCTGATAAATTTCTCAGAGGAGAAAGTGAGGTCTGCAGATGCTGGAGATCAGAGCTGAAAATGTGTTGCTGGAAAAGCGCAGCAGGTCAGGCAGCATCCAAGGAACAGGAGATTTGACGTTTCGGGCATAAGCCCTTCTTCAGGATTCCTGAAGAAGGGCTTATGCCCGAAACGTCAAATCTCCTGTTCCTTGGATGCTGCCTGACCTGCTGCGCTTTTCCAGCAACACATTTTCAGCTCTGATAAATTTCTCAACCCCATTCTCCCACTTTCCCCTCATAACCCTTGATCTCCTTGACTCTCAAGAACCTATCTATCTCCACCTTAAATATACACAATGACCTGGCCTCCATAGTCGTCTGTGGATTCACCACTCGCTGGCTGTAACTGTTTCTCTCTATCTCTGTTCTACTCTGAAGATGTGCCCTTTGGTCCTAGTCTCTCTTTCCAACATCTACTGCCTCCAGGCCATTCGATATTTTCAATGTTTCAGAAAGTACCCCCCTCCCCCCCCCACCCCCATTCCTTCTAAACTCCATTGAGTATAAACCCAGAGTCCTCAAACCTTCCTCATATGTTAAGCTTTTCATTCCTGGGACCATTCTCATGAACCTTCTCTGAACACGCTCCAGGGTCAGTACCTCCTTCCTGAGATATGGGGACCAAAACTGCACACAATACTCCAAATGTGGTCTGACCAGAGCCTTATAGAGCCTGCTATTATATTCAAATCCTCTCAAAATAAATGCCATCATTGCATTTGCTTTCCTAACTAACAGCTCAACCTGTAAGTATTCTTGCAAGAAGGTATGCGAGCAGAGCTATAGTAAGCCAGCTAGTGTTTCATGTTAAATTTTATTGCTTCAAAGTCCTTTTCATGTTTTAAAATAAAATTAAAAATTCATACACTATCATTTGTAGCTACAATTTACCCATATTACCCAATATAGATAGGCAACAAATTAAACTGAACATCCATGAGAAAAACAGTGATAATTTAGGCAGTAACACTTTCATCAGTCTCATTCATTATCCCTGAGGTACTCAGGATGTTTAAAAATATGACGTGCTGCAAATTGCTGTTGGTCGTTTGTCTGGTATCTGTCTTTCCCCTGGGGAGTGTCGTTCCTTCAGTGCATGCATGATCAGAGAAAGATGCTTGTATTGTTGCCAGGTTTTATTTTGATTTAAGTAAAAGCTGCAGCTTGCACTGTGCCCCAACACTACTGACTCCCCTTAGCACTGAGCTTGACATTCTACTGATGAACTAGGCAAGACCTCTACTGGGATAGTTCACAAATCCAATGAGATGATGCACTGCTTTCAATTCTGTTGGTCACTACATCTTTGCTGCAGTTCTGACCTTGTCAGGATCTGAGCAAGACCCATTTCCAATCAGTACTTAACTTATGTACTTGACTTCAAGAATCTTCAATTCAATCTATCTCTTCTTTCCTCCATTCTTCTTATCCTACTTTATCCTCTGCTGTCCTGTGATGACTCCCTTCACTTACAGATTCATAGGGTCACGTAGCACGGAAACAGACCATTCGCTCCAACCAGCCCATGCTGACCATAATCCCAAACTGAACTAGTCCAACCTGCCTGTTCCTGGCCCGTATCCTGCCACACATTTCTTATTCATGTACTTCCCTAGATGTGTTGTAACGATACCCGTGTCCTCCACTTCTTTTGGAAGTTCATTCCACGCATGAAACACACTCTGTGGAAAATAGTTGCTCCTCCTGTCTTTTTAAAATCCTTCTCCTTTCACCTTAAAATAAGCCTAGTCTTGAAATCCCCCCACGCTAGGGAAAAGTTACCTGCCATTCATTTTATCTATACCCCTCATTATTTTATAAACTTCCATAAGGTATCCCCTCAACCTCCTATGCTCCAGTGAAAAAAAATCCCAGCCTGTCCCTTGCTTACCATCATTGCCAGCTCCTCAATGAACAATTTCTTTGACCTTTCTTTCCTTCCTATCAATCTGAAACAAATATTTGCCAGGTCTGCAGACCACTGTAAAAATGGTGCATCAGTCTTCATGATGGAAAACAGAAAGTGCATTCTAAAGTCATTAAATTGCTGCATAATTAAGGGACAAAAGGGAGAGAGGAAATAAATACCAGAACTATTTCTGCAGCAAGAGTACAAGAGAAACTGATGAGGCCAGTTCTAATCTCTTCCAGCCTCTTCTATAAAGGAGAAGGTACAAAAAGATTAAACACACTTACCAGCAGATTTGAAGATTCCCTGCTGTTATTCAACTTCTGAATAAACCTCTCAAATTTTAAATTTAATGTTGATCTCATGTTTGCAACACCTTCTCTGCTCTGTTCTATTAGCGTTATGCACTTTGTATGGTATGATCTGCCAGTACTGCACACAAAACAAAGTTTTCACTGTACCTAGGCACATGTGACAACAATAACTCAAATTTTAAAGAACCCCCTGGACTTGATTGGATGCATCCTAGGATATTAAAGGAAGTACTACAAAGACAATGGATGTCTTGGTCGTAACCTTGTAAGAAGGCTAAATTCTGGAAAACTCCCAGAGGATTGAAAAATCACCAACGTAACATCCTTATTCAAAGAAATGGTGGCAGAAAGCCGTCAACTATAGATCATTAGCTCAACAAATGTCATTAGGAAAATGTTAGAGTCAATTATCAAGGATGTATTAGAGAGCATTTAGAAATACATACTGTGATCAAGCAGAGTCAGCATGGTGTCACAAAGGGGAAATCACATCTGACAAATTCATTAGAATTCTTTGAGAAGGTGACAAACAGGATCAATAAAGGGATGTAATATATTTGGAATCCCAGATGGCATTAGATAAGTTATTTCATGTTAGGCTGAGAATCCCTCTGTTCCGCTTCAGAATAATGTGATGGGATATTTTTGTTATGATCCTAGATAATGGTAACATTGAACATGACAGATCTCAAAATGCAGCCTAGTTTGATAGACTATAGGTATTAATTTTACTGTTTGTTTACCGTGATGGTCAGTCTCTGAACATATTTGCGAGAAGTTAGCTTTAACAAAAAAAGTCAAAGTTTATTCTGAACAAAAAGATAAAAATTAAATATATTGCGCAATAAAGGAAGTAGTTGAAATGTAGAAGCATAGAATGTAGGAGCAAGACAAGGCCATTCGGCCCTTCGCACCTGCTCCATCATTCAGTATGATCATGGTTGACCATCCAGCAACATCCCCTGTTCCTGCTTTCTCCCCAGACTCTTTGGTCCCGTTAGCCCTGAGAACTATATCTAACTCCTTCTTGAAAACATTCAATGTTTTGGCCTCAACCACTTTCTGGGGCAGAGAATTCCATGAGCTCCCCACTCTCTGGGTGAAAACATCTCTCCTCATCTAAATGGCCTACCTTGCATCTTTAGATTGTGAATCCTGGTTCTCAACTCCCTGCTCATCAGAAGCAGCCTTTCTTTACCGGTTCTATGAGAATCCTCTAGACTCCAATGAATATCGTCCTAACTGATCCAGCCTCACTTCATACATCACACAGAAATTGGTCTGGTCAATTTTTGCTATATTACCTCCATAGCCAGAATGTCCTTCCTCACTGTACTGGAATGAAGGAACAGTGATTCCAAGTGAGGATGGTGACTGGATGGTGTTCCCATGTATCTGTATCTTGCTCCTTTAGGTGATAGAGGTCATGGGTTTGAAGGAGCCTTGGTGCGTTGCATTCATTACACACCAGCAGTAGCGTTATTGCAGTAGTCAATTCTTCAAATTACAGAATGTTAAAGTGTATAGGAGGCCATTCAGGCCATTATGAAGAGACAGCATTCTAGAAGAGTAATTAGCTCTAAAGTCCAGCTATTCCCACCCAGTCTTGAAATCTTTTTTTTTCTGGAATTATTCCTCAACTCCTTTTGATGAGTTACTACTGTGTTAACTCTACTATCAATTCCAATCGCAATTCATTTTGTAAATATTTATCCGGTCACATTTTCTCCAGCATTGTCATCATAATCATTAAATGTATGACATTTCACTGCTCATTCTCAAATGTGGTATGTTCTCTCTGGAAAGACCAGATAACTGGGTTGGAGGTACTTCTGCTGTGTGTTGCTTTGCAACAGTACTTCAATAGGAGGTAGTATATGAAAGGTTTATCATTTGAAGGCGGAATGTGCTATGAGATTCAGGGAAAAGCCCTTCATCAAATGTCGATTTTCCTGCTCCTCGGATGCTGCCTGAACTGCTGTGCTTTTCCAGCACCACTCTAATCTAAACTCTGGTTTCCAGCATCTGCAGTCATTGTTTTTACCTATGAGATTCAGTGACCAAACTCACATCCCTTCAACAGCACCCAGTTGCTAAACATCACTGCACCCAATCTAATACATGGAGTATTCTTGCTACTTTACAAAGATTTCTCCTGATACTTAGATTCTTTATTAGTTGCTAGTTAATTAACAGGAAGCCGTGCAATTTGTCAGGCTTGTGAATGCTAAATTCCAGTATTCAGAGAGACCAATTTAACCTTCAAAAGAATAATTATGCACCATGGTAAAGAGAGCATGTAAAATGGATACAGAAAATGAAAGAATGCTGGAAATCTGAAACAAAAATAGAAATTGCTGGAAAATCTCAGCAAGTCTGGCAGCATCTGTGGAGAGGCTCTTTAAGATTGGCCACTGGAACCGAAACATTAACTCTGATTTCTCTAAGCAGATATTGCCAGACTTGCCGAGATTGTCCAGCAATTTCTGTTGCAGTGTGTAGTAAACATCCAATTTATCTACTAGTGTATTCTAAGAACCTGCAGGTTTAAATTTAAAACAGAGAATGCTGAGCTCAGTAATGCATTTAACTAGTTCTTGGTCCCAGTGATTTCCAGACCTAGTACTAATCTTTAAATATCTTCTTTCTACATGAAAAACTCAAAATGTATAATTCAACAACCAAGCTCAAATGCCCTCATCTGAAAACACTGTAGTGCTTTCAGTACCAGGTATCCAAAGCAACAATTTCTGAGGCAGTTTTATATTTCACACTGACTGGCTATTTTTCTGTCCCATTTTTCATCATGTTCTCATGCAAAGTAACATGCACACAAAAAAAGAAAGCTGCTATAAACATTTTCTGCTTTTTATGTCTGACCATGATTTGTACACTGAAACGTTAGTATATCTCAGGATCAAAGGACCCTAAAGGAGTGGACAGTCAATACCATGCCCCGGCAAGCATTGAAATGTACAATTCATTAACTTGTGCAGTCAAACTGTGTGGCTTCAAAGGCAATCCTGTCTCATTTGTACAATGATTGTAGTGAGATTTTTATAGCATTCTGTTATGCCACACAACATGCAGCTATAGCTTCAGTCTTGACTGCAATTCCTTTAAGTTAATGTGCTTTCAGTACTCACAGTAACATAATGTCCATTGTTGACTGTCTGTCAGTTTTATGAGCTACTACACTTTAGAAATCATCAATGTTTTGCCTCAATTAAAGCTTGACAGAGGTAACAGCTCATAGAATGGAAAAGACTACAGACCAAATGTTGCTTCCTGCTTTAGTCTTTTTGCTGAGATTTGAGTATTCTCTGGCAAGGCCAGCATTTGTTACCCATCCCCAACTGTCCTTGAACTGAGAGGTTTGCTCCACCTTTAACAATGCACAAGAATGATGGAATACGTCCCACTTCCCTAGATTGGTGCAACTCCAACAACAGGAGAAGCTTGACACCATCAAGGACAAAGCAGGCCACTTAATTGGCACCACATCCACAAATATCCACTCCTTTTACCACTGACACTCAGTAGTAGCAGTGTGTAGTATCTACAAGATGCACTGCAGATATTCACCGAAGATCCTCAGACAGCACCTTCCAAATGCACGACCATTTCCATCTAGAAGGACAAGGGCAGCAGTTACAAGGCAACACCATCCCCTGTAAGTTCCCCTCCAAGCCACTCACCACCCTGACTTGGAAATATTTCACCATTCCTCCACTGTCACTGGGTCAAAATCCCCTCCTTAAGGGTATTGTGGGTCTATCTACATCACATGGATGGCAATGGTTCAACAAGGCAGCTCACCACCACCTTCTCAAGGGGCAACTCAGAATGGGCAATAAATGCCAGACCAACAGGTGACACCTATATTCCATGAGGTGAATAATTCTTTAAAAACATGTTCCCAGATGATTATCTTACATCTGTACATCACAGGCATGGTGACAGATCCGACAGACCATTATCTCTTAATTATCACCAAAAACATCTGTATGCAAACACTTAATACATTCAGCGATAGTCCTCTGTCTACTTCAGCAGATTAATCATGCCCCTAATTTGATTACTGATAGCATCAATACTAATTTCCCTGGCCTGATATACCGCACATATACCCTTTTCTTTTCTCTGACAGAATTTAATTTTCTACCTCAGTATAACGGGTTGTACGATCTGTGAGCTATTTTAATTTGATTCTCCTTTTTCAAGCTCACTGTACAGAACATTGGTTAGGCCACTTTTAGAATATTGCGTGCAATTATGGTCTCCTTCCTATTAGAAGAATGTTGTTAAACTTGAAAGGATTCAGAAAAGATTTACAAGGATGTTGCCAGGGTTGGAAGATTTGAGCTATAGGGAGAGGCTGAACAGGCTGGGGCTGTTTTCCCTGGAGAGTCAGAGGCTGAGGGATGACCTTATGGAGGTTTATAAAATCATGAGGGGCATGGATAGGGTAAATAGACAAAGTCTTTTCCCTGGTGTGGGGGAATCCAGAACTAGAGGGCATAGGCTTAAGGTGAGAAGAAAAACATAAAAGAGACCTAAGGGGCAACTTTTTCACGCAGAGGTGGTACGTATATGGAATGAGCTGCCAGAGGAAGTGGTAGAGGCTGGTACAATTACAACATTTAAAAGGCATCTGGATGGGTATATGAATAGGAAGGGTTTAGAGGGAGATGGGTCGTGTGCTGGCAGGTGGGACTAGATTGGATTGGGATATCTGGTCGGCATGGACAGGTTGGACCGAAGGGTCTGTTTCTGTGCTGTACATCTCCATGACTCTCCATTCAGTTGCAGGGATACTCTGCATCAGATTCATCGTGAAGAGATCCGCTGTGGCAGATTGCATGAAAACAGTTTCTCTTCAGTCTTGGCAGTCCCATACATTGAGTAGCTCAGTCTGCTGTCTCCATTCCATGAGTATTGGGTTGGGTTATCTGTGGGTCAAGTTTTGCTGGCAGGGTGACCTTATAGAGGTTTGAAAAATCATAAGAGACATAGATAAGATATATAGCCAAGGTCTTTTCCCCAGGGCAGGGGAGTCCAAAATTAGAGAGCATAGGTTTTAAGATGGGAGGGGGGTTAAATTTAAAAGGGACCCAACAACCACCTTTTACACACAGAGGGTGGTGCATAATTGGAGTGAACTGCCAGAGGAAGGGTACAGTTTACAACATTTGAAAGACATTTGGACAGATACATGAATAGAAAAGGTTGAGAGGAATATGGACCAAGTGCATGCAAAGGGATTAGTTTATTTGAGGAAGCCTGGTTGTCATGGATGAGCTGGGCTGAAGGGCCTGTTTCCATGCTGTATGACTATGGCTGATGGTTTTGTCATCATTTAAATGCAATTGGTATAGTCACTTCAGTAGAGAGGAAGATGAAGGACGAAATGTAAATGCCGAAGAATTACCGTTAAATTGTGCTGTTCCGCCTATTTCAATCAGGGAGGTGACGGCTTGGTGGTATTATTATTGGACAATTCATCCAAAGACACGAATATTGTTCTAGGTGACCGAGTTCAAGTCTTGCCTGGCAGAATTTGAATTTAATAGAAATTTGGCATTAGGAGTCTAATATTGGTCATGCAATTGTTGGAGAAACGCCCATCTGGGATGGAAATTGCCATCCTTACCTACACGTGACTTCAGGCCCACAGCAATGTGGTTGACTCTTAGTTGCCCTCTGGGCAATTAGGGATGAGCAATAAATGCTGGTCCAGCCAGCAACACCAAAACCAAAGAATTAAAATTTGGTGGGAATTAATGATGTGATGTTGTTGTATAGATTTCACCAGACAAAGGAGTAGTACTCTGAAAGCTTGTGATTTCAAATAAACCTGTAGGACTATAACCTGGTGTCGTGTGACCTTCTGACATGGCATATAAGATGTTTCTGCCTTTAAAACAGAGAAGGTGCTGGGGAGGATGCATGAGATTTTTCGGGGTATTGACATGGTAAAAAGAAAGCAGCTGTACCCTTTCGCTGAACGGTCAATAACAAGGGAGCATCATTTTAAAGTGAAAGGCAGGAGGTTCAGAGGGGATTTGAGGAAAAACCTTTTTCACCCAGAGAGTAGTGGGAGTCTGGGATGCACTGCCTGGGAGGGTAGATAAGGTGGGAAACCTCACAGCCTTTAAAATGTACTTAGATGAGCACTCGAAAAATCATAACATTCAAGTTTAGGGTAGGTCTAGAGGGATATGGGCCAAATGCTGGCAAATGGGACTAGATTAATTTAGGATATCTGATTCGCAGGAACAAATTTCCTTGCTGTACATCTCTATGACTCTATGATTGTGTAAAAGTGGGACTAGTGTAGATTTAGAGCAATTCTTTTTCAGTGCAGACTCGATGGGTCAAAAGGTATCTTATACACTGTGTGATTCTATGAAGTAAACCTCACAGAATGGGATAACTATTGCAATTTCAAATGGAAATATCCTTTTAATGACTTCATGAGCTGTGAGTAACTGCCCATCAATTTATCTGGCACCGAAAATTATAAATGTGAAGTCTCATTTTTTTCAGGTACAAATTGTTGGACTTTCTTTTGAAAAGACCTATTTAAATATAAGTTCATGTATTTTCTTGTCATTTTCTTTTTGCTTCTTGTTGTCTACCTGAGTTGACATCGCTTTTCCACACTCTGGAGTTATATATTTATCTCCACACCATTGCACCATTTTAATTTCAAAACCCATCAATTTCGTTAGTGAAGGCAATTGATTGAATTAGTTCTTCAGGCTCAAACTGGCCTATGTCACTCGCTGCCCTTTCATCAGCTCACGTTTTCTGAAATTTTGTGGCTACAGAGATTTTGAGTTGAGAGATGTCGGGACAGGTATAATTAATAAGACATTGTTAGATGCCCCCTGCTTATAACAAAATCGTGCTGATGCATGTATCCACTAATTTCTAATGGAGTAATAAGTTTGGAGGAATTGAAGTGTAAATGTTATGTCAACTATATGCCATTATTTGTATAAGGTATTTGTTAAAACTACTGTTTCTACTGGTATAAAACTCTAGGAGAGATTCATGTATGGGGCTGGGACTTGAATCTTTGTGGTGGATAGTACTGCTGCTAATATTTGATCATTTCTTTCACAATTATTTTTCATTATGCTCTCTTTCTTTCCTTCTATCGTGCTGTGGTATAGTTCCCTTCATACCTTGTCTGTGGAGTGACTGGCACAAGGCTATTGGTCAATGGGCAGTGTGACCAATCACAATGCACTACTCAGGCAATGTCTGAGGTGGCCCTTTACAGCAGAGGCCACTTTCTTTGTTATACTGCTGAAATAACAGCAAATAGGTCAGTATCCCATCACCACTTGTAGAACAGCAAGTACTACCTTGTAATAACCCTGAGGGGGAAAAAGCAGAAGAACTTTCAATTAATTTGGGGCAGCAAGGTGGCTCAGTGGTTAGCACTGCTTTCCCGCAGTGCTAGGGACCTGGGTTTACTTCCACCCTCAAGTGACTGTCTGTCTGTGTGGAGTTTGTACATTCTCTGGTTTCCTCCTACAGTCCAAAGGTGTGCAGCTTAGGTAGATTGGCCATACTCAATTGCCCATAGTGTTCAGGGATGTGTAGGCTAGGTGGGTTAGCCATGGGAAATGCAGGGATAGGTTGGGGAGTGAGATTGGGTGGGATGCTCTTCAGGGGGTTGGTGTGGACTTGATGGGCTGAATGGCCTGTTTCCACCGGGTAAGGTTTCTATGATATATTGTACATTAGCCATGGGTGACTGAGTTGGCAGGCTGGCTCGTTCACAATATGTAGTAATGTGGGTTCAATTCCTGTACTGCCTGAGGTCATCATGAAGGGTCTCCTCCTCAACCATGCCCCTCCCCTGAGAAGCATTGACTTCCAGGTTAAACATGGGAATGATGTGACTTTCACTTCTGGTTTTGTTGTGTTTTCTTGGATGTCCCATTGTGCTTCAGAGCCAATTATCTGTGGTTATGCAGGCAATACAGCAGCCTATGTACACAATGGAAAGCCCTGCACCAGGGAACCAAGGTGAATGACCAGCTCATCCATTCTTTCTGCTGGAGTTATCTAAGAAGAAGCAATTTCGGACAGGACACCTGCAGAGCTCCTCCGCTCACTTGCCAATAATGTCAGACCAAGTGGAACTATTATATCTCATCCACAAAGTGACATCTCCAGCAGGGCAACTTTCCCTCAGGACTGCACTGTAGGTGTAGATACTTTCTCAAGAACCTGTTCAGGTCTAAACCTGATTCTGAGGTACGGGCACTATCGCTATGGTACCGCAAGAGCCCTTTTGACCTGGGTGGTAAACATAGAGATATAGAAACACAGAAGGTAGGAGCAGGAGGAGGCCATTCAGCCCTTCGACCTTGCTCTGCCATTCATCGCGGTCATGGCTGATCATTCAATTCAATAGAAGGCTATTGCCTGAAATGTCAATTCTCCCCCTCCTCAAATGCTGTCTGAACCGGCTGTGCTTTTCCAGCACCAATCTAATCTAGACTGACATCCAATTCAATAGCCTAATCCTGTTTTCTCCCTGTAACCTTTGATCCCATTTGCCCAAGCGCTATATCTGGCTACCTCTTGAGAACAATCAATGTTTTGGCATTGACTGCTTCCTATGGTAATGAATCCCACAGGCTCACCACTCTGTGGGTGAAGAAATGTCTCCCCATCTCTGTCCTAAATGGTCCACCCCGAATCCTCAGACTGTGCCCCCTGGTTCTGGACGCACCCACCATCAGGAACATCCTCTCTGCATCTACACTGTCTAGTCCTGTTAGAATTTTATAAGTTTCTCTGAGATTCCCCACTCATTCATCTGAACTCCAGCGAAAACAATCCTGACCCGATCAATCTCTCCTCATACGTCAGTCCTGAACTTAAATTGTGTACTCAAAACCTGGGATGAAGTTGGCCCCAGGGTAAGAATGTTGGTAAGTGAACCCAGATAATACCAGAAGCATAGGGTTGCGTCTGCAAATCTCTGGTTTCACAGCCTCATTTAGCTGCTGGCTTCACCAAATGATCCATCAAGGGAGTTCCATTTAATGATTAATTTCTGAACATGTGTTAACTTTAGGATTTTTGTTACAAAGCATACCATTCATGACTGTGAGTGCAGGTTCCCTATATATCCTGCAGGTAAAACTGTCTGCCAGCATTCTGTGTGGTGCACACTACTCAGGACCTGCGGAATAAGGCAGGAGTGACAATATATCACCATCACTTCCATGCTGTCAATTAAACAAATACAAATGTAAATTTTCAGCAGTAACGTAATATTAAAATGTCAGAATGTGTTCAGTGCACATTCAATTTTGTACCTTTTCGAGTGCATATCGAATTTACTCAGATGACTAGTAAACTATTTGAAAGAAAAACCGCATGAACAGAGGATGCTGTAAATCAGAGTATAAATAGAAATTGCTGGAAAAGCTCAACAGGTCTGGCAGCATCTGTGGAGAGAATCAGGTTGAACTACCCTTTCCTCAGATACTTCTCTCACAGATGCTGCCAGACCTGCTGAACATTTCCAGCGATTTTGATTTTTGAAACTACAATTCCCGAGTACTAGGATAGGAATGCCTTCATGACTCAGGCAACAGTGGCTCAAGTAGGGAACTCAGACATGCCTCAGTCAACTACATTTGGACAAGAAAATACCCTCCTTGCCAGATACGTGTATGAAATGAGCTGCCAGAGGAAGTGGTGGAGGCTGGTACAATAGCAACATTTCAGAGGCATTTGGATGGGTATATGAATAGGAAGGGTTTGGAGGGATATGGGCTGGGTGCTGGCAGGTGGGACTAGATTGGGTTGGGATATCTGGTCGGCATGGATGGGTTGGACTGAAGGGTCTGTTTCTGTGCTGTACATCTCTATGATTCTATGACTCTATCTCAAGGATGAATTGATAAGATAATAACATAACAGGTAGAGGAAAAACAAATAAATTTCAACATTTACAAATTGGATAAATGTTAAGCATTGAATAATACATGATGCTGCTGTCTCTTACATCTGCAAGATAGTGATTACATTTTTGAATTAATATCGCCTTTATAAATAATGTCAATTTAACCCAATGAGACTTGCTTTTGATTATTTACTGTACTGCAGCAGTCTGTCAAAAAATCTGGATTGTACGTGTGTGTGAGTGCTGCAGATGTTTTGGATTTGACTGTAACAGATTATAGATAGTGGTAGATTGGAGGCCCATATTCAAATCCCACCTGATTGAGAAGTGTACAATAACATCTCTGAGCAGGTTGACTCGAAAATATCACCAATTTCTGGAAGACCTCTTGCGACAGAATGGTAATATCCTTAGCTCTGAGACAGGAGGCCCAGGTTCAAGCCCCACCTGCTCAAGAGGTGTGTCGTAATATTCAGGAACAGGTGGATTAGGGAAATGTATCACTCCGTGTGCACGGAAATTAATGGAGAACAGAATTAAAGGCTAGATCCTGTGCTGGGTGTAAGCAGTTTGACTTTCAACACCAGAGCAAGCATCATACCAATCAGCTCAAAGTGATCAATGTTTAAACAATCTCTTCTTCAAATAAAACCTTGTCATTGAGTTTACGCCATGCTCACTCTCTGAAGTCACTAGCCTTGAAGTCATGCACAGGACTCACAGTCATAGAGTCAGATTCATACAGCACGGAAACAGACCCTTCGGTCCAACGCATCTATGCCATCTAGACATCCCAATCTGACCTAGTCCCATTTGCCAGCATTTGGCCCATGTCCCTCTAAACCCTTCCTATTCATATACCCATCCAGATGCCTTTTAAATGCTGTAATAGTACCAGCCTCCCCACCACTTCCTCTCATTCCATATACGCACCACCCTCTGCATGAGCAAGTTACCCTTCAGGTCCTTTTTAAATCTTTCTCTGCTCACCACAAACCTATGCCCTCTAGTTCTGGACTCCCCCAGCCTAGGAAAACCACCATGGCTATTCAACTTATACATGTCCTCCAATTTTATAAACCTTTATAAAGTCTCCAACCTTCCAGTCTATTCAGCATCTCCCTCTAACCCCAGTCCCGGCAATGTCTTTGTAAATCTTTTCTGAACCCTCTAAAGTTTATTAACATCCTTCCTATAGAAGGGCAAACAGAATGGTATGCACTATTCTGCAAGTCCACCTTCCTATTGAGGGTAAGGGTGTAGCCTACATTTACAGTCCACAGGATACAAGAGACCTTGATAATAAGAAGACACCTTTCTCCTAATGACAAAGCATTGCTCCCAGAGGCAATTGGGCAAAAGCCCCAAACACCAAAATAATCATCAAGCATAGGAACAGTTTCTGATCAGATGTTGGCTCCTACTCCTCATGCTCATTGCTCTTTCATTGTCACTAGGAATGTCACAGCAACTTGGTACCTTTTTCTGAATTCAGTACAATGGCTCAGTTATATTAGATTAGATGAGATTAGATTACTTACAGTGTGGAAACAGGCCCTTCAGCCCAACAAGTCCACACCGACCCGCCGAAGCGCAACCCACCCATACCCCTACATTTACCCCTTACCTAACACTACAGGCAATTTAGCATGGCCAATTCACCTGACCCGCACATCTTTGGACTGTGGGAGGAAACCGGAGCACCCAGAGGAAACCCACGCAGACACGGGGAGAACGTGCAAACTCCATACAGTCAGTCGCCTGAGTCGGGAATTGAACCCGGGTCTCAGGCTCTGTGAGGCAGCAGTGCTAACCACTGTGCCGCCCACTAATAATGTTCGACTGTTAATCCTGACGCAGGTAATAGCCCAAGAGCACAGGTTTGAATACTGGCATGCCAGATGGTGGAATTTGGACTCAACAAAAACCTGGAATTAAGAATCTAATGGTTGTTGGGGGGATCCCATCTGGTTCCCTCATGCCCTTTGTGTTCTGCTGTCCTTAGCTGCTCTGACCCACATGTGACTCCAAAGTCACGGCGATGTGAGTGAATCTTAATTATCCTCTGGGCAATTAGGGATAGGCAATAAATGCTGGCCCAGCATGCAACACCCATATCCTGTGAATTTTTTTTTAATGAGTACTTGTTTCTGAATGGTTCAGAAAGAATTAATGTTGAAGACTGTTAAGTTCCACCCAATCTGATAATGGTTTATGTGTGTGAGAAAAGACAGAGAATTTCACATCCTGAAGGGAGCCCAACTGGCATCCTAGATTTCACAGTAATCGTCTCTATCTTACTAATGTAACTCATACCTGATTGCTATCATGTGATAAACTCAATCTAGTTAAGACTAGAGCCTTTTCTCTTGAAGACTTACTACTGTTGTTGATCTCCCCCAGTAAACCGAATGGACCCTGAGACCCAGTCAAGGAAGGAAGATGTTGCTTGCCACATGCAGCTCATGGTTGGTATTACAGCACGTACAACAGCCTCCATGTATGAAAGGTTTATAACCATGAAATAAAAGGTCAAATGACTGACAACATGCTGGAGGGAGAATGAAATAGGTCGGATGTAGACAGCACTCTGTTCCAGGGGTGGTACAGTGGGTCAGTAGTGAGCTTTGCTACCACAAGATGTGAGGGACACAGGTTCGGTCCTAGTCTCAGGTGACTGTCTATGTGGAGTTTGTACATCCTCTCCGTGTCTGCATGGGTTTCCTTTGGGTACTCCAGTTTCCTCCCACAATCCAAAGCTATGCAGTTTAGGGTGAGTTGGCCATGCTAAGTTAACCATAGTGCCCAGGGATTTGCAGGTTAGGGTGGGTTGGCCATGCTAAATTGCCCATAGTGCTCAGAGATGTGCAGGCTAGGTGGGTTAGCCATGGGAATTACAGGCTTAGGGTGATGGGTATGGGTGGGATGCACTTTAGTGGTTCAGTGTAGACTCGATGGGCTGAACGGCCTGCTTCCATGTTGTAGGGATTCTATTCCAGAGCGCAACACCTGTTGATTCAATTATAATTTTTCAAAAGAAAACTGTGCATATATATTTGGTAAAGGGAATATCTTAAAGTACAACAAGGAAAGCAGAGATGAGTGGGACTGGCAGGTTAGTACTTACACAAAGGTTCCACAGATTTAATGGGCTGAATGGCCTTTGTTGATGTTTTAATTTTCTCTGATTCCATTGCTTCATCATGAAAACTGACCGTGTTGAGTTCTAAGTATTTGCCTGTCAACCAAATTGATATTGATGGCAGTGCAGTGGATAGAATTGCTGTGTATAAGCCAGACAGCTGCACTCATAAAACCAAAAGAACTGCAGATGCTGTAAACCAGAAACAAAAACAGAAATTGCTGAAAAAGCTCAACCCCACAGGCAGCATCTGTGGGGACAAAGCATAGTTAATGTTTTGGGTCCAGTGACCCTTCCTCATATCCTTATCTCCACCGATATAGCCGGACCTGCTGAGCTTTTCCAGCATTTCCTTCTTTGGTTGTACTCATAACATGGTCAGACAGGTCAGTTATCCACTTGTAAATCCTCCCATCACACGTGCAGGAGGCGGTAAGAACAGGAACATCAGTTCCAGGTCAGTCATACTTGACATGAAGTAACGCACAACAACATGCTCGGGACCTGTTCTACAAGGAGTCAAACTCATGGTCATTGGTCAGTAGATGAGCTAAGTATATCCAAATATGAAGTGCACCCCATGGGATATTACCACGCAATGTTTGAAATGGGTTTATAGCTCCTGACTTTGTCTCTTATTTTAAAATGCTTTGTTTAAAATGCTTTCTATGCTATGACGATTAGAAATATTTTCAATCATCTTCACTTCAACTTGTTTTGACACGAGGTTATAGTCCAACAGGTTTATCTGAAATCACAAACTTTCTGAGCGCCATCCCTTCATCAGGTTCACCTCCGAAAGCTTGTGATTTCAAACAAACCTGATGGACTATAACTTGGTGTCGTGTGACATCTGACTTTGTCCAGCCCAGTCCAACACCAGCATCTCCACATCATAACTATCATCTTTGTTTGTAATCTGTTAACTTCCATGATGCACTCTCTGGGGAATCTCGGCTTCTCACCAACAAGAAAAAAACCTCAAAATATGGTTAGTCAACTTGGATGATGTTTACAGCAAACTAATTGGTGTACCTTGTTCAGATAGTAAACAGCACACGAACAAGCTGTTCATTCAAAACTCCATCTTCAGCAAAGTTTGATTCCTCCATCTTCAGAGCAAATCTCCGAGCGAGGATCTTCAAACTGTTTATTTTCTCTTAATCTTGCATGCAGGTCTTACAAACTAATGTGGCACCTTAATTAACTCTTTTAATCATTCCAACGTAGATAGGCTTATTACAAAGTGAATGAAGCATCACTCTCGACAGAGTTACTGCAGCCGATGCTGGAAGGCTGCGGAAAGACAAATCTCATTAAAACTTCCTCACACAGAGGAACATTAGATTATTTCTTCCACAATGTTTGACTTGAAAACTTTGTGAAGCAGATGATCTGCATCGGCAGTTAGAGAAGCCAATTTTGAATATATCATCAGATCTGTCAGTCTTCAGGTACATTCCTGTTTTTAAAAAAACAATGTTGTGGCATTTTTTTTAATAATAAATCTTAAATGTAAAAGTGCACACAGGCATATCCTATAGTGTTGTATAATTGTATCATGGCAGAAAGTGATTTTGTGGTATAAGGTTGGAACATGACCCTATGTAATGATCAAATTTACATATATAAATGCTAATTGCATAAAATAGATAATGTGCACAGGTATCATCACAATGGTTCTCTATCAACGCCATAAAGACAAGCTGGAAAACATATCATTATGCAGATAAGAATATTACCACTTTCTCATTACTGTCATGGTAGGTGAAGGTGAAGAAACATATCTTCTGTAGACAATTTAGTTACTGGGCCTGATGCCAGAGTGCTTGGCTTTGCTGACAATGATATCTGAATCAGACTGTGATAGTACTGTGTCAGCTCGATCTCTATCAAGGCAGTCACAAGACATGGGGAACTCCATGGCTGTAGCCAATGTTGGCACAAATGTCAAAGCTTTTGTCTTTCCCCAGTCCCAACACAATCCCAAAATAAGACAGTCTGCATAGCGTTGAAGCAAGCAGAAACTGAAATTACTGGAGAAGCTCAGCGGGTCTGGCAGCATTGTGGAGAGAGAAAGCAAAGTTAATGCTTCAGGTCCGGTGAGCCTTCTTCAGTCACTAGACTCGAAATGTTAACTCTGTCTCTTGCTGAGTTTCTCCAACAATTTTGGTTTCTGCTGTTTCTGAACTCTGCAGTTCTTTGTTTTATTTTGGTGTTTTATAGCATTATTTACTTCATAACATCCTATAGGATCAGGGAATGGTTACAGTACGGAAGGAGGCCATTCAGCCTGGACTGTCCATGACAGCTCTTTGCAACATTATATTCAGGTCAGCCTAACTCAGTCCCCTTTGTGCCTTTTGCTAATCAGCATCAATGGTGAATGTGCAGAAGGAAGCCATTTTGAAGAAAGAGTCAGAGATGGCTCTTCAGGCTAAAGGGACGAAAGGGTTTAGGGTGAAAGCGAGAATGAGGCACAGAGTTGAATCATCATCCATGTTGAATATTCGAGCAGTAGTGAAGGGCCGAATGGCCTACTTCTGGTCCGCTTTTTAATCTTTCTCTTCAGCTTGCCATGTCCATGTCCACTCTCTGAAACAGCAACTCAGCTCAGCTCAGTCCTTGGTTCACTTGCTAGTCAGAGTACTCTGTTTCCTTGCTCTTCCTCCACCAAGAGGAAGAGCAGTTTCTCTCTGCTGGCTCAGTCCTGTAGGTGATCAAGTGACTAGAACACTGACAGTTTAATTAAACCATTCTTCTAATGCTTGCCTATACAACAATACGGGGTAAACTCTCCTGCTTAATTTAAACCAGCAAATCTGTTATCCCGTACAGTATAAAGAACAAAGAACATTTACAGCCCAGGAACAGGCCCTTCAGCCCTCCAAGCCTGAGCCGATCCAAATGTACTGTCTAAACCTGTCGGTCAATTCCTGAGCATCTGTATCCCTCTACTCCCCACCTACTCATGCAATTATCCAGACGCATCTTAAATGAATCCACCATGCCTGCCTCTACCACCTCTGCTGACAACGTGTTCCAAATGCCCACCACTCTCTGTGTGAAGTATTTGCCTCGTGTATCCCCCTTAAACTTTCCATCTCCCACCAGTAATCTGTAAAAATTTGAGTGGCCAAAAACTCTTTATTTCTTATAGTGTAACAGAGAAAAATGAACTCACAACCATATACACCTCCTTTCTCTAATCTATCTTTACCTTCCCTTCTATAATACTAGTCCAATAAAACTCCCAATTAAGATTTACAGGAAAATTCAAATTTTAAAAACAGCCAGTGGTTGAATCTTCTCTTTATCTTCGTTGGTATTTTGGCTCTCCAGGTCAGTGTTGAGGACTTTTCTCTATGCAAACTCCTTCTCTAGACAGTTACCTCTCAGAGTTCTGACTAGCAGTTGACAGCTGTTGGTCTGGTGACAGTTCTCCTCCCAACTGTTCAATTTGCCCCGGTCTTATACCCCAAAGCCTCGGATTGTGTCATTGGCTTTTAAGATTGTCAACATACTCAATTCAACCTTGATTTAAATTTGGTATTTTTGGGGATAAAATTTAAACTGATTGGCCTAATTCAAATCTGTTTAGTTGTCTCCAGGTAACCAGCTAGCCCAGTAGCTGGAGCACATGTTACCTTGTGTCTTATTGAGAACACTTGGAGCTGTCACTGCTAGCTTTTGTGGTCTTAAAGTTACAATACATCAACATCTTCATTACACCTTCCCTCTGAAGAAAAAAATGAACCATCATAATGAAAAGATGGCTTCTTTTTTTTCCTCTACGTTTTAAATGCATTACCCTAACATATAGATAACTTTAATATAAGTTCACCTTAACTTCTTCCCATACACCTGTATATATAACATTAACTTAAGACATATCTTATCTAAACTCTGTCAGTTAAATCTGCAATAACACATCTGCGATTACATTCTTCCGACCCACAACATGCACAAAGTTTAAATTAAAAGTCTGTAACATAAGACTCCAATGAAATCATCTCATATTCTTGCCTTTAAAGATTCTAAGAATGTAAGTGGATTGTGGTCAGTTTACGCAACTGTCTCCAACACATTGTTTGTGACATACTCATTAAAATATTGTAAGGTGAAAGTCAATAGTTCCTTTTCGATTGGGGAGTATTTCCTCTGGTGGATGGTGATCTTCTTTGAAAAGTAACCAACTGGCAGTTCAATCCCATCCTCATCTTTCTGTAGAAGTACAACACCAACTCCAATGTCACTAGCATTGATGGCAACCTTAAAAGGTTTTGAAAAGTTTGATGTAGCTAAAACTGGTTTGGTGGTTAATATTGATTTAAAATGGTTGAAAGTCTCCTGACATGGTTCTGTCGACTGAAACTTTGTATTCTTCTTCAGCAAATCGGTTAACGGTGCCACTAAACTGCTGAAGTTTGGAACAAACTTCCAAAATAATCCACTGTGTCCTAAGAATTGAAGCACCTCTTTCTTTGAGGCTGGTCGTGGAAATTCCTTGATGGCCTTCATCTTTGCGTTCCATGGGGTCAACCTTCCATGATTAGATTAGACTTACAGTGTGGAAACAGGCCCTTCGGCCCAACAAGTCCACACCGACCCGCCGAAGCGAAACCCACCCATACCCCTACATTACCCCTTACCTAACACTACGGGCAATTTAGCATGGCCAATTCACCTGACCCACACATCTTTGGACTGTGGGAGGAAACCGGAGCACCCGGAGGAAACCCACGCAGACACGGGGAGAACGTGCAAACTCCACACAGTCAGTCGCCTGAGTCGGGAATTGAACCCGGGTCTTCAGGCGCTGTGAGGCAGCAGTGCTAACCACTGTGCCACCGTGCCGCCCACAATGACTGATGTTCTGTCCCAAGAACGTCACTTCTGCTTTCACGAATTCCATTTTATTTAAGTTTATCACCAGTTTTGTTTCTCATAGTCGTTCAAAGAGCTCTACCAACTGTACCATGTGATCTTTCCAGGACTTACTAAAGCTCACTACATCATCCAAATAGACCGCACAGTTTGTTAACTCAGCCACAACTCTGTTCATGAGTCTTTGGAATGTGGCGGGTGCATTCTTCATTCCAAAGGGCATCGCTTTAAATTGATATGGCCCAGTTGGGGTTACAAACACAGAAATATCTTTTGCTGTCTCTGATAAAGGTACCTGCCAGTAACCACACATTAAGTCCAACTTGGTAACTAGGGTGTCCACCTTTCTCGATACAGTCCTCCAATCTAGGAATTGGATGTGAGTCTGATTTTGTAACAGTGTTGACCTTCCAATAATCCACACAGAATCATTAAGTCCTGTCCAGTTTGGGAACTAAGACAATCAGCAAACTCCTTATGCTCTGACTCAGTTCGGTGATGTTCTCATTGAGCATGGCTTCTACCTCCATG
Organism: Hemiscyllium ocellatum; assembly: GCF_020745735.1. Taxonomy (NCBI): domain Eukaryota; kingdom Metazoa; phylum Chordata; class Chondrichthyes; order Orectolobiformes; family Hemiscylliidae; genus Hemiscyllium; species Hemiscyllium ocellatum. The sequence goes on from NC_083409.1 coordinate 109,341,321, forward strand.
TGGACCATGTCTGACTTTGAAAGGATTAAGCCAGTAGGGGTGTTGTTGTATTGGAGCAATATTCCTTATGTCTACTTCATGTACAATAGCATTAGTCCTCCCCATCTGATTCTTACATATGTCCTTATTCTGCAGTAACAAATCTTTCAACTGTGTTCTGTGCCCCTGAGACAGATATCTCACTAACCTATCCCACTCCTTAAGGACTTCCCCAGTTTTAAAATCTATTTTGAGGCACCTCAAAATCCACATCATCTGGATTTGATTCCTCAATCTGCAGGGCAGTAGCTAACATCTGTTTTTCCAGTTCTTTTTCTCTAGTTAGAATAGTTTCAACATGTTCACATGACATACCCGTTACCTTTTATTTTCTATCTGGCATCTTTACTAGATAGCTCACCTGACTCAACTTTTTTCTCAATTTGAGGGGGACCACTAGACCTGGCTTTGAAGGGATCTCGTGTGACCGGTAACAGTACTAATACGTCATCCCCTCGGGAAAACATCCGAGTCTCCGAGCTTTTATCTGCCACCTGCTTCATTCTACGTTATGCCCTCTTTGCATGCTGTTTAGCTAACTTACCTACTCGATTTAGTCTGTCCCTCTCTTCTGATACATAATCTAAGTGTGAGATCTCCAACTTTGGTCCTATCAATTTTTGTCTAATTAACTTCAAAGGGCCTCTCACTTCATACCCAAATGTTAACTCAAAGGGAGCGAACTGAATAGGTTAATTTGGGACATCTATAATGGCAAACAATACAAATGGGATATCTTTATCCCAATCATTTGGGTAATCCTGACAGTACTCTGTCAACGTGGTCTTCAAGATCTGATGCCACCTTTCTAAAGCTCCCTGGGATTTAGGATGATACGCACTGGATATAAAGTGCTGTATACCTAAGCTATCCATAACCTCCCTAAACAGCCTAGCAGTAAAATTTGACCCTTGGTCTGACTGAATCTCTCTGGGTAGTCCATACTGTGTGAAGAAAATTTCTAACTCCTCTACTATCCTTTTTTGCGTTGATACTCCGTAATGGAATTGCCTCCGGAAATCTGGTAGACACATCCATTATGGTTAACAAATACTGGTTCCCACTTTTAGGTCTCAGGAGGGGGCCTACACAATCAATTATAACCCACATGAAAGGCTCTTCAAATGTGGGAATTGGCAACAAAGGTGCTGGTTTTATTACCTCCTGTGGCTAACCTACAATTTGGCATGTATGACACGTATGAGAAAAGTTAACCACATCCTCATGCATTCCAGACCAATAAAAATATTTTTGTACTTTAGCTTGAGTCTTTTTGTACCCCTAGGTGACCTCTTACAGGTAGTTCATGTGCTGCCCATAACACTTCTTGTCTGTATGCTACTGGCAACACAGTCTGCTGCACTTTGGCCCATTTCTCCTCTGCACTAACCTACTGTGGTCTCCATTTCCGTCTGAGGATTCTATCTTTCAGATAATAACCCTCTGGAATATTCTCTGCCTTCTTTTCAGAGTACACATCCACAGATATATCTTTTGTCATCTTGTCTTGCTGTTGCAAGTCTCTTAGCCTTTCAGGACTGAACACTTCTGTCTGACCCTCTGCTTGATCAGGGTTTTCCTGCACAATTACATCAAACAGGGTGTCTGCTAACTGAGCCTCAATTCCTCATCTTTTTCTTTACTTTTTACTTTGTGCTGTGACTTATGACAGTGGGATCTGGTTTCCACACAGTCTGGGAAAATATCACCAGGATGTTTCTGTTTTAACTCCTCAATTTCTTGGTCTTCCTTGGGCTTCTCACAAGAGGTGTCAACCTCACTTTGGATCCTGCCAAATCATTCCCAAGAAAACTGAATTCCTGGAACTAACACTCAATCACTCCCACTGTAACTTCCCAGTCTTAAGTTGGCACTCCAACCTGATCTTACATAGGGGGACGCTGAATTTCTGTCCGTCTATCCCACAAATTACCACACTCTCAGGTAATAGATCAGAAAGAGTGCACATTCGCTCATTCCTTACTATCAGTGCCTGGTCAGATCCTGTATCTCTCAAAATTATAACTTCTTGTCCTTCTCCCCCTGTTCTTTCTGAGTAAACTTTACTCACAGAGGTGAATTCTTTGTAGAGATCAGGCACTAACTCCATACCCAGCCCTGGCCTAGGCTGTGCACTCTCCTGCAGCTCCTCAGCTCTTCTTGGGGTTTCCTTTATTACCTTCACTCAGGCCACTGGCTTAGCTTCTTTTACGACATCTTTACCCACAATGCCTTTCTTTAACAACCGGCACTGTGTCTTTACGTGTCCCACTTTACCCCAGTGTAAACACCGGAGGCCTTTCACTTCCTGCCCACCCTCTTGGGCTTTTTTTTACTCTGTGGTAAATTCTTACCAGTGCTCTCTACTCTTGGTTTGGCAGTGTAGCATCTCCCCTTCTCCCAACTTATTTTCCTCACAGAATGAAATTCTGGCTGGAAGCTTGTCTTACACAACAGCATGTAATCATCTGCTAGTTCTGCTGTCCTTCTCACTTCCTGAACTTTCTGTTCCTCCACATGAATTCTTACCATTTCTGGAAGTGAGTTTTTAAACTCCTCCAGCAGAATAATCTCTTAGAGCCTCAAATGTCCTACCTATTTTCAAACCACATACCCATTGATCAAAATGACTATGGTTAATTCCTTCAAACTCAAGTCTGACCTGGTTCCTTCTTTGTGTTTCTGAACCACTGTCTATGTTTATTGTACCAGTTCATTAGCACTTAAAATAGTCTGTTTAACCTCTTCATAATCTCTTGACCCCTCATCGGACAGTGCAGCTAAATTCTCACTAGCTCTGCCTACCAGTTTAGTCTGAACTAGCATTACCCATAAATCCTCAGACCACTCCATCTGCCTGGCCAATTTTTCAAATGAAATAAAGAAACCTTCAACATCTTTCTCATCAAAATGTGGCAGAGTTTTGACATATTTATATATATCACCACCTTCTCTTTTAATCTCCATCCTGTTAACTTGATTGTGCCAACTAAGTCACAACTTCGAGTTCAAATTCTCGCTCATTTTGCTCAGCTAAGAACCTTCTCCCTCTCCTTTTCCTCTCTCTCTCCCTACCTTCCTCTCTCCCTCTTTCTTCTCTCTCCCTCTCTCTTTTTGTTTATCTTCTAACTAGATTTTCCTCAATTGTAATTTACATTTTTCTACCTCTACTGCACTTGTTTGCTTCTCTGACACATCTAAGGGTTTGACTAACCCCCTTAAATTTTAGCTTTATTTTTGTCCTTGGTTAAATCCAACTCTACCTTATTTGCTAATTCTAAAAGTATGGCCCTTTACTTTCCTTCTAAATTTTCTTTGCAAATGTGAGAATCATCTTCAAATCCCAAGACCTCTTTAGCAATTTTAAGAGATATTTCTCTCACATTTAACTTAATCAACCACAAGTCACTGAAATTAAACAAATTGTCTCATCTAAAGTTTATTTAAGGATCTAGGACACTAACCTGTAAGTATTTAAACCTGGGATTTTTCGTATCCCCAAAGCTACTCACATCTGTTTAAACCAGTTCAGACCAAGGACCCAAACCCCAAACTGTTATGACACAGGATAAACTCTCCTGCTTAATTTAAACCAGCAAGACAGAAAAGATTTAGTTCATGCAGTAATCTGTGAAACTTCAAGAGGCCAAGAAGTATTTGAAGTAAAAATTAACAACTTTACTTCTTAAGGTATAACAGAGAATAATTAACTCAACTATTTACACCTCCTTTCTCTAACTTATCTTCACCTTGCCTTCTATAATACTAGTCCAATAAAACTCCCAATTAAGGTTTACAGGAAAATTCAAATTTTAATCCAGCCAATGGTCAAATCTTCTCTTTAACTTCGTCAGTAGATTTGCTCTCCAGAGATTTTTCTCTGTGCAAACTCCTTCTCTAGACAAGTACCTCTCAGAGAGTTCTGACCAGCAGTCTACAGCTGTAGGTCTCAATGCAATTCTCCTCCCAACTGTTCAATTTTCCTTGCTCTTCTACCCAAAAGCATTGGATTGTGTCATTGGCTTTTAAGATTGTCAATATACTCAATTTAAACGTGATTGGAATTTGTTTTTTTATAGGGTATAATTTAAACTGATTGGCCTAATTCAAATCTGTTTTGTCATTTCCAGGCAACCAGCTACCCCAGTAGCTGGAGCACATGTTACATTGTGTCTTATTGAGAAAACTTGGTGCTGTCGCCGCTTGCTTTTACTCTCTTAAAGGTACAGTACCCCCACATCTTCACAACACCTATTTGATGATTATGACTCACCTGTACTCTCATTGTTGACAGTCGCTTACCTCACTGGCTTATGAAGGCTGGGCACCAATACACTTGACCAACTCTAATGGGTAAGCTGATTGTACTATTAATGCAGCGGAACCCACATTTACATGACACATGAAGTCTCAGGAATATAGAGAAAGAATAGACAATTGTACCCCTTAAACCTGTACCGCCATTCAGTTAGACCATGGCTAATGTGGACTATAACTTCATCTAAACAGTTTGGATTTATAACCCTTAATGCTCTTGACTGATAAGAATCTTGCAGTCTCAGTTATAGTGGCCTCATTCATCAATGACCTTCCCTCCATCATAAGGTCAGATGTGGGGATGTTCACCAATGATTGCACAATATTAATACCATTTGCGACTCCTCAGATACTGAAGCAGTCCACACTCAAATGCAACAAGATCTGGACAATATCCAGGCTTGGGCTGATAAGTAACATTCGTGCAATACAAGTGCCAGGCTATGACCATCCCCAATAAGAGACAATTTAACCACCATGCTTTAACATTCAATGGTGTCACCATCACTGAATCAAAGAACAAAGAAAACAATGAAAATTTACAGCCCAGGAACAGACCCTTCGGCCCTCCAAGCCTGAGCCGATCCAAATGTACTGTCTAAACCTGTCGGTTAATTCCTAAGCATCTGTATCCCTCTGCTCCCCACCTACTCATGCATCTGTCCAGATGCATCTTAAATGAATCTACTGTGCCTGCCTCTACCACCTCTGTTGGCAATGTGTTCCAACCACCCACCACTCTCTGTGTGAAGTACTTGCCAAAACTTTCCACCTCTCACCTTGAAAGCATGACCTCTCATTATTGAATCCTTCACCCTGGGAAAAAGCTTGTCTCTATCCACCCTGTCTATACCCTTCATGATTTTGTAAACCTCAAGCAGGTCCCCCCCAATCTCCTTTTCTCTAATGAAAATAAATCTAACCTACTCAACCTCTCTTCATAGCTAGCACCTTCCATACCAGGCAACATCCTCGTAAACCTTCTCTGCACCCTCTCCAAAGCGGCCACACCCTTTTGGTAATGTGGCGCCCAGAACAGTACACAATATTCTAAATGCAGCCAAACCAATGTCTAGTACAATTTTAACATGACCAGCCAGCTCTTATACTCAATACCCCGTCCAATGAAGGCAAGCATACTATATGCCTCCTTGACCACTCTATCCACCTGTACAGCAACCTTCAGGGTACAATGGACCTGCACTCCCAGATCTCTCTGCCCATCAACCTTTCCCAAGGCTCTTCCGTTCATTGTATAAGTCGCTCTAGAATTAGTCTTGCCTAAATGGATCATCTCACATTTGTCTGGATTAAAAGCCATCTGCCACTTTTCTGCCCAACTCTCCAGTCTATCTATATCTTCCTGTATTCTCTGACAGTCCCTTATGCTTTCTGCTACTCCACCAATCTTTGTGTCATCTGCAAACTTGCTGATTATACCAACAGTGCCCTCTTCCAGATCATTTATGTATATCACAAACAACAGTGGCCCCAATACTGACCCCTGTGGAACACCACTGGTCACCTTTCTCCATTTTGAGAAACTCCCTTCAACTACTACTCTGTCTCCTGTTGCTCAACCAGTTCTTTATCCACCTAGCTAGAACACCCTGCACACCATGTTACTTCACTTTCTCCATTAGTCTACAATGGAGAACCTTATCAACCGTCTTACTAAAGTCCATGTATATGACATCAACAGCCCTTCCTTCATCTATCAATTGGTCACTTCCTCGAAGAACTTTATTAAGTTGGTAAGGCACGATCTCCCCCGCACAAAACCATGTTGCCCATCACTGATAAGCCCATTCTTTTCTAAACATAAGTATTTCTTATCCCTCAGTACCTTCTCCAGCAATTTCCCACCATTGACGTCAGGCTCCCTGGTCTGTAGTTACCCAAAATCTCCCTTCTACCTTTCTTGTACAAGAGGACAACATGAGCAACCTTCCAGTCCTCTGGCACCTCACCTGTATTTAAGGATACCACAAAGATATCTGTCAGGGCCCCAGCTATTTCCTCTCTCACCTCCCTCAACAACCTGGGATAGATCCCATCCGTCCTGGGGATTTGTCCACCTTAGTAACCTCTAGCCTACCCAGCACATCTTCCCTACAGATGTCAACGTGATCCAGACCAATCAAACTTCTATCTCTAATCTCAACATTCATCATGTCCCTCTCCTCAGTGAACACTGAGGCAAAGTAATCATTCAGAATCTCACCCATTCTCAGTTTCGACACACAGCCTTCCTTCATTATCCTTTAGTGGGCCAATCCTTTCTCTTGTTACCCGCTTGCTTCTTATATAAGAATAAAATGCTTTGGGATTCTCCTTAATTCTGCTTGCTTTTAGCCCACTTGATTCCTCGTTTAAGAATTGTCCTACTTTTCTGATATACCTCCAGGGCCCGTTCTGTTCTTAACTGCCTAGACCTTATGTAAGCTTCCCTTTTTCTCTTGGTTAGTCGTACAATGTCTCCTTTCATCCATGGTTCATGAATCTTGCCCTTCCTATCCTTTGCCTTCAATGGAACATGCTTATCCTGCACTATCTTTGAAAGCCTCCCACATCTCAAATGTGGACCTCACTTCAAATAGCTGTGTCCAATCCACATTTCCCAGCTCCTGCCTAATTTTGATTATAATTGGCCTTGGCTCAGTTTAGTACTCTTCCCTTAGGACCACTCTCTTCTTTATCTACGAGTTTTCTAAAACTTATAGAATTGTGATGACTGTTCCCAAAGAAATCCCCCACCACAACTTCTACCACCTGTCCTGGCTCGTTCCCCAGTACCAGGTCCAATATGGCCCCTTCCCTTGTTGGATTATTGACATACTGCTCTAGAAAACTCTCCTGGACGCTTCTTACAAATTCTACCCCATCCAGACCTCTGACGCTAAGTGTATCCCAGTCAATGTTGGGAAAATTAAAATCTCCCATCACCACTACACTATTGCCTCTATATCTTTCCATAATCTGTTTACCTTTTTGTTCTTCTATCTCACGATCACTGTTGGGAGGTCTGTAATACAGCCCCAACAATGTATCTGCACCCTTCTTATTTCTCAGCTCCACCCACAATGCCTCACTACCCAAGACCTCCACATTGTGCTCCTTTATCGTCCCTGACCAGCAATGCAACTCCACCCCCCCTTTTACTTCCCTCCCTGTCCTGTCTGAAGCGTCTATATCCTGGAACATTTAATTGCCAATCATCATGCCCTTCCTTCAACCAAGTCTCTGTGATTGCAATAACGTCATACTACATAATCCCCTACTATCAATATCCTGAGGGTTACCATTGACCAGAAACTCAAGTGGACTCACCACATAAACACATTGTCTACAAGAACAAGTCAGCCAGTAATTCATCTCCTAACTCCCCACAGCCTCTACTCCATCTACAAAGCACAAATCAGGAGTGTGGTGGAATGCTTTCCATTTGCCTGGATGGGTGCAGCCACGACAACAAACAAGAAGCTCCACACCTTCCAGGACAAAGCAGCCCACTTAATTGACACCATATCCACAAACATCCACTCCCTCCACCACTGACGCTCAGGAGCAGCAGTGTTTACCATCTACAAGATACACTGCAGAAATTCACCAAAGATCCTGAGACGGCACCTTCCAAATGTATGACCACTTCCATCTAGAAGGACAAGGGAAGCAGATACATGGGAACACCACCACCTGCAAGTCCCCCTCCAAACCACTCACCGTCCTGATTTTGAAATATATTGCTGTTCCTTCCCTGTCACTGGGTCAAAAATCCTCTCTAAGGGCATTGTGGGTCTACCTACAGCAGTTGGCTAGCCATTGATGCCCACATCCCTCGAGTGGATAAAAATAAATATTAGCATGTTTTGGTCGGGAGGGAGGTGGAAGGCAGTGGAAGGATAATGTCTGAAATTTCCATTACCTTTTGTGGGATGAAGTGTTCCCAATAGGATCCTCTGCACAGCCATTATGATTAGGCACTCCAGTCAACATTCCTCTCCTTCAGCTATTGGAACACTGAGACATTAGTACCATTCCTCACTCCTTCAGGGTGTAAGATTCCAGCTGTGGATCAAGCTGGTGATCCAGAGAATCATTGGTCAGATGTACAGAACAGAAGAACGAGAGTTGGCCCAGGGACTTAGCATCAGTTTGTAGAAAGATCAATACAGTTCATCCCACTCACATGCTCTGTTGCTCCAGCTCCCCAGTGTTTTTCCAATTTATCTCTGGATGGGGATGCAGATGCCTATCAGGCAGTGCATTCCAAATACTAACCATGTGCTACAGTGAAAGTGCCTTCTCCCGTGTTGCCTCCAAATTTTTGGTCAAACACATAACTTTGGGTTTTGCACCGCTACACAGAAATTAGGAGCAGGAGCAGGCCATTCAGCCTTCGAGCCTAGTCCGAATGTTTTCTTTTTCCTCTTTTGACAATTTTAAGAGATCCACTGTTGTGATGAGGGAGTTGGTTGTTGGGTAGTGGTAATGTCACAGGGCTGGTCACTTACATCTGATCTAATGCTCTAGTGGTACAGGTTCAAGCTTCCCCATGGTGACTGGTGAGATCTGATTAATATATTCTCCTTAGCTGTCCCTCCAAGAGAGGAGATGTTTATCATGGAACAAGGCAAGAGCTTCAGTGTGGGGTCCTTTGGCATTAAGATGCTGTTCTGCTTCAGGTATCACATTGTTCTGGTTGAGCCGATGACTCTGACTCTTGCTGCCTTGCCATTGGAGAATCATAAGGATATATTGATTAGTGATTGTCCACTCACGCATGTTCTGTGTGCATATTTCCTGGCCATGAAGAGTGAAAGTGGGACTCGAACCTGGAATCTCTGGTTGGCAGGTCAATATGCCGCACCCTGTGATCATTCCAATTGATGCATTCAATTGATTAATTAAGAAAGTCTGGAATTGAAAAGCTTATCTCAGGAATTACAATCAATTAAGTATTTTCAGTTGTCATAAAAACCCACCTGTTTCATTGATGTCTTCCATTCTTACTCAGTCTGTCTTACTGGGTCTGTGACTCCAGACCTACAGCAATGTAGCTGACCCTTAACCGATCCTCAGAGACCACCGAGAAAGCAACTCACTTTGAAAGAAATCAGAGATGGTCTTCAAATGCTGACTTTTCCAACAATACCTACATCCTTGAAAGAATAAAGAAACATTGCCAACAAAATGTAAAGCACAGCTCTGGCTGGATCTGCAGACAGATAAAAACAGAGTCATAGAGGCATAGCATCATAGAGACATAAAGCACAGAAATAGATCCTTCAGTCCGACTTGTCCATGCCAACCAGATACCTTAGCCTAATCTAGTCCCATTTGCCAACATTTGGCCCATATCCATCTAAACCCTTCCTATTCATGTACCCATCCAAATGCCTTTTAAATGTTTCAATTGTACCAGCTTCCACCACTTCCTCTGGCAGCTCATTCCACTCATGCATCACCCTCTACCTGGAAAGGTTGCCCCTCACAATATTTTTCCTACAGCAGGGAGACCAGAATTGAATGCAGCATTTTTCAAAACATAAACTCTGTTTCTCTCTCTTCAGATGCTCAGACCTGCTAAGTTTCTCTAGCAGTCGCTTGTTTGTTTCAGATTCTGGCATCCACAGCATTTCATTGTTAATAAAGCACAGTTTTCCTTGTTGTGAATACTAGTTTTCCAAAACATAATAAGCCTTAACTGAATATTAAAACTAAGAACTGCAAATGTGTTGCTGGTCAAAGCACAGCAGGTTAGGCAGCATCTCAGGAATAGAGAATTCGACGTTTCGAGCATAAGCCCTTCATCAGGAATAAGAGAGAGAGAGCCAAGCAGGCTGAGATAAAAGGTAGGGAGGAGGGACTAGGGGGAGGGGCGATGGAGGTGGGATAGGTGGAAGGAGGTCAAGGTGAAGGTGATAGGCCGGAGTGGGGTGGGGGCGGAGAGGTCAGGAAGAGGATTGCAGGTTAGGAGGGCGGTGCTGAGTTGAGGGAACCGACTGAGACAAGGTGGGGGGAGGGGAAATGAGGAAGCTGGAGAAATCTGAATTCATACCTTGTGGTTGGAGGGTTCCCAGGCGGAAGATGAGGCGCTCCTCCTCCAGCCGTCGTGTAGTTGTGTTCTGCCGGTGGAGGAGTCCAAGGACCTGCATGTCCTCGGTGGAGTGGGAGGGGGAGTTAAAGTGTTGAGCCACGGGGTGATTGGGTTGGTTGGTTCGGGCGGCCCAGAGGTGTTCTCTGAAGCGTTCCGCAAGTAAGCGGCCTGTCTCACCAATATAGAGGAGGCCACATCGGGTGCAGCGGATGCAATAGATGATGTGTGTGGAGGTACAGGTGAACTTGTGGCGGATATGGAAGGATCCCTTGGGGCCTTGGAGGGAAGTGAGTGTGGAGGTGTGGGCGCAAGTTTTACATTTCCTGCGGTTGCAGGGGAAGGTGCCGGGGGTGGAGGTTGGGTTGGTGGGGGGTGTGGATCTGACGAGGGAGTCACGAAGGGAGTGGTCCTTGCGGAACGCTGATAGGGGAGGGGAGGGAAATATATCCTTGGTGGTGGGGTCCGTTTGGAGGTGGCGGAAATGGCGGCGGATAATACGTTGTATGCGCAGGTTGGTGGGGTGGTAGGTGAGAACCAGTGGGGTTCTGTCTTGGTGGCGGTTGGAGGAGCGGGGCTCAAGGGCGGAGGAGCGGGAAGTGGAGGAGATGCGGTGGAGGGCATCGTCGATCACGTCTGGGGGGAATCTGCGGTCCTTGAAGAAGGAGGCCATCTGGGCTGTGCGGTGTTGGAATTGGTCCTCCTGGGAGCAGATGCGGCGGAGACGAAGGAATTGGGAATATGGGATGGAGTTTTTACAGGGGGCAGGGTGGGAGGAGGTGTAGTCCAGGTAGCTGTGGGAGTCAGTCGGTTTATAATAGATGTCTGTGTTGAGTCGGTCGCCCGAGATAGAAATGGAAAGGTCTAGGAAGGGGAGGGAGGAGTCTGAGACAGTCCAGGTGAATTTCAGGTCGGGATGGAAGGTGTTAGTAAAGTTGATGAACTGTTCAACCTCCTCGTGGGAGCACGAGGCAGCGCCGATACAGTCATCGATGTAGCGGAGGAAAAGGTGGGGGGTGGTGCCAGTGTAGTTGCGGAAGATGGACTGTTCCACATATCCTACGAAGAGGCAGGCATAGCTGGGGCCCATGCGGGTGCCCATGGCAACTCCTTTAGTTTGGAGGAAGTGGGAGGATTGAAAAGAGAAGTTATTCACACTTGATAGATAATTGGCCAATACATTGCTAAATTTGGCCATACAATTTTTTAATCACTAAGTTCAAAATTATTTGGTAAGATAGTTTCTTATCGAAGCTTTTTATAACTTTCATTCTTTTATTTAATCTCTGCAGACATCTCTCATCTCTCATCTCTTATCCCATTTCATATTTGAACATATTTATACACAAGGTGACAACTTCTAGAATAAGTTAGCAGAGAGAGTCATTGAGACCATTTAAGAAACAACTTGATACTGTCATGGGTCCAACACGAAGAGAGAAAGTCATATAAACTACATCAGTGATGTAAGTGATATCGAACCCTGAGCAGAGATTACAGATGAAATCACTCTTGGTTTAATATTTAATAGCATCTTTCACATCCTTTAGATCTCCCAAAGCACTTAGCAGGCAATAAATTACGATTTTTCTTTTATAAAAGAATGTACAGTCTCCGTTGTTTTCACAGCTCTTTGCAGGCATTGAGACCCAGGTAAAAGGAAATGAGATCACGGAGCAACTAATCTATTTATTGGTGTTGGGTGGTGGAGCAATGTTGAATGTGACATCAGGAAAGCTTTACCCGTCTTTAACAACTTTGGGCTACATTCCTCAGGAAGGAAGTATTGGCGCTGGAGTGGGTCCAGAGCAGGTTTATGAAAATGATCCCAGGAATGAAAGGCTTAACATATGCGGAAATGTTGAGGATGCTGGGTTTATACTCGATGGAGTTTACAAGGATGAGGGGAGAATCTGATTGAAATACTGAATACCGAACGGTCTGGACAGAGTGGACATTGGGAAGATGTTTCCATTGGCAGGAGAAATGAGTACCCGAGGGCATAGCCTTAGAGTAAAGAGAAGACCCTTTAGAACTGAGGTAAGGAGAAACCTCTTTAGCCAGAGAGTAGTGAATCAATGGAATTCATTGCCACAGAAGGCTGTGGAGGCCAGGTCATTCAGTATATCTAAAACAGAGATGGATATGTTCTTGATTGCCGAGGGGATCAAAGGTTACGGGGAGAAAGCAGAAAACTAGGGTTGAAAAATCTATCTGACATGATTGTTTGGGGGTGGAGACTTGATGGGCTGAATGACCTAATTTCTGCTTCTATGTCTTATGGTCATATGGTCTTATGATGTTTAGAGACAAAAACTTGCTCTCCCATCTTGAACATCAGTTTCACACCTCATTGGCAATCTGCGAAAATTTCCATGGCCAAGTAACATCAAGATCTGTCTTCAAGGAGCAGTGAGTAACTGTGGGGCCACCTTAATGAGACAGGGCAGTTTAAACAAAGATGTGCCTTCATAACTAAACCATGGCAACTTGTCTGAGAGCATTTCCAACAGTGCTTTCCCAGAATTTATAGTTAGAAGAAGAGATAGTCAGCACTTCTGTCACCTTTATCGACATTTTGACTTTGTTTTTCACTCACGGCTCATGGGTGCCACTGGTTGGGCCAGCGTTGATTGCTCATCCCTCGTTGCCTCTTGTGAAGGTGATGGTGGTGACCCACTGCAGTGCATGTGCTGTAGATTGACCCAGAATGCCCTTAAGGAGGAAATTCCAAGATTTGAACCCAGCAACAGTGAAGAAACAGCAATAGATTTCCAATTCAGGATGGTGAGTGGCTGGGAGGGGAACTTGCAGGGGGTGGTCTTCCCAAGTATCTGCTGCCCTTATCCTTCGAGATGGAAGTGGTCATGGGTTTGGAAGATTTCTTCTAATTGTACAATGGTATCTGAAACTGACTGCCATCTTTCCTAAGGCAGTGGACAAACAATATTTTACGAAAATGTGTTTAAGCCCATTAAATCATGAATCTTGACCCTGGCAGGTCTTTGACTCTTTTGAAGCAGCCCTGTACTTAATGACCATGAAAGCCCATTGGACTATACACATAATAATGTGCACTTTGATTAAGGGAAATTGTCAATATTTGTCTGTTGATATGCACTGTGATAATGTGCATCTTTGCCCTATAATGACTATTACAGTAATCATTATTTTCATTGGTATCTGTCATAATGATATGCTCTGAGTGGCTGTAATGTTTAGAGGCTATTATCATTGTCATTAAGGCAGTTATAAAAACATAAATTTTACCCTGTGTGAGCTTTTAGACGTTCTAGCTTACAAGTCAGTCTCTGTAATACACTGAAACCTAGGAGGAATATGTGTTCCAGTTTCAGTCTGCACTTGCCTTGGCTATTAACAGCTTGCCTTGGTTTCACTCTGAGACAGATTTTTGGAGTCAAGTTCCACAATATATCAAGGCTGACTTTTCTGGATGGTAAAGTTGTAAATGGCACTTTTTGGATTTCATGTTCAATTGAAACAAAAATATTTTAAGAAGTTGGAAAACTCAGCAGGTCAGAAAAGAAACATCATCGAGCTGAAACATTAACTTTCCTCATCACAAATATTGCCTGACTTGCTGAGCTTTTCAGCATGTTTTCTTATTACAGATTTCCAGCATCCAAATGATTTTTTTGTTTTTTATTCAATCTTAAATTGAACCTTGCCCAGTTCGATGTGAATGGGACTTGCTGTGATTTTGGAAATGGCTGCAGATACCTCTTTAAGCTTAGATTTACAGGGTGGACTCAGGAGATCAGACAAAGTGACCTTTGCAATAGGCAAGTTTAGAGTTATGAGAAATGTCAGGGATGGTATTTCTGGGATCAGCCTTAGCATCCCCACTCTTTGCAATACAGACGAATGATTTAAATTAAGGTACTAAGTGTACTATCTCAAAGTTTGCAGATGACACAAAGCTGGAGTGGGAGGGTAAGCTGTGAGGAGGCTGTAGAGATGGTTCGGTGTGACTTGGACAAACTGAACGAGTGGAAAAATCCGTGGCAGATCAAGTATAACGTGAATAACTTGTACATCAAAAACAGGAAGGCAGATTATTATCTGAATGGCAATAGATTGTGAAAGTGGGAGATGGGATAAGAGCTGGGTGTCCTTGCACACCAGTCACTGAAAGTAAACCTGCAGGTGCAGCAGGAGGTGATGATAGCAAATGGTTTGACTGTCTTCAGAGTGAGAGCATTCCAGTGCAGGAGTAAGGGTTTCTTGCTGCAATTATACAGGGCTTTACTGAGACTACTCTTGGAGTACTGTGGTGGAAGTTTGGCCTCCCCATGTGAGGAGGGGTAGAACATAGAACATAGAACATTATAGCGCAGTACAGACCCTTTGGTCCCCGATGTTGTGCCAACCTGTGGAATCCATCTGAAGCCTAGCTAACCTGTACTATTCCATTGTCATCCATGTGTTTATCCAGTGACCATTTAAATGCCCTTAAAGTTGGTGAGTCTACTCCTGTTGCAGGCAGTGTGTTCCAAGCCTCTACTACTCTCTGAGTAAAGAAACTACTTCTGATATTTGTCCTATATTGATCACCCCTCAATTCAAAGCTATGTCCCCTCATGCTTTCCATCACCATCCAAGGAAAAAGGCTTTCACTGTCCACCCGATCTAACCCTCTGATTATCTTATATGTCTCAATAAGTCACCTCTTTAATGAAAACAACCTCATGTACTACAGCCTTACCTCATCAGACTTTCCCTCCATACCAGGCAACATCCTAGTAAATCTCCTCTGAAATTTTTCCAAAGCTTCCACATCCTTCTTATAATGTGGTGACCAGAATTGTACACAATACTCCAAGTGCGACCGCACCAGAGTTTTGTACAGCTGCAGCATGACCTCATTGCTCCAAAGCTCAATCCCTCCACTAAAAAAAGCAAATACACCGTACGCTGTCTTAACAACCCTATCAATCTGGGTGACAACTTTTAGGAATCGATGTACGTAGACACAGATCTCTGTGCTCATCTACATTACCAAGAATCTTATCATTAGCCGAGTACTCCGTATTCCTGTTACTCTTTCCAAAGTGAATCACCTCACACTTTTCCACATTAAGCTCTATTTGCCACCTCTCAGCCCAGATCTGCAGCTTATCTATGTCCTTCTGCAACCTACAACATCCTTCAGCACTATCCACAACTCCACTGACCTTAGTGTCATTCGCAAATTTAGTAACCCATCCTTCTACACCTCATCCAGGTCATTTATAAAAATGGCAAACAGCAGTGGCTCCAAAACAGATCCTTGCAGTACATCACTAGTAACTGAACTCCAGGATGAATATTTCCCATTCCTGATGAGGGGCTCCTGCCCGAAATGTCGATTTTCCTGCTCCTCAGATGCTGCCTGACCTGCTGTGCTTTTCCAGCACCACTCTAATCTTGCCCCATTTCCCATCAACCATCACCCTTTGTCTTCTTTCAGCTAGCCAACCTCTGATCCAAAGCATTAAGTCACCCTCAATCCCATGCCTCCATATTTTCTGCAATCACCAACTGTGGGGAACCTTATCAAACACCTTACTGAAATCCATATACACCACATCAAATGCTATACCCTCGCCCACCTGTTTGGTCACCTTCTCAAAGAATTCAATAAGGTTTTGAGGCACGACATAGCCTTCACAAAGTTGTGTTGACGATCACTAATCAACTTATTCCCTTCTAGATGATTGTAAATCTTATCTCTTATAATCTTTTCCAACACTTTACCCACAACCGAATTAAGGCTCACTAGTCTAAAATTACCAGGGTTGTCTCTACTCCCATTCTTGAACAAGGGGACAATATTTGCTATCCACTTGTCTTCTGGGACTATTGATGCAGACAATGACAACATAAAGATCAAAGCCAAAGGCTCGGCAATCTCCTTCCTGTCTTCCCAAAGAATCCTAGGATAAATCCCATCCAGCCCAGGGGATTTACCTATTTTCACACTTTCCAGAATTGCTAACACCTCCTCCTTGTGAACCTCAATCCCATCTAGTCTAGTAGCCTGTATTTCAGTGTTCTCCTCAACTACATTGTCTTTTTCTAGAGAGAATACTGAGGAAAAATATTAATTTAGCACTTCCCTAATCTCCTCGGACTCCATGCACAACTTCCCACTACTATCCTTGATTGGCCCTAATCTTACTCTAGTCATTCTTTTATTGCTGACATACCTCTAGAAAGCCTTAGGGCTTTTTCTTGATCCTACCTGCCAGAGACTTCTTATGTCCCCTTTTGGCTCTTCTTAGCTCTCTCTTTAGGTCTTTCCTGGCTAACTTATAACTCTCAAGCACCCTAACTGAGCCTTCACATCTCATCCTAACATAAGCCTTCTTCCTCTTGACAAGAGATTCAACTTCTTTAGTAAATCACAGCTCTTAACTCAACCACTTCCTCCGTGTCTGACAGGTACATACTTATCAAGGACCCACAGTCGCTGTTCCTTGAATAAGCTCCACATTTCAATTGTGCCCAACCCCTGCAGTTCCCTTCCCCATCCTATGCATCCTAAATCTTGCCTAATCATCATAATTGTCTTTCCACGAGCAATAACTTGCCCTGCAGCATATACCTATGCCTTTCCAACACTAAAGTAAACATCACCGAATTGTGGCACTATCACCAGAGTGCTCACCTACCTCCAAATCTAACATCTGTCTGGGCTCATTACCCAGTACCAAATCCAATGTGGCCCTGCCCCTTGTCAGCCTGTCTACATACTGTGTCAGGAAAACATCCTGCACACGTTGGACAAAAACTGACCCATCGAAAATACTCGAACTATAGTATCTCCAGTCAATATTTGGAAAGTTAAAGACCCCCATAACAACTACCTTGTTACTCTCGCTCCTATCAAGAATCATCTTTGCTATCCTTTCCTCTACATCTCTGGAACTACTCAGAGGCCGTGGAAAACTCCCAACAGGGTGACCTCTCCTTTCCTGTTTCTAACCTCAGCCCATATTACCTCAGTAGATGAGTCCTCATCAAACGTAATTTCTGCCCCACTGTAATACTGCCTTTGACTAAAATGCCACACCTCCCCCTCTTTTACCATCTTCTCTGTTCTTACTGAAGCAAAAAATCCCAGAACCTGCAACAACCATTCCTGTCCCTGCTCTGTCCATGTCTCTGAAATGGCCGCAACAATGAAATCCTAGGACCAACCTATGCTGCAAGTTCACCCACCTTATTCCAGATGCTCCTGGCATTGAAGTAGGTACATTTCAAACCACCTTCCTATTTGCCAGTGAACTCTTGCGACCATGACCACGACATTTCCGACTTCACTACTCTCAATCTCCTGGACACTGGAACTATAATTTAGGTTCGCAACATCCTGCTGAAATCGTTTAAACCCTCCTGAAGAGCATTAGTAAACTTCCCCCACAGCCTCTCAGGATGTTGGTACCCCTCTAATTCAAGTTAGACCATCCTGTGTTTAGAGGTCCCACCTACCCCAGAATGGGCCCCAATTATCCAGGTATTTGAAACCCAACCTCCTGCACCATCCCTGTAGTCACATGTTCAACTCCTCTCTCTCCCTATTCATCGCCTCGCTAGCACGTGGAAAGGGCAACAAACCAGTGATAACAACCCTCTTTGTTCTAGCTCTAAGCTTCCATCCTAGCTCCCTGAATTTTTGCCTTAAAACCCCATCCTTTTTCCTGTCTTTGTTGTTGGTACCTATGTGAACCATGACTCAGGACTGCTCCCCCTTCCCCTCAAGAATCCCAAAAACATGATCAGAGACATCATGAACCCTGGCACCTGGGAGGAGACACATTAACCATGAGTGTCTCTCATTGCCACAGAAGCTCCTATCTATTTCCCTGACTATGGAGTCCCCAATGACTAATGCTCTACTCCTCTACCCTCTTCCACTCTGAGCAACAGGGACAGACTTTGTGCCAGAGACCTGCTTGCCGAAGGTAATCAACCCCTCAACAGTATCCAAAACGGTCTACTTGTTATTGAGGGGAATGGCTAAAGGGGTTCCCCGCACTGCCTGCTGGTTCCCTTTCCGTCCCCTGACAGTAACCCACCTGCCTCTTTCTTTCCCCTGAGGTGTGACTATCTCCCTGTAACTCCTCTCAATAACTCCTTCCACCTCCTGAATGATCCCAAATTCATCCAGCTCCAGCTCCAGCTCCAGCTCCAGTTCCCTCACGTAGTTTCCGAGGAGCTGGAGTTAGGTGCCCTTCCCACAGATACAGTCAGCAGGGACACTAGAAGTGACCCTTACCTCCCACATTTTGCGGGAGGAACATGCAACTGCCCTATCAGCCATTCCCACTGTTCTCAATTCCCAAAAGGTCTGTAGGAAAATAAAGAATTTTTTTAAAAAACTAGTTACCTTACTAATCCAGCACACAGAACCTCATTTTTTGGTTAGAGGAGGGGGATGGGTGGAGACACTACTAAGGTACTGTTTTCGGTAACACAACTGCCCAAATATATTACTTCACTTACTCAGCAGTCGCATGTCTGCTCCTGCTCAGCGTGTGCTCTGTCTATTCACAAAGTCATGATTTGGAGATGCTGGTGTCGGACTGGGGTGTACAAAGTTAAAAATCACACAACACCAGGTTATAGTCCAACAGGTTTAATTGGAAGCACACTAGCTTTCGGAGCGTCGCTCCTTCATCAGGTGGTAGTGGAGGGCTCAATCCTAGGATTGATGTGATTTTTAACTCTATTCAGAAAGTAAGCTTTTAAATCAGTGATTCACCTTTCCCGTCAGCCCCCTGGTCAACGCTCCCACTCCTCCTGCTGCTAAAACAAAAATGGGTGAGATGTTCTGGCGTTGGAGGGAATGCAACAGAGGTTTACCAGGCTGCGTCCTGAGATGGCAGGATTAATGTATGAAGAGAGACTGGATCAGTTAGGACCATATTCACTGGAGTTTAGGAGAATGGGGTGGATCTCATTGAAACGTATAAAATTCTAACAAGACGAGGTGGAGATAAATGCAGGAGGGATGTTCCTGATGACTAGGGAGCCAAAATCCACAGGGTCACAGTCTAAGGATATAGTGCAGACCATTTAGGACTGAGGTAAGATGATGTGTCTTCACCCAGAGAGTGGGTAGCCTGTGGAATTCACTGCCACAGAAAGCAGTTTGGGGTAAGACATTGCATGTTTTAGAGAAGGATTTAAATGTGGTTCTTAGACCTAAAAGAATCAAAGGATATGGAACGAAAGTGGGAACAGGACCCTGAATTGGATGATCAGCCATGATCATATTGACCGCCTGGAGGAAGAACGCCTCATCTTCTGTCTTGGGACCCTCCAACCCCATGGCATCAATGTGGTAAACCCCTCCCACCCCACCGAGGACATGCAGGTCCTGGGCCTCCTCCATCACCACTACCTTACCAGCCGATGCCTGGAGGACAAACGTCTCATCTTCCACCTCAGGACCCTCCAACCCCATGGCATCAATATGGGACTTCTCCCCCAGCCCCACACCCCCACCCATTTATCTCTCCACTCTCAAGGGTCCCAGCCTCATTCCTGATGAAGGGCCTTTGCCCGAAACGTCAATTTTTCTGCTCCACGGATGCTGCCTGACCTGCTGTGCTTTTCCAGCACCACATTCTTAACTCTCATCTCCAGCATCTGCACTCCTCACTTTTGCCATATTGAATAGCAGAGGAGTCTCCAAGGGCCGAATGGCCAAATCCTGCTCCTGGGTTTCTGTAGTTTTAAACAAAGCTTGGCAGTTATCTGTCAATCATCATCCAACTGTATTGTCCATCGCAGCATCTCTGACAATCAATGGTCATTTCTCAAATAATCAGAATGCTTCTATCACACAATCTAAAAAGGGTTATTTTCCTTTCCATTCATGTTTCTTGCGAATTGACCTGATGACCGTACGTCAAAATATTTGGGAAAATTAAAGTTCTGAGTTTCCCAGTCACTAAAAATAAATCTAGTCTGACTGAATATTTAAACCTTAATCCTGATTCACTTCAAAATCAAATCAATAGTAAACTTAAAGAGGGCTATATTCATTTTATACACATATACCCATTCACATGAACATGTGCACACTAAAACACATTCACACATTAACTCATGTATGCACACACACATATATAGAAATACACACAAATATGAATAGATAAACACCCATACACACACGAATACACATTCAGATCACAGAAAAATATATATACACACAGACAAACTATAGAATTCGTATAATGTGGAAGCAGGCCATTCATCCCATCGAGTCCACACCAACCCTCCAAAGAGGAGCTCACCCAGACTTACCCTATCCCTGTAGCCCTGCAGTTCCCATGGCTAATCCACCTAGCCTGCACATCCCTGGACACAATGGGTAATTTCTCGTGGTCAATCCACCCTAACCTGCACATCTCTGGACTGTGGATGGAAACCAAAACAACCAGAGGAAGTCCACGCAGACACTGGGAGAAGGTGCAAACTCCACACAGTCACCCAAGTCTGGAATCAAACCCAGGTCTCTGTGCTGAGACAGCACTGAGTCACCCTCAAACACAGATAGCCACACACATGGAGACATAGAGAGTTATATGCATCCGCACATATACACACACAATCACACAAACACTGTTACATAAACAGCCCACGGAAACACACAAATATACAGGCATAAGCACATAAGCATGCAAACAGATAAAACATTACACAGGCAAACACTCACATACACACATATATGCATAAACAGATATATTGACGTAATCTCATAATCACACACACATTGACACCCTGGGCTCATGGACCACATTGAGGAAACAGCTTTAAAGTGTTTCTGATAATGTCCTGCAGACGTATGAGTCCAAGCTCTTTCCAAATCTCAGAAAAGTATTAGACCGAATCATATTTCCAGATTACTGTTAAAGAATATGCAGCAAAGGCTTTACTTAAATGAATGTGAAGGACCCATTCCTTATCAAGACTGAACATGAATTAAGCTGTGAAGTATTCTCTGTGGCTTGAGTTCTCAGCTCTGCATCAGAAGGCTGTGGGCTCAAATCTGTTTTAGAGACTTGAGTATAAAGTCTCCCCACTCCTGTGTAACACTGAGGGAGGACAGCACTGTTAGAGGCGCAGTCTTTCATATGAAATGTTAAACTGTAGCCTTGTCTGATATCACAGACAGATATGAATGATTGCTTGTATCATTTCAAAGCCAAACTAAACAGTGCTTCCTGATATTCTGATTAAATTCAGAATCCAAGCTTATGGAACTACTGTATCAGTCAGATCCCAGAATGAAATCTGACCTGATAGATCATATAGAGATGTACAGCATGGAAACAGACCCCTCGGTCCAACCCGTCCATGCCAACCAGATATCCCAACCCAATCTAGTCCCACCTGCCAGCACCCGGCCCATATCCCTCCAAACCCTTCCTATTCATATACCCATCCAAATGCCTCTTAAATGTTGCAATTGTACCAGCCACCAACACATCTGCTGGCAGCTCATTCCATACATGTACTACCCTCTGCGTGAAAAAGTTGCCCCGAAAGTCTCTTTTATATCTTTCCCCTCTCACCCTACCTATGCCCTCTAGTTCTGGACTCCCCGCCCCCAGAGAAAAGACTCTGCCTATTTATCCTATCCACGCCCATCATAATTTCGTAAACCTCTATAAGGTCACCCCTCAGCCTCCGATGCTCCAGGGAAAACAGCCCCAGCCTGTTCAGCCTCTCCCTGTAGCTCAAATCCTCCAACCCTGGCAACATCCTTGTAAATCTTTTCTGAACCCTTTCAAGTTTCACAACATCTTTCCGATAGGAAGGAGACCAGAATTGCACAAAATATTCCAACTGTGGCCTAACCAATGTCTTGTGCAGCTGCAACATGACCCTCCCAACTCCTGTACTCAATACTCTGACTAATAAAGGAAAGCATACCAAACGCCTTCTTCACTATCCTATCCACCTGCAACTCCACTTTCAAGGAGCTATGAACCTACACTCCAAGGTCTCTTTGTTCAGCAACACTCCCTAGGACCTTACCATTAGTTTGTATTAGTGAGTTTTGAGAAGATTGTTTGTATCTTTCATGCTAATTATTGTGGTGGTCAGTTACTGAAGCATAATCACATGAAGCTGCAGTGTTTCTTTAAGAACAGGACAGAAATTTATTGCACAAAAGAAAAAGTGAATAAAAACAAAGTTGTTTAAAACCTATAAAGGGTTTAAATTACCACTCAATATCAAATCATAGAATCGGAGTGTTATGAGTCATTTAACACAGAAACAAACCCTTCAGTCCAACCCATCCATGCCGTACATAATCCCAAACTAAAATAGTCCCACCTGCCTGTGCTTGGCCCCTATCCCTCCAAACATTTCTTATTCATGTACTTATCCAAGTGTCTTTTAAAAATTGTAACTGTACCTGCATCTATCACTTCTTCAGGAGGTTCATTCCACAGTGGTGTAAAAATATTTTCCCCCATGTCTATTTTAAATTTTCTTCTCTCACCTTAAATATGTGCCCTTGAATTCTTTCATCCTAAGTAAAAGACACCTAATATTACCTTATCTATACCTTTCATGATTATATGAAGTCTACCTAAAGGATCCTCCCCAGTTTCTGTCCTCTAAACTACTGAGTCTCCATACACAAATCCTCACTTAGACTTCCCCAGCTTTTAATAACTTGCAGGTATCTAACCAAACACTCCTGGTTTGGAATTTTCACATTTTGAACGTTTCTACTGAGGTGCCTCTGCATCCAATACTCTGTTCTAGGAGAGATACTAAAACCTGCTTCTGACTGGAGTTAGATCTCTTCTGAACTGCTCTAAATACTTTCAATCTCTACATTTTCTAAACTTGCTACAATGGTTTACAAAACAATTTTCCATTAACTCTCCAGGGCTTCATAACCAGCTGCTGTTGAATATGAAGAATTTAAGAAGAATTATTGTCACGCCAATACTTATCCATCAAGTAATATTCTGTTTAATAGTTTATCTTGTCATTTTTGCATGTCATTTTAAGAACCTCACATACATTTCCTACATTTATTGTGTTGCCCACATTCTGACTTTCACTGAAACCCATTCACCCACCTGTTCTGCAGCCTTGGATTTACATTGTGTGATAGTTTATTTGAAAATACTTCCAATGTTCACAAATCATTCTATGGCAAAACCTTTCCCTATCTCTGTAACCCCCTCCAGCTCCATGGCCTCTCAAAAATATCTGCACCCATCTGATCCTTCCCCACAGGATTCCAGAATTTTTAACAGTGCAGGAAGCTAATCAGCCTATTGACAAGCATCATTACCGATAGCCAATCTCCTGCCTTTACCCTCTATCCTTGTCCATTATTTCTATCCAAATAATCATCCAATTCCCTCTCAAATGCCTTAATTGAACCTGCCTCCACCACATGCATTCCACCTGAACTACCTGCTTTGTGAAAGAATACTTTCTGACATTTCTTGCTCTGTCTGCACATCACTTTACATCTGTA
The DNA here is from genome assembly GCF_020745735.1 of Hemiscyllium ocellatum. NCBI lineage: Eukaryota > Metazoa > Chordata > Chondrichthyes > Orectolobiformes > Hemiscylliidae > Hemiscyllium > Hemiscyllium ocellatum. Next base: position 109,365,299 of record NC_083409.1, read on the forward strand.
CCCTCATGTTCTTTCTTTTAAGAATGGAAACAGCTTCTCTCTATCTACTCTACCCAGTCCTCCTCAGGCTTTTGAAAACCTTCATCAAATCTCCTCTCAGCTTTCTTCACGCCAAGGAGAACAGTCCGAATGTACAGAGTTGTAGAGATGTACCACATGTAAACAGACACTTCGGTCCAATTCTCCCATGCCGACCAGATAACCCAACCCAATCTAGTGCCATCTGCCAACACCCAGCTCATATCCCTCTAAACCCTTCCTATTCATATACCCATCCAGATGCCTTTAATGCTGTAATTGTACCAGCCTCCACCATTTCCTTTGGTAGCTCATTCCATACACTCATTCCATTCACCCTCTGCGTGAAAAAAGTTGCCCTTCAGGTCCCTTTTAAATCTTCCCCCTCTCCCCTTAAACTTATGCTTTCTAGTTTTGAACTCCCTACCCTCATGATTTTAAAAACCTTTATAAGGTCACCCAACTTCTTCATTCTAATTAGTCTCCCTAATTTTTATCATATCAGTGTTGGTGATCATGATTTCAACCTCCTAGGTTCAAATTCTCCTTAAACCTCCCTGCCTCACTATCTCGCATTCCTGTTTTAAGGCCTTCGTTAAAACCAACCCTTTGAACAGGTCATCTGTCCTAACATCGTCTGATGTGGCCCAGGTGTGTATTTTTGTTCCTGTGAGCTGCCTGGGAGGAACATTTCATTATGTTAAAGATGCTGCAAAAGCATAGTTGTTGCTGTTAGTCAGCGCATTCCTAGGTGCTTAATCACCACTTTCACTGTCAATTCCACCCTCTCAGCAACTTTCACACAAAAGGATCATTGCCAAAGCGAATTGTATCCTTAGAGACAATCAAAACTCTACAGGTGACTCCTAACTCCCCATTAAACAGCCTTCTCCCCCATCGTCTTCGACATTTTCACTATGACTAAGCCAAACCATTCAAAGAGAGATGGAAAAAAAGTATAATTTAGTTCATGTCCCAATGATTTTTCTCTCTGGTTGTTCACAGCAAGTGTCCTGGAGATTAATCTCCAGTTCCTCTTAGGTTGGCAACCCTACTTGCAAATAAAAAGTCTCAAATAACCCAAAGAATGAACAGATCCTCAAGCATATTAACTTGGATTTCTCATGCGTGAAAATGCTGAACGAATGGCTGCCAAACAATAGGCTTCGCGAATGAGATCTATTCCTGGAAATAAATCAAAGTATGGGTCAATTTGTCTCTTAAGTGTTGCTGGTTTTTTTCCTTGACTAGACAGATAGTGTGAGGCAAACAGCCAACACTACCTGAGCCTTAAAGTACAAGTGATACCAACTCTAACAGATGGCAGCACATATGCACAGCAATAATTTGGCCATGCAACATGCCAAACTCCGGTTAATTCAATGAAAATTGGAAATGAACATCTCACCGTTACGTATTGGGTCATTGTCTGTGGGCCATCCCTCAAGGTATTAGCTCTGTTAATGAGGATTACGTTAGTTTCCTGAAGGTTTACATTACAGCTTGGCTCTTTATATTTGCAAAGAACACAGTAATGGCAGTAGCTTGGTCTCAAAAGCTGGCCTGTGCCTCTGGGTTTGCAAGCGGGCATTAAACAGATTGCACAAGCTCAATGGAAGTTCGCTCTCGCCAAGTTAGGCAGGTGGCTGGGAGAGGTTTTCCTCAGGGGTGCTTTACTTGAATCCTATGTTGGCCAGCACGCTGATAAACAATCAAATAACAGCTGATTTTTGATTGAATGTATCATTCCCTTCAAGGAATCAAACAAACTGAGAGCCAGGTCCTCGGCTGGCCAGGAACCAGTGAGTGCCGCACACAGTAAGTAGGGAGAGAGTGGGATAACATTACATCTCACGGACTGTTAATATGCTGATGGTGTGCACATTGCAGATCTAATCTTTGCAGAGATCCAACCTCACTTATCCAAGAATAATTATGATTGTATTATCTTACTGATATATTCCTGCATGCATTAGACCTATCTGGACTGCTCTGTTTTCCAATAAATTTTAATTTTAAAAAAATATGGCATGTGTTAAGCAGGCGGTTAAATTGGTCCAAAGCTTCCTTTTAATAAATTGTCTATTTGTTCAACGGGAGTGAATGATATTTTTATTATCTGAGCAATTAATAACCCTCAGGATAGAAGCAGAGCAGCAAATGATCAAATAAAGCCCCTTTGCGTGGGATATTTCACTTCCTGAGTGGGTATACAAACAGAATATTGCAGCATTAGGGTGCCAATCAGAGAAAGGAAGATTTGCATTTTTATAGTGCCTTTTACGGTATCAGTGACTGCATGTTACAGCCAATGAGGTTGGAGGAATTGTGATTTGGTGAGGTGCTGTTTCTGCCGCTAAGCCAGAACACTGCCGGTTCAAATCAAATCAACAAGCCCACTTTTATTTTGTCCTTTGAAGGAATGTGGGTATTGACATCAAGGCAAGCACTTGTTCCCTATCCCCTATTTCCCATCATGTGAATGGTTTGCTCAAACTATTTCAGAAGGCAACTAAGTGTCAACCACATTGCTGTGTGTCTGGAGTCACATGTAGGCGCTGTAAAAATGCACATTAATGCTGCAACATTCTGTTTATATACCCACTCAGGAAGTGAAATAGCCCCTACCAAGGGGCTTTATTTGATCATTTGCTGCACTGCTTCTGGCTTACAGGTTATTAATTGCTCAGATAATAAAAATATCATTCACTCTCATTGAACAAATAGACCATGTTAAGGATGGCAGATGTTAATCCCTAAAAAGACATAAGTAAATCAGCTGGGTTTTTACAACAGTTGGAGATAGCTTCATGGGTTCATTGCTCAGACTAGCTTTATATTCCGGGTAGACAGAGCTAAGTGTTCCCAAGTTTGATGGATTAGTTCCAAACTCCATAGTCCTGCCATATCCAGTTCGGACTGAGAAGAAAAAGGATAGTGAAGCTGAGGAATTCTCGACCACAGAAGGTTGTGGAGGCCTAGTCACTGGTTATATTCAGGAAAATGAAAGATAAGTTTTTAGATTTTAAAGAGATCAAGGGATATGAAGAAAAAGCAAACATATAGCATTGAGTTGAAGGGGCAGTCAGCATCAAATTGAATGGTGGAGCAGGCTCGAAGGGCCAATTGGCCTACCCCAGCTCTATGTGTCTACTCTGAAGATCTCGACTGGTACATTACGACAATGCCTCAGCCTCTCCCAGGGCATCACTGCGAAAGCTCAGCACTAACCAAGGCACCATCAATGCATCATCGAGAGCATTCTATCCAGATACATCACAACTTGGGACAGCCACTCCTCTGCTAAAGACAGTAAGAAATGACAGAGAGTTGTGAATACAGCCCAGTCCACCACGGAGGTCAACCTTCCATCCAGGACTTTTCACTGCCTTGGGAAGGCAGCCAACATCATCATAGCCCCCTCCCACCCCGGTTATTATCTCTTGCAATGTCTTCCATAGGGCAAAAGATACACAAGCTTAAACACGTGTACCAACAGATTCAGGAACACCTACTTCCCCGCTGTTATTAGATTTCTGAACGGACTTCTCAAATTTTAAATTTAATGTTGATCTTGCTGTTTGTGCACCTTTTCTGTAACCAGAGCATTGTATTCCTTATTCTGTTCTAATGCACTTTGTGTGGTGTAATCTGCCTGTACAGTATGCAAAGCAAAACTTTTCACTGTACCAAGGTACATGTGACAATAATAAATCAAATCAAATTTAATAAAGCAACCACTTTGGTTGTATTCTATCCACTTATTCAGACAGTTTCACCCCGTCATCACAAACACACAGTGGTAGCTGTGCACTGCGTACAAGTTACACTGCAGTGATTCACCAACACTCCTTGGCACTTGAAAGACAAATTGAAACCTACTTTGATTTATTTCCATAATTACATTTGCAAAGTCTATTGCTTGGCAAACATTCATTTGGATTCCTCATGTGTGAAATGCTAAGTCAAATATGATTGAGGATCTGTTCTGTTTTTGGGTCTTATATTTACAGAGATGGTTTGCCAGCCCTTAAGGAATTGGAAATTAATCTCTAGGTCGGTCCCTTCAAAACCTGCACCGTCTGCCACCTGGAAGAATAAAGGGCAGCAGATACATGGGAACACCACTATGTCATTTTCTCTCCAAGCCACACATCACCCTGAAATATACCACGTTCCTTGAGTGTCAAAATCCCAGAACTCCTTCCCTGCTGGAACCGTGGATCTACCTACAGCACATTGATTGCATTGGTTCAAGAAGGCAGCCCACCACCACCTTCTCAAGGGACAACTAGGGATGGGCAATAAATTCGCATATTGCCACTTTATAATCAATGAATAAATAAAGGGAAAAGTTGGACTTCTCCGTACAAGGAATGATTTCTTTGATATATTGACACTCCATTGTTCCTATCCCAGAGAACTGGCCTAGGTTATATCCACTAATCTTTGCAGAGTCATAGAGATTGAAGCATAGTGAAGGCCCTTCAGCCCATTGTATCCATGCCAGCTAAAAACAACTACCTAACTATTTTGTCCCCATTTTCCAACATTGGCCTTGTATGACTTGCATCACCAATGCACATCTAAATACTCTGTTGATATGATGAGTGTTTCTGCCTCTCCCACCCTTATAGGCAGTGGGTTCCAGATTTCTGACACCCTCTGAGTGAAAATGTTTTCCATCACGTCCACCTCTACATCTTCTCCTTCTTACCTTAAATCTATGCCCCCTGGACATTGATCCCTCCATCTCGGGAAAAGGTTTCTTTCTTTCTACTTTCTCAATGCCCCTCAAAACTTTCTCCATCTCAATCATGTTCCCCCAGTGTGCCCAATCTCTCTTCATCTCTGAAGTTCTCCAGCTCAGACAGCATCCTGGTAAATCACCTCAGCACCACCTCTAGAGCAACCACATTTGTCCTCCTTTAATGTGGATTCCAGAATTGGAGCATAACATTCTGGATCACGGATAAGGCTGCCCTCTAATGATCCAAAGTGACATTGCCTCACATCAGAGCTTGTAGATATTTTTAATCAACCTGTTCAGGAGGTTTATGACCCATCTCCATGGAAGGTTGGACCCGAAGCCAGACCTCCTGGATCAGATGTGGGGACACAACCACTACAGCAGAACAGCCCTCACACCAGAGGTTGTAGATATTCCTCAGACTGACTCAATGGTGCGAAGCAACAGACAATAACTTTCTACTTGGTTAGAGACAAGAAAACTTCAGATGCCAGAATCCAAGGTAGACAGGTAGGACACTGAGAGAACAAAACAATCTAGGCAGCATCAGGAGTCCTGAGTAAGGGTTACACCCGAAACGTCGACATCTCCACCTCCTGATGATGCCTGGCTTGCTGCGTTCTCCCAGCCTCCTACCTCCCAACCAACAATTTTCTACCGTGCAGGCCGGGCTGTAACATTTCAGAGAGGGGGTATTTCCTCACTGTGCAGTCTGCTTAGTTCTGATGAAAGTGAAACACCATGAAGAGAGGAGAGGTGTATCTGAGGTGCATCAGATTGTGACGGCATCAACAGGCTGCACAGAAAATAAGAGCTGTTTTTAATCAAAAGGTCAATAACACGGGGGCATAATGTTAAACCAAAAGGCAGCAGGTGCCAAGGAGATTTGTGGGACATATTTTTCATCCAGAGGATGGTGGGAGTCTGGAATGCACTGCCTGGTAAGTTCATTGAGGCAGGATACCTCAAAAGTACTTGATAAGCAATCAAAATATTAGAACATTCAAGGCTATGGACCTAGTCATAGAATCATAGAATCATAGAGATGTACAGCATGGAAACAGACCCTTTGGTCCAACCCGTCCATGCCGACCAGATATCCCAACCCAATCTAGTCCCACCTGCCAGCACCCAGCCCATATCCCTCCAAACTCTTCCTATTCATATACCCATCCAAATACTTCTTAAATGTTGCAATTGTACCAGCCTCCACCACTTCCTCTGGAAGCTCATTCCATACACGTAGCACTCTCTGTGTGAAAAAGTTGCCCCTTAGGTCTCTTTTATATCTTTCCCCTCTCACCCTAAACCTATGCCAGTTCTGGACTCCCCGACCCGAGGGAAAAGACTTTGACTATTTATCCTATCCATGCTCCTCATAATTTTGCAAACATCTATAAGGTCACCCCTCAGCCTCCGACGCTCCAGGGAAAACAGCCCCAACTTGTTCAGCCTCTTGCCATAGCTCAAATCCTCCAACCCTCCAATCTTTTCTGAACCCTTTCAAGTTTCATAACATCTGCCCCAGCACTGTTAGCAATGTTAGCACTGCTGCCTCACAGCGCCAGAGACCCGGGTTCAATTCCCGCCTCAGGCAATTGACTGTGTGGAGTTTGCACGTTCTCCCCGTGTCTGCGTGGGTTTCCTCCGGGTGCTCCGGTTTCCTCCCACAGTCCAAAGATGTGCGGGTCAGGTGAATTGTCCATGCTAAATTGCCCGTAGTGTTAGGTAAGTGGTAAATGTAGGGGTATGGGTGGGTTGCGCTTCGGCGGGTCAGTGTGGACTTGTTGGGCCGAAGGGCCTGTTTCCACACTGTAAATAATCTAAGTAATCTAATCTAATCTAATCTTTCCAAGAGAAATGAGAACAGAATTGCATGAAATATTCCAACAGTGGCCTAACCAATGTCCTGTACAGCTGCAACATGACCTCCCAACTCCTGTACTCAATACTCTGACCAATAAAGGAAAGCATACCGAATGCCTTCTTCACTATCCTATCTATATGCGACTCCACTTTCAAGGAGCTATGAACCGGCACTCCAAGGTCTCTTTGTTCAGCAACACTCCCTAGGACCTTACAATTAAGTGTATAAGTCCTACTAAGATTTGCTTTCCCAAAATTCAGCACTTCACATTTATCTGAATTAAACTCCATCTGCCACTTCTCAGCCCAATTGGTCCATCTGGTCCAGATCCTGTTGTAATCTGAGGTAACCCTCTTTGCTGCCCACTACATCTCCAATTTTGGTGTCATCTGCAAACTTACTAACTCTACCTCTTATGCTCGCATCCAAATCATTTATGTAAATGACAAGAAATAGAGGGCCCTGCACCGATCCTTGTGGCACTCCACTGGTCACAGGCCTCCAGTCTGAAAAACAACCCTTCACCACCACCCTCTGTCTTCTACCTTTGAGCTAGTTCTGTATCCAAATGGCTAGTTCTCCCTGTATTCCATGAGATCTAACCTTGCTAATCAATCTCCCATGGGGAACCTTGTCAAACGCTTTACTGAAGTCCATATAGATCACATCTACTGCTCTGCCCTCATCAATCTTCTTTGTTACTTCTTCAAAAAACTCAATCAAGTGTGTGAGACATGATTTCCCACACACAATGCCATGTTCACTTTCCCTAATCAGTCCTTGCCTTTCCAAATGCATGTACATCCTGTCCCTCAGGATTCCCTCCAACAATTTGCCCACCACTGAGGTCAGGCTCACCGGTTGATAGTTCCCTGGCTTGTCTTTACCGCCCTTCTTAAACAGTGGCACCACGTTTGCCACCCTCCAGTCTTCCGGCACCTCACCTATGACAATCGATGATACCAATATCTCAGCAAGAGGCCCAGCAATCACTTCTCTAGCTTCCCACAGAGTTCTCGGGTACACCTGATCAGGTCCTGGGGATTTATCCACTTTTAACCATTTCAAGACATCCAGCACTTTCTCCTCTGTAATCTGGACATTTTGCAAGATGTCACCATCTATTTCCCTACAGTATATATCTTCCATATCCTTTTCCACAGTAAAAACTGATGCAAAGTTAAAGTGAGACAATTATAGGTAGTAGGACTTGATAGGCTGAAGGGCCTCTTCTGTCCTGTCTGATTCTATGACACATGGTGGCTTTGCAACATCCTGGTAACGGTATTTTAATCCTGTCACATTAAAAATGCCAAACAAGCATCATGCACTGACAAGCTCACTGTGTGTTCAAACTTTGAATTATTTTTCTGAAATGTAATGGAAATTCAGCCTCAAGGGCTTCTTGAAAATGTTACATCTGGCCAATATTAATCCCTCAAGAAGCACATGCTGGAAATCTGAAAGTGCTGGAGAAACTCAGCAGGTTTGGCAGCATCAACAGAGAGAGAAACAGAGTTAACATTTTGAGTCTGGTGGATGACTTCTTTGGAACTCTGTTTCTTTCTGTCCTTGGATTCCATTGCTCTGTCAGACTACCAGTCCTCCGTCAGATTGATGTGCAAGGGAGCTTCAAAAAATTCCTACAGTGTGGAAGCAGACTCTTCAGCCCATCGAGTCCACACTAACCCTTTGAAGAACTCACCACTCCCCCACCCTGTCCCTGTAACCCTGCACTTCCACAGTCAATCCACCTAACCTCCACATCTTTGGACTGTGGGAGGAAACTAAAGCAACTGGAGGAAACCCACACAGACATGGGGAGAATATGCAAACTCCACACAGACAGTCTGTCAGGGGTTGGAATCGAACCTGGGACCCTGGTGGTATGAGGGGGTAGCTCTAACTACTGAGCCGCCCCACAGTTTGCCGGCACCAAAATTGATTGCCATGTTTCCTGCATTATGATAGTGACCGCATATATTAAAACTGTTCTTCATTGGCTGCATAGTACAGTGGGACCCCATGTGGTCATGGCAGGACTGGAGAATTGTAGGATCAGCATTTCCCTACTGTTATTGGAACCTTGCAGAATGGGATGATTTGTCGCTTCAGATGGGTTTTCTCTGAAGTATTTTATCCACCATCAATTTTAATTATTAATGCTAGGTCCATGTTTGAGCTTGAGTTTGATTTATTGTTGTCACATGTACTGAGATGCAGTGAAAAGTGTTGTTTTGCTTACTCTACAGGTAGATCGTAACATCAGGTTAGCAGAACAGAGTGTAGAATACAGTGTTACAGCCACAGAGAAGGTGCGGAGAGAGAGAGAGAGATCAACCTTAACATTTGAGAAATCCATTTAAAAGTCTGATAACAGCAGGGAAAAACTGTTCTTGGAGTCATAGAGTACTCCAGCCCTTTGGTCCAAACTGGTCCATGCCGACCAAAATGTCCATCCACGCCAACCCCATTTCCCTCCATTTGTCCCATATTTATTTTTCTAATCCTTTCCTATCCATGTATCCATATTCTTAAATCTGTTCATACGTGTATTCAAACTTCATTATCCTCTGCCCAATGGAAGAGCATGGAAAAGAGTGTAATTGGGATGGGGGCGTCTGAATATGTTGGTTGCTTTCCTGAGGCAGTGGGAAGTACAGATGGAATTGATGGATTGAAGCAGGTTTGAGTGATGGTCTGGGCTGTGTTATGATTCTCCATAGTTTCTTGCGGTCTTGGGAAATGCAGTTGCCATTGCACACTGTGATACACCCAGATAGAATGCTTTCTAAGTAGATGACAGGATAATGGAGGGAAAGTGATCTCTGTGTGTTCAGCTCAGTTTTCTCAGTCAGAGTCTGGGTAATTTACCAGGTACTGTGGTGCTTTTGAAAGCCATTCATCCCAACTGGGAACCTCCGGAGTGAACAGATTACAAAAAAAAATGAAGGTAAACAGAACCTTGATAGAAAGTTGGGCTGCCGTTTGATCCAATCAACTTTAATTGGTCCAGAAGATCATAAGATATGGGAGAAGAATTAGGCCACTCGACCCATCAAGTCTGCTCCACCATTCGATCACGGCTGATATATTTCTCAAGGCGGAGATGGGTACTGCAGATGCTGGAGATTAGAGTCAAGATTACAGTGGTGAGGGGCTTTTGCCCAAAATGTCGATTTTCCAGTACCTCGGATGCTGCCTGACCTGCTCCAGCACCATTCTAATCTTGATATATTTCTCAACCCCATTCTCCTGCCTCTCCCTTGCACCCCTTACTAATCAAGACATTATCTATCTCTGCTTTAAAGACTCTCAATGACTTGGCTTCCATAACCCCCTGCAGCAATGGGCTCCACAGTTTCCCTACTCTCTGGCTGAAGAAATCCCTCCTCATCTCAGTTCTAATGGGTCGTCCCTTCACTGGGAGGCTGTGCCCTCGGGTCCTTGTCTCTCCTACTAGTAGGAACATCTTCTCTGCACCCATAACACCCTGTGTTATGAACAAGACCAAACTCCTGCTGTGTATATTACAAAGGTAGCATAGACTTAACTTTTACTTATTTTAAAGATAAGTGTAAGGCATTGCATTCCAGGTGTAATTCAATTGGTCAAACCACTCAATTTTAAACAGAACACACTTTATTTTGTACTATAGGTAAAATACAGACAAAATAAAAAAGTAAAAAAAAATCAACTTAACTGTAACTTGACTTAACTATTAGCTAAATAATTACTTCTAGTTAACTGTTCCAATACAGTAACATACCGTAAACACAGCCTTGTCAAAGGCAAATTCAGTAAAATTAATGCAATTCCAACAGCAGGAAGAGCATCCCAGCTTTGAGCTCTTACAGAGAGAGAGAGAAATAAAAGCTTCCACATCCACCTTCAAGACTCCAACAAGGCAGAAAGCTAAACTGAAATTCCTGCTTCTGGTGGGAGATTGACCCCACGAATTGAGCCAACCACTCGGCACCTGTGTCACAACCCCTCTTCATATAAAAGCCAGGACAAAATACGCCTCTTAAAGCCATAGTACTATTGCACCTGGAAAACATTCCTGGAGAGTTCCTGCAATCTTTAACCCTGATGCTATCATTCAATAGCTCCAGGAAACACAAAGACAGAAGGAATTTGAAGGTGTTGCTTCTGAATCTCAGGAAAATGCGAGTGAAAGACTGTTGGTTTCACTACGTGTTGCAAACCAGCTGTTCAGCCAACTGAGTTAACCAACTCCCAGGCCTTGAAGTGACGAGAGGCAACAATGAATTCCTCAATACAATCTGACTGTGAAAGAAGTGAATGCATTTAAAGATCGTATAATCTTCTATATGCACTGAAATGGGAAAATGCTGCTGGGTTGGTCCAGTTTCTTTATGGGCAGCATGGTGGCTCAGCGGTTAGCACTGCTGCCTCCCAGTACCAGGGTCCCAGGTTCAATTCCTGTCCTCAGGTGACTGTCTGTGTGGAGGTTGCACATTCTCCCTGTCTCTGCATGGGCTTCCTCCCACAGTCCAAAGATGTGCAGACCAGGTGAATTAGAGGGTCAGTGTGGAGTTGTTGGGCTGAAGGGCCTGTTTCCACATTGTAGGGAATCTAATCTCATTTCACTCTGTTGCTTATTTCTAGAGGAATCCCCTGCTGGGGACAATTTCCCCTGGGTTTAGACTGTTTCAGGATATTGAGCAGCTTGAGAAATAAAGTGGATTATTTTCATTATATGTCACCCCGCACTGGGATAGTGTACTGGAAATCCAACTCCATTATTCCCGGAACCATCACAAAAGTTGAAGAATTTCCCAAATTTACCTGTCTTTCCAACCTTGGTTAACAAAAGTCATGGACTAGATTGCTATCTGTGACAGGGACCACTATTTATTGCAAATAAATTATTCTACCCACATGCATATAATTATGAACAGTCAACTTGTAATGGTACTAGTTAAAACTCCAACTTAATAATAAGCCTTCATTGTTAAACGCGCATATATAACCAGACTCAGACAGATCGCCGAAATTGGTGATTACAGATGGAGGGAAAGACTGGGAAGGTGGTTGCATACACCCTATCAACAGGTTGACTGAGATTATCTGAATCCTGATCAGAATGCTGCTTCAAAATCTTCCTGCTCCAGATACTTCATGTCGGTTGTAAGAGGCACGTACTTGGCAAAATCTCTGCCTTTTATACAAATAGATAGAATTTTCTATAAAGTAGAAAATAAATGGGTTTTCTTGAGGCTTGAGTTTTTTCTAGTGCAGAGTAAAAACAGCTTGTTCCCTTTTGAGGGTCTGATGATTTCTAACTATATTCACACTCCAAACTGTTCTGCTACCAGGGAGCCAATCATATTGTGTCGGCAGGGGGGAAGGCGTTGTCAGAGTTAGCAGGTCAGCAGTCCACAAATCTATCAGTTCCTTGTTGCCAACCAAAGCTCCATTTGTTCACAGCCTCCCTTGGCTCCAGCTTATTTGGAACTAGACATCCCCATTGCTTGAACAAGCAGCTGTGTAAACAGTGCTTACAATGAGTGTCAGGTAACTTGCTTTTAAAAACTGAAGCAAACCTTCAACATTGTTTTCTTTAAAAAAAAACATAATTTTCACATTTCAGTACGTATATGAGAATATATGATATTTAAATGTATTAATTTCTTTCACAGTCAGATTTTATTGAGGAATTCATTGTTGTCTCGAGGCTCCTTCAAGGCCCAGGAGTTGGCTAACTCAGTAGGCTGAACAGCTGAATTGTAACACAGTCTAGGGTTCAGTTTCCACACCAGCTGAGGTTAACATGAAGGCTGTACCTTCTTGACCAAGCCCCTCACCTGAAGCGTGCTGACCCTCACGTTAAATTCATCATCAGTTGTCTCTCTCTCTCTAAGTAGGGTGAGATCAATTGGGACTAAGATGATGACTATACTTCAAGTCTGTAATGATCTACAGTCAGTTCTTCTATAACATGATGGTTGTGTTCTTGTGCAACCCCGGGTTGTAGAAAAATTGACCTTTAGAAACAGCGCTTAAATTGTTGGTGATGTATGTTTGAAGTGTTCTCGCTTTAGAAACAGCATCCATAAATTCGTCAACCAGGTTACAGTGACTTCACAGTGACAAAACGCGCTTTATACCAGAACGATCTGTACTGTGGATTGGAATATACTCCTTGCTGCTCTAATGTTTTTGAGCATTGCTAAAAAACATCCAATATTGTCAAAGCTTCAAAGCTCATCCAGTCATCAAGATAATTGGCAAGAAATAAAGGGAAATCAAACCTTTTATACTGTATATAAAGAGAACCTTCACTGCTTGCCAAGTGGCCTCTGGTAGAGGCAATGCCATGAAGAATGGACCACTTAGATGATGACTGACAGCTAACTGCCAAGATTTGTTTAAATTTAACCTAGTCAGGTTGACTCTGACATAGACAGATTTTTAATCAGGGAGGGAATCAAGGATTTTGGGGAAAAGGCAGGAAACTGGAGCTGAGGCTTATCAGATCAGCCATAATTTCATTGAATAGCAGAGCAAATTCTATGGGCTAAATGGCCTAATTCTGCTCTTACGTCTTATGATCTGAGCACTGTCTTACAATCCAGAAGCCAAGCCAGTGACAAAGGTAGGTCGTGGGCTGTTGTGAGGGGAAGAAACAATCACAGAGGGCAAGAGATAGGGCTGACAGAAGCCACAATAAAGCTCAGGGAACCTCTCCCTGCTCTGCCAAGCTGCAGAGATATGATCATTTTAGTGGATGAAGGGCTTCTTAAACTTCTCCATTGATTACGTTCACTGACTGGAGTGACCTTGCACCTCTGGTGTGTGGACTGCACTGCTTGTACGTTTGCACACTCCCACAACAAAGTTGGCTCAGTCACCCATGGGCACCATTGCCTGCCCAAGAACCCTCACTGTGCGTTGACATTTTACAGCCATCCATATTCTCAATGGCACCATGAGGCAGATTTCTCCCCCAGCTACTTGTGACTCTCTTCATTGCAATATTCCAACAAACTTCCCTTGCTTTGCTGCACATCTTAAGATGACACCATTCTGTGTTACCAATCCTCCTGCTCATGTCTGTCCCACAGTGTGTCAAATGTATTCTTTGACAGAATCAGAAAAGTCAAAATTGTCAAATAGCTTAGGTGTGTCAGTTCCTAGCAGAATGAAAAGTGTACAGGCATCAATCACAAAACATATTCTATACTGTCAAGTACTTTAATTGGTAAGGTAGGCAAAACAAAATTATCCCCATTGTCTGACATACAAGAACTAGCAGACCAAAGCTTTAAGGTTTTGAGCAAAAATACAGGAGGATATATCAGGAAGAACATGTTTCACATAGCAGGCAGTCATGATCTGGAATCCAGTGCCTATGACAATGGTGGAACAGAAGATGATGAATAATTTTGAAAGGACAATGGATAGGCACTTAGGGACATAAAGTGAAAGGGCTATGGATGTAAAGGAGGGAATAGAATGAACTCAGAGCCAGCACAGTCTCTGTGGGCCGAGTAGCCTCGTTTTTTTGATGCACTGATTCCATGAAATGGAAACACTTTCAGTTATTTTGCAGTTTCGTAACCTCAGGCTGCCCCCAAAGGGCTTTACAGCTAATCGAGTGCTTCTTAGAGTGTAGACTCCACTATAAATCAGGGAACAGGTCCAAAGATTTGACCCCAGCCTGTTCCCACCAACAACGATGAAGTAACAGACCAAGGTGTTGGTTTCTACAAATCCCTGAGAGGGTAGAGTCTTAAATTAACATAAGGTCCTAAAGACTCCAGGAAAATAACTGACATGATCGTAATGCTATTGCTAAATCTCTCATCATCAACAACGTGGGAGTTATCTTTAACCAGAGATTTAACAAAAACAGTCATCTAAATACTGTGTGTACAAGAACAGATCCGAGATTGGGAATTTATGTACGAGTTGTAACTCACCACCCCTTTTTTTCCTCAACACTACAAGTTAGGAGTTTATAGGAATAATCTCCAATGGCATGGATGGATGGATACAGCTCCATCAACACTCAAGAGGCTTAGCACTGCAAAGTTCTGGAAAAACATTGCCTTTTGGATCAGCACCCATCTACCAACATAACATTTACATCCTCCACCCTCGATGCACAGTCGCAGCACTGCGTATTGTCTACAAGACTCACCGTGTTAACATACTGAGACTCCTTCAACAACACTTCTCAAAACATCAACTTTCACCATCTCAAAGGACAAGAGGAGCAGGTACATGGGAACACAATTTCCTGTAAATTCCCCTCCGTGTCATTCACCACCCTGACCTGGAACATTTTTGTCATTCTCTCACTATCACTGATTCAAAATCTTGCAACACCTGGAATTTAATTTTAAATCTGTCACAGATTTCTGTTTGGTTCACCAAAGGAATCATGGGATTTTGGCAAAAGGCCGGCATTTGGAGTTAGGAGTCAAAATGTGTGGTGCTGGAAAAGCACAGCCGATCAGGCAACATCTGAGGAGCAGGGGAGTTGACATTTCAGGCATCAGGCCTTCATCTGGAATGTGAGGGAGGCCCAAGGGGGCTGGGAGATAAATGGGAGGGGGTGGGGCTGGGGGGGAAGGTAGCTGAGAATGTGATGGGTAGATGAAGTTGAGGAGGTAATGACGATAGGTCGGAGAAGAGGGTGGAGCAGATAGGTGGAAAGAAGATGGACAGGTGGGATAGTTTTAGAGGGCAGTGCCAATTTGCAGGGTTGGATCTAGGATAAGACGGGGGATGGGCAGATGAGGAAACTGCTGAAATCAGTTCCCCATGGTCCAGGAACACCACATATGCAGTTGAGACACCCCCCACACCCTCCACCTCCTCCATGACTTTCGGTTCCCCAGCCCCCAATGCCTCATTTTCACCATGACACGCAGTCCCTATACACATCCATCCACCATGGCGAAGACCTTCAAGCCCTCTGTTTCTTCCTCTCCCGCCGGCCCAACCAGTACCTTTCTACCGACACATTTGTTCGATTTGTTGAGCCGGTCTTCACCCTCAACAATTTCTCCTTCAAATCCTCCAGCTTCATCCAGACAAAGGGGTAGCCATGGACACTCACATGGGCCCCAGCTATGTCTGCCTCTTTGTCGGGTATGTGGAGCAGCTACACCGGCACCATTCCCCACCTTTTCCTCCGCTACATCGATGTATGTATCAGCGCCACCTCATCCTCCTACAAGGTGGTTGAACAGTTCATCAACTTCACAAGCACCTTCCACCTTGACCTCAAGTCACCTGGACCATCTTGGATACCTCCCTCCACTTCCTGGACCTCTTCAGCTCCATTTCCGGTGACAAACTCAACATGAACAGCTACTTCAAACCCACCGACTCCCACAGCTACCTGAACCACTTAGATGTGGTTCGAAGTGGCAATGGAGAAGGCCAAGGATGGTCATGTCAGGAAGGGAATGGGAAGAGGAATTGAAATGGGCAGTGACTGGGAGGTCTGGTCATCCCTACGGGCCCAGCTGAGATGCTCGGTGAGCAGTTCTCTAAGTTTACGTTCAGCCTCCCCAGTGTAGAGAAGATCACATCAGGAGCACCTGATGCAGTTGGAGAAGAGGCAGGTGAACCTCTGTCTCACCTGGAAGGACTGTCTGTGGCCCTGGATGGAGGTGACGGGGGTCGAGTGTACTGGCAGGTTTTGTATCTTTTCCAATTGCAGGGATGAACCACACCTCAAATTGGAGGAACAACACCTCATCTTCCACCTGGGCAGCCTACAGCCCAGACAACTCAACATTGAATTCTCCAATTTCAAATAACCTCCCTTCCCATCCCCCAACTCCCTTCCCAGCCCCTCCCCCTACCTTCCACTGCTCCCTGCCAACAACCAGATTCACTCCTCCCATTGACCAACCAGATCGTACCCTCTACATGTCTGCACCTAGCCCCACCTCACCACCCTGTGCCTGCCACCCCTTTTATATGCAGCTCCCCCCACACCCACCCTCAGTCCTGAAGAAGGGTGATACCCGAAATATCGACTTCTCCACGTCCTGATGTCGCCTGGCTTGCTATGTTCCTCCAGCCTCCTGCCTGTCTACTACAAAATCGACTCAGCAGACAGAAGGTGAATGTGACAGTAGAGGCTGGTCTGAAAATGTGGGACCCCAAGGGAGCGTGTCAAGAAATTGCGCTGACGGCTGTGGGCAATATGAACATATAATGGTCACCTTGAACAAAATAGAAATGGTTGGGGGACAAAGGGGAAGGATACAGGTGTCTTGAGGATTGTTCCTAGACTGTAACACATTCTTCCTGACAACTTTGAAGGGTCACTTATAAAGAAAAATAAAATCAACAACACAATCACTGAAAGCACTCTGTACTTACAAGGTCATTAGCAGGTGTCGCTAACAATGCATGCCCTGCCGTGAATTAAAGATGGGACTGTATTCTACCGTGAGGTAGGAATTGTGTTTTTTTTAATTTCAGGGAATATGAAATGGAGCCTATTCTTCAATATAACCCTCTTCAAATGAGAAGCATTCACATGTAAAATTAGAAAAATATTATAAATGTAATTCAAGTCATGTAGAAAAGAACTTATTAACACAACAAATGGAGGGGAAACAGTACACATGACACTTGAGGTAAAGACTGAAGCTGACATTTCCTTCTCCTGTGGGTCAGCGTATTCCCTGGGCTGCCTGTTTCCCCCCAGAAATCCAGAGGAGCTGACTGCTGACTTTCTGGCCAATGCTGTGAATTGGGGAATATCAGATGAGCGTGTCCATAATTCACCTGTCCAAATTTTGCTCCCACATCCCTGCAGCTCTCGGTGCTGTGGCCTTTTTCTGTTCTTGTGAACGTCAATGAATTAATAGATTGTAATTAGATTAGATTACTTACAGTGTGGAAACAGGCCCTTCGGCCCAACAAGTCCACAACGACCCGCCGAAGCGCAACCCACCCATACCCCTACATTTACCCCTTACCTAACACTACGGGCAATTTAGCATGGCCAATTCACCTGACCCGCACATCTTTGGACTGTGGGAGGAAACCGGAGCACCCGGAGGAAACCCACGCAGACACGGGGAGAACGTGCAAACTCCACACAGTCAGTCGCCTGAGTCGGGAATTGAACCTGGGTCTCAGGCGCTGTGAGGCAGCAGTGCTAACCACTGTGCCACCGTGCCGCCCACAATATAGGGGATACGATCAAGAAATTCGCCGATGACACAAAATTTGAAAGAGTGGTAAATAGTAAGCAGGGTAACCATAAGCTACAAGAGGAGATCGATGGACGAGTCAGCTTGGTGCAGCAGGAGCAAATAGAATGTTGCTATACAGTGCCAGGGATCCGGGTTCAATTCCACCCTCAGGCGACTGGCTGTGTGGTGTTTGCACATTCCCTCCGTGTGGGTTCCCTCTGGGTGCTCCTGTCTCCCCCCCCCTACAATCTAAATGTCTGCAAGTTAGGGGGAGTGGCTATGCTAAATTTCCCCGTAGTATCCAGGGTTGCACAGGCTAGTTGGATTAACCAATGATGAATGGAAGGTTACAGGGATAGGGTTTGGGGCTGGGGCTGGCCAGGATGCTCTTCGGAGGGTCAGTGTGGACTCGATGGGCTGAATGGCCTCTTTCTGCACTGTAGGGATTCTGTGATTTTATGGAAAAGTGTGAGGTGATGCACTTTGGTTGGAGGGGGGAGCGAGTAAAGCGAGGAATTGCGCAGTGAATGGTGGAACTGTGGAAAGTGTGGAAGGTCAGAAGGACATTGGTTGAGAAGGCAAATGGGACACTTGCCTTTATTAGATGAGACATTGAATACAAGAACAGGCAAGTTATGCTGGAACTGTATAAAACAGAGGTTAGGCCACAGCTAGAGAACAGAGTGAAACTCTGACATCACATTATGGGAAAGATGTGACAGAATGTGTAGAGGGGATTTACTAGGATGTTGTCTGAGCTGGAGGGTCTGAACTATGATGCCAATTTAGAAAGACTGGTATATCTTCCTTCGATACGTAAAGGTCAAGAGTGGTTGAAGTGTATAATACAATGAGGGCACTTTCCTATGGGTATATGTCAATAACTAGGGGAATAGATTTAAGATGGGATAGAAAGCTAAGAGGAGAGTTGAGGAGAATATTTTTCACACAGAGATTGCCTGAAAAGGGTGGCTGAGTCAGAAACTCGCAGAACATTGAAGAGGTCTTTCAGATATTCACTTGTGTTGCTATAACCTCCCGGGTTATGGATCAAGAGCTGTATAATGGGATTAGTGTTGTCTTAATCTGTTACCCAGAGTTGAAACAAACTGTTGAATTATCTCCTTCTGTACTTCAAACATGAATTAGTCTAGAGTCCATGTTCATCACATTTGTTCTGAAAATGCTACCTTTCACAATGGTGCTTCTGAAGTCAACAAAGGATTCTACCCCCATTGTGGTGGACGGGGCCCTCAACTGTATCACCCCATTTCCCACACTCTGCCATCAACTCTTCCCTCCCCAACCTTAGGTAAACTTGCCCTCGTCCTCACTGTCGATCCCCTGGCCTCTGCATTCAAAAGATCATCCTCCATCTTTTCCACCACTCCCAGCAGGATTCCATTGCCAAATACATCTTCCCCTCCCTTCAGCCACTGAAGGGAACATTCCTTCCCCAATACACGAAGTTGTAGCTGATAGCCATCCTCAAAACCACCTTCCCATCCCACGGTAGCGTCCATCCGATCACAGGAAGTATAAAGCATGACCTTTCACCTCCACCCTTCTCGACGCCCCAAGCACTCCTTCCTGTTGAAGCAGCAATTTACTATACTTATCCTCATCCCATCTTGAAATGGGAGAGCCCATATTTTTAAATCATGCCCTCCACTTCCCGACTCCTCAGACCCTTGATGGTCATCTCAGTTTCATTCTTCTAACCTCTAATGGGGATAGGCTCAATATTTCCTCACAAGAGAGACACCCATGAATCAATTGAATCTTCTCTGAGCTGATTAATTCTCAGTATGCTTTCTTAAGTAAGGAGATCAAAACAGTACACAGCACACCAGCCACAGTCTAACAAAGGTCCTGTAGCAACACTTCATTACCTTTATATTCAATAAAGGCCAGTCAAGTGGCAGTCAACAAAAGTACCTTGAATTCGATTAAAGACTGGTTGAAGGTTTATGTCTCACCAGAATTGACACTCAATTTGGATTTTAACATGGAAATTTTCCAGCCTGAATAAATGACATATGTATTTTATTTGTGGTTGGCCCTGAATTATGTCAGGGACACTGGAGTTGTTTGATTATTGCTCACATTAAGTCATCTCTTCAACTGTGAATAAATCACAGGCATTGGGATTGACCACTCAGCCTGAAAATGACCAATTAAACTAGCAGTAAAGGTGACATAACAAGATTAAAATAAGCCCACTGATGATTTCGCATCACCTTCTGAATGCAAAACTTGTATGCAATTAAGGTGCATTTGAATTAGAGCTTGATTTTCATCCTCTGTGACTTAACTCAGAAATGTGCTGCATTTTGTGCACCACGTGAAGCTGTTGTGATTCAATTCAGTGAGTCGTCTGACGTGTCCATGTGAATACATAGCTAAGAAGAATGGACTGCTCTGGACGTTTCACATCATGTAGATGAAGTAACTTGCAATGAGGAATTCTAGCCACTCAGTAACTGCAAAAGGCAGAATTTTCACGCAGGGTTTGTCCGTGTCTGCATTTTCACCCTTCATGATCTCTGCAGGAGAATGAGAAACAATCCAAGAGAATTGTTATGATTTAGAGGTGCTGGTGTTGGACTGGTATGGACAAAGTTACAAATCACACAACACCAGGTTAAGAAACACACAACACCAGGTTATAGTCCAACAGGTTTAATTGGAAGCACTAGCTTTCAGAGCACCGCTCCTGCATCAGGTGGCTCTGAAAGCTAATGCTTCCAAATAAACCTGTTGGACTATAACCTAGTGTTGAGTAATTTTTAATTTTGTTCAAGAGAACTGTAACAGAGTGGATCCTGAAAAGATACTTCTCTTGCAGAGGAACCTAGAAGTGACAGGGAAGGGGGTTGCACAGTTGAAGAGTAAGGATTCTCTTCAATTCAGTTTAAGACTGAGATAAAGAGGAATTTTCTCTCTCAAATCGTCTTTAGTTTTTGGTGTAGGCCGTTCTGCTATAAAGCATGTTTTGTTAATACAAATTTGCTGTAACATGATTAACGAATTGGGGACACTGTTTCTAAAATGCAAAGTTTATTGGTTATAATGTGATTCTTGCTCCATTAGTTTAAATAGTGCTGCAGTTACATGATTTTCTTATAACACAAGATTGTATGAGAATGGAACGACCGTGTTACAGCAGAATTCACAAGGGTGTTGCCAGGGTTGGAGGGTTTGAGCTATAGGGAGAGGTTGAATAGGCTGGAGCTGTTTTCCCTGGAGCATCAGAGACTGAAGGGTGACCTTATAGAGGCTTATAAAATCATGAGGAGCATGGATACGGTAAATAGACAAGGTCTTTTCCCTCGGGTGGGAGAGTCCTGAACTAGAGGGCATAGGTTTAGGGTGAGAGGGGAAAGATATAAAAGAGACCTAAGGGGCAACTCTTTCACACAGAGGTTGGTACGTGTATGGAATGGGCTTCCAGAGGAAGTGGTGGAGGCTGGTACAACTACAACATTTAAGAGGCATCTGGATGGGAATATGAATAGGAAGGGTTTGGAGAGATATGGGCTGGGTGCTGGCAGGTGGGACTAGATTGGGTTGGGATATCTGGTCGGCATAGACAGATTGGATCAATGGGTCTGTTTCTATGCTGTACATATCTGTGTCTCTATGTAATTTTATCCCCAGAGAGGTGAGAGGGTGATAAATACCTGAGGAGGTGACAGAAGCAGGTACAACAGTAACATTTAAGTGGCATCTTGACAGATATATAGACAGGCAGGGCATAGAGGGATATGGATTGCATAGAAGGAAAAGGGTTTTAAGTTTAGAAAGGCGACATGTGACAGAGCAGGCTTGGTGGGCCGAACGGCCTGTTCCCATTCTTTGTTCTTTGATGGTAAAAATGATCAACCGAACCTCAGTTATGGAGTAATATTTACTGACATGGCATCTGCAAATGTGTTGCTGGTCAAAGCACAGCAGGTTAGGCAGCATCTCAGGAATAGAGAATTCGACGTTTCGAGCATAAGCCCTTCATCAGGAATAAGAGAGAGAGAGCCAAGCCGGCTGAGATAAAAGGTAGGGAGGAGGGACTAGGGGGAGGGGCGATGGAGGTGGGATAGGTGGAAGGAGGTCAAGGTGAGGGTGATAGGCCGGAGTGGGGTGGGGGCGGAGAGGTCAGGAAGAGGATTGCAGGTTAGGAGGGCGGTGCTGAGTTGAGGGAACCGACTGAGACAAGGTGGGGGGAGGGGAAATGAGGAAGCTGGAGAAATCTGAATTCATACCTTGTGGTTGGAGGGTTCCCAGGCGGAAGATGAGGCGCTCCTCCTCCAGCCGTCGTGTAGTTGTGTTCTGCCGGTGGAGGAGTCCAAGGACCTGCATGTCCTCGGTGGAGTGGGAGGGGGAGTTAAAGTGTTGAGCCACGGGGTGATTGGGTTGGTTGGTTCGGGCGGCCCAGAGGTGTTCTCTGAAGCGTTCCGCAAGTAAGCGGCCTGTCTCACCAATATAGAGGAGGCCACATCGGGTGCAGCGGATGCAATAGATGATGTGTGTGGAGGTACAGGTGAACTTGTGGCGGATATGGAAGGATCCCTTGGGGCCTTGGAGGGAAGTGATCACCAGTTTCCTACACATCCTCATACTTCCCTGCTCTGGCAAATACAACAGCAAACATAAAAGGCTTCAATAAATACTGCAGATGCTGGGAATATGAAATTCAGCAGGTCTGGCAGCATCTGTGGGGACAGAAACAGAGCTAGCATTTTAATTCTAAAGGCTCATTAGAACTCTTCAGTTCATAGACTTGGACATTACAGAATGGACCCTTCAGCACATCAAATCCATGTTGCCAAAAACATGCTTGGCGAAAGTGGGTACTGCAGATGCTGGAGATTAGTTTTTAGATTAGGGTGATGATGAAGGGCTTTTGCCCGAAATGTGGATTTTCCTGCTCCTCGGATGCTGCCTGATCTGCTGTGCTTTTCCAGCATCACTCTAATCTTGCCAAAAATATGCACTTACCTACACTAGTCCCATTTTCCAGCATTACTGTCACAGCTTGAATGTTATGACACTTGAAGTATTTTTGAAATGTTGTGAGGTTTCCCGCCTCAATGACCCTCCCAGGCAGAACATTCCAGATCCCCAATATCCTCTGGGTGAGCCTGCTGCCTTTCACTTTATCTTTATTGCCATTTGTTATTGACCCTTCAATCACCCTGTCAGTGCCCCACATAATCTTATACACCTCATCATGCTCCAAAGAAAACAACCTGAGCTTATCCAGACTCTCCAAATCAAAATGTCTCTCCGGAGGCAACATCCTGATGAATCTCCTTTGTACACCCTCCACTTCCAGAATTCATAGAATCCTTACAGTGTGGAAACAGGGCCATTAGGCCCCAAGATATTCTCACTGACTCTCCATAAAGCAGGTTCCCCAGACTCACCTCCCTACCCTATCACCCTGCATTTCCCATGGCTAACCCATCTAATCTACATTTCCCTGAACGCTATCAGCTACTTAGCATGACCAATCCACCCCAACCTGCACATCTTTGGTCTGTGGACTGAAACTCATGCAGACACAGGGAGAATATGCAAACTCCTCACAGACGGTCACCCTGGGCTGGAATGGAACCCGCGTCCCTGGCACTGCAAGGTGGCAATGCTAACCATTGAGCCAGCGTGCCATCTACTGTTCCAATGAAGAGTCATGGGACTTGAAACGTTAACTCTGTTTCTCTCTGCACAGATGCTGCCTTTCCTGCTGAATTTCTCCAGCATCTTCTGTTTTGTTGATAAAAAATCGTTGCTGTTTCCTTATCTAATGATTCTGGGTGAATAGCTGAGTAATTTCAACAATTTGCTTTTTTTCTCAGATTTTCAGCATCTGCAGTATTTTACTTTTGA
The DNA here is from genome assembly GCF_020745735.1 of Hemiscyllium ocellatum. Classification (NCBI taxonomy): domain Eukaryota; kingdom Metazoa; phylum Chordata; class Chondrichthyes; order Orectolobiformes; family Hemiscylliidae; genus Hemiscyllium; species Hemiscyllium ocellatum. The sequence continues at coordinate 109,389,018 of NC_083409.1, forward strand.
TATAATTCCTCATCCTAGAGGTTGTTTTTTAAAGTTGTGACTGTTATCCAGGAGCAAGTTGTTGCCAGTGCTGCAATATACCGCATCCTGTTGTCATGGAAGAGACTAATTCTTTCTTTCCTCATTTTAATTTCTAAGAAGAGTGGCATTTAACAAAGCTTGCGTTTAACCCATTTAACACAATCATATTCATCAGGACAAATGCAAGAATACCAAATTCCAAACCTCACAATGTTGTGTATGACAGCACAAAAGGAGACTGGACGATTGGCAAGTCCATTCTAAGGTCCTGACCCTGGAAGAAACAACGAGGGACTGCAGTCTCCCTATCACACTAAATACTAAACAAAACCTGTTGAACTCAAACATAGTGCTTTTATTTGCAGACAATATGTCCCTGAGTCCTGATGCAGAATTTCAGCCTGAAACAGTGACTTTCCTGCTCCTCAGATGCTGTCTGACCTGCTGTGCTTTACCAGCTTCACATCTATTGTCCCTGCAAATGAACATCTGCCACTTCCAGCAACTGTAAATCAGCCATTATTACATGTTTAACTGACTATATGAAATTGATAGTTATTATGGCTATAGGCTCACACGGGATTGTTCAGAAAGTTCTTTCCTATTACAGAACCACTTCAAACTGTGGTCAGCTTTGTTTGAGTTTTGCAAGTTATGGGTTAGTTGAATTTAGTTAATATGCTGACAATTGCAAATAATTGGTGGCCTGCTCTTGTTGGTTCATGATGAAATAAGAGAGCAAGCTAGCAAGTAATATAAAAGAAGATTGCAAGAGTTACTTTTAGATATCTAAAATGTAAGAGAGATGTAAGAGTGGGCATTGAACCCTAATTATCTGTGACTGTCCATTTCAAAGTTGCTATTTTCTAAGCAAAGACCTCACTTACTGGAGAGCACGGCTGCTCAGGAATGAAAAGGTAGCAGCCGGACGGTATCAGTGAAACAGCCCTGAACCATAATTCACACTGTGTGTGTGGACAATGGTGGTATTTAACACAGGAGTCATTATTCCAGCCAGTTCTGTTTCTTCTCCTGCAATCAGTTTAATTATCCCACTGACACTGTTTTCAGTTATTAGGGTGGAGAGTGTAGGTTTTCGTAACTGCGCAAAGTGGGCTTTCCAGCAGAATAGCCATATTAAAGACAAAAATCACACAACACCAGGCTATAGTCCAACAGGTTTAATTGGAAGCACTTGCTTTCAGAGCCCTGCTCCTTCATCAGGTGGTTGTCCTCCTTGCATTTACCCTGTCTAGTCCTGTTAGAATTTTATAAGGCTCTATAAGATCCCCCCATTCGTCTGAACTCCAGTGAAAACAATTGTAACCGAGTCAATCCCTTCTCATACATCAGTCCCACCATCCGAAGGGGCTGTAAGTAATCTAATCTAAAAGCAAGAGCATCCTTCATTAGAAAAGAAGACCAAATCTGCACACAATATTTTAGGTGTGGCCTCACCAAGGCCCTGTATAACTGCATCAACACATCCCTGTTGCTGTACTCGTAACCTCTTACAATGAAGGCAAACAAACCATTTATCTTCATTCCCACCTGCTGCACCTGCATGCTTACCTTCAGCAACTGGTGCACAAGAACACCCAGGCCCTGCTGCACACTCCCCTCTCCCAATGTACACCCATTCAAGTAGTAATCTGCCTTCTTGTTTTTGCTTCCAAAGTGAGTAACCACACATTTATCCAAATTATACCGTATCTGCCATTGATTTGCCCATTTACCCAACCGGTCTCAATCATGCTGAAGGATCTCTGCACCCTCCCACCCAACTTGGTATCATCTGCAAACTTTGAGATGTTACATTTTGTTCCCTCATCCAAATCATTAACATATATTATGAATAGCTGGGGTCCTAGCACCAATCCCTGTGGCACCCCATTAGTTACTGCCTGTAAATTTGAAAAGGACCCATTAATTCCCACTCTTGTTTCCTCTCTGCGAACCAGTTTTATATCCTTTCCAATACACTTGCCCCAATCCCATGCGCTTTAATTGTGCACAATAATCTCTTATACAGGACTTTGTTAAACACTTTCTGAAAGTCCAAATATACCACATCGACTGGCTCCCCATTGTCAACACTACTCGTTACATCTTCATAGAATTCCAACAGATTTGTCAAGCATGATTTCCCCTTCATAAAATCATGCTGATTCTGTCTGATCCTGTCACTGCTTTCAAAATGGTCCACTATACAGTCCTTGAAAATGTATTCGAGGATTCTCCCCAGTGATGATGTTAGGCTTACAGGTCTATAATTCCCTAGTTTCTTTCTACCTCGCGTTTTGAATATTGGAGTAACATTAGCTACCCTCTAATCTGCAGGGACTCTTTCAGAGTCTATAGAATCCTAGTAGATGACCACAATGCATCTATTATTTCGAGAGCCATTTCCTTCATTACTCTGGCTTATAGATTATCAGGTCCTGGGGATTTATCCACCTTCAATCTCCTCAATTTTCCCAGCATCATTTCTCTACTAATATTGATCTCGCTCAGTTCTTCTCTCTCACGAAATCTTGCATTCTCCAACAGAGACCCGGGTTCAATTCCTGACTCAGGCGACTGACTGTGTGGAGTTTGCACATTCTCCCCGTGTCTGCGTGGGTTTACTCCGGGTGCTCCGGTTTCCTCCCACAGTCCAAAGATGTGCAGGTTAGGTGAATTGGCCATGCTAAATTGCCCGTAGTGTTAGGTAAAGGGGTAAATGTAGGGGTATGGGTGGGTTGCGCTTCGACGGGTCGGTGTGGACTTGTTGGGCCAAAGGGTCCATTTCCACACTGTTAGTAATCTAATCTGTAAGTAATCTAATCTAAGTAATCTAATCTAATCTAATTTCTGGTATCTGATCTGTGTCCCCTTTTCTGAAGACAGAGCCATTTTACCCCCTATCATACAATCCCTGGTTTCTGTCTGCATTTGTATTCACTAATCTCTTTCTCTTCGCATACCTATAGAAACTCTTAGTATCAGTTTTTATATTCCCTACTAGCCTACTTTTGTACTGTATTTTCCCCTTCTTAATCAATCCCTTAGTGCTTCTTTGCTGAATTTTAAATGGCTACCAATCCTCAGACTTATTATTTTTCTTGGCCAATTGTATGCTTCTCCCTTGGATCAGATACTACCTCTAATTTCCGTTGTAATCCATGGATTAGCCCGGTAACCCATTTTGCTTTTGTCCCAGACTGGAATAAACAGTTGTTGCAGTCCCCCCATGCGTTCCTTGAATGTTTGCCATTGCCTATCCACTGTCATCCCTTTAAGTCACTCTGCCCAATCTATCAAGGCCAACTCACGCACGTATCTTCATAGTTTCCTTTATTAAGATTCAGCACACTTGTCTCCGAATAAGTTATCTCTCTCTCTCCATCTTAATAAAAAATTCTATCATGTTATGGTCGTTCATCCCCAAGCAGTCTCGCACAGCTAGGTTGGCAATGATTCCCTTCTCATTACCCAACACCCAGTCTAAGATGGCCTGCTCTAGTGTCGGCTCCTCCACATATTGGTCAAGAAAACCAACCCATATACACTCCAGGTATTCCTCATCTACAACATTGTGGTTAATTTGATTTGCTTAATCTATGTGCAGATTAAAATCACCCATGATCACTGATACTCCCTTATCTCATGCATCTCTAATTTCCTGTTTAATGATATTCCCAACATCCCCACTGCAGTTTTGGGGGTCTGTGTATGACACCCACCTCATGTTTTTTGTTCCTTGGTATTTCTCAATCCTACCCATACATCTAACATCCTTTCTCAAAAGAGAGCTGAATGTATATTTGAATATGATGAACTTAGAGGGATATGGAGGTAGGGCTGAAGAGTGGGACTGGCTGGGTAGATCTTTTGGGAGCCAGTACAGACAAGATGGGTCAAATGGCCTCCTTCTTTGTTATAAAATTCGATCATTCCATGGTTCTAATGTGGTACAAAAGGCAGAAGGTATGCTTGTTTTAATCGGTCAGAGCATTGAATATAAAGTTGGTAAGTCATTTTGCAGCTCTGTAAGTCTTTAGTTGGCTGAACTGGTCCTCACCCTTAACAATTTCTCCTTCGAATCCTTCCGCTTCCTCCAGACTAAAGGGGTAGCCATGGGCACCCGTATGGGCCCCAGCTATGTCAGCTACGTAGAACAGTCCATCTTCCGCAGTTACACTGGCACCACTCCCCATCTCTTCCTCTGCTACACTGATGACTGCATTGGCGCCACCTCATGCTCCACGAGGAAGTTGAGCAGTACATCAACTTCACCAACATATTCCACCCTGATCTTAAATTTACCTGGACCGTCTCTGACACCTCCCTCCCCTTCCTGGACCTCTCCACCTCCAATAATAACAACCGACTTGACACTGACATTTTTTACAAACCCACCGACTCCCACAACTACCTGGACTACACCTCTTCCCACCCTACCTCCTACAAAATGTCATCTCGTATTCCCAATTCCTCTGCTTCTGCCGTATCTGCTCCCAGGGGGACCAGTTCCACCACAGAACACACCAGATGGCCTCCTTCTTTAAATTTCCCTTCCCACGTGGTTGAAGATGTCCTCTAACACATCTCTTCCACATCCCGCACCTCCGCCCTCAAATCTCACCCCTCCAACCATACCCCCCCCGTCCTCACCCTCCACCCTATCAACCTTCGCATAAACTGCATCATCCGCCAACATTTCTGCCACCTCCAAACGGACCCCACCACCAGAGATATATTTCCCTCCCCACCCCTGTCCACTTTCCACAAAGATCGTTCCCTCCATGACTACCTGGTCAGGTCCACACCTCCCAACAACCCATCCTCCCATCCTGGCACCTTCCCTGCCACCGCAGGAATTGCAAAACCTGCGCCCACACCTCCTCCCTCACCTCCATCCAAGGCCCCAAAGGAGCCTTCCACATCCATCAAAGTTTCACTTGCACATCCACCAATATCATTTATTGTATCCGGTGTTCTCACTGTGGTCTCCTCTACATTGGGGAGACTGGATGCCTTCTCGCAGTGCACTTTAGGGAACATCTCCGGGACACCCGCACCAATTAACACCACCACTCTGTGGTGCAACGTTTCAATTCCCCTCCCACTCTGCCAAGGACATGCAGGTCCTGGGCCTCCTCCACCGCCGCTCCCTCACCACCCGACACCTGGAGGAAGAATGCCTCATTTTCCGCCTCGGAACACTTCAACCCCAGGGCACCAATGTAGACTTCACCAGTTTCCTCATTTTCCCTCCCCCCCACCTTACCTCAGTTCCAACCTTCCAGCTCAGCACTGTCCTCATGACCTGTCCTACCTGCAAATCTCCCTTCCCACCTATCCACTCCACCCTCCTCTCTGACCTATCACCTCCCTCCCCACCCCCATTCACCTATTGTACGCTTTGCTACCTTCTCCCCAGTCCCACTCCCCCTCCCCATTTATCTCTCCACCCTGGAGGCTCCATTCCTGATGAAGGGATTTTGTCCGAAACATCGATTTTCCTGCTCCTCGGATGCTGCCTGACCTGCTGTGCTTTTCCAGCACCTCTCTAACCTAGACTCTAGTTTCCAGCATCTGCAGCCCTCACTTTTGCCTAATTCTTTAGTTCACCCAGATTTGTAGCATTGTGCATAATTTCTGGTCGCCGCACTAAAGGAAGGATGTGGAGGCTTTGGAGAGGGTGAAAAAGAAGTTTACCCAGAATGTTGCTTGGATTGGAGCGTACTGGAGAGTTGGACAAAGCTGCAATGTTTAGACGAGTGTGTCAGAGGCTGAGGGCAACGTGACAGGAGTTTATAAAATTATTCAAGGCATGGATACTGCGAGTCTTATTCTTGGGGGGATAACGTCAAATTCAAGGGAGCAAAGGTTAAAGGCAAGAGGGGTTAAGTTAAAAGGAGATGTGCAAGGCAGGTCTTTTACGCAGAGGGTGGTAGGTGCCCAGAACCCACTGTAAGGGGAAGTGGTCAAAACAGAAATATTAGCAATGTTTAAGGGGCACTTAGACAGTCAGATAAACAGGCAGGGAATGGAGGGGTATGGGCCATGTGCAGGCAGTAAGCATTAGTTTAGAATGGCATCATGGTGAGCACAGTTTGGCCATGGTGGCCCGAATGGTCTGTTCCTATGCTGTAATATTCTATGTTATTTATTTGCCTTGGCACAGTGAAGATTTCAAAACAGTGGTGTGTGTGTGTGTGTGTGCACGCACATGCATGCGAGAGTGTGTTTGTGAGTGAGAGAGAGAGAGAGAGTGTGTGTGTATGTGAGTGAGAGTGTGTGTGTGCCTGTGCGTGTGTGTGCGCATGTGCATGTGTGCATGCATGTATGTATGTACATATCTATGCGCTTACATATGTCTGCATTCATGCATATGTGTGATTTGTATGTGCGTGCATGTTTGTGCGTTTGTACATGTGTGCGCATGTATGAATCAAAACGTTTGGTGCTAGAAAAGCACAGCTGGTCAGGCAGCATCCGAGGAGCAGGAGAATCAACGTTTCAAGCATAAGGTCTTCATCATGTATGAATGTTAGATGTGTACGTGTGCGTGGGTGTGGGTACGAGTATATGTGTGCGTATTTGTGTCCACGAATGTGTTTGTGTACATGTGTTTGGTCTGTTTATGTACAAGTGTTTGTATGTGTGTGTGGTTGGGGGGGGTGTGTTAGTGTGTTGGTGTGTGTGTGTGTGGGTGTGTGTGTGTGTGTGTTGTGGGGGCTGTTAGTGTGTGTGTGTGTGTTTGTGTGTGTGTCTGTATATGTCTCTGTGTGTGTGGTGGGGGGGGGTGGTGTGCACCTATTTTACATTTCCATATATCGAACATATAATTAGTATTAAGAGGTCTGAGTGGAACAGTTCAGCTTTTTAATCACAGAGACCTTTGCAATCAAGTGTCTTTCAGTTGGGAACCTGCAGGTATTTAGTCATTTAGCTTAGTCTTCCCCTTTGGTCTGCAGTGTTTAATTAGGGGCCCCTGTCTTTTTCACTGCTTGTGTTCAGGTCATTAAGCCATTTCCTGCAGTCCCCTAGTTGCGGTGAGTTTTATTGACTTTCCCAAAGTTGCTGCGTGCCCATTTTGTGTCGGGCTATGCCTTTTTCAGCACATCATCAATGCTTTCGCTTGCAGGACCTTATTTCAACATCACAGAGAGTAATGCTCCACCGAATCGTGACTTAGGTTTCAATGGGGCTCCCCCTGCTATTTTGTTTGTATTTGTATCTCCTGCAGAAATGAGGCCTGCCCACTGATTAGCGAAAGGTTAAGGGCTTTATTTCCTGTTATTAGCCTGTCACAATTCCATGATTGCGGCTGAAATTCCACAGAGTGTTACAAAAAAGTCAAACCTCCTTCCCTTTCTTTGTCCTCCAGAGGTTGGTTTTCAAGAAAAAGCCATTTCCGCATGTTCCTCCACAAACATCATTCTTTATGGGCAGAGCAAATGCAGGCTGTTTGGCCAGGGGGACCATCACAGATTTGTGCAATGCTGTCCTGATTTGGCATGCTCATCAGGTGTTGTCCCTCAATTCAAGCAGAACGCCCATTCAGGGGCACACCTTGGCACAGCGGGTCTTCAATTGAACCAAACAGGCCAATTCTCAACGCTCAGATCTTCAGGAAATAGAGGGCAGGATGTGTCCCGAGGTGATGAGGGCCCGGCATGCAGGATTTGTTTGACTTCTGTTCTTTGACCTATGACTCTTTCTGTCTTATTGTTAAGGCATTTGGACTGAAAGCACGCTAACTTTGTTAGGACCATACAACAGAAAAAGACCCTTCACCACTGAGTCTATGCCATTTGAAAATAAACAAGTAACTATTTGTACTGACTGGGACCAAGTGGACATTGTTGATCATGAGGTTCTTGATTAGAGTTGTTCACCTGGTCCAATTAGGATTCCAATAGTCAAGGAGATCCACCTGATCCCAATTACTACACCATTCGTCCAGGACAAGATGGCGGCACAGTAGCAGGTGGTGTGCGGGCTATTACCCGCGGCCCATCTGCTTCCTTTCTCTGCTTTTCTTTTGCTTCTGCTCTTTTCTTTCACTTCCTTTTCATTTCTTTTGTTTTTATTCCCTGCCTATCTGTAGCGACGTTGTTGGCAGCACTGGCAGTGAGAGCAGGCCCACACTCGGTGTGGTGGAATTGTCTGCTCCTGGCGATCGGAGACGGCGGTGGTGAGGATGTTTCCTCACCATTCAAGGGCCTGTGGCAGCAGGTGCATTCTCTCGGCGTTCTGGACCAGTGGCAGCACCGGCAAAGCTCCTCCAACAATCGGGGACAGCGGTGTTGGCAGCAGTGGACTCTTCAAGATGGCGGCGCCGGCAAGGTGACATCTGCAGCTGAAGTGGGACTCATGGCCTGGCATCAGTCTGTCCTGGCAGGGGAGCCAGGGACTCCCGGTCACAGGGAGAGTGTGGGTTCAGCAGCATTAGCAAAGTGGGCTCAGAGGCAAAGAGATGGTGCTTAGAGTGGGGCAACTCGTACATGGTTGGGTGGATGAAGGCGAGATGGTGAAGGTCTCCCTTGAGGCTTGGTGCCAGCATAGACTGGGTCAGAAAGACTGATGCAGTTGACTATGATGTAACGCAATAGTTCCGATCTCACGCGATCTCGTGTTATAAGAAAATCACTCAAAAGCTGCATCATTTATATCCAATGGGGACAGAATCATATTATAGCCAATGCAGGTTAGGAAAGTTCACTGCCTACAAATAACGGTCTAAATTCTTCAATCGCGTTAAAGCCAATTTGCGTTGAAGAAACACGCGTTATAACAGAACAGGCTCGAATCTGATCTTTTTATTTCATTTTCTAATTTAATCCTCTGGCCTGCAATGCTGAACTATTTATTTCTTTGCTTTTCAAATTTATCTTTGTTTCCTCAGAGATTGATTTGAAGTACTTGGGTAAGACCATATAAGCAGAAGACAAAGAAGCAGAAATTAGGCTATTCAGCCCATCGAGACTGCTCCGACATCCAATCATGGTTAGATACAAAAAAAAACTGCAGATGCTGGAATCCAAGGTAGGCAGGCAGGCAGGAAGCTGGAGGAACACAGCAACTCAGGCAGCATCAGGAGGTGGAGAAGTCAACATTTTGGGGTATAACCCTTCTTCAGGACTAGGGGTGGTGTAGAGGAAGCTGTAGATAAAGGGGGTGGCAGGCACAAGGTGGTGAAGTGGGGATAAGTGAAGGCAGGCAGAGGATATGGGAGGAATGAATCCGGTTGGTGGCAGGGAGCAGTGGAATGGAAGGGGGAGGGGCTGAGAAGGCAGTCGGGGGATGGGAAGGGAGGTTATTTGAAATTGGGGAACTCAATGTTGTGTCCCCCAGGCTGTAGGCTGCCCAGGTAGAAGATGAGGTGTTGTTACTCCAATTTGAGGTGTAGTTTGTCACTGCAACTAGAAAATATGCAAAATCTGCCAGCACACCACCCCCATCACCTCCATCCAGGGCCCTAAACAGTCCTTCCAGATGAGACAGAGGTTCACCTGCCTCTCCTCCAACCGAGTTCACGGCATCAGGTGCTCCCAATGTGGTCTTTTCTACATTGGGGAGACTGAGCATAAACTAAGGGACTGTTTCACCAAGCATCTCAGCCAGGCCTGCAGGGACAACCACAAATCCCAGTCACCACCATTTTAATTCCCTTTCCCACTCCCTTTCTGACATGACCATCTTTGGCATCCTCTATTGCCACAACGAATGCATACCGCAATTTGGAGGAATAACATCTTATCTTCTATCCCAACAGCCTACAGCCCGGAGGACTCAACATTGAGTTCTCTAATTATAAATAACCTCCCTTCCTGATAACCTTATTGAGATTGTATTATAGACCCCCGAATAGTCAGAGGGAAATTGAGAAACAAACTTGTAAGGAGATCTCAGCTATCCGTAAGAAAAATAAGGTGGTTATGTCAGGGGATTTTAACTTTCCAAACATAGACTGGGACTGCCATAGTGTTACGGGTTTAGATGGTGAGGAATTTGTTAATTGTGTACGAGTCAATTTTCTGATTCAATATTAAGTTAAAAATCAGACAACATCAGGTTATAGTTCAACAGGTTTAATTGGAAGCACACTAGCTTTCGGAGCGGTGCTCCTTCATCAGGTGATTGTGGAGGGCTCAATCCTAGAATCATGGAATCCCTGAAGTGTGGGACAGGCCCTTCGGCCCAACAAATCTACACTGACTCCCCAAAGTGTAACCCACCCAGATCCTTTCCTCTACCCTATTATCCTATATTTACACCTGACTAATGCACCTAACCTACACGTGCCTGAACACTTTGGCCAAATTAGCATGGCCAATTCACCAAACCTACACATCTTTGGATTGTAGGAGGAAACTCACGCAGACACTGGGAGAACATGCAAGCTCTACACAGTCGCCTGAGGCGGGGATCGAACCTGGATCCCTGGCACCGTGAGGCAGTACGCTAACCACTGAGCCACCGTGCTGCCCTGAAGAATGTCCATTCTTTCTGGCAGGGAATTGTGCTTCAGTTTCCTGCATGAGCAGGGATACCAACCACTAGACTACCTAGGTCTTCAGAATGGAGACACTCTGATGACCCGCCTTCCATCTCAGCTGGGAGCATGAGCTCCCTCCACAGGCAGGAGGATAGAATGACTGTAAACCTTGTGATTACACAGAGATTCATCTCATCAGCCATTTCCAGACGACAGAGCCTCGTCAGCTCACACATGACCCTTAGCGCAGATGATGGCGACAGCACGTGAAGTATTGAATCCAATGCTCACATTTGCTGAGGCCATGCACTGAGCAGTGAGCCCCACAAAACCCAACCCCCTTCCCCGTGCAGCATTAGAGCTGCACTAGCTCGATAACAGCAGCATTGGCCCTGATTATTGTAAGAGAGCTAAACTTCTGTCTGAATGGGCCACCTTATATTTGGCTCTTCATAAGGAGTGACTATTGACAACACCAGCTCAGCTAATGAATTGGAGTGAGGGTGAGACCAAATGGTGAAGGACAGGAACATGGGGCTTTGAATCATGAAAAATTGACGTACGTCACTGGGACAGGCCATTCTGCCCAACATGTTCTGCCCAGTATGCTGGGCCACCTCAAAAGGTCATCCAGTCAAGCCTTATGTTCCACAGGTTGATGCATGATTCTGTCGGTCACTGTAACTGATGTTCATAACCAGGGGTTTGGATATTTTCCATCTTGATCATACTTTCACACTGCGTGTTCCAGACCCCCAGCCCCTCCCGAGTGAAATATTCTTCGGCAGCTCCCTTTTGGTGCCTTGCCAAACACTGTAAATCTACACACCCTGCCTATTAACCTCCCCATCCAAGGAATTGGTTCCTTCCTTTTCACTTTTATGAGACTCTCATTATTTGGAGAACTTGAATTAAATCTCCCTTCAGTCGTCTCCATTTCAAAGTAAACAGCCCAAAGCCTTCCTTATAACTGAACTCTTCAATTCCTGGTGACAGCCTCATAAACCCCAGCTTGTCCCTCTCTGGGGTATAAGATTGACAGACTCACAGGCAGAATAGTCATAGAGTCATATAGCAGGGAAACAGACCCTTCGGTCCAACCATAAATCCAAAAAAAAATCTAATGAAGGAGCGGCGCTCCAAAAGCTAATGCTTCCAGATGAACCTGTTGGACTATAACCTGGTGTTGTGTGATTTTTAACATTGTTCACCCCAGTCCAACACTGGCTCCTCCAAATCATAAACTTGGCCCATTTCCGTTCAAACCTTTCTTATTCAGGTACTTATTCAAAAGTCTTTTAAATGGTGTAATTGTACCCACATCCACTACTTCCCTGGAAGCTCAGTCCACACACACACACACACACACACACACACACACTCTTTGTGTAATAAAAGTGCCCCTCATGCCTTTTTTAAAAAATCTTTCTCTGCTCACCTGAAGAATATATCCCCTAGTATTAAAACCCCCTACCCTCGGGAAAGGACACCTGCCAATCACATTATCTATGCGCCAGAAAGTTCTACTGTCCTCCATGTTGGGTCAGTGACTAGCTCATGTGAACATAAGAACCAGGAGCAGGAGTAGGCCTTCTGGCCCTTTGAGCCTGCTCCGCCATTTAATAAGACCATGGCTGATCTTTTCATGGCCTCAGCTCCACTTACTCACCAAATCACATCACCCTTAATTCCTTTACTGTTCAAAAATCTATCTTGTCTTAAAAACATTCAATGAGGTAGCTTCAACTGCTTCACTGGGCAGGGAATTCCACAGATTCACAACCCTTTCTGTGAAGAGACTAGACTAGACTTACAGTGTGGAAACAGGCCCTTCGGCCCAACAAGTCCACACCGACCTGCCGAAGCGCAACCCACCCATACCCCTACATTTACCCCTTACCTAACACTACGGGCAATTTAGCTTGGCCAATTCACCTGACCCGCACATCTTTGGAGTGTGGGAGGAAACCGGAGCACCCGGAGGAAACCCACGCAGACAACGTGCAAACTCCACACAGTCAGTCGCCTAAGTCGGGAATTGAACCTGAGTCTACAGGCGCTGTGAGGCAGCAGTGCTAACCACTGTGCCACCGTGCCGCCCACAAGGTTCCTCATCAACTCAGTCTTAAATCAGCTCCCCCTTATTTTGCAGCTAAACCTCTTCGTCCTAGTTTCACCCACCAGTGGAAACAACCTCCCTGCTTCTACCTTATCTATTCCCTTCAGAATTTTATTTGCTTCCATCAGACCGCTCCCCCTCATTTTCTGTATTTGAGAATTTGATCATTCAGGAGTATGGTGGATGAGGACCCTGGTGACACCCAGAGTCCTACTGCTCAATGGGACCTTGACTGATGTCTGTGTGAACTACCTTTGATGGGTGCGATGTGGAGACCATCAAGTAAACACAGCAGGGATTTCTTGCAGATTCCGCGAGGTGTGGGGGCCTTCTCCAACGGCCTCTGTACCTGTTCAAGGGATCTGGCAGCTGTTTAGGGTATCTGATGAAATACTCCCCCATCCCCAAGTCTTTGCGGCTGATGTGCCTCCTCACTCCACTCCCCTGAACCCCTAACTCCTCCGTCCCACCCATCACTCAATAGCCAAAGAACCTCTCACCTCCCATCCACAGTGCTTTTGTTCGAGGGTCTCAGCTCCATCATGCTGCACTGTGATACTCACTGCCAATGAGCCTGGCATTTCTCTGAGGTTCACCTTTGGGTGCCCCGCTGCTCCCAGTCGCAGGAGCTGCACGTGGATGTTCTCCGACCTCAGCCCCAGCAAGTTCACTCTGCCTTCAATCCACCTTCAATCTTCCTAATGAAAAGAGCAGCACAGTGCTCACAGCCTCTGCTCCATACTCGCTCGCTCACAGTGTTACAATGATTTGCTAGAATAAAGAAACAAATCAATAAATCAGTTTGTTTGTCCTGATATAGCTTAATAGACCTGTGGCTACATTTTAAACCTAAATCAATGGTGTCTTATTGTGTAATTATTGTGAGACATTTTTGCAGTGTGCCTCATACATAATGCAAACTCAATCAATTGATGTACTGTCCAACAGTTTTAACACTTCCAGTTCTGTAAAGCGCCCTGTGGAATGATACTATAATTTGAATTAATGCAGGAGTTTTTCGATCATGTCACACGGCTGAAAGATAACGTCGCCATAGATTTACTGGGCAATAGGGCTTCTCTTTCATTGTATAGAGAGAGAGAGAGAGAGAGGTGACCGGTGGTGGTTTATTCGAAAGATCACAAAGCCTCAGACAAGGGGAATGGCTCAGAGGGAGAGTCCTTCATGGTGACCCGGGCCCCACTGGTGGCATTACCCCGAATCTCAACCCAGCCATTCAGTCAAATAACAGACGTCATCGTTATCAAAACGTCAATACTGATCCATGTAAGGATGTATTTGTGTAAGTGACAAAGGCTGGAGCAAAGGGGAATTTTTCTTAATTCATTCACAGGTCGAGGGTACCACTGACCAGACCGGTATTTATTACCAATGGGCAAGTTGTTGGAGGGAATCCTGAGGGACAGAGTTGAAATGTATTTGGAAAGACAAGGACCGATTAGAGATAATCAACATGGCTTTGTGCGTGGGAAATCGTGTCTCATTAACTTGATTAAGTTTTTTTGAAGAAGTAACAAAGAGGATTGATGAGGGTGAAGTTGTGGTCGTGATCTATATGGATTTCTGTAAGGCATTCGACAAGGTTCCTCATGGCTAACAAGGTCAGGTCACATGGAATATAGGGAGTACTAGTTACTTGGATACAGAACTGTCTCAAAGGTAGAAGACAGAGGTTGGTGATGGATGGTTGCTTTTCAGAGTGAAGGCCTGTGACCAGCGGTGTGCCACAATGATCGGTGCTGGGTCTACTGCTTTTTGTCATGTCAATTATGATTTGGATGTGAACATAGGAGGTTTAGTTAAGTTTGCAGATGACTCCAAAATTGGAGGTGTAGTGGACAGTGAAGGTTACCTCAGAGTACAATGGGATCTTGATCAGATGGGTCAATGGGCTTAGGAGTGGGAGATGCAGTTTAATTTAGATAAATGTGAGGTACAGCTTTTTTGCAAAAGCAAATCAGGGCAGTACTTAGACACTTAATGGTAAGATCTTGGGGAGTATTACTGAAGTGCAGGTTCATTGTTCTTTGAAAGTGGAGTCACAGGTAGATAAGATAGTGAAGGAGGCATTTGGTATGCTTTTCTTTATTGGTCACAACATTGAGTATAAGAGTTGGGAGGTCATGTTGCAGCTGTACAGGACATTGGGTAGGCCATTTTTGGAATATCATGTGTAATTCTGGTCTTCCTCCTCTCAGAAGGATTTCATGAAACATGAACAAGTTCAAAAAGGATTTACAGGAATGTTGCCAGGGTTGGAAGGTTTGAGCTATAGGGAGAGGCTGAATAGGCTGGGGCTGTTTTCCCTGGAGTGTCGGAGGCTGAGGCGAGACCGTATAGATGTTTATAAAATCATGAGGGGCATGGATACTGTAAATAGACAAGATCGTTTCTCCAGGGCGGCTAAGTCCAAAACAAGAGAGCATAGGTTTAAGGTGAGAGGAGAAAGATTTAAAAGGGATTTAAAGGGTAATGTTTTCATGCAGACAGTGGTGTATGTATGGAATGAGCTGCTAGAGGAAGTGGTGCAGGCTGATACGATTGTGACAGTCCATCTTCCGCAACTACACTGGCACCACCCCCCACCTTTTCCTCCGCTACATCGATGACTGTATCGGCGCTGCCTCGTACTCCCACGAGGAGGTTGAGAACAGTTCATCAACTTTACTAACACCTTCCATCCCGACCTCAAATTCACCTGGACTGTCTCAGACTCCTCCCTCCCCTTCCTAGACCTTTCCATTTCTATCTTGGGCGACCGACTCAACTCAGACATCTACTATAAACCGACTGACTCCCACAGCTACCTGGACTACACCTCCTCCCACCCTGCCCCCTGTAAAAACTCCATCCCATATTCCCAATTCCTTCATCTCCGCCGCATCTGCTCCCAGGAGGACCAGTTCCAATACCGTACAGCCCAGATGGCCTCCTTCTTCAAGGACCGCAGATACCCCCCAGACGTGATCGACGATGCCCTCCACCACATCTCCTCCACTTCCCGCTCCTCCGCCCTTGAGCCCCGCCCCTCCAACCACCACCAGGACAGAACCCCACTGGTTCTCACCTACCACCCCACCAACCTCCGCATACAGCGTATCATCCGCCGTCATTTCCGCCACCTCCAAACAGACCCCACCACCAGGGATATATTTCCCTCCCCTCCCCTATCAGCGTTCCGCAAGGACCACTCCCTTCGTGACTCCCTCGTCAGATCCACACCCCCCACCAACCCAACATCCACTCCCGGCACCTTCCCCTGCAACCGCAGGAAATGTAAAACTTGCGCCCACACCTCCTCCCTCACTTCCCTCCAAGGCCCCAAGGGATCCTTCCATATCCACCACAAGTTCACCTGCACCTCTACACACATCATCTATTGCATCCGCTGCACCCGATGTGGTCTCCTCTACATTGGGGAGACGGGCCGCCTACTTGCGGAACGCTTCAGAGAACACCTCTGGGACTCCCAGACCAACCAACCCAACTACCCCGTGGCTCAACACTTTAACTCTCCCTCCCACTCCACCGAGGACATGCAGGTCCTTGGACTTCTCCACCGGCAGAACATAACAACACGACGGCTGGAGGAGGAGCGCCTCATCTTCCGCCTGGGAACCCTCCAACCACAAGGGATGAACTCAGATTTCTCCAGTTTCCTCATTTCCCCTCCCCCCACCTTGTCTCAGTCGGTTCCCTCAACTCAGCACCGCCCTCCTAACCTGCAATCTTCTTCCTGACCTCTCTGCTCCCACCCCACTCCAACCTATCACCCTCACCTTGACCTCCTTCCACTTATCACATCTCCATCGCCCCTCCCCCAAGTCCCTCCTCCCTACCTTTTATCTTAACCTGCCTGGCACATTCTCCTCATTCCTGATGAAGGGCTCTGGCCCGAAACGTCGAATTTCCTGTTCCTTGGATGCTGCCTAACCTGCTGTGCTTTAACCAGCAACACATTTTCAGCTATAAAAGGCATCTGGATGGTATATGAATAGGAAGGGTTTAGAGGGACATGGGCCAGGTGCTGGCAAATGGGACTAGATTAGGTTAGGATATCTGGTCAACATGGACTAGTTGGACTGAACGGTCTGTTTCCGTGCTGTATATCTGTATGACTCTGTGACTCATTTCTAATTCCTTAGAGGGCAGTTGCTAGTCAACCACATTGCTGTGAGTCTGGAGTCACATAAAAGTCTGAACACGTAAGGGTGGTACTTTCCTCTGCAATAACTCCACAGAGGCCGGTATCCTGTCACCAAGTCACCCTTTATTTCCATGTGGAGAGTCCTTGACACTGATCCAGCTCCTTCAGAACCAGCTCTCAGAGTGAACAGAACACGGTGGCTCAGTGGTTAGCACTGCTGCCTCCCAGCACCAGGGGCCCAGATTCAATTCCAGCCTTGGGTGACTATCTGTGTGGAGTTTGCACATTCTCCCCGTGTCTGCATGGGTTTCCTCCAGGTGCTCCGGTTTCTTCCCACAGTCCAAAGATGTGCAGGTCAGATGAATTGGCTATGCTAAATTGCCCATAGTGTTAGGTGCATTAGTCAGAGGGAAATGGGCCTGGGTGGGTTACTCTTCAGAGGACTGGTTGGGTCCAAGGGCGTATTTCCACACAGTAGGGAATCTAATCTAATCTCTGAACCTCCTGTTACTATCTGTCAGCCAGATTAACAGCTCCAATAAGGGAACTCATATTCTATGAAGTCCCCCTGGCTGACCTTGTTACAATCACTACACCTTCCCAAAAGGACATTAGTGAGCTAGATGTGTTCTCCCATTTGCAATGATTTCATGGTCATCATTAGACTCCTCATTCCAGATTTTTAAACTTTTGAATCCAAATGTTATCATTTGCCTTGGACCGAGGTGCACAGAGCATTCAGATTAATAAGTCGAGCAATTCTTCCATTTTCCCATTGCCTCTGTTTTGGAAGTTGGGCTCCATCCAATCTGGATTGGAAGATTGCAGAGCATTCTTGGGCTAAAGCAGGTTACCTCAAGGGGCAGGAAAAGGGTCATGGAAGGTTAACCTTCTCATTTGATTTCTCGCCAGTTTATTCTCACTTAACAGCATCAACACTGGCTGAGATATTGATTCATCCAAGGCACATTCATGTTACTGGTTCAGCCTCTTACAGCTCATGCGGAAAGAACTTCAACAATAACTTAATGCAGATAATGTCAGAAACAACGAAATTTGCAGGAGCCCACAAGCAGTAACTTAGGGTGAAAAGAGAACACAAGGCATTGATTCCAGGATAAAATTCTCATTGGGACTGAAGGTATCACAGAGGAGCAGCTTTCATCAGGGGAATCAAAGAGCAGCAACAATGACATTTCATTTACATAGAGCCTAGAAGACCATAAACATGGAGAAAGTGAGGACTGCAGATGCTGGAGATCAGAGCTGAAAATGTGTTGCTGGAAAAGCGCAGCAGGTCAGGCAGCATCCAAGGAACAGGAGATTCGACGTTTTAGGCAACGTCGAATCTCTTGTTCCTTGGATGCTGCCTGACCTGCTGCGCTTTTCCAGCAACACATTTTCCGAGCATAAACATGTCCCAGTGCACATAATCAGGCAAAAGTTGACATTGAACCATGTTTTAGTTGAGGTGACAAAAGCTGAAGCACATCGTCAAGCAAGAGTGAGAAGGAGACAAGTTGATGGAAAACTTGCAGAAGGCACTGGGGTTGATGGGACAGGGGTGAGTATTGGAAAATGCGCAGGAATTGGAGGAGCACCAAGATTGCAGAGAGTTGTAGAGTTGGAGAAGGAGAAAGAGACAGGGTGTGGCTGTGAAAATATTTGTAAAGACAGCTGAGAAATATACAATATACACCTGGCTTCACCAGCAGTCAGTGTCACTCAGGACAGGTGATGGGTGAATGGAGCAAGTTGTGAGTTGAGAGAGAAACAGCAAAACAACACAAAAACAAATTTGGAATTAAGAATCAGCTGATGACTATGAAACCATTGTCAATTGTCGGAAAAACCAGGTTCACTAATGTGCTTCAGGGAAGGAAATTTGCCCTCCTCCCTGTCTGGCCTACAAGTGACTCCAGACCCACAGCAATGTGTTTGATTTCCTATTGCCCTCTGAAATGGCCTAGCAAGCCATTCAGTTCTACCGCTCACTACAGACTCTCAGCAAAGAAATGAAACCAGAAGGATCACATGACATACACCGAGACACCGGAATAGACAACTGCAGAGGCAGCCCTGTCAACCCTGGAAAACCCTGCTCACTGCCATCTGGGGGCTAGTACCAAAACTGGGACAGCTACCTCACCACAGACTAGTCAAACAACAATCTGACATTGTCATATTGATGGTATCATACCTCACAGGCACCACCATCACCATCCATGGACGTGTCCTGTCCCACCAGCAGGACAGACCCAGCAGTGGGGGTGACACTGTGGGATATAGTGGGAGGGAGTTGCCCTGGAAGTCCTCAACATTGGCTCTGAACCCATGAAGCCTCATGGGTTCAGGTTAAACATGGGCAAGGAAACCCCCTGCAGATTACCATGTACCATCCTCTCTCGGCTGATGAATCAGTACTCCTCTATGTTGAATAACACTTGGATGAAGCACTAAGGGTGGCAATGGGATGAAATGTAGTCTAGGTGATGGAATTCAATGTCCATTACCAAGAGTGGGTTGGCAGCAGTGCACCTGTTCGAGCTGGTTGTGTCGTAAAGGATATAACTGCTAGACTGGGTCACTGGCAGATAGTGAAGGAACTAACAAGTGGGACAAACACACTTGATCTCAACCTTATGAAGTGCATCTGTCCGTGACAGTATTGCTAAGAGTGCCCACCGTACAGTCCTTGTGGAGCCCAAGACCCTCCTTCACATTGAGAGTACCCTCTATTGTGTTGTGTGGCATTTTCACTGTGCTAAATGGGACGGATTTCAAACAGATCTAGCAATTCAAGACTGGGCATCCATGAGGTGCTGCGGGCCATCAACAGCAGCAGAACTGTGCTCCAGCATGATCTGTAACCTCATATCCCTCACTGAACCATTACCATCAAGCCAGGGGATCAACTTTGGTTTAATGGAGTGTGGAGGAGGGCATGCCAGGAGCAGCACCAGGCAAACCTGAAAATGAAGCCACCAAACAGGACTACTGGACTTGTATGTCAAACAGCCTAAGCCACAAGTGATAGACAAAGCTAAGCGATCCCTCAACCAACAGATCAGATCCAAGTTCTACAGTCCTTCCACATCCAGTCATGAATGTTGGTGGACAATTAGACAACTCACTGGAAGAGGGGGCTTCACAAATATCCTCATCCTCAATGATGGAAGGGTCCAGTACATCAGTGCAAAAGATAAGGCTGAAGCAGTCTTCAGCTAATAGGGCCGAGTGGATCATCCATCTCGGCCACCTCCAGTGCTCCCCAGCATCACAGACACCAGTCTTCAGCCAATTTGATTCACTCCACGTGATATCAAGAAATGGTTGGAGGCACTGGATCCTTCAAACGCTATGGGCCCTGACAACATTCCAGCAATATTATTGGACACTTGTGCTCCAGAACTTCCTGCTCCCCTAGCCAAGCTGTTCCAGTACATTTACAACACTGGCATATACCTTATAATAGTCCCTCAAACCTGTTCCACTATTCAATGAGATTGTGGTTGATCTGTGGTCTAACTCCATAAACCTGCCTTTCGCACATTTCCTCTAATACCTTTGATTTACAAACATTTATCCATCTCACGCCTAAAATTAACAACTGATCCACCATCCACTGCCATTTCTGGAAGAATTCCAAACCTCAAGCACCCTCAACCATCCCAACATCTTTCCTGAATGGGCTGGGCTAATTCTCAGACTGTGCCCCCTAGAATCCCCAACTCTTGGAAATAGTTTCTTGTTATCTGCCATGTCTTTTCTTCTTGAGGATTTTGATCAGATCTATCCTTAACCATTGACACACAATCTTCTAACCACAACCTCAATGCATTCTTCCTCTCAGTTATTTTTTAAATTTATTCATTTGGTGGGATGTGGGTATCAAAGGCTGCGCCCAGCATTTATTGTTTGTCCCTAGTTGCCCCTTGAGAAGGTGGGGGTGAGCTGCCTCCTAGAACCACTGCAGTCTATGTGTAGTAGGTAGATGCAATTAGGTAGGGAATTTTAGAATTTTGACCAAGCAACGGTAAAGAAACGGTGATATATTTCTAAATCAGGTTGGTGAGTGGCTTGGAGGGGAACCTGAAGGTGGTGGTGTTCCCATGTATTTGCTGCCCTTATCCTTCTAGATGGAAGTGGTCATGGGTCTGGAAGGTGTAGTCTCAGGATCTTTGGTGAATTTCTGCAGTGCAACTTCTCGATGGTACACACTGCTGCTACTGAGTGTCGGTGATGGAGGGAGTGGATGTTTGCGAATGTGGTGCCAATCAAGCGGGCTGCTTTGTCGTGGATGGTATCAAGTTTCTTGAGTGTTATTTGGACACACTCATCCAGGCAAGTGGGGAGTATTCCATCACACTCCTGACTTATGCCTTGTCGATGGTGGACAGGCTTTGGGGAGTCAGGAGGTGAGTTATTTGCCACAGTGTTCCTAGCATCTGACCTGCTCTTATAGCCAGTGTTTATATAGTGAGTCCAGTTGAGTTTCTGATCAATAAGAACTCCCAGGATGTTGCTAGCAGGGGATTTAGTGATGGCAACACCATTGAATATCAAGGGACCATTCAATCATTGGCAAACATCCCCACTTCTGACTTTATGACAGAGGGAAGGTCATTGATGATGCAGCTGAAGATAGTTGGGCCTAGGACACTATCCTGAGGGACTCCTGCAAAGATGTCCTGGAGCTGGGATGGTGACCTCCAATAACCACGACCATCTTTCTACATGGCAGATATGACTCTAAAAATAGAATGCATCCATCTCTCTTCTTGAATACATTCAATGTTTTGGCACCAACTCCTTCCTGTGTAAATGAATCTACCACTCTCTTACTCACTTCACTCTCTTGGTGAAGAAACGTCTCCTCAGCTCTGTCCTAAATGGTCCACCCCGTTCCTCAGACTGTGACCCCTGGTTCTGGACACACCCACCTTCAGGAACATCCTCCCTGCATCTACCCTGTCTAGCCCTGTTAGAATTTTATAAATCTCTATAAACCCCCCATCACCACCACCCCCAACTTGTCTGAACTCCAGTGAAAACAATCCTAACCCAGTCAGTCTTCCCTCATACATCAGTCCCGCAATCCCCAGAACCAACCTGGGAAACCTTCGCACCACTCCCTTGAGAGCAGAGAGCATCCTCCCTCAGAAAAGAAGACCAAATCTGCACACAATATTCGAGTTGGGGCCTTACCAAGGCTCTGTATAACTGCAACAACACATCCCTGCTCTTGCACTCAAAACCTCTCACAATAAAAGCCAACGTACCATTTGCCTTCTTCATTCTTAAATTTTAAAATGGCACCAGACTGTGGAGAGAGTTGAAGCTTTTCACTGTATTTTACAGCATCATTCACTTTAAAAGCAAGTGACAATAAATCATTCAATCTCACCAGTGATTCACCAATTTGTGAAAGTTCTAGGTGTGATGTCCCAGATTGTTCAACTTCTGGTTGAGTCAGAATGAACTGTTCCCTCTTCTTTATTCACACAGCCTCCTCACTTGTTTGTTTAATTTAAAAATGAATCCACTCCCTTTCTCCCAGACCAAATGAATTGTTATCTTTAAAGGAGCCAATTTAACCAGGCTTCCTGAAGCTAACAAAGGAGTGAATCTATTAATTTCTAAATATGATCAGAAATATTAACAGAACATACAAACTAGGGATAAGAAGTGAATGCAAAAAAAAAGTTGTAATAAAGTCCCTGAATTGTTTGTGAGGAGGACACAGTAGAATTTAGGCTGTTATATGGGATGGGTGGAGAGTATGGTGCTGGAAAAGCACAGCAGGTCAGGCAGCATCCGAACAACAGGAGAAAGAGTGCTGAAGGGCTTATACCCAAAACCTCGATTTTCCTGCTCCTCGGATGCTGCTGACCTGCTGTGCTTTTCCAGCCCCACACTCTCAACCCTGATCTCCAGCATCTGCAGTTCTCACTTTCTCCCTGTTACATTGGATGGTGTTAATATCATTGATATTGATAGTCGACCAGGCATTGTGAGTTGATTGAAATTCTTTTGTCCCAGTTCCTTTTGACCTTGTTTTGTGCATGACCTGCCCTTGACAGTAGCTGGCTGACAGCACTCAGAGTGAGAGATACCCCTTTTTCCTTTCATTTCCTGCAATGCAAGGGTGTTTTTAATGACTGACTGTTCTCAACCTGTGGCCTCCAGCAGATTAATACATACAACGGCTTGTCAAATCATTAACACACACAGAATAACACATGTGTCAGTACGTCCAACTGCTATCACACACAAAATAATACTTATGTTGGTAAATCGAACTACTAACATACACAAACCAGAGGCTGGAGTTGGTTTTTCATGTCATTTTTTTTGTGGCTTCCTGCTGAAGTGGGGTGTGGGGTGGTTAGCCCATCTCTCATTATCTCTACCCTCTTAGTCCTTCAGCTTGAAACTGTTCTGACTGTATACAGGTGGAACATTCCATGGATCACAGTTATTGAGTTTAGATCCACAGTAATCTTTTGACAGCAATGGTCCTCTCTACAAGACGAAACATGTTGCAACTAAAAGTCTGATATGTACTTCATGAGTACTCCAGAGTTCTGATCCGTTATCGTGACAGAGGGAACACCAAGCTCCATCCAACCCTCCAATCCACATCTATCTCATGTGTAGTAGAGTTTATAGATCGCACGTCAGACTTGTCAACCATCTCAGAACCCAAACAACCTCTCTCCCATCCCAGTAATACTCTCTTCCAACCTCTTCCATCAGTCAGAAGATACAGAAATTTGAACACACAGACCAACAGGTTCAAGAACAGCTTCTTCCCACAGGTGTTATAGATTTCTGAATGGAGCCCTCTCATACCAAATAATGTTGACCTTGTTTTGTGCACTCCCTGAGTAACCATAACCTTGTATGCCTCATTCTGCCTAAGTACCCTAAGATCTGTATGCCTTTGTAGTTAGGATTTGCCTGTACTGCTTGCAAAACAAAACTTTTCACTGTGCTTAGGTACATATTACAGCTGTAAGGAGGCTATTGTCAAGCTGTAGAGGATTCAGAAGAGGTTTACCAGGACGCTGCTGAGTTCGGAAGGTTTGAGTTATATAGAAAGGCCGCATAGGCTGGAACTGTTTTCACTGGAGCGTAGGAAGTTGAAAAACAACTTGATAGAAGTTTATAAAATAATGTGAGATATAGATAAGAGTTGATGTAGTTGTCTTTTCCCTAAGGTGAAGGATTTCAAGACTATGAGGCACAATTTTAAGGTGAGAGTAGAGAGATTTAAAAAAGATATGAGGGACAATTTTTTTACACAGAGGGTGGTTCTTGTGTGGAATGAACTTCCTGAGGAAGTGGTGGATGCGGGTACAGTTACAATGTTTAAAAGACATTTGGATAAGCTCATGAACAGGGAAGGTTTGGAAGAACATGGCCTAGGAGCAGGCAACTGGGACCAGTTTAGTTGGGATTACATTCGGCATGGACTTGTTGGACTGAAGGGTATGCTTCTGTTCTGTATGATTCTATGACTCTATCAAACATCAAAGGGGAAGCAAGTCTTCCTCAATCAAGAGCAAATGCCTTGGAAGAAAGGGAAGCAAGTTTCCCACAGCTCTTGGCTGCTACAAAAGGTGTTGACAAAAACACTTCAACAGACGTGATCTATATGCACTTCAGGAAGGCATTCAACAAGGTTCCCCATGAGAGACTGGTTAGCAATGTTAAAACCCAATGGAATACAGGGAGAACTACCCATTTGGATACAAAACTGGCTCAAAGGTAGACGACAGAGGGTGGTGGTGGAGGGTTGTTTTTCAGACTGGAGGCCTGTGACCAGTGGAGTGCCAAAAGGATCGGTTCTGGGTCCTCTACTTTTTAGAGTCGTGGAGATGTACGCCACAAAAACAGATCCTTCAGTCCAACTCATCCATGACGACCAGATATCCTCAACTAATCTAGTCCAATTTGCCAATATTTGGCCCATATCTCTCTAAACCCTTCCTACTCATATACCCATCCAGATGCCTTTTAAATGTTGAAATTGTACCAGCCTCCACCACTTCCTCTGGCAGCTCATTCCATACACGGACCACCCTCTGCGTGAAAAGGTTGCTCCTTAGGTCCCTTTTTAAATCTTTTCCCTCTCAGCCTAAACCTATGCCCTCTAGCTGTGGACTCCCCTGCCCTGGAGAAAAGACATTGTCTACTTACCCTATCATGCCCCTCATGATTTTCTAAACCTCAATAAGGTCACCCCTCAGCCTCCGATGGTTCAGGCAAAACAACCCCAGCCTATAGAGCGATGTTACTTTTCCAACACTAAAATAATTTCCATTAAGCAGGACAAGGGCAGCAGATACACAGAAACACAATAAGCTGCAAGTTCCCCTTCAAGCTATTCACCATCCTGACTTGGAAATATATCGCCGCTCCTTCACTGTTGCTGGGTCAAAATCCTGGAACTCCCTCCCTACAGACATTGTGGGTCTACCTACAGCACATGGTCTGTTATGCTTTAGGAAGGCAGCTCACCACCACCTTCTCACAGGAAACTTAGGATGGGTACTAAATGCTGGCCCAGACAGTGACACCCACATCCCATGAGTGAATAATCCAATCTTGGCCTCAAATACTTTTTGTGGTGCAAATTCCACATTTCACATCCCACTTCCTTATTCTGAACTTTCCCACCAGAGGAATTATGTTTTTTTTATATCTGCCCTCTCAACTCCTTTGATCATTTTAAACATTTCAATTAGATTGCTCCTTTAATCTTTGTTACTTCAAGAAAATAGAAGTGCAGATCAGCACAATGTAACTCTGGTATCATTCTGGTGAATTTCCAATGGGCTCCCTCCAAGATTAACCTTAACTTGCACTTGGGTGGAGACCCAAAGCATTCTTGAACATTTGTCAGCATCGTGTTTTTCTCTCACATTTGTTTGCTTGGCTTATCAAGAGGAAAGGCACAGTCCTATAATGACTCTATTGTTCTTACTTTACAATTTGTGACAGTAATGCAGCCACTTCCAGCTGAGATTCCAGTTAAAATGTCAAGTGTTTTCCATTGTGTTCAGAGTTAGAAAGTGTTTCAAGAGAAACCTGTAAACAAACTTTCAGTCACTTCACCAGTGACATTTGGTAGCAGCAGCTGTCTATAATATAGAAGGTACGGTGCAGAAATCCAACAAACAACCTCCACCTAAGAACCTCCAACCCCAAAATCACTACCATCTAAGGACAGCAGACACATGTTAAGATTAGATTACTTACAGTGTGGAAACAGGCCCTTCGGCCCAACAAGTCCACACCGACCCGCAACCCACCCATACATATACCCCTTACCTAACATTATGGGCAATTTAGCATGGCCAATTCACCTGACCCGCACATCTTTGGACTGTGGGAGGAAACCGGAGCACCCGGAGGAAACCCACGCAGACACGGGGAGAACGTGCAAACTCCACACAGTCAGTCACTTGAGGCGGGAATTGAACCCGGGTCTCTGGCGCTGTGAGGCAGCAGTGCTAACCACTGTGCCACCGTGCCGCCCTAAAGCTGGAAGGATTACTCCAAGCCTCATTCTGAGTGAATCTTCCTCGGGGAGAAACATTGCTTTTTGTTGAGTATGAGAATGGATTATTACATAGTCATGAGACACTGGGTTATAGTAGAAGAAGACAAGGTAATTATATTACACCGATAAGCAATTTGGTATCTTCAAAGAGATATCAGGCTATCATGGGTTATCTGGTCATTAACAGTGGAAGTAAGAGAACCAAGAGGTGGTGATGTAGTGATCATGCCATTATAACCCATAACCCAGAATAATGATCTGTGGCTGTCGGTTTGATTCCTGGCAAAAGGTGAAATTCTGAATTCAATAAAAAGCTGCTAATAACAACCAGCAGCGATTGTCATAAAAACCCACCTGGTTCCTTAGTGCCCTTTCAGGAAGGAAACCTGCCACCCTGACGTGGTCTGACTCCAAATACGGGACCATCTCTGAAAGGAGACAATCTGACCACTGCTGGAAATGTGTTGCTGGAAAAGCGCAGCAGGTCAGGCAGCATCCAAGGAACAGGAGAATCGACGTTTCGGGCATGAGCCCTTCTTCAGGAATCCTGAAGAAGGGCTCATGCCTGAAACGTCGAGTCTCCTGCTCCTTGGATGCTGCCTGATCTGCTGCGCTTTTCCAGCAACCCATTTTCAGCTCTGGTCTCCAGCATCTGCAGTCCTCACTTTCTCCAATCTGACCACTGCCCCTTGCTATTCAATAGTGTTACCATCACTGAATCCCCCATCATCATCATCTTGGGGGGATACCATTGACCAGAAACTCAACAGGACCTGCCTCATATAGGGACACAACATCCCAAACCCCGTCCACCATCAACAAGACACAAGTCAGGAGTGTGATGGAATGCTCCCCACTTGCCTGGATGGGTGCAGCTCCAACAACACTCAAGAAACTTGACACCATCCAGGACAAAGCAGCCCGCTTGACTGGCATCACATCCACAAACTTTCAGTCACTTTACCAGTGACTCGTGGTAGCAGCAGTTAGAAGGTATTGTGCAGAAATCCACTGAAGTCTCTCCACCAAAGAACCTCCAACCCTAAAATCACTACCATCTAGTTGGGAAAGGACAGCAGACACATGGGCACACGTTAAACTGCAAGGTTTCCTCCAAGCCACTCACCATCCTGACTTGGAAATATACCGCCATGTTGCTGGGTCAAAATCCTGGAACTGCCTCCCTAAGGGCATCGTGGGTCTACCTACGTGAACTGTTACAGTTCAAGAAGGCAGCTCACCACCACCTTCTCACAGGAAACCAGGGACAGATGCTGGCCCAGACGGTGACACGCACATCCCACGAGTAAATAATAGACAAGCCACACCAATGTGGTTAACTCTGACCTGCCCTATATTCCTCCAATCATAGACTTCACAGCATTGTTTCAGCCATTCGATCCATCAGCCCTGTACTGACTCTATTGTGTAGTTTGGTGCTATTACCCAATGCCAATCTCCTGCCTTTTCCCCATATCCCCACACACAATTTCTATTCAAATAACTGTCCAATGTCTACCTCGAATATCTCAATTGAACCTGCCTCCATCACACTTCCAGGCAGAGCCTTCCACACCCTAAGTACTCCCTGGGTGGAAAAGATTTTGGCTCACACCACTTTTGTTTCTATTTCAAATCACTTTAAATTTGGAACCCTCTCATTCTTGTTCACTGTACAAGCAGGCGCAGCAACTCCCTATCCAGTCTCTCCAGCCCTGCTCATTATTTCAAAACCTCCATTCAATGTCCTTCCAGGGAAAACAGTCCAAATTTCTTTAATCTATCCTCATAACTAAAGGTTCTCATTCCTGGCACCATTTTTGTAAATCACTCTGTCCACTGCGTTCACATCTTTCCTACAGTGTAGCACCCACAGCAGTACACGATATTCCAGCTGAGTCCTAGCTACAACATGGAAGTCTGGACACATTCACTCACCCTCTCCTCCAGCAATCTCTGCACTAACACACATCCTCCCCCCCACACCCCTGTTGTCCTGACCTGCTTTACATCTGCTAGGCAGCATCAGGAGGTGGACAAATCAACATTTCAGGTATTAACAGTTCTCAGGACCAGGGAGAGCTACAGATCAATGGAGGGGGGCGGGGGAGAGAGGAGTGGAATGGGGAGGTAGTGATAGGTAACGGAGTGCTACTCTCCCCAACGTGCCCTCCCTTCCTACCCCCTCTTGTTTGTCTACTTTGGTTTCGAGCATCTGCAGTTATTTTCATCTCTGACACGCCTTAGATTCTCGTCCTATACCAACCTGTTTGCTTCAGCTCCCATGTGGCATAGTGAGACACACAGCAGGATGAAATCTGGAATCTGGTCTCAGTAGAAGGTCTGATGCCATGTCGGCCAACTTTTGTAACTCAACATTTGTATCCTCCCTTCCGCCCAACCCCTGCCCCTTACAGCCTCCATGACTTCGACTGGCTACTTCTCTCCACCACGCCCCATTGCAAACTCATTATCTCTCCCTTTCACACACTTGGAACCTTACTCTCTCCCTCTCTCCCTTGTGGTTTGTGGACATGATCTATTTGGATTTCCAGAAGGTGCCGCACGGGAAGCTACTAAATAAAATAAGAGACCATGGTGTTAGTGGCAAGGTACTGGCATGGATAGAGGATTGAGTCGAGAGTGTGGCGCTGGAAAAGCACAGAAAGTTGGGTAGCATCCGAGGAGCAGGAGAATTGACATTTCACGCAAAAGCACTTTATCAGGCTTTTGCCCAAAACGTCGACCCTCCTGCTCTGCGGAGGCTGCCTGACCTGCTGTGCTTTTCCAGCGCCACACTCTCGACTCTGATCTTCAGCTTCTGCAGTCCTCACTTTCATCTTGGATAGAGTATTGGCAGACTGGCAGAAGACAGAGAATGGGGATAAAGGGATCTTTTTCAGGATGACAGCAAGTGACTAATGGAGTTCCACAGGAGTCCCTGTTGGGAAAACAACTATTCCTGTTATATTAATGATCTGGAGGAAGGAGCTGAGGGCATTCTTGTGAATTTTGCAAATGACACAGAGTTAGGTGGAGGGACAGGTCGTGTTGAGGAAGTGGGGAGATTGTGGAAGGACTTAGACAGGCAAGGAGAGTGAATAAAGAAGTGCCAGTTGGAATACAATGTGGGAAAGTGTGAGGTTATACATTTAGGTAGGAAGAATAGAGGCATAGATTATTTTCTAAATGGGGAAAAGCTTCGGAAATCTAAAGCACAAAGGGACTTGGGAATCCTAGTTCAGGATTCTCTTCAGGTTAACATGCAGGTTCAATTGGCAGATAGGAAAGCAAAAGGGCCTTCCGCAGTCGACACGGTGGCACAATGGTTAGCACTGCTGCCTCACAGCACCAGACTGACTGTGTGGAGATTGCACATTCTCCCCGTGTCTGCGTGGGTTTCCTCCGGGTGCTCTGGTTTCTTCCCACAGTCCAAAGATGTGCAGGTCAGGTGAATTGGTCATGCTAAATTGCCTGAGTGTTAGGTAAGGGGCAAATGTATGGGTGGGTTTCGCTTCGGTGGGTCGGTGTGGACTTGTTGGGCCGAAGGGCCTGTTTCCACACTGTAAGTAATCTAATCTAATCTAAATGTAACATTAGCATTATTTTCAAAGGGCTGCAAGATCAGAGATGTGTTACTGTAGCTATACAAGACTCTGGTTAGACCACATTTGAAATATTATCAGTAATTTTGGGTCCATATCTAGGCAAGGATGTGCTGGCATTGGAGGGGGTTGAGATGATGTTTATAAAGATTATCTCAGTGATGAAGAGGTTATCATATTGTGGTTGAGTACTTTGGGTCTGTACTTAGTGGAGTTTAGAAAGATGAGAAGGGATCTGATTGAAATTTACAGAATATTGAGAGATCAGGATAGAGTGGATGGGGAGAAGATGTTTCCACGAGTAGGAGAGTCTAGGACACAAGGCACAAACTCAGAGTGTAGGGATGACGCTTCAGATGGGTCTCTGCATTAACTGTTCAATAAATAACACCATTAGGCCATCAACGACTGCCAACGTAAGACGTGAGAGATAGCAGTCTCTGATGGGAAGAGTGGCAGGAGGGTAAGTGGCAGCTGATTGACCCGGGGGGGGGGGGGGAATGGGGTGGGGGGGTCGATGAAGGTCAGAGTTGGCAGGGTCATGTGGAAAGAGGCTGTGCAAAGGGAGAGACTGCAGGGAGGAGGTGGTGACCCAGGCCACACAGGGGCCTAGCTGAGTTGAGGAGGAATTTCTTCAGCCAGAGAGCAGTTAATCTGTGGAACTCATTGCCACAGAGGGCTGTGGAGGCCAAGTCATTGAGTGTATTTAAGACAGAGATAGATAGGTTCCTGATTGGTCAGGGGATCGGGGTTTGTGGGGAGAAGGCAGGAGAATAGTGTTGAGAAACATATCAACCATGATCGAATGGCGAAGCAGTCTCAATGGGCTGAATAGCCCAATTCTGCTGTTATAACTTATGGGCTTTTGGCCTTTCTCTCTGCCCCTCTTCCCCTTATAACCTCCTCATTGCCGCTCTGTCTCTCCCTCTCCCTGACTCTGGCAGTCTCTGTCTCTATTTTACAGCCTCACTTCTATATCGTCTACATGCGTCTTCTCTTCCCCCACCACTTGCAGCTTTCCCCACCCCCCCACCCCAACAATCTCCATCTCTCCCTGACTCTTGCAGCTTGCCTTTTCAGTCCCTGTGCGGCCTAGCCCACCACCTCCTGCCTGCAGCCTCTCCCTCTGCGCAGCCCATTTCCACCCCACCCCACCAACCCTGCCTTCCATTGCCCACACCCCCACCCCACCCAGAGTAGATAGCTGCCACTTACTGTCCTGCCACTCTTCCCATCAGAGGCTGCTATCTCTCGTGTCTTACGCTGGCAGATGTCGATAGCCTAATGATATTATCTATTGGACTATTACTACAGAAATGTCTTGGGAACCTGGGTTCAAATCCTGCAATGGCAGATGGTGGAATTTGAATTAAACTTTAAAAATCTGGAATTAAGAATCCAGTGACAATCATTGTTGATTGTTGCAAAGACCCATCTGGTTCACTAATGTCCTTGAGGGAAGGAAACTGCCATCCTTACCTGGTCTGGCCTACATGTGACTCCAGATCTGCAGCAATGTGGTCGACTCTTAACAGTCAGCGACACCCTCATCTTGTGAATAAATTTAGAGAAATGAGAGAAATGGCACAATTAGAGGAGCAGCTCTGCAGAGATTCCACCTACAAACGACATAGTGGCTCAGTGGTTAGCACTGCTGCCCCTACAGCGCCAGGGACCCAGGTTCAATTCCCATCTCAGGCAACTGTCTGTGTGGAGTTTGCATTTTCTTCCTGTGGCGAGATGCTGGAAATCGGAGTCTAGACTAGAGTGGTGGTGGAAAAGCATAGCAGGTCAAGTAACATTCTCCCTGTGTCTGTGTGGGTTTCCTCCAGGTGCTGCTCCCACAAGCTAAAGATATGCAGGTCAGGTGAATTGGCCATGCTAAATTGCTCATAGTGATAGGTGCATTGGTCAGGGGTAAATTATAGGGTTGGGGTCTGGGTGGGTTACTCTTTGATGGGTTGGTGTGGACTTGTTGGGCTGAAGGGCCTGCTTCTGTACTGTAGGGAATCTAATCTAAAATCTAAATCATCCTCGGCTCGTCCACATCATTGAGTTTCCCTGTTTGTTCTGGGGATATTTGGGTGTGAATTCACCTACCACTCTCATGGACTTAGAGTATTGACCCTGGCCTCAGTTGTTAGCACCATCCTGCACTCCTTCTGTCAGAATCTGCTCCCAATCTGGGAAGGACAGGAACAAACCACAGTCTTTCTCTGTTTTAAATGCCTTCATTTTTGATAAACAATGATAAAATTGTGCTTATGATTATAATTACCCTGTGTTGTTATTGGAAGTTTAAAAGCTGCTCAGTCTGATTGGCATCAGAGTTAATTTAAACCGTTAATAGTTTAGAAATTGCCCAGGAAATTGTGGCATTAGATATTAGATTGAGTTTCTTTTTAACCTCCTGGTAATACCGAGTGAGGTTAGTTTGAGATTTGACAATGTGGTGAATGAGCAATCTTCTCATCAAGACCAACCTAGTCCTAACATAATTGAGCATTTTAAACAACTTTTAAATTCTCAAAGAATTCTCAAGGTCAATTACTCATGTTGTTAAAGTGTGACCAACACGCAAAGCTACTGTGTGGCTGTTGAAATCACAGGCACGTCAGAGAAAAGTGTGGATCCGTCCATTTTAAATCACCAGATCACTGTATTCAATCATCATTTCCAGCAGCAACACAAAACTGCATCTGTGTAGCGCCTTGCAATGTGGACAAAGTCTCCAAACCAACTGATGATACCAAAAACGAGGAGGTCTAATCAAAATCCATTCAGAAAGGAAGACTTGTATCTGCATAGCACCTTGCACAACCTTGGAATGACTCAAAGCCATTGACAGCCAGTCAGGTTCATTTTTGGGGTCCACCTGATGCAAAGCAGGAAGTGCGGTCACCAACGCACGCACAGCAAGATCTCACAAATGAGAGAACGACTCGGATCAGTTCCTAAGTAATTTTCATTGAGAGATAGATATTGCTAAGAAGAATTACCCTCCTTTTCTTTAAAGCAGTGCTGTGGGTTCTATTACATCCATTGCCATAGTTTCAGTTTGATTTCTGATCTAGGAAAGTCACCTCTCCCCTCGATGGGAACCTGTCTTCAAGAATGGAGCTTTGTGACCCCAGGGCAAGAGTGGCTGACACTGGTTCCAGGTGCATTTGAAGGAGAGTTGAAAGGGCAGAGAGAGTTGGAGAAAGGTTTTTTAGGAGAGGAAGGAATTTCACTAAATGTTAAGTTTAATAAGATGATTGTTTTCACGAGAAACGGTTTTGAATTAGAACCCACTTTCTGATGCATAGCCCCTGGTCTGTCTGGACTGTAAAATTGTTTAAGCTTCCATCTAAACTCCTTTGAAGTATTCATTGCCCATTTTGACTTTCCTATGTGAAATTCTTCATATTCTTCTGCATCAATATATTACCAGCCTTTATTTCAATTCATTCATACGACTGTGCCCGTAGTTTTCAGCTAGCCCTAGTGCTCCTTTCTTCTGTGGTACTCATACCATGGACGCTGGTCCTTTCGATTCCTCTATTGCTTCTTGCTGTGTGAAGGCATTGGGACCCTTGAACAACTTTGTAAAGACATCGCAAAAGTGCATGTCACTGAGCATAGATAGCACAGAGTGGGTGGAGTTCTGTTGAAAATGTGTTGCTGGTCAAAGCACAGCAGGCCAAGCAGCATCTCAGGAATAGGGAATTCGACGTTTCGAGCATAAGCCCTTCCTTGGAGTTCTGTTGGTCAAGAATGAGAGAGTTTTGAGAGCTTGTGAAAATGTACATGCAAAGAAAGATTATGCTGTATCTAGAGTTGCAAGAAGTCAGATCCAGGCCTATCTATTAATACCACACACAGCAGTAGTTACAGTCATAGACTCCCTTCAGTGTGGAAAGAAGCCATTCAGCCCATTAAGTTGGAATTGGCCCTTCAAAGAGCATCCCATCCAGATCCCCAACTTATCCCTGTAATCCCTCACTTCCCGTGGCTAACCCATGTGATCTGCAACCCCCCTGGGGTAACTTCCAAGGGCTGATCCACCCGACCTGCACAGCTTTCGACTGTGAGAGGAAACTCACACAGAAACAGGGAGAGTGTGCAAACTCCACACAGACAGTCACTGGCTGGAATTAAACTCTGGTCTGCATTACCGTGAAGCAGCAGTGCTAACCACTGAGCTACAATGCTGCCCTAAAGAAATGTAATTAAACCCCGCTTCCTTGACCCGGAACTACATTTATTTTTAATATATAATAACATTACTTTGAAGCCTAAAGTCAAGGGGAGTTTGTCTACTCAACCAGTCTGTAGAAAAACCAAACTTATAGGGCCTCAAAGTATAAGACCTGTGCTTTGATACTATCTGCAAAAATGGCTAATTCTCCCTCAGTTTGGCAAACTGAAGCCATTACTGACAATTTGAAACAGCAATGATCTGAATTGTATCCTGAAGCAATGCTTATCTTGCCCCTTTAGCCTTACCTCCTCCCCCACCTCCCTTAGCCTGACCTAACCTCTCTAACAAGCAACAGTTTTCTTTTCAACCCCTGAGCTAATTTCCTATCCATTCGAAAATATATCCTGCAATCCTCATTATTCAATCACTGACTTTGGATTCTCGAGGCTCTTGCCCCTGTACTATCAACCCTCCTCCTTACTCTCAGAATGGCTTGCAACTGGTTTCTCCTTCCACTTCCCTCCTCCCCCCTTAATGATTTTTTCTCTGCCCAGGCACTCACCCCACCAAATGTCAAAACCTACCTCAAATTCCGGTAAGATGATGGTGGAGTGGGCCTCTGAGTCCAGGCTCGTCCACTCAGTCCAATTTTCTTTCTGTTTGTTTTTTTCTCTCTTTTTCCTCTTTTATTTTACCTACCTCTTAGTGACGAGCTCAGTTGCGCCAATGGTATTGACAGTGGTGGGTGAGCCCAGTGTGGACTCGAGTGGGCCCAGTGTGGGAATCATGGTGGCAGTATCAGAGGTGGGTCTGGGTTCCCAGCAGTTTCTGCATTGACGAGGCGGCCCAAGCGCTGACTGATCACTACTGATGCTGCACAGTCGGGTTTAGGTTCCTGACCACATCTGATTCCAGCACAGAGGTGGGGACACAGGGGGGCTAAGGCCTGGTATGACACCCAGCGACAGTGGCAGTGACGGAACTAAGTTCGGGCCAGTTCAGTACCTGGCAACATCAGTGGCGTCTGCAGTGGGGGCGTCCAGCAAGGAAGGGTGGTTCAGTGGTTAGCATCGCTGCCTCACACCATCAGGGAGCTGGTTCGATTCAACCCTCTGGCAGCTGTCTCTGTGGAGTTTGTACATTCTCCCCCAACTGCGTGGGCTTCCTCTGTGTGCTCCAGTTTCCTCCTGCAGTCCAAAAATGGGTGGAGTGGCTATGTTAAATTGACCATTAGTGTCCAGGGATATGTGGGTTAGCCATGGGAAGTGCAGGGTTACAGGCAAGGGATGGGTCTGTGTGAGATGCCCTTTGTAGGGTTGGTGTGAACTTGTTGGGTAGGATGCTCTTTGGAAGGTTGGTGTGAACTTGTTGGGCTGAATAGCCTGTTTCTGTAGTGTAGGGATTCAATGTGGTGAGGGTATTGGTGGAGGTGAGATTGCAGTGGTGTTGCAAAGGAGACTACACTAAACAAGAAGGGGTGTAAAGTTGCAGAAAGTGAGGACTGCAGATGCTGGAGATCGGAGCTGAAACATGTGTTCCTGGAAAAGCGCAGCAGGTCAGGCAGCATCCAAGGAGCAGGAGAATCGACGTTTCGGACATAAGCCCTTCTTCTCAGGAAGGGACTGTCTCAGGAAGAAGGGCTTATGCCTGAAACGTCGATTCCCCTGCTCCTTGGATGCTGCCTGACCTGCTGCGCTTTTCCAGCAACACTTTTTCAGGAGTGTAAAGTTGAACAAGTTTTCTTTATTTTTCTGCCTTATATTCTATGTTTGATTTTTACTTTGGTGGGGTTTTAAACTGATGCCAGAGAGTAGCGTCATAGTATGACACTTTTCACTGTATTTTGTAACAAAATACATGTGACAATAAGTAAATCAAATCAAAGCATGGACACTTGCTAGGGTCCTAATCTAGACAGGCCTTCCAGGCTTCCAAGGTCTGAACCTTTGATCATAGACAATAGCAACTCAATCCAATTGTAATGTCCCAAAGTGCTTCATATAAGGTCAAAAATCACACAACACCAGGTTATAATCCAACAGGTTTATTTGGAACTATAAGCTTTCAGAGCGCTGCTTCTTCACCAGGTGATGAAGGAGTGGCGCCCAGAAAGTTTATAGTTCCAAATAAACCTATTGGACTATAACCTGGTGTTGTGTGATTTTTAACTTTGTCCACCCCAGTCTAACACCAGCTCCTCCACATTATAAAAAAGGTCAAAGTTTTTTTCAGGACTGTGAATGCTGTAAATTAAAGGATGCTGGAAAGTTGGTTCAGGGACCCTCAGATTATCCAAAAAAGGGCATCAAGTCTTTGGTAATTTTAAGAGAGTTTATGAAGAAGGGACAGGTTAAAGGAGTTCAATAGAAAGGGAAGACATACCGAGAGATTCACTGGGTCCCAGATGAGGGATGGAAACGTTGCTAACTTCCACTTTTGCTGACTGTAAACTCTTCATATTGTGTTTTACTTGTCCCAAATCAGACAGACATTTGGACAAGGTTGCCCTCTGTATTTAGAAGCAGCAATCACTTTTTTGTCAGTCACATTGAGAAAGGCAGGATGTTAAACTGAAGCCGCTACTGATCACCTCCAAGAGCTGTCCTCTGCCCGAAGTCTGCTTGAGCTAACTGAATCAAACCAGCACAGATGCACCTTGAGGACCTCTCTCCTGTCTGAGCTTATCTCTCCTCTCTTGAGAGGTTGTTTATATGTTTTATTTCTTAGACACCTTACATCAATCATGCATTCATTTGTTCAGTCATGCAAGGCAGATACAGAACACGTTGGTATAACACGACAGTTGTTTTACAAAATCGCGCTGTAGAAGATCACTATAAAAAAATTGATAGATATGTTCAGTAGAAAGTTTGCATGATCCAAACAGCATATACAAATCGTCAGTCACATAATAGCCAATTTGCGTTGACGAGGTTTATACCAGAACAATCTGTATTCAAAGTAAATTCCTTCTATGTTTGTCAAAATCCATGAAATCGCCTCATGGATTATTGCTGACTGAAACTGCCTGCTTAATTTATACTCTAGACAGTTGGGTCACAAGATGTCAGGTTTTAGGAATGTCTTGTATCAGACTCTAAACTAGAGGCATATCATTAGGGATAACAGGTCTACACTGTCCTGTGTTTGTCAGCCTAGCCACTTACTTCAGGAAGCTCCTTAATGAGCGAGAGAGAAAGAGAACTTGCATAAGATTTGATTTCGAACAAGATTTTATCAGGTTACTGGACAGCCATTTCTTATAATGAGAATAATTGCATAATTCCTTCCCAAAAGCGAGGACTGAAACATCCAAATGACATCCTTCTGTGCAGTAAGACTCAATGCCTCTTTGAAAGTAAAGTTCTTTCCTTATCGATTCTCAATCAAATTGCTAATGACTGTACAAATTCCACCACAGAGACATCTGGAGTACATTTCAGGATTTAATAATCTGGAAGAGAACTTAAAACACATGCCCGGTGGGTTATAAGGGCTATGAACTTTGTCCTCTGTAGTTCAAACCCTCATTTGTGCACCAGCACATCAGGCTATGTGCTGAGAAGGTTAAAGTTTAAAACTGCCCGTTTCTTGATGAACATTTTTAGAGTTTGTTTTTGAGTGTTTGCAGAGTTAAATGGATCAAACTCATGGCACTAGATTGCAATTACCTGAAAATATTTTATAAAGCACTTACCTATTGGGGGCTGAGTGGGTAAAATAAGATTACCAGGGTTTCAGAAATTGCAAACAAAATGACAGGCTGTTCATGAACTGCTCTCACATTACATAAAGAATATGAGTGCTGTTGAGCGGGGGAAATCGTGAGGCTTCGTGAACGCACTTACTGCTCTGCTTTCATAAAATAAATTTGTTTTCCTGTGGAACAAACCTGAGCTCATTTTCTCACTGCTAGAGAATGTCAGTCTTCTGTCAGGGAGCAATGGGAAAGCTGAGATTTTTCCTTCTCCCGGTCAGTTCATTACACAGCTGGAATTCTAGTTCTACCTCTCTGTTTTTCTCTCTCTCTTTCTTTCACTGTCTCTGTCACTGTTTCTGTCCTCCTTACTGTATATCTTTCCCTCTTTTCCCTTCTACTGCCAGTCTTTCTCTGTTCTTGTCTCACCATTACACTCTCGATCTTTCTCTCTTTCGTTGCCTACATTTCTCTCTTTCTCTGCTGCACTTTCTTTGCTGTTCTGAGTTTTTCTCATGAATGGTTTCTCTCACACTCTGTCTCTTTCTCTCTGTCACTCTTTCTCTGCTCTTATTTCTCATTCTTTCTCTCTGTATCATTCTGCATTGAATCCTCTTTGTTTGTCTCTGAAACAGCTCAGTCCATTAGTTCTGGTGCTTGGATCTCTTCTGTCTATTCCACCAAGTTTAATTAAGGCATGGCAAAGTGCTTATAGTTTCTGCTATTGATGTTTATAAAAACACAATGGCATTGGTATTGATACAGTTGCTATTGGTTGAAGGTTAGATAGCCAGAACCATATACCCAATGTGATTGGCCAAAAAAAAATTTTAAAAAACCTTTTCTTTCCAAAAAGTGCTTAGTATTTGAAATGTGCTACCCAATTGTATGAGAGCTGTAGATTTAAAAAAGCAATTGGGTAAATGCATTAAGGAGAAACAGTTTCAAAGCTACAGCAAATGAATGGTATATTGTCCTAACTGTCCTCTCTTCAAAAGAGCCTGTGATAACTCAATGGGCTGAATGGCCTTCACCAGGTTGTATTAGTCAATGGTTCTCTGATCTCTTTCTGTTTTGAGTGATCTGATATTGGTTTGGGTAATGATAAAGACTGAGATCTTTGGCCTTGCTGTTCCTCCAACTGATGAAGGGAAAGTAACTACATGCAGGATTCTCTCCCTGATCACAGTCCAGTGGCATTGTCTGGAGTGTAATTGCGGACAGGGTAGGATTTGATTGCAGTGGACTTTACTTTGTAAAGCCTAACAATACAAATACTCCTTACCCCCAGAGGTGCTGGGGAGAGTGGTGAGTGGGACCTCCACCACTTTCCAGTCTCTACCCTAATTAACACCCTAGTGAGAAGGTCCAGGAGTGGCCTACCCACCAGGCACCATTATCTTTTAAAATCATTCATGAAATATCGTTGGCTGAGCCAGCATTCAGTGCCTATCCCTCATTACCCCTTGTCAAGATGGTGGTGAGCTGCCTTCTTGAAACACTGCAGTTCCTGAGGTATAGGTACACCCAAAAAGATTGAAAGTCTATCTTATGAGGAGAGTTTGAGCAGTTTAGGCCTATACTCTCTGGATTAGATTGGTACTGGTAAAGCACAGCAAGTCAGGCAGCGTCTGAGGAACAGGAAAAATCCTGATGAAGGGCTTTTGTCCAAAATGTCAATTTTCCTGCTTCTCAGATGTTGCTTGACCTGCTGTGCTTTTCCAGCACCACTCTGATCTTGACTCTGATCTCCAGCATCTGCAGTACCCACTTCTGCCTAT
This sequence comes from Hemiscyllium ocellatum, assembly GCF_020745735.1. Lineage (NCBI taxonomy): Eukaryota > Metazoa > Chordata > Chondrichthyes > Orectolobiformes > Hemiscylliidae > Hemiscyllium > Hemiscyllium ocellatum. Next base: position 109,428,655 of record NC_083409.1, read on the forward strand.
ACTTTCTAAAGTTTAAATGGACAGGAGGAAATCTAATTGAGGTCTATAAGATGTTAAAGGGGATTGACAAATTGACACAGGTGTTTTCCCTTGTGGGCAGTAAGATGTGGCATGCTTAAAACAGAGATAAGAAAGAATTTGTCTCTGAAAGGTTGGTAAATCCATGCAATTACCCCAGAGCATCCTGGACACCAGACAATGAAAAAAATTGAAGGAGGAGATGGGCAGATTTTGTCATGAAAGGGTTTTGGGGGAACAGGCAGGAAAATGGACTTGAGACCGAGATGAGATGAACACCATCATATCTAATGACGGAGAAGGCTTGAAGGGCTGAATGGCCTGCTCCTGCTCCAAGTTCATGCCTTCTCAGTGCAGTTCAGGAGGGAACTTTGACCCAATGACAAAGAAGGAATGGCGATTTGATTCCAAGTCAGAATGGTGCATGGCTTGGTGGGGAACTAGTTCCGATAGTTAAAATATGCTGACAATAGAGGATTTGGCATTTTTGCACAGATTTGAATGTTAATTGGAAACCACAACAAATTGAAAATCAGGCAGGTTTTTTGGCACCAAATCTTTCTGTGAAGTATGATTCAGTTAAATACTATACTTATCACTGCAGCTCCAGAATGGGTTAACTAATTGCAGTGATGTAGCTCTCGAGAATTCAATTACTTCACACCTTAAAATTCTTCCATTCTAATGTCGGTAATTGCACATTCCATCATAATATATAGTTACCGGATGCCTGTGTCTGATTTAGCTTCTGTCTCTCCAACAGATCATCACCTACATTTTGCTCATGCTACATCATGAAATGTTCAGATGAAAGTTTGGGTGAGGTGGTTGAGGGGGGTGGGGAGGGTAGTGGGGAACAAGGTGGTTCATTGTCCAGGCAGAACTCCTCAATTCCCAAATCTAAAAAATCTAGAAAATTCTGGCAACACTCATTTTGCCTCCGAGGGGTGAGCAGGAGTGAGATGAATGGCCACCAATCAATCCTGTGGTGATTGAGCTAAAGCCTGTTTCATCTGTGTCGTCATATTCTTCCTCTTGTGCTTCCTAAAAAACAAACATCAAGACACTGGCCAAGTTTAAGCCATTGTTTGATTAAAAGAACATTCAGTTTATTCACCCAAATAACATTATTAATAAAATTTGTAAAAGCTCCTTAGTTCAGCTTTCATCTAAACACAGGCAAAAGGGAGGTCACAAGAGGTGAGATGAGAGTGACTATTCTTGATATAAGGCTATATTTGAGGGTCAGTAAGTTTCAGAGAGAAATTCTCTACTGGCTGGTGTCTGGTATCGCTTTAAACAAGAGTATGCAATGACAAGCAACCAGGTAGCAAAACGTGAGAAATCCTGAGGGGTGTTGAGCGGGTGGATGTGGACAAGATGCTTCCTCTCATGAGAGACTTTGGAAAAATAAGGAAGCCATTGGTTAACTTAGTTGGCTGGATGGCTAATTTGCACTCTTGAGTAAGGCCAACAGCGTGGGTTCAATTCCCACTCTGTCTGAGATTATTATGAAGGACTCTCTTTCTCAACCTCTCTCCTTGCATGAGACATCGTGACCCTCAAGTTAAACCACCACCGGTTGTGTGTGTGTCTCTCTCTAATGAGAGAGCAGCTATGGTGACTTTATCTTTACCATCCATTTAAGGTAGAGACATAGGGTATTATTTTCTCAGAAGGTTGAGAATCTTTGAAACTCTTCAAAAGCCGGTGGAAGCCGAGTCCTTGAATATTTTTAAAGCAGAGGTACCAAGATTCTGATAGGCCCGGTGGGGGTGAAAGTTTATCAGGGGGAGGCAGGAATGTGGAATATTCAGATCAGTCGTGATCTTGTTGAATACCAGAGAGACTCATGAGGCCAAGTGATCTATTCCTGCTTCTAATTTTTTTAGTTCCTACGTTTGTGACCAGCAATTCAGTTCGCAGCATGTTGTAAGAAAGTTGGGGCCCTTTTCTGAAACAAGAGTTGCTGAACATTAACAGGGAGTCTATCTGTTGAGTAAAAAATGAGGTCTGCAGATGCTGGAGATCACAGCTGCAAATGTGTTGCTGGTCAAAGCACAGCAGGTTAGGCAGCATCTCAGGAATAGAGAATTCGACGTTTCGAGCATAAGCCCTTCATCAGGAAAGCCATGCTGAAATATCACTTCAATTAAACAGAGCCTATGTTGAGTTTACTCAGCTTGGTGTGTTTTTTTTTAAAATTCATTCTCGGGATGAGAGCGTCACTGGCTAGGTCAGCATTTATTGCCCATCCCTAATGGCTCAGGGGGCAGTTAAACGTCACATTGCTATGGGTCTGGTGTCACATGGAGGCCAGACCAGGTAAGGACTGCAGATTTCCTTCCCTAAAGGGCATGAGTGAACCAGATGTTTTTTTCCCAACAATCAGTATGGTTTCAGGGAATACAGACTCGAATTTCACCATCTGCTGGGGCAGGATTCGAGCCTGTGCTCCCAGAGCCATTAGGCCACTACCTCCTAGGTTTGTGCTCTACAAACAGAGAAACTCACCACTTGAATTTGTAGCTAGATGTAATCAGCGCGGCTGCTCACCAGGTCATATTTATAGGCCAAACACGTTTTCATCTGCTGCTACCATTCTCTGTAACCATCAAGATTTCCAGGGTCTGCTTAGACTGTGCCTTTAACTGTGTTGTGTTCTGTGCTGTTTCTGTTGCAGAGAGTGACAGAATGTCTGCTGCAGACAGGCCATTGGTGAACAGCTTTTTAGACCCCCCCTCCAAGTGCTTTTTTACATGAGACCAAAGAAGCATGAGAGGGCAGGGTCTGGGGTCACACTGATCCAGGAAGGCTTTTAGTTTTCCTTTCAGTTGGTTGAAGGTTTCTGCTGGCTGCTGAAGCTAAAAGCTTGAGTTCGCTGCGAGATTGAACTCTTAGATAGTGAAGCTTCCTCTTCTAAGTCAAAATGGGCAGATTATTTCTTCTGGGCTGTAGAGAGACAGCATATGTGAATGGGGTGCCATGGTGACTCAGTGGTTAGCACTGCTGCCTCACAGCACCAGGGACTTAGGTTCCATTCCAACCTCAGATGTTTGTCTGTGTGGAGTTTGCACATTCTCCCCATGTCTGCGTGGGTTTCCTCCCACGACGCAAAGATGTGCAGGTTAGGGTGGATTGGCCATGCTAAATTGCCCATAGTGTTCAGAGACGTGTAGGCTAGGTACATTAGTTAGAGGTAAAAGTGGAGTAACAGGGTAGAGGAATGGGTTCAGGTGAGATACTCCTCGGAGAGTCAGTGTGGACTTGTTGGGCTGAAGGGCCTGTTTCCATACTGTAGGGATTCTATGAATCACAGCTGTTTTGCTGCTGAATTGCATTTTTGCCAAAGAGTGCATTAATGGAATGCTACCTCTGTTGGAACAGTTGATGATTAGTGAGTAAATAGTATATTATCTTGATAAGTATTTCAATGAAGTCAATGTTATTCAAATTCTTCTTTTTGTTTATATTTTAACAATGTTGTAAAAATAAAGTTCATTTTGCTTCGAGCTGAGCGGTGGACCAGTTAAATCAATTTTAACCTAATTGTGGACCAATTGAATCACATCTGGAACACCTTATACTTGCTTTTATAGAATAAGTTACAATACTTTGGGTTGGGGGGGAGGGGCAAAGTCTAGTTTTGCCAATAACACTAGTGTACTGGAGGAAAACTACTCAGTAACTAGAACAAGATGGAGCAAGTATGGGAGAAGAAGATGTGGGTTAGCAGCGAGTTACAGAGTACACTGATATTGTTACAGAAAATAGGAGGAGGACCTGGATCCCAAGGATTCACTTCTGTCAGTCCTTAAGCTGCTCATCTTTCAAGTGCATATGAAACAACACAGTGTGTGCTGCTTGAGCCAATCTTTGCTTCAGACATTTGCACCATTATATTACAATAGCTAGCTCAAAGGCAGATGGTTTTAGTTGGTGAAAGTCAATCATCCCAGGATATCTAGAAGGAGGTCCTCAAGGTATCCTCCTATGCGTCTTCAGCAGCTTCATTAATGACCATCCTTCAATAGTAAAGTCAGAAGTGAAGGTATTCGCTGATGTTTGCACAATTTACAGCATGATCTGCAACTCCTCAGGTATTGACCAATATTCAAACATGGGCTGATGAGTAGCAAGTAACATTTGCATAACACTTTCGGTTAAGATGACAGCACAGTAAGATGCTCCAGATGGAGTTCCTCTGCTCCCCAGATCCTTTCCCTCTTTCTTTCATTTCTTTCCTCTTGCTGCAGTTTTATTTCACCCCCTCGACCCCAAACCTAACTTTCGACTTCTTCAAGTAGCCTACCCGGAGGGAACGGAGAATGGAGTTCGAGACAGGCCCGGTGCAGAAGACAAGTCACGGGCAGAGAGGCCGTGTCCCGGAACTGAGCCATGGTCAGAGCGGGAGCGAGAGCAGAGCGAACCTCTACACCATCTAAGCAGCCCGCACGATTGGCACCCTAACCATCACCTTCAATGTTCACCTCCTCCACTAATAATGCATTGGCAGCAGCAGTGCGTACCATCTGAAAAAATTCACTGCAGCAACTCACCAAGCTTCCTACAGCAGCAGGGTCTAAACCGGTGACCTCTACCTTCTATGAGGACCAAGGGCAGCAGATACATGTAAACACCAGCTCATGGAAGATCCCTCTAAGTTATTCACCATCCCGACTTGGAAATATGTCACTGTTCCTTCAGCATCATTGTGTTAAACCTCTGCGGCAGTTCAAGAAGGCAGCTCACAACCACCTTCTCAACAGCAATTAGGGACGGGCAATAAAACACTGGCCCAGGCAGCAATGTCATAATCCAGATCAAAAAAAAAAGAAGTCAAATTGACAGAAATTGCATTAAAATTCAACTTATCCAGGCTGGTATTGTGTTCTTCCCAGTTCAGATGCCAGGTGGTTTTCAACTTATGGAATGAATAATTCTAATATGCAATGGAATTGAGATTTCACTGATACCATGGTAACATTTGGGAGCAATGTAGAAAATGTTCCATTCTCCAGCAGAATAATCCAACAACGTAAAAACTTCGCTGAAGCAATTTGAGTTTATGCAGCTTGTCAACAGTGCTTCAATTTAGTCATAATTCCCGTCGTAACTGTACTTTTTCTGAAGAATTGTTTCAAAGATATTCTTTAAATTACATCTTCAATCTGTCAGAAATATCATTATTATTGTGGCAGCTTCTGTATGGAGGCTCATGAAGGTTCTGTCTCGCAGAAATGATTCGACCTATTTAAAGTTAATGAGAAAATATATTCCAAGTTACTCAAGAGTGACCACGTTAGAATGCATAAGTTTTTGCAATGTGAGGTTTAAATGGCTGAATGCTTTCCAAATATTCTGACATACGGCTGTGGGGAGATTTTTTTTACAAGAACTGTGATACTTTGAAGATATTTCTATGTTACAAGAAAAGTTGTGGATGCTGATTCATTCTGTCCTGCACATCTACTACTGTCCATTAGCAACATACCACAAGTTTCACAGGACAGGACAGAGACCATACAGGTACAGAGTCAAAGTGTGTGGAGCTGGAAAAGCACAAAACGTCGACTCTCCTGCTCCTCGGATACTGCCTGACTGGCTGTGCTTTTCTAGCACAACACTATTCGACACTGATCTCTAGCATCTGCAGTCCTCACTTTCTCCATCAAACAGATACAGTTCTGCTTGCCCTACTTTACAAAGGATGTTATTAAATTGGAAAGGCTGCAGAAAAAATTTCGAAGGATGTTACCAGGACTGGCGGGTTTGAGTTATAGGGAGAGGCTGGAACAATTTTTATCCTGGAGCGTAGGAGATTGAGCGATGACTTTATCGAGGTTTACAAAATCGTGAGGGGCTTATATAAGGTGAATAGCAAAGGCCTTTTCTCTCAGATATGGGAATTCAAAAGTAGAGAGCATAGTTTTAAGCTGAGAGGGGAAAAACTTAAAAGGAATTGCAATGTTTTCATGCAGGGGGTGATGCGTGTATGGAATGAACTTCCAGAGGGAATGGCAGATGCTGACACAACTACAACAATTAAAAAGTATTTGGGCAGGTACATGGATAGGAAAGTTTTTTTATTCATTTTGTGGGATGTAGGCATTGCTGGCTGGTCAGCATTTCATTGCTCCTTGAGAAGGTGGGGGTGAGCTGCTTTCTTGAACCACTGCAGTCCACCTTCTGTGGGTTGACCCACAATGCCATGAGGGGAGGATTAGAGGGATATGGGCCCTGTGCAGGCAAGTGAGATTAGTTTAGTTTGGGAATCCTGGTTGGCAAGGATGAGTTGGACCGAAGAGCCTGTTTCCATGCTGTATGGATCTATGACTCAATGTGATACCATGCTTTGTGGTACCTCATCTGATACTAGTTTGACTGTGGAATTTGGGAACTGATGTTGCAGCTTCCCTCTCTTCTAACACTCCCCCACCTCTCCACTCTGAGAATCACAGAGATTCAACAGCACAGAAAGAGCCCACTAACGCTGTGTTTCCAGTCATCAAATGTCTTAAACTAAAACAGAAATTGCTGGAGAAACTCAACAGATCTGGCAGCATCTGTGGAGAGAGAGAGAAAGCAGAGTTAACTGTTTGACCCCAGCTACTTTCTTTCAGCTCCCTTGCTTGTCTTACCCACTTCCTGGACACTCAGGGGTGCTCTGGAATTGTTGGTATCACCCTTCAGGAGCCTGTTGACTGAGTGCAGTACTCTGCAACCTTTCTGCATTTCACCAATGCTCCGCTCCTCTCCACTTCCTGGTCTACTTATTTTTCCAGGACCTGCATTATTAACCAGTAACATTACCACTGCACCAGCCTTCTCTCACTGAAGGTCAAAGTGGATTTAGATTTAGATTATATTGTCATGTGTACTCACGCACAGAAGTACAGGAATGCAGTGAAAGGTGTATAAGTGCATAAAGTGTACACCTGGCACTATTTTAGGTACAAACATACCTAGGTACAAAAACTTAGGTACAATGTAGCAAAAGAGAGAATCAAAGTTAAAAGTTAAGTATTACCATTGGATAAGTGAAAAAAGGAAATAAAGTAAGAGTTAACATTAAAGTCCTTATTATTATAAACTAGAAGAGTTTTGGGAAGATTTGTAGCTCAGGTTGAGGTTCTGGGTGCAGGTTTGCTCGCTGAGCTGGAAGTTTCATTTTCAGACGTTTCGTCACCCTACTGGGTAGCATCTTCAATGAGCTTCTGGACAAAGCTTCATCCAGAGGCTCACTGAAGATGTTACCTCATATGGTGATGAAACGTTTGAAAATGAACCTTCCAGCTCAGTGAGCAAACCTTCATCCTTAAACTAGAAGAATAAAGAAATACAGTTAAAAGTGCGACAGGCTTTCTTGAATGCTTAGCCAGAGTAGGGCTTCAATTGCCTCCACTTAGTCCGCACTCAGGGGGATCTCAGCTGCCTGATCACGTTGACATCATTGTAGATACCAAGGGACCTCTCTCACTACTCGCGCATCCCACGTTGGGTTCAACTGCGAGCTCTGGACCCGACAAAGCCACGATGATATCGCTGATGCTGCCGTCGCTAAGGAGCCTCTCTTAGCTTTAGCAGTACTGTAGCAAAGTGAATCTCCCAATCAAACCAGTTAACAGGAGGTGACTGACCTGTTAAATATTGACTCCAGGTAACTCTAAGGAAATTGCACAATAACAGATCCATAAAGATTGGTTCATTCAACCTGTGCATATTCCAGTCCGTTGTTTTGTCACCACAGATGTAATTCTGAAGGAAGTGGTGTCAACATTGAGTACATTTCTGGAGGAATCACACTAGATGCCATGTTAATGCGGGTCTACATGATTATATGATGAACATTGGCAGGAATTGTGCAGGGCAAGTACATTGGGCTATATGGAATAGTCTCACCTGCCACTTTGAGAAGGAGCAAGAATCTTGACTTAACTTTCTTAGGGAAAACCTAAAATCGTGATGCTTGAGGGGGGGTGGGGGTTGGGAAGTTTCCTCTGGTACCAGCCAAATGAAGGCCAGCAGCTCTCCCGTTGTTATTGCTGAGAGCTCAGGATTGTGGGAGGATCCAGAACCAGGAAAGCAGGTTGTGGTGCACAAGGTGGGGAGGGGTGGGTAAGTTTGCAGGGTCTCCAGGGGTGGGGATTAAGGACGGCTGGTTCTCAATGAGCTCCTTCCACCCCAACCTCTCAATGCCCGATTCCTCAGTCAGGCACAGATGGTCTTTCAAAGAGGGAAGTTTAGATGGTGACAGCTCTCCTACAGCAGAACTCTACAGGGGAGGCGATAGTCTAGTGGTGTCAATGCTGGATGTTAATCCAGAGACCCAGGTAATGTTCTGGGGACACAGCTTTGAATCCCGCTATGGCAGGTGGTGGAATTTGAATTCAATTAAGGAAAAAATCTGGAATTAAAGAGACTAATGCTGAGGCAATCAGTTGTTGGAAACACCCGTTTGGTTCACTAATGTCCATTAGGGAAGGAAATCTGTCATTCTTACCTGGTCTGGTCTACAAGTGACTCCAGACCCACAGCAATGTGATTAACTCTTAAATACCCTCTGGGCAATTAGGGATGGGCAATGAATACTGACCCAGCCAGCGATGCCTCATCCCACGAGTGAATTAAATAAAAAGCTAGGCCATTCTTACAGGAAATCAAGAAGTGAAAGAGGTTGTGGATGACATGGAGCTGGAATGCGTAAAGGAGGTTTAGGTGTGAGCACACTAACATCAATGGTTTCACTGAGCCTGGCCTTAGCAAAGGGCAGGTCAGGCAGCATCCGAGGAGCAGGAGAATCAACGTTTCGGGCATAAGCTCTTCAACACACTTTTTGACTCTGATCTGCAGCATCTGCAGTCCTCCCTTTCTCCTCAGCAAAGGGCACCCCATGAATAGTCACCTCCTTCTCTTCCATGCAGCACGGGGACAAGTTGGCTTCTAAGCCACATGTCGTGGATGTCTATCGCTACTCTTTCAATGTCGTTGGGTCAAAATCCTGGAATTCCACCCCTAACAGCAGTGAGTGGCCCAAGGTATGCAGGATTTTAAGAAGTCAGTTCACCACCTCCTTTTCAAGATACATAGGGCTTGGGCAGCAAAAAATAACTTTGACAGCAGTGCTCACACTCCATGAAAGAAAGCAGGTATTTCCGGTTTAACGCCTGTTTCATCAATGCAAATTGGCCATAATGTGATTGACTATTAGTGGACACTGTTCGGATAGCACAACCTTCCTGCTGTACAGGGATAGCAATTTTCTATAGTGATCTTCTGTAGCGTGATTTTCTATAGCGATCCTCTACAGCGCAATTTCTCATAGCATGGGGTTACACAGAAACGTAACCATCGTGTTATACCAGAAATACCAATATATCAGATATTTCTTAAAAATCTATGCACCACTTCTATGAGGTCAATGAGAAAGACGTAAGAGCTGGATGAGGTCATTCAGTCCCTCTACTATTCAATAGGATCATGGTTCATCTAAAATTCCTCATGTCCATTTTCCCCAACCCTTGATTCTCCAACTGATCAAAAATCTATCTTCCTCAGCCTTAAATATACACAAGGACTCTGCTCCCCCCCACAGCTCACCTTGGGATGGCATTAGGTCTTTGGATAAAACTCAGGACTTCAAACCCCTCAACCCTCTGTCCCTCCCAGCTGCTCTTTGAGTAGGTGTTTGGAGGGTCTCCTAAACATGCACTCAATAGACATGGTCAGAAGTCAGACAACACCAGGTTATAGTGCAGCAGCCCTCCGACAGCTTGTGATTTCCAAATAAACCTATTGGACTATAATCCGGTGTTGTGTGTGACTTCTGACTTTGTCCACCCTAGTCCAATACCGGCACCTCCACATTATCAGTAGACATGGGTTAAAAACCCGATGCCTTGCTTATACCTACGTTCAAGGGCTCCTGCTTATATCCCTGTTCTTTCATTTAGGCTGAATTTGAAAAACTGTTGATGAAAGTGGCTTGTTAGCCATTATAAAACTGAATTTGCAAGATGTTAACAAAATAATTACTCATTTTGTTCACAGAATGTGAATATTAAATCAATATGTAAATGACTTACCAAAGTAAGTATAATTGTTTTCAGAACTTACATTTATAAAAGGTAATAGACAATTTACTGGGCTAATGCTCACAAACGCTAACTTTGAGATAGTAAATCACTTCTTAATTATTCCTATCTAATTGTCACTTTGTCGGTAATACGCAATCACATTTTAGATATTTAGAATGTTACTAAAGAACTATTATTGCAACTAAAATTATAAAAACACATTAAGGATTTAATATTAGCTGGACAATTGCTATAGTATATTAATTTTAAAATACGAACACTGTAATTGTTTAATTCATAGGCTTGTTAAAGTTTTAATTTGTAGCTACCTTTTAATTCTTCACATTGCCATTGCACTAGGGGGACATTTCCTCCATAATTTAAACCTTATTTGTTCATTGATTCACTGTATCATTTTCCGACTAAAATGGTGCCTCCTTTTTCTTCATGATGTGAATTGATGTGTTCATTATGTGCCCATAATGTGAAGCACAGCACATTTTGGGAGAATGAACCAATCTTCGGTCAACGCTATAGGAGTCTCAGATCAAGGGGGTTAAAAAAAGAATAATGTGTAACAATAGTCGCAGTTCAATAATGCCCACTCCGTGACACACCATAGTAACATGCATCCAGTGGATCAACTCAGTTTTGCAATGATTTCCGTAGAAATGTAGGAAAGTAGGAACAGGAGTAGGCCATTCGGCCCTTCGAGCATGCTACACAACTCAATATGATCATCGTTGATCATCCAGCTCAATGTATACACTATAAAATATATATACATCTGACTTAGATGAGGACAATGAATAAACTACAGCAAAATGTTATGAAGTTGAAAGATTGTATGTATGTTCATTTTCAGATATGTATTTTCTGAACTTTAAAGTAACTTTAAAGTCCAGTCTCAGCTGCCAGAACAGAGCAGCTAAGTGATAGGCTGTTCCAAAATACATGCGCGCAGCAATTAGCAGTTAAATGGATACCTGAGTTTTGGTTGCTGTTTTGACAACAGTTCAAATTTATCCAATTAATTTAAATTGTACCCAGGATCCTGAAACCCAATGGTGTTTGAATTTACTGTATCGGCAACATCAGACCAATGAGAGGGAACGATATTGGGGGTATAAAAAATGTGGCCATTTGGAAAATTGGTCAGAGCAACCACCGTAGAGCTGGAGAGCAACTGCTCTCCAAAGAAATAAACATTTTGTTCTCAAAGAAATTTCGTAAAGCACTATCTATTAAAAGGTACCTGTTGCTGTAAAAATACTGACAAGCAAAAAGAACAAAGATGGTCCAGGTAGAAGACAGCAGAATTGAAAGACCAGAAGTATAAGAGACTGTATGGACTTGATGTAACGTTTAATAATTGTGTTACTGGAACAGGATATTAATAGAATTGTGTTCAGTTGAGGGATTGTGATTAGTTACGGAAAGTGTTCAATTTGTTATTAGTTTTGTTTAGTGTTCGCTGTTAGAGTTAGGAAAATAAATTTGCTTTTCTTTAAGTAGTGAAAATTAGGAGTTCTCTGTCACTCAAACACACTTTTAGCAGATTAGCAGGTGAAGCAAGCTTTTCTGGGTGTTTGGTTTTATTTAGCACAGGGCTTCGACGTCCACAGAAGTTTGTAGATGACACAAGATTAAGTTAGTGGTGAGGATGACATAACGAGTCTGCAGAAGGATGTAGACAGGTGAAGCAAATAGTCAGCAGCTTGGCAGATGGAATATATTTGAAGAGTGTGGTGCTGGAAAAGCACAGCCAGTTAGGCAGCATCCGAGGAGCAAGAGATTTGACATTTGGGCATAAACTGTACGTCAGGAGTGAGGTAAAGTGCTTATGCCTGAAACGTCAATTCTCCTGCTCCTCGGATGCTGCCTGACCAGCTGTGCTTTTCCAGCACCACACTATTCGACTCTAATCTCCAGCATCTGCAGCCCTCACTTTCTCCCAGGTGGAATAAAATGCAATGGCAGGAAGAACAGAGGAGGTGCATATTATTTAAACAGAGGAAGACTGCAGAAAGCTGCAGAATAGAGTGACTTGGGAGCCCTCATGTGTAAGTCACAAAAAGCTAGCATTCGGGTTCAGTGGGTAATTGGGACAGCAAATGAAATTGGCCTTTATTTCAGTGAAAATGGAGCATAAAAGTAGGGTGATTTCGCCAAAGGTATTGATTAAACTCCAGCTGCGAAGGTCAGGAATGGCACTGGAGGCAATCCAGAGAAGTTCCACTCGGCTTATGCCAGATATGGAGGGCAACAAAAACAGAAATTGCTAGAAAATCTTGGCAGAACATTCTCTCTCCCAATATTATCATATTTAATAATCTGATGATAGCATCACTCAGCCATCACGTCTATTTAACATATGTCTCATCTTCTCTGACAGTTCAGCCTCTGTGAAGTTTCATTTGTTTCCCTTCTTAAGCACAAGTCGGTCAACTAATCTGTGCAGCTTTTGTCTGTAGAACATCAATCTCAAATGACGAAGCCTAAAATTGGCTCTAAAATGCAGTTGATTTTTCAGTTTTTTCCATATATTTGTAGGACCTTTCTCATCCACTTCAGATAACCCCAAGAATTTATAAATTCAGCATAACTTCCAAGATCTGTACTCAATTCCATTAGACCATTTCACAAATTGGGTCAGTTTTCTCAAGGATTTAGAAGGTTTAGGGGTCATCTGATCAAAGTCCTTAAGATATTTGCAGGAATAGACAAGGTAGATAAAGATAAACTATTTTCCACTGGTCAGGGTTCTACAACTAGGGAGCAATGCCTGAGAACTAGGGCTATATCATTCAGGATAAGAAGCACATCCTCAAAAAAAACTGATAGATGTTCAGAACTCTCTTCTACAAAGTGGATGCAAGATCAGTTCATAATTTTAAATCTGAGATAGAACAAAGAAGAACAAAGAAAATTTACAGGAGAAAGTCAGGACTGCAGATGCTGGAGATCAGAGCTGAAAATGTGTTGCTGGAAAAGCGCAGCAGGTCAGGCAGCATCCAAGGAGCAGGAAAATCGACGTTTCGGGCTTGAGCCCTTCTTCAGATTCCTGATGAAGGGCTCATGCCCGAAACGTCGACTCTCCTGCTCTTGGATGCTGCCTGACCTGCTGCACTTTTCCAGCAACACATTTTCAACAAAGAAAATTTACAGCCCAGGAACAGGCCCTTCAGCCCTCCAAGCCTGAGCCAATCCAAATGTACTGTCTAAACCTGTCGGTTAATTCCTAAGCATCTGTATCCCTCAGCTCCCACCTACTCATGGATCTGTCCAGACGCATCTTAAATGAATCTACCATGCCTGCCTCTACCACCTCTGCTGGCAATGCATTCCAAACGCCCACTACCTTGGGTGTGAAATACTTGCCTCGTGTATCCCCCATAAACTTTGCACCTCTCATCTTGACAGCATAACCTCTGGTGATTGAATCCTTCACCCTGGGAAAAAGCTTGTCTCTATCCACTCTGTCCATACCCTTCATGATTTTGTAAACCTCAATCAGGTCTCCCCTCAATCTCCTTTTTTCTAGTGAAAATAAACCTAACCTACTCAACCTGTCTTCATAGCTAGCACCTTCCATACCTTAGATGTGTTTTCTTAAGCAAAGGCATTAAGGGATGGGGACCAAAGGCAGGTTTTTAGAGTTAAGATACAAATCAGTCATGATATCATTGAATAGTGGAACAGGTTTGAGGGAGTGAATAGCCTACTACTACCCCTGTGTTCCCATAAGATAAAGGAACAAAAGTAGGCCATTCAGCCCATCATGACTGCTCCACCATTCATGGCTGATCTACTCATGCTCAACTCCAGTTTCCTTTGTTTTTACATAACCCGTGATTTTCCCTTACTGATTAAAAACCCAACCATCTCTGCCTTGAACAGTCTTTCCATGACATTTTCATAATCAATGTATCTGGTCACCAATTTTAGATTAGATTAGACTTACAGTGTGGAAACAGGCCCTTCGGCCCAACAAGTCCACACCGACCCGCCGAAGCGAAACCCACCCATACCCCTACATTACCCCTTACCTAACACTACGGGCAATTTAGCATGGCCAATTCACCTGACCCGCACATCTTTGGACTGTGGGAGGAAACCGGAGCACCCGGAGGAAACCCACGCAGACACGGGGAGAACGTGCAAACTCCACACAGTCAGTCGCCTGAGTCGGGAATTGAACCCGGGTCTTCAGGCGCTGTGAGGCAGCAGTGCTAACCACTGTGCCACCGTGCCGCCCAATCTCTAGACCTGCACAGTTTCAAGCTTTGTACCATATAGAAAGGACTCAGTTAACATCCATTTTAGGTCCAAAGCGGCTGACCTCATAATTGCCTGCATTAAAATTAAATTGAAGGGCCTTTTCCTTAGCCGTTAGACCTCTATAACTCTATTTTCCGAATCACTTGGTTGCTTTGTAACGGGATGCTCCCAGTCCCATTGTATCCATCGCCTCCCATCTCTGTTCCATTGACTAACCTGGGCACCTGTTTGTCTCATTGTTTACTTAAATCATTCACAGGTACAGCCAACAGCTGACACCCCATCAAAATGGTCAGACAGGCATCACCAGTCTCATGTACAGAAAGTGTAACTGTCCATTACCTCCAGCTGCTCAGGCATTTTCCAAATCAGGACAATAATTACTTTTCAATTCCAAAAGCTTCAGCCTTTATGAGTTCAAATGAGTCTAGATAACAAACATCCACAGGCATTCACCTATCTACTACTTCAGTCATCTCTTTAAAAGTTTTAGTCAGGTTTATCAGGAATCACTTCCTGTTAAAAAAAAGCCATCAAGCAAGTGCTTTCCTTCAGTATAACTTCTGTTGTAATATATGAAATGTGGCAGTGCATTTGTGGAATTCCTACAGTGTGGAAACAAACCATTTGGGCCATCAAGTCCACACTGACTGTCCAAAGAGTAGCCCACTCAGGCCACCATCCCCTTATCCTATCCCTGTCATCCTGCACCTCCCACATCCAATCCAGCTATCCTGCACTTCTTCAGACTGTGGGAAAAAACTGAAGCACCAGGTGGAACCCCACGCAGACACGGGGAGAATGTGCAAACTCCACACAGACAGTCACCTGAGGCAGGAACCGAACCAAGGTCTCTGACAGTGTGAGGAGCAATATGAACCACTCAGCTACTGTGATGACCCAGTGTAG
Organism: Hemiscyllium ocellatum; assembly: GCF_020745735.1. Taxonomy (NCBI): domain Eukaryota; kingdom Metazoa; phylum Chordata; class Chondrichthyes; order Orectolobiformes; family Hemiscylliidae; genus Hemiscyllium; species Hemiscyllium ocellatum. The sequence continues at coordinate 109,443,939 of NC_083409.1, forward strand.
TTGATTAATTTGTGTTAGTCAATTTCCTACAAACAATTCTCTGATAATGGTAGCACTACCTTATTTATAGTGATGCTCTTTGAGGGATAAATATTGATCAGGGTTCTGGGGATAACACTCCTGCTTTTCAGAGTATGCTGTGTGTTATTTTGTAACCATCCCATGAGTAGCACCTCAGGCAATGCGGCCTTTTCCCAGTCAGTATTCCACTGGGAATGTCAGCCTGCATTTTATGCTCAAGCCTTGGGAATGCAACTTGCAAGGAAATGGGCTTGAGGTATTATCACAAGACTATCAATCCAGAGAGCTAAGTTAAGTTCTGAGGGCCTTGGTCCATATTCCACTATGGCAGGTGATGGAATTTGAATTCATTAAAATATCTGGAATGAAGAGTCCCATCATGACCATAAAACAGTTGTCGATTGTCAGGTAAAACTCATCTGGCTAATGCTCTTTCGAAGGGAAATTACTGTCCTTGTCTGATCTGCCTACATGAGCCTCCAACCCATAGCAATATGGCTGACTCTTAACTGCCTGCTGGGTAATTAGGGATGGGTAATCAATGTTGGTTTAGCCAGCAACGCCCACATCCTGTGAATGAATTCTTAAAAACTGACTCAGAAGTTAATGGCGTGATTCATTAGACTCAGATATTAAGATATTAAGATCACATACATAGATCCCTGAAAGTTGCCACCCAGATTGATAGGGATGTTAAGAAGGTGGACAGTGTGTTAGCTTTTATTGGTAGAAGGATTGAGTTTTGAAACCATGAGGTGATGCTGCAGCTGTACAAAACTCTGGGGAGGCTGCACTTGGAGTATTGTGAACAGTTCTGGTTACTGCAATATAGGAAGGATGTGGAAGCTTTGGAAAGGGTTCAGAGGAAATTTACTAGGATGTTGCCTGGTATGGAGGGAAGGTCTTACGAGGAAAGGCTGAGGGACTTGAGGCTGTTTTCGTTGGAGAGAAGAAGGTTGAGAGGTGATCTAATTTAGGCCTATAAGATAATCAGAGGGCTAGATAGGGTGGACAGGGAGAGCCTTTTTCGCCAGATGGTGATGGCGAGCACGAGGGGGCTTTAAATTGAGGGGTGATAGATATAGGACAGTTGTCAGAGGTAGTTTCTTTACGCAGAGAATAGTAGGGGTGTGGGAATGCACTGCCTGCAACAGCAATAGAATGGCCAATTTTAAGGGCATTTAAAATATGGACGAAAATGGAATAGTGTAGGTTAGATAGGCTTCAGATGGGTTTCACTGGTCAGCGCAACATTGAGGGCTGAACAGCCTGTACTGCGCTGTAACGTTCTATGTTCTATGTTCTATATCAGTTGCAGATATGGGCAGAGATGGAGTTTAACCTGGGTAGCTGTGATTTGCTACACTTTGGGAGATCAAATGTTAAGAAAAAGTATACAGTTAATGCCAGGAGTGGTGGTGGGGACAGATACAATAGGGACATTAAAGAGGCTTTTAGTTAAGCACATGGATAGACAAGGAATTGATGGTAATAGGCCAAGGGCAGGCAGAAGGGATTGGTTTAATTTGATATCATGTTCAGCACAACATTGTGGCTAAAGGGCTGGTTCCTGTAGTGTACTGTTTTTTGTTCTATGGTCGATAGCTTCTTAATGAGCTGACATCTGCTGTTCTTGACTTCTCAAACTCAGAGTGAGATTCTGTAGGAGAAAGTGAGGACCACAGATGCTGGAGTTCAGAGTCGAGAGTGTGGTTCTGGAGAAGCACAGCAGGTCAAGCAGCATCCGAGCAGCAGGAGAGTTGACACTTCGGGCATAAGCCCTTCATCAGGAATGAGGCTTGTGGGCCAGGGGGGCTGAGAGATTAATGGGAGAGGGGGCGTTCCAGTCCCTCCAGCGTATCTCCTCCACATCCAGCACCTTCGCCCTTGAAGCACACCTTTCCAAATGCAACAAGGACAGAATCCACTCCTCACCTTCCAACCCCCCAACCTCTGGCAACATCGCGTCACCCACTTACAAATTGACCCCACCACCAAGGATATATTCCCCTCCCCATACTTATCTGCATTTCGGAGAGTCCATTCCATTCACAACTCCCTTGTCAGATCCAGCTCCCCTCCAACTCACCTTCCCCTCCAGGCAACTTCCCCTGCCACTGCAGGAAGTGCAAAACCTGTGCCCACACCTCCCTCCTCACCTCTGTCCAAGGCCCCAAAGATCCTTCCACATCTGACAGAAATTTACCTCTACTTTCACACGTCATCTACTGCATCTATTGCACCAGATGTGGTCTCCTCTGCATCCGAGGAGACAGGATGCAAACTTGCAGATAGTTTCAGAGAACATCTCTGGGACACCTGTACCAACCAACCCCACCATCCTGTGGCTAAACACTTTAAATCCCTGTCCCACTCCACCAAGGACATGCAGGTCCTGGGCCTCGTCCATTGTCTAACCCCGACCACACAATGCCTGGAGAAAGAATGCCTCATCTTCTGCTTTAGGACTCTCCAACCACACCCAATCAATGTGGATTTCACCAGATTTCCCATTTCCCTTCTCCCCGCCTTATCCCAGTCCCAAGTTTCCAACTCAGCACTGCCCTCTTGAACTGTTCCACCTGTCCATCTTCCTTCCCACTTATCCGCTCTACCCTCCACTCCGACCTATCACCTTCTTCCTCACCTTCATCCACCTATCACAGTCCCAGCTACCTTCCCCCACCCTCACCCCCCTCCCATTTATCCCTCAGCCCCTTGGCCCACAAGCCTCATTCATGATGAAGGGCTTAGGCCCGATACATCAATTTTCCTGCTCCTCGGATGCTGCCTGACCTACTGTGCTTTTCCAGCACCACTCTGTTTCGAGTGAGATTCTCTACAATAGTCCCACAGTTTCCCCAATACCCTTCAATCTCTTTGATTACCAACCTGCCCTGCTCAGCTGGGTTTAACTTTTCAATTGAATTATTGCATAAATCATCTTTTTCATCTTTCCTTCACCTACATTTCTATTTATACAGATCCTGTATATCTTTTTCCACTTCAGTGCTCATTCTCTATTTGAAATGCTGACCTTTACAATGATATTTCGTGATATTTATATCATCAGTTACCTTTTAATTTCAATTCACACCAATTTCACTTCCTCATGTATACTTTTGTTTAAAATAATTAAGATGTGTCTGAGGTCATAGTTCCAAGACTGTGTTTTATTTCAAGAAGCAATTTATCTTTCTTTTGGTGTTTTGACATGTTTCTTTAATTGCAGATTTGGTATTTTAATCTAAATTAATTCCTTCAAATTCCTAAGTGTTCACTTAAATGTCAGAAGGCCCTGCCTGTCTGAAGTTCCTATCAACTCTGCTCACATTCTGAAACACAAGAGAACATTCCATTTTACCTCGCTGTCCTTCACTCATTCAAGTCCTTTCTGCCCAAGTGTGGACTACAATCCTGCACCAAGTTTTGGAGTAGTCTCCAGTGGAATTGGAGCTGAGCACGTGAAATTGAAAACAGAAGGCTACGGTGGCTCAGTGGTTAGCACTGCTGCCTCACACCACCAGAGACCAGGGTTTGATTCCACCCTTGGGTAACTGTCTGTGTGGAGTTTGCACATTCCCCCTACAGTCCAAAGATGTGCAGACCAGATGGATTGGCCATATTACATTGCCCGTAGTATCTGGTAGTGTGCATGAGTGTTGCAGGTATAGGGTGGGACGGTGCATCTGGATATAATGCTCTTCAGAGGGTCAGTGTGAAATCGATGGGCTGAATGGATTACTTCCACGCTAAATTTGATTTTCATCTCCTTGTTCGAACGCATCACAATGCATCTTTGGAGAAAGCAGGATTCGAACTCAGTTCGGTTGCTCTAGAAGGATACTGCTACAGCTCCCATTTAATGGGTAATGACCAATGAGCTGACTGCATCTTTATAGCTTTGTTGATGCATTGTCACATTTATTCACACCCTTTCCTACCATACCTGTGGCACACTTTGTAAATGGTAAAGGTTTTGAGATGAAAACTTTGATGATTTCCCTACAGAGACTTCAATGACATATTTCATGTGCGTAGTAGCAGGACAGAACTGTTTTTACCAACAAAGCTTTTCGTTTGTAAGGGATAGAAAGAAAAATATTAAATGCAGACTTTCCGTAACTAAGTAGGGATTCTCCCAGTCTCCCGTGGAGGTGAATCACAGAATCCTTTGTTATCACCGACAGCATGAAGCCCGAGTTCACATGAACCTTCCAAAGAGCATCCAACCCAGACCAAGATTTCTACCCTATCGCTATCACCCTGCATTTCCCATGGCTCACCCACCTAGCCTGCACATCCCTGGACACTATGAGCAATTTAACATGGCCAATATACCTTAGCTGTACATCTTTGGACTAGCAGAATCACCCCGAACTGTTGGCAAAATTTGAAGATCATTGTTTTTGGCATAAAATATGCACCATATTTTAAGTAGGTGAATTTGTCTCTTTTATAAAATCAGGGGGAGCTTCACACGATCACTGCAGCAAATCTGCAGTAAAGCAGAGAGACTTCGTGGGGAAGTTTCAGATCTAAGAACCCAAGCAGAGAAGAGCATTGCCACCAATGGTGCAGCAAATGGACTGCAGTGGTTTAAAGTGACTGCTCACCATCACCTTCTCAAGGGCAACAAATGATGGCCCAGCCAGCGGCACCCACATCCCATGAACACCCATTTTTAAAAATTAAGATCAAGGATGCTTGAGAGGCCAGCTTTGAGAAATATCAATACCCCAGAGAGTTTAGGTGTTGGAGAGATTGCAGAGTTAGGGATTTGAAAGCCAGGGTGAGAACAACAAAGTCAAAATGTGCTCAGCTGGGACCAAAAATATAGGTGTGTGAGCAACAGGGTGATTGGTGGTTTGAAGTGTTTTAAGGTGCAGGTGTCAAGGTTCCTGGAGAGCTAAATGTTGGGAGAGGATGGTAGATGGGAAGACTGCTCGTAGTGTGTTGCAATACCTGAGTCTGGAGGTATGAAAGGCATAAGTGGGGATTTCACCAGCTCCTGACCTGAGTTAGAAATATGGTGATGGTTATCAATGTTGTAATAGGGTGAGCTTGGTGTTGGCATTGAGTTATGGTTGGCCTGTCCACCACCTACAAGGCACAAGTCAGGAATGTGATGGAATGCTCCCCACTTGCCTGGATGGGTGCAGCTCCAACAACACTCAAGAAGCTTGACACCATCCAGGACAAAACAGCCCACTTGATTGGCACCACATCCACAAGCATCCATTCCCTCCACCACTAATGCCCAGCAGTAGCAGCAGTGCATACTATCTTAAAAATGCACTATAGAAGTTCACCAAAGACTCTCAGACAGCACCTTCCAAACCCATGACCACTTCCATCTAGAAGGAAAAGGGTAGCAGATACATGGGAACACCACACCCTGCAAGTTCCCCTCCAAGCCACTCACCATCCTGATTTGGAAATATATCGCTGTCCCTTCAGTGGCACTGGGTCAAAATGCTAGAATCCCCTCCCTAAAGGCATTGTGGATCAACCTACAGCACATGGATTGGAGCAGTTCAAGAACACAACGCACCCCCAACTTCGCAAGGGGCAATTAATAGTCTGTCAATAGCCTAATGGTATTATCGCTGGGCAATTAATCAGAGATAATAAAGTGTGGAGCTGGGAAAAGCACAACAGGTCAAGTAACATCAGAGGAGGAGGAGAGTTGATGTTTCAGGCAAGAGCCTTCATCAGAGACCCAAATCCAGAGATCCAGGTGATGCTCTGGGAACTTGGATTCAGATGGTAGAATTTGGAATTTATAATGATAGTTTGGAAATAGGGCTGTAATGGTGACCATGAAACTATTGCCTAATTATCAAGAAAAACCCAACCAGTTCACTAATGTCATGGAGTCATAGAGATGTACAGCACGGAAACAGACCCTTCGTTCCAACTCATCCATGCTGATCAAATATCCTAAACTAATCTGGTCCCATTTACCAGGACTTAACCTATATGCTTTTAAACTCTTCCTATTCATATACCAATCCAGGCCCCTTTTAAATGTTGTAATTGTACCAGCCTCCACCACTTCCTCTGGCAGCTCATTCCACACACGCACCACCCTCTGCATGAAATAGTTGTGGCTTAGGTCCCTTTCATATCTTACCCCTCTCACCCTAAACCTATGCCCTCGAGTTCCCTCGAGTTCTGGACGCCAGGGAAGAGACCTTGTGTCTATTTATCTTATCCTATGTCCTATGGCCGACATGTGACTCCAGTCCCACTGCAATATGTTTGACTCTTAGATGCCCTCTGGGCCATTAGGGATGGGCAATAAATGGTGGCCAGCCAGCGATGACCACATCTCATAAGTGAATTTCAAAAATACCCCTGTCAAGGGCAAATATGTCACTAAGGCTGTAAGCAATACTTGCTTGGCCTATCAAATTGCTAACCCAGTGAGAGGGATGGTTTCACTGATGAGGCTGGGTCTGAATAACACAACCTCAGTGTTATTGTGGTACTCTAAAAGCTTATGGATTTCATTGTCCACCTTTGTCTCAACAGAACCATCACCAAACCCAGCACTGTTAGCAAAAATGTCAATAAGACAAATGTGTATGTTGTGGCCAAATTATTTTTGTATCACAAATTATTGCTGAAAAAAAATGTAAATAAATCATCATTCTCATGACTGAGGAGACTGTTTGAGCAAAATTTCCATTATTAGCAAGAAACCAATTCTCTAGAGAGTCAGTTGAATAGTTGGTAGCAAAAGTCATAATTATATATTGTCTCTCTCGTATCCCAAGCCCACATAGACCTTGACCCATTTTCTTTGTGGTACCAAGACAGGATGGAGTGTTTGCAAGCTGAAAGCAGAAGCAGTTTATTACATTGCTATAAGCAGTTCATTGGAAGCACTAGCTTTCAGAGCCCCCATTCCTTCCTCAGGCAAAAAACTTGCAGTTGCATATAAACCTGTTTGAATATATCCCGGTCTTAAATCAAATAAATACTTCATCCTCACACATGCTCTGCCTGTATTTGTATAGCAGGAGAAAGTGAGGATTGCAGATGCTGGAGATCAGAGTCCAAAGTGTGGTGCTGGAAAAGCACAGCAGGTCAGGTAGCATCTGAGGAGCAAGAGAGTTGACATTTCAGGCATAAGCCCTTCTTCAGAAATGAATGAAGAGGTCCAAGAACCTTGAAGATGTTCTCTGCATTTGTATGGTGCCTTTCATGTTTGCAGGATAAAATTGTTCACAGCCAGTTAATTACTTTCAAAGTGCAGTCATTGAATATTTTGTGAGCAAATGTTCCTGCATTAGTAATGACCTACAGATGACAAGCTGAGGAATGACCAGGTTAGTCTTTCATGTCAGTGTTACAACAGCAATGAGCTGTCGTTTCCTGAGGGAGTAACTTTGGCCAACGATCCTTGTCCACTCTTTACACAAATCCCAAAGGTCCTTGAAGGCTATCTTCCAATTTAGCCAAGCTTAGGTTTAACATCTGACACATCAAACCTGTTCCCTAGCCACCGGTGAGCTCCTTGGCCTACACTGACTCTTGGTCTGGCACTGCCTCAATTTTAAAATTCTCATCCTTGTCTGCAAACCCCTCCCTGTGCAATCTTTCTAACCAATATTCTCCAGTCCCTCTTGAGGTTTCTGCCATCCTCAAAGGCTAGTTTTTCAGCAGCCCCAATTTTCATGACTGTTTCCATTTGTCCAGTATTTATTGCCCATCCCTATTTGCCTATTGAGGAGGTGGGGGTGAACTGCCTTCTTGAACCACTGCAGTCCATGTGCTGTAGGTTGACGCATGGCAGCAGCTCAGGATTTTGACCCAGCGACAGTTAAGGAACGGCGATATATTTCCAAGTCCGGATGGTGAGGGGCTTGGAGGGGAACTTACAGTGTTCCCATGTATCTGCTGTCCCTGTCCTTCCAGACGCCTTCACTGTGTTTGTGTCTTTGTTTCCTGTGACCAAATCTCTGGAATTGCCTCTTTATACCTTTCTGTCTATCTCTCTCTCTCCTCCTTTACAATATTCATTAGAACCAACCTCCTGGGTGAAACATTTGGTCACCGTCTTGAATTTATGTAACAATTGCTCCATGAAGAGTTCTTGATGCATTTCGCCCCAATAAAGTTGCTGCATGTACCTGTAATTCACTGATGTTAGACATAAAACACTCTGAACAAATCAGAGTTGATGTGATTTGCATCACCTGCCAAGATTCATTGAATGCTACAACTATCAATTCCATAAAGCACCCAGCGGAGATAGGTGCCTTACTTATTAATTTCTTGCAGGTTACTTAAGGGAGGTAATATAATTTGGATATAATTTTCAAAATTCCAGCAATTTTGATATCTATTAAAGGATTACTCGAGAGACTGTAACCCCAGCGCCCATGCTGTAATTTGAATAGAAAACATCATCAGATTTTGTTTTAAATATTAGGCCAAGTCAGGAATATCTTACACACTCATAAGACACTTGCTGTGCCCAGGCAGGGAAGGCAGACTATTGCAAGGCTAAATCACAGCATGGGAAGAATTTAAAATAAAGGTTAAAAGCGTTTCAGCACAGATCCAACAATTAAACTCCCATGCACTTGCCAAGTAATCTTTCCTCGATGTGCTGATTAGCTTTTGTTTGTCACACAGGGTGGAATATAAAGGAAGATGTACATTAGGGAGGGAGATTTGTTGGGGATGACTCTGAGAAATGAATCAAAGCTTATCCATCCCACAAGCTTTGCAATTCACCCATATAACCATCCAGTTATAGAGTCATAGAGATATACAGCAGAGAAACAGACCCTTTGGTCCAACTCACCCATGCCAACCAGATATCCTGAGTTAATCTAGTTCCATTTGCCAACATGGGGCCCATATTCCTCTAAACCCTTTCCATTCATATACCCATCCAGGTGCCTTTTAAATGTTGTAATTGTACCAGCCTTTGGCAGCTCATTCCAAACATACATGACTCTCTGTGTGAGAAAATTGCCCCTTAGGTCCCTCTTATATCTTTCCTCTCTCACATTCAACCTATCTCTTCTAACTTTGGACTCCCCTAGCTTGGGGAAAAGACCTTGACTATTCACCCTAGCCGTGCTCTTTGAGAGTGTGTAAATGAGCGTGGTGTGGGATGGGTGGTCTGCCCTTGATGGTGTTTAGATTCTTCTGCTCTTGGTTTGATTGGTCAGTGTTGCCCAATAAACAGATGGACCATCACCAGTTGTGTCCAAATGTCTCATTATAGATGCATTATTCACATCTCTATGACTCGCACAAGATTAGACAGATTATCTTGGAAAACCCCCACAATAAATTCAATCAGGAACCTCATAAAATTCCCCTATATGCTCATCAAATGCCATCTCTAATTGAACAGCTCATGTTGGATTCCAAAGTTTAAGAAAGCAATTTAAACCCCCATCAAATAAGCCTTATGAAAGAAACTTATATTTCATATTCTCAATGTCGAAGTTCTGAGGAGACTGTTCCTGGTGACCTCATTGTATTCATGGGTGGGTTTCATTCTCAAGTGCTAATGCAGAAAAGAAACTGTTATTTTAGGGACTGTTTTACAGTGTAAATCATTATATCCCTTTCATTTTGACATCTAATGTAGAAATATCACTATTTCTGAAATAGTAACAGGAAAGGTTGTACACAAACAAACCTCTAGTGATGATTAGCATTGACATCCCCAACTGGGAAATGGGCGTCTCTGGTTCCAAATTATTAACCACACATGGACAGGCAGGCACACACACAGACACACACACACACACACAGACACAGACATACACACAGACACACACACACACAGACATACACAGACAGACACACACACACACACACACAGACACACAGACACACACAGACACACAGACACACACTCACACATACACAACATACCCATGCACACATTCATTCACTCACTCTCACACACACACACACTCTCACACACCCACATGCACACACACACTCTCTCGCTCTCTCTCACACACATACACTCTCTCGCTCTCTCACGCACACACATACACAATGCACATACACACACACACAGACAGACACACACACATACACGTAATTACCTATACATGCACACACACGCACCCACCCACATACATCCGCAGATACGCATAAACACACACATGTACACCCACAGTCACATAGTCCCGCACAAACCCACTCATAATTGCACTCACACACACAGACACATGCACACACATATACACATACACCTATGGTCACCCATACACAGACACACATACCCACCTACACATACACAAAGACACACAAAGGGACATTTACACATATGCACAGATACACTGAGACATAAAGTCACAAACATACACAAGCAAACGTACTCCTGGTTAAACAAGTACGAGGCACTGTGTGCATACCTACAGTGGATGAACTGCAGAAATTGAAGAAGACCATTCACAATTGCTTTCTTGAGGCAATGAGAAATCAGCAATAGACATAAGCCTTTCGACCATATGAACAAAAAGAAAGATAGGCACTGAAAGAAAGAAATAGTTAAAGTTTGTAATACTAATTGGTAAATAAACAGTCTCCAGGGTTTTTTCATTATTAACCCAAATATCCTTTTAGAGTAGGTTATGTCATAATGCAAATGCTTTTGGACAAATTGATATTTGTAAAAGAGAGGCTCTATGTTCTGATGGGAGAAAGTGAGGACTGCAGATGCTGGAGAAAAGAGCTGAAAATGTGTTGCTGGAAAAGCGCAGCAGGTCAGGCAGCATCCAAGGAGCAGTAGAGTCGACGTTTCGGGCATGAGCCCTTCTTCAGGAAGGAACCTCATTCCTGAAGAAGGGCTTATGCCCGAAACGTCGACTCTCCTGCTCCTTGGATGCTGCCTGACCTGCTGCGCTTTTCCAGCAACACATTTTCAGCTCGATGTTCTGATGACTGAAATAAGATCACTCTCCAAATAGCCACTTTGCAGAATAAAGAGAAAACTCTGTTCATTATTGTACAATACTATAGATTAAAATAAAATTTTGATAACTTTCAATGAGATTTTTTGATTCATTCATCAGATGTGGGTGCCATTGCCTAAACCAGCATTTATTGCCCATTCCTAATTGCCCAGAGGGCAGTTAAGAGTCAGCTACATTGCTGTGTGTCTGGAGTCACATGTAAACCAGACCAGGTAAGGATGGCAGCTTCCTTCCCTAAAAGACGTTAGTGAACCAGATGGACTGAAAATGAAATGCTGGAGATCACAGCAGGTCAGGTGGCACAGTGGCGCAGTAGTTAGCCCTACTGCCTCATAGCGCCAGGGACCTGGGTTCGATTCCACCCTTTGGGTGACTGTCTGTGTGGAGTTTGCGCATTCTTCCTGTGTCTGTGTGGGTTTCCTCCAGTTTCCTCCCATAGTCCAAAGGTGTGCAAGTTAGGTAGATTGATCATGCTAAATTACCCCATAATGTCCAGGAATCTGTTGGTTAGCCAAGAGGAATGAAGGGTTACAGGAGAAGGAGAGTGGGTTTGGATGACATACCCTTTAGTAGCTCAGTGTGGACTCGATGGACCGAATGGCCTGCACTCACACTGCAGGGATTCTATGATTCATCCATGGAGAGAAAGTAAGCAGTTGTTTCACGTCTAGATGATTCTTCATCAAAGAGATGAGTTCAATCGACAGTGCTTACATGGTCACCATCAAGAAAGCTTGTTAATTGTTAATTTCAGATTTGCATTGAATATTACTTTTACCATTTCTATATCCCTCCAAAAATAATCTAGGGTCCTGTGTCTGGTGACTTTATTGCAGTACTGCCTTCCCTTAATTCCAGGTGTGTGTGTGTGTGTGTGTGCGCGCGCGAGTGAGAGAGAGAATCCTTTTGTTGTCATCTTTAGAATAGAATAGAATAGGTCATGTATTATTTATATGTTTTATTGAGATCTGCCTCTTGACTAAATTTTAAAAATATAAACATAGGGACTAATTTAGCCTGGCGCAGTGTTTTATAGAGGAGTAAGATTGTGCTATTTTCTGGGTCTGTACATTATTAAGGTGCAAAGATGGTCTTTAGTAAAGTGATGTGCTCTTCTTGTTGGAGATTAAGGAGAGTTTCCAAGTTAGGATGATTAGGTCTGCAGGAAGTGTGTTTGGTTGCGAATCCTGTCATATCACATGGAATGGTTGCAATGGCAGATAGAGGCAATGACGAATTTACAGAAGCTAGGGGATGTGATGGATGGTAGTTATAGGAAGGGAGAAAACCTACAGATACAGTCAGGTTGGTGGGTTACCACAAGGAAAAATAGGAGAGGGAGGCAGGAAATGCAAGAGTCTCCTGTGGCTATTCCCCATCTCAAACAGGTATGCTGTTTTGGAAAATGTAGGAGGTGATGGACTCTCAGGTGAATGTAGCCAAGCCATTTCTGGTACCAAGACTGGCTGTAACGTAATGACAGTTACATCAGGTTCCAAGTGATCGATTGTGATAGGGGACTCTGTAGTAGGAGGCACAGACAGATGTTTCTATGGCCAACAGCGAGAAGTTAGAATGCGTGTTACCTCCCTAGTGCCAGGATCAAGGATATCAGCAGAATATTCTGAAAGGGGAGAGGGACCAGCAGGAGATCGTTGCACACATTTCTGACAACAACATAGGAGAGGAAAAGGATGAGATTCTTAAGGGAGAAGATAGAAAGTTAGGCAGGATATTTAAAAAGGTAGTCCTTGAGGGTAGTAATATCTGGATTACTCCTGGCACTACAAGCTATTGAGGGTTGGAATCGGAGGATAGAGCAGATGAATGCATGGTTGAGGAGCTAGTGCAGGGCAGAAGGGTTCACATTTTTGGTTCATTGGAATCTTTTCTGGGGTAGAATGGTCTGTACAAGAAGGACAGATTGCACCTGAATTGAAAGGGGACTAATATACTGACAGAGAGATTTGCTAAAGCTGCTCGGGAGGATTTAATACGATGGGGTGTGGGATACAAGGAGATAATGAGGAAAGAGATCAGTCTGAGACTAGTACAGTTGCGAAAGGAGTCAAGAAATATCGATGTTATGGACTTAAGCCCATCATCAGAAATGAAGGGCTAATGCCCAAAATGTCAACTGTCCTGTTCCTCAGATGCTACCTGACCTGCTGTGCGTCTCCAGCACCACTCTCTCGACTCTGATCTCCAGCATCTGCAGTCCTCACTTTCTCACAGTTGTGAAATGGAACAAGTCAAAAAGTCAGGGCAGAGAATGAGGTCAGACTGATAAATTAAGCTGCATTCATTTCAATGCAAGAGACCTAACAAGGAAGTCAGATGAACTCAAGGCATGGCTGAAAACATGGGACAGGGATATCATAGCAATTACAGAGATGTGGCCCAGGGATGGACAAGGCTGGCAGCTTAATATTCCAGGATACAAATGCAATAGAAAGGATAGAAAGGAGGCTAGAGAAGAGGAGCAGTGGTATTTTTGATAAGGGATAGCATTATGGCAGTACTGAGAAAGGATATTCCTGAGAATATGTCCAGGAACGTTATTTGGGTGGAACTCAGAAATAAGAAAGGAATGATCACCTTATTGGGATTGTATCATGGACCCCCTAATAGTCAGTGGGAAATTGAGAAACAAACTTGTAATATTATCTCAGCTATCTGTAAGAATAATAGGGTGGTTATGGGAGGAGGTTTTAACTTTCCAAACATCGACTGGGACTGCCATAGTGTTAAGGGTTCAGATGGAGAAGAATTTGTTAAGTATGTAGAAGAAAATTTTCTGATTCAGTATATGGCTGTACCTACTAGAGAAGGTGCAAAACTTAACCAACTTATGGGAAATAAGGCAGGGCAGTGATTAAGGTGTCAGTGGGGGAGCATTTTGGGGCCAGCAACCATAATTCTATTCATTTTAAAATAGTGATAGAAAAGGATTGACTGATCTAAAAATTAAAGTTCTAAGTTTGGAGGAAGGCAAATTTTGACAGCATTAGGCAAGAACTTTCAAAAGTTGATTGGGGTGGATGTTCGCAGGTAAAGGGACGGCTGGAAAATGGGATTCTTCAGAAATGATATAACAAGAGGTCAGAGACAGTTTATCCTTGTTAGGGTGAAAGGGAAGGCTGGTAGGTATAGGGAATGCTGGATGACGAAAGAAATTGAGGGTTTGGTTAAGAAAAAGAAGAAAGCATATGTCAGATATAGGCAGGATAGATCGAGTGAATCCTTAGAAGAATATAAAGACAGTAGGAACATACTTAAGAGGGAAATCAGGAGGGCAAAAAGGGGACATGAGATAGCTTTGGCAAATAGGGTTAAGAAGAATCCAAAGGGATTTTATAAATACATTAAGGACAAAAGGGTAACAAGAGAGAATAGAACCCCTCAAAGATCAACAAGGCAGGCTATGCATGTAACTATAGGAGGCAGGGATGATACTAAATTACTATTTTACATCATTGTTTACTGTGGAGAAGGACATGGAAGTTATGGAATACGGGGAAATAAATGGTCATATCATGAAAAATGTCCATATTACAGAGGAGGAGATGCTAGACGTCTTAAAACGCATAGAGGTAAGTAAATCCCCAGGGCCGGATCAGGTGTACCCTAGAGCTTTGTGGGAAGCTAGGGAAGTGATTGCTGGGTCTCTTGCTGAGATATTTGCATCATCGATAGTCACAGGTGAGGTGACGGAAGACTGGAGATTGGCAAACATGGTGCCATTGTTTAAGAAAAGTGCTAAGGAAAAGCCGAGAAACTATAGACTGGTGAACCTGACCTTGGTAGTGGGCAAGTTGTTGGAGGGAATCCTGAGGGACAGGATTTACATGTATTTGGAAAGGCAAGGACTGATTCAGGATAGTCAACATGGCTTTGTGCGTGGGAAATCATGTCTCACAAACTTGATTGAGTTTTTTGAAGAAGTAACAAAGAGGATTGATGAGTACAAAGCGGTCGATGTGATCTATATGGACTTCAGTAAGGCGTTCGACAAGGTTCCCCATGGGAGACTGGTTAGCAAGGTTAGATCTCATGGGATACAGGGAGAACTAGCCATTTGGATACAGAACTGGCTCAATGGTAGAAGACAGAGGGTGGTGGCAGAGGGTTGCTTTTCAGACTGAAGGCTTCTTACCAGCAATGTGTCACGAGGATCGGTGCTGGGTACACTGCTTTTCATCATTTATATAAATGATTTGGATGTGATCAAAGGAGGCATAGTTAATAATCACAAAAAAAAGCTTAAACTTTCTTGTTCTAATAATCTTCAGATTTCTAACCAAATTCTCCTGGCTTGGAAGTTTTACAAACTAAATAATTCTGCAGCGGTGACTTCTTCTCTGAATTACCCCATATTTCTAGGACAGAAACTAAACTTGTTTCTCAACCCATCACTCTTTATCTTCTCAACTTGCTCATCCTAGATTCTTATAAACGGAAAACAATGCTGATGGTCTTGTGTGACTAGATTAGATTAGACTTACAGTGTGGAAACAGGCCCTTCGGCCCAACAAGTCCACACCAACCCACTGTAGCGAAACCCACCCATACCCCTACATTACCCCTTACCTAACACTACGGGCAATTTAGCATGGCCAATTCACCTGACCCGCACATCTTTGGACTGTGGGAGGAAACCGGAGCACCCGGAGGAAACCCACGCAGACACGGGGAGAACGTGCAAACTGCACACAGTCAGTCGCCTGAGTCGGGAATTGAACCCGGGTCTTCAGGCGCTGTGAGGCAGCAGTGCTAACCACTGTGCCACCGTGCCGCCCACTAAGATAGAGCATGTGTTTGCTCTATCTGCTGTAAATCCAATAGTGCAAACATCCTACCATTCACACCACAACAGACTGTAGGCACTGGTTTAATGATGAAAGCTTGGTTTTATCACTGTTCCTGGAGGACTCTCTGACCTTGCTTTGTTTTCACAATGAATACCCTTCACAGAAGTAAATAACACCCACTTGCCTCTATTCTAAGATCCAATGTTTAAAAATTATATTTATATATAAATTATAAACTTTCCATCACAATACAAATAGAGGATTTATCACATCTTCGATAACCATCAGAGAATATTAATTTGAGGGATGAAAATAATGCAATCAATGGGGACCAGCAAAGTAGATTGTTAAATAAATAAGCTAACTCACATTAATAAGATTGATTTAAACATTTTGTTAGACTTAAACAAAGGCTTTTAAAACATGACTTTTCATCACAGCAGGGGGAGAGGCAAAAGGAGGAAATGACTGCAGTAGAGATAGTGCTTCTTTTTGCTATAGAGATTGCAAGAGATTGGAGGTTAAATGTTTGCACAACAAAAGGTTTAATTTGGCTACAGCACAGATCGGAAGCAAAGATAACGGGACATTAGGCCCCCAATAATTGTCCAGCAACATGTTCAATGATGTAAAGGTTTTTAAAACGCCCACAGTGGACTCAAATCCATCAAGAACTAGAAAATGAAAAAAAAGAGAAGTTTTTCTTGATAGGAATTTTGACTGACTCCGAGAGGAAATAATGTTGCCGGTCTTAGATAAACCACTCTCTCATGGTTCGCAATAAATTCTCCATTCATAAGGCTAATGTGTTCTGCTTTGAATGAAGCTTAAAGATTAATGTTTGAAACATTAATAAATAAAGCTAATTGTCAGATGCATTACTGACTTGCTGTTTTGAATCTGCTGAAAAGAAGAGGAACAGAATTTCCAACACAGGGAAACAGATTTCGACTAACCCTTCACTTCAAAACAGGCAAAGTTGATTTACGTTGAGTACGTTGGTCTTTTAATCTTGGTGAAATCAACATTGGTGAAACCGAGCGTGGGAGGTGGAAGGATTTACTAATTGGACATGAGTGAGACGAAAGATACAGCTGTAACTTACATGGCTTCATTTGTACATGAAATGCCCTTTACAGCAGCGTGTGTTTCCAAATTAACTTCTCACTTCAAAGTTCTTTAGGAGTTTGTCATCTGGAAAGCTTCGTTGTGTGAAATCTGACACAAAAACTTTCAATATTTTCTCAGAGGAGATAAAGAAATGAGACCTTTTGAAAGGCCAATTATCAGTGAAGTACAATCAGCCCAGATTGAATTTGTGAATGCTTTTTTTTCACTTATCAAAATGTTTAGTCAGTGCTATGTTATCAATCTTTAGTGTAATTATGCATTGCCAAGCAGAGCTGAACAGCTCCAGAGACATCTGCAGAAATAGGACGGTTGCCAGTATGCGAATCATCTATTCAGCAGAGGTTAGGGCTGTTGTTAAGCTCACTGCTGTGCCATCATTATAATCATCTGTAGCAAAATTATCATCATTACAGTTGCTGCTTCTCGTACACAAAATAAGACTTAATGGAATAAGAGATCATTACTGTCTTAATGGAGTAGGCTATTTGCAATAAGGAGCACTTATTTCCAACTACCAGCATTCAAACTTTTCAAATGATATAATTTTCAGCGTGAAGATCAAATGAAGCAGATCCTCATGTCCAAGTTGCTGAAACTATTGAATGACATGGGAATGGTTAATAATATAAAGGAATCGGCTACCGATGCCTGTACTTCATCTATAAACCTGCTTTAGCTATCCAATAATTCGGATAAGTTTAACGAACAATATGTAACGTCATTGATGCATTCCCATTAACCTTTACCCCTTGAATTTTTTGATTTGATTTGATTTATTGTAGTCACATGTACCTGACTGCAGTGAAAAGATTAGTTTTGCAAGCAGTATAGGCAGATCATAGCAAATAAGGACATACAGAAAAGTGGGGGCTTAGACAGAGTGAGGTATACAGGTCACACGACCAGGAGGTGCACAAAGCAAGATCCAAATTAACAAGATCAATATTATTTAAAGTTAGAGAGACCATTCATCAGTCGGCAGTGAAGAAACTACTCTTGAACCTGTTGGTGCATGTGTTCAGGCTTCTGTATCTTCTGTCTGATGGAAGAGGTTGTGGGAGAGCATTACTGGGGTGGGTGGGGTGTTTGATGATGTTGGCAGCCTTTCCGTGGCAACATGAAGTGTAAATGAAGTCCATGGGTGGAAGATTGGCTTCTGTGATGGTCGGGGCTGTGCACACCACCTTCTGTCGTTTCTTACAATCCTGGGCAGAACAGTTGCCATACCAGGCCGTTATACACCCAGACAGTGTGCTCTCAATGGGGCATCTGTAAAAGTTGGTGTGGATTCTTATGGACATGCTGAATTTCTGAACCTGCCTGGAGAAGAAGATGCGTTGTTGTGCCTTCTGGACCATCACATCTACATGAGAGGTCCAGGACAGTTCGTTCTCATTAGGAAATAGATACAGGAATAGGCCATTCAGCCCCTCATGTCTTCTCCATCATTTAACAAGATCATGGCTCATCTGACTGTGATATTATATCTACATTCCTGCTTGCCACCCAAGCCAACTATAACGTGTGCAGATGGAAATATTCCATGCCTTTACGGTATTAAATGAGCCATTCTCTACTCCTCTCTGAGATAGTAAATTGCAAAGATTTGCGATTATCTGAGAGAAGGGAGACCCCTTCTTCCAAAAGTATGCCTCTTTGTTCTAGACTTCCCTCCTGAAACATCTTCTTAGCATCATCCTATCAGGTGACATCAGAATCCTGTAGGTTGCAATCACGAGACTCGTTGTTTGATGGTAACGTCACTGAGTTAGCAATTCACAGGGACAAATTTGTGTTCAGACGCAGATGTTTGAATCCGCCATGACAACTAGAGAAATTTGGAATCAATAAAATCTCAAATTACACAGATTGAGTAACCATTTCATAAAATCCCATCCGTGACACAAATTTGCTGTTCTCCCTTGGTTTGGACAAGTGACTCAAGGCCTTAGCTATTAACTACCTTTTGAACTGGCCGACAGAGCCAATCAGTTCAAGGGCAACAATTTTTGGATTACTGCATTCAATGTTCAGAAAATGTTCAGAAAAGATTTACAAGGATGTTGCCAGAGTTGGAGGGATTGAGCTTTAGGAAGGGGCTAAAGAGGCTAGGGCTGTTTTCCCTGGAGTGCCCTAAGGGACCTAAGGATGGCCTATGAATGGAATGAGCTGACAGAGGAAGTGGTGGAGGCTGGTACAATTACAGCATTTAAAAGGTATCTGGATGGATATATGAACAGGAAAATGTAGCAGGATGTGGGCCACATGTTGGCAAATTGGACTAGGTTAATTTAGGATATCTGGTCAGCATGGACAAGTTGGACCAAAGGACCTGTTTCCATGCTGTATACCTCTATGACTCTCTGACTATAAGAAATCCTCTGGCAGCTCATTCCATACACACACCACCCTTAGGTCCCTTTGCACCTTTCACCTCCAACCTTAAAGCTATGCCATTTAATTTTGGACTACCCCACCCTAGGGAATGACCTTGCCTCCTTACCCTATCCATGCCCCTCTTGATTTCACAAACCTCTGTAAGGTGAATCCTCAGCCTCCGACGTTCTAGGGAAAACAGCCCCAGCCTATTCTGACTCTCCCTAAAGCTCAAATCCTCCAAACCTGGCAACATCCTTGTAAATCGTTTCTGAACCCTTTCAAGTTTCACAACATCCTTCCTAAAGGAAGGAGAGCAGAATTGCATGTAGTATTCCAATGGTGGCCTACTAATGTCCTGCATAACCGCAGCATGACCTCCCAACTCCTATACTCAATGCTCTGACTAATAAAGGCAAGAAAGTGGTGGAGGCTGGTACAATTACAACATCTAACAGGCATCTGGAGGGGTATATGAATAGGAAGGGTTTTGAGGAGATGTGGGCCAAATGCTGGCAAATCAGACTAGATTAATTTAGGATATCTGGTCAGCCTGGACGAGTTGGACCAAACTGTTTTTGTGCTGAACATTTCTAGGACTTTAACTGCTGGCCTCATAGTGATACCGACTTTCAGAGATTGAAGGAGAGAAACTATCATCTCTGACTCCATCCTTTGAGTATAGGAGCAACGTGCTCAGCCTTTCCTTTTCAGAGAAACCCTTCACTCCAGGGATGAGCTTATGAACCTTCCCTAAACTGCCTCCAGTGCAACTGTGTTCTGGAATCTAGTCTGTGCATCCAAATCTCATAATTTAACCCTTTTAGCTCAAGCATCATTCTGATCAATCATAATTATGCCTCTTCCAAAGCCAATGTATTCTTCCTGAGAGGCAGTATCCCAGACCTGAACTCAGTGCTTTAGCTGGGGCCGAAGCAGAGCTTTATGTAACTTTACCATAATTTCCAGCTCTTTGTTTTCCAAACTGCTTGAGATAGCATCCATATAATTGTTCATTCTCCTGGAATAAATGAGAGTAAAATGAGCAGCGTCTGATGTGGAGATAGGTGAGGGAAGGAAATAAAATCAAGAGAAATCACAAGCCTCTGAAAATGCCTCTGTCATGGATACTTTTGACCATAACAACATAAGAACTAGGAGCAGGAGTAGGCCATCTGGCCCATCAAGCCTGCTCTACCATTCAATAAGATCATGACTGATGTTTTCATGGCCTCAGCACAACTTACCTTCCCACTCACTGTAACCCTTAATTCCTTTACTGTTCAAAAATCTATCTATCTTTGCCTTATAAGCATTCAATGCAGTATGTCAACTGCTTCACTGGGCAGGGAATTCCATAGATTCACAACCCTTTGGATGAAGACTTTCCTCCTCAATTCAGTGCTCAGAAAAACACAGAGAGCTTGTGAATCCTAGACTGAGTCTTCAGTGCAGCACTGAGAGAGTGCTGCACTGTTAGAGGTGTTTGTTGTCTTTAATACCAGAGGCCATTGGACTTTTGTTTTGGATAATGACTGGGTGCAGGTATATGGGGAAAAGGCAGGAGATTGACACTTGGCAGTGGAGTTGGACTGGATAATAGAACTGGTGTAGGCACAGTGAGCTGATTGTCCTCCTTCTACACCCTAAGAATTCTGTGAGTCCAAAAGTGCAGATACATATTGCCTCGAAATTGTGTTTCAGTCCTTTTCTGAAGCCTATCTCATCAGGTTTGGCCAACTGGTTTGTGAACTCCAGTGATAACAACATCAGTACTCAGATGCTTTTGCATCAGTTCTTCCAACCGACATCACGATCAGAAGTGTGGATGGGGGAGAAAATGTATGGATTCTGCACAATCCCCCTCCATATCCCTGTTAGGGAGCATAGGGTTAAAATCGAGGTCACTGAGTTAGTCATTCCATCTCAATTTATGAGGGATCTCACAGCACCTACATTTGATTTCCCTTGTGCAACCTTTGCTTCAAACTTCAAGAGTAATCTCACATCAACGAAGCACAGTGTGGGAACCCATCACCAGCTGAGGGATTAAATTAATTTTGACGGATATGAGAAAGTGAATGCACTCCAACCATAAAGCCTTTTGATTATTACGAACAATTTGTTAAGCCGAGGAAAACAAAGTGACAATAACAGGGCTTCACTCTATTATGATTAGCACTCCGTTGGGATGGCTCACTGCATATTTTAATCATGAATTCTTTTTTATTCTCAGAGCCTCTTATTGCTGTTGTGTGAATATCCAAATGACCTTGCCGATCTAAAGGGCTCACTGCTTCTTACAGTCAGAATAGTCGCACAGAAGATGTTGAACAGCAAGTACTTGTGTGAATTTCTGCATGAATACGAAACAGAATAAACTGTGAACTAATCAACGAACAGATAACCTATTCTCAGATCGGCTGTACGATTTTAATAATGTAATTTGTACATGTCATAGAAGATTCCTGGAGGTCTTAAATTCATCAGCATGTGGAATAAGCCTGAAAGAATGATCACACACAGACACACACACAAAAAAAACTTTTCAGACAAGTGTCTGGTAATGATGCCTGAAGAATGATATTCTGAAGAGACAAAGAAACCACACCAAAGTCAGATGATTCAATATATATTGTATGTACGGCAGATGAATTTTAATGAAACTAAATGTAGATTCACACAGATTGGATCATGAGCATGAGAATGAGTGCAGTTGGATATCTGAAAATAATTTTAATTCTAGTTTTGCTTTCAACTCTGGATTTCAAGTTTTCAAGTCTTATTTTATTGATAAGGCAAGGAGTTGCTACGAGCTATGTTGTCAGATGAATTCTTAAATTCCTTCTGACAAATGGGATTTAGGAAGAGAATTCCAAAAATGTAAGATTGCTTAAAATATTCTCAAAAATATATCACTTTGAGTAAAGACATTTACTTTTACTTATTACCATTTAGGTCCCTTCTGGCATTATTTGAAGTAGGCCTGTGGTTGCACTATGTGTATATATACCGTTTAATATTTTATATCCTCAATGAGATTCCTGCTTAACCATCATCTTTATCGACTGTGAGGCTTAAACTTCTTTAATTTTTTTCTTACAGCTCATCTCCTTTACACTTGAGATTTACTCAAGTTATTTTTCTCTGCACCCGGTATAATGCAAGCAGCTTTTCTTGCTCTCTCTCTCTCTGGCATGATGCCCAGGAGTGAAGTCGGGAAAGAGAAACAAAGAACTTGCACTTATGTAACAACTTCCACTGTCTTAGAACATCCTAAACTACTTTGCAATGAATAAATATTTTTGAAACATGGTCTCTACTGCAATACAGGAAAACACAGCAACCAATCTGTGCAGACAAGGCTCCCCCCAAACCAATTATGAATTGAATAAGTTCAGCGCTCTACCCTGTGTCGGATACGTAAAATATTTGCTAAAAAAAAGATAATCACTTCATTAACTGATGGGATTGAGGGCATAGATTTTAGATTTAGATTTTATTTTCATATGCAGACCAGATTTCTTAAATTAATCTAGTTCCACTTGTCAGCTCTTGACCCACACCCTTCTAAACCTTTCCTACCCATATACCCATCCAGATGCCTTTTGAATGCTGTAATTGTACCAGGCTCCACCACTTTCTCTGGGAGTTCATTCCATACATTCGCCACCCTCTGCGTGAAAAAGTTGATCTTAGGTCCCTTTTAAATCTTTCCCCTCTCCTCCAAAACCTATGCCCTCTAGTTCTGGATCCCCCACCCCAGGGAAAAGACTTGTCTCTTCACCCTATCTATGCCCCTCATGATTTTATAAACCATTATAAGGTCACCCCTTATATTAAATGACCGATCTAGCACCCACTGCCATTTGGTGGAAGAGAGTTCCAAACCTCTCCCATCCTTTGTGTGTCAAATAGCTTCCTAACATCTCCCCTGCACAGTCTGGCCATAATTCTCAGATTTTGAGCCCGAGATCTAGAATCCCCAACCGATGGAAATCGTTTCTCTTTATCTACCCTGCCTTTTCCTGTTAGTATCTTGAAGACTTCGAACAGATCACCCCTTAACCTTGTAAATTCTGGAGAAAACAGACCAAATTTGTATAATCTGTCCTCGTGATCCCTGAAGTCAAGGTAAAAGTCCCATGCAAAGAAAGATCATTTAGCCCCACTTGAATATGCAATGTTTTGCATCAGTTTCTTCCCATTCTTCCTCATTAAAGACTTTCAGCATAATGCCCTGTCCCCCCTCCTCATATATTTATCTCACCTCCCATTAAATGCATCCATTCTATCCACCTTGCCCAGCATGTATTATTTGCAAAATAGTCTGTTGTAACTTTTGTCCTGTTCCATTTTATTGAACCGACCAACTCTGAGTCAATCAAAACATGTTGATAACAGAGCTTCGAGGTGGAAATCTGTCTGTTATTGGGAAGGTTAACTTGGATGGAATGTCATGAGGGCAGCAAATAAAATGTGAGCTGGTAGTATTAGCTAAGTCTAGAGTGGGTTTCTGTGATGTACGAATTATTTCATTTGCTTCCCTCACTCTCTTAATTAATCAAGGGTGAATATCCTAAAATCTGAATTAGGATATGTTTAATTGACACTTTGAACTAACTTATATGTTCTCAACATTAATCATGCCATTTGATTAAGAAACTCATTCTTCATTCGTGGGTGATTGTGGTGTATAAGTCAATTGGATGGAAAGGTGACACAGAGTTTGCCTGGGTTACATTTTTAAGAGTGTTTGGGTGCTTATCAAGAAAGGAAATTACAGCCAGTCTCTGGATTTGGTGAGACATTGGTGAGTGCAATGCTTTCAGCTTACTGGTTTTACAACTCCAACAGCTTGCATAGCATGCTGGCTCAATGGTTAGCACTGCTGTCTCACAGCGCCAGGAACCTGGGTTCAATTCCAGCCTCGGGTGACTGTCTGTGTGGAGTTTGCACATTCTCCCCTTGTCTGTGTGGGTTTCCTCCCACAAGTCAAAGATGTGCAGGTTAGGTTGATTGGCCATGCTAAGTTGCCCATAGTGTCCAGGAATGCATATGTTGGGTGGATTAATCATGGGAAATGCAGAGTTATAGGGATAGGGTAAGGAGTTGGTCTAGGTGGGATGCTCTTCAGAGGTTTGTTGTGGACTTGATAGGGATTCTATGATTCAGCTCTATCATGGAACTCAGTCTACTGATCTGTCAATGCAACATGAGCCATCCATGTTACATCATGGTCAGTCCAACTGATTTTGGGTGTGAAACATCCCTTCCCTGGGTGGGATGTAGGTGTAGGCATTCCAGTCCCTCAATCCTGTTCCAACCATCCATGAGATCATGGGTGAACTCTATTTACCTGACTTAGGTCTGTATCCCTTAATACCTTTGCTTAATAAAAGTTTACTCATCTCAGATTTAAAATTAATAACTGATCCAGCACCCACTGCTACATGTGGAAGAGAGTTCCAAACTCTCCCACCCTTTGTGTGTAGAAGACCTTCCTAACATCTCTCCTGAACGGTCTGATCCTCATTCTCAAACTGTGCCACTTGATCTAGAATGCCCAACCATTGGGAATAGTTAATCTATATTGTCTACATATCTCCCACCAGTATCTGTGAAAGCGATTTCTAATGTAACTGAATGAAAAAAGACCATATAGCTCTGGCATTGTATTAGCAGGTCCATGGCTGTGGGTTGGAGTATCTGAATTTTGAGTATAAGACCACTGAGTATCCAGATTTTATATGATAATGTAGAATAGGTGACGTTAGCATAACCATTTGTTAAACACATCCTCTAGTTAGTTGCCCTATTGGTTTTGAATGAATGAAAATTGGGGGACATATTTAAAGAGTTGCCAAGATACTAATGTCTCATTTTACACTATCATCCAAAGCCAACATGATGTCTCCTGTTGTACATATGTTTTAGAATCAATGCAGGTTCGTTTGGACTGACAGTGGGTCTCGGGAAACCTTATTGCTGTGGTCAACTTTTCAAGAAAATTGGCTATAATAAATTAACAATGCAAGAAAAGGGAGCTTACAAATAGCTACACCCTGATTTAAAAAATCCCAAAAGAACTAAGTATAGACAACAGTCAACTAGTCTGGCTTAGAAGAAGGTCAGAAGTCACACAACACCAGGTTATAGGTTTTTTTGAAATCACAAGGTTTTGTCAAAATAACAGCGCTCCCAAAGCTTGTGATTTCAAATTGAACTGTTGGACCTTAATGTGGTGTCACATGGTTTCTGACTTAGTTCACCCTGATCCAATACTGGCACCTCCACATCAAGATTAGATTAGATTACTTTTAGATTAGATTAGATTACTTACAGTGTGGAAACAGGCCCTTCAGCCCAACAAGTCCACACCGACCCGCCGAAGCGCAACCCACCCATTCCCCTACCCCTACATTTACCCCTTACCTAACACTACGGGTAATTTAGCATAGCCAATTCACCTGACCCGCACATCTTTGGACTGTGGGAGGAAACCGGAGCACCCGGAGGAAACCCACGCAGACACGGGGAGAACGTGCAAACTCCACACAGTCAGTCGCCTGAGGCGGGAATTGAACCCGGGTCTCTGGCGCTGTGAGGCAGCAGTGCTCACCACTGTGCCACCGTGCCGCCCAAAGGCCTAAAAAGTACATGTATAATTACTAATATGCTAATATTTGCTCTTTTACTTTGGTGGATTAAAATGTATTTGTTGCAAAATAGCATGTTGCTGTAACTAGATTTTCCAGCTCTACTTTAAGGAGCCGACCCACTCTGAATTAATCGAGACATGCTGATAACAGAGGTGGGAATCTATCTGTTAGCGGGAAGGTTAACTTGGATGGAGTATCTTAAGGGCAGCAAATAAAATGTGAGCTGGCGTATGAGTGAAGTCATTTGTTTCTGTAACAAAAATAAATATTGAGTTGTTTCACATATGTTGACAATGTAAATCTCTGCACAACAGCTCAATCATAGTCATAGGGTTTTACAGTTTGGAAACAGACCCTTCGATACAAGTCATCCATGCTGACCAATTTTCCCAAACTAAACTAGTCCCATTTACCTGCTTTTGACCCACGTACCTGTTTCCTATTCACGTGCCTGTTCAAAAGTTGTTAAAACATTGTAACTGTATCTGCACCTACCATTTCCTCCAGCAGTTCATTCCACATACCAAGCATTTTCTGTGTGAATAACTTACCCCTCAAGACCTTTTAAATGCCCTTTAGTTTTGGGCTGCCCTACCTTAGGGAAAAGACCTTTGTTATTTACCTTATCTATGACCCTCATAATTTTATAAACTTCTATAAGATCACTCCTTAACCTCCTACGTTCCAGTGAAACATGTGCCAATCTACACAGCCTCTTCCTATAACTCAGCCCCTCCAGTCCGGGTAACATTCTGGTAAATCTTTTCTGCACCCTCACTAATTTAATAGTATCCTTCCTATAGAAGGAAATGTTACATTTTTTAATATTAATTTTTTTCTCTAATCCTACTAACAATAAATTTCTTTGAATTTAATCTTTTTTTGGTAGCAATCCTATTTTTCCCTGCAACTTGGTATCACCTGCAAACTTAGGCATTCAGTTTGAAGAATGCTAACAATATGTATTTATATAAGAAGTTAAGAAATAGGAGCAGGAGTAGGTTATTTAGCCTCTTGAGACTGCTTTGCCATTTAATATGATTGTGGCCGATCAGAACTGACCAATTCCAGTGAAAGGTCATCAGCCTGAAAAGTTCGCTCTCCGCAGTATTCTGACAGAAGATTTCCAGAATTCACATCATTTTGCTTTTGCATCAGCTGCTGTATTTGAAGATGGAGTCATGGGGAAGCATCATGAGGTGGGGAGATGCTGACAGTCTCTGTTAGGATAGACAGACGAGGTTGCGGGGTGGGGTGGGGGGATGCAGTTGTCAAGAGCAGTTTTTCAGGCACAGAAGTCTTGATTTATGATCACCTCTCTATCTCTGTTGCCATCGAGACAGATGGCATCCCCTTTCCTTATAAAGATTTGAGCTTGCATCCAGCGCACTGCTGCAGGTGCAAGTAGAGATGTATCTCCTGGCCTGTACATCTTAAAGGCATTCTGTTTGTATTAAAGGGATGCTGCTGTCATACAGTCACAGGGTCATAGGAGTATACAGCACGGAGAAAGGACCTTTTGGCCCAACTCGTCCATACCAACCAGGTTTCCTGAACTGAACAAACATACATTGAGGGGAGCTTCTTCTGATTATCTGTGGAAGGCATGGACAGAAGCTAAAGCATCAAGACTCCTGGGACTGAAAAACTGGTCTTGACAATTTCTTCATGCACCCCCCCAACACATCTTTGTCTATTCTAACAGAGTACCCCGTAATATAACAAATCAGTAGATCACCTCTCACAGTTATTACTCCAGAATTTGCTCACTCTAATCCTGATAATGCCATCATTGCTGATTTAGCATCAGTTCTGTAAGTATTTTTTTCTGTGTCATTATGTTCTATTTGTAAAATGGATTATAAGCAATGCTTCATGTGTGGCCCAGCCAAGGTGATGTGTAAGTTTACCATAAGTGGCATTATCAGAATCTACGACAAAAACTGCTTCTTGGCAAATCGAGAATGATTAATCAACAAATTCTCTCATTAAATGTAAAGGAGAAGGGCTGCTCAAGTATTTCGCTCCAATCCTGCGTTATCAATTCTACAAGAAGCCATCACCGGCTCCCCACTAAGCTGAGCTCCCATTATATAATTAATTAGTGCACAAATCAGGAAGTTTTATTGCGCAAAGTAATTGCTATTCATTTTGAAAATTAGACATTCCAAATCCAATTGAAAGCAAGGTAAAGGTTTGACAATTCCATCTTCACTTTCCTCATCAGAGACACAAATGCTTTCTGTTTGTGTGTCATGAATGCATTTGAAATGCTTTTGTTTATCAGTTACCCATTAAGCTATTATTGTGCATTATTAGGATACAATGGGACTGAACATCGTGTGGATCTGAACCATTCATGTAACATTTGTTCAATGAATTGGAGTTTGAAATGTAAACTTGCCCTGAACAATGCAAACATAACAGATGAGAATATTTTCTGAAATATTAATTACTGCAAATATGTAAGTTTACTGTCTCCCGCTCAGTCACTTCCATGTTTTCACTTGTCTCTCAGATTTCTCCTCACCTTGTTTTGGTCTGTATTTCCCTTTTTCATTTTTTGTTTCTTGAATTTTTTACCGTTTAATGTGTTTAAAGAGAAGCCAAATAAATACATGTTAAAGAATGGACTCAAAGGTATAAGATATAAACACAGAGAACACTGGACGGAACTCAAAACCGAATTAACATTTTGAGTCCAGTATGACTCTTGTTTGGAATTGAAGGAGGCTGGAGATGGGATAGAAAAGAGTCATACTGGACTTGAAACATCAGCTCTATTTCTCTCTCCACAGATACTATCAGACCTGCTGAGTTTCTCCAGCACTCTCTGTGTTGTTCCATCAGCTGCAGTAATTTTCCTTTGTTAGCCATTACGAGACACTAGGTGAAAGTGAGGACTGCAGATGCTGGAGATTAGAGTCAAGATTAGAGTGGTGCTGGAAAAGCACAGCAGGTCGGACAGCATCTGAGGAGCAGGAAAATTGACGTTTCGGGCAGGAGCCCTTCATCAGGAATCAGCTGATGAAGGTCTTCTGCCCGAAACGTCAATTTTCCTGCTCCTCAGATGCTGTCCGACCTGCTGTGCTTTTCCAGCACCACTCTAATTATAAGACACAAGCCCAGCCTCAGCTGGAGCACTGTGTACAATCCTGGGTACCATGCTTTGGGTAGGATGTGAACATATTGGAAAGAGAGTAGAAGACATTCACCACAATGTTGCCAGGAATGGAGGGTTTGAGATATAAAAATAAATTGGAATGACTAGGGCATTTTTCACTGGATCTTAGGAGGTTGAGGGGTGACTTTATTGAAGTCTATAAAATCATGAGAGATAAAGATAAGCTGGATAATAAGGGATTTTTCCCCCTAGGATGGGGAGATTCGAAACTAGGGGCATGTTTTTAAGGTGAGAGGAGAATGATTTAAGAAGGACATGAAAGGCAACGTTTTTTTACAGAGAGAGTAGTTCGTGTGTGGAATGAATTCCCAGAGGACGGAGTGGATGCAGATACAGCTGAATTGAATTGAATTGAATTTATTGTCACGTGTATCGGGGCACAGTGAAAGGCTTTGTCTTGTGAGCAATACAGGCAGATCGCAGAGTTAAGTTGCATCAATAAGTAAATAATAGGTAAACAGCATCAAAAACAAAAACACAGGTACAGGCGAATGTTAAGAGTATGAGAGTCCATTCAGTATTCTAGAAACTGTTACAAAACCAGCTGGTGCATGTGTTCAGGCTTCTGTACCTTCTCCCTGATGGTGGAGGTTATAGAAAAACATTGCCAGGGTGGGATGGATCTTTGAGAATGCTGGCAGTTTATCCTTGACATTGGGCCTGGTAGATGGATTGTGCAGATGGGAGGTTGGTTTTTGTGATTGTCCGGGCTGAGTTCACCACTCTCAGTAACCGTCTCTGATCTTGAATGGTACAGTTGCCATACCAGTTACTACATTTAAAAGCCATTTGGATAAGTTCATGAATAGGAAAGGTTTGGAAGGAAATGGGCCAAGTGCAGGCAGGTGGGAATAGTTTAGTTTGGACAGGTTGGACCGAAGGGTTTGTTTCCTTGCTGCATGACTCCGTGAGTCTGTGATGAGAAATTTCAGTTATGAAGATGGACTGGAGAAACTGGAACAGTGCTCCTTGAGGAAGAGAGGAAATCTGACTGAACTACACAAAATCACGAGACCACTGGACAGAGAAAACAGGGAGAAAATGTTCCCATTCTTGAAAGGATTAAGGGCATAGATCTGGCAAAAAAAGCAAAAGTGATGAGAGGTATAACTACTCCACATGATAAATGGTTGCAGATCCGGAATTTACTGCCAGAGAGTCTGTTAGTGGCAGATTCATTCAAGATGCTGAAAAGGGAGTTATATAGTTATTTGATAACCCTCACCCTATTGTAGGATAACACGAGGTGAATTGTTCATTCGGAGAGCTAGCAGGGTATGATGGACTGAATGGTAGCAGTTCTGTGATTCTGTGAAGGTGAAGGTAACAGGGTGAGATGAAGAATTGGAGGAAGCCACCTCACCTAGAGATGAATGGCCTGTTACAGTGCTGCAATTCTGAAACCTGACATCACTAAAACTATCTGTCACTGGCTGTAACATGGAAACATAGAAAAAGGGAGTAGACAATTCGGCCCTTCGAGTCTGCACTAATATTCAATACAATCATGGCTGATCATGCAATCTCAGTATCCCATTCCCACCCTCCCCACATACCCCTTCATCTCTTTAGCCGCAAGGACCACGTCCAGTTCCCTTTTGAATCTATCTAATGAATTGGCCCCAACAGCTTCCTGTGGGAGAGAGTTCCACAGGTTCACAGCTCTCAGAGTGCAGAAATTCTCCCCCATCTCAGTCCTGAATGGCTTACCCTTATTCTTAGACTGTGACCCATAATTTCAGACTTCTCAACATTGTGAACATTCTTCCTATATCTAGCCTGCCCCGTCTCTTCGGGGTTTTATATGTTTCTATGAGATTCCCCCTCATTCTGTTAAATTCCAGTGAGTATAAGCCCAGTTGATCCAGTCTGTTCTTCGCAATCATTGCCATTCAGAGTAGAACAGATTACTGCAAGGAAGTGTACCGACAACTGAACAACCAGGAACATTACAGGCAACTACCCGCCGATCCGACCAAAGAGCACACCCATGAACTAAATACATTGATCATGACTTTGGATCCAGTCCTTCAGAGTTCCCTATGCACCCTCATCCCATATACTTCTCGCATAGGAACTTCTACTGCCTTCCACAGATACACAAAGCCAACACACCAGGATGTCCCACCGTATCAGGCAATGGGACCCTGTGTGAGAACCTCTCTGGCTGTGATGAGGGCATCTTGAAACCCTTGTACAGGGGACCTCCAGCTTCTGTCACAACACTAAAGATTTCTTACAGAAACTCAGCACCCACGGACCAGTCGAACCGGGAACATGCCTCGTCACAATGAAAGGTTCGGCACTCTATACCAGCATCCCCCAATATGACAGCATCGCGGAAACAACCTCAGTACTGGATGTAGGTTTGCTCGCTGAGCTGGAAGGCTCATTTCCAGACGTTTCATTATCCTGCTAGGTTATATCTTCAGTGGGCCTCCAGGTGAAGCATTGCTGCTGATTCCTGCTTTCTATTTATATGTTTGGGTTTCTTAGTGTTGGTGCTGTCCTTTCCTGTGATGATGTCATTTCCTATGATGGTGTCATTTCTTGTTGTTTTTCTCAGGGTGGTACATTGAGTTTAACTTGATGTGTTTGTTGATAGAGTTCTGGTTGGAATGCCATGCTTTTAGGAATTCTTGTGCATGTCTCTGTTTGGTTTGTCCTAGGATGGATATGTTGTCCCAGTCAAAGTGGTGTCCTTCCTTATCTGTATGTATGGATACTAGTGGGAGAGAGTCATGTCGTTTGTGGCTAGTTGATGTTCATGTATCCTGGTGGCTAGTTTTCTGCCTGTTTGTCTAATGTAGTGTTTGTTACAGTCCTTGCAAGGTATTTTGTAAATGACATTAGTTTTGCTTGCTGTCTGTATGGGGTCTTTTTGTATTTTTGTAAATTATATTAGTTTTGTTTGTCCCACTTCGACTGGGACAACACATCCATCCTAGGACAAGCCAAACAGAGATATGCATGAGAATTCCAAGAAGTATGGCATTCCAACTGGAACTCTATCAACAAACACATTGAGTTAGACCCCATCTACTACCCTCTGAGAAAAAGAACAGGAAATGACATCACCACAGGAAATGGCATCACTAACCCAAAGAAACCCAAACATATAAATAGAAAGCAGGAATCATCAGCAGTGCTTCGTCTGGATACCTACTAAAGATGTTACCTAGTAGGGTGATGAAACGTCTGGAAATGAATCTTCCAGCTGAGCGAGCAAACCACATCCAGAACCTCAACCTGAGCTACAAATCTTCTCAAAACTCACTAAGCCTCAGTACTCAATACCAACAACTACCAATCTCCAAGCACCATCCTACAACTCATCTGCTTCATCCTTAACCACAACATTTTCACCTTTGACAACCAGATCTTCATCCAGACACACAGAACAGCCATAGGGACAAAATTTACACCCCAAAATGCCAACACTTCCATGCACAGGTTCAAACAAGACTTCGTCTCTACAGAGGACCTCTGACCAACACTATGCACCAGGTACATTGATGACATTTTCTTCCTCTGGACCCATGGCAAGGAGTCACTGAAACAACTACACAGTGATATCAATGCGTTTCATCCCACCATCAAACTCACCATGGACTACTCTCTGCTATCTGTCTCATTCTTGGACACACGCATCTCCATCAAGGATGGGCACCTCAGCACTTCACTCTACCACAAATCTACGGATAAACTCATGATGCTACATTTCTCCATCTTCCACCCAAAACATATTAAAACAGCCATCCCCTACAGACAGTCCCTCAGCATACACAGGATCTGTGACGGGCACTTGGAAGTACTCAAGGATGCCCTCATAAGAGCAGGGTACAATGCTCAACTCATCAACCACTAGTTCCGACATGCCACAGCGAGAAACTGTAATGACCTCCTCATGAGCTGCTACTGACAGGGTACCCCTCGTTGTCCAATACATCCCAGGTGACTAAAAACTACGTCATGTTCTTCGCGGCCTACAACACATTATCAATAAGGATAAGCACCTCGTCAAGTTCTTCCCCACACTTCCACTTCTCATATTTGGTGTGTGTGTGTGTCAGAATGAGTGTGTGTGTGTGTGTGTTTGCGTTGGGTGTGTGTGTGTGTGAGAAAGAGAGAAAACGAGGGTGTCAGGGGGTGTATGTGTGTTGATGTGTGTGTGTGAGAGAGATTGTGTGTGTATGTGAGTGTGTCTACGAGTGTGTGTGGGTGTATGGTTGTGGGTGTTTGTGTGTGTGTGAGAGAGAGAATGTTTGTGTGTGTCTGGGTATGTTTTTGTGAGAGAGTATGTGTGTGTGGGAGAGAGCGAGCAAGAGAGTGTTTGTGTGTGTGTGAGGGTGTGTGTGTGTGAGAGAATGTATGTGTCTGTGTGTGTGAGAGAGAATGTGTGTATGTATGTGTGTGTGTGTGAGAGAGAACGTGTGTGTGTGCCTGTGTGTGCTTCTGTGAGAGAGAATGTGTGTGTGAGAGAGAGTGTGTTTGTGTGTGTGAGGGGGTGTGTGTGTATGTATGTGGGATTGTGGGGGTGGGGATGTGTTGGATAGTATAAACCTCGAAATGATTAAATGCTGGAGAAACGTAGCAGGCCTGGCAGCAGCTTTGGAGATAAAACAGTTCATGTTTTATCCTTCTTCAGAACAGGAAATAATTGAATTTTAGACCATCCTCTTCCTTGTTGTTTGGGCTACATGACTTATGCTGGTGGGCTATAACACTTCCATGAGCTGGTCCTTCTCTGTAGTTGTAACCTCCTCTTGTCCCAAACATTTTGAGATATATGTGCTTCACTAATAGTTAAGCATCCTTAAATTCAATTTCTCTCCCTTGGTGGCTGTACCTTGACTAGACTACATTCAAAACTCTGAAATTCCTTTCTTTTTTTCAGATACTTCAGAGGGATTTACAAGACCCTGATTATGAGTCACTGAAAGCTAGCGTCCACGTTCAGCAGGTAATGGGTTAGGCAAATGGAATGCTGACAGTTATTTCAAAGGAAATGAATGATAAAAGTTGGGGGGGGGTTTATTAAATTTAGACAAGGCATTAATCATTAGTGGAATACTGTGAATAGTTTTATGGCCCTTACCTACGATCGACTGATATTTAAGGGCATTTAAATGGTCATTGGATAGGCATATGGACTATAATGGAATTAAATGGGCTTCAGATTGGTTCCGCAGATCGATGCAACATCGGAGGCTGAAGGGGATTGTACTGCGCTCTAATGTTGTGTTCTGTGACATTGTAGGCAGTCCAGGGAAGGTTCATATGACTGATACGGGATCTGACGGGGTGACTGTCTTATGAAGAATAAGTGTGCAGGTTTTGGATGAACATTTTGGTATATATAAAAATGAGACCTGAAAATGTGTTGCTGGTTAAAGCACAGCAGGTTAGGCAGCATCCAAGGAACAGGAAATTCGACGTTTTGGGCCAGAGCCCTTGTTAAAATATACAAGACTCACAGGGGACTTGACAGGGTAGATGCAGGAAGGTTATTTCCCCTCATGGGACAGTCCAGGATCCGATAACATAATCTCAGAATAAGGGATCACACTATTTAGATTGAGATGAGGGGGATTATCTTTTCTCAGAGGGTAGTGCATGTGTGGACTACTTTACTGCAAAGGGCTGGGTCATTCAGTATATTCAATGCTGAGCAAGACAGATTATTAATGGGGGGGAGACACAAAGGGTCATGGGGAAAAGGCAGGAAAGTGGAGTTGTAGATGATCAGATCAGCCATGATCCCATTGAAGTCAGAAGTCACATGACAACAAGTCATAGTCCAATAGGTTTATTTGAAATGACAAGCTTTCAGAGCACTGCTCCTTTGTCAAGTTAAGTCACTTCACCTGACACTAGAGCAATGTTACCAAAGTTTGTGATTTCAAATAAACCTGTTGGACTATAACCTGGTGTCATGTGACTTCTGACTTTGACCACCCCAGTCCAACACTGGCACCTCCACACCATGGGATCCAGTTGGGTGGTGGAGCGGAGCAGGCTGAGTGGGCTGAATGCCCTATTTCTGCTCTGGTCTTAAGAAGTTAAACATCGCACAACACCAGGTTATAGTCCAACCGGTTTCTTTGGCGGCACCAGCTTTTGGAGCGCTGCTCCTTCATCAGATGATTGATGTGTGCAGTTCTGGTCTCCTTCCTATCTGAAGGATGTTGTGAAACTTGAAAGGGTTCGGAAAATATTTACAAGGATTTTGCCAGAGTTGGAGGTTTTGAGCTACAGGGAGAGGCTGAATTGGCTGGAGCTGTGTTCCCTGGAACATCGGAGGCTGAGGGGTGACCTTATATAGTGACCCAGTCCAACACCAGTTCCACCACATTAGGTTTTAAGAAGGATATTGGCAACAAAATTAACTTTGTTTTGAAGCAACATATTCGCTATGAACTGGTGAGAGCAAGATATGCTCCTCCTTTTCTTCATCGCTGTTGTCTAAATGTTGCCTGCTTCTTTGAGCAGTGACATTATGTACAGAGATTTCAGGTTATCCATTGCCTTTATGTGTCCCCACTGTTTACAATCACTGTCATTGTTGTTAAATTATTAAATTATGAAAACCTTCAGGAAACCCCCCAATGAACAGAGATGGCTTCATTAACTGGGCTGGCACAGCACAGCAGATGTTATGGTTAGATTAGCGACAAATTCCAGCATATTACAGAGAAAGACAAATGCTCTGACAGATGCTAATAGATATAAATGATTGCCTATTCTCAAACTTGAATGAATACCATTGGATGCAAAACTGATTGAGTCCCAATCAGTTGTGAGCATGTTCGGACAAATGCGAGGTGATGCATTTTGGAGGATCAAGTTCGGGTGAAAATTATACAGTGAATGGCAGAATCCTTAGGAGTATTGATACACAGAGGGATCTGGGTGTGCAGGTCCACAGATCACTGAAGGTGGCAGTGCAGGGAGATAAGGCAATCAAAAAGAACTATGGCATGCTTGCCTTTAATGGAAGGGGAATGGAGTATTAGGATAGACAAGTTATGCTGCAGCATTATTGAACTTTAGTTAGGCCGTATTTGGAATATTATGTACAGTTCTGGTCACCACACTACCAGAAGGATTTGGATCCTTTGGCGAGGATGCAAAAAAGGTTTACCAGGATGTCGCCTGGTATGGAGGATTTTAGCTATGAAGAAAATTTGGATAGACTGAGTTTGGTTTCACTGGAATACAGGAGGTGACCTGATGGAAGTTAATAAGATGGTGAATGGTATGGATAGCTTGGAAGTTATGAGGCTTTTTCTCCCAGGATGGATGGGTAAATTACTAGGAGACACAGGTTCAAAGTTCGGGGTTGGGGAAAGTTTAAAAGAGATCTATGAGGCAGGTTTTTCACACAAAGATTGGTGAGTACCTGGAACACACTGCCAGAGAAGGTGGTGGAAGCAGACACAGTAGCAGCATTCTGGATGAGTACATGAATTGGAAGGGAATAGAGGGCTATCAATCCTGGAAATGAAGAAGTTTTAGTATGGAAGGGAAAAATGTGTCAGTGCAGGCTTGGAGGGGCGAAGAGCCTGTTCCTGTGTGTATTGTTCTTGGTTCTCTTTGTTTTGTATGTCCAAGCCCCTTGGATTCCTGTGGAGCAATAGAAGGGTCCTAGCTACAGAGCTAGAAGGCTTGGGCTCAAATCCCATGGTGCCCTGGAGCTGGACAGTAACATCTTCCAGAACAGCTTGATCAGAAACAATTAAAGAACTGCAGATGCTGTAAATCAGAAACAAAATCAGAAATTGCTGGAAAAGCTCAGCAAGTCTGGCAGCATCTGTGGAGAGAAATCAGAGTTAACATTATGGGTCTGGTGACCCTTCCTCAGAATCCTTCAGCTCAGCTTTTCCAGCAACTTCTGTTTTTGTCTCTGATCAGAAACATCTGTACAAATCACTTGCAGCTAATTTTTTAAATCAATACCTCATGCCTTTTCTTTGCCACTGCAGGCTTGGAATTTGTCAGAATGGATAAGCTTCAGTGTAGTTTTATCACTGAAGTCCAGTTGACTTTTGCACTCAGAGCTTGAAACAGCCCCACGGCATTATTTGAGGAATAGTAATGAATTCTCCCAGTTTACTGAACAACATAGGTCCCTGAACCAACTGCACTACAAAAGATTATTCATTTTATTTCACCCAAGGGTCACAGACCAGTATTTATTGCCTGTCCCTCATTGTCCTTGACAAGGCAATGATGAGCTGCTTTCTTGTCCATATGGTGTAAGGAGACCCACAGTGCCCTCAGGGAGAGAGTTCCAGGATTTTGACCCAGCAATGTTGAAGGAACAGTGATATATTTCCAAAATCAGGATGGTGAGTAACTTTGAGGGGAACTTGCAGGGGGTACTGTTCCCATGTATCGCCTGCTTGCCTATTCCCATTCCTTTGGTTTTTTTTTTAGAGCATTATTTATGTAAAGCAAAATCTGTGTTTGAAATTTACCCAGTGTGTGTGAGCTACTCTAAAATGCTCCTTGACAGTCCATCACTAGGTGGTGGAACGTAACGTGGTGTCATTGTGACTCGGTGACAGCGCTATCATCTCTGAAGCATGTCATGGAGGTTTCAATAAACCAGATTGACATTTAAGGTACTTACAAAAAGAGAGCAGCGTTGTTTGAGGTGATGCTCATTGGATAAGACATTAAGGGAAATTTAGTGCCACCTTGGAAAATTTGGTGGTGGAGGCATTTGATCAGGGAGGAGTTGGAACGTAGGGATTGCAATCTTCCCTACAACGCCCTGACTAAACTCATGGAGGGAATACTCCACACCTCTGTCGACTACAATGACTCTTGTGTGGATTATAGATGCCCACAAATGGGCTTTATCTTGTTGTCATTGGAGTGAACCCAGCTATGAATGGGGAGTACTGCAGGCTAACCCACTAACATGTTCCTTACTGCTGCCAGGGACCAGGGAATCTTGGAATTCCCACAGAGTGGAAATAGGCCAACACATCCATACCAACCGTCCCCTACATTTTCCATGTCCAATGCACCTAACCTACACATCCCTGAAAACTATGGGTAATCCAGCCTAACCTGCACATCTGTTGACTGTAGGAGGAAACCAGAGCACCTGGAGGAAACCCGCACAGATATGGAGAGAACATGCAAACTCCACACAGACAGTTACCCAAGGCTAGAATTGAACCTGGGTCCCTTGCACTGTGAGGCAACAGTACTAACCACTGAGTCACCATGCTGCCCCAGGCTAAAGAAGGGGAAGCCTTTGAAGAT
This sequence comes from Hemiscyllium ocellatum, assembly GCF_020745735.1. Taxonomy (NCBI): domain Eukaryota; kingdom Metazoa; phylum Chordata; class Chondrichthyes; order Orectolobiformes; family Hemiscylliidae; genus Hemiscyllium; species Hemiscyllium ocellatum. Next base: position 109,482,367 of record NC_083409.1, read on the forward strand.
ACTCAGAGGCTGATCAAGGGAATTAGCTTCAGGTAAGGGGGGAATCTCTCTCTGAGAGCCATGCTTCAGTCTTCACTGTCGAATCCCACTATTACCCTGACATGCTCCTGCCTTCCTCCCTACATCATCCACCTGTGACCTCAGATCCAGTGAGAAACCTAAGATCTCAACCGGGTGCCCTCTCAATAGAAGTCACCACTGCCCTGCTGTCAGTCCCCCTGCAATTGAGAGGCCAGTCTCTGATGGGTTGGCACCTTTTGCTTACTGAACTCTGGGATCATGATCCAAGGGGAAGGCCATTCCTGGCCTATCAGGTACCTTAGTGGTATTTAATACAGGAGATGTTCCCTGAAGGTCACCTCCAGTCAGTAAGATGAAACTCCCATCACCTCCAATAAATACCAACCTCTGCACTGAAATGTTGAATCAAATGCTGGATCAGGTGGAAGTAAAAGAACAAATGGGATGATTCGATAAAAGCAGAAGACTTCTCGTCAACAGAATCTAAACAGAATATCCACTTTTTTTTTGTTCATTCTCAGAATGAGGACATCGCTTCCCAGGCAGCATTTATTGTCCATCCCTAATTGCCCAGAGGGCAGTTAAGAGTCAACCACATAGCTGTGGGCCTGGAGTCACGTATATGTCAGACCAGGTAAGGACAGCAGTTTCCTCCCCTGAAGGGAATTAGTGAACCTGCTGGGTTTTTCCAACAATGGATTCATGGTCATCATTAGACTCTTAATTCCAGATTTTTATGAAATTCAAATTCCACCATCAGTCATAAGGGGATGCACTTTATGTCATTCCTTACTCTGGGATCTTGCTGTGTACAAAATGGCAGAAATATTTCCTTCCATAACCATAGTGACAATGGATTGAAAAACTCCTTGGAATATGCAGGGGGCATGAAAGGCAATATAGTGACCAGACCTCCAGATAAGATTCTTCGATTTAACATGGTTCCAGACAAGTACCCAAATAATCTTATGCTTTAAAAAAGTGCAAATTTAACCAGCTTTTTGTGAATTAGCAAAATGACAGAATCCATTAATTATTAAATGTGAGCACATTTAATAATGCAACATGTACGCACAGGTTAGAATGCAGAGGTGAGTTCAATAAAATAGAAGTTAACAAAAGATGTCTTCAACTTGCTCATGAAGAGCAGTTAGTTAAACATGCAATGATAACAATGAAAATTACTGAAGGACTGATGCTGATAGTTGAACAGGCAATTTTTGAGAGGTTTGGATTTCTGGATTGAGTAAAGTTGCTTTGTACAGATTCCTTCTTTCAACTGGTATATAGTATTTGGAGTGAGAGAGAGTCTTCCTTTACCTGTGATACACGGGAATTAGAAGATATGTTTTCTCATTCATCCATGAGATGTGGGATACCATTGACTGGCCAGCATTTATTCCCTGTTCCTAGTTGCTCTTAAGAAGGTGCTGGTGAGCTGCCTTCTTGAGCCATTCAAGATGACCCACAATGCCCTTAGGGAGGGAATTCCAGGATTGGCCCAGCAATAGTGAAGAAACAGCGATATATTTCCAAGTCAGGATGGTGAGTGCTTGGAGGGGAATTTGCATGGGATGTTGTTTCCACATATCTGCTGCCTTTGTCCTTCTAAATGGTCATGGATTGGGAAGGTGCCGTCTGAGGATCCTTGGTGAATTTCTGTAGCCCATCTTGTAGATAGTACACACTGTTGCTGCTGAGCATTGATGGTGGAGGGAATGGATGCATATGGATGTGGTGCCAATCAAACGAGTTCCTTTGTCCTGGATGGTGTTATGCTTTTTGAGTGTTGTTAGGGCTGCACTTGCGCCTTGTAAATAGGCTTTAGAAAGTCAAGAGGTGAATTACTTGCCATAATATTCTGACTAGGAGGTGGAGGAAGCAGAAAAATAGTGAAATTTGAGGCATTTAGACAAATACGGGGAATAGAGGGATACAGACCATGGGCAGGCAGGCAAAACTAGTTTAGAATAACATCATGGTTGGCATGGATGGACTGAAAGGCCTGTTCCTGTGCTGTACAGTTCTATGTGTTATGTTCTGTGTTCTACCTCTGGACCAAGTAGGACTTTGCTTAGGACTAGGGGTTATTGAGGGATATACTGTAGTGGGTATGGTGACTTAGACAGCATTTTGCAATGGGTGCTTGCGGAGGGACCCACAGTGAAACATTTAGGGGTCCTTTGGTTATAATTCTGGTTGCAAGGGAATATTTAATTTTAATTTTGATAATCCTTGCAAGTGGCATGAATTTAGTATGTGAACGTTCATTAAAATCAAGAATGACATGGTGGCTCAGTGGTTAGCACTGCTGCCTCACAGCACCAGGGACTTGAGTTCAATCCCAGCCTCAGGCAACTGGCTGTGTGAAGTTTGCACATTCTCCCTGTGTCTGTGTGAGTTTCCTCCCACAATTCAAAGATGTGCTAGCTAAGTGGCCTGGCTATGTTAAATTGTCCCAGACTGTTCAGGGATGTGATAGTTAGAGGAATGGGTCTGGGTGGTTACTCTTCAGAGGGTTGGTGTGGACTTGTTGGGCTGAAGGGCCCATTTCCACACTGTAGGGATTCAGTATAAAGGACATTGAGTTCTGATGTTTTTTTTTCTCCTGAAGTATTAATGAAGAAACAGCTTCCAAAGTTTTTGTTACCTGAAGGCTTTACCTCAGCAGAGCAAACCAGAGTTCCTTCCTGTTTGATGGATTGGTTTTCAGGTGAGCCTTTGGGCTTTAGCCCAGATAGTTAGACAGAGCAAAACAATGTAATTATCTTGGGCACTCATTTCTGCACAACCATATTAAGTAGCTTTCTGAACTGATTTCAGGTTAGCTTAACATCAAGCAAAGATTCCATAAGCTTGTAATCAGCAGAGACTAGCTATTATACATCTGATAAAGAAAGCACAAGGTTCTCAGAAATTAGTACCAGGGCAGAGAGAAAATTATGCACTTAAAACTGGGCACATACAATAAAATTACTGCCAATTAAGTTGCATTTTAATAAAAACAGCCTTGACACATAATTGCTGAAACATATTTTAATATCAGACAATAAAATATGCTTGGGATATACAAAGCAAGCTGCATGATTGTGGCAAGGGTGCACCGTTTTCATTGGCTTGTTCAAAATAAATTATTCAAAGAGTAACGAACAAAGAACATTACAGCACAGGAACAGGCCCTTCGGCCCTCCAAGCCTGCTGATACAAATCCTGTATGTAAACCTATCGCCTAGTTTCTCAGGATCTGTATCGCCCTGCTCCCTGCCCATTCATGTATCTGTCTTGATACATCTTAAAGATGCTATCGTACCCACCGCCACCACCTCCGCTGGCAATGTGTTCCAGGCACCCACCACCCTCTGCGTGAAGAACTTTCCACGCATATCTCCCCTAAACTTTTCCCCTCTCACTTTGAACTTGTGACCCATAGTAATTGAGTTCCCCACTCTGGGAAAAAGCTTCTTTCTATCCACCCTGTCTATATCTCTCATGATTTTGTACACCTCAATTTGGGAAGGATGTGGTCCACAGGTTTGAAGATTCTGTTACGTTATTAAACTTTAAGAATGCTGCTTCTCTTTTTGTTATCTGTGCCAAGCAGTCTAAAACTTGCCGACCTGGGATTCGGGAGCAGATGTGCTAGATCAAGCGGTCCAGAATCAACAGTTCCCCTGTCCTTTTTTTCAACAATGACACTTGCATACAGGAATTTGCACAGTAGGATAAATTCAGAGATCTGAGGGAAGTGGAAACCAAACAAAGCAGAGACTGGAATTAGGGACACAATGCCATCAAGTCACTTTAATTCCCCTTCCCGCTTCGCCAAGGATATGCAGGTCCTGAGCCTCCTCCATCGCCACTCCCAAACCACCCAATGCCTGAAGGAAGAAGACCTCATCTTCTGCCTCGGGACCCTCCAACCCCACGGTATCAATGTGTATTTCACCAGTTTCCTGATTTCCCCTCTCTCCACCTTATCTCAGTTCCAACCTTCCATCTCAGTGCCGCCCCATGACCTGTCCTACCTGTCAATCTTCCTTCCCACCTATTCACTCCACTCTCCTCTCCGATCTATCACCTAAACCCCCAACTCATCCACCCATTGCACTCCCAGCTACCTTCCCCCCAGCCCCACCCCTCTCCCATTTATCTCTCTACCCCCGAGGCTCCCGGTCTCATTCCTGATGAAGGGCTTTTGCCCATCTGTCGATTCACCTTCTCCTCGGATGCTGCCTGACCTGCTGTGCTTTTCCAGCACCACACTCTCGACTGTAATCTCCAGCATCTGCAGTCCTTACTTTCGCCATCAAGTCAATCCTTGACGTGCTCTTTTGTCAGGTCCTCACTGGAAATGCAAGATTGCTGAACTCAAATGTTCTCGTCATGACCTTAAGGCCACATCTCAAAGTACTCTTATATATTTCTACACTAGTTGATTAATAACTACTCTGTTTTTCTTCACAGATGCATTGTAGACCTTTTAAATCTGCCTGAAGGAGTAATGAGGGTTTAAGCTTAGCATTGCATCCAAAAATCTAAAAATGATCACGCAGCTCTCCCTCAGAACTGACACCCCAATTATAAAGCACTCCTTCAGTATTAACCCTCTGGCAATTCAACATTCTCACATTACTGACACTCCAACAGTGCAGCACGCCCTCAGTGCTGATCCTCCAACAGTGCAGCATCCACACAGTACTGACCCTCCGACAGTGCAGCACTCCGTCAGTGCTGATCCTCCGACAGTGCAGCACTCCCTCAGTACTGACCCTCCAACAGTGCAGCACTCCCTCAGTACTGACCCTCCGACAGTGACACATTCCCTCAGTACTAACCCTCCAACAATGCAGCACTACCTCAGTACTGACCCTCTGACAGTGACACATTCCTTCAGTGCTGCCCCTCTGACAGTGTGGCACTCCCTCAGTACTGACCCTTTTACAGTGACACATTCCCTTAGTACTGACCCTCTGACAGTGCAGCATTCCCACAGTACTGATCCTTCAACAGTGCAGCATTCCCGCAATACTGACCCTCCAACAATGCAGCACTCTGTCAGTATTGACCCTCTGACAATGAAGCATTTCCACTGTATTGACCTTCAACAGTGCAGCACTCCCTCAGAAATGAAACCCAAATTGCTGAGCACTCCCTCGGTATTAACTCTCTAACAATTCAGCATTCCCTCAGTACTGACCCTCTGACAGTGCAGCATTCCCTCAGTACTGACCCTCTGAGAGTGCAGTATGCCCTCAGTATTGACCCTCTGAGAGTGCAGTATGCCCTCAGTATTGACACTCTGACAATGGAGCACTCCCTCAATACTGACCCTCCGACAGTGCAGCATTCCCTTAATATGAATTATTGCCCCAATCTTCACTGATTGTGGCCTGTGGGTCAGGGAACTGAGGATTCAGTTGCAGAGAATGGGGCTTAGTCCAAGATCATTAAGTTTAGTAATCAGTCTCGATGAGATAATAGTGTTGAAGGCTGAACTGTAGTCAATGGGTAGAATTCTTATGTAGCTGTTCTTGGTGTCAAGATGCTCCAGGGAGGAGTGAAGGGCAAGTGATATGGCATCTGACATGGATCTGTTGGTCTGATAGGCAAATTGGAGTGGGTCAAGAGTAATGGGGAGATTGGAGTTGATTAATGCCATGACCAACCTTTCAAAGCACTTCATGACCACCGAGGTTAGGGCCACTGGGCGGTAACCTTCACTCTGCTTTAACTCTCAATTTAATTCCATGGCCTTTACCTTTGTTGGCAATTCTTTGGTGCAGCATATTGCCAAACCCTTTTGGGAGGTAGACATGGGATATGGATGTCACTGACTGGGCCAGTATTTGTTGACTGTCCTAAGTTGCCCATGAGAAGGCGATGGTGAGCTGCTTTCTTCAATCAGTGCAGTCTGTACTGTAGGTAGACCCTATCTGTTGGAATATGAAACTAACAGGGCAAAGGCAACTGACACATGTAGATACGAGAGGGAAGGCAATGACTTAGCGGTATTATCACTGGACTGTTAATTCAGAGACCCCGGTAATAATTTGGGGACCTGGGTTTGAATCTCGTCAGGGTAGTTGGTGGAATTTGAATTCAATAAAAATCTGGAATTATGAGTCTAATAATAATCATGACTTCATTGTCAGGAAAAAAAACCATCTAGTTCACTACTATCTTTTAGGGAAGGAAACTGCCATCCTTCCCTGGTTTGGTCTATGTGTGACACCAGTCCCACAGTAACGTGGTTGATTTATAACTCCCCTCTGAGCAATTAGGCTTGGGCAATAAATGAGATGCCCTCATCCCGTGAGTGAATAAAAAAGACGCAAAGAGCAATAGGATATAATTACAGAGAGGTGAAAACAATGTCTGCAGATGCTGGAAACCAGAGTCTAGATTAGAGTGGTGCTGAAAAAGCGCAGCAGTTCAGGCAGCATCCGAGGAGCAGGTATAACTACAGAGAGAGTAGGGCCTAGAGTTCAAAAGGGAACCAATAAAAACCGAAAGAACAGCTGATGCTGTAATTCAGAGACAAAAATAGAAATTGCTGGAAAAGATTGCGAGGAAGGGTCACTCGACCCGAAACGTTATCTCTGACTTCAATAGTGTAGGTTAGATGGACTTTAGATTGGTTTCACAGGTGGGTGCAAAATCGATGGCCAAAGGGCCTATACTGCGCGGTAACATTCTACGTTCTATGTTCTATGTTGTCTCCACTGGTGCTGCCAGACCTGCTAAATGTTTCCAGCAATCTCTATTTTTGTCTAAAAGGTAACTTATTTGCGGAGGCAGAAGATTGGGGTTAAAGGAATCAAAAGATAATGGGAGAAAAGTGGGAAAAGGCTATTGATTTGGACGAACTGCAAGTCCCCCTTGGAATCACACCTAGTAAGAGGAAAGCTGGTCTTGCCACTGTGAATGTATAATTTTCTTTTAATACATATAGCTGGGCGGGCTGAGTGTCTCACCAGGAGAAAATTGCCCACCAATACAAAAGGAAGAACAGACTGAATGATGAGAAGCGCCAATGGCATGTAGGATTGTGTGCAATACAGAACCAGGCTTCAATCAGTGCCTACAACAGCAGCAGAAAGCTATTGTGAGCATTTTGCATATGAACCAGTCAACCAGCACAAACGTACCCTGAAAAGCATCCAAAAACATGCCATGGTATCTGACATTATGTTGTGATCGCATCTCCAATGTCTCAAGCAGTTCCAAAACCACTGAGAATTTGAGGGCTACCAATAAGTCTCCTTGGAAAAATTGCAGGCTGCAGAAGTGAAATATTAAAGACATAAATCTTTCCAATATGTAATTTTTCTTATGCAGGTGACCTCCTCAGTACCTTCTCCCCTTCACCAGCATATTCTAACTGTACGCTCCGAGCAAATTGTTTTTTTTTTGAAATTGTGTGCTTGACATCATGCTGGCTGTCTTATTAGAAATAGAGCTGAAAAGGAACCGAAGTACCCAACTCATTAGCTAGTGGCAAGATATATTTATGAAATAATCAGGCAGAATTGATGTGCTTGGTAATAACATTACTGGTTTTAGCTCAAAGCATCAGAACAGATAATTGTAAGTAGGAAGGTGAGGTTAGAGGTGACAGGAACGTTGTGCAGAGGGAAAATATTCCTGTGATGAATACAGATTAGTTCCTCAGTTTTTGCTCTTTGGGAGCAACAAAAACAATAACACAGACACTGGAAATCAGAAGGTGGAAGAGAAAATGGAGGCAAAATGCAGCAGGTCTGAAAGAATGTATAGCAAGAAAAACAGAGTTAACTGTGCTGATCTCTTGAGTCATAGTCATAGAGATGCACAGCATGGAAACAGATCCTTCAGTCCAACCCGTCCATGCCGACCAGATATCCCAACCCAAACTACTCCCGCCTGCCAGCACCCGGCCCATATCCCTCCAAACCCTTCCTATTTATATACTCATCCAAATGCCTCTTAAATATTGCAATTGTACCAACCTCCACCACTTCCTCTGGCAGCTCATTCCATACATGGACCACTCTCTGCGTGAAAATGTTGCCCCTTAGGTCTCTTTTATATCTTTCCCTTCTCACCCTAAACCTATGCCCTCTAGTTCTGGACTCCCCGACCCCAGGGAAAATACTTTGCCTACTTATCCTATCCATGCCCCTCATAATTTTGTAAACATCTATAAGGTCACCCCTCAGCCTCCAACGCTCCAGGGAAAACTGCCCCAGCCTATTCAGCCTCTCCCTGTAGCTCAGATCCTCCAACCCTGGCAGCATCCTTGTAAATCTTTTCTGAAGCCTTTCAAGTTTCACAACATCTTTCTGATAGGAAGGAGACCAGAATTGCACACAATATTCCAACAGTGGCCTGACCAATGTCCTGTACAGCCACACCAGCCATTGATGGCCTCTGGTTGGAACAGAATGTTGCTAATGACTGTATAAGACTTTAGTTAGGTCAGTAGGCTGTATAAGACTTTAGTTTTGTGTGCAGTTTTGGTCGCTGCTTTATAAGAAGGATGTAGAGGCTTTGAAGAGGGTGCAGAAGCGATTTACCAGGATGATCTGAGGAAGGGTCACTCGATAGCTCAGTAGGATTGGCTCAGTAGACCTGGGGTGGCACAATGGCTTAGTGGTTAGCACTGCTGCCTCACAGTGGCAGAGACCCGGTTTGAGTGCAAACCTACACATCCCCCTCCCCATACCTAAAGCATGACTCTCTCATGCTAAAGCTTACTCAAGGTTCATCCTCCACTCACCCTGAGATGAGCACAGGGTGCTTTGAGGCCTTCATAATGGAGGATGGAGGTGTATAGGGACTAGATGTCCATGGTGAAGATAAGGCGTTGGGGGCCGGGGAAGCGAAAATCATGGAGGAGGTGGAGGGCATGGGTGGTGTCCCGAACGTAGGTGGGGAGTTCTTGGACTAAGGGGGACAGGACCATGTCGAGGTATGCAGAGATAAGTTCAGTGGGGCAGGAGCAGGCTGAGACAATGGGTCGCATGCGTCTCTACCCCCGCGCCGATTTCTGCCCCCATGACGATCTCTGCCTCCACGCCCAACTCCACCCCCACGCCCAACTCTGCCCCACGCCCAACTCTGCCCAAACACCTAACCCCGCCCCCACTCCCAGCTCCAGTCCCATACCAGGTCCTAGCTCCCAGCCCTTCCATATTTTCACCATCCCTCCAGACCTCCCCCTCTCTGAGGATGAAAGATCAGTCCTCAGCAGAAGCCTCACCTTCATGCTCCAACACTCCCGGATTAACGAGTTCAACACATGGCAAGACATCGAACAATTCTTCCACCGCCTTCGCCTCCACGCCTACTTCTTCAACCAGGAGTCTTCACACCCTCTGACGACCCCTTCTCCCACCTCCAACACACCCCATCCACCTGGACACCCCATGCTGGCCTCTTACGCACCCTTGATCTCTTCATAGCTAACTGCTGCCGCGACATTAACCACCTCAACCTGTCCACCCCACTTACCCACTCCAACTTCTCACCCTCGCAACGTGCAGCCATCCACTCATGAAGCTAAACACCAGCTTGCAGACACCTCCTCTTACTGCCCGCTTGACCATGACCCCACCTCCCACCACCAAACCATCATCTCCCAGACCATCCATAACCTCATCACCTCAGGGGATTTCCCATCCATCGCCTCCAACCTCATTGTCCCACAACCCCGCATCGCCCGTTTCTACCTCCAAAATCCACAAACCTGACTGCCCCGGCCGACCCACTGTCTCAGCCTGCTCCTGCCCCACCGAACTCATCTCTGCATACCTCGACATGTTCCTGTCCCCCCTAGTCCAAGAACTCCCCACCTACATTCGGGACACCACCCATGCCCTCCACCTCCTCCATAACTTTTGCTTCCTCAGCCCTCAACGCCTTATCTTCACCATGGACATCCAGTCCCTATACACCGCCATCTCCCATCATGAAGGCCTCAAAGCCCTCCGCTTCTTCCTTTCCTTCCGAACCAACCAGAACCCTTCCACTGACACCCTCCTTCGACTGATTGAACTGGTCCTCACTCTGAACAACTTCTCTTTCCAATTCTCCCACTTCCTCCAATCCAAAGGAGTAGCCATGGGCACCCGCATGGGCCCCAGCTATGCCTGCCTCTTCGTAGGATATGTGGAACAGTCCATCTTCCGCAGCTACACTGGCATCATCCCCTACCTTTTCCTCCGCTACATCGATGACTGTATCTGCGCTACCTCATGCTCCCACGAGGAGGTTGAACAGTTCATCCACTTTACTAACATTTTCCACCCAACCTCAAATTTACCTGGACCGTCTCAGACTCCTCCTTCCCCTTCCTGGACCTCTCCATTTCTATCTCGAGCAACTGACTCAACACGGACATTTACTATAAACCGACTGACTCCCACAGCTACCTAGACTACACCTCCTCCCACCCTACCACCTGTAAAAACGCCATCCCATATTTCCAATTCCTTCGTCTCCGCCGCATCTGCTCCCAGGAGGACCAATTCCAATACCGTACAACCCAGATGGCCTCCTTCTTCAAAGACCGCAACTTCCCCCCAGACGTGATCAACGATGCCCTCCACCGCATCTCCTCCACTTCCCGCTCCTCTGCCCTTGAACCCCGCCCCTCCAATCACCACCAGGACAGAACCTCACTAGTCCTCACCTACCACCCCACCAACCTCCAGATACATTGTATCATTCTTCGTCATTTCCGTCACCTCCAAACAGACCCCACCACCAGGGATATATTTCCCTCCCCTCCCCTATCAGAGTTCCGGAAAGACTACTCCCTCCGCGAATCCCTCGTCAGGTCTACACCCCCCACCAACCCAACCTCCACTCCCGGCACCTTCCCCTGCAACTGCAAGAAATGCAAAACTTGCGCCCCACACCTCCCCCCTCACCTCCCTCCAAGGCCCCAAGGGATCCTTCCATATCCACCACAAAATCACCTGCACCTCCACACACATCATTTACTGCATCCACTGCACCCGATGTGGCCTCCTCTACATTGGGGAGCCACCTACTTGCGGAATATTTCAGAGAACACCTCTGGGACATCCGGACCAACCAACCCAACCGCCCTGTGGCTGAACACTTTAAGTCCCTCTCCCACTCCGCCAAGGACATGCAGGTCCTTGGCCTCCTCCATCACCAGACCATGGCAACACGACGCCTGGAGGAAGAGCGCCTCATCTTCCACCTAGGAATCCTCCAACCACAAGGGATGAATGCAGATTTCTCTAGCTTCCTCATTTCCCCTCCCCCCACCTTATCTCAGTCCCAACCCTCGGACTCAGCACCGCCTTCCTAACCTGCAATCTTCTTCCCAACCTCTCCGTCCCCACCCCCTCTCTGGCCTATCACCCTCACCTTAACCTCCTTCCACCTATTGCATTCCCAACGCCCCTCCCCCATGTCCCTCCTCCCTACCTTTTATCTGAGCCTACTTGGCATACCTTCCTCATTCCTGAAGAAGGGCTTATGCCCGAAAAGTCGATTCTCCTGCTCCTTGGGTGCTGCCTGACCTGCTGCACTTTTCCAGCAACACATTTTTCAGCTCTGATCTCCAGCATCTGTAGTCCTCACTTTTTCCAAATTCGAATGTATCTGCTTCTACCATCTCCCTTGGCAGTACATTCCAGCTACCTCCCACCCTCTGTTTAAAAAAGAGCGACTGTCTGTGTGGAGTCTGCACATTCTCTTTGTGCCTGTGTGGGTTTTCTCCGGGTGCATTGGTTTCCTCCCACAACCCAAAGATGTCACAAGCGAGGTTCTGGAAAGACATAGCAAGTCAGGAAGCATCGAAGGAGCAGGAGAAACAATGTTTTGGACATAAAGATCTTCAACAGGAACCAGATTTCTGATGAAGGGCTCATGCCCAACACATCAATTCTCCTTCTCCTCGGATGCTGCCTGACCTGCTGTGCTTTTCCAGCAACACACTCTCGACTCTGACCTCCAGCATCTGCACTCCTCACTTTCTGCTACGATCTATCCAAAGATGTGGAGGTTAGGCAAATTGGCCATGCTACATTGTCCATAGTGTTCAGGGATGTGTAGGTTAGGTGCATTAGTCAGGGGGATAGTGAATGGGTCTAGGTGGGTCACTCTTCAGAGGATCAGTGTGGACTTGCTGGGCCAAAACAGCCTGTTTCCACACTGTAGGGATTCTCTGACCTAAAACGTTAACTCTGATTTCTCTCCACACGTGCTGCCAAACCTGCTGAGTTTTTCCAGCAGCTTCTGCTTTTATTGCTGATTTAGAGCATCCATGGTTGTTTCGATTTTTACCTGGATTGGAGTGTATTAGCAAGAAGAGTGGTTGGACACACACCGATTTTTTTTCTTGCAAGAGTGTCAAAAGCTGAAGGGCAACCTGATAGAAGCATATAAAATTGTGAGAGGTGTGGATAGGGCGAATAGTCAGAGTCAGTTTCCCAGGGTGGAATGTCAATTACTAGGGTGCATAAGTTCAATTTGCTGGGCGGGGGGCAATGTTTAAAGGAGATTTGCAAGGAAGGTTTTTTAAACAGAGGGTGGGAGATGCCTGGAATGCACTGCCAAGGGAAATGGTGGAAGCAGATACATTAGAATTTGGACTGAGACATGAAACAGCAGGGAATAGAGGGATATGGGCCATAGGGTTAGTTGAGAATGACATCATTGTTGGTACAGACCTGATGACTGAAGGGACTGTTCCTGTGCTGTACTGCCCTAAGCTCTACGTTCTAACTGTCGGTCCTGTGCTCATCTCAGAGTGAGTGGAGGATGAACCTTGAGTAAGCTTTAGCAGGAGAGAGTCATGCTTTAGGTATGGGGAGGGGTAAGTGTAATGATTATGTCACTCAACTAGTCATCTGAACCTCCAAGTTAATGATCTTGGGGTGGAGGTTCAAACTCAGTTCTTGAAGATGATCAATTAGAGGTGTATAAGATGATTAGGGGTTTAGATAGGGTCGACACTGAGAACCTTTTACCGCTAATGGAGTCAGGTGTTACTAGGGGACACAGCTTTAAATTAAGGGGTGGTAGGTATAGGACAGATGTTAGGGGTAGATTCTTTACTCAGCGGGTTGTGAGTTCATGGAATGCCCTGCCAGTAGCAGTGGTGAACTCTCCTTCTTTATGGTCATTTAAGCGGGCATTGGATAGGCATTTGGAAGTTATTGGGCTAGTGTAGGTTAGGTAGGATTCGGTCAGCGCAACATCGAGGGCCGAAGGGCCTGTACTGCGCTGTATCTTTCTATGTTCTATGTTAATTTGAATCCAATATGACAAAATAAAAGCAATATTAACAATTGTTGTTAAAAAAAGTCCATCTGATTCTTTAACACTTTTTTTAGTGGAAAGAAGTCTTCCAATCTGACTTGTCTGGCCTACATATAATGCACCGTAATCTGGTTGACTCTTAACTGATTCAAAAAGGAAAAGTGCAGCCAGTCAGGCAGCATCCGAGGAGCAGAAGAGTCGATGTTTCAAGCATAAGCTTTTCATCAGAAATGAAAGGCTTATGCCCAAAACGTTGATTCTCCTGCTCCTCGGATGCTGCCTGACCTGCTGTGTTTTTCCAACACCACACTTTTTGACTCTGATCTCCAGCATCTGCGGTCCTCACTTTCCACCCCCTCCCTCTCCCTTCCATTCCATCCAATGACCCTTCTTCCCAGCTACCAGCAGGATGCATCCCTCCCATAGACCAACTAGGTCGTACCCACTCCCTGTGTTCACCTGTCACTACCTCACCACTCCGCCCCTCTCCCCACCCAAAACCCTCCCCCTGCCCATCTTTTTCTGGAGCTCCTACTCCCACCTCCATTCCTGAAGAAGGGTTTTACCTGAAACATTGACTTCTCCATCTCTTGATGCTGTCTGGCTGGCTGTGTTCTTCCAGCCTCCTCCTTGTCTACCTCGGATTCCAGCATCTGCAGCTTCATTATGTAATGAAGCATCCCAAAGTCCTTTGCAGGAACATTTCAAATGGGAAATGGGGAACTCACTAAAGGAAATACTAGGATACATGACCTAAGTGTGGTAAATAGGGTAGGTGTTATGAACTGTCTTAAATACTGATAGAAAGAGAAAGAGAGATTTAAGAAGAGAATTCAGCTCAGTATCCAGACTGTGAAGACAGATGTCCTTTGACATTCATTTTTGAATCCTCCATTATCAGTATCTTGGGGATTACCATTGACCTGAACCAGTCTGGACTAGTCACATAAACACTGTGGCTACAAAAGCAGGTCAAAGACAGGGATACCTGTGGAAACTTACCTCCTGACTCCCCAAAGCCTGTCCACCATCGACAAGGCACAAGTAAGACCATAAGACCATAAGACATAGGAGCAGAAATTAGGCCATTCAACCCATTGAGCTTACTCCGCCATTCAATCATGGCTGATAAGTTTCTCAACCCCATTCTCTCTCTTTCTCCCCATAACCCTTGATCCCTTTGATGATCAAGAATCTATCTATCCCCATTTTAAATATACTCAATGACCTGGTCTCCACAGCCTTCTGTGGCAATTAATTCATAGTATCCCCACTTTTTTCTCCTTATCTCCATTTTAAAAGGTCTTCCCTTTATTCTAAGGCTCTGCTCTCGGGTCCGAGTCTCCCCTACCAATGGAAACATCTTCCCAACATCCACTCTGTCCAAGTCATTCAGTATTCTATATGTTTCAATTAGATCCCCCCTCATCCTTTTAAACTCCACTGAGTATAGACCCAGAGTCCTCAATTATTCCTCAAATGTTAAGCTTTTCATTCCTGGGACCATTCCTGTGAACCTCCTCTGGGCATGCTAAAGGGACAGTACATCCTTCCTGAGAAATGGGCCCCAAAGCTGTGCACAATATAACAGATGTGGTCTGACCAGAGCTTTATATACTCTCAGAAGTACCTCCCTACTTTTATATTCAAGTCCTCTTGACATAATTGCCATCATTGCATTTACCTTTCTAACTGCTGACTCAACCAGCAAGTTGACCTTGAGAGAATCCTGGACTAGAACTCCCAAGTCTCTTTGCACTTCAGACTTCTGAATTTTCTCTCCATTTAGAAAGTAGTCCATGCCTCTATTCTCCCGATCTTACACTTTCCCAGGTTGTACTCCATCTACCACTTTGCCCACTCTTCTAACCTGTCCAAATTGTCTGCAGCCTCCCCGTCTCCTCAATACTACCTGTCCCTCTACCGAGATTTGCATCGTCTGCAAACTTAGTCAGAAAGCCCTCAGTTCCTTCATCTGAATTGTTAATGTATAAAGTGTGGCCCCCACACTGAGACTTGTAGAACACCACTTGTCACCAACTGCCATCCTGAGAAGGACTCTTTTATGCCCACTCTCTGCTTTCTGCCAGACAGACAAGCTTCTATCCATGCTTGCAACTTGTCTCTGACATCATGTCCCATTATGTTACTCAGTCGCCTCCTTTTCAGCACCTTGTCAAAGACTTTCTTGAAGTCCAGATAGACAACATCCATTGGCTCTCCTTGGTCTAAACTGCTCATTACTTCCTCAAAGAAATCTAGCAGATTTGTCAAGCATGACCTCCCCTTGACGAAACCCTATTTTACCATATAATTCCAAGTGTTCAGAAATCTCATCCTTCACAATGGATTCCAGGATCTTACTCATGACCAAGGTTCGGTTAATCAGTCCGTAAATTTCTGTCTTTCGCCTTGTGCCACGTTAGTGATTTTCTAGTCCTCTGGGATTCTCCTGATTCTAGCGATTCCTGAAAGCCAGGAGTGTGATGGAATACTCCTCACTTGCTTGAATGGGTGCAGCTCCAAGAACACTCAACACCATCCAGGACAAGTTATCCACTTGACTGACTCCCATCAACCACCTATAACATTCATTCCCACCCACCATGGTGCACACTGGCAACAGGTGTGTCCCATTGATTTGATGAATTAGATGAAATGTCGTAACAGTCAAGGCTATGGCCCTATGTCTCGAAAGTGGGACTGTGTAGATTATTGTAGCTTTGATAGTACAATGTGGTTGGGCTGAAGAGCCTCTTCTGCACTATACCATTCCAGAATTCTATGTAGTAACTCACCTAGATGTTTCAGACAACACCTACCAACCTCTACCTCCTGGAAGGACAAGAGCAGCAGATACATAGGAATGCTACCCCCTGCAAGTTCACCTCCAAGCCCCTCACCATCCTGACTTGAAAATATATCGCTGTTCCTTCACTGTTGCTAGGTCAAAGTCTAGAATTGCCTCCTTAAGGGTATTGTGGATCCAACATCAGGAGAACAGCAGTTGTTCAAGTAGGCAGCTCACCACCTTCTCAAGGGCAACTAGGGGCAAGCAATAAATGCGGGCCAGCCAGCAATGCCCATGTCCCATGACTAATTATCAAAAAGAGATGAGCTCCAGTAGCAGAGTGAGTAGAACTGGAGATGAAGATGAGGCCAGAATCAGAGCAGGATGGGTATCTCAGAGAGTTGTGGATCTGGAGAAATTTAAAGAATCAAGAAGGGCCAAGTCATGGAGTTCTTTGAAAACCAATGAGTTTTGAGGTGTTGTTGCTGGGACCCAACATGGGCCAGACGACAGATCAGCCAGGAGAGCATTGGAATGGATGAATCCAGGAATGACAGAGGAAACGGGAAGAGAGGAAGGCTCGAATTTATACCGCACCATTCACCACCTCATGACTTCCCAAAATGCTTTGCAGGTGAGGAAATGCTCCCAAGTGTAGCCACCCAGTGTGATCAGAAATAGCAGACAATTTGCACACGGAAAGGTGACCTGCAAACCTTAATGAGTTCATCTTCACTTGGGACGTTGTCAAGGAATAAAAACTGGTAACAATAAAGGCAAGATCGCCTCTGATTTTCCTCAAAAGGTGCAGGGGAATGTCTTACATCTGTTCGAGTGAACAGATCATTTATAGTTCACTATCTCATCTGAAAGACAGCATCGCCACCAGGGCAGCGCTGCACTGGGCTGTGAGCGTGCATCATGGATGCAAATCTCTGGAGTGTGACAATGTACCTACAAACACCCAGCTCAGGGGAAAGAATTCTCCACACTTACCCATCTTGAAGACATAGAGGAATCCTGTGTATGCATTGAACTGCAGAGAAGTGTTGGAAGCTGGTACAATTGCAGCATTTAAAAGCCATCTGGATGGGTATATGAATAGGAAGGGTTTGGAGGGATGTGGGTCGGGTGCTGGCAGGTGGGACGTGATTAGTTTGGGATATCTGGTCAGCATGGACAAGTTGGACCAAAGGGTCTGTTTCCAAGCTGTACATCTCTATGACTCTATGATTCAGCCACTTTCTCAGTTTCACTGATGCACTCTTCTAAGATTAATGAGATTGCATTGTCTCCTCTTACTCTCACATCATTGTACAGACCTTGCTGTCACCTCCCATTGCCCTGAGCCATGTCTGGAACTCTTCCCCCTCCCCTTTCTCCCTTCGAGACCCCATGTCTGACAGTCCCTCTCCTGCCCAGGTCTCTGACTGCCACACTGCCCCTCCACCTGCTTCCTGGCCATGACTGGCACTCCTAACATTTCTCCTGTCTCCCAGGTGCATACCTACTCCTCTCGTAATCCCTCTCTTCCAGACCCATGCCTACTTCCTAAGACCATAAGATAGAGGAGCGGAATTAGGCCATTTGGCACAATGCATCTGCTCAGCCATCGAATCATGGCTGATATGTTTCTCAACTTCATTCCCTTGCCTTCTCCCTGTAAATCTTGATCATCTCACTGATCATGAACCTATCTGTCCTAAATACTCTCAATGAGTTGGCCTCCACAGCCCTCTGTGGCAATGTGTTCCACAGAATCACCATCTTCTGGCTGAAGGAATTTCTCCTCAGCTTAGTTCTTCCCTATCGAAAAGATGTTGTGAAACTTGAAAGGGTTCAGAGAAGATTTACAAGGATGTTGCTAGTGTTGGAGGATTTGAGCTATAGGGAGAGGCTGAACAGGCTGGGGCTGCTTCCACTGGAACGTTGGAGGCCGAGGGATGTCCTCATAGAGGTTTACAAAATTATGAGGGGCATGAATAGGATAAATAGGCAAAGTCTTTTCCCTGGGGTTGGGGAGTCCAGAACTAGAGGGCATAGGTTTAGGGTGAGAGGGGAAAGACATAAAAGAGACCTAAGGGGCAAGTTTTTCACGCAGAGGGTGGTACATGTATGGAATGAGCTGCCAGAGGAAGTGGTGGTGGCTGGTTCAATTGCAACATTTAAGAGATATTTGGATGGGTATATGAATAGGAAGGGTTTGGAGGGAAATGGGCCAGGTGCTGGCAGGTGGGACTAGATTGGGTTGGGATATCTGGTCGGCATGGACAGGTTGGACCGAAGGGTCTGTTTCCATGCTGTACATCTTTATGACTCTATGACTCTACAGGGTCATCCCTTCATTCTGAGGCTGTGCCCTCAGGTCCTTGTCTCTCCTGCCAATGTAAGTATCTCCTTCACATCCACTCCTTCCAGGCCGCTCAGATCACCTTTATCCTTCTAAATTGCATCAAGTACAGACCCAGAGTCTTCAACTGCTTCTCATATGACAAGTCCTTCATCCCCAGGATCATTCTAGTAAACCTCCTCTCGACCCTCTCCAAGGCCAACACATTTTTCCTTAGACCGAGGGCCAGAAACTGCTTTCAATATTCCAAATGTGATCTCATCAGAGCCTTACATGACATCAGCAGTACATCACTGAGCTGACATTCACACCGTCCCGAAATGAATACTAACATTGCATTTGCCATCCTAACTTCCAAGTGAATTTGCGTGTTAACCTTAAGAGAATCCTAAACAAGAAGTCCCAAGATACTTTGTGCTTCAGATTTCCAAAGCCTGTCCTTTTTCAGGAAATAGTCTTTTCTTCCTGCCAAAGTGCATAAGCTCACACTTTCCCACATTGTATTCCATCTGTCACTTCTTTGTCCACTGTCCTAGTCTGTCCAAGTCCTTACTGCAGTCTCACCCTTTCTTCAACACTAGTATGTTTTTTCTTCCTCAGGGTGAGTTTCTGCTGGGCCTCCTGAATTACCCCCAGAAACCTCTGCCATTGATGATCTACCATCTTCTCTGCTAGGCTCTCCTTCCAATCAACTCTGGCCAGCTCTCTCATGTCTACACAGTTACCTTCATTCAACTGTGAGACTGTTGTATGCGATTCAATCTTCTCCATCTCCAACTGCAGAGTGAAGTCTATCATATTATGGTTACTGTTCCCTAGGGGCTCCTTCACCTTGACCTCTCTAATCAAGTCTGCCTCATTATGCATCACCAAATCCAGAACTGTAACTGGGCTTTACCACAATCTGCTCCAAAAAAAAACCATCTCATAGACATTCAGTGAATTCTTTTTCTTGAGACCTGCTACTAACCTGATTTTCCCAGTCCATGTGCATATTGAAGTCCACATGGTTATTGTAATAGTGCCTTTCTTACAGGCCTTTTCCATCTCCTGGTTTATTTTCTTAGCACATCCTGACTACTGCTAAGAGGCCTGTACATAACTTCTAACAGGGCCTTTTTTCTTCGCAGATACTGAACTCTACTCATACACATTCTACACCTTCTGACTTCTTGCTAGCGCTTCAACTTAATTTTTCACTAACAGGGCAACCCCTCCCCTCTGCCCATTGGCCTGTCCTTTCAACAGGATGTGTATCCTTGGATATTTAGTTCCCAGCTCTGATCCCCTTGCAGCCACTTCTCTGTGATACCCACAATATCGTACCTGCCTATTTCACTCTGAACCATAAGCTGATTGACCTTATTTCGGATACTGTGTGTATTTAAGTACAACACCGTCAGTCCTGCATTGGCTGCTCCCCTTACATAATTATCTGCCGGCCCTGGAGGTAGATTCCTGACCCTTTCCATAATCCCTGTCTAGTTACTTGTTCTGCTGAGCTCTCTGCTCCCTTTAACCTTTCCCATAATTTTCCATTCAACTGACCCCACAGCCCCACTATTTAATTTAAAGCCCTATCCACAGCCCCAGTTCTACGATTTGCCAGGACTGTGGTCCCAGCATGATTCAGGTGGAGCCTGGCCCATCAGAGCAGCTCTCTCCTTCCCCAGTCCTGAGCCAATGTCCCTGTTTCCCACTTACCAATCTTTGACCTTCACATTTATCTTGTTAACTTTGTGCCAATTTGCTCCTGGCTCAGGTAGTAACCCAGAGACTATTACTTTTCAGTTCTGCTTTTTAATTTTTCTTTATAGAATCCCAGCAGTGTGGAAACAGGTTATTTGGCCCAACAAGTCCACACTGACCTTCCAAAGAGTAACCCACCCAGACCCATTCCCCTACTCTATTATCCTGTATTTACCCTTGACTAATACACCTCACCTACATATCCCTGAACACTACGGGCAATTTAGCCTGGCCAATCTACTCTAACCTGCACATCTTTGGATTGTCAGAGGAAACCAGAGCATCCAAAGGAAACCCGCACAGACATTGGGAGAATGTGCAAACCCCAGCACAGACAGTCGTCTGAGGCAGGAATTGAACCCAGGTCCCTCGCACTGTGAGGCAGCAGTGCTTACTACTGAGCCACTGTGCCCACATTCCCTCAACACAATCTCTTTCCTCTTTCTACCTGATATTGTTGGTACCCACTTGAACCATGATAACTGAATCTTTCCCTTCCCACTCCAAGTTCTTCTGCAGTCCAGGTGAGACATCCTGAATCCGGACACAAGGCAGACAACACTGCCTTCGGGAATCTCAATCCTGGTCACAGAGAACGGTGTCTATTCCTCTGACTATACTATTCCTGATTACGTTTCTCTTTTCCCCCCCATCTTGAATGGCTTCCTGTACCACAGCGCTATGGTCAGTTTGTGCATCCTCCCTAAAGCCTCTCATCCACATAGGGAGGAACAATCTCTAAGCTGCTGGATAAGCTCAAGGGCTGAGGCTTATTCAGCACCACTGCCTAGATCCCCCTACCTGCCTTATTATCCTGTCCCAGACCACTGTTTGAATTCAAGGTAGATAATCTAAGAGATGTGACTGCCTCCTGAAACACAGCGTCCAGGTAACTCTCCCCCTCCCTGAAGTCTAGCAGTTTTTGAAGTTCAGACTCCAGCTCATCAACTCTGACCCAGAGTTCCTCAAATAACCGACACTCACTGCAGCTGTGGTCACTATGAATCACGATGGGGTCCACCAGCTCCAACATCCTGCAGGTATAACACACCACCTGTTCTAGCATGTCGACTTCAATGAATTAGTTATTCATTTGATTGTTTTTGTAAATTTCCTTCTGGACTTTCAGTTGTAGCCTGTAAATATTGCCCCTATTTACCTTCAATCTGAAAGGAATCTATTATAGATAGTCAAATTGGTAGCTATCACTGACCAATGAAATTACGGTTAGCCTGTGATGTCGGTCCATTTGTGCTGGATTACTGATCCTGAGCTTTGATTTAGACAGTTTTAAAAAAAAGTTTGCAAACTATAAAAAAAAGCTTACAAACTAAAAGCCCAACAAAAAGCAAGCAAAAAGCATCTTATTCCCCTCTGCACTGAATGTCCACAATGTCTCCAAATTCCCTGAACTGCATCCCCACTCAGACTGTGTCTCACTCTGGACACAATCTTTCTTCCCTAACCATGCAAAGTTTCGTCTCCCTATCATCTCTCTCTCTCTCCCGGCATTTATCCTCTCTCTCTCTCTCTCTCTCTCTCCCGCGTTCTCTCTCTCCCCCAAACTCATGGTTAACTCCCCCACCCCTACTCCCTCTCTCTCTCTGCCCTATAGGCTGTTGCGCCTGTTGTTTCTCCCCACAGCGAATGGTTCAGTATTCTTTCACTTTTCATTACCTTGTGTCTGCCTCTCCTCCTCTCCTCCTCCTCCTCCAGTTCCTGCCTATCAATCCTCCACAGTTCATTGCCTGATACATTTCTCCCCCTGTCCCCAGTAACTCCCTGGCCAATGCTCCCAGGAGGCGCCCTGGTGAGTTGCAGCAATATCCTCCTGGGCTCTGCCTCCAATGTGACCTTGTAGCTTCAGGAGATCTGGCCTTCTGTTCTTTAGATCTGATTCTGCAATGAATACATCTTTCAGAACTCCAGGATGTCTCCGTGAAGGAGAAAAAGAACACTGCTCCCTTTCTCGATAATCTCCTGGTAGATTTTATCTCTTGCCCCCGGGGAACATTTCTTCATTCCCCTTCCCAGACAGCTTTCCTTCATCCTTCATGACTTCCTTAATGAGGAAGGCCATTTCCTTCACAAAGTTATTTTGCCTGGTAGCAGCATGGGACCTTCTCTCAGTCATTTTAACTCGTGCTGATTCTGCCACAGTCGCAACTCTTTTTAAAAAATGGTGGGAGCTGCTTCATTAGGGAGCAGAAACACCAGTGACTTCCTGTAAGGCGCGATTTTCCAGAAACTATTTTTCTTTGCTGCGAGTTTTCAGAAAATAATGTCAAGAAAAGGGGATGAAATTCTGCCAATTTCTCCCCCCCCCCCAAGCCCTTCACATACTGTCTCCCATGACTCAGTGGATCTCTGCATCAAAAGGTTGGAAGTTCAAATCCCACTGTGGAGTGGGCAAGAGCAGAATTTTCTACTGTGGGTAATAGCAAGACAGTATGGTGAAAAGGAAAAGTTTGAAAACTTGATATCCAGAAATATTTTTCCCATTTTCCCCTTCATCCTCAAACAGCAAGTCCCAAATCTCACCTTGCTTCCATATATTTCAATCTTATTGCTTTCCCATTTCATCTCATTTCTTTGAGGTTCCCAAGTTTCCTGTCCGATAGGAATATAGAAGAAGGTATACGCTTCTGTACCTGCAGGAAATTGAGTAAAGGGTTTCGCACCTACTCAGCCTGTGGTATTAGGGTGGCAAAGACAAGATGTAGTGTAATTCGCTAAGATCTCACCAGAGAAACATAATTATCTCAGGGACTGATTTTGTTGAGAAAGCAGCAGGAAATCATTTTTTCCTCGCTGTTGAATTCAAGAAGAAATTCCTTTTTATTTAATTGCTTCCCTCTCCCTCCTCCAAATAAGAGGGCACCAGGATATTCCTCAAGTCAATGTTTCAACCAATCAAGCCTCTCTAACCTCCCTTCAAAAGAGCAGAAAAGATTTACAAGGATGTTGCCAGGGTTGGAGGATTTGAGCTGTAGGGAGAGGCTGAACAGGCTGGGGCTGTTTTCCCTGGAGCGTCGGAGGCTAAGGGGTGACCTTATAGAGGTTTACAAAATCATGAGGGACATGGATAGGATAAATAGACAAATCTTTTCCCTGGGGTCGGGGAGTCCAGAACTAGAGGGCATAGGTTTAGGGTGAGAGGGGAAAGATATAAAAGAGACTGGAAAGGGCAAATTTTTCACACAGAGGTTAGTACGTGTATGGAATGAGCTGCCAGAGGATGTGGTGGAGACTGGTACAATTGCAATATTTAAGAGGCATTTGGATGGGTATATGAATAGGAAGGGTTTGGAGGGTTTGGGTGCCGGCAGGTGGGACTAGATTGGGTTGGGATATCTGGTCGGCGTGGACGTGTTGGACCAAAGTATGTTTCTATGCTGTACATCTCTATGACTCTATGACTATATGAATAGAATTCACTGCCTGGGCTGGGCGTTGAGGCAGGTAGCCCCTACAATCTTTAAAAAGTGCTTGGATAAATAAGTTAGAGGCAGAGAGGTTGTATCCACTGGTGGGTGAAACTAATATAGCCTCAAAGTAAAGGGAAGCAGATTTAGGGCTGAGTTGAGGAGGAACTTCTTCACCCAAAGGGTTATGAATCTGTGGAATTCTCTGCCCAGTGAAGCAGTTGAGGCTTCCTCACTGAATGTTTTTAAAGCAAAGATAGAGAGATTTTTGAACAGTAAAGGAATTAAGGGTTATTGTGAGCAGGCAAGTATGTGGAGCTGAGTCCACGAAAAGATCAGCCATGGCCTTATTGAATAGCGGAGCAGCCTCGAGGGGCCAGACGGCCTACCCCTACTCCTAGTTCTCACATTCTTATGTTGGATGAGCATTGAAATGTCATACTCTTCAGGGCTACGGGCCTAGTGCAGGAAAGTGGGTCTTGTTCAGATTTAGTGTAACTTTGGCTGTACAGACTTGATGGGCCAGAGGGTAAGTGAGGAAACTATTTTCGCTCAGAGCGTGGTAGGGTTCTAGAACTCACTGCCTGGAAGGGGAGTAGAGACAGAGAGCCTGAGCTCATTTAAAAATGTCTATGAATGTACATTGAGAGAATAAACTGCAGGGTTACAGACCTAATGCTGGAAAGTGGGATAAGGCTGGCGACTCGTTTTTCTTTTGTCCAGCACAGACTAGATGGGCTGAGTGGCCATTGGCCTTCTGTGATGCTGTGTGCCTCACTGATGATTCTGTTTCTTAATGGAGAGCTATAACACATTTGTCACAAATGGCAAGTTGCAAAAAGTTCAGAAGAACGTTACATTTATTGCTTCTTCACACAACTCTCCACAGCACTGACACAATTACATTTACCACTGACACCTAGGGAAGGTGATGACCTAGCGGTATTAATCCAGAGACCCAAGTAATGTTCTGAGGAAGGGCACACAACCCGAAATGTTAATTCTGATTTCTCTCCACAAATGCTGCCAGAACTGCTGAGCTTTTCTAGCAATCTATGTTAAAGTTCTAGAGATCTGGGTTTAAGTCCCACTGAGGCAGAAGGTGGAATTTAAATTGAATACAAACCTGGAGCTACGTGTCCAATGGTGACTGTGACTCCACTGTTGATTGTTGGAATAACCCATCTAGTTCACTCGTAACCTTTAGAGAAGGAAACTGCCATCCTTACCTGGGTCTGGCCTACATGTGACTCCAGACCCACAGCAACTTGGCTGACTCTTAACTATGCTGAATGCTGCCTGACCTGCTGCGCTTTTCCAGCAACACATTTTCAGCTCTGATCTCCAACATCTGCAGACCTCACTTTTTACTCGAAGATTTTGACTCTTAACTATCCTGTGGCCAATTAGGGATGGGTAATAAATGCTAGTGCAGCCAATCCTAGGAATGAATATATTAAAAAAAAGTCTCTGGAAGTGCATCTCGCACTAAATTGGTCATTGAGGAGTGAAAGGTAAGTGTAAGAAGTGTAAGAAGTTTCCACACTGTAAGTCTAATCTAAAAAAAACGTAACCAATATGGGCTATTGTTAACTTGGGGAAATAAGAGACCTGGGCTTTATTTGCACAAAGGCTTTGGAGATAGCAGGGCTGCTTCGGAATATTGTTACAAAAGTCACAAGATTGTGCAAAGTCTTTGTAAATCTCTGATTTATAACAGCAGAAAGTAACAGAGAAACTCGGCTGGTCCTAACGGAGTTAACATTTTGAGTTGAATATGACTCTTCTCTCACTTGTTGGGAATAAAACTTCACTGTTCCTGGCATCGTCATTGACAATTAAAGAGTTTAGTGAATGTGGCAAGCTTCCCTCATGGGCCTGTCATGTGGACCCAGGTAAACAGAAAGCTCAGAGCAGGTTTCCATCCTTAACAAAAAATACTGTATATCACAGGTAATTAGTCTCTAGCCACAGGTTATACCCACTGTGGAAACTTCAGGGAATAATGAAGACAGTTGTTCCTTCTTGCAGTTGTGTTTTGAGGACTGTGTTTTCATCCATCAGCTAATGTCACTCTTTTCATATCCTTGGAACAAAGGACTTAAAGTAATCACATAACTGGTCCTAAGGAGACTGAGGAAACTGATGAAGAGATGGATTGAGCTCAAAACACATAATGTCATAGAATCCTAACAGTGCGAAAGCAGGCCATTCAGCCCATCAAGTCCACTCTGACCTTCCAAAGACATCCCACCCAATCACTGCATTTCCCCTGGCTGATCCACCTGGCCTGCACATCCCTGGACACCATGGGCAATTTAGCATGACCAATTCACCTAACCTGCACATCTTTGGATTGTGGGAGGAAACTGGAGCGGCCAAAGTAAACCCACATGGACACGGGGAGAATGTGCAAACTCTACGCAGACAGTTGCCTGAGGGTGCAATCAAACCTTGGAATCAACACCGTGTTGCAGTCAGCAAGTAACCTATCAGAGATATTCTCATGATATCATCATTGTGACATGACAATGTAAAAATCCCATAAACACCTTATCCACACATGGGCTCTTTAAGGGGAGCTGATGGTGTAGTGGTAATGCCAATGGGCTAGTAATCCATTGCCTGAGACCAGGGATTGAATCTCATGATGGACATGGCTGTGTAGAGGAAAGTCCAATCAGCTAGGATTTTGTTAAATGGCAGAGGAGGTTTAAGGAGCTAAATGGCCTCTTTTTATTTCATCGGGAAAGCAGTGAAATTTGAATTCTATGAAAATCTGGGATTAAAAAGTTAACCTAATGGTGATATGTGACATATGACAAAAATCAATTGATCCACCCTGGAAGACCATGAGTAATAGCAGCAAAAGAAATTCACCAAAGATCCTCAGATAGCATCTTCCATGACCACATCCATCTAGAAGGACAATAGATACATGGGAACACTATTCCTTTGAAAGTTCCCTTCCAAGCCACTCAGCATCCTAACTTGGAAATATATCACCGTTTGTTCACTGTCACTGGGTCAAAATCCTGGAATTCTCTCCCTCAGGGCATTGTGGATCACAACAGGTGGACTGCAGCGGTTCAAGAAGGCAGCTCACCCCCACGTCCTCAAGGGGCAACTAGGGACAGACAATAAATGCTAGCCCAGACAGTGATGCCCACAAACAAAGTTTTAAAAACAAAGGCCATTCATCCCCTTCAGCCTGTTCTGCCATTCAATATGATATTGGATGATCACATCCACTGTCCTGCATTTTGCCCATAACCCGTGATTCCTTGACTGGGAACACATTGTATTATAAATGTCCTTTAGGAAAGGAAATATGTCATCCTCACCTGGTCTGGCCTACATGTGAATCCAGACCCACAATGATGTGGTTGGCTAAAAATTCTGGGCAATTAGCCATGAGTAATATACATTGGCTAACAATCTGCAATGGCACATCCTGTCAAGAAAGAGTGGCATACTTCTCCTCTGTTGGAGTCCATTATCTAACTGTTAGCCCAAACACTCGTGAATGTATTATTTGTATGAAACAGCTGTAATAACCATCTGTTGGATTCTGCAATACAAATCCATGCCTAGTCACTTATGCTGCAGGAGACAATGTAAACATTGGTACTTCAGGTAAAATAACCTGCCGGAGGCAACTCACATCACACAAGGCATTAAAAGCACAGTTACAAACTGCACTTACAAATGTATTCATTCACAACCCACTCAAACATAATGGCCAACAATTAGTAATATCTCACCATCAAGAAAGCAGTTAGGTCTACACACAGCACATGGACTGCAGCGTTTCGAGAAGGCAGCTCACCACCACCTTCTCAAGCAGGGACAGACAATAAGTGTTGGCCCAGCCAGTGACAACCACGTCCCATGAGTGTGTAAAGGAAAGGGAAAATCCTGAACAATGAGAATTTGCTTTTGGGAACATTCACTGAAGGCCCTCCAGGAGATTGTTGGCACCAGAAGTGGCACAGGGATCATTGGTGTTTGGGGAGAAAGTGAGGTCTGCAGATGCTGGAGATCAGAGCTGAAACTGTGTTGCTGGAAAAGCGCAGCAGGTCAGGCAGCATCCAAGGAACAGGAAATTCGACGTTTTGGGCATAAGCCCTTCTTCAGGAATCATTCCTGAAGAAGGGCTTATGCCCGAAACGTCGAATTTCCTGTTCCTTGGATGCTGTCTGACCTGCTGCGCTTTTCCAGTGACACATTTTCAGCTATAATCCAACAGGTTTATTTGAAATTGCAAGCTTTCATAGGACTGTTCCTTCATGGGTGAAGGCTGAGGTTAAAATCAGAACAAGCATAATCTTGTTGAATAGTGGACACATCTCAAAGGTGGAAAAGTGCAGCAGGTCAGGCAGCATCCAAAGAGCAGGAGAATCGACGGTTCGGGCATGAGCCCTTCTTCAGGAATCCTGAAGAAGCATCTGCAGTCCTCACTTTTTCCCATCTCAAAGGGCCAACTAGACTTTTCTTCTTCCTTGTCTATGTGTTCTCTGTATGCCCAAATGTTACCTTACTGTTAGAGATGTTGGCAGTGCCAATCACCACACCTTTGCCTGTTATTCCTGGGCTGAAGTTTTCATAGGTAAAAAATGAGGTCTGCAGATGCTGGAGATCACAGTTGAAAATGTGTTGCTGGTTAAAGCACAGCAGGTCAGGCAGCATCCAAGGAATAGGAAATTCGACGTTTCGGGCATAAGCCCTTCATCAGGAGGGCCCTGATGAAGGGCTTATGCCCGAAATGTCGAATTTCCTATTCCTTGGATGCTGCCTGACCTGCTGTGCTTTAACCAGCAACACATTTTCAACTGAAGTATTCCTTATACAAGACAACCTGTAAAGTGACAGGGATATGAGAGAAAACAAGCTGTGCTATTGACCTTCGGGATTCACCACATCTCCCAAGATCAGTAGAACACTCAACTTACTTCATTCTGATTTTAATTACTTTGGGTCTGATACTGAGGCTGTTAAAAATGCTGTAACTTTATCCTTTTGGTTCCTTGCTTGTTGCCTTTTAGCTGCAGCGATGGTTCAAAATAGTAATTGTTTTCCTTTGAATTTTGGTCCATTTCGAAGAATCCAGATTTTCTCCCCTTTGGTTTCTTTCTGCCCTAGCGCTGACGCTAAAAACAAAAGCTGGGGGAAAACAAGATTGTAAAATTTGCAATAAAATCTACTTCTAAGGCTCTTGGCTGGTCTCCATTTCCAAATGACTGTATCTGAGCTTAATTCAGGATGTCATAATGGCTGCCAAGCTCTATATTGAACCCAGTGTTAGATAAATAAAATATGCTCTGATAAAAAAAAGGTCAAAAGTGCAATTTTGGACTTGGTGTCTATCATCATCAATCCGTTAACCACCAGGAAGATGTCGTCCACAAATTCAGGCATTTGCTATCTTTCTTATAAGACCTCCCTGCTAACAGGTTCACTGCCAATGTTCCCCAAATAACAACTGTAATTGTATCTCAAATGTAGTTCATTCGTAGGGATACCTTTCATGAAATCTTGAGATTTCACAAAGCATTACACAAAGGTAACTCACCCCCTTTTCATGGAGGGGTAATCAGAAACATCGTGAGATTCAACCAACTCTGCAGTGCACTCATTGAATGTAAGTGTTGCTAGCAAGACCTCCAGATGATACCAGAAAAGAGAAAATGCTGGAAAATCTCAGCAAGTCTGGCAGGATCTGTAAGGAGAGAAAAGAGCTGACATTTCGAGTCTAACTGACCATTTGTCAAAGCTTGTCAGGGCACTTGACGTTGTCGAAACGTCAGCTCTTTTCTCTCCTTACAGATGCTGCCAGACTTGCTGTGATTTTCCAGCATTTTCTCTTTTTTGGTTTCAGATTCCAGCATCCACAGTAATTTGCTTTTAGCTCCAGATGATAATTGTCTTTGAGAAGGGCGTGGTGAGCCAATCCCATGAAAGGAAGGCAATGCCACATTGCTTTGATGCAGAGAGTTCAAGGGGTTCAACAAATTCTAATGAAAGATCATTGGCCTGAAACATTGGGTGGTGTTTATTAGACGAAAATGAGTGGGGACTGAGATCTATGTCGAGGGAAGACTGATTGTCCTAAGTTTCTTGTTTTGATTCATAGGACAGTAGGCATAATTTCTTGCTTGTTCTCAATGGCCCTTGAACTGAATGGTGTAGATTTGATTAGATTACTTACAGTGTGGAAACAGGCCCTTCAGCCCAACAAGTCCTCACTGATCCGCCAAAGCGGAACCCACCCAGAACCATTCCCTTACATTTACCCCTTTACCTAACACTACGGGCAATTTAGCATGGCCAATTCACCTGACCTGCACATCTTTGGACTGTGGGAGGAAACCGGAGCACCCGGAGGAAACCCACGCAGACACAGGGAGAATGTGCAAACTCCACACAGTCAGTCGTTGAGGCGGGAATTGAACCCGGGTCTCTGGCGCTGTGAGGCAGCAGTGCTAACCACTGTGCCACCGTGCCGCCCACTAAGGAAATTCAGGGGGCAGGTATGATTCAGCTGCATTGCTGTGGGTTTGGAATCACATGTAGGCCAGATCAGGTAAGGACAGCTGAATCCCTTCCCTAAAAAGATGTCAGTGAAGCATATGGAGTTTTGGGAACAATGGATGATAGGTTCATGTAGCAGCATCTTTAGGGGCCTGAACAATGAGGGCTATGACAAGATTGTGTGGTTGAATCAGACGGGAAACCTCCCTCAACACTGGGAGCAACTCACCACATCTTTCCTATGACTGCTGCACTGGAGCCGAGACTGTCACTGAGCAACAATGATTGCCTATTATGATGAATCATTGCTTGTGAAATCATGAACAATAGATCTCGCCTCATCATCACGCAGCCTCCTATTCACCAAGTGCACTGAGCAAAGTATAGTCCGAGGATTCTTGGGCTGGAACTCAGAGTGGGTAATTGACGATTTTAGCTCAATCACTGTCTGCAACCAACCTCCAAAACCACTTGCCTGCACTTGGCCTATGTCTCTAAATCTTTCCTATCCAGGTACCTCTCCGAATGTCTTAGCTTTCCTTAGCTTAGCTTCCAAATAAATATAACCCGGTGTCATGTGATTTTTAACCTTGTCCACCCAGTCCAACACTGGCATTTCTAAGTCCAAATGTCCTGTAAATGTTAGAACTGTACCTGGATCTACCATCTCATCAGCAGTTCATTCCACATGTGAACCATTTTCTGTGTGTAAAAGCCATCCCTCGGGTTTCTTTTAAATCTTTCTCCTCCCACCTTAAAATTATGCCATCTAGTTTTGAACTTGCCCACTCCATGGAAAGGACCATCGCTCTTCACCTTATCTATGCCCTTCATGGTTTTCTAAACCTCAATAAGGTTACCCCTCAGTATCCTACACTCCAGTGAAAAACACCCCAGCCTTTCATTATCACTCAAACCCTCCAGTCCTGGTAATTTGATGGTAAATCTTTTCTGAACCCTCTCCAATTTAATAATATCTGCCTGTAACAGGGCGACCAGAACTGTACACAGTACTCCAGAAGTGGCCTCACCAACGTCCTGTATAACCACAACATGACATCCCAACTGCTATTCCCAATGGTCTGAACAATGAAGGCGAGCGCGTCATAATTGCTTAGAGGATTTGTGATTAATGCCATCCTGGGAGAGTTTGGAATTGAATGACTGCTTGCTGGTATGTGATGTTTCCTCTGTTAGACAATGACAAAATGCAGGTCTACACTGGGCACTAAGTGACAATGACTTGCAGAGGGCGTTTAGATGTGATGTAGCTAATGACAGGAAACTGTGTGGCCTGGTATTTTAACAGCATTTAACATAAAAGAACATGGTTGCGTGTGAGAGGGAATTCCAACCCTGATGGCTCTGTGTCATGGACAGTGTGGCTGCTGTGCAATTGCACTGCCATTTAGGGGCAATGTCAGTTTGCCAACACTTGCCCAGGTACACAGTAGCCTTTTAAAGAGGATCTAGGTGCAAGGGGTTCTGGTCTTTCATTGGATATCTGCTAAGTGGTAAATTGTTCCAGGACCAATGATGAGATGAGAATAGGCGACCGCAAAGTCTTCCAGAATTTGCCTATGTTTTGGAAATTCTTTCCCCAAAAGTGGAGGCAGAATAATTAAATTGTTTGAAGGAAGAAGGAGGTTGATTTATGATGGCCATGGGGTTGGAAGATTATCAGGGACATGTAGGAAGGTTGAACTAAGGTTAAAATCAGATCAGTAATGATCATATTGAATGACAGGGCAGACCCGAGGGACCAAGTGGACTACTTTTGTTTCTTTTTGAGTGTTCACTGACAATCCAGTCGGATGCTCCCCGGAAGGTGCATAGTGCATTATTTTCAATAATTTCAAATCAACACCTCAGCAGAATACGAAGGAGATGAGCAGTATGACACCAAATGTGTATCTTTATGAACACCATTTGTAAAATCCTTTCCAAAGTTGTCAGGAAGCACTGAGGAGCCTTGCTTGCATTCTGTCTGCAGACAATGATGATGTTATTGTATATTCACCATTCTGGTAAATCTGCTTCATAACTAGATTACAGCAGGGAGTACTAGCCCCTTGTGGGCCTTGCTTGATGAATGTTGTGTGCAGTGAGTGCAATAAACATAGTTGATCATCAAAATGACAAGGGGATTGAAATGCAGAGTTGCAAAACAGACCACGACAGGAGCTGTGGAGAGGACAGGAGTTACATCGTGCAGCCCTCAATCTGCACCTCGTAAGAATAGAGAAGCAGAATCCACTTATTAAAAAAGGTGATGTAGAACATAGAATAATACAGCACAGAACAGGCCCTTCGGCCCACGATGTTGTGCAGAACATTTGTCCTAGCTTAAGCACCTATCCATGTACCTATCCAATTGCCGCTTAAAGGCCACCAATGATTCGGACTCTGCCCCTCCCACAGGCAGCGCATTCCATGCCCCCACCACTCTCTGGGTAAAAAACCTACACCAAACAATCCCCCTATACCTTCCACCCTTCACCTCAAATTTATGTCCCCTTGTAACTCTCCATTGTATCCAGGGAAAAAGTCTCTGACTGTCTACTCTCTCTATTCCCATGAGCATCTTATAAGCCTCTATCAAGTACCCCTCATCCTTCGCCGTTCCAATGAGAAAAGGCCTAGCACTCTCAATCTATCCTCATACGACCTATTCTCCATTCCAGGCAACATCCTGGTAAATCTCCTCTGCACCCTCTCCAAAGCTTCCACATCTTTCTTAAAGTGAGGCGACCAGAACTGCACACAGTACTCCAAATGTGGCCTTACCAAGGTCCTGTACAGCTGCAACATCACCTCACGACTCTTGAATTCAATCCCTCTGCTAATGAACGCTAATACACCATAGGCCTTCTTACAAGCTCTATCCCCCTGAGTGGCAACTTTCAAAGAGCTATGAACATAGACCTCTGCTCCTCCACCTTACTTGGATAGGCATATGGAGGAAAGTGGGCTAGTGTAGGTTAGGTGGGCTTGGATCACTGCGCTGTATTTTTCTATGTTCTATGTCCTTACTAAGAACCCTTCCGTTAACCCTGTATTCCGCATTCTTATTTGTCCTTCCAAAATGGACAACCTCACACTTGACAGGGTTGAACTCCATCTGCCACTCCTCAGCCTAGCTCTGCATCATATCTAAGTCCCTTTGCAGCCAACAACAGCCCTCCTCACTATCCATAACTCCACCAATCTTTGTATCGTCTGCAAATTTACTGACCTACCCTTCAACTCCCTTTTCCAAGTCATTAATAAAAATTACAAACAGCAGAGGACCCAGAACTGATCCCTGCAGAACTCCACTTGTAACTGGGCTCCAGGCTGAATATTTACCATCTACCACCACTCTCTGACTTCGACCGGTTAGCCAGTTCTCTATCCAACTGCCAAATTTCCCACCATCCCATGCCTCCTGACTTTCCGCATAAGCCTGGCATGGGGAACCTTATCAAATGCCTTACTAAAATCCATGCACACTACATCCACTGCTCTACCCTCATCCACCTGCTTGGTCACCTCCTCAAAGAATTCAATAAGACTTGTAAGGCAAGACCTACCCCTCACAAATCCATGCTGGCTGTCCCTAATCAAGCAGTGTCTTTCCAGATACTCATAAATCCTATCCCTCAGTACCCTTTCCATTACTTTGCCTACCACAGAAGTAAGACTAACTGGCCTGTAGTTCCCAGGGTTATCCCTATTCACTTTTTTGAACAGGGGCACAACATTCGCCACTCTCCAGTCCCCTGGTACCATCCCCGATGACAGTGAAGACGAAAATATCATTGCCAACGGTACTGCAATTTCCTCTCTTGCTTCCCACATAATCCTAGGATATATCCCGTCAGGCCCGGGGGACTTGTCTATCCTCAAGTTTTTCAAAATGCCCAACACATCTTCCTTCCTAACAAGTATCTCTTCTAGCTTACCAGTCCGTTTCACACTCTCCTCTTCAACAATACAGTCCCTCTCATTTGTAAATACTGAAGAAAAGTACTCATTCAAGACCTCTCCTATCTCTTCCGACTCAATACACAGTCTCCCACTACTGTCCTTGATCGGACCTACCCTCGTTCTCATCATTCTCATGTTTCTCACATACGCATAAAAGGCCTTGGGGTTATCCTTGATCCTACCCACCAAAAATTTTTCATGCCCTCTCTTAGCTCTCCTAATCCCTTTCTTCAGCTCCTTCCTGGCTATCTTATAGAACATAGAACATAGAAAAATACAGCGCAGTACAGGCCCTTCGGCCCTCGATGTTGTGCCGACCAAAGTCTACCTAACCTACACTAGCCCAATAACCTCCACATGCTTATCCAATGCCCGCTTAAATGACCATAAAGAGGGAGAGTTCACCACTGCTACTGGCAGGGCATTCCATGAACTCACAACCCGCTGAGTAAAGAATCTACCCCTAACATCTGTCCTATACCTACCACCCCTTAATTTAAAGCTGTGTCCCCTAGTAACAGCTGACTCTATTAACAGAAAAAGGTTCTCAGTGTCTACCCTATCTAAACCCCTAATCATCTTGTACACCTCTATCAAATCTCCCCTAAACCTTCTTTTCTCCAATGAGAACAGCCCCAAGTGCCTCAGCCTTTCCTCATACGGTCTCTCTACCATGCCAGGCAACATCCTGGTAAACCTCCTCTGCACTCGTTTCAATGCCTCCACATCCTTCCTATAGTATGGCGACCAAAACTGCACACAATACTCCAGATGAGGCCGCACCAGAGTCTTATACAACGGCAACATGACCTCAGGACTCTGGAACTCAATTCCTCTACCAATAAAAGCCCAGTACACCATATGCCTTCTTCACAGCTCTATTTACCTGGGTGGCAACTTTCAGAGATCTGTGTACATGGACACCAAGATCCCTCTGCTCATCCACACTACCAAGTAGCCTACCATTAGCCCAGTAATCCATCTTCTTGTTACTCCTACCAAAGTGAATGACTTCACACTTAGCTACATTGAACTCCATTTGCCACCTTTCTGCCCAGCTCTGCAACTTATCTATATCCCGCTGTAACCTGCCACATCCTTCTTCGCTGTCCACAACTCCACCGACTTTCATGTCATCCGCAAACTTGCTCACCCAGCTTTCAAGCCCCTCCTCTAGATCATTTATAAAGATGACAAACAGCAATGGTCCCAAAACAGATCCTTGTGGAACACCGCTAGTGACTGCACTCCAAGATGAACCTATTCCATCAACTACTACCCTCTGTCTCCTTCCAGCCAGCCAATTCCTAATCCAAACCTCTAATGCACCCTCAATGCCATACCTCCGTAGTTTTTGCATTAGCCTACCATGAGGTACTTTATCGAACGCCTTGCTAAAATCCATATACACCACATCTACTGCTTTACCCTCGTCCACCTCCTTAGTCACCTTCTCAAAGAACTCAATAAGGTTTGTGAGGCACGACCTGCCCTTCACAAAACCATGCTGACTATCCTTGATCACATTATTCCTATCCAGATGTTCATAAATCCTATCCCTTACAATTCTCTCTAAGACTTTGCCCACAACAGAAGTGAGACTCATTGGCCTGTAGTTACTCGGGCTATCCCTACTCCCCTTCTTGAACAAGGGGACCACATTCGCTATCCTCCAGTCTTCTGGCACTATTCCCGTAGACAATGACGACATAAAAATCAAGGCCAATGGCTCTGCTATCTCCTCCCTAGGTTCCCAGAGGATCCTAGGATAAATGCCATCAGACCCAAGGGACTTATTTATTTTCATCCTTTCCAGTATTCCCCAGACCTCTTCCCTACATACCTCAAGGCCATCCATTCTAATCACTTGTGACTCAATATCCACATCAGCAATAGTGTCCTGTTCCTGAGTGTTTACTGATGAAAAGTATTGATTTAGTGTCTCTCCAATCTCCTCCACCTCCACGCACAACTTCCCACTACTATCCTTGACTGGACAGATACCTATCTAGTCATCCTTTTATTCCTGACATACCTATAGAAAGCCTTTGGGTTTTCCCTAATCCTACCAACTAAGGACTTTTCATGTCCCCTTCTCGCTGCTCTTAGCTCTCTCTTTAGATCTTTCCTGGCTACCTTATAACTCTCAATCGCCCCAACTGAACCTTCACGCCTCATCTTTACATAGGCCGCCCTCTTCCCTTTCACAAGGGATTCCAATTCCTTATTAAACCTCGGCTCCCTCACAAGACCCTTTACTCCCTGCCTGACT
The DNA here is from genome assembly GCF_020745735.1 of Hemiscyllium ocellatum. Taxonomy (NCBI): domain Eukaryota; kingdom Metazoa; phylum Chordata; class Chondrichthyes; order Orectolobiformes; family Hemiscylliidae; genus Hemiscyllium; species Hemiscyllium ocellatum. Next base: position 109,518,756 of record NC_083409.1, read on the forward strand.
GGTACATACTTATCAAGGACACCCAATAGCTGTTCCTTGAACAATCACCACATATCATTTGTGTTCTTCCCTTGAAGCCTATTTTTCCAATCCACGCATCCTAAGTCATGCCTCACCGCATCATAATTTCCCTGTCCCCAGCTATAACTCTTGCCCTGCAGTGCACACTTATCCCTCTCCATCACTAGAGTAAAAGTCACCGAGTTGTGGTCACTGTCCCCGAAGTGCTCACCTACCTCCAAGTCTAACACCTGGCCTGGTTCATTACCTAGAACCAAATCCAGTATAGCCTCACCTCTTGTTGGCCTGTCTACATATTGTGTCAGGAAACCCTCCTGCACACATTGGACAAACACCGACCCATCTAACAAACTCGAGCTATAGCTTTCCCAGTCAATATCTGGGAAGTTAAAGTCCCCCATAACAACCACCCTGCTACTTTCACTCTTCTCCTGAATCATCCTCGCAATACTTTCCTCTACTTCTCTCAGACTATTGGGAGGCCTGTAGAAAACTCCTAACAGGGTGACCTCACCTTTCCTATTTCTAACCTCAGCCCAAACTACCTCACATGGCAAGTCCTCCTCCATCGTCCTTTCCACCGCTGTAATACTATCCTTGACAAGCAATGCCACACCACCCCCTCTTTTACCCTCATCTCTGACCCTGCTAAAACATTTAAACCCTGGAACCTGCAACAGCCATTCCTGCCCCTGTTCTACCCACGTCTCTGTAATGGCCACAACATCGAAGTCCCAAGTACCAACCCACGCTGCAAGTTCACCTACCTTATTTCTTGTATCCCTCCAACGCTCTGTCTGAACCTTGTTTCCTCAACCTTATGTAAGCCTCCTTCTTCCTCTTTACTAGACATTCAACCTCCTCGTCAACCAAGGTTCCCTCACATGACCATCTCTTTCCTGCCTGACAGGTACATACATATTAAGGACACGTCATATCTGTACCGTGAAAAAGTTCCACATTTCAATGACATCCTTCCCTGACAGCCTATGCTCCCAACTTTAGCTCCTCAGATCCTGTCTTGCAGCATCGTATTTACCCTTCCCTCAATTGTAAAACCTGCCCTGTTGCACGCACCTATCTCTCTCCATAACCAAGGTGAAAGTCACAGAATTGTGGTCACCATCACCAAAATGCTCACCCATTAACAAGCCCGTCACTTGTAAATTTTGATGATCGAAGACACTGAACTCTGCTTGAATGAGGCACTCAGAACATTAATGGACAGTGACACTCACTCACTAATGAGTATGACTATCCACTGAGGAAATTCCGTGTCATGCTCATGGGTTCTGTAGGTGATGAGCCCAATCCTAGAATCTCATCACCAAACACACACTTAGTGGGCGTTTCGAGGAGATGGAATTGGTCCTTGACCTTGACATGACTGGAATTCCTTTTCCATACTTTCTCTTCCTGACAAATGTTCTTGAAGAATTGTATCCCTTCATACAGGAGTCAGTCTTTTCTGAATGAGGGTCTCCCATGGGTTAATATCTATGTTGCATTTCTTGACGGAAGCCTTTAGGAAGTCTTTGAGCTTTCCTTGGTTCCCCTCTCGATCGAGTGCCTTCCTTGAGCTGGGTGAAGATGAATTGCTTTGGCAGTAGGAAGCCAAGCATCCTCAGCCCAGCAGGTGGCCAGCCCAGTACAGCTGGTCTCAGATGGTCATGATCTTGACACTGTTGCTATTGGCTGCTTGAGGGAGGCCGATGGCAACACACCTGCCTTCCCAGCTGATGTTGACAATCCGTCTGATGTCCTTCTCTCAACATTGGAATGGAGGCACAGTGAGCAATTAGGAGGGCAACTGCACTTTTGTCTTCCAAACAAGGGAGTTAAACTACAGGCATAAAGAATTATTTAATTATACAGGGCTTGGGTGAGACCACAACTGGAATAATGTGCGCAGTTTTGGTTTCCATATTTAAGGAATGAAGTACACGTATTTGTAGAGGTGCAGTGAAGATTGACTAAATCTTGCCCTCTGTGAGAGGCTGAGTAAATATGCCCTCTATCCTCTGCAGTTTGGGAGAGTGGGAGACAATCTCAACAAAATCACAAAAATCCAAAAGGCTTTGACACTATAGACACCTGGAAATAGTTTGCATAATCAAGGAATTTAAGACATTGAGGTGCAGAGTCTGGATAAAGGCTGCTTATTGAGGATGGAGATGAGGAGAAGTTATGACATTCAAAACATTGTGAATCTTTAGAATCGACCTATGGGGCTATGGATGCTCCATTGCCGAATGCATACAAACATGAGATGTTGGTCTCTCGTGGATAGGATATGGAGAGTGTACAGGAAAGTGGAGTTGAAACCCAACAACAGTCATATGATTGTATGAAATGGTGGAGTGGGCTTCACAGAAACAAGGAAAATCAGCACAGAAGTAGGCCATTCTGCCTTTTGAACCTGTTCCACCATTCATTGGCTAATAATCCAACTCAATACCTTTCTCCCTGTACCCTTTGATCCTTTTATCCCTAAGAACTATATCCAACTCATTTTTGAAAACACTCAATGTTTTAGACCATAAAAGCTAGGAGCAGAAATTAGGCCATTCGGCCCATCGAGTCTGCTATACTATTCAATCATTGCTGATATGTTTCTCAACACCATTCTCCTACCTTCTCCCTGTAATCTTTGATCCCCTTAACAATCAAGAACCTATTTGTCTCTGTTTTAAATACTCTCAATGACCTTTTGTGGCAATGAGTTCCAAAGATTCACAACTCTCTGGCTGAAGAAGTTTCTCCTCATCTTCATTCTCCTATAAACCGTGCTCAAAGGCCATGTCCTAGTTCTTCTGGCCCCAAATGATTTCTCTGGCAGAGAATTCCACAGGCTCACTACTCTCTGGGTGAAGACATTTCTCCTCACCTCAGACCTAACTGGCCTATGCTGTATCCTTAGACTGTGACCCCCCTGGTTCTCCTTAGACTGTGACCCTCCATGGTCATCAGGAATATCCTGCATTTATCGTGTCCACCCCTTAGTTCAGAAACCTTGTAGGTTTCTATGAGATCTTCCTTCTTCTAAACTCGAGAGGATATAGTCCCAATCAATCCAGTTACTTTTCCAGTCGGCTGAATTTTCATTCCTATTTCTATTTCCTGAACTTTCCTGCCATTTTGAGATATCATAGTTACATGCACATCCAGCCGTTGAGTTTCCATTGTGTCTGCACTGTCAGAACATTCTTTCTGAAGCTCTGCTTTGGATTACCAAATTGTTAGACTTCACCTTGTTGACACATTTATGTGATTAATAAGGCTTAAGTTATTGAATTATACTCCTCAGAAGCTAAGTGATGAAAAGTCTTAATTGTATGCATTATTGGGATGTTGTTAAGAAGTCTATAATCTGGCATCTCTTTCATGTGCCAAAGTACTACACTGCATCATTAAGAAGGAATGTGTCATTATAACTGGGAAATGTTTATACATTTTCTCACAACCCACACTCTGCAAGGGTTAGATTAGATTACTTACACTGTGGAAACAGGCCCTTCGGCTAACAAGTCCACACCGACCCTCCGAAGAGCAACTCACCCAGACCCATTCCCCTCTTCACCTAACACTATGGGCAATTTAGCATGGCCAGTTCACCTGACCTGCGCATTTTTGGACTGTGGGAGGAAACCGGAGCACCCAGAAGAAACCCACGGAGAGAACGTGCAAACATCACATAGACAGTTGCCTGAGGCGGGAATTGAACCCGGGTCTCTGGTGCTGTGAAGTAGCAGTGCTAACCACTGTGCCACCGTGGTTCTATTCCTGTCCCCCATTTTTCCATCTCTGTTGCATTTGTTGCAATGTCAGGGATGCCTTTGACACAACCTCCTTTTTACTTCACTAAGGACTCCTCCCATCTTCATTGACAGATATATCCAACTTATTCTCGCAGCTCTGTCTTTGCCCTCTCCTCACCCTTCCAAAACAATTGTCCTCACTTTCTCTTGTCCTCACATTCCAACCTACAACTGCCTCTGCGGTCAGAGAATCATCAAATGCCACTTGTAGTGAGTGCCACCACTGAGCACAGCTTCCCCTCTCCTCCCTTGTCAGTATTCCTGCATGAGCAGTTCCCTCCATGACACTCTGGTCCACACCTGCTCCCAATGATTCCTTGCCACCACACCTCTCCCCAGTTCCACCCTCATCCACCCCACCGCACCATTCCGTGCAGTCACAGAAAGTTCAGCACTCACTCTTAACCTCCTCCTCCTTCGCTTTCTTAACCTGCAAAAACAGTTTGGATGAATTGTCACAGAATCCCTACCATTTGGATGCAGGCCATTCAGCCAATCCAATCTGCACTGACCATCTGAAGAACATCTCACCCCAGACTCCAACATCCTCCCTGTAACTCTGCATTCCCCATGGTTAACACTCCTACCCTGCACACTATAGCATGGCCTGTGGGAGGAAACCGGAGCTAACCCACACAGAGAACGTGCAAACTCCACACAGACTGTTGCTCAAGGTTGGAATCGAACTGGGGTCCCTGGCACTGTGAGGCCACAGCGCTAACCACTGAATCTCCATGCCACCCGTCAAGTCAACAGATCCGAGATGTTAAATCCAGTTCTTTCTCCACTGATGCTGCCAGACCTGCTAAGTTTCTCCAGCTATTTCTGCTTTGTTTCAGATCTCCAACATCTGCAGTTCTCTATTTCCATCCAGTTATTGGCCAGTTTAAAATGCAGCTTATTGTCATGTTAATATTACTGACACAAACGAGGCTCCAAACAAACTGGAGGAACAGCAGCTCATCTTCTGCTTCATGGTCTCGGGGAGTCAGCATTGAGCTCAACTACTTTGAAGCATGGACACTGTCCTCCAAGTTTGATTACATCCTCTTCTCCCCACTCTCTTGTTTACGTGAGTTTGCCCTCAGCAAAGCCAACCTACCTCCAATTATTCACAACTACTGTTATTACCTATTTGTGTTAAATCCCTCCTCTACCACCAGAAACACTCGCTTTGTCCTTTGCTTAAAGTATCCCCATCACTTGTTCCACATCCCCCCTCCCCCTTTGTCAACTCCCCATTTGTCAACCTTTTAAAAAAAAATCACTATTTTCCAGCTTCACGCAGTTCCAAAGAAGTGTGTATAAAAACATAGGCACAGGAATAGGCCATTCGGCCCCTCAACCTGTTCCGTCATTCAATAGGATCATGGCTGATCCAACATTCCTCTCATCCACTGGATGTCATTGAACTCAAATTCTTAACTCTGTTTCTCTGTCTCTGCAGACTCTGCCAGACCTGTTGAGTTTCTCCAGTATTCTCTGCTTTATTTCAGATCTCCAGCATCCACAATGCTTTTCTTTTCTTTGTACATTTCGGCCCAAGTGAATTTAGCACTAGCAGTAAACAAAAGCCAAAACTGGGATATTCGATTGGCTAGACCTGAGCTCCACATTTGTAAATAGAAGGTACAGTCTAAGGTTGGGTTGTTGTCGAGAGAACCTTTTGTTATTTGCTGCGCAAATACAGATACGTAGACTTGGGCTGAATGTTGCAAAGGCTCCCACAGAAAAGGTGTAAACATAGGACACTTCTCACATCCTTCACATATGCCAGGAAATAGGATTTGTCTGAGATAACTTGCTTGGGGAACTTGCTCAGTGAGATAGTTAAGAGGAGAATACTTTCCCAGAAGTTAACACTTGTGTGAAATATCATCAATCGATGGCTTATTGTCAAACCCCAGAAGTCGGCAAATTAATTGTCTTAAGTTGGAGGGTTGGTGTCAAGGAATAACCAGATCTGTATTGGAACCTCGTTTTAGGGCTAAAGAACAAATACCTATTTTGTAAAAAACGTGAACTGAATTCTGATGCATTACCTTCCACTCACAGAACTTGTTGTGATGATCCTCTCAGCAGCAGGATCTAGCAGCTCAATCCTTTTCCCCAATTTTCACAAAAAGAAGTAGTGTCCATGTGTCAAATTTCTGAAACCTTTCAAAATTCTAGGAATCAAACCTTTTCAGTGCAAACAAGAAGATTGAAAGTTCCTGATCAGAAGTGCTTGGTTAGAACCCTGAAAGTGTTATTCAAAGTTGAGAAAGTCTAAGCTCAGCTGTGTAACTAATTAAGGAATTAATTAACCTTCCAAACACTTAAGATCAGGAATTGAAAGTACTAGTTAAGTCAAAGGATGTGAAAGAGAAAAGAATTCTCTCTGGTATGTGAATACTGTAACACTGGTGGGAATGATAGCACTGTATTTTATTATGATTGGTTTACAGCATTTTATCTTTTTTTTATGGTTAAAACCAAATCTGCAACATTGTGCGCTTGTGTTTCTGCAGTTGACTTGGGAATTGATGTTGCAGTTATACAGGGCCTTGGTGAGACCACAACTAGAATATTGTGTGCAGATTTGGTCTCCTTTTCTGAGGAAGGATGCCCTTGCTCTTGAGGGAGTGCAGCGAGGGTTTCCCAGGCTGTTCCTGGGGATAGTGGGACTGACGGATGAGGAGAGCATGACGAGGTTAGGATTGTTTTCACTGGAGTTCAGATGAATGAGAGGGTATCTCACAGAGCCGTATAAAATTCTAACAGGACTCGACAGGGTAGATGCAGGGAGGGTGTTCGCAATGGTGCCTGTCTCCAGAACCAGGGTTACAGTCTGAGGATTTGAGGTAGGCCATTTAGGACGGATGCAAATGTGTTGCTGGTCAAAGCACAGCAGGTTAGGCAGCATCTCAGGAATAGAGAATTCTCTATTCCTGAGATGCTGCCTAACCTGCTGTGCTTTGACCAGCAACACATTTGCAGCTGTGATCTCCAGCATCTGCAGACCTCATTTTTTACATTTAGGACGGAGATGAGGAGACATTTCTTCACCCAGAGAGCAGTGAGCCTGTGGGATTCACTACCACAGGAAGGAGTTGATGCCAAAACATTGAATGTATTCAATTTGCACTTGGGGCAAATGGGATCAAAGGTTATGGGAAGAAAATAGGATTAGGCTACTCTACTGAGTTGGATGAGCAGCCATGATCGTGATGAATGGCAGGGCAGGCTCAAAGGGCCGAATGGCCTCCTCCTGCTCCTATTTTCTATCTTCCTATATTGAATAAAAACAACAGAAAATATGGTCCATCAAGCCAGATTTCTGTTTGGCACCTGACATGTTCAGTGGTATCATCAGCTGAGAACGTAATATTGAACGTGAAATATTACCTTTCTCTCTCTCCACAGATACTTGCTGAGCTTCTGTTGCACGTTCAGTTTTGATTTGCAGTTATTTTAAAGGCTGCATTAGATAGATATTTGATTGACAAGAAACACAAGGAATATGGTGGACAGGCAGGACAGTAGAGTTGATGCTGCAATCAGATCCCTGTTCCTTCTCTTAGAGACTGTGAATCTATGGAGTTCTTTACCTCAGAGGGATGTCACAATGACCTCATTAAACATATGCAAGGCTGAGATGGACAGATGTTTAATCTGCAACAGGATCAAGGAAAGTGATAATTATCAGGTCGGCCATGATCTCATTAAATGGCAAAGCAGACATGATGGGGGCTGAATGGCTTGCTTCTGCTCCTATGTCTTACAGTTTGTGTAAAATCATTTCTTGTGCCCACTTGCCCCCTTCTTAGGCTTGTCAGTCTTTTAGCCCTTACGCCTCTACGTTAAGCACATTAGGATGCTAAATTCTATGTTGAAGGTGTTATATCAATGCAACTTCAGGTTGTTGTTGCCATCTCCAGTCACATCTATTATCCGATGGATGGTGAATGGACACATGCGGGAAATAACGATGGGGCACGGCACAAAGTATGAATGAAAGCTTTCAGTCGAAGGGGAGCGGATCTGCAGGAAGCGGCTGGGAATAATTTTGAACCTGCATTCCATTGATAGCTCCTGAACCACTTGTTCCAAGAGTGTTGAAGGCTCTTCATAAACAGTCATTGCTATTCATTAATACCAAAGACAAAGTCATACAGCCATAAGAGGAAACACATTGTTTCTGACCGAAGGGAAACTGCCTCTCGGATTAAAGTGGTGGTCTCAGCTAATGATTGGAATGTTGAGTTATGACTGGGATTGAAACGACTGCAGATGCATTTCAACACTTTACCCGGGCAGTCATTATTTTTTATTTATGATTTTTAAGTTCCTATTATTTCATCAATGGTTATAACCCGAGGTGTGATCGCAGAGCTCCCTGTATTCCTTGGAGACATTCCCTTAGGTGTCAGTTACAGGCAATTTTACATATTTAAGCTTCAGTCCTGTGGCAGTGAATTCAGCACAGGAAACATTACTGACAACCCCCAGCATCAGCATGTTCCAACAGCACCTTTCTTCAGTTGCCGGTGAAATTTTACTGAAATTTTCAGAGGTGCCTTTTGCATTGAGGTAAAAGTCACCGATTCGCCAGTCAGCTTTTACGTTAAGGGAGGAAGTGAGGACTGCAGATGCTGGTGAGTCAGAGTCGAAAAGTTTGGCAAAAGAAAAGCACAGCAGGTCAGGCAGCATCCGAGGAGCAGAAGAATCGACATTTCAGGCATGAGCCCTTCATCAGGAATGTCAACTTTTATGTTCAGATTGTTGAACAAGCTTCAGCTTTTTCTTCAAGTAACCCTGTTACCCAAGAACATCAGTTTGGCTGGAGCATTATGGGGCATTGTCAGGCATGGTGGCACAGTGGTTAGCACTGCTGTCTCACAGTGCCAGAGACCTTGTCAAACCCTCCCTCGGGTAACTGACTGTGTAGAGTTTGCACATTCTCCCCGTGTCTGTGTGGGTTTCCTCTGAGTGCTCTGGTTACCTCCCACAGTCCAAAGATGTGCAGGTCAGGTGAATTGGCCATGTTAAATTGCCTGTAGTGTTAGGTGCATTAGTCAGGAGTGAACGTAAGGGAGTGGGTCTGGGTGGATTGCTCTTCGGAGGGTCGGTGTGGACTTGTTGGGCCGAACTGCCTGATTCCACACTGTAGGGAATCTAATCTAATCATACCGAGACTATCCTCCAACCAGAGCTGGCCATAGGCCCTGGAGTTAAACTCCGCACCCATACCAAGGTCACTAGCACAAAGCAGTCTGCCAGCTGCCTTCTTAAAATGCTCAGTCCAGGTAATGTAAATACCCGCATAATGCCGTTAGGATTTTGACACAGTGACACTGAAGGAATGACGATGCATTTCCAAGTCAGAACACTGTATGACTTGGAAGAAACTTCCAATTTCCCCAAGTGAATTAGGTCACAGAATCCCTACAGTGTGGAAATGGACCATTTGGCCCAACTGGTCCTTCGAAATGTATCCCACCCAGACCCTTGGCCAATCCACCTAAAGTACAAATCCCTGGACATTATGGGCAATTTAGCATGGCCAATTCACCTTACCTGCACATCCTTAGACTGTGGGAAACCCACACAGACATGGGAGATTGTGCAAACTCCATACAGACAGTCACCCGAGGCTGGAATTGAACCTGGGTCCTTGGTACAGTGAGGCAGCAGTGCTTACTACTGAGCCACGACGCTGCCCCTAGCCACCATGCTGATTTAGAAGAAACATATGCACAACCATGTAGTTGATCCTTTTCTGCCATCTGAAATGTCCGAGTAAGTCACTCATTCAGGGGGAGATTAAAAATCAACAGCACTGTTGTGGGATTGGAGTCACACATGGGCAATGGTTATGGTTCCGTCTTTCAGGTCATTCCTATTTCAGATTTTGAAAAGTTTAATTCAAGTTTCACCATCTGCCGTGTCTCCAGAATATTAGTCCGCAATTCTGGATTAAAAGTCCAGTGATATTATCAGTACTCTAGCACCTTGCTTAAATCTGTGCCCTTTGGAGCTCAACCCTCTCCACTCATCCTAGGTCTGTTGTGGTTTTTGAGGCCTCTATTGAATCGCCCCTCTATTTTCCCTTATCCAGATAGCCTCAACTTCCCCAAGGAATTTGCCATGGTACTGATCTGTGGAACCAACTCGTCAATCTTTTCCTGCTGCAAAGCCTATTTGTTTCAGCTATTTCTCAAACTAAAGGCATAATCTGAGAATTTGGGGAAGATGTTAGGAAGCACTTCTTTATACAAAGGGATGGTTGGGTGCTGGACCTATTGTTAGCTCTAATTCTGAGGTAGATACATCTTTGATGAGCTGAAAATGTGTTGCTGGTTAAAGCGCAGCAGGTCAGGCAGCATCCAAGGAACAGGAAATTCGACGTTTCGGGCACAAGCCCTTCATCAGGAAAATGAAGCAAAGATATTGAGAGATGTGGGCCAAACGAAGATACATGGAGTGAGGTCACACAGAATTATAGAATCCCTCCAATGTGGAAGCAGGCCATTCAGCCCATTGAGTCCATATCGGCTCTCTGAAGAGCATCTCACCTAGATCCACCCCCTACCCTCTCCCTGTAACCCTGCATTTCCCATGGCTAATCCACCGAGTTAAGGTCTCATTAAATGGTGGAACAGACTCGAGGGGCTGAATGGCCTACTCCTGTTCCTATATTATGTCTAAAACCATTAAAAGCATTTCCCCATCAACACAGCAAGAAAAAAATAAGAAGGATATTTAAAAACCGAGCTAAGGTTCCCATAAATAAGTCCTCTAATCCTCATTAATTCCCAAAGAAGAAATGTATTTAATAGAAAAGAAAAATCTGAGAATACACAAGTTTTGATTTATTTTGGAGTCTTACAAGTTGTATTCAGGCAAAGTTGCCAGTGTAATAAATCTACTTAATTATGTTATTTTGATTTAAATCAATGAATTGTCCTGACCGGTTTTGATGCTGCTGCAGACTGTAGGATAGATTTTTTCGTCCCAGAGCTAATGTTGATTTTGAGTTGGTCCCTTCTTCATGACCTTAGGACCTGTGGCCCAATTGTTAAAGCCATGTAGCCTCAGAGACATGTTCAGACCACCATTGTAAAATTATCGGTGGAGAGGTACCCTTTCAGGACAAGTAGTTAGGAGAGTGAAGAAGGCGTTTGGTATGCTTTCCTTTATTGGTCAGAGTATTGAGTACAGGAGTTGGGAGGTCATGTTGCGTCTGTAGAGGACATTTGTTAGGCCACTTTTGGAATACTGCATGCAAATCTGGTCTCCTTCCTATCGGAAGGATGTTGTGAAAGTTGAAAGGGTTCAGAAAAGATTTACAAGGATGTTGCCAGGGTTGGAGGATCTGAGCTATAGGGAGAGGCTGAACAGGCTGGGGCTGTTTTCCCTGGAGTGTTGGAGGCTGAGGGGTGACCTTATAGAGGTTTACAAAATTACGAGGGACATGGATAGGATAAGTAGGCAGAGTCTTTTCCCTAGGGTCGGGGAGTCCAGAACTAGAGGGCATGGGTTTAGGGTGAGAAGGGAAAGATATAAAAGGGACCTAAGGGGCAACGTTTTCATGCAGAATATGGTACGTGTATGGAATGAGCTGCCAGAGGATGTGGTGGAGGCTGGTACAATTGCAACATTTAAGAGGCATTTGGATGGGTATATGAATAGGAAGGGTTTGGAGGGATATGGGCTGGGTGCCGACAGGTTGGGTTGGGATATCTGGTCGGCATGGACAGGTTGGACCAAAGGGTCTGTTTCCATGCTGTACATCTCTATGACTCTATGACAGAGAGTCGGAAGAATTATTTTCTCTGAATGTCACGAGAATTTGGAACTCTCTGCCTCAGAAGTCGGTGGTCATCGAATGTTTTAGGCAGAGGAATCGAGGGCTAACAGGGTGGATGGGAAAATGACATTCATAACACAAATAAATGCCTCATGATCTGATCGAATGATAGGGCTGAATGAACACAAAGGACACAGGGGAGACTCAGCAGGTCTAGCAGCATCCACGTACACAGAGACAGAGTTAACCTTTCAAGTCCAGTGCGACTCCTCTTCAGAAACTGTTCTCTGTTTTTCTCTGCTGAGTTGCTCCGTGTTTGTTTCGGTATTCCAGCTGTGTTTTGCTTTCATTCGAGGGACTGAATGGCCTAATTCTGCTTTTTCTGGGCAGTTTCAAGACTGGGGACACTTTTTAAGGAGAGAGGAGAGAGATTTAAAAAAGACAGAAGAGACAAGTTTTTTGCAGAGAGTGGTTCCCATGAGGAATGAGCATTCTGAGGAAGTGGTGGATGTGGGTACAATTACAACATTTAAAAGACATTTGGATAGATACATGAATAGGAAAGGTTTGGAAGAATATGGGCCAGGAGCAGGTAGGTGGGGCTAGATTAATTTGGGGTTATGGTCGGCATGGAATGATTTAGATTTAGAATCCCTACAGTGTGGAAACAGGCCCTTCAGCCCACTAAGTCCACACCAACCCTCCAAAGAGTAAACCACCCATAACCACTCCCCAACCCTATTGTCCTATATTTACCCCTGACTAATGGACCTAACCTACACATCCCTGAACACTATGGGCAACTTAACATGGCCAATTCACCTTAACTTGCACATCCTTTAGATTGTGGAAGGAAACCCCGGTGTGGGAGGTTGGACCGAAGGTGCTTTTGGCAAGCTGTATGACTCTATAATTCCTTGATAACATTGATGGGCAAATTATCTCAGTTGGGAGGTGGAATTTCCACCTCAGAATTTCCAGGATTTTTTAAAAAAAAGCAAAGAACATTACAGCACAGGAACAGGCTCTTCAGCCTGTGTTGACACGTGACAGTTTTCGAAGCTAAAATTCCTTTTCCTCTTCACGGTCCACATCCCTTTATTCTGAGCTTATTTATATATCTTCCAGGCACTAATCACCCCTCAGTGTAAAAAACTTGCCTCTCACATCTCCTTTAAACTTGCCCCCTTTTATGTTAAACGTACATCCTCTCGCAATTGACAATTCTACACTGGGAAAAAGACACCAACTCTCCAGTCCACCTGTGCCCTTCGTAATTATGCAAACCCCTCAACCTCCAACATTCAAGTGAAACCAAAACAAGTTTGTTCAATCTCCCCTCAAAGTTAATTTATCGGAAGAAAGCTTTGGAATCAGAGTTCCGAGTCAAACCATTCACACGTGATAAACATGGCAATGATTTCTGAGGAATGCCTTATCCTGCTGTCTACCAATCTGAGGAAACATGTTTAACTGACGTCTACTGTCCTTGATCTCATGACCACTATTTGTGACTAGCTTGCTGTTCATTCTGCTCCTTGGTTTCACATCCTCAACACATGGGGAAATATAGCGGCATTGTGTTAATGTCACAGGGCAGTAGACATCTAGAGGCCCCAGGCTAATGCTGTGGAGATATGGGTTTCATGAATGTCAGTGGAGCTTAAATTCAACAAATTGGTCACAAAATTGAGTACAGGAATTGGGAGGATCATGTTGTGGCTGTACAGGACATTAGTGAGGCCACTTTTGGAATACTGTGTTTGATTCTGGTCTCTCTGCTATAGGAAAACTTGTTGTGAAACTTGAAAGGTTCAGAAAAGATTTACAAGGATGTTGCCAGATTTGGAGGATTTGAGCGTTAGGGAGAGGCTGAATATGCTGGGGCTATTTTCCCTAGAGCTTGAGGTGTGACCTTACATAGGTTTATACAACCTTGAGGGGCATGGATAGGGTGAATAGTCAAGGTCTTTTCACCAGGATAAGGGAGTCCAAAACTAGAGGGCATAGTTTAAGAGTGAGAAGGTTTAAAAGGGATCTAAGGGGCAACGTTTTCACGCAGAGGGTGATGCATGTATGGAATGAGCTGCCAGAGGTGGTGGTGGAGGCTGGTACAATTACAACATTTAAAAGGCATCTGGATGGGGACATGAGTAGGAAAGGTTTAGAAGAATATGGGCCAAATGCTGACAAATGGGAACAGATTAATTTAGAGCACTTGGTAGACATGGACAAAGTGGACTAAAAGGTCTGTTTCTGTGCTGTACATTTCTATGACTCTATATTAGTGTGGATCTGAATTCTTGTCTCGGTAAGGATGACTACATCATCAATTGTCAGAGATAAAAGAACTCATACTTTCCCAATTACCTTTAAAGAAGGAAATGTGCCAATCTTACCCAGACTGAGCTACATGTCTCCAGAACCACAGCAATGTGGCTAACCCTGACCCCCAGTTGAAGAGGCATTTGGGGATGGGAGAATCTTTTTTTCTCATGCTATCATTAGGACATTCGTAACAAATGCCAATACAAGGTGAAGTATAAAAAGTGCCTGCTGAGTAGTTGATAAGTGGACTTTTATTTTTATATAATACACACACACACATATATAGTTCATCAGGGTTCTGTCTTTGCCAGTAGAATGAATGTGTACACGCAATGTGTTTGTGTCAACTCAGCAACTCATTTCTCAGGACCATGCCTTAACCCATCACAGTCAACCTTGCCTGGTTTAAATTTAAACAAAGCAAGACAGTTAACTGTCAGTCATTATCTAACAGGTGCATTTCCAATGACAATGCTTCCATCAATCAGAGTCCACTTGTCAACCACATAAGCCTCTTCTCATGAAGAGTAAAAATAATAGGTATAACAAACATTCACCAGAAGGGTTTTGGAAGAAGCCTCATTGGACCCGAAACATTAACTCTGCTTTCTCTCTGCCAATGCTGCCAGATCTGCTCACTTTCCCCAGCAAGTTTTGTAGTTGTTTTGTTTCAGATTTCCAGCATCCACAGTTCTTTGTTTCGTTTAGATCATCAGACTTGACCCCAGGATAACAGCACTGTGTAAGGAAGAGAGAACATGGTGGAATTGGGTACAAACACAACGTTTAAAAGGCAATTTGGATAAGATCATGAACAGGAAAGGTTTGGCGGGATATGGGCCAAGGATCAGGCAGCTGGCGCTAGATTAGTTTGGGATTATGGTCGGTATGGACTAGACTCTATGACTCTATAACTGAGCCTGTATTCTCCTGAGTTTGGAAGATTGGGAGATGATCTCATTAAAAACTTCAAATTGCCTGAAGGTTGAGAAAGAGTTAGATTAGATTACTTACAGTATGGAAACAGGCCCTTCGGCCCAACAAGTCCACACCGACCCGCCGAAGCGGAACCCACCCAGACCCCTACACCTACCCCTTACCCAACACTACGGGCAATTTAGCATGGCCAATTCACCTGACCCGCACATCTTTGTGACTGTGGGAGGAAACCGGAGCACCCGGAGGAAACCCACGCAGACACGGGGAGAATGTGCAAACTCCACACAGTCAGTTGCCTGAGGCGGGAATTGAACCCAGGTCCCTGGCGCTGTGAGGCAGCAGTGCTAACCACTGTGCCACCGTGCCGCCCCCTTCATCCAGTTGGATGAAGGTAAGATATTTCCCCTGGTTGGAGAGTCTAGGACCAAGTGAAATAATTTCAAATTAGGAGGAAACTGCTTCAGACTAAGATGTGTAGAGATGTTTTACTGGCAGGTTTGGTTTGATTTGATTTGCTTTGATTTATTATTGTCACGTACCGAGATAGAGTGAAAGTATTGTTTTGTTTGCTAACCAGACAAATCAATCCCTACACAAGTACATCAGGGTAAAAGAACAGAATGTAGAGTATAGTGTTACAGCTGCAGAGAAGGTGCAGAGAAAGACCAACACTAAGATGTGAAAGGTCTGTTCATAATAGCGGGTAAGAAGCGTTCTTGAATTTGTTGGCACATGTTTTCAAATCTTTGTATCTTCGGCCCACTGGAAGAGGGTGGAAGGGGTATAACCGGGTGGGAGTGGTCTTTGATTGTGTTGGTTGCTTTCCTGAGCCAAGAGGAAATTTTACATTTTTTCACTTGTGAGATATGGACAATGCTGGCTGGGTCAGCATTTATTGCCTGCAAGTTGCCCTTGAGAAGGTGGGGGTGAGCTGCCTTCTTGAACCGCTGCAGTCCACTTGCTATGGGTTGACCTACAATGCCCAGAGAGAGGGAATTCCAGGATATTGACCCAGCGACAGTGAAGGAACGGCGATTTATTTCCAAGTCAAGATGATGATCGGCTTGGAGAGGAACTTGAAGATGGTGGTGTCCCCACGTATCTGCTGCTTTTGTCCTTCTAGATGGAAGTGGTTGTGGGTTTGAAAGGTGCAGTCTGAGGATGTTTAAGGAATTTCTGAAGTGCATCTTGTAGATAGTATACTGAGCGTAGGTGGTGGAGGGAGTGAATGCTTGTGGCTGTGGTGCCGATCAAGTGGGCTACTTTATCTTGGATTAAAGCACACTAGCTTTCAGAGCGTCGCTCCTTCATCAGGTGATACACTCCGAAAGCTAGTGTGCTTCCAATTAAACCTGTTGGACTATAACCTGGTGTTGTGTGACTTTTAACTTTGTACACCCCAGTCCAACACCGGCATCTCCAAATCATTATCTTGGATGGTGTTGACTTCTTGAGTGGTTTTGGAGCTGCACCCATCCAGGAGCAAGAGGGGAGTATTCCATCACACTCCTGACTTGTGCTTTCAGGACGTATGTTACTCATTGCAGTATTCCCAACCTTCTGACCTCCTCTTGGAGCCACTGTGTTTATGCAGTGAGTTCAGTTGAGTTTCTGATCAATGATAACACCCGGGATGTTGATCATAGGGATTCAGTGATTATAACACTATTGAATGTCATGGGGCAGGGGTTAGATTGTCTCTTATTGAAGATGGTCATAGCCTGGCATTTGTGTGACATGAATGGTACTTGCCACCTGCCAGCCCAAGCCTGGATATTGTCCAGATCTTGTTGCATTTGAACATGGTCTGCTTCAGTATCTGAGGAGTCACAAATGGTGCTGAACATTGTTCAGTCATCAGCAAATATTCCCACTTCTGACTTTATGATAGAGGGAAGGTCATTGATGAAACAGGTGAAGATAGTTGGGCCTAGGACTTTCTCCTGAGAAATTCCGACAGAAATGTCCTGGAGCTGAGGTGACTGATCTCCAAACACAACCAACTTCCTAAGTGTCAGGTACTAGTCTAACCAGCGGACAGTTTGTCTCCAGATACACATTGATTCCAGCTTTATTAGTGTTCCTTGATGCCATACTGAACTGAATGCAGCTGAGATGTCAAGGGCTGCTCATCTCACTTCCCCTCTGGGATTTAGCTCTTTTGTCCATGTTTGAACCAAGGCTGTAGTGAGGTCAGGAGCTGAGTGACCCTGGTTGAACCCAAACTGGGCCTCACTGAGCAGGTTATTGCTACTTGATAACACTGTTATTGACACCTTCCATCACTTTACTGATGCTCAAGAGTAGACTGATTGGGCAGTAATTGACTGGGTTGGAATTTTCCTGCTATGTACTGGTCATATTTGTGCAATTATCCATATTATCGAGTAGATGCCAGTGTTGTAATTGTACAAGAACACCTTGGTTAGGAGAATGGTAATTTCTAAAGCACACACCTTTAGTACTGTTGCCAGAATGTTATCAGGCCCACAGCCTTTGCAGTGTCCAGTGTTTCCAATCGTTTCTTGCTATCACATGGAGTGAATTGAATTGGCTGAAGACTAGTATCTGTAATGCTGGGGACCACTGGAGGAGGCCAAGATGGGATCATCCACTCAGCATTTCTGGCTGAAGATTACTGTGAAGCCTTCAGCCTGATCTGTTACACTGAAGTACTGGGCTCTTCCATTATTGAGAATGGGATATTTGTGAAGCCTTCACCCCTAGTGAGTTCTTTAATCTACCCTATCATTTATGACTGGATGTGGTACAACAGCAGAACTTAGATTTGATCCGTTGGTTGTGGGATCGCTTAGCTCTGTTTGTCACTTGCTGCTTATGCTGCTTAAGTGTAGATGGAGCCAATGGATGGAAGGCTGGTTTTTATGATGGACTGGACTGTGTTCACAACTCTCTGTAATTTGTTACTGTCTTGGGAAGAGCAGTTGCCGTACCACTCTGTGATGCATCCGAATAGATTGCAAAGATAGGTAGAGAGACAGGGAACATTGAGGAAATGGGCAGGCTGCAGAAGGGGTTGGACAGGTTAGGAGTGTGGACAAAGAAGTGGCAGATATGTACAACGTGGGAAGGTGTAAGATCATGCACTTGGGTAAGAAGAATAGAGGCACAGACTATTTTCTAAATGGAGACAAAATTCAGAAGTCTGAAACGCAAAGAGACTTGGGAGTTCTCGTCCAGGATTCTCTCAAGGTAAACTTGCAGGTTAAGTCAGTAGTTAGGGAGGCAAATGCAATGATGGCATTTATGTCAAGAGCAGGGATGTACTTCTCAGGGTCAATAAGGCTCTGGTCAGACCTCATTTGGAGTATTGTGCACAATTTTGGGTCCCATACCTCAGTAAGGATATATTGGCCCTGGAGCAGGTTTACGAGAATGGTCCCAGGAATGAAAAACTTAAAATATGAGGAACAAATGAGGACTCTGGGTCTATATTCGATGGATGTTTAAGGATGATGAGAGATCTAATTGAAACTTACAGAATACTGAATGGCCAGGACAGAGTAGATGTTGGGCAGGTTTTCCATTGACAGGAGAGACTAGGACCTGAGGGCACAGCCTTAGAGTAAAGGAAGGACCTTTTAGAATGGAGACAAGGAGAAACTAATTCAGCCAGAGAGTGGGGAATCTATGGAATTCATTGCCCCAGAAGGCTGTGGAGGCCAGGTCATTGAGTACATTTACTCTGGATAGATAGGTTCTTGATTATCAAGGGGATCAAGGGTTATGGGGAGAAAGCGAGAGAATAGGTTTAAGAAAAGTATCAGCCATGATTGAATGGCAGAGCAGACACAATAAGCTGAATGGCCTAATTTCTAGTTTTATGTCTAATGTTCTATGGTCTTATCTATAAAAATTAATAACAATCATTGAGATCACTTCGGCTGTGAACCTTTTGATTTTTCTACCTGTGTGAGCTGTGGAAGCTCAGTCATTGATCCCGCTTAAAGTAGAGATTGACAGATACCCAATGTCACTGATTTATCTTAATTCATTCACAGGGTGTGAGCAAATGGTCAATAACATTGCATTGGGTCTGGAGTCACATGTAGACCAGGCCAGGAGTTATACACTTAATGGTAAGGTCCTAGGGAGTGTTGCTGAAAAAAGAGACCTTGGAATGCAGGTTCATAGCTCCTGAAAAGTAGAGTTGCAGGTAGATGGGATAGTGAAGAAGGCAGTTGGTATGCTTTCCTTTTTTTGGTTAGAGTATTGAGTACAGGAGTTGGGAGGTCATCTTGCAGCTGTACAGGACATTGATTAGGCCACTGTTGGAATATTGCGTGCAATTCTGGTCTTCTTCCTATCGGAAGGATGTTATGAAACTTGAAAGGGTTCAGAAAATATTTACAAGGATGTTGCCAGGGTTGGAGGGTTTGAGCTGTAGGGAGAGGCTGAATAGGCTGGGGCTGTTTTCCCTGAAGTGTTGGAGGCTGGCAGTGACCTTATAGAAGTTTGTAAAATCATGAGGAACATGGATAGGATAAATAGACAAAGTATTTTCCCTGGGGTTGGGGAGTCCAGAAATGGAGGACGTAGGTTTAGGGAGAGAGGGGAAAGATATAAAAGGGACCTAAGGGGCAACTTTTTCACACAGAGGGTGGTACGTGTATGGAATGAGCTGCCAGAGGAAGTGGTGGAGGCTGGTACAATTGCAACATTCAAAAGACATTTAAATGGGTATATGAATAGGAAGAGTTTGGAAGAATATGGGCTGGGCGCTGGAGGTGGGACTAGGTTAGGTTGGGATATCTGGTTGGCATGGACCGGTTGGACTGAAGGGTCTGTTTCCATGTTGTACATCTCAATGACTCTATATAACTCATGAAGAGGGGTGAAAGTGAGGCAATGTTTAGAACTGATTATTACTAAGGAACTGACCATCTGTGGACTATCTGACATCCTCCTGCCTCAACCTTTGAGTGTTCTTGTATCCACCTCCTGGACAATGTGACAGATCTTTACATGGCTAATGGCTTTTATCAAACGTTGTGTTATGCAAACGCTGAGGTCACTGTTTCCCTCGGTAAGTGTGGTACACAATGCCAGTGTTTCTACTCTCCCCAGAGCATAAAGTGACTCATTCATCAAGGGGAGGTGTTAGCCTTCCTCTGGATCACTCCCTGCCTTTAGCTAGCCTGTGTTTATAAATGGTCCTGGAACAAAATTCAGAGTTATAATGAGGCTAAAGGTAACCCATTCAGTAATGTTCAATTGCACCACCCCCTATATTTCAATCATCTCGTTAATGAAGAAGACTTGTGTTTTTTTTTTATTTCTCTACATAAAATTAAATACCGACCAACGTTTATGTAGTGGAGGTAATAAATTTCAAACAGATGGTAAATCATGAGAGCAATAGCCATTAGTGTTTACAGAAAAGTGGAAACATTTTAAGATTGATGTTGAAAAGGCATTACACACAGAATCTCAAATATGGAACATGACTGAGTGAAGGTTTTGAAGAGAGGTGTTATTTGAGATTAATGTTACAAACCCATTATGTAGGCAACCCTACATACAGAAAACCTTTTCTGTTTCTTTTTTCCACTGCTCATTCTCAATGCTGCTGAGCAATGACAACAGCGGCACTCTGTACAGCAACCCTTTCAGAATGCCATGAAGATTCTCCAGTTTGTATTGTGTTTGGAGCTCAGTACAGAGCTTCCTGAAGACAGGATTGTTACTCTGTCAATGCATTGGCAGAATAATCAACATTCTGTTCTCTTTCAGGCACCTCTGGCAGTGCAAGATTATATAAAGAGGCATTTCAAACTGCAGTAAACCCTTAAAGCTGTTCTTCACTGAGCAATTTCTGAAAGTTCTTTCTCCCCCAGGTTAAAGAATTCCACCGTTAATCAATGCGATACTATCTCTCATGTGGCTGAGGCTTTGCAATTATTGTGACAATGGATGCATTCAATTTTAGACAGGGCTAATATCCTGCCTTTGCAACAGATGGCTCCTGGCGCCCAAGAATATCCCCTTTCCCAACTCTATTCCCCTTTCACATGATTTCACGCTCACGCTCGAACATTCTGCTACACTCACAAATATCCCCTCATCCTAAACAGGGAGACAGCCTGCGAAATCAGAGACAAAATTCCTCGGAGATTGAACCATTGTATTATTTGACTCGAGTGGTCTTCTTCAGAGCTATTGCCCTGGAGTGTGGTCTTCTACCTTCCAAGACAAAGGGAGTCAGGGAATCCTCCGGGAATTGAGGGAACGTGGAGTTGAAGCCAAAATTCAGATTTGATTGTATTGAATGGTGGAGCAGACTTGATGGGCTGAATGGTCTACTCCTGCTTCTATTTCTTTGGTCAGGTCGAACCCAGAGCATGATAAGGATATATCAAGGCAGAGGGAACATGTACCTAATGTGATTACTGATATATAGTTCAGTCCAGTGCAACTTCCCATCCTCTTTGTCAAATGAGTTTTCCCACAGGGAATAGACAAGAAGAGGGTGCAGGGATTGTGGATGTGTCCTTAGCTGCTCCACATTCCTCAACATTTGATGGGAGATTGGCAGGAGGATGGAGGAGGTGAGGAGCTCAGGGTGGGTGGCTCAGTACAAAGAGGGACACGATTTTAGGGAAATGGATCTGTTTGTTGGAAAGCTGACCTTGTCTTGGGCAGCAGGAGCTGCTTAATCCAGGCTAGCCTTATGCTCAGTTCCCAGTAAGACAATATACAATAGGTGCAGGAGTAGGCCATTCTGCCCTTTGAGCCTGCACTACCATTCATTGTGATCATGGCTGATCATCCTCAATCAGTATCCTGTTCCTGCCTTATCTCCATAACCCTACATTCCACTATCCTTGAAAGCTCTATCCAACTCTTTCTTAAACGAATCCAGAGACTGGGTCTCCACTGCCTTCTGGGGCAGAGCATTTCACACACCCACCACTCTCTGGGTGAAGAAGTTTCTCCTCATCTCTGTCCTAAATGGCTTACCCCTTATTTTTAAGCTGTGTCCTCTGGTTCGGGACTCACACATCAGTGGAAACATGTTTTCTGCCTCCAGAGTGTCCAATCCTTTAATAATTTTATACGTCTCAATCAGATCCCCTCTCAGTCTTCTAAACTCAAGGGTATACAAGCCCAGTCGCTCCAATCTTTCAACATAAGATAGTCCCAACATTCCAGGAATTGACCTCTTGAACCTACGCTGCACTCCCTCAATAGCCAGAATGTCTTTCCTCAAATTTGGAGGCCAGAACTGCACATAATATTCCATGTGCAGTCTCCATAGGACCCTGTACAGCTGCAGAAGAACCTCTTTGCTTCTATACTCAATCCCTCTTGTTATGAAGGCCAGCATGCTATTGGCTTTCTTCACTACCTGTTGTACCTGCATGCTTGCTTTCATTGACTGGTGTACAAGAACACCCAGATCTCTGTGTATTGCCCCTTTACCTAATTTGACTCCATTTAGGTCATAATCTACCTTCCTGTTCTTGCCACCAAAGTGGATAACCATACATTTATCCACATTAAACTGCATCTGCCATGCATCTGTCCATTCACCTAACCTGTCGAGGTCACCCTGTAATCTCCTAACATCCTCCTCACCTTTCACCCTGCCACCCAGCTTTGTATCATCAGCAAATTTGCTAATGTTACTATGAATACCACCTTCTATATCATTAATATATATTGTAAAAAGCTGCAGTCCCAGCACTAATCCTTGCAGTACCCCACTGGTCACTGCCTGCCATTCCGAAAGGGAGCCGTTTATCACTACTCTTTGTTTCCTGTCAGCCAACCAATTTTCAATCCAAGTCAGTACTTTGCCCTCAATACTATGCGCCCTAATTTTGCTCACTAACCTCCTATGTGGGACTTTATCAAAGGCTTTCTGAAAGTCCAGGTACACTACATCCACTGGATCTCTCTTGTTCATCTTCAGAGTTACATCCTCAAAAAATTCCAGAAGATTAGTCAAGCATGATTTCCCCTTCATAAATCCATGCTGACTCTGACCTATCCTGTTACTGCTATCCAGATGTGTCGTAATTTCATCCCTTATAATTGACTCCAGCATCTTTCCCACCACTGAGGTCAGACTATAATTTCCTGCTTTCTCTCTCCCACCTTTCTTAAAAAGTGGTACAACATTAGCTACCCTCCAATCCACAGGAACTGATCCCGAAACTATCGAACTCTGGAAAATAATCACCAACGCATCAACGATTTCTCGAGCCACCTCCTTCAGTACTCTGGGATGTAGACCATCAGGCCCCGGGGACTTATCAACCTTCAGACCTAACCGTCTCTCCAACACCATTTCCTGGAAAATATAAATTCCCTTAAGTTCAGGTCCTTCAGCCACTGTTACCTCTGGGAGATTGCTTGTGTCTTCCCCAGTGAACACAGATCTGAAGTACCAATTTAACTCTTCTGCCATTTCTTAGTTCCCCATAATATATTCCCCTGTTTCTGTCTTCAAGGGCCCAATTTTAGTCTTAACCATTTTTTTCCCTTTCACATACCTAAAAAAGCTTTTACGATCCTCCTTTATATTTTTGGACAGTTTACCTTCGTACCTCATTTTTTTCTCTGTGTATTTCCTTTGTAGTAATCCTCTATTGTTCTTTGAAAGCTTCCTGGTCCTCCGTTTTCCCACTTATCTTTGCTATGTTATACTTTTTCTCATTTGACTTTATATGTTTCTTAACTTCCCTTGTCAGCCATGCCACCCCTGCCTCCTCATAGGATCTTTCTTCCTTTTTGGAAGAAACTGATCCTGCATCTTCTGCATTATACACAGAAATACCTGCCATTGTTGCTCCACTGTCATCCCTGCTAAGGTATTGCACCATTGAACTTTGGCCAGCTCCTCCCTCAAAGCTCCATAGTTCCCTTTGTTCAACAGAAATATTGTCACTTTCAATTCTACCCTCTCCCTCTCAAATTGCAGATTGAAGCTTATTGTATTATGGTCACTACTTCTCAATGGCTCCTTCACTTCGAGGTCCCTGACCAATTCTGGTTCGTTGCGCAATACCAGATCCAGAACTGTCTTCTCCCTGGTCGGGTCCAGCACCAGCTGTTCTAAGAATCCATCTCGGAGGCACTCCACAAAGTCTCTTTCTTGAGGTACAATACCATCCTGATTCTCCCAGTCTACTTGCATGTTGAAATCCCTCATAACAACTGTAGTAACATCTTTGCGACAGGCCAATTTCAGCTCCTTATTCAACTTACACCTTACATCCTGTAGATAACTCCCAAGAGGGCCTTTCTACCTTTAGAATTTCTCAGCTCTATCCATACTGACTCTACATCCCCTGATTCTAGGTCCCCCCCGTGCAAGGGATGGAATATCATCCTTTACCAACAGGGCCACCCCGCCCCCTCTGCCCGTCAGTCTTTTCTTATGATAGCACGTATAGCCTTGAATATTCATTTCCCAGGCCCTGTCCACTTGAAGCCACGTCAATGCAGGATGCTCAGCTAGAATCCAGTGGGGTAACTCAATCCCCACTAAGACCAACACTTCATGAAATCGAAGATCGGCTGAAAATGGAAACAGTCCACTTTGCCCACTCACCAATTCCTGTCCCCGGTTGCAAGGTTGGAACTGGGGTAAGGTGAGAGGAGGGGAAATGAGGAAACTGGTGAAGTCCACATTGATGCCATGGAGTTGAAGTGTTCCAAGGCAGAAGATCAGGTGTTTTTCCTCCAGGCATCAAGTGGTAAAGGAGTGGCACTGGAGGACGCCCAGGACCTGCATGTCCTCGGCAGAGTTGGAGGGGAGTTGAAATGTTCAGCCATGGGGTGGTGGGGTTGATTGGTGCGGGTGTCCCGGAGATGTTCTCTGAAGCGCTCTGCGAGAAGGCATCCATCTCCTCAATGTAGAGGAGACTGCATAGGGAGCAACGGATACAGTAAATGACATGTGTAGAAGTGCAGGTGAAACTTTGATACTCCCTGCATCCTCCCTGCTTCTACCCTGCCTTGTCCTGTTAGAGTTTTATAAGGCTCTATAGCTCCTCTCTCATCATCTGAACTCCAGCAAAAACAATCCTAACCAAGTCAATCTCTCCTCATATGTCAGTCCCACCATCCGCGGAATCAGCCTGGGAAACCTTTGCTGCACTCCCTCAAGAGCAAGGGCATCCTTCGTCAGAAAATGAGACCAAAACTGTACACAATATTCTAGATGGGGCCTCACCATGGCCTGGTTCACACATGGCCTTTAGGGAAGGAAATCTGCTGCCCTTACCCAGTCTGGCTCATATGTAACTCCAGATCCACAGAAATGTGGTTAATTCTTGGCTGATCTCTGATACAGCTCTGGCAAGGCTTTCTGTTCAAGGCAATTCAGAATGAGAAGCAAATGCTGGTCCGCTTACAATAAAACAAATGCCTACGAATGCCGGAGATCTGAATCAAACAAATTTGGAAATTGCTGGAGAAACTCAGCAGGTCTGCCAGCATCTGAAGAGAGAAAGCAGGATTATCATTTTGAGCCCAAAGACCATTCTCGATAGGCAAATTGGAGTGGGTCAAGAGTAGTGGGGAGGCTGGAGTTGATTAATACCACGACCAGCCTTTCAACGTACTTTGACCACTGAGCAGTAGTCACTGAGACATGCCGCACAGGGATGATGTTGACCCTCTTGAAACAGACATGGACAGTGGCCTGGGAATGATTGCATTTTTGTAACTTCTACTTTAGCATGTATACGGTCATAGAGATGTACAGCATAGAAACAGACCTCTTGGTCCAACTCGACCATGCTGACAGGATACCCTAAATAAACCTAGTCCCACTTGCCAGCATTCGGCCCATATCCCTCCAAATCCTTCCTATTCATATACCCATCCAGATACCTTTTAAATGCTGTAATTGTACCAGCCTCCACCACTTCCTCTGGCAGCTCATTCCATACATGCACCACCCTCTGTGTAAAAATGTTGCCCCTTCGGTCCATTTAAATCTTTCCCCTCTCACCCTAAACTTATGCTCTCTAGTTCTAGACTCCCCCACCTCAGGAAAAAGACTTTGCCTATTTATCCTATCCATGCTCCTCATGATTTTATAAATCTCTATAAGGTCACCTCTCAGTCTCCGATGCTCCAGGAAAAACAGCCCCAGCCTGTTCAGCCTCTCCCTGTAGCTCAAACCCTCCAAATCTGACAACATCCTTATAAACCTCTTCTCAATCGTTTCAAATTTCACAACATCCTTCCTATAGGAGGGAGACCAGAACTACACGCAGTATTCCAAAAGTGACCTAAACAATGTCCTGTACAGCCACAATATGATCTCCCAACTCCGATACTCAATGCTCTGATCAATACAGGAAAGCATACCAAATGTCTTCTTCACTATCCTGTCTATCTGCAATTCTACTTTCAAGGAGCTATGAATCTGCACTCCAAGGTTTCTTTGTTCAGCAACACTCCCCAGGGCCTTACCATTAAGTGTATAAGTCCTTAAAGTCTGGTTGAAGATTTGTAGCTCGGGTGTCCGTTGTTGTGGTTCTGTTCGCCGAGCTGGAAGTTTTTGCTGCAAACGTTTCGTTCCCTGGCTAGGGAACATCATCAGTGCTATTGGAGCCTCCTGTGAAGCGCTGCTTTGATGTTTCTTCCGGTATTTATAGTGGACTACCATACGTCAGGAGCGTCTCAGAACAGCCAGACTACTGCGACCCTTAGGACTCATAACAGCACACAAGCCAACTTCCACACTCAGACAACAACTCACTAGAACAAAGGACCCAATACCCAGCACGAGCCAAACTAACGTAGTTTACAAAATACTATGCAAGGACTGCACAAAACACTATATAGGACAAACAGGAAGACAGCTAACAATCCGCATCCATGAACATCAGCTAGCCACAAAACAACACGACCAGCTATCCCTAGTAGCCATACACTCAGACAACCAGGAACATGAATTTGACTGGGAAAACACTACCATCATAGGACAAGCCAGACAGAGAACAGCCAGGGAATTCCTAGAGGCATGGCATTCATCCACAAACTCCATTAACAGACACATAGACCTGGACCCCATATACAAACCACTACAGCTGAAACTGACACCCGGAAACGGCAAGAACATCCATCAACAGACACATCGACCTGGACCCCACATACAAACTACTACAGCTGAAACTGACACCCGGAAGCGGCAAGAACAAACCACTATAAATACCGGAAGAAACATAAAAGCAGCACTTCACAGGAGGCTCCAATAGCACTGATGATGTTCCCTAGCCAGGGAACGAAACATTTGCAGCAAAAACTTCCAGCTCGGCGAACAGAACCTGTATAAGTCCTGCTAAGGTTTGCTTTCCCAAAATGCAGCACCTCACATTTATCTAAATTAAACTCCATCTGCCACTCCTCAGCCCATTGGCCCATCCTGTTCTACTTTGAGGTAACCTTCACTGTCCACTACACCTCCAGTTTTGGAGTCTTCTGCAAACTTACTAACTAAACCTCCTATGTTCACATCCCAGTTATTTATATAAATGATGAAAAGCAGTAGACCCAGCACTGAGCATTGTGGCACACCACTGGTCACAGGCCTCCAGTCTGAAAATCATAATCATTGCAACTTCAAAAGAAATTATGTGCAAATCTAGGTTGATTTGAACTCCACTCTAAGTAGTTTCAGTGAAAGTTGCAGAAGTGATAGTCAGGATATTTTGCCTGTAGGCCCCCAGTTTCAGCCACACAGACCTCCTAAACAGACATACAGGAGGGTGGCAGAACACAGCAAGCCAGACTGCATCAGGAGGTGGAGAAGTCGATGTTTCAGGTATAACCCTTCTTTGGGGTCCTAAAGAAACGTTACAACCAAAACGTCAACAGGTCCAGCTCCTGATGCTGCCTGGCTTGCTGTGTTCTTCCAGCTTCCTGTATGTCGATTTTGGATTCCAGCATCTGCAGTTTGTTTGTCTCTAACAGCGTTCTCCCTAGCGGAATTCCAAGATGCCCCTTTCCTTCAAGGCATCAACCATTCAGACTGCTATGCCTTTGACACTCCTGACTCCAAGACAAAGCACCACATCCACAAATATCCACTCCCTCTGACACCAGCGCTCAGTAGCAGCAGTGTACACCATCTACAAGATGCACTGCAGAAATTCACCAAAGATCCTGAGACAACACCTTCCAAACTTATGAGCATTTTTATCTGAAAGGACAGGGGCAGCAGATATATAGGAACACCAGATATCCTTTCCAAACCACTCACTATCCATAAGACCATAAGACACAGGTACAGATTAGGCCATTCAAGTCTGCTCTTCCATTCAATACAATAATGGCAGATCTAATATACATTTCACTGCCTTTTCTTCGTGATCGTTGATTTCCTTAATTGGAAATATCTAACTGTTCCCTTCAGTGTCACTAGGTCAAAATCCTGGAACTCCCTCAGTGTCATGGGTAAGTCCACAATATATTCTTTCGTGAGTAGCGGGTGGTACAGGTTGAGGGTTGAAGAACCTTGGTCTTGATTCTCACATTGTTCCCACCAGGAAGGGCTCAGCTCTGGGAAGCAAGATTGGTTTCAGAATCTGCTGTGTAGAACATCAACCCAATAACGATGCACCGTCTGAGGTACAGCACAGCAAGACTGGGCTCACCACAAAGGCAACAAATAGTTGATGTAAAATTACCATTCTGTTTAAGAATGTTCCCAGTGACTGAGGAATCCATGGGACACAGTCTAAAGATATGGGGCAGGCCATTTAGTACTGAGATAAGGAGAGATTTCTTCACCCAGAGAATGGGGAGCCTATGGAATTCTCTGCCATAGAAAGTGGTTGAAGCCAAAGCTGTGAAAGTTTTCAAGAAAGAGATAGATATAGATCTTTGGGCTAATGGGATTATAGGGTATGGGAAGAAAGTGGAAATACGATATTTATCTCTAAAATGATGTCAGTATCTGAGCACAGTATTTGGGAGCTTGCTGTGTGTAAACTGAATGCATTACCTGCATTACCACGGGGACCACAGGTAATGACACTCTGCATCGGCTGCAAAGCAACTTGCAATATGAAAGGTGATATATAAATGCAACGAGGAGAAAGTGAGTACTGCAGATACTGAGAAGATACAGAGGCTTAAACAGACGCACCAATAGGTTCAAGAACAGTTTCTTCCATGCTGTTATTAGACTGCAGAACGGACCTCTCTTAATTCAAATCTAATGTCGATCTTGCTTTTGTGCACCTCCTGTGTAGCTGTAGTCCTGTATGACTTGCCCTGTCTAAACACTTTACAATCTGGGTGTCCTTGTTTGTTATGATCTGCCTGTAATGCTTGCAAAACAAAACTTTTCACTGTATGTAGGTACATGTGACAACAATAGATTAAATCAAATCAATGATCAGCCATGGGGATGGGGAAACAGACTTGAAGGGTTAAATAGCCTACTTTGGCTCCTATTTTCAAGATTTCTATGTTAAGACATACCTCGGAGGACTGAGAGCCCACCTTCATGTGTGTGTCTCAGGGCAACAAACAAATGCTCACAGCAAAGAGAAATTAGACGGCCCGTTACTCACTGACAGCAGAGCCCCAATCCTGCCAGCACCAAAACTCCCAACATCCAGGTAGTAAAGGTAAAAGACTGCTTCACTCAGAAACGGTGTCAGCATAAACCTGTACAATCGCTACATAAACTTCAAGCTGACTGCCTTAGGTGTTGACAGAGGGAGTCCTAATTTGGTCTGTGCAAGTAATCAGAGTCGTCGTAGCAAATCTTCAACATTTTTGAGATTATGAAAGTTTTATAGCTTGTTCAATGCCTGTTTGTGTACTCTGTGCTTTTCACACAGAGTTAGTGTTGCCTGGTTACTATTACGCACCTGCATGGGGAACCCAGCCTTGTTAATTTAGTCTCATCTGAGCTTCGGTGATTGCTGTGCTATCCTGGAGCAAAGATAAACTGAAATTCACTCTCTCACTCTCTGACCTCTTTGCAGATGCTACCAATCAGGTCAGCTTCCTTCCTCAACTCTTTCTATTCTACTTTAACATGACATCCTCTGGGAAACATCGAAATGGAGCAGGAATAGACCATTCAGCCCATTCAGACCATTCTGCTCTGCCATTCAATATGACTGGGGCTGACTATCTTGACTCCCACTTTCTCCCCACTTTCTAGGTATGTTTGAAAACTCAGAAGTTCTGTCATGGGTTCACTGTGTCCTTGCTGTTCCTGATGAGCCCAATCCTAGAGCTACACCTCTGAACACAAATGTGGTGAGTGTTTCTAGGAGATGGAATTAGCCCTTCGCCTTGACATTGCTGGCAGCCATTTTTCCCATTTCGTTTCCAATTCCCTTTGTGCCTCAGCTTTCCGCAGTCTCTCTCCATTTAAATAACATGCTGTTCATTTGTTCTCCCTTTCGAAATGACTGGCCTACAAGAGCGCTTATCACAAAGACATGGATCTCAAAGAGGTCGCAACCCATTTCGTGGTGCCCATATTCTTTGGGTATGGCGCCACCTTCCATCCAATGAACATGGGCAAGCCTTTGTAAGCATCACCTGGCTTAATAATGGATGCATGTTGACAAAGGTAACCCCATTTCACAATTTCTGCATTGGCAATCTAGACCAGTGGAAATGGAACCACACAAATCCATCTCAAGAAGATCATATGAGGAAAGGCTGAGGCACTTGGGGCTGTTCTCATTGGAGAAAAGAAGGTTTAGGGGAGATTTGATAGAGGTGTACAAGATGATTAGGGGTTTAGATAGTGTAGACACTGAGAACTTTTTTCTGTTAATGGAGTCAGCTGTTACTAGGGGACACAGCTTTAAATTAAGGGGTGGTAGGTATAGGACAGATGTAAGGGGTAGATTCTTTACTCAGCGGGTTGTGAGTTCATGGGATGCCCTGCCAGTAGCAGTGGTGATCTCTCCCTCTTTATGGTCATTTAAGCGGGCATTGGATAAGCATATGGAGGTCATTGGGCTAGTGTAGGTTAGGTAGACTTTGGTCGGCGCAACATCGAGGGCCGAAGGGCCTGTACTGCGCTGTATTTTTCTATGTTCTATGTTCTCAAATAAACAGTTCCACTCAGAGCACACAAACATCATAAGGAAATGCTTCTGGACTACTGTTGCTTTCTGTGAGCCATTGAATGAGCATTATCCTGACACTATTCAGTTTATGGAGCCAATGTACATTGACCTACCTTTTCCTGAACGTATACCCAGAGGAGAGAGATCTCAAAATCTCTCCTGATCCGTGCATCTGTATTTACTGCTGTGGCTGAATTGCCTTTGAAGGATATTTTCCAGGAAATTTCAAGATTTTATGGAGGTTTCTCGATCTCAAGCCAGCTTCAAGGTTCAGGCTGCCTTTAGGGGTGTCATAAAGGAAGATAAAAAAATCATGAG
Organism: Hemiscyllium ocellatum; assembly: GCF_020745735.1. NCBI lineage: Eukaryota > Metazoa > Chordata > Chondrichthyes > Orectolobiformes > Hemiscylliidae > Hemiscyllium > Hemiscyllium ocellatum. The sequence goes on from NC_083409.1 coordinate 109,550,063, forward strand.
AGGGAGAACTAGGCTAAAATGTTCAGAAGTTGCCCTACCACCAACCAGGAAGCAGTTGCCAGGAAGCCAAACAATAGGTTCATCTGCTCTTAAAGTGCTAATGGACACATTCCATTTTTTTTTCAAAGGAGATTTCAGGTTAGGAATCATTTGTCTGGAGAAATGATGGGTAAAGAATATTTCAATAATAAATTAAACCATTGACATGTGCTAACTTCTCTGAACATCTCACTATTGATGGGACGAGATGAAAGCCTTCTGTTATGGTTGACATGGCTCAAGTGGTTAGCACTGTTGCCTTACAGACCCGAGTTCAATTCTTGCCTCGGGTGACTGCCTGTGTGGAGTTTGCACGTTCTCCCTGTATCTGCGTGGGTTTCCTCCGAGTGCTCTGGTTTCGTTCTATAATCCAAAGACGTGCAGGTCAGGTGAATTGACCGTGCTAAATTGCCCATAGTGTTCAAAATATTTATGGCATGCTTTGGAATCACAAGTGCTCATCTAAGTACTTCTTAAATCTTCTGAGGGTTTCTGCCTCTCTCACCCTTACAGGCAGTGAGTTCCAGACTCCTACCATCCTCTGGGTATTAAAAAAATCAAACCAATAGTCAGGCCTCTTGTGGCACGCTGGGCCAAAAGACCCAGGTTCAAGTCCCACCTGCTCCCAGAGGAGGGTAATAGCATTTCTGAACATGTTGATTCAAAATATCTATTTTAGTCAAGAGGTTCTGGATGAAGCTGCTAACAGTTAAGGAGATCTCAAATGATGGGGAGGTGCCGGTGCTGGACTGGGGTGGACAAAGTTAAAAATCACACAACAGCAGATTATAGTCCAACAGGTTTATTAAACAGTATCATCAGGCCACTAGTGATATTAGGCAGCCGAGTGGCCTAATGGATAAGGCACTGGTCTCCTAAGCCAGGGATTGTAGGTTCAATTCCCATCTGACACTTCACAGTCTGCCTTTCCCCAACTTTATCCTTGGGGCAGCTCAGTGGTTAGCACTGCTGCCTTGCAGCACCAGGGACCTGGGTTTGATTATAGTCTCGGGTGACTCTGTGTGGAGTTTGCACATTCTCCCTGTGTCAGCGTGGGTTTCCTCCCACAGTCCAAATAAACGTGCAGGTTAGGTGAATTGGCCATGCTAACTGCCCATAGGGATAGGTGCGTTAGTAGGCAGTAGGTGAATGAGTCTGGATGGGTTAGTCTTCAGAGGGTTGGTGTGGACTTGTTGGGTTGAAGGACCTGTCCCCACACTGTAGGGAATCTAATCTAATCTAAGCAAAAGCTACCTGACAAAGGAGCAGCACTCCAAAAGCTAATATTTCCAAATAAACCTGTTGGACAATAACCTGGTGTTGTGACAGTTTTATAAATCAAACCAATATGACGGCCATTTGTGGTACAGTGGTGGTGACCTTGCCCTGAATGTAGCAGATTTGATTAGGGAGCTTAAGGTGAAGGAACCCCTTGAGGCAGTGACCGTAATATGATAGAATTCACCCTGCAGCTTGAGAGGGAGGAGCTGGAATCAGATGTAATGCTGTTACAGTTGAGTGAAGGGAACCACAAAGACAGGAGAGAGGACACGGCCAGAGTTGATTGGAAGGGGAGCTGAGCAGGGAAGATGGTGGAGCAACAATGGCAGGAGTTTCTGGGGGTAATTCGGGAGGTACAGCAGAAACTCATCCTGAGGAACAAGAAACATAATAAGGAGAGGACGAAGCAACAATGGCTGACAAAGGAAGTCAGGGACAGCAGAAAAGCAAAACAGAAAACTTACAATGTGATGAAGAGTTGTAGGAAGCCAAATGATTGGGAATCCTTTATAAACCAACCGAGGATAACTAAAATAAACTATAAGGAGGGGGTGAAGAAGATTAAATATGACAATAAGCTAGCTAGTAATATAAAAGAAGACTGCAAAAGTATTTTTAGATCTTTAAAAGAGAAGAGAGAGGCAAGAGGGACATTGGACAGCTTGAAAATGAGGCTGGAGAAGTAGCAATAAGGAACAAAGAAATGGTGGAGGAACTTTGCATCAGTTTTCACAGGGGAAGACCAGCAGCATCCCAGAACTTCAAGAGAGTCAGGGGGCAGAGGTGAGTGTAGTGACCATCACTCAGGAGAAGAGGCTGGGGAAGCTGATAGATCTAAAATGGATCAAATACATCCTAGATCTCTTGGAGAAAGTTGAGGATAAGGGGATGACACCTAAAGTGGTATTATTGCTGGATAGTTAATCCAAAGAGTCGAAGTGTGTGGTGCTGGAAAAGCACAGCAGGTCAGGCAGCATCCAAGGAGCAGGAGAAATGATGTTTCGGACAAATGCCCTTCATCAGGAATGCGGCTAGTGGGCCAGTGGAAGGGAGTGTTAAAATGGTCAGCTACAAGGCGGTGGGGTTGGCTACGATAGGTCCCTAGACATGTTCTCTGAAATGATCCACAAGTCGGCATCCTGTCTCTCCAATGTAGAGGAGACCATACCTGGAAGAAGAACACCTCATCTTCTGCTTGGGACCTTCCAACCCCATGGCATTAATGTAGATTTCATCAGTTTCCTCATTTCCCTTCCTTCCACCCTATTCCAATCCCAATCTTTCAACTCGGCACCACCCTCTTGACTTGTCCTACCTGTCCATCTTCCTTCCCACCTATCCACTCCACCCTCCTCTCCGACCTATCACCATCACCCCCAAACCTGTATCTACCTATCACCTTCCCAGCTGCCTTCCCCCAGACCCCCTCTCCCTCCCATGTAACTCTCAGCCCCCTTTTGGCCCACAAGCCTCCTTCCTGAAGAAGGGCTTATGCCCGAAAGATTGACTCTTCTGCTCTTCGGATGCTGCCTGACCTGCTGCGCTTTTCCAGCACCACTCTCTCAACTCTGATCTCCAGTATATGCTGTCCTCACTTTCTCCCTGATAATCCAGATAATGTTATATCAAAATTCACCACGGCAGATTCAATTTAAAAAATTATCCATCCTCAGTTCATGTATCCTTGTCCTTCTATTCTTTTCAAGCTTCACATTAAAATGTCAATAAAGCCTACAGTTTTCTCAGCTTCCTTGATAGGGGCATGGTATACACAGCAAGGAGGCATTGCTGAGTTTGCTCAAGCCAGTTGCTGGTCAATCTACCCCAGCTTACACCTCCTTGGGCTGTAGGAGGAAACCCACACAGACAGTTGCTCAAGGCTGGAATCGAACCTGGGTCCCTGATGCTGTGAGGCAGCAGTGCTAACCACTGAGCCACCGTACCAACTTGATGGGCACTAAGTTCAGCTGGAGCATTGTGTGCAGTTTTGAGCAACTCATTATAGAAAAGGCGTGAAGGCATTGGAGAGAGTCCAGGAGTGATTTATAAGAACGGTTCCAGGAATGAGACACTCCAGGATAGATTGAAGAGGTTGGGACTGTTCTCCTTGGAGAAAAAAAGGAGATTGAATCAAGGTTTTTAAAAACATGAGTGGATTGGATAGAGTATCTAGAGAGAAGATATTCCCACTCAGAAAATAGAAAGGATTAAGAGGGCAGAGATTTAAAGTCAAGAGTGTGATGCTGGAAAAGTACAGCAGGTCAGGCAGCATCCGAGGAGCAGGAGAATTGACGTTTCGGGCATAAGCCCTTCATCAGGAATAGGGTTAAAGTGATGTGCAAAAGAAGGGCTACATGAGAAGAAAGATTTTACACAATTAAGGTCGGGAATGCGTTGCCAGGAATGGTTACTTAGATCGAAATGGTGTGCAGGGATATAGAGTATAGGCACGAAGGGCTGTATGGACTCCTGCTCTATTACGATTGTGTGATTCTGAAATTCATTGTTATTCAGCTCGCCCACAGTACATGCCCTGGCACGGTGGTTCTGTGGTCAGCACTACTGCCTCACAGCACCAGGGACCTGGGTTTGATTCCAGCCTTGGGCAACTGTCTGTGTGGAGTTTGCATGTTCTCCCTGTGTCTGTGTGGGTCCCCTCTGGGTGCTCCAGTTTCTGCTCACGATCCAAAGATGTGTAAGTTAGTGGGTTGGCCACAGGAACTTGCCTATAATGTCCTAGGATGTGCAGGCTAGGTAGACTAGCCATGAGGAATGAAGGGATAGGGGAGTGGGGATGCTGTTCAGAGGGTTGGTAGGGGCGAAATGGCTTTGCTCCCTGCTGTAGGAATTCAATGATATGGTGGACAAATCTGGATGTTAATCGTACTTTGACTGTCTTATGTCCAATGATTTACTGAAAGCAGATCTCCAAAGCTGTGTAGAGTTTCCACATTTGCTTTGTTGAAGGTGATTAGTCCCTATTTAATCTGTGGATGGCTCACTCTTCGGAAATTTGCAGCATTACCTGTATATTTTTGCTAGTGCAGAAAGAGATTGCCCTGGGGCCTGGGCTTTGCACAGCCCCAGGCCTATCTTGTTTGGTATGGCCCATTCTCACCCTAATCATTCAAACCTGCCATTTCGGCGTGCTGATGGTGACTGATATTATTGTTCCAATATTAATCTAAAGTCCCAGATAAAATGCTGGGGGCCTGAATTCAAATCTCAGTACAGTAAATAGATAAATTTGAATTCAATAAAAACCTGCAATCAAGATTAGATTACTTACAGTGTAGAAACAGGCCCTTCGGCCCAACAAGTCCACACCGACCCACCCATACATTTACCCCTTACCTAACACTATGGACAATTTAGCATGGCCAATTCACCTGAACCGCACATCTTTGGACTGTGGGAGGAAACCGGAGCACCTGGAGGAAACCCACGCAGAGAACGTGCAAACTCCACACAGTCAGATGCCTGAGGTGGGAATTGAACCCAGGTCTCGTGGAGCTGTGAGGCAGCAGTACTAACCACTGTGCCACCGTGCCGACGATGAAACCATTGTTGATTACTAGAAAAGCCCATCTGGTTCACTGATGTCCATGAGGGAAGGAAACTGCCATCCTTTCCCAGTCTGGCCTGCATGTGACTCCAGACCCACAGCAATGGGGTTGGCCCTTAATTGCCCTCTAGGGATGGACAATAAATGCTGCCTAGCCAGTGATACCCACATCTTGAGAAATAACCAGCTACATGTTATTAAACACAGCTGCTCATAGCAAGTGGGATTAACCTCATGTTAGTGCAAATGGTTTGGTTTCAGATCACCAACATAGAGAGTTGTTAGTGCCTGCAATGGTTCAGTGCTCCAATCACTAAATCGGAAAGTTGTGACCTTAAGTCCCATTGCAGAGACTGAGCCGAACACCCGTGCTGACTCCACACTGCAGTCCCTGCTGGGGGACAAGCTGCTGTTTTCTTTTCAGATGACACACTAAACCAAAGCCCTTGGCTTGCTGCATCAGGCAGATGTCAACAATCAGAGTCAAAGTTGTGTGGCAGCGCCATACTTTTTGACTCTGATCTCCAACATCCACAGTCCTCACTTTCTCCTAGATGTCAACAATCCAGGGTACCACTTCAAAGATGAATCAGAGTATTCCAAACAAGCAACAATCATCCCTCAACAAATACAAAGGAAATAGTTATCAGGTCATTAATACGTTGTCGTTAATGGGAGCCTGCTGTGTACAGATGGATCATCACTTTAACACTGGCTATAGTTCATTGCCCATGAATTCCAAGTTCATAAAGGAAATGATATAAATGAAAATTTGTTCTAACTCAAGCCTGAAGCAGATAGAGGTCAGGTTCCCTGTCTAGGTTGCTTCAAAGTCTCCTTAGGTCTTGACATCTGATTTTTGTTACCTCTTGAGGAGTAATGCACATCTGGAAAGTGCTGGCAGTGTACAGGCAATCAAAACTACAGCATTTGATTTCTTTGCAGTGTTATATCTGTGAAGCAAACGCTCTGAATTCTTTGTCGTAGTATTGACTAGTAAATATCAGAGAACCAAATGTCTTAGCTATCCCACCCAGAGACCTTGAAGACACGCCTCAAAATTGGCAGAGACCTGGGCCTGATACAGGCTGTACAAAATGTACAACTCTCTCTCACTGTCTCACAACTCTCTTTCACCCTCACACAGATGCTCCCTCACACACATTCTCTCTCACAGACTTAATCTCTCTCTCCCACACACTCTCTCTCACACATGCACACTCCCTCTCTCTCACACACACTCTCTCACACTCACACTTGCTCTCTTACACATTCTCTCTCTCACACACACACTCTCTCCCACACACACACATAAACACACTGTCTATCACAAACACAAACACACCCACCCACAAGCATACACAGTCACACACACATGCTCACACCCACAGACACACACACACTCACATACACCCTCTCTCTCACACACACAGTCTCTCACACATACACCCTCACACATTTTCTCTCTCACACACACACATTCACACACACACGGTCCTTCACACACACATACATTCTCTCTCTCCATTCAGAATGGCTCTCTCCTTGCGCAGTGACCTTCAAACTGTTTACTTTCTAAGACTGGAGCTGGTAAGCAATGTTTTTTCTGCAAGGATCAGTGATGAAACCACTACCTTTAATACAAAATAAATTTATAATATTGGGACATTGAAATCAAGAGTAAAATTTTCGAACGCTACCTATCTTAGAGGTGTGGCGAATGGTGAGGGATGATCAGACTCCCTGCAATTAGGCTAGGAGAGGCCAGCAGAATGAGAAGGCAGTGACAGATGGGAGTTAGAAAGGAAAAGAGTGAGGTGATCTATTTGATAGAGTAAGACTGGTGAGACAACAGAGGTTTACCGGCGCTTTTTAAATTACTTCATGGAATTTGGGTGCCACTGGCTAGGGCAGCATTTCCCACCCATTCCTAAATGCCCAAAGAGGTAGTTAAGTGTCAATCACATCGCTGTGGGTCTGGAGTCACATGTAGGCCAGACCGGGTCAGGGTGCTAGATTTCCTTCCTTAAAGCACCATGGGGCATTAGGTGGCTCAGTGGTTAGTACTGCTGCCTCACAGTGCCAAGGATCTGGGTTCGATTCCCCCCTTGGGCAACTGTCTGTGTGGAGTTTGCACATTCTCCCTGTGTCTGTGTGGGTTCCCTCCGGGTGCTCCGGTTTCCTCTCACTGTCTAAAGATGTGCAGGTCAGAGTGAATTGGCCATGCTAAATTGCCCATAGTGTTTGGGGTTGTACAGGACAGATTCATTAGTCAGGAGGTAAATGTAGAGCAATGGGTTTGGGTGGGGTACTTTTTGGAGGGATGGTGTTGGGCTGAAGGGCCTGTTCCCACATTGCAGGAATTCTCTGATGTGGAGCTGCCGGTGTTGGACTGAGGTGGACAAGGTCAGAAATCACACAGCATCAAGTCATAGTCTAACAGGTCTATCTAAAGTCACAAGGTTTTGGAGCGCTGTTCCTTCATTAACCAATGTTCTTAAAAGGACATTAGTGAACCAGATGGACGTTTACAGCAAGCAACATATGGTGGGAATTAAATTTGTTTTTATTTCCAGAATTTAAGTATCACCAACTCATTTTGGGCTAAATACCTAAATCTTATGATTGGTGAGATTCAAGCCCTTGCCCTCGGAATGTTAGCCTGAACCTCTGAAGTACTAGTCCAATAGTATCATCACTATGGCAAGGCTTTCCCATAATCCATTTCTTCCCCTATTTTAATAAAGTGTAGCAAGAAGATTTTAACATTCAGTTCAAAGGCAAATTTTAAAAAGCAAAACACCATTTCAAGAAGGAGTTGGATATAGTTCTTAGGGCTCAAGGAATCAAAGGGAATGGGGAGAAAGCAGGAACAGGGGACTATGTTGGTGGATCAGCCATAATCCTATTGAATTGTGAATCAGTCTCAAAGGGCCGAATGGCCTACTCTTGCCCCTAGTTATTATGCTTCTACAAAAATATTGAAATATCAATGAAAGCACCAATGGATGAAAGGAGTTGAATCTTGGGGAGGGTGAGGTGGGGTGAGCTGACCACTTAGCCATGGGAGTGCCTCAAAATCCAAGTTGCTGTTGCGTCAACAGTTGGGGTGATGGCCTAGTGATATCGTCATTGGACTGTTAACTCAGAGCTAATGTTCTTGGGACCTGGGTTTGAATCCTAACACAGCAATTTGAATTTGAAAAAAGTCTGGAATTAAGAATTTAATGATGACTATGAGTCCATTGTTGATTGCTAGAAAAATCCATCTGGTTCACTAATGCCTGTTAGAGAAGGAAACTGCTACCCTTACCTGGTCTGACCTACATGTGACACCAGACCCACAGCAATGTGGTTGCCTTTAACAGCCCTCTGGGCAATTAGAGATGGGAAATCAATAATGGTCTAGCTAGCGATGCCTTCATTGTGTGAATCAAAGAAAAAGCTACCCTCTGGGCAATTAGGGATGGGCAATAAATATGGGCCCACATCCTGTAAATATTTTTTTTCAAATGACGGTATTTCAATTCCTTTTCCACGGTAGAGAGAGAAGGTTCAAAGCCAATTAAGATACATAAAGAAATATTGTGCATCACTGAACTATTCCCCTTCCCCCACCCATCAGTTCCCTCTTTCTCGGTGATCTTTCATGCTCTTGCTCTGTGTGGTCCCCTCAGCGATTTATTAATCAGTCCGCCTGTCTGTGACACTGATGTGCCTTTACCAGGAATGTAACTAATTTAAATCTCAAGAAGCCTTCAGTTATGTACAAGAGTGTTGAATATATTTCAACATGGGTTCTGTCACCAAGGAGTGGCAGAGTAAGGGTAGGGAAAAATTCTAACACCTACCGTAATCCCCTGCCTAAGAAATTTTGGCTCATTAAGACAGCAAGTAAGGAATTCAATATGCTCGTTATTTGATGTGTGCATTCATTAAAAGAAAAGTTTGGTCAGAAAGTTGAACAGACAATAGTAGCCTGGAGAACTGACTTCAGTGAAAGTGATTTGACATCAATCTGGAAAACTGATGTCGATATTGTATTTTGTTCAACAATAGGTTTGAGTTTCATTTTGCATAAGGCAGAGGTCACAAAATGAATGATTAATTTGTTGAGTGCTCATAAATTGGGCTCTGAGCACTTTATGTATTATTCATTTGCAAAATGCCTACCATCCACAGTCCACAGTAACTTACTTCTCTTTGTAAGGCTGTATCTGCCATGTCAATCAGCAGCTTCCACTGAGAATAAATTAGTAGCTGTTTCTCTGAGAACGCCAATAGCATTTTCTGTGTGAAAGTGGAACCATGCGAAGTTCCTGATGGAAGCTTCAGTCTGGAGGGAGAGAAGAGAGTTAGGTCGGGAAAGTGAGCAGACTCCAGAGGCAGAGGTTATGAATTTACTGGGGATTGCTGTTCCTTTAAGTGACTGACTTTTATTTCTGCTACGTTTAAAATAGTTGTCCCTCTTATCCTTCACAGCTCTGCCATAATCAAGCCAATTCCCCAGTTCGATCCTAGTCAAATAATTAATTTCTTTCTGCTTTCCCAAGATGTCGGCATCATGAGCAAGTTCAGCACCTGTCACCCATCCCAACTGGTCTTCAGATGAATCGCTTTCTCAAGCATTTCAAAGGGCAGTTAATAATCAACCCTTTTACTATGCATCTGGAGTCTTATGTAGGCCAGCAAAGACAGCAGATTTCCATCCCTAAAGGACATTAGTGAACCAGATGGGTTTTTACAAGACTCATTGTATGGTTTCCAGGTGGCTCAGTGGTTAGCACTGCTGCCTCACAGCGCCAGGGTCCCAGGTTTGATTCCAGCCTAGGGTGACTGTCTGTGTAGAGTTTGCACATTCTCCCCGTGTCTGAGTGGGTTTCCTCCGGGTGCTCTGGTTTCCTCCCACAGTCCAAAGATGCGCAGGCCAGGTAAATTAGCCATGCTAAATTGCCCATAGTGTTAGGTGCATTAGTCAGAGGGAAATGGGACTGGGTGGGTTACTCTTTGGAGGGTCGATGTGGACTTGTTGGGCTGAAGAGCCTGATTCCACACTGTAGGCAATCTAATCTAGTCCAAAGATGTACAGGTTAGGTAGATTGCCATGCTAAATTGCCTGTAGTCACCGCGGATGTTGAGGCTAGGTGGATTAGCCATGGGAAATGCACAGTTACAATGATAGGGTGGGTCAAAGTGGGATGCTCTTCAGAGAGTCAATGGGCTGAATAGTCTGCTTCTGTCACTGTAGGGATTCTGAGATTGTTAGACTAATTTTTCATTACAGATTTTTCAGAAAATGTTTATGATTTTGTCAGCAGTCAAATGTCTACATTCATTAATAGTTGTCATGGCCACCATCATTGAGACTAACATTTAATCCCAGATCAATTAATTGATTTCAGGTTCTATTATCTGTCATGATGAGACTTGAACCTGTGTCACCACGACATTAGCCTTGCCTTTTATATTAGTGCCACATTGACATTACCATCACACCACCATTTGAAAGGAGGATCAGTCTCTTGGTACTTTTATACAATTGTTTCAGAGTTTATCTGACTTAAGTACAAGTGAACAGCTTGGTCCAATATATTTCTGTTCAGGTCAAAGCCCACTCAGTGAAATTTTTCTCCCCACATATTTTCTCCGTCATGTGAGGGCACGCTGAGGAGATCAATTTGTCTCCTGACACCTCCAGCCACCAGTCAGATGAGTTGCACAAAGCACAGCAGCTCTCGGCTCATGCCTTAGCTGAGCTTCATGTCTGGATGCAGAGGGAGAAATTTAATTGTAAGTACAGGTTCTTCAGCACTGGGATTCATTACTGGTCCTTGGCTCTTTGTCTGTTCTCTACAAACAATGCAAGTGCCTGGGTTTCTGTCTGACCAGACAATTGATATTGCAGTGTAGATGGGAGTTGTAGAATCCCCATCATAGTGCTCTCCAGAGGAATTGTCTGGGACATAAAATTTTCCACTCGGCAATTTCCCTCCGCATGAAACACTCCGAAAGGTGACATATTAATTGGAGACTTTGGATGGTTCAAATAAAAGTTTGTAAAACGATTACTCTGGAAAAGTGAAACCATTGCACGCAGAGTCTAATCCCTAAGTAAGTATTGAAGACCTTACACTTAGCTCTGACACTCCCAGTTAAACAGTCTTCAGAATCTTTACGTGCTCCCGATTGTGATCACAATACCCTTTGGATCCCAAATTTACCCCCAGCACTGCCTCTACCTACCCCAGCCAGATCAGATCAGACCTAATCTCCCACTTCCACCACCGGAGTTGACTCGAACCTTCTGCCTTCTGCACTTCACCCGTGGTTATTGATGATCTGAGGAAAGTCACTGGACCCAAAGCATTAATCTTGATTTCTCTTCACAGCTGCTTCCAGACCTGCTGAGCTTTTCCAGAAACTTCTGTTTTTGGCCATTAAAGGTCAACATGACTGTCTATTTTAGACAATAGACAATAGACAATAGGTGCAGGAGTAGGCCATTCAGCTCTTCGAGCCTGCACCGCCATTCAATATGATCATGGCTGATCATTCCTAATCAGTATCCGCTACCTGCCTTATCTCCATAACCCTTGATTCCACTATCTTTGAGAGCTCTATCCAACTCTTTCTTAAATGAATCCAGAGACTGGGCCTCCACTGCCCTCTGGGGCAGAGCATTCCACACAGCCACCACTCTCTGGGTGAAGAAGTTTCTCCTCATCTCTGTCCTAAATGGTCTATCCCGTATTTTTAAGCTGTGTCCTCTGGTTCGGCACTCACCCATCAGTGGAAACATGTTTCCTGCTGCCAGAGTGTCCAATCCTTTCATAATCTTATACGTCTCAATCATATCCCCTCTCAGTCTTCTAAACTCAAGGGTATACAAGCCCAGTCGCTTCGGTCTTTCAATGTAAGGTAATCCCTCCATTCCAGGAATTGACCTCGTGAACCTACGCTGCACTCCCTCAATAGCCAGAATGTCTTTCCTTAAATTTGGCAACCAGAACTGCACACAGTACTCCAGGTGTGGTCTCATCAGGGCCCTGTACAGCTGCAGAAGCACCTCTTTGCTTCTATGTTCAATCCCTCTTGTTAAGAAGGCCAGCATGCTATTAGCCTTCTTCACTACCTGCTGTACCTGCATGCTTACCTTCATTGACTGGTGTACAAGAACATCCAGATCTCTTTGTACTGCCCCTTTACCTAAATTGATTCCATTTAGGTAGTAATCTGCCTTCCTGTTCTTGCCACCAAAGTGGATAACCATACATTTATCCACATTAAACTGCATCTGCCATGCATCTGCCCACTCACCTAACTTGTCCAGGTCACCCTGTAATCTCCTAACATCCTCATCACATTTCACCCTGCCACCCAGCTTTGTATCACCAGCAAATTTGCTAATGTTATTGGAGATGAGTTAGATATTAAAAGCGACATTAATTACAGTGGAGGAGCACAAGGAAGCTAGGAACCTTGGGAAATGAATAGCAATGTCTTGAAAAGAGTTCATATAACAGAAAAAGAGTTGCTAGAGGCTTTAAAATGCATAAAGTTGGATGAATCTCCAGGACATGATCTCCAGAACTTCATTGGAAGCTAGGAAAGAGATTGCTGGGCCCCTCACTAAGATATTTGTATCATTGATAGTCACAGGAGAGATGCCAGAAGAATGGAGGTTGGCTAACGTGATCTCATTATTTCAGTCAGTAAGGAAAAGCCAAGGAACTATAGACCTGTGAGCCTGACATCAGTGCTGGGTAAGTTGTTGGAGGGAATCCTGAGGGACAGGATGTACATGTATTTGGAAAGGCTAGGCCTGATTAGGGATAGTCAACATGGCTTTGTGTGTGGGAAATCATGTCTCACTAACTTGATTGAGCTTTTTGAGAAGGTGTCAATGAAGATTGATGAAGGCAAAGTAGTAGACAACTATAAAGACTTCAGCAAAACCTTCAACAAGTTCCACAGGGTAGACTGGTGAGATAGCCAACTGGATATAGAACTAACTCTTTAAAAGTTGCCACTCAGGTGGATAGAGCTTGTAAGAAGGCCTATGGTGTATTAGCGTTCATTAGCAGAGGGATTGAATTCAAGAGTCGTGAGGTGGTGTTGCAGCTGTACAGGACCTTGGTAAGGCCACATTTGGAGTACTGTGTGCAGTTCTGGTTGCCTCACTTTAGGAAAGATGTGGAAGCTTTGGAGAGGGTGCAGAGGAGATTTACCAGGATGTTGCCTGGAATGGAGAATAGGTCGTATGAGGATAGGTTCAGAGTGCTAGGCCTTTTCTCATTGGAACGGTGAAGGATGAGGGGTGACTTGATAGAGGTTTATAAGATGATCATGGGAATAGATAGAGTAGACAGTCAGAGACTTTTTCCCCGGGTACAACAGAGTGTTACAAGGGGACATAAATTTAAGGTGAAGGGTGGAAGGTATAGGGGGGATGTCAGGTTTAGGTTCTTTACTCAGAGAGTGGTGGGGGCATGGAATGCGTTGCCTGTGGGAGTGGCAGAGTCAGAATCATTGGTGACCTTTAAGCGGCAATTGGATAGGTACATGGATAGGTGCTTAAGCTAGGACAAATGTTCGGCGCAACATCGTGGGCCGAAGGGCCTGTTCTGTGCTGTATTGTTCTATAACTCGAAGGTAGGAGACAGAGGGTGACAATGGAAGGTTGCCTTTCAGACTGGAAGCCTGTGACCAGTGATGTGTTGCAAGGATCAGTGCTGGGTCCATTACTTTTCATCATTTATGTAAATGATTTGGATGGGAATATAGGAGGTATGGTTAGTATGTTTGCAGGTGATATTAAAATAGGAAGTGTAGTGGACAGTGAAGAAGGTTACCTCAGAGTACAATGCGCCAATGGGCTAAGGAATGGCAGATGGAGTTTAATTTAGATAAATGCGAGGTGCTGCAATTTGGAAAAGCAAAATCAGAGCAGGACTTGTACACTTAATAGTAAGGTCCTAGGGCTTATTACTGAACAAAGAGACCTTGGAGTGCAGGTGCTTAGCAGGGTGGTGAAGAAGGCATTTGGCGTACTTTCCTTCATTGGTTATAGCAATGAGTGCAGGAATTGGGATGTCACATTGCAGCTGTACAAGACATTGGTAAGGCCACTTTTGGAATATTGCGTATAATTCCTGTCTCCCTTCTATAGGAAATCTTGTTGTGAAACTTGATAGGGTGCAGAAAAGATTTACAAGGATGTTGCCAGAGTTGGAAGGTTTGAGCTATAGGGAGTGGCTGAATAGGCTGGGGCTGGTTTCTCTGGAGCATCAGAGGCTTAGGAGTAACCTTATCGAGGTTTATAAAACCATGAGGGGCATGGATAGGGCAAATAGGCAAGGTCTTTTTTCCGAGGGTGGTGGAGTCCAAAACTAGAGGGCATAGGTTTAACATAAGGGGGAAGGGTTTCAAACTTTTTCATGCAGAGGGTGATGCGTGTATGGAACGAGCTGCCAGAGGAAGTGATGGAGGCAGGTACTATTACAACATTTAAAAGGCAGCTAGATGGGTATACGAATAGGAAGGATTTAGAGGGATATGGGCCGGGTGCTGGCAAATGGGACTCGGACAAGTTGGGATGATCGGTCAACACAGATGAATTGGAGCAAAGGGTCTCTATTTCTCACTCCATAGATGCTGCCAGACTTGCCGAGCTTTTGCAGCAATTCTGTTTTTGCTTCTGGTTTATAGCATCCAAAATTCACCTGACAAAGAAACAGCACTCCGTAAGTTTGTGATTTCGAATAAACCTATTGGACTATAACTTGGGCGTCATGTGACCTCTAACATTTACCTCCTTCTTGAAAATGCACAATGCTTTCTGGGTGAAAGCATCTCACCTCATCTCGTACCTAAAACATTTACCCCTTATCCTTAAACTACGACCCTCGGTTCAGGACTCCCCCAGCAATGGGAAAATCCTTTTTGGATCTAATCTGTCAAGTCCTGTTAGAATTTTATATGTTTTTTGAGCACCCCCTCATATACTCCAGTGAATACAATACTAACAGATGCAATTTCTCCTCATACATCAGTTCTGTCATCCCAGGAATCAATTTGGTAAATCTTCGCTGTACTCCCTCGATAGTAAGAGCATCCTTCCACAGATAAAACTGCATGCAATACTGCATGAGTGCCCTCACCAAGACCCTGTATAATTGCAGCAAGACATCTTTGTTCATGGTTGGAGACTCCTCAAACTGCCACCATACCAACTGACTCTCATCATTACCTTAGGAACAGAGGGATGCAGGAGCCAAAGTGGATCATTCAGCCCCTTGAGTCTGCCCAGCCCTTGCACGTCCTGGCTAATTGCCCATCGTCAACAGCACACCTCCATGCTCTCCCCACATTCCCTGATACCATTAACCATCTCACTCTGCCACCAACTGAGGCTTGGAAAGTGGGTTGTTATTGTATTAATTGTTATGCAGGGCCCTCATCGTACCATTGCTGGTATTCACCCAGGTACAGATGAGGGATTCATCCCGTTGCAAACCAGAAACAGCAAACCCATGTGGGTGCATTTCCAGGTCGGGTGTCAGGATTCTTTGTTCAAAGGCACTCAGCGAAGGAAGGGACCCATTGAGATCCACTCCCCTGCCCTTGCTGCTGAACCACTCCCCTCAACCCCTACACCTCTTAATTCCCCCTCCAGGAATTGTCCACCTCCAGCTGAGGTCCCTACAGCCAACTGCAATTTACAATTTACAACAATAATGACTACTACCTGCAAACGTATGGACTCTACCCGTTTGGCATACTGGAGTTGATTTCCTTAGATTCTGGATCAGTGGTGCTGGAAGAGCACAGCAGTTCAGGCAGCATCCAACGAGCAGTGAAATCGACGTTTCGGGCAAAAGCCCTTCATCAGGAATAAAGGCAGAGAGCCTGAAGTGTGGAGCCGCTCCCTCACCACCAGACGCCTGGAGGAAGAATGCCTCATCTTCCACCTCGGAACACTTCAACCCCAGGGCATCAATGTGGACTTCAACAGTTTCCTCATTTCCCCTTCCCCATCCTCATCCTAGTTTCAAACTTCCACCTCAGCACTCACCATGGCTTGTCCAGACTTGTCCGACCTGCCTAGCTCCTTTTCCACCTATCCACTTCACCCTCTCCTCCCTGACCTATCACCTTCATCCCCTCCCCCACTCACCCATTGTACTCTATGCTACTTTCTCCCCACCCCCAACCTCCCCAAGCTTATCTCTCCATGCTTCAGTCTCTCTGCCTTTATCCTGTCCGAAACGTCGATTTCGCTGCTCGTTGGATGCTGCCTGAACTCCTGTGCTCTTCCAGCACCACTGATCCAGAATCTGGTTTCCAGCATCTGCAGTCATTGTTTTTACCTTGTTGACTTCCTTAGACCAGAGGAGACTTGAGGGGGATATGATTGAGATGGGGGTGTAGACGGGACAAAAACATTCCCCTCGGTGGAGGGATCAAAGACCGGGGGAGGGCATAGGTTTAAGGTAAGGGTCAGAAAGTTTAGAGGAGATGAGGGGAAAATCTTTTTCATGCAGAGGATGGTGGGAATCTGGAATTCACTGTCTCTAAGGTTGGGAGAGGGTTTTTGAAGTATTTGGATGTAGACTCACAATTGAGAGTGGGGTGCTTGAAATGCACAGTGGGTCAGGCAGCATCCGAGGAGCAGGAGAATTGAAATTTCGGGCATAAGCTCTTCATCAGAAGCCGAATACACTCACAATGCCATGACATGCAAAGCCATGGGCCAAGGCTAGAAAATGGAATAAGAACAGTTAGGTAGCTGTTTTTTGACTGGCACAGACTCATAGAATTCTTACAGTACGGAAGCAAGCCATTCACCCCATCAATTGTACAGCAAACCCTTCAAAGAGTATCCCACCCAGATCCACCGCCCACCCCCACAGCTAATGCAACTAGCCTGCACACTACAGGCCATTTCCCATGGCCAATCCACCTAGCCTGCACATATTTGGACTGTGGGAGGAAACCAGAGCACCCAGAGGAAACCCACACAGACACATGGAGAATGTGCAAACTCCACACAGACAGTCACCCGAGGGTGGAACCGAACCCAGGTCTCTGATACTGTGAGGCAGCAATGCTAACCACTGAGCCACAGTGATGGGCGGAAAGGCCTTTTCCTGACCACGATGGGACTATAATTATGGACACAACAGATTCCCATGACAGTAGCATCAACAAGATACAGCAGCAATTCCTCTTTTGTTGGTTGGAATCAGGGAAAGTGTTAAAAGTGATAAGAACAGCATTGCACTGCCTTTGAAATGTCATTGGAAAAGGTGTCATTCAGAGGCCCTGAAAGGGATTAGGATGTAAAATTGCTGTAAATACCTTTCTAATTAGCTATTGTTTCTGTAAATCTGCTTGGAGTAGAAATGAGAGATTAGCTCAAGAAATGTCATGCAATACCCAATGATTACAATATAATTTTGCATATGCCATGCAGTTACTGAACTAAGCACCTGGGTTTTGGGTCTACTTTTCAATGTAAAATTATGCAACATTTACACCCCAAAATTGATGGTACAGATTTAATCATATAATTATTTACATCAGATATTAAAATTGATACTGATTTGTCGCTTAATTACAACTTTTACTGACATTCACATCTAATTAATGATTTTTTTTAAGAGTGCAAATAATCTATAATAACAGCTCAGTGTTGGGAATTGGAAATCGAGGAGACTGAAAGAGAATTCTTACAGAGCAATAATGACTCATTCTTAAGCAATGTTTTAGCTGAAGCTCTGTTTCTGTATCCTAACCTGCAACAGGGAAAAGATATAAAGGGGATTTAAGGAGCAACCTTTTCATGCAGATGGTGGTGCATATGTAGAATGAACTGCCAAAGGAAGTTACAATTACAACATTTAGAAAACATCTGGGTGGGTATATGAATAGCAAGTATTTAGAGGGATATGGACCAAATGCTGGCAAACAAGTTTAGGGCAGATTGGGATATCTGGACAGCATGGATGAATTGGACCGAAGGGTCTGATTCTGTGCTGTATATCTAAATGACTCTATGACTTAGTGAGTTTTGAGAAGATTTGTAGCTCAGGTTGAAGTTCTGGATGTAGGTTTGCTCGCTGAGCTGGAAGGTTCATTTCCAGACGTTTTGTCACCCTACTGGGTAACATCTTCAGTGGACCTCGGGTGAAGCAGTGCTGAAAATTCCTACTTTCTATTTATATGTTTGGGTTTCTTTGGATTGGTGATGTCGTTTCCAAGCAGAGACACGCATAGTATTTTGACTGGAACTCTATCAACAAACACATAGAGTTAGACCCCATCAACCAGCCCCTGAGAAAAAGAACA
Organism: Hemiscyllium ocellatum; assembly: GCF_020745735.1. Lineage (NCBI taxonomy): Eukaryota > Metazoa > Chordata > Chondrichthyes > Orectolobiformes > Hemiscylliidae > Hemiscyllium > Hemiscyllium ocellatum. The sequence continues at coordinate 109,568,298 of NC_083409.1, forward strand.
GGGAATGGCATCGCTGCAGGAAGTGACATCACCATACAAAATTACATCACCAATCCAAACAAACCCAAATATATAAATAGAAAGCCTGGAGGCCCACTGAAGATGTTATCTAGTAGAGTGCCGAAACGTCTGGAAATGAACCTTTCGCTTAGTGAGCAAACTCTATGACTGTATAACCCTTCCTGACCTACATTAATTCACAGTTTGCCAATGTCTCAATTTTACAATCCTCATTTTTACGTTTTTTAAAATTCACTTACAGGATGTCCGTGTCACTGGCTGGGTCAATATTTATTATCTACCCCTCATTGCCCTTGAGAAGGTAGGGGTGAGCTGCGTTCTTGAATTGCTGCAGTCCGAGTGCTGTAGGGATACACATAATGCTATTGAGGAGGGAATTCCAGGATGCTGATCCAGCAACAATGAAAGACCAGTGATGTAGTTCCAATCCCAGAATTTTTAAAATAATTGTGAATTGGATTCAATTTAATTTTTGAGTTAAGAAAAATGAGCAGGGATCACATAAAGGCCTATAAAATTCCAATAGGACTAGACAGGGTAAACACAGGAAGGGCGTTCCTGATTACTGGCGAGTCCAGAACCAGAGGTTGCATACGAAGGATATGAGGTAGACCATTTTGGAAATAGATGAGGAGAAATGTCTTCACACAGAGTGGGGAGCCTGTGGAATTTTCTGCCACATAAAGTGATTGAAGTCGAATCATTGAATGTTTGCAAAAAGGAATTAGATATAGTTCTTAGGGCTAAAAGTTGTGGGGAAAAAGTGGGAACAGGGGACTGACCAAGGGACTTTGGAATTCTCTTCCCCAGAGGGTCACACAGCACAGCTCAGAAACTGGCCTTTCGACCCTTCTCGCCCTCGCCGACCAGACGTTCCAATCTGACCTAGTACTTTTTGCCAGCATTTGGCCCATCTCCCTCTAAACCTTTCCAATCCAAGTACCTGTCCAAGTATCTTTTAAATGCTGTAATTGTGCTCGCCTCTACCACTTTCTCTGGTGGCTCATTCCATACACTCACCACCCTCTGCCAGAGAAGATTCACCTCAGTCATTGAATATATTGGCGGTTAAATTACAGAGGTGTTTGATTGATGAGGGAGTAATGTGTTCTGGTTAACAGGGGAGGCTGGATAGTGGAGTGTCGGTCATCATTAAATCAATCTTGATCTGATTCAATGGTGAAACAAGCTCAAGGGAGTGAATGGCATCATCCTGCTCTTAATTCTAGTGCTCTTGGAATGGGAGAATGGTGTGGCAACACAGCAGTGCACATCACGCAGGGTAGAAGGCAGACATAGTGGGGTCATTGCTGTAGATGTACACCACCTACAGTGATTGCCAGAGAGATTGTCAACAGACTCAAGTGCCACAGCCCAGACCTTAACCTGCCATTCGACTGAAGATGTGCCAAAGATAGAGGTAGAGGCTGACACAATTACAACACAGAAAAGGCACTTGGATGGGTACGTGAATAGGAAGAGAAAAAACAATGACTGCAGATGCTGGAAACCAGAGTCTAGATCAGAGTGGTGCTGGAAAAGCACAGCAGGTCAGGCAGCATCCGAGGAGCAGGAAAATCTCTGCTCTGAGGATGCTGTGCTTTTCCAGCACCATTCTAGACACATGAATAGGAAGGGTTTAAATGGATATGAGCCAAATGCTGGCAATGGGACTAGACTAATTTAGGATTTCTGGTTGGCATGCACGAGTTGGACCGAAAGATCTGTTTCCATGATGTTCAGCTCTATGACTCGGTGACTTGATGACTCCAGTTAGGACAAAGGACCAAACTGTTACGGTAGCAGATTTTTGCTTTAAACCATGAGTGCATTCGACATGTGAAATCATGAAGTCATAGAGTCATAGAGTCTTACAACACTGGGACAGGTGAGCACGGAGATCAAACTGGTCCATGTCATCCAAACTGTCCCTCCACACAAACCCCATTTCCCAGCACTTGGCCTTTAATAGGGACAATTTACTCTTCCTGGAATAAGCAATATAAGCTTTGAGTCAAAAGAACAGATTAACTTGAACTGGTTTTTAGTGTTTTTAAAAAGAATTCCACCGTCGTATTTTATGATTTGCAGCTCAACCCCAGTAATGCGTGAATTTCATTTGCAGGCTAGTATTTTATCTACACATTATACTATTAGCCTGATGCCCTTTAGCAACACTGAAATATGGATTGATTTTAGTTTAGTGCATAGAAAAGTTAATCCCTTTTCATTAATATGTGTGCAATAGCTGGTAAGGACCCACCTGAATATGCAGAGTGCCACTCCTTATAACGCACACCAATGATTGATTAACTACTAAAATCTCATGTCCTTATATATAAAATTTCAATAATTATCCTGAGGGTTTTACAATACAAAATAGCCCGAGTATTCTTACAGCAGGAAATCATGAATAAGTCATTGTAGGTTATTCATAAATGAAATATCTTTTGTACATTGAGAACTCTAGAGGAAAGGCTCAATGTCTGTTTCAGGAGTAACCAAACAGTTGAAAGGCATTTGTCTCGAAGAAAATAGGGCAAAATACATTAAGAATTAATGATCTTTTTATTCATTCACAGGATATGAACATCACTGGATAGGATAACATTTATTGTCTATCCCTGGTTGTCCCTTCAGGAGGTGATAGTGAGCTGCCTTCTTGAACTGTTGCAGTTCAAGTGCTGTTTGGGAAGATTCTAACCCAGCGACACTGAAGGAACAATGATATGATTCCAAGTGTAGGACGTGGAGAGGGACGTGCAGGTGGTGGCGTTCCCATCTGTCTGCTGCCCTTATCTTTCCAGATTGCAATGTTGAACATTGAGATCGCGCTATCTAAGGAGACTTGTTGAGTTGCTGCAATGGATCTTGTAGATGGTACTCACACTGCTGCTACTGAGCATCAGTGCTGACAGGAGTGAACACTTGTATAAGTGAAGCCAATCAGTCAGCCACTTTGTTATGGATGGACAAAAGAGTAGTGAGCCTATGGAATTCTCAGCCGCAAAAAGTGGCTGAGGCCGAAACATTGAATGCTTTCAAGAAGGAGTTAGATATAGTTCTTAGGCTAAAGGGATCAAAGGATAAGGGATAAAAGGAGCAACAGGGGACTGAGTTGGATGATCAGTCATGATTACATTGAATGGTGGAACTGGCTCGAAGGGCTGAATAGCCTATTCCTATTTCTCTATGTTTCTATCGTTTCTGTAAGTGGTACTTTTCAACAAGCTTGCACTACAGGAAATAACACAACAGGATAGTTTACTTTCCCTGATGTTGATGAATGGTAAATCTTGGACAGGATTCTGGGCAGAAATGGCCCATGCTTCTTTGTATATCGGCACAGAATCTTCTAGGTCCACACATGAGGGCTGCTGGGAACTCATTTTAATATCTCTTACAAAAGATGGTCAAGTGCAGTACCCACTCAGGAACACATGGAGGCCCACTTAGATTACATGCATAAATCTGTGGATCACAGAGTTGAACCCATTACATCCTGGCTCCAAGCATTACCACAAAGGTGCAGCTGGGCTCACTTCGTGAAAAGTAGGGCTGGGAGAGGGAATGCAAGGAGCAATTCAAATAGATGAATCTCTACCTTGAGTATGTAGAGTCATAGAGTCATAAAGGTGTACTGCACAGAAACACACTCCTCAGTCCAACTCGTCCATGCCGACCAGATATGCTAAATTGATCTAGTCCCATTTGCCAGCTCATGGCCCATATCCCTCTAAGCCCTTCTTACTCATGTAAATGTTGTAATTGTACCAGCCTCTGCCATTTATCGTTCCATACACACACCAGACTCTGCGTGAAAAAGTTGCCCCTTAGGTCTTATTTATATATTTACCCTCTCACCCTAAATCCATACACACATTATCCACAGCATGAAAATGTTGTCCCTTAGATCCCTTTTACATTTTCCCCCCCACACCATAAACCTATGCCCTCTGGTTCTGGATTCCCACAAGGTTTACCCATCCCAGGGAAAAGAGCGTGTTTATTTACCCTACCCATGATTTTACAAATCTCTATAAGGTTACCCCTCAGCCTCTGATGCTCCAGGAAAAACAGCCCCAGTTTATTCAGTCTCTCCCTATAGCCCAAACCTTCTAACCTTGGCGATATCCTTGTATATCTTTTCTGAACCATTTCAAATTTCACAACATCTTTCTAATAGGAGGGAGACCAGAATTGCACAGAATAACCCAAAATGATATTAATTAAAACTTACAGCTTGCCAGGATTGCAAGAACTGTAAATAGGCTTTATAAAACCTATGTTGTGACTTACCTGTGTTTGAGTAGGTGGGAGAAGGTGTAAAATGAAGGATAAAGACATACCAACAGAACAGTAACATTGAAAAGAGTGTAGCACGATAAAAGTGTTAGACAATAGACAATAGACAATAGGTGCAGGAGTAAGCCATTCAGCCCTTCGAATCTGCACCGTCATTCAATATGATCATGGCTGATCATTCCTAATTAGAATCCTATTCCTGCCTTATTTCCATAACCCTTGATTCCACTATCTTTGAGAGCTCCATCCAACTCTTTCTTAATTGAATCCAGAGACTGGGCCTCCACTGCCCTCTGGGGAAAAGCATTCCACACAGCCACCACTCTCTGGGTGAAGAAGTTTCTCCTCATCTCTGTCCTAAATGGTCTATCCCGTATTTTTAAGCTGTGTCCTTTGGTTCGGCACTCACCCATCAGTGGAAACATGTTTCCTGCTGCCAGAGTGTCCAATCCTTTCATAATCTTATATGTCTCAATCAGATCCCCTCTCAGTCTTCTAAACTCAAGGATATACAAGTAAAAAATGAGGTCTGCAGATGCTGGAGATCACAGCTGCAAATGTGTTGCTGGTCAAAGCACAGCAGGCCAGGCAGCATCCCAAGGATATACAAGCTCAGTCGCTTCAGTCTTTCGGTGTAAGGTAATCCCGCCATTCCAGGAATTGACCTCGTGAACCTACGCTGCACTCCTTCAATAGCCAGAATGTCTTTCCTCAAATTTGGCGACCAAAACTGAACACAATATTCCAGATGCAGTCTCACGAGGGCCCTGTACAGCTGCAGAAGAACCTCTTTGTCTGGATGTGACAATTTTCAGAGGAAAGAAATTCACAGAAACATTCAGACTGGGAAGAGAGTGCAATTATGGTCTCTTTCCTATCGGAAAGATGGCGTGAAACTTGAAAGGGTTCAGAAAAGATTTACAAAGATGTTGCCAGGGTTGGAGGGTCTGAGCTACAGGGAGAGGCTGAACAGGCTGGGGCTGTTTTCCCTGGAGTGTCGAAGGCTGAGGGGTGACCTTATAGAGGTTTACAAAATTATGAGGGACATGGATAGGGTAAGTAGGCAGAGTCTTTTCCCTGGAGTCGGGGAGTCCAGAAGTAGAGGGCATAGGTTTAGGGTGAGAGGGGAAAGATATAAAAGAGACCTAAGGAGCAAATTTTTCACACAGAGGGTGGTACATGTATGGAATGAGCTGCCAGAGGAAGTGGTGGAGGCTGGTACAATTGCATTATTTAAAAGGCATTTGGATGGGTATATGAATAGGAAGGGTTTGGAGGGATATGGGCCGGGTGCTGGCAGATGGGACTAGATTGATAACTGGTCAGCATGGATGGGTTGGACCGATAGGTCTGTTTCCATGCTGTACACCTCAATGACTCTATGACTTTATAACAGCCCTGTTCACATCCATCAACATCAACCTGGCCAAGAAAACACTGACAACACTATTAGAAGACCAAAAGATACATACGTCATACACCACGAACTTCATCAGCAAGGACAGCATCATTAAGCTCGTGGACTTTTGCCTTACCACTCACTTCACCTTCAACAACAAAACCTACAGACAAAACGATGAAACACCGATGGGATCGCGAATATCAGGGTTCTTAGCAGAGACAGTAATGCCGAGACTCGAACAAACGCTCTGCCAACCATCCAACCCAAACATTGAGTCTGGTACATGAATGACACCTTCATCATTACTAAACAAAACAGATTAGAGGAAACCTTCAAGACCATCAATACTGCCCTTACCGGCATAAAATTCACTAAAGAGGAGGAAAACAACAACAAACTGCCATTCCTAGATGTCACAGTAGAGCAAACAGCCAATGAGGAACTTCAAACCAGCGTCTACAGAAAAACAACACAAAGAGACCAGATATTGAACTACAGAAGCAATCATCCCAACACCCACAAACGAAGCTGCATCAGAACTTTATTTCAATGATCCACCACACACTGAAGCACAGAGGGACTATGAAGAGCAGAGGAAAATCACTTATACAGGGTATTCAAAAAGAACGGATACGCAATGAACACAGTCTGCCAATTTCTCAGTAATAAGCCCAAACAAGCAGACAAAACACACCCAGAAACCCTAACCACTCTCCCCTATATCAAAGACATCCCAGACAATTCAGACTATTTAGCATCATGGTAGCCAACAAACTCACCAACACACTAAAACAGCAGCTAATGAACTTGAAAAACCCTATACAGACAACAAGCAAAACTAATGTCATTTACAAAATACCATGCAAGAGCTGTGACAAACAATACTTTAGACAAACAGGCAGAAAACTAGCCACCAGGATACTTGAACATCAACTTGCCACAAAAATACATGACAGACTCTCATTAGTATCTTTACATACAGATAAGGAAGGACATCACTCCGACTGTGACAACACATCCATTCGAGAACAAGCCAAACAGAGACACGCATGAGAATTCTTAGAAATATGACATTCCAACCGGAACTTCATTAATAGATACATCAACTTGGATCCCATTTACCACCCCTGAGAAAAAGGACACAAAGTGATGTCATCACAGGAAATGACATCACCACAGGAAATGACATCATCCACCCAAGGAAACCTAAACAAATAAATAGAAAGCAGGCCATGTCACCAGTGCTTCATCTGGAGGCTCACTGATGAAGTTCCCTCATCTGGTGATGAAACATCTGAAAATGAACCTTCCAGCTCAGTGAGGAAACTTACATCCAGAACCTCAACCTGAGCTACAAATCTTCTCAAAACTTGCTATCAGGTATCATGGTGGGAAATGTATGCGGCACTCTCTCTAGAGTTATTATGCATTTCTCAGAGGTTTATTTAAAAATATCTTCCTTTACCCTCTTGGCCATGTCAATAGCAGTTACAGCTAGTTTTCTTACATTCCGTCAGGTTCTCAACATCACATGGCGAAGTTAGAAGTGGACCCAATCTTCCCAGAAATGTATTTGCAATCACGTAGTCCCTTACCCAACAAAAGCACAATTTCAGTTTTTTTAAAGGGGCAGAAGTGAATCTATTGCTAATTAAATGTGATGAGGATGTTAGGAGATTACAGGGTGACCTGGACAAGTTAGGTGAATGGGCAGATGCATGGCAGATGCAGTTTAATGTGGATAAATGTATGGGTATCCACTATGGTGGCAAGAACAGGAAGGCAGATTAGGACTTCAATGGAATCAATTTAGGTAAAGGGGCAGTACAGAGAGATCTGGGTGTTCTTGTACACCAGTCAATGAAGGCAAGCATGCAGGTACAGCAGACCTCTCCATCACCATTAATGATGACCGACTTGACACTGACATTTTTTACAAACCCACTGACTCCCACAGCTACCTGGATTACACCTCTTCCCATCCTACCTCTTGTAAAAATACCATCCCGTATTCCCAATTCCTCAGCCTCTGCCGTATCTGCTCCCAGGAGGACCAGTTCCACCACAGAACACACCAGACGGCCTCCTTCTTTAGAGACCACAATTTCCCTTCCCACGCGGTTAAAGATGCCCTCCAACGCATCTTGTCTACATCCCGCACCTCCACCCTCAGACCACACCCCTCCAACCATAACAAGGACAGAACGCCCCTGGTGCTCACCTTCCACCCTAGCAACCTTCGCATAAACCATATCATCCACCGACACTTCCGCTACCTCCAAAAAGACCCCACCACCAGGGATATATTTCCCTCCCCACCCCTTTCCGCCCTCCCCAAAGACCGTTCCCTCCGTGACTACCTGGTCAGGTCCACACACCCCTACGACCCACCTGCCATCCTGGCACCTTCCCCTGCCACTGCAGGAACTGTAAAACCTGTGCCCTCACCTCCTCCCTCACCTCTATCCAAGGCCCTAAATATCATTTATTGTATCCGTTGCTCCCGATGCGGTCTCCTCTACATTGGGGAGACTGGACGCCTCCTAGCAGAGCACATTAGGGAACATCTCCGGGACACCTGCACCAATCAACCACACCGCCCCGTGGCCCAACATTTCAACTCCCCCTCCCACTCTGCCGAGGACATGGAGCTCCTGGGCCTCCTTCACCGCCGCTCTCTCACCACCCAACGCCTGGAGAAAGAATGCCTCATCTTGCGCCTCAGAACACTTCAAAGCCAGGGCATCAATGTGGGCTTCAACAGTTTCCTCATTTCTCCTACGCCCACCTCACCCTAGTTCCAAACTTCCAGCTCAGCGCTGTTCCCATGGCTTGTCCTACCTGCCTATCTTCCTTTCCACCTACCCACTCCACCCTCCTATCTGACAGACCACCTTCATCCCACCCCCATCCACGCATTGTACTCTTTGCTACCTTCCCCCACCCTCCTCCCTGACCTATCACCTTCATCCCCACCCCCAACCTCCTCTCATTTATCTCTCCACCCTTCAGGCACTCGGCCTGTATTCCTGATGAAGGGCTTTTGCCCGAAACGTCGATTTCGCTGCTCCTTGGATGCTGCCTGAACTGCTGTGCTTTTCCAGCACCACTAATCGAGAATCTGGTTTCCAACATCTGCAGTCATTATTTTTACCTCGATAGGATAGCGAAGAAGGCGTCTGTTATGCTTTCCTTTATTGGTCAGAGTATTGATTACAGGAATTGCGGCTGTACAGGACATTGGTTAGGCCAATGGAATATTGTGTGCAATTATGGCCTCCTTCCTATTAGAAAGGTGTTGTGAAATCTGAAAGGGTTCAGAAAGGATTTACAAGGATTTTGCCAGGGTTGGAGGATTTGAGCTATAGGGAGAAGCTGAACAGACTAGGACTGTTTTCCCTGGAGTATCGGAGGCTGAGAGGAGACCTTATAAAAGTTTATAACATCATGAGGGACATGGATAGGATAAATCAACAAAGTCTTTTCCCTGGGGTTGGGGAGACCAGAACTAGAGGGCATAGGTTTAGGGTGAGAGGGGAATGATTTAAGAGGGGTCTAAGAGGCATCTCTTTCATGCAGAAGGTGGTGCATATATGGAATGAGCTGCCAGAGGAAGTGGTGGAGGTTGGTACAATTACAAAATTTAAAAGGCATCTGGCTGGGTATATGAATAGGAAGGGTTTGGCGGGATATGGGCCAAATGCTGGCAAATGGGACTAGATGAGGTTAAGATATTAGATTAGATTAGATTAGATTACTTACAGTGCGGAAACAGGCCCTTCGGCCCAACCAGCCCACACCGACCTGCCGAAGCGCAACCCACCTATGCCCCTATATTTACCCCTTATCTAACACTACGGGCAATTTAGCATGGCCAATTCACCTGACCTGCACATCTTTGGACTGTGGGAGGAAACCGGAGCACCCGGAGGAAACCCACGCAGACACGGGGAGAACGTGCAAACTCCACACAGACAGTCGCCTGAGTCGGGAATTGGTCCACATGAACAAGTTGGACCAAAGGGCTTGTTTCCATGCTCTACAGCTGTATAACTCAATATTAAAAGAAAATGGGGAGAAAAGGATAAATAGTTTAAACGTTAAAGGCAGATTGTTCAGCAATGCTGGGGAAGGCTTTGGCACATAAATGGTGAAGTACAGGAAATATGATGCTTAATTCATTGCTCATTTTAAGAATGAGGTCAATGGATGATTATTAGCCAAAGGTGTTAAGGGATCTGGGGCAAAGACAGCGATATGGAGTTAGGTCACGTGAGCAAGCCTTATTGAACTGTGGAACAGATTTGAGGGGCTGAATAATCTCCTTCTGTTTGAATGTTCGAATGTTTCTCTGTCTGAAATCAGTTAATTTTAAGAATAATGGTGGGAGTGATAGTGAGTTTTGAGAAGATTTGTAGCTCAGATTGAGGCTCTGGATATAGGTTTGCTCGCGGAGCTGGAAGGTTCGTTTTTCAGACGTTTCGTCACCATACTAGGTAACATTTACGGTGAGCCTCCGGATGAAGCATTGCTGATGATTCCTGCTTTGTATTTATATTTTTGGGGTTTTTTTTGGGATGGTGTTGTCATTTCCTATGATTTTGTCATTTCCTGTTCTTTTTTTCAGGGGTTGGTAAATCAGGTCCATGTCAATGTGTATGTTGGAATGCCCTGCTTCTAGTAATTCTCGTGCTTATCTCTGTTTGGCTTGTCCTAGGATGGATGTGTTGTCCCAATCAAAGTGGTGGCCTTCATCATCTGTATGTAAGGATACTGGTGAGAGAGGGTCATGTTGCTTTGTGGCTAATTGATGTTCATGTGTTCTGGTGGCTAGTTTTCTGCCTGTTTGTCTAATGTAGTATTTGTTACAGTTATTGCAAGGTATTTTGTAAATGACATTAGTTTTGCTTGTTGTCTATATAGGGTCTTTCAAGTTCATTAGCTGCAGCTTTAATGTGTTGGTGAGTTTGTGGGCTACCATGGTGCCAAGAGGTCTGAGTAGTCTGGCAGATATTTCCAAGATATTTTTGATGTAAGGGAGGGTGGTTCGGGTTTCTGGGTGTGTTTTGTCTGCTTGTTTAGGTTTGTTGCTGAGAAATCGGCGCACTGCATTCATTGGGTATCCTTCTTTTTGAATACACTGTATAGGTGATTTTCCTTTGCTCTGGGTAGTTCCTCTGTGCTGCAGTGTGTGGTGGCTCTTTGAAATGATGTTCTGATACAGCTTCATTGGTGAATGTTGAGATGATTGCTTCTGTCGTTGTGTTGTTTTCCTGTAGATCAAAGTTTGTGCGAAGATTTGTAGCTCGGGTGCTCGTTGTTGTGGTTCTGTTCGCCGAGCTGGAAATTTTTGTTGCAAACATTTCGTCCCCTGGCTAGACGACATCATCAGTGCTTTGGAGCCTCCTGCGAAGCGCTTCCTTGATGTTTCTTCCGTTATTTATAGTGGTCTGTCCTTGCCACTTCCGGTTGTCAGTTTCAGCTGTCCGCTGTAGTGGTTGGTATATTGGGTCCAGGTCGATGTGTTTGTTGATGGAGTTTGTGGATGAATGCCATGCCTCTAGGAATTCCCTGGCTGTTCTCTGTCTGGCTTGCCCTATGATAGTAGTGTTGTCCCAGTCGAATTCATGTTGCTTGTTGTCTGCGTGTGTGGCTACTAGGGATAGCTGGTCGTGTCGTTTCGTGGCTAGTTGATGTTCATGTATGCGGATTGTTAGCTGTCTTCCTGTTTGTAGGTTTTGTTGTTGAAGCTGAAGTGGGTGGTAAGGCATACGTCCACTAGTTTGATGATACTGTCCTTGCTGATGAAGTTCGTGGTGTTTGGTGTATGTGTCTTTGGATCTTCTGATAGTGTAGTCAGTGTTTCCTTGGCCAGGTTAATGTTGATTGATGCAAACAAGACTGTTACATCAAAGGAGACCATTATTTCATCCTCTTCTATCTTGGTGTCTTTGATGGTCTTCAGGAATTCTTGGGTGGAGTGGGGTGAATCTTCCACGAAGTATTTTAGTCTTTGGTCTAGCTCCTTGGCCAATCTGTAAGTTGATGTTCCAGATAGTGAGATTATGGGTCTGAGGGGGGCTCTTGGTTTGTGAATTTTGTGTGATCCATGGAAGCGTGATGTGTTGGATCCGCCTGGTTTCATTTTTGGAAGTCAGTCATGAAAATGAACCTTCCAGCTCAGTGAGCAAACCTACATCCAGGTGGGAGTGATCTCATGACATATGGGAAGAGAGTATAGAATAGTTGGCAGAAGGAACTGTACTGAAAAGTACTACCCAAGTTCAGTATGGTTAAGGTACCAGTGCCTGATGTCAGTATGGTTAAGGTACCAGTGCCTGATGTCAGTATGGTTAAGGTACCAGTGCCTGACGTCAGTATGGTTAAGGTACCAGTGCCTGATGTCAGTATGGTTAAGGTACCAGTGCCTGATGTCAGTATGGTTAAGGTACCAGTGCCTGACGTCAGGCTCCAGCATGCCGGTGAATGACGTTCTGAGCCATTCTTAGATTTGAAAATTGTCTAACTTGCAGATTAATTCTTAAAATCCATAATTCAAAGCCAAATTAATGAGTCTTTCAAAGCAGCTCAATACCAATAATATATTTTAATGTATTGTGTCTCCTGTAAGGAACATGGTAAGCAATCACTTCACAAACAACAATGAGATGAATTAAAAGCTGGACAGGCCACTAGAACGTACGTATGTGCTGTTCATGGAATCAAGTTCAAGGCTCTTACAGGTCCACTAGATGAGGCAGATGTTTCATGTCTCCACTGAATGGTGACACCCTCCAAAAGGACATGTCCCTCTGTGACACAGGTGTCACAGCTTACTTTGGACTTCAGTCACCTTGGATGGGGAAAAGAGGTTTTTCAGTATTGATACCAACCTTATTTACTGCACAACTAGCAATGCATGGGACTTGGGGTTAGCTGGGACGGACAGTTACAATGTAGAACAACACCAATGGCATGGGTTCAATTCCCACAATAGATGAGGGCACTACCTTCCCAACCTCACCTGAGTCATGATGACCTCAAGTGAAACCCTCACCAGTCATCTCTCTCTTTCTAGTGAGAGAGTAACCCCATGGCCTGTAGACTAAAGCAACTTTACCTTTAGCTGTTTACACATTAGAAGAAATGTTCACAATCTATCAGACAACATGTTCTACAATATACCTCTTTCTTTAATTATTAATTAATTCATGGGGTGTGGACCAAGCTGACATTTATTGCCTAGCTAATGTTCTCCGGACTGGGTGGATAGTGGAATTTGAATTCAGTATAAAGCAAATCTGGAATTAAGAGTCTAACGATGACCATGAAACCAATGTTGGGAAAAACCTCAGTGAACTCACTTTGTGGAAGGAAACTGCTGGCCTAAACGTGACTCCAGATCAAAAGCAGTGTGGTTGATTCTTGCGTGTCCTTCCATTGGGCAATTAGAGATGGGTAATAAATGTTGGCACAATTAGAGACACTTAAATAGTCTCCTGATATCACCAGTACCACCTCCATGTATAAAGTCATAGAGGTGTACAGCACAGAAACAGATCCTTCGGTCCATCCATGCCATACAGATATCCTAACCTAATCTAGTCCCATTTGCCAGCACGCGGCCAATATCCCTCTAAATCCTTCCTATTCATGTCCCCATCCAGATGTCTTTTAAATGTTGTAATTGTACCAGCCTCCACCACTTCCTCTGGCAGCTCATTCCATACACGCACCACCTTCTGCATGAAAAAGATGCCTCTTAGATCCCTTTTAAATCTTTCCCCTCTCACCCTAAACCTATGCCCTCTAGTTTTGGACTCTCCTATCCTGGGGAAAAGACCTTGGCTATTCATCCTTTTCATGTCCCTCGTGATTTTATTAGCTTCTATGTCAGCAATAATCTAACCTCATTGTCTCAAACTATAGCCACTAGCAATGATATAGCAGTGACTGTATCCTAACACTGTGTGGTATTATCTAGATCTAAAAGCAAGCTGGAAGTCTATAACAATGTAGCTGAATGTTTTTCCCTACAGTTTAAAGAAACTAAGTTCATTCGCTTCAGGGTTGTTTCTCGCCCCTGAATATTGTTCTGCTTCTACACAACACCCACTGATTGATTAATAGGCACTGAAGGTCAGGAGGAAGATAGATTAAGGTTCCTAGTTGTGTAGTGGAAGCCATGTTATAGCTGCCACTTAACAAACAATAGACTGTGCCACAGCCTTTAGCATAATATTGGTGTGCATTAGCCAAACTTCCTTCCAGTTTCTCTGGGACTCTGCCCAACACCACTTGTGCTCTGCCATATGCAAACCATCGATCTTTTCGACAACTGGGAGCACAGTTCCTGTTTCTATATTCCACTGGGTCATGACTACTATTTGAAGACAAGATGCTTTCCAACACCCTGCGGACCAGAAAGCAAGCTGAAAAGCCTATATATAGATGACCCTGAAATGCATCAAACACTAGGCTCCTCATTTAACCTACAGTGTTGTTCACAGATATGTCAAGAGTATTTTTTCAATTTAAGTATCTGCCTTTCCCTTTCACGAGAAAAAAAGGTCAATCTTATTCTGTATTTTTCAGTCACTTTGATTTTCTTTCTGACAAGAAAATGTCATGAAATGCCATTGAAACCAATATTGCATTTATGGGGATGTCAATTTCATTGGCAAGGCCAAGATTTATTGTCCATTGCTAACTGGCCTTGGTAGTGATGAGCTACTTTCTGGACCCACTGCTGTCCATGTAATGTATGGCTTTTGTCAGAGAAGTGATTTCCAGGATTTTGACCCAGGAACAGTGAAATATTTCCAGGTCAGGATGGTGCGTGTCTTGAATGGGATCACATGGGTTGTGATGTTCCCATGTACCTGCTGCCCTTGCCCTTCTAGATTTTAGAGCCCATAGATTTGGAAGGTGTTGTTGAAGAATACCCAGTGAGTTTCTCCCATGAACTTGCAGGTTGAACATACTGCTGCCACGATGCTTTGGTGGTGAAGGGAATTAATGTTTAAAATGTCCAATGGAGATGGTGTTCAAATCCAACCGTGGAAAAAAGTGAAATATGAAATCAATAAGTATCTGGAATAAAATGCTATGCCTATGGCAATTACGTAACCATTCTTGATTGCCATCAAAACCCATCTCATTCATTTACCCTTTAGGGAAGGAAACTGCCATCCTTACCTGGTCTAACCTACATGTGACTTCGGACCCTTAGCAATGTGGTTGTCTGTTAACCAACCTCTAGGCAATTAGGGATGGGCAATAAATTCTGGCCCAGCCAACAATGTCTCTATCCAATGAACATGTTTTTTTTTAAAACTAGTTAAATAACTGTTGACTAAGTGGTTGTTTACCCTTGGATGGTATGACGTTTCTTCAATGTTGTTAGATCTGTAACCATGCAGGCAAGTACTGAGTATTTTATCACAGTTCGAACGTATGTTTTCTCTTTATTCATTCACAGGATGAGGTAATCACTGGCTGGGCCAGCATTTATTGCCCATCCTTAATTGCCCCAGAGAGCAGTTAACAATCAACTACATTAGTGTGAGTCTGGAGTCACATGTAGGCCAAACCAGGTAAAGATGGCAGATTTCCTTCCCTTAAGGACATTAGCGAACCAGATGGCTCTTTACAACAACATTCAGCACCATTCACGATTCCTCAGACTCTGAGGCAGTCCATGTTCAAACCCAAGACCTGGACAATATCAAGGCTTGAGCTGACAAATGACAAGTAACATTTGCAGCATACAAATGCCAGGCAATGGCCATCTCCAATTAGAGACAGCCTAAACTCCCCACTCTTGACATTCAGTGGTGTTACCATCACTGAATCACCACTTTCAACATCTTGGTGTGCCATTGGCCAGAAACCTAACTGGACTCACCATATAAACAGTGTGACTACAAGAGGTTAGATCAGAGCCTAGGAATACTGCAGCACCTCCTGGCTTCCAAAGCCTGTCCATCAGTTACAAAACACAAGTCAGGAATATCATGGAATACTCCCTATTTGCCAGGATGGGTGCAGCTCCAACAGCTCTCAGAAAGTTTGACACCATCCAAACGAAAGCAGCCCACCCGATTGGAACCACATCCACTCCTAGATTAGAGCGGTGCTGGAAAAGCACAGCTTTCAGGCTTTTGCCTGAAACATCGATTTTCCTGCTCCTCAGATGCTGCCTGACCTGCTGTGCTTTTCCAGCACCACTCTAATCTAGACTCTGGTTTCCTGCATCTGCAGTCCTTGTTTTTACCACATCTACTCCCTCCACCACCAATTCTCAGTAGCAGCAGCGTGTATTATCTACAAGATGCACTTGAAGAAATTCACCAAAGATCCTCAGAAAACACTTTCCAAACCCGTAACCACCAACTAGGACAAGGGCAGCAGGTACATGGGAGCACCACCTCCCTCAAGTTCCCTACCCAGGCACTCCCCGTCCTGACTTGGAAATATATCATTATTTCTTCACTGTCACTGGGTCAAAACCCTGGAATTTCCTCCCTAAGGGCATTGTGGGTCTACCCACAGCAGGTGAACTGCAGGAGTTCAAGAAGGCAGCTCACCCCCAATCTCTCAAGGGGCAACAGAAATGCAGGCTAGCCAGTGACGTTCATATCCCATGACTGAATTTTTTTAAAAATTGTAAAGGTTGCGTGATCACCACTGAGGCTGTCGTTTATTCATAGAATCCATCGAGTGTGGAAACATGTCATTCAGCCTGACAAGTCCACACCAACCCTTGGAAGAGTATCGCACCCAGACCCATTCCCCTACTGTCCTATATTCACCCCTAACCAATGCACCTAACCTACACATCCTTGAACCGTTTGGGCAATTTAGCATAGACAATTCACCTGACCTGCACATCTTTGGACTGTGGGAGGAAACCAGAGCACCCGGAAGAAACCCACAAAGACACAGAGAGAATGTGAAAACTCCACACAGCCAATCACCTGAGGCTGGAATCAAACCCAGGTCCCTGGCACTGTGAGGCAGCAGTACTAACCACTGAGCCGCCATGTCCCCTTGCAGCCACCTCACTAAAACTCTGATCTATGAAGTGCTGAGCATCCTGGAGCTCCACGTCCAGCTCCCTACCACAGTCTCCCAGGAGCTGCAGGTGGTTGCACATCACACAGGTGTAGTCATCAGGGACAATGGTCATCTCTCTGAGTGCCCACATCCTGCGGGAGGAACAAGCGACTGCCCTAACCATCTTTCTGCTCCAAACAAATTTTGCAATAGTTCATCTCTCTGACTCTTCCACTTTATCTTGGTTCGGGAAACACTACTGTGATGTAGGGCTTTGAAAACACCTTACCCCCAGGCCCATGATGACCAGCCCTTCGTTATTATTATTCCAGATTTCTACTGAGTTTCACCACCAGCCATAATGGGATTCAAAGCCACATTCCAGAACATCAAGTTGGATTTCTAGACTGCAGTGATCTGACCATTACGTCACCACCTCCCCACAGTTGTCATGGGGATGGCAAGAGGCCTTGGGAAGACAGAATTCCCAGCTGCACTTGTAGCCACAGTGTATATGAGCTGACTATTTAAGTTTCTGACCAATGGATGTTACACTTGGCCAGTTCCACATAGAACGCTGCCATCGGAATTGAATTTGAGATAGTTCCCCTTTGTTATATTGTTTTAATATATGTAAAAAGCCAGGAGATATTTATTATATGAATCTAGGGTACTGCACGTTGCTGTTGCACTGAAGGTGAGTGCCGATGTATCATTCTATCAGTCGATTAATCATAACACATAAAGGAGAAAGAAATATACTCAATGAATCTCCTTCATTTTGAATCCAAAATGCAATCATTTCTAACTGGTGGTAACTGAAGACTTAATACTGTCTTTCTCCAAGGCCAGATTTACACTGTACCTCTGGTGACATTACAACAGTCGAATACAATTAGTTTTCAAAGGGGAAATCTCAAACCAATGTCTAATGTTCACAACTAAGCTAGATGGGTGGTTCCTGATGAAGGGCTTATGCCTGAAATGTTGATTCTCCTGCTCCTCGGATGCTGCCTGACCTGCTGGGCTTTTCCAGCACTACTCTAATCCAGACTCTGATTTCCAGCATCTGCAGTCCTTTATCCCTATGTTCCCTATATCTTACAGAGCGCTGCTCCTTCATTAGGTGTCCTTGTCAACTATAACCTGGTGTTGTGTGATTTTTAATTTTGTCTACCCCAGTCTAACACTAGCACCTCCATATCATTCTTACAATGAGTCATAGAGTCACACAGCACCAAAACAGACCCTTTGGTCCAAACAGTTCATGCTAGACTAAACTAGTTCCAAATTAAACTAGTCCCATCTGCCCAAGTCCTTCCAAATATTTCTTATTCATCTAAATGTCTTCTAAACATTGTAACTTTACCTGCATCCACCACTTTCTCTGGAAGTTCATTTCAAACACAAACCACTCTCCGTGCAAACAAATTGCCCATCGTGTCTTTTTAAAATCTTTCTCCTCTCACCTTAAAAAATACTCCCCCGTCTTGCAATCCCCACCCCCCACCCCCACCTTAGGGAAAAGACATCTGCCATTCACCTTATCTGTACCCCTCATGATTTTATAAACCTCAATAAGTTCACCTCTCAAACTCCAATGCTCCAGTGAATGAAGTACCAGCCTACCCAGCCTCTCTTTATAACTCAAACCCTCCAGTCCTGCCAACATCCTGGGAAATCTTTTCTGAACCCTCTCCAGCTTAATAATATCCTTCCTGTAACAGGGAGAACAGAACTGAGCACAGTGTTCCAGAAGAGGCCTCACCAATATCCAGTACAGCCTCAGCATAACATCCCAACTCCTATACTCAAAGGTCTGAGCAATGAAGGCAAGCATGTCTTGTTAACCACCCTGTCTATATGTGATGTAAAGAATTATGTACCTGAATACCTAGGTCTCTGTTCTACAACGCTAGGTTTCAAGGCAGCAAGAGTACATCGGCAAACAGGAAGGTGTGTCTACTTCAAATTCAGGAGCATCCGGAATAATGTGGGTGAACTTGTAGCATGGGTTTGTACCTGGGACTTCAATGTTGTGGCCATTTCAGAGACATGGATAAAGCAGGGGCAGGAATTGGTTGTTGCAGATTCTGGGATTTAAATGTTTCAGTAAATCAGGAAAGGTGGTAAAAGAGGGGGAGGTGTGGCATTGTTAGTCAAGGACAATACCGCGGTGGTAGAAAGGATGTTTAGAGGACATGTCTACTGAGGTAGCATGGGCTGAGATTAGACACATAAAAGGAGAGGTCACCCTATTGGGAGTTTTCTATAGGCCTCCAAATAGTTCCACAGATGTAGAGGAAAGGATAGCAAAGATGATTCTGGATAGGAGCGAGAGTAACAGGCTAATTATTATGGAGACTTTAATTTTTCAAATATTGATTGTGATTGCTATAATTCAAGTACTTAGATGGATCAGTTTTTGTCCAATGCGTGCAGGATGGTCTCCCTACACAGTGTGTACACAAGCCAATGAGGGGTGAGGCCACACTGAATTTGGTACTGGGTAATGAACCTGGCCAGGTGTTAGATTTGGAGATAGGTGAGCACTTTGGTGATAGTGACCACAATTCGGATACATTTACTTTAATGATGGAAAGGATAGGTATATAACACAGGGCAAGCATTATTCCTGGGAGGAAGGCAATTATGATGTGATTAGACAAGATTTAGGATGCATAGTATGGGATAGGAAACTGCAGTGGATGGGCACAATTGAAATGTGGAGCTTATTCAAGGAACAGCTACTGCGTGTCCTTGATAAGTATGTACCTGTCAGGCAGGGAGGAAGTGGTCGAGTGAGGGAGCCAGGGTTTACTAAAGAAGTTGAATCTCTTGTCAAGAGAAAGAAGAAGGCTTATGTTATGATGAGATCCCTGAAAGTTGCCACCCAGGTTGATCGGGTTGTTAGGAAGGCGTACACTGTGTTGGCTTTTATTGGTACAGGCAATGAGCTCCGGAGACATGAAGCCATGCTGCAGCTGTACAAAACTCTGGTGCAGCCTCACTTGGAGTATTGTGCGCAATTCTGGTCACTGCATTCTCAGAAAGGATGGGAAGCTTTGGAAAGGGTTCAAAGGAAACCTACCAGGATGTTGTCTGGTATGGAGGAAAGGTCTTATGAGGAAAGGCTGAGGGACTTGAAGCTGTTTTTGTTCGAGAGAAGGTTGAAAGGTGACTTAATTGAGACATATAAGATCATCTGGGGGTTAGATAAGGTGGACAATGAGAGCCTTTTTCCTCGGATGGTGATGGCTAGCACGAGGGGACATAGCTTTAAATTGAGGGGTGATAGATATAGGACAGATGTCAGAGGTAGTTCCTTTACTCAGAGAGTAGTAGGGGCGTGGGAACGCACTGCCTGCAACAGCATTAGACTCACCAACTTTAAGGTCATTGGATAAACATATGGATGATAACGGAATAGTATAGGACAGATAGGCTTCAGATTGGATCCACAGGTCAACACAACAACGAGGGCCGAAGGGCCTGTGCTGCGCTGTTATGTTCTATGTTCTATTACCAAAGGTCCTACTTTTAATTGTTTCAGTCTAGCCTTGTTTGTTTTACAAAAAATACAATACCTTACAATCACCCAAACATATCCTCACCCACAACTGTGCACGATACTCCAGCTGAGGTCTAACTGGTGTTTTGTATTTCATCTTATCCTCCTAATTCTGTGCTCACTGGTATGTGGTACAGAGAGTATTTTTCGTTCCTTTCTTCATTCACAGGATGAGGGCATCACTGGCTAGGCAGCATTTGTTGCCCAGAGGGCAGTTAACAAGGAGAAAGTGAGGACTGCAGATGCTGGAGACCACAGTTGAAAAATGTGTTGCTGGAAAAACACAGCCGGCCAGGCAGCATCCGAGGAGCAGGAGAATTGACATTTCGGACATAAGCCCTTCTTCAGGAATGAGGCTAGTATGCCAAGCGGGCTGAGATAAAAGGTAGGGGGGAGGGGATTTGGGGGAGGGGCGCTGGGAATACGATAGGTGGAAGGAGGTGAGGGTGAGGGTGATAGGCCGGAGAGCGACTGGGGGCGGAGAGGTCAGGAAGAAGATTGCAGATCAAGGGGGCGGTGCTGAATCCGGGGGTTGGGACTGAGATAAGGTGCAGGGAGGGGAAATGAGGAAGCTGGAGAAATCTACATTCATCCCATGTGGTTGAAGGGTTCCTAAGCAGAAGATGAGGTGCTCTTCCTTCAGGCGTTGTGTGGTCAGGGTCTGGCGATGGAGGAGGCCAAGGACCTGCATGTTCTTGGCAGAGTGGGAGGGGGAGTTATAGTGTTCAGCCACAGGGCGGTTGGGTTGGTTGGTGCGGGTGTCCCAGAGGTGTTCTCTGAAACATTCCGCAAGTAGGCGGCCTGTCTCCCCAATGTAGAGGAGAACACATCGGGTGCAGCGGATGTAGTAAATGATGTATGTGGAGGTGCAGGTGAATTTGCGACGGATATGGAAGCATCCATTGGAGCCTTGGAGGGAGGTGAGGGGGGAGGTGTGGGCGCAAGTTTTGCACTTCTTGCGGTTGCAGGGGCAGGTGCCGGGAGTGGAGGTTGAGTTGGTGGGGGTGTGGACCTGATGAGGGTGTCGCGGAGTGAGTGGTCTGTCCGGAACGCTGATAGGGGTGGGGAGGGAAATATTTCCCTGGTGGTGGGGTCTGTTTAGAGGTGGCGGAAATGACGGAGGATGATACGATGTATCCAGAGGTTGGTGGGGTGGTAAATGAGAACCAAAAATGTGTTGCTGGTTAAAGCACAGCAGGTTAGGCAGCATCCAAGGAGCAGGAAATTCGACGTTTCGGGCCAGAGCCCTTCATCAGCTCTGGCCCGAAACGTCGAATTTCTTGCTCCTTGGATGCTGCCTAACCTGCTGTGCTTTAACCAGCAACACATTTTCAGCTCTGATCTCCAGCATCTGCAGACCTCACTTTTTACTGGTAGATGAGAACCACTGGGGTTCTGTCCTGGTGGTGATTGGAGGTTGGGGTTCAAGGGCAGAGGTGTGGAGAGTGGAGGAGATGCAGTGGAGAGCATCATCGACCACGTCGGAGGGGAAATTGCGGTCTTTGAAGAAGGAGGCCATTTGAGTTGTTTGGCAGTGGAATTGGTCCTCCTAGGAGCAGATGCGGCGGAGGCGAAGGAATTGGGAATATGGGATGGCATTTTTACAGGGGGCAGGGTGAGAGGAGGTGTAATCTAGGTATCTGTGGGAGTCGGTCGGTTTGTAGTAAATGTCTGTGTTGAGTCGGTCGCCCGAGATAGAAATGGAGAGGTCTAGGAAGGGGAGGGAGGAGTCTGAGACGGTCCAGGTATATTTGACATCGGGGTGGAAGGTGTTAGTAAAGTGGATTAACTATTCCACCTCCTCGTGGGAGCATGAGGTAGCGCGAATACAATCATCGATGTATTGCTGTGGGTCAGGGTCACATGTGGGCCAGACCAGGTAAGGCAGTTTCCTTCCCTGTAGGACATTAGTGAAACAGGTGAGTTGTTATGATAATCAACAATGGATTACCAGTCATCATTAGATTCTTAACTGAATTCAATTCCATGATCCATAGAATTCGAACCCATGTCCCCACAGCATTATCTAGGCCTCTGAGTTAACAGTCCAATAATAATACCACTAGGCCATCACTTCCCCCGCAATCAAGTAACTAGTGCTTTTGAGGTCCTTCTTGCTCATTTTCTTCTCATCTTCCAGCATTTAGACACAAAGATTATTTCCACTTCCTACCTATATCGTCAGTACTAGCACCAAAACCCATCACAGGATGGTTGCAGAAGGACATCCTGCAGTCATTCTGTGATATCCCTGACCCTGGCACTGCGTGACCTTGCACGGATTCTAGTTTGAACTGATGTTCATTGTCCCTGACAACATGTAACTCATTAATATGGAAAAGGCAAACAACTGCACGAGTGCCAAACAGAAGTAATCCGACAAACAGCTCCACATCTCATTAATATGCACAAAAATATAACTTCAGAGAATATTCATATTGACGTTTTCAGACTGAGGGGGTTTGGGGTTCAGCGGGACTGCTATAGCCCTGAGATCACACCTTTTAACAGCACCTACATTTCATACTGTAATCAGCTTCACCACAAAATGGGAAAGATGAGGAAAGTGTTGAAATAACTTTCATTTAAATGTACCACCCTCCTGGAAGATATTGTTCAATTTGTAATCTCCACACCGCCAGGCAGGGGATTCCAAATCCCAAACACTCAACAAGTAGAAATGTTTTCCTTACGTCAGCCCTGATGCTTTTGCTGACAAACTTACATCTGATCTCTCTGCTACAAGGCCATAAGACACAAGGATAGCCTGAGGCCATTCAGCCCATCAGGTCTGCTCTGCCATTCAATGTAGCCATGGCTGTTTGGGTAATCCTCAACAGCATTTTCCTTCCTTTTTCCCATAACCCATTCATTTCTTCGTTCCTCTAATTTCACAGGGAATAAGCAGTAAATCAAGGCGCTATCCACCATCTAAAGTGATTGTAAAATGTTCCATGGCAGATGGAATCCTGTTTCAAAAATAAGAGAGAGAGAGAGAGAGAGAGAAGGAGAGAGAGAGAAGGAGAAAGAGAGAGAGAGAAGGAGAAAAAGAGAGAGAGAGAGAGAGATGGTGGCCTAGCTAATATTCATCCTTCAATCAACCAAAACAAGAGAGAGCAGACTTCTGCAGATTATCACATTTTTGTTTGTGCAGCAGCATGAATGTGGCCACAATTTCTCCAGTGTTTCTTACATTGCAATAACGCTTGCCTTTCAAAATGTTTCATTTGTGTAAAGCAGGGGAAAAAGGCAGGAAAGTACACTTGAGGAAATTCTGATCAGCCATGATCTCAATGAAATGTGGCGTAGACTCGATGGGCTGAATGGTCTACTGCTATATCTCACAGACTTATGCCAGGGAAGAGGGCACTGTGGTTCAGTGACTAGCACTGTAACCTCACAGCACCAGCGACCCAGGTCTGATTCCTGCCTCGGGCAACTGTCTGTGTGGAGTTTGCACGTTCTCCCCGTGTCTGCGTGGGTTTCCTCCGGGTGCTTCAGTTTCCTCCCACAGTCCAAAGATGTGCGGGTCAGGCGAAGTGGCCGTGCTAAATTGCCCATAGTGTTAGGTGTATTGGTCTGGAGTAAATATAGGGTAGGGGAATGGGTCTGGATGGGTACTCTTTGGGGGGTCAGTATGGACTTGCTGGGCCGAAGGGCCTGTTTCCATACTGTAGGGAATCTAATCTTCAAATAAGCCTCTATTGACACTGCAAAGCTAAGTTGGTAAGTAATACTTCCCAAAGACCAGCTCAACACTTGGAAAGATTGCCACAAAGATAACTGAATGAATGGAGCCTGTTTGGAAGCAGAAATTGATCCTTAGACTTAAAATGTATCGTCAAAATTTGAGACTGTCTTTGCCCGAAATGAATGAGAGACTGAGGACGTGCAGTGTTGACATTAATGTTTATATAGCTGGAATGGCAGTTGCCTTTTGACTGATCTAAGTTGCTGCATTTGAAGGTGAATGTGCTAATTCATGGGGTTTACACACAAAATAAAGGGGGGGGTGGCGTATAGAAATAAACCCTGACTCCTACCTGTGCCACCAGGTTCTAGGAAAATCAGTGTCATGTGAGTGAGCACACCTCACAGTCTAGAATTACGTCAAGCAGTCAGCAAAACTGGCTCCGAGTCCAGCCCTGTCAAATTTTAGTCATCTTAGAAGTCATACAGTGTGGAAACAGTCCCTTCTGCCCAACAAGTTCACACAGACCCTCTGAAGGGTAATCCACCCATTCTGCTACCCTATATTTGGCTCTGACCAATGAACCTAACCTACATAACCCTGAACACTGTGGGCAATTTAGCATGGCCACTTCACCTAACTTGCACATCTTTGGACTGTGGGAGGAAACCGGAGCACCCAGAGGAAACCCACGCAGACGCTGGGAGAATGTGCAAACTCCACACAGACAATCACCCAAGCCTGGAATCGAACCCTGGTGCTGTGAGGCAGCAGTGCTAACCACTGAGCGACTGCGCTCATCTCTTGACAATATATTTGGAGTTGTATAAAATAGGACACAGAACCAGGAGTAGGCCATTCAGCCCCTCAAGCCTACTCCATCACTCAATAAAATCATACTGATCTGGTTGTGACACTTTCCTGTCCCTTTGATTCCCTTGTCAATCAAAATCTGTCTACTTCGGCCTTGAATATCTTCAATGACCTGAGCTCCACTGTTGTCTGGGGAAGAGAATTCTAAAAGGTAGCAACACTCTGACTGAAGGAATTGTCCTTCATTTCCATGTTTAATGGAAGACTTTATAAAATGTATTCATTTTGTGGGGTGTGGGCATCTCTGGCTGGGCCCAGCATTTACTGCCTAACTCTAATTGCCCCTTTGAGAAGGTGGAGGTGAGTGGCCTTCCTGAACCGCTGCAGTCCACGTGCTGAGGGTTGACCCACAAAGCCCTTAGGGAGGGAATTCCAGGATTCTGACCCAGTGACTGTGAAGGAACGGCGATATATTTCCAAGTCAGGATGGTGAGTGGCTTGGAGGGGAAATTGAAGGGGTGGTGTCCCCATGTATCTGTCGCACTTGACCTTCTAGATGGAAGTGGTCATGGGTTTAGAAGGTGCAGTCTGAGGATCATTCTGCAATGCATCTTGTAGATGGCACACACTGCTGCTACTGAGCGTCAGTGGTGGAGGGCAGTGATGCCAATCGACCAGGCTGCTTTGTCTCTGGATGGTGTCCATCTTCTTGAATGTTGTTGGGGCTGCACCCATCCAGGCAAATGGGGAGTATTCCATCATACTCCTGACTTGTGTCTTGTAACTGATGGACAAGCTTTGGGAGTCAGGAGGTGAGTTACTCGCTGCAGTATTCCTAGCCTCTGACCTGCTCTTGTACCCACTGAGAGTATGTGGTGAGTCCAGTTGAGTTTCTGATCCCAGGATTCTCTCTCTCAGCTCTATCCTCATTTATCATTTATTCCTTCCACCCTCCACCCCTTCCCGCCAACCCTATCTTCTGCACATATACCAACATTTTCCTAGTTACCTTCTGAGGAAGGATTGCTGGACCTGAAACATTACTCTGATTTCCCTGCACAGATGCTGCCAGACCTGCTGAGCTTTTCCAGAAATGTCTGTTTTCATTTCGGATTACTGGTCCATTTAATTTGTATCGACACTGAGTCAACTTTGCCGACAGTGGGTCCTTATCCCTCATTCATTTTGGGCAAAGACAGTCTCAAATTTTGATGATAAATTTTAAGATTACGGATCAATTTCTGCTTCCGAACAGGGCCCATTCATTCAGTTATCTTTGTGGCAATCTTTCCAAGCGTTGAGCTGCTCTTTGGGAAGTATTATTTACCAGCTTAACTTTGCAGTGTCAATTAAAGGCTGATTAAAAGGGCCACTTCAGCACCATCTCTCACAAAGTCAAAACATCTAGACTTCCCCTGTGAGGGAAAGCAATCACCCTGTCAAATCCCCTCAGAATCTTAAACGTTACCTCTTGTTCTTCTAAGTTTCAATGGACCTGCTTGACCCAAATTACCCAATGCTGTCATCCAAGAAACCAGCCAAGACAAATGTTTGCTGAACTGATTCTTGTGAAATTATATTCTTACTTCTGAAGTAAAGTGAGAAAAACCGTACCCAGTACTTTCGAACAGAGTTCGGGTAATTGCAGCCTCTTTGGCGTTCATGATGGAACCCACTGAATAGTTTTAGCAACATTACTCACAATTGCCGACTCTGGCAAAGTAATGTCAGGGAAGGTTAGCGGCAAGATGTTGAAAAGGATCTAAGGGGCCAGCTATAAGGCCATAGAAACATCCAGGGTTACAGCACAGAAGAGACCATTCATTCCATCTTGTCTGTGCCATCTGAATAAACTAGCTGCCCATTCTAATCCTGCTTAGCATTACCTGGCCATAGCCTTGCAGGTTCTAATGCTTCAGATGCAGTTCCACGGTCCTTTTAAATGAGTTGTGGGTTTCCACCTCAACCACCAAACTTGACATACTGTTTGTTACAGTATTTCCCTCACTCTCTAACTTTGCATATTATGTTTCTATTGAGTTTACCAATTAAACATATAAGATTCTCCATGCTTCTTCAATTATATCCCTCTTGATAAACATTGCTTACAATTTGATTCCCTAAACAGAGAGAAGCATTCATCCCAAGCATGCGTCTCTAATTGAGCTAATAGCACCTAGTTCAGTGTTCATAATCAGAATAAAAGCAGCTATCTACATGATATACTCAAAACACACAAACACCAGCCGCACCTTCAGAAAACATTAACCACACAACCAGGAGAAGGGCTCAAAGTGAAATCAAGTCCCATCAACATCGTCATGACAGCAGATCATTACCCTGAATTACATATGGACACATTGAACTTTTCAGAAGATGCCTGTTTTTTTAAAGAAAGACCATAGGTCCAAGAATTGTTGATAAAGTAAATCCTGAAAATGACATTCATTGGAAGAGCCTGCCTGAACCCAAGAAATGTCACATCAACAGAGTATCAAGACTATGTCAAACAGAAAGGCTAAAAGGAAGAGATGCAAGGTAAAACCTATTACCCTTCCCAGCAGGAATTCCATTTCTTTTCCTTTAAGTCCTGGGTGTGTACATATGTGTGGATATGCATTTGTGCTTTTCCTTCTCAAGAATACATAAGAGCAGGGTTTTAGAAGTCCCTGCAGCCCCACTCTCAGTGTGTTAGCGGGATTCATGTGAAAGTGTGAACCTGTGCGCTGTGAAGGTTACAATTTGAGAACTGCTATTAGCCACCCCTGCGCTACAAGTGAAGGAAGACTCTCTCTCACTCTGAGTGCCAGGACCAAGTAAGCCACTGAAGTCATCATCAAGAAGGAAACACCACACAAGACTCTCTACTACCTTGTAGAGCCAAGAGTTTTGAAATCGACTACTTCACCCTTGACATCAGTGTTAGAGTACCTTCCAACTTGACAGCATTCCACCATTTACTCTTCATGGAAGCTGGACGCTGATTTGTATGTCTTTTTAGTTATTATCCTTTTACTCATAGAGTCATAGAGCCGTATAGCATAGAAACAGACCCTTTGGTCCAACTCATCCATGCTGACCAGATATCCCAACCTCATCTGTTCCCATTTGCCAGCATTTGGCCCATATCCCTCTAAACCCTTCCTATTCATATACCCATCCAGATGCCTTTTAATGTTGTAATTGTACCAGCCTCCACCACTTCCTTTGGCAACTCATTCCGTTCACACCGCACCCTCTGTGTGAAACATTTCCCCTCAGGTCCCTTTTATATCTTTCCCCTCTAAACTTAAACCTATGCTGTCTAGTTTTGGACTCCCTTACTCTGAAGAAAAGACTTCAGCTATTCACTACATCCATGCACCTCATGATTTTCTAAACCTCTATAAGCTCACCTCTCAGCCTCCGACACTCCAGGGAAAACAGCCCCAGCCTGTTCAGCCTCTCCCTGTAGCTCAGATCCTCCAACCCTGGCAACATCCTTGTAAATCTCTTCTGAACTCTTTTAAGTTGCACAACATCTTTCCCATAGTAGGGAGACCAGAATTGAACGTAATGTTCTAAAAGTGGCCTCACTACTGTCTGTACAGCTGCAACATGACATCCAAACCCCTATACTCAATGCACTGATCGATAAAGGCAAATTACCAAACATCTTCTTCCCTACCTGTAACTCCACCTTGAAGGAACGATGAACCTGCACCCCTAGATCTCTTTGTTCAGCAACATTTCCCAGGATCCTACAATTCAGTGTATAAGTCCAGCCCTGATTTGCCTTACCAAAATGCAACCTTTATCTAAATTAAACTCCATCTACCATTCCTCAACCCATCAGCTCACCTGATCATGGTTCCATTGCCCTCTGAGGTAACCTTCTTCACTTTCCACTGCATTACCAACTTTTGTGTCATCTGCAAACTTACCAACCATGCCTCCTACACTCACATCCAAATCAGTTACATAAATGACAAAAAATGGGCTCGATTGACACTATAATCAGTGCATATGTGTGTTGCAGTTTATTGTTAGATTTTCTTTTGTTTATTAACTAATAAACCCGTCTTCTATTTAAGTCAAGAAAGCATGACATATTTGACCCTTTTTAAAACATAAATGCAGTTGGATTGGGAAAAGGAAAAGATCTTGGTCAGATTAACATTGTTCTGGGAGAAAGTGAGGGCTGCAGATGCTGGAGATCAGAGTCTAAGCGTGTGGTGCTGGAAAAGCACAGCTGGTCAGGCAGCATCCGAGGAGCAGGAGTATTGACATTTCGAGCATAAGTTCTTCATCAGGAATTCATCAGAGGGTGAAGCGGTAAGGTGCAGTGTGACTATTTGGGGGTATCTCCTTTGGAACAATCATCAATTTGGAACTCTCTCTCAGGGATTGGTCAGAACAACATCAATGGGTAAAGAGTCTATGCAAAACGACAGCTTGCAATTGGGCAGCCAATTCACTGTAATCCTCCTTCCTGCCACTGGACAGCCCAATTTCACAACTGAGGGCCTTAACATCCTGTTAAAATGTGAAATTGTCAGACGGTAGCCATCAGGAGTGGCTGGAACATCAAGTGAAAAGTCCTAGGAGCCAAGATGGTCACTGCAATTTCTCTAGCCCAGGAGCAAAGCAGGTGGTAGCTGTCCATCTGACCTGAAAAATGTGTTGCTGAAAAAGCGCAGCAGGTCAGTCAGCATTCAAGGAGCAGGCGAATCGACATTTCGGGCATAAACCCTTCTTCATAAGCCCTGCTCCTTGGATGCTGCCTGAACTGCTGCGCTTTTCCAGCAACACATTTTTCAGCTCTGATCTGCAGCATCTGCAGTCCTCACTTTCTCCCTGTCCATTTGATCTCCAGTCTAACGACTCAGAGCTGTATGTACAAGGACTTCTATGCTAACTCAAACTTTCCAGTCATTGAAAGTTCAGACACTTAGAATTCCTACCTTGTGGAAGCAAGCCATTCAGCCCATCACGTCTGTGCTGATCCTCCAAACAGCAGCCCATCAACCCCTAATCTTATCCCCGTAACCCTGCATTTCCCATGGCTAATCCATGGAACCCACTCATCCCTGGACACAATGGGAAACTTCCCATGGCCAATTAACATAACCTGTACATCTTTGGATTGTGGGAGGAAACCCAAGCAGACACGGAGAGAATGTGCAAACTCCACACAATTGCCCGCCGGTAGAATCAAACTTGGATACCTGGCGCTGTGAGGCAGCTGTGCTAACCACTAAGCCACCACACCCCTTGTTTGTTTATTCACTCCTTCATCTCTCTCAACTGTTCTCTCAGTTTATCTCTCTCTTCTGTCCTCTCAAAATGAGGCAGTTCTGGCTGGGTGTGTGGGTATAGGACCCATGGGCATTAGTTCATGTTCTGTGCCATCACACAGCATCCGGGCTGCTGCTGAGGTGAACACCATCATTGCCATTCACAACTAGTCTGCATTCAGCGTCTGGCTGTTTCTGTATGCATTATAAAATTACAGAATTACTGTTTTCGAAATTACCTGGTTGCTTTACAAAAGTCAGACAGAGATTAATGGCAAAATCAGCAAATCCCATGCCACGCAGAATACTGACGTTAACTGAACTGGTGTGGAGGTGCCGGTGTTGGACTGGGGTGGGAAAAGTCAGAAGTCACATGACACTAGGTTCTAGCCCAACAGGTTTATTAGAACTTCACCTGATGAAGGAGCATTGTTCCCAAAGCTTGTGGTTTCAAATAAACCTATTGGGCTATAACCCAGTGTCATGTGACTTCTGACATTACCTGAATTGACAGAATGCCACTAGCAAGTGATCACATCATGAAGAAAGGCTCAATCAGGCTTTGAACTAAATAGTAGGGAGGTAAGTTCAGTTGCATAGAAAATTATAAAATCAAAAGTAAGGGAGAAAGTTGGATTTCAGGTTAGTGATGGGGCTGGTCCTTCCCACCAAATGACAGGAAGAGATAGAATATGCAAGTGTCATATTGTAGCAAGGAATTGTAACAGTGTGGGGAAACTAAATGACAGAAAAAATGTAAAGGCCTTGAATCTTAATGCACGAAGCATTCGGAATGACGTAGATGAATTGTTGGTGCAGTTAAAGGTACCGTTACAGAAACATGGTGACTGGACAAGTGCAGCTCCAACAACATTCACAAAGCTTGACACCATCCAGGACAAAGCAGCCCACTTGATTGGCACCACATCCATAAACGGCCACTCCCTTCACCACCAATGCTCAATAGCAGCAATATGTGCTCTCTACAAAATGCCCTGCAGACGTTCACTGAAGATCCTCAAACAGCACCTTTCAAACACACGACCACTTCCATCTCGACAAGGGAAGCAGATACATGGGAACACCATCGCCTGCAAGTTTCCCTCCAAACCACTCGGTAACCTGCCTTGGAATTATATCGCTGTTCCTTCACTGTCGCTGGGGCTAAATCTTAGAATTCCCTCCCTAATAACATTGTGGGTCAACCCATAGCAGGTGGACTGCAGCAGTTCAGGAAGGCAGCTCATCAAAGAGCAACTAGGGACTGGCAATAAATGCTGAGCCCAGTCAGTGACACCCACATCCCACAAAATGAATAAAAAACAACCAGGAGATAAAAACTGAGAACTTAATATTCAGCAATACCTGAACTTTCAGAGAGACAGAAGGGTTGGAAAAGGTGGTGGAGTAGCACTGTTAATAAAAGATGAAATGATGTGAGAGATGATCTGGTAATGGATAATGAGGCAGGTTTAATAAATAACCACTGAGTAAAAGAACCCCAAGGAAGTGGTGAGCATAACAAAATAAAATTTAATATGCGATTTGAGAGTTAGAAATTAGGGTGGGAAATAACCGTGTTTAACTTAAATAAAGGGAAATACATTGAAATGGGGATAGAGTTAGCCAAACTGAACTGGGCAGATAGATAGTCAGCAAGCAAGTGGAGACAATGGCCTTGTGTGTTATGATTAGATTCCCCACAGTATGGAAACAGGCCCTTTGGCCCAAGCAGTCCACACCGACCCTCCGAAGAGTAACCCACCCAGGCCCATTTCCCTCTGACTAATGCACCTAACACTATGGCCAATTCACTGGACCTGCACATCTTTGGACTGTGGAAGGAAACCGGAGCAAACCCACACAGACACAAGGGAGAACATGCAAACTCCACACAGACAGTCCCCCAAGTCTGGAATCGAACCTGGTGCTGTGAGGCAGCAGTGTTATCCACTGATCCACCGTGCCACCCTAATGATAGCCTGTTACTCCAGAGGCTCAGATTATATCCTGGGCACACAAAAATCAAAATCAAAATCTGTAATTAAAAGTTTAATGATGACCATGAAAATATTGTCACTTGTTGTAAAATCTCATTGGGTTCACTTCTGTTTTCTAGGGAAGGACATCTGCAGTCTTCACCTAGTCATGTGAGTCCAGACCCACAGCAATGTGGTTGACTCTAGGCAATAGCTGCTGGCCCAACCAGTGAAGCCCACCTCCCGTGAATGAATAATTTAAAACAAGCAGTGCTTACAGACAAAACAAACCGAGATATTGATGGGTTAAGTAAGTGGGCGAAAAGTTGGCAGAGTATAATATAGGAAAATGTGAAGTTGTTTATTTTGGAAGGGAGAATAAGAGAACAGAATATCATTTAAATAGAGGGAAACTGCAGAAAGTTGCATTGCAGAGGGGAATTTGTGCATTAAACAGAAAAAGTTAACACACAGGAGCAGCAAGTGATCAGGAAGGGTAGTGGAATGTGGGCCTTATTTCAAATGGGTTGGAGTATAAGAGTAGGGAGGTTTTATTGCAACTGTACAAGATTCTGGGGAGATCACATCTGGAGCACTGTGAACAGCTCTGGTCCCTTATTTAAGGAAAGATGTCATTTTACTGGAGACAGGTCAGAGAAGGTTCACTAGGATGATCCCTGGGATGAAGGGATAGCATTGTGAGCAAAGGTTAACCAAGCTGCGACTCGACTCATTGGAGTCTAGAAGAATGAGAGGTGATGTCATTGAACATATCGGATTCTGAAGGGGCTTGACGGGGTCAATACTGAGAGGGTGTTTCCCCTCCTAGAAAAGTCTGGGATCAGAGGGCACAGTCTCAGAAGAAAGGGGCACCAATACTGAGATGAGGAGGAATTTCTTCCCTCAGAGGGCTGTGAATCTTTGTAATTCCTTGCCACAGACAGCTGTGGGGCAGAGACCTTGTGCATATTTAAGGTGGAGATCGAGAGATTCTTGGTCAATCAGGGGATCAAGGGTTACGGGGAAAGGGCAGGAAAGTGGATGTGAGGAACTTTGGTTCAGCCACGATCCTACTGCATGGCAGAAAGATGCAAAAGAGTTGGGTTCACAAAGATGCTATCAGAAATGAGTACAACTATCCAGAAAGATTGAACTAGCCTTCTTTACACCAGAACAGACAGAGAAGTGATCTGACAGAGGTCTTTGAGATTTATGAAAGGATTTGAAAGGGATGAAAGGAGCTCCTAGATAATAAACTGGCCCCTAACTAATCCAGTGGACAATTTCAAGAGGATCTTCTTCTCCAAAGAGAGTGGGGAATATGGAACTCACTGGCACAATGTGCAGCTGTGGTCAAAAAGGCATTGAGGTGTTAAATGGTTAGCTAGGGCGAATAGAAGGGGGAAAGGAATAGAAGGCAGTAGGAGGAGGCTTCTGTAGAGCATAAATCCCAATACAGAATGGAGTGTCCTATTTCCAACCTGTAAATACTGGGTAAAGTCCAAATTCACCTGCAGGGATAACTGACCGCGAGATTGGTGGGTTGAAGTTGTGGCATATGACATTACCATCAAAGCCAATAACACGTCAGGATGAAGTTGCTACATCTATTATTTTAACAAAGGTTGCTAATCCGGTGAAAGTAAAGGTTTCAGTAAAACACAAAGAGAGGAATTTCCCCTGACTGTGAGAATGTGTCAGATTCTGAGTATTGTTTCAATGTCTGTCTTGCAGATACACCTAGCTGCCTTTGATCATCACAGCCGTGTCTTTGGATCCTTCAAGGGGATAGTCTCTCAATCTCTTTGTTTCTCTGATCTTTTAAGCAAGGGGAAAAAAAAGTCAAGAGTACAGATGCATAAAGGAAGCTGGAGTGATGTGAGAAAGCAGTCGACTTTACACATGACTTGGAGGTGCCGGTGTTGGACTGGGGTGGACAAAGTTAAAAATCACACAACACCAGGTTATAGTCCAACAGGTTTATTTGGAAGCACTAGCTTTCAGAGCGCTGCTCTTACATCAGGTGGCCACAACCAGCTGAGGAAAAGCAGCTCCTCAAAAGCTAGCGTTTCCAAATAAAAATGTTGGACTATAACCTGGTGTTGTGTGAAGGGCTCATGCCCGAAACCTTGCTCTTCGGATGCTGCCTGACCTGCTGCGCTTTTCCAGCAACACATTTTCAGTTGTGTGATTTTACACTACCTGGAAATGTGCTGGAGGCAGGTTCAATTGAAGCATTCAAGAGAGGCATTGGATGGTTACTTGAATAAAAATGGTGTGCGGGGAGATGGGGAAAAGGGTGGAGATTGACACTAGCAGATAGAACCGAATAAGGCATAATGGGCTGAATGTCCTCCTTCTGCAATGCAACAACTGAGCAATTAAAAAGTCAGGGCACAGCACCTGAACTGCCAGGCCATAGTAGGCTATGGACCATGTGCTGGTAAATGGGATTAATGTAGTTTGGTGTTGATTGGTCAGCATGGACATGGTGGGCCAAAGGGCCTGTTTCTAAGCTGCATGTCTCTATGACTCTAATTCTGTTATCCTGAGTGTTGCACAAGAGTGGAGTGGTGTGGGAACTGTCTCGGTAAAATGCACCAAACTTTAAAACAGTTTTATTTTAAGAGATACCCTTCCCCCTGAGCAGTGGCCAGGACAGAGAGGTGAAAGTCTCTTCCCTGAGGAACATTTCAAAGAGAAATTAGCTTCAGAAATTTTATTCACCTATGAGCTTCAAACTCCAGAATTACTCTCCTAAATCTCTCTCATAGAGTAATAGAGCCATACAGCACGGTAACATGCTCTCGTCCATTCCCACTAAGTTTCCTAAACTGTACTAGTCCCATTTGCCAGCATTTGGCCCATATCCGTCTGAACCTTTCCTATCCATGTGCCTATCCAGATGTGTTTTAAATCTTGTAATTGTACCAGCCATGGAGGTAAAGTCTGCAGAGTGGCCTATGGTTCAACATCGATTGGCATGGGATTGGAAGGAGCAATACATTGAGATGGCAGGTCTGAGAAAAAGACAGTATTACATTGATATGGCAGGGATTGTTCTTATGGAAAGCTGTTCTGAGGTGGGGGCTAAAAAATCTCAACTGATTGGTCTAAAGGGATCTATGGACAACAACCTCACGGACCCTGAGTGATTGATGGCAATGTTGGTTTGCAAAATGGAAGAAAAATTCAGCTTCACACGACTGACACGTCACATCCATCACTACCACAGAACTCACTGAATGTATAAAAGGAGAGATCTAACTCTCAAATCAGAACCAGTCACTGCCTACACAGTCCTGTCTATTCCAATCTCAGTGGCAATCCCTCTAAATATAGATTAACCCACACTTTTTTAAACAGATTTACACCACACCTACGCTACTGCATTTACATAGCACCTTTAGCACAATGAAAAAATGTCACACTGCCCTTCCTGGGAGCATTATCAAGCAAAGTTCAACATGAGACACACAAGTGATCATTACAGAAGGTTGACCAAAGGTTTGGTCAAAGAGACAGACTTTAATTCGGACCCAAGGCGCAACGTTTTCACACAGAGGGTGGTGTGTGTATGGAATGAGCTGCCAGAGGAAGTGGTAGCGGCTGGTACAATTACAAGATTTAAAACGCATCTGGATAGGCACATGGATAGGAAAGGTTCAGAGGGGTATGGGCCAAATGCTGGCAAATGGGACTAGTTCAGTTTAGAAAATTTAGTGGGAATGGACGAGAGCATGTTACCATGATGTATGGCTCTATTGCTCTATGAGAGAGATTTAGGAGAGTAATTCTGGAGTTTGAAGCTCATAGGTGAATAAAAAGCATGGCCATCAGTGATGGCGTTTGAAAATTGGGGATCTGCAAGAGGCATTGGGGCATACGGATCTCAGAGAGTTGCAGCTATCCCTGATGAAGGCCAATGAGTCTCAAAATCACATGGAGCTATCAGAATGGTTGGCCAATGAGCACTCTTCACTTCAGTAGCTTCAGTTACTAGGGATGGCTGGGTATGGCTCCCTGACGAAAGGGAAAGCCAAGAGGATGGAAGAACCCAAGAAACAGGAGCAGGAGTCATCAACTGAGTTCTCAAACCTTCTCTACCATTAATACCATCATGGTTGATATCACCTCGGGCTCAGTTCCAATTTCCTGCCTGGTCTCCATCATCATTCAACCCATTACTAATTAAAAATCCGTCTCCTCCTTAAATCATGAGGAGTCTGGACACTGTAAATCAGGAAAAACTATTTTCCACTCTTGGAAAGATAGAGGGCAAGAAGGCTCAGGTTAAAAATATTTGACAAAGAAAGTAATGAGTGAAACTTTCTCACATGCACTGACTGAGAATAAGGTGGAGCTGAAAATGTGTTGCTGGTTAAAGCACAGCAGGTCAGGCAGCATCCAAGGAACAGGAAATTCGACGTTTCGGGCCAGAGCCCTTCATCAGGCTCTGGCTCGAAACGTCGAATTTCCTGTTCCTTGGATGCTGCCTGACCTGCTGTGCTTTAACCAGCAACACATTTTCAGCTCTGATCTCCAGCATCTGCAGACCTCACTTTTTACTCCAATCTCAATGACCCCACTCTCACTGCCCCCCACTCTCACTGTCCCCCACTCTCACTGCTCCACACTCTCACTGACCTCCAATCTCAATGACCCCACTCTCACTGCTCCACACTCTCACTGACCTCCAATCTCAATGACCCCACTCTCACTGCTCCACTCTCACTGACCTCCACACTCACTTCCCCCAATCTCACTGCCCCACACTCACTGACCTCCACACTCTCTGCCCCCCACTCTCACTGCCCCACACTCACTGACCTCCACACTCACTGCCCCCCACTCTCACTGACCCACACTCTCACTGACCTCCAATCTCAATGAGTCAGGCAGCATCCAAGGAACAGGAAATTCGACGTTTCGGGCCAGAGTCCTTCTTCAGGAATTCCTGATGAAGGGCTCTGGCCCGAAACGTCAAATTTCCTGTTCCTTGGATGCTGCCTGACCTGCTGTGCTTTAACCAGCAACACATTTTCAGCTCTGATCTCCAGCATCTGCAGACCTCACTTTTTACTCCAATCTCAATGACCCCACTCTCACTGCCCCCCACTCTCACTGTCCCCCACTCTCACTCTCCACACTCTCACTGACCTCCACTCACTCACTGCCCCACACTCACTCACTCACTGCCCCCCACTCTCACACTCACTCACTGCCCCCCACTCTCACTGACCCACACTCTCACTGACCTCCAATCTCAATGAGTCAGGCAGCATCCAAGGAACAGAAAATTCGACGTTTCGGGCCAGAGCCCTTCTTCAGGAATTCCTGATGAAGGGCTCTGGCCCGAAACGTCGAATTTCCTGTTCCTTGGATGCTGCCTGACCTGCTGTGCTTTAACCAGCAACACATTTTCAGCTCTGATCTCCAGCATCTGCAGACCTCACGTTTTACTGAGAGTATGGTGGAGGCAGGTTCAATGAAGATTCTGACAGGGAATAAGATAGCTAGTTACAAAAGGAGGAACGTACGGAGAAGGTGTGAGGACAGCACTGGGTGAAATACTCCTGTGAAGAGCTAGTGCAGACATGTTGGACCAAATGGTCTCCTTCTGCTCTGTAATAATTCTGTGTTTCAGTTTTGCAGAGAAGAAAGGTCAAAACAGGAGAGAGCAAATATCTCCCTTCACCTTGACTTTCTTCACTCTTTCATTACCTTGGGAATCGGTGTAAATTACCATAAGTAATTTTGCATAGCAACTTACCAGGGTTCTAGTTCGATGAATCCACAGCTGTACACCAAGAACCTCACTGCTCAAAATAACCTGTCCTTCAACTTCGGTTTGTGAGTGACTTTGGGAATGAGTGAACAGCAGTAAATTATAGATACCTCACGCGAGGCCCTGGCCACACCCAGAGACACAGAAAACAACCACTCCGACATAACAGCAATATAAGGATGAAATTAATCTTTTAACATAAAGCAGAAAGCTATCTGTTTCATTCTCCAATGTGCAAATCCCCGGTGGAATTCCAATCCCAGAATTAACATATCTCAAAGCTACCAATCCCTGAAAGCTAGTACTTCTAATTAAACCTGTTGGGCTATAATTATAGATTATAGAACATTACAGCGCAGTACAGGCCCTTTGGCACCAACCTGTCATACCAATCTGAAGCCCATCTAACCTACACTATTCCATGTACGTCCATATGCCTGTCCAATGACGACTTAAATGCACTTCAAGCTGGCGAGTCTACTACCGTTGCAGGCAAAGCATTCCATACCCTTACTACTCTCTGAGTAATGAAACTACCTCTGACATCTGTCCTATATCTATCACCCCTTAATTTAAAGCTATGCCCCCTTGTGCTCGCCATCACCATACTCGGAAAAAGGCTCTCACTGTCCACTCTATCTAACCCTCTGATTATCTTATACGTCCCTATTAAGTCACCTCTCAACCTCCTTCTCTCCAATGAAAACAGCCTCAAGTCCCTCAGCCTTTCCTCGTAAGACCTTCCCTCCATACCAGGTAACATCCTAGTGAATCTCCTCTGCACCCTTTCCAAAGCTTCCACATCCTTCTTATAATGCGGTGACCAGAACTGTACACAATACTCCAAGTGCGGCCGCACCAGAGTTTTGTACAGCTGCAGCATAACCTCATGGTTCCGGAACTCAATCCCTCTATTAATGAAAGCTAAAACACTGTATGCCTTCTTAACAACCCTGTCAACCTAGGTGGCAACTTTCAAGGATCTGTGTACCTGGACACTGAGATCTCTCTGCTCATCTACACTACCAAGAATCTTACCATTAGCCCAGTACTTTGCATTCCGGTTACTCCGTCCAAAGTGAATCACCTCACACTTGTCCGCATTAAACTCCAAAACCTGATGTTGTGTGATTTTTAACTTTGTGCACTCCAACGTCCAACACCAGCGTCTCCAAACCAATCATCGAGTCGCCTTAAATCGCACCTTCCAAACCCAAGAGCACTTCCATCAAAATTGACACAGGCAGCAGACAAATGGGATTGGCATCAGCTGCAAGATCCCCCCAAACCCCTCACCATCCAGACTTGGAAATATATTGCTGTTCCTGCGGGCATTGTGGCTCAACCCCACAGCAAGCAGAATACAGCAGCTCAAAAGGCAATCAGAGATGGGCAATGAATATTTGCTGAGCTAACTGCTCCCAAACCCTGTGAATGAATGAAATAAAATTAATTACTGAGGGAGGCAGGGACAATTCAATTTCCAGTTAAAACAACTTTAACCCCTAATTCCTCAGGTCTATCTCATTCTTTTTTCATCATCTTAAGACAGAACTTCTACAGTTAATGGTAGCACCCTGGGGAGTGTTGCTGAACAAAGAAACCAAGGTGTATAGTTTCTTGAAAGTGGTGTCAAGTGTAGACAGGATGGTGAAGGAGGCGTTTGGCAAACTATCGGTCAGAACATTGAGTACAGGAATTGGGACATCAAGTTGCGGCTATACAAGACATTGGTGAGGCCACATTTAGAATACATATTGTTCTGTTATAACACATGTTTTGTCAACACAAACTCACTGTAATGCGATTGACATATTGGGGACACTATTTCTACAGCACAAACTTTTAAAACGTGTGTTGGCTGTAATGCAATTACATCACCAACACTTTAAGCACTGTTTCTAAACTGACTGTACTATGTCCAATTTTGATCTCCATTCTTTAGGAAGGATATTGTTAAACTTCTGAGGGTGCAGAAAAGATTTACAAGGATGTTGCCAGGACTGGAGGGTTTGAGCTATAGGGAGAGGCTGAATAGGCCGGGGCTGTTTTCCCTGGAGCATCGGAGGCTGAGATTTATAAAATCATGAAGTTCATGGATTAAGTGAATAGTCAAAGTCTTTTCCCTGGGGTGGCATGTCCAAAACGAAAGGGCATAGGTTTAACATGAGAGAGGAAGTATTTGAAAAGGACCTGAGAGGTAACGTTTTCATGCAGAAGGTGATGTGTATATGGAATGAACTGTCAAAGGAAGTGGTGGAGGTTGGTACAATTACAATATCTAAAAGGCATCTGGATGTGTATATGAATAGGAAGGGTTTAAAGGGATTTGTGCCAAATGCGGACAAATGGGATGTCTGGTCAGCATGGAGGAGTTGGACCGATGGGTCTGTTTCCATGTTATATGAGTCTATCTTGGAGGTTGCCCTGATATGACAATAATGGCACAGCAGTCAATCTCTAGGAATAACTCTACAACAGACCAGATATTGAACATATTGTGATGCTACATTGTTTTTTCCACTCTGGGTCACATCTGCAAATCAGATCCTCATATTGTTGATTAGGAACTGAAAATGGTCACATGGTCACAAAGGTTGTTTTATAGAATGTTTAAAACGTGTTTCACTCTCGAAATAGTGAGGTCAATAGACTTTGGAGAATGTAGAACATTGAACCTTACAGCACAGTACAGTCCTTTCAAACCTCGATGTTGTGAAACCAATCTGAAGTCCATCGTTCCGACACTATTCCTTTATCATCTATACATTTACCCAATTACCATTTAAATGCCCTTAGCGTTGGCGAGTCTACTACTGTTGAAGGCAAGGCATTCCGTGCCCTTATAACTCTCTGATTAAAGAACCTACTTCTGACATCTGTCCTATATCTGTCACCTCTCAATTTAATCTATGCCTCTTCGTACTACCCATCACCATTCGAGGAAGAAGGCCCTCTCTGTCCACCCTCTCTAACCCCCTGATCATTGTGTATGCATCTATTAAGTCACCTCTTAACCTTCATCTCTCTAACGAAAATAGCCTCAAGTCCCTCAGCTTTTCCTTTTAAACCTTGCTCTTCTCATCTTAAACCTATGCCCTCTAGTTTTGAACTCTCTTACCCTACCCTGGAGAAAAGACTTTGGCTATTCACCCTATCTGTGCTCCTCAGCCTCCAACGCTCCAGGGAAAACAGCCCCAGCCTATTCAGCCTCTCCCTATCGCTCAAACCCTTCAACTCGGGCAGCATCCTTGTGAATCTTTTCTGAACCCTTTCAAGTTTGACAGCATATCAGCTCATTGAAATAGAACATTAAAAATCACACAGCACCAGGTCATAGTCCAACAGGTTTAATTGGAAGCACTAACTTCCGGAGTGTCATGAAAACTAGTGCTTCCAATTAAACCTGTTGGACTATAACCTGGTGTTGTGTGATTTTTAACTTTGTACACCCCAGTCCGACACCGGCATCTCCAAATCTTGAAATAGAACATCTCACTACAATGGCCCAGCCAGCGACATCCAATCTCCGAGAGGAATAATAGACATGTTTAGGCCACCCACAGTTCATTCTAAAAGGCCAAATGTTATCAAAGTCAGAAGTCACGTGACACTAGGTTATAGTCCAACAGGTTTATTTGAAATCACATGCTTTCATAGAACTGTCCCTTCATTGGGTGAAGAGAAAGAGAAGAACACACCGACACAGAATTTATGGGCAGTGAGATTAAAAGATCATACAGTTGGTGTGAGTGGAATGTTGAATACTAAGTCCTTATGGGGGAGCAAGAGTGTGAGCGGTGTGAGGAAAGTGTCAACAGCTGAATAACAAGTGAAGCGATGACCTGGAAGTGGATTAATTAAGGTGGAGAGATAATTACAAAAAAATTAAAAATAAGGTGGTGCTGG
This sequence comes from Hemiscyllium ocellatum, assembly GCF_020745735.1. NCBI lineage: Eukaryota > Metazoa > Chordata > Chondrichthyes > Orectolobiformes > Hemiscylliidae > Hemiscyllium > Hemiscyllium ocellatum. The sequence continues at coordinate 109,610,111 of NC_083409.1, forward strand.
ACACAGAACAAATGACTGGAATAACATGTTAGGTGTAAGAGTCACATGCCGAGGGTCTGACCAAAGTAACGAGTAATCCAAAACTGTACAAACTAATTAAGGTGGAGAGATCATAACAGGTTATCAAGGTGATGGTGTGAAAACAGGACAGTGAGGAAGATTTTGTAGATACAGAACAGTGTGGTGAGGTCACATGTTGCGCGACATGAACCTAAGATCAAGGTTAAGGCCATCTTCATGGGTATGGAGGTTGGCTATCCGTTTCTGCTCAGTGATTTCTTGTTTGTATCTCAAAGGCCGCCTTGGAGGATGCTCACCAGAAGATCGGAGGCTGAATGTCCCTGACTACTGATGTGTTCCCTGACTGGGAGGGAATATTCCTGTCTGGCGATTGTTGCACAGCATCCATTTATCCGTTGTCATAGCGTCTGCTTGGTTTTGCCAATATACCATGCCTCAGGACATCCTTGCCTGCAGCATATGAGATAGACGTTGGCCGAGTCACATGAGTACCTGCCTGGTAGGGGATGTTCCTGCATGTAATGGTAGTATCCATGTCAATGATCTGACGTGTCTTGCAGTGGTTGCCATGACAGGGTTGTGTGGTGTTGTGCTTGATATTGTCCTGAAGGCTGGGCAGTTTGTTGCGAACAATAGTCTGTTTAAGGTTTGGCAGTTGTTTGAACGCATGTAGGGATGATCTTGCCAAGATGTTCATCATCATCGATGACATGTTGAAGACTGTGAAGAATATGGCACAGTCTCTCCACTCTGGGGAAGTATTGGATGTCGAAGGGAAATCTAGCAAGTTTTGAGAAGATTTGTAGCTCAAGTTGAGGCTCTGGATATAAGTTTGTTCACTAAGCTGGAAGGTTCACTTTCAGGTGTTTCATCACCATACTAGGTAACATCATCAGTGAGCCTCCACATTCTATTTATGTTTTAATGTTTCTTTGGGTTGAAGATGTCATTCATGTATTGATGATGTCATTTCATGTGTTGGTAATGTCATTTCCTGTTCTTTTTCTCAGAGAGTGATAGGTGGGGTCCAATTCAATATGTTTGTTCATAGATTTCCAGTTGTAATGCCTTGCTTCTAGGAATTCTTGTGCGTGTCTCTGTTTGGCTTGTCCTAGGATGAATGTGTTGTCCCAGTCGAAGTGGTGTCCTTCCTTACCTGTATGTAAAGATACTAGTGAGAGTGGGTCATGTCTTTTTGTGACTAGTTGATGTTCATGTATCCTGGTGGCTAGTTTTCTGCCTGTATATCTGATGTAGTGTTTATAACAGTCCTTGTACGGTACTTTGCAAAGACATTAGTTTTGCTTGTTATCTGTGTAGGATCTTTAAAGTTCATTAGCTGCTGTTGTACTGTGTTGGTGGGTTTGTGGGCTACCATAATGCCAAGGGGTCAGAGTAGTCTGGCAGTCACTTCCAATATGTATTCAATGTAGGGGAGTGTGGTTAGGGTTTCCGGAAGAGTTTTGTCTGCTTGTTTGGTTCTGTTGCTGAGAAATCAGCAGACTGTGTTCATAGGGTACCCATTCTTTTTGAATATGCTGTACAAACACTACATTGGACAAATAGGCAGAAAACTAGCCACCAGGACACACGAATATCAACTAGCCACAAAACGACATGACCCATTCTCACTAGTATCCTTACATACAGATGAGGAAGGACACTACTTTGACGGGGACAACACATTCATCCTTGGACAAGCCTGCCAGAGACACGCACGAAAATTCCTAGAAGCATGGCATTCCAACCAGAAGGCTATCAATAGAATCATCGATTTGGATCCCATCTCCCACCCACTGAGAAAAAGAACAGCAAATGACATCACCAAACAGGAAATTACATCACAAACACAGGAATGACATTGTCAGCTCAAGGAAACCTAAACACATAAATAGAAAGCTCTTTGTCGGAGGCTCACTGATGATGCTACCTTGTATCGTCACGAAACATCGGAAAACAAACCTTCCAGAACAGTGAGCAAACTTACATCCAGAAGTGTACACTATTGGTCATATCCTGTGTCTGTCTTCTGAGGAGGACGTTGCAGTTTTTCACTGTGGCACATCGGAACTGGCAATCAATGACTTGAGCATTATATCCCGTTCTTATGAAGGGGTCCTTCAAAATCTTTAGGTGTCTGTCATCAACTCAACATCATCGCCAAATATTATGTTAAAGGTCGCAATTGTAAGGACGGATGTGCTACGGTTGGCTCAAGGACATGTACAATCGCAGGCCCAAATTACACAGCCCAACAATCACCTACAATCTATTGTTTAGTACAATGTGTCTCAAAGCTCTGGATAAGTTGCTGCTTCCATGTGTCAATCCTTCAATGATTGGCCGAGACAGACCATCAGCCGCCCTGTACAAACCTACACCTGCTCTTAGACTCACAACTCAAAAACACGTCTGGACTGAGATGACAGTGAGCTCATTCATGCTTGAAAGGAGTCAACATTTTATTGGGAAAGTTGTAGTCAGAAGTAATTAAGCCCAGAATGTGTGGGTGGCTGGTTTGCTGCTCAGAAGTCAGCTCAAGATAATTATCATAATGAAAGTCAAAACACCGTGTCTCACTGACAGATAGATAGATAGCTAGATAGATAGATCGACACACAATTAAATGATTCATAATGCTAGGCTTATTTTGTTTCCCAAAGGCACACATTCAGTCATAAGATAATAGAAATAAATTAGTGAATAAACAGAAATCTGAAAGAGAATAGGGTGAGAAAAAAGGGAATAAATGGACTCTGAAAAGCACACTCATACTTAAACTCATGCAAATACTCTTACTCTCAAAATCACACACTCATACTCAGAAACACACATACACATACACACTCTCATGTACACACCCACACTCACATTCACACACGCTCACTCACTCACATGTTCACACTCACACACTTAAATACACACTCACAAACATTAATTTACTCAGACTCATTCTCGCACTCACACACCTCTTTGCACACACACACACGCTCACATTCTCACTCACCCACCCACACATGAATGACCACATTCAGACACACACACTCTTCTTCACACACACTGCCATGCACGCGCATAAACAAGCACACCACCACACAGAAACACTTGCTCACGCACACACGCTCTCACACAAACTCTTACACTCGCATGCACACATACATACATAAATGCACACACTCAGACACTAAAATGCACACTCCTACATATTGACATACCCCACAAACAGTCATGCAATCTCACAATAACACAGGTACACTCACACAAGAAGAAGAATCATTACAGTGTGGAAACAGTCCCTTCAGCCTATAAAGTCCATACTGACCCTCTGAGGAGTAACCCAACCAGACCCATTCCCCTACCCTATTATCGTACATTTACCCCTGACTAATGTGCCTAACCTACACAATGGAGTAATTTAGCATGGCCAATTTACCTGGCCTGCATATCTTTGGAGTGTGGGAGGAAACCAACACAGACAGCGGGAGAACATGCAAACTCCACACAGAGCAGTTACCCGAGGCTGGAATTGAACCCAGATCCCTGGTGCTGTGAGGCAGCCCGTGCTAACCACTGAGCCACTGTGCTGCCCTTAAACACAGAGTGATATCTTTAGGTTTCCAATCATGTAACTACATAAATGCTCACACACACATACATGCACACACACACACATACATGCGCACACACATATTCTCACACACATACACATATAAACACACATACTGACAAAGCACAACGTGTTGAAATCCAAATGTTAGTCATTGAGAGTCTGTTCTGTTACAGCCTATTTCGGAGCTCGATCTATATAAGCAGAGTGACACCTTTAGGTTCCCAACCATGTACTGCAGTCATTGGTTAAAACTAACAAACTATAGCAGAAGGAAATTGATTTTTCACCAATTCATGAAAGAATATTTCTAAATATTAACAAGAGGGGACCAATTGAAACCAGTCAGATGTGTCTTTATTTCCCTGTGCCAGTTTAACAAGCTGTTGAAGGTAGCTTGCTAAGGTCTATCCAAATGTTGTGATCCAGTTTGTTTTTGTTCATGTTATACTCTGTCTCTGGGTTCTAGAAGGATGTGCATGTTTAATAAGCACAAAATATTTTGCAGACTGGACATTTGAAATGCAATCAGAATTGGCAATTCTGGCATCATCTGTGGAAAAAATTAAACAGTGTGAACATTTCAGACTGTAATCTTTCATCAGTTTTACAATACCCTGTCCCGGAATTAATCAAATTTACACCAATCCATTTCGTTTGATGAAATAGATTTCAATAAAAACAGAAAATAAAGTTTAGAATTGTATAAATGATTCCAATCACGTAACTTCATGGGAATGCGGACAGTATCTGCAATATGTTTCCACTGACTCTTGCTCATGGAGAGGAGCGTTATGGGTTCAAACCCCACTCTCGATACTTGGACACATGATATGAACACCACAGCAAATTAATATGCAAGAGCTGAAGAAGGCAATTGGAATGTTGGCATTTATTGCTGAAGGAATAGAGTATAAAAGTAGGGAAGGGCTGCTACAATTCTGCAAGGCATTAGTGAGACTGCACCTGTAGTATTGTGTAAAACTTGCGTCCTGTAACTTGAGGAGAGATGTAGTTTCCTTGGAGGCAGTTCAAAGAACATTCACTGATTGATTCCAGAGCTGGGGGCCTTGGTCTTTGAGAAGAGCTTGAGCAGGAGATCTAACTGTGGTATATAAGATAGCAAAGGGGATTGACAAAGTAGACATAGAGTGGGTGTTCTCTCATGTAGGGCAATCTAGAACAAGAGCTCATAGTTTTAGGATGGAGGACAGGTTTAAAACTGAGATGAGGAGAAATTACTTCTCTCAAAGTGTGGCATTCACTCGCCCAGAGTGTGGTGGAACAATGAGTAAATTTAAGGTGGAGATAGACAGATTTTTAATTAGTTGAAGGGTTATGGAGAGTAGGCAGGGAAGTGGAGTTGAGGCCAAGGTGAGATCAGCCATGATCGTATCGAATGACTAGGTAGGCCCAAGGGGCTGAATGGCCTATTCCTGCTCCTAGTTCTTATGTTTTCCTGTTCAAACCTAGGTTGACATTCCTGTGGAATATGGAGGAGGAGCTGCACTCTTATACCATAAGACCATGGGAAATAGTAACAGGAGTAGGCCATTCAGCCCATCAAACTTGCTCCGTCCTTCAATGAGGTCATGGCTGATCTGATAATTCTCAACTTCCTGCCTTTTCCCCATAATCCTTGATCGTTCCCCCCTCACTGATTAAAACTCTTTCTTGCTCATCATTGAGTGTACTGAGTGATCCAGCTTTGACAGCTCTCTGCAGTAAAGAATTCCACAGATTCACTCCCCTCTTGGAAAAGAAGCTGTCCCTCATCTCTATCGGAATTGCATGACACGTTGTTCTGAGATTGTACCCTACGATCCTACAGAGGGAAAAGAACCTTTCTGCATCTACCCTGTCAAGTCCTTACACATGATTCAGTAAGGTCTCCTTTCAATCTTCAATATTCCAATAAGTACAGGCCCAACCTACTCAACCTCTCCTCATAAGACAGTCCTTCCACAGCTGATATCAGCCGAGTGAGCCATCTCTGGACTGCCCCCAATGCCAGTCTATCTTTCCCTAGTGACCCAAAACTGTTCAGAGTATTCCATATGTGGTCTGGCTAGTGTCTTGTATAATTTCAACCAAACTCTTCACTTTGATGCTCCATCCCCTTTGATTTAAAGGCCAACATTCCATTTATCTTTCATATTACCTGCTGAACTTTGATCTGAACATTTTATTTTGTGATTCATGGACAGGATCTCCCAAAACTTTCAGTGCAGTAGCTTTCTGCAGTCAGAGATTAACTCTTGCTGCACTTAGAGTCATAGCGCTGTACAGCACGGAAACAGACTCTTTAGTCCAACTCGTCCATGCCAATCTGATACCCTAAATTAACCTAGTCTCATTTGCCAGCATTTGGCCCATGTCCCTCTAAACCTTTCCTATTCATATCCTCATCCAGATGCCTTTTAAATGCTTTCATTATATCAGCCTCCACCACTTCCTCTGGCAGCCTGCTCCTTACACACAACCCTCTGCGTGATAAAGTTGCTCTTTATATCTTCCCCCTCTCACCTAAACCTATGGCCTCTAGTTCTGGACTCCCCGCCGCAGGGAAAAGATTTTGTCCATTTACCCTCTCCATGCCCCTCATGATTTTATAAACCTCTATAAGGTCACACCTCAGCCTCCGACGCTCCAGAGAAAATAGCCCTAGCCTGTTCAACCTCTCCCTATAGCTCAATCCCTCCAACCCCAGCAACATCCTTGTAGATCTTTTCTGCACCCTTTCAAGGTTAACATCTTTTCTGGAGACCAGAATTGAACGCAGTATTCCAAAAATGGCTCCTGCAATGGTTAGCTCAATTGAGTACCTGGCCTGTAAGACAGAGTGGGTTCGATTCCTGCTGAGATGGCCGAGGAGGACTCTCCTTCTCAAACTCTCCCCTTCCCTGAAGTGTGGTGACTCTTGACCCTCTCTGTAATGAGCAAGCAATGCCATGGTCTGGTTAAGTAGTGGTAGATTTACCATTATGGCAATGTAAAGTGTCAAATGTTAAGGCTTCACAGCAGAAGGTCTGTGATGGCACTGATACAGTAGCAGAGCTGAACGTATCTTGAAAAATCCTAACAAGTGCAAAATCCTTCCTGAATTGGCTGGGAAACAAAGTGCACTATTATTCCATATTGTTTACAGAAATAAATGTTGTGCAGAGACATAAATGGTGGTGCTCCAAAAAAGAACAGCTTTAATCTCGACAATTGGCTGTCAGTTCATCTATTTCAACAGTGTATCAGAGCCATCGAGGAATAAATAAATCTTAAATAAAGCTTTTTTTTTAAAATACAAACAGGCAGCAGATTAAAAATCAGTGAGAGGAAATGGTACAAGTCTTATTCAGAATGTGTTTATTGTTTTCTTTCCCTGTACCTTTTACAGACAAAATGCTGTTTTCTGGTGAATATGTAATGGGCTACGGATGAAGAATTGACAGACACACAGGACATCCTTTCTTCTTAAACACCAAAATGCTGGATTTGGAAATCAATTGTGCACATAATATTGCAACACAAGAATCTTAGAGAATGCAGTAAAAGGGAAAATCTTTCAGCACTTCATAATCAAAGAGATTAGAGTAATGCACCTTAGATACACTGTTAGTGAGGAAATGGCAGGTCACAGGTAGCTCTGGGAGATACAAATCTATTTTTCTGTCAACTTACCCTCTGAAAAGGCGATGGAAATTTCAACAGGTGCAAATATGTTGGTTGAAGAGTCCACTGCTTTTTCAAAATTACAACCATTGCCCACAAAGATCAAAACCAGTAAGCTTCAGTATTTTTGACTGCGTCTTTTTAATATAAATTCCCAAAGTTGCCAGGAGTTATTGGAAGCCTAATGTTTGCAGGAACAGTGATGTCTATTTTCCCAGGGCTGTTAGAACATCCCCAGTCCATTACCACCAGAATGTTGATAAGAAGCCAGGGTTATGGAACAAGCGGTGATTGTGCGACCGAGAGCTGAACGTGATTTCTGTGGAACTTTTCACCAGGACACACGAATGATGCTGGGAGATTACTAAAGAGCACAGCATTTCTCACTTCAGGAATGACGGGTTCCCCTCATTTAGCAATCAAAATGGAAAGAAAGAAGGACTTGCATTTGTGTAGCACCTTGCGCGGTCACCAGTGTGCTCCAAGCCCTTTATAGCCAATCAGATGTTTTTGAAGTGGTGGGCCTACTGTAAGATGGTGGGTTAGCTCAGTTAGCTAGACAGCTGGCTTACTCCACAGACGTGGAGGTGCCAGTGTCGGACAAGGTCAGAGATCACACAACACCAAGTTGTTTTGAAATCACAAGCGTCGTCAGGTGAAGCATCTCCTTTGGCACACTCCACAGCGTAGTGCTACCAGGTTGGGTTCAGTTCCTCTGCCAGCTGAGGTGACGTTGGTGGACACTCTCCTTGCCTGACACATGGTGACCCTCAGGTTAAACCGCAATCTGATGAGAGAGTGGGACTACAGCAGCTTTACTGACTGCAAGATATGTAAGAAATTGGACCTTCATTAAATATCCTTTTGCTTCTTTTATCAAAGATTTCAAACCTGTGTTCTCTGAATCTTTGTGCTTCCATAAGTGGGAACACTTTGATTTGATTGATGTGCCATGGTACAGTGAAAAGTTTTGAACATGGCCCAGTCCATCCAATAACATTGTTTATACTTCCGGCTGCTTCAGGAAAGCAACCAATAGGAACAAAGACCCCCTCCTACCCCGATTACACACTCCTCTACCCTCTTCCATTGGGCAGAAGATTTAAAGCTTACATGTACGAATAGATTTAAGAACTGCTTCTTCCCCGCTGTTATTAGACTTCTGAATGGTCCGCTTAAATTTTAAATTTAATGTTGATCTCATATTTTGTAGATTATGTGATGTAGTCCATCTGGTCCAGGCAATTTATCCATTTTCAGCGCTGTCAGTTTTTCTAGCACCTTTGCCTTGGTGATGGCCCTTATACTCACCTCTGCCTCCCGACTCTCTTGAATTTTTCAGATATTATCTTCCACTGTGAAGACTGACACAAAGTACTTATTCAATTCTTCTGCCGTTTGTTTGTGTCCCATGCAGCTGTAACATTGTATTCCTCACTCTGTCCTATTACCCTACGACCTTTTTACTATATGATCTGCCTGTATTGCATGTGGATCAAAACTTGTCACTGTACCTAGGTACATGTGACAATAATAAATCAAATCAAATCAAATCAAACACTTGAATTGGCATGGGAATAGGAAAAGTTCAGAGGTATATGGGCCTAAAGCAGGTAAATGGGACTAAGTTAGTTTGGAAAACTTGGTTAGCATGGACGAGTTGGACTGAAGGGTCTGTTTACATGCTATTTAACTCTATGACTCCATGACAGAAAACAGAGTTGCAATTTCAAGTCCATTGACTCTTCTTCTGGCCAGTAATATAAAAGAAGTTTGCAAGACTTTCTTTAGATACATGAGGGGCAAAAGAAAAGCAAAAATGGACATTGGGCCACTGAAAAGTGATGCTGGAGAAGTAGTAATGGGACACAAACAAACGGCAGAAGAATTGAATAAGTACTTTGTGTCAGTCTTCACAGTGGAAGATAATATCTGAAAAATTCAAGAGAGTCGGGAGGCGGAGGTGAGTATAGGGGCCATCACCAAGGCAAAGGTGCTAGAAAAACTGACAGCGCTGAAAATAGATAAATTGCCTGGACCAGATGGACTACATCACATAATCTGAAGGAGATAGTTGAAGAGGTAGCGGAAGTGTTAGTGGTGATCTTCCAGGAATCGCAAGAGTCGAGGAGGGTCCCACAGGACTGGAAAATTGCTAATGTATACCCCTGTTTAAAAAGGGAGTAAGGCAAAGATGGGAAATTATAGGCTGACTAGCCTGACCTTTGTTGCTGGTAAGATTTTCACATCAATGTGAAAGATGAGATTTCTGAATACTTGGAAGTGCACGGTAAAATAGGGCAAAGTCAGCATGGTCTCATGAAGGAGAGGTCATGCCTGACAAATCTGTTAGAATTCTTTAAGGAGATAGTGAGCAGTTCAGACCAAGGAGAACCAATGAATGTCATCTATCTGGATTTCCAGAAGACTTTTGACAAGGTGCTGCACAGGAGGCTGCTGAGTTAGATAAGGGCCAATGGTATTAGAGGCAAGGTTCTAGCATGGATAGAAGCTTGGCTGTCTGGCAGAAAGCAGAGAGTGGGGATAAAAGAGTCTTCTTAGGATGGCAATTAGTGACAAATGATGTTCCGCAAGGCTCAGTGTGGGGACCACAACTTTTCACTTTATTCATTAACGATCTAGGAACTGAGGGCATTCTGGCTAAGTTTGCAGACAATACAAAGGTAGGTAGAAGACAGGTAGAATTGAGGAGGTGGGAAGGCCGCAGAAGGATTTGGACACATTAGGAGAGTGGGCAAAGAAATGGCAGATGAAGTACAATGTGGGGAAGTGTGAGGTCATGCACTTTGGTTGGAAGAATAGACACATAGATGTTTTTTAAATGGGGAGAAAATTCATAAATCTGAAGTGCAGAGGGATTTGGAGTTCTAGTCCGTGATTGTCTCAAGGTAAACTTGCAGGTTGAGTCAGTTATTGAGGAAGACAAATACAATGTTGTCATTCATCTCAACAGCACTACAATATAAAAGCAGGGGTGTACTTCTGAGGCTCTATAAGGCTGTGGTCAAACCACATTTGGGGTATTGTAAGCAATTGTGGGCCCAGACTTCAGGAAAGTTGTATTAGCCCTGGAGTGGGTTCAGAGGAGGTTCCTGAGTATAATCCCAGGAATGAAAGGCTGAACATATGAGGAACTTTTGAGAACTCTGGGTCTATACTCAATGGAGTTAAGAAGGATGAGGGGGGATCTAATTGAAACATACAGAATATTGAAAGGCCTGGACAGTGCAGATGTTGGGAAGGTTTTCCATTGGTAGGAGAGACTAGGACCCGAGGGCACAACCTTAGAGTAAAGGGAAGATCTTTTAGAATGGAGATAAGGAGAAACTTCTTCAGCCAGAGAGTAGGGAATCTATGGAATTCATTGCCACAGATGGCTGTGGGGAGCCAGGTCATTGAGTATATTTAAGTTGGAAATAGATAGGTTCTTGAGTACCAAGGGGATTAAGGGTTATGGAGAGAAAGCAAGAGAATGGGAGTGAGAAACATATCAAGCGTGATTGAATGGTGGAGCAGTCTCAAAGGGCCGAATGGCTTAATTTCTGCTCCAATGTCTATGGGCTTCTAATGCTGCCACATCAATCTGAGTTTCTCCAGCAATTTCCATTTCCATGCCATCAACTGAGACAGTTCCCAGTGAACAGCTGCCTGTGAGTTTGTAACGGAGGTGTTGAAATTAAAACTGCATTAACAATTCAAATAAACCACAGGTGAGGTTACTCATCTCGTTGCTGGGTTTCTATGGGATCTCACTGTGCTAAAGCTGGCTGCCACACCCCTACATGTTACAGAAATACATTGCATTTATGTAACACCTTTAAGGTAGCTTTGTTTAAACGCAATATCGAAAACTTGTAAAGAGTGTTGCGTCGGCGATAAAACCCATTGGGATATCCTGCATTTGTGAAAGGGAGCACTGTATAATTGGGAGTCTTCTATTTGTTGAAAATAAGCAGGATTACCTTCTCAAGACAAACAAAGGAATTCAAAGCACAGAAGACAAAATAAGTAGTTGCAACTCAGTTTCTTCGCCCATAATTTCAAGAGGTGTTATTATTAACACAACTTAATTATGGATTGCTCAGGACTGAGTCTCTAATTTACTCTCTGGGGTTTTTTTTCAGATAATACAAGCAATCACACCAAAGCTTTATTAGTCTGCCCAAGTCATATCCATCCTGCCATTAAATTACAGCCTCCAAGTCTGTCCATCCTCCAACCATCCATAAATATTGTGAGTGGATCTATCCACTCAGGCACAGGGGATGCAGCCAAAAGCCGGATCAATGCAACAGGGAGAAAATTACACAATACTGTTCCTTACTTTATGAGGCTTCAGACAAGAGGCAATGTGCAACACTTTGAGAACTTCGATCTGAAGAGGGAGCATCAAAAGAGTGAATGTATAGTGATGCATATAATGTAACGTTCTGAATAGGTAAGCGCAGAAAATGACATTAAACTAATGGAGAATCCAACAGAGGAGTTTCAAACTGGAAGAAGGCTGTTTTCTTTCTTCAGGGGTGTGGGTGTTGCTAACAAGGTCAACATTTTAGATAGATAGATTCCCTGTAGTGTGGAAACAGGCTCTTCGGCTCAACAAGTCAACATTGACCCTCAGAACAGTAACCCATCCAGGCCCATTCTGCACCCCCCCGTATTATCCTATATTTACCCCTGATTATTGCACCTCACCTCCACATCCCTGGACACTATGGGTGATTTAACATGGTTAATTTACCTAACCTGCATATCTTTGGACTGTGGGGGTAAAGCAGAGCACCCGAAGGAAACCCACGCAGATATGGGGAGAATGCGCAAAGTCCACACAGACAGCTGCCCGAGACTGGAATTGAACCCAGGTCCCTGGTGCTGTGAGGCAGCAGTGCCAACCACTGAAACACGGTGTTGGCCCAACAGATTTGTCATCTGTCCTTGAAATGTGAGGTTAGTTCAGCAGGCAGTTACGTGTCAGCCACATTATTGGGGGGCTAGAGTCACATAAAACTATAAGACCACCCAATGTAGGCCATTCAGCCTATTGAGCATGCCTGACTAGTCAATGAGATCATGGCTGATCTGATCATCCTCAACTCCACTTTCCTGCCATTTCCCCATGACCCTTACTGATTAAAAATCTATCTCAGCCATGAATATATTTAATGACCCAGCCTGGACAGCCCTCTGTGGTAGAGAATTCCATAGATTCACCAGCCTCTGAAAGAAGAAATTCTTCTTCATCTCCATCTTAACTGTGTGATCCCTTACTCTGAGAGTATGCTGTCTGGCCCTGCCGCAAAGACCACTCCCTTCGTGACTCCCTCGTCAGATCCACACCCCCCACCAACCCAACCTCCATTCCCGGCACCTTCCCCTGCAACCGCAGGAAATGTAAAACTTGCGCCCACACCTCCTCCCTCACTTCCCTCCAAGGCCCCAAGGGATCCTTCCATATCCGCCACAAGTTCACCTATACCTCCACACACATCATCTATTGCATCCGCTGCACCCGATGTGGCCTCCTCTACATTGGGGAGACGGGCCGCTTACTTGCGGAACGCTTCAGAGAACACCTCAGGGACGCCCGGACCAACCAACCCAACCACCCCGTGGCTCAACACTCTAACTCTCCCTCCCACTCCACCGAGGACATGCAGGTCCTTGGACTCCTCCACCGGCAAAACATAACAATACGACGGTTGGAGGAAGAGCGCCTCATCTTCCGCCTGGGAACCCTCCAACCACAAGGGATGAACTCGGATTTCTCCAGTTTCCTCATTTCCCCTCCCCCCACCTTGTCGCAGTCTGTTCCCTCAACTCAGCACCGCCCTCCTAACCTGCAATCTTCTTCCTAACCTCTCCGCCCCCACCCCACTCCGGCCTATCACCCTCACCTTGACCTCCTTCCACCTATCACATCTCCATCGCCCCTCCCCCAAGTCCCTCCTCCCTACTTTTTATCTTAGCCTGCCTGGCACCCTCCCCTCATTCCTGATGAAGGGCTTATGCCCGAAACATCGAATTTCCTATTCCTTGGATGCTGCCTGACCTGCTGTGCTTTAACCAGCAACACATTTTCAACTGTGATCTCCAGCATCTGCAGACCTCGCTTTTTACTAGACAAGGGTATAACAGGTTTTGTAAAGATTTGCAGCTCGGGTGATGGTTGTCATGGTAGTGGGTATGTTTGCTGAGCTTGGAAGTTGATTTGAAGATGTTTCGTCCCCTGTCTTGTTGACATCCTCAGGGCTTTGGTGCCTCCTGTGAAGTGCTGCTATACTGCGTCTTGTGGAATTTATTTGGTTCCGTTCCTGCTGCTTCCAGTTGCTGGTTCCAATTGATCACTGTAGTGATTGGTATATTGGGTCTAGGTCAATGCGTTTGTTGATGGAGTCCGTGGCTGCGTGCCCTGCCTCTAGAAATTCAGAACAGACAACGCGACGGGAAACCTATCAGCAAGGACTGTATGCTCCTTGACTACTAGACCTGTGCTTGACGACAGACTTCACATTCAACAACCAAATATATGAACAGATCAATGGAACATGTATGGGCTCACACATCCCAGGGCTCAAAGCAGAAGCAGTGATGCAAAGATCGGGACAAACAGCCCTACCACAAATCCAACCCAAACTCTGTATCTGGCACGTAGACAACATTTTTGTTGTCATTAAGAGAACAGAAATCGAGAACATGCACCGGTTTATCAATACCATGCTCACAGGGATCAGATTTACAATAAACGAGGAAACCAACAAACAACTCCCATTCCTGGATGTGATGGCACAAAGAAGACAGAACGGTGAATGCACCATGAAAGTGCACAGGAAAGCCACACACACCAACCAAGTCCTGCATTACAACAGCAACCCACCCGAATTCACATAAGAGAAGCTGCACTCGGACCGTGTTCCAAAGGGCTACAACACTCTGCAGCTCTTCCGATCTATGAAGGGAAGAAGAAGAACACCTCTACAGAGTCTTATTCTGTAATAATAAGACATTGTTATTATAGATATCCCCACAACTTCATCCACAGATCCAAATAGACAAACAACACAAGGACGTAACACGATCTAACACACTAGCCACGCTACCTTATATAAAAAAGACTCCAAACTGACAGCCAGACTTTTCCAACCACTGGGATTGATGACAGCCCATAAACCAACAGCCACACACAGACAACAACTCAACAGGACAAAAAGACCCTACACCCATCATGTGCAAGACTAACAGAATTTACAGGATAGGAGAAAGTGAGGACTTCAGATGCTAGAGATCAGAGTTGAGAGTGTGGTGCTGGAAAACCACAGCAGGTCAGGCAGCATCCAAAGAGCAGGAAGGACTTATGCCCAAAACATTGATTCGCCTGCTCCTCGGATGCTGCCTAACTTGCTGTAACTTACAGGATTCCACGCAAAGACTTTCATGAAACATTACAAAAGACAAACAGGCAAACAAATAGCAATCTGCATCCACAAACACCAACCGCTACGACCAGCTCTCCCTTGTAGCCACACACACAGATGACAGGGACCACAAATTCGACTGGGACATCACATTGATCATAGAACAGTGTTTCAGGCAAAGAGAAGGTGCAGAAAGAGAGATCAATATTAATATTTGAGAGATTTATTCAAAAGTCTGATAACAGCAGGAAAGAAACTGTTCTTGAATCTGATCATTCGTGCATTCAAATTTTTTATATCTTCTGCCCAATGGAAGAGGGTGGAAGAGAATATAACCAGGGTGGGAGGGGTCTTTGATGATGTTGGTTGCTTTCCCAAGGCAGTGGGAAGTGTAGATGGTGCCAAAGGATGGAAGGCTGGTTTGCGTGATGGACTGGGCTGTGTACATGACTCTTTGTAGTTTCGTAGTGTCTTGTGCAGAGTAGTTGCCATACCGAGCTGTGTTGCATCCGAGTAGGATGTCTTCTACGGTGCAACAATAAAAATTGGAAAGAGTCCTGTGGGCATTAGCCTCTTAGAAAAGTAAAGATGTTATTGTGCTTTCTTGTCAGTCATGTCAATATAAGTAGACCAGGACAGATTATTGTTGAAAATGTGTTGCTGGTTAAAGCACAGCAGGTTAGGCAGCATCCAAGGAATAGGAAATTCGACGTTTCGGGCATAAGCCCTTCATCAGGAATGAGGAGAGTGTGCCAGGCAGGCTAAGATAAAAGGTAGGGAGGAGGGACTTGGGGGAGGGCGATGGAGATGTGATGGGTGGAAGGAGGTCAAGGTGAGAGTGATAGGCCGGAGTGGGGTGGGGGCGGAGAGGTCAGGAAGAAGATTGCAGGTTAGGAGGGCGGTGCTGAGTTGAGGGAACCGACAGATTTCTCCAGTTTCCTCATTTCCCCTCCCCCGACCTTGTCTCAGTCGGTTCCCTCAACTCAGCACCGCCCTCCTAACCTGCAATCTTCTTCCTAACCTCTCCGTCCCCACCCCACTCCGGCCTATCACCCTCACCTTGACCTCCTTCCACCTATCACATCTCCATCGCCCCTCCCCCAAGACCCTCCTCCCTACCTTTTATCTTAGCCTGCTTGGCACACTCTCCTCATTCCTGATGAAGGGCTTATGCCCGAAACGTCGAATTTCCTGTTCCTTGGATGCTGCCTAACCTGCTGTGCTTCAACCAGCAACGCATTTTCAACTGTGATCTCCAGCATCTGCAGACCTCATTTTTTACCCCAGGACAGATTATTGGTAATCATCACTCCCAGGAACTTGATGCTCTCAACCATCTCCCCCTCAGCTCCAATGATGCAGACAATAGCATGACCCCTCCATTCCGCTTCTTGAAGTCAATGACCAGCTCCTTCGTTGTGCTGATGTTGATGGAGAGATTGTTGTCTTTACAACATGCTGATAAGCACTCAGTCTCTTTCCTTTTCTCTGTCCGATCCTCATTATTTGAGATCCAACCTACATGGCATTCTTGTTAGCAAATATTCTAAATGGAGTTGGTGTGGAATTTGGCCACAGTCGAGAGTTTGTAAGGAGTACAGCAGGAGGCTGAGCATGCATCCTGGCAGAGCACAAGTGTTGAGATCAAGTGAATCCTTAGAAGAGTATAAAGAAAGTAGGAGTATACTTAAGAGGGAAATCAGGAGGGCAAAACGGAGACATGAGATAGTTTTGGCAAATAGAATTAAGGAGAATCCAAAGGGTTTTTACAAATACATTAAGGACAAAAGGGTAACTAGGGAGAGAATAGGGCCCCTCAAAGACCAGCAAGGCAGCCTTTGTGTGGAGCCACAGAAAATGGGGGAGATACTAAATGAATATTTTGCATCAGTATTTACTGTGGAAAAGAATATGGAAGATATAGACTGTAGGGGAATAGATGGTGACATCTTGCAAAATGTTCGAGGAGAAAGTGAGGTCTGCAGATGCTGGAGATCAGAGCTGAAAATGTGTTGCTGGAAAAGCGCAGCAGGTCAGGCAGCATCCAAGGAACAGGAAATTCGACTTTTCGGGCATAAGCCCTTCATCATTCCTGATGAAGGGCTTATGCCCGAAATGTCGAATTTCCTGTTCCTTGGATGCTGCCTGACCTGCTGCGCTTTTCCAGCAACACATTTTCAGATCTTGCAAAATGTCCAAATTACAGAGGAGGAAGTGCTGGATGTCTTGAAATGATTAAAGGTGGATAAACCCAAACCTGATCAGGTGTATCCGAGAACTCTGTGGGAAGCTAGGGAAGTGATTGCTGGGTCTCTTGCTGAGATATTTGTATCATCGATAGTCACAGGTGAGGTGCCGGAAGACTAGAGATTGGCTAACGTGGTGCCACTGTTTAAGAAGGGTGGTAAAGACAAGCCAGGGAATTATAGACCGGTGAGCCTGACCTCAGTGGTGGGCAAGTTGTTGGAGGGAATCCTGAGGGACAGGATGTACATGTATTTGGAAAGGCAAGGACTGATTCAGGATAGTCAACATGGCTTTGTGCATGGGAAATCATGTCTCACAAACTTGATTGCGTTTTTTGAAGAAATAACAAAGAGGATTGGAAAGGGCAGAGCAGTAGATGTGAATCTATATGGACTTCAGTCAGGCGTTCGACAAGGTTCCCCATGGGAGACTGATTAGCAAGGTTAGATCTCATGGAATACAAGGAGAACTAGCCATTTGGATACAGAACTGGCTCAAAGGTAGAAGACAGAGGGTGATGGTATAGGGTTGTTTTTCAGACTGGAGGCCTGTGACCAGTGGAGTGCCATAAGGATCGGTGCTGGGCCCTCTACGTTTTGTCATTTACATAAATGATTTGGATGCGAGTATAAGAGGTACAGTTAGTAAGTTTGCAGATGACACCAAAATTGGAGGTGTAGTGGACAGCAAAGAGGGTTACCTCAGATTGCAACCGAATGGGCCAATGGGCTGAGAAGGGGCAGATGGAGTTTAATTCAGATAAATGAAAGGTGCTGCATTTTGGGAAATCAAATCTTAGCAGGACTTATACACTTAATTGTAAGGTCATAGGGAATGTTGCTGAATAAAGAGACCTTGGAGGGCAGGTTCATAGCTCCTTGAAATTAGAATCGCAGGTAGATAGGATAGTGAAGAAGGCGTTTGGTATGCCTTTATTGGTCAGAGAAATGAGTACAGAAGTTGGGAGGTCATGTTGCGGCTGTACAGAACATTGGTTAGGCCACTGTTGGAATATTGCATGCAATTCTGGTCTCCTTCCTATTGGAAAGATGTTGTGAAACTTGAAAGGATTTCAGAAAAGATTTACAAGGATGTTGCCAGGTTTGGAGGATCTGAGCTATAGGGAGAGGCTGAACAGGCTGGGGCTGTTTTCCCTGGAGTGTCGGAGGCTGAGGGGTGACCTTATAGAGGTTTACAAAATTATGAGGGGCATGGATAGGGTAAATAGACAAAGTCTCTTCCCTGGGGTCAGGGAGTCCAGAACTAGAGGGCAAAGGTTTAGGGTGAGAGGGCGAAGATATAAACCTAAGGGGCAACGTTTTCACACAGAGGGTGGTACGTGTATGGAATGAGCTGCCAGAGGATGTGGTGGAGGCTGGTACAATTGCAACATTTAAGAGGCATTTGGATAGGTATATGAATAGGAAGGGTTTGGAGGGATATGGGCAAGGTGCTGGCAGGTGGGACTAGATTCCTTGGTATATCTGGTTGGCATGGACGGGTTGGACCGAAGGGTCGGTTTCCATGCTGTATATCTCTATGACTCTATGGTTATGGTGGAGAAGGTGTTGTCACCTCGTCTCACTCAAAAAGTCAGGATGTTGAGGATCCAGTTACAGAGAGAGAGCAGAGACCTAGGCCTCAGAGGTTAGAGGAGTTTCCTTGTAATGATACCTGACATAGGTATCCTTGTTATCCAGATGTTTCAGGCCAGGGAAATGGTGTCTGCTGTGGACCTGTTGCACCAATAGGTGAAATACAAAGGATCGAGCCAGGCGGGGAGGTTGGAGTTGATGTGAACCATGAGTAAGCTCTTGAAGCATTTCCTAATTATAGAACATAGAACATAGAACAACACAGCGCAGAGCAGGTCCTTTGGCCCTTGATGTTGTGCCGACCTGTGAGCTAATCTAAGCCCATCATGGAGGTCAGAGCACTAGGTGGGAGTCATTGAGGCACGCTGCATGATTTTTCATTGGCACTAGGATGATGTTGGTTTCTTGAAGAGGATGAGGCTTCAGATCATAGTATGGAGAGGTTAAAGATGACAGTGAATACGCCCACCAGCTCAACCACACAGGATCCAAGTGCACAGCCTGGGACTCGATCCAGACCAGGTGCTTTCAGTGGGTTCACCCGCAAGAAGGTGGTGACAAGAATAATGATGATGAAAATTGGGTCCAGCATAGATGTAAGAAATGGGAGACAACTAAGAATAGGGAAGGCTCCAGCCCGGTGTCAGAGTGACGGGAAAGGGGTGGAGCAGACGAATGAACAGATGGTTTCAATCTTAATGACAACTAAACCTTTGAGCTCCTTGTATTTCTTTGGGGCAAATGATAATGAAGGTGGCAAGATTCAAGAAGATAGCTAGTTGCAAAAAAACTGAGACATTGGGTTAATTTTATTCTCGATGATGACCTTGGAGGAGTGGGTGATTAGTAGAGGAGATATTTAATAAGATAAAAATGCTTCTGTGAGGTCATCAAGACAAACAATGAAATCAAGCTATTGATGAGAACTATTGCGCCAAAGTTTTAGTCATTGTCAGTACTCTTCTTTGAATCTGAATATTGAACCTTGAACATTGAAGGTAGAGAAACTGGAGGCTTTTGATTACTGAGATGCATTTGAAAATTAGTTTGGCAAGAAATCTGAATTAATGAAAGGATCTTTGAACAAAGAAAAGAGAAGTAATAATGCAAGAACAGATGTAGTGTGGGTGCATTATTTTACAATTACAGAAGAAGTTATTAGAATTGTTGCTGTCTGAAAAAGCCAATGGCAATAGTTCAAATAATCTGACTCAATTACATTTTCAGCAAAGCTTTTTCTTGGTGTATGGGTGTCACAGGCAAGGCTTGAATTTAATGATCATCTTTTCATCAGGAAGATGATCGGATTTTGCAGCTTTATTTCAGTTGTTTACAGGATGTATATTGATCACTGGGACATCATTTACTGTCCATCCCTAATTGCCTAGAGGCTATTCCTGAAGGAAAACCCAGAAAATGTGCAAATGGCACATCCTGATCTGTCTCTTCCTATATACTCCAGCACGTCCAATCCATTTTTTTCCAAGTCTTATTGGTTTCTTCCTCTAGGAGTTGATCGTGATATCACACATCCATGAGTCAGTTAGCTCAGTTGGCTGGACAGCTGGCTTGCAATGCAGAGTGATGCCAACAATATGGGCACAGTTCTTACACCAGCCAAGGTTACCATGAAGGACTCTTCTTCCACTGTCTTGCCTGGGGTGTGATGACCATAGGATGCAGCAACACAATTAGACCATTCAGCCTCTAATGTCTGTTCCACCATTCAATCATGGCTGATACTTCTCTTGTCATCGTTCTCCTGCCTTGTCTCTGCAAGCCTTGATCCCCTTACTAACTAAGTAACTTGTATAAATTTAAGGCTGAAATTTCCACACTGTACGGAATCTAATCTATACTCATGATCAGTCGGGGAATCAAGGGTTACAGGGAAAAGGCAGGAAAGTGGATGTGAGGAATTAGTGGAATGGACGGCACAGTGGCACAGTGGTTAGCACTGCTGCCTCACAGCACCAGAGACCTGGGTTCAATTCCCGCCTCAGGCGACTGACTGTGTGGAGCTTGCACGTTCTCCCCATGTCTGCGTGGGTTTCCTCCGGGTGCTCCGGTTTCCTCCCACAGTCCAAAAATGTGCGGGTCAGGTGAATTGGCCACGCTAAATTACCCGTAGTGTTAGGTAAGGGGTAAATGTAAGAGTATGGGTGGGTTGCGCTTCGGCGGGTCGGTGTGGACTTGTTGTGCTGAAGGGCCTGTTTCCACACTGTAAGTAATCTAGAATGTCATGATCCTATTGAATGGTGGAGCAGGCTCGAGGGACTGAATGGCCTTCTCCTCTTCCCATTTCATATTGTCATATGGTAAGCAGCAAATGCAGTAGACATTGTTGTGGACCACAGGAGAAACAGACCAGGTAAGAATGATAGATTTCCCTCCCTGACAAATGTAAATGAGATGGATGTGATATTTGACAATCAACAGCAGTTACACAGTCACCATCAGACTAGCTTTTCTCTCAAGGACTTTTAAAACTAAACAGGAATTCCACCAGGTGCAGTGGTAGAATTTGAACCCCTCGGAATATCATGCTGGGTTTTATGGAAGATTGGGCCAGGCATTTTTGAGTGACAACCCTCCTACTGATCATGGTTAAAAATCACAACAACAGGTTACAGTCCAACAGGTTTATTTGGAAGCACTAGCTTTCAGAAGCACCTGATGAAGGAGCAGCACTCTGAAAGCTAGTGCTTCCAAGTAAACCTGTTGAACTGTTACCTGGTGTTGTGTGATTTTTAACTTTGTCCACCCCAGTCTAAGGGTAAAAAATGAGGTCTGCAGATGCTGGAGATCACAGCTGAAAATGTGTTGCTGGTTAAAGCGCAGCAGGTTAGGCAGCATCCAAGGAATAGGAAATTCGACTGATGAAGGGCTTATGCCCGAAACGTCGAATTTCCTATTCCTTGGATGCTGCCTAACCTGCTGTGCTTTAACCAGCAACACATTTTCAGCCACCCCAGTCTAACACCGACATTTCCTAATCATGCCGACTGACCATGTAGTCTGTGAGGCGATCATAATCCCTCAGTGATCACACATAAGGATCATGAGGTTTCAGTCTTATGAGACAGTCAATTAACAGCAATGCATGTCCACATCAGGATGCAGTGTGACCTGGAGAGAAAGGCCACGGTGACAGTGCTCCTGTGTGTTTGCTACCTGCCTTTTTCTAGATGGTACAAATTCCCTGGCCAACATCTCTGTCTCAGGCTTGCTGCAGTGCTCCAGTGAAGCTGGAAGAACAGCATCTCATTTCCCACTTGGGGACCCTACAATATCAAATTCAATAACGTTAGGGCATGAGGCACTTTTGCCCATGGCCTTACCCCCATTCCCACACACCAAGCCTCGTCATCCCATGGTCTGCTTTACACACAGCCCATTGTTAGCCACAAATGGTCTCCATTAGAATCCTTACAGTGTGGAAGCAGGCCATTCATCCCATTGAGGAGAAGGTGAGGTCTGCAGATGCTGGAGATCAGAGCTGAAAATGTGTTGCTGGAAAAGCGCATCTTCTTCAGGAGAAGGGCTTATGCCCGAAACGTCGATTCTCCTGTTCCTTGGATGCTGTCTGACCTGCTGCGCTTTTCCAGCAAACATTTTCAGCATTCATCCCATTGAGTCGATGTCATCCCATCACTGTAACCCTGCATTTCCCATGGTTAATTTACATAGCTCACACATCCTTGCACACCGTGGGCAATTTAGCACAGCAAAGCCACCTAACCTGCACATCTTTGGACTGTGGGAGGAAACCCATGCAGACATGGGGAGAATGCGAGAACTCCACACAGACAGTCGCCCAAGGATGGAATCAAACCCAAGTCCCTGGCACTGTAAGGCAGCAGTGCTAACCACTGAGCCACCGTGCTGCTGTTGATTCTCGCAAGCTGACTTTTACCCATTCCTCTGCCTGTCCAACCTTTGTTCCCTCTCTCTGGCCTCCATCTCCACCTACTGTTTACTCCTTCCCATCCCCCACACACCCGCACCTCCCCCCTCCCCCACCACCACCAACGCATCTTCAGCAATACACATTTCCCTTTTTCCTAACCGCAATCAGTTCTGAGGAAGGCTCTCACTGGACCTGAAATAATAACTCTGTTTTCTTTCCACAGATGCTGGCAGACCTGCTGAGTTTCTCCAACAATTTCTGCTTTGGGTAGAAACGATGGGCTTCAAATGCACCGGATAGACAATTGCATGATCAGCATGGCGCAGTGTGTTAAAAGCAGAAGGAAGGGAGCACACAGGAGAGTGTGTTTTCAATTTCTCTCTCACATAATACAAGGACATTCACTGCAGTTTCGGGAATCTTGAACAATCTGCTCAGGTCAGCTAATAATCTGTGGAGAGAGCAGCAGAAAATTAACATTTCAAATCAACAGCCTTTCATCAGAACTGGGTAGAGGATCGTTAACGAGCAGGCATAATTTTAAAGTGAAGTACAGGAGGTTTAGATGGTATAGGAAAATATTTAATTGGGGGAGGGAGAATTACAATGCTATTAGGCAGGAACTGGAGTGCCTAAATTGGGAACAAATGTGAGGAGGTTGTTTAGGAAGCACTTGCTGACAGGATTATCCCACTGAGGTAAGGAGAGGATGGGAGGGTGAAGGAACCTTGGGTGACAAAGGATGAGGAACATCTAGTCAAGAGGAAGAAGGAAGATTATTTAAGTTTGAGGAGGCAAGGACTAGACAGGGCTCTAGAGGGTTACAAGGTAGCCAGGAAGGAACTGAAGAATGGACTTAGGAGAGCTAGAAGGGCGCATGAGAAAGCTTTAATGGGTAGGATTAAGGAAAATCCCAGGCTATTCTACACTTATGTGAGGAACAAGAGGATGGCCAGAGTGAGGGTAGGGCCAATCAGGGATAGTGGAGTGAACTTGCGCCTGGAATTGGAGAAGGTTGGGGAGGTCCTTAATGAATACTTTGCTTCAGTATTCACTACAGAGAGGAACCCTGTTGTTTGTGAGGACAGCGTGAAACAGTCTGATATGCTCAAACAGGTTAATGTTAAAGAGGATGTGCTGAAAATCTTGGAAAACATAAGGATAGATAAGTCCCCTGGGCCAGACGATATATACCCTAGGTTACTACAGGAAGTGAGGGAAAAGATTGCTGCGCCTTTGGCGATGATCTTTGCATCCTCACTGTCCACTGTGCCAGATGATTGGAGGGTGGCGAATGTTATTCCCCTGTTCAATAAAGGGGATAGGGATAATCCTGGGAATTATTATAGAGCCCTGGTTAGATCACACTTGGAATATTGTGTTCAGTTCTGGTTGCCTTATTATAGGAAGGATGTGGAACCTTTAGAAAGGGTGCAGAGGAGATTTCCCAGGATTCTGCCTGGACTGGAGGGCATGTCTTATGAAGAAAGGTTCAGGGAGCTGGGGCTTTTCTCATTGGAGTGAAGAAGGATGGGAGGTGACTTAATGGAGGTGTACATGATGATGAGAGGCATAGACAGAGTGGTAGCCAGACTTTTTCTCAGGGTGAAAATGGCTTTCACGAGGGGCATAATTTTAAGGTGATTAGAGGAAGGTTCGAGGAGATGTCAGAGGTTGGTTCTTTACACAGAGAGTGCTGGGTGCGTGGAATGTACTACCAGCTGTGGTAGTAGAGTCAGAGACATTAGGGACATTTAAATGACTCTTATATAGGCATATGGAAGATAGTAAAATGAAGGGTATGTTGGTTAGTTTGAACTTAGGATAGGATAAAAGGTTGGCACAACACCGAGGGCCAAAGGGCCTGTACTGTGCTGCATTTTTCTATGTTCTATGAATTTGAGGAGAAAGATTTTTTGCCAGAGGGTGATGGTGTTTTGGAATGCATGGCCTGGGAGAGTAATTGAGGTGTGTTACCTCACAACGGTCAAACATTGCTTGGATGAGCACCTGAAATGTCACAACATTCAAGGTCAAGGGCTAGGGCTGCAAAATGGGACAAGTTCAGGTTTACAGTGGTGTAGTCACTGCAGACCCGGTGGGTCAAAGGGTCTGTTCAGTACTCCATAGTTCTGTGCACCGGGAAATCACCTTTGGCTGAAGCACTTGCAGCAAGAATTTGATCTGGCAGTACGCAAATGCAGATTTATCGAGTTCCACAAAACATAAGCCTGCTTCACAAAATCTGTGTTTACATTTTCAAATTTCTCCTTAGGACTCCTACACATTAGAAAGAATTTAGTGTGAATACCTGATCATCCCTAAGACCCTCAAATTTATTTTCTCACAAGTGGTTAGTGTATCACTTTTATCTAAAATAAGAATCAATTGAATAAGGTGCTAGTCTGAGGGTATGGAGTGAACCATTCGGACTGAGATGAGGAGAAATGTCCTCACCTAAAGAGAGGCGAACCTGAGGGAAAGCAGTCGGGGCAAATGTATTGAATATTTTCAAAAGGAATTAGATATAGTTCTTAGGGTTCAAGGGATCAAAGTGTATCGGGAGAAAGCAAGAACAGGGGACTGAGTTGGATGATAAGCCATGACTAACCTACATACCTTCATTTTACTATCTTCCATGTGCCTATTCAAGAGTCACTTAAATGTCCCGAATGTCTCTGACTCTACTACCACTGCTGGCAGTGCATTCCACACACCCACCACTCTGTGTGTAAAGAACCTACCTCTGGCATCTCACCGAACCTTCCTCCTTAAAATTATGCCCCCTCGTGAAAGCCATTTTCATCCGGGGAAAAGTCTGGCTACCACTCTGTCTATGCCCCTCAAAATCTTGTACACCTCTATCAAGTCACCTCTCATCCTTCTTCACTCCAATGAGAAAAACCCTAGCTCCATTGAATGGTGGAGCAGGCCTATTCCTGTTTTTATAAAACACTATTATTTATATTGATTATTAAAACTAACAACTTAAACATAATATCTTCATTCAGTGTGCCTAATTAAATCTATCAGTAAGCATGATGATTTTACTACCAGCTTATTTTAACTTTGTTATACTACAGGAATATCAGAATATAAATGGTTAATGCCTGTAGTCTGTAATTACTTTCTCCCTATTTTCATGATGGTTTAATCTGTTTAAAGTAAGTAGGTAGATATCACCACTAAAAGAATAGAGAGAGGAAGTCAAGGCTAATGAATTAAGTTCTTGGAAACTGGAATCCCATGGAATAATTCACAGCATACTGTCTCCCATAAATTCTTTAATGCTTATTGAGTAACTAAAATGTCGAGCTAATTTCGGCTTGAATTTTGACCAATTAGATGTTGCCAAATTGAGGCTTCATTTTTATTATTGAAAGGAAGTTGATGTTGGAGAGAGAAAGGACTGTGAGCATTGAGGAGGCTGGGAATGAAAAATGACATTCTGTGGGGTGGAGGGAGCTCATGGCTTCAACTCAACGTAACTTTTTGTTGAAATTTTAACCCGATCCCTCTTGTAAACAGCAGATAAGATATTCCATGGAACTAAACAGAAGTGAAACCTTTACCAATAGAATCATAGAAAATAGGGGCAGGACTGACCATTCAGCCCTTCCAGCCTGTTCCATCATTCAATACAATCATGGCTGATCATCCAACTCAGTCCCCTATTTCCTGTTTTTTCCCAAACCAGTTGATCCCCATAGACCCAAGAACTATATCTAGCTCCTTCTTGTAAAGCAATCAGTGTTTTGGCCTCAACTGCTTTCTGTGGCAGAGAATTCCACACGCTCCCCACTCTCTGGGTAAAGAAAGTTCAGGGTGACACAGTGGCTCAGTGGCTAGCACTGCTGCCTCACAGCTCCAGGAACCCAGGTTCGATTCCAGCCTCGGGCGACTGTCTGTGTGGAGTTTGCACATTCTCCCTGTGTCTGCGTGGGTTTCCTCCGAATGCTCCGGTTTCCTCCCGCAATCCAAGGATGTGCAGGTTAGATGAATTGGCCATGCTAAATTTCTACATAGTGTTAGGTGCATTAGTCAGAGGGAAATGGGTCTGGATGGGTTACTCGCTGGAGGGTTGGTGTGGACTGGTTGGGCCATATGGCCTGTTCCACATGTAGGGAATCTAAAATAAAAGTCTCCTCACATCCAAGCAGACATCACCCCAGCAACCAATACCGTAAGAACATAAGATGTAGGGACAGAAGTAGATCATTTGGCCCGTGGAGTCTGCTCCACCATTCAATGAGATCATGGCTGATCTAATCATCCTCAATTCCACTTGCCCCCTTTTTTCCCTATTTCCCCATCTAAGTCAGTTTGAAGGCCAGTGACTCATTTCCTGTCTGTAGAATCTAGTGGGGCACAGACTGACTGCTGTATTTACCAGCAAAACAACAGTTCTCAAGTAATTCACTTTGAGTAATGTACTTTGTAACAGCTTTAGGTTTTACAGGCCACAACAGAGATTCCATCTTTCTCCACACTGCATTGTGTTTGCTTATGAAGGTGATTCTCAACATTTGAATTTCTTCCTTTGTAATTCCTATATATCCCAAGGAATTTGGTATAAATAGCTGATCTTCCATAAGATTCTCAAATTAATTTTCTCACAAGCTGCCTGGATATCTCCTGTGTCTGCTTCTATCACTGAAATATAATCGCCACTTTCAAAGCTGATGATTAAATCTGCCAATACATGCCTGAGTAGTGTTATCGCCAGTTTATTTGAAGTTTATTTTAAAATAGAAAATATACTTAATACTGCATTCCCAAAGCACCTCTAACAATTAAAACATATAAGTCCTTCAGCATATCCCTGATGTTAAATCGCTTGGATTTAAAATGCAATTTACAATGCTTCCTCAGAAAAAATTGATTTCCCCACAATCTGCTCATGTGTGATGGCTTCCTTTGCATAGTTCTGTCTTTGTTAAGGGTGCGGTTGCTATGCACAATTTTTGACAATGCAAGGACAGGTCTAAGCTGTCACAGATCTAGCCTTTCCCTTGGGTAGTAGTCACAAGAGCTACCTGTTTGACAACTGCACCGATGAAGCAGTGGAGATTCTACAGGTCAATCAGGAAGCTTCCCTCAGGAATAGACAAAGACATTGAAAATCCTGAAGGGGACAAGGTGCATTGTTACACAGAATTTGAAACTGTATTCTTTTAAACCTTGCAGCGAAGAGCAAGCATAAATTTACCTTCATCCTACAGCAGCTGCATCGTTGTTCCTATTGTCATGTTATTACTTAGAGTCATAGAAACGTACAGCACAGAAACAGACTATTCGGTCCAACTCGTCCGTACCGACCAGATTCCCAACCTAATTTAGTCCCATTTGCCACCAATTGGCCCACACCTCCCTAAACCCTTCCTATTCATATACCCATCCAGGTGCCTTTTAAATGTTGTTATTGTCCCAAACTCCACCTTTTTTCTGGAAGCTCATTACATACACACACCACCTTCTGAATGAAAGTGTTGTCCTTTAGATCCCTTCTAAATCTTTCACCTCTCACCTATGCCCTCCAGTTTTCAACTTCCTCACCCTGGGAAAAAGACCTTGTCTGTTTACCCTATCTATGTTCCTCATAATTTTAAAAACCTCTATAAGGTCACTCCAGAGCATCCAGGGAAAACAGCCCCAGCCTATTCAGCCTCTCCCTGTTGCTCAAACCGTCCAACCCTGGCAACATCCTTATGAATCTTTGCTAAGCCCTTTCAAGTTTCATAACATCCTTCCAGAATTGCATGCAGTATTCCAAAAATGATCTAACCAAAGTCCTGTACAGCCATAACATGGCCTCCCAACTCCTGTACTCAATGCACTGATCAACAAAAACAAGAAAGGCAGAAGATATTTTCTCCTCATTGTCAGGTTCGAAGATGAGTCATACCAAACTCACAACATTAACTCAGTTTCTCACCACGTGGAACGAAAAGACTCAAAAGAATGGTTTGGGTGACTCAGTGGTTAGTACTGCTGCCTCACAGGCCAGGGACCTGGATTCAATCCACCCTCAGGGTACTGTGTGGAGTTCGTACGTTCTCCCTGCGTTTGAGTGGGTCCCCTCTGGGTGCTCCAGTTTTCTCCCATAGTCCATCCATAGTTAGCTGGACTGACCATGTTAAATTGCCTATGGTGTTCAGAGTTGTGCAAGTTAGGTGGATTAGCTATGGGAAATGCAGGGTTACAGCAATGGGGTGGGTCTAGGTGGGTTACTCTTTGGAGGGTCAGTGTGGACTCAGTTGGTTAAAAGGCCTGCCTCCACACTGTACGATTCTATGATTCTAATTTCAGACGCTGGAAATCAGAAACGAAAGCAGGAATTATTGGAAAATTTGCCCTGGCAGCATCTGTGGAGAGAAAACAGATTAACATTTCAGATCCAGTTTCTCCAGCAGTCTTTTTGTTTCTCTCCCATCGGCTGCTGCCAAACCTGCTGAGTCTTTCTCTGGCATTTCCTATATATCGCCAATCATCAGTTGAGGTGAATTGGTCAGACGGAGAAGCATTGACCCAGAAAGTCCACTCCAGCCTTGTCTGAGTTACTCCTCAGGATTTTTATACATTACCAGACTTGAAGCAAAAGCAGGAATGACTTTAACATTGAATTCAACGCAGCTCACCCAGCAACTGGAGCATCTCCTTAGGTTCAGATCTAAGTCTCACCTGAAGTCTGTTGTAATGCATCGAAAAAGTTTGACAAATTATATTAAGTTCCTGTGCTTGAATGGGAGTTTTAACCCTAATCTCGTTTGTGGCTGAAGTAATTCTTCTCAACTCACCTAGCCTCTGCCAGGCACCAGGAACAAATGCAGACCCAGTACAATCAAATCCTTTGTTGTGAAACGTGCAGGCATTATGCAGAAATCGCATTATATGTGTGTGTGTTGCTGCTGTACTTGACCATAGAAGGGGCTTGGCACTTGAGGAATCTGGATGAAATTAATTATGAATAATGATTTGTAGCTGCCAGCATAGGAGATAAGCATAGTTTACGTTGTAAATTCCCTGTTAGGCAGTGAATGCTGAATTTTATTGTTATGAGTTATATAGTTTGCAAGCTATATAGATGGTCCTCGTGAGTGAAATAACTAGGGTTTTATCATTTTTTTATGAATAGGACCAATCTCTCCATGGAGCCTCAATCAAATCACCATTTTATATAGGTTTCTTCTTCACCGTCCTACTGTAGCATTGTGAAGTTCCTGAGATTGACAGCATGACTGACATATCCATTTAAATAGCAAGTTTCAGAACAGTAAAATGTCCCAAAGCACTTCTTACAGCCACTGAAGTATGTAGTGACTGCTGAAATATAGAGAAACACAAAAGCCAATGTGCACAGAGTTAGGTCACACAAAAACTTTGCTAATTAATAGGAGGTCAAGAAATATGCTTTGTTCTTCAGTGCTGAAGACAGGACACTGGACCCGAAACATTAACTCTGATTTCTCTCCACAGATGTTGCTAGCCTTGCTGAGTTTTTCTAGCAATTTCTGCTTTTGTTTCCGTTTTACAGTATCCTCAGTTCTTTCAGTTTTCATGAAGGGAAATGCTCTGTTCTTTTTACAGATATCCTGGGAAATCTGTCTGGTTATGTGGCAGCAGGAGCAGATGATCTTTGGTATAAAGTCTCATCAGCAAGGCATCACCTCTGACAGTTAATATTCAATCATTCTGTGTTAGACTATGTGAATGTGAGTCTGCCTACTGTTGTCGCTCACTGTGTTTGCTTCGTTAAACTTGGGAGTGGACCAAGACAAAATTCAACAGAAAGAGCTGAAAACATCAAGCAGACATTGTAAAGCACTTTAAATAAAACATGCTACACACGTTGTTATCTCTGAAATATAAAATATACAACACACCGAACTGCATGGAAAGGGTTCATGTATTTGGAGTGGGCTTGAACTTATAACCTGTTCACTCAAGTATAATTTAATAAAGAGTGGAGCTGTTTGTTAAAGCAGCATCAGAGAAAGAGGGGAGTCAATGTTTCAGGTGGGGACCTTTCATCAAGTGTGAGCACAGCTACAGAGCTTAGACTCGCCCCACAACTGTGTCATGAATGCATAAAATGAGTAATAGCATTATCATAATATAAAATAAACTAGGGGATGGAGTAACTGACTCAAAACTGCCCAGTTATTCCACAAGATCATAATTGACCTAATTGTGGCCCTCGTCCACTTTCCTGCCTGTCTACTGTAACCTTTAACTTACTTTATTAAAACATTAAAATCCCTCTGGGTCACAGAAATGTGCAAACTGTGTCTCTGGCCTGAGATGAAGCCCTGGGTGTATTTCTGGTAATTTGATATATAAATGGGCTATTTTGAATTTTTATCAAGGTCAGCATTGCTCAGCCCATAGGTACAGAAGCAAGATGCAAAGATGACATAATGTATTAGGCATTATGAAGATTGCACTGAAGATCAATTATTGTTTTATCCTTGGGGAACTTGACATGACCAAACTAAAACTTTCAAAATTAGTGAGGGAGCTAACCCAGGAGCAGCAATTTGCCCCTCCATTGTTGTCATCTGACGATATGGAATCGACAAATCATTGATCAAGGAAGGCTAGTGATACAATCATTATAATTGGATTTGGGACACACTGAAATTTGTTTTCAAAGATCAATAATACTAATATTAAATGACTAGCACTGGCCCCTTCTGATTTAAAAGGTCAAGTCTCATTTCAGACTCACATTGAGCACTTAAGCCAACTGGACCTTACTGTTTGGAAGGCAAGCTGAAGTGTTAATGACACTGGGTAATTAATTTAGAGGCGCAGATTAATGTTCTGAGGTAATGGGTTAAAATCCCACGATGAGTGACACTGGAATTAAAAACTTGTCTAATGTAGCCATTGTTTTAAAAACCCATCTGGTTCCCTAATGTCTTTTAAGGTGGGAAGTCTGTGATGATTCCTGGACTGCATGTAACTAGAGACAAAAGCACTGCAGATGCTGGAATCCAAGGTAGACAGGCAGGAGGCTGGAAGAACACAGCAAGGCAGGCAGCATCAGGAGGTGGAGAAGTCAATGTTTTGGGTGTAACAGCAATGCAATTAGTTCACAACTATCCTGTGCAAACAATTCCCTTTTACCACAAACAACTTTTCCTTGTAAATGGCTATTGAATCGAATTAGCTTTATTGTCACATGCACTGAAATGAGTATAGTGAAAACTTCACCACCATCTTAGATTTAAATTACATCCCCCACAGTGTGGAAACAGGCCCTTTGGGCCAACCAGTCCACACCCCTCTGACTAATGCACCTAGCACTATGGGCAATTCACCTGACCTGCACATCTTTGGACTGTGGGAGGAAACTAATACCGACACAGGGAGAATGTGCAAATACCACACAGAGACCCAAGGCTGGAATTGAACCTGGGACCCTGGTGCTGTGAGGCTGCAGTGCTAACCACTGAGCCACCGTGCTGCCCAAGTACCTAAATACAATCTGTAGCTACAGAATAGAGAGATGAAGAACTAAAGTTACATCACACAGCATGACTGTAGGTCTTTCCACATTGGAGTGCTGACCAATCTTAAAACATTACGTGTAAGCTGCTTTAAAATGTCCCGAAATTGTGCAATGGGGCTATGCAAATTAAGGTCTGCCTATATGACGGTGAACACATGGGTTTGATCTCTGTAAAAGGTCTGGGTCAAACGGTCATTTTGCTGTTGCTAAATTTCTCACATTTTTTTGTAAGCATCAGTCTCCAAGCCACAAAGGATATGCAGCTCATTAAGACCATCCATCCAGAGGTTTTTCCAAATATTAATTGAGTGCAATTGTTACCCTGCTGAGACTGGCAGACCTCATTAGCTGACAAGTGCCACTTCTACACTAACTCGATCAATTAAAAATTACTACTTCAGTGATTCCTGGTTTTATCCTGTGGGAGGATGTAAATACCCTATTAGTTATTTTCTCATATCGCAGGTAATGGCCTAGATTCTAAATCATGTGTTGGCACAGACCGGGGTCAGGTCTGAAACTTCATACACATAGTTCCCTTGCAGAAAAGACACAAGCATTATCAATGATCCAAGTTGGTAACAGCAATCCCAATTCCCAGTCTAGAAGAGAAAATCCCAGCTGTGGAAGCAGCAGGCAATATGGGTTGGAAAGATGGCTTGAGGTTTGTAAGCAATGGACTAGGGTAGGGAGTGGTATTAGCCTCAATCTCCAAAGTATTGTCCAGCCCAAAATACAAGAACAGATCCGGGCTAGATCAAAGAAAGAACAAAGAACAGGCCCTTCGGCCCTCAAAGCCTGTGTCGGCACATTTTTGCCCTTCCATTGTAAATTGTCTTCACTTACAGGATCCGTATCCTCTATTCCCTTCCTATTCATGTATTCATCCAGGGATATGCAGCAACACTGGCCCATTCAGTTGCATAAGCAATCTCTGCAGTAGATTCAAATTTACATCTCAGAAAGAGAGCCATCGAAACAAATTGTACTTGGGGAGAGAGCAAATTTTCCAAGACAAACAAAGCAGTGAGCAGACAGCAAGTTAGTAATATATAATAGAGAAAATAGGAATAAACCATTCAAGTCTCTGCCATTCAATACGATCCTGGCTGATTATCCAACTCAGTCACTTGATCCTGCTGTCTCTCCAAACCATTTGATCCTTTAAGCTCTAAGAACTACATTGAACTCCTTATGAGTTACTTACTTAAGGGCTGCTACATAAGAGTCAAATTGATAACTCAGAAGGTTCCCTTTTGAGAAACAATTGGGGGAATCTACCTCATAGGTGTGGAACAATGTAAAGAGGCAAGCTGGAAAAGTGTGGCACTGGAAAAGCACAGCAGGTCAGGCAGCGTCCGAGGAGCAGGAGGGTCGATGTTTCGGGCATCATCCCTTCTTCAGGAATGGCGGGGAGAAGGGAGCTGAGGGATAAATAGAAGGGTGGGGTGGGGCTGGGGAAGGTAGCTAGGAAGGCTATAGGTGGATGCAAGTGGGGAGGGTGCAGTGGATAGGTGGGAAGTAAGATGGACAGGTAGGAACACATCAAAAGGGTGGTACCAAATTGGGAGGGGGTTGGATCTGGGATGAGGTGGAGGGAGGGGAGATGTGGTGTTCTCTACATTGGAATACAGGATGCCAACTAGTGGAATGTGTCAAGGAACATCTCTGGGACACATGCACCAAGCAACCCCACTGCCCTGTGGCCGACCACTTCAACTTCCACTTCTATTTCGCCAAGGACATGCAAGTCCTGGGCCTCCTCCACCGCCAAATCCAAGCCAGCCAACAACTGGAGGAAGAACACCTCATCTTCTGCCTTGGGACCATCCTACCACATGGGATCAATGTTGACTTCACCAGTTTCCTCGTCTCCCCTCCCCACCTCATCCCAGATCCAACCCTCCAACTTGGCACCACCTCTTGACCTGTACTATCTGTCCATTTTCCTTCCCACCAATCCGCTCCACCCTCCTCTCTGACCTATCATCGTCACCCCCCACCTGCATCTACTTATCACCTTCCCAGTGCCTTCCCCCCAACCCCACCCCTACCCTCCTCTTTATCTCTCAGCCCCTTTCCCCACCCTCCATATTCCTGATGAAGGGCTAATGCCCAAATCGTCGATTCTCCTGCTCCTCGGATGCTGCCTGACCTGCTGTATTTTTCCAATGCCACACTTTTCGATTCTGACTCTCCAGCATTTGCAGTCATCATTTTCTCCTGGAGAGGCAGGCTGTCCATGAATCGCCACTGTTAATACAGACTTTGGGCATTATTCATCACTTCCAAAATGGCGGTGGTGAGGTCAGCAGTGCTTGGCTCCTGATTGCAGGTCGCTGCTGCTCATGGCTCTTGCAATGGGTTCTGCCATATCCACATGGCTCCATTGTTGTTCTTCCAGCTCAGGAACATATGAGGAACATTTGAGGATTCTGGATCTATACTCAATGGAGTTTAGACGGATGAAAGAGGAATCTAAGTGAAGCTTACAGAATACTGAATGGCCTGGACAGAATGGATGTTGGGAAGATATTGCCATTGGTAGAAGAGACTCTGACCCGAGGGCACAGCCTTAGAGTAAAGGGAAGACCTTTTAGAACAGAGATAAGGAGATACTTCTTTAACCAATGAGTGGTGAATCTATGGAATTCATTGTCAGAGAAGGTTGTGGAGGCCAGGTCATTTTAAGATGGAGTTAGATAGGTTCTTTATTATCAAGGGGATCAATGAATCTGGGGAGAAAGCAGGAGAATGGGGTTGAGAAATGTATCAGCCATGATTGAATGGCGGAGCAGACTCGATGGGCTGAATGGTCAACTTGGAGACAGGACCCCATTGTTTGACTCAGAGACAGGACCCCATCGATTGCCTTGGAGACAGGACCCCATCAGTTGTCTCAGAGTGAGGGCCCTTTAGTCGATGTCCAGCATCAGAGGATGTGTGGCCCCCACTCAGTATGACCATCTCCAGTTCAAAGGTGGCAGAAGCAAACGCGATGGTGTTGGTGGTGACAGAAAAGATGACATTACCAGGACCCGGGGAAGATATTGGACGGTGGTGACTGGGGAGCAACAAGGGGGAAGCCTACTGAGAGGGAAAGATGAACTTCTGCAGCTATTTCAGTTCTAGTAATATCAATTCAACATTGATTTTATTCATTATTTTACCATTTCTACCAATTATTCAGAAATTTATTCTGCAATCCAAGTTGGTGCCAGTATGTGGCAACATTATCCATTTTTCACTGCACCTAGCAACAAGTGACAGTATGTTAAATAATCGATCTTATTCTGCTCTGCACTCCAGCTACCAAACAAGCCGAGAACAATATTACGATTTCAGACTTTTCAATATATGGACTTCACTGCCTGAAGGGGCAAGTGAGGACTGCAGATACTGGAGATCAGAGTCCAGAGTGTGGTGCTGGAAAAGCGCAGCAGGTCAGGCAGCATCCGAGGGGCAGGAGAATCGATGTTTT
The DNA here is from genome assembly GCF_020745735.1 of Hemiscyllium ocellatum. Taxonomy (NCBI): domain Eukaryota; kingdom Metazoa; phylum Chordata; class Chondrichthyes; order Orectolobiformes; family Hemiscylliidae; genus Hemiscyllium; species Hemiscyllium ocellatum. The sequence goes on from NC_083409.1 coordinate 109,645,585, forward strand.
GGGCATAGGCTCTTTATCAGGACTGCCTGAAGGGGCATCAAAGGAAGGTTCAATAGTAACATCCAAAAGTAAAAAGAGAAAAGACGCATTTGCCAAGGCTTTGGGGAAAGAACAGGGCAGTAGAATTTGTTGAACAGCTCTTTAAAGAACCAGTAAAGGCATGATGAGTCAAATGGCCTCTGTTGTTTGCCTCTACAAATGTGATGACACACTTGCTTTTAGGTCAGAAAGCAGTGGGTTAAAATCAGCAGCATTTTAAATTCGGCTGACACTCTACAGCAATACTGGCAGGGTGCAGAACAGTCAATGATGTGTCTTTTGGTTGAAAGGTTATGTCAGGGTCATGTACGCAGATAAACAAATGCAGCTTTTCTTACAATTGTTGTTGCTCCCATTTCTCTTTCTTGTTCTGTCTCTGTTCACGTTTTCTTGTTCCTCCAAACGATGTCATGGGCAGGGAAGCATGCCAGTTACTGCTCTCCCTCAATACTCATACGGCTGGGAAACCGTTCTTCTCACCGCAACCAATCAGAAAATACCACAAAGCAATCCAAAATTTCAAGTACAAACTTTAACTCGTCACGCATTCATGAAGTGTAGAGTTTCAAGAAGCAGAATACAAGTATTTACTGCCTCCTGATAAGTTTCATAGAGTCCCTACAGCGTGGAAATAGCCCATTCAGCCCAACGAGTCCACACCAATTCTCCAAGGAGTTACCCACCCAGACTCACACCCTAGAACTCTACATTTACCCCTAACTTATTCATCCCGGAACACTATGGGAAATTAAACGTGGTCAATTCACCTAAGCTGCACCCTTTGGGCTGTGGGAGCCAATCGGACCACCCGGAGGTAAACCCACCCAGACATGGGGAGAATGTGCAAACTCCGCACAGGCAGTCACCCAGGGCTGAGATTGAACCCAGGTCCCTGGCACTGTGAGGCAGCAGTGCCCACCACTGAGCCACCATGCCACCCCACCAGCTTACTGCACAAGACATAATCCAGCACTAAACTTCCCAAAGTGTTTTCAACTCATCAGCAGCTTCCACCCTATTTGTAGATGGCGACGGATGAAGGATCAATGGCCTGTGCGTTTATCGAGTGTCCTGGTGTTGCCGATCTCAAAGCCCTTTCCTCTGACATGAAGCAATTGTTACACAGACAAATGAAGTAACAAGTTGACCCATGATAAAGGGTTAAATTGTTACTGTAAGGAAACATTGGGCCAGGGCATATTTGAATAATATGCAGAGTCTCCTGTGTCCTCCTCAGCAGGCAGACCAGAGCTGAAGTCTCAGACCTGAAACCTTGCTGCTGTTGACTGAGTGGATGGGGTGGGGGTTAGCACGGGATTCTTGCCCCTTTTCCCACTGCTGGATGATCAGTCGTTCTGTTGGCTCGGCACTCCTCTTTCACTGGTTTCCAGTCAGCCACACCTCCAGTTTTAAAATTCTCATTTTTGATTTCAAGTCCTCAATACCTCCTAAAACTTTCCCTGTGTCTGTAACCCCCTCCAAACTGGGGTGGCACGGTGGCTTAGTGGTTAGCACTGCTGTCTCACAGCGCTGGGGACCTGGGTTCACTTTCTGCCTTAGGCAACCCGTCTGTGTGGAGTTTATATACTGGCTGCGTGGGTTTCCTCTGACTGCCCAGAGATGTGCATATTGAGGTAGATTGGCTAAGCTAAATTGTCCAGAGATGTGCAAGCTTTGTGGATTATCCATGGGAAATGCCGAGATTGAGTGGGGTGTTCTTTGCAGGGTCAGTGTGGACCCAATGGGCTGAATGGCCTGCTTCCACGTTGTAGGGATTGTATGATCTACAAAGCTTTCAGAAGGAAAAATGGTTAAAGCATGTGAATGGCACATTGTGTTTCCCCTTCAAAATGGAAGCCATTGTCATTTAACTTATATTTTCAAGTACCTGTTATTTGTAACTGTTTCATTCCCTCTAAGTTTCTGGATCATTATGCTCCAATAATCATCTCCAACTCTGGAATGTTACTACTTGAATTGCTCCATTCTAAACTGCTGTGCATCCACTTTCCTAAGCCCTGAACTCTGGGACCCTCACTTCCTGAACTTCTCCACCTCTCTACACCTTTACACGTCTTTGAACCTACGTCTAAACCAACCTTTGGATCATTGCTTCTAAAATATATTACACAGTGTTTCTGTGGGTCATTGTCATGCTGTGTTCTATAACACTCATACACAGCACTTTGGGATTTTCCATTATGTTTAAGGCTATATACAAATGCAGGTTGCTGTTGAAAGAGAGTACAAATGAGCAGCTTTAAAAGGAAAATTCTCCTTTTGCTTTCCTCGTCAATTAAGACTCATTTTGTAGTTTGCTCGGTTAGAATTGGGGAAGTGAGCAGTCTTTTTCAAATCCTTATCCAGTGCATACTTCAGAGTGTTTCCGCTTTTTGTAGTAACTGGGGGACAAAGATGGCTTTGTTGCAGAGATCCGAACCTTATCCAAAGTCATCTTCGCTGTTGTAACATGAGGAAGAACAGGGTTAAACCTCAAAAGAGCAGTCAGTTGCCTAGAATGGAGTGATATTCTAAACCATCATCTGATCAAAGTTCTTGGATTTGTTAGAATGCTTTTCATTAATAACTTTGTAACAGAACCAACGTGAAACTTAGAAATGAAACAGTCTGTGTGTTATATCAGTGCATCTGATGATTTATAAGGAGCAAGCTGTGAGATGTTTATTTCAGTGTATTTGCAACAATGAAGGAAATAACTCCAGCTTTCTCTAGATTATAATACTGATATCAAGACGTATTATCTGAAAGATTAATTTGGAGCATCAGCTGGATAACCTGAACTTCTTAAAAATAACATTTTCCACAGGGCAACAGCAACACTTTTACAGTTATGTAAAATGCCAGATGCCTGATTGGTGTCTCCCAGTTGCAGGTATAAATAAATATTAGGTTTCCCTTTTGAATGCAGTGATACAGAACTTACTATATCAGCAAAAGCCTTTGCCCTTTCTCTTTGTTCCTCTAAACCCCTTCTCATCAAACTTTGGGAGCAAAATGACTAGAAGGCCTCATGGCCCCCTTAATACTAGTGGAGGATATTTCAGGGAAAGGTCTGAATCGTTACTACTGTCTCCAGAAAAAAAAGACTCAACTAGCCATAACTGATCCAGGAGGAAACCACAATTCATGTGAGAAGTGACTTTGACTTAGCGATCTGCATTTTTTTTCCAAATTCAACTGTTACTCAGCTAAACTACTTTTAAGCTAATACTTTGCTGTGTTAATATTTTCTCCCAGATTATAATCTAGAGAAAGATGGAGTTATTTCCTTCATTGTTGCAAATACACTGAAATAAACACCTCACAATTTGTTCCTTAGAAATCAACAGATGAATAGGAAGGGTTTAAGGATATGGGCCAAGTTCTGGCAAATTAGGTTAGGCTATCTGGTCGGCATGGACAAGTTGGACTACAAGGACTGAATCTGTGCTGTACATCTCTATGGTTCTATGACTCTGTGGTGAAAGGGGGGCCATCAGTATTGGCTAAAGGCTGCCAGGGGTTCCATTCCCCAATCAGCAATGGTCATGGCTGAGGCAATGGCTCTTCCAAGCCTCATATCTCTTGACTTGGCTGCTGTTGGGAGTGGGCTGTCAATCCTAACAGGGACCCCAGCCCTGGTGGTGATGAATGAATTTACTGATAAAGGTGCAGAAACCTTGCCTCATCCGCACCCACCTTCCAACCCCAGCAGAAGGACACCGGCCACCAAAAGTGGTGGACTCTGGTGCAAACATGTCTAACCACCCTTCTTAGAAAATAACACACACATACAAAACTAATCTCAGCTCCGGCAGATGCCTTTTAAATGTTGTAATTGTACCAGTCTCAACCACTTCCTCTGGCAGCTCATTCCATACACGTACCACCCTCTGTGTGAAAATGTTGTCCCTTAGGTCTCACCCTAAACCTATACCCTATAGTTCTGGAGTCCCCCACCCCAGGGAAAAGACTTTGTCTATTTATCCTACCCATGACCCTCATAATTTTGTAAACCTCTATAAGGTCACCTCTCAGCCTCTGTCACTCCAGGGAAAACAGCCCCAGCCTGTTCAGCCACTCCCTATAGATCAAATCCTCCAACCCTGGCAACATCCTTGTAAATCTTTTCTGAACCCTTCCAAGTTTCACAACATCTTTCCGACAGGAAAGAGACCAGAATTGCAGAATGGGGAGACCAGCAGGGTAAAGCTTCCTTTCTGTGCTCTGATACATGATGTGGAGAAGATCTGTTACTACTCAGCTAATATATATGAGCCATGGAGGAATGCCTCCCCCCCAGATCCCAAGAAAACACCCTTGACCTCTGAGTTATGCAGTCACAGATCAAGTCACAAAGAGAAACATGAGTAAAACATTCTCAGTGAATTCTCTGCAATGGTGTGAAGGGAAAAGCCAAACCTTTCTGACAGCCCTTTCTTTTCAAACTTGGGACAGCCACCATCTAAAAGATCAAGAAGCAGCAGATACACCATTCCCTGCAAGTTCCCCTCCAAGCCACTCTCCATCCTGACCTGGAAATACATAGCCATTCATTCAGTGTCGCTGAGTTCAAATCCTGGAGCTCCCTCCCTAACGGCACTGAATCTAGGCAACATGGACTGCAGCAGTTCAAGGAGGCAACTCACCCACCACCTTCTCCATGACATTTAAGGATAGGCGATAAATGTTGACCGAGCCAGCAACACCCACATCCTGTGAATGAATGAACGTGGTTAGCACTGCTGCCTCACAGCGCCTGAAGACCCGGGTTCAATTCCCGACTCAGGCGACTGACTGTGTGGAGTTTGCACGTTCTCCCCGTGTCTGCGTGGGTTTCCTCCGGGTGCTCCGGTTTCCTCCCACAGTCCAAAGATGTGCGGGTCAGGTGAATTGGCCATGCTAAATTGCCCGTAGTGTTAGGTAAGGGGTAATGTAGGGGTATGGGTGGGTTTCGCTTCGGCGGGTCGGTGTGGACTTGTTGGGCCGAAGGGCCTGTTTCCACACTGTAAGTCTAATCTAATCTGTTACGGGAACATTTTCATTGCCAGTCACACACCAGTCTAACATAATCTGTGCTGGCGGGATTTGAACCCATGTCCTCAAAGTATTAGCCTGGGTTTCTGGATTCCTAGTATTGCTACTCCACCAGGACCTACCCCATTTCCTTCATTGTTGCTGGATTGAGATCCCATAATTCCTAGGCCACCAGCTTTGCAGGTGTTCTCTCACCATAAGGTCTGCAGTGACCATTTTCCCTGCCTGGGACACTGCTGCAAAGTTCAAATTGCATTCAGTTAATCGCTATCTTTTTCTCCTTTGGTCTAATGGGCATCTCTCACCTATTGCCCTATATTCCACCTAAGTATTCCATGGGTCTCGATGCTTTTCTGTCAAATCAGTCAGACACAAGTGTTCACTATTTTATCTGAATTGCAGGAATGACCAAAATCCCTTCAAAATGCCTATAGCTGTCATTGCAAATAGCAATTGACTTATTCCGCTGTGGTTTCATTGGAAAGTGGTTCACTGTAATACATTTCTCAAGAGGGAAACTACATCACAAATATCATTGCAATGCTTTCTCTGTGCAATTCATCATTACAACACTTGATCACTGCCAAATATCATGTTCACTATATTTTTCTGAGGGATGTTCGTGCTGGGAGGTGAACATTTTGCATTTCAGTCAGCCACCCTTCCCCCCCCACCAACCCTGCTCCCTTCCAGTGTCAGTATCTTACACTCCTCGAACACACACAGCATGGGTTAGCTACAAGATAGAGCTCCCTTTAAACTGCCTTTCAGCACTAACTTCAGAAGAGTGTTTGCTGCTTTTTCAATGTGTTAACTCTTCATATCCCAAGGTGGCCAGAGTGCTCCCTTTCGAGACTGAATCAGAAGAAAGAGGAAGGGGGTTTGAACCTGATACCCACTGGGAATGGGATTGAGAATTAAGAATCCAATTTGTATCAGGAAAGAAATGAGTTAAATAAACAAGCGTTAGTTCAATAAGAAGTGATTCTGGGGAACTAACAATGAAAAGTTAGGAGTTGACTGTCAATTGAATAGCTAGTTTGCATCAGTTTTTACGATTGTAGATACAATCGATATGCCAGAAGTAGCCGTAGATGAAAACATGGCAGGAAAGGAGGAATTTAGGAAAATTGCAGTCACTACAGAAATAGTACTGAGCAAATTGTTAAAAATGCTGGCTGACTGCATTTTGGGAAAGCAAACCTTAGCAGGACTTATACACTTAATAGTAAGGCCCTAGAGACTGTTGCTGAGTAAAGAGACCTTGGAGTACAAGTTCATAGCTCCTTGAAAGTGGAGTCGCAGGTAGATAGGATAATGAAGAAGGCATTTGGTATGCTTTCCATTATTGGTCAGAATATTGAGTACAGGAGTTGGGAGGTCATGTTGCGGCTGTACAGGACATTGGTTAGGCCACTGTTTGAATACTGCGTGCAATTCTGGTCTCCTTCTTATCGGAAAGATATTGTGAAACTTGAAAGGGTTCAGAAAAGATTTACAAGGATGTTGCCAGGGTTGGAGGATTTGAGCTATAGGGAGAGGCTGTACAGGCTGAGACCCTGTTTTCCCTGGAGGGTCGGAGGCTGAGGGGTGACCTTATAGAGGTTTACAAAATTACGAGGAGCATGGATAGGATAAATAGACAAAGTCTTTTCCCAGGAGTCAGGGAGTCCAGAACTAGAGGGCATAGGTTTAGGGTGAGGGGGCAACATTTTCACACAGAGGGTGGTACATGTATAGAATGAGCTGCCAAAGGATGTGATGGAGGCTGGTACAATTGCAACATTTAAAGGCATTTGGATGGGTATATGAATAAGAAGGGTTTGGAGGGATATGGGCTGGGTGCTGGCAGGTGGGACTAGATTGGGTTGGGATATCTGGTGGGCATGGACAGGTTGGACCGAAGGGTCAGTTTCCATACTGTAGATCTCTATGACTCCATGACAAATCCTGATGAATTCCATCCAAGTGTCTTGCAGATAAAAGGAAACCGGTGGATATACTATACTTAGACTTCAAGAAGGCATTGATAAAGTGCCTCATAAAAGGTTGTTGTGGAAAATAAAACTCACTGTGTCGGAGTGAGCATATTCACATAGTTAGATGATAGCTTGGCTACATTGATGCAGAGAGTTAGCATGAGCAGGTATTTTAGCGACATCTAATGGCTGGTGTACCACAGGGATCAATGCTGAGACCTCAAAATTTTATGATTTATAACCGTGACTTGGGTGGAGAAACTGCAGGTATAGCAGCTAAATTTGCTGATGACGCTCAGAAATATAAAAAAGTAATTTGTGAAGAGGATACAAGGGAGGCTGCAAAGGGATATACAGTCAAATATATGACAAATGAAGCACATTGTCACATTGAAAAATATGCAGAAGTCTAAAGATGTGTCTAAACAGTAAGAGATTGCAGAGCTCTGAGATGGAATGGATGTCTTTGTGCATGAATTGCAAAAGGTTAATATGCAGTTTCAGCAAGTAATTAGGACAGAATTTGATCATTTATTGCAAGGTGAATGGAGTACAAAAGCAGGGAGGCTATGTTTCAGTTGTACTGGACACTAGCGAGATGCCATTTGGAAAATTGTGTCCAGTTTCTCCTTATTTAGGAAAGGGTGTAAATGTCACGAGAGCAGATCAGAGAAGGCTTCTTAGACTAATATCATGTACATTCTATACATGTACCACCCTCTATAGTTCAAATCCTCCAACTTGTCATGTGAGGCAAGGCTGTATGTGCATGTTTTACATCCGTAGGGGTTTGGGGTGATTAAAGCATGTGAGCTCCTGAGGTATCTTGACAGAGCAACTGTGGAAAGGATCATTCTTCTTGTTGCAGACAAGGGGTCACTGTTTCACAGTAAAGGGTCATCCATTTATGAGATGAGGTGATGCTTTCTTCCATTTGTTACCAGGGTTCTGTTTATCTCATTCCCTTTTGAATGCTGCAATCTGCTTCCTCCAAACTTTCACAGGCCAGAACAGAATAGGGAGAAAGCCAAATGGAAATGCTACGCTTGCAATGTCCCTGATGTTGTGTGACTGTCGTAGCCATTAGGGCAGGAATTTCGAGCTTTCAAACCTTAAAACGTGAGGATTGGGTGGTGGGTGGCATCAGTCAACATGCCTGAGAGATATCTCCACAGCTCAGCTTTCTATGGGATGCACAGAGCTGGATAATGTTGACTTCACGGTTAACTTATTGCAGGTTTGGAGAGCTGTAAGAGGACAAGTCAGAATGCAATCCTCTGTGAAATGTGTTATGTTCACGCTCAGTCCAATCTATTCGATATGATTCATTTGGCTTAATCTTTGAAGTACTGAATAAGAACATATAAAATAGGTACAGATGTGCAACATGCAACCTCCTGTCATTCAGTGGCTCAGTGACTAGCAATGCTGCCTCACAACATCAGTGACACTGGTTCAATTCCAGCCTCCGGTGACTATCTGTATAGAGTTTGTACATTCTCCCTATGTCTGTGTGGGTTTCCTCCCACTATCCAAAGATGTGCAGGTTAGATGGGTTGGCCATGCTGAATTCCCTAGGATGCAGGCTAGGTGGATTAGCCATTTACATGTGGGGTCCCATGGATCAGCTGGGGGATTGGGGCAAGGTCTAGGTGGGATACTCTTCGGGGAGTCAGTCTGGACACAAAGGGCTGAATGGCTTCTTTCCACACTGTAGGGTTACTATGACTCAGTACAATTCTGACTGATCAGCAGTCTCAACTCCATTTTCTTGCCAGCCCCTCATCTCCTTCAGTTCCCTCAGCGACCAAAACAAATCTTGCAGTCTTCAATACATTCAAGAATAGAAATTCCACCACCTTCAGAGGTAAAAAATTCCAAATGTTCACAATCCCCCAAGTGAGTTTCTCCTCATCTCAGTCCTAAATGATTGTTGCCTTATCCTGAGATTGTTCCCAGATTCCCCAGCCCGAGGGAAGTCATTCTTCAGTCCAGAGAACCATGAGGGTTAGTTGCATGTACAGGAATCATGGCAGCTTCAGCGTGTGAACTCTCACCCTTGATCATAGAGTCATAGAGATGTACAGCACAATACAAGTGCAGGTACCCAGGTTCCTGCGCACCCAACCTATCCACCTTCATGTTTCACTGCCACTCTGAGGAAGTGAATTGGATGATCGTTGACTGCCAATTGGATGAATTGCAGGAATCAGCTGTTGAGTTTGCCCACCTCCCATTCAATGGCCTGAGTTGGAGCACACTATCCAATTTGGAGCACTGCACCTGAGGAAGGATGATCCCGGAGAGGGTGTAGATAGGGTCTACAAGAATGGTTCCAGGGATAAGGAGATTTCAGTTACCTTCGTTAAATTGGCTGTTCATCTTCCTGAAGAGAAGACATACAAGTCAAAGCAATAGGCTAAAAAGTGCTGGAAATTGTTCATGGGTTCAGATGAAAGATTTCCTTCCCTGAAGGACATTAATAAGTTTTTATGACAATTGCCATTGGTTACCATTTGGCTGGCTCTTTATGCCAAATTGTTATTGAACTCAAATTTCACCTCTACCATTGGTGAATTTCAAACCCACATCCCCACATCATCACTCTTGAACATTAGACCCCAGAACATTACTAGTCCAGTGACATTACCCTGCCTCCCGTATCCATTCTATACAGACCTCTTAAGACATTGAACACCTCGATTGAATCTCCTTTACACCTTGGAGTCACCGAGATGTACAGCATGAAAAAAACCATTCAGCCCATTGAATCAGAAACAATATGTCTTCTCTTCAGGAGGATGAACAGCCAATCTAACTGATGGTAACTGAAATCCCCTTATCCCTGGAACCATTCTTGTAGACCCTATTCATGGAATTATAGAATCCCTACAGTGTAGAAATAGGTCACTTGGCCCAAGTCCACACTGACCCTCCAAAGAGTAACCCAACCAGACCCATTCTTCGACCTTATTACTCAACATTTACCCCTAACTAATGCACCTATCTGTGCCCTCTCCAGGATCTCCTCATCCTTCCTGAGCTATGGTGCTCCAAATTGGATAGAGTGCTCCAATTCAGTCCATTGAATGTGAGGGTTGGAAAACTCTACAGCTGATTTCCTGCAATTGATCCATTTGGCCAAAAACCAACAATCATCCAGTTCAGTGTTAACTCCTCTCTGAAAGGGGTAATTAGGGTAACAAATGCTGGCCTTTTCAGCAAAGCCACGTTCCACACAATAATAAAGTAAACTGCCCCTTTTAGCAGAAAGAGGACACTGATCACCCAAAGACGCAAAGGTGACATGAAGGAAAATATTCTCACAAGTGCTTTGGGTCTGGGGCATGTTGCCTGAGGGTGTGTCATGACTTTCAAAAGGGAGAGGCACCTGAAGAGATAGGATATGCAGCCCCGCGGGGAAGGAGTGGAAACGTGGGGCTGGCTGAGTTGCTCATGCAGAGGCCTGGATGGATATGATGGGCTGAATGGCATCTTTCTGCACCAATTAGATTAAAAGATTTTATAACCCACTGGGCAAGAAGAGCTTTGGATGAGGAGCTGTTTGATCCCTCTCTCCAAGCCTGGGCCTTGCTGAGGGGGTGATATTCTTGACATGGATTAATCTTTGACTAAAAAAAGGAATGGTGCTTGGCCCCCTTCACTTACACACATCTTCCATGGTAACAGATACAGAGGTGGTCATGTAAATTCACGCCATGAGCTGTTCTTTCCAGCATTATTCCCCCTTCCCAACATTCCATACTTCTGGAACTAAGAGAGTGACTTTCCAGGTTACTCATTGGCAGGTTGACAATAAAAAAGGTTGTATGGTCACTGAGAATCTATTGCCAGAGGCTAGTTGGAATTTTCCAGTTGGCATCTAGGCTTCTGGCATTAAGCCAACTGACCAGGAGCCTGGTGCCCAGTGCTCTCCAAACCACTTGCCCCCCTCCCTATTCCACCATCTGGGGGTCTTTAGTGGAAATCTCATGCCATTCTGCAGTAAGACACACTCCATTCCAGCCAAACCTGATAAGGCTAAAGTTTTGCAATGTCACAGAGACAGTGGAAAGTGCCCCTTCTCCCTCTCCGTCTCGCTCCTCATTTACCTGCACTTATCGTCTCATTTCTCTCTGAGCTGGAAGATCTGCTGGGCCTCTAGCTTTGTGAGAATCTGCCGCCATCCTCAATTGGACAGTCAGTCTGCTTTTGGCCACGAGTTAAACCACTCTCTCACAGGCCACAGGTCTGGCTCTCATCAGCCCCAGCTGAGGGCCACAAACCCAAAACCCTGCCCATATTGTCAGAACCGAACATAAACCCAAACAGGGCAGCTCTCATACTGATGATCCATTGATTTGACTGAGTGAAATAGACATGTTAGCGTCTGGAGGATAGGAGCAGCAGATACATGGGAACACCACCATCTTAAAGTTCCCCTCAAAGCCACTCACCTTCCTGACTTGGAAGCAGATTCTCCAGTGTTACTGGATCAAAATCCTGGAGATCATTCCCTGACCACACAATTGACGTACCTACACCATATGAACTACAGTGGTTCAAGGTAGCTCATCACCCCTTTCTCCCGGGGAATTAGAAATGGGCAGTAAAGTCCATTCTAGTTAGTGATGCCCACATCCCATGAGTGAATGACAAAAAAATGTATATTTTGTCAAAATCTTTTGCTTTGCAATCAGCCTGCCTGGTTTCAAATTTGAACAAGCCTGGCAGTTAACTGTCAATCAGCAATAATGGATGCAATCTCCATGGTAATGCCTCCGAGATTGGATTCCACTTGCTAACCAATCCACATTGTCCGTGAACACATCAGGAACATTGGAAAGGGAGTAGGCCACTCAGCCTCTCAGACCTGGTCCGACATCCAATGAGATCATGGCTGATCTGTGGCCTAACTCCATATACCTACCTTTAGCCCAACTCCCTCTGCTTAACAAAAGTGTATCTATCTCACATTCAAAGTTGACAATTAATCTATCAATTACCATTTGTGGAAGTGATTTCCAAGCATCTCCCACCCTTTGTGTGCAGAAGTGTTTCTTAACATCTCTCTTGAACAATCTGGCCCTCATCTTTTGACAGTGCTCCCTCATTCTATTTTCAGTGGAAATAGTTTATCCTAATCTATACTGTCTATTCCTGTTAATACCTCAAAGACTTTGATCAGATCACCCCAGAACCTTCTAGAGAAAACAAGTCCAATTTGTACAATTTTGCCTCATAACTTAATCCCTGAAGTCTAGTTACCATTCTTGTAAACTTACGTTATATTCCATCCAACACCCTTCTCTCCTTCCTAAGGTGTGGTGCTCAGATCTGCTCACAGTACTCTGTGTGAAGTCTAATCAGGATTTTGTATAACTGCAGCATGCCAATATAAAGGTTGGTTTTCCCGTTGAATTGGCATTCTTGTGAATTGTCCTGATGAATGCAAGGTGGAAGGCTTTGACTAAGGTGTGATCTTTACATTTCAGCAACATTCAGGTTCTTCCTTATCAAATAACTAATGATGGAAGACTTGGGCAGCAGTGTAAAAGGATGGTTTACACAATTACTGCTTTAAAAGAGTTGTTTTATTATACAGTGCATCACATCATTGCATTCACTGTATCTTATAACTGAATGAGAAAACATTATTGTTGAAACATTGAAAACTGGCAATAAATCGCAAAATACAGCTTAGTTCCATCATAAATTAATTTTCAAACACTGTGGCTCTGATACAGTAGACCCAAAACATGGTGGTAGCTGACAGTGACCTTAGAGTTGACAACAGTTAGCACTGCCATCCCATGTGCCAGTTTTGTTTCTTCGTCATCATTGACTCTAGGTACCATCAAATCGGCAAAAGAAAAGCAACGTTTTATTATTTGTCTGCAAAATACATCTGTTTGTGTTTCTACATTTTAATATATATTTATATTCATAATATGATATAAAACATTCCTGCATCCGCAGCCAAGGTTAGAAAATAATGGTACATTGTTGCAAAGGGCACAGCCAGGTCACACTGTAGAGCAGCTATTAGAAGCTAAGAGCAGCAAAAAGCATACTTCCTGGGTCTCCTGGTCTTGTTTAAACCGGCAAGACCTCCTCTGGGTGGAGATAGGGAAACAGGAAACTATGTACACACTCGCAGACCCTGTAAACATACGCGGTTAGCCTTGTATAAATTACCAATGTAATGCACCGTCAATTTCTCACGTTGCGCGTAATTGAGATTTAGTGTTTCAAACATAAGAACATTTGTTAGCCCTGTTGGTCCACATCGTCTTCAGCCACTTCCAGATCTTCACTGATTGACGTACTCAGTGGGGCAGTGGGGAACATTATCACAGAGCCTCAGCGAGTCAGAGCCCAGCATTCTGACAATCCCCAGTGTCAAAACAAGTGAAAAATCTGTCACCCTCCACTTGGGCACTCGCTGATGATCCTTGTTTGGAGGATAAGTGACCAAAATCCCCAGTGAGCTCAGAATGATCTTTGTTATTGATTCACCTAAATCAATATCCCATCGCTGAGTTACAGGTTGATAAGCGTATTGCTGGGATGACTCGGGAAAGAGGATTTGAAATAGGTGAGACAGTGTGTCAAGGGCCAGAGGCTCCATCACCATGGATCAAGAGCATTCAAGGTGATATCTTAACCCTTGCTGCTAAGGGGTCCTCCCAATGGCCCCACTAGTTCATGGCCAACCCTATTGATGTTTAATAGTCCAGTCACTGCATCTATTATTATACAGAGATCAGGATCAAGAGCCCTTGAATAAGGGGGATGGTTGCAACACCATTACAAGATCCCAAGTCAACCAGGGATTGAATTTGGGACACCTTCCACCTGCATTGTTCATTGTTGAGAGCCAGGCTAGTGAGATCAATCCAAGTCATTCACTCTTCGAGCCCAATATGGTCTTTGTCAAGACCACACATATCTGGATTCCCTATCTGTACTTTCTGGCCTTGCAGAATAGTTGGATGCTCAGATTAATTCTCAAAAAAAATTCCCTTCAAAAGGAAATGTCTACTCTCAAATGTTGACCACAATGGCCACTGTTGGGAGCACAACGTTGCAGACCTTGAGGCAACTGACTGAGATTTGCTGAAATGTCTTCACCTTGCATTCTCATAGAGGAGGAGTCACTGATGGGTGAGACAGAGGTGACAGTGGGACCATAGTTTCCCTAATCTGTAAAAATGGGACTGATTAAAGTAGAGAGGGTTAGTTGGAGATTTAATTGCAGCTTTCAAGATGAGAAAAGACTTTGATATCACTCATAAAAAATGCCAGGAGGAGTTGCTAATCTGAGGAGCTGGATTCAAGGCTAAAAGAGGCAGAGGTATATTTTTCATGCAGCAAGTTGTTATGACCCACCTGAACAGGAGATGGAAACATATTCAATAATAACTTTCCAAAGTGAGTCAGATAAGTACTTGAAGAACTTTATAATCTATTTGTGAGATGTGGTCCATCGCTGGGAAAGCCAATACTAGCTGCCATTTCCTATTTGCCTTTGAGAAGAGTAAGTTAATGAAAAAGACCAGGGGAGTGGAACTAGTTAGCTCTTTGGCAAAACTAGCATATGCATGATGGGACAAATGTCATCCCCCTGTACTCAAAGACTGGAAATGATGGTGGCAGGAAGGAGTAACTATAGAAACACGGGGCTACAGACAGGAAGGGTCATGGATTCGCTGTAGCAGTAAGCCCCAGCTCCGTAGCCTCAATGTTTGGCCTGAGATGTGGATGGGACAGTTGATACATCAATGAAGTGATACACAAGTCAGTGTTGTGGATGTTTGTCACTTTGTGGAAGAGGGAGGACAAGGTGAAGGTGCTCGGAGCAGCAAATGGCAATGAGAAGCCAACAGTTTAACCCTTCAGAGTGAAACATCTCACTGTGTTGTGTAGTCTGCCACCCACTGTGGAAGACTGGTCATATCTAGCAGAGTATTGTTTGGACTGAAAACCGTTTACAACATCTACTCACGCCCACCTTCTCCAGCCAAGTAAAGACAATCTAGAATGAATCAGAATTAAATTGTTGACTGGAGAGAGGGATCTGAAAATTAAAGATGCTGTAGAGTCTCAACTTTCAGTCAGAAATTAGCCTGAAACGAGATGTTGTTTTAAGCAATTCTTACTTTAAAGTGAGACAACAAAACAGTTATGGATGTACCCAGGATTTACAGGATGGATGAATACACCTTGGGAAAGGTTGATAATTCTACACTGAAAAACATCGATACCTTGTAGATACAATGATAGATACAAACAGGACAATGAATTGATAATCTAATAAAGCACTTGCAATTGCAGTGTCCACTTCATAATGTCAAGGCATCGCAAAGGGTTGTATAGCCATGGGGGTACTTCTGGAGAATGGCCAATATTCTAATGCAAAAAGCATTGCAGCCAATGTTTGCGCAATAAGCTCCAAAAAACGGCAGTGTGATAAAGACCAGTCAACTGACTGAGCGATAAATATTGACCAGAACACTAGGACTAGCTCACTCTTCTTATCCTTGAAACAGCGCTCTGAGATCTTTTACATCCAGGGCAGACAGAGCTTTAGTTTCTCTGAAAGAAGGTGCTTCAGACTGTGCAACACTCCTTCAGTTCTGCATTGGAGTGGCAGCCTAGGGCTTTGTGAGCAGGTCTTTGGAGTGGAGGTTGGATGGGTTCCACCACAGGCTGATGGGTGCAGTTAGCACATTTTCAGCACCGGATGCTACCACAAGAGTACAAATCCTACTCAAAGGCAAGTTCCATCAACCATTGTTTCCTAGCAGACTGCAATCACTGGTAATAAATGTTCACCTTTTCTCCCTTTGATTTTTCACCCTCTACCATCAACCACCAGCCGTTACTGAGACTTCAAAGAAAGCACTGCCTGTCTCAGTGATTGAGTGACATGACTAAGCTCAATGTACGATGGGGAATTACCAGCTCCTATTAAACTAACTGCACTGTAAACAATACACAGAGCGCTATAAAACCAAACATACAACCAGTCTGGAAGTCATCAGGAGTCCCAGCAGAGTCTAAGGGACCCTCAGCAGCCTTCAATGACGCACCTTTTGCCTCTTAATGTAATGTCACATTTATTACCGTCAAAGCCAGTGCTGTATTTTGATTGCCCATCAATCCATATTAGAGTGACTCCATAACCGGTCAAATTATTTCTGTAATGCACTGAAATGTGCAGTGTGCATTTCACATTTCTCTACAGCTCAAGAATGGTCCATTTAAAAGACCTGAACAACAATTTCTTATGAAGAACTAAGGAATCACTGACTAAAACAAAAAGCCACTGATCCATACTAGTCCAGGGTGAAGCAACGCAACACCTAGTTTTTTATGGACTACTTAACAACAACTCATTTTCATACAGCACCTCTAACAGAGCTAAATGCAACTCTCAGGACCAGAAATTAGATAAATTTTGACACCGAGATGTCAGGACAGGCGATCAAAATCTTGTTCGGAGAGGCAGGTTTTTTGAAGGTAGAGGAGGAGAGACGGAGAGCATTAGGAAGGGAGCTGCGGGAGACAGCAAGACTGCCAGTGGTGAACAATTAAAGTCGGGAGCGCGTAAGAGGCTGGAATTAGAAGCGCAGAGATCTTGGAGGATTCGGCTATAAGGAATAAAAAATAGGAACACGAATAGGCCATTCGGCCCCTCAAGCCTGCTCTGCTATTCGATAGGAATTGGCTGATTGTAGGCCTGAAGGAGGTTACTGATGTAGGGAAGGGCTTTATTCTCTGAGTCACTGTTTCCCATTGGCCCAGTGAGGTCCAGCGTCTAGCTCAGTTAGAACACATTGGCTTTGATCACTCAGGAAATAGATTGTTCAGATGTTCAATCAGCATGAATGTGCATGCTCTGCCTGGCTTTCAGTAAACTTTCTATATCTCTCTATCCTCCGCCATTCTTTTTATTTACGAACAGCTTCTTTCAATTCTCAGGCTATCAAATGCTGATATACTCTTCCTTCTTCTTCAGCCTCAAAGTTCTCCCTTAACAATGTCTCATCCAAGTCTGTTTCCTCTCTAGATGTAGGTAAGCCATTCAGGACTGAGATGAGAAAAAATGTCTTCATTCAGACAGTTGTGAACCTGTAGAATTCTGTCCCACAGGAAGCTGTTAGGGTCAGTTCATTAGATAGATTCAAGAGGGAGCTAGACATGGCCCTTGTGGCTAAAGGGAACAAGGGGTATGGAGAGAGGGTGGGAATGGGATACTGAGATTGCATCAAGATTAAAGTGGTACTGGAAAAGCACAGCAGGTCAGGCAGCATCCGAGGAGCAGGAAAATCAGCGTTTAGGGCAGGTGCCCTTGGGCTCCTGTCCGAAATGTCGATTTTCCTGCTGTTCGGATGCCGCCTGACCTGCTGTGCTTTTCCAGCACTGCTCTAATCTTGACTCTTATCTCCAGCATCTGCAGTCCTCACTTTCACCTACTGAGATTACGTGATCAGCCATGATCATATTGAATGATGGAACAGGTTCGACAGGAAGAATGGCCTATTCCTACAACTATTTTCTATATTTCTATATTTATGCAAACTCTCTGTTCATTCCTAGTGACGTTCAATAAATTTCTTTGTTTATTCATTCCCCCCAGCACTCCACCCTTTGTAACTTTTGTTTTGTCCAGTTGATCCTTTCTGCCCTCCAAACGCACATTTCAAAGATATGTGACAAGTTAGTCTCTCCTTTCCAATAGGTCTTGCAACCAAACAACACAACGCTTTAAATCACACTCTCCACAAATCACATTTTGAGATTTTTTTGATCAGCTTCCTGGTTTGTAGCCATCTTTTCTTACCAAACGCAGCCTTTCCCATTGCTACGTTTGTTTGTGTTAAGTGTACAAAAGAACAACGATAGCTGGGGGAAAGGTCTGTACAACATTGTGCTTAAATTCCGTTAGCGGAACTGTGAAAGTCCTCAACAGCTAAGGAGTTAGGGACAGCGTTCCTTAAGCACAATTCCAAAACTGTGGACCCTCCACCACCCATATACATCACAAAGAATGCATCAGCAAAAACATACCCCGTTTCCATTTCATAACTTGACTTTTACTCATTTCTGAACTCGAGAATCAAATAGAGAGTTAGTCAGTCGTAATTGTAAAAGAGTTGAATATTGCTGAGAAAAGACACATTTTTGATTAAGCTTTTCATCTTGTGGTCATCAGGATAATTTGCAAGAAATATCAATCTGTCTGAGAAGAGAGTATTGGTTATTCAGAGACACTTTCCAACCAGTCTGTACTCTCCCCTTACATGGTATTAATGTTGGTTTGCTTATATGGCAGTATTTCTTACAAATTACAATCAGATGCAAGATTTGACAAACAGTGTCTCTTTCAACAGTATTCTAGACATTCAGAACTAAAACAAATCAAAATATAGTTAATGTCTAATGGCTAGGGAACGAGAAAAAAATCTTCCAGAGCAAAACCTGTTAATGGTTGCAGAAATAATTCAGGTTTGAGACAAAAACACTGCAGATGCTGGAATCCAAGGTAGACAAGCAGGAGGCTGGAAGAACACAGCAAGGCAGGCAGCATCAGGAGGTGGAGAAAGTGAGGACTGCAGATGCTGGAGTTCAGAGTCAAGAGAATGGTGTTGAAAAAACAGCAGTCAGGCAGCATCCAAGGAACAGGAGAATTGACGTTTCAGTCATAAGCCCTTCATCAGGAATAAGGCTTGTGGGCCAAGGTGGGGGGGCTGAGAGATAAATGGGAGGGGGGATGGGGCTGGGAGGAAGCTAGCTGGGAGTGTGGTCAGTAGATGAAGGTGGGGGGTAAAAGTGATCGGTCAGACAGGATGGTGGAGCAGATTGAGAAACATCGATTCTCCTGCTCCTCGGATGCTGCCTGACCTGCTGTGCTTTTCCAGTAACACACACTTGACCCAGCATCAGGAGGTGGAAAAGTCGATGTTTCAGGTGCAACCCTTCTTTAGTTCTGACTTGCTGTGTTCTCCCAGCATCCTGCTTGAAATAATTCAGGTGACTGGAGGTACAACATAGATCAACTATAATATTAATGAACAACAGAATAGATTTGAGGGGCTTAATGGCCACCCCTAACTTCTATGTTGTTCCTCGGAGCTGCTCCCAGAACTTAAGAGGAAAACTGGTGGTTTGCATTACTGCACTCTTTCTGCCCCATGGCTATCCACTTTAGCATCCTTTGTTCCATTTGCAGTGAGGTTTCTACGTTGTGCCAAACAGGATATCAAGGCATTTTTCTTCCTGGAAGCTGCCTTGACAGCTTTCATCACATCAGGCAGGTTGCTGCTTTAACCAAAGCCATGTGCTGTGCTCTAGAAAGGGTTGACACTGCTTCACCCTACAGCCTTCAGACCCAACCGACCTGCAGTCCCTGCTACACCCCCTCCCCGAGGCATTTTCATGGTCTAAATACCTTTTAACCTGAAAAGTCATTTCAGAGCGGTGGTTTACTGTTTTAACAGCTTTAATAGTTTCCTGTCCGCTCAAAGTCTCGAGGGACATGTAAAGAGGGTTTACAATCTAGATATTTATCCCCCTTCTCAAGGTACATAATCAGGGAAAAGGTCCAGGGCTGCTCATGTCAATCAGGTTAAAGTGGGACTGCCAAGTAAATGTACCCGAGACTAGAGGTCACAAGTGACATGGAAACAGCTATTAATTGTGTTGCTGGTACATTTCACAAAACAGAACATAATTTGTGTCTTCAGAGTTTATGGAACCACAATTAAAACCAAAATAGCCTCATTGTTAGATTACACCACAAATTAAAGGCAGATCAGATTATGGCATTGGCACCATGCAGAGATTAAACCTAATGTTCAACTAGCTTTGATTGTTAAGAGATGATTGTTTTCATTTGCTTTCAGTTATAGGGGAATGCAAGAAATTTTTTGCAGTTTCAAATAAGAGAGAAGCACAGCAGAGGGGAACGTGGCTGAATGTGAAAGGGAGGGGCATATTTGCAATCTGGGCACCAGTTTGTTTGTACCCTCTCCCCCCACCACTTACCCTGGCACATCCCCAGGTGGTTTGTGAGGTAATATCTGGCACAGCACTTGTCCAATATTATCCCCGAGAAAAGCAAAAACTAATTCCTAATAATCTGCTTAGTCAGTGCGCGGCAGAGGGTTGGAGTCAAGACACAGCCAGCTGATCTGCAGGCAAAATGCGACACCTGCTGGCAAAGGAAGGTATACCCCATGCAAATCCAGAGTCAAAGATCCTGGGGCCTGGCTATTCTGGACAGACCTAAGTGTGGGCATTTAATCAGATAAACATAGAAGACAGGAGCAGGAATAGGCCACTCACCATTCAATATGATCATCCAACTCAGTCCCTTAATAACATTTTCTCCCTTTTTTCTGCCTTTGATCCCTCTAAACCCAATAACTATACCCAACTCTTTCCTGAAAACAGTCAATCTTTTGCCCTCAATTGCTTTCGGTTACAAAGAACCTCTGCCTGGCCTAGTGCTCTACACTCATCAACGGAGCCCAGCCCCCTTGGTGAAATGCTTCGTTAACAAGCCACAAGATCCATTTCTCTTATAGAGTCATAGAACTGTACAGCATGGAAACAGACCATTTGGTCTAACACATCCATGGAATAGATATCCCAAATTAATCTAATTGCATTTGTAGGTATCTGGCCCATATCTCTCTAACCCCTTCTTATTCGTATACCCTTTGAGATGCCTTTTAAATGTTGTAATTATCCCAGCCTCCACCACTTCTTCTGGCAGCTGATTCCATCCATGCACCACCCTCTGAGTGAAAAGGTTTCCCCTTAGGACCTTTTTAAATCTTCCCCCTCTTATCTGAAACCTACACCTTCTAGTTTTGGATTCTCCCAGCCTGGGGAAAAGATTTTGTCTATTCAGTCTATCCATGTCCCTCATGATTTTATAAACCTCCGACACTCCAGGGGAAAACAGCCCCCAGCCTATTCAGCCTTTCCCTGTTGCTCAAACCCTCCAACCCGGGCAACATCTTTGTAAATCTTTTCCACATTCTCTCAAGTTTAACAACATCTTTCCTATACCAAGGAGGCTAGAACTGAATGCAGTATTCCAAACGTGGCCCAACCAACATCCTGTACAGCAACATGATATCCTAACTCCTTTACCAAATGCACTGACCAGTGAAGGCAAGTCTGACAAATACCTTCTTCCTGTCTACCTGTCACTCTACTTTCAAGGAACTATGAATCTGAACCTCTTTTTCAGCAACACTCCCCAGGGCCCTACCATTAAGCTTATAAGTCCTGCCCTAACTGTACTTAACAAAATTACATGTTTATCTAAACTAAATTCCATCTGCAACTCCTGACAACACGTTTTCTTAACAAATGCATTTAAGGAGTTTTATCCCACCCCCACTGTAGGTTTCCTCCCTGGTGAGGCCTCTGCATGATCCTCAAGATTAATTTCCAATGTCTCCAGTCAATCCGGGAGGATCACAAGCTTTTGTGTGTGGGACCAATCAGGAGCGCACACAGGCTTCGCTTGGTCTGTGGTGATAACACAGGGAGAGAGTGTAAATACCTGCTCATGAGCTCCTGTCACAGGAAACTTACATTAGTGATAAGACACCGCCAACATCTTTCTGATTTCCAGTTGAGAGGGAGAGAGACAGTCACTACGTCACAGGAAGATCACAATTGCTCTGGAGAGAGGGCAGAGAAGATTTACTAGAATGTCACCTGGGCTGGAGAACTGTCGCTACAAGGAGAGGTTGGAGAGGTTGGGGTTGTTTCCCTTGCAACAGAGACGGCTGAGAGGTGACATAGAGTCATAGAGATGTACGGCACTGAAACAGGCCCTTCGGTCCAACTCGTCCATGCCGACCAGATGTTCTAGCCTATTCTAGCCCCATTTTCCAGCACTTGACCCATATCCTTTAAAACCCTATTCATAATCCCATCTGGATGCCTTTTAAATATTGTAATTGTACCAGCCTCCACCATTTCCTCTGGCAGCTCATTCCATGCACACACTACCGTCTGCATGAAAACATTGCCCTTAGGTCCTTTCTATATCTTTCCCTCTCACCTTAAACCTATGCCCTCTAGTTCTGGACTCCCCTACCCCAGGGAAAATACCTTGTCTGTTCATCCTATCCATGCCCCTCATGATTTTATAAACTCCTATGTCACCCCTCAGCCTCCAACACTCCAGGGAAAACAACAGCCTTTCCCTATAGCTCAAACCTTCCAACCCTGGCAACATTCTTGTAAGTCTTTTCTGAACCCTTTCAAGTTTCACAATATCCTTCCAATAGGAGGGAGACCAGAATTGCACACAAAATTTCAAAAGTGGCTGAACCAATGTCCTGTACAGCCGCAACATGACCTCCCAACTCCTATACTCAATGCTTGAGGAATACATGATTGAGGTATATAAACTATGAAGGGTAGTGATGGACAGACAGGAAGAACCTGTTTCCCTTGGGAGAGAGTTCAAAAACCAGGGGCCGTAGATTCAAACTAGGTGGCAGATGAATGAGAGGGGATGTGAGGAAAGATGTTCTACGCAGAGGGTAGTGGGTGTCTGGTGATAGGGACCGTTATCTCTAGCAAAAAGTTCCTGGATCTGCACCTTAAGTGCTGAAAGCTGCAGGGCTATGGGCCGTGTGCAGGGAGCTGGGATTAGAAAGGACATCCAGGGTGTCTTTGGGTCAGCATTGACAAAATGGGCCAAATGGCCCCATTCTGCGTTATATCATTTCTAAAGTCCTAAAATGACTAAATTCACTTTTAGTTCTCTGTCTAATTTTGGGCTGGATTCAATTCTGTGCCTTTGGAATTAAAACTGACTTTCTGTACAGCTTACATCTGATCTTGCCAATTCCAAATTAACCAATGCAGTTGTAAAGGCGCATGACTACTGCAAAGCTGATGCTTTGTCGAACTCTATGTGATTCTGACATTTACCTGAAATGCTCCTGATTTTTTGGCTATGACTTTTTAAAGTAATAGACTGGAATTGTTGGGGGTGGAGGGAGGATGCAATACCAGTTATTTGTTCAAAGTCTCCCTCTCCTCTACAGGTCCCAGACAATATTTATTATGTCAATATTTATGATGAGACATTAAACTGAGGGCCCCTTCCCTTGTTTGGGTAAGTGTGAAAGATTCTACGGCAATCTTTCGAAGAAGGACGGGGAATTAGCCCCTGGGGTTCTGGTCAGAACTGTAGCCTGCAATCAACAATAGGTCATGGAACAGAAACGCCGACTCGGTTTCACTGCGCACAGACACTGCCGGGACTGCTGAGTATTCTGGACATTTTCTATTCTTATAGCACAAAAAGGAAATTATCATATTGCCCTCTGTGGGATCGCATTGCGCATATTTTGGCTCCTGTCTTTCCGACATTGTAACAGAAATTCAAAAGTGGGTGGCCTGGTTCGAGTCCAGCCTCAGGTGACGGTCTGTGTGGAGTTTGCACGTTCTCCTCATGTCTGCATTGGTTTCCTCCAGGTGCTCCGGTTTCCTCCCACAGTCCAAAGTTGTGCAGGTTAAGTGGATTGGCCATGCTAAATTGCCCACAGTGTTCAGGGATATGTAGGTTAGATGCAGTAGTCAGGGGTGAATGTGGGATAATAGGGTAGGGGAATGGTTCTGGGTGGGTTACTCTTCAGAGGGTCGGTGTGGACTTTTTGGGCCGAAGGGCCTGTTTCCACACTGTAGGGATTCTATGGTTCTTTGAAAGTACTTGGCCAGCTGCAAAGCTGTTTGAGATGGTTGATTGTCACAGAAAACAGTACACAGCTATACAGCTGTCTCCGACCAATAGCACAAAACTGCTGCTCACTTCAGTGCAATTTTCGGTAACTTAGAATCATGGAATCCCTATAATGTGGGAGCAGGCCATTCAGTCCAACGCGTCTATACAGACCCTCCAAAGAGCATCTCAACCAGACCCAGCCGCCTACACGGCCAATCTGCTTAACCTGCAGCCGAAGGAAACCCAAGCAGACACACTGAGAACATGCAGACAGGCGCCTGAGACTGGAATCAAACATAGGTCCCTTGTGTTGTGAGGCAGCAGTGCTAACTGGTGTGGCACCCCTTCTTGCGTGCAAATTACCTGCCTTGCTTCCTTAATTGTAATACTTCAGCATCCAAGTGCAAGCCTTTCTTTCTTCTTACCATTGAGGAGATTGAACAGTTTAGGACTATACCCCCTCGAGTTTGAAAGACTGAGCAGAGATCCAATTGAGGCATGTACATGTTAAAGGGGATTGACAAAGGAGACATAGAAGGGATATTTCCCACTGTGAGGTAATCTAGAATGAGAGGTCATAGTTTTAGGGTAAGGGGCAGCAGATTTAAAATAGAGATGACGAGAAATTATTTCTCTCAAAGGGTAATGAATCTGTGGAATTCACTCCCCCAGAGTGTGGTGGATGCTGGGACATTGAGTAAATTGAAGGAGGAGATTTATAATGAGTAGTGGGTTAAAGTGTTATGGAGAGGGGGCAGGCAAGTGGAGTAAGGCCGAAGTGAGATCAGCCATGATGGTATTGAATGGCGGAGCAGGCTTGAGGGGCTGAATGGCCTCCTCCTGTTCCTATTTCTTATGTTCTACTTCACAAGTCCCAACTTGGAAAGCTATAGATTTTGCCTTTGTTTTTTTAAAAACTTCACGAGTAGATTTGTCAGAGAAAATAAACAGAGCGTGCAGAATATCATCTCAAACATGACACAGCAATGCTGCAGTGACCATACCCACAGTGGGATTCGTGTAGGCCAGTCAGAGAGAATACTGCACATGTTTGCACTGTGAAGATAGCACAAAGCCCCTTCAGGAGAAATCAGATCAGATATTCTCCCTTAGACAAGCCCTTAACTTCTGCAAAGAGAAGAACAATCATAAGTAGTGACAGGCTGTCAGTTATTACAGCTGTAAAATGCAAGGATGACTGACCACGGAACCACACATATCTGATTCACTTACTAAGGAATAGTCCAGCCTGCTTCAGTCACCTTCACTATGCCTTTCAATGTCTATTACAGTGACACAGGAGCAACCCTTCCTACAGGACGAAGGTGAATACCTCAACCGCCAGCTGGAAAGTTTTACTTATTAATTCATGAGATGTGCAAATTATTCCTCAATCAACAAATAATCAAGACTGAGACAGAGATTGGGTCAGTTAGAACAATATTCACTGAACTTTAGAAGAATGAGAGAGTGTATCTCATAGAAATCTATAAAATCCGAACAGGACTAGCCTGAGCAAACACATGAAAGAAGTTCCAATGACCGTAGACTTCAGAACCAGGAAGGTCACAGCCTCAGGTTGCAGGGTGTGCCATTTGGGACCGAGATGGCAAGAAATGTCTTCCCCTAGAGAGTGGGGAGCCTATGGAATCTCTGCCACAGAAAGTGGTTGTGACCAAAACATTGAATGTTTTCAAGAAGGATTTAGATCTACTTCTTAGGGCTAAAGGGATCAAAGGGTATGGGGGAGAAGCAAGGAGCAGGGAAATGAGTTGGATGATCAGCCATGATGCGGAGGAATGGGATTGTGGGAGATATAGCAGTTTGGATCAGTAATTGGCTTGCTGAAAGAAGACAGAGGGTGGTGGTTGATGGGAAATGTTCATCCTGGAGTCCAGTTACCAGTGGTGTACTGCAAGGGTCGGTGTTGGGTCCACTGCTGTTTGTAATTTTTATAAACGACCTGGATGAGGGTGTAGAAGGATGGGTTAGTAAATTTGCAGACGACACTCAGGTCGGTGGAGTTGTGGATAGTGATGAAGGATGTTGTAGGTTACAGAGAGACATAGATAAGTTGCAGACCTGGGCTGAGAGGTGGCAAATGGAGTTTAATGCGGACAAGTGAGAGGTGATTCACTTTGGTCGGAGTAACCGGAATGCAAAGTACTGGGCTAAGTACTGGTAGTGTAGACGAGCAGAGAGATCTCGGTGTCCAAGTAGATAGATTCTTGAAAGTTGCCACCCAGGTTGACAGGGTTGTTAAGAAGGCATACAGCATTTTAGCTTTGATTAATACAGAGATCGAGTTCCAGAACCATGAGGTTATGCTACAGCTGTACAAAGCTCTGGTACGGCCGCACTTGGAGTATTGCGTACAGATCTGGTCACCGCATTATAAGAAGGATGTAGAAGCTTTGGAAAGGGTGCAGAGGAGACTTACTCGGATGTTGCCTGGTATGGAGGGAAGGTCTTACGAGGAAAGGCTGAGGGACTTGAGGCTGTTTTTGTTGGAGAGAAGAAGGTTGAGAGGTGACTTAATAGAGACATATAAGATAATCTGAGGGTTAGATAGGGTGGACAGGGAGAGCCTTTTTCCAAGTATGGTGATGGTGAGCATGAGGGGGCATAGCTTTAAATTGAGGGGTGATAGATATAGGACAGATGTCAGAGGTAGTTTCTTTACCCAGAGAATAGTAAGGGTATGGCTTTGCCTGCAACGGTGGTAGATTCACCAACTTTAAGTTCATTTAAGTCGTCATTGGACAAGCATATGGACGTACATGGAATATAGTGTAGGTTAGATGGGCTTCAGATTGGTATGACTGGTCAGTGTAACATTGAGGGCCAAAGGGCCTGTACTGCGTTGTAATGTTCTATGTTCTATGGTCATATTGAATGGTGGAGTAGGTCTGAAAGGCTGAATGGCCTACTCCAGCTCCTATGATTTTTATTTATTTATTGACAGGTTGTGGATGTCACTGGCTAGACCAGTATTTATTGCCCATCCCTAATTGCCCAGAGAGCAGTTAAGAGTTAACCACATTGCTGTGGGTGTGGAGTCACATGTAGAACCGACCAGATTAGGATGGCAGATTCCATCCTTAAAGGGCATTAGTGAACCAGATGGGTTTGTGGAGGCTGGTGCAAGTGCAACATTTAAAAAGCATCTGGATGTGAATGGAAAGAGCTTAGAGGGTTAGGTGCCAATTCCTGGCAAATGGGACTAGATTAATTTAGGATATCTGGTCAGCATGGATGCATTGGACCAAAGGGTCTGTCTTGTGCTGTACATCTCTATGACTCTATGACAACAGTTCAGAAATTCTGAAGGTCACCATTACTAAGACTAGCCTCATCATTTCAGATTTACTTAGTCAACGACTTTTTAACTCCCTTGACCATGATGGTTGGATTTGAACTCATGTTTATGGAGTCTTAGTGCAGGACTCTGGATTACAATTCCATGAACAACCGTGCTCATAACCTATAGTCACCAGAACCCTAAAAACAAATATTTCTGAAAATGGTGGTGGCTTTGTTCAATTTTCCTCCATTTTGCGGGGCTATGGAGAAGGAGCAGGGGGAGCGGGAATAAATCAATAGCTTTAGCAAAGGGAGGAGGGGGCAAAATGACCTCCTCTATACCAGATCGCTGTGATAATTGATGTAGTTATCAGAACAGGGATGGGCAGCATGGACAAGTTGGGCCAAAGGGCCTGTTTATACCTTGTAAACCTTTATGAATCTATCTCAACAGTGAGATCATTCTGGATTGTTACCCTGAGACAGATGCTGTCTACTGAGTTTCTCCAACAGCTTGTGCTTTCGTCTCAGATTTCCAGTGTCCACTGTACTTTGCCTCCATATTTCTGCAACACTGCCTATGAGACCTGTGGGACATGTCCCTAGTTGCCCCTTGAGAAGGTGGGGGTGAGCTGCTTTCTTGAACTGCTGCAGCCCATGTGCTGTAGGTAGACGGACCCACAATGCCATGCTTTGTGGGGGATCCTTTTTAATGAGCTGACCGATATCATTGACAATTCGGTGCCTGCATTGAAAGAAGATTGATTATGGCCCAGACAGTTTACTGCAACTGAGGGTCACATGGCGAGAGGGCACCTCAGCAAGATCCTGGAACTGCCCCTCTCACCCACACCCTAGCAATGCCTCATGGCAGGAGGAGGAAAACATAGGAGATTACTACAGAAAGACAGAACAATTTCACTCAGGCCTTCAGATTACAAGGCCAGCATTATCATCACTTTGGTGCTAGTCACTTACATTCTGGATGTAGGTTTGCTCGCTAAGCTGGAAGGTTTGGTTTCAGACGTTTCGTCACCATACTAGGTAACATCATCAGTGAGCCTCCAGATGAAGCACTGGTGGTATGGCCCTGCTTTTTATTTATGTGTTTAGGTTTCCTTGCGGTGATGTCATTTCCTGTGGTGACGTCATTTCCTGTTCTTTTTCTCAGGAGATGGTTATTTGAGATCCAAGTCAATGTGTTTGTTGATAGAGTTCCGGCCATAAAAAGTGGGGCCATACCACCAGTGCTTCATCTGGAGGCTCACTGATGATGTTACCTAGTATGGTGATGAAACATCTGAAACCAAACCTTCCAGCTCAGTGAGCAAATCTACATTCCGAACCTCAAACTGAGTTACAAATCTTCTCAAAACTCGCTAAATCACTTACTGTGGGATCCGATGGTGTATTGTTTATGTCAACTGGATTGGTAATTTGAAATCCTAGATTAGTGTTCCAGGGACATGCATTTTAATTCATTTATAGATCCAGAACTGAAAGATAATCTCAGTAAGGAAGACCATAACAAGTATCACTAGCTGTTGCACAAATTCATCTGGTTCACTGATGCCCCTGTAAGGAAGGAAATCTGCCACTCTCCCCCAGTCTGGCCTGCATGGGAATGGTAAGTGCCCTCTAAAGTGGCCTACAAAGCTATCCAGTTCTACTCAATAAGCTGCTCATCACCCTCTATTCTAGACAATAAGTTCAGCATCCCATCCCGTGAAAAAAATTTTTTTTTCTTTTGAGAAAGCCAAGAGGTGGCAAGGGTCACTTTATTTTGGAGTTCCTCATTTTTACACCTAGCTACGTTTGTGAAAAGATGGAGAATAAATACCAAAGCAGTCACTGACTGTACTGTCAGCCAACTGAAACCACATACACAACAAGATCAAATCAAAGCAAAATACTGTGGATGCTGGACATCTGAAACAAACACAGGGAACACTGAAGAAACTCAGCAGGTCTGGCAGATCTGTGGAGAGAGAGAGAAAAACAGTTAATGTTTGGGTCTGGTCTGACGCAACTTCAGAAGCGAAGAATCTGAAGAAGAGTCAAACTGAGCTGAGAACGTTAACTCTGTTTCTCCCTCTCCACAGAGGCTGCCAGACCTGCTGAGTTTCTCTAGTGTTCTCTGTGTTTGCCTCACAGTGAAATCAGATGCATTCATGTCCTGACAGCCTGCTCTTGTAGTAACAGAAACACAATAATTTACCTGCAGAACCGAGCACCAGAGAAATAAGTTAAGCAAATACAATATTTAGCAGCACAAATTAAAAAAGACTGCCTCCGCGTATGGATATATTCTTTTGAAGCAGACGCATTAAACACACCTTCACCATCCCTGCATCGGCCATCTTGCCCTGTAAACACTTGGGTTTGGAGACTGGTGGGTGACAGGTGAGTGTCTGCTTGTCCTGTTGCCTCTTCGAGAGAATGGGCTGGATTATACAGCTGTATATCAGGCAGGCCAGCCATGCCCACCCTTCTTACCCTTTCCTCTGAGAGATAAATATCACATAATGGCATGGGTTGACCAAGGCAATATGATGGTGCCCATCTCTGATATAACAGAAGGTGAGACGACAGGAAAGTTGGAAACTCTCCTGTTGATTTGAAACACACCAATTGACGAGTTCCCAGGCTGGTGAAGGAGCCAGTCGCTTCACGTTTGCTAACGGTTTGAGTCCAGTGACCCTTCCTACTCAAAACACTTTCTCACCAATGCTGCCAGACTTGCCGTGTGTTTCCAGTTTCATTTTAGATTTCAAGCATCTGCTGTTCATTGGTGTTTTTTTATGGCAGTGGGTTTGACTTCACTTTTTTGAGGCTGCAGTCAGAAAGCAGGAGGGACAGAGAGGGGCAAAGGGAACACCTTTCAACTGGCAGTGACTAAATGTAACCATGGTACAGAGCTCACTGCTGCTTGATGGACAATTGATCTTCACCCTCCCTCCTTTTTTAATCCTTCCTTATCAATCCTTTCATGCCAGGACTATCTCAAACCATCATCCAACAAACCCCCCCCCCCCCACACCCCCCCCCCCCCCCCACCTCCATCCCCATCACTTCTTTTCATTCATTCACAGGATGAGGACATTGCTAAAGAATATTAGACAACCAGATCGGCTTTTCCTGATAATTAGAGACAACAAAACTGCAGACGCTGGAATCCAAGGTAGACAGGCAGGAGGCTGGAGGAACACAGCAAGCCAGGCAGCATCAGGAGGGACAGGCAGGAGGCTGGGAGAACACAGCAAGCCAGGCAGCATCAGGAGGGACAGGCAGGAGGCTGGAGGAACACAGCAAGCCAGGCAGCATCAGGAGGGACAGGCAGGAGGCTGGAGGAACACAGCAAGCCAGGCAGCATCAGGAGGGACAGGCAGGAGGCTGGAGGAACACAGCAAGCCAGGCAGCATCAGGAGGTGGAGAAGGCGATGTTTCGGGTATAACCCTCCTTCAGGGCCTTTTCTAACAATTGACAATGGACTCATGGACATCATTAGACCATTAATTCCAGACTTTTATTGGATTCAAGCCCACCACCTGCCATGGCAGGATTCAAACCCAGGTCCCCAGATCATTACCTGGGTTTTCAGATCAACAGGTCCAGCGATAATACCGCTGGGCCATCATCTACCCCCAACCTCCTTCCTTATCTGTCCTTTAGTACTGGGACTGTCTGACACTCCAGTCATGTGGGCTGGCTTGTGGGATGATTGAACATACACCAAAGAATCATATTGGGCTCAAGATGTAAATTCTGTTTTTCTCTCTCTCTCTACAGATGCTGCCAGACCTTCAGCACTTCCTGTTTCTATCTCAGAATCTCCCTCTTCTCTCTCTGGTTCCCCAACCCTCCCACATCCTGAGAACCGTAAGATCCAGCCCAGCCTCACTCGATGTGGATCGGAGGGCACGTTCCTGTTGTCAGTCAGAGGACGGTTGAGATGCTTGCTTGTGATGGTGGCTCTGACAATGGGAGGTGAAGGAAGCAGCGCTCAGCACTGCTTGAACCGGTTGGTGTACATGCTCCGTGAGCGGGGCATTCCTCTGGGACTGCGGCTGAAACCGGCCGGGAGGGTCTTCATGTTCAACCGGTATCCTGGAGGGTGCAGGCACCTGGGAAGAGACCAAGGAGAGAGTCAGTTCATTGGAGATAATACCGCGAGTCTGATATCCTCTCACACCCTCCATCCCATTAGTGATGGCACCCATCCCCCCAATTACCCTCTTTCTCATTCATGTGAAACTTAAAATTAACCTCACCCAGGAGGAGGGGTGAGCAATGCTACACTTGTTCATCTGAACTCATTTGTATCTCCTCAAACTTCCAGTGAGATCATGGCTGAACTGTATCCAAATTACATCCATACAACTGGGCTCCAAACAAGACCATAAGGCAGAGGAGCAGAAGTCAGGCCATTCAGCCCAGCGAGTCTGCTCTGCCATTCAATCATGGCTGATAAGTTTCTCAACCCCATTCTCCCGTCTTCTCCCCACAACCCTTGATCTCCTTGACAATTATCTCAGTCTATCTCTGTCTTAAATATACTCAAACACCTGGCCCCCACAGCCTTCGGTGGCAGCAAATTCCATCGATTCCCCACTCTCTGGCTGAAGACGTTTCTCCTTCTCTCCATTCCAAAAGGTCTTCCTTTTACTCTAAGTCTGCGTCCTCGGGTCCTAGTCTCTCCTATCAATAGAAACATCTTCCCAACGCCCACTCTGTACAGGCCATTCAGTAGTCTGTATGTTTCAATTAGATCCCCCCTCATCTTTCTAAACTCCATCGAGTACCGTCCTCAAAGTTTCTCATATGTCAAACCTATGACACTGCAAAGATCCATCACCCTCAGGTATAGCAATGATGAATGAAGTCTGCCATGGTTTATATTGGAGGAGTTCCAAACAGCTGTACCACCCTTTGTATGATAGTCCTTGTACTTCGCCAAGACATGTTGGTGGAGCTAGGTGTAGAAAGGATGAGTATTTAATCAGGTGGGGCCAGAGGGACATGAATTAATCAGGTGAGTAAGATGCCCACCACATTGCCACCTTTGGCTGACTCTGTGTAGCATGGGAAGCCATCCTGCTCAGACTATAACTGAGAACATTCTACTGTCACTGGTATTCAATCAGCAGAGCATGAAAAAATTACCACACATATTGCCCCTTGAGAAACAAAAGCCATTGAGTTGGGTTGTGGAACTCTTGGTTTGTAGGGTGGGGTGGGGTGGGAGGGTATGGCCAGTGGTTCTGACCCATGGAACCAACATGAATTCAACCACTAAGAGGTACAAACTTCCCTTTCTCCCAATACCCTAACCCCCATCTCAGCCATGGACCACCTCCTCTTCCCTCCCCACTCTGCAGGTCACCCATTCCATCTTGAATCACCTGCGATTTCTTCCCTTGCTGCTCCTGGACCTTTACTGAATTTGCGATGTGCAGACGCCAGTGGCACAGCCTGTAAGTTCAGGGAGGCCAGATTCTGAAAAATTCACCACTCTCGGGAGGATTTTGATGAGAAGCATCCATTTGGATTTTGCAGTAAATCCTTGGCTCTGCCCAAAATCTACAACTTCGTAACTCAGAGACTAGCTTGTTCTCAAGAGACAAAAGTGAGTGTGTACTGTGCAC
This sequence comes from Hemiscyllium ocellatum, assembly GCF_020745735.1. Taxonomy (NCBI): domain Eukaryota; kingdom Metazoa; phylum Chordata; class Chondrichthyes; order Orectolobiformes; family Hemiscylliidae; genus Hemiscyllium; species Hemiscyllium ocellatum. Next base: position 109,678,360 of record NC_083409.1, read on the forward strand.
TGCCAATATGATTATGGCACACTTTGGTGCACATTGAACTTTCTTTGCATTGAGAACTGCCTCAAAGCCTCAGAGTGAAGGGACAATCTGAAATAACTCCACAGAGGCCAGTATCCCGTCACCAAGTCACTCTTCATTGACACATGGAGAGTCCTTGACATTGATCTACCTCCCTCAGAGGCAGCTCTCAGAATGAACACAACCCCTGAAAAGCCTGTTTACAGCTGTCAGCCAGGACTCTCTTAGTCCAGGTCAAGGTCAGTCAAAGATCAGGAGGGGTGGGTCACATCCCAAATCTTAGAATGTAGAAGCAGACATGATGTGCTACAAAAAAATGCACGGCTGATATGAGAAAAAATAGCCTTTTCACTCAGCGGGCGGCTATGAGATTAGAATGCATTGTGTGAAAATGTGGTGCAGGTTCAATCGAGGCATTCAAGAGGAGCATTGGATGGTTCTTTTGGGTAGAAATGGTGAGCAGAGATATTGGGAAAAGGCAGGAGATTGGCACTAGGTAATAGAATCGTTGCATGCATGATGGGCAGAATGGCCTCCTTCTGTGCTGTAACAATTCTGTGACCTTGAGACATTTTGCTATGATTTGACTAAGTTTGAGGTGTTGTAAAAATACATCAAGTTGTTGTTGAAACACCTGAAATCTATAAATCTGACAGCAACATCATATTCTCAAGGAAAGGAGATTCAATATGACTTATATTGAGGTAAATATAAGAGGGAAACACAATGAGTAAAAGTCTATCTGTGCCCTCATGCTCCCCTTCCTCATAGACTTCCCTCCATGGTCTCTGCTCTGACAGAACTTGCTGTTAGCAACTTCAGATGACATTCAGCCAGCACAGGCCGATAGACTGAATGACATCTCTCAGTTCTCAGGAAGAGTCACTGGACCCGAAATGTTAACTCTGCTTTGTCTCCCAAGGTGCTGCCAGACTTGCTGAGTTTTTGCAGCAATGTCTGTTTCTGCTGGTGTATCAGTGCCGTGTCTAAGAGGTTCTAAGTTCTATGATGACCAGCTAAGGATGTGGCCACACTAGAATTGCATTGTCAAAGGGAAGCCAACTTGCTCCACACTAACACTGCCGTTTTAACATGTAGAAGGTAGGCTGGATCCAGATCTACCAAGAACAATTTTTTGTCCAGTTAGTAGTCATAAATCACATGACACCAGGTTTATTTGAAATCACAAGCTTTCGGAGCACTGCTCCTTCATTAGTGAAGCCCTTCATCACCTCGTGTCACGTGACTTCGGAGTTTGTCAACCCCAGTCCCATCAACGGCATCTCCACATCTCAATTATCTAAGGAAAGATACTTTGGCATTGGAGACAGGCAAGAAAAGGTTCACCCTGATCCATTCATACCAGGTATGGAGGATCCACTTATGAGGAGAGGGTGAGTAGGGCATGCATTTATTGGAATTTAGAAAAATGAGAGGCAACATTATTGAAATGTATATTAATCTTAAGGAACTTGACAGGGTAGATGCAGAAGGATTGTTCCTTTTTCTGAGAGACTCCTGTACTAGAGGGCATGATCTCAGAATGAGGGATTACTCATTTCAAACAGAGGTGAGGAAGACTGCTTTCTCTGAGGGTAGTCAATCTTTGGAATTCTTAAGCATAGAGTGCTGTTAAGGTTGAGTTGTTTAACACAGTCAAGGCTGAGAGAGAGGCTGAGGTGATGGTCTAGTGATATTATCACTAGACTGTTAATCCAGAGACCCAGGTAATGTTCTAGAGACCTGGGTTCAAATCCTGCCATAGCAGATGGATAAAAATCTGGAATTAAGAGTCTAACGATGATCATGAATCCATTGTTGGAAAAACCCAACTTAGGGAAGGAACTTGCCATCTTTACCTGGTCTGGCTGCCATGTGACTCCAGACCCACAGCAATGTGGTTGACTCCTAACACAACCACCCCTCCCAGGAAATAAATGCTGACCGTAGCCTGCGATGCCCACATCCCGTGAATAATTTTTCTTTACATCAGTAGTGGAACCAAGGGTTACTGGGAAAAAGCAGGAAAGTGGAGTTGAGGATTATCAGCTCCAATAATGGCGGAGCAGACTTGATGGGTTGAATGGCCTACTTCTCCTGTGATATGGAGGTGGTGGTGTTGGACTGGGGTGGACAAAGCTTAAAATCATACGCCAGGCTATAGTCTAACAAGCTTATGTGGAAGTACAAGCTTTTGGAGCGCTGCCCATTCGTCAGGTAACTGGTTGTCACTCGCTGAAAAGTGTGTTGTTGGAAAAGCGCAGCAGGTCAGGCACCATCAAAGGAGCAGGAGAATCGACGTTTCGGGCATAAGCCCTTCTTCAGGACTCCTAACTGGTTGTCACTGTCAACTTGGTACGAGGCCACAACTAAGGGAGACGGTTTTAAAACTAAGAGTCAATGCTTTAAGACAGCATGAAGGGGATTTTTATTCTCTCTGAATAGGCTGTGCAATGTGAGACCTCTGCCTCAGAATGTGGTGGAGGTGAGACCGTTGAATATTTTTTAAGATCAAGGTAGATAGATTCTTGTCAGGGAGAAGAACCAAGAGCTAACAGGAACACATAAAATACAAACAGATCAGCTACAATCTTACAAAACAGACTTCAAGGACCAAATGATTTACCTTTGCTGCTATTTCATATGAATTGAGAGGATAGCCCTGAGGGGACAAAGTCTTGCTCCAGCGACACATTCCAAATTTAAGCTCAGTGCCAAGCCGTTTCCCGTGTTGTCTGTATGCAAGGATTGTCTGATTTTATGAATTAAACAGCATCTGCTACTCTCTAAAACTGCAGACAAATGTGACATTCTTGACGATGTATTTCGCCAATGAAGCCTATGCGTCCAGCCAATTATTAAATGATGAGCTGCAAATCTCTGGTGTAAATTATGCTGCAATTTGTTATCACAATTCCCAATCATTTACACCATTTTTTTTGTTGGCATGAATCACAAGTGAAATTGGACTGAATGTGTCATGAATATTTGACAAGACTATTCAGTATTAGAAAATTCAGTGTATTTGGGGAACATGCAAACCATTGTATGCCTTTCCCAGAACTCATTCCTCATGGTACTGGTCTACTCTAATCCCATTTACTGGCTGTTTAACATTTTTTTTTCTTTTCAAGTGGTTATCAAATTCCCTCTTAAATGCTGTCTTGGCTTTAACAGCTACTTAAGATAATCCAGTTCACATCATAACAGCCATGTCTAAACATGTTTCCTTTATATGAGAATTTGTGCTTTAGTATTCATAGATATTATATGGACTATACACAGTGCTATTAAAAACTGGTGGAAAGGTTAAAAGAGTCAAAATTGCATTGATAAAACAGGGATTCTGGCTGATACGAGAGTAATGTTGTCAAAAGCATTTTGTCTTGTATTCATCAGGATAGATACAAGAATGCCATTATTCAAATGACCACAACAATTTATACAACATGAGAAAAGGATGCCAATCAACTCTGATTGGTTGAGGTGCTGCCATGGAAGAGGCAAGAGGAGACCACAGTTTCCCTAAGCTTCTGAGTAATTCAGAAAAAGGGCAAGTCTTGATTATATGAAATATATTCCTTTTGCTGCAGAGAACAGATCTGTGTTTCTTTTTCAACTCATTTGTGGGATGTGGGCATCACTGGCTGGGCCCAACATTTACTGTCCACCCCCAGTTGCTCCTTGAGAAGGCGGTGGTGAGCTGACTTCTTAAACCGCTGCAGTCCATGTGCTGTGGGTAGACTCATAATGTCATTAGGGATTTTTCGATGCCTGGGTCAATGCCAGGTGATACATCCGGTTTCATTTCTTTGAGAGTTTGTAACGATTGGTACAACTGAATGGCTTTCTAGGCTATTTCAGAGGGCAACTGAGAATCAACCACATTGCTGTGGGTCTGGAGTCACATATAGGCCAGACAGTGAGGATGGCAGACTTCCCGACATTAATGAACATGATGGGTTTTTCCCAACAATGGATTCATGATCATCATTTAGATTAGATTAGATTCCCTACAGTGTGGAAACAGGTGCTTCAGCCCAACCAGTCCACACTGACCCTCCGAAGAGTAACCCACCCAGACCCATTTCCCTCTAACTAATGCACCGAGCACTATGGGCAATTTAGCATGGCCAATTCACCTGACCTGCACATCTTTGGACTGTGGGAGGAAACTGGAGCACCCAGAGGAAACCCACGCAGACACAGGGAGAATGTGCAAACTCCACACAGACAGTCGCCCGAGGCTGGAATCGAACCTGGGACCCTGGTGATGTGAGGCTGCAGTGCTAACCACTGAGCTACCTTGCCGCCCCTAGAACATCATAATTTAGACTCTTAATTCCAGATTTTTATTTTACCGAATTCAATTTCAAATCTAGGTCCCCAGAACATGAGTGGAATTTATGAATTAATAATCTAGCTACTCTACCACTAGGCCATTACCTGTGCACGAATATATGATGTTTCTTGTGAGCATAAGTGAATCACAGTATGAGCCCAATTGATGATCATAATTTGAGTTTTGGTGCACCCCATAGAGTCGTAGAGGACTACAGCATGGAAACAGACCCTTCACCCAATCTGTCCATGCCGTCCAGTTTTCCTAAGTCATCTACTCCCGTTTGCCTGGATTAGTGCACTCCAGATTAGAAACCCTGCAGTGTGAAAACAGGCCATTCAGCCCAACAAGTTCACAATGACTCTCCAAAGAGCATCACACGCAGACTCACCCCTGTACACTATCCCTTTAACCTTGCATTTCTCCTGGCTAATCTACAATCCCTGGACACTATGGGCAATTTAACATTTAGCATGGCCAAACCCCCCCTTACCTGCACACTTTTGGACTGTGGGAGGAAACCAGAGCAAACCCAAATGGACACGGGGAGAATGTGCAAACTCCACACATACACTCACCTGAGGTTGGAATCGAACTCAGTCCCTGGTGCTGTGAAGCAGCAGTGCTAACCACTGAGCCATCGTGCCACCCAACTGGCCAACAAGTTCTTGTGCTTGCCCCTCTGAGTGGCAAATTAAAGCTTTGGCAAAATCCTTCTCTTCTCAGCAATATTCAAATGGACAAAGCTATGGCATTTCACTGGTTAACAATTTCAGATGAATTCCCAATATCTACAGACCATCATTATTCATTGTATCTTCAACTCCCTGGGCCAGAGGCTCTGAAATTCCCCTCCTAGACTCGACACCTCCCTTACCTCACTACGAACCTGCCTTAAAACATACCTTTTGATCATTTGCCCCAATGTTTCTCTGGATGGGATGAATGTTAAATTATATCTGATAACCCTGTGGGATGTTTCACAGTTAAGGGCCTTATAAATACATGTTCTGGTTGTTGCTTTTGTTGCTGCAGAAAGGAAAAGCATATAAAGACGTGCACTGGTTCACATAATCCTGGCCTTTAGCACAGCTCCAAAAGCAGCCATGCCTTTAACTTGCCTACGCCCTGCTCTCTAGAACTTTTTCTCCAATGAACCTTTCATAACCTCCAGACAGCTCAGCGTGGTAATGCAGGAAATTAGTCAGAGGCGTCAGCACATCTCTGTTCATGGTTTTGCATATGGACAAAGAGATGACGCGGAACACTATCAGTGAACTGTCAAATAGGACAGTGATGTTAGTTGGATTTGATTTCCTCAGCTGTCAATGAATGCATCTCATGCCATAGTCACAGAGTCATAGTCACAGAGTCAAACAGCACAGAAACAGACCCTTCGGTCTAATCAGTCCAGGCTGACCATAATCCCAAACAAAACTAATACTACCTGCTTTCATTTGGCCCATATCCCTCCAAACATTTCTTATTCAAGAACTTATCCAAAATGTCTTTTAAACACGGTAACTGTACCCACATCCACCACTTCCTCTGGCAGTTTATTCCACACATGAACCACTCTCTGTCTAAAAACGTCCCAATGTCTTTTTTAAATCTCTCTCCTCTCACCTTAAAAATATCCCCCTAGTCTTAAAATCTCCTATCCCAGGGAAAAGATACCTGCCATTCGGCTTATCTATACCCCTCATGATTTTATAAACCTCCATAAGGTCACCCCTCAACCTTCTATGCTCCAGTGAACGAAGTCCCAGATTATCCAGCCTCTCTTTATAACTCAAACCCTCCATTCCCGGCAACATCCTGGGAAATCTTTTCTGAACCCTCTCCAGTTTATTAATATCCTTCCTGTAACAGGGAGAACAGAACTGGGCGCAGTAGTCCAAAAGATGTCTCACGAGTGTCCTGTACAACCTCAACATGATGTCCCAACTCCTATACTCAAAAAGGTCTAAGCAATGAAGCTCAGCATGACCACCAGACACCTGGAGGGAGAACGCCTCATCTTCTGCCTCGGAACACTTCAACCCCAGTGCATCAATGTGGACTTCACCAGTTTGCTCATTTCCCCTTCCCATACCTCACCCCAGTTCCAAACTTCCAGCTCAGCACTGTCCCCATGACTTGGCCTATCTTCTTTTCCACCTATCCACTCCACCGTCCTTCCCTGACCTATCACCTTCATCCCCTCCCCCACTCACCTATTGTACTCTATGCTACTTTCTCCCCACCCCCACTCCCACCCTCTCTCACTTATCTCTCCACCTTTCAGGCTCTCTGCCTGTATTCCTGATGAAGGGCTTTTGAAATGAGGATTTTACTGCTCCTCGGATGCTGCTTGAACTGCTGTGCTCTTCCAGCACCACTGATCCAGAATCTGGTTTCCAGCATCTGCAGTCATTGTTTTTACCTTCTTAACCACTCTGTCTACCTGTGGTGCAAACTTCAAAGAATTATGTACCTGCATCCCTAGAACTTCCTGTTCTACAGCATGACTCAGAGCCCTACCTATCTGAGTGAATTATGAGCTTCAGTAACCACCAGCCTTGGCTCCATTTAGGGCTGTTTCTTCTCTGTAAGAAGGTTATGATTTCAATGGCCCCTTTAACAAATGCACTTGGCAGATGATCCCTACTTTCCTTTTTAATTTATTCACAGGATATGTGCATCTCAGGCTAGAAATATATTTATTACCATCTCTACTGGCTCTGTAGAAACAAATGAGCCTTCTCTAGCCACTGCGGTCCATGTGCTGTAGGTAGACCCACAATACCCTTCAGGAGGGAGTTCCAGGATTTTGACCAAGCAACACTGAAGGAACGGCGATATTTTTGGGGAAAAGGAACTTGCACATGGAACATTGCCTTTCACCTCCAGCCCTTGCCCTTCCAGGGGGGAGAGGTGGCAGGTTTGGAAGGTGCTGTTAGGTAGCTTTCGTGAATCAGTAGCTCAGTGTGTAAATGTACTCATTGCTGCCAATGAACATTAGTGCTGACGGGACTGAAGTTTAAAGGTGGTGGACTAGGGTGTCATTCAAGGGAATGGCTTTGCCCTGGATACTGAGAGAGTGACTTGATATTGTCATAGATGTGATACCGAACTGAGGTTCCACATGCTATCTCGGGTGAATAGAAAATCCATGACTAAGTATAATAAAGACCTGACCAATTATTATCCCTCAACTTAAACCTCTGTAATTGATCATGGGATCTTGCTGTGCCATATTGTTGACATGTTTCCTACTTTATCATAGTGACTAAACTTTAGAAGTGACTTATTCACTACAAAATGATTTGGGATATCTTATTGTCATAAAACATTCTACAGAAATGCGAGTCACTGAAGCTGATACAGGCACTACAATCATCACATCTTTGTAGTATTTTGCAGAACTGTGCAGAGATTGCACTAATTTCTGTGTATAACTGCTTTTATACAACAGAAAATTGAGAGAATTGTGGATGCTGTAAATCAGAAACAAAAAAAGAAATTGTTGAAAAAGCTCAGCAATTGGCAGCAATTGTGGAGAGAAATCAGAGTTAGTGTTTCGGGTCGAGTTACCCTTACTTAGAACCCTCTGATTTCAAACCACAGATACTGCCAGACCTGCTGAACTTTTCCAGTCATTTCTGTTTTTAATTCTACCATTGTGTTTACTTTTCTTACAGTCCACACCCAGGCTGAAAGAATCCAGTAGATTGTGCATAGATTCATTACCAGACTCACATCATCAAATGCAGAATAGCATAACTCTACAATCATCAACATCCTGGCTCCCATTTTCCAAGGGATGTGCTCTGAGGTTAGGAAGAATCCTACAGCACTCCTCAGCTGTCCTCCTTCAGCACACAGTAATTGGGAAGAATGGTGTAGCCTTTTCACCTGACAATCACCAGGGAAATAAATAATTGCCGTGTTTGTAATTTGCAGCTATGTTTGTGCTGAGCGTTTAGGAATTAGCTGGGCAGAAGTGCTTCCCACTGCAGATCCTGCTGGTTTATAAAAAGGATTGTCATTAATTTGAAACAATTTGATAATCCAATGGTTCGGCACATGAAAAGAGAAATGAAAAGTGACGCTGCTGCTAGTCAGCAAGTTAAGATGGGATGGGAGGAGGATGCCTATGGAGACATCTGCATTTCAGTTAAACATCTACTCAGTAAGTACAGCTGAAACCAGAGAAATGCATAAATCTCTTTAGAATTATGGAGATGTACAGCATGGAAACAGACCCTTCAGTCCAACTTGTCCATGCCGACCAGATAGCTTTACCTAACCTAGTCCCATTTGCCAGCACTTGACCTATATCCCACTAAACCCTACTTATTCATATACCCATCCAGATGCCTTTTAAATGCTGTAATTGTACCAGCCTCCACCACTTCCTCTGGCAGCTCATTCCATACACACACCACCCTCAACATGAAAAAGTTGCCCCTAAGATTCCTTTTAGGTCATTCCCCTCCCACCTTAAACCTATGGTGGAAGAGTTCAAAACTAGGGGGCACAGTTTAAGGTGAGAGGAGAAAGTGGGCGGCATGGTGGCACAGTGGTTAGCACTGCTGCCTCACAGCGCCTGTAGACCCGGGTTCAATTCCCGACTCAGGCGACTGACTGTGTGGAGTTTGCACGTTCTCCCCGTGTCTGCGTGGGTTTCCTCCGGGTGCTCCGGTTTCCTCCCACAGTTTCAAAGATGTGCGGGTCAGGTGAATAGTGTTAGGTAAGGGGTAAATGTAGGGGTATGGGTGGGTTGCGCTTCGGCGGGTCGGTGTGGACTTGTTGGGCCGAAGGGCCTGTTTCCACACTGTAAGTCTAGTCTAATCAAATCAAAGTTTTAAAAAGGACCTGAGGGGCAACTTTTTTTTAACATCGGGAATATTCATGTGTGAAATGAACTGCCAGATGAAGTGGTGGTTGCAGGAACAATTACAACATTTAAAATACATTTGGATAGGTACATGAAAAGGAAACGTTTGGAGGGATATGGACTAAATTCTGGCAAACGGGACTAGTTTAGTTTGGGAAAATTAGTCAGCATCGATGAGTTGGACTCATGCTGTATAACTCTGACTTTATGACTACTTATATGAATAATAGACTTTCCCCAATTGATGAAGATAAAATATCTTTTAACTAGCAGTCACATTATTATTGATCCTATTGCCATTATTTGAAAACAATATAAAATTCAACCATAGCTGAAGCAAAAGCAGCTTAACAACATTCAAAAATCCTTCAGCATTCACACACTCTGCCGTTGACACTCAGTAGCAGCAGCGTGTACCATTTACTACGGGGTCCTTAGACACCACCTTCTGAACCAGCGATCACTACCATCTCAAAAGGACTAGGGTAGCAAATACATGGGAACACCACTCAATGCAAGTTTTCCTCAAAGCCACTCACCATCCTGACTTGGAAGGATGTCACTATGCTTTCAGTACAGCTGGATCAAAATCCTGGAATTCCTCCCTAAAGGCATCATGGGTCTACCAACAGCATGCAGACAATCATGGTTTGAGGAGGCAGCTCACCACCACCTTCTCAGGAGCAACTAGGGACAGGTAATAAATATTGGCCCAGGAGTGATAGCCAATGAAAGAATAAAAAAACACAAAATCTCCAGATGAGTCGGCCACCATCTCAAATCTCTTTGTGAGACTTCACTGCGTACTCAATAGCTGACCAGATTTATTTATGTTACAACAGTAACTACTCTTCAAAAAGAGTAGTTAACTGGGAGGGTGCTCAGGGCTGTCCTGGGAATGAGAAAGGTGATATGTAAGCAAATATTACAAGCTCTGAACAATGAGAGGAATTGATGGGTCGTTCCAAGGATGATGCATCTCCAAGAAATGGTGTGCTCAGGTTGGTCTATGTGAGGGGGAGGCAGGGAGATTAAAACTGATGGATACATAAATTTGTATCCAGCTTGGCTGGTCTGACGAGGCCACTCCAACACTGTGGGAAATACAAGGGAGTGCTTATAATGTAGATTTGACACAAAGATATGATACTGAAATAACAAACCAGGCACTATACACTCCAGCAGTCATCTCCTTGATTATGTTTCAAACAGGAGCTTTATAATGCAAGCTGCTTTGTATCCTCCCAGTCCTTGTCACTTGCTTCCATTCAAAGTGGGCCAAGCCCTCCCACATGTTCCTTTCAACTTAATTCTTTGGTTTAAGGGTTTGGTGAGATCACATGATGCCCGCAACACAATGGCTGAAATGCCCCACTCCTATCTGAAGAACCAGAACTGGCCACAGTAATCAAGGTGTAATCTTAACATTCAATTAGACAATGACTTCCTTCAACCTGTACTCTGCTGTTTTGATCAGTTAATTTAACATTCTATTTGCACTGTTGATGGCTGCTCTGTAATAATTAGATACATTCAGCAGCAAAGCACCAAATATACTTCAATCCCTTTCAATGTCACGTTTAACTATATTGTCTTTATTCACAGATGCGAGCAGTTCCCAGTGACCTGGCTAATGCTGATTCCTCAACCAACAAGACCAATGGATGAAGTCATCATTTAGCTCATTGCTGCTTATTGGGACTTGTGGTTGTAAATTATCCCTTGGGTATTTTCAATGCAACAGTGCCTATACTTTGGAACAGAGAAGGTTAAGAGAGGACCTGATAGATTTTGAGGGGCACAGAGAAGGTGAATAGAATGTAGCTGTCCCCTTAGCTAAAGGGTCAATCACAACAGGATATCATTTTAAAGTGGAAGGCAGGAGATTTAAAGGGAATTTGAGTGTGGTGTCGTTCTGGAAAGCACTCCCTAGGGGGGTACCTCACAACATTCAAAAAGTACTTGGATGTGTCACAACATTCAAGGCTGTGGGCTTAATGTGGGAAAGTGGGACCAGTGCAGGTACAGACATAATGGGTTGAAGGGCCATTAAAGGGCCTCTTCTGGACTGGGTGATTCTTTAATTCCATGATAATTTGACTCTATGATTCAAAGGACATATCAAAGCTCTTTCATACATCCTGAGGTTATGAGAGAGGCAACGGAAATACATGTTTTCCTTTCTTTAGATAACAAAACTCCAATTTTATTCTATGTGTGATCTTTTACACTTGCCCCAATCAAAGCTTCATGAGCAATTTCCACCCACTGCCATTTTCTTGGGTATTTAATTGTGATATACAAACTTGTCCATAATATTTCAATTTCCACACATAGAGAGTTAGTCCTCACCAATTTCTTAAATGGACAACCAACAGAGGAGACATGCATCCACTAACTCTGCGCAATATTTGATTCTAGACCTTGGAGGTTATTGGGCAGTGACTAATCTATTGTGTAGCCCATTTGATTTCCCGTTTGTGATATCTTGAATGAAATATCAAAGGCCAATTGTAAACTTGACAGCACACGAACACTACTCAAAGACTTACTTTGTTTTCCATTTTACTCTTGTTGCTTTCCTGTGTAATGGGTTATTGAGGTCGACAGCACAGAAAAAGACCCTAAAGCCCATTAAGTCTGTGTCAGTTAATAACAACTGCTAACTATTCTAACCTCATTTTCCTGCACTATTACCTGGTTTGCCTCAGCACTGCAAGGTGCACATCTAAATACGACTTCAATGTTCTGAGGGTTTCTGGCTCTCCCACTCTTACAGGCAGCGAGTACATGGATAAGCACTTGAATTATCAGAACATCCAAATCTATGGGCCCAGTGTGGGAAAGTAAGCTTAGTGCAGGCAGTAGTACAGGTAGCTCTTCTATAACGCGATGCTTGCATTCTTGTGCAACCCAGAATTATAGAAAAGTCGCACTTTAGATACAGCGATGTAGTCGCATTACAGCCAACACATGTTTTAAATGTTCGCACTTTACGAAAAACATCCCAAATTCGTCAATCACATTACACCGAATGCGCGCGGAGGTAACACATGTTATAGCAGAACGACTTATATATTTTTGGGAGACTTGATAGGGTGAAAGGCCTCTTCTGTACTGCATGATTCTCTGACTCCATGATTCCCACATTCCCCCTCAAAGATCCTACCTCTTCCCTTAAATCCATGCTCCCTGGTCATTGATGCTTCCATCAAGAGACAACGTTCCTCCCTGTCTACCCGAACCATACCTTATCTTGATCATGGTCTCTCCCTCTCTCCTTCTCTGTCTCTCTCTCTCTCTCTCTCTGTGTGACACATTGGAAGAAAGAGTGTGTTGTTGTCTCACCTGTTGTCTTCCCACTCCTGGCTGAAGCCAGATAAGGAGCCCTTGGAATCCGCTGTGTATCTGTAAACCACCAGCAAACAATCCTTGCAGAGCTGCACCAGCCTCTGACAGCACTGCAGTTCCTGAGAGGTGGCTGTCTCTGCACTTCGGTTGAACATGGTTTCCCAGGAATTCCTGTTGCCATGGAAACAGACAACATCATCAGCACTGTCTACAACATTCCTGTATCCCATCCCTGCACCACATCAAAGAGCCCAACGATTAAAGCTACCAACAAACACAGAAGTTGCTGGAAAAGCTCAGCAGGTCTGGCAAGATCTGTGGAGAGAAATCAGAGTTAATGTTTCGGGTCAAAACCCTGGAATTCTCTCACTAACTGCATTGTGGGTCCAGTTAAGAGCAGATGAGTTGCAGTGGTTCAAGAAGGCAGCTCACCACGAGACTGTCAAGGAAAACTAGGGACGGGCAATAAATGCTGGGCCTGGCTAGTGATGTGCACATCCAACAAGTGAATTTAAAAAGACTCCTTATCAGTCATGTGATGTGGGGAGATCCCTCTGATTGGTTGCCAGCTGTTGCTGACCTCCATTCTCAGGGCCCTAATTCCATGCCAAGGCCCCCTCAGTGTCCTTGTCAATGCCTGATTGGGGTTAGGCTTAACAAGACTTCTCTACAAGAGGCAGTCAGGGTCCTTCATTGGCTCTTCAGTCAGCTGACAAGACCTCTTATCTCCCCACAAGGATGAGGGTAAATGTTGCCCATGACACTGGGGATAACTCCCTTCCTTTTCTTCAAAATAGCGAATGAGGTATTTTTATGCCCACCGAGGGGAAGGTTTTGGCAAGTCTGGGCAGAAAGATTATGCCTCCAACTGTACCGCGTCCTTTGGTGCTGGGAGTTCCTTCAGTGTAGGCAGTGTTCTGAAATGTCTGGGATGAGACTTGAACCCGTAACTGTGGTGGGAAGGCAGTGATGTCGTGGTAATGCCACTGGAGTAATAATCCAGAATCCCAGGAGTTGGAGTGAAAAGGATCAAAGGGTATGGAGAGAAATCAGGAATAAGGGACTGAGTTAGATGATCAGCCATGATCATACTGAGTAAGGGACAGGCCCAAAGGGTCTACTCGTGCTCCTAATTTCTGTTTCTAACCTTACAACATGGAGATGAGCACGTTGTTCTGCCTGGAAGATTGTAATGGTGTACTTCTTTAATGCCAAGAAGCAGTGCTAGGAACAATGTACGCCAATGTATTACAAACACCAGCCAATATGTTTGGCTCCTGGGCAGACTGAGTGGTTTCCTTTGATCATCTTATAGAAATGTAGAAAATAAGAGCAGGAGTAGGCCATTCAGCCCTGTTCCACCATTCAATACGATCATGGCTGACCATCCAACTCAGTCCCCTATTCCCACTGTCTTCCCTTACCTTTTGATCCCTTTAGCATTAAGAACAATATCTAACTCCTTCTTGAAAACATTCAATGTTTGGTTCTCAGCTATTTTCTGCAGCAGAGAATTCCACAGGCTCCCCACTCTCTGAAGAGTGGAAAATGTTCTCATCCCAGTCCTGAATTTCCTGCCCCTTGATCTTAGCCTCTGACCCCTAGTTCTGAACCCCTTAGTCATTGGAAACATCCTTCTTGTGTAAGTGAATATAGTTCTAACAGATGCAGTCTGTCTTCATACATCAGTACCGCCATCACTGGAATCAGTCTGGTCAGTTTTCCTCCATAGCCAGACCATCCATCCTCAGACAAGAAGGACCAAGATAAGACACAATATTCCAGGTGTCCATTCACCAAGGCCCTGGATAATTGCAGCAATTGCATCTGTATGCAGAGTTTATAAGTCAGGTGTTACCAGGTTTGAAGTCTTCAACAGTTTAACTTGTCAAAGATTATTGAGTATTCCAACAGACCTCCTGCTGTCTAGCAACTGAGCATTCTTCGAGTGCAGTCTGTGAGAGGGTCCACCAAATGGGTTGAGGTTCATGAAAAGATACAGATATTGTCCAGTGAAGTGCTGGATCCAAACAGAACTTGCCACATCTTAATGAATTTTTATGTATTCGTATCTTGAGGAGAATGTTCATCTCTCTCCCACACACATACACACACACTCTCATTCTCGCACATATACACATTGTCACTCTCACACTCTCACTCTTGTACTTTCTCATGTATACATGAGCAAATGCACACACACTTTCACCGTCTCTCTCAAACACACACTCTCACATACACTCTCTCTCACACACTTCCACATTCTCTCTTTTTCTCTCTCTCTCTCTCTCTCTCTTTCTCTCTCACTCACTCACTCACACACATATATACACACACACATTGAATTGCATGTGTCCGGACATTTAAATTGCAATGGGTTTTATGATTTGAGATGGCTCATTCTTTGGGCATACACTGCCCCTACCTGATCTACTCTTACAGTTTCGCTCCGGGGCTCCCATTGATTCTGGGGAAAGAGGTCAGGCATTCATCGCCTGCTCAAAGAGGGTCAGTCATTAAAGTGAGGCTGGTGGTTAGAATTTGATGGGACTACCTCTGCCTATGCGTCTGAAAGTCTAAATAGTTAACATTCCTCATCCTTCATTCTGGATTAGTCGTGCTGGAAGAGCACAGCAGTTCAGGCAGCATCCAAGGAGCAGCGAAATCGACATTTCGGGTAAAAGCCCTTCATCAGGAATAAAGGCAGTGAGCCTGAAGCGTGGAGAGATAAGCTAGAGGAAGGTGGGGGTGGGGAGAAAGTAGCATAGAGTACAATGGGTGAGTGGAGGAGGAGATGAGGGTGATAGGTCAGGGAGGAGATGGTGGAGTGGGTAGGTGGAAAAGGAGCTAGGCAGGTCGGACAAGTCCGGACAAGGCATGGGGACAGTGCTGAGAAGCAAATGTGGCTGTGGTACCGAGTTTGTTTCATGACATGATTGAAGAGCTTCAGGGGAGAGGAAATGACCTGGGAGTTGCCGTGGGAGAGGGACTCCCTGAGATTTTTGCAGAGAGAGGAGGAAAACTTCTTCAAGGCAGGCATCCTTGCAAGAGGATTTGCAGTAGGGTTAAAAACAAGGTAAAAACAATGACTGCAGATGCTGGAAACCAGATTCTGGATCAGGGGTGCTGGAAGAGCACAGCACCTTCTCTAGTAGGTACATCCACACACTGAATCAGAAATTGTCTTGAACACACTTAAGAAATTCCTCTCCATCTAAACCTTTAACACTACGGCAGTCCCAGTCGATGTTTGGAAAGTTAAAATCCCCTTCCATAACTAGCATATTCTTACAGATAGCTGAGATTTCCTTACAAGTTTGTTTCTCAATTTCCCTCTGACTATTGGGGGGTGTATAATACAATCCCAATAAGGTGATCATCCCTTTCTTATTTCTCACGAGTGACTCTTCCCCAGAACTAGGCAAAAGTGAGGACTGCAGGTGCTGGAAATCAGAGTCTGGATTAGAGTGGTGCTGGAAGACCACAGCAGGTCAGGCAGCATTTAAGGAGCAGGAGAATCGATGTTTCAGGCAAAAGCCCTTCATCAGGTCCTGATGAAGGGCTTTTGCCCGAAACGTTGATTTTCCTGCTCCTCGGATGTTGCCTGACCTGCTGTGCTTTTCCAGTACCACTCCTCCTCAGAACTGATGGGAGCTAGGAAAACGTTGGTTTACATGCAGAAGATAGGACAGGAGGAGGCGATAAGGAGTAAACAATAGAGCCAAGAGAGAAAATAATTGGCCAGACAAGGGAGTGGATAACGATCTGGCTGGGAAGGTGAGTAGCTTTTAATGGGGACCGTTAGAGGCCAGCAACTGTTAGGGCTGTGTGTAAAAGCAGGCCATGTGATAAGAAGGTCTGGCGTGTGGGGATTGGGGCAAGGGCATGGGAGGACTCAGGCCCTAAAATTGTTGAACTCGATATTGAGTCCAGAAGATGCAAGTGGAAAATGAGGTGCTGTTCTTCCAACTTGCCCTGAGGTTCATTAAGATTAGCCGTCCTGCAGACAAACCCCATTGCCACAGGAGGTTGGGGGGGGGGGATGGGGCGGAGCGGGGGGAAGGTGGTATAGGCACAGGCAATGGCAACAGTGGGAATCCAGAAGGAACATCCAGTAAAACCGAAGAATGTGACACTGATAAAATTCGCCTTGATGACTTAAAAATGGGGATGCCTCCCCCTCCTCCCCCACCCCCACCACCCCTCCCCCGTAAGCCTGGGACAGTCATTTCTAAGTATTACTAGGTTGATCCTCTGGGAAATAACACATTGCTTTTAGCTGCTGAGAGCTGATCAGATAATC
Source organism: Hemiscyllium ocellatum (assembly GCF_020745735.1). Classification (NCBI taxonomy): domain Eukaryota; kingdom Metazoa; phylum Chordata; class Chondrichthyes; order Orectolobiformes; family Hemiscylliidae; genus Hemiscyllium; species Hemiscyllium ocellatum. The sequence continues at coordinate 109,695,256 of NC_083409.1, forward strand.
CAGTTCTGCACTCGCGATTGCACTGGGTGCTTACAATGTAATTCTGACAAATGGAAAGGCACAGAAGAACTAAAACAAAGTTAATCCTAATTCCGCAACTGTGCAAAAATGGACATTTCCTTTCTCTCTAAGCTCCTTTCTTTATATTAAAGCATGTGCTGTAATGTAACTCAATGTCACTCCCAAACCAATTAAAAGCACACACTTCATAAGTAGACCATCTTATTTCATTACAGAGCTAGTGGCAATATTCCCGGGAGACAGAGGGGTTCTAATGAAATTGCACGCTTATAACCGTTCCCTTACTGTGGTTCGAGTTCACATTCCTGCTGATAAGATTACAGTCGTATGATTCGTAATCATCAAAATCAGCAAAGTAATATACAGTTTGTATTTCACAGTGGAATAAATATTGCAGCATTCCCCACAGTATTTCCATCTGTGCTGATGACCAATGTTACGCATTTTGATCTCAGCCTGGATTGGACAACAAAAAGGTGGGCCATTTCTTCAGTGTTGCTGGGTAAGAATGCAGGAACTTGCTCCTGAGCAGCTGACACTACACGGAATATAGTGGTTTAGAAGAGAATTCACCACCAGCATCACCAAGGGGGAGGGGGGGGGCGCAATAAATTGTCAGCGGATGAATGAATTTAGAAATTTAAATTCTAAGGTCCCACTTCAGGGAAATGAGCTACAATTACATCCTCTTTACTCTTTCATGGGGCATTGATGTCCAAGCCAGCATTTGTTGCCCATGCCTAATTGCCCTTGCCTTGCTGGGTTATTTCAGAGGAGAAAGTGAGGTCTGCAGATGCTGGAGATCAGAGCTGAAAATGTGTTGCTAGAAAAGCGCAGCAGGTCAGGCAGCATCCAAGAACAGGAAATTCGACGTTTCGGGCATTAGCCCTTCATCAGGAATGAAGGGCTTATGCCCGAAACGTCGAATTTCCTGTTCCTTGGATGCTGCCTGACCTGCTGCGCTTTTCCAGCAGCACATTTTCAGCTGGTTTATTTCAGAGGGCAGTTAAGAATCAGCCACATCGCTGGCAGTCTGCAGACACATCTAGGCCTTACCTGCTACTGATTAGAGACAAAAAAAGCACTGCAGATGCTGGAATCCAAAGTAGACAGGCAGGAGGCTGGAAGAACACAGCAAGGCAGGCAGCATCAAGAGGTGCAAAAGTCAACGTTGCCAGTGTGTTCTGAAGAAGGGTTACACTCAAAACGTTGACTTCTCCACCTCCTGATGCTGCCTGGCTTGCTGTGCTCTCCTAGAACTGGTAATGATGGCAGATTTCCTTCCCTCAGGGACATTAGTGAACCAGATGGGTTGTTACAATAATCGATCCTAATTTCATGGTTGCCATTACCAAGACGACCTTTGTTTTGTTTAATTACAAATTATAGTAATTGAATTTAAATCCCACCAACTGTCAAGGGAGTATTTGAACCCTGTTCTATGTTCGATGTCTGAATGGCACAGCAGACTCAAGGGCTCAATGGCCTCATTCTGCTCCTATATCTTACCGGGAGAAAGTGAGGTCTGCAGATGCTGGAGATCAGAGTTGAGAGTGTGTTGCTGGAAAAGCATCGGAGGAGCAGGAAAACCGATGTTTTGGGCCGGAGCTGTTCAGGGAACATCCCTGATGAAGAGCTCCAGTCCAAAACTGGATTTTCCTGCTCCTCAGATGCTGCCTAACCTGTTGAGCTTATCCAGCAACACACTCTCTCGACTTCTATATCTTATAGTCTTAGGGGAAAACAGTGAGGGGCATTAGGATTCACTAATCAGCAAACAGATGGTACAATCTCTTCCATCCCGACATCATCCTCCAGTCCAATGATCCAGTCACTATCAGCTCCAATGAGAATATTAAATTCCACAACTTCAGAGCATGACCTCTGTGCTTCATTTTCTTTCTATCCATCCACCCTCCCCCGGTTGGGTCTTGATTGTGCCTTGTTAGCTTTGTAGTCAGCAGAGTGGGCCCATTTCTCCTTTACACAGCTAACATTTACACCTATTTTCCATCACTGTCTCTCCTTTATCACTGTTATCACTTGCTTTCATTAGTTGGAGCATCGAGGGTATAGGAGTTGGGACGTCTTGTTGCAGCTGTACAAGATGTTGGTGAGGCCACATTCAGAATACTGCATGCAGTTCTGGTCACCCTAATATAGAAAGGATATCATTACGCCAGACCAGGTAAGGATGGCAGTTTCCTTCCCTAAAGAACATCAGTGAACCAGATTCTCCCACTGTCCAGTAGTTTGTTGTATTGCCTGGAATTCTGAGATGTGAAATCGGCTGCTTCTGATGCAGATCCCCACCCTCAGAGCACAAATTGGTCAGACAGACTTTAGGAGATTAATATTTCTGAACACAACGATCAAGTATGAAATGTGCCCGCGGGATTATTGCATTGTGATGAACACTGTTAGCTGATTGAAAATCTGCTTTATGGTGGGACACAGCTGGTATGGGGTGAAATTGGACCCTGTGTTAATAGCAACAAACACATTAATGGGTTGGCATCAAATGTTGCTGTTTTAAAAGAAAACATTAAGACTCATTAACATGGTAGATGAACGGAGGTGAGTACACATTAATGTGGTTGTTACTAATGTCGCACAGTGTGATATCAACCTCATATCTTCAAAGGGATAGAACCATCCAGGCTAAGCTGTCCTTTAGAGCCAAGTTCAACACAACAGAGGAGGAATGAACAGTGGACCTGGGTGATGTCCAACTCAATAAACTGAGGGCAATATGGTTACTATTAGGACGGTGAAATATTATAGGGTGCCACAATCTGTTTGAGAGTATGTTGAGTTTTATAGTAAGATGGCAAATTCTATTTTGGATCCTGCACAGATGAAAACAAGGGCTTTCAGTTCTAAACATAACCATGATGAATGGTGAATCTGACTGTTGCCCTACTCTTTCTGCATTCGCCCCCAGCCCTGGAAGTAGGATCTGCTGAGGTCAATTGCCACAAATGAGTGGAACACAGTAAGAGTAGGCACAATGGCAAATAAGGTCACATAATTTCCCAGCGTAAAATGGGCACCATGTGGGAAGTGGTATACAGGATGGCATTCTCTTCCTTATGTAGGAGGGTCCCGTACTAATGTCTTGAGGAATATTTACTTGAGGCTTCATTTCTGATGTGCGATTTTGCAAAGTGTGACCTAGAATTGATCTGAGGAAGGGTTTAGAGGGATATGAGCCAAATGCTAGCAGATGGGACTTGGATTAGACTTGATTTGGAGATGCTGGTGTTGGACTGAGCTGTACAAAGCTTAAAATCACACAACACCAGGTTATAGTCCAACAGGTTTAATTGGAAGGACGAGCTTTCGGAGTGCTGCTCCTTATCAGGTGATTCTGGAGTACACAATTGTAAGACAGAATTCATAGCAAAAGTTTACAGTGTAATGTAACGGAAATTATACATTGAAAACTACCTTGATTGTTTGTTGAGTCTTTCACCTGTTAGAATGACCATGATAGTTTCACTTCTTTTGTATGTAAATGGCAAAACCTTTTTTAAAAGTTACATTCTCAGGTTAACTGTAACAATTGGTGTCAGCCACATAATATGTTGGGGTGTTAGCCCCCTGTGTTCTGTGGTCTGTGCCATAATGTTTTGACTGATTCTAATCTAAAAAAAAATGAGTTAACAGAGTCCTACATTGATTCATGCAGTTTTTGAGCAAATGTAACTCTGCAAGTACAAACTCACCCCACAAACATATATGTGCATGTCGGTTTTTAGATTAGATTCCCTAGTGTGGGGAGCCTGATGAAGGAGCGTCGCTCCAAAAGCTAGTGCTTCCAATTAAACCTGTTGGACTGTAACCTGGTGTTGTGTGATTTTTAACTTTGATTAGACTTGATACCTGATCAGCATGGATGAGTTGGACCGAAGGGTCTGTTTCTGTACAGTACAGCTCTATGACTCTAAGTTCCAGCCTAATCTCTGACCCGTGTTCTGAACCACAGGGTGACAATATTATAACAAGTTTTCAACAAGGCCAGCCCTTGCCTCCTCCTGAATTCTCAGAGGGCACATTAATGTAGGCTATTTCATTGCTGTGGATCTGGAGTTAACCTTAGGCCAGACCAGGTCAGCATGGTAGATTTCCTTCCCAGAGCCTTAGGTGAGTTTTTATGATAATCGTTGATAGCTAACAGGATTACCGTTCCTAAGACTAGGTTTCAACTCCAGATTTTATCAACTGAAGCTAAATGCCACTATGGCGTTTCAACTCATGCTCACAAAATGTTAGCCTTGTTCTTTGGATTACTTGCCCAGTGATATTACCATGACACCATCTTCACCAAACATAGCCCTGGAGTTATTGTCTTGACATCTTCCTACCTCCAATCATCCCACTCCTGTTATTACTCACCCAACCTGGTCCTCCAGACTACACACAAACACATCAATGGAGTGTGACTTCTTCAGAACATTTGAGGAAGGGTCATAACAGACTCGAAATGTTAACTCTGTTTCTCTCTCTACAGCTGCTCCCAGACCTGCTGAGTATCTCCAGTATCTTCTGTGTTGGTTCGAGATTTCCAGCTCTTTTTTTAATGAAAAGCTTCAATGTGGTGCCTCTTTTTAGCAATGTTTAATTTCTCTACAACCAAAGGACAATTAATACTCTAATTATCATAACACAAGAAGTTCCATCTTTATGAGCAAAGAATTCTGACAGATAAGGTTAGAACAGTGGCTTGGTGGTTAACACGGCTGCCTCCCAACGCCAGGGACCTGGGTTTGATTCCAGCCTCAGGCAGCTGTCTATGTGGAATTCAGTGACGTTACCGGAATGCCATCATCTCCTCTACAAGCTGACCGCTATTTACAAGGGTATTTCTCTACCCTGATTGCAATTCCCTTCTTTTGCAGGGGGACTGAGGAAAGGAAGACTATGCAGATGCTCCGGTTCTCATTTTTGAATACAAGCACCATGGTGATCTGTTTTCAACTTTCCCTATGACCTACCCAACAACTGCCTATGATAGTCGCCATTATCTGGCTGAATGGTATTGAAGGGAGGTCGAGGCATTCTGTTTGCTCCCTGTTCCTGGATCAGCGATGAGTTATCTCCGTTTGATGCTCAAGCTGAAACGAGCTAGCTTGAAATAGAGTTGTGTTGAGGGTAAAGATGCAATTACTCCTTTTGATAGACAGTAGAGTCAGGTGGGATGTAATTCTAGCAATGCACCCAATCCCGTCGGCATCCCAACATAGGCAACACGGTGGCTCAGTGGTTAGCACTGCTGCCTCACAGTGCACAGGGACCTGAGTTCGACCCCAGCCTTGGGTGACTATCTGTGAGGACATTCTCCCCGTGTCTGCATGGGTTTACTCCAGTTTCCTCCCACAATCCAAAGATGTGCAGGTTAGTTGGATTGGCCATGCTAAGTTGCCCATAGTGTCCAGGGATGTGTCAGTTTAGCCACAGAAAATGCAGGGTTACAGGGATGTGGTGTGGCTAGGTGGGATCGTCCTCAGAGGGTCAGTGTGGACTCAATGGGCCAAATAGTCTGTTTCCATATTGTAGGGATTTTATGAACAGGCAAAAGAGATTAATATTTTCCTGATACCTCAGCTTATTGAGATTATCATCAGATAAAACATTGAGCCTGATTGCTGAATGATTCTCTCAGGTGAATGGAATAATCTGAAGGTAATATTTTGTTGAGGCACAGTCAGGATTCTCTGGAATGTCCCAGTACATTTTTTAAACCTTATTTGGGTTTGTGGGAGCTTACTTCCAGCAATTTGGTTGCTGCATTTCCCTAAATGACTAAAGTGACTTCAACTTAAAATCAGCTATAAAGCACTTTCACATATTCTGAAACAGGTGCTATAAAAATGCAAGTCCTTCATTTCTGCCAGACTACCTTCTGCATGAACAATGTGACTGCTGGTGTTTACTTGTCACAGTGTTTGGTGACCTTTCACAGGAAACAATACCCTAAGGAAGAACAGAGAATTTCTTTAAAATGTCTGTAGAACAATTTATAAGAATTTTTGAAAAGGATTAGGAAGAGTTTACATTAATTGTAAAGTCATAGGCAGTACTTTTTTCATTAATAATATGAAATACTGGCCCATGTTTGTAATGGGGTCAGTCAGGTGGACTTCATAGAATATGAGTTCCCTGATTGGGGCCGTGAATCTGGTCCAATCAAGGAGCCCAGGCTGACAGAAACAGGCATGTCAGAGGTTCTGTTCACTCTGAGAGCTGGTTCTGAGGGAGCGGCAGCAGTGTCCAGGACTCTCCTTGTGTCAATAAAGCGGGACATGGTGACATGATACTGGCCTCTATGGAGTTAATTCACATGTGACCTGGTGACCCTTCACCAAGAAGCAGTACCAACAGGAAGGAAGTTAGGAAATAAACCTAATAAATCTTGTGCCAGACACAAAGGGGAAGCAGATGGAGCCAAAAGGAGTAAAACACTAAACCTTGTGAGGAGAAAAAACAAATTTCCCCACAAACATTGGTTGGATTTTCTCTTTTCTGCAGGAAAAGAGAAAGGAGTATTTGAAAAGACAATGTGAGCTGGCTATAAAGGTTTAAAACCTGGGAAGCTATTGGAACAGACCAGAAACACTAAATGGCTGGGCAGGGAGGGGGAGCTGTGCTCCCCAAAAGGGACCAAAAGATGAACCAATGTTTATTTTAATTCACGGAATGAGGGTGTCACCATCTAAACCAGCATTTATTGCCCATCCCTAATCCCTCAAAGAGGTGCTAGTGATCTGCCTTCTTGAACTGCTGTAGTCCATGAGATATGTCTTTAGTGCTGTAAGGAGGGAGTTCCAGGATTTTGACCCGGAAAACTGTGAATGGACAGAGGAGCAGGAAGTGGAGGAGAGCATCGTCAACCACGTCTGAGGGGAAATTGAGGTCTTTGAAGAAGGACGCCATTTGAGTTGTTCAGTAGTGGAATTGGTCCTCCTGGGAGCAGATGCGGCAAAGACGAAGGAATTGGGAATATGGGATGGCATTTTTACAGGGGGCAGGGTGGGAGGAGGTGTAGTTTAGGTAGCTGTGGGAGTCGGTTGGTTTATAGTAAATGCCCGTGTTGAGTCGGTCGCCCGAGATAGAAATGGAAAGGTCTAGGAAGGGGAGGGAGGAGTCTGAGATGGTCCAAGTAAATTTGAGGTCAGGGTGGAAGGTGTTAGTAAAGTGGATGAACTGTTCAACCTCCTCATGGGAGCACGAAATAGCACAGATACAGTCATCGATGTAGGGGAGGAAAAGGTGGTGGATGGTGCCAGTGTAGCTGCGGAAGATGGACTGTTCCGCATATGCGACGTAGGGGCAGGCATAGCTGGGGCCCATGCGGGTGCCCATGGCAACTCCTTTGGTTTGGAGGAAGTGGGAGGATTGGAAAGAGAAGTTGTTCAGAGTGAGGACCAGTTCAGTCAGTCAAAGGAGGGTGTCAGTGGAAGGGTACTGGTTGGGTCGGCGGGAAAGGAAGAAGTGGAGGGCTTTGAGGCCTTCATGACGGGGGATGGAGGTATATAGGGACTGGATGTCCATGGTGAAGATAAGGCATTGGGGACTGGGGAAGCGAAAATCATTGAGGAGGTGGAGGGCGTGGGTGGTGTCCCGAACGTAGGTGGGGTGTTCTTGGACTAAGGGGGACAGGACCATGTCGAGGTATGCAGAAATGAGTTCGGTGGAGCAGGAGTAGGCTGAGACAATGGGTCGGCCGGGGCAGTCAGGTTTGTGGATTTTGGGCAGGAGGTAGAAACGGGCAGTACGGGGTTGTGGGACTATGAAGTTGGAAGCGGTGGATGGGAGATCCCCTGAGGTGATGAGGTAATGGATGGTCTGGGAGATGGTGGTTTAGTGATGGGAGGTGGGGTCATGGTCAAGGGGGCAGTAGAAGGAGGTGTCTGCGAGTTGGCGTTTAGCCTCAGCAATGTAATGATCGGTGCGCCAAACTACCATCGCACCTCCCTTGTCTGCCGGTTTGATAGTGAGGCTGGGTGAGTCTGGTTCAGTTTCTGGTTAATGGTAACCCCAGGATAATGAAAGTGGGAGATTAATTATCATCATGCCATTCAAAATGAAGGGAAGATGATGAGATTCTCTCTTGTTGGAGATGGTCAATGCCCCTCACTGTGCGATGTGAATGTTACTTGCCACTTACCAGCCCAAACCTGAATATTGTCCAGATCTTGCTGCATTTGGATGGACACAAAGAGGAAAGGGAGGCATAGCAATAAGTTGCTGGGCGAGTAATCAAGAACCACAGGCTAATGCTTTGTGAACATGGGTTTGAATCTCACCAAAGGTGATGGTGAAATCTGAATTCAATCAAAACAAAAGAACTGGATAACAAGCTAGTCTAATGGCAACCAGGTAACCATTACTGCAATGTTCACTAATGTCTTTTCGGGACGGAAATCGTCATCCTTACCTGTTTCACGTTTCATCAAATCCACAGCAACGGGCTGAGTCTCAACGGCCATCTGGGTAATTCAGAGTGGGGGGTGGACAATAAATGCCGGTCCAGTCAACAAGGTCCAAATCTCTTAAAGAAAACTGCTTCAGTATCTGAGGCAGTATGAATGGTGTTGAACATTGTGCAGCCTTCAGCAAACCTCTGACCTTATGACAGAGGAAAGGTCATTGATGAAGCAACTGAAGGTGGTCAAGCCTGAGACATTCCCCTGAGGAATTTAGGTTCTTGTGGTGTGGTGGGTAATGCCAGTACCTCTGGACCAGGAGGCCTGGCATCCGGTCCCATTTGCTCCAGAATTATGTCCAAGCATCTCTGAACAGATTGATTAAGAAATATCTATCCTGAGGAACTCCTTCAGAGATGATTTGGAGATGAGATAATTGACCTCCAATCACCAGAATCATCTTCCATCGTATAACTCCAACTATCAGAGAGTTACGTCTTTATTCCCATTGACATCAGCTTTGTTTGGGTTCCTTGGTTCCACACTTTATTACATGCTGCCTTGGTATCAAGGGAAATCACGTTCAATGCCCCTCTCATCTGGTCCCCTCACTATTCACTGCACTCCCAACACCCCTGACACACATTTAAATTGGTACACCTCACGATATCTTGTATGACATTCTTAAGAAATCAAAGCATCCCATTTTGACTCTGGAACCTCCCTGATGCCACACTCAGTCGAATGCAGCCTTGATGTCAAGGGCAGTCACTCTCCCCTACCCTTTGGGATTCAGCTCTTTTGTCTAGGTTTCACCCAGTGGCCTTGGTTGAATTGACAGTGAGCAGGTTATTGCTGAGCAAGTGCCACCCGAGAGCACAGTCAACAATGACCCCTTCCGTCATCTTGTTCATTGAATTTGGGAAAGCCACACTATCACGGTTGTTGTGGCCCAAAGGAGACAGGGTTCAAAGGCTGCCCGGGTGGTGATTACTGATGAAACGGAGTTGAACGGGATTGTCAGACATGACCCCTGACTGACCTTGTGTGAGTAACGAGCAGCACGTTTTTATGCTCTGTGTCTATCTAATACCAGATAATGCTGGAGGGTGCTGCTGTGCTGGTGTAAGACACAACCTTTGTTTTCACAAACACAAAATAGAAATTGCTGGAAAAGCTCAGCATGGTGGCTCGAGTGGTTCGCACTGCTACTTCACAGCATCAGGGCCCTGAGTTCGATTCCAGCTTCAGGTGACTGTCTGTATGGAGTTTGCACATTCTCCCCGTGTCTGTGTGAGTTTCCTCCCAAAGATGTGTATGTTAGATGGATTAGCCATGGGAGATGCAGGGGTAGGAGGGAGGTCCTTTGAAGGGTTAGTGCAGGGCTTGATGGGCTGAATGCCCTGTTCCTGTATGGTACAGATTCTATGGCTCCTTACAGTGACCTCATTGTAAGAAGCACCATTCTAGAAAAAAATATGGGCAGCATGGTGGCTCAGCAGTTAGCACTGCTGCCTCACAGCACCAGGGTCCCAGGTTTGATTCCAGCCTTGGGTGACTGACTGTGTGAAGTTTGCACGTTCTCCCCGTGTCTGTGTGGGTTTCCTCCGGGTGCTCCGGTTTCCTCCCACAGTCCAAAGATGTGTGGGTCAGGTGAATTGACCATGCTAAATTGCCCATAGTGTTAGGTGCATTGGTCAGAGGGAAATGGCCTGGGTGGGTTACCTTTCGGAGGGTTTGTTGGGCTGAAGGGCCTGTTTCCACGCTGTAGGGAATCTAAAAATCTAGGTCTGGCAGCATTCGTGGAGAGAAGTCCGAGTTAATGTCTCAGGCTGAGTGACATTTCGAGTCATGTGACCTTCCTTATAACCATTGTTTTGCCAAATATTTAAGTGAACATTTACTTTCATATTCAAACTAAAATTTGTCAATTAATTTCATTGATTCTTCGTTTCAGAGTCTTTGAAGAATTTGATTAGTTTGCTTTAAAGTTTCCTTCCCTGCAGAGGATCCCAAAGAAAAGATTTTCAATTTATCCAATCACCTTCAAGTAGAGGCCTTGAAAATAGGCTTTTGCTCAAGGGCAATTTTAAAACATGTAAATTTTTGCTGAGAACCAAACCGAAAAGCCAAAGAACTGCAATTGCTGGAAATCAGAATCAAAACCAGAAATTGCAAGAAAAGCTCAGCGAGTCTGGCAGCATCCCGTGAAGAGAAAGCACAATTAAAGTTTTGGGTCCAGTGACCCTTCTTCAGAACTGCTCGTAGGATCTGGAGAAGGGTCACTGCATCCGAAACGTTAACTCTGCTTTCTCTCCACGGGTGCTGCCAGATCTGCAGAGATTTTTGTCACATACTTGTCGGACCTGAAATGGAAGACTCTGCGGGGATGTGGAGGGAAGAATGACTTGGATAGTTATTGCAAAGAATGTAGGGCTGAACAGCCTTCATTCTGCACCACATGATTTAATGTATGTTTAGCGTTTCCTTTAGATCTAACTAAAAAGTCATTAATCAGTCCAACCAAGTCCTCACATAAGCTCCTCTGTGTTTATTTTTTTGTGCACTCTGGGTTTGCTGTTGGGCAGCAGGATGGAATTAGCTTTGCTTTAAAGGAAATGCTTCAGACCACTTATATACAATTTAAACTACCCCAAAGTGCCCCTCATCTTAACATCCATATCTGTTTACAAGAAAGAAAAAGCAAGTAACTCATCACAGATGTCTCGAGAGGAGCTGTGTACAGTTGCCACACTGTACAACTCTAGAATCCTTCAGTTGGAACTGTCTCTTCCTGTGGGGAAAATGTATTTTTAGGTAAATATGTACACACACACACACACACACACACACACACACACACACACACACACACACACACACACACACACACACACACATTCAAACATCAGAGGGCAGATGAAATTAATTTGAGGTTTTGGATATCTGCTTTTAAGCCTTCAATTAATGGATTTACTTCAATGATCTCTGAGGTTTAAAAGCCTGCAGTGTAATGTGATCTTGGGTGAAACGTGAGGACATAGGAGCTTGGTGCAGTGTGTTTGCAACAAGGACTGTCTTTTTGGAGCTGGGGGTTGACTATGACATGGTCTATTGTAGTCTCCTCTTTGTTCCCAGTCCGTCCCAGTTCAAAACTAAGCAGGGCCAGAGCAATGGTTCAAAGGTCTGTGGCACAGGTCAAACGGAGCTCAGCTCTCCATTTTCAAACAAGTACTGAAGCTTTTTAAATACAGGGAGTTCTATAACACGATGGTTGCGTTCTTGTGCAACCCCATGTTATACAAAAATCGCACTTCAGAAACAGCCCTGAAAGTGTTGGCGATGTAATCGTGTTACAGCCAACACACATTTTAAAAGTTCACGTTTTAGAAACAGTGTCCTCAATTCGTCAGTCGCGTTACAGCGAATTCTCATTAATGAAACGTGCATTATAGCAGAATGGCCTGCAGGCCAAAATTTGATTTTAAAATAATCACAAAAAGGTTTCAGTGCAGAATGAGGCCATTATGTCTGCTTCGGCTCTCTGAGCAATGCACTCAGTGTCACACAACCTGCCTTTTACCCAATAATCCAATCCTGTCTGGATTAAATCTAGGTGGAAGTGGTTGTGGATTTGGACGGTGACGTCACAGGACCTTTAGTGAATGTCTGCAGTGCATCTTGTAGATAGTACACACTGCTGCTACTGAGCGTCGGTGGTGGAGGGAATGGATGTTTGTGGATGAGGTGCCAATCAAGGGGGCTGCTTTGTCCTGGATGGTGTCAAGCTTTTTGGGTGTTGTTGGAGCTGCACCCATCCCCAGGCAAGTGAGGAGTATTCCATCACACTCCTGACCATAAGACCATAAGACCATAAGACATAGGAGTGGAAGTAAGGCCATTCGGCCCATCGAGTCCACTCCGCCATTCAATCATGGCTGATGAGCATTTCAACTCCACCTACCCGCATTCTCCCTGTAGCCCTTAATTCCTCGAGACAACAAGAATCTATCGATCTCGGCCTTGAAGACATTTAGTGTCCCGGCCTCCACTGCACTCTGCGGCAATAAATTCCACAGGCACACCACTCTCTGGCTGAAGAAATGTCTCCGCATTTCTGTTCTGAATTTACCCCCTCTAATTTTAAGGCTGTGTCCACAGGTCCTAGTCTCTTCGCCTAACGGAAACTTCCTAGTGTCCACCCTTTCCAAGCCATGTATTATCTTGTACGTCTCTATTCAGTGTCCCCTTAATCTTCTAAACTCCAATGAATACAATCCCAGGATCCTCAGCCGTTCCTCATATGTTAGACCAACCATTCTAGGGATCACCCGTGTGAATCTCCGCTGGACACGTTCCAGTGCCAGTATGTCCTTCCTGAGGTGTGGGGACCAAAACTGGACACAGTACTCCAAATGGGGCCTAACCAGAGCTTTATAAAGTCTCAGTAGCACAACGGTGCTTTTATATTCCAACCCTCTTGATATAAGTGACAACATTGCATTCGCTTTCTTAATCACGGACTCAACCTGCATGTTTACCTTTAGAGAATCCTTGACTAGCACTCCCAGATCCCTTTGTACTTTGGCTTTACGAATTTTCTCACCGTTTAGAAAGTAGTCTATGCTTTTTTTTTGCCAAAGTGCAAGACCTCGCATTTGTTCACATTGAATTCCATCAGCCATTTCCTGGACCACTCTCCCAAACTGTCTAGATCCTTCTGCAGCCTCCCCACTTCCTCAGTACTACCTGCCTGTCCACCTAACTTCGCTAGAATGCCCCCAGTCCCTTCATCCAGAGCATTAATATATAATGCGAACAGCTGTGGCCCCAACATTGAACCCTGCGGGACACCGCTCGTCACCGGCTGCCATTCCAAAAAAAAACCTTTTATCCCAACTCTCTGCCTTCTGTCAGACAGCCAATCCTCAATCCATCCCAGTAGCTCACCTCGAACACCATGGGCCCTCACCTTGCTCAGCAGCCTCCCGTGTGGCACCTTATCAAAGGCCTTTTGGAAGTCTAGATAGACCACATCCACTGGGTTTCCCTGGTCTAACCTACTTGTCACCTCTTCAAAGACTGGTGCCTTCTGGATGGTGGATAGACTTTGGGGAGTCAGGAGGTGAGTTACTCACTGCAGTATTCATAACCTCTAACCTGCTCTTATAGCCACTATATTTATATGGTGAGTCCCATGGAGTTTCTGGTCAATGGTAACCACTAGGATTTTCATAATGGGGGATTCCTCATGACCACTTTCCTCCATTTTTCCCCAAATCTTTGATTCCCCTATTGATCGAGAAGCCAGACGATGATGAACTTTTGTCTTAGAGTTACTTTCATTGTTACTTGTGAACTTATTTATGTCTTCTGCCATTATTGTAGGTGCCATGGTCAGGTGACTTATATCACCCTTCATTATATTTTTCTTGTAAAAGTACACGTGACAATAAATTCTATAAAATAAAGTCCATAACTATGAATAAACAAATATCCCCAGCTGTCAAGATCTGGTTTGATCTGCAAGTGACTCCACAACAATGTGTTTGACTCTCAAACACTCATTGAAATAGTCAACTGCACTTGAGGATAATTAGGGATGGGCAACAAATTCCTCACTGGCCAGCAATGCTCACATCTCATGAAAGAAAAGAGAAGATCCAAACACAATCGGCATTGCAATGTACTTGATTGTTATACTTGAAACATTGACTGTCCTGCTCGTCGGATGCTGCCTGATCTGCTGTGCTTTTCCAGCACCACACTCTCGACTCTGATCTCCAGCATCTGTGGTCCCCCCCAATCCCAATCTAATACAATTCTGAACAACCAAACAAAAACCCTCTCTTTTAGGGATGAGGTGCTGGAGAGGAAAAATGAATGCTCAGTGTGCTTGCCCCTTGCATACGGGTTTGAACTCTGGCATTATCCTGTTCCAGTCCAAATTCCAATGATTCACCCATTGATTCACCCCGGACTTTAGCAAGCTGAACTTTGACCCTTCCAGTGCTCCAAATGCTGAATGAATTGCCAACGTTGTTTAAAATCTGTGTAACCTACCCTGAGTTGGAGAAACAGTTCCACAGCCCTTGCCCACGGCTCCAGAGCAGACGATTAAAAACTCGATTGAAGATGCGGTACAACCGAAGAGTTTCCACATCGTGCACCTTCCATACTTGCTGAAAGATGGAGCGAATGTTGGTCCTTACAATGTCCAGCACCTGAAAGCCAATTCACAAACACAAACACTCAACAATGACTAAGAGTCCATGGTGCAGTGGTGCCTCGGAATCCGACTTTAATTCGTTCCAGGAGGCTGTTCGGATTGCGAAAAGTTCGGATTCTGAAACTTTTCCCCATAAGAAACAATGGAGAGTGAATTAATCTGTATCTGGACCCAAAATAAAAATTTTCAAAACACGTTTAACTGCAAGTACACATGATTAAGGTCAAATAAGATGAGCAAATGACCTAAATATCAGGTAATAATAACAAAAGCAAGAAATAATTGTACTAACATGAAAATAACTTCATTTACCTTAGTGAGGAGTGCGAATGGTGAATGCACTTATTTACTTCACTGCTCTTCTTGGTTGCCATGGTGAATACACAAGGGTGATAATGATGGACTAATGGTGGACACAAGAGAGGTACTTTCACAACTATTTCCGGGATGAACTGAACAATGTGCGACCTGAACGGTACGTGGTGTTCGGATTCTGAAAATGTGTTCAGAGTTTAGGGCAAACTTTTCTCGGAATAATTGTTCAGATTCCAAGTTGTTCGAGCAATAGGGCATTCGGATTCTGGGGTCACCACTGTATTTGATTTGATTTATTGACTTCATAGCTGAAAATGTGTTGCTGGAAAATCGCAGCAGGTCAGGCAGCATCCAAGGAACAGGAGATTCGACGTTTCGGGCATTAGCCCTTCTTCTATTCGTGAAGAAGGGCTTATGCCCGAAACGTCGAATCTCCTGTTCCTTGGATGCTGCCTGACCTACTGCGCTTTTCCAGCAACACATTTTCAGCTCTGATCTCCAGCATCTGCAGTCCTCACTTTCTCCTTTATTGACTTCATCTCATAAGGGGCAGCGCTCCAAAAGCTTGTGATTTCAAATAAACCCGTTGGACTGTAACCTACGACATCTGACTTTGTCCACCCCAGTCCAAGACTGACACCTCCAGTTCATGATTTATTACTGTCGCATGTACCTAGGTGCAGTGAAAAGTTTTGTAGTGTGTGCAATACAGGCAGCTCATAGCAAACAACGTCATTAGGTAATAGAACAGAGTGAGGAATACAATGTGAGGGTTGCAGAGAGGTGCACAGACAGTGAGGTCAATATTATATTAAAAAGTTGAGAGATTTACTCATAAGTCTAATAACAATGGGGGAAGAAGCTCTTCGTGAATCTGTTGAGACCTTTCTGAGACACTATGCAGGGGCTATGTAAATACAAAACACTTTCTTGCTCATCATTCATCTCAAACTCTTGCCGCTCTGATCCAGCTCTGTGTACCATCAGCTGTGTGGGGGTGGAGGACAGGGTCAGAGGCTGCGTTCAGGTGTTGTCGCTGCCATTTCAGTTTGGGAATGGATTGGGTGGATGGAGGCGCAGAAGGAAGAATCAGATCCACCAACCAGGTTCACATAGTTAATGTGGACTTTAACATGCGAGTGCTAACATTGTTGTGTCCATGGGGTGGCTCAGTGGTTAGCACTGCTGACTCACAGCACCAGAGACCCAGGATCGATTCCACCCTCGGGTGACTGACTGTTTGCACGTTCTCCCCATATCTGTGTGGGTTTCCTCTAGGTGCTCTGGTTTCCACCTTCAGTCCAAAGATGTGCAAGTTAGATCATGGATTGGCCATGGGAAATGCAGGGTTACAGGGATAGGCTGTGGATTTAGGTCTGAGTGGGTTACTTGTCAGAGGATGGGCGTGGAATTGGTGAACCAAGTGGCCTGCTTCCAACTGGAGGGATTCCATGATTATCAGTGCATGCGTCCAACGTTAAATCTCAGCAACTAGGATTGAGAGATTTCAGTGATGGCAGATCTGATCATTCACAATTCGACTTTCCAGTCTTTTCCCCATAACCCTTACTGATTAAAAATGTGTCTCAGTCTTAAATATACTTCATGACCCAGCCTCAACAGCCCTCTGTGGTAAAGAATCCAGATTCACTACCCTCTGAGTGATAACATTCCACCTTTTCCCTGGCCTACCTGTGACTCCAAGTCCATTGCAATGTAGTTGACTGTTAACCACCCTCTGGGCAATTAGGGATGGGCAAAACATACTGCCCAGCCAGCAAGACTCTCATTCTTTTAGTGACTTTGAGGCCGGTATCCCTTCACCAAGTTACCCTTTATTTACATGTGACTTGGAGATAGTAAGGACTGCAGAAGCTGGAAGTCAGAGTTGCTAAACAGTGGAAAGGCACTGCAGCGTCAGAGAAGCAGGCAAGTCGCCTGGGGTTGGGTCGGCACCCTTCATCAGCTGGAGGAGTCAGTGGGTTTGAAATGGATGTCGGTGCTAAGTCAGTTACCAGAGATGTCCAGGAAGGGTCCTACCCCGAAACATTGACCTACCTGTTCCTCCAATGCTACCTGACGTGCTGTGCGTTTCATGCTCAACGTTTTATCAACCTTATTCATACATGCACAATACACCAATTGTACCCAGCCAGCTCAGAGTCAGTCCCTGATGTGAGGAGATTCCAAAACTTCTGTTTATTTGTTTATTTTTTCTACTGCCAAGCAGCTGGAGAATCGCCTGTTGATATTGGTCAGTCAGGGCTCCCTGGTTGGCCCAGGTTAACACGCCCAATCAAGGGTCCCACGGTCAATAAGATCTACCTGGCTCCAATCACTACGAGGCATTGTAGTGCTTGTTACAAAGAGCTTTGTGACCGGGAGAGCCTTTCTGAACAACAGTCACACTGGGGGTGTGTGTGTGTGTGTGTGTGTGTGTGTGTGTGTGTGTGTGCACGCGCGCACAGGAGGCCCCCACAAATGTCAACGTGACGGGTGGGTAGATAATCTGTGTTTTTGGCTGGGGGATCAGTATTGCCCAGAATTCCCTCTGCCCTTCTTCAAAGTGATGCCATTGGACGGTTCATGCTTCTCCTGATGCCCCAGACCAAAACAGTGTGAAACCAACATGGCGGCCGCTCTCCCAGGTCACTGAGAAAATCAGTCTTAATCTGCAGACAGTTTTCCGTGTTCCTCTTGTATTTCAGCTGCATGTTAAAGTTTACTAGCTCCAGTATAGTATCCAGATGTGGCGAACAGGAAGCTGGGCAGCTGGAGTACAGAACTTTGTCTGCTTTCCAGTGAAGCACAGCGTGATGCCTGGTTAACATCCCCAATAAACAAAAACGTTCCCATTTGGCCCTGATATTGTGGAGGGGGAGTGGGGAGGGGTGGAGGTACACTGAAGGGGAAGCGGATAATTACAACATTACTTTAAACAACATCTTAAGCTTTTATAGACGGTGTTAAGAACACTCCATCAACCAGTGGGAGGGACTGTGTCTCTCCAAACCATTACAATCAAATGTCTTTGACTCTGAAGAGTTTGTAAAAGGGAAACTTTGTGTTATATCTCTTTAGGAAGTCACAATGATTCCAAGAATGGCACTGATTGACAAGATCACTGTCAGATTATATTGGCCGAATTGCTTATTCCATTATACTGAGATCTGACTGAGAGGCTCCTAAAAGGGTCTCAGAATGGATACTTCCTCAGCACCTGAAACTTTATTTTCCATATCTATTTCCAGGAGTTTCCAACATGTTCCCTATGACAGACATTAAGCTCCCTGGCCTGTAGGTTCCT
Organism: Hemiscyllium ocellatum; assembly: GCF_020745735.1. Taxonomy (NCBI): domain Eukaryota; kingdom Metazoa; phylum Chordata; class Chondrichthyes; order Orectolobiformes; family Hemiscylliidae; genus Hemiscyllium; species Hemiscyllium ocellatum. The sequence continues at coordinate 109,713,557 of NC_083409.1, forward strand.
GCCTGCTGCCTCCCTTATGTTTTTGAATAAAGGTGTAACACCTACTGGTTTAAATCTAATGGAACTTTACCTGAATGTGGGGACTGTTGGAAAATGAAAAATGATGCATTAACTATCTCACTAACCACTTCCTTTAAGACCCGAGAGTGAAGTCCATCAGGAGTCAGGCACTTGTCAGCCCCAACTCCGACAATTTACTCCATTCCCATTCACTACGATGATGCAAGATGGCGGTGGAATAGGAGCCTCTGACTGGAACTCATCTGTTTCTCCCATTCTTCACCTTCTTCACTTCTTATTCTTCTCTTTTTCTTTCTTACGATGTTTATTATTCCCACCATATTTCCCTTCAACTCCCAGTCTCTGGCAAGGGACAATTCCCAGCCTCCAGAGGATAATGCCCAGAATGGAAGAGCAGTCTCTCGCATGACACAGCGACCTCTCGGCGTGACACAGCGACCTCTAGGCATGACACAGCGCCCTCTCGGCATGACACAGCGACCTCTCGGAGTGACACAGCGACCTCTAGGCATGACACAGCGCCCTCTCGGCATGACACAGCGCCCTCTAGGATGATACAGCGCCCTCTAGGTGTGACGCAGCATCCTCTGGGTGTGACGCAGCACCCACTCAGTGTGACACAGCGCCCGCTCGGTGTGATACAGCGCTCTCTCGGTGTCACACAGCGCCCTCTCGGTGTCACACAGCACTCTCTCGGTGTCACACAGCGCCCTCCCTTGGTGTCACACTGCGCCCTCTCGGTGTCACACAGCGCTCTCTCGGTGTCACACAGCGCTCTCTAGGTGCCACACCGCGCCCTCTCAGTGTGACACAGCGCCCACTCGGTGTCACACAGCGCTCTCTCGGTGTGACACAGCGCCCGCTCGGTGTCACACAGCGCTCTCTCGGTGTCACACAGTGCTCTCTCGGTGTCACACAGCGTCCTCTCTCAGTGTCACATAGCGCCCTCTCAGTGTGATGCAGCGCCCGCTTGGTGTCACACAGCGCTCTCTCGGTGTGACTCAGCGACCCCTCTCGGCGTCACACAGCGCCCTCTCGGTGTCACACAGTGCCCTCTTGGTGTGACACAGCGTCCACTCGGGGTGACAAAGCACCCTCTCGGGTTGACATAGTGCCCTCTCTCGGTGTCACACAGCGCTCTCTTGGTGTGACACAGCGCCCGCTCGGTGTCACACAGCGCTCTCTCGGTGTCACACAGCGCTCTCTTGGTGTGACACAGCGCCCGCTCGGTGTCACACAGCGCTCTCTCGGTGTCACACAGCGCTCTCTAGGTGCCACAACGCGCCCTCTCTCGGTGTCACACAGGGCCCGCCCGGTGTCACACAGCGCCCTCTCGGTGTGACACAGCGCCCTCTAGATGCCACACAGCGACCTCTCGGGGTGACACAGCACCCCCTCTTGGTGTCACACAGCGCTCTCTAGGTGCCACAACGCGCCCTCTCTCGGTGTCACACAGGGCCCTCCCGGTGTCACACAGCGACCTCTCGGGGTGACACAGCGCCCCCTCTTGGTGTTACACAGCGCTCTCTCGGTGTCACACAGCGTCCTCTCTCGGTGTCACACAGCGCCCCCTCTTGGTGTCACACAGCGCTCTCTCGGTGTCACACAGCGCCCTCTGGGGGTGACATAGTGCCCTCTCTCGGTGTGACTCAGCGCCCCCTCTCGGCGTCACACAGTGCCCTCTCAGTGTGACACAGCGTCCTCTCGGGGTGACAAAGCACCCTCTCGGGTTGACATAGTGCCCTCTCTCGGTGTCACACAGCACTCTCTCGGCATCACACAGCGCCCTCTCGGTGTCACACTGTGCCCTCCCTCGGTGTCACACTGCACCCTCTCGGTGTCACACAGCGCTCTCTAGGTGCCACACCGCGCCCTCTCGGTGTGACACAGCGCCCGCTCGGTGTCACACAGCGCTCTCTCGGTGTCACACAGCGCTCTCTTGGTGTGACACAGCGCCCACTTGGTGTGACACAGCGCTCTCTAGGTGCCACAACGCGACCTCTCGGTGTCACACAGTGCTCTCCCGGTGTCACACAGCGACCTCTCGGGGTGACACAGCGCCCCCTCTTGGTGTTACACAGCGCTCTCTCGGTGTCACACAGCGTCCTCTCTCGGTGTCACACAGCGCCCCCTCTTGGTGTCACACAGCGCTCTCTCGGTGTCACACAGCGCCCTCTGGGGGTGACATAGTGCCCTCTCTCGGTGTGACTCAGCGCCCCCTCTCGGCGTCACACAGTGCCCTCTCAGTGTGACACAGCGTCCTCTCGGGGTGACAAAGCACCCTCTCGGGTTGACATAGTGCCCTCTCTCGGTGTCACACAGCACTCTCTCGGCATCACACAGCGCCCTCTCGGTGTCACACTGTGCCCTCCCTCGGTGTCACACTGCACCCTCTCGGTGTCACACAGCGCTCTCTAGGTGCCACACCGCGCCCTCTCGGTGTGACACAGCGCCCGCTCGGTGTCACACAGCGCTCTCTCGGTGTCACACAGCGCTCTCTTGGTGTGACACAGCGCCCACTTGGTGTGACACAGCGCTCTCTAGGTGCCACAACGCGACCTCTCGGTGTCACACAGTGCTCTCTCGGTGTCACACAGCGCCCTCTCGGGGTGACAAAGCACCCTCTCGGGTCGACATAGTGCCCTCTCTCGGTGTCACACAGCACTCTCTCGGCGTCACACAGCGCCCTCTCGGTGTCACACAGTGCTCTCTCGGTGTCACACAGCGTCCTCTCGGGGTGACAAAGCACCCTCTCGGGTCGACATAGTGCCCTCTCTCGGTGCCACACAGCGCCCTCTCGGTGTGACACAGCGCTCTCTCGGTGTGACACAGCGCTCTCTCGGTGTGATACAGCGCCCTCTCTTGGTGTGACACAGCACCCTCTTGGCGTGACACAGCACCCTCTTGGAGTGACACAGCGCCCTCTCGGTGTGACACAGTGCCCCCTCAATGTGACACAGCGCCCTCTCGGTGTCACACAGCGACCTCTCGGTGTGACACAGCACCCTCTCGGCGTGACACAGCACCCTCTCGGAGTCACACAGCGCCCTCTAGGTGTGACACAGACTCTCTCGGTGTCACACAGCGCCCTCTAGGTGTCACACAGCGCTCTCTCAGTGTCACACAGCGCCCTATCGGTCTCACACAGTGCTCTCTCCGTGTCACACAGCGCTCTCTCAGTGTCACACAGCGCCCTATCGGTCTCACACAGCGCTCTCTCCGTGTCACACAGCGCACTCTCTCGGTGTCACACTGCGCCCTCTCGGTGTGTGACAGCACCCGCTCGGTGTCACACAGCGCTCTCTCGGTGTCACACAGCGCTCTCTCGGTGTCACACAGTGCTCTCTTGGTGTGACACAGCACTCTCTCGGTGTCACACAGTGCTCTCTTGGTGTGCCTCAGCGCCCTCTCGGTGTCACACCGCGCTCTCTAGATGCCACACCGCACCCTCGCGGTGTGATGCAGCATCCTCTCTCAGTGCGACACAGCGCCCTCTAGGTGTGCCACAGCGCCCTCTCGATGTGACACAGTGCCCTCTCGATGTGACACAGCGCCCTCTCGGTGTGACACAGTGCCCTCTCGATGTGACACAGTGCCCTCTCGATGTGACACAGCGTCGTCTCGGTGTGACACAGCGACCTCTCTCAGTGTGACACAGCGCCCTCTTGGTGTGACACAGCATCCTCTCTCAGTGTGACACAGCGCCCACTCTCGGTGTCACACTGTGCCCTCTCTCGGTGTCACACTGCGCCCCCTCGGTGTCACACAGTGCCCTCTCGTTGTGACACAGTGACCTCTCGTTGTGACACAGTGACCTCTCGGTGTCACACAGTGACCTCTCGGGGTGACACAGTGACCTCTCGTTGCGACACAGTGCCCTCTCGGTGTGACGCAGCGACGTCTCAATGTGACACAGCGCACTCTCTCGGTGTGACACAGCGCACTCTCTCGGTATGACACAGCACCCTCTCGGTGTGATACAGCGACCTCTCATGATACAGCGACCTCTCGTGATACAGCGACCTCTCGGTGTGATACAGCGCTCTCTCTCGGTATGACACAGCGACCTCTCGGTGTGCCGCTGCGACCTCTCGGTGTGATACAGCGACCTCTCATGATACAGCGACCTCTCATGATACAGCGACCTCTCGGTGTGATACAGCGCCCTCTCGGTGTGATACAGCGCTCTCTCTCGGTGTGACACAGCGCTCTCTCGGTGTGCCGCTGCGACCTCTCGGTGTGATACAGCGCCCTCTCGGTGTGATACAGCGCTCTCTCTCGGTGTGACAAAATGCCCTCTCTCAGTGGGACACAGTGCCCTCTTGGTGTGACACAGCGCCCTCTCTCGGTGTGACACAGCGCCCTCTCTCGGTATGACACAGCGCTCTCTCGGTGTGATACAGCGACCTCTCATGATACAGCGACCTCTCGGTGTGATACAGCGCCCTCTCGGTGTGACACAGCGCCCTCTCTTGGTATGACACAGCGCCCTCTCAGTGTGCCTCAGCGCCCTCTCGGTGTGACACAGCGCCCTCTCGGTGTGCCTCAGCGCCCTCTCGGTGTGACACAGCATCCTCTCTCAGTGTGACACAGCGCCCACTCTCGGTGTCACACTGTGCCCTCTCTCGGTGTCACACTGCGCCCCCTCGGTGTCACACAGTGACCTCTCGTTGTGACACAGTGACCTCTCGGTGTCACACAGTGACCTCTCGGGGTGACACAGTGACCTCTCGTTGTGACACAGTGCCCTCTCGTTGCGACACAGTGCCCTCTCAGTGTGACGCAGCGACGTCTCAATGTGACACAGCGCACTCTCTCGGTGTGACACAGCACCTTCTCGGTGTCACACAGCGACCTCTGGGTGTGACACAGCGCCCTCTCTCGGTGTGACACAGCGCCCTCTCTCGGCGTGACACAGTGCCCTCTCGGTGTCACACAGCGGCCTCTGGGTGTGACACAGCGCCCTCTCTCGGTGTGACACAGCGCCCTCTCTCGGCGTGACACAGTGCCCTCTCGGTGTCACACAGCGGCCTCTGGGTGTGACACAGCGCCCTCTCTCGGTGTGACACAGCGCCCTCTCACGGTATGACACAGCGCCCTCTCTCGGTGTGCCGCTGCGACCTCTCGGTGTGATACAGCGCCCTCTCACGGTATGATACAGCGCCCTCTCGGTGTGACACAGCGCCCTCTCTCGGTATGACACAGCGCCCTCTCGGTGTGCCTCAGCGCCCTCTCGGTGTGACACAGCGACCTCTCTCAGTGTGACACAGCGCCCTCTCGGTGTCACACTGTGCCCTCTCTCGGATTAACACTGCGCCCCCTCGGTGTCACACAGTGCCCTCTCGTTGTGACACAGTGACCTCTCGTTGTGACACAGTGACCTCTCGGTGTCACACAGTGACCTCTCGGTGTGACACAGCGCCCTCTCACGGTATGACACAGCGCTCTCTCGGTGTGCCGCTGCGACCTCTCGGTGTGATACAGCGACCTCTCATGATACAGCAACCTCTCGGTATGACACAGCGCCCTCTCTCGGTGTGACATAGCGCCCTCTCAGTGTGACACAGCGCCCTCTCGGTGTGACACAGCGCCCTCTCGGTGTGACACAGCGCCCTCTCGGTGTGACACAGCACCCTCTCTCGGTGTGACACAGCGACCTCTCAGTGTGACATAGCGCCCTCTCAGTGTGACACAGCGCCCTCTCGGTGTGACACAGCGCCCTTTCTCGGTGTGACATAGCGCCCTCTCAGTGTGACATAGCGCCCTCTCAGTGTGACACAGCGCCCTCTCGGTGTGACACAGCGCCCTCTCTCGGTATGACACAGCGCCCTCTCTCGGTGTGACGCAGTGACCTCTCGGTGTGATACAGCGACCTCTCGTGATACAGTGACCTCTCGGTGTGATACAGCGACCTCTCGGTGTGACACAGCACCCTCTCTCGGTGTCACACTGTGCCCTCTCTCGGTGTGACACAGCGCCCTCTCAGTGTGACACAGCGCCCTCTCGGTGTGACACAGCGCCCTCTCTCGGTGTGACACAGCGCCCTCTCTTGGCGTGACAGTGCACCCTCTCGGTGTGACACAGCGCCCTCTCTCGGTGTGACACAGCGCTCTCTCTTGGCGTGACAGTGCACCCTCTCGGTGTGACGCAGTGCCCTCTCGTGGTGACGCAGTGCCCTCTCGGTGTGACACAGCACCCTCTCTCGGTGTGACACAGCGCCCTCTCTTGGCGTGACAGTGCACCCTCTCGGTGTGACACAGTGCCCTCTCGGTGTGACACAGCACCCTCTCTCGGTGTGACACAGCGCCCTCTCTTGGCGTGACAGTGCACCCTCTCGGTGTGACACAGCGCCCTCTCGGTGTGACACAGCGCCCTCTCTCGGTGTGACACAGCGCCCTCTCTTGGCGTGACAGTGCACCCTCTTGGTGAGACACAGTGCCCTCTAAGTGTCACACAGCGTCCTCTCGGTGTCACACAGCGCCCTCTCCTTGTGACACAGCGCCCTCTCGGTGTGACGCAGTGACCACTCGGTGTGACACAACGCCCTCTCTCGGTGTGACACAGCGCCCTCTCGGTGTGACACAACACCCTCTCTCGGTGTGACACAGTGCCCACTCTTGGTGTGACACAACGCCCTCTCTCGGTGTGACACAGTGCCCTCTCGGTGTGATGCAGCGCCCTCTCTTGGCGTGACAGTGCACCCTCTTGGTGTGACACAGCGCCCACTAGGTGAGACACAGTGCCCTCTAAGTGTCACACAGCGATCTCTCGGTGTGACACAGCATCCTCTCCTTGTGACACAGCATCCTCTCCTTGTGACACAGCATCCTCTCAGTGTGACGTAGCGACCACTCGGTGTGACACAGCGCCCTCTCGGTGTCACACAGCGCCCTCTCTCAGTGTGATACAGCGCCTTCTCAGTGTGATACAGCGACCTCTCGTGATACAGCAACCTCTTGGTGTGACACAGCACCCTCTCGGTGTCACACTGTGCCCTCTCTCGGTGTCACACTGCGCCCTCTCGGTGTGACACAGTGACCTCTCGGTGTGACGCAGCGCCCTCTCGGTGTGACACTGCGACCTCTCGGTGTGACACAGCGCCCTCTCGGTGTGACGCAGCGACGTCTCATGATACAGTGACCTCTCAGTGTGATACAGCGCCGTCTCTCGGTGTGACACAGTGTGCTCTCGGTGTGACACAGTGCCCTCTCGTTGTGACGCAGCGCCCTCTCGTTGTGACGCAGCACCCTCTCGGTGTGACACAGCGCCCTCTCGGTGTGACGCAGCGCCCTCTCTCGGTGTGACACAGCGCCCTCTCAGTGTGACACAGCGCCCTCTCAGTGTCACACAGCGCCCTCTCTCGGTGTGACACAGCGCCCTCTCTCGGTGTGACACAGCGCCCTCTCGGTGTGACACAGCGCCCTCTCGGTATGACGCAGTGACCACTCAGTGTGACGCAGCGACCACTCGGTGTGACACAGCGCCCTCTCTCGGTGTGACACAGCGCCCTCTCGGTGTGACACAGCGCCCTCTTGGTGTGACACAGTGCCCTCTCGGTGTGACGCAGCGCCCTCTCTCGGTATGACGCAGCGACCTCTCGGTATGATGCAGCGACCTCTCGGTGCGATACAGCGACCTCTCGTGATACAGCGCCCTCTCGGTGTGACGCAGCGCCCTCTCAGTGTGATACTGCAGCCTCTAGGTGTGACACTGCGACCTCTCGGTGTGACACTGCGACCTCTCGGTGTGATACAGCGCCATCTCTCGGCGTGACAGTGCACCCTCTTGGTGTGACACAGCGCCCTCTGGATGAGACACAGTGCCCTCTAAGTGTCATACAATGCCCTCTCGGTATGACGCAGTGACCACTCGGTGTGACGCAGCGACCACTCGGTGCGACGCAGCACCCTCTCTCGGTATGACACAGCGCCCTCTGGATGAGACACAGTGCCCTCTAAGTGTCATACAATGCCCTCTCGGTATGACGCAGTGACCACTCAGTGTGACGCAGCGACCACTCGGTGCGACGCAGCGCCCTCTCTCGGTGTGACACAGCGCCCTCTCACGGTATGACACAGCGCCCTCTCGGTGTGACACAGCGCCCACTCGGTGTGATACAGCGCCCTCTCTCGGCGTGACATTGCACCCTATCTCGGTGTGACACAGCGCCCTCTCGGTGTGACACAGCGCCCTCTCGGCGTGACACAGCGCCCTCTCTCGGCGTGTCACAGCGCCCTCTCGGTGTGACGCAGCGCCCTCTCTCGGTGTGACGCAGCGACCTCTCTCGGTGTGACGCAGCGACCTCTCGGTTCAATACAGCGACCTCTCGTGATACAGCGCCCTCTCGGTGTGACGCAGCGCCCTCTCAGTGTGATACTGCAACCTCTAGGTGTGACACTGCGACCTCTCGGTGTGACAGTGCACCCTCTTGGTGTGACACAGCGCCCTCTGGATGAGACACAGTGCCCTCTAAGTGTCATACAATGCTCTCTCGGTGTGACGCAGCGCCCTCTCGGTATGACGCAGCGGCCACTCGGTGTGATACAGCGCCCTCTCTCGGCGTGACAGTGCACCCTCTCGGTGTCACACAGCGCCCTCTCTCAGTGTGACGCAGCGACCACTCGGTGTGACACAGCGCCCTCTCTCGGTGTGATACAGCGCCCTCTCTCGGCGTGACAGTGCACCCTCTCGGTGTGACACAGCGCCCTCTCGGTGTGACACAGCGCCCTCTCTCAGTGTAACGCAGCGACCACTCGGTGTGGCGCAGCACCCTCTCTCGGTGTGATACAGCGCCCTCTCTCGGCGTGACAGTGCACCCTCTCGGTGTGACACAGCGCCCTCTCGGTGTGACACAGCGCCCTCTCTCGGCGTGACAGTGCACCCTCTCGGTGTGACACAGCGCCCTCTCGGTGTGATACAGCGCCTTCTCTCGGTGTGACAGTGCACCCTCTCGGTGTGACACAGCGCCCTCTCGGTGTGATACAGCGCCCTCTCTCGGTGTGACACAGCGCCCTCTCTCGGTGTGATACAGCGCCCTCTCTCGGTGTGACACAGCGCCCTCTCTCGGTGTGATACAGCGCCCTCTCTCGGCGTGACAGTGCACCCTCTCGGTGTGACACAGCGCCCTCTCGGTGTGACACAGCGCCCTCTCTCGGCGTGACAGTGCACCCTCTCGGTGTGACACAGCGCCCTCTCGGTGTGATACAGCGCCTTCTCTCGGCGTGACAGTGCACCCTCTCGGTGTGACACAGCGCCCTCTCGGTGTGACGCAGTGACCTCTCTCGGTGTGACACAGCGCCCTCTCTCGGCGTGACAGTGCACCCTCTCGATGTGACACAGCGCCCTCTCGGTGTGATACAGCGCCCTCTCTCGGTGTGACACAGCGCCCTCTCTCGGTGTGATACAGCGCCCTCTCTCGGTGTGACACAGCGCCCTCTCGGTGTGATACAGCGCCCTCTCTCGGTGTGACACAGCGCCCTCTCTCGGTGTGACACAGCGCCCTCTCGGTGTGACGCAGTGACCTCTCTCGGTGTGACAGTGCACCCTCACGGTGTGACACAGCGCCCTCTCTCGGCGTGACACAGCGCCCTCTCTCGCGTGACAGTGCACCCTCTCGGTGTGACACAGCGCCCTCTCTCGGTGTGACGCAGTGACCTCTCTCGGTGTGACAGCGCCCTCTCTCGGCGTGACACAGCGCCCTCTCTCGGTGTGACACAGCGCCCTCTCGGCGTGACACAGCGCCCTCTCGATGTGACACAGCGCCCTCTCTCGGCGTGACGCAGCGCCCTCTCTCGGCGTGACGCAGCGCCCTCTCGGTGTGACGCAGCGCCCTCTCGGTGTGACGCAGCGCCCTGTCTCGGCGTGACACAGCGCCCTCTCTCGGCGTGACACAGCGCCCTCTCTCGGCGTGACGCAGCGCCCTCTCGGTGTGACACAGCGCCCTCTCGGTGTGACGCAGTGACCTCTCTCGGCGTGACACAGCGCCCTCTCTCGGCGTGACAGTGCACCCTCTCGATGTGACACAGCGCCCTCTCGGTGTGACACAGCGCCCTCTCTCGGTGTGACACAGCGCCCTCTCGGTGTGACGCAGTGACCTCTCTCGGTGTGACAGTGCACCCTCTCGGTGTGACACAGCGCCCTCTCTCGGCGTGACAGTGCACCCTCTTGGTGTGACGCAGCGCCCTCTCTCGGCGTGACACAGCGCCCTCTCTCGGTGTGACACAGCGCCCTCTCTCGGCGTGACGCAGCGCCCTCTCTCGGCGTGACGCAGCGCCCTCTCGGTGTGACGCAGCGCCCTGTCTCGGCGTGACACAGCGCCCTCTCTCGGCGTGACACAGCGCCCTCTCTCGGCGTGACGCAGCGCCCTCTCGGTGTGACACAGCGCCCTCTCGGTGTGACGCAGTGACCTCTCTCGGCGTGACACAGCGCCCTCTCTCGGCGTGACAGTGCACCCTCTCGATGTGACACAGCGCCCTCTCGGTGTGACACAGCGCCCTCTCTCGGTGTGACACAGCGCCCTCTCGGTGTGACGCAGTGACCTCTCTCGGTGTGACAGTGCACCCTCTCGGTGTGACACAGCGCCCTCTCTCGGCGTGACAGTGCACCCTCTTGGTGTGACGCAGCGCCCTCTCTCGGCGTGACACAGCGCCCTCTCTCGGTGTGACACAGCGCCCTCTCTCGGCGTGACGCAGCGCCCTCTCTCGGCGTGACGCAGCGCCCTCTCGGCGTGACGCAGCGCCCTCTCTCGGCGTGACGCAGCGCCCTCTCGGTGTGACGCAGCGCCCTCTCTCGGCGCGACGCAGCGCCCTCTCTCGGCGTGACGCAGCGCCCTCTCGGTGTGACACAGCGCCCTCTCTCGACGTGACACAGCGCCCTCTCGGTGTGACACAGCGCCCTCTCGGTGTGACACAGCGCCCTCTCTCGGCGTGACACAGCGCCCTCTCTCGATGTGACGCAGCGCCCTCTCGATGTGACACAGCGCCCTCTCTCGGTGTGACACAGCGCCCTCTCTCGGTGTGACGCAGCGCCCTCTCTCGATGTGACGCAGCGCCCTCTCTCAGCGTGACGCAGCGCCCTCTCGATGTGACACAGCGCCCTCTCTCGGTGTGACACAGCGCCCTCTCTCGGTGTGACACAGCGCCCTCTCTCGGTGTGACGCAGCGCCGTCTCTCGGTGTGACGCAGCGCCCTCTCTCGGTGTGACACAGCGCCCTCTCGGTGTGACACAGCGCCCTCTCTCGGTGTGACGCAGCGCCCTCTCTCGGTGTGACACAGCGCCCTCTCGATGTGACACAGCGCCCTCTCGGTGTGACACAGCGCCCTCTCTCGGCGTGACGCAGCGCCCTCTCTCGGCGTGACACAGCGCCCTCTCTCGGCGTGACGCAGCGCCCTCTCGATGTGACACAGCGCCCTCTCTCGGTGTGATACAGCGCCCTCTCGGTGCGACAGTGCACCCTCTCGGTGTGACACAGCGCCCTCTCGATGTGACACAGCGCCCTCTCGGTGTGACACAGCGCCCTCTCTCGGCGTGACACAGCGCCCTCTCTCGGTGTGACACAGCGCCCTCTCAATGTGACACAGCGCCCTCTCGGTGTGACACAGCGCCCTCTCTCGGTGTGACACAGCGCCCTCTCGGTGTGACACAGCGCCCTCTCTCGATGTGACACAGCGCCCTCTCTCGATGTGACACAGCGCCCTCTCTCGGTGTGACACAGCGCCCTCTCGATGTGACACAGCGCCCTCTCTCGGTGTGACGCAGCGCCCTCTCTCGGCGTGACGCAGCGCCCTCTCTCGGCGTGACACAGCGCCCTCTCTCGGCGTGACACAGCGCCCTCTCTCGGCGTGACGCAGCGCCCTCTCGATGTGACACAGCGCCCTCTCTCGGTGTGATACAGCGCCCTCTCGGTGTGACAGTGCACCCTCTCGGTGTGACACAGCGCCCTCTCGATGTGACACAGCGCCCTCTCGGTGTGACACAGCGCCCTCTCTCGGCGTGACACAGCGCCCTCTCTCGGTGTGACACAGCGCCCTCTCTCGGCGTGACACAGCGCCGTCTCTCGATGTGACACAGCGCCCTCTCTCGGTGTGACACAGCGCCCTCTCTCGGCGTGACGCAGCGCCCTCTCTCGGCGTGACGCAGCGCCCTCTCGATGTGACGCAGCGCCCTCTCGATGTGACGCAGCGCCCTCTCTCGGTGTGACACAGCGCCCTCTCGATGTGACACAGCGCCCTCTCTCGGTGTGACACAGCGCCCTCTCTCGGCGTGACGCAGCGCCCTCTCGATGTGACACAGCGCCCTCTCGATGTGACACAGCGCCCTCTCGGTGTGACACAGCGCCCTCTCGATGTGACAGAGCGCCCTCTCTCGGCGTGACGCAGCGCCCTCTCGATGTGACACAGCGCCCTCTCTCGGTGTGACTCAGCGCCCTCTCTCGGTGTGACGCAGCGCCCTCTCTCGGCGTGACACAGCGCCCTCTCTCGGCGTGACACAGCGCCCTCTCGATGTGACGCAGCGCCCTCTCTCGGTGTGACACAGCGCCCTCTCGTTGTGACACAGCGCCCTCTCTCGGTGTGACACAGCGCCCTCTCGGTGTGACACAGCGCCCTCTCGGTGTGACACAGCGCCCTCTCTCGGCGTGACACAGCGCCCTCTCTCGGCGTGACACAGCGCCCTCTCGGTGTGACACAGCGCCCTCTCGGTGTGACGCAGCGCCCTCTCTCGGTGTGACACAGCGCCCTCTCGATGTGACGCAGCGCCCTCTCTCGGTGTGACACAGCGCCCTCTCGTTGTGACACAGCGCCCTCTCTCGGCGTGACACAGCGCCCTCTCGGTGTGACGCAGCGCCCTCTCTCGGTGTGACGCAGCGCCCTCTCTCGGTGTGACGCAGCGCCCTCTCTCGGTGTGACACAGCGCCCTCTCGGTGTGACACAGCACCCTCTCTCGGCGTGACACAGCGCCCTCTCTCGGCGTGACACAGCGCCCTCTCGATGTGACACAGCGCCCTCTCTCGGCGTGACACAGCGCCCTCTCTCGGCGTGACGCAGCGCCCTCTCTCGGCGTGACACAGCGCCCTCTCTCGGCGTGACGCAGCGCCCTCTCTCGGTGTGACACAGCGCCCTCTCGGTGTCACACAGCGCCCTCTCTCGGTGTGACACAGCGCCCTCTCGATGTGACGCAGCGCCCTCTCTCGGTGTGACACAGCGCCCTCTCGGTGTGACACAGCGCCCTCTCTCGGTGTGACACAGCGCCCTCTCGGTGTGACACAGCGCCCTCTCTCGGCGTGACACAGCGCCCTCTCGATGTGACGCAGCGCCCTCTCTCGGTGTGACACAGCGCCCTCTCGATGTGACGCAGCGCCCTCTCTCGGTGTGACACAGCGCCCTCTCGGTGTGACACAGCGCCCTCTCTCGGCGTGACACAGCGCCCTCTCGATGTGACACAGCGCCCTCTCTCGGCGTGACGCAGCGCCCTCTCTCGGCGTGACACAGCGCCCTCTCTCGGCGTGACACAGCGCCCTCTCTCGGTGTGACACAGCGCCCTCTCTCGGTGTCACACAGCGCCCTCTCTCGGTGTCACACAGCGCCCTCTTGGTGTCACACAGCGCCCTCTCTCGGTGTGACGCAGTGACCTCTCGGTGTGACGCAGCGCCCTCTCTCGGCGTGACGCAGCGCCCTCTCGGTGTGATACAGCGCCCTCTCTCGGTGTGACACAGCGCCCTCTCGATGTGACACAGCGCCCTCTCTCGGTGCGACGCAGCGCCCTCTTGGTGTGATACAGCGACCACTCGGTGTGAGACGGAGCCTTCTCGGTGTCACACAGCACCCTCTCGGGCGAAGTTTGGAATACGCATTGAGTATGAAGTTCAAAAAGATAATAGCAGTTTGAAGGAATATGTTCAAGGAAGCCAGAGTCAAGATTGAAAAAGATGATGTCCCACTGAGACAGGTAAATAAGTTTGTCTGTTCAGGACAAATCAAAACAGAAAATGGCAGATGCAGTGCAGAAGTTAGTAGAAAGATAGAGAGTTAGCCAGGAGTAATTCTGTGAAGATGATGAATGTGCTAACAAGAAAACTGAAACTTGTGACAAGGAAGAAACCTCAGGAGCTGCTACATTCTATCCCCTTTTCTGTAAGCCTCAGAATAATTAAAGAGCTGCGAACAAAATTGGAGTCCTTTGAAATCTGGATGCTAAGATGTATGTTAACATTTCACAACCATAATCACAGAATTATCACAGCACTGTAGCAGCATCTTTGTCCCATCATGCCTACGTTTCTGTTATTGACTGCCTATCTCCTGCCTTTTCCCATATTCCTGCAATTTCTATCCAAATAACCATTGAATATCCTCTTGAATGCTTCAATTAAACCTGCCTCCATCATATTTCAAGGCAGTGCATTCTATATTCTAAATATCCGTTGTGTGAAAAAGCTTAATCTCACATCTCCCTTGCTTTGTTTGCATATCACGTTAAACATCTTCTCCATGCCCCCTCTATCCCGTCAGTATTCTCTAAGTTCCATTGATCTAAACTCTACTGAGTACAGACCTAGAGCCCTCAACTGCTCCTCATACGACAAGCCCTTCCCTCCTGGGATCATTCTCGCAAACCTCCCCTGCACTTCACATTAAATGAGAAGAGATATGAGCTACAGGAGAGGGTGCTGAGGGAATTTACCAGGATGTTGCCTGAGCTGGAGACTTTTAATTATGAAAAGAGTTTGGAAAGACTGGGGTTACTCTCCTTGGAGCTGGGCAGACTGAGAGGGCCACAATCAAAGTGCATAAACTTATGAGGGGCATACATAGGGTAGGTAGGAAGGAACATTTCCACTTCTTGGATTCATCAATGACCAAGATGAATCATTGAATCAACAGGTTTCGATGGGATGTGAGGAATAGCTTTTTCTCCCAGACATGGTGGGAATTAGGCACTCTACATGATTGGTAGAGGCAGGAATCCTCATAACATTTAAGAAGTCTTAGAGTATTGTGTTCAGTTCTGGGCACTTTATTTAAAGAAGGATGTTAAAGCCCTGCAGAAAGTACAAAGGAGGTTTACTGGAATGATACAAGGAATGAAGGGTTTTAGATACAAGAAAAAAATTGAGCTTATTCTCCTTGGAGCAGAGAAAGTGGTGAACTTGTCGAGGTATTGGAAATTATGAACAATTTTGACAGAGTAAAAAGGACATTCTGTTTCCACTGGTTGATACGTCAGTAACTAGGGATCACAATTTCCAGATTATCAGCAAGAGCTAGGAGTGAGATGAGAAGGGACTTCTTTACTCAGAGAGTTGTTAGGATTTGGAATGTGCTGCCTGGGAGAGTGGAGGAGACAGATTCCATAGGAGGCTTCAAATGAGAGCTGGATAGATATTTGAAAATGAGGAATTTAGAGAGCGACGGAGATAAGGGAGAAACAGACTAACTGGGTAATTCTTTCAGAAACCAGTATAAACACGATGGGTCCAATGGCCTCCTTCTGTACTCTATAATCTATGATTCTATTCCATAAGTATTTAGATATGCACTTGTAATGCCAAGACATACAAAGCTATGGTCCAAGTGCTGGAAATTGGGATTAGAATAGTGAGGTCCCGGAGACACCCGCACCAATCAACCACACCGCCCTGTGGCCGAACATTTCAACTCCCTCTCCCACTCTGCTGAGGACATGGAGGTCCTGGGCCTCCTCCACCGCCACTCCCTCACCACCCAACACCTGGAGGAAGAACACCTTATTTTTCTGCCTCGGAACACTTCAACCCCAGGGCATCAAAGTGGACTTCACCAGTTTCCTCATTTCCCCTCCCCCCACCTTACCCCAGCTCCAACCTTCCAGCTCAGTACCATCCTCATGACCTGTCTGACCTGCCAATCTTCCTTCCCACCGATCCGCTCCACCCTCCTCTCTGACCTATCACCTTTACCCCTTCCTCCATCCATCTATTGCACTCTCAACTCCTTCCCCCAGCCACACGCCCCTCCCATTTATCTCACCACCTCGGAGGCTTTCAGCATCATTCCTGATGAAGGGCTTATGCCCGAAACATCGATTCTCTTGCTCCTCGGATGCTGCCTGAGCTGCTGTGCTTTTCCAGCAACATACTCTTGAATCTGACCTCCAGTATCTGCAGACTTCACTTTTTCTCAGAATAGTGAGGTGCCTGTTTCTGACCAGCATGGATTGGATGGGCCAAAGGACCTTTTTCTGTGCTCTAAATCCGTATGGCTCTATGAACGCATCGTTCTCTGCAATCTATAGTCACTTACCTTACGTTGTTTTGTAGAGTCCAGTTTGACCAGCCAATAAGAAGCTACCTTTGGTTTATGATACTTCCAGTTGTCTAGTATCTGTGAACAGAATTGGAAGAGTGTGTGAACATCATTAAAAGGTCATACAGGAAAATAACTCAGGCAAGTATTCGGCAAATTAGAGTCAATCATCCACCGGTATCTGAGAAGTAGGATTAGCTTCTCCAAATAACCAACTGAAAAAGTTATTACCTTGAATTGTTAAGTTAAATTGAAGAAGAACTTTATCATTGCTGAGTTGTTGATTACGTCTTAGAGAACAATATGTGCACTAGGACTGATGCTCAATTGGTAGCCATCTTGTCTAATGATTATGGGTTGAAATTTCACCCTAGAGAGTTGAGCACAAAGTCCAGGCTGACTCTCTAGTGCAGCAGGAAGGTTCAGCACCATTCACTGCTCCTCAGATACTGACGCAGTCCGTGTCCAAATGCAGCATGACCTGGACAATGTTCAGGCTTATGCCGACAAGTGATAAGTAACATCCACACCATAAAGTGCCAGGCATTGGCTATCTACAACAAGGGAGAATCCAACCATTAAACACTGAAGGAACTGCAGAGGCTGGAAATTAGAAGCAAAAACAGAAACTGTCGGAAAGGTGCAATATCTGAGGAGTGAAATCAGAGTTAATGTTCCAGTTGCAGTGACCCTTCCTTAAAATCTAATTAATACCCTTTGGCATTCAATGGCATTACCATCACTGCATTTCCCACTGGCAACATTCTGAGGGTTAACCTTGACCAGAACTGGACTCACCTTATAAATATTACAGCCACATGAGTAGGTCAGAGGCTAGGAATACTGCAGCAAGTAACTCACCTCCTGACTCCCCAAAGCCTGTCCACCATCAACAAGGCACAAGTCAGGAATGTGATGGAATATTCCCCATTTGCCTGGGTGGGTGCAGCTCCAAGAACAATTGAGAAGCTCAACACTGTCCAGAACAAAGCAGCCCATTTGATTGGCACCACATCCACAAGCATCCACTCCCTCCACCGCCAATGCTCAGTAGCAGCAGTGTTTACTATCTATAAGATACACTGCAGAAACTCACCAAAACTCCTTTGGCAGCACTTTCCAAACCTACACCCACTTATATCTAGAAGGACAAGAGCAGCAGATACATGGGAACACCACCCTTTGAAAGTTCCCCTCCAAGCCCCTCACCATTTGGAAACATATCACCATTACTTCAGTGTCATTGGTGCCAAATCCTGGAAGTTGTTCCCTAATGGCATTGTGGATCTACTTACAGTAGGTGGACTGCAGCGGTTTGTTGGGATCCATTATTAAGGTTAGGCAGTGTAAGAAACTTTATTGTTAGGTAGTGCTCACGTAAGGTAGTATTAGCAAGTCTGGAACTTGTTAGCTTCACTAGACAACAGTAAGCCATTATGTTACACTAAGAACAGACTGAAAAGCTGATGGCATAGCCTGAAGAGGCCCCAGGGAGGGTGAGAGATAACAGGACATTGGAGCCGTGTCTAAATGCACGTAGCTCAAACTGAGGTAATAGAATGTTATCAGGTGAGAACCAATGACATACCAAAATTCTGCATTTTACCAAACAAGGATGTAACTCTGGAATGTGAGAGGACAAAAGGATAGACAAATTAAAAATATAGTCAGAACGCGCCTTCTCCAGTGAGCTAGACACCTCACTGTACTGTGTACGATTCTCTCTCATTAAACCTGTTTATACTTTTAATCAGACCCGGTGTCTCTCTCCTCCAAATGAACACGGGGACAGAAGTCCTGTCCCAACAGGTTCAAGAAGGCAGCTCACCCCCACCTTCTCAAGGGGCAACTAGGGACGAGCAATTAATAGTGGCCCTTACAGTGATGCCAACTTCCCATAAGTAACTAAAAAGTGAAATGGGCACAACTACTTAGAAATTTTGTTTCCCTTGAAGCTTCTTGGGACACTCTAGAGCAGTATGTCAATATGTCAATAGTCCGACGAGGGAAGGGGCCATATTGGACCTGGTACTGGAGAACAAGCCAGGACAGGTGGTAGAAGTTGTGGTGGGGGATTTCTTTGGGAACAGTGACCACAATTCTGTGAGTTTTAGAATACTCGTAGATAAAGAAGAGAGTGGTCCTAAGGGAAGAGTACTAAACTGGGCCAAGGCCAATTATATCAAAATTAGGGAGGAGCTCAGAAATGTGGATTGGACACAGCTATTTGAAAGGAAGTCCACATTTGAGATGTGGGAGGCTTTCAAGGATAGGTTAACGGTAGAGCAGGATAGGTATGTCCATTGAAGGCAAAGGATAGGAAGGGCAAGATTCGTGAACTGTTGTTGACAGGAGAAATTGTACGACTAGCCAAGAGGAAAAGGGAAGCGTACACAAGGTCTAGGCAGCTAAGAACAGAACGGGCCCTGGAGGAATATCAGAAGAGTAGGACAAGTCTTAAACAAGGTACCGAGCGGGCTAAAAGGGGTCATGAAATAGCTTTAGCAAGCAGAACTAAGGAAAATCCCAAAGCATCTTATTCTTTTATAAGAAGCAATCAGGTAACTAGAGAAAGGATTGGTTCACTAAAGGATAATGAAGGAAGGCTGTGTGTCAAACCTGAGAGAATGGGTGAGATTCGGAATGATTACTTTGCATCAGTGTTCACTGAGGAGAGGGACATGATGAATCTTGAGATTAGAGACAGAAGTTTGATTAGTCTGGATCACGTTGACAAAAGTAGAGAAGATGTGTTGGGTAGGCTAGAGGTTATTAAGGTGGACAAATCCCCAGGACCAGATGTGATCTATCCCGGGTTGCTGAGGGAGGCGAGAGAGGAAATAGCTGGGACCCTGGCAGATATCTTTGTGGCATCCTTAAGTACAGGTGAGGTGCCGGAGGACTGGAAGGTTGCTCATGTTGTCCCCGTGTACAAGAAGGGTAGTAGGGATATTCTGGGTAACTACAGACCAGTGAGCCTGACATCAGTGGTGGGGAAGTTGCTGGAGAGGGTACTGAGTAATAGGACCTATTTATATTTAGAAAAGAATAGGCTTATCAGTGATAGCAACATGGTTTTGTGCGGGGGAGATCGTGCCGTTCCAACTTAATAGAGTTCTTCGAGGAAGTGACCAAGTTGATAGATGAAGGAAGGGCTGTTGATGTCATATACATGGACTTTAGTAAGGCATTTGATGAGGCTCTCCATTGTAGACTAATGGAGAAAGTGAAGTCACATGGTGTTCGAGGGTGTTCGAGCGAGGTGGATAAAGAACTGGCTGAGCAACAGGAGACAGAGAGTAGTAGTTGAAGGGAGTTTCTCAAAATGGAGAAAGATGACGGGTGATGATCCACAGGGATGAAAGTTGGGGCCACTGTTGTTTGTGATATACATAAATGATCTAGAAGAGGACACTGTTTATGATCAGCAAGTTTGCAGATGACACAAAGACTGATGGAGTAGCAGAAAGCATAAGGGACTGTCAGAGAATACAGGAGGATATAGATAGACTGGAGAGTTGGGCAGAAAAGTGGCAGATGGTTTTCAATCCAGACAAATGTGAGGTGATGCATTTAGACAAGACTAATTCTAGAGTGAATTATACAATGAACGGAAGAGTCTTGGAAAGGTTGATGGGCAGAGAGATCTGGGAGTGCAGGTCCATTGTACCCTGAAGGTTGCTGCACAGGTGGATAGAGTGGTCAAGAAGGCATATAGTATGCTTGCCTTCATTGGACGGGGTATTGAATATAAGAGCTGGCAGGTCATGTTAAAACTGTACAAGACATTGGCTCGGCCGCATTTGGAATACTGTGTACTGTTCTGGTGGCCACATTACCAAAAGGGTGTGGACGCTTTGGAGAGGGTGCAGAGAGGGTTTATGAGGATGTTGCCTGGTATGGAAGGTGCTAGCTATGCAGAGAGGTTGAGTAGGTTAGGTTTATTTTCAGTAGAAAAAAGGAGATTGAGGGGGGACCTGTTGAGGTTTACAAAATCATGAAGGGTATAGACAGGGTGGATAGAGACAAGCTTTTTCCCAGGGTGAAGGATGTTATAACAAGAGTTCATGCTCTCAAGGTGAGAGATGGCAAATTTAAGGGGGATATATGTGATAAGTACTTCACACAGAGGGTGGTGGGTGTTTGGAATGCGTTGCCAGCAGAGGGGGTAGAGGCAGGCATGGTAGATTCATTTAAGATGCGTCTGGACAAATACATGAGTAGGTGGGGAGCAGAGGGATACAGATGCTTAGGAATTGACCGACAAGTTTAGACAGTACATTTGGATCGGCTCAGGCTTGGAGGGCCGAAGGGCCTGTTCCTGGGCTGTAAATTTTCCTTGTTCTTCTTTGTTCTTATTTTATTTTAGTTTTTTCTGACACTCCTGTTTTTTTTTGTTCTTATTTTATTCTGTTAAAGGAGCTATATAAATGCAAGCCTTTGGGTGTTTTCCTTTACTGGCAAGGCCAATATTTATTGCCCATCCTTAATTTCCTTTCAACTCGCTTGGCCATTTCAGAAGGCAATTATTAGTTCACCGCATTGCTGTGGGTGTGGAGTCACGTGTACTCCAGACCAGGCAGGAACTATAGATTCCTTAAAGGGCACGCAAAAACTAAATTTTTACAATTACCATGATCCCCATCACTAGCTTTCAGTTTCAGACTTCTTAATTGAATTTAAATACCACCAGCTGAGTGGTGGAATTTGAACCCATGGTTCCTGAGTACTTGTGTGGCCGTGGAATCGTAGAAAGATCATAGAATCCTGACAGCGTGGAAACAAGCCCTTCAGCCCAACAAGTCCACAGTGACCCTCCAAAGAGTAACCCATTCCCCGATTGGTCTACAATTACCCCTGACTAATGCACCTAACCTACATATCCCTGAACACTACGGGCAATTTAGCGTGGCCAATCCACCTAACCTGCACACCTTTGGACTGTGGAAAGAAATTGGAGCATGCGGAGGAAACCCATACAGACACAGGGAGAACATGCAAACTCCACACAGGCAGTCGTCCAAGGTGGAATTGAACCCAGGTCCCTGGCGCTGTGAGGCAGCAGTGCTAACCACTGACCCACCACACCACCTTCTAGGATTAAAAGCCCAAGAACATTAACACTATCCCACCATCCACCTTCTCACTGCTGATTTACAGGGATTTTCAGCCATCTTTAAAGTGGGTGAGAATCCAACAGAAAGGGTCCATTCCCACCAGACAGGAACCAAACCAACGCTGACCCCCACTCAATCATCAGAAGGAAGAGCCCATCTGGGATATAATGGTCGTCTTCCACTGTGTTCAAGTCTGTTTTATCAGTAAAGCTACCACAAGGTGGTATGAGCTTGCAATGAGTCGAGGAATAAAGTCTATTCAGGGAAAAGAAATCACCACGTCCAGAAAACTGCCACCATTGAAAGGGTAGAAGGGTGGTCTGTTGGCTCGGTGGTTCGCACTGCTGCCCCACAATGCCAGGCACCTGGGTTTAATTCCACCCTTGGGCAGCTCTATGGAGTTTGCACATTCTCCTCATGTTTTGATATCTTTCCTCTGAGTTCTCCGAAGATGTGCAGGTTAGGCGGACTGGCCATGTGATATTACCCACAGTGTCCAGGGGTATGTTGCCTAGGAGGATCAGCCATGGGAAATACACAGTCACAGGGCTAGGATGGGTCTGGATGGGATGCTCTTTGGAGGGTCAGTGTCTACTCGATTGGCCAAATGGCCTGCTTCCACACTGTAGAGGTTTTACGATTCGATCTCTGCTTCTGACAGTTACTTTCTGTCAAGCAAGGTTATTCAGAATTGGATAATGGTAATGATCCCAATGTTGTGGATTGGCTTGAGACCTAAGTTCTAAGATGGCACCATCGCTAGACCTCACTGAAGTCACCGGGGCCTGGTGGGGGCAGGAGCTATAAGTTGCCAATCGTGTAGGCTGTACCTAGTGGTCAGAAGAAGATGGACAGCCTGGACAATGGCTCCCCACTGCACTACCTGGGTCCCATGCCCTCCCACACCAGCTCCACCCCTCACCCAAGTGGAGGAGGGTCACAAACGATTCCAGGCAGCAGGATGAAGGGTCAAAAGCAGCTGCTCTAACTCTGAAGGCCCCACTTGTTTTTATCTTGACTTTGCCCCCATTATCCTTTTCAGATCATTTTGTTATTTGGGATGCAGTTGGAGGCAAAGACCAGATTCCCACCTGCACATCAATCCGTTCATGAGGTTCTCCTCAAGAGATTTGGTGGACCAAATTGATTATGAGGGCGGTATCATCGAGTGATACAGCACAGAATGAAACCATTCAGTCCACGGTACCTAAACTAGCTCATTGGAGGTTTTTCCTCATCTGCCCTTTCAAGCAACTCATTCCCAATTATAACAACTTATAGACTGGAAAAGTTGCAAACGTTCCTCTCCAAGCCACTCACCATCCTGACGTGGAAATATATCCCCATATCTTCACTGTCGCTGGGTCAAAATCCTGGAATTCCCTTCCTATAAGGGCATTGTGGGTCTACTGACAGCACATATAGCAGTTCATGATGATGACTCACCACCACCTTCTCAAAGGCCACCAGGGAAGGCAATAAATGCTGGCCCAGCAGCGACACCCACATCCCACAATAGAAAAAACATTTTGATTTCCTCAGTGCCCCCTTTACCAATGATAATGAAAGCAAAATACTGCAGATTCTGAAAATCTGAAACAAAAAAACAGAAATTGCTGGAGAAACTCAGCAGCATCTGTGGAGAGAGGAACAGAGTAAATATTTTGAGTCCAATGTGACTCTCCATCAGAACTGGAACACAAACAAGACAAGGCTTGTAACTTTATAGAAGACAATGTTGAGACCTTGAGGCTATGACGTGCCTCAGTGGAAAACAAGGTGTGCTCCTTAAAGCTGTGCTGTGCTTCATTAGAATATTGCAGTCTCCTGCGACTCAGTGGTTAGCATGGCTGCCTCACATCACCAGGGTCCCAAGTTCAATTCCAGCCTCGGGTGACTGTCTGTGTGGAGTTTGCACATTCTCCCCGTGTCTGTGTGGGTTTGCTCTGGTTTCCTCCCACAGTCCAAGGATGTGCAGGTCAGGTGAATTGGCCATGCTAAATTGCTCATAGTGTTAGGTGCATTAGT
Source organism: Hemiscyllium ocellatum (assembly GCF_020745735.1). NCBI lineage: Eukaryota > Metazoa > Chordata > Chondrichthyes > Orectolobiformes > Hemiscylliidae > Hemiscyllium > Hemiscyllium ocellatum. The sequence continues at coordinate 109,737,003 of NC_083409.1, forward strand.
CAGAGGGAAAAGGGTCTGGGTAGGTTACTGTTTGGAGGGTCATTGTGGACTTGTTGGGCCGAAGGGCCTGTTTCCACACTATAGGGAATCTAATCCTCAAAGCTCTTGCCAGTGGAAACAATGTCTCCCGAGAACAGTCCATCAAAACCCTTCACCATTCTATCTTTCACCTTGTCTGCTGGCGGAGGAACAAGCCCAACTTCCCCAGTCTCCCCGAATGTCCTTAAAATAAAAATCTCTCTTTGAAACGAAACATTCCTGCAGCAGAGCAGGCTGTCTCAGGCTGGGATGCGATGCTACCATTGCTCTCTTGGCTGACATTTGAAGCACGGAGACTTCAAAAGCACCGTTGAAAAGAACAGAAATGCTCTCCAGCGTCTATTGATTCGAGAAGAAAAGATTCAACACATTCATAAATGAACAATGAAAGAAACAGTCTTTCTATTACTGTTTAACCAAAAGAATGAGGGCAACTTTTATTGAAAAGGTGCCTTTAAGATGCAAGTCCCTCGATACTAAATCTTTCATCTCACTAGACAGGTTGAGTTCATGAATAAAACTATTTAGTGAAAGAAGAATACTTTGTACTAGGTATTTTCACCAAGCCACTGTTACATCAGATTAAAGGATCCATTTCGAGTCTTTGGCCTTTTATGGAGGCAATTCATAGTCCGATTGTTCTCAGACATTTTTTTCTGCCCCCCTCATCTCCATGATTTCATTATCACTAATTAAGGTCTTCAATAGTTCGACAGTGGGATTCAATTAAAGCAGGAAGGCTTGGGTGTGAAGGAGATGGTTCTCAGACAGAACACAGCATGGCCAGACTCTTTGGCCCTCGATATTGTGCTGACCTTTTATTCTACTCTAAGGTCAAACTGACCTGCATACCTTTCACTGTGCTATCTTCTATGTGCCTATCCAGGAGTCGCTTAAATGTCCCAAGTGTCTCTGACTCTACTACCACTGCTGGCAGTGCATTCCAAGCACCCACCACTCTCTGTGTAAAGAGCTGACCTCTGACATCTCCCCTAAATCTTAAAATGATGCCACCTCGTGATAGACATTTCTGCCATGGCAAACGGTCTCTGACTATCCACTCTATTTATGCCTCTCATCATCTTGGACACCTCTATCAAGTTCCTTCTCATCCTTCTTTGCTCCATTAAGAAAAGCCCTAGCTCCCTCAGCCTTTCATCATAAGACATGCTCTCCAGTACAGGCAGCATCCTGGTAAATCTCCTCTGCACACTGTATCACTCCTATACTGAGGTGACCAGTATTCCAACACAATATTCCAAGTGTGATCTAACCAGAGCCCTATAGAGCTGCAGCATAACCTCATAGCTCTTAAACTCAATCCCCCTGCTAATGAAAGCCAACACACCATACACCTTCTTAACAACCCTATCAACTTGGGTAGCAACCTTGAGGGATCTATGTACATTGACCCCAAGATCCCTCTGTTCCTCCACACTACCAAGAATCCTGTCTTTAACCCTGTAATCTGCATTCAAATTTGACCTTCCAAAATGAATCACTTCACATTTTTCCAGGTTGAACTCCATCTGCCACTTCTCAGCCCCATTCTGCATCCTGTCACTGTCACTGCAACCTACAACAGCCCTCCACAACTCCACCAACCTTCTTGTCATTGGCAAACTTACTAACCCACCCTTTCACTTTCTCATCTAAGTCATTTATAAAAATCACAAAGAGCAAAGGTCCCAGAACAGATCCCTGTGGAATATCACTGGTCACTGAGCTTTGGGCTGAATACTTTCCATCTACTACCACCTTCTGTCTTCTGTGGTCCAGCTAATTCTGCATCAGACAGCCAAATTTCCTTTTTATACATGCCCCCTTACTTTCTGAATGAGCCTACCATGGGGAACATTATCAAATGCCATGCTAAAATCCATGTACACCACATCCACTGTTCTACCTTCATCAATGTGTTTTGTCACATTCTCAAAGAATTTAATAAGGTTTGTGAGGCATGACCTGCCCCTCACAAAGCCATGCTGACTATTTCCAATCAAACTATAGTTTTCCAAGCAATCATAAATGCTGCCTCTCAAATCCTCTCCAATAATTTGCCCACCACAGAATTAATACTGACTGGTTCTGTAATTCCCAGAATTATCCCTATTCACTTTCTTGAACAAGGGAATAACATTTGCCACCCTCCATCATCTGGCACTACTCCAGTGGACAGTGAGAAATCAAAGATCATCACCAAAGGTAGAGTAGTTTCTTCCCTCACTTCCTGTTGTAACCTCAGGTATATCCCATCCAGCCCTGGGGATTTACCTACCCCTTTATATTCAAAATTTTCATCACATCCTCCTTCTTGACATCAACCAGTTCAAGCTGTTTCACACTGTCCTCAGAAACATCAAGGTCCCTCTCAGTAGTGAATACTGAAGCAAATTAATCATTAAGGAGCTCCTCTACATCCTCTGACTCCAGGCACAAGTTCCCTCCACTGTCCCTGATCAGCCCTACCCTCACTCTGGCCATCCTCTTGTTCCTCACTTAAGTGTAGAATGCCTCGGGGTTTTCCTTAATCCTACCCATTATAGCTTTTTCATATTTCCTTCTAGCTCTCCTAAGTCCATTTTTCAGTTTCTTCCTGGCTACCTTGTAACCCTCTAGAGCCCTGTCTAATCCTTGCTTCCTCAATCTTAAATAATGTTCCTGCTTCCTCTTGACTAGATGTTCCACATCTCTATTCACCCAAGGTTCTTTCAACCTGCTAACCCTTCCTTGCCGCAGTGGGACAAGCCTGTCCAGCTCCCTAAAAAACCTCCACATTTCAGGCATGCATTTCTCTGAGGACATCTCTTCCCAATTTAGGCACCCCAGTTCCTGTCTAGTAGCATTGTACATCCCTCTCCCCCAATTAAAGAGTTTCCCACACCATCTGCTCCTATCCCTCTCCATGAGTATAGTAAAGTTTAAGGAGTTGTGATCACTATCACCAAAATGCTCTTGCGCTGAGAGGTCTGACACCTGGCATGGCTTGTTGCCAAGCATCCAATCCAATATGGCCTCCCCTTGAGATTGGCCTATCTATATATTGCGCCAGGAACCCTTCCTGGATGCACCTGACAAAAACAGCTCCGTCCAAATTATTTTTATTAAGGAGGTTCCAATCAATATTAAAGAAGTTAAAGTCACCCATGACAACAACCCTGTTACTTTTGGACCTTTCCAAAATCGGTTTCCCAATCTGCTCCTCCATGTTTCTGTTGCTATGGAGGGTGGGTCTGCAGAAAACTCCCAATACAGTGACTGCTCCTTTCCTGTTTCGGACTTCTACCCATACTGACTCCATGGACAGATCCTCCTCAACGACCTCCCTTCCTGCATCTGTGATACTATCCCTGATTAGCAATGCCACTCCCCCACCTTTTTGTGCGTCAGTCAAAAATAACCATCTGACCTCTTACTCTAATCTCATTTTCCAGCACTTGGCCCAAAACCTTTTGTGCCTTTTGGCATCACAAGTGCACATCGAAATACTTCTTCAATGTGATGAGGGTTTCTGCCTCTCCCACCCTTACAGGCAGAGAGTTCCAGACTCCCAACATCCTCTGGGTAAAAATAACTTTCCTCACATTTCCTCTAAATCTCCTGTCCCTTACCTTTAATCTATACCCTCTTGGCATTGATCCTTCCACCAAGGGGAAATGAGTCTGCTGTATAAAAGTCGAAAAGTATGGCACTGGAAAAGCACAGCAGGTCAGCATCTGAGCAGCAGAAGAGTCGATGTTTCAGACACAAACATTTCCACTTCTGCTCCTCAGATGCTGCCTGACCTGCTGTGCTTTCCCAGCGCCACACTTTTCGACTCTGACTCTCCAGCATCTGCAGTCCTCGCTTTCTCCTTCTTTTCTAGAACGGTCGCTGGACCCAAAATGTTAACTCTGTTTTCCCTCCACAAATGCTGTTACACCTGTGGATTTTTTTCCAGCAGTTTCTGATTTTGTTTCTGACTGCCAGACTTTCCAGCATTGGACCGAGTACGGCATCAAGGAGCCCTGGCAAAACTGGAATCAATGGGTAAACACTCCACTGGTTAGAGTCAAACCTGGCACAAAGGAAGATGGTTGTGGTTGTGGAGGGTCAGTCATCTCAGCTCAAGGACATCTCTGCAGGAGTTCCTCAGGCTAGTGTGCTAGGCTCAACAATCTTCAGTTGCTTCATCAATGACTTTCTCTCTGTCATAAAGTCAGAAGTGGGGATGCTCGCTGATGATTGCTCAGTATTCAGCACCATTCGTGACTCCTCAGATACTGAAGCAGTCCATATTCAACAAGATCTGGACAATATCCAGGCTTGGGCTGACAAGTGGCAAGTAACATTCGCACCACACAAATGTCAGGCAATGATCGTTCACCTACAAGAGACACTCTAAATATCACCCCTTGACAATCCCCCACTGTCAACATCCTTGGGGTTACCATTGACCAGAAACTCAACTGGACTCACCACATAAACACAGTGGCTACAAGAGCAGGTCAGAGACTAGGGATACTGCGGCGAGTAACTCACCTTTTGACACCCCAAAGTCTATCCACTATCTACAAGGCACAAGTCAGGAGTATGATGGAATAGTCCCCACTTGCCTGGATGGGTGCAGCTCCAACAACACTTGACATAATCCAGGACAAAGCAACATGCTTGATTGGCACCACATCTACAAACATTCATTCCCTCCACCACTGGTGTTCAGTAACAGCAGTGTGCGCTATCTACAAGTGGCCCTTCAGAAATTCACCAAAGACTCTCAGACAGCACCTTCCAAACCCACAACCACTTCCATCCAGAAGGGCAAGGGCAGCAGGTACATGGGAACATCAGCACCTGTAAGTTCCCTCCAAGCCACTCACCACCCTGGCTTGGTAATACATCACCTTTCCTTCACAGTCGCTGGGTCAAAATTCTGGAATTCTCTCCCTACCAACATTGTGGGTTAATCCACAGCAGGTAGACTGCAGCGTTTCAAGAAGATAGCTCACCACCACCTCCTCAAGGGCAACTAGGTACGGGCAATAAATGCTGGGCCCAGACAGTGATGCCCAAGTCCCACAAATGAATTTTTTAAAAGTCCGCAGTTCTGTTTTGTTTCTTCCTGTCTACCCCCATCATTTTATACACCTCGATCATGACCCTCTTAGTCTCCACTGCTCCAAAGAAGACAACTCCAGTCTGTGCAATCTCTCGCTGTCTGAGTTCTCACTCTCTCCCTCTCTGTCTCTGGCTCTGTCTCTCTCTGTCTCTCTCTCTCTCACTCGGACTCTCACAAAGATAGGAAGGCGCTCAGAATGGTGAATGTGTGGCCAGCTGAAGATCAGATGGTTGTTTTGAATCATAGAGGAATCATAGAACCCCCCTATAGTGTGGCATGGAGACATGGAGGGGTGATGACCCTGCCTCCAGGGAAAACACACTCAATGCTAATGATGGCATCAGTTGTTTTACCAATGTACATTCAATCCATAGTGCAGCCTGGTGGCTCAGTGGTTAGCAGTGCTGTTTCACAGCACCAAGGACTCAGGTTTGTGTAACTGCCTGTGTGGAGTTTGCACGTTCCCCTTGTGTCTGCAAGAGTTTCCTCCAGGTAATCCAGCTTCCTCCCACATTTGAAAGACGTGCAGGTTAGGTGGATTGGCCATGGGAAATGCAGGGTTACAGGGATTGGGTGGGATGCTCTTTGGTGAGTCAATGTGGACTCAATGGTCTGCTTGCAAATGTGTTGCTGGTCAAAGCACAGCAGGCCAGGCAGCATCTCAGGAATAGAGAATTCGACGTTTCGAGCATAAGCCCTTCATCAGGAACACATTTGCAGCTGTGATCTCCAGCATCTGCAGACCTCATTTTTTACTCAATGGTCTGCTTCCACACTGGCGGGAATCCATGGTTGTTATCGGTGCATTCATGATGGTCAGTAAGTGTTACCCATTGCAGAATCACATCAAACAGTGCTGAAATCGTGCTTTAGGTTTTAACAACATGCCTGTCTTTATGGTGATAATAACTTTTTTTTAAAAAAGTTAATATTGTTAGTTTCACTGCAAAGCTTAACACAAGATAATTCCACAATGGCCGATGATGATCTGTCCTAATATCCTGTGAACACTTACTTCATCCAGCAGGACCTCAGCTTCCTCGTTTGATTTCCCTGGGAATTTAATTTTCATTTCATTCAGAGCCACCAGCACGTCTTTGGTCAATTCCTCGTCTTGTTCCTTCGTTCTAAAATTTAGATTGGAAGAGCGCTGAAAGACAAGTGGTCAGGGTTAGTTCACTGTGAATTTGATGTTCAACAGTTCAAAGTAAACCCAAATAGTCAAAGCTAAACAGAATAGTCAAAAATACACTAGGTTTAGTGTCGTTCTCTGCTCATTGTTGCGTAGTTAGGGGGCCAAGTGCTTTGTGCATCTTTTTGGCTGATGGGTTGTTACATTGCAATGAAAGTCTGTGGACAGAGCTGCTGTAGGGATAATGTCAGGACTCAGAGCAGGCTCAGGAAAGAATGTGGATCCAGGAACTTCTCAGGGAGTCCTGATGAAGGGCTCTGGCCCAAAATGTCAATTTTCCTGCTCCTCAGATGCTGCCTGACCTGCTGTATTTTTCCAGCGCCACACTCTCAACTCTGATCTCCAGCATCTGCAAACCTCACTGACTCCTCTGGGAGACCCCTGTACTGCAACATTTCTACCCACTGAGCCTCAAACCAAGGATAGTCTGGGGGAACCCTTCCCTTCCAAAGGTATTGGACGTTCCAAAAGCTCTTCATGCAACTCACCCTGGCTCTCATCAGGTCAGGGAATTGGGAAGTTGCTGTGAGCTCAACTTCCCAAGTGGGTCAGCAATGCACCCACTACGTCCTCCAGCAGAGCTGCTCCTTGGATGCTACCTGAACTGCTGTGCTCTTCCAGCACCACTAATCCAGCAATACAAATCTACCCATCCCAACCTTCGGGCATAAGGTTTGGTCCAAACACCCAGAGTAAACATGGGCAGATGGAATAGGTAGGTAGACAGATAAGAAGGAACCCCATCATTCTGATGTCAGTCCTATGAAAGTGCTATTTCATTCACAACATCGTGAGACATGAAAGCGCAGCAGGAGGCCATTCAGCCCACTGTGTCAATATGCCTGAGGGATGTGATCCCATGACAATTTCACCTGACGCATTCCAGAACTTAGCAAATCATAGTACGTAAATAAAAACTTTTCATTTGATTAGATTACTTACAGTGTGGAAACAGGCCCTTCGGCCTATACCGTCCCTCCGAAGAGCAACCCACCCAGACCCATTCCCCTACATCTAACACTACGGGCAATTTAGCATGGCCAATTCATCTGACCTGCACATCTTTGGACTGTGGGAGGAAACCCACTCAGACACAGGGAGAATGTACAAGCTCCACACAGATAGTTGCCTGAGGCGGGAATTGAACCTGGGTCTCTGGTGCTGTGAGGCAGCAGTGCTAACCACTGAGTCACCCCTTTCCTTGCTATTTCCTTTCTATTTCCCCAAAAGTTTCAATCTACAGTCTCCGTTCCTTTATTGTGCAGATATCCTATTTCCCTTTTGAAATGCAGAAACATTTTCTGATTTTCTTTAAATTCAGAAGAACCCTTCTACTACTGGCTGAGCATCAACAACAAATTGCAGCTGTACAGCATTTTTAAAGTCTCACAACACTCCAAGTTAAGATTAAACTTTTCCATCTCTTTATTCTTTCCTGGGGCTTGGCAGCCGCAGGCAAGGCTAGTATCTCCTGCCTATCCTCAATTATCTTGGAATTCAGTGGCTCACCGGGCCATTCCAGAGGGCAGGTAAAGGTCAAACACTTTGCTGTGGTTCTGGAGTCCCTTGTAAGGGAGCAGATTTACTTCCCTAAAATGCTGCAGCTGACTTTTTACAACAATCAATTAGTTTTTTTGGTCACCATGACATGGATCCAAACGTAATTTAACTCAAATCCCACCAACCACTGTGCAAAGATTTGAACGTCCGAGACAGAGCCTCTGTTTTTCCGTTCCATTTTGACAGTGAACCACAGAGGGCAACGTAAGGTCAACCCACGATGAATTTGGCAAAAGTGAGGACTGCAGATGCTGGAAATCAAAGTCTGGATTAGACTGATGCTGGAAAAGCACAGCAGGTCAGGCAGCATCTAAGGAGCAGGAAAATCGATATTTTGGGCAAAAGCCCTTCATCAAGTTTTTGCCCGAAACGTCGATTTTCCTGCTCCTCGGATGCTGCCTGACCTGCTGTGCTTTTCCAGCACCACTCTAACCACAACGAACTTGGTCAAGGGGTAGATTTTCTGGATGAGAAGAGGATAGAGAAGCAGAGAGGTATAGGGAGGAAATGATAGGACTGAGTGTATGGCCACCATTAGTGAGTTAACAGAGATTGGAAATGCTCAAGAGACACAATTGGAAGGGCCCAAGTATCTTGGGAGGGTTGAGGGGCAGAGCAAATTACAGAGATAGGCATGAGCGAGATACAAAAGTAATTTGAATACAATCATCTGTTGTCTGTGCCAGCAGTTAAGATCTGGCAGGGATGCCTGGGAGTAAATGGGACCAGGAAAAAGGTGATGGTTAGTACAAGGATAATTGGGTGGGAGGTGGTTGCATATATGTAAGGAGTGATCTGGGAGTTTTGAGAGCTGAATAAAAGGTGCATACCTGGACCCTGTCTAATCAACATTGAACCTCCGGATTTTAATACTAGCACAATCCACCTGTCATAACCTTGAACACCCCTAACCAAGCTCCTCTCAATCTCCTTTGCTCCTAAGAAAACCAGCCCAGCTTCCTCAACCCCTAACCTTGTCACTAAAATCCCTGCAGCCATCCGGGGAAACCATCTTAAGAACCCTTACGTTCTTTCTGAAGTGTGGTGACCTGATCTGGAGTCGACATTCCTGCTTTGGCCTAACCAAAGCTCTCTCTGTGTTGCCCTTCGTAACTCAAGTCTGTCAAAGTCTATTTCATGAAAACATCTCGAGACCAGTTCAACAAGACATGAACAGAACCAGAATGCAGATCATCTGTACAGTAACCAGATCAGTCTTTCTGTGGCGCTTACCGGTGCGGAATGAATAGTGCCCAGGCTGGTAGCATGTGGTATCCGCTGCGTGGTCATGGTACGATTCAATGATTGTGACCGTGTGTCTGCAGGAGGTTTGCTCAAGGGTACACTGGGTTTGGCAGAAGTGGATCGCGGTTCGGGTAGGTGTGAATGCAAATGTGTTGCTGAGGTAGAGATTGACCGGGGGCAGGACACAGAACGTCTGATTGGCAATGATGCAGTTGGCAATGCTGAAGGTGGTGGTCTGGTACTTGTGGCTGGAGGCTTCGATTGTATCCTCCCTGCAAAGAAACGTTAACAGGAAAGTGAATTGCAATACAATACTTAACATTCTGTTTGAAAGATCTATGTAACCTTCCTGCTTCACTTACCCCTTGACTGCTCCTGGTAACATGACTCATGGTCTTAGACCATATGACCAAAAAATATAGGAACAGGAGTAGGCCACTTGGCCCCTCAAACCTGCTCCACCATTCTGTAGGATCGCGGCTGATCAACATTCATAGAGTTCCTATAGTGTGAAAGCAGATTATTCAGCCCATCGAGTCTTCACCAACCCTCCAAAGAGAATCCCACCCAGCCCCACACATCTCCATCCCATCCCTATAACCCTGCATTTCCCATGGCTGATCCACCTAACTTGCACATCCCTGGACACAATGGGCAATTTAGCACTGCTAATCCACCCTAACCTGCAAATCTTTGGAATGTGGGAGGAAACTGGAGCAAACCCACACAGCCACAGGGAGAATGTGCAAACTCCACACAGACAGTCACCCAAAGGGTGGAATCGAACCCAGGTCCCTGGTGCTGTGAGGCAGCAGTGCTAACCACTGAGCCACCGTACTCCCCTCACATCCAGATTCCTGCCCTTTCCCCCTAACCCTTGATTCCCTGGCTGATCAAGAATCTATCTATCTTAGCCTTAAATGTGCACAAGGTCTCTGCCCCGACAACTCTCTGTGGTAAGGAGTTCTAGAGACTCTCAGCCCTCTGAGGGATGATATTCATCCTCATGTCACTTTATGTTAAGACTGAAATTGATGCACTTTATGTTAAGACTGTGCCCTCTGGTCCTAGATTCTCCCATGAGGGAAACACTCTCACAGCATTGACCCAGTCAAGCCCCTTCAGAATGCGATATGTTTCAATGAGGTCACTCCTCAATCTTCTAAACCCCAGTCAGTAGAGTCCCAACATGTTTAGTCTTTGCTCATAAGCCTCTGCTCATACCAGAGATCATCCTCGTGAACCTTCTTTGAACTGCCTCCAACGAAATAACATATTTTCTTTAAAAAGGGGACCAGAACTGCTCACAATTCTGCAGGACTTTCCTTCCTCAGACTGAAGGACGGGGAAAAAGGAGGTAAAAACAATGACTGCAGATGTTGGAAACCAGATTCTGGATCAGTGGTGCTGGAAGAGCACAGCAGTTCCGCCCGAAATGTCGATTTCACTGCTCGTTGGATGCTGCCTGAACTGCTGTGCTCTTCCAGCACCCCTGATCCAGAATCTGGTTTCCAGCATCTGCAGTCATTGTTTTTACCTTGTTGATTTTAACCCTACTGCAAATCCTCTTGCAAGGATGCCTGCCTTGAAGAAGTTTTCCTCCTCTCTCTGCAAAAATCTCAGGGAGTCCCTCTCCCACGGCAACTCCCAGGTCATTTCCTCTCCCCTGAAGCTCTTCAATCATGTCATGAAACAAACTCGGTACCACAGCCACATTTGCTTCTCAGCACTGTCCCCATGACTTGTCCGGACTTGTCCGACCTGCTTAGCTCCTTTTCCACCTATCCACTCCACCCTTTCCTCACTGACCTATCACCCTCATTTCCTCCTCCACTCACCCATTGTACTCTATGCTACTTTCTCCCCACCCCCACCTTCCTCTAGCTTATCTCTCCACGCTTCAGGCTCACTGCCTTTATTCCTGATGAAGGGCTTTTACCCGAAATGTCGATTTCGCTGCTCCTTGGATGCTGCCTAAACTGCTGTGCTCTTCCAGCACCACTAATCCAGAATGAAGGATGAGGAATGTTAACTATTTAGACTTTCAGACGCATAGGCAGAGGTAGTCCCATCAAATTCTAACCACCAGCCTCACTTTAATGACTGACCCTCTTTGAGCAGGCGATGAATGCCTGACCTCTTTCCCCAGAATCAATGGGAGCCCCGGAGCGAAACTGTAAGAGTAGATCAGGTAGGGGCAGTGTATGCCTAAAGAATGAGCCATCTCAAATCATAAAACCCATTGCAATTTAAATGTCCGGACACATGCAATTCAATGTGTGTGTGTGTATATGTGTGTGAGTGAGTGAGTGAGAGAGTGAGTGAGTGAGTGAGAGAGAAAAAGAGAGAATGTGGAAGAGTGTGAGAGAGAGAGTGTATGTGAGAGTGTGTGTTTGAGAGAGACGGTGAAAGTGTGTGTGCATTTGCTCATGTATATATGAGAAAGTACAAGAGTGAGTGTGTGAGAGTGACAATGTGTATATGTGCGAGAATGAAAGAATGAGAGTGTCTGTGTGTATGTGTGTGGGAGAGAGATGAACATTCTCCTCAAGATACGAATACATAAAAATTCATTAAGATGTGGCAAGTTCTGTTTGGATCCAGCACTTCACTGGACAATATCTGTATCTTTTCATGAACCTCAACCCATTTGGTGGACCCTCTCACAGACTGCACTCGAAGAATGCTCAGTTGCTAGACAGCAGGAGGTCTGTTGGAATACTCAATAATCTTTGACAAGTTAAACTGTTGAAGACTTCAAACCTGACTTATAAACTCTGCATACAGATGCAATTGCTGCAATTATCCAGGGCCTTGGTGAACGGACACCTGGAGTATTGTGTCTTATCTTGGTCCTTCTTGTCTGAGGATGGATGGTCTGGCTATGGAGGAAAACTGACCAGACTGATTCCGGTGATGGCGGCACTGACGTATGAAGACAGACTGCATCTGTTAGAACTATATTCACTTACACAAGAAGGATGTTTCCAATGACTAAGGGGTTCAGAACTAGAGGTCAAAGGCTAAGATCAAGGGGCAGGAAATTCAGGACTGGGATGAGAACATTTTCCACTCTTCAGAGAGTGGGGAGCCTGTGGAATTCTCTGCTGCAGAAAATAGCTGAGAACCAAACATTGAATGTTTTCAAGAAGGAGTTAAATATCGTTCTTATTGCTAAAGAGTAAGGGAAGACAGTGGGAATAGGGGACTGAGTTGGATGGTCAGCCATGATTGTATTGAATGGTGGAACAGGGCTGAATGGCCTACTCCTGCTCTTATTTTCTACGTTTCTATAAGATGGTCAAAGGAAACCACTCAGTCTGCCCAGGAGCCAAACATATTGGCTGGTGTTTATAATACATTGGCGTACATTGTTCCTACCACTGCTTCTTGGCATTAAAGGAGTACACCATTACAATCTTCCAGGCAGAACAACGTGCTCATCTCCATGTTGTAAGGTTAGAAACATAGAAATTAGGAGCACGAGTAGGCCCTTTCGGCCTGTCCCTTACTCAGTATGATCATGGCTGATCATCTAACTCAGTCCCTGATTCCTGATTTCTCTCCATACCCTTTGATCCTTTTAACTCCAACTCCTGGGATTCTGGATTATTAGTCCAGTGGCATTACCACGACATCACTGCCTTCCCACCACAGTTACAGGTTCAAGTCCCATCCCAGACATTTCAGAACACTGCCTACACTGAAGGAACTCCCAGCACCAAAGGACGCGGTACAGTTGGAGGCATAATCTTTCTGCCCAGACTTGCCAAAACCTTCCCCTCGGTTGGCATAAAAATACCTCATTCGCTATTTTGAAGAAAAGGAAGGGAGTTATCCCCAGTGTCGTGGGCAACATTTACCCTCATCCTTGTGGGGAGATAAGAGGTCTTGTCAGCTGACTGAAGAGCCAATGAAGGACCCTGACTGCCTCTTGTAGAGAAGTCTTGTTAAGCCTAACCCCAATCAGGCATTGACAAGGACACTGAGGGGGCCTTGGCATGGAATTAGGGCCCTGAGAATGGAGGTCAGCAACAGCTGGCAACCAATCAGAGGGATCTCCCCACATCACATGACTGATAAGGAGTTTTTTAAATTCACTTGTTGGATGTGTGCATCACTAGTCAGGCCCAGCATTTATTGCCCGTCCCTAGTCTTCCTTGACAGTCTCATGGTGAGCTGCCTTCTTGAACCACTGCAACTCATCTGCTCTTAACTGGACCCACAATGCAGTTAGTGAGAGAATTCCAGGGTTTTGACCCAGCGACACTGCCGAAACGGTGATATTTTTACAAGTTAGGACGGTGAGCAGCTTTGGAGAGATCTTGCAGGGGGTGGGGTTCCCAGGTATCTGCTGCCTATGTCATTCTAGATGGAAGTGGTTGTGGGTTTGGAAGGTGCTGTGTGAAGATGTTTGGTGAATTTCTGCAGTGCATCATTTCTGCTGCCTCTGATTTTGCAACAGCCAGAAACTGGAGTGGGGCGGGTTGTCTTCTGAGGGAAGTCTGGACAGTCCAGGCTTGTATTCACTGGAGTCCAGAAGAGTAAGAGACAACGTGATTGAAAAGTTTGGGGCACTGAGGGGTTCTGACAGGGTTCATGTGGAGACGATGTTTCCTTCTGCCTGAGAATATGGAACTGCGGGGGGTGAGGGAAGATCAGTGTTTCAATATCAGGCTTGGCCTATTTAGGACACAGATGGGCAGGAATGTCTACTCTGCGAGTTAGGAACCTTTGGGGTCTCTTTCAAAGGGAGTGGAAACACAACCTTTGATTATTTTTCGGGCAGCAGTAGATGACTTCTTGGTGACTAAGAGGGTGAGAGGTTATTGGGTAGAGTTGGGGAATGAGGAGTGAGCAGATCAGCCATGCTCTGATTGGATGGTAGAGCAGACTCAAGGGGCTGAATGGCCTATTCTAGCCTCTGATTTGTACCAAGCTCAGGATGCACCGTCAGGATTTGCAGCTTGACGCTCAGTTATCAATTAACTGGCAGAACTGTGATGAGACAGAGATGTAGACGAACTGAATTTAACAACAGCCCCCAAACCCACCGACTCTCCAATGATTAAATTCAGCATGGATCTTGAATTCAGCCAAAACAAATCTGTCAACTGAGTCAGGACTGACTGGAGCAGCTTCCTGCTCTTACGCTGCTGGAAGTAGAGAGGGCCCCACCCCCATCTTCACGGGACAGACAAGTTACATTGCAACAAAAAGAATCACTGCCAGTCTTTTCTCATGTACATCGCACTCGTGAGAAAGCTATCAGCTCTACAAGGTCATTCCGCCCATCGTCCTTGTGCTCATTGGCTGCTGATCCTGCAAAATCTCAACTTTAATAACATCCTCCTTGTGTTCATATCTCTGCTCACGTCACCCTGCAGTTCTGTCACCACTTCCAGCCACATTATTCTCCAAGATCTCTGCAGCCATCCAATTCTGCTCTCCTGCTAAGTTCTGATTTTAAACATTTCATCATTCGTGGCCATACCTTTGGTTTGAAATCTGGTCATCGACCCCTATTGCTCTGTGTTACGACATGGCGGTAAACCTTTCTTTAATTAAACCAAACACACTGGAAAAGCTCACCTCGCCTCGTAATCTGTTCATGTATGAATGACAGAGAACTCCCCAAATTCCAATATTTAAAGAAAAATATCAATTTTATTCTTTAACTCTAAAAGTGAACATGAAACAACTATTTATAACTCTAAGCCTCCTTTCTCTTAAAGATCTGTTATCTACCTCCAACTCTATAACAATATGTTCCAATGAAAGCCCCTATTAAAATTACATCCACTGGACTTTCAAAAACTAGACAATGGCTGTCATCATTGGCGTCTGTCTTCTTTCAGCTGCAGATCTCCCTGGGTCATCTTTAGTCTTTTGTCGCAAAGATGTTTCATATGAAAAAGGTACCTTTGATGAAGAGGGTTTCGAATGGCAGTATCTTTCCAGATGGCAGGTTGCTCTGTCTCTCGCTAACTCTCAAAGTCCGGTTTATTTATACCCCAAACATCGAATCGTCTCATTGGTTTGATGTTGTCAAAATAGCAAAATTCAAATTTGATTGGGTTTTAGTATCCCATAATTTATACTGATTGGTTAAATACAAACGGTTGTGAAAACAGCCACTTGTTACATATTTTCAAGTTTCCAGTACACTCTGAGACTGCTAGTCAGTCACAAGACAAGTGCCTACAACCTCAGTACAAAACATCTTTCACTCCCTCTTAAAGGCACAGTACATGCCTGCAACATCATAACACTCTGCTGCTTATTAGCTAACCTCTCCATGGAATGTAGACAGTTCTGACATTTATAGCCCCTCTCTAATTGCTCTTGAACTGAGACCACTTCAGTGGCAGTGTCCCTACCTCTGCCCCAGGAGACATGGATTCAAGTCTCACTAGCTCCAGAGTTGTGCAATAACTTCTCTGAACAGGCTGACTTAAGAAGGAAGTTAACCACATTGTAGTGGGTCTGGAGTCACATGTAGGCCAGACGAGATAGGGATGACATATTTCCTTCTCTGAAGAGCATTCCTGAACCAGATAGGTTTTTAATGATGATTGATGATAGTTAACATTGTTGAGTCCAAAATTATTCATCACCAGTTACCCTCAGGGGAATTCACACCCATGGCCCCAGGACACTGGCCAAGACTTTAGGACTTCTACATCACTCTCTCTCCCCATATTCTCTCATGTGCTTCAATAGCAAATTCTTGTCTGATAGTGCCTCCATGAAGCACCTTGGGGTTTCTTTTACTTCATTGAAGGTGCTATACAAATGCAAGTTGCAATTGATGATGCGAGGCATCACATGATGGGAGAGAGAAGCAGAGAGATTTGGGAAAAGCTTTGGGTCCCAGGCAAACATCAGCACAGCCACCAATGGAGAGAGTTTGGGGCAGATGTTGCAGGTGATGGAAAGGTTGGATGCATAAGTGTCCGGCATCAGAAGAATTCAGGGATCTCAGGGAGTTTGTAAAGCTGGAGGATATCACAGGGATGAGAAGAGGTGAAGCCAGCTGAAATTGTGTGAGAATTTTATCACACAGAGCCCTGAGACCTATTTCCCTTGTCAGCACCAATTCTCTGCATTTCCTCCATATCCTTTCATGCTTTTATTTCATAATCAGGGATCACCCCCTCTAAAGGGCGACCACCATTTAAGGTCTCGTTTTTATTGCAGGCTCTCCAAGCTGCGCCACAAACAGACGAGGTGCAAGAGGAGGCCACTCAGCCCTTCCAGCCTGCCCCACCATTCAATAAAGTCATGGCCAATCTGATCTGAACTTCAACTCGACATTCTCCCTCCACCAACCTGCTCTGCCATTACACCCACCAACCCGACAATCACCACCACCACTGGGTAATGTCATTACAGCTGCAGGGAGCTCGACAGTTCCTCCCCACCCTGACCCATCACCATCACGTTTCTGTGGGCCACAGACATCGACTTGCCAAAGTGAAAGGAGAAACAGGTGCCACCCCATCGCAGAAAGACCGGCAGCGATGGGCAGGAGTTGAGTGCACCAGCAGGAACCAGAGGTCATATTCTACTGATGGGATTGTGGCAAAATCAGTACTGAAGGCCTCTATCTGCACAGACTGGTCCAATATATATCCAAGGCCAAGTGGAGACTATTGCAATTATTCTTATCTCTCTTTAGGTAAGGAGGTTGTCGCTGAATTAGCTTTTCTTTGGCATTGTGTAGTTTTTGCTTTATTGCCTGGTTACAAAGGCCCAACAACATTTCTTCTTCCTCAGGCAACTGAGGAAATTTGGCATGATGGCGAATACTCTTGCCAACTTTTATAGGTGCACCATCGAGAGCATTCCGTCTGGATGTATCACTACCGGGTATGGCAACTGTACAATTCAAGATCACCAACGGTTACAGAGAGTGGTGAACTCGGCCCGGACAATCACAAAGGCCAACCTCCCATCTATAGAGTCCATTTACCAGGCCCGCTGTCAAGGAAAGGCCGCCAGCATTCTCAAAGATCCATCTCACCCTGGCAATGTTTTTCTACAACCTCTATCATGAGGGAGAAGGTTAAGAAGTCTGAACACGCACACGAGCCGGTTTCAAAACAGTTTTTACCCTACTGTTGTTAGAATACTGAATGGACTCACAAACTCTTAACATTTGCCTGTACCTGTGTTTTTGTTTTTGCCTCTGTTTACCTATTATTTACTTATCTATGTTACTTAACTCTGTGATCTGCCTGTGTTGCTCGCAGGACAAAATTTTATACTGTGCCTCAGTACATGGGGCAGTAAATTCAATTCAATTCCTTAGCAACTTCTCCACTTGAATGATGTGAACTATTTCTGTTTTGGTGTTCCCTCAAACATGTACACACGCACTCATTAAAAATGGATTCATTAGGCAACCTATTAAAAAAAAAGTTTAAAAAATGGAAACATTTGCAGAGCTGTGGGGACAAGTCAGGGAGTGAGGCATGGTGTGAGAATGAGGGTCAGAATGTTCAGGAGAGATGTTAGGAAGCACTTCCATACACAAAGTGGGATAGATATTTGGAGCTCTATTCCACAAATGGTGTTGGATGCTGGATGAGTTGTTAAATCTGAGATAGATAATTTATTGTTTTGCAAAAGTAATAAGAAATATGAGCTAAAGGCAGGTAGTTAGAGGTAGTGATGATCTCACTGAATGGTGGAACAGGCTCAAGGGGCTGAAAGGCCTACTCCTGTTTCTATGTTCCTAAATGGTTTGCCCGTTAAAGGAGTCAGTGCTGGTACAATGGACCCAAAAAGGCTCTTTCTGCTCTCTGATGCTGCATTCTATGGTTTCATAACTAGCAGAGAGCTTTCCTCATTCCTCCCAACAAGGTGTCCCTCAGCTAGATTGGTCAAAACTGATGCACCACCCACAGCTGAAGGTCCCCTCAGTGGGGAATAGTTAATGTCTCCATCTCAGTCATCCTCCAATCACCATGCTACTAGTGGAGTGGAATCGTTGGCATATTAGCTCAGTAATGGGCTCTTTCAGCTCTCTCTGACCCATGCAGGCCAGTTGGAAGAATAGACAGCTCTTAATCTTGCCGCTCACCCAGATCACTCCTTCACACGTCACGACCTGGCATTGGAACCCGAACTGTTTGGTGCAGAGTGTGGGGATACACTGTTCACTGATGAACAAACTTTAGAACTACACAGAGGACTCATCCTTGTGCATCCCAGTGTGGGACCATCAAACAATGACACTGCAAGGCTACCTGAAGTAGAAAGCCCCCCCTCCCCAACAGTGACAATCATCACCTGAAAAGAACCCAAAACACAGGAACTCAACTGCAACTCAGTGTGCAGAGCATTGAGATACACTGGTAAAGACAGTTCTGCGTAATAATCCAAGTATTATTAAAGGCTTCAGAAAACATGCATAGTTTATTTTATATTTATTTTCTATCTATATATATTATATAAAATAATATCTCTGGCATAAAATATAGAGTCCTGAAATCAGACATCTGTTTGTTGACAGGTTTGGGTGCAAGCTTGTTCTCTATGCCTGGGAATATCTTGCGATTCTGTCTCTAAATTCCATTGCTATTGGTTCAGTTGCTTCACTCAGCCTTCTCGTTTCCCACTTTAAAAGTGGGATACTGTTTTCCCTCCTTACTACTATTGTTATTAGCCTTCAAACCTTTCACTATCTCTTTTGATGGGCCCAGACATGAAGAGCCTGCCTGTAGAAGGACAAAAAGAGAGCACAATTTGAGTCTATAAGCACGCAACGTTCTGTTTCTTTCTCTAACGTATTTACAATGCTAAATTGTCAATAATTCAACACTTAACTGGTTCAGTAGCTTTGTCAGTTTGAAGTAAACCTGTGGACTCCTCTTTAAATTGTTGGGTATTTTTATTGAGTTTGAGGATTTCCTGTGAACTCAGTTAAAGGATGAAACAATAGAGTTCTCTTTCCATTATTGCCTCACCTTTGGTCTAACATGGGGAAGTGAGTCAAATAGTCCCTTAATCACTCCTCATCATGGTATTAAAACCCAGGGCTAAATGATTGGTTTCTGTGGTGTTGCTTAAACAGTGGCCTTTCTTTCAGATGGATCCACAAATCGGCCTTCGTCGACATGAGAGTCAGAGCAGTTTTCTAGTTAATTTAACCTGTTATTCCTAATGAACCTGTTCAGCGATGTTATTACGCACCTTGGGAGCAGGGGAGACCAGAACATGGGCCTCCCACACCAGGGGTAGGGACGCTACCACAGTGCCATGAGAGAGCCCCATCAGAATAGACAGTTCAGCAGTGCCTTTAGATTACACTGCTAAAGTATGGAAACAGGCCCATTGGCCCAACAAATCCATACCAACCTCCAAAGACCCATTCCCCTCCCCTTTATTTACCCCTGACTAATGCTATGGGCAATTTAGCATGGCCAATTCACCTAAGCTGCATGTTTTTGGATTGTGGGTATCCAGGGAAAACCCACACAGACACAGGGAGAATGTGCACACTCCACCCGAGGCTGGAATCGAACGCAGGAACCTGGCCCTGTGAGGCAGCAGTACTAACCACTGTGCCACCGTGAAGCCCAGGTGCTGCACTGTCTCTCTCCAATGCAGCACATCAGAGGTGCAGGGTGTGTTGTAAATTTAAGCACATCCCAAGCCCCATGGTGACTAGAATGGAAGGAGTAGGGGTCAGAGGGCCTGTGGCCTTACAACCAGTTTTTATTAATTTTTTCATGGGATGACATCCCTAATTGTCCTTGAGAGCAGTTAAGAGACACCCATATTGCTGTGGGTTTGGAGTCACATGTCAGGTAAGGGTAACCAACAGAAGGCTGGAGTAACACAGCAGGCCAGGCAGCATCAAGAGGTGAAGAAGTTGACCTTTTGGGTGTAACCCTTCCTCAGGGCTGGGGGTGGGCGTAGGGAAGCTGTAGGTAAAGGGAGTGGCAGGGGCAGGGTTGTGAGGTGGTGATAGGTGAAGACAGGTAGAGGGTACGACCCTGTTGGTCAATGGGAGGAATGAATCTGGGAGGTGGCAGGGAGGAGTGAAAGGGAGGGAGAGGGACTGGGAGGGAGAGGGACTGGGGAGGAAGGTTATTTGAAACTGGGGAATTCAATGTTGAATCCTCCGGGCTGTAGGCTGCCCAGGCGGAAGATGAGGTTCCTTTCCTTCAATTTGCGATGTGGTTCATTGTGGCAACGGAGGAGGCCAAGGATGGTCATGTCAAAAAGGAAGTGGGGGGTGGGTTGAAGTGACTGGGAGGTCCGGTTGGCCCGTGCAAGTAAGGGCAGTAGATTTCCTTCCCTAACGTGAACCAGATGGTGTTTTACAACAATCCATGATAGTCACAGCATGGAGACTAGCTTTATATTCTGGATTTATCAATTGAATTTAAATTCCACTAATTGCCAAGGTGGAATTGGAACCCAAACGCCCACAGGCTGGAGCCTCTGAATTCCTAGACCAGTATCAGAAGTCACACAATGCCAGGTTATAGTCCAAAAGGTTTAGTTGAAGCCACAAGCTTTCAGAGCACTGCTCATTCATCTGGTGGAGTGATAAAGGAGCATCACTCCGAAGGTTTGTGATTTCAAATTAACCTGTTGGATTATAACGTGGTATCGTGTGACTTCTGACTTTGTCCACCCTAGTCCCACATTGGCACGTCCAGTCCTTGACCACACCCAACCCCCAAGACTCTGGTAGTCAGGTCTTCCATGTCTAGACAAACTCAGAGAAAGTACTTGATGATTACAGTCTGGGCTATTTGAAATTTGTCACCCTCGAGATTTGAATAGCGCCTTTAGTTAGGCATGTTGCTTCATTGACTGAGCCACTGAGATCATGGATCAATGAGAAGGATTGAGTCCTCTTATTCTATCCTCAGGGGCTCCATCTATGCATTTGTGTGACCCCAAAGACAAAAGTTTGGGTACCTCTATCCTAGTAGATTTGCTGTAATTGCATAATTGTTGGCCAATCAATCACTCGTGGAAAAGACCCTAAAGGTTGGATGAGAAAACAGACATCAGCAGTAAATCAACTCAAATGGAAATAGCCTTGGTACTTATAAGTGCAGGCAGATTTGAAAGTACAGGTTGACAAGACATAGTTTGTAAAATGAAACTATGACATTTTCAGGTTTCAACACAAGATGAACATAATCATATTGGTCAAAGGTCCCAATAAAACCTTAAGATCTAGTTTCGTGCTCAGTATTTGTCTCTAGTGCAGCATAAAGGTATTACTGAGGCTTTAGGCTACCTCAGGTTTTGAGGTTTGGTGTGAGGGAAGACAGATATAATGAAATGCTCATTAGTTTTTGTAGTAATTGTCACCAGCGGCTCCCCCACATTCATGGGATTGGCTGGGTAAGCCCTGGACTCGGTTAAATGTCAACTCTGCAGGTCCTTTCAAGGGTGCAATGTTCTTAGTCGTTATGGACACCCACTCAAAGTGGTCAGGTGTGCATCAAGTTCATTTGGAAAACTCAGGGATGATGATTGAGAAGCTGTAAGCATCATTGGCAATACGCAGACTCCTGCAAGTATTGATCGTGGACAATGGGATGTCATTTACTGGCATGGAGTTTGAATATTTCCTGAAGTCAAATGGGATTCTGCAGCTAAGAACAGCTCCATACCATCCATCATGGAAAGAGCAGTCCAAATTTGGAAGGCAAGCTTAAAGAAGCAGCGTTACAGCGTCAATTGATACCAAACCGTCCCGGTTCCTGTTGGATTGTAGGACCACTCCTCACACAACAACAAGGATAGCTCCAGCAGAGTTCCTGTTGGAAAGAAGGCTCTGCACCAGGTTAAGCCTGACCTTCCTGGATCTGCGCCAAAGGGTGAAACGGCCACAGGAACACCAACGCTGGCCATATGCCTCCTCTAAGTGAGAGAGACAATTTGAGTTCAGGGGACTGACTCTGAGCTGGCTGGCTGCAGCCAGTGTATCGTGACAATTCATCAAGGGACACCAGCCTCTGTGCAGTTATTTCAGTTCGGATTTTGTTTTTTAATCAAAGCTATGCACTTGACGGCCTGTGTGGACGCAGTGTGTCGAGGAGTAATGGAGTGAAGGTGAAGGGTTCTTCAAGGTGGTATCCTTGGCTCAACCATCTTCACTGTTGAGTCATGGAGTGACATTAATGCACAGAAGGAGGCCATGCATCTGTAGGGTCACGATGTGAACAATAACCCATCAGGTCTGAGCACCTTAACTGGAATCGAATCAGGACTGGTCTGTTTTGTTGTTTTTCATCCATTTAATCTCCCAGCCATGATGGCCCACTACAGGGACTTCGGGTGGAACAGCTTCCAATGTGGATTCATAGTTGAGGAGTTTGTTTTGATTGATTTGTGGCATCACCAGCATTTATTATCCGTACCTAGTTGCTGGAAATGTTCTTTCTGGATTGGATGGATGGAAGAAAAATGCTGTCCTGGGAACAAAAGGTACTTTGTCCATTTGACCTTGGTCTAATGAGGCACTGGTGGCATCACTTTGGTAACCCCGAACCTGGTGGCAATAATGCTCAGAGTCAATGGTCTAGTACAGCCATCTTCATTTGATTCCACCATTCTGAGATTGAGTTGGGCATGTGAAGATTTTCCAAATTTCTCACGAGATAACTTTAGGATTCCTTGATTCTAACATGATGTGGAGGTTGTTGGTGGTGTCGTCTGATGCTGCACATCGTAGGTCCTGTATCAGACGACAAAACCAACATTGCGGATATGAGAGTGACTGTAGCTCTTGTCTTTCCAGCAGGAAGCATAAACACTCAGTTGTTTCCTTTATCTCACTCTCCCCAATTCTCCTTTCCAGAAGTGGCTGTGAAGATGATCCATGAGTGCTCTAACATTGCAAGTTGCAAACTGCAGAGTCTGATCATGACGGTGGAGATCCTGCAGGTGGGTCTCCACAGCCAAGAATAAGTGGGATGGCTGATATTTAGCGCAGTTCAGGAGAGTGCAGGTAATCCTGAAGACAGCTTTTCAGTCACAGATGTTGCTGCCCAAAGATTACTCTGTCCTGTACATCACCCAACAAGCCTCACATATCTGCTGCCTGTATCCAGAATCTTGACTGGGGGATGCCCACGTCCACAGCAATGTCCCCATCACTAATCCTTCATTCTCACACAAGCTGGAGAAAGGACCTTGGGAGAAACCCTGACATGAGCACCTTGAGGTGCCGACATTGCCCACACATGGTGGGTTGGTGGTCACGGACCAGGATGGTCAAGATTACCTTGGCCATTGCACCCTTCTCCCACCATTGCAGTTGCTGAAGTATACAGTCATCCTTCACCTGTTCTGCCTCTTGCAGATGTTTTGGACTGCACCTTTATCTGGTACTATCCCCTGGCACGATTGTCATGGATCACCCAATCAGAATGGAGGAACACCCAGACACCATTGCTTAAAGCCTCATTGAAGAGCACAAACCTCTCCACGGCAACAAGGTGACATCCCACAGTGGAGTGTATGCCTTGGCAACACAAGTCCATATTTAAATACTTCTTCAATATCATGACGGGTTCTGCCTCTACCCTTTTGTAGATATTGAGCTGCAGATTCTCACTTGAATTAAACAGCAGGGTGGTAGAGTTTAAGAGCAGGGAGGTGATGTTGAAACTGTGTAAAACACTGGTTAGACCACAGCTAGAGTACAGTATGCAGTTCTGAAATCCATATTATAGGAGGGATGTGATTTCACTGGAGAGGATGCAGATGAGATTGACCAGGATGTTGCCTAACTGGACACTCTGGGGTTGTTTTCCTTAGAGCATGGGCGATTGTGAGGGGATATGATTGAAATGTATGAAATTACAAGGAAATGTTTCTTCCTGTCCTAATCCTTACATCTCTGACAAATCTTTTCTTGATTTCATTTGCTTCAAGCAGAACAGCTAGATTTGTCCAACTAATCTAAATTCTCAGGCCTGGACCCTTCCTGTAAATCTCCTCTGCACATTTTCAAGAATACTCACATTCTCACGAAAGAATGGTGACCCAAACTGGACACATTCTTCAGTTGTATTCCCATAGGAATCAGAGCTTTGTATAGGTGTGGCATAACTTTCCTGCTTTTGGACCCAAGTTGCTCTATTTATGAAATCCAAGATCCCATATGGTTCCGCAGACGACTCTCTCAATATGTAACAAAACAGAAATTGCTGGAAAAGCTCAGCAGGTCTGGTAGCATCTGTGGACAGAAATCAGAGTTAACATTTCTGGTCCAGAACAGGGTCTGATGAGCTTTGCCAGCGATTTCTGTTTTTATTTCTGATTTACACCATCCACAAATCTTGTCACCTTGGAATCCATGAGCCACCTGTGTCCCTGCACACTCTTAAAAATGTACCATTAGGAACACAGGAACAGGACTAGGCCATTCAGCCCCTCACACCTGCTCCTGCCTGTGTTGCCTTTCTTATGAAAATGTACCAACTCACACTGAGGAGTCGTCACTGGACCCAAAACATTAACTCTGATTTCTCTCCACAGATGCTGCCAGACCTGCTAAGCTTTTCCAGCAACCTCTGTTTTTGTTTCAACTCACAGTTATCTATGTTAAATTCTATCTGACATGCCTGCCCATTCTATTAATCTATTAACTTGCAAATGATTGGTATCATTCTCACGATTTTATCACTCCATCAACTTTATTGTGATGCCAAGTTTCAAAATTTGACTTTGTGTTCCAAATATCTAACATATTAGTATGTGATCAAAACATTGTTTGTGAATTCGAGTGCAGGCTGACAGTTTGCTGTACTAAGGGAGTGCTGCACTGTTGGTACTGGGAGTTGTGGGGCAGTGCTGACTTTGAATGAGTGAAACATTAAAATGAGGGCTGTCCTGTCATCTCTGGTCATTCTGTTATCCGAAAGAAGGGTAGGGCAGCTCTCCTTGGTTTCCAGGCCAATACTAATCCCACAAGCAACATTACAAAGGAAACAATAACAAAAAAACACACACACAAAGAACTGTGGAGATCTGAAACAAACATCAGCAGAAATTGTTGGAGAAATTTGGCATCTGTGAAGAGAAAACAGAGTTAACATTTCCAATCCAGTGACTTTTCCAGTTCTCCAGCAATTTCTACTTTTGTTTGCCGTAAACAAACAGTTTTACTGATCATGACAACATTGCTGTTTGTAGGAGCTAGCTGTGTGCTGATTGGCTCCAAGGATTCCTATATTAAAACAGCAATGTCACTGCAAAGGGGCTTCATTTGTGTTACAACTTATAGAATCCCTGCAGGGTGGAAACAAGCCATTTGGTCTAACAAGTCCCCACCAACCCTCCAAACGGTAACCTACCCAGTCCTGTTCTCCTACATTTACTAAAGCACCCAACCTACACAGCCCTGAACACTATCAACAATTCACCTAACCTGCATATCTTTGGATTGTGGGAGGAAATGGTGTTTTGATTTGTGGGCGGCACGGTGGCACAGTGGTTAGCACTGCTGCCTCACAGCGCCAGAGACCCGGGTTCAATTCCCGCCTCAGGCGACTGACTGTGTGGAGTTTGCACGTTCTCCCTGTGTCTGCGTGGGTTTCCTCCGGGTGCTCCGGTTTCCTCCCACAGTCCAAAGATGTGCGGGTCAGGTGAATTGGCCATGCTAAATTGCCTGTAGTGTTAGGTAGGGGGTAAATGTAGGGGTATGGGTCGGTGTGGACTTGTTGGGCTGAAGGGCCTGTTTCCACACTGTAAGTAATCTAAAAAGAAACCAGAACACCCAGAGGTAACCTATGCAGATATGGGGAGAATGTGTAAACTCCACACAGACAGTTACCCGAGGGTGAAATCAAATCCAGGTCCCTGGCGCTATGAGGCAGCAGTGCTATGGTCAATGACCCTGCCCATTGCAGGCATTGGAACATGTGTTAGCATCCAAGTCAGTTGAGAAACCCAAACAAAATGCCTACTGGTAGATGTTATTCCGTGATTGATCAGTGCTAATAACCACACTAACAATTTAAGATAACCAGTGGAACTTGCAACATGGCTCACTTCCACTTGGTACACGCCACATATTCACACATAGGCATCTGTTAGCTGCAAATGAAAAGCATATGTTCAAGTCTTGCGCCTGTTTTTGAATTACCCATAATTTTGTTGGGGGGAGGGGGGAGGTGGGGCAGGCTATATTTCTTCATTGCTTTCTTCAAATCAATGCCCAAAATAATCAGAGTGGGCTTTCTAAATCAGCACCTGATCCTCCCATATTGGTTATTGCGAACATTTGCAATTTGGCATTCTTGCATTTGTCCTGATGAGTGCAAGATGAGAAAAAACATAGGCAAAGTGCCTCTCCTTTCATCAACAGGAACTTTCTATAACTTATATCATAGCTAGTGTTTATTTAAGGAAGATCTCAGTAAATACGGGCAAATTGGGAAACTTACTGGATCGTTCTGGAGATTCATACTTCCTTTCTTTTCGAACAAACATAAATTTTTTATCTCTTAGTTCCTCTTCATCGGTGTCTGAGCTGCAGCTGCTGTTACCGCTACTGCTGCTCTCGTCATATTTTCGTGAGTTCGGTTCCGTGGTCTCGGGCATTGAGAATAACTGCTGCAGGACACAAAAGGAATTGCCCCTTTTAATCACAGAGGCTCCTTGATGCATACATAGTCAAACACCCACTTTTCTCTTCATTGCCATGGCTCACACTTGCACACCAAGCAGGGAGAGTCACTGGATATACGGCTCACCCTCCATGCTCCCTGGGTTTCTGGGTTCAAATCAGTCACTTCAATTAGACACTTCCCCAGCAGGGCGAGGAGACCAGCCTGGCCAACATCATCTCCATCACCCAATTCCCATGGTTGACAGAGCCACCGGTCAATGAGTTATGTCTTTAGTCCCAGCAGCGCCCATTGGGGGCTTTGGCTACTGCTGGGATTGTCCCTGCCCAGACGGAAAACAAGACACAGTCGAAAAAGAAGACTGTAATACTGGTCATACTGGAGCATTATTCTGAGGTGTAAGAGAAACAAACAGACCAGTATGCGTCATTTGCACTTCTTTTATTGCTTTTTTCTCCCTCTGGGCAGTCCTCAACAAAGATGGCCAACACTGAATGGTGAGGTGAAAGTTCAGGAGAGGGAATGGCTTGACTGTTTATCCAGGGACTTAAGTAATGTCTGGGGACCTGGGTTGAAATCCCACCAAGGCAGGTGGTAGAATTTGAATTCTTTTAAAAAATAGTCAAATGATGACTATTGTTGATTGTTGGCAAAATCCACCTGGTTTACTAATGTCCTTTAGGGAAGGACTGCCATCCTTATCTGGTCTGGTCTACATGTGACTCCAGACCCACAGCAATGTGGTTGACTCTTCACTGCCCTCTGGGCAATTCATGCTGGCCTAGCCAGTGACACCCTCATCCCACTCAGGCAGTGGGGAGGAGAGGAAAGTAGAAACTGGGAAGGGGGCTTTTCATGAACTCACAGAGCCTGTGAAGGAAGGAGTCTTCTGCCAGTAGTCCCAGGGTGGGACCTGATGGGTTTCAAACTAGGCACTGCCCACTACCTGAAGAATTGTGAGGTGGGGATGGGGGTGGGAGAGTGGTTGGAAGAGGGCCCTAGGCACCCACTAATTCAGCAATGAAGGGCTTCAATGATCCATCAGTAGCTTGGCCTAGCCTCCCCTATGCTGGGAACAGCAGTCCAAAAGATACTCATGGTATTTATGGCCCCATGTCCAGCTGCTAAATCCCCCTCAGGTGAGATTAAAATTCTACTTCTAGTGCTCCAACCATTGGTCACCAATTTGAATCACAGAATCAGTGCAGAAAGAGGCCACTTGGCCCATCAAGTCTGTATCAACCTTCTGAATGTCAACTCTTCCCACCCTATCCCCATGACCCCACATTTTCCCATGGCTAACCCACCTAGCCTGCACATCCCTGGACACAATGGGCAATTTAGCATGACCAATTCACCCTAACCTGCACATTTTTAGAGTGTGGAAGGAAACCTGAGCCACAGAGGAAACCCATACAGACATGGACAGTCACCCAAGGGTGAAATCAAACCCAGGTCCCAAGTGCTGTGAGACAGCAGGCTAACCACTGAGCCACTGTACTGTCCTGAGCATGTTGTAAGGTGCCTTGTTAGAATGAACACCTGCTGTCGCTGCACCTCAGTTGAGTCCATACCTTTGGCCCCCTTTGACGGGGTGATTTCCCCAGGAGCTTCTCATCGTCCACTTCACACTGCTCCAGGAGATCCAGGATGTCTTCCTCCTTTAAAAAGATCAAAACAAGCATTGAGTCAGTCAAGTCAGTCCCCTTAAGGAACTATGCTCAGACCTGCCTCTTTACATTTCCAAATCACCCTGGTCATCGCACCCATCTCTGATAACACAGAAGATCAACAGGAGACAAAATTGGCTAGCCCAACCCTATCCCCACACCTCACCATTTCAACTCAGCATTGCTACATTGTAAGAGCCCTCACATTTCATCCCGTCATTCTGCAGACTACTCGAAAAGTGATTGCAACTGGAAAAGTGTGATCTGTTTAAAATGCACATTTAATGGATGCATTTTAAAAATATTCTTTCCTCCTCCTGACCAAACTGTAGGATTGAGTTTATTTTAGTTAAATTACTGTAAAAATTTAGTTTTTATATCCTTAAAGCTGTACTCCTTATTCAAGGCAGCTATTAAAGCCTGCTGGTTAGGTTCAACTGGATGCAATCCTCTCTGAGTTACGACATGTTAAAAACTGATGAAAAAGACTAAGTTCAGGCTACATAAAGATTGTTTGCTTAAAAGCTGTTAAAATATGGTTAATCCCAGGGGGATCCTTAGGTTTTAGTCAGTTATGATTTACATGTCTAGTCAAACATTAATCTCCCGTTTAGTGTTTTTTTTATTTCACATGATACAGGTGTCAACAGCTGGCCCAGCATTTATTGCCTGTCCCCAGTTGCCCCATGAGAGGGTGGAAGTGAGCTGCTTTCTTGAACCGCTGCAGTCTACGTTCTGTAGAGTGACACACAATATTCTTAGGCAGGGAATTCCAGGATTCTGATCCAGTGACACTGAAGGAATGTGATATACTATCCAGGCAAGTGAGGAGTATTCCATCACACTCCTGACTTGTGCCTTGTAGATGGTGGACAGACTTTGGGGAATCAGGAGGTGAGTTACTGCAGGATTCCCAGCCTCTGACCTGCTGTTGTAGACACTGTGTTTATGTGGTGAATCCATTCAGTTTTTGGACAATGGTAAGTCCCAGGAATTTGATGATGGGAATTCAGTAGAGATATTTCTTCTCAATTCCTATTGACTCATTTTTGCTCTGGCTCTTTGATGCCATAGTTAGTCAAATGTGGTCTTGATTTAGAGGGTAGTCACTTTCACATCACCTCATCAGTTCAGCACTTCTGTCTATGTTTGGACCCAAGGCTGTCAGGAGATCAGGAGCCATGTGACCCTCATTGAATCAAACAGAGCATCAGTAGGCAGGTCATTCCTTGTAAGTGCTGCTTTGATGACCCCCCTCCATAACTCTTCTGATGATCAAATGTCAGTTGATTGGAGCACCAGGAGGAAACTCACACTTCCTGTGGAGAATGTGCAAACTCCAGACAGTCGCCCGAGGCTGGAATTGAACCCAGTTCCTGGTACTGACATCATCACCAGGAGGACAAACTACAATCAAGAGATAAGGAGCCCAGTCAAGCAGAGGCTAAGGACTGGTGTTCCATCAGCAACCTGATCACAGCCAAGTGCTAGAAAATGGGATTAGAATAGATAGGTGGATATTTTTGACTGGTGACAACAAGATAGGTCAAAGGGCCTTTTTTCTGTGCTGTAAGTTTCTCTCTGACTGACTACATCCCTTACCAAGCAACATGATTTTACACTTATTGTGGAAAAAGTAACATCTCTGAAATTTCTGCAAACACCTTCATATCTGTATGTTTTTTTTGTAAAAGTCAGAAGTCACACTACATCAGGTTACAGTCCAACAGATTCATTTGAAATCACAAGCTTTCAGAGCACTGCTCTTTTGTCAGCTAACTTCACCAGAAGAAGGAGTAGTGCTCTAGAAGCTTGTAATTTAAAATAACCCTGTTGGACTATAACCTGGTGTTGTGTGACTTCTGACTTTGCCCACCCCAACACCGGCACCTCCACATCAATTTTGTTATGTAGCTAGTCCTCACTGGATATCACTTTTAGAAAGATCTTCCAACTTTATCTATACTCATCATTGACCTGAGTCTGACCATTAAATTAAATCAGATCTAACATAACCATTCACAAAGCAGCATTCTGCATGCAATTGAATCGTTCATTCCAATGTGTTCATCACTGGCTCCTTAAGCATCTATTCAAACTGTACATAATATGTCCCATCATCTTGCCTCATAGCTCACTCCCATTATATGTTGTTGGCCTTTGAACCTTGACTATAACATGCATCATTTACCAAGGAGATAAGATCTTTCTTGTCACATTTTTCAATTAACTTACGACGGGGCTGAAAAAAATACCATTGTCGAAAGCAGCCTTCAAATTGCCTTCCACACTCATTGTGTTTGCACACATTACAGACCTTGCAGATTTATAAAACAAACTCTAATGGCTGTCCGGTTTCTTCTCTCTATTGGTCCTCTTTGCATTTATTTTTTGATTGCATCTCTAATAAAAATTAATGTGACAAAGCTACTCGAATGCAGTATTTGTTTTTACTGTGAAAGGTTCTTTTCTGCAAGATGAGTGCGTGTCTCATACTCAGTGACCTAGTGTGTGTCTGTCTGAAAGCAAGATGGTTATAGGCCAAAGAGGTAAAAACAATGATTGCAGATGCTGGAAACCAGGTTCTGGATCAGTGGTTCTGGAAGCGCACAGCAGTTCAGGCAGCAAACAAGGAGCAGCAAAATCGACGTTTCGGGCAAAAGCCCTTCGTCAGGAATAAAGACAGTGAGCCTGAATACTCTCTGTGGCATTTCATCAGTAAGAGGGAAATCCAACTGCAGCCACAGTGATTTAGTCCATCAAGTGATCTCCTCATCATTCCTTGTCTTGCTGGACTGGTAAAGAGATCAGTCCAACACAGTGACATCAGCCTAGAATCCAGTGCGTACTATCTTCAAGATGCAGCGCAGAGACTCACAAAGACTCCTTCGGCAGAACCTTCCAAATTTTCAACATCTTGGAAGGACAAGGGCAGCAGATACAAGGGAACACCACCTCGGGCAAGTTCCCCTCCAAGCCACTCACCATCCTGGCTTGGAAAAATGTTGCCACTCCTTCAGCGTCACTGGGTCAAAATCCTGGAATTCTCTCCCTAAGAGCATTGTGGGTCTACCAACACTACATGGGTCTACCAACACTACATAAAGCTTTGGTTAGGCCCCATTTGGAGTACTGTGTCCAGTTTTGGTCCCCACACCTCAGGGAGGACATACTGGCACTGGAACGTGTCCAGCAGAGATTCACACGGATGATCCCTGGAATGGTTGGTCTAACATATGAGGAACAGCTGAGGATCCTGGGATTGTATTCATTGGAGTTTAGAAGATTAAGGGGAGACTTAATAGAAACTTACAAGATAATACATGGCTTGGAAAGTGTGGACGCTAGGAAATGTTTTCCATTAGGCGAGGAGACTAGGACCCGTGAACACAGCCTTAAAATTAGAGGGGGTCAATTCAGAACAGAAATGCGAAGACATTTCTTCAGCCAGAGAGTGGTGGGCCTATGGAATTTATTGCCGCAGAGTGCAGTGGAGGCTGGGACGCTAAATGTCTTCAAGGCAGAGATTGATAGATTTTTGATGTCTCGAGGAATTAAGGGCTACGGGGAGAATGCGGGTAAGTGGAGTTGAAATGCCCATCAGCCATGATTGAATGGCGGAGTGGACTCGATGGGCCGAATGGCCTTACTTCCACTCCTATGTCTTATGGTCTTATGGACTGCAGTGATTCAAGAAGGCAGCTCACCCCCACCTTCTCAAAGTGCAACTAGGGAATGAGTATTAAATGCTGACTCAGCCTGTGATACCCACACCCCATGAACAAATCACAGGAGAAATTTCAAGACTGAGAGCCAAGGAAGTTGATATCCCAGGCATATTGCAATCAAAATTAGAATGTTTATCAGTCTTCACCTCAAATGAAAGCCCTCCTCTTCCCCTACTACCAAAGGAATTGAATGAAAGTCCATAAGACCATCAGAAATAGGAACAGGAGTAGGCTATTTAGCTCCTCAAGCCCTCCCCACCATCCAACAGGATCATAGCTGATCCAACATTCCTCACATCCACTTTCTTGCCCTTTACTCCGTAACTCTTGATAAAAAATAATGAAAAGAAGAAATATTTCATGAACCACACTGGAGCATGTCAGAGAGTTTTGGCCTGTATGTGCTAAAGAAAGAGGTTTAAGCACTGAAGAAGTTGCAAACACTATTCACAAGGTTGGTACCAGATCAAAGAGGACCCAGCTAATCAGGAAAGATTGAACAGGCTTGAGAAAGGACAGGACCAAAGGGTAAACTGATAGCAGTCTGCAGGATTATGGCAAAGTTTGACATGGTAAACATAGAGAAGATGTTTCCACTTATGGGTGAGACCAGGAGAAGACCCTCAAAAACAAGACAGCCAGGAATAAACTAAATAGGAAATTCAGTAAAGAATTTTCTGTAAGTCTCTCTAGAATTTCTTATTTGGGTTTAATGGTGAACATTGTACAGTTATGGCTGTTAGTTTGGATTCACCCACATTGGAACATTCCCATTTCTTATTTGGGTTTAATGGTGACCATTGTACAGTTATGGCTGTTAGTTTGGATTCACCCACATTGGAACATTCCCATTTCTTATTTGGGTTTAACGGTGACCATTGTATAGTTATGGCTGTTAGTTTGGATTCACCCACATTGGAACATTCCCAAAGCTACCCAATTGAAGCCTCTCATAATTTGCAGTTCACCCCTCAACGCTGTCTTCTCATGCCCTAATGTGATGGATCTCACGGTCAATACCTTCATGTGATTCAGTGGGTTGCTGAGTTCCTTCTGCAGTGAGGCTGCTCTTCCTGCAAGGAAGGTCTGGAAGGCAACACATATGAGGCTCTCATACTTTTCCAGCAACTGCTTATCATCGGGAGGGTAGATCCGCCTGGGTTCACACAGGAGAAAACATGGATCACTTATACTTAGAAAGGTAGAATTACAAGTTGAGACAGCACAGAAGAAGGCCACTCAGCCAATAGTGCTTCTAGTAGCTCTTTACTAGAGCAATCCAATTAGCCCCACTCACCCAACTGCTCCCCATAACCCTAAATATTTCCCAATGGTTTGAATCATCTGGGCTGGGGCCATTCCAAGGTGGCCCTGTGGGACCCCTGCAAATATTGATATTTTTTCTCTTCTTTTAACATCTAGTACTACCTCTTAACAAAATAAATCTCCCAATTTTGGACATATTCAAACAGGATGGAAATTAGGTTTCGCACAAGCTAAGATCAGGCAATGTTACTATAGGCCCAGTTTCGTTAGAGGGACAACTGGTGGCGAGTTTAATCTGAGGGTCACCTGGAGTGATGGGTGAGGTTGGGAAGGAAGGAAAGGCCTTCTTGGGAATTTCAGCTGCTGTGGAATTGAACACAAGCTGTTGGTATCATTCTGCATTGCAAACCAGCTACCTGCCAACTGAGTTAACTAACCCCCAAACACAGCACTCTTCACAGTGGTGTCATTGTCGTCCATAACCTTCTTTACTGCTGGACAGAGATAACTGAAAACCAAATCTCATCAGCATTTGTGAGCCAACCTGATCCTGTTGTACTGGAGTGTGATGCCTTGATGCATCTATGGTGCAGAATCTTATTTTTCTTTTTACCTGTAGTTACCCAAATTTTGATTTTCATGCTCTTCTCTTGAAATCTGCTTGCGGACTTGCGCAAGTCTCTCCTTCTGCGTACAGGGCGGGAGAAAGAAATGAGAGTTGAGTATGCAAACAGATAAACAACAGGATTTCCAACTGCATAGCAAATGGCAGCTTACCAACTCCTCTCTCCTCCTCTCCAGTGAGTGACGCTGTCTCTCCCACTCTGAGGAGCCAGCAGACAGTCGCTTCACTGACCCTTGCCCATAGAGCCTCCTTTGTGCCTCAGCTTTCTGCTGGACCAGATTCTTCCTCCTGTCACTGGTGCTGAAACAGAGGAACGACACCAGCTGATAAACACATGAAAGCAAGAGCATCCATCAAAACCCATCATTTTGCCAGCCGAGCAGTCAAAAGACGGTATTGGAAACAGAAAGTGCTGAAGAAACTTTGCAGGTCTGGCAGCATCTGTGGAGTGAGAGGAACATTTCAAGTTCTTCTGCAGAATGGACTGCGAAGGGTGCAAGATGCATCCGTTCCACCTATCATTAACCCAACACTTGCTCTTAACTGGTGCCAGAGGAGCCTTTTGCTGAATAAGGTGGAACTACTCAGTGACAATGACTATGTACTCAACTGGGAAGACTTTTTAATCTAGCCTCATTCATCAAGTCTCGCAAACAATGATGCATGCCAAAGATTTCCCAAGTTCAAAGACATCTGCAATGTGAAACATTCTTGACAACCACTTAATGAAATTCCACCAACAGTTTGAGGAGCTGGGGAGCCGCAACTGCAGTCCTGGGAAAACAGAAGTTCATTCCCTGATCCATGAAGGGTTTACCCGGTGTTGGTCAAGATGCTGATAAATCATTCACAATTAGTTTTGCATCGTTGGGTCAGGCAGGGGGACACTGGAGAAAATTAGCACAGGAAGAAAAGGTGCTCTCAAGTGGCTCAGTGGTTAGCACTACTGCCTCACAGTACCAGGGACCCAGGTTCAATTCCCACCTCAGGTGACTGACAGTGTGGAGTTTGCACGTTCTCCCCGTGTCTGTGTGCATTTCCTTGCACAATCCAAAGATGTGCAGGCTAGGTGGATGGGCCATGCTAAACTGCCCATAGTGTTAGGTGCATTAGTCAAGGATAAATGTAGGGGAATGGGTCTGGGTGGGTTAGTCTTCAGAGGGTTGGTATGGGCTTGTTGGGCCAAAGGGCCTGTTTCCACACTGTAGGGAATCTAATCTAAATAATGTGCGTGGTACAATTCAAAAAAAGACAAATCACCATTTCTCCCGATCAGCCCCATGTTCAGAATTTAGTCAATGTCTTGAAGAGAAGATGGTGCTGGCTAGCACGAGGGGACATAGCTTTAAATTGAGATATGATAGATATAGGACAGATGTCAGAGGTAGTTTCTTTACTCAGAGAGTAGTAGGGGCTTGGAATGCACCTCCTGCAACAGTAGTAGACTCGGCAACTTTAAGGGCATTTAAATGGTAATTGGATAAACATATGGATGATAAAGGAATAGTGTAGGTTTATGGGCTTCAGATTGGTTTCACAGGTCAATGCAACATTGAGGGCCGAAGGGCCTGTGCTATGCTTTAATGTTCTATGATCTATGTTCTAGAAATGGGCATCGGAGCTGAGCGTAATCTTGTCTTCATCTAATGTTCATACACTGTTGCACTTTGAACATGAGAAGTGCGACTGGATTCAGTTATGGGCAGGACTTATACAGGTAATAGGAGGGCCCTGGGTAGTGTTGTCAAAGGGACAGACCTAGGGATTCAGGTACATAATTCTTTGAAAATTGCATCATGGGTAGACAGGGTGGTTACAAAGGCATTCAGCACGCTTGCTTTCATTGCTCAGGCCTTTGAGTGTAGGAGCTGGGATGCCATGTTGAGATTGTCCAGGACATTGGTGAGACCCTTCTAAAGTACAAAATATAGTTCAAGTCTCCTTGCTACAGGAAGGATATTATTAAGCTGGAGTGAGTTCAGAAAAGATTTACAAGGATGTTGCTGGGACTGCAAGGTATGAGTTATAAGAAGAGGCTGGATAGGCTGGGACTTTTTCACTGGAGTGTGGGAGGTTGAGAGATGACCTTTTAGAGGTTGAAAAATCATGAGGGGCATAGATAAGGTGAATACCCAAGGTATTTACCTAAGGGTAGGAGTGTTCAAAACTAGGGGGCATAATTTTAAGGTGAGAGGAGAAAGGTTTAAGAGAGGCCTGAGGGACAGAGATGGTGGTTCATGTGTGGAATAAACTGCCAGAGGAAGTGGTAGATGCAGGTTCAGTTACAATTTTTAAAAGACATTTGGGCAGATACATGAATAGAAAAGGTTTAGAGGGATATGGGCCAAGTGCTGGTGAATAGTACTAGTTTAGTTTGTGAAGTCTGGTTGGCATGGACGATTTGGACCGAAGGGTCTGGTTCCATGCTATATGACTCTATAAAGTTTTCTCTCAGAGGTTGGTAAATCTGTGAAATTCTTTACCACAGAGAGCTGTCAAGGCAGTACATTCAAGGCTGAAGAAGACAGATGTGCAATCAGTAAGGGAATCAAGCAGTACAGGGTAAAGGCAGGAAAGTGGAGTTCAGGATGATCAGATCAACCATGATCTCATTGAACAGCAGAGCAGACTCAATGGGCTGAATGGCCTACTTCATCTCCTACGTTTTGTGGATACATTTTCCAAATGTGTACCCCCAAGATCAAGTTTCTGGCTTTGGCTGGTAGTGAAAAATGTTACAAAATTAAAGTTGGGCCCAAAATATGATAGCCAACGCTCACAGTTTGCATTCCCCACAGGCCAGGATCCATATGAGGACCGTGATGTGGCATAGTGATCCCTTACAGTACAAGCACATGCAGGGGCAACACCATACCACTAGATGTACAGTTGTTCAAACACATGGAACATGCATCACTTCATGTAAGTGACGAATCCTGGAAACTGGCCATTCACAAACAACTAACTACATTATTCCTTTAACAGAGTCGTCATCTCTGGGTTGTTGCCGGTGCCACGTGACAGTGAGGCAAGGAATAGGGAGAGAGTGCAGTTGAACACGTGGCTGCAAGGATGGTGTAGGAGGGAGGGCTTCAGGTATTTGGACAATTGGACTGCATTCTGGGGAAGGTGGGACCTGTACAAACAGGACGAGTTGCACCTGAACCAGAACGGCACCAATATCCTGGGGGGTAGGTTTGCTAGCACTCTTCCGGGGGGGTTTAAACTAATTTGGCAGGGGGATGGGATCCGGACTTGCAGTCCAGCAAGTAGGTTAGCTGTTTGTCAGGATGTCCAAGAATGTAGGGAGGCTGTGGAGAAGGGAGCACTGACAGGGAATACTTGCGGACACAGAGATGGGCTCAAGTGCATATACTTCAATGCAAGGAGTATCAGAAATAAGGTGGGTGAACTTAAGGCATGGATCGGTACTTGGGACTACGATGTTGTGGCTATCACGGAAACGTGGATAGATGAGGGACAGGAATGGTTGTTGGAGGTTCCTGGTTACAGATGTTTCAGTAAGATTAGGGAGGGTGGTAAAAAAGGAGGGGGGGTGGCATTGCTAATTAGAAATGGTATAACGGCTGCAGAAAGGAAGTTTGAGGGGGATCTGCCTTTGGAGGTAGTATGGGCTGAAGTCAGAAATAGGAAAGGTGCAGTCACCTTGTTGGGTGTTTACTATAGGCCCCCCCATAGCAGCAGAGATGTGGAGAAACAGATTGGGAAACAGATTTTGGAAAGGTGCAGAAGCCACAAGGTCGTAGTCATGGGCGACTTCAACTTCCCAAATATTGATTGGAAGCTCTTTAGATCAAGTAGATTGGATGAGGCGGTGTTTGTGCGTGTGTCCAGGAAGCTTTTCTAACTCAGTATGTAGATTGTCCAACCAGAGGGGAGGCCATATTGGATTTGGTACTCGGTAATGAACCGGGACAAGTAATGGGCTTGTTAGTGGGTGAACATTTTGGTGATGGTGAACACAATTCTGTGACTTTCACCTTGGTTATGGAGAGAGATAGGTGCGCACAACAGGGTAGATTTTACAATTGGGGGAAGGGAAATTACGATGCTGTAAGACAGGATTTGAGGAGCATAAGTTGGGAGCATAGGCTGTCAGGGAAGGATGTGGTGGAAATGTGGAACTTTTTCAAGGAGCAGATACGACGTGTCCTTGATATGTATGTACCTATCAGGCAGGAAAGAAATGGTTGTGTGAGGGAGCCTTGGTTGACGAGGGAGGTTGAATGTCTAGTAAAGAGGAAGAAGGAGGCTTACATAAGGTTGAGGAAACAGGGTTCAGACAGAGCAGTGGAGGGATACAGGATAGCCAGAAGGGACCTGAAGAAAGGGATTAGGAGAGCTAAGAGAGGGCATGAAAAATCCTTGGCGGATAGGATCAAGGATAACCCCAAGGCATTTTATGCGTATGTGAGAAACATTAGAATGACGAGAACGAGGGTAGGTCCGATCAAGGACAGTAGTGGGAGATTGTGTATTGAGTCGGAAGAGATAGGAGAGGTCTTGAATGCGTACTTTTCTTCAGTATTTACAAACGAGAGGGACCGTATTGTTGAAGAGGAGAGTGTGAAACGGACTGGTAAGCTAGAAGAGATACTTGTTAGGAAGGAAGATGTGTTGGACATTTTGAACAACTTGAGGATAGACAAGTCCCCTGGGCCTGACGGGATATATCCTAGGATTATGTGGGAAGCAAGAGAGGAAATTGCAGTACCGTTGGCAATGATCTTTTCGTCTTCACTGTCAACGGGGGTGGTACTAGGGGACTGGAGAGTGGTGAATGTTGAGCCCCTGTTCAAAAAAGGGAATAGGGATAACCCCGGGAATTACAGGCCAGTTAGTCTTACTTCTGTGGTAGGCAAAGTAATGGAAAGGGTACTGAGGGATAGGATTTATGAGTATCTGGAAAGACACTGCTTGATTAGGGACAGCCAGCACGGATTTGTGAAGGGTAGGTCTTGCCTTACAAGTCTTATTGAATTCTTTGAGGAGGTGACCAAGCATGTGGATGAGGGTAGAGCAGTGGATATAGTGTACATGGATTTTAGTAAGGCATTTGATAAGGTTCCCCATGGTAGGCTTATGCGCAAAGTCAGGAGGCATGGGATAGAGGGAAATTTGGCCAATTGGATAGAAAACTGGCTAACTGGTCGAAGTCAGAGAGTGGTGGTAGATGGTAAATATTCAGCCTGGAGCCCAGTTACAAGTGGAGTTCCACAGGGATCAGTTCTGGGTCCTCTGCTGTTTCTAATTTTTATTAATGACTTGGATGAGGGAGTCGAAGGGTGGGTCAGTAAATTTGCAGATGATACGAAGATTGGTGGAGTTGTGGACAGTGAGGAGGGCTGTTGTCGGCTGCAAAGGGAATTAGATATGATGCAGAGCTGGGCTGAGGAGTAGCAGATGGAGTTCAACCCTGCCAAGTGTGAGGTTGTCCATTTTGGAAGAACAAATAAGAATGCGGAATACAGGGTTAACGGTAGGGTTCTTAGTAAGGTGGAGGAACAGAGGGATCTTGGGGTCTGTGTACATAGATCTTTGAAAGTTGCCACTCAGGTGGATAGAGCTTGTAAGAAGGCCTATGGTGTATTAGCGTTCATTAGCAGAGGGATTGAATTCAAGAGTCGTGAAGTGATGTTGCAGCTGTACAGGACTTTGGTAAGGCCACATTTGGAGTACTGTGTGCAGTTCTGGTCGCCTCACTTTAGGAAAGATGTGGAAGCTTTGGAGAGGGTGCAGAGAAGATTTACCAGGATGTTGCCTGGAATGGAGAATAGGTCGTACGAGGATAGATTGAGAGTTCTCGGCCTTTTCTCGTTGGAACGGCGAAGGATGAGGGGTGACTTGATAGAGGTTTATAAGATGATCAGAGGAATAGATAGAGTAGACAGTCAGAAACTTTTTCCCCGGGTACAACAAAGTGTTACAAGGGGACATAAATTTAAGGTGAAGGGTGGAAGGTATAGGGGAGATGTCAGGGGTGGGTTCTTTACCCAGAGAGTGGTGGGGGCATGGAATGCGCTGCCCATGGGAGGGGCAGAGTCAGAATCATTGGCGACCTTTAAGCGGCAATTGGATAGGTACATGGATGGGTGTTTAATCTAGGATAGATGTTCGGCACAACATCGTGGGCCGAAGGGCCTGTTCTGTGCTGTATTGTTCTATGTTCTATAGAACAAAGAACAAAGAAAATTTACAGCCCAGGAACAAACATCTGTATCCCTCTGCTCCCACCTACTCATGCCTCTGTCCAGACGCATCTTAAATGGATATACCGTGTCTGCCTCTACCCCCTGTGCTGGCAACCTACAACCCTCCGTGTAAAGTACTTGCCGCGTGTATCCTCCTTAAACTTTTAACCTCTCACCTTGAAAGCGTGACCTCTCACTATTGAATCCTTCACCCTGGGAAAAAAAACTTATCTCTATCTACCCTGTCTGTACCCTTCATGATTTTGTAAATCTCAATCAGGTCCCCCCTCAATCTCCTTTTTTCTAACGAAAATAAACCTAACCTACTCAACCTCTCTTCACAGCTAGCACCTTCCATACCAGGCAACATCCTCGTAAACCTTCTCTGCACCCTCTCCAAAGTGTCCACGTCCTTGAGGTAATGTGGTGATCAGAACTGTATACTGTATTCTAAATGTCTTGTACAATTTTAACATGACTTGCCAGCACTTATACTCAATACCCCGTCCAATGAAGGCAAGCATACTAAATGCCTTCTTGACCACTCTATCCACCTGTGCAGCAACCTTCAGGGTAAAATGGACCTGCACTCCCAGATTTCTCTGCCCATCAACTTTTCCCAAGGCTCTTCTTTTACAGTATAATTCACTCTAGAATTAGACTTGCCGAAATGCATCACCTCACATTTGCCTGGATTGAACTTCATCTGCCACTTTTCCACCCAACTCTCCAGTCTATCTATATCCTCCTGTATTCTCTGACAGTCCCATTTGCTTTCTGCTACTCCACCAATCTTTGTGTCATCTGCAAACTTGCTGATCATACTAACAGTGCCCTCTTCCAGATCATTTATTTATAACACAAATAACAGTGGCCCCAACGATAATCCCTGTGGATCACCACTGGTCACCTTTCTCCATTTTGAGAAACTCCCTTCAACTACTACTCTCTGTCTCCTGTTCTTTATCCACCTAGCTAGAATACCCTGCACACCATGTGACTTCACTTTGTCTTTTAGTTTACCATGGGGAACCTTATCAAATGCCTTACTAAGTCCATGTATATGACATCAATAGCCCTTCCTTCATCTATCAATTTGGTCACTTCCTCAAAGAACTCTATTAAGTTGG
Source organism: Hemiscyllium ocellatum (assembly GCF_020745735.1). Classification (NCBI taxonomy): domain Eukaryota; kingdom Metazoa; phylum Chordata; class Chondrichthyes; order Orectolobiformes; family Hemiscylliidae; genus Hemiscyllium; species Hemiscyllium ocellatum. The sequence goes on from NC_083409.1 coordinate 109,778,386, forward strand.
TACGGCACGATCTCCCCCGCACAAAACCATGTTGCCTATCACTGATAAGTCTATTCTTTTCTAAATATAAATAGATCCTGTCCCTCAGTACCTTCTTCTGCAACTTTCTCACCACTGATGTCAGGCTCACTGGTCTGTAGTTACCCGGAATATCCCTACTGCCCTTCTTGTACAGGGGGACAACATGAGAAACCTTCCAGTCCTCCGGCACCTCACCTGTATTTAAGGATGCCACAAAGATATCTGTCAGGGCCCCAGCTATTTCCCCTCTCGCCTCCCTCAGCAACCTGGGAAAGATCCTATTCCGGGCCTGGGGATTTGTCCACCTTAATAACCTCTAGCCTACCCAACACATCTTCCCTATTTATGTCTACGTGATCCAGACTAATCAAACTTCTATCTCTAATCTCAACATTCATCATGTCCCTCTCCTCAGTGAACACTGATGCAAAGTAATCATTCAGAATCTCACCCATTCTCTCAGGCTCGACACACAGTCTTCCTTCATTATCCTTTAGGGGACCAATCCTCTCTCTAGTTATCTGCTTGCTTCTTATATAAGAATAAAATGCTTTGGGATTCTCCTTAATTCTGCTCACTAAAGGTATTTCATGACCCCTTTTAGCCCACTTGATTTCTCATTTAATACTGATCCTTCTCTTCTGATATTCATCCAGGGCTCGTTCTGTTCTTAGCTGCCTAGAATTTATGTACGCTTCCTCCTGGCTGGTCATACAATTTCTCCTGTCATCCACGGTTGACGAAACTTGCCTTTCCTATCCTTTGCCTTCAACAGGGCATGCCTTTCCTGCATTATCTTTAACCTATCTTTGAAAGCCTCCCACATCTCAAATGTGGACTTCCCTTCAAATAGCTGTGTCCAATCTACATTTCCCAGCTCCTGTCTAATTTTGATATGATTGGCTTTAGCCCAGTTTAGTACTCTTAATGGAGAACAAAATGCACCAAGCTATTCACAGAAATGTAAAAAAACAAATTCATTATGTAGGATGTTCACTTCCATTGAACACGTCAAAGTGTTATTGGAGACTCGATATTCAGGGCACAGATAGGCGGTTTTGTGGAGGTGAGAGAGACTCACGTTTGGTATGTTGCCTCCCAGGTGCAAGGGTACGTGACGTCTCTGATCGTGTTTTCCGGTCCTTAAGGGGGAGGGGGAGCAGCCCGAAGTCGTGGTCCACATTGGCACCAACAACATAGGTAGGAAGAGGGATGAGGATGTTAGGCAGGCTTTCAGGGAGCTAGGTTGGAAGCTCAGAGTTAGAACAAACAGAGTTGTTGTCTCTGGTTTGTTACCGTGCCACGTGATAGAGAGTCGAGGAATAGGGAGAGAGAGCAGTTAAATGCGTGGCTACAGGGATGGTGCAGGACGGAGGGATTCCAGTATCTGGATGATTGGGGTTCTTTCTGGGGAAGGTGGGACCTCTATAAACAGGATGGTCTACACCTGAACATGAGGGGCACCAGTATCCTTGGGGGGAGGTTTGCTAGTGCTCTTTGGGGGGTTTAAAGTAACTCTGCAGGGGCATGGGAACCTGGCCTGTAGCTTTAGGATGCAGGACCTGGAGTGTAGGGAGGTTAGGAACATGGCATCAATCTCAAAGGAGGGTGCCTGTAAACAGGAAGGTGGCTTGAAGTGTGCATACATCAATGCGAGAAGTATATGAAATAAGATAGGTGAACTTGCAGCGTGGGTTGGTACCTGGGATTTCGATGTTGTGGCTATTACAGAGACGTGGGTAGAACAGGGACAGGATTGGCTGTTGCAGGTTCCAGGGTTTAAATGTTTTAGTAGGGTCAGAGGTGGGGGTAAAAGAGGGGGAGGTGTGGCATTGCTTGTCAAAGATAGTATTACAGCGGTGGAAAGGACGATGGATGAAGACTCGCCATCTGAGGTAGTTTGGGCTGAGCTTAGAAATAGGAAAGGTGAGGTCACCCTGTTGGGATTTTTCTACAGGCCTCCTAATAGTCCTAGAGACGTAGAAGAAAGGATTGCGAGGATGATTCAGGAGAAGAGTGAAAGTAATAGGGTAGTGTTATGGGGGGACTTTAACTTTCCAGATATTGACTGGGAAAGCTATAGTTCGAGTATGTTAGATGGGTCGGTGTTTGTCCAATATGTGCAGGAGGGTCTCCTGACACAATATGTAGACAGGCCAACAAGAGGTGAGGCCATACTGGATTTGGTTCTGGGTAACGAACCAGGCCAGGTGTTAGAATTGGAGGTAGGTGAGCACTTTGGGGACAGTGACCACAATTCGGTGACTTTTACTCTAGTGATGGAGAGGGATAAGTGTGCACTGCAGGGCAAGAGTTATAGCTGGGAGCAGGGAAATTATGAAGCGGTGAGGCATGATTTAGGATGCGTAGCTTGGAAAAGTAGGCTTCAAGGGAAGGGCGCAATTGATATGTGGAGCTTGTTCAAGGAGCAACTATTGAGTGTCCTTGATAAGTATGTACCTGTCAGGCAGGGAGGTAAGGGTCGTGTGAGGGAGCCGTGGTTTAATAAGGAATTGGAATCCCTTGTTAAAGGGAAGAGGGCAGCCTATGTAAAGATGAGGCGTGAAGGTTCAATTGGGGCGAGTGAGTTATAAGGTAGCCAGGAAAGATCTAAAGAGAGAGCTAAGAGCAGCAAGGAGGGGACATGAAAAGTCCTTAGTTGGTAGGATTAGGGAAAACCCAAAGGCTTTCTATAGGTATGTCAGGAATAAAAGAATGACTAGGGTAGGAATAGGTCCAGTCAAGGATAGTAGTGGGAAGTTGTGTGTGGAGGCTGAAGAGATTTGGGAGACACTGAATGAATACTTTTCGTCAGTATTCACTCAGGAACAGGACATTGTTGCCGATGTGAATATTGAGTCACAATTAATTAGAATGGATGACTTTGAGGTACGTAGGGAAAAGGTGTTGGAAATTCCGCAAAGGGTGAAAATAGATAAGTCCCTTGGGCCTGATGGCATTTAGTAAAAAATGAGGTCTGCAGATGCTGGAGATCACAGCTGAAAATGTGTTGCTGGTTAAAGCACAGCAGGTTAGGCAGCATCTCAGGAATAGGGAATTCGACGTTTCGAGCATAAGCCCTCGAAACGTCGAATTCCCTATTCCTGAGATGCTGCCTAACCTGCTGTGCTTTAACCAGCAACACATTTTCACCTGATGGCATTTATCCTAGGATTCTCTGGGAAGCAAGCGAGGAGATTGCAGAGCCATTTGCCTTGATTTTTATGTCCTCGTTGTCTACAGGAATACCGCCAGAAGACTGGAGGATAGCAAATGTGGTTCCCTTGTTCAAGAAGGGGAGTAGGGATAACCCTAGTAATTATAGGCCGGTGAGTCTCACTTCTGTTGTGGGCAAAGTCTTAGAGAGAATTGTAAGGGATAGGATTTATGAACATCTGGATAGGAATAATGTGATCAAGGATAGTCAGCATGGTTTTGTGAAGGGCAGGTCGTGCCTCACGAACCTTATTGAATTCTTTGAGAAGGTGACTAAGGAGGTGGACGAGGGTAAAGCGGTAGATGTGGTGTTTGATAAGGTTCCCCATGGTAGGCTACTGCAAAAAATACAGAGATATGGCATTGAGGGTGCATTAGAGGTTTGAATTAGGAATTGGCTGGCTGGAAGGAGACAGAGGGTAGTAGTTGATGATAAAGGTTCATCTTGGAGTGCAGCTACTAGTGGTGTTCTGCAAGGATCTGTTTTGGGACCATTGCTGTTTGTCATTTTTATAAATGACCTGGAGGAGGGGCTAGTAGGTTGGGTGAGCAAGTTTGCGGATGATACGAAAGTCGGTAGAGTTGTTGACAGTGAGGAAGGATGTGGCAGGTTACAGCAGGATATAGATAAGCTGCAGAGCTGGGCAGAAAGGTGGCAAATGGAGTTCAATGTAGGTAAGTGTGAAGTGATTCACTTTGGTAAGAGTAACAAGAAGATGGGGTACTGGGCTAATGGTCAGATACTTGGTAGTGTGGATGAGCAGAGGGATCTTGGTGTCCATGTTCACAGATCTCTGAAAGTTGCCACCCAGGTAAATAGTGCTGTGAAGAAGGCATATGGCGTACTGGCTTTTATTGGTAGAGGAATTGAGTTCCGGAGTCCTGAGGTCATGTTGCAGTTGTATAAGACTCTGGTGCGGCCGCATCTGGAGTATTGTGTGCAGTTTTGGTCGCCATACTATAGGAAGGATGTGGAGGCACTAGAACGGGTGCAGAGGAGGTTTACCAGGATGTTGCCTGGTATGGTAGGAAGATCGTATGAGGAAAGGCTGAGGCACTTGGGGCTATTTTCATTGGAGAAAAGAAGGTTTAGAGGTGACTTGATAGAGGTGTACAAGATGATTAGGGGTTTAGATAGGGTTGACCATGAGAACCTTTTTCCACGTATGGAGTCAGCTGTTACTAGGGGACACAGCTTTAAATTAAGGGGTGGTAGGTATAGGACAGATGTTAGGAGTAGATTCTTTACTCAGCGAGTCATGAGTTCATGGAATGCCCTGTCAGTAACAGTGGTGGACTCTCCCTCTTTATGGGCATTTAAGCGGGCATTGGATAGACATATGGAGGATAGTGGGCTAGTGTAGGTTAGGTGGACTTGGATCGGCGCAACATCGAGGGCCAAAGGACCTGTACTGCGCTGTATTTTTCTATTTTTCTATGTTTCTATGTGTGTTCCATTCAATTAGTTTCTTTTATCGAAGTGTCATCATTGTTGTAATGTCAACAGCCAATTTGCAGAAGGCATATTCCCATAAGCAGCAATGGGAAAATTCTCTTATCGAGTCACAGTCATACAGCAGGGAAACAGACCCTTTGGTCCAACCTGTCCAAGCCGAATATAATCCCAAAGTCAACAAATCCCACTTGCCTGTTCTGACCCATATCCCTCCAAACCTTTCTTAGTCATGTATCAATCTAAATGTCTTTTAAATATTGTAATTGTACCCGCATCCACCACTTCCTGAGGAAACTCATTCTGCACATGCACCACCCTCTGTGTAAAAAAATTTGCCTCTTATGTCTTTTCTAAACCTCTCCCCTCTCACCTTAAAAATGTTCCTCCCAATCTTGAAATTGTCCATCTTAGGGAAAAGACAACTACCAATAACTCTACCTATACCTACCATTATTTTATAAACTTCTATCAGGTCACCTCTAAATCTCTTATGCTCCAGTGAAAAAAGCACCAATCAACCACACCGCCCTGTGGCCCAACATTTCAACTCCCCCTCCCGCTCTGCCCAGGACATGCAGGTCCTGAGCCTCCTCCACTGCCACTCCCTCACCACCCGACGCCTGGAGGAAGAATGCCTCATCGTCTGCCTCGGAACACTTCAACCTCAGGGCATCAATGTGGTTTTCACCAGTTTTCTCATTTCCCCTCCCCCCACCTCACCCCAGTTCCAAACTTCCAGCTCAACACTGTCCCCATGACCTGTCCTACCTGCCAATCTCCCTTCCCCCCATCCACTCCACCCTCCCCTCTGACCAATCACATCCATCCCTACCCCCATTCACCTATTGTACTCTTTGCTACCATCCCCCCAGCCACCCACCTCCCTCCCCCATTTATCTCTCCACCCTGGAGGCTCCCTGCCTCTATTCCTGATGAAGGGCAGTTGCCCGAAACATAGATTTTCCTGCTCCTCGGATACTGTCTGACCTGCTGTGCACCACTCTGATCTAAACTCTGGTTTCCAGCATCTGCAGTCCTCACTTTTGCCTGAAAAAAGGCCCCAGTCTATCTAGTCTTTCTTTATAACTCAAACCTTCCATACCCAGCAACATCCTGGTAAAGCACTTCTGAACCCTCTCCAGCTTGGTAATATCCTTCCTGTAACTGGGCTACTAGAACAGGACACAGTGTTCCAGAAGAGGCCTCACCAACGACCTGCACAGTCTCAACATGACACCCTAACTCTGATACTGTACTCATAGGATTGTGCAATGAAGGCAAGTGTGTCAAGTGGGCGGCACGGTGGCACAGTGGTTAGCATTGCTGCCTCACAGCGCCAGAGACCCGGGTTCAATTCCTGCCTCAGGTGACTGACTGTGTGGAGTTTGCACGTTCTCCCCATGTCTGTGTGGGTTTCCTCCGGGTGCTCCGGTTTCCTCCCACGGTCCAAAATTGTGCAGATTAGGTGAATTGGCCACGCTAAATTGCCCATAGTGTTAGGTGCAGGGGTAAATGTAGGGGAATGGGTCTAGGTGGGTTCGTTTTGGCGGGTCGGTGTGGACTTGTTGGGCCGAAGGGCCTGTTTCCACACTGTAAGTAATCTAATCTAAAAAGTGTCTTTTTCATCCCGCATCTATATGCGACACAAACTCTAATTTTTTAAATTATGTTTTTGAGGGGCCCCAGAGAAAATTCCCCAGCTCCTCACATTTGTGCTACATCACGCCAAGTGGGAAAAAGGGGCTTCAGCTATTCAATCTCATCCTAAACACAGCAGCTCTGACAGTGCAGCACTCCCACAGCTCTGCACTGAAATGTCAGTTCGGATTTTCTCCCAGAACTAGGTCTTCAATCAGGAATCTTGTGGTTCAGGGATCACAGCTGACAAAAATATGGCGGATCAAACAGGAGGGGGCCATAATCTTGACTAAAAGGTGGGTTCTAATAGGAGAGAGGGAGAAAAAAGAAAATGTTGAACAAATGCAGACCACTGTAGAATCCCTACATTGTGGAAGGATGATATTTGGCCCATCGTGTCCACATCAACCTTCTGAAGAGCTTCCCACCCAGACCCAACTCCTCTGTCCCATCCCTGTCATACTGCAATTCCCACGACTAACCCACCTAGACTGCATATCCCTGGACTCTATGAGAAATTTAGCATGGTCAATTCACCTAACCTGCACATCTTTGAACTGGTGGAAGAAACTGGATCAGGGTTATTGAAAAGGCCATTACTGAGGAAAAGAAAAGGATTTTCACCATTCAGTGTCAGGAGAAGGGAGCAGTTGAAGTGGGATGGATGACTACAGGAAGGAGGGAAAACTAATATCAGGGATGGATTTACAAACAGGGATTTGTTTGGAAGTTGACATATTGAAATACGGGAAGCTGATGTAAACACAGATGATGGCATGTGTAAATTTGATGGCTGTTCAAGTTTTTTTTATTCATTGACAGGATGACGGCATCATTGGCTATGCCAGCATTTAAGGGTTTAGAAGGATATGGGCCTAGTGCTGGCAAATAGGACTTGTTTAATTCAGGATATCTGGTCGGCATGGACGAGTTGGATTGAAGTGTCTGTTTCCATGCTGTACATATCTATGACTCCATTGCCCATCCCTAATTGCCCTGAGGGCAGTCAAGAGTCAACAGCATTGCTGTGGGTCTGGAGTCATGTGTAGGCCAGACCAGGCCAAACCCAGATGAGTTATTACAACAATGGATTCATAATCATCACTAGACTCTTAATTTCAGTTTTTTACTGAACTCAAATTCCACCGTCTGTCGTGGTGAGATTCAAACCCAGCTCCCCAGAACAATACCCGGGTCTTTGGATTAACAGTCAACAATAATATCACTAGGCCGTCACCTCTCCTAAGGGGTGAGTAGAGTATAAGTAGGAGCTAACAGGACAGTACATCCCTCTTCACTGTGAGAACACCTCCGGCTGAGTAAGCAGTTCCCATACACAGCTCGACTTCACTGAGACAGCTCTGAAGCAATCATGTATTATCCACCAGCTCTGTAATCCTACAAAGTTGGGCTAGCCACTGAATGAAAGAGAGTACAGTGTACTGGATGTAAATTCAGCTTTGTATCTGTCAGTTCTACTTCTCATCAATGACATTGAATCCCCAATCACACAGCAGGTAGTCTTTCATCCATCCCAGTTTCACAACTGAATGAAGAAAGATGAGTCATTGTGGGTCACTGTATCTACAGCTCTTGATAAAAATCCACAAAATGGTATTATTGTAAATCAACAAACCCTTTCTAGTAGAAATATACCACCGGTGGAGAGCTTATTCATACTTCATCATGGGTTGAGCCTGAGAAAGACTGTTCTTTTGTATGAATCAGAAGCAGACATGGGCCATTTGGCCCCTCAGGCCTATCCCATGTTCAATAAGAATATGGATCTGTTTGTGTTTCAAAGCTCACGTTCCCACCCACCTCCAAAAACTCCTGCCCTAATGAGAATCTATTCACCTCTGTCTTAAGAATGTTCAGAGATGCTATCTCCATAGCCTGCTCAGGCAGAGATTCTGAAGTATATAAATATTTTCCTATACCTGTATTGGAAAAGGATAACCCCTAAATTTTAAATCATTGTCTCTAGTTTTAGACTGATCTGCAGGAGAAAACATCCTTTCCACATCCACCTTGTCAAGATCATTCAGGATGTTACACCAGAATTCCCTCTCTCCCAAAATTTACCTTGGAAATTCCCTACCTAACGTCATTGTGGGTCTACCTACAGCAGGTGAACTGCAGCGGTTCAAGGAGCAGTTCGCCACTGCCTTCACAAGGGGCAACCAGGGACGGGCAATAAATGCTGGTCAGTCACATCATGAATGAATGAATGAAAAAATCTTCACTTTCATCAAGTCACCCCCTCACTGTTCTAAACTCTGGTGGAAACAGGGACCCCCAAGTCCGGCCTCTGCATCCCAACCTCGTGAGACAACCTGCTCATTCCAGACAGTGATCGTGTAAACCTGCTCTGAACCAAGCCCAACATATTACATCCACAATTCAGCCAAACTGTGCACAAAATGTCTAAGGAAATTGTTCAAATAAAAGAGGGACCAGGGAAATGCAGGATTTTAAGAAAGGCATTTGAAAATGCTTGCTTTCCTTCAATGGGGAATGGATCACTGAATGAGGTAAACACTGGAGTCGAGGATTTTAAGTGGAATTATGTGCTAATTGGACAAGAGAAATGAACAAAATGAGAGAGATGATGATAGAAGTCAACCCCTAAATAGAAGGGACAGCCTTTTAGTTTCTAATGGTCTTTTCTTGTGCCCGATAACATTGTGATGACCTGGGGGTGATGAAAAGCTGAGGAGTTACAATGCCACCAGTGTACGATTTAATTACAAAGTAAAAGGTTTTCAAAGACTAATTTTTATTATAAATTAGGCAAAGGAGTTTACAATGGGAAAACTGGGAGATGATAAACTGGTGGTATTGTCGCTGGACTATGCAGAAACCTTGATAATTAGGTTCTAGAGTCCTGATTCAAATCCTCCCATGACAGATGGTGGAATTTCGATTCAATAATTTAAAAATATCGAGGAATAAAGGCCTAATAATGAACAACGAAGTCATTATTGAAGGAAAGAAACCCATCTCTTTCTTCAGGAAAAGATATCTGCCATCCTTACCCAGTCTGTCCTACATATGGCTCCAGACCCACAGCAGTGTGGTTGACTCTTTGCTGCCCTCTGGACAATCAGGGATGGGCAATAAATGCTGACCAATGAAGTTCACATCCCATCAATGAATACAACATTTGAAGACAGGAATGTGGAACATTACAACAAAAAGTGTGGTTCAGTAATCAGGAAGCAATAAAAGAACTGAATACATTAGTTGTTAATGCCTCGTTTCACACTCAGGAGGTTTGAAATAAGGTAGTTTTCTCTCATTCTCTCTTTCATTTGATCTTTCTCATCTTTCTCTACTCTCTTTGTGTTTCTTTCACTCCTTCTCTGGCCACACCTCTCTGTTTTCTGATTTCCTCTCCTTTGTGCATCTTCTTTATCTCTCCTTTCCTGAGGAGTAGGGGGACTGACAAAAGAGACAGATGAAGGACGCTGCGAAGATTGACTGTAATAAATACCTAACTACACTTCCACCAATTCTGCTTACCCCCTAGCTTTTCGATTCCATTGTAAGGTGCCCTTCACATTCCTATCACCAACTCTCTTTGCTATCATACCTACACTCCTGTCACCTACTCCCCACCTATCATACCTCAAACTACAAACTCCAATATTCCATCCTCCCTCCAACGATTGTCCCATCCCTCCTCTTACCCATTCCTCCCTGTCCATTATGCTTCCAATCCTACTTTATATTCGCAGAACAGGTAGTCATCAGCTAAATCCCATTATCACCACTCCTTCCTTACTGTCTGCTGATTTCTCTCGACATTTTTATATTTTCTCCAAACTTCATAGAGTCATAGAGATGAATAGCACAGAAACAGACCCTTCGGTCCAACTCGTCCATGCTGACCCCAGATATCCTAAATCAATCTAGTCCCATTTGCCAGCAGTTGGCCCATATCTTCCTACTTGTGTATCCATCCAGATGCCTTCTAAATGTTTTAATTGTACCAGCCTCCACCACTTCCTCTGGCAGCTCATTCCATACATGCTCCAACCTGTGTGTGAAAAAGATGCCTCTCACATCCTTTTTAATCTTTCCTCTCTATCCTTAAACTTATGCCCTCTTGTTTTGGACTCCCCTACCCTTGGGAAAAGACCTTGGCTATTTACCCTATCCATGCCCCTCATGATTTTATTAACCTCTATCAGGCCACCCCTCAGCCTCCAATGCTGCTGGGAAAACAGCCCCAACCGATACAACCTCTCCCTATAGCTCAAACCCTCCTAACCTGGCAACATCTATGTAAATCTTTCCTGACCCCTTTCAATTTTCACAACATCCTTCCTATAGCAGGAATACCATAAATGCATGTAGTATTCCAGTAGTGGCCTAACCAATTGCCTGAATAGCCACAACATGATCAAACTGACTCTGACAGTCACATCTTCAATTCATAAACATAAATGAAATTAGAATGAGGAAGTAAACTCTATTCTTTTCTGTGTTTGTGTTTTTGTGATGCCTGCCCCCTCTCCTTCTGCAGTATTAGAATCTTTGTTTCAAAAGTAAGCCAATAATGTTGAACATCTTTCTGAATTGTCAATGCTACAGCTCCAGAAACGATCTGACTGCTTTCATTGAATGGCAGAATGGGACTCAGATGGGAAGCAGCCTAATCCTGTTCCTAATTCCTGAATTCTTGATCAGCTGTTATTGACAGGAAATAGAGTCAAGGCCATAATCCGATCACAAATGATATTCCTTAATAATGTAGTAGCTTTGAAGGGCCAAATGGCCTACTCTGCCTTCTCATTATTGTGCCTTTGTGATTTTGAATTTGAACTTTAACTTACCGTACATTAAGCAGCTTCAGTGCATGCACTAGCACTCCTTTTTTCACTTCAAAATCTATCTTCTGGTCTGTCCCAAAGCTAGGGGCACGGTTAATCTGGTTGGGCAGGGGGAAAGACATTATTTCAAAGATTTCTTTGAGAAAATAATACATGAATATTTCAATTAACATGTTAAAAAGGTTCAATCAACCTGCCCACATGAATCCCTAACACCGTGCTTAATAGACCCTAAACAAGACAACATCCAACAATCCCAAAGAGTAGGGGGTCTCAGATTTCCTGGAAGGAACAGTCTCTTCGTTAAGTCAGACCCATGTATCCAAATACAAAAATAACCCGAAGCACTTTAAGGGAATTGATTACATCTCAGAATAAACTTCAACTGTTTGCATTTATATAGTCCCTTTTGCATTATAAAGTGTCCCATGGTGCTTTACTGAAGTGACTGATGGACACCAAACACACAAGGAGATATTAAGAGTGTCTTGAAGAAGGAAAGGCAGAGGTACAGGTGAATTTCAGATTTAGGTTTAATTAAAAACCTGGCCATTCATATGGCCAAGGCTGGGCAGGTGAGACGAGTGTGGTTTGGGATTTTATGTTTCGGCACAGGTTGGTCAGACCAAAGGATTCATTTCTGTGCTGTATGACTCTATGGCAGTCGGCCATTGAAAGTCAGGATTGGAGATGCAGCTAGATATTGTGTCGGGCTGGAGGAGTTATGGGGATAGGGAGGTGTGAACCCAGTGAGGGTTTTGAACACAAAGATGAGAATTTTAGAGGCATTGCTGGACAACCGGGCCAATCACATGCAGATGGGTGAATGGGACTTTTTCTATTTATTCATGGGATGAGGGCATCACTGACTCGGCCAGCATTTACTGCCCAGTTAAGAGTTTACCGTGAATCTCAAGTCACATGTACACCAGGCCAGGTAAGGATAGCAGTTTCCTTTTCTAAAGGACATTAGTGTACCATTTCTTTCCCAATAACCAACAGAGTCCTCAAACATTCTTCATATGTTAAACTTTTCCTTCCTGGACCATTCTCATGAACCCCCTCTGAACACGTCCAGGGCCAGTACATCCTTCCTGAGATATAGGGCCCAAAAGTGGGTGGCACGGTGGCACAATGGTTAGCACTGCTGCCTCACAGTACCAGAGTCCCGGGTTCAATTCCCGCCTCAAGTGACTGACTGTGTGGAGTTTGCACGTTCTCTGCGTGGGTTTCCTCCGGGTGCTCCGGTTTCCTCCCACAGTCCAAAGATGTGCAGGTCAGGTGAATTGGCCATGCTAAATTGCTCGTAGTGTTAGGTTAGGGGTATGGATGGGTTGCGCTTTGGTGGGTCGGTGTGGATTTGTTGGGTCGAAGGGCCTGTTCCCACACTGTAAGTAATCTAATCTGAAAAAGTACACACAATACTCCAAATGTGGTCTGACCAGAAAACAGGGTGAGTTCAATTCCTGCACCAGCTGAGGTCACCATAAAGGTCCCACCTTCTCAACCTCTCACTTTGCCTGAGGCAAGGTGATCCCCAGGTTAAACCATCACCCGGTTATCTCTGTCTCTCTGTAATGACAGAGCAGCCCTATGGTCTGGTAGGACTGTGGTGACTTTACCTCGCTAACCTCTCAGTTCACCATCTAATAGTCAGTAAGGATGAAGGCTCAGCTCACAGTTTGTGGGCAGCTTTGTGTTCCCTTTGCAACAGAGAAGGTGGAGAGGAGATTTAATTCAAAACCATGAAAGGTTTTTAATTGGGTAAATAAGGAGGAACTATTTCTGCGGAATCACAGAAGTGTTACAGCAAAGAGGGAGGCCATTTGGCCCATCATTAAACAATCCAGTGAGTGTTATGACTTAGTGCCATTCTCCTGCCTTTTCCCCATGCCCTTGCATGCTGTTTCTGTTTTGTATGATCATCTAATGCTTACTTAAAAGCCTCAATTGAGCCTGTATCCAGCAACACTTCAAAGTAGTTCATTCCAGACCCAGTGGTGGAACAGTCAGTAACTCAAACAAGAGAGCGAGATTGGTTTCAGTCTTACAATTCCATCGTGCCTAACTCCCCAAACTGTGGTGTGTGTAGGCCCGGCCCAATTTGTTGCAAGTATGAGGCAGCGAGGTTCTCCTCTATGTTACCACCCAAGCAGGTTAGCTGCCATGGAGTCTTCTCTTGCACTTTTAGCTCAAACATTACCATGAAACTACTGCCTGTGGTTTGGAGGGTATAGGTGTCGTGCCCCATCCCATGTCCTGCGCTTCCATTAAAAATATTTAACTCGGCCTCTCTGACCTCCTGGGTAGCAGCCAATAGAACAACAACCACGGTACTCCCAAAAAAATTAACCAGAGAGTCATACAGCAGGGAAACAGACGCTTCCACCCAACATATCCATCTTGTCCAGTTTCCTAAACTGAACTAGTCCCATTTTCCTGCATTTGGCCCATATCGCTCTAAACCTTTCTGATTCATGCACCTGTCCAAATGTTAGGGTTCGGGTTAGGCTACAGGTTCAAGTTAGGATTAGTGCCTTTTCGGAGAGCTGAGCGGAACTTGAAGTTGGGACGCATGCTGTGCTCACTGAGCTAAGGAGCACCCACCTCCAGGAGCCAGGGTTTCAGCTTCCTGTCCAAAATAATGTCAAAACCGAGAACTTCAAAGCAGACGCTGTTGCTGCCGGGATGCTGACCCGGTCGGCACATGCGGTAGGCATGTAGAACGTGAGGCTCTGCCACGATCAATGTCTTCACCACAAGGTCCTGCGAGAGACAGAAATGCTGCATTAAAGAAAGAAACCGCATTCACAAAGCAATTTCAGTACATCAGAGCAACTGGCAGGCCATTCAGCCCCTCATGCCTGCTTCACCAATCCAAAGCCCTTCATCAACCTCTGCATCATATTTCCTTGCTATCCCCATATCGCTTGTTATTGATAATAGAAATCCTGATGAAGAGTTAAGCCCAAAATGTCAACTCTCTTGCTCCTCAGATGCTGCCTGACCTGATGCGATTTTTCCAGCACCACACTTTATCGACTCTGACTTCTCCAGCATCTACAGTCCTCACAATCTCCGAGTAATAGAAATCTATCAAACTTGGCTTGAACTTACTTAAGAGCTGGTTTCCAAAGCCCTGTGGGAGAGATTTATCACACACTGAGTGAAGAAGTTCCTCTTCGCCCGAGCGCTAAATAATTTGCCCTTTTTCTGAGATTGCATCCCCTGGCAGGGGGAGACTTCTGTTCTGCATCAAGACCTCTACAATCTAGAATTAATAGTCTAATTATGAAGCCATCGTTGATTGTTGGAAAATTCAAACTGGTTCACTCATGCTTTTTAGGCAAAATGTCTACCTTACCTGATCTGGTCTACTTCAGAGTTTAGATCCACAACAACGGATTGACTCAGCGTCAGGGACCCAGGTTCAATTCCTGCCTCTGGTAATTGTCTGTGTGGAGTTTGTACATTCTGCCCATGTCTGCGTGAGGTTCCTGCAGGCGCTCTGGTTACCTCTCACAATCCAAAGATGTGCAGGTCAGGTGAACTGGCCATTCTAAATTGCCCATTGTGTTAGGTTCATTAGTCAGGGATGAATACAGGGTAGGGGAATGGATGTGGGTGGATTGCTCTTCGGAGAGTCGGTGTGTACTTGTTGGGCCGAAGGGTCTGTTTCCATACTGTCGGGAATCTAATCTAATCTTAACTGACCTCTGGGGCAATTAGGGATGGGCAATAAATACTGGCCCAACAAACAACACCCATATCATGCACAAATTAACTCAACAAAAATGTTGCAAGCTCCTGTTTGATCATTTTTCTTCCATTCATTAGACATTACCAGCCCCATCTCTGCAACTCCTTCTCATTGGACAGACCCACCATCCCACAAATCAAACTTGTTAACCTCCACTGCACTCCCTCTATGGCAAGGAGAAAGTGAGGACTGCAGATGCTGGACATCAGAGTTGAAAACTGTGGTGCTGGAAAAGCACAGCAGGTCAGGCAGCATCTGAGGAGCAGAAGAGTTGACATTTCTTGCACATCCAAACTCCTTATCTAATGTGTCCATTGCTCTCAATGTGGTCTCCTTTACATTGGGGAGACAGGATGCCAACTCACAGAATGTTTCAGAAAACATATCTGCGACACACACACCCAATAATCCCATTGCCCTGTGGCTGACCACTTCAATTACCTCTCCCACTCCACCAAGGACATGCATGTCCTGGGCCTCCCCCACTGCCAAACTCTAGCCACCTGACGACTGGAGGAATAACACCTCATCTTCTGCCTTGGGACCGTCCAGTCACACAGCACCAATGTCGATTTCACCAGTTTTCTCATCTTCCCTCCCCCAACCTCATCCCAGATCCAACCCTTCAACTCGGCATTGCCCTCTCGAACGGTCCTACTGTCTATCCTCCTTGCCACCTATCTGCTCCACCCTCCCCATCGACCTATCACCATCACACTCCCCCCACGTGCATCTCCCTATCACCTTCCAAGCTACCTTTCCCCCAGCCCCAATTCCCCTCCTGCTCCCCCACCCCCCAACCTCCCCCCCAACCCCCCACCCCCGTCCTACATTCCTGGTGAAGGTCTTATGCCTGAAATGTTGATTCTCCTATTCCTCGGATGCTGCCTGGCCTCCTGTGCTTTTCTAGCACCACACTCTCGACTCCCTCTATTCGAGCTGTACTCAATGCTCCAGGGACACTCTCACTGGCTTTCTTTACAACTGAAGCAAGATGTCTTTGCTCCTGTACTCACATCCTAAACACTAACATAACATTCAGGGTAGCATGGTGGCTCAGTGGTTAGCACTGAAGCATCACAGCACCAGGGACTCATTTGGATTCCAGCATTGGGCGACTGTCTGTATGGAGTTTGCACATTCTCCCCATGTCTGTGTGGATTTCCTCCAGGTGCTCCGGTTTCCTCCCACAATCCAAAGACGTGCAGGACAGGTGAATTGATCATGCTAAATTGCTCGTAGCGTTCGGTGCATTAGTCAGAGGGAAATGGGTCTGGGTGGGTTGCTCTTGGGAGGGTTGGTGTGGACCGAAGGGCCTGTCTCCATACTGTAGAGTATCTAATCTAATCACCTGACAAATTGCTTGTTACACATATACGTTCATTTTGAGTGATTTATGAACAAGGACACCCAGGTCCCTTTAGACATCAATGCTTCCCAACCTTTCATTATTTAAGAAATACTCAGCACCTCCATCCACCCAGGATCTGCAACCTCGGAATTAGTTTTGAAGTTGCTTGGGACACAGTGACCCTCTCAAGTTTAACAACATCCTTCCCATAGAAGGGACCAAATTTGTCCACAGTATTGTATAATCGGTGTCACCAATGGCCTGTACAGCTGTAACATGACCTCCCAATTTTTTATATTCAATGCACTGACCAATGAGGGGAAGTGTGCCAAATGCCTTCTCCACCACCCTGTCTACCTGTGACTCCACTTTCAAGGAACAATGCACCTGCACTCCACGTTCTCTTTGCTCAGCAGCACTTCCCAGGCCCTACTCCTAACTACATAAGCCCTGCCCTGGAAACAGAAAATGTTGGAGGTCACAGAGGGTCAGACAGCATCAATGGAGAGAGAGCAAGCTAACGTTTCAAGTCGAGATGACTCTTCATCAGAGCTGAAGTGAAGTGTGGAGGGGGCAGCATTTATGCTATAGTTTGGGAGGGGTGTGGAGGTGGAGTGCTGGTGGAGAAAAGATATTGATAGTTCGGGTTAAGTGATCAGAATGGGAGAATGGCAGAACAATGGTGTGTTGAACTACCCGACTGGAAAGGACAGACAGTCCCACTGGGGTGGGGGGAGGGGAGAGAGGGTGACAGAGAACATAACATGTAAAGCTATAAGAAATGCAGGGAATGGGACTGGGTTCACAGTCTGGAGGGTTTGAACTCAATGTTAAGTCCAGAAAGCTGTAAAGTGCTTATGCTGAAGATGAGATGTTGTTCTTCCAGTTTGCACTGTGATTCGCTGGAACACTGTAGCATGCCGAGGACAGACACATGGGGCACAAGAGCAGGACGCTGTTAAAATGACAGGCTACCGGAAGGTCGGGGTCATGTTTGCACACAGACTGGAGGTGTTCGGCATTTGGTTTCTCCGGTGTAGAGTAGGCCACATTGGGTCCAGCGAATACAATACACAAGATTGGAGGAGGTCCAGGTGAAATGCTGCTTCCCCTGAAAAGCCTGTTTTGGCCCTTGGACAGTGAGTAGGGAGGAGGGGAAAGGGGCAGGTGAAGGGGCAGGGGCACCTTCTGCGGTTACATGGGAAGATGCCGTGGAGGGAGGGAGTGGTGTTGGTGGTTGTGGAATGGACTTGGGTGGTTTCGAAGGGAACAATCCCTGTGAAATGCTGGCATTGTTGGGGGGGGGGGTGTTTGGGGGAGATACATTTGGTAGTGGTCTTCTGCTGGAGCTGTCTGAAGTGCCGGACAATGATCCTTTGAATGCAAAGGCTGATGGGATGCAAAGTGAGGACAAGAGGAACCCAATCACGCTGTTGTAAGTGATGGGAAGGGGCAAGGGCGGAAGCAGGGGTGAGAGGTCGAATGTGTTTGAGGGGTCTTGTCGACCACAGTGGGTGGGGAACCATGGTTATGGAAGAAGCAAACCATGCCAGCGGCAATGTTTTGGAAGGTGGCATCATCCGAACAAATATGACAAATGTGACATATGTCACTTTTCTCAAGAGGGTTGGAATATAAAAGCACCGTTGTGCTACTGAGACTTTATAAAGCTCTGGTTAGGCCCCATTTGGAGTACTGTGTCCAGTTTTGGTCCCCACACCTCAGGAAGGACATACTGGCACTGGAATGTGTCCAGCAGAGATTCACACGGATGATCCTTGGAATGGTTGGTCTAACATATGAGGAACGGCTGAGGATCCTGGGATTGTATTCATTGGAGTTTAGAAGATTAAGGGGAGACTTAATGGAGATGTACAGATAATACATGGCTTGGAAAGGGTGGACGCTAGGAAATGTTTTCCGTTAGGCGAGGAGACTAGGACCCATGGACACAGCCTTAGAATTAGAGGGGGTCAATTCAGAACAGAAATGCGGAGACATTTCTTCAGCCAGAGGGTGGTGGGCCTGTGGAATTCATTGCCACGGAGTGCAGTGGAGACTGGGACGCTAAATGCCTTCAAGGCAGAGATTGACAGATTCTTGTTGTCTCGAGGAATTAAGGGCTACGGGGAGAACGCTGGTAAGTGGAGTTGAAATGCCCATCAGCCATGATTGAATGGCGGAGTGGATTCGACAGGCCGAATGGCCTTACTTCCACTCCTATGTCTTATGGTCTTATGGTCTTATAAGGAACTGGGAGAATGGGATGGAGTCCTTGCAGGTCATGGGGTGTGAGGAGCCTTAGTGAAGGTAGCTATGGAAGTCAGTGCCTTTGAAGTGGATGGCAGTGGACAGTTTACACATAACTCATAAACAGACAGGCTTAACTGGGAGCCACGCAGATGCACATTGTCGCTCTTTTCATGTGGCAGGTATGAGATGAGTTAAAGGAGAAATTGTTCAGTGAGAGAATAAGTTCAGCCAGGAAGAGGAGAGTGATCATCCTGTCCTGCCTTGCTGTACTGTAGTATTTCCTGGTATTTTACACCATCCCTCTTATAATGAAGGCCAACATTCCATTTGCCTTTCCAATTTACACTTGACAGAGGCCATGTGAAAATGTTGTCAGTGACCTGTAGCTAACACAAAACCAAAAACCTCATCAGTTGGCAATACCTGGAAGAAAGAATTAAATCTGTCAGATGTAGGAGGAGAAACTCTTTGAATAATTCCCATTAAAACCGGTTTCACATTAGAGGAAGCTGACTTTAAGCATTAAATGCATCAGCTGTACCACAGTATGTAGAACTTTTACTTCTGAGTTAGAGATTGTGGTGTCAAGTCCCATTCCAGAGACTTGGACATAAAATTCTACAGCTTTTGCCCGAAATGTCGATTTTCCTGCTCCTCGAATGCTGTCTGACCTGCTGTGCTTTTCCAGCATCACTCTAATCTAGACATAAAATTCTACACCGATATTCCAATACATGTACTGAGGGAGAGATGCACAGAGGAACGAGCTTTCAAGCAAGACCTTAAATCATAAGGCTATAAGACATAGGACAGGAAGCAGGTTCAATCCTCAATTCCTTTACTGATTAGATTAGATTAGATTACTTACAGTGTGGAAACAGGCCCTTCGGCCCAACAAGTCCACACCGACCCGCTGAAGCGACAACCCACCCATACCCCTACATATACCCCTTACCTAACACGGGCAATTTAGCATGGCCAATTCACCTGACCCGCACATCTTTGGACTGTGGGAGGAAACCGGAGCACCTGGAGGAAACCCACGCAGACACGGGGAGAACGTGCAAACTCCACACAGTCAGTCGCCTGAGGTGGGAATTGAACCCAGGTCCCTGGCGCTGTGAGGCAGCAGTGCTAAAAGTCTATCTATCTCAATCTCAAATGTATTTAATTACCTAGCCTCGACAGCCCTCTGTGGTAAGAAATTCCTCAGAGTTACTACCCTCTGAGAAGAAATTCATTCTCACTCTATCTTAAGTAGATTATTCCCTCCAGTTGTAGACTGTCCCACAAGAAGAAACAACCTGTCCATATCAACCCTGTCAACTCCCCTAAGTACCTAGGTGTTTCAATAAGGTTTTCTAAATTACAGTGTGTACAGGCCCAACTACTCAACCTCTCCTCATAAGACAGTCCCCGTTCCCATCGGACTAGCTTCAAGTAGACGACTTACCCCCAGTGTCCAGGAAAATATAATCCCACAGTAAGCATCGCAAATGCCAGATGAACTAGTCATGATCACATTACGACATAAGGGGGCCTGCTATGTGCTTATCTAGAGGCTGACACACCCCTGCTTCAGACAGTGACTGAAATTCATTAAGTCCTTCAGTAACTCTAACGCATTTTGGGTCGTCCTGACAGTGTGCATGCTCTTCGAGAAATGCAAATGTCTTTTTTTTTCTGTCTTTAAAAATTAAGCAATGCTGATACATACAGAGACATCATTCCAGAACTTGGCCACATCGTAATCGTTGGTGTGAAGGAATTCGGTGAACCACCTGATTGATCGCTTGCTGCCCCGGTCTGCCTGCTCGTCCCGCTCAAAGTTCTCGTTGTGCTTGTTGACGGAGTAGTTCGTCAGGTGCATGAAGAGCTGACTCTGCAAATGTTACATAAAAAAACAGAACGGCAGTCAGTACATTCTTTCCTGCAAATGTGACTTTTCTTACTGGTAACCGTGTCATGGGAATTGACACAATACCCACAGTTGGAGGACTGAATGCAATTTTGGGCTTTTTTTTAATATTCATTCATGGGTGAGAGCGTTGCTGGCTGGGCCAGCATTTACTGCTCATTCCGAACTGCCCAGAGGGTAGTTAAGAGTCAACCATATTGCTGTGGGTCTGGAGTTGAGTGTAGGCCAGACCAGGATAAGGATGGCACTTTCCTTCCCTAAAGAACATTAGTGAACCAGATGGGTTTTTAAAACAATCAACAATAGTTTCATGGCCATCATTAGACTCTTAATTACACAGAAGAAGGATTTAAGGCAGGATGGCACAGTGGCTCAGTGGTTAGCACTGCTGCCTCACAGCACCAGGGACCCAGGTTTAGGTGACTGTCTGTGTGGAGTTTGCACATTCTCCCTGTGCCTGTGTGGGTTTCCTCTGGGTTCTCTGGCTTCCTCCTACAATTCAAAGATGTACAGGTTAGGAAGATTGGCCATGTTAAATTGTTCATAGCATCTGGGGATGTGCAGGCCAGGTGGATTAGTCATGGGTAAGTAGTGGGCTGTGTCTGGGCAGGATGCTCTTCAAAGAATCAGAGTAGACTTGATGGGCCAAATGAGCTCTTTCTGCAGTGTAGGGATTCTATAATAGTGAAGCCGCAGTATGGATTCACTAGACTGCAGACTGGTGGGAAGGCAGACAAGAACTCAAAGTCAGGCTTGCTCTAATCGGGCAGATGAGATGAAGGCGTTACAAGTTTCACGATGTTTGTTGAACAATGGTGAAAGATACATCAGGAAGCTTTGTAAACATTATCCTTCCTTTAGTTTGGGATCTAACCTATTCAATTGACCTGTCAAGTGCAATAGAAGAAAACTATTTGCTAGTTTAACAGGACGAAGCTCTTGTCTTAAACAAGATCTAGATTATTACATGATAGCAATCAGATACAAGTTACATTGGAGTGATAGACATCACTGTTAAGACAATGGGGGAGACTGGGGTAATAAGTCTAACTCCGGGAAGATCCAGAGCTCTTCCCTCACCCCGGCTATAAAATATCAACATACTGGCTAGTGCCAAATGTACTCCTCAGTGTTAATCCGGTCAGAACTTAACATATTATGTAAAACACTGAGAATCCTTGAGAAACTCAGCAGGTCTGGCTGCAGCAGTGAAGACAGAAAGTATTGACATTCAAACCTGACCCTTCATCAGAACTGAAATGGATCAGAAATGTGTTTTTTTTATATACTTTGACAGAGGTTGTGGAGGAATGAAGGGAACCAATGGCGAGGTGATGGCCTAGTGGTATTGTCGCTAGACTATCAACCTGGAGAACCTGCTGTTCTGTGGACCTGAGTTCAAAGCCTGCTGAAGCAGATGGTGGAATTTGAATTTAATAAATATCTGGAATTGGCACTCGATTAATGACCATGAATCAATTGTTGGGAAAATCCCATATGGGGTCACTAAAGGACGTTGTGAAACTTGAAAGGGTTCAGAAAAGATTTACAAGGATAGGGCCAGAGTTGGAGGGTTTGAGCTATAGGGAGATGCTGAATAGGTTGGGGCTGATTTCCCTGGAGCGTTGGAGGCTGAGGGGTGACCTTATAGAGGTTTATAAAATCATGAGGGGTATGAAAAGGATAAACAGACAAGGTCTTTTCCGTGGGGTGGGGGAGCCCAGAACTGGAGGGCATAGGTTAAGGGTGAGAGGGGAAAGATATAAAAGGGACCTAAGGGCAACCCTTTGACACAGAGAGTTAAGCTGCGAGAGAAAGTGGTGGAGGCTGGTATAATTACAACATTTAAAAGGCATCTGGATGGGTATATGAAAAGGAAGGGTGTAGAGGGATGTAGGCCAAGTGCTGGTAAATGGGACTAGGTTAGATTGGGATATCTGGTCGACATGAACAAAGGATGTGTTTCCGTGCTGTATATCTCTATGACTCCAAGACTACGTCCTTTGGGGAAGGAAACTGCCATCCTTGCCTGGTCTAGCCAATGAAGACATCAGACCAGGCTGACTCTTAACTGCCTTCTGGGTAATTAGGGATGGACAATAAATGCTGGAGCAGCCAGTGACACACGCAACCCATGAATGAATAAAAAAAGATGGTATGGAGGTCCAGTGCAAAATACAAAGGAGTTGATCATCATGGTGAAAGACTAAGAGAGATGTCAAATGGATATAAATTAGGATGTGAAAGGAAGAAATGAGTCCTTTACTCTGACAGCAAGAAAACAAGACACAGAAAAGAAAATGCCACTGGGGCGATGTGGCACATGGGGGGAGTATGAGAGGGAGCGTGGGGAGTATGGGGGATTGACAATGTAAGAAAAATGAATGGGATGTCGATAGAGCAGATGAGGAGAAACCTTTCACATTATAAAGGGATAGAGAACAAGAGGGCTCAGATTAAAGGTAGTTACAAATGTAGCAGATGTGATGTGAGTAAAACACACTTTCACTCAGCCAGTAGTTAGGAAATGGAATTATCTGGCTGCAAGTGGAGAGGAGGCAGGTTCACACAAGGCATTCAAGAGGGCATTAGACAATTATATGGATAGAGACAATGTGCAAGGGTATGGGGAAAGGGCAACTGAACAGAATTAAATCATAATGTTTGTTTGAGAGCCAGTGCAAACATGATGGACTGAATGCCCAACTTCTGTGTTGTAACAATTCTATGATGATTTGGAGATGCTGGTGTACAAAGTTGGACTGGGATGTACAAAGTAAAAAAAACACACACCAGGTTATAGTTCAACAGGTTCAATTGGAAGCACACTAGCTTTCAGAGTGTCGCTCCTTCATCAGGTGGTAGTGGAGGGCTCAATCCTAACACACAGAATTTATAGCAAACATTTACAGTGTGATGTAACTGAAATTATACATTGAAAAATTGATTGCCTGTTAAGCCTTTCATCTGTGAGAACATCATGATAATTTCACTTCTTTCATGTGTAAATCACAAAACCTTTTTTTAAAACGTTGCATTCTCAGGTTAGCTGTTAACAATGGTGATAGCTAGACAATATGTTGAAGGTGTTGGCCCCTGCGTTCTCTGTCGACGTCATAATGTTTAGATTGATTCTAATCTAAAAAGTGAGATAACGGAGTTTTACATAAATTCATGCAGTTTTTGAGCTCAGAGTTCTACATGAATGCATGCCGTTTTTGAGCAAAGTACAATGTAACCCTGCAAGTACAAATTGAACTTTGGAAAACAGAGAACCACCTATACAATGTATTCAAGAAGAACGGATACTCAAAAAATACAGTCCACAGATTCAAGAACAAACCACGACAAGCAGACCAAACACAGCCAGAAACCCTAACCACCTTACCATACATCAAAGAAGTTTCATAAATGATAGCCAGACTACTAAGACCCCTCGGAATCGTAGTAGCACACAAACCCACCAACACTCTCAAACAAAAACTAACAAACTTAAAAGACCAACATCGTCTACAAAATCCCATGTAAGGACTGCCAGAAACACTACGAAGGACAAAAGGAAGAAAGTTAGACACCAGGATACACGAACACCATCTAGCTACAAAAGGACACGACCCCCTCTCCCTCGTAGCCCTTCACACGGAGGTAAAAAAAACACTATTTCGACTGGGACAGCACATCTATCCTGGAACAGGCTAAGCAAAGACATGCCAGAGAATTCCTAGAGGTCTGGCACTCCAACCACAATTCCATAAACAAACACATAGATCTAGATGCCATCTATCAACCTCTCAGAAAATGAACAGGAAATGACATCACCACAAACCCCAGGAACCCCATCCAGGACAAAGATATAAATAGAAAGCAGGAGACAACAGCTTCGCTTCACTTGGAGGTCACCACTGATGATGTTACCTAGCCAGGTAATGAAATGTCTGGGTATCAAACCTACAGCTCAGCGAGCAAACCTACACCCTAACTTCACCCCACAAAATATGTGTGTGCATGTGGATCTTTGTCTGTGTGTGTGTGTGTGCGTGTGTGTGTGTCTATCTGGGTTGGGGGTTGTGAGTGTGAGAAAGTGTATGTGTTTGTGTGTAGTGAGTGCAGAGTGTCTTAAGTCTGTGAGGGGTGCATGTGTGAGTGTGGGAGTGTGTGTGTCAGTAAGGGAGTGTGTGGGTGTCTGTGTGCGCATCTGTGTATGTGTGTCCGTATGTATGTGTGTGTAGAGTGCCTGTTTGTGTGTGAGAGTGTGTGTGTGTAGGAGTATCTGTGTGTGTATAGTGCAATGGCGGTCACCTGTAATGTGACATGAACCCAAGGTCCTGGTTGAGGCCCTCCCTATGGGTACCGAACTTAGCTATCAGCCTCTGCAATTTCAGTTACATCACACTGTAAATTTTTGCTATAAATTCTGTGTGTTAGGATTGAGCCCTCCACTACCACCTGACGAAGGAAGGACGCTCCGAAAGCTAATGTGCTTCCAATTAAACCTGTTGGACTATAACCTGGTGTTGTGTGATTTTCAACAATTCTATGATGCTATTCTATAAAGGCAAGAAGTCTGCTGTGGGAGTGATGAAGTGACCCTCTAACAGTAAACACACAATAGAGTGGTGCAAAGAAAGAAATAAGGGAAAGTTGTCAGAAACATGCGAATCACATGGGATTTCACCTAAATGGGATTTCAATCCAAACGGGAAACAGATGCTCAAAGACAGGATATGTGAGTAGTTCACAGAGCATTTTTGGGATGGTTTTTCAAACATCATGTTTAGGAGCTAACCAGAGAACAGATTGTACAAAACCCAGTATTGGGCAACAAAAAATGATTAATTAATTATTGCCACTGCAATATGATTGCATTTTACACTCATACTGAGCAAGAGAAGAGTGGCTTATGTTTTAAGTTTAAATAAAGGCATTTATGACAGCATGAAAACAGAACTAGCTAAAGTGAACTGCAAAATAAGGTTAAAAGATAGGTCTATTGAGATGCAGTGACACACACTTAAGGGAATATTTCAGAATACACAGAACTGATACACTCCAATGCCAAAGAAAATTTCGGAGAGAACCCACTATCTGTCATTAAGTGCAAACAGTATCAAATTTAAAGAAAAAGCTATAATTGCACCAGGCAAAAGGGTGAACAGAATATAGACCAACAGCAAAGAATGACGAAAAGATAAATATAAATGGAAAAACAAGAGAAGGTTAGCCAGAAATACTTTTCAAAAAAAGATAGCAAGAGTTTCTATCAACAGTTTTGAAAAGAAAAATGTTAGCAAAGTTAGTATTTGTCCTTCAGAAAAATACTGGGGAATTAATAATGGAACATAAAGAGACAGCAGATAAACTGACCATTATTGGCATTCACTATAAATGACATAAGTTACGTCCCAGAAATAGCTGTAAGTCAGGAAGTGGAAGGGAGGGAGGAACTGAAGAAAATTACAATCGCAAGGGAAGTGGTACTGAAGAAATTATTGGAACTGCAGGCTGACAATTCCCCAGGTCCTGATAAACTTCACCCCAGAATCTTAAATGGAAGTGGTTATTGAGTTGGCATTGATTTTACCTTTCTAAAATTCTCTCGATTCAAAGGAATGTTCCATTAGCTCAAAAAATAGCGATGTATTTCTTTCACTCAGAAAGAGAGATAGAAAGTCTCCCAATAGTTGAAAATCAGGCATAGAGACAATGTTAGCATTTCTTATTATAGGTATTTTAGCAGGACTCTTGGGCAATTCAATGTAATCAAACAGAGTCAACATCATTTTGCGAAAGGAAAATCAAATTTTTCTAATTTACTGGAGCTCTTTATGGAAGCAACTTGTGCTGTGGATGCGAGGAACTCGTCGATGTACTGTACTTAGATTTCCTTAAATACTTGAGAAGGTGCCACATCAAATGTTATTGTCAAACATGAAAGCTCATTTTGTGTTGGAGTAATAAAGTGACAAGGATAGAAGATTGGCTGGCAAACAGGAACAAAGAACGGGCATAAATGGGTCATTTTCTGTTTAGCAAGATGAAACAAGTGACATGCTACAGGAATCAGTACAGACACCTCAACTTTTTACAATAACTAGAAATTAATTGGATGAAGTCACAGAAGTATGGTTGCTATATTTGCTAATGAGACAAACATAGATAAGAAAGTAAATTGGTAAGAGGACATTAGGAGTCTATAAAGGGATATAGACAGGTTAAGTGGGTGGGGAAAGATTGGCAAATGGAGTTCAATGAGAGGAATTATGTAAACTTGTCTATCTTGCAGAAAGGATTTTTTGAAACAATATTATGGAAACCGCAAATGATTACAGAGCTCAGGTGGAGTGGGATCTAGGTGTCGTAATGCATAAAATGCAAAAGGTTAGCAAGCAACTAATTAGGAAAACAAACAATGTTATAATTCATTATGAGGGGAATGAAGTACAAATGTAGGGAGTTTATCCTTCAGTTATACAAGCCATCGCTGGTGACACCAAACCTAGAGTACTAGGAGAAAGTGAGGACTGCAGATGCTGGAGATCAGAGTCGAGAGTGTGGTACTGGAAAAGCACAGCAGGTCAGGCAGCATCCGAGGAGCAGGAGAATCGACATTTCGGGCATCAACCCTTCATCAGGAATGAGGCTTGTGGGTCAGGGGTGAGAAATAAATGGAAGGGGGTAGGGTTTGGGGAAAGGTAGCTGAGAAAGCGATGGGTGGATAAAGGTGAGGGAGAAGGTGATAGGTCAGAGGGAAGAGTGATGGACAGGTCCGGAGGGCAGTGCCGAGTTGGAGGCTTGGAACTGGGATAATGTGGGGGGAGGGAAAATGAAAAAGCTTTGAAATCCACATTTATCCCGTGTGGTTGCATGATCCCAAGGTGGAATATGAGGTGCTGTTCCTCCAGGCACTAGGGGGTAATGGTTTGGTGGTGGAAGCGGCCCAGGACCTGCATGTCCTTGATGGAGTGGGAGGGGAGTTGAAGTGTTCAGCCACGGGGCGGTGGGGTTGGTGGGTGCGGGTATCTCAGAGATGTTCTCTGAAAGGATCTGCAAGAAGGCGTCCTGTTTCCCCGATGTAGAGAAGACCACACTGGGTGCAACGGATGCAGCAGATGACATGGGTAGACGTAGAGGTAAATGTCTGCCAGATGCAGAAGGATCCCTTGGGGTATGTTCTTTTATGTTCAATGCAATAGAGAAAGCCTGTTTGTTTTTCCCAAGGAACCCTTCCACATCTGTCAGAAAGTTACCTCTACTAATGTTGTCTACTGCATCCATTGCACCCGATGTGGTCTCCCCTACATTGGGGAGACAGGACGCCTTCTTGCAGATCATTTCAGAGAACATCTCTGGGAGACCCGCACTCACCAGCCCCCCCGCCCGTGGCTGAACACTTCAATTCCCCCTCCCACTCTGTCAAGGACAGGCAGGTCCTATACCTCCTCTACTGCCAAACCGTTATCACCCAGTGCCTGAAGGAGGAACGCCTCATAGTCCGCCTTTGGACCCTGCAACCACACGGGATCAATGTGGATGTGGATTTCAACAGCTTCCTCATTTCCTCTCCCCCCACATTATCCCATCCCGAGCCTCCAACTTGGCACTACCTACCGGACCTGCCCATCAGATTCCAGCCTCAGGTGACTGACTGTGTGAAGTTTGCATATTCTCCCCGTGTCTGCGTGGGTTTCCTCCAGGTGCTCCGGTTTCCTCCCACAGTCCAGGTCAGGTGAACTGGCCATGCTGAATTGTCCATGGTGTGCAGGGATGTGTAGGTTAGGTGCATTAGTCAGGAGTAAATATATGGGTCTGGGTGAGTTGCTCTTCGGAAGGTCAGTGTGGACTTGCTGGGCCGAAAGGCTTATGTCCACACTATAGGGATTCTAATCCTATCCCTAATTCAGAAGGGTATGAGTCTTTGAAACTCTCTTCCTCAAAAGGTGATGGAAGCAGAGTCCTTGAATACTTTTAAAGCAAAGGTAAAGAGATTCTTGATAGGCAAGGGGGGTGAAGATTATTGGAGGTGGGTGGGAAGGTTGGGAAATTAGATCAGTCGTGATATTATGTAATGGTGGAGCAGGCTGAAGGGGCTGAATGACCAACCCCTACTCCTAATCTGGATATTCATCTGTTGTTTGAAGCAAGGAGGAAAATGGAGAGATGGGCAACAGATAGGGGAGATATTTGGGATCAAGCACTGCTGCTTTCACGAAGGATAAGCATTGACATGGACTGATTGAGCCAACCAACCTATATCCGCATTTTAATTTGTCTATAATCCCCGAGCTTTATTCACTTGTCACAAAATGATGTAGCCTCCGTAAGGGGCTGAAATCAATTAAATACTCAGATGCCCAGAATTGTACAATTTTCAGAGAGCTCATTCTGACCACCAGGGAAATTTACACAAGATTAGAAAAAACTGGCAGGATAAGCAAATATGAGCATTGAAAGGTAATACTGTCATTTCCAAACCAAAAACTCCCGAGCTCAGTCGCTCACTCCAAGGTTTGAGGGCATAATCCAGGCTGACATTTCAATATGGTATCCAGGGAATGCTGCACTGTCAGAGGAACCGCCTTTCAAATGGAAAACCTTTCAGACTGACCCGCCGTTTCTCCAGTCCCACAGATCTCAATGCACACTGGGAAGAAAATCGTGGAGACTTTTGTTCTGCCAAAAACCTGAACAATATTCTTCCATTCAGTTGTGAAACAACAGTTGCCGTGTTTTCACACAGAATCTATCACCGCATCTCTGAGGATATGAGTTAGATAAGAAGGTTTTTCAGAGTAACCCAGAAACAAAGAAATTAGAAGCAGGAGGAGGCCATTCGGCCCTTCGAGCCTGTTCCACCATTCAATACGATCATGGCTGATCATACAACTCAGTCCTCGGTCCCTGCTTTCTCCCCATACCCTTTGATCCCTTTAGCCCTAAGAATTATACCTACCTTCCACTTGAAAGTATTTAATGTTTTGACTTCCACCGCTTTCTGTGGCGGTGAATTTCACTGGATCACCAGTCTCTGGGTGAAGATATTTTTCTTTCTCTCAGTCTCCTAAATGACCTACCCAATATTACTAGACCATGACCCCTGGTTCTAGCCATGAGGAACATTCCTCCTGCAATTTTTCTTGTCTAATACTGTTAGAATTTCATAGGTTTCGATGAGATCCCTTTCCCCATTCTCCTAAACTCCAGTGAATATGGTCCTAACAGATCCAGTCTCTCTTCATACATTAGTCTGGTAGACCTCTCTATAAGCAGAACTCCCTCCATAAGCAGAACATCCTGCCTCAGATAAGGAGACCAACTCAATACTCAAATGTTGTGCTATGATGCCCCCTGAAATGCTAAAATAACCAAAGTTCATTGGCGTGAAATGTTAACTCTTCATTCCATGACCCGCTGAGTATTTCCAGCTTTTTCATTCTCATTTTTAGTTCAGGATTTCAGGAACCACTGGTATTTTGCTTTTGTTTTAAGTTAAGAATTTGCACATATAGGCCATTCAGCCCACCAGTTTATGCTAGCATTTATGCTCCACATGAACTTCTTACATACCTAAATACTCTACTGATTGCACTTTCAAGCCTCTCCTTTAAGGCCTCTGTGGTATTTGCTTCAGCTACTACGTCTGGTCAGAAGTTCCTCAATCTCCCCACTTTCTGGCAAGGTAGTTTTGTCTCAGCACATATTCCAACATCTGCAGTAATTTGCTCCTGGCTTTGTTTTTCTGCTGAATTTCTATTGTTGTCCCGAGTTATTCAGTTGTTTTACTGTAATTCCAAGCTGGTTAAAGTTGGTGGATCAGCGATGATACACTTAGCCTTCTCCAGAACCAGAAGGGTAGGGGGAAGGAGTGTTGTTAATCTGTGCACCTTATCCTGACTTCACGCCCTTCTGACCACTCTCAGCAAGATGAAAATAGCCAAATGCTCCAAGATTAATCAGGAGGGAGTCTTTGATGCACTACCACTGATCCACACAATTTGCACAGAACTCGTTTCAAACTCCCAGGGTGGTCTACGGTGCAACAGTATGTTTTGCAATTAAAACGCTAATTAGTTGCAGATTAAGAAGCAAGTGTATAACCTGCAGCCATCTGGTGTAACTGGCACAATAAACAAGCATAATGAGATGTTTCTATCCGTGAAGCAACAAGGGATTCACCGCATGAAGTTATCCTGCACGAGTGGACCCAATGCAATATGCGCCATGTGTTTGGAAGCTGCAACCTTTACTAACAGACCCAGTTACTACAATGGAAATAAATCCATTTTGTTCCAATCTTTTTCTCCTCATCCTGCCCTTCACGGGATCATTCAACGGGAGCCCTCCAACATCCATACCCTTCTGCAATACCCCCTGAAGGTGGATTCATCTCCCTGTTTGCAAGCACATCATCCGTCAGGAATGGATGTGCCCAGCAATTTCTAGGACGGGTTGTTTTCTCCTGTGTGGGCCTTAGGGTAGAGGGAAGCTAAAGAACAGTTCCAGGATTGCTGCAGCGAAGGTCAGGAAATTCAGTGCACCCTTCAAAACCAAGACTGAGGAACTCTACGTCATTACATTTCTACCTGAGTCAGAAAATCATGTTGCAGCATTATAAGACTTTGGTTAGACCACACTTAAGAGTATTGTGTTCAATTCTTGTCGCCACATTACAGGAAGGATGTGGAGGTTTTGGCCAGAGTGCAGAAGAGGTTTACCAGAATCTGCCTGGATTAGACAGTATGAGCTGTGATGAGAGGCTGGAAAAACTCAGGTTGTTTTCTCTGGAGCAACAGGGGCTGAGGAGAGACTTGGTAGAAGTCTATAAAATTATGAGAGGCAGAGATAGGGTTGACAGACAGAATCTTTCTTCCAGCGTTGAAATGTCTAAACCTAGGGGCATATATTTAAGGTGAGAGGTGGCAAGGAAGCTCAGTGGTTAGCACTGCTGCCTCACAGCACTAGGGACCCGGGTTCGAATCCAGCCTCAGGCAAGTGTCTGTGTAGAGTCTACACGTTCTCCCCGTGTCTGTGTGGGTTTCCTCCAGGTGCTTTGGTTTCCTCCCACAGTCCAAAGATGTGGAGGTTAGGTGATTTGGCCATGCTAAATTGCCCATTGTGTTCAGGGATGGGACCTTTTCCCAGGGATGAGTAGATTAAGTGCATTAGTCAGGGGTAAATGTCGAGGAATGGGTCGGGGTGTGGACATGTTGGGCCGAAAGGCCTGTTTCGATACTGTAGGGATTCTATGAGATAGAGTCATAGAGATGAAAATATGTTGCTGGTTAAAGCACAGCAGGCCAGGCAGCATCCAAGGAACAGGAAATTCTACGTTTCGGGCCAGAGCCCTTCATCAGGAATCGGCACTGGCACGAAACGTCGAATTTCCTGCTCCTTGGATGCTGCCTGACCTGCTGTGCTTTATCCAGCAACACATTTTCAGCTCTGATCTCCAGCATCTGCAGACCTCACTTTTTACTAGAGTCATAGAGATGTATAGCATGGAAACAGACCCTTCGGTCCAACCCGTCCATGCCGACCAGCTATTCCAACCCAATCTAGTCCCATCTGCCAACACCCGGCCCATATCCCTCCAAACCCTGCCTATTCATATACCCATCCAAATGCCTCTTAAATGTTGCAATTGTACCAGCCTCCACCACTTACTTTGGCTGCTCATTCCATACACATACCACCCTCTACATGAAAAGATTGTCCCTTAGGCCTCTTTTATATCTTTCCCCTCTCACCCTAAACCTATGCCCTCTACTTCTGGACTCCACAGCCCCAGGGAAAAGACTTTGTCTATTTATCCTATCCATGCCCCTCATAATTTTGTAAACCTCTATAAGGTCTCCCCTCAGCCTCCGAAGCTCCAGGGAAAACAGCCCCAGCCTGTTCAGCCTCTCCCTGTAGCTCAGATCCTCCAACCCTGGCAACATCCTTGTAAATCTTTTCTGAACCCTTTCAAGTTTCACAACATCTTTCCGATAGGAAGGAGACCAGAATTGCACACAATATTCTAACATTGGCCTAACCAATGTCCTGTACATCGGCAACATGACCTCCCAACGCCTGTACTCAATCCTCTGACCAATAAAGGAAAGCATACCAAATGCCTTCTTCACTATCCTATCTACCTGCAACTCCACTTTCAAGGAGCTATGAACCTGCACTCCAAGGTGTCTTTGTTCAACAACACTCCCTAGGACCTTACCATTAAGTGTATAAGTCCTACTAAGATTTGCTTTCCACTTCTCTGCCCATTGGCCCATCTGGTCCAGATCCCGTTGTAATCTGAGGTAACCCTCTTCGCTGTCCACTACACCTCAATTTTGGTGTCATCTGCAAACTTACTAATTGTACTTCTTATGCTCGCATCCAAATCATTCATGTAAATGACAAAAAGTAGAGGGCCCAGAACCGATCCTTGTGGCACTCCACTGGTCACAGGCCTCCAGTGTGAAAAACAACCCTCCACCACCATCCTCTGTCTTCTACCTTTGAGCCAGTTCTGTATCCAAATGGCTCGTTCTCCCTGTATTCCATGAGATCTAACCTTGCTCATCAGTCTCCCATGGGGAAACTTGTCGAACGCCTTACTGAAGTCCATATAGATCACATCTACTGCTCTGTCCTCATCAATCTTCTTTGCTACTTCATCAAAAAACTCAATCAAGTTTGTGAGACATGATTTTCCACGCTGCAAATGTGTTGCTGGTCAAAGCACAGCAGGCCAGGCAGCATCTCAGGAATAGAGAATTCGACGTTTCGAGCATAAGCCCTTCATCAGGAATAAGAGAGAGAGCCAAGCAGGCTGAGATAAAAGGTAGGGAGGAGGGACTAGGGGGAGGGGCGATGGAGGTGGGATAGGTGGAAGGAGGTCAAGGTGAGGGTGATAGGCCGGAGTGGGGTGGGGGCGGAGAGGTCAGGAAGAGGATTGCAGGTTAGGAGGGCGGTGCTGAGTTGAGGGAACCGACTGAGACAAGGTGGGGGGAGGGGAAATGAGGAAGCTGGAGAAATCTGAATTCATACCTTGTGGTTGGAGGGTTCCCAGGCGGAAGATGAGGCGCTCCTCCTCCAGCCGTCGTGTAGTTGTGTTCTGCCGGTGGAGGAGTCCAAGGACCTGCATGTCCTCGGTGGAGTGGGAGGGGGAGTTAAAGTG
Organism: Hemiscyllium ocellatum; assembly: GCF_020745735.1. Classification (NCBI taxonomy): domain Eukaryota; kingdom Metazoa; phylum Chordata; class Chondrichthyes; order Orectolobiformes; family Hemiscylliidae; genus Hemiscyllium; species Hemiscyllium ocellatum. The sequence goes on from NC_083409.1 coordinate 109,811,996, forward strand.
TTGAGCCACGGGGTGATTGGGTTGGTTGGTTCGGGCGGTCCAGAGGTGTTCTCTGAAGCGTTCCGCAAGTAAGCGGCCTGTCTCACCAATATAGAGGAGGCCACATCGGGTGCAGCGGATGCAATAGATGATGTGTGTGGAGGTACAGGTGAACTTGTGGCGGATATGGAAGGATCCCTTGGGGCCTTGGAGGGAAGTGAGTGTGGAGGTGTGGGCGCAAGTTTTACATTTCCTGTGGTTGCAGGGGAAGGTGCCGGGGGTGGAGGTTGGGTTGGTGGGGGGTGTGGATCTGACAAGGGAGTCACGAAGGGAGTGGTCCTTGCGGAACGCTGATAGGGGAGGGGAGGGAAATATATCCTTGGTGGTGGGGTCCGTTTGGAGGTGGCGGAAATGGCGGCGGATAATACGTTGTATGCGCAGGTTGGTGGGGTGGTAGGTGAGAACCAGTGGGGTTCTGACTTGGTGGCGGTTGGAGGAGCGGGGCTCAAGGGCGGAGGAGCGGGAAGTGGAGGAGATGCGGTGGAGGGCATCGTCGATCACGTCTGGGGGGAATCTGCGGTCCTTGAAGAAGGAGGCCATCTGGGCTGTGCGGTGTTGGAATTGGTCCTCCTGGGAGCAGATGCGGCGGAGACGAAGGAATTGGGAATATGGGATGGCGTTTTTACAGGGGGCAGGGTGGGAGGAGGTGTAGTCCAGGTAGCTGTGGGAGTCAGTCGGTTTATAATAGATGTCTGTGTTGAGTCGGTCGCCCGAGATAGAAATGGAAAGGTCTAGGAAGGGGAGGGAGGAGTCTGAGACAGTCCAGATGAATTTCAGGTCGGGATGGAAGGTGTTAGTAAAGTTGATGAACTGTTCAACCTCCTCGTGGGAGCACGAGGCAGCGCCGATACAGTCATCGATGTAGCGGAGGAAAAGGTGGGGGGTGGTGCCAGTGTAGTTGCGGAAGATGGACTGTTCCACATATCCTACGAAGAGGCAGGCATAGCTGGGGCCCATGCGGGTGCCCATGGCAACTCCTTTAGTTTGGAGGAAGTGGGAGGATTGAAAAGAGAAGTTATTCAGGGTGAGGACCAGTTCAGTCAGTCGAAGGAGGGTGTCAGTGGAAGGGTACTGGTTGGTGCGGCGGGAAAGGAAGAAGCGGAGGGCTTTGAGTCCTTCGTGATGGGGGATGGAGGTGTACAGGGACTGGATGTCCATAGTGAAAATAAGGCGTTGGGGACCGGGGAAGCGAAAATCCTGGAGGAGGTGGAGGGCGTGGGTGGTGTCCCGAACGTAGGTGGGGAGTTCTGGGACTAAAGGGGACAGGACCGTGTCGACGTATTGGGAGATGAGTTCGGTGGGGCAGGAGCAGGCTGAGACAATGGGTCGGCCAATCCCCGCACAGCCCAGATGGCCTCCTTCTTCAAATGCTCCCAGGAGGACCAATTCCAACACCGCACAGCCCAGATGGCCTCCTTCTTCAATGCTCCCAGGAGGACCAATTCCAACACCGCACAGCCCAGATGGCCTCCTTCTTCAAGTGCTCCCAGGAGGACCAATTCCAACACCGCACAGCCCAGATGACCTCCTTCTTCAAGTGCTCCCAGGAGGACCAATTCCAACACCGCACAGCCCAGATGGCCTCCTTCTTCAAGGACCGCAGATTCCCCCCAGACGTGATCGACGATGCCCTCCACCGCATCTCCTCCACTTCCCGCTCCTCCGCCCTTGAGCCCCGCTCCTCCAACCGCCACCAAGACAGAACCCCACTGGTTCTCACCTACCACCCCACCAACCTGCGCATACAACGTATTATCCGCCGCCATTTCCGCCACCTCCAAACGGACCCCACCACCAAGGATATATTTCCCTCCCCTCCCCTATCAGCGTTCCGCAAGGACCACTCCCTTCGTGACTCCCTTGTCAGATCCACACCCCCCACCAACCCAACCTCCACCCCCGGCACCTTCCCCTGCAACCACAGGAAATGTAAAACTTGCGCCCACACCTCCACACTCACTTCCCTCCAAGGCCCCAAGCGATCCTTCCATATCCGCCACAAGTTCACCTGTACCTCCACACACATCATCTATTGCATCCGCTGCACCCGATGTGGCCTCCTCTATATTGGTGAGACAGGCCGCTTACTTGCGGAACGCTTCAGAGAACACCTCTGGACCGCCCGAACCAACCAACCCAATCACCCCGTGGCTCAACACTTTAACTCCCCCTCCCACTCCACCGAGGACATGCAGGTCCTTGGACTCCTCCACCGGCAGAACACAACTACACGACGGCTGGAGGAGGAGCGCCTCATCTTCCGCCTGGGAACCCTCCAACCACAAGGTATGAATTCAGATTTCTCCAGCTTCCTCATTTCCCCTCCCCCCACCTTGTCTCAGTCGGTTCCCTCAACTCAGCACCGCCCTCCTAACCTGCAATCCTCTTCCTGACCTCTCCGCCCCCACCCCACTCCGGCCTATCACCCTCACCTTGACCTCCTTCCACCTATCCCACCTCCATCGCCCCTCCCCCTAGTCCCTCCTCCCTACCTTTTATCTCAGCCTGCTTGGCTCTCTCTCTTATTCCTGATGAAGGGCTTATGCTCGAAACGTCGAATTCTCTATTCCTGAGATGCTGCCTGGCCTGCTGTGCTTTGACCAGCAACACATTTGCAGCTGTGATCTCCAGCATCTGCAGACCTCATTTTTTACTCGATGATTTTCCACGCACAAAGCCATGTTGACTACTCCAAATCAGTCCTTGCCTTTCCAAATACATGTACATCCTGTCCCTCACAATTCCCTCCAACAACTTACCCACCACCAAGGTCAGGCTCACTGGTCTATAGTTCCCTGGCTTGTCTTTACCGCTCTTCTTAAACAGTGGCACCACGTTTGCCAACCTCCAGTCTTTCGGCACCTCACCTGTGACTATCGATGATACAAATATCTCAGCAAGAGGCCCAGCAATCACTTCTCTAGCTTCCCACAGAGTTCTCGTTTTCACCTGATCAGGTCCTGGGGATTTATCCACCTTTAACCGTTTCAAAACTCTGTAGTCTGGACATTTTTCAAGATGTCACCATCTATTTCCCTACAGTCTATATCTTCCATATCCTTTTCCACAGTAAATACTGATGCAAAATATTCATTTAGTATCTCCCCCATTTTCTGTGGCTCCACACAAAGGCCGCCTTGCTGATCTTTGAGGAGCCCTATTCTCTCCCGAGTTACCCTTTTGTCCTTAATATATTTGTAAAAACCGTTTGGATTCTCCTTAATTCTATTTGCCAAAACTATCTCATGTCCCCTTTTTGCCATCCTGATTTCCCTCTTAAGTATACTCCTATTTTCTTTATACTCTTCTAAGGATTCACTCGATCTATCCTGTCTGTACCTGACATATGCTTCCTTCTTTTTCTTAACCAAACACTCAATTTCTTTAGTCATCCAGCATTCCCTATAGTTACCTGCCTTTCCTTTCACCCTGACAGGAATATACTTTCTCTGGATTCTTGTTATCTCATTTCTGAAGGCTTCCCATTTTCCAGCCGTCCCTTTACCTGCGAACATCTGCCTCCAATCAGCTTTTGAAAGTTCTTCCCAATACCTTCAAAATTGGCCTTTCTCCAATTTAGAACTTCAGCTTTTAGATCTGGTCTATACTTTTCCATCACTATTTTAAAACGAATAGAATTATGGTCGCTGGCCCCAAAGTGCTCCCCCACTGACACCTCAGTCACCTGCCCTGACTCATTTCCCAAGAGTAGGTCAAGTTTTGCACCTTCTCTAGTAGGTACATCCACATACTGAATCAGAAAATTGTCTTGTACACACTTAAGAAATTTCTCTCCATCTAAACCTTTAACATTATGGCAGTCCCAGTTGATGTTTGGAAAGTGAAAATCCCCTACCATAACTACCTTATTATTCTTACAGATAGCTGAGATCTCCTTACAAGTTTGTTTCTCAATTTCCCTTTGACTATTGGGGGGTCTATAATACAATCCCAATAAGGTGATCATCCCTTTCTCATTTCTCAGTTCCACCCAAATAACTTCCCCTCAATGTATTTCTGGGAATATCCTCCCTCAGCACAGCTGTAATGCTATCCCTTATCAAAAATGCCACACCCCCTCCTCATTTGCCTCCCTTTCTATCCTTCCTGTAGCATTTGTATCCTGGAACATTCAGCTGCCAGTCCTGCCCATCCCTGAGCCATGTTTCTGTAATTGCTATGATATCCCAGTCCCATGTTCCTAACCATGCCCTGAGTTCATCTGCCTTCCCTGTTAGGTCCCTTGCATTGAAATAAATGCAGTTTAATTTATTAGTCCTACCTTGTCCCTGCCTGCCCTGACTGTTTGACTCACTTCTGTTCTTAGCTGTACCCGTCTCAGATCGATCTCTTTCCTCACTATCTCCCTGGGTTCCCCCCCTCCAAGTTACTAGTTTAAATCCTCCCAAGCAGTTCTAGCAAATTTCCCTGCCAGTATGTTAGTCCCCTTCCAATTTAGGTGCAATCTGTCCTTCTTGTACAGGTCACTTCTACCCCAAAAGAGATTCCAATGATCCAAAAATGTGAATCCTTCACTCATACACCAGCTCCTCAGCCATGCATTCATCTTATTCCTGCCCTCACTAGTTCGTAGCACTGGGAGTAATCCAGATATTACTACCCTTGAGGACCTCCTTTTTAAAATTCTACCTAACTCTCTGTAATCTCCCTTTAGAGTCTCAACCTTTTCCCTTCCTATATCGTTGGTTCCAATGTGGACAATGACCTCTTGCTGGCCCCTCTCCCCCATGAGAACATTCTGCACCCTCTCTGAGACATCCTTGATTCTGGCACCAGGGAAACAACACACCATTTTGCTTTTTCTCTGCTGGCAACAGAAATGTCTGTCTGTACCTCCGACTACAGAATCCCCTAACACAATTGATCTCTTGGAAGCCGACGTACCCCTCATTACATTAGAGCCAGTCTCAATACCAGAAACTTGGCTGTATGTGCTACGTTCCCCTGAGAATCCATCACCCCCTACATTTTCCAAAACAGCATACATGTTTGAAATGGGTATAGCCACAAAAGACTCCTGCTCTAGCTGCCTACCTCTCTTATCCTTCCTGGAGTTAACCCATCTATGTGACTGTATCTGAGACATTCCCCCCTTCCTATAACTGCCATCCATCACATACCGTTGCTGTTGCAAATTCCTCATCACTTCTATTTGTCTCTCCAACCGATCCACTCGATCTGATAAGATTTGCATCCAACAGCATTTATGGCAGATATAATCCGCAGTAACCCTTAAACTCTCTTTAAACTCCCACATCTGACAAGAAGTACATATCACTGCAAAGGCCATTTTTGCTCCTTCACAATCTACAAACCCAGAAAATAACACCGTCTTATTCCTCTACAAACACTGCCCCAGGTTAAATTAATAGTTATGGCTTATATTTTAAGTTTAATCAAGAGACTTATCTCCAAAAACATATAATCAAGAAAGAATCCACTGTGCCCACTACTGCAGCCTTTCTCTTGGACAGACTTAAAACAACAATTAACTTAAGTGATTCTGTGTTATGAACTTCGCCCAACAGCTCCTCCAAGATTAGTTGTGAAATTCACTGCTTGTTAATTTTCCCAGATGCACTCCGATGGCCAACGATACATGAATTCAAACAGCAAAGGAGGTAACTGTGGGTTTTCTCTCTCTCTCTCTCTCTCTCTCCCCCCAGATGTGAGGGGCAAGAATTTTACACAGAGAGTGGCAGGGGTCTTAAATGTGCAGACGGGTGATGGTGGAGACAGATATGATCGGGGCATTTAAGGCACATTTAGATGAGAACATGATTAAAGTATCCTTTTATTATCATGTGAATAGAATGGGAATGAAGGGATATGGACCAAAGGCAGGCAAGAAGGGATTAATTAGATTAGATTACCTACAGTGTGGAAACAGGCCCTTCGGCCCAACAAGTCCACACTGACCCGCCGAAGCGCAACCCACCCATACCCCTACACCTAACACTATGGGCCATTTAGCATGGCCAATTCACCTGACCCGCACATCTTTGGACTGTGGGAGGAAACCGGAGCACCCGGAGGAAACCCACGCAGACACGGGGAGAATGTACAAACTCCACACAGTCAGTCAACTGAGTCGGGAATTGAACCCGGGTCTCTGGCGCTTGTGAGGCATCAGTGCTAACCACCGTGCCACCGTGCCGTTACTTTGGCACAGCATTGTGGGGTAAAGGGCCTGTTCCTGTGCTGTGCTGTTCTACATTCTACCAACGATTCAATTACAAAACAGTTTTGCATTGGGAACCCAGTTCAAGATTTAAAAACTGTTGCAATGCTCTCACTGAGAATTGAGACTGTGGGCTGAGGCTGAGCTGAGGGTTGCTTTGTGAGATCAGGAGCTCATTAGAGAGGGAACATAGTTTTTTTTCCTCAGTCGGAAAGCAGGTTCAAAGCTCACGCTCTCGCTGACCATTCCCACCACCAATTTTGGGAAGACCAATTGTAAGCCCATGGTCCACTACTCCCTAGCATCAAGACAACTAGAAATCAAGCACAGACTGTGACCACACAACAACCTTAAAAAAAAGTGACATTTTTCTTTGAGTCAATGCCTTCAGTCAGAAGCACCTTACCAAGTTTGAGTCAGTGGGAGCGTGATACTTCTCTGTGCCCATGCGTACCAGCCCATCATTGTACAGGAATATCCGCAGGGGGTCGCAAGAGGTTACCAGGGTATAGATACGTAGGTCAAACTTGTAGCCCTCCAAGAGGAATGGTTTATCGAGGTATTCCTGCACGATTAAATGTTCTTGTGCTTGAAGCTTCTCACCACTTCTTATCAATGAGATTCTAGAGGAAGAACAAACAGCACAAGGGAAGTCACATGATAGGCTCATCCATAAGAGAAGTCTGCCATTCAGCCCATCTAATCTGCCTCCACAAATCAATGGGATCATGATTGATTTGGTAATCCTCAACTCTACTTTCCTGCCTTTTCTCCATAACCTTTGAATCCCTTACTGATTAAAAATCTGTCTTTCTCAGTCTTAAAGGCACTTAATGAGTATCACAACTGATGCCTCTACGGTGAAGAATTCCGCAGATACACTGAGTTCCTTCCCTGGTCATTGACCCCTGCACCAGGGGGAAACGTTTCTTCCTGTCTACCCAATCGAGGTCTTTCATTGGGTAAAAGCAAATTACTGCAGATGCTGGAATCTGAAACCAAAAGAGAAAATGCTGGAAAATCCCAGCTGGTCTGTCAGCATCTGTAAGGAGAGCAAAGAGCTGACGTTTCGAGTCTAACTGACCCTTTGTCAAAGCTGGTCAGCTTTGTCAGTTTTGACAAAGGGTCAGTTCGGCTCTAAACGTCAGCTCTTTTCTCTCCTTACAGACACTGCCAGACTTACTGAGATTTTCCAGCATTTTCTCTTTTGGTTATGCCTTTCATTATTGTAAACATCTCAATCATGTCCCACTCAGTTTTGACTTCTCCAAGAAAATCAACGCCGGTCTATTCAATCTCTCCTCATAACTAAAACTCTCCTGCTCACATCGCATTCTGGTAAATCTCCTCTGCATCCTTTCTCGCATGATTGCATCAATGAGTTTTCCTTATCCTAAGGTCAGAAATGGGGATGTTCGCTGACGATTGCACAATATTCAGCACCTTTCGTGACTCCTTAGATACCAAAACAGTCCATTTTCAAATGCAAAAAGTGCTGCACAATATCCAGAGTTGGGCTGACCAGTGGCAAGTAACATTTACGTCATATATATGCCAGGCAAAGGCCATTTCCAATAAGAGAGAATCTAATCACTGCCTCATGACCTTCAATGGTGCTAGCATCACTGAATTCCGCACTATCCTGGGGGTGAGCATGGACCAGAAACCCAACTGGACGTTCCACATAAATACACTGACTACAAGTGCAAGTCAGAGGCTAGCAATATTGTGGAAAGTAACTTGTCTCCTGACTCCCCACAGCCTGTCCACCATCTACAAGGCACAGGTCAGGAGTGTGATGGAATGCTCCCTACTTGCCTGGATAAGTGCAGCTCCAACAACACTCAAGAAGCTTAACACCATCCAGGACAAAGCAGCCCACTTGACTGGCATTACATCCACAAGCATCCATTCCCTTCACCAGCGAGGCTCAGTAGCAGCATTGTGTACTATCTACAAAAGGCACTGCAGATATTCACCAAAGATCCTCAGACAGCACCTTCCAAACCCATGACCACTTCCATCTAGAAGGATAACAGCAGCAGATACATTGGAACACTACCACCTGCAAGTTCCCCTCCAAGCCACTCACCATCCTGACTTGGAAATGTAAGATCATTCTTTCACTGTCATTGGGTCAAAATCTTGGAATTCCCTCCCTAAGGGCATTGTGGGTCAACCTACAGCACATGGACTGCAGCGGTTCCAGAAGGCAGCTCACACCCACCTTCTCAAAGGTAACTAGGGAAGGGTAATAAATGCTGGTCCAGCTATTAATACCCACATAGAGTCACAGACATAGTCATTGAGATATAGTGCACGGAAACACACCCTTCAGCCCAACTTGTCCATGCCAACCAGATATCCCAACCCAATCTAGTCCCACCTGCCAGCACCCGGCCCATATCACTTCAAACCCTTCCTATTCATATATCCATCAAAATGCCTCTTAAATGCTGTAATTGTACCAGCCTCCACCACTTCCTCTGGCAGCTCATTCCATACACATGTCACCCTCTGTGTGAAAACATTGCCCCTTAAGTCTCTTGTATATCTTTCCCTTCTCACCCTAAACCTATGCCATCTAGTTCTGGACTCCCTGACCCTAGGGAAAAGATTTTGTCTATTTATCCTATCCATTCCCCTCATAATTTTGTAAACCTCTATAAGGTCACCCCTCAACCTCCAACACTACAAGGAAAACAGCCCCAGCCTTTTCAGCTTCTCCCTATAGCTCAAATTCTCCAACCCTGGCAACATCCTTGTAAATCTTTTCTGAACCCTTTCAAGTTTCACAACATCTGTCCAATAGGAAGGAGACCAGAATTGCATGCAATATTCCAACAGTGGCCTAATCAATGTCCTGTACAGCTGCAACATGACCTCCCAATTCCTGTATTCAATACTCCCAATAAAAGAAAGCATATCTACCTGTGACTCCACTTTCAAGCAGCTATGAACCTGCACTCCAAGGTCTCTTTGTTCAGCAACTCTCCCTAGGATTTACCATTAAGTGCAGAAGTCCTTCTAAGATTTGCTTTCCCAAAATGCAGCACCTGATATTTATCTAAATTAAACTCCATCTTCCGCTTCTCAGCCTATCTGATCAAGATCCACATCCCAAGAGTAAACAAACATTTTAAAAAGTGCATTTCAGAACTATGCACAGTACTCTAGTTGTGGTCAAACCATTAGTTTATATAGCGCCTGCATTACCACCCCATTCTTAAACCCTATGCTTCCACTACTGAGGGCAAGTATCCCATATGCCTCCCTAACCACTGTATCTACCTGTTGACTACCTTAAGGAATCAGTGGACCCTCTGATCCTTGGTGCTTCCAAAGGTCCTACTGTTCATCATGTATTCTCTTGCCTTGATTGTCCTACGCAAGTGCATCACCTCACGTCTATCTGCACTGAATCTCATTTGCCACTGGCCAGCCCGTCTGTGTCCTCCTGTACTCTAAAGCTATCCTCCTCACTATTTGACACCCCACCAATTTTTGCATCATCCACAAACTTGTTGATCAACACTCCTACTTTCAGATCTAAATGGTGTGTATGCACCAATCCCTACGGAACCCCACTGGATATTGGCTTCCAATTACAAAAACACACCTCAACCATTACCTCTGCTGCCTGCCACTTGGCCAATTCTAGATCTAATTAGCCAAATTTCCTTGGGGTCTTACTGTTCCTCATGTATCCCATGCAGGACCTCCTCAAAGGTCTTTCTGAATTCCAAGTAGACTAACGTTGAATGCATTGCCCTCACCTACAAGCCTGGTCACCTCTTCAAAAATTTCAATCAATTTCATCCCTTAACAAAACCATGGTGATTGTTCTTGATTAATACGACCCTCTCCAACTGCAGATTAATTTGGTCCCGCAGAATGGTTTCCCCATCACCGGGTTTAGACTAACTGGCCCATAGTTACTCCTTCCTCACTTCTTGAATAATGGTATCACATTGGCTGTTCTCCAGTCCTCTTTCGTTTGTAATTCATCAAAGTCTGCAAGAAACCGACTATCCTTGCAGATAGACACACCTTAAGCACACCAACAATGTGTACCGACCCTTCCCTGTGAATTGGAACAAACTCAACTGTCTCATACAGGCTGGTGACTGCCAGACATGGGAATCTGCCTGCCCTTCTGAAACTGGGATTAAGATGCATTTTTGAGACATTAAACCAGAAGTGAAGGGTGCATTCTGGAATTATTGTGACTCAACAGGTTCCACTTACTGACGATCCAGATTCAAATCCCCGTTTGGGTGATGGGGGTTAATATGGGAAGAGTATTCGCCATGCACCCAAACACGTTAACAATCAACCCACTCATCTTCCTAACACACCTTTTGGGTGTAGGAGAGATTGTTTGTCTTTTGACAGGGGGTTGTGACCCGTAAGCTATTGAAGAATATTTGGATAGAAATGGTGGACAGGGAGATGGGGAAAAGGCAGGACACTAGCGGTGGGTAATAGAGCCAGTGCAGGCACCAAGGGCTGAATGGTCTCCTATGTGTTGCAATAATTATTCTATTGGCATTTCTCTCTCTCTCTCTCGCTCTCTCTCAGTTTCTTGCAGACTTTGGTGAATTACAAACGGAAGAGCGCTTGATGCTGACAAAAGTTAGTTGAAACAGAAAGTGTTTCTTTCTAGTATCACACAAATACCTCAAATTGAGTGAAAAAATCTACACATAAGAGGAAAAGGAAACCTTATTGAGTAATGTCCAGGTGCCCCAAGTGCCTAAGATTGTCCAGATGGTGGTTCAGTGGGACACTGATATCAACAGAATGCTACTACAGGACATGTCACACCAGCAGGTTTCAAGGGTATAGTTCCCTAGTCACCTCTCAATAACTGGGCAGTAACATACACATAAAAATATATGTCCCAGTGTGGAGAATGGTGTTAATAAAACAGCTAATCAAATAATCTGACAAATGAGATTAAGAAATGAAGAAACAACTGCTTATAATTTTACAACTACAAAAACAAATCAGCTTTGTAGAAATCTGGTTGCCCTGTGTCATCTCCAACTGCATTCGCTCAGATTACAACAGGATCTGGACCAGATGGGCCAATGGGCTGAAAAGTGGCAGATGGAGTTTAATTCAGATAAATGCGAGGTGCTGCATTTTGGGAAAGCAAATCTTAGCAAGACTTATACACTTAATAGTAAGGTCCTAGGGAGTGTTGCTGAACAAAGAGACCTTGGAGTGCAGGTTCATAGCTCCTTGAAAGTGGAGTCGCAGGTAGATAGGATAGTGAAAAAGGCATTTGGTATGTTTCCTTTATCGGCCAGAGTATTGAGTACAGGAGTTGGGAGGTCATGTTGCAGCTGTACAGGACATTGGTTAGGCCACTGTTGGAATAGTGCATGCAGAAGGATGTTGTGAAACTTGAAAGGATTCAGAAAAGATTTACAAGGATGTTGCCAGGGTTGGAGAATTTGAGCTACAGGGAGAAGCTGAAAAGGCTGGGGCTGTTTTCCTTGTAGTGTCGGAGGTTGAGGGGTGACCTTATAGAGGTTTACAAAATTATGAGGGGAATGGATAGGATAATTAGACAAAATCTTTTCCCTGGGGTCAGGGAGTCCAGAACTAGATGGCATAGGTTTAGGGTGAGAGGGGAAAGATATACAAGAGACCTAAGGGGCAACTTTTTCACACAGAGGGTGGCACGTGTATGGAATGAGCTGCCAGAGGAAGTGGTGGAGGCTAGTACAACTATAACCATTTAAAAGGTATTTGGATGGATATATGAATAGGAAGGGTTTGGAGGGATATGGGCTAGGTGCTGGCAGGTGGGACTAGATTGGGTTGGGATATCTGGTCGGCATGGACGGGTTGGACTGAAGGGTCTGTTTCCATGCTGTACATCTCTATGACTCTATGCTTAATCCCTTAATTCAACATCTCTTCATATCAATGATCTGTTATGTGGAATTAAAATACCTCAACAAAAGCAGATGACTGCAATGCCGGTTTATCTCAACCAAGGCAAAGGAGAATTTATCCATTTTATTCAAGTAATTAAAAAAATGAATTAACTGCAGTGAACTATGTTGTGAAGGTCCCCAGACAGATAATTACGGGAGTTTAGAGTGTATTGCTGGAAAAGCACAGCTGATCAGAGAGCATCCGAGTAGCAAGAAAATTGACGTTTCAGGCAAAAGCCCTTCATCAGGAAAGTGCTGATGAAGAGCTTATGTCCAAAACGTCGATCTTCCTGCTCCTCGGGTGCTCCCTGACCTGCTGTCCTTTTCTAGCAGTACACTCTCATTTCTGATCTCCAGCATCTGCAGACCTCAGTGTCAACTAGATAATTACAGGAGCAGATCTATGATTGAATCTGTAATCTGTTACTTGTTTTAGCGAAAGCAATGGTGGAATTGTGGGACATTTCCAATTCAAATCAATAGACAATTTCCTGTTGGGAACAGGAAATTCAGGAAAGCTGCACATCTATGATCTTGACCTAGATTCCTACAACAAGGCAGAAGCACACAGCCAGATGAGAATGAGACTCAACTTGACATTGATACTTTAGCTGCCAGTCTGGACTTTGCAAATTTGGGCTGAGTGAGTGTTCCACCTTTTGTCAACGTGCATTTGCAAAACCCACCACAAAACACCTACTGTTAGAGATGGGATTTTTCAATTGGGAGGCATTTGCTGAATAATCCCAAACGCACCAACAGCTACACCAACAACCGACTGAAATAACTAATCCAACTTTTAAAATGGCTCATTTATACTCACTAGATATTCATCAACAAGGATCCATCCGCTGCAAATTAAAGCAATGTGTTCAGGCTTTACACCTTCTGTTTTAATTATCCAGGAGCCCATAGTTCACCAATGGTTTCTCCATGGGAATGTTTCAGCCCAAACACCCTGTTCTTTCTTGGCACTGATGATATGAACTATCTGACACTAAGGACAGAACCTGCACCCATGTCGTATTCCCCTCAGTGCTCCACTCAAACAGCTTACTGAATTTTGGGTTCAAGGTTTGAAGTGGGAATTAACCCACCACCTTCCACCTGACAGGTACAAACACTGCCACACAGCCAAGATAACATAGCAACACTATAGATGCAAGCCCAGAGTGCATCCGTGCAGTTAACAACAAATCAAGCTCAGATACCTCACCTATCACTTTCATTCACAGCTTAACCTTGAAATATCCAGAATGATTTGATAAAATTTGAATTTTTGAAGAAACTGCAACATTGCACTTGAACAAGAATGCCAGCCCATAGACCAAACCACCACCGAAGTGCTCTGTCTGCTTAAATAAAATAAATTGAGAATCGAGCTTGACAAAATGGAGTGGGATGAAGTCATTAAAAGAACACAGGACTACAAAAGGCTGGTAGGCAGAGCTATAATCTTGTACACGTACACTACCTGAAATACTTACAGATGAAGTCTCTTAAAGGCAAGGGTACACATACAACATGGAGGCATAGATTCGTACAGCACGGAAATAGGCCCTTTGGTCCAACCAGTTCATACCGAACACAATCCCAAACTAAATTAGTCCCACCTGCCTGCTCCTGGTCTATATTCTTCCAAACCCTTCCTATTCCTGTATCTATCTAAATGTCTTTCAAATGTTGTAATTGTACCCACATCCACCACTTCCTCAGGAAGTTCAATCCACATGTCAGCTGCCTTCCGTGTAAAACAAAACTGAATCTCATGTCTTTTTTAATTGTCTCTCCTCTCATCTTAAAAATGTGTCCCCTAGACTTGAAATCCCCCATCTTAGAGAAAAAGACACCAACCATTAACCCTATCCATACCCCTCATGATTTTATAAACTTCTATAGGTTGTCTCTTAACATCCTAAGCACCAGTGAAAAAGTCCCAGCCTTTCTTTATAACTCAAATGTTCCGTACTGCAACATCCTGGTAAACCACTTCTGAATCCTCTCCAGCTTGGTAATATCCTTCCTCTCACTAGGAGACCAGAACTGGACACGTATTTCAGAAGAGGCTTCACCAAGGTCCTGTACAACTTCAACATGATATCCCAACTCCTGTACTCAGAGGACTGAGTAATGAAGGCAAGATGTTTTAACAAAGTCCCGCCCGAAATCTCAGGTGTAAGTAAAAGAGTCTTGATTCTTATTTTGCAGAGAGTAAAAACAATGACTGCAGATGCTGGAAACCAGATTCTGGATTAGTGGTGCTGGAAAAGCACAGCAGTTCAGGCAGCATCCGAGGAGCAATAAAATCGACGTTTCGAGCAAAAGCCCTTCATCAGGAATGCAGGCAGACAGCCTGAAGGGTACAGAGATAAATGAGAGGAGGGTGGGGGTGGGGAGAAAGTAGCATAGAGTACAATAGGTGAGTGGGGGAGGGGATGAAGGTGATAGGTCAGGGAGGAGAGGGTGGAGTGGATAGGTGGAAAAGAAGATAGGCAGGTAGGACAAGTCATGGGGACAGTGCTGAGCTGGAAGTTTGGAACTGGGGTGAGGTGGGGAAGGGGAAATGAGGAAACTGTTGAAGCCCACATTGATGCCCTGGGATTGAAGTGTTCCGAGGTGGAAGATGAGGCGTTCTTCCTCCAGGTGTCAGGTGGAGAGGGAGTGGCGGTGCAGGAGGCCCAGGACCTCCATGTCCTCGGCAGAGTGGGAGGTGGAGTTGAAATGTTTGGCCACGGGGCGGTGTGGTTGATTGGTGTGGGTGTCCCGGAGATGTTCCCTAAAGCGCTCTGCTAGGAGGCGCCCAGTCTCCCCAATGTAGAGGAGACCACATCGGGAGCAACGGATACAATAAATGATATTGGTGGATGTGCAAGTAAAACTTTGATGGATGTGGAAGGCTCCTTTAGGGCCTTGGATGGAGGTGACGGAGGAGGTGTAGGCACAGAATTTGCAATTCTTGTGGTGGCAGGGGAAGGTGCCAGGACGGGAGGGTGGGTTGTAGGGGGGCGTGGACCTGACCAGGTAGTCACGGAGGGAACGGTCTTTGCGGAAGGTGGAAAGGGGTGGGGAGGGAAATATATCCCTGGTGGTGGGGTCCATTTGGAGGTGGTAGAAATGTCAGCGGATGATTTGGTTTGCGAAAGTTGGTAGGGTGGAAGGTGAGCACCAGGGAAGGTTCTGTCCTTGTTACGGTTGGAGGGGTGGGGTCTGAGGGCGGAGCTGCGGGATGTGGACGAGATGCGTTGGAGGGCATCTTTAACCACATGGGAAGGGAAATTGCGGTCTCTAAAGAAGGAGGCTATCTGGTGTGTTCTGTGGTGGAACTGGTCCTCCTGGGAGCAGATACGGCAGAGGAATTGGGAATACGGGATGGCATTTTTGCAAGAGGTAGGGTGGGAAGAGGTGTAATCCAGGTAGCTGTGGGAGTCGGTGGGTTTGTAAAAAATGTCGGTGGCACAAGGAGACCTGGTCACCATTTATGACTCACCTGGTGATTCTCACATTCCTAATGACATTTACAATTTACCACTAACACCAAGGGATATGGGGACAGCACAGGAATATGGTGTCGAGGCAGATCATAGAATGGCAGAGCTGGCCTGAGGGGCTGAACAATCCCCATGCCGTAAATCTAGGTAGTATTTCTTAGTGCACTTTGGCCATTTTTAATTTGGTTTCATATGATACTCACTGTAGTAATCCAGCAAGGTCACAAATCTATTTTGTACTAACATTCAGCCAATATATAGTCACTTTGCAATCTTTGTTTCCTAATTACCCGGATATATTAAGGTTTATTACATAATTAGCAATCAGCCAGAAATATATGACTGAGCAAGCAATGTGCCTCAATTAAGTTCTAATTGAAGAAATATTAAAAATAATCATGTGGCTATATTAAGACTGGGTTATATTTAAAACAGCCACAGTTTAAAAGCTCTTGTAAGAGTCCACTATCCTGGAAAAGCACCAAGTCAGATAAAACGAGCTCATCTAGGATCTATTCTGGCTTTGACCATCCCAGTGATGAAACCAAACAACAAGACGATCTCTACCAAGTCATAAGGCACGATGAAAGCAACATTGTTCCCATGAACGTATGATATGCATGAGCCAGTCAAACAATCATTAAAATGAAATGACACAGACATTGTCTACGATGAAGTAATGCTAATTTAAGCAAAAAAAGGTCAGGGCTTGGAGTAACATCTTTGCAAATTAGTCACATTCTGGATGTTTCCAAAAGCAAGATCTGAAAGAATTGATATCATCAAAGGGCTGAGCTTCTCAATCTTGATCCTCACTTGTATGTTTAATTTATTCAGTCACAACTTTGTATCAGCCTGATCGCTTGACTAAAGCTGTAAAAGACCCTTTTGCACTGACCAATGAATCCTCTTCACTTTAAAATAATCTTTTTTTCAAACTTACTGTTTGATTCCATGTTTGGCTGACTTGGACAAAACAAACATTTACTTCATTTTATTGTGTTAATATGAGTTAATAATACAATCAGGAATTAACTTAAATAAAATACTTGGTTTATTAAAGAAAACCTTACATTGCATGTGCTCCTATGTTCCTATCTTCTGGTTTGTGGGATCTTGCTATGCACAAAATGGGCTGCTATCAAATAAAGCTTCTGAGGCCATAATAGGTGCTATATAAATGCAAGTAAGACAATAAGGTAAAGGGACAGGAATAGGCCATTCGGCCCCTCGAGCCTGCTCCGTCATTTAATGTGATCATGGCTGATCCTACATTCCTCACACCCACCCTCCTGCCCTTTTCCATTAACCCTTGATTCCCTGACTGATCAAGAATCTACCTCAACCTTAAATATACACAGGGGCTCTACCGCCACAGCTCCCTATGGCAAGGCATTCCTCTCAACCCTCGGAGAGATAAAATTCCTCAACATCTCAGTCTTCAATTGGTGCCCCTAAATTCTGAGACTGTGCCCTCTTGTCCTGGATCATCCCTTTTATTCTCCCACGAATGCTCCTTGGTCAGCCCCTTGCTCAAAGGACAGTGAGCTGATTGAGAATCTATCCTGAAAGTTTCCAAAGTTAGCCAGCTGGGGTGGGGAGCTGAGATCCACAGTTTGTAATTGTGCTCATGCTGCTTAATTGTTTCAATGATTCACTTTTCAGCTTCAGAAGGTTTTCAAAGTGTCAGCAGCTGTCAAGAACTGTTGATGACTTTCTTTCAGAACAACATCAAACAGGGAACAAGAGACCAAATCCCTGGTCACAAGCCCATTAATGAATGGGAAAATGAGCCTGCATCAGTTGACTGAGTGGAAGGATTTGAAATTCCCAAGAACAATTGATGGATTTAGGTAGAAGTGTCATAAGTGGGTAATT
Source organism: Hemiscyllium ocellatum (assembly GCF_020745735.1). Classification (NCBI taxonomy): domain Eukaryota; kingdom Metazoa; phylum Chordata; class Chondrichthyes; order Orectolobiformes; family Hemiscylliidae; genus Hemiscyllium; species Hemiscyllium ocellatum. The sequence continues at coordinate 109,829,554 of NC_083409.1, forward strand.
ACTCTGACTTGTATTTTTTAATAGTTCCACTGGCTGGGGTCCTTAAATAGCAACTTTCAATCATTCTCCATGTTTGTGTACAACTGAGACTCTCTCCTTCCAGCAGAATAGTGAGTGCAAGCCATCTGCAATTATCCAGCAGGCTGTTGCCGGAGCAATCAGTACACAAGATTCTCTGTGTGCAACACCACCGGACCCCCAACCTGCCTGCTCACCATGGGACTTCAGCTCAGTAGGTAGCAACTTCAATTAAAGTCTGAGGATTGGGGGTTCAAATCCAGATCCAGACATCCGTAACCTGACAGTTAAACTAACCTTTGAAAATGAAACCTTGTGGTCTGTCAAGCCTACCCTGCCATTTATTATGATCATTTTGGGATTCACCGCTACTTTCAATCATAGAATCCCTACAGTGCAGATACTGGCCACTTGGCAAATTGAGTGTACCCCCACCCTTTGAAGAGCATCCTACCCAGTCCCAACCCTATCCCTGTAACCTTGCATTTTCCCTGGCTAACTCACCTAGCCTGCACACTACGGGGCAATTTAGCATGGCCAATCCACCTTAACCTGCACATCTTTGGACTGTGGGAGGAAACCACAGCACCCGAAGAAAACTCACACAGACACAGAGAGAATGTATAAACGCGATGCAGACACTCGCCCAAAGCTGGGATTGAACTCAGGTCCCTAGCACTGTGAGGCAACAGTGCTAACCACTGAGCCACCATGCCAGTCTAGGAGTGTTGCACAGTCAGCTGTCCTGTCTCTCTTTGTAAAAGCCCAACCTTTGTCCCTCAAGTAATAGTAAAATTAAAAAGAAGATTAAACACGCATCATTATATTGCTGTTCGGGGGAATCTTGCTGTGTGTGAATTGACTACAGTGTTTCCTACATAAGACCAGTGACTATATTTTCAAAGTTAGTGCATTGATGATCAGGCTCTCTGGAGTTTGAGATCGTGAAAGGCCCTTTTTATTGCAAATCTTGTGTTTGCTTACAATAAGTGTAAAAGCACCAAAGAGGAAAATGGGAAAGAAACCTGTTTCCCCAAAGTTTTAGGATCTAGAATGTTCTGCACATCAGTGCAGGAGAGGCAGGTTCAATCGTGGTTTTCAAAATGGAATTGAATAAGCAGCTGAAAAGGAAATATTTGTAGATGAGGCCTTTTCTGGAGTGCTGCATCAGGTTTAGGTTGCCCAGTTATAGGAAGCATATTATTAAGATGGAGAAGATTCAGAAAAGATTTACCAGGATGTTGCCAGGTATGGAGAGCTTGAGATATAAAGAAAGGCTGGATAGGCTGGGACTTACCTCTCTGGAGTGTAGGAGGTTGAGAGGTGACCTTATAGAAGTTTATAAAATAATGAGGAGTATAGATAGGATTAATGGTAGTTGTCTTTTCCTGAGAATGGGGGATTTCAAGACAAGAGGCCATATTTTTAAGGTGAAAGGAGAAAGATTTAATAAAGACATGAGGGGCAAATGTCTTACACAGAGGGTGGTTCGTGTGTGGAATGAACAGGAAGTATGGGATACAGGGAGATTTGGCTATCTGGATTCAGAATTGGCTGGCTGACAGAAGGCAGAGAGTGGTTGTAGGTGGAAAATATTCTGCCTGGAGGTCAGTGTTGAGTGGGGTCCCGCAGGGCTCTATTCTTGGGCCTCTGCTCTTTGTAGTTTTTATAAATGACTTGGATGAGGAGGTTGAGGGGTGAGTTAGTAAATTTGCAGATCACACAAAGGTTGGAGGTGTCATTGATAGTATCGAGGGCTATTGCAGGCTGCAGTGTGACATAGACAAGATGCAGAGCTGGGCTGAGAAATGGCAGATGGAGTTCAACCTGGATAAATGCAAAGTGATGCATTTTGGAAGGTCAAACTTAAGTGCTGAATATAGGATTAAAGACAGGATTCTTGACAGTGTGGAGGAACAGAGGGATCTGGATGTGCAAATACATAGATCCCTCAAAGTTGCCACCCAAGTGGATAGGGTTGTTAAGAAAGCATTTGGTGTTTTGACTTTCATTAGCAAGGGGATCAAGTTTAAGAGCCGTGAGATTTTGCTGCAGCTCTACAAGTCCCTGGTGAGACCACACTTGGAATACTGTGTCCAGTTCGGTCGCCCTACTATAGGAAAGATACAGAGGCTTTGGAGAGGGTGCAAAGAAGGTTTACTAGGACGCGGCCTGGACTGGAGGGCTTGACTTATGAAGAAAGGTTGAATAAGCTCGGACTTTTCTCTCTGGAGAGAAGAAGGAAGAGAGGAGACTTGATCGAGGTGTACAAAATAATGAGTGGCATAGATAGAGTCAATAGCCAGAGACTTTTCCCCAGGACAGGACTGACTGGTACAAGAAGTCATAGTTTGAAGATATTAGGTGGAAGGTATAAAGGAGACGTCAGAGGTAGGTTCTTTACGCAAAGAGCTGTGAATGCATGGAATGCATTGCCAATTGAGGTGGTGGAAGCAGAGTCATTGGGGACATTTAAGTGACTGCTGGACATGCACATGGACAGCAGTGAGTTGAGGGTTGTTACTATATTTTACATTAGGATTAAACCTCAGCACAACATCATGGGCCAAAGGGCCTGTTCTGTGCTATACTTTTCTATGTTCTACGTTCTATGTTCCTGAGGAAGTGGTGGATGGGGGCAAAATTACTACGTTTAAAAGACATTTGGATAATTACATGAATAGGAAAGGTTTGGAGGGATATGGGCCAGGAGCAGGGAGGTGGGACTAGTTTAGTTTGGGATTATGTTCAGCATGAACTGGTTGGACCAAAGGGTCTGTTTCCATGCTGTATGACTCTGTGACTCTATGACTCTTTATCTCTGGACAAAAGGCCAAAGAATGGAACGAGCTGAGTCATTCTTGTAGATAACCAGCTTGGATTTCTTTCATTTATTTAATTCATTCATTGGATGTGTGTCGCTGGATGGGCCCTATCCCCAACTAGCCCTTGAGAAGGACTTGGTGATCTTCCTTCATGACTTGCTACATTTGGTGCAGGGATATCCACTGCTGTCAGGGATGGAGTTCCCCGACTCTGATCTCCGAAGGAACAGCCATATATTTCCAAGTCAGGGTGGTGAATGACTTGGAGGAGAACTTGCAATTGGTAGTGCTCCCATGTATCTGTTGCCCTTGTCCCTGATGGGCCAAATGGTTTCCTTCCATGTTGTAACCACGGTGGACGATGGGGTTGGGTGAAGTACTCCCTACCTGTTATATGCCCCTTTCAGAATGCTTTATCCTGGACTACCTTCTTTCTCATGAGGGGCAAGAATAGGGTCTTTGTGCAGTCTTCTCTTTCCTGTCGAGAGATGCTATTACACACATCTGGACACTTTTCTTTTCTTGACTGCATCACCTTGTGTTTCTACTTAGAGTAGGATGATCACACGTTACATGCCAGGGAGGGTAACGAGAGAGGGAGGGGACTAAATTAAAATGAAGTTGGAGGGGTAAGAAATGCCTATCTCAGTCTGAAAGCTCTGAATAGTCAAGGTCTTTTTGCCAGGGTAGTGGAGTCCAAAACTAGAGGACATAGGTTTAGGTGAAATTTAAAAAATTTAAAAGATATCAGAGGGGTAACTTTTTTCACACAGAGGGTGGTGAGTGCATGGAATGTGCTGCCAGAGGAAGTGATGGAGGCTGGTACAATTGCAACATTTAAAAGAAAGGATTTAGAAGGATATGGGCTAATTGTTGGCAAATGGAACTAGATCAGTTTAGAATATCCAGTCAGCGTAAAGAGGTTGGACGAAAGGGACTGTTTCTATGCAATATAACTCATGACTTTATGTAAAGGCCAGTTTTTAATCAGTCTTGGAACCAAAGGTTATTGGGGAAAAGGCAAGCAAGTGAAGTTGCGGATTATCAGATCAGATTTCACTGAATGACAGAGCAGACTCAATGGGCTGAACGGTCTACTGCTGCTCCTACATTTTATGATCATTTAGAGTAACAAAAAGTAGCCCATTTCAATAGCTTCAAGAATTGCAGGAGGTGGAGGAGTTATTGTGCTGCAGCCACAGGAATCAATTATTGAGATGGTGCTTAGAAAGCACTAAACCCACTGACAAATCTGAGAAATTCAATAAGTACTTACACACGCAATCTCATTTAAAGGACTCTGTGAACTTCAGCCAAAGTCGAGCTTCAAGCACATTCAATCAGTTGTTTGCAGCTCATTAAAGTGTGATCACAGGAGTGATGAGATTTCTGAAGAAATTGTTTTCATTATTCATTCATGGGATGTGTATATCGCTGGCTAAGCCAACATTTTCGCTCATCTTTGAGTATCCTTCAGAAGGTGGGGGTGAGCTGCCTTCATGAACCACAGCGACCCTGGGCATGTAGGGTCACTCACAGTGCCATTAGGAAAGGAATTCCTTGATTTTAACCCATTAATACTGAAGGAACCCTAGCTAGACCCCACGTGGAGCACTGTGAGCAGATGTAGGTACCACACCTACAGATGGATATGCAACCGGTTCTGCTATAACACGTGCTTCTTCAACATGAATTGGCTATAACGCAATTGAAGAATTTAAATTGTTATTTGTAGAATACGAACTTTCTTTACCTGTATTGGCTATAATGCAATTCTGGCCCCATTAGTTTAATTGGCATGGCTATTGCACAACTTTCTTGTAACATGGGATCGCATGAGAACGGAACTATCACGTTATGTCAGAATCAACTATATTGGTCTTGGAGGGAGTACAATATAGGTTTAAAAGAATGATATCTGGACTTCAGGGGTTAAAACATGAGGAGAGATTATACAAATTAGGCCTGTTTTCCTAGAATTCAGAAGGATAAGGAGTGATCTGATCGTAGTCTTTAGGATCATAGCAGGAAAAGACAGGGTAGATAAAGAAAAACTATTTCCATTGGTTGGGGATTTTAAAACTCAGGGGCACAGTCTAAAAATGAGGGCCAGACCATTCAGGCGAGATGTTAGGAAGCTCTTCTACACACAAAGGGGGGGAGAGGTTTGGAACTCTCTTCCACATGCAGCAATGGGTGCTGGATCAGTTGTTAATTTTAAATCTGAGACAAATTTTTTTGTTAAACAAAGGTATTAAGGGATATGGGCCAAAGAAAGATATATGGAGTTAGGCCACAGATCAGGCATAATCTCATTGAATGGTGGAACAGGCTTGATGGGCCAAATGGCCAACTTCTGTTCCTATGTCCCTGTATATTTCTAGGACAGGATGGTGAGTGATTTGCAGGTGGTGGTGTTCCCATGTATCTGCTGCCCTTGTCTTTCTAAATGGTAGAGGGCAAGGATTTGGAAAATACTTTCAGAGGAGCCTTGATGAGTTGTTGCAGTGTGTCTTATAGATAGCACACACTGCTGCTACTGACCAACGGTGTGAACCAGCGGGAAAGGCACTTGCTCACTGAGATTATCTAACTTTGACATAAATATGTTGGTCCTCTCAGTCAGTGTGCAACACCAACACATCACCAACTCACCTGTGTTAGACACAGAAAATTCTGACAACACTCAGCAGATCAGGCAGCATCCGTAGGATAATCAAACAGAATTGGCGGTTCAGGTCAATTCAGGTCTATTCGGTTCTACTATAGTAAAATAAATACCCCCAAAACCACAAGGGAGAGGTGGTGGCAATGTCATTCCCCTAATAACCTGTAAACCTCTATAAAGCTCTATAGATGTGGCTTCAAATCCTACAGAACTTTCAAAATTAGTGCAGTTAACAAATCTAAAATGGAAAGTTAATCACACAAACAGCACATTGAATGTAGCAGTTCAAGATGTTCCTCTGGACCCATGGCGAGGCGTCACTGAAATTACTACACAGTGATGTCAACAAGCTTCATCCCACCATCAGACTTACCATGGATTACTCTTTAGTATTAGTCTCATTCTTGGACACACGCATCTCTATTAAAGACGGGTACCTCACTACTTCATGCCATTGTAAACCCACGGATAACAACACCTCCACATCATGGTAGTTCAAGAAGGCAGCTGACCACCACCTCCTCATGAGCAGCTAGGGACAGGCAATCAATGCTAATCCAGACAGTTGATGCCTATGAGTGACTGAATAAAACTTTGGCTACCTAGCTCATTAATGTCCTTTAGGGCATGAAATTTGCTATCATTACCCAGTCTGGCCTCCATGTGATCTAGTCTCACAGCAAAGTGGCTGACTCTTAACTGCCCTCTGAAACGACCTGGTAAGTCACTTAGCACAAGGGGCAATTAACAATGGGCAACAAATGGTGGTCCATACAGAAATACCCACATTCCCCTGTGTAATAATATAGCTTATTATTCTGCTGGGAGATGGGTATTTCCAGCATTTTCTAGCTTTATTTCAGGTTTCCTCATTTGAGAGTTTCCTATGTTGCTCATGCTTCATGTGCCAATGGAACGCTTCCTTTAGCAGAACAGGTTCAAGGGGCTGGTTGACCTACTTTTGTTCACACATCCTGAATAAGGCTGTGCTTTTATAGAATCCCATTTGGCCCATCAAGTTCACACCGACCCTGGAGAGTACTCCACCCAGACCCATTCCCCCTACCCTTTAACCCCACATTACCCACAGCTAACCAACCTAGCCTGGAATGGGAGGAGGAAACCGGAGCACCCAGAGAAAGCCCACGCAGACACAGGGAGGATGTGCAAACTCCACACAGACAGTCACCTGAGGCTGGAATTGAACCCGGGTCCCTGACGCTGTGAGGCAGCAGTGCTCACCACTGAGCCACTGTGCTTAACATTAGAGCAAGTTTCCTGATAAGTGGCCAGTTTCATTAACATTGCCATCAAATGTGGCATCGATCATGAAGATAATGACAATTCAGGAAGTCTTGAAGGGGCAAACTGAAGTGAAAAACGTTCATCTCAGTTTAACCTGGGTAGTGACATCAGGCAGGCTATAATACCAGTCAGAGTCAAAAATGGACAAATGTTCTGTTGTGTCTCAACCACTAGCAGGAATTAGAGACTGGTAAGGTTATATAGACCACTGTCTGAAAGGATATCAAGACCTTCAGGCAAATATAGAGATGATTTACAAGAATGGGACCAGGGAGGAGAGACCTCAGTTATACAGTCATAGAGTCATTCAGTCCAACCAGTCCATGCCGACCATAATCCCAAACTAAACGAGTCTTCTCACCTGCCTGTGCATGGCCCATATCCCTCCAAACAATTCTTATTCATGTACTTATCCAAATGTCTTTTAAATGCTGTAACTGTGCCCGCATCCACCACTTCCTCTGAAAGTTCACTCCACACATGAACCACTCAGAGTAGAAAAATTGCCCCTCATGTTCATTTTAAATTTTTCTCTTTCACCTTAAAAGTATGCCCCCCGTCTTGAAATCACTCACCTTAGGGAAGACACACCTGCCATTCACCTTATCAATACCCCGCCCGTGATTTTATAAACCTCTATAAGATCACCCCTCAACCTCAAGTTATTTCGAGAGACCGGAGTGGAAAAAGTTTGATAGAGGTGTGCAGCATTCCAAAGGGATTTGGTCAAGTTGGAAAGAAGATATTTCCAGTAGCAGGAGCGTTGGTGACCAGAGGATATAGATTTAAAGTAATTGGCAAGCGAACTACGGGTGACACTGGTGAATAAGTGATTATAACCAGACTGGTCACCAAGCTGGGATGGTGAAAGTGGTTTCAGCAGCAACTTTCAAAGGGAAATGGAACAAATCCTGGAAGGAGGGCAGGGCGGTAGATGTAATCTATATGGATTTCAGTAAGACCTTTAATTAGGTTTCACATTGTAGGCTGCTCTGGAAGGTTAGGTCACATGGAATCCAAGGGGAGCTGGCAAATTGGATGCACAGTTGGCTTGATGGTAGGAAGCAAAGGGTAATAGTGGAAGGATGCTTATCGGACTGGAGGCCTGTGACTAGTGGAGTGCCTCAGGGGACGATGCTGGGCCCGTTGCTGTTTGTTATCTATCAATGATTTAGATGAAAACATACAAGGCATGATTAGTAAGTTTGTAGACGAGACTAAAGTAGGAGGTATTGTGGACAGTGAAGAAGGTTATCAGCAATTGCAGCAGGGCCTTGATCAGCTGGGGAAGTGGACCAAGAAATGGCAAATGGAGTTTAATATGAATAAGTATGAGGTCTTGCATTTTAGAAAGTCAAATCAAGGTAGGAGTTTCATGGTGAATGATGGGGCCTTAGGAACAAAGGGACCTTGAGCTGATGTGCACGGTTCTCTGAAATTGGAATCGCCGGTAGACAGGGCAGTGAAGAAGGCTTTTGGCAGACTGGCTTTCAGCAGTCAGGGCGTTGAGTACTGAAGTTGGGAAATTATGTTGCAGCTGTAAGGACGTTGGTGAGGCCACACTTGGAGTTCAGTTTTGGTAACCTTGCTTTAGGAAGGATGTTATTAAACTGGAAAGCGTGTAGAAGAAATAAATTTACAAGAATACTGCCAGGACTCAACGGTCTGAGTTATAGGGAAAGGTTGGACAAGCTAGGACTTATTACTTTAGACTGAGGAGGAGACTGAGGGGAGATCTTATTAAAGTGTATAAGATCATGAGAGGCATGGGTAGGGTGAATACACTCAGTTTTTTCCCAGAGTTGGGGAATCGAGGACTAGAGAACATTAGTTTAAGGTTAGAGGGGAGAAGAATAAAAGGGAACCTTAGGATCAACTTTTTTACGCAGAGGGTGGTGCGCATATGGAATGAGTTGCCAGTGGAAGTGGTTGAGGCAGATATATTAATAATATTTAAAAGGCATTTGGACAAATACATGGATAGGAAAGCTTTAGAAAGATATGGGCCAAATGCAGGGAAATGGGATTAGCGTGGATGGACATTCTGGTCGGTATGGACCAGTTTGGGCCGAAGGGCCTGTTTCCATGCTGTAGTACTTTATGCCTCATTTGCAGGGCTGTGCAGAGAGAGCAAGGGTGGGGGAGCAAATCAAATAACTGTTTCAAAAGGCTAGCACTGGTATAATGGGCCAAATAGCCCTCTGATGCTTCTCAACGATTGTAAAATCGATAAAATATTGCTGCTATAAAATCAGTACGGTTGCTCTTTGATAATCCAATAGGTGTAAAAGCAAGTCTGTCTAGGTTCAAACACCACTTACAAGCATCAGTTATGACTCCGTTGCTATCATTCTCACCTCTGCTTTCAACAATTATATCCCAATCCACAGAGTTGAGTGCAAAAGCCAAGGCTGACGCTCTATTGCAGTACTGAGGGAATTGGCAAATGTGCTATGCTTCGGGTGACCCACTAGACTGAGGTCAGTCTGTGCACTCAGGTGAATGTTAAACTTCCATAATGCACCATTCACAAAGCAACAGGGATACTCTCCCCAGCGTGCTGATCAATATTTATCCCTCAATCAGCGTCACAAAAAACAGATTCAGAAGTTGCTGAAGAAATTCAGCCGGTCTAGCAGCATCTATAGCCCAGGAAACACAGTTAACGATTTGAGTCCAATGTTAACTCTACTTTCTTTCCACAGCATTTTCTGGTTTTGTTTCAGATCTTCAGCACCCACAGTTCTTTGTTTTATCACAATAATAGGTGACCTTGCAATGATCACATCACTGGTTATAGAACATAGAACATAGAAAAATACAGCGCAGTACAGGCCCTTCGGCCCTCGATGTTGTGCCGATCCAAGCCCACCTAACCTACACTAGCCCACTTTCCTCCATATGCCTATCCAATGCCCGTTTAAATGCCCATAAAGAGGGAGAGTCCACCACTGTTACTGGCAGGGCATTCCATGAACTCACGACTCGCTGAGTAAAGAATCTACCCCTAACATCAGTCCTATACCTACCACCCCTTAATTTAAAGCTATGCCCCCTCGTAATATCTGACTCCATACGTGGAAACCTCCATATGGGAGGTTGCATTGCACAGATTGGTTGTTTCCTCCATTACCATGGAGACTACACCACAAAAAATGCTGTGTTGGTTGCAAAGCACCTTGGGACATCCACTGATAGTGAAAGGTGCAACATAAATGCAAGATTTTATTTTCTAAATTGACTGAAAAATCCAAGCTCCTGGCTCTCAACATGACACTCAGTATTTGCCTTCAATTAGACCTCCTGATTGCATTGAAAGTTTGAGCTGATTAAACTGCTAATGTGGAGAAAGGGCATTTCCAATTCACTAAATTGGCGTTAGCTTCAAGCACTCACAGAGAGAGACACCTACCCAGTACAATGGAGAATAAAGTTCCATCTATACGGTCTATACGATCACTGTTGGTCCTGCATCTGCCTGAGATACAACATCAGCAAGAAACAGTGATTGCAGCACAATAGTTTTTCACTTTGCACACCACCTGGAGCCTCCCAGAGTGAGTTTGGTAACTGTGACAACGTTCAAATTAAACCAGAAATAGCTTTGAATTGTACAGGAACTGATGCCAGAGAGTTGAATTCTCTGCCACAGAAAGTGGCTGAGAACAAAATATTGAATGTTTTCAAGAAGGAGTTAGATATAATTCTTAGAGCTGTAGGGATCAAAGGGTATGTGTGGGGTGAAAGTGAGAACAGAGAACACAGTTGGATGATCAGCCATGGTCATGCTGGACAGTGGAACATGCTCAAAGGGCTGAATGGCCTACTCCTGCTGCTAATTTCTATGTTTCTATGATATGAGACTGTAAAATGCATTGATCAAAGGCTTGTTCCAGTTCTGTCCTTGTTTACTGTTAAGTTTGTAGAGCTGGGGCAAATATCCATATGACACGTGACTGGCTGGCTCCTATTTCCTTTGAACCATCAAACGAACCAAATCCTAAATATTAACAACGCCTCTTTGAAAAACTGCCTCCCAATATCGATAAGTCTTCCACCAAATTAAACAGAACCCTCTCCCTCATTGTACAGCCAGGCAAGCCTTATTGCTCAGCTCCTGGATGGGGGCAACTCCAACAACACTCAAGAAGCTTGACACCATCCAGGACAAAGCAGCCACTTCCATTCTCATAAACATTCACTCACTTCATTATTGATGTACAAGAGCAGCAGTGTGTAACATTCACAAGATGCAGTGCAGGAACACACAAAGGCTCTTTCTAAAATCAGGACCTCTACCCCAAAATGTGGGCAGCAGAAACATGGGAATACCACCATCTGCGAGTTCCCCTTCAAGCCACTGACTTGAAGGGCTTTTGCCCGAAACGTCAATTTTCCTGATCCTCGGATATTGCCTGACCTGCTGTGCGTTTTCAGCACCACTCTAATCTAGACTCTAATCTCCAGCATCTGCAGTCCTCGCTTTTTCCTTGGAAATGCACCACTGTTGCTTCAGTATCTCTGGGTCAAAATCCTGGAACTCCTTCCCAAATAGCACTGTGGAGTCCCTAGGCCCCAAGGGCAGCTGAGGTTCAAGAAAGAAACACACACACACACACACGTACCCATGACCCATCGCTCCATTGGCTGGCTTGACTATAAAGGTCTTCTGTCTGCGTCTCTTTCGGAGTTCCTTCACACAGTTCTGGAACTGAGTGTATTCCGCAGGAAAGATCCAGGTCCTGGGGGTGAAGCAGTATTCCTGAGATTGACTCTTGATCATCCTGAAAGTAAAACACGGATGATAAACAGAGGAATCCACACCACGGCAGAGCGCTCAAAACTGAAATCATGAAAATCTGCGGGGAGAATTTTCAACAGAAACTGAAGAATGAGAAATCAGGTGGAAATGAAAGCGTGTGGCCATTGAAAGGAAAACTCATTCCCTAACAATTTAAGCACTGGCTTGCAGGGTACAGCAACTGACTCAGGAAAACAATACTTGGCTAAAAAGGGTTAAATTATAAGAACAAGTTACACAGACTCAGGAATAGACTTGGACGCGGAAGGTGGTGCGTTGATCTAATTGAGAAGTTTCAGATGGTTGAAGGAAGAGATAGGTCAGTTGGGGAGAAACAATTTCTTCTGCTAGTCCAGAACAAGTGGGAAGATTCAGGGCAATGTCTGGAATGATTTAGATGAGAGAACTAAATGCATTATCTCCAAATTTGCAGATGGCACAGAGGGTGGGAGGGTGAGCTGTGAGAAGGATTCAGTGATGATTCGGTGTGCATGGAAAAACTGAGTGAATGGGAAAATACATGGCAGATTCTGCACAATGTGGATCAATGTGAGGTTATCCACATTGATAGCAAAAACAGGAAGGTGGATTATACTCCGAATTGCAATAGATTTGGCAAGTGGGAGGTGCAATGTGACCTGGGTGTCCTTGTACACCAGTCACTGAAAATAAGCATGCAGTGCAGCGGGCAGTGAAGGAAGGAAATGGTACGCTGGCCTTCACAACGGCAGGTTTCTAATACAGGAGCGCGGATGTCTTGCTGCAATTATACAGGGCATTGGTGAGACCACACCTGGAGTACTGAGTTGGAGTTTTGGTCTCCTTATCTGAGGAAAGGTGTTCTGGCAATGCAGGGAGTGCACCAAAGGTTTACCAGACTAATTCCTAGGGTGGTAGGACTTACGTATGGAGAGAGAGTGGATCAGTTGGGGCTATATTCCCTGAAATGTATAAGTATGAAGGGGAAACCTCATAGAAAACTATAAAATTCGAAGGCTTGACAGGAAGGATTTTCCCAATGAACACAGAGTCCAGAAACAGTGGTCACAGTTGAAAGAAATAGGTAAACCATTTCAGACTGAGACTAATCTTAGAAAACCTTCCTCACTGTCTACTATGCCACCAAGTTTGGTGTCATCTGCAAACTTACTAACCATGTCTTCTATATTCTCATCCAAATCATTTACATAAACGATAAACAAAAGAGGACTCAGAACTGATCCCTGTGGAACACCACTGATCACAGGCTTCCTGTCCGAAAAGCAACCCTCCACCACCATCCTCTGTCTCCTGCTGTTAAGCCAATTATGTAGCCAATTGGCAAGCTCACCTGAATCCCATGTTACCTAACTTTACTAATTTGTCGACCATGTTGAACCTTGTCAAAGGCTTTACTAAAACTCAAATAAACAACGTCTACCACTCTGCCGTCATCAATCTTTTTGGGAACTTCCCCAAAAAACTCAATCAAGTGAGTCACAATTTTCCTCGCACACAACCACGCTGACTATCACTGATCAATTTTTGCCTCCCTAAACGTCCATAAATTCTACCTTTTGTAATCACTTCCAACAATTTACCAAAATCAGACTCACAGGTCGAGAGTTCCCCGGTTTCACCTTCTAATTTTCTTAAACAAAGGTCCAACAATAGCCACCTGAAGGGACTTTCCTTCAAAACTTGTGTTCTTGAATCCCAGATCTGTTGAACTAATGCAAAGACTCACACCTGCTAAGTCCATTTACCTTTAAGAGTGTGGTGCTGGAAAAGCATAGCAGGTCAGGCAGCATCCGAGGAGCAGGAAAAACGACATTTCGGGCTGGAGCCCTTCATCAGGAATGAACAAAAACCAAGCGGACTTTGACAGGAAATATATAAAAGACTCCGGTCCGAAACGTTGATTTGCCTGCTTCTCGGATGCTGCATCTCCAGCATCTGCAGTCCTCACTGCATTTACCTGTCTAACTCACAGTGACACCTTGCTATCCCCAGCCACTGGCCCAGTCATCTTTCCTGTGACATGTGAGTACCATCTGGAGCCCAGTTACTTCCCCCTTGCTGCTGTGTTACACAGTCTGGACCGACACATCCTCTTCACACGGAGCTGGTAAACTCTCCTCTGAACATTGCCACTTGCTGTGAAGGTGTCAAATGGTGGGGAGGTTGGTCCACATACACGCACGCGCGCACACACACACACACACACACACACACACACACACATTGCTCATTCTCAAACATGCTCACTCCCTAATAAATGCCACCTTGAGATTCCGATTCCAATTCTAAAGGAGACAGAAATCTGGCCAGCCTAGGTCACTTACTTGGCCATGTTTCTTGCCAGACAGTCCTTACGGCAAATCTCTCCCATTCCAGGAAAATGGTTGATCCTCTGAAAAGGCAAAAAAAATGTTTGCATACAGCATCTGTAAACAGTCACAGCGTCAGAAATTGAGCTGGAGGAGGCAGAGATGTAGTGATAACGTCACTAGGCTGGTAATTCTGAATCCCAGCTTAATGATGTGGGCACATGAAGTTCACTTGGGTAGATGGTGAAATGTGAATTCACCCATGACAAATCTCAAATAAAATAGCCAACTAGTAGCTATGTAACCATTGTCGATTGTTGTAAAAACACAATCTGACTTTTGAGTGCAGTAGTTGGAACGTCATGTTGAGGTTGGAGAGGACATTGGTGAGGCCACTTTTGGTACACTGTGTACAGTTCTGGTCGCTCTGCTACAGGAAGGACACTATTAAACTAGAGAGAGTTCAAAAAAGATTTACCAGGATGTTGCCAGGACTGGACAGTTTGAGTTATAAGGATAGACTGGGACATTTTTCACTGGAGCGCAGGAGGTTGAGGGGTGACCTTATAGAGGTTTTTGGATCATGAGGGACATAGATAAGGCAATTAGCAAAGGTCTTTTCCCCAGAGTAGGGCAGTTCAAAACCAGAGGGCATATTTTTATGGTTAGAGAAGAAAGATTTAAACAGGACCTGAGGGTGATACAGTTACAACATTTAAAAGATATTTGGACAGATACATGATTAGGAACAGTTCAGAGAGATATGGGCCAAATGCAGGCTAGTGGAACTTGTTTAGTTTGGGCAACTTGGTCAGATTGGATGAGTTGGACCAAAGGGTCTGTTTCCATTCTGTGTGACTCTATGACTCTAATTCTAAACGGGTTGCAGGTGCAGAGGGATCTGGTGTATCTGTGCATATATCATTGAAGATAGCAGGGCTGATGGAGAGAGCAATTGTTAAAACATAACTTAACCTGGGTTTTATTAATAGAGGCATAGAGTACAAGACAAGAGCAAGATCATTTGATACAATGCCACATGGCAGATTGGTTAGCAAGTTAGAAATGTTTGGGATTGATGGGTCCCTAGAAGCATAGATTAAAAGTTGGCTAAAGGATAGGAAACAGAGGGTAGATATAGATGGACATTTCTCAGATTGGAAATGAGTGGGTGGCACGGTGGCACAGTGGTTAGCACTGCTGCCTCACAGCGCCAGAGACCCGGGTTCAATTCCCACCTCAGGCGACTGACTGTGTGGAGTTTGCACGTTCTCCCCGTGTCTGCGTGGGTTTCCTCCGGGTGCTCTGGTTTCCTCCCACAGTCTAAAGATGTGCGGGTCAGGTGAATTGGCCATGCTAAATTGCCCGTAGTGTTAGGTAAGGGGTAAATGTAGGGGTATGGGTGGGTGGCGGGTCGGTGTGGACTTGTTGGGCCCAAAGGGCCTGTTTCCACACTGCAAGTAATCTAATCTAAAGTTGAAAGTGGTGTTCCCCAGATATCAGTGGTGGTACTGTCGTTTTTCTGATTTATGTAAATAATTTGGAGATAGGTATTGAGGGCAAAATCTCTGAATTTGCAGATGATACTGAACCAGGGAGAATAATGAATTGTCAGGAGGACACTGAGTGACTTGAGAGGAACATTGACACATTGGTCAAATGGCAGACACCTGGCAGATAAATTTTAATATAGAAAACTGTGTGGCAATGCATTTTGGTTGAAAAAACATAGAGAGAAAATACAGGCTCAATGGTGCAACTCTGAAGGGAGAATAGGGACCTTCGGGTTCAGGTATATAATTCTCCGCAGTTGGAACTGTTGTTGAGAAGGTTTATAGGATCCTTGGGTTTATAAACAGAGGCATAGAGTATAAAAGCAAGGAAGTGATGCTACACCTCTACAAATCATTGGTCAAACAACATTTGGAGGATTGTGTTCAGTTCTGGGCACCTTATTAAAGAAGGATGTTAAAGCAAAGGGTTCAAAGGAGTTTTACTCTAATGATCCCAGGAACAAGAGATTTTGGATACAAAGGACAGATTAGAGAAATGGAGCTTATTCAGCTTGGAGCAGGTCAGAGGTGACCTAATTGGGGTATTCAAAATTATGAACAATTTTGACAGGGTAAAGAAGGACAGTTAGCATGGCAGTAACTCGGGGCCACAATTTCAAGATTTTCAGAAAGAGAGCTAAGAGTGAGATGAAGAGAAACTTCTTTACCCAAGTTGTTGGGATTGGGAACGCACTGCCTGGGAGAGTGATAGAGGCGGATTCCATAGGAGGTTTCAAATGGGAGCTGGATAGATATCTGAAAGTGATGAATTGAGAAGGCTATGGAGATAGGGCTAGAGAATGGGACTGCCTGGTAGCTGTTTCAGGAGGCAGTAGAGATATGATGGGTCAAATGGCCTCCTCCCACACCATAAAATTCCAAGATTCTATCTAGGGGCCATGGTGAATGAGAACCAGCCTGTTGGGGAGAAAGCTCTTCAATACACAAAGGGTAGGAAAGGTTTGGAACTCTCTCCCACAAATGGTAGTGGATGCTGAATCAGTTGTCAAGTTTAAATCTGAGATAGATAATCTTTTTGTTAAGCAAAGAAATATTAAGGGATATGGGCCAAAGGTAAGTAAATTGATTTAGGCCACAGACCAGGCATGATCTCATTGAATGGTGGAACAGGCTTGAGGGGCTGAATGGCCTCCTCCTGTTCCTAACTGCTTCAGCAATGAGGAATCATCATATCAAACTGTTTCTCTCCATTCCTCGGTCAGGCTGTGTAAGACAGGTTTAATTTCACTAAGGTAACCCTGCATTCTTCAAAACTGTTTCTCTTCTTATACAGATCCTGCTCAGTTCCTCCAGCAATTTCAGTTTTTACTGCTGGAGCATTGTGTACAGTTTTGTCCTTTTTATTTAGGAGCGATACATTTGCCAGAGACACAGAGAAAAGGCGGGAGGGGGGCCACTAGATAATCCCTGGGATGCCAATATTGTTGTATAAAGAAGGACTCAGCAGATTACATCTATTTTCTGTACAGTTTTGAAGAATGAGGGGCTATCTTAGCGAAATTACACACTTCTTACATGGGAATGGAGAAATGAAGTTACTTTATTAGATTACTTACAGTGTGGAAACAGGCCCTTCGGCCCAACAAGTCCACACTGACCCGCCGAAGCGCAACTACCCATTCCCTCCATTTACCCTTCACCTAACACTACGGGCAATTTAGCATGGCCAATTCACCTGACCTGCACATCTTTGGACTGTGGGAGAAAACCAGAGCACCCGGAGGAAACCCACACAGACACGGGGAGAATGTGCAAACTCCACACAGTCAGTCGCCTGAGGCGGGAATTGAACCCGGGTCTCTGGCGCTGTGAGGCAGCAGTGCTAACCACTGTGCCACCGTGCCGCCCACTTTTAGTCTAAAACCAGGGGATATAACCTCAGGATCAGGGAAAAGCTGGGTAAGAATGTGATGAGGACAACTGTCTTCGCTCAGAGGATGACAAATCTTGTAACTCTCTAACTCAAAGGGCTGAGAAAACTCAAATCAATAAAATTAAAAATCACAAAACATTTATTTGGAAGTACTAGCTTTAGGAGCACTGCTTCTTCATCATGTGGTTATGGAGTACTCCCACCTCAGTCCAACATCAAGTCCTCCACATCATGTCAATCAATAAACAGGATCCATAGATATGTGAAGACTTTAAGGGACACAGAGATTGTATGGGACGATGACATTGAGGCAGTAGATCAGCTATCATCAAATTAAATGGCAAAGGAAGCTTGATGGGCTGAATGGCCTACTTCTTCCACTTCCTGTGATCAAGAGCAGCTCATTTAAAGACAATTAGTGGGCGGCATGGTGGCTCACAGCACCAGGGTCCCAGGTTCGATTCCAGCCTCAGGTGACTGTCTGTGTGGAGTTTGCATATTCTCCCCGTATCTGTGTGGGTTTCCTCCAGGTGCTCCCATTTCCTCCCACAGTCCAAAGATGTGCAGGCCAGGTGGATTGGCCATCCTAAACTGTCCATAGTGTTAGGTGCATTAGTCAGAGGGGGTGAGTTACTCTTCGACGGGTCGGTGTGGACTTGTTGGGCCGAAGGGCCTGTTTCCACACTGTACGGAATCTAATCTAATCTAATCTAATTGACAGGAAACAATATCCAAAGCCCTCACCAAGTTAACAAAAATAAGGTACAGTATCTGTAAGTGTAACACAGTAAAGCAGCAGTCAGACATGGCACAATGTACAATGAGGCAAAGAAATAATTCAAAGTTCTCTCTTTATGGAATACATAAGATTTGAACAGGAACATTTTAAGTGTGGACTGGATGGAATTCATGAGTTACAAGACAGTAAGGTGGTGCTACCCCCTGGTGGTGTGGGGAAGCAGTGCAACTGTCTGAGCTCAAAGTCCACAGCCAGCAGATGCACAGCACAGAGAATCCCAAACAACAAACCCAAATCCCACATTGCAGCCCTTTCTCTGCCAACAATCTGCTGCTACACCCTGTCAGGCAAAAAGGGGAGCGTGATGATGGGGGTCAAGTCTTGGCTGTACATTCCACAGCAAGGTCTCTGACACAGAGAGCATAGAAACCCTACAGCGTGGAAACAGGTCATTTGGCCCAACAAGTCCACACCGACCCTCCAAAGGGTAACACACCCAGACCCATTCCCCTACCCAATGACTTTAAGTTATTGCAACCACAACTTGGGAGCCGCTCCACTCTCTTCTCCCTTCATCACCCCAGTTCCTGCACACACCTCATCAATCCACTCTCCACAGACGTCACCCATTTAAAATAGCAATGAAGAGAATTCTTTTCTCACATAAGGTTGGGAATCTAGTCCTGAAAAGTATAAGACTTTCAATATTTTAAGGCAGAGGAGAATAGATTGTTGATAAGCAAGGGAAAGGGAGTGAGGGGGTATAGGAAGTGGGTAGTTGTGATTGTGGAGTAATCAGATCATTGAATGGGACAGCAGGTTCGAGGGGCAGAATGGGTCACGCCTGATTCATGATTAGACAGTCGCCATTATCAAAAAGGCAAAGTGAGCTCACAGCTGAGCGATGAGGGTGGCTGTTTAAAGCCACGCTGATGTACCTGATAGTTTCTCAGATCCGCAATCCTCTCCTGCTGCACAGCGGCATCATTCCAGATCAGGTTGGCAGTGTCATCTTCTTCCCGGGCTCGGGAAAACCCTGCTTCCAATATCGCCAGGCGCACTGCAAAAACAGAATGGGAAACCACCTGGTTCCTGTGGGTCAGTAACCTTCACAATTCAGGCAATGTGAGGAGCAGTTTATCCCACATTCACCCTCTGTCCCAGAGCTCACTGACCACACTGTCGCTCAAACCTAGAGTCATAGAATCGTACAGCACAGAAACTGACCCTTTGGTCCAACCAGTCCATGCCGACCATAATCCCACCTGCCTGCACTAGTCCCACCTGCCTGCACTTGGCCCATATTCCCCCAAACCTTTCTTATTCATGTATTATATGTAAATATTCTTTAAACGTTGTAACTATACCTGCATCCACCATTTCCTCTGAAAGTTCTTTCTACACATAAACCACTGTCTGTAAAAATCCTGCCCCTGCCACCTTAAAAATATGCCCCCTGGTCTTGAAATCCCTCCTGTGCTGGGGAAAACATCCTTGTCATTCACCCTCATCTATGCCCCTCATGATTTTATAAACTTCTTTAAGACCACCCATGCTATATTCCACTGAAAAAAACTCCCAGCCTATTCAGCATCTCCTTATAACTCAAACCCTCCATTCTTGGCAACGCCCGGGTAAATCTCTTCTGAACCCTCTCCAAGTTAATAAAATCCTTTCTATAACAGGGAGACCAGAACTGGATACAATATGCCAGAAGAGGCTCTAACACAATACACTCTAAATTCCCATCTAGCTGACCAAATCTCTGCCCATCCTTCCCGATTTCTGTACAGCCCTCCAGTAGTTTCTCTGAGATCTGTACACTCCTCCAAATCTGCACTCTCTCATGGCACCATCTTTCATCACTCCACCTCTGTCCATAAGACCATAAGACATAGGAGTGACAGTAAGGCCATTCGGCCCATTGAGTCCACTCCGCCATTCAATCTTGGCTGATGGGCATTTCAACTCCACTTACCCGCATTCTCCCCATAGCCCTTAATTCCTCGATACAACAAGAATCTATCGATCTCTGCCTTGAAGACATTTAGCGTCCCGGCCTCCACTGCACTCTGCAGCAATGAATTCCACAGGCCCACCACTCTCTGGCTGAAGAAATGTCTTCGCGTTTCTGTTCTGAATTTACCCCCTCTAGTTTTAAGGTTGCGTCCATGGGTCCTAGTCTCCTCGCCTAACGGAAACAACTTCCTAGTGTCCACCCTTTCCAAGCCGTGTATTATCTTGTACGTCTCTATTAAGTCTCCCCTTAATTTTCTAAACTCCAATGAATACAATCCCAGGATCCTCAGCCGTTCCTCACATGTTAGACCAACCATTCCAAGGATCATCCGTGTGAATCTCCGCTGGACACACTCCAGTGCCAGTATGTCCTTCGTGAGGTCTGGGGACCAAACCTGGACACAGTACTCCAAATGGGGCCTAACCAGAGCTTTATAAAGTCTCAGTAGCACAACGGTGCTTTTATATTCCAACCCTCTTGAGATAAGTGATAACATTGCGGCACGGTGGCACAGTGGTTAGCACTGCTGTCTCACAGCGCCTGAGACCCGGGTTCAATTCCCGACTCAGGCAACTGACTGTGTGGAGTTTGCACGTTCTCCCCGTGTCTGCGTGGGTTTCCTCCAGGTGCTCCGGTTTCCTCCCACAGTCCAAAGATGTGCGGGTCAGGTGAATTGTCCATGCTAAATTGCCCGTAGCGTTAGGTAAGGGGTAATAGGTAGGGGTATGGGTGGGTTGCGCTTCGGCGGGTCGGTGTGGACTTGTTGGGCCGAAGGGCCTGTTTCCACACTGTAAGTAATCTAATCTAATCTAATCTAAAAAATTGCGTTCGCTTTCTTAATCACGGACTCAACCTTTAGAGAATCCTCGACTAGCACTCCCAGATCCCTTTGTACTTTGGCTTTACAAATTTTCTCACCGTTTAGAAAGTAGTCTATGCTTTTTTTTTGCCAAAGTGCAAGACCTTGCATTTGCTCACGTTGAATTCCATCAGCTATTTCCTGGACCACTCTCCCAAACTGTCTAGATCCTTCTGTAGCCTCCCCACTTCCTCAGTACTACCTGCCTGTCCACCTAACTTCGTATCATCTGCAAACTTCGCTAGAATGCCCCCAGTCCCTTCATCCAGATCATTAATATATAATGCGAACAGCTGTGGCCCCAATACTGAACCCTGCGGGACACCGCTCATCACCGGCTGCCATTCCGAAAAAGAACCTTTTATCCCAACTCTCTGCCTTCTGTCAGACAGCCAATCCTCAATCCATCCCAGTAGCTCACCTCGAACACCATGGGCCCTCACCTTGCTCAGCAGCCTCCCGTGTGGCACCTTATCAAAGGCCTTTTGGAAGTCTAGATAGACCACATCCACTGGGTTTCCCTGGTCTAACCTACTTGTCACCTCTTCAAAGAATTCCAACAGGTTTGTCAGGCATGACCTCCCCTTACTAAATCCATGTTGAAGAGCCTTGTCTTCAGCAGTTTGGCCCTGAGCCCTGGAATTCCCTCTCTGAACCCATTCATCTCACTCCTCCTTAAAACCCAGGATTTTCTCTCAGCTTTGGGTCATGTAACCTAATATCATTTAACATAGGGACTTGGGACAACGTTGATTTGATAATCATACCTGTGTTGCACTTTGGCATGCTAGAGCAAATCAAGTGTGTTAAAGCAATGCACATCATTGTTGTTGCATACAGTTAATTGAATGGATCAGATGATTTTGTTTTCCTGTCTGCTACCCTCAATAGTCTGTATTACTAACCTCAATATGTCGACAGTAGTTTATAGGTGACTTATAGCGACATTACAACAACATAGGACACAGGAGCACAATTAGGCCATTTAGCCCCTCAGACTTGCTGCAATATTCAAGAAGATCACCGCCCAGATTTATAAAACTTATAAAACTCAGTGGGCGGCACGGTGGCACAGTGGTTAGCACTGCTGCCTCACAGCGCCTGAGACCCGGGTTCAATTCCCACCTCAGGCGACTGACTGTGTGGAGTTTGCACATTCTCCCTGTGTCTGCGTGGGTTTCCTCCGGGTGCTCCGGTTTCCTCCCACAGTCCAAAGATGTGCGGGTCAGGTGAATTGGCCGTGCTAAATTGCCTGTAGTGTTAGGTAGGGGGTAAATGTAGGGGTATGGGTGGGTTGCGCTTCGGCGGGTTGGTGTGGACTTGTTGGGCCGAAGGGCCTGTTTCCACACTGTAAGTAATCTAATCTAAAAAAAAACTTGTCTTACTTACTCACAAGAGGAAACATCCGTCCTACATCCACCTGGTCAAGACTGTTCAGAAGCTTACACACTTTAATCAAGTGGAGTCTTTAGACGATTCAGCTACAACTTTTATGAGGCAAGATTTTCCACACAAATTAGATTACTTACAGTGTGGAAACAGGCCCTTTGGCCCAACAAGTCCATACCAACCCACCGAAGCGAAACCCACCCATTTCCCTACATTTACCCCTTACCTAACACTACGGTCAATTTAGCACAGCCAATTCACCTGACCCGCACATCTTTGGACTGTGGGAGGAAACCAGAGCACCCGGAGGAAACCCACGCAGACACGGGGAGAACGTGCAAACTCCACACAGTCAGTCGCCTGAGGCAGGAAATAAGTGCATGAGAGTGAGGAGGATTTCACTGGATCCCCTAGAACAGTCAAACAGGACTAGACAAGGTAAACACAGGAAGGTTGCTCCCAATGACCAGCAAGTCCAGAACGAGGCATCAGAGTCAAAGGATAAAGGGGAGGCCAATTCAGACTGCGATGAGGAGAAATGAGGAGAGACGTTTTCACCCTGAAAGTGGGGAGCCTGTGGAATTCTTTGTCACAAGCAGATTTGAGACCAAATTATTGAATGTTTTAAAGGAGATCTTTATAGGGAATCTTGATCATGTGGGCCAGCAGGCTGAGGAGTGGCAGGTAGAGTTTAATTTAGATAAATGCGAGGTGTTGCACTTTGGTAACACAAATCAGGCAGGAGTTATACAGTTATTGGCAGTGCCCAGGAAAGTGCTGCTGAACAGAAAGGCTGAGTGGTGCAGGTACATAATTGTATGAAAGTGCTGTTGCAGGTAGACAGGGTGGTGAAGAAGGCAGTTGGCGCCTTGCCTTCATTGGTCAGAGCACTGAATACAGATAAAAAACAAAAGAACTGCAGATGCTGTAAAAACAGAAGTTGCTGGAAAAGCTCAGCAGATCTGATAGCATTTGTGAAGAGAAATCAAAGTTAATGTTTTGTGTCCAGTGACCCTCCATCAGAATTCACTGAACACGGAAGTTGGATGTCATGTTGTGGCTGTATAAGACAATAGTAAGGCCGCATTTGAAGTACTGCGCACAATTCTGGTCTAGGAAGGCTGTTACTAAACTGGAAAGGGTGCAAAAAACATTTACCAGAACGTTACCAAGACTGGAGGGCTTGAGTGACAAGGAAAGGCTACATAGGCTGGGACCTTTTTCTCTTGAGTGGAGGAGGGTAAGAAATGACTTTGGAGAAGTTTATAAAATAATGATAGGTATAGATAAGATGAGTGGCCAAGATCTTTTCCCCAGTGTAGGGGAGTACAAAACGAGAGGGCATAGGTTAAAGGTGAAAAGGGAAAGATTTAAAAGGGACTTGCAAAGCAATGCTTTCACATAGAGGATGGTGTGTGTATGAACGAGCTGCCAGAAAAAATGGTGGAGGCTGGTATAATTACAACATTTAAAAGGCATTTAGACCGGTACATGAATAGGAAAGCTTTACAGTGATATGGATCAAATGCAAGCAAATGGAATTAGTTCAGTTCAGGAAATTTGGTCAGCATGGATGGGTTGGGCTGAACGGTCTGTTTCCATGCTATATGACTCTATTACAGCATGATGCCTCACAGCACTGGGGACCCGGGTTTGATTCCAGCCTCGGGTGACTGTCTGTGTGGAGTTTGCACATTCTCCCCGTGTCTGTGTGAGTTTTCTCCAGGTGCTCCGGTTTCCTCCCACAGTCCAAGGGTGTGCAGGTTTGGTGAATTGGCCATGCTAAATTGCCCGTAGTGTCCAGGGATATGTAGGGTAGGTGCATTAGTCAGGGGTTAACAGGGTAGGGGAATGGGTCTGGGTGGATTAATCTTCAGAAGGTCGGTGTGGACTTGTTGGGCCAAATGGCCTGTTTCCACACAGTAGCGTTTTTATGATTCCATGATTCTGAGGATATAGATATCTTTCTTAGGCTAAAGGAATCAAAGGGTATGCAGAGCAAGCAGGAGCAGAGGACTGAGTTGGGTGATCAGCCATGATTGTATTGTATAGTGCAGTAGGCTTGAAGGGCTGAATGGCCTACTCCTGTTCCTATTTTCTTCATTTCTATCAATTTAAAAGAGTTATAGAGTCATAGGGTTTTACAGCACAGAGACAGGCTCTTTGGCCCAAACTGGTCCATACTGACCAAAATGTCCATCCACACTAACCCCATTTCCCTGCACCTGGCCCATATCCTTCTAAACCTTTCCTATGCATGTGTTTGTCCAAATGCCTTTTAAATGTTATTAATGTACGCACCTCAACCACTTCCACTGGCAGCTCATTCCATATGCGTACCATCTTCTGTGAAAAAAGTTGCCCCTCAGGTTCTCTTTCCCCTCTAACCTTAAACAGATACCCTCTAGTCCTCGATTCACCAACCTGGGAAAAAGACTGAGTGCATCCACACTATCCATGCCTCTCTTGATCTCATACACCTCTATAAGATCCCCCTTCAGTCTCCTACCCTCTAAAGTAACGAGTCCTAGCTTGTCCAATCTCTCCCTCTAACTCACAGTCATAGAGATGTACAACATGGAAACAGACCCTTTGATCAGACTCGTCCATGCTGACCAGATATCCCAAACCAATCTAGTCCCACCTGCCAGCACCCAGCCCATAACCCTCCAAACCCTTTCTATTCATATACCTAACCAAATGCCTCTTAAATGTTGCAATTGTACCAGCCTCCGCCATATCCTCTGGCAGCTCATTCCATACACGTACCACCCTCTGCGTGAAAAAGTTGCCCCTTAGGTCTCTTTTTTATCTTTCCCCTCTCACCCTACATCTATGCCTTCTAGTTGTGGACTCCCTGACCCCAGGAAAAGACACTGCCTATTTACCCTTTCCATACCCCTCATAATTTTGCAAACCTCTATAAGGTCACTCCTCAGCCTCCGACGCTCCAGGGAAAACAGCCCCAGCCTGTTTAGACTCTCTCTATAGCTCAAATCCTCCAACCCTGGCAACATCCTTGTAAATCTTTTCTGAACCCTTTCAAGTTTCACAACATCTTTCTGATAGGAAGGAGACCAGAATTGCACGCAATATTCCAACAGTGGCCTAACCAATGTCCTCTACAGATGCAACATGACCTCCCAACTCCTGTACTCAATACTCTGACCAATAAAGCCTTCTTCAGTATCCTATCTATCTGCGATTCCACTTTCAAGGAGCTATGAACCTGCACTCCAAGGTCTCTTTGTTCAGCAACACTCCCTAGGACCTTACCATTAAGTATATAAGTCCTACTAAGATTTACTTTCCAAAAATGCAGCACCTCGCATTTATCTGAATTGAACTCCATCTGCCATTTCTCAGCCCATTGGCCCATCTGGTCAAGATCCTGTTGTAACCTGAGGTAACCCTCTTCGCTGTCCACTACACCTCCAATTTTGGTGTCATCTGCAAACTTACTAACTGTACCTCTTATGCTCGCATCCAAATCATTTGTGCAAATGACAAAAAGTTGAGGACCCAGCACTGATTCTTGTGGCACTCCACTGGTCACAGGCCTCCAATCTGAAAAACAACCCTCCACCACCACCCTCTGTCTTCTACCTTTGAGCCAGTTCTGTATCCAAATGGCTAGTTCCCCATGTATTCCATGAGATCTAACCTTGCTAATCAGTCTCCCATGGGGAACCTTGTCGAACGCCTTACTGAAGTCCATATAGATCACATCAACTGCTCTGCCCTCATCAATCCTCTTTGTTATTTCTTCAAAAAACTCAATCAAGTTTGTGAGACATGATTTCCCATGCACAAAGCCATGTTGACTATCCCTACTAACCAGTCCTTGCCTTTCCAAATACATGTACATCCTATCCCTCACAATTCCCTCCAACAACTTGCCCACTACCGAGGTCAGGCTCACTGGTCTATAGTTCCCTGGCTTGTCCTTACTATCCTTCTTAAACAGTGGCACCACGTTTGCCAATCTCCAGTCTTCCGGCACCTCACCTGTGACTATCGATGATACAAAAATCTCAGCAAGAGGCCCAGCAATCACTTCTCTAGCTTCCCACGGAGTTCTCGGGTACACCTGATCAGGTCCTGGGGACTTATCCATCTTTACCCGTTTCAAGACATCCAGTACTTCCTCCTCTGTAATCTGGACATTTTGCAAGATGTCACCACCTATTTCCATATCCTTTTCCACAGTAAATACTGATGCAAAATATTCATTTAGTATCTCCCCCATTTTCTGTGGCTCCACACAAAGGCCGCCTTGCTGATCTTTGTGGGGCCCTATTCTCTCCCTAGTTACTCATTTGTCCTTAATGTATTTGTAAAACCCTTTGGTTTCTCCTTAACCCTTTGCCAAAGCTATCTCATGTCCCCGTTTTGCCCTCCTGATTTCCCTCTTAAGTATACTCCTACTGTCTTTATACTCTTCTAAGGATTCACTCGATCTATCCTGTCTGTACCTGACATATGCTTCCTTCTTTTTCTTAACCAAACACTCAATTTCTTTAATTATCCAGCATTCCCTATACTTACCAGCCT
Organism: Hemiscyllium ocellatum; assembly: GCF_020745735.1. Lineage (NCBI taxonomy): Eukaryota > Metazoa > Chordata > Chondrichthyes > Orectolobiformes > Hemiscylliidae > Hemiscyllium > Hemiscyllium ocellatum. The sequence goes on from NC_083409.1 coordinate 109,856,488, forward strand.
TCCCTTTCACCCTGACAGGAATATACTTTCTCTGGACTCTCATTATCTCATTTCTGAAGGCTTCCCATTTTCCAGCCGTCCCTTTACCTGCGAACATCTGCCCCCAATCAGCTTTCGGAAGTTCTTCCCAATACCGTCAAAATTGGCCTTTCTCCAATTTAGAACTTCAACTTTTTGATCTGGTCTATCCTTTTCCATCACTATTTTAAAACAAATAGAATTATGGTCGCTGGCCCCATAGTGCTCCCCCACTGACACCTCAGTCACCTGCCCTGACTCATTTCCCAAGACAGGTCAAGTTTTGCACCTTCTCTAGTAGGTACATCCCCACATACTGAATCAGAAAATTGTCTTGTACACACTTAAGAAATTCCTCTCCATCTAAACCCTTAACACTATGGCAGTTCCAGTCTATGTTTGGAAAGTTAAGATCCCCTACCATAACTACCCTATTATTCTTACAGATAGCTGAGATCTCCTTACAAGTTTGTTTCTCAATTTCCCTCTGACTATTAGGGGGACTATAATACAATCCCAATAAAGTGATCATCCATTTCTTATTTCTCAGTTCCACCCAAATAACTTCCCTGGATGTATTTCCGGGAATATCCTCCCTCAGTACAGCTATAATGCTATCCCTTTTAAAATGTGCCACTCCCCCATCTCTCTTGCCTCCCTTTCTATCTTTCCTGTAGCATTTGTATCCTGGAACATTAAGCTGCCAGTCCTGCCCAACCCTGAGCCAGCCAGTATATTAGTCCCCTTCCAATTTAGGTGCAGCCCATCCTTCTTATACAGGTCACTTCTACCCCAAAAGAGATTCCAATGATCCAAAATTGTGAATCTTTTTCCCAGACACCAGCTCCTCAGCCATGCATTCATCTGCTCTATTCTCCTATTCCTGCCCTCACTAGCTCCTAGCACTGGGAGTAATCCAGATATTATTACCCTTGAGGATCTCCTTTTTAAATTTCTGCCTAAGTTTCTGTAATCTCCCTTCAGAATCTCAACCTTTTCCCTTCCTACATAATTGGTTCCAATGTGGACAATGACCTCTTGCTGGCCCCTCTCCCCCATGAGAACATTCTGCACCCTCTCTGAGGCATCCTTGATCCTGGCACCAGGGAAACAACACACCATTCTGCTTTTTCTCTGCTGACCACCGGAACATCTGTCTGTTATCGGACTACAGAATCCCCTAACACAATTGATCTATTGGAAGCTGACGTACCCCTCGTTGCATTAGAGCCAGTCTCAATACCAGAAACTTGGCTGTTCGTGCTGCGTTTCCCTGAGAATCCATCATCCCCTACATTTTCCAAAACAGCATACCTGTTTGAAATGGGTATATCCACAAAAGACTCCTGCCCTAGGTACCTACCTCTCTTACCATTCCTGCAGTTAACCCATCTATGTGACTGTATCTGAGACTTTCCCCCCTTTCTATAACTGCCATCCATCACAATTTGCTGTTGTAAATTCCTCACCGCTTTGAACTGTCTCTCCAACCGTTCCACTCGATCTGATAAGATTCACATCCAACAGCATTTATGGCAGATATAATCTGCAGTAACCCTTAAACTCTCTTTAAAGTCCCACATCTGACAAGAAGTACATCTCACTGCAAAGGCCATTTTTGCTCCTTCACAATCTACAGACCCAGAAAATAACACCGTCTTATTCCTCTACAAACACTGCACCAGGTTAAATTAATAGCTGTGGCTTATATTTTAAGTTTAATCAAAAGACTCATGTCCAAAAACATACAATCAAGAAAAAACCCATGTACTCACTATTGGACAGACTTAAACAATGATTAACTTATCTGATTCTGTGCTGTGAACTTCGCCCGAACAGGTTCCTCCAAGATTAGTTGTGAAATTCACTGTTAGTTAATTTTCCCAGACGCACTCCGATGTCCAGCGACACATGAATACAAAACCAGCAAAGGCAGTAACTTTGCAGGTTCTCTCTCTCTCTCTCTCTCTCCCGCACTGTCCTCACCATGTGATTCCTTTGTCTGTTCTTCTACCTTTTAAAACTGCTGTTGTTTTGACTTTTTTTTTCCAAAGTTCCAAAACAACGTAACAGCATATAAAACAGTAATTGCTGCTCCTGGAATTCGAGGAAATCACCTCCAACACCTAAAATACCTCAAAAAAAGGAGCAACTCCTACAGCCAGAAAGTTTTCCCGTCCTCCATCTCGGATTAAGGTCAGTCCCTTGAGTCCTGGCAACATCCTTGTAAAGTTTTTCTGCATGCTTTCATTTTAATAACAGCCTTCCTATAGCAAGGTGACCAAAACTGAACACAATACTCCAGGTGCGGCCTCACCAACATCCTGTACAAGTGCAACATAACTTCCCAACTTCTATACTCTATGCCCTGACTGACGAAGGCCAGTGTGCCAAAAGCCTTCTTCACTGCCCTGTCTACCTGGGACGCCACTTTCCAGCTTCACATCGATTGACTCCGCCTTCCAGCATCTGCAGTCCTTGGTGTCTACTAAGCAACTGACTTCTGATGGATTGCGAAAAGCTATGTGACTCCTTTAAACTATTCCTTTTTTATCAAATGGCATAATCTCACACCAGTTGGCTCTCACAGCCTGAATGCTAAGGCTACTCTCTCAGTACAGAGAAAGATAGAGAGAGAGAGAGAGAGAGAGATAGAGGGTTACTGGTGGGTTAGCCTGAGGGTTACTACACCTCATGTTGTGAAGGACAGTCCTTCATGGCACCCTCAGCCAATGCAGGAATTGTGCTGTTGGCGTTACTCTGCATTGTAAACCACCTGAGTTGGCTAATTGCCGTAACAACTTAGTGCTTTTCAAACTTAAAGGCCTTGTGAACATAACAGCTTTACCCTGAGAAATAAAAGCTCACAGAGTAGAGAGTAACGTACAGGCGTGGATGGAAGGCTGACTGGTTAACTGGAAGCAGAGAGTAGGAATTAGACTGTTAGCACATTGCCTTTGTTGCTGCGCCCATGGAGTATGGCTGTTGGGACGTCACGTTGAGGTTGTATAGGATATTGGTGAGGCCTTTTTGGAGTACAGTGTGCAGTTCTGGTCACCCTCCTATAGCAAGGATATTATTAAGCTGGAGAGGGTTCAGAAAATATATGTTGCTGGGAAGGGATGGCTTGAGTTATAAGCAGAAGCTGGATAGGTTGGGACTTTATTCACTGGAGTGTGGGAGGCTAAAGGGTGACCTTATGGAGGTGTATAATATCATGCCGGGTATGAATAAGGCGAATGGCAGGTGTCTTTTCCATACAGTGGGGGATTTCAAGACTGGGAGTATATTTTTAAGGTGAGAGGAGGAAGTTTTACAAAAGACATGAGAGGCAACTTTCTTTACACAGAGAGTGGTTCGAGTGTGGAATGAACTTCCATTGGAAATGGTGGATGTGGGTACAGTCACAATGTTTAAAAGTCAATTGGATAAGTACATGAATAGGAAATGTTTGGAAGGATATGGGCCAAGCGTAGGCAGATGGGACTAGTTTAGTTTGGGATGTGGTTGGCATGGACTGGTTAGACTGAAGGGTCTGTTTCCGTGCTGTATGACTGTATCACTCTTTGACTCTACTCTGCTCTCCACTTTACAACCCACCTACAACATCTTCCCATCTCTATCCCCTGGGTCACGAGTATTATCAAGCACTAACATGGGGTCACAATGGGAGAAGGTTTGGGAAGCAGTGCTGTGAGAATGTCGAGGACATATGGCTAGATCCAAACAATCAAACAAAGAACTGCGCATGCTGGAAATCTGACACAAAAACAGAAATTGTCTGAGAAACTCAGCACGTCTGGCAGCATCTGTGGAGAGAAAGCAGAATTTATGAACAAGATCTTAACCTGGTTGACTTCTATAATATTCTTGGTGTTGTGCTGCTAAATAATATTTCCTGGGTCTGACGAGATCAGAAAATCTTTCACTTTATTTAAGAACCACCTTGCTCTGGCTTCAGTTTATCACAAGGCAGCCCTAAGAGACTGTACACTGACAGGCATATACCCCTTTACTCTATTCTGAGGCCATAAGCATGGGAAACTGATTGGCAAGGTTAGATCACATGGAAAACAGGGAGAAGTAGCCACTTGGATACAGAACTGGCTCGAAGGTAGAAGACAGAGGGTGGTGGTGGAGGGTTGCTTTTCAGACTGGAGGCCTGTGACCAGTGGAGTGCCACAAGGATCGGTGCCGGGTCCACTACTTTTTGTCATTTATATAAATGATTTGGATGTAGGAGGTATAGTTAGTAAGTTTGCAGTTGACATTAAAATTGGAAGTGTAGTGGACAACGAAGAGGGTTACCTCAGTGCATGACGGAACCTTGATCAGAGGGGCCAAGGGGCCGAGATGAGGCAAATGGAGGTTAATTTAAATAAATGTGAGGTGCTGTATTTTAGAAATCAGGGCAGGACCTAAATACTTAATGGTAAGGTCCTGGGGAGTGTTGCTGAACAAAGAGACCTTGGAGTGCAGGTCCATGAAAGTGGAGTTGCAGGTAGATAGGATAGTGAAGGAGGTCTGCTTGTCTTTCTTGGTCAGTACATCGAGTATAGGAGTTGAGAAGTCATATTGCAGCCGTACAGGACATTGGTTAGACCACTTTTGGAATACTGCATGCAGTTCTGGTCTCCCTCCTATAGGAAGGATGTTTTGAAACTTGAAAGTGTTCAGAAATGATTCACAAGGATATTGCCAGGGTTGGAGGGTTTGAGCTATCGTGAGATTCAATAGGTTGGGGTTGTTTTCCCTGGAGCATCAGAGGCTGAGGGGTGACCTTATAGAAGTTCATAAAATCATGAGGGGCATAGATTGGGTAAAAAGCCACGGTCTTTCCCCCAGCATAGCAGAGACCAGAACTAGAGGGCATAAGTTTACAGTGAGAGGGGAAAGATTTAAAAGGAAACTCAGGTGTAACTTTTTTATACAGAGGGTGGTACGTGTATGGAATGAGCTGCCAGAGGAAGTGGTGGAGGCTGGTACAATTGCAACATTTAAAAGGCATCTGGATGCGTATATGAGTAGGAAGGGTTTGGACGGATATGGACCAAATGCTTGCAAATTAGAGTTGATTAATTTGATATGTCTGGTCAGCATGGATGAGTTGGACTAAAAGGCCAGTTTCTGTGCAGTATAGCAGGTCTGGCAGTGTCTGCGGAGAGAGAAACAGAGTTAACGTTTCGTGTTCACTGACCTTATGGCAGAACCGGGTTTTCCTCTCCGCAGAACTGCTGAGTTTCTCCAGCAAGTTCTGGTTTTGTTTCAGATTTCCAGCCCCCACAGTTTGTCATATTATTGTTATGTTCTTTTCCTGAAAGCAGTCAACAGTGATTGTTAATCACTGCACTGCTCTAGTTGCTGCTGAAGGATGTAAAGCTGCCTGCTGCAGACTGGGCAAAGGATTGGCAGAAGGAAAGTGTCAGCAGATGGCAACGCATATGGCCAAATGTGGGTTCCAAACTCCGCTCACCACAGTACCCCGCACCTCCCACCCCCAGAGCATCACTGCTCTCTTCAAAATAGAACTCGTTTTCAAAGCTCAGTTCCCCTAAACTGCAGACACAATATGGGTCACTCGCATCAGCGTTAGAGATGGAAGTGAGATGAACTCCCTCTTGGACAATCGTAGTTTGGGAGCTGCAGAAACGTTACGAGTGGGGAGCAGTTTGAAGTTGGTGAGATGCCCCTTTATAACCCAGGACAGCATTTGACAACCAAATACGATGAGAATGCTCACAAGACCATTCGCTGGCTGACCAGCAACGTTTTCATTATTGGGCATGGCGTTTAATGAACTGAAAGAACAGAGAGAAGACAAAGTCTTTAAAAGTATCAGGTCTATCCATCTTCAAGCAGAAAAGGCAAGGGAAGAGAGGTCCTCGCAGTCATGAACTGTTTGATCAAATTCCCACCGGCAGGAATGTGAGCAACCAGAGAACACAGATTGAAGATAATTGGGGTGGATGACAAGATTTTGTTATTAGATAGAATTCAATGCATGAAAAGGAGGTAGAGATAGACTCAATAGTTACTTTCATGAAGAACAAAGGGAAGTGGAGTGCCACTGAATAGACAGTGCTTCAAAACAAAACCAGCACGGGAACAATACACAGATTGTTCTGTGCTGAACGGTTCCATGAATCTACAATAACGTTTACTGGCTCCAATGAATAGAGGAAGAATATTTCAAATGAAGTGTTTACTGTGGAAAAGGACATGGAAGATATGGAAGATATAGAATGTAGGCAAATAGATGGTGACATCTTGAAAAATGTCCATATTACAGAGGAGGAAGTGCTGGATGTCTTGAAATGGTTAAAGGTGGATAAATCCCTAGGACCTGATCAGGTGTACCCGAGGACTCTGTGGGATGCCAGGGAAGTGATTGCTGGGCCTCTTGCTGAGATATTTGTATCATCAATAGTCACAGGTGAGATGCTGGAAGACTGGAGGTTGGTTAACGTGGTGCCACTGTTTAAGAAGGATGGTAAGGACAAGCCAGGGAACTATAGACCAGTGAGCCTGACCTCGGTGGTGAGTAAGTTGTTGGAGGGAATCCTGAGGGACAGGATGTACATGTATTTGGAAAGGCAAGGACTGATTAGGGATAGTCAACATGGCTTTGTGCATGGGAAATCATGTCTCACAAACTTGATTGAGTTTTTTGAAGAAGTAACAAAGAGGATTGAAGAGGGCAGAGTGGTAGGTGTGATCTATATGGACTTCAGTAAGGCATTCAACAAGGTTCCCCATGGGAGACTGATTAGCAAGGTTAGATCTCATGGAATACATGGGGAACTAGCCATTTGGATACAGAACTGGCTCAAAGGTAGAAGACAGAGGGTGGTGGTGGAGGGTTGTTTTTCAGACTGGTGGCCTGTGACCAGTGGAGTGCCACAAGAATCAGTGCTGGGTCCTCTATTTTTTCGTCATTTACATAAATGATTTAGATGCGAGCATAAGAGGTACAGTTAGTAAGTTTGCAAATGACACCAAAATTGGAGGTGTAGTGGACAGCGAAGAGGGTTACCTCAGGTTACAACAGGATCTTGACCAGATGGGCCAATGGGCTGAGAAGTGGCAGATGGAGTTTAATTCAGATAAATGCGAGGTGCTGCATTTTGGGAAAGCAAATCTTAGCAGGACTTATACACTTAATGGTAAAGTCCTAGGGAGTGTTGCTGGACAAAGAGACCTTGGAGTGCAGGTTCATAGCTCCTTGACGTGGAGTCGCAGGTAGATACGATAGTGAAGAAGGTGTTTGGTATGTTTTCATTTATTGGTCAGAGTATTGAGTACAGGAGTTGAGAGGTCATGTGGTGGCTGTACAGGACATTGGTTAGGCCACTTTTAGAATACTGCGTGTAATTCTGGTCTCCTTCCTATCGGAAAGTTATTGTGAAACTTGAAAGATTCAAAAAAGATTTACAAGGATGTTGCCAGGGTTGGAGGATTTAAGCTATTATAGAGACAGGCTGAACAGGCTGGGGCTGTTTTCCCTCGAGTGTCAGAGGCTGAGGGGTGATCTTACAGAGGTTTACAAAATCATGAGGGGCATGGATAGGATAAATAGACAAAGTCTTTTCCCTGGGGTGGGGGCGGGGAGGGGCGGGGGGGGAGGGGGGGGTGTCCAGAACTAGAGGACATTGGTTTAGGGTGAGAGGGGAAAGATATAAAAGAGACCTACAGTGCAACCTTTTCATACAGAGGGTGGTGTGTGTATGGAATGAGCTGCCAGAGGAGGTGGTGGAGGCTGGTACAATTGCAACATTTAAAAGGCATTTGGATGTGTATTTGAATAGGAAGGGTTTGGAGGGATATGAGCCGGGTGCTGGCAGGTGGGACTAGATTGGGTTGGAATATCTGGTTGGCATGGACGGGTTGGACCGAAGGGTCTGTTTCTGTGCTGTACATCTCTATGACTCTGTGACTGCAAGTGACAGGCTCTCAATGAATTACAGGGCCTATGCAATGTCTGGAACATAGATCACATATCCCAGTGGTTGGGTGATTGAATTAATAAGTTCCTTTGATTGTCTATAAAATACAGAGTGATCCCAACCAGACCACAAAACAGAGAACAAGAAAAAACCTGTGATTCCATGATTAGGTAGCAGCGCTTCCTTCACAACCCTGAGTGTGCTAACAGTCACATGAACAGCCACATTAACCCATTCAGTCAACTCAGTGTTTGTGCTTTGAGTGCCATTCGCTGCAAACAAAAAGGACATGAAGAACTGCCCCAGGAGTTTAGAGAGCCTGTTGTTCCCTTTGCCTTGCATTCACCATGGCAACACCTACCGGCACAGAACACCAGATGGCCTCCTTCTTTAGAGATTGCAATTTCCCTTCCCACATGGTTAAAGATGCCCTCCAACGTATCTTGTCCATATCCCGCCCCTCCGCCCTCAAACCCCACCCCTCCAACCATAAAAACCCGGTGCTCACTTTCCATCCTACCAACCTTCGCATAAACCACATCATTTGCTGACATTTCCGCCACCTCCAAACGATCCCACCACCAGGGATATATTTCCCTCCCCATCTCTTTCCACAAAGACCGTTCCTCCATGACTACCTGGTCAGGTCCACACCCCCCTACGAGCCACCCTCCCATCCTGGCACCTTCCCCTGTCGCCGCAGGAATTGCAAAACCTGCACCCACACCTCCTCCCTCACCTCCATCCAAGGCCCTAAAGGAGCCTTCCACATCCATCAAAGTTTCACCTGCATATCCACCAATATCATTTATTGTATCCGTTGTTCCCGATGCGGTCTCATCTACATTGGGGAGACTGGACGCCTCCTAGCAGAACACTTTAGGGAACATCTCCGGGACACCCGCACCAATCAACCACACCAACCTGTGGCCCAAAATTTCAACTCTCCCTCCCACTCTGCCGAGGACATGGAGGTCCTGGGCCTCCTCCACTGCCGCTCCCTCACCACCCGACACCTGGAGGAAGAACACCTCATCTTCCACCTCGGAACACTTCAACCCCAGGGCATCAATGTGGATTTCACCAGTTTCCTCATTTCCCCTTCCCCCACCTATCCCCAGCTCCAACCTTCCAGCTCAGCACCGCCCTCATGACTTGTCCTACTTGCCTATCTTCTTTCTACCTATCCACTTCACCCTCCTCTCTGACCTATCACCTTCATCCCCACCCCCATTCACCCATTGTACTCTTTGCTACCTTCCCCCACCCTCCTCCCTAACCTATCACCTTCATCCCCTCCCCCATTCACCTGTTGTACTCTATGCTACCTTCCCCCACCCTCCTCCCTAACCTATCACCTTCATCCCCTCCCCCATTCACCTGTTGTACTCTATGCTACCTTCCCCCACCCTCCTCTCTGACCTATCACCTCCATCCTCACCCCCATTCACCTGTTGTACTCTATGCTATTTTTCCCCCACCCCCACCCCTCTCTCATTTATCTCTCCACTCTGCAAGCACTCTGCCTCTATTCCTGATGAAGAGTTTTTGTCCAAAATGTCGATTTTCCTGCTCCTCGGATGCTGCCTGGCCTGTTGTGCTTTTCCAGCACCACTCTAATCTAGACCTCGGCTATACAGCCAGTTTACTAACTAATCACATTCTGAAGGGCGGTCACTTGATTTGAAATGTTTAACACTGATTTCTCATCACAGATGCAGCCAGACCTGCTGAGTTTCTCCATCAATTTCTGTCTCTGTTTGTTGTTAAGCAATGAGCCCCTTTTCTCCTGTTATGTACAGAGGATACTCAATTATCTGAATATCAATTATCTGAACATCGGAGTATCCACAGTAGATCCTAAGACCCCGACAGAAACATTACATCAAAGAGCTGTTTCAGCCCTGATCAGGTCTTTTGTTTACAGATACAATGATTAAGAATGATCTCCACATTACTGATGTCCTGCCTTCTCTCTCCTCCCACACACTTTCCCTGGAGTTCTACACAGGGGTGTACCCTGAAACCGCCCCTTCCCCAGATAATCTCTGTAACATTGTCCTGTACAGGGCGAGGGTGGAGCTTGGCAAAAAGTTGCAGTCAAAAGGTGTGTGTGTGTGTGTGTGTGTGTGTGTACTTAGCCCACAAAGCCGACAGCAGTCTGACTGTTGGTGTACAGTCCGGCTGCCCCAGCAGCAGGAGCTGGGGGTGGTGGGGGGAGGGGGGGGGGGGGTGGTGCTAGGCTGGGGGTTGGGGGGCATGGACAGGGGTTGGAAAGTGGGACGGCGTGGTTAGGGGCCGACAGGGGAGGGCAGGACGTATGGGGTGAGTTGGAACGGGTTTGGGGTGCGGGGTGACAGCGGGCGGACAGCGTTGGGGGCAGGCGAATGGGGTTTGGGGGAGGGCAGGGCCAGGGCTGCCTCGTCTCCTGAACAGGGAGCACATTTCACAGAAAACCCCAAGCCCCAAAGGAAATCAATTAACCGAATAATCAATTATCCAAACGAAATAGTGCCCGCCCATCCCGTTCAGATAATCAAGGTTGCTCTGCAAATTGGTGCAATCGTTTGAAATTTGGCATTCTCGCATTTGTCCTGATAAACTGAATCTCTTAATTATAAATATAGAATCCCTACACTGTGAAAGCAGGCCATTTGGCCCAAAAAGTCCACACCGACCCTTCAAAGGGTATCCTACCCTGACCTACACCCCTACCCTATCCCTGGATTCCCCGTGGTCAATCTGTCTGACCTTGCACATCTTTGGACTGTGGGAGCACCCGGAGGAAACCCACGCAGACACGGGGAGAATGTGCAAACTCCACACAGTCAGTCGCCTGAGTCGGGAATTGAACCCGGGTCTCTGGCGCTGTGAGGCAGCAGTGCTAACCACTGTGCCACCGTGCCGCCCACTAAGATGTGTCAAGATCTCTTGACACATCTTGTGAAACCCACCTCCTTGATGATTCACCCCAGCCTATGATGCCCCTCTCACCTGAATCTAGTGTCATTCTACCACTTGCCATTCCTGGAAGAACTTACTATCCACCAGATAGACATACCATCTGTGCATCTGGCAAGCATTGGTACTCCTAAGGGTCCTTGCTCATTGAGGGGCAGTCTTTCTGAAGATGGCTGAGCAGGTGACAATGCTGTGATTCTTCAAAAGGGACCTGGAGGTCCATAAGAAGACATCTGCTGCCCAAATGACCCACAAAGGAAGCCCTGGCACCAGACACTGGCAGCCTGGTCTGAGGTCACCATCTGGTCATGGAGTTTCTGTATTCCAGAGGAATGGCAGCAGTGGCACAGGAAGGTCAATCACCTTCTGCCCTCTTCCAGGGCAATACCATGCTCTTCTCTCTGCGACCTCCCCCTCCCTCTATCGCTACTGCACCCACCTGCCACCAGGGTCTTGCTCTCTCACTCTCACTGCTCCCTGTGACATCTCCCTCACTCGCTGTTGTTAGCCATCAGCCTCCCCACTCCATTAACCCTCACTGTACTGCCTACTGACTCCTCATCACCACCACTCCCCACTCCCCCCACCTTCACCAGCACTAACGACTGGGCCACCCAATTTCCCCTCACTCACGCCCTCCCCTTTCTCTCATTCCTGAAGAGGGCAGAAAGAGCCAAGATGGGTCAAAGGGTGCCTGATACCCCGACAGCTTGGCCCAGTCCACTGACAGCCTGGCCCAGTCCACTGACAGCCAGGCCTGGTCCACGGAGAATCAGGCCCGGTCCATGGAGAGCCAGGCCTGGTCCACAGAGAATCAGGTCCGGTCCATGGACAGCCAGGAGCAGCAGTGGCAGGGTCTGCTGGGATTGAACGCAGCTACCTGAAGCTCAACACCTCAGCCACTGGTCCTCAGAACCGAAGCTATGATGACAGGTGGATGGGAAATGTTGAGAGAATCTTGCCTCATGGTGCAGAAAGTAGTTAAAGAATGCAGCAAGTTGATCCTGTGACATCAGGTCTGGCCTCGCTTGATTTCCTATGTGGTTCTCACCATAACCCACACAATTCAGGGACCTGTAAAATTCTAATGGTTGACTCCAAATCAGAACGTCTCAGCAACATGTCTCACCTCTCGGCAGGATTCACATTCTGTGCAAATAAGAGACTATTTGAAGACATTTTCCCCACGACCATCACACGGATCTGCAAGGGAAGGTTATTCTCACCGATCTGATATTTGGTGCCAGCGAAGTTTGCTGTGATGGCTCCTTTCTTCTTCTTCTTCATTCTGATGTTCCTTTTCCCAACTCCAGTGGTTTTATACGGCAGCCCGCTCTTCAGTGTCAGACTCGAGGTCCCTTGAACATCTAAAGAAAGAAAAGTTACACGATACAGTGGTTTCAGGATGCCGAGGAGGCAACATGGAGAGATTTCTGCACATCATTTCGCCCAGTTCAGAAACAGTTAACATGTTCAGGTGTAGACAGTGACCTCCCATCAATTCCTTATCTTCAGAATCTTCCGTTAATTTTCATACAACTGAGCTTAGAATTTCTCAGCTTCAAATAACTTCTTACAAGGTTTGAACCAGCCACTTCTAATCTGGAACTTTCAAACTATCTCTCTACACTGCGGTAACCTATTTCTTAACAGTTCTAAACAACCTCTCTTCCTCAGGAACAACTGTCTAATATACCCAGCTTCTGCCAGGAATTTTGCAAACTCAACTAAAACCAATGGGTTTTCTTGAGGCTGCGGTTGATTCTGGTTGATAAAACCAAAAAAGAAAACACAATTCTGGAATGGCCTAGCTGAAGCCAGTTACTCTGAACAGTTGTAAAACTCAACAAATGTAAACAAAACCCCACTCATCCAACATGGACACTGGAAACGAACAGGTCTGGAAATCCATCTGAGCCTGAATTTCAGGAACTGGATCCAATGGCAAACACTGGAGCAGACAGATAAGTGTCCTTGAATCGTCTGGAGTCTGTTTGACTTGCAGAGGTGAAGTGAGTACTGATACTTCATAAAGGTGTGGAAAATCTCTATGTCTCTGGACAGTTACTTTTCTGTGGATCTGTTTCCACTTCCCAGGCCCCTTTCTGACAAATTAGGAACTGGATAATTATCCTGCACTTTTACTTCCTCAATTTAGACTTGGGGAACTGATACAGCTCCTCCAGAGACACTCAAGGAGACTATTGGAGACCTTCTTAATTGTATTCAAGGGACAACATTGGGAGTATGTACATCTAGGGGACTGCATTAACAGTTGGAATACACCTCTGTGCCCTAGAGAACAAATAGGCTTGTTCTTAGCTCCTGCATCTGATCACTAAAACCCTTATGTGTTTCTTATTACTGATAAGCTACTACTGTAAACCATTTTCTATCTGCAATAGAAATTGAATAAGCTTTATTGTCTCGTACTGAAATGAAAAGTTCACAAGTTGCCACTTACGGAACCACCTTAGATACAAGGACACCTTGGTACAGATTCTTCAGTACAAACTCTTAGGGGAAAAATTGGAAAAATAAAGAAATAACACGTCCAGCATTATAGGTCATGGAAAAATAAATAAAACATTCAGCATTAAGTCAAGAACAAGAACGTAATACATAGAAGAAAAAGTTTATTTATAACAGCTATGACGTAAGTTGCAGTTCAGAAAAGATTTACAAGGATGTTGCTAGGAGGATTGAGCTATAGGGAGTGGCTGAACAGGCTGGGGCTGTTTTCCCTGAAGCGTTGGAGGCTGAAGGGTGACCTTATAGGAGTCTACAAAATTATTAAATGCATGGATAGGGTAAATAGACAAAGTCTTTTCCCTGAGGTCAGGGAGTCCAGAACTAAAGGGTATAGGTTTAGGGTGAGCGGGGAAAGATATAAAAGAGATCTAAGGGGCAACTTTTTCACACAGAGGGTGGTACATGTATGGAATGAGCTGCCAGAGGAAGTGGTGGAGGCTGGTACAATTGCAACATTTAAAAGGCATTTGGATGGGTATATGAATAGGAAGGGTTTGGAGGGATATGGGCCGGGTGCTGGCAGGTGGGACTAGATTGGGTTGGGATATCTGGTCAGCATGGACGGGTTGGACTGAAGGATCTGTTTCCATGCTGTACATCTCTATGAGTCTAGTGGCATGTAGGATTAGGTAAGTGTGTACATAATGAGATTTAGTGATTAATTTATAAGTAATTTCTATAAGGCTGAGAGACTTGGGTCTGTTCTCATTGGACAGAAGAAGGCTAAGAGGGGATTTGATAAAGATATATAAGATTATCAGTGGATTAGATTGGGTAGACAGTGGAAGTCTTTTTCCTAGGATGATGATGTCAGCTTGTATGAAAGGGCATAACTACAAATTGAGGGGTGGTAAATTTAAGACAGATGGCAGAGGCAGGTTCTTTACTTAGAGGGTGATAAGGGCCTATCTGCCAATGTAGTTAACTCAGCCACATTAGGGAGATGTAAACAATTCTTGGATAAGCACATGGATGATGATGGGATAGTGTTGGGGGATGAGCTTAGATTTGTTCACAGGTCAGCGCAACATTGAGGGCCAAAGGGCCTGTTCTATACTCTATGCTCTAGTTCTGCAACTATAGTGATTTCTTTTAAGATACAACATAACAGAGAGAGAGATTTTCTGATAAGTACTGGGTTTTCATTGATTGAGTTATGCAAGTGAACAGTGTAGTACATGGGACTTTAGATAGGAGGGTTTACCTTGGCTTAAGGCAAATAACCATAGCTTCAAGAAACCCTCTAGATTTCAGTTCAGTTTATAGAAATCCTGGCAGAAGCTGGGTATATAAAACTGCTGTTCATGAATAAGGGAGATTGTCTAGAACTGTTAATAAATAGGGGACAACAGTGTGGGGAGACAATTTGAAAGTTACCGACCCTAGAATTAGTTAGTTAAAACCCTGATAGGGATTATTTGAAGCTGAGAAAATCTAAGCTCAATTATATGAAGATGGAAGGATGAGGCTGGCTATCAGATTCTAAAGATGGGGGATTGAAATCACAGCTAAATTAAACTCTAGCAATATGACAGAGTAGTGAATTCCCTCCAGCATGCATACTCTAATGGAAAACTGTTGGGATACTGAGATTATATCCTACACACAAGTTTCAGAATGTTTAAACTTGTGATTTACATAAATGGATTGATTTGATCTATTTTATCTTCATTCCTTTTCTTAGTTAATTTCTATTTTATTGTTAAAATTCAATCTGCTCCACTGCATGTTTGTGTTTCAGTGAAAGATCACTATACATTAAAAAAAATGATCTATCAAGCCAGATTAGTAACCTTGGTGAGGACCATAACACAGGTGTCAGGTAGCAAGTACAGTTGAGAACCAAGAGGAGGGTTTAGAAAGGAGGTGATCAAGCATATTAGAAAAGGGGGATTATGGCAAAAGACTGGCAGTTAACATAAAGGGAAATCCCAAAGTCTTTAACGATACTTCAATAGTAAAGGTATGGTAAAAGGAGGACTCACACAAAATTGGGGCCAATAAAAAAGTTTTAAACATGGAAGGTGAGGGTAAGGCTGAGGTACAAAACATTTGCATCAGTCTTTACCAAGGAGGTAGATGCTAGCCAGGCCACAGTAATAGATTATGTGTCACTACCAGGATTCAAAATTGATTAAGAAGAACTGTTGAACAGACTGTTACTCATTGAGTCGTAGAGTCATGGAGATGTACAGCACGGAAACTGACCCTTTGGTCCAACTTGTCCATGCTGACCAGATCTCCTAACCTAATCTAGTCCCATTTGCCAGCCCTTGGCCCATATCCCTCTGAACCCCTCCTATTCATATACCCATCCAGATGCCTTTTAAATGTTGTAATTGTACTAACCTCCACTACTTCCTATGGCAGCTCATTCCATTCACACACCACCCTCTGCATGAAATATTTGCCCCTTAGTTTCATTTTAGATCTTTCCCCTCTCACCCTAAACCTATGCCGTCTGGTTCTGGACTCCCCTACCCCAAGGAAAAGACCTTGTCTATTTACCCTATCCATGCCCCTCATAATTTTATAAACCTCTATAAAGTCACCCCTCAGCCTCAGAGGCTCCAGCCTAATCAGCCTTGCCCTAGAACTCAAACTCTCCAACCCTGGCAACATCCTTGTAAATCTTTTCTGAACCCTTTCAAGTTTAACAATATTTTTCCAATAGCAGGGAAACCAGAATTGAATGCAGTATTCCAAAAATGGCCGAACTAAGAGCTCATACTTGCGAGGGGCTAGGATCAGATAAGAAGCATCCTTAGATATTAAAGCAAGTGAAATTGAAAATTGCAGAAACACTAGCCATAAACTTCCCTGAACTCAGGGGAGGTGCCAGAAGGCTGAAGATTTTTAAAAATCACACCTTTGTTTAAAAAAAATTTGTCATAGAGAAACAGACCCTACAGTCCAACTCGTCCATGTCTAATCTAGTCCCCCCTGCCAACACTTGGCCCATATCCCTCCAAACACTTCCTATTCATATACCCATCCAAATGCCTTTTAAATATTACAATTGTACCAGCCTCCACCACATCCTCTGGCAGCTCATTCCAGGCATGTACTATACTTTGAGTGAAAATGTTGCCCCGTAGGTCCCTTTTATACCTTTCCCCTCTCACCCTAAACCTATGCCCTCTAGTTCGGGACTCCCCCACCCCAGGGAAGAGACTTTGTCTATTTATCCTATCCATGTCCCTCATGATTTTATAAACCTCTATAAAGTCACCCTTCAGCCTCCGATGCTCCAGGGAAAACAGCCCCAGCCTGTTCAGCCTCTCTCTATAGCTTAAATCCTTCAAACCCTGGCAACATTCTTGTAAATCTTTTCCGAACTCTTTCAAGTTTTACAACATCCTTGCGATAGGAAGAAGACCAGAATTGCATGCAATATTCCAAAAGTGGCCTAACCAATGTTCTGTACAGCTGCAACACGACCTCCCAACTCTTGTGCTCAATACTCTGACCAATAAAGCCTTCTTCACTATCCTATCTACCTGCAACACCACTTTCAAGGAGCTATGAACCTGCATTCCAAGGTCTCTTTGTTCAGCCACACTCCCTACGACCTTACCATTAAGTGTATACATCCTGTTAAGATTTGCTTTCCCAAAATGCAGCACCTCACATTTATCTAAATTAAACTCCATCTGCCACTTTTCAGCCCATTGGCCCATCTGGTCCAGATCCAGTTGTAATCTGAGATAACCTTCTTTGCTGTCCACTATACCTTCAATTTTGGTGTCATCTGCAAACTTATCAGCTACACCACTTGTCTCACATCCATATCATTTACATAAATGACAAAAAAAAGTGGACCCAGCACCTATCCTTGTGGCACTCCCCTGGTCACAGACCTCCAGTGTGAAAAACAACACTCCACCACCATATTCTGTCTTCTACCTTTGAGCCAGTTTTGTATCCAAATAGCAAGTTCTCCCTGTTTTCCATGAGATCTAACCTTGCTAATTAGTCTCCCATGGGGAACCTTGTCAAACGCCTTACTGAAGTCCATATAGATCACATCTACTGCTCTGCCCTCATCAATCTTCTTTGTTACTTCTCCAAAAAACTCAATCAAGTTTGTAAGACAAGTTTTTTTTTTAGATTACTTACAGTGTGAAAACAGGCCCTTCAGCCCAACAAGTCCACACCGACCCTCCGAAAAGCAACCCACCCAGACCCTTTCCTGATGAAGGGCTTATGCTCGAAACGTCGAATTCCCTATTCCTGAGATGCTGCCTAACCTGCTGTGCTTTAACCAGCAACACATTTTCAGCTGTGATCTCCAGCATCTGCAGACCTCATTTTTTACCACCCAGACCCATTCCCAACATTTACCCCTTCACCTAACACTTCGGGCAATTTAGCATGGCCAATTCACCTGACCTGCACACCTTTGGACTGTGGGAGGAAACTGGAGCACCCGGAGGAAACCCATGCAGACACGGGGAGAACGTGCAAACTCCACACAGACAGTTGCCTGAGGTGGGAATTGAACCCGGGTCTCTGGCGCTGAGGCAGCAGTGCTAACCACTGCCACGCATGAAACCATGTTGATTAGCATCTAATCAGTCCTTGTCTTTCAAAATACATGTACATCCTGTCGCTAACAATTCCCTCCATCAATTTACCCACCAGCGACGGCAGGCTCGCAGGTCTACAGTTCCCCCCTGGCTTGTCCTTCTTAAGTAGTCGGTTAAAGTTGTTGTTAAAAGATTCTAATGCCCAGCAAGTACAGATCGGTCAGTTTAAAATCAATTATTTGAGATAGAATTAGCAGCTGCATGGAAAAGGATGGGTTGATTAAGAAGATTCAGCATGGATTTCTAAATGGGAAACTGTGTCTTACTAACATTCTGCAGTTTTTTGAAGATGTAACAGAAAGTCTTATAGAACATAGAACATAGAAAAATAGAGCGCAGTACAGGCCCTTCGGCCCTCGATGTTGCGCCGATCCAAGCCCACCTAACCTACACTAGCGCACTTTCCTCCATATACCTATTCAATGCCCATTTAAATGCCCATAAACCACTGTTACTGGCAGGGCATTCCATGAACTCACGACTCGCTGAGTAAAGATGACTCGCTGAGATCAGGCTCTGATGTCGTGTGTGTGTGAACCTTCTCAAGGAATTCAATACAGTGACATACAAGAGATCTGTGAGAGAAACTACAGCTCATGGAATAAAAGGGGCAATAGCCATGGAGTTACAGAATTGATCACATGACAGGAAGCAGGGAGGAATGGTCAATAGATATTTTTCAGGCTGGAGGAAGGTTTGGAGTGGAGTTCTCCATGGGTCTGCTTCAGCATCATTGCTTTTCTCGATATCTCTGTAAATTATCTAGATCTTGATGTGGAGCAGATAGTTGCAGAGTTTGTGAAAGACACTAAACTCGGAAGCACTGAAAACTGTGAGCAGTATTGTGCAGAACCCCAAAAGGGTATTGACCACTTGGTGGAGTGGGCAGAAAGACAGCAAATGGAGTTTAATGCAGAGAGATGATAGGGGATGCACTTTAGAAGGAAGAACATTTAAAAATTAATTCACAGGGTGTGGGTATCACTGGCTAGGTCTGCATTTATTGCTCATCCTAATTCCCTAGAAAGCAGTTAAGAGTTAACCAGTTGCTGTGGGTCTGGAGTCACAAGTAATCCAGACTGGGCAAGAAATTTAGTGAGCCAGACCAGTTTGGGTAATAATTGACAGTGGTTACCATGAGGCTGAATGTCATTGATTTTAAATTTCACTGCCTGGTATAGTGGGGTCTGAACTTAAGTCCTGAGAACATGAGACTGCATCCTCTGTGGGATCTTACCACCCCCTTCCTTTGATACATTCAGTGATGAAGTATGCACAGTGCTGACAATTCCTCACCGTTCAATGAAGTCAGTTCCCCCAATCCATCCTGAACGAACAGCCACTTAACCTGGGATTACGCTCTCCCCAGCCCACGTTTTTGATTGGCTGAACCAGGGAAATAGAGTCTAGATTAGAGTGGTGCTGGAAAAGCACAGCAAGTCAAGCAGCATCCGAGGAGCAGGAAAATTGGGTTTCAGGCAAAAGCTCTTCATCAGGAATGGAGGCAAGGTGCCTTAGGGGTGGAGAGATAAATAGGAGGGGTTTGGGGCTCGGAGAAGGTAGCAAAGAGTACAATGGGTGAATGGGAGTGGGGATGGAGGTGATAGGTCAAAGAGGGGGGTGGAGCAAATAGGTGGGAAGGGAGATTGGCAGGTAGGGCAGGTCACGGGGACAGTGCTGAGCTGGAAGGTTGGAACTGGAGTAAAGTTGGGGGAGGGGAAATGAGGAAACTGGTGAGGTCCACATTGATGCCCTGGAGTTGAAGTGTTCTGAGATGGAAGATGAGGTGTTCTTCCTCCAGGCGTTGGGTGGTGAGGGAGTGGTGGTGGAGGAGGCCCAGGACCTGCATGTCCTCAGCAGAGTGGGAGGGGGAGTTGAAATGTTGTGCCACAGAGTGGTGGTGTTTATTGGTGCAGGTGTCCCGGAGATGTTCCCTAAAGTGGTCTGCGAGAAGGCATCCAGTCTCCCCAATGTAAAGGAGACTGCAATGGGAGCAATGGATACAATAAATGATATTGGTGGATGTGCAGGTGAAACTTTGATGGATGTGGAAGGATCCTTTAGGGCCTTGGATGGAGTTGAGGGGGGAGGTGTGGGCACAGGTTTTGCAATTCATACAGTGGCAGGGGAAGGTGCCAGGACGGGAGGGTGGGTTGTTGGGGGGGGGCGTGGATCTGACCAGGTAGTCACAGAGGGAAGCGGAAAGGTGTGGGGAGGGAAATATATCCCTGGTGGTAGGGTCTGTTTGGAAGTGGCGGAAATGTCAGCGGATGATGCGGTTTATGCGACGGTTGGTAGGATGGAAGGTGAGGGCCAGGGAAATAACCTCTTAGAATGGGTTCTAACCCCTTCAGAGTCCTGTATGTTTCCGTGAGATTCCCTAACCTATTTTTCTAAACTCTAGATGCCCAGTTTATTCAGCCTCGTGTCTAAGAACAACCCCCTCACCACAAGCACTGAGCTTTCTTCTGCCTGCTTTCCACTCCAAATACCTCAGAAAGGCCCTCCCAAAGGTGGCCAGGCATGTGCCTGTCAGGCTTTGCTCAGTGCTTCCCCTCCCCACATCTTTCAATCCCTTTACAACATCTCTTCTCACTCCCCCTGGCACGAGGGGACATAGGGAGAATTCCTTCCTTTGCGCTGCTGGTCTGTGGTTTCACCAATTCCTGTCCCACGTGCAGTGACATCAGAGGAAGGGAATTAAGGCACTGAGTGTGAGTCAAATGGCCAAATTGCAATAACGTGCCAGCTGATATGGGGGAGACAGAGAGAGAAAAAACCTCTTCCCTCTGGACAATGTATCATGAGACACAAGCCATGGATCTCAAACCTGCAACATAAAGGTCTGGAGTGGAAAAAACATTTCACTCAAAACGTTAGGGACATAGTAAAACCGAGGGGATGGAGGAAGGCCATTTGGCCCATTGTGCCCATACCAGCTGAAAACCAATTATCCACCCTCACCCTTTTCACTTTCTTTTTTGTCCTTGGGTTGGGGTTGCAGCTGACAAAGATGAACATTTGTTGCCACCCCTAATTGCCATTGGACTGAGGGGTAGTCCCAACCATTTCAAAGCAAAGTTAAGAATCAAATACATTGCTATGGTAATAAAGTACAAATTTGAGATAGCTTAGGGAATTCCTTGTGAACGCAACCTGTAAACCTCTCTTGGTTCATCCTGGAGATCGTACTTTTGGTAGTCTGGAATAAAAAACCTCTTACAGGCAGTTTAGTTTAACTTTAGTCATCCCCTTTACTGACTAATAACATCACTGTTACAACATAACACTGATATCTATAAACCAGACTAACTGGATTCTAATAACCTGGGGAGTTCAAGAGCCCTGGGCAGGCTACTCTGTTGTACTGTCATAACCATATACCTTGATACACAAGTTTACAAAAGCTGTACTGTCACAAACACAAAAAGTTAACAAAAGCACTGCATGTTCTAAACTAGACATGTAACAGTGAAGGACAATAATTTGGGAGAGAAGTTAATTGACACGTTTCATTTTGAGGTGAAAATCAAACACTGTTATTAATTTCACAGTGTTATCACTCGTTGTCCTGTTTTTATAGATTCACTGATGTTAAGGCAAATATTCTTAATTGCCTTACCCACTCTGCCTGTCTAATTTCTAATGTGTTCTATAATTCAAAATTACATTTTAGTCTAAATGTTTAAAGATAAGTTTTAAGACTATAAACTTTCTCATTCCCTTCTTTTGTCATTACATGTAGGCCAGGCCAGGTAAGGATGGCAGATTTCCTTCCTTAAAGGGTACAAGTGAACCCAACGGATTCTTATAATTGTTCTTTAGGCTCTGGTACCTGAAGAGTATATCTAAGTATACTTTTCGATTGGGATGAAGGTTTCTACCTCTCCCAGCCTTCCAGGAAGGCAGCTCCTGACTGTCACCAGCAAAGGGCGGTGAATTTGTGGAACTCATTGCCGCAGAGGGCTGTGGAAGCCGAGTCATTGAGTGTATTTGAGACAAAGGTAGAGACACTCGTGATCGGTAAGGGTATGAGAGTTACAGGGAGGAGGCAGGAGAATTGGGAGAAATTGGGAAATCAGCCATAACAGAGCAGACTTGATGGGCTGAGTGGCATAATTCTGATCCTACTTTTTATGGTCATATGGTGTCTGGGTGAACAGAAAAATCCCCAGTTCCCCTCTATCCTTCTGTCAATAGCTGTAAATCTATAGCCTTTGGTTAATGACCTCTATCTTAAGGGAACTGGGTCTTTTCTATCTCCCCTCTATGGGCCCTTTATAATTTCATCGACTGAATCTCCCCTCAACATCCCCCCTCCCAGGTAAACAACTCCAGCTCGTTTTTATTTTATCTGTTCAGTCAAAGCATTCAATAGGGTATTGAGATGATTACTTGAGTGGTCAATATTTGCTGGATTATGGAGGAAGGGTGGGAGAATGGATACATCTCATGGTTCAGAGAGCCAGTACAGACATAATAGACCAAATGGCCTCCTTCCATATGATTCTGTGGCCAGGCGGAATCATGAGGAGGCATTAGGGGTGTCACCTGTCAGCTGCAGGGCACACAACATCCCTACCTGGGATGGTTCATCAAGCCACATGCTGATCGAGCAGCGGTGAGGCTGCCTCCAGGATGTACGCTGGAATCAGGACCCAGAAGGGGGCGGGGAAGAGGTCAGGCCCAGCGGGAGTTGTTGGCCAATCAGAGAACAGCATTCCTTGCACTCAACAGCACCACAGAAGCAGCAGTGGCTGCAGCTGGTAGAACATTTCCCCCAAAGCCCATGGATCTCAGCGCACCCAGACCCAGGGGAACTGAATATGGAGGGTCCGGTTGGATACTCATGGGATCTGAATGGCACTGACTAGACTGGCATTTATTGCCCATCCCTAGTTTCCCAGAAGATAGCAAAAGGCCAACTGCATTACTGTGGGCCTGGAGTCACATGCAGGTCAGCTTAGGTAAGGACTGCAGATTTCCTTCCCTAAAAAGAGCAGCCAGTGAACCAGATGGGATTTTACAACAATGGGGCTACAATTAGACCTGATTTTAATTTTTTTTTTATTGAATTCAAATTTTACCATCTGCCATGATGGGATACAAACCCATGACTCTAGGGCATTAACCTGAGCCTCTAGTCTTGAGACACTACGACCATACCACTGCCTGTCCTTTTCTAGCCTCACCGCTACAACTCTCCAGTCTCGGCAATATCCGTGTAAATCGCCTCTGGACCCTCTCTAGAGCGATCACATCCTTTCTGTAATGTGATGATGAGAGTCTACTGAGGGTTGTCGAGAATTGGAAATTCCTCCCTGAAATGGTGGTAAAAGGTGATTGTCAATAACTTTAAGAGTGAGTTAAACAGGTGTGTGAGAATAGGGAACATACAAATCAGAAGCAGGGATTTGGGACTCAGCAAAGAGGTACAGGCAAGATGAGCCAAACAGCCTCATTCAAGGCTGTGAGCATTGACCAGTCCACACCAACCTGTAGTTCCATCACACATGGATCACTGAGTGGGATGGCAGACTCAATGACATTATTCCACACTCTGCATATCAAAACAGAGTCAGACGTTAGACTACATCAGGTTATAGCTGAAAATGTGTTGCTGGAAAAGCACAGCATGTCAGGCAGCATCCAAGGAACAGGAGAATCAAGGTTTCGGGCATAAGCCCTTCTTCAGGAAGAAGGGCTTATGCCCGAAACCTCGATTCTCCTGTTCCTTGGATGCTGCCTGACCTGCTGTGCTTTTCCAGCAACATATTTTCAGCTCTGATCTCCAGCATCTGCAGACCTCACTTATACCAGGTTATAGTCCAACAGGTTTATTTGAAATCACAACATTTCGGGGCACCGGTCCTTCATCAGATGAAGTCACTTCTTAAATAAACATATATCTAGTTCACTAAACTCTTCTGGAGTATTGTTCTGGTCCCCCAGTTATCGGAAGCTGCAGAAGATTCAGAACAGATTTTCCAGGATATTGCCAAGTACAGAAGGTTTGAACTATAAAGAAAGACTGGATAGGCTGGGACTTTCTCACTGAAGAGTAGGAGGTTGAGAGGTGATCTGACAGAAGTTTGTAAAATCATGAGGTATATACATAGAGTTAATGGTCGGTGTCTTTTCCCAAGAATGGGGATGTCAAGACAGGGGGGGGGGGGGGGGGGGGGGGGGGGGGGCACATTTTTAAGGTGAAAGGAGAGAGATTTTAAAAAGACATGAGGGGGAAAATGTTTACATAGAGAATGGTTCGTGAGTGAAACTTCCTGAGGAAGTGGTGGACATTACAATGTTTAAAACACATTTGGATAAGTACATGAATAGGAAAGGTTTGGAGGGATCTGGGCCGGCACTAGGCAGGTGGGACTAGTTTAGTTTGGGATTATGTTCGGCATGGACTGGTTGGACCAAAGGTATGTTTACATGTTGTGTGACTCGAAGACTATACGGTCCTTAAGGGAGGATTTTTCTTTTAAATTAATTCATGGAATGTGGGTGTCTCTGACTCGGCCAGCATTTATTGCCCATCCCTAACTGCCCAGATCAGAGTTAAGAGTGAGCCACATTGCTGTGGGTCTGGAGTCACATGTTGGCCAGACCAGGTTAAGGATGGCAGTTTCCTTCTTTGAAGAACCTCAGTGAACCAGATGGGTTTTCCCAATAACTGTGTGACAACTGATGTGTAATGAGGCATACTTGAGCTTAAGGTGAAGGAACCCCTTGAGGCAGTGACCGTAATATGATAGAATTCACCCTGCAGCTTGAGAGGGAGGAGCTGGA
Source organism: Hemiscyllium ocellatum (assembly GCF_020745735.1). Taxonomy (NCBI): domain Eukaryota; kingdom Metazoa; phylum Chordata; class Chondrichthyes; order Orectolobiformes; family Hemiscylliidae; genus Hemiscyllium; species Hemiscyllium ocellatum. The sequence continues at coordinate 109,881,326 of NC_083409.1, forward strand.
ATCAGATGTAATGCTGTTACAGTTGAGTGAAGGGAACCACAAAGACAGGAGAGAGGACACGGCCAGAGTTGATTGGAAGGGGAGCTGAGCAGGGAAGATGGTGGAGCAACAATGGCAGGAGTTTCTGGGGGTAATTCGGGAGGTACAGCAGAAACTCATCCCGAGGAAAAAGAAACATAATAAGGGAACGCTGAGGCAACAATGGCTGACAAAGGAAGTCAGGGACAACATAAAAGCAAAAGGAAAAGTATACAATGTGGTGAAGATTAACGAGAAATTGAGGATTGAGAAGCCTTTAAAAACCAGCAGAAGATAACAAAAAACAATAACTTGGGGAGAACCTGAAATGTGAGGGCAAGTTAGCTAGTAATATAAAAGAAGATTGCAAGAGAGTTTTCTAATATTGAAAAGGTAGGAGAAAGGCAAAAGTGTACATGAATTACTGGGAAATAAGGCTAGAGAATCATAATGGGGAACAAAGAAATGGCAGAGGAAATGAATAGGTACTTTGCATCAGTTTTCACAGGGGAAGACATCAGAACTTCAAGAGAATGAGGGGTAGATGGTGGCCATCGCGAAGGAGAAAGTGCTGGGAGTGTTGAAAAGTCTGAACATGGATAAATTGCCCGGACCAGGTGGTCTCTACCCTAGAGTTCTGAACGAGTTAGCTGAGGAGATAGTGGAGGCATTGGTGGTGATCTTTCAGAAATCACTGGAGTCAGAGAGGGTTCTAGAGATTGGAAAATGGCTAATGTAACAACCCTGTTTACAAAGAGAGGGAGGCAGAAGACAGGAAACTCTAGTACAGTTGGCCTGACCTCAGTAGTTGGTAAGATTTTAGAATCTATTATTAAGGATGAGATTGCAGAGCACTTGGAAGTGAGTGGCAAAGTTGAGCGGTGTCAACATGGCTTCATCAAGGGGAGGGTAAAAAATGAGGTCTGCAGATGCTGGAGATCACAGTTGAAAATGTGTTGCTGGTTAAAGCACAGCAGGTTAGGCAGCATCCAAGGAATAGGAAATTCGACGTTTCGGGCATAAGCCCTTCATCAGGAATGATTCCTGATGAAGGGCTTATGCCCGAAACGTCGAATTTCCTATTCCTTGGATGCTGCCTAACCTGCTGTGCTTTAACCAGCAACACATTTTCAACTTCGTCAAGGGGAGGTCATGCCTGACAACTCTTCACAATTCTTTGAGAAGGTAATAAGCGAATTAGACAAAGGGGAGCCAGTGGGTATGATGTGTTTGGATTTCCAGAAGGCATTTGACAAGGTACTTCACAGGAAGCTGCTCCATGAGGTAAGAGCCCATGGTGTTAGGGACAAGGTATTGGCCTGGATAGAGGATTGGCTGACTGGCAAAAGGCAGAGAGTGGGGATAAAGGGGTCTTTTTCAGGATGGCAGCCGGTGACTATTGGAGTTCCACAGGGGTATCTGTTGGGACCATAACTATTCACATTACACTCTAATAATCTGGACAAAGGAACTGAGGGCATTTTGTTAAGTTTGCAGATGACACAAAGTTAAGTGGAGGATCAGGTAGTGTTGGGGAAGCGGAGAGGCTGCAGACGGACTTGGACCGGCTGATAAAGTGGGCAAAGAAGTGACAGAGGAATGCAATGCAGGAAAGTGTGAGGTTGCGCACTTTGGTAGGAAGAAAATAAGTATTTCTAAATAGGGAAAGGCTTCAGAAATCTGAAGTACAAAGGAGTCCTAGTTCAAGATTTTGTTAACATTAACACGCAGGTTCAGTTGGCAGTTACGAAGACAGGTGCAGTGTTAGCATTCAATTCAAGAGGGCTGGAGTGGGTTAAGAGTGTAACTGGAAAAAGAACATCAGGTCAAGCAGCATCAGAGGAGCAGGGGGGTCAAAATTTCAGGTTGGAACCTTTCAGATTACGAGAGCAGAATTGTACTGCTGAAGCTGTTGAAGGCTCTGGGCAAACCATGTTTTGGAATATTGTGAGTGGTTTTGGGCCCCGTATCGAAGGAATGGTATGCTGGAATTAGAAGGGTCCAAAGGAAGTTTACAAGAATCATCTAGGATGGAGGGCTTGTCACATGAGGGCTGTTGAGAACACTGGGTCTGTACTCAATCGAATTGAGAAGGGTGAGGGGAGATCTGATTGAAACTCACAGACCATTGAGAGGCCTGGATTGAGTGGACATGGAGGGGTGTGGAGAGGGACTATGATATTATAACTATTACAGAAACCTGGCTAAGGGAGGGACAGGACTGGCAGCTTAATGTACCAGGATACAGGTGCTTTAGGTGGGACAGAGTTGGTGAAAGGGAGGGAGGGGGTGTTGCATTTTGATTAAGATGAGTAATCAGAGATGAAATAACTGAAAGATCATCTGATGAGGTTTTGTGGGTGGAGCTGAGAAATAAGACGGGGATGGTGACGCTATTGGGGTTGTATTACAGGCCCCCAAATAGTCAACAGAAATTACACGAACAGGATCTATTTACATTTGGAAGAAAATGGGCTTATCAGTGATAGGAAACATGGTTTTGTGCAGGGAAAGTCATGTCTTACTAACTTAATAGAATTCTTTGAGGAAGTGACAAAGTTGATTGACGAGAGAAGGGTGTAGGACTTCAGTGAGGTGTTTGATAAGGTTCTCCATGGTAGGCTGAAGGAGAAAGTGAAGATGCATGGGGTCCAAGGTGTACTCGGGAGATGGGTAGAGAATTGGGTGAGCAACAGGAGACAGAGAATAGTAGTTGAAGAGAGTTTCTCAAAATGGAGAAATGTCACCAGTGATGTCCCACAGGGATCTGTGCTTGGACCACTGTTGTTTGTGATATACATAAATGACCTGGATGAAGGTATAGACGGTCTAATTAGCAAGTTTGCAGATGACACTAAGATTGGTGGAGTAGCTGATAGTGAAGAGGACTGTCAGAGAATACAGCAGAATATAGATAGACTGGAGAGTTGGGCAGAGAAATGGCAATTAGAATTCAATCCAGGCAAATGCGAGGTGCAGCATTTTGAAAAATCCAATTCAAGAGTCAACTATACAGTAAATGGAAAAATCCTGGGGAAAACTGATGTACAGGGACATCTGGGTGTTCAGGACCATTGTTCCCTGAAGGTGGCAACGCAGGTCAGTAGAGATGTCAAAATGGCATGCTTTCCTTCATTGGGCGGGATATTGAGTACAAGAGTTGGCAGGTCATGTGACAGTTGTATAGGGCTTTAGTTGTGGCCACATCTGGAATACTGTGTACAGTTCAGGTCGCCACATTACCAAAAGGATATGAATGCTTTGGAGAGGGTGCAGAGGAGATTCACCAGATGTTGCCTGGTATGGAGGGCGCTAGCTATGAAGAGAGGTTGAGTAGATTAGGATTATTTTCATCAGAAAGGTGGAGGTTGGGGGGGAACCTGATTGATGTCGGCAAAATCACAAGACGAATAGACAGGGTGGATAGAAAGAAGCTTTTCCCAAAGTGGGGAACTCAATTACGAGGGGTCACGAGTTCAAGGTGAGAGGGGAAACATTTAAGGGAGATAGGTCTAGAAAGTTCTTTACGCAGATGGTGGTGGGTGCCTGGAACATGTTACCAGCGGAGGTGGTAGAGGTGGGGACAATAGTGTCATTTAAGATGTATCTAGACAGATACATGAATGGGCAGGGAGCAGAGGGATACAGATCCTTGGAAAATAGGTGACAGGTTTAGATAGAGGATCTGGATTGGTACAGGCTTGGAGGGCCGAAGGGCCTGTTCCTGTACTGTAATGTTCTTTATTCAACAATAGGCAGGGAGACTGGGGAGACTTACAGGAACAATAGGAGGGAATTTTAATTTTCCCAACATAAACTGGGACTGCCAGAGAGTTAAGGGCTTAGATGGGGTAGAATTTGTTAAGTGCATTCAGGAAAGTTTCCTCAAGAACTGTGTAGAGGGTCCTGCTCAGGAAGGGCCAAAACGTGACCAACTCTTGGGAAATAGAGGTGATGGAGGTGACAGTGGGGGAGCACTTAGGGACCAGTGACCATAGGTCTATTAATTTTAAAATAGTCATGGAGAGGGACAAAACTGGTCCACAGGTTCAAGTTCGAAATTGGAGCAAGGTGAGTTCTAATGGAATTAGAAAAGAGCGTGTAGGGGTTGATTGGAGTAGTTTGTTTGAAGGCAAAGGGCAAGTGGGAGGCCTTTAAAAGTGAGCTAGCCAGAGTTCAAGGCTATCTGTTGCTAGGAAGGTGAAGGGCGAGGTTTACAAGAATAGGGAACCCTGGATGACGAGAGAGATTGAGGCTTTGACCAGAATAAAGAAGGCAGCATGGCTCAGGCAGAGGCAGCTGATATTAAGGGAATATCTGGAGATAATTTTGGGATACTGGAGTTTATTGAAGAAGGAAATTAGGAGGGTGAAAAGGATGCATTAGAGTGAATCCAAAGAGGTTCTTTAAGTAAATTAAAGGAAAAAGAATAACTAAGGAGAGAATAGAGCCCCTTGAGAAACAAAGTGGACATGTATGTGTGGAACTGCAGGAGATGGGCGAGGTCCTCAATGACTCTGTGTTTACCATGGGGAAAGACATCTAGAATTTGGGACAGTCCATATCACAGCTGGGTGGTGTTGGATAGATCAGAATGTACATATATTTGGAAAGGCAAGGACTGATGAGGGACAGTCAACTTGGCTTTGTGTGTGGGAAATCGTGTCTCACAAATTTGATTGAGTTTTTGGAAGAAGTAACAAAGATGATTGATGAGGGCAGAGCAGTAGATGTGATCTTTATGGACTTCAGTAAGGCATTTGACAAGGTTCCCCGTGGGACACTGGTTGGCAAGGTTAGATCTCATGAAATACAGAGAGAACTAGCCATTTGGATACAGAACTGGCTCAAAGGTAGAAGACAGAGGGTGGTGGTGGAGGGTTGTTTTGCAGACTAGAGGTCTGTGACCAGTCGAGTGCCACAAAGATCGGTGCTGGGTCCACTACTTTTCATCATTTACATAAATGATTTGGATGTGAGCATAAAAGGTACAGATAGTAAGTTTGCAGATGACACCAAATTTGGAGGTGTAGTGGACAGCGAAGAAGGTTACCTCAGATTACAATAGGATCTTGACCAGATGGGCCAATGGGCTGAGGAGTGGTAGATGGGGTTTAATTCAGATAAAGCAAGGTGTTGTATTTTGGGAAAGCAAATCTTAGCGGGACTTATACACTTAATGATAAGGTCCTAGGGAGTGTTGCTGAACAAAGAAACTTTGGAGTGCAGGTTCATAGCTCCTTGAAAGTGGAGTCGCAGGCAGATAGGATAGTGAAGAAGGCGTTTGATATGCTTTCCTTTATTGGTCAGAGTATTGAGTACAGAAGTTGGGAGGTCATGTTGATGCTGTAGAGGACATTGGTTAGGCCACTGTTGGAATATTGCGTGCAATTCTGGTCTCCTTCCTATCAGAAAGATGTTGTGAAACTTGAAAGGGTTCAGAAAAGATTTACAAGGATTTTGCCAGGGTTGGAGGATTTGAGCTATAGGGAGAGGCTGAACAGGCTGGGGCAGTTTTCCCTCGAGGGTCGGAGGCTAAGAGGTGACCTTATGGAGGTTTATAAAATCATGAGGGGTATGGATAGGATAAAAAGACAAAGTCTTTTCCCTGGGCTGGGGGAGTCCAGAACTAGAGAGCATAGGTTTAGGGTGAGAGGGGAAAGATATAAAAGAGACCTAAGGGGCAACTGTTTCACGTAGAGGGTGGTACATGTATGGAATGAGCTGCCAGAGGATGTGGTGGCGGCTGGTACAATTACATTTAAAAGGAATTTGGATGGGTATATGAGTGGGAAGGGTTTGGAGGGATATGGGCCGGGTGCTGTCAGGTGGGACTAGATTGGGTTGGGATTTCAGGTCGGCATGGACAGGTTGGGCAGATGGACCTTTTTCCATGCTGTACATCGCTATGACCCTATGTATGAAGGTTGGTAAGTCTCCTGGTCCTGACCAGATATATCCAAGAACACTGTCAGAGGCCAGAGAGGCATTGCAGCGTTCCTGGGTATTATTTTTGCATCATTATTGCCATGGGTGAGGTCCCAGAAGACTGGATGGTAGCGAATGTTGTGCCCTTATTCAAGAAAGGCTGCAAACAAAAACCTGGGAACTATAAACCAGTAAGTTTAACATCAGTGGTAGGTAGGTCAATTGAGAAGATTTTGAGAGATAGGGTATAAATGCTTTTGGAAAGATAGGGTTTGATGAGGAACAGTCAGCATGCCTCACAAGTTTGTTAGAGTTCTGTGATGAAGTGACCAGGAAGGTTGATCAAGGCAGGGCGGTAGACATCATCTCTCTGAATTTCAGTAAGATCATTGATACGGTATGACATGGCAGTCTGCTCTGGAAGATCTTGGATAACTGGAGCTCTCTCTCTGGGGAAGGTGGGACCTCCACAAACAGGATGGTCTTCACCTGAGCCAGAGCGGTACCAATATCCTGGGGGGTAAATTTGCTAATAGTCTTTGGGGGTGGGGGGTTAAACTAATGCAGAAGGGGGATGAGAACCTGAATTGTAGTTCCAGTGTACAGGAGGTTCAGGGTAGTGAGGTCAGGGATAGGTTTACAAGGTTGCAAGAGGGCACCGGCAAGCAGATGTTGCATTGAGATGTTGTGCTTCAATGCCAGGAGCATCTGGAATAAGGTGGGTGAACTTGCAGCTTGGATTGGTACCTGGGACTTCGACGTTGTGGCCATTTCAGAGACATGGATAGAGGAGGGACAGGAATGGTTGTTTCAGGTACCGGGATTTAGATATTTCAAGAAGAACAGAAATGATGATAAAGGGTTAGGGGTGGGGGAGAAGCAGATGGTAGAGGTGGCATTGCTAATCAAGGGTAGTATTACAGCAGCTGAGATAACGCTTGAGGACTCATCCACAGTGGTAGTTTGGGCTGACGTTAGAAACAGGAAAAGAGAGGTCACCCTGTTGGGGATTTTCTATAGGTATCTGAATAGTTCCAGGGATGTAGAGGAAAGGATAGCAAAGATGATTCTCAATGGGAGTGAGAGTAACAGGGTAGTTGTTATGGGGGACTTTAACTTCCCCAATATTGACTGGGAATACTTTGGTTAAAGTAGTTTAGATGGGTCAGTTTTTGTTCAGTGTATAGGAGAGTTTTCTGGCACAGTACATAGACAGGGCAACAAGGGGTGATGCCAATTGGATTTGGTACTAGGGAATGAACCCGGTCAGGTGTTAGATTTGGAAGTAGGTGAGCACTTTGGCGATAGTGACCATAATTCGGTTATGTCTACAATAGCAATGGACGGGAATAGGTATATATTGCAGGGAAAGAGGTATAATTGGGCGAAAGGCAATTATGATGTGATTAGGCAAGATTTAGGATACACAGGATGGGGAAGGAAACCGCAGGGGATAGACACACTTGAAATGTGGAACTTATTCAAGAAACAGCTGCTGTGGTCCCTTGATAAGTATATACTTATCAGGCAGGGAGTAGTTGTTGAGAGAGGGAGCCATGGTTTACTAAAAAATTTGAAGATCTTGTCAAGAGGAAGAAGAAGGCTTATGTGTGGATGAGGCGTGAAGGTTCAGTTAGGGAGCTTGAGAGTTATAGGTTAGCCAGAAAAGATCTAAAGAGAGGGCTAAGAATAGCCAGGAGGGGACATGAGAATCTGTTAGTGGATAGAATCAAGGAAATCCCTAAGGCCTTCTATTGGTATGTCAGGAATAAAAGAATGACTCGAGTAAGATTAAGGCCAATCAAAGACAGTAATGGGAAGTTGTATGTGGAATCTGAGGACATAGGGGAAGCGCTTAATAAATACTTTTCCTCAGGATTCCCATTGGAAAAGGGCAATGTTAGTGAGAATAAGGAGACACAGGCTCCACGATTAGTTGGAATTGAGGCTGACAAAGAGGAGGTTTCGAGTAAAAAGCTGCAAATGTGTTGCTGGTCAAAGCACAGCAGGCCAGGCAGCATCTCAGGAATAGAGAATTCGACGTTTCGAGCATAAGCCCTTCATCAGGAATAAGAGAGAGAGTAGCCAAGCAGGCTGAGATAAAAGGTAGGGAGGAGGGACTAGGGGGAGGGGCGATGGAGGTGGGATAGGTGGAAGGAGGTCAAGGTGAGGGTGATAGGCCGGAGTGGGGTGGGGGCGGAGAGGTCAGGAAGAGGATTGCAGGTTAGGAGGGCGGTGCTGAGTTGAGGGAACCGACTGAGACAAGGTGGGGGGAGGGGAAATGAGGAAGCTGGAGAAATCTGAATTCATACCTTGTGGTTGGAGGGTTCCCAGGCGGAAGATGAGGCGCTCCTCCTCCAGCCGTCGTGTAGTTGTGTTCTGCCGGTGGAGGAGTCCAAGGACCTGCATGTCCTCGGTGGAGTGGGAGGGGGAGTTAAAGTGTTGAGCCACGGGGTGATTGGGTTGGTTGGTTCGGGCGGCCCAGAGGTGTTCTCTGAGGCGTTCCGCAAGTAAGCGGCCTGTCTCACCAATATAGAGGAGGCCACATCGGGTGCAGCGGATGCAATAGATGATGTGTGTGGAGGTACAGGTGAACTTGTGGCGGATATGGAAGGATCCCTTGGGGCCTTGGAGGGAAGTGAGTGTGGAGGTGTGGGCGCAAGTTTTACATTTCCTGCGGTTGCAGGGGAAGGTGCCGGGGGTGGAGGTTGGGTTGGTGGGGGGTGTGGATCTGACAAGGGAGTCACGAAGGGAGTGGTCCTTGCGGAACGCTGATAGGGGAGGGGAGGGAAATATATCCTTGGTGGTGGGGTCCGTTTGGAGGTGGCGGAAATGGCGGCGGATAATACGTTGTATGCGCAGGTTGGTGGGGTGGTAGGTGAGAACCAGTGGGGTTCTGTCTTGGTGGCGGTTGGAGGAGCGGGGCTCAAGGGCGGAGGAGCGGGAAGTGGAGGAGATGCGGTGGAGGGCATCGTCGATCACGTCTGGGGGGAATCTGCGGTCCTTGAAGAAGGAGGCCATCTGGGCTGTACGGTATTGGAACTGGTCCTCCTGGGAGCAGATGCGGCGGAGACGAAGGAATTGGGAATATGGGATGGCGTTTTTACAGGGGGCAGGGTGGGAGGAGGTGTAGTCCAGGTAGCTGTGGGAGTCAGTCGGTTTATAATAGATGTCTGTGTTGAGTCGGTCGCCCGAGATAGAAATGGAAAGGTCTAGGAAGGGGAGGGAGGAGTCTGAGACAGTCCAGGTGAATTTCAGGTCGGGATGGAAGGTGTTAGTAAAGTTGATGAACTGTTCAACCTCCTCGTGGGAGCACGAGGCAGCGCCGATACAGTCATCGATGTAGCGGAGGAAAAGGTGGGGGGTGGTGCCAGTGTAGTTGCGGAAGATGGACTGTTCCACATATCCTACGAAGAGGCAGGCATAGCTGGGGCCCATGCGGGTGCCCATGGCAACTCCTTTAGTTTGGAGGAAGTGGGAGGATTGAAAAGAGAAGTTATTCAGGGTGAGGACCAGTTCAGTCAGTCGAAGGAGGGTGTCAGTGGAAGGGTACTGGTTGGTGCGGCGGGAAAGGAAGAAGCGGAGGGCTTTGAGTCCTTCGTGATGGGGGATGGAGGTGTACAGGGACTGGATGTCCATAGTGAAAATAAGGCGTTGGGGACCGGGGAAGCGAAAATCCTGGAGGAGGTGGAGGGCGTGGGTGGTGTCCCGAACGTAGGTGGGGAGTTCTGGGACTAAAGGGGACAGGACCGTGTCGAGGTATGCGGAGATGAGTTCGGTGGGGCAGGAGCAGGCTGAGACAATGGGTCGGCCAGGGCAGGCAGGTTTGTGGATTTTGGGCAGGAGGTAGAAACGGGCGGTGCGGGGTTGTGGGACTATGAGGTTGGAGGCGGTGGATGGGAGATCCCCTGAGGTGATGAGGTCCTGGATGGTCTGGGAGATGATGGTTTGGTGGTGGGAGGTGGGGTCGTGGTCAAGGGGGCGATAAGAGGAGGCGTCCGCGAGCTGGCGTTTGGCTTCAGCGGTGTACAGGTCAGTGCGCCAAACTACCACCGCGCCTCCCTTGTCTGCGGGTTTGATGGTGAGGTTGGGATTGGAGCAGAGGGAGTGGAGGGCTGCACGTTCTGAGGGTGAGAGGTTGGAGTGGGTGAGAGGGGTGGACAGGTTGAGTCGGTTGATGTCACGGCGGCAGTTGGCTATAAAGAGGTCGAGGGCGGGTAAGAGGCCAGCACGGGGTGTCCAGGTGGATGGGGTGTGTTGGAGGCGGGAGAAGGGGTCGTCAGAGGGTGGGCGGGAGTCTTGGTTGTGAAAGTAGGCACGGAGGCGAAGGCTCTTGGTTGTGAAAGTAGGCACGGAGGCGAAGGCTCTTGGTTGTGAAAGTAGGCACGGAGGCGAAGGCTTCTTGGTTGTGAAAGTAGGCACGGAGGCGAAGGCTTCTTGGTTGTGAAAGTAGGCATGGAGGCGAAGGCTTCTTGGTTGTGAAAGTAGGCACGGAGGCGAAGGCTTCTTGGTGGAGGTTTCAGCAATTTTGGAAGATTTGAAAATAAGACTCTGGGATTCTCTGGGAAGCCAGGGAGGAGACTGCAGAGCCTTTGGCCCCAATCTTCATGTCATCATTGTCGACAGGAGTAGTGCCAGAAAACTGGAGGATAGCAAATGCAGTTCCCTTGTTTAAGAAGGGGAGTCAGGACAGCCCTGGTAATTATAGACCAGTGAGGCTTACTTCGGTTGTGGGTAAGATGTTGGAAAAGATTGTAAGAGATAGGATTTATGATCATCTGGAAAGGAATAATTTGATTAGGGAAGGTCAACACGGCTTTGTGAAGGGAAGTCGTGCCTCATCAACCTTATTGAATTCTTCAAGAAGGTGACAAAACGGGTGGATGAGGGTAAAGCAGTTGATGTGGTTCAGATGGACTTCAGTAAAGCATTTGATAAGTTCCACATGGTAGGCTATTGCACAAAATAAGAAGTTTCGGGATTTAGCGGTTTGGATCAGAAATTGGCTAGCTGAAAGAAGACAGAGGGTGGTGGTTGATGGGAAATGTTCATCCTGGAGTTCAGTTATCAGTGGTGTGCTGCAAAGATTTGTTTTGGGGCCACTACCGTTTGTCATTTTTATAAATGATCTGGATGTGGGCGTAGAAGGATGGTTAGTAAATTTGCGGACGACACTAAAGTAGGCAAAGAGTTGTGGATAGTGCTGAAGGATGTTGTAGGTTAAAGAGAGACATAGATAAGATGCAAAGCCGGGCTGAGAAGTGGCAAATGAATTTAATACTGAAAAATGTGAGGTAGTTCACTTCGGAAGAAGTAACAGGAATGCAGAGTACTCAGCTAATGGTCAAATTCTTGGCTGTGTGGATGAACAAAGAAATCTCGGTGTCCAGTAGCATAAATCCCTGAACGTTGCCACTCAGGTTAATAGGGTTGTTAAGAAGGCATATGGTGTGCTGGCGTTTATCGGTAGGGGGATTGAGTTTCAGAGCCATGAGGTCATGTTTCAGATCTACAAGACACTGGTAAGACTGCATCTGGAGTATTGTGTACAGTTCTGGTCACTGCATTATAGGAAGGATTAGATTAGACTTACAGTGTGGAAACAGGCCCTTCGGCCCAACAAGTCCACACCGACCCGCCGAAGCGCAACCCACCCATACCCCTACATTTACCCCTTACCTAACACTACGGGCAATTTAGCTTGGCCAATTCACCTGACCCGCACATCTTTGGACTGTGGGAGGAAACCGGAGCACCCGGAGGAAACCCACGCAGACACGGGGAGAACGCGCAAACTCCACACAGTCAGTCGCCTGAGTCGGGAATTGAACCCGGGTCTACAGGCGCTGTGAGGCAGCAGTGCTAACCACTGTGATGTGGAAGCTTTGGAAAGGGTTCAGAGGAGATTTACAATGATGTTGCCTGGAAGGTCTTACGAGGAAAGGTTGAGGGCCTTGAGGCTGTTTGAGAAGAATGTTGAGAGGTGACTTAATCGAGTCATATAGATAATCAGAGGGTTAGGTAGGGTGGACAGGGAGAGTCTTTTTCCTCGGATGGTGATGGCTAAAATGAGGGGACATAGCTTTAAATTGAGGGGTGATAGATTTAGGACAGATATCAGGGGTAGTTTCTTTACTCAGAAAGTAGTAGGGGCGTGGAACGACCCACCTGCAACAGTAGACTCACTGACATTAAGGGCATTTAAATGGGCATTTGATAAACATATGGATAATAATGGAATGGTGTAGGTTAGATGGGCAACAGATTAATTTCACAGGTCGGTGTAACATTGAGGGCCGAAGGGCCTGCACTGCACTGTAACATTCTATGTTCTATGTTAATTTACATGGAATCCAGAGGGAGCTGGCAAATTGGATGCACAATTTAATAGGACATTTTCTTTCGAGCATTGGAGACTGAGGGAGGATCTTATAGAAGTGTATAAGATCATAAGAGGCATGGATCGGGTGACTGCACTCAGTCTTTTTCCCAGGGTCAGAGAATCAAGGACTAGAGGGCATCAGTTTAGGGTTAGAGGGGAAAGAATAAAAGGAAACCTGAGGGGAAACCTTTTTTCACAGAGGGTGGTACGCATATGGAATGAGCTGCCAGTGAAAGTGGTTGAGGTGGGTACATTAACAACTTTTCAAAGGCGTTTGGACAAAAACATGGATAGGAAAAGTTTAGAAGGATATGGGCCAGGTGCAGGGAAATGGATGGACATTTTGGTCGGAATGGACCGGTCTCCATGCTGTAGGACTCTATGACTCTCTGAGATGTTGCCCTAGTAGGAGAGACTATGACCCGAAGGCAGAGCCTCAGAGTAAAAGGACGACCCTTCAGTACTAAGATGAAAAGGAATATCTTCACCCAGAAGGTGGTGAATCTGTGAGACTCATTGCCACAGAGGACTGTGGAGGCCAAATCATTGAGTGCATTTAAGACAGAGATAGATAGGTTCCTGATCAGTCAGAGAATCAAGAGATAAAGGGAGAAGGCAGGCGAATGGGGTTGAGAAAGATATCAACATGATTGAATGATGGAACAGACCTGATGGGCTAAATGGCCTAATTCTGATCCAATATCTCATGGTCTGACTGACAGGACAATCAAGTCTTATCTGCACAGGATGTGAATGCAGAATTGAAAATGCAATGAGATCAACCAGGGACTTATTGAAAGGTGTAGCAGATTTGAGGGGCTGAATGGCTCTCTCCTTCTTATGGAATGCCCTGCCTGGAAATGTGAGGGAGGCTCAAGCATCCAAGAGCGCATTGGATGGTGATTTGGATAGAAATGGTGTGTGAGGAGATGAGGAAAAGGCAGGATACTGACACCAGGGGATAGAAGCAGTGCAGACTCCGATAGGCTGAATGGCTTCCTTCAGGGCTGTAACAATTCTGTGATCATGTTCCGATTTCATTGATGTGCAACAAGCACTTAAACAGCACACAACAAGAAGGATTTTGCATACACTCAATCCCTACCCCAACCTTGGCTTCTCCCCATTGTAATTGCTGTCTCTGTCAGCTGCAATTATGCAAATTTTCAACCGGCACAAGCTCCTTCCCCACACACCAGCCACCCTGTGCTAATATGGTTTGCAGCCAGCAGGTGGTGGTATTCCTCCACTCTATCTTCTGGTCCACCATGAGAGAGAAGGGGTAGGGGCCAGTGAATGGCTTTTCCAAACAATCTCACGTCTGCCAGTGAATGTGACATTACTGGTCCTGTCAGTAAATTGTCCTTTTGATTTCCTTAAGATTCACTGGAGCCTGGGAACTGGGGCATTGTCTCAGCAAAAAGAGGCCAATTCTTTTGGCCTGACATTGAGGCTGAGAAATTTATTGTGAATGTTCAGAATTCTCTGCCTAAGAGATCTGTGGGTGCACCATCTTTGAAGATAGCTATATCTGTGATGGACAGATTTTTAACCAAGGGATATCAGACCTGCTGGTATCATAGAATCCCGATTGCATGGAACTGGCCACTCAGCCCTTCCAGTTCAAGCAGAAGAGTATCCCACCCCGACCCAACTCCCTACCCTATAACCTTGTGTTTCCTGTAGCTAAGCCCCCTAGCCTGCACATTCCTTGAACACTATGGACAATTTCCCATGGTCAATCCATCCTAACCTGCGCATGTTTGGAAAGTGGGAGGAGAGCGGAGCACCCGGGAGGAAATCCACACAGACACAGGGAGAACACGCAAACTGTACACAGACCCGAGGTTGGAATCGAACCCATGTCCCTGGCGCTGTGAGGCCACAGTGCTAGCCACTCAGCCACCCCTTAAATTGTATTCAGTTGTGGCCTATGAGCACTGTCGCAGGCTGCTGTTTAATGTCCATCTCTAATTGTCTTTCAGGGGGTGATAGCAGTGGGTTTTCTTATAAATGGTCAGACAGACTCAACCTTAAGGAGAACAACAATGTACAGGGCACTGAATAGTTCAATAAACACTCCATTGCTAAAATAGGCCCCCTCTGAGCTAAAAGGAGGGACTCTGTATGTGCAGAGCTCAGTGCTCAGGGCTGCTTGGTATCTGACTAAAATGCCTCTTAAAATAAATGGTGTGACCTTTCCGCTTACCTCCATCAATCGGGAATGAAGGCATCGTTCAGTTGGCAGGATGTAGCGACAGAGGCTGGAAACTCTCTCCTGGCTGTCAGGATGGTGGGCAGGGGATCCACGTGGGTGATGGATGTTTCTTTTCAGTCAGTCCATTATAACAGACGGAGGACTGAACGCTGCTCAGAGTCTGCTGGAAGGAGGAAGGACACTGATCAGCTTTGTACGACAAAATCTCCACTCGGTGCAGACAAAAGCCCTCAATTCCAGCCACAGCAGCCAGGCCGTTTGTTCATCAATCCACAACCACTGCTGAAGGAGTGAGCGCCCTGCCCATGCTGTCCCGAAATTGTGATCATACATCACACTCTGTCACAAGAGACAGCCTCAGCGATCGCAGCAAGTAAACAGCGATTGACAGCATTCTGAAACCGCCTTTCCATTTCCCTCCCCCCCACCCCGTCCTCCATTTCAAAAGGAAGCAAACAGGGACGGTTCAGGCAACAAGTTATCTCCACAACAGCGTCACTCCAAGAAAGATGCACACAAAGTGCCAAGCCATCTCGGCTGTTCTTAAGTCAAGGGAACCTCCAGCGGCCATGATACCATCGCACAGGGAAAGCAGTCAATCACACTTAAGCATCCCCGCTGACAGCACGGCAGAAGGAAAAGCAACAACAGAGGTTGCTGGAAAAGCTCAGCAGGTCTGGCAGCATCTGTGAAGAGGAAGGGTCACTGGACCTGAAATGTTAACTCGGATTTCTCTCCACACCTCTTCCTGCTCACCTTTTCCAGCAATTAGATTAGATTAGATTACTTACAGTATGGAAACAGGCCCTTCGGGCCAACAAGTCCACACCGACCCGCCGAAGCGCAACCTACCCATACCCCTACATTTACCCCTTACTTAACACTACGAGCAATTTAGCACAGCCAATTCACCTGACCCGCACATCTTTGGACTGTGGGAGGAAACCAGAGCACCCGGAGGAAACCCACGCAGACACGGGGAGAACGTGCAAACTCCACACAGTCAGTCGCCTGAGTCGGGAATTGAACCTGGGTCTCAGGCGCTGCGAGGCAGCAGTGCTAACCACTGTGCCACCATGCTGCCTCTCTGTTTGTTTCTGATTTACAGCATCTGCAAAGCTTATCTGCAAAGCAAATTCAAAGTTTATCCCTTTGAATTTTCACATACATTTTCAGAGAACAAAATCAATGATATAAATCCTACAGCGTAGAAGCAGACCATTCAGCCCAACAAGTTCACACTGACCCTCCCACCACACCCTAGACTTCCCATGGCTAATCCACCTAACCTACATACTATGGACAAATTAGCACAGCCAATCCATCTAACTTGCACACTATGGGTAATTGAGCATGGCTAATCCACCTAACCTGCACACTATGGACTATGGGAGGAAACCAGAGCACCCAGAAACAGGGAGAATGTGCAAACCCCACACAGGCAGTCACCCAAGGCTGGAATTGAACCCAGGTCCCTAGCACTGTAAGACAGCAGTGCTAACCACTGAGCCACCACACTGATCTAATTAAATTGAGATCGAAGCTAAAACAACATAAAAAAATTTTAAAATGTTATGCTGAAAAATGTGATTTTTTAAAAATCATACCAGAGAAATTTGTTGCTTCACAAAAATCAAATTAGTTTTAGATGGCTGAGGTGGTAATTTTAATGTTAATTTATAGTTTATCATTTTATCACATTTTAAAAAGATTTTTACAGTGAGACTAACTGTGTAAAAATGAGAGTCTCATTTTAAAAACTGCACACTGGGGACGTCTCGACGGTGCTCATTTTACATCAATATCAAATCACTGATAGAAACTTGTGAATTCCCATGTTACCCTGTCTCCTGTGCAGAATCCCCAAGTTACTGTCACTTGGACACAAGTAACGATGGTGGTGAACATTGTCAATTTCAGCAGCATTCCTGCAAAGTCTGAGCCAAAGCAGCCGCACCAACTCACTCACCAGAACACTTCTGAACCATCTTTCACCTTCTACCATTTAGAAGCATCTTTGTTCAGTGCTGAATGTGCAGAGGTAGGTAAAATTCAAAATAATGTACCAACACTCGTTCCCACCTCGGCCATTCACCACTCTCCCCCTCCCAACCCCCAATCTCACCGTCACCTCCTTGCCCCTTCAATCATAAATGCTTTTCTAATGAAATTTTAGGGATGTACATTTTGCAGATTTATTTTCCAAGGATGGAACTGGATCTGGGACCAAGTGGATCTCATTGATCCTAAATTTCTGTTCATTGAATATTGCTGCAAATAGGAACATCACTGAGGCTTTTAGTCTTGCACTCATCAGGACAAATGCAAGAATGCCACATTTCAACCAATCATCAGTATGTCTGTAACTCAGGGTCACGAGGAGTGAGATGAGGAGAAACATGAGGTGGCACAGTGGTTAGGGGCAGCACAGTGGCACAGTGGTTAGCATTGCTGCCTCACAGCGCCAGCTCCCGACTCAGGCGACTGACTGTGTGGAGTTTGCACGTTCTCCCCGTGTCTGCGTGGGTTTCGTCCGGGTGCTCCGGTTTCCTCCCACAGTCCAAAGATGTGCGGGTCAGGTGAATTGGCCATGCTAAATTGTCCATAGTGTTAGGTAAAAGGGTAAATGTAGGGGAATGGGTGGGTTGCGCTTCGGCGGGTCGGTGTGGACTTGTTGGGCCGAAGGGCCTGTTTTCACACTGTAAGTAATCTAATCTTTACTCAGAGAGTTGTTAGGAATTGGATTGTGCTGCCAGGGAGTCTGGTGGATGTAGGCTCTTTAGAAGGTTGCCCATGGTAGCGTGATGGAGAACGTGAAGTTGCATGGGGTACAAGGGAGATGGATAGAGAACTGGCTGGGCAACAGGAGACAGAGAGTAGTAATGGATGGGAGTTTCTCAAAATGGAGACCTGTGACCAGTGTTGTACCATAGGGATCAGTGTTGGCACCATTGTTGTTTGTGATATACGTAAATGTTTGGAAGAATTTATAAGTGTTCTGATTAGCAAGTTTGCAGGTGACACCAAGATTTGTGGATTAGGAGATAGGGAAGGGGACTCTCAGAGAATAAAGCAGAATGTAGATAGATTGGAGAGTTGGCAGAGAAATGGCAGATGGAGTTCAATCCGGGCAAATGCAAGATGATGCATTTTGGAAAATCCAATTCAAGAGTCAATTATATGGTAAATGGAAAAACCCTGGGGAAGATTGATGTACAGGGAGATCTGGGTGTTCAGGCCCATTGTTCCCTGAAGGTGGCAACACTGGTCGATAGAGTAGCATGCGGCATGCTTTCCTTCATCAGTTGGGGTGTTGAGTACAAGAGTTGGCAGGTCATGTTACAGTTGTATAGGGCTTTGGTTCGGCCACATTTGGAACACTGTGTACAGTTCTGGTCGCCACATTACCAAAAGGATATGGATGCTTTGGAGAAGGTGCAGAGGAGGGTCACCAGGATGTTGCTTTGTATGGAGGGTGCTAGCTATGACGACAGGTTGAGCAGATTATAATTAGTTTCATTAGAAAGATGAAGGTTGAGGGAGGACCTGATTGAGGTCTATAAAATCACGAGTTCAAGGTGAGAGGGAAAATGTTTAAGGGAGCTAAACCTGGAAGGTTCTTTATGCAGAGGGTGGTGGATGCCTGGAATGCATTGCCAATCGAGGTGGTAAAGGTGGGGACGATAGCGTCATTTAAGATGTATCTAGACAGATACATGAATGGGCAGGGAGCAGAGGGATCCTTAGAAAATAGGCAACAGGTTTGGATAGAGGATCTGGATTAGCACAGGCTTGGAGGGCCGAAGGGCCTGTTCCTGTGCTGTGAAATTTCTTTGTCCTTTGTTCTTTGTTCTTGAACGGATATAAATTCTTCCAAACATTTGTGTACATCACAAACAACAATGGTCCCATCACGGATCCCTATGGAACACCATTGGTCACAGGTCTCCATTTTGAGAAACTCCCACCTACTACTACTCTCTGTCACCTGTTGCCCAGCCAGTTCTTTATCCATCTCCCTAGTACAACCTGTACCCCATGCAACTTCACTTTCTCCATCACGCTACCATGGGCAACTTCTCTTCTAAGGAGAGCTGGATGTATATTAGAAAGTGATGAATTTAGAGGGCTATGGAGATAGGGCTGAAGAATGGAATGAGCGGCACGGTGGCACAGTGGTTAGCACTGCTGCCTCACAGCGCCAGAGACCCGGGTTCAATTCCCGCCTCAGGTGACTCTCTGTGTGGAGTTTGCGTGGGTTTCCTCCAGGTGCTCCGGTTTCCTCCCACAGTCCAAAAATGTGCAGGTCAGGTGAATTGGCCATGCTAAATTGCCCGTAGCGTTAGGTGAAGGGGTAAATGTAGGAGAATGGGTCTGGGTGGGTTACGCTTCGGAGGGTCAGTGTGGACTTGTTGAGCCGAAGGACCTGTTTCCACACTGTAGGGAATCTAATCTAATCTAATGGGACTGGCTGGGTAGCTCTTTCTGGAGCCAGTCCAGACACGATGGGTTGAAAGGCCTCTTTCTGTACTGTATATTCTATAATTATATGATTCTAGGTTTCAACATGTTACAAACAAAACATTTGGCAAGCTTGCCCCACTCCAGTTACAGGCTGCGCCCCCACTCCCAGCTCCACACCTACCCCAGGTCCCAGCTCCCAGCCCTGCCAAGTTTTCACCATCCCCCCAGACCTCCCCCTCACTGAGGATGAATGATCAGTCCTCAGCAAAGGACACTTCATCCCCCTCCGTCCACGCATCAATAAATTTAATATACGTCGTGTCGTCGAACACTTCTTCCACCGCCCCCCCGCCTCCGAGCTTACTTTCACAATCAGGATTCCCGCCCACCTTCCAAGGACCCCTTCACCCACCTCCAACACACTGCATCCACCTGGACACCCCGCGCTGGCCTATTACCTGCCCTCGATCTCTTCATTTCCAACTGCCGCCGGGACATTAACCGCCTTAACCTGTCTACACCCCTCCCCCACTCGAACCTCTCACCCTCACAACGCACAGCTCTCCAATCCCTCTGCTCCAACCCCGACCTCACCATCAAGCCAGCGGATAAAGGGGCGCAGTGGTAGTCTGGCGCACTGACCTCTACACTGCTGAAGCCAGACGCCAACTTGAGGACACCTCTTCCTACCGCCCCCTCGACCATGACCCTACCCCCCATCACCAAACCATCATCTCCCAGACCATACAGAACCTCATCACCTCAGGAGATCTCCCACCCACAGCTTCCAACCTCATAGTCCGGGAAACCTGCACTGCCCGGTTCTACCTCCTTCCCAAGATCCACAAGCCTGACCACCCCAGCCGACCCATTGTCTCAGCATGCTCCTGCCCCACTGAACTCATCTCTACCTACCTCGACACTGTCCTATCCCCCCTAGTCCAGGAACTCCCCACATACATTCGAGACACCACCCACGCCCTCCACCTCCTCCAAGACTTCCGTTTCCCCGGCCTCCAACGCCTCATTTTCACCATGGATATCCAATCCATCTACACCTCCATCCGCCATGACCAGGGCCTCCAAGCCCTCCATTTTGTCCTCTCCAGACGTCCCTAACAGTACCTTTCCACCAACACTCTCATTCGTTTGGCTGAACTGGTCCTCACCCTTAACAATTTCTCCTTTGAATCCTCCCACTTCCTCTAGACGAAAGGGGTCGCCATGGGCACACGTATGGCCCCCAGCTATGCCTGTCTCTTTGTTGGCTACGTAGAACAGTCGATCTTCCGTAATTACACCGGCACCACTCCCCACCTCTTCCTCCGCTACATTGATGACTGCATTGGCGCCACCTCGTGCTCCCGCGAGGTGGTTGAGCAATTCATCAACTTCACCAACACATTCCACCCTGACCTTAAATTCCCTGGGCCATCTCTGACACCTCCCTCCCCTTCCTGGGCCTCTCCATCTCCATTAATGACGACCGACTTGACACCGACATTTTTTACAAACCCACCGACTCCCACAACTACCTGGATTACACCTCTTCCCACCCTACCTCCTGCAAAAATGCTATCCCTTATTCCCAATCCCTCCACCTCCGCCATATCTGCTCCCAGGAGGACCAGTTCCACCACAGAACACACCAGATGGCCTCCTTCTTTAGAGACTGCAATTTCCCTTCTCATGTGGTTGAAGGTGCCCTCCAATGCATCTCATACACATCCCGCACCTCCGCCCTCAGACCCCACCCCTCCAACCGTAACAACGACAGAACGCCCCTGGTGCTCACCTTCCATCCTACCAACCTTCGCATAAACCAAATCATCCGCCGACATTTCTGTCACCTTCAAAAAGACCTCACCACCAGAGATAGATTTCCCTCCTCACCCCTTTCCGCTTTCCCTCTGTGACTACCTGGTCAGGTCCACTCCCCCCTACAACAACCCACCCTCCCTGCCTGATACCTTCCCCTGCCACCACAGGAATTGCAAAACCTGTGCCCACACCTCCCCCGTCACCTCCATCCCAGGCCCCAAAGGAGCCTTCCACATCCATCAAAGTTTTACCTGCACATCCACCAATACCATTTATTGTATCCATAGATCCCGATGCGGTCACCTCTACATTGGGGAGACTGGATGCCTTCTCGCAGAGCGCTTTAGGGAACATCGGGACACCCGCATCAATCAACCCCACCGCCCCGTGGCCCAATATTTCAACTCCCCCTCCCACTCTGCCAAGGGCATGCAGGTCCTGGGCCTCCTCCACCACCGCTCCCTCAGCAGCCAACGCCTGGAGGAAGAACGCCTCATCATCCCCCTCGGAACACTTCAACCCCAGCGCATCAATGTGGACTTCACTATTTTCCTCATTTCCCCTCCCCCCACCTTATCCCAGTTTCAAACTTCCAGCTCAGCACTGTCCCCATGACCTGTCCTACCTGCCAATCTCCCTTCCCACCTATCCACTCCACCCTCCTCTCTGACCTATCACCTTCATCCCCACCCCCATTCACCTATTGTACTCTTTGCTACCTTCTCCCCACCCCTACACCTCTCCTATTTACCTCTCCACCCTGGAGGTTCCCTGCCTTCAGTCCTGATGAAGGGCCTGAAACATTGATTTTCCTGCTCCTCGGATGCTGCCTGACCTCCTGTGCTTTTCCAGCACCACTCTAATCTCCAGCATCTGCAGTCCTTACCTTTGCCTTATTGGTCACAACATTGAGTATTGGAATTGGGAGGTCATGTTGCACCTGTACAAAACATTGGTGATGCCACTTTTGGAATACTGCACACAACTCTGGTCGCCCTTCTACAGGAAGAATGTTATTAAACTTGAGAGCATGCAGAAATAATTTACAAGCATGTTGCTGGAATTGGAGGTTTTAAGTTATAGGGAGAGGCTGAATAGGATGGAATTTTCTTCCCAGGAACGTCAGGGAGCGATGGGTGGTCATATAAAAGTTTGTAAAATCATGAGGGACATGGATAGGGGAAATAAGCAAGGTCTTTTCCCTGGGTGGGAGAGTCCAGAGCTAGAGGGGATAGGTTAAAGGCGAGGGCGCTAAGATTTAAAAAGGATTTGAGGGTTAACCTTTTCACACAGAGGGTGGTGCATGTATGGAACGAGCTGCCAGAGGAAGTGGTGGAGGCTGGTACAATTACAACATTTACAAAGCATCTGGATGGGTACATGAATAGGGAGGGTTTAGTGGGATATGGGTGAAATGCTGGCAAATGGGATCAGGTCAGATTGGGATTATCAGTCGCGCAGAGTTGGACCGAAGAGTCTGTTTCTATGCTCCTATTTCTATTGAATCCTCCCTTAACCTTCTCGACTTTAAAGGAAACAACTGCAGCTTTTCCAGTCTCTCCACATAAGGCAGGTCTCCTTCTGACTAGAAACACTTAATACTGTATCAGGTTTTACAAGATAGATTACAAACTCCTTCATGATTTCCCGGATTCCTACTGCAGCAGGACAAAGAATCATCCCTGTGGTAGATTAAGCCATAAATTACTCAACAAGTTTATTAAAAAACAGGGTTGAGGCAATGGCATGAGATCTCACAGCAGTTTGCAATGACTTACAGAACTTAGTTATTCTTCCCCACAGACACAGAAAACGCTGTTCAAGTACATGCCTTTCATTAATATTCTTAATAACAAATTATCAGAGATCACTTCCCTTCCTGATAACTTTGTCCCAAGCTCATTGACATCTCTCTTTTGCGTAGAGCTTGTGAACTGGGAGTGCACTTTAAACCAGAACATATCAGGAGAATTTAGAGGAGGTGGGGCCATATGGTATTAAAACTGGAGTAGTAATTGAGAGCCCCAGGCCAACAAATTGGGGACTTGGGTTCAAATCCCACCATGGCAGGTAGTGGAATTTGAATTCAATTTTAAAAATCTGGAATTAAGAATCTAATGTTGACCATGAACCCATTCTCGGTTTTTAGAAAAACCCATCGGGATCACTAATGTCCTTTAGGGAAGGAAACTACCATCCTTACCTGGTCTGGTCTACATGTGACTCCAGACCCACAGCAATGTGGTTAACTCTTAACTGCCCTCTGGGTAATTAGGGACTGGCAATAAAAGATGGCTGAGCCAGAGACACCCACATCCTGTGAACGAATAACAAACTTCACATGATGATGGCGAGACAGCAGTTGAAAGGAGACCATCTTGATGACTCTTCCAAGGAGCCTGCACTAACACAATGGGCTGAATGGTCTCCTCGTTTCTAAAATTCATTCACAAAACGTAGGCATCACTGGCCTGGCCAGCATTTAGTGCCCATCCCTAATTGCCCAGAGGGCAGTTCAGATTTAACGACATTACTGTGGGTTTGGAGTCACATGTAGGTCAGACCAGAAGAAATCAGATTTCCTTCCCTAAAAGATATAGTGAACCAGAATGGGATTTTACAACAATTCGCAAGAATTTCATGGTCATCATTAGACTCGTAATTCCAGACTTTTTTATTGAATTCAAATTTCAACCTGGGTCCCTAGAACATTACCTGGATCCGTGGATTAATAATTTAGCAGCAGTACCACAAGGCCATCACTCTCTGTGCTACTGATTCATTCTATGATTTTTACCAAGCTAGGATTTCAAATGAAGTTTCACCAGGGACAGAGAAAACTGCTGAAAGGTTAAAACATTAGGGCGGCCGGTCATTTTTCTTCAGTTAAGAAGCAGCGAGAACCTTTCGTGTTTTCAATGTGATGTTGCTTTTCCATTGGTTGGCTTTGACCTATAAGATATTGTATTTCTCAAGGTAGTATTTCTATGTGTCACCATTATTTATTCTGATCACTTGTGCATCCTCTGTGTGAATCACTTTCCCTACGTACCCCATTCCCTCAGTAAACCACTTCCTCTCTCTAACAAAGTCAAATATGTGAATAGGAGTCCAAATGGCCCCTTGAACCATGTTCACAATCCAATGAGGTCAGGGCTTAAGTTCTACTTTATCTCTCCTTTCCTGCCTTATTCCTATATTCTTCAATTCCCTTGATGCAGAAAGATCTGACAGAGTCTCCTCCTTTCAGATACTACTTCAACCCTCCATTTTAACCAACCCTGGGGTTGTCTGTCCTAATATCTCCTCATGCAGCTTGATGTCAAGTCTTGCTTGATGACCTGCGACAACTTTGACAAGGCAAGATTTTCCATGTGAATAAAAACATGGTTAAAAATCACACGACATGAGGTTATAGTCCAATGAGTTTTCTTGAAAACACTTCTTCAGGAGTCAGCACTCCGAAAGCTAGTGTTTTCAAATAAACCCATTGGATTATAAACTGGGTGTTGCGTGATTTTTGACCTTGTCTGACCCAGTCCAACACCAACACCTCCATTTTAATAAAAACATGAGAATGAGGAGAGGAACTCATAGAAACCAACAGAATTCTAACAGGACTAAGGCAGGGTAAACGCTGTAAGGATTTTCCCAAAGACTGTGGAGTCCAGAACCAGGGGTCAAAGTCTCAGGATACAGGATGAGAAGAAATGTCTTCACCCAGAGAGTGCGGAGCTTATGGAATTCTTTACCACAGAAAGCGGTTGAGGCCGAAGCACTGAATATTTTCAAAAAGGAGTTGGATAAAGTTCTTAGGGCTAAAGGGATCAAAGGGTAAGGGAATAAACAGGAACAAGAGACTGAACTGGATGATCCTACTGAACGGCAGAGCAGGATGGAAGGGCCAAATGGCCTCCTCCTGCTGCTATTTTCTATATTTCTTGAGTTTCTGTGCTTGACTTTCTAAACCGTCCTGCTTTGAATACACTGTATATGAGGTGTAGTGGAAACAGACATACTTTAATAGATCCTTAAACATGTACCTCTGAAAAACAAAATCAAATGAAGCGACCATTTAAATTTATTGCATTAAATTTTAGATGTTCGTATTATTCCCATGGGTATGTAGAGCATCTGCAATGCAATTGGCCATCCATTGGATTGTGATCAGGAACCACCTATTTAAAAGCCAAGCCACACTGCAAACCACTTAGCACTTCACTGCAGCATCCTTTACCCATAATGGACCATTCACAGCGTCCACCAACCAGTGACTGAGTGCTATCAGGACAAATGATTTTGCAATTAGGGAACATACAGGCATTTGGAGGCCAATTATTCCCTGGAGCTGGTTCTGCTAATCAATGAGAAAGTGCCTGATGTCCAACTCCAAATATCCACAATTTGTCCTGTATCCCCTACGGCTGACAAATGTTGATCAACTTCACTTTGAAAATTTACTATTGACATGGCATCAAGTTCAAAAGGATTTCCAAACTGCAAACAGCTTTTGCAAAGCTTCTTCATTTTAGTTTGGCTCCTGAATTATTGATTGTTTAGAAATTGCTTCCTTGTCCCAGACTCTCTAAGCAGCAGGAAGAGGTTGTTTCTGTCTCTCTGTTCCCCTTTATGTCTGGGAAAGTTAATCAGATTGCCTCTTAACCTTCTAAATCCTGGTAATTCCACACTACAATCCCTTCACTATCTGTATCGATAAAAGCCAGGGGTGTTGCCCCATGTACTGTTCAAAGTGACTCCTGATGTGGCCTTACAGGGCTTTTGATAATACAAGCAAGACTTCGACCTCCTTGTATTCAAGTCCTTTAGATACCTCAAGGTTCTCTCGAATCGAGAAGAATGAGAGGTGGTCTCATTGAAACTCACAAAATTCTCCAGAGGCTGGACAGAGTGGATACAGGGAAGGTAGCTCCCTTGGTTTGGCCAGGGTTTAGAACTATGCAACACAGTCTCATGGAAAAGGTGGACCATTTAGGACTGAGATGAGGAGGAATTTCGTCATTCAAAGAATGGTATATCTTTGGGAATGCAAGTGCATTCAAGACAGAGACTGGTAGGTTTCTAGTAAAAAAAAATGGCATTAAGCGACACAGGGATACCAGGGGACAATAACAGTGAGATAGATGATCAGCCATGATCTAGAATAGTGCAGCAGGTTTGAGGGGCCAAATGGCCTACTCCTACTGCAAAGTTCTTGTGCTCTTATAAAGGCTCGCATTCCATTCTCCTTTTGGTTGTTTCCTGTATAGGTTCATGAGTACAGAAGGCTGGAAAATAGAAACAGGAGTAGACCATTCAGCCCATTGAATCTGCTTCACCATTCAATATAATCATCCAAGTCACGTCTCCTGTTCCTCCTTTCTCTCCATGCCCTTTGATTCCTTCAGCTCGAAGAACTATACCTAACTCCTTCCTGACAATGCTCAATGTTTTGGCCTCAACTGTTTTCTGTGGCATTTCTCCTCATTTCAGTCAGAAGTGGTCTACCTTGTATCCTCAGATGATGACCCCTGGTTCTGGGTTGCCAGAAATATCCTAATTTCATGCTATATAGTTTCTGACAATAATCAGCACATGATAACTTGGCCAAGAAATGCAGTCCAGACAGCGGGCTAGTGAATCATGGCTAACTGAATAATTACAGCAAGCTGATCTGGTCTCGACAATCTCTGAGGTTTAAATAATCTATTTACCAGAACTGGCGGGTATCCTGAGATGGGTCACAGTCACGAAGAGCTCACTCCATTTCCCTCCTGACAGAGCTGCTGAGCATTTCCAGCTCTTTCTGGTCTCATTTCAGCATGAGAGAATGGCATTAATGTGGACGATGATAAACAGACCATGGCAGGAAGGATCAGAATGTAAGAAATGTCAATAGAGAATACTGGAGCTCACAAAATGATAAAAAGACAAAATGAAAGGTTTCGTATCTGAATACATGTAGCTTGAGACAAAAAGCTGCTGAACCAACGGCACTATAAAAGATGGATAAGGATAATCTAATTACAACAAAGTGGATGCAGGATGACAGGGATTTGAACATTTAGGATGGACCAGAAGCTAGGTTCTGTTAATTAACGACGATATTAGTGCATCATAGAATCCCTACAGTGTGGAAGCAGGCCATTCAGCCCATCAAGTCCATATCGCCCCTCTAAAGAGCATCACAGCCAGACCCACCCCCCTACCCTATTATCCCTGCATTTCCATTGGCTAATCCACATAGCCTGCATATTCCTGGACACTATGGACAATTTAGCACGGCCAATTCACCTAACCTGCACATCTTTGCGCTGTGGGACGAAACTGGAGCACCCGGAGGAAACCCATGAAGACACAGGGAGGTTGTGCAAACTCCACAGCGAGGGTGGAATGGAACCTAGGTCCCTGTCACTGAGACAGCAGCACTAACCACTGAGCCACCTTGGTATAATGAGAGGCAAGATCAAAGTTTAGGAAGCCAGATTTGGGTAGAGATGAGAAACAATAAAAACAAGGAGTAATTGGTGGGAGTGGTGTACAAACTCCTGGCCCCAACAGCAACCCAGTGGTAGGGCAGATCAGGTAAGAAATAATGGGAGCTTGTCGGAAAGATTTTAATTTTATTCAAGACTTTAAAAATTAGATGATCTAGGGCAGCTCAGATGAAGAGTTTATTGAATGTTATCAGGCTAGGTTTTAAAACAGCCCATTTTGGAGAAAACCAGAGACCAAGCTTGAACAACTCAAGAAGGTTATGGGCGGCACGGTGGCACAGTGGTTAGCACTGCTGCCTCACAGCGCCTGAGACCCGGGTTCAATTCCCGACTCAGGCGACTGACTGTGTGGAGTTTGCACGTTCTCCCCGTGTCTGTGTAGGTTTCCTCCGGGTGCTCCGGTTTCCTCCCACAGTCCAAAGATGGGTGGGTCAGGTGAATTGGCCATGCTAAATTGCCCATAGTGTTAGGTAAGGGGTGAATGTAGGGGTATGGGTGGGTTGCGCTTCGGCGGGTCGGTGTGGACTTGTTGGGCCGAAGGGCCTGTTTCCACACTGTAAGTAATCTAAAAAAAGCTGTGCCAGACCAGGTATTAGGAGTGGGGATAGCATTAATAATGACCTCAGAGCACAATCACCCTCAATTGCAAGAATCATAATATGATTGCATTTTACATTCAGTTTGAGGGGGAGAAGAGTGAGCCTAAGACTGGTACTTTAAACTTAATTAAGGGCCATTATGAGAGCCTGAAAGCAAAACTAGCCAAAATGAGTCACAAACCAGGAATAGGTCAATGTCAATGCCATTGCAAACATTAAAGGGAATACATTTGAATGCGCATAGTAGTTATATTCTAAAAAGAAAACAAATCCAATCTGTGGTTAAAGTTAAAGCTATTACACAATTTAAATAAGTAGAGGAAAGTAGTAACATTCCAGAAATAACTGTAACTGAGGAAAAGGAAGGGTGGGAACAACTCAAGAAGGTTATAATCACCAGGAAAATGGCACTGAGTTAATAACTGGAGCACAAGTCCTCAGCTCCCGATGGACTTCATCCTAGAAACTTAAAGGAAGTGGTGAGTGAGATAGTGGATGAGTTGTTTTTAATTTTCCAATATTCCCTCGATTTTGGGAAGCTTCCATTAGCAATATGGTAGCTCAGCGGTTAGCACTGCTGCCTCACAATGCTAGGGACCTGCATATGATTCCAGCCTCGGGCGACTGTCTGTATGGAATTGGTACCTTCTCCATGTGTCTGCACGGGTTTCCTCCGGATGCTCTGGTTTCCTCCCATAGTCTGAAGATGACAGGTTAGGTGAATTGGCCAAGCTAAATTGCCCATAGTGTTCAGGGACATGTAGGTGGGTACATTAGTCATGGGTAAATATAGGGTAGGGAAATGGGTCTGGGTGGGTTGCAGTTCAGAAGATCAGTGTGGACTTGTTGGGCCGAAGGGCTGGTTCCACACTGTAGAGATTCCACGATATTGATGCTAATTGTAAAACAGCAAAAGCAACTTCTTTTTTTCAAAGAAAATCAAGACACTACAGGTCAATTAAGTTAAAATACATCTTTGGGAAAATGATAGAGGAACTATTTTTAAACAAATTATGGCAGGCCCCTTAGAAAAAAAATCAAGGTAATCAGGCAGTGGACATGGGGATGAAGAGCATGTAGGTTCCCAGTACAACAATGGTGGCACTGTTGTCTTCACTGAAGCTACCCCAGGTAAAAACATTCCTGGTTCTAGTATTCTCTCCTTCTAGAGCTATAGCTCTCTAAATCTCTTTCCTTCTCTCTTCTCATTATGGCAAACTCTAGATGTTTAATTCGTGGTAGGAGTCACTCAATGGAGAAGTGTTTTCAACCTTTTGCTGACAGAATTCCAAATGAAAGCAACGTTTTTTTTCTGCAGTGAGATTGCTTCCTACTCAGGAAGATGTGCCTGAAACAGAACCACCCACACAATCTATTCACCCCTATTGTTTACTTAGACAATAGGCACAGGAGTAGGCCATTCTGCCCTTCGAGCCTGCACCACCATTCATTATGATCATGGCTGATCATTCTCAATCAGTATCCTGTTCCTGCCTTATCCCCATAACCCTTGATTCCACTATCCTTGAGAGCTCTATCCAACTCTTTCTTAAATGAATCCAGAGACTGGGCCTCCACTGCCCTCTGGGGCAGAGCATTCCACACAGCCACCACTCTCTGGGTGAAGAAGTTTCTCCTCATCTCTGTCCTAAATGGCCTACCCCTTATTTTTAAGCTGTGTCCTCTGGTTCGGGGACTCACCCAACAGCGGAAACATGTTTCCTGCCTCCAGAGTGTCCAATCTATTCTTATTAACCCTTTCCTCTTGTTTCTCTCCCAGACAGCTTGGGCACATGATCATTACTGAAAGCTCGCTGATTTTTATAAGAATTCTTTTTTCAGAAAACTCTAGTTCTTAAAGGGACCAACCCCCCAAAATAGAAAATGCAGATTTCTTTTCCCCCCAAACATATATGAGCATGATAGAAGCATCAACCTAACATAGTCATTCTCAACAAATCATATCCTACAACATCCAAGCACCACCATCATTAACCTTGGGTCTATGTTCTGTCCCATCTCTAAGAAAGACCCAGCAAAGGTGGTGGTACAGTGCTATAGGGGTGGGAAATAGTTACCCTGGAAATCCTCAGTATTGACTCCAAACCAAATGAAGTCTCATTGCATCAAATCAAACATGGGCAAAGAAGCTTCCTACTGAATACCAACACCTCACCTTCCACCTCAGCTGATGAATCCATTCTCTTCCATGTCACTTAGAAGAAGCGCTGAAGGTGGCAAGGGAACTGAGGAGAGGACCTCCATGTCCGTCACTAAAAGTGGTTGGGCACCATCACCATCCCCATCAAGCTGGTCAGGTCTTTTAGAACGTAACTTCTAAACTGGGTCCGGAGCCGATGGCAAAGGAATTAAAAGCAAGGAAAAGCCAAGTAGATCTTTTCCTCACCAATCTACCTCTTGCATCAGTATGTCACATCACAAGTCACATAAAATAGTACAGAGAACTGTGGATGCTGGAGATCCGAAACACACAAAAACAGAAATTGCTGGAGAAACTCAGCAGGTCTGGCAGCATCTATGGAGAGAAAGCAGAGTTAATGTTTCAAATCCGGTGACCTTAGTTGAAAACAACTAATCCACCACAGAGACCTTGAGACCAAGTCCATCCTTCAGTATACATGAAGCAAACCATTCACTGTATTTTGTGCACTATCATGGTGCGAACAGATCTAGCAAATCAGAACAGGGCATAAGGTGCTGTAAGCCATCAATAAGAGCAGTATTGTTTACACTGACAATCTACACCTCATGGCCCAGCATTACTTTACCAACACCACCAAGCCAATAGTTCAATAAAGAGTGCTAGAGAGCATGCCAGGAGCAACACTAGGCATACCAGAAAATGAGGTGATAACATAGTTAGGCTACAGTTCAGGGTAATATGCATTATAAACAGCAGAAACGGCATGCCTTGGCAAGCAATTCTACAAACAACAAACTAGATCAAAGTTCCAGCAAATCAAATCATGTACGGTGGTGGACAATGAAAAAATTAACTGAAGGAAGAAACTCCACACAGACCTCACAGTCTCAATGCTGCGAATATCCCCTTTCCTAATGTCAAACCAAACCTTGCATTGATTGAAGAGTATCTCTCAGCATTCCTGAAAGTGTGTTGGCTTCAGGCAGGTTACGTGGTTGATAATATTGAATACTCACAGAAAGCAAATCAGGAAGTGTAAAACAGCGATTATAGTTCACATTTTAATCATTTTACAGAAGATAACATAATGATTTGGATGTGCACATGTGATTAAGATTTTTAAAAATGAAACGTTATAAATAAACTTTTAAAAATATCATCCTAAAAATCTAGGATTATACTTATAAAATAGAGAAAGATTGAGATTTCACAAAAAGCAAGATTAGATTTTCTCAACCAGGGAATATTGTTCGTAAGTAATAAAAGTAATTCTGTTTAAATGGCACTTCGTTCAAAAATATGTTTTCTCTTTGTGGGCTTTTCCAATGGGACTAATATCATAAGATATATATGCTTATATCAATTCAGTGATTTCTAATTAATTTGCCATAAGGCACACAGTAAAGTGAAGAATCATTAGCACCACTTTCCATATATAATTGTCGATATGCAGATGTCAAAATGTGCTATTAGTTTCACAAGTGATAAATGCTTGCTGACAGAACAACTGAACTATCTGAGCCCTTTGCACAAAGCAGTGTATAAACCTGCAGCTCTTTACCCCTAAAACGAGTTGTTGAGGCTGGCAGGGAGGTCATCTGAGATTTTCAAAACTGATTTTGATTGCATTAGGTTAAGGGTGTGGAGCATGACGGTACCAATGTGAGTGGATGGATAAGGTACAGAAACTCATTCAGGATCATAAGTTTCTATGGCAGCTTTGATACGGCCACTGCATGCACTTGTTCCAAGATGGTGGTTGGCCATTTTACAAGACAGTGTTCATCACGGTCTTACAGAGTACTCAAAGATCACGTCAGTCCTTAAGGCAGGTTCCAGACAAGACAGAATGTTCAAAGGAGTAGCTTTCCATCAAGATAGTGTTAGTTAATGCAAGGTCCACAGATGGACAATACAGTGCATAGGATTTGAATATATTGATTCAGGAAAACAGCTGACAACAGTTAAAAATCACTTCATAGAACATAGAACAGTACAGCACAGAACAGGCCCTTCAGCCCACGATGTTGTGCCGACCATTGATCCTCATGTATGCACCCTCAAATTTCTGTGACCATATGCATGTCCGGGAGTCTCTTAAATGTCCCCAATGACCCTGCTTCCACAACTGCTGCTGGCAACGCATTCCATGCTCTCACAACTCTCTGTGTAAAGAACCTACCTCTGATATCCCCTCTATACCTTCCTCCAACCAGCTTAAAACTATGACCCCTCGTGTTAGTTATTTCTGCCCTGGGAAATAGTCTCTGGCTATCAACTCTATTGATGCCTCTCATTATCTTGTATACCTCAATTAGGTCCCCTCTCCTCCTCCTTTACTCCAATGAAAAAAGTCCGAGCTCAGTCAACCTCTCTTCATAAGATAAGCCCTCCAATTCAGGCAGCATCCTGGTAAACCTCCTCTGAACCCTCTCCAAAGCATCCACATCTTTCCTATAATAGGGCGACCAGAACTGGATGCAGTATTCCAAGTGCGGTCTAACCAAAGTTTTATAGAGCTGCAACAAGCTCTTACGACTCTTAAACTCAATCCCCCTGTTAATGAAAGCCAAAACACCATATGCTTTTTTAACAACCCTGTCCACTTGGGTGGCCATTTTAAGGGATCTATGTACCTGCACACCAAAATCCCTCTGTTCCTCCACACTGCCAAGAATCCTATCCTTAATCCTGTACTCAGCTTTCAAATTCAACCTTCCAAAATGCATCACCTCGCATTTATCCAGGTTGAACTCCATCTGCCACCTCTCAGCCCATCTCTGCATCCTATCAATGTCCTGCTTCTGCTGCAGCCTACAACAGCCCTCTATACTGTCAACGACACCTCCAACCTTTGTGTCATCTGCAAACTTGCTGACCCATCCTTCAATCCCCTCATCCAAGTCATTCATAAAAATTACAAACAGTACAGGCCCAAGGACAGAGCCCTGTGTGGAACACCACACACCACTGACTTCCAGGCAGAATATTTTCCTTCTACTACCACTCACTGTCTTCTGTTGGCCAGCCAATTCTGTATCCAGACAGCTAAGTTCCCCTGTATCCCATTCCTCCTGATCTTCTGAATGAGCCTACTATGGGGACCTTATCAAATGCCTTGCTGAAGTCCACATTTACCACATCCACTCTCATCAACCTTTCTAGTCACATCCTCAAAGAACTCGATAAGGTTTGTGAGGTATGACCTGCCCCTCACGAAGCCGTGTTGACTGCATTTAAGCAAGCCATGCTCTTCCAGATGGTCATAAATCCTATCCCTCAGAATCCTTTCTAACACCTTGCAGATGACAGACGGGAGACTTCAGTAGATAAGTCACTGAGATAGGGTTGCAGACTAGATTATTTGAGGCTATAACATTGACTGTTTGCGAGAAGGAGTTAGATATAGTTCTTAGGACTAAAGGGATCACAGTGGGAACAGGGACTGAGTTGGATGATCAGCTGTGATCATATTGAATGGTGGAGCAGGCTTGAAGGGCTGAATGGCTTCTTCCTGCTCCTCTTTTTTTTCCATGTTTCTATTTTGCCCATGATTCTTAAACACCCACTCCATCACAAACATTTTGATAAAAACCATTGGATATGTTAAGTCCAAATTAAAGGGGAGACTATTGTTTCAAACCCATTATTTTCACATTCACAATACATCACAGAGTCATTTCATGTCTAGATCACAGAAATAGCCATTTGGTCCACTCTATCAATACTAACTCTCTGCTAGAGTTGCTCAGTTTGTCACACTCTCCTGCCTTTTCCCCAAGACTTATCCGAAAACCAGGCCTTTACTACAGTCTTAGGCAGTCCACTCCAGACCCTAACCACTTGCTGTGTATCACGGCTAATACCAGACAGCAGAACAGGTCAGAGGCTAGGAAAGCTGCAATGAGTGACTCATATCCCTTCTCCCCAAAGGGCACAGGCTCAGTGTGATAGAATACACCCCACTTTTCTGGCTGGGTGTAACACCAACAACATACAAAGGCACTCAACGTTATCCACTACAGCCACCAGCTACAAGACCCCGACATGATGGCTTCGTGGTTAGCACTGCTGCCTCACAACACCGAGAACCAGGGTTCGATTCCCACCTCGGGTGACTGTCTGTGTAAAGTTTGTACGTTCTTGTGGTTCTGTTCGCTGAGCTGGGAGTTATAGCGCAAGCCAAACAGAGAACAGCCAGGGAATTCCTAGAGGCATGGCACTCATCCACTGATTCTATCAACAAACACATCGACCTGGACCCAATATACCGACCACTGCAGCGGACAGCTGGAACTGACAACCGGAAGCGGCAGGTACAAACCACTATAAATGCCAAAGGAAACATGACAGAAGCGCTTCACAGGAGGCTCCCAAGCACTGAGGATGTCACCTAGAAAGGGGACGAAACGTTTGCAACATAAACTCCCAGCTCGGTGAACAGAACCACGGCAACGAGCACCCAAGCAACAAATCTTCTCCCAAAGTTTGTACGTTCTCCCTGTGTCTGCATGGGTTTCCTCCCACAATCCAAAGATATGCAGGCCAGGTGAATTGGCCATGGTAAATTGCCCATAGTGTTTGGTGCACTCACCAGGGCTAAATATAAGGTTGGGGAATGGGGCTGTTACTCTTCGGAGGGTCGGTGTGGACTTGTTGGGCCAAAGGGCCTGTTTCCATACTGCAAGGAATCTAATCCAATCCATTCCATAACAGTTGATGCTCTGTGAAAGGTGTACCATCTACAAGCTACAACTCACAGCCTAGTTAGACAGCACCTTCTAAACTATAGCATGTAGCAGGTGCATGAGAGCCTGCAGGTTCCCCTCCAAATCAGACTTGGAAATATATCACCATTCCTTCACTTCAAAATAGTGAAACCCTACCTCCCACCACTCCCCAACAGCACTAACTGTGCCCCTACACCACACTGACTGCAGCTCTTCAAGAAGGTGGTATCTCCAGGGCAACTATGGATCAGCAGTTCCTGCATTTAGTAAAAGAGAGGAAACTCCAGGGTAGTACTGAGGGAGTGCTGCACTGTTGTAGCTGAGGCTCTCCAGGTAAAGCATTAAGCTGACGGTGTTAGTGATTGTAGAACAGACAATTTGCTGCCTTCATGAAACATTCCTCCTGCTTCAACCAACACTACCAAAGATAAGCCAGATTAGCTATTTACACATTGCACACCGTTACAGAAAGCATCAACTCCAAAGCAACAATTCTTGCACTTTTAAAAAGAGGAACTGTGAGAGATCTGAACACTGTTTTCCCCCTAGATTACAGAAGCTACTCTGGAGCATAAGAATTTGCTATTTACTTATAGGTGGTGTTGTGCTAAAGTCCCTGAACGAACAATCCAGAGGCCAGACTAATCCTTCAGGCACACGGTTCAAACCCCACCATAAATTTAAATTCAATGCATAATTCTCGTTAAAGCTAGTCTGGTGACCATGAAACTACAGCTATAAAAACTCAGCACTTTAAGGAGAGAAATCTTCCATCCTTAGTCAGTCTGGGCAACATGTGACTCCAGACCCACAGCAGAGTGTAAACTGCCCTCTGAAATAGCCCAGCAAGTCACTCAGTTGAAGGCCATTAGGAGTGGGCAACAAATGGTGGCTTTGCCAGCAATGCCCACGTCCCATCGGGAAAAAAATCCAGTCAGCTTAAAAACACCAAATAATGATACAATTTAAGAACATCTGACTGACAAACACTCGTACTTATGAATGCAATCCCATACAGGGGAGTAATTTTACGGACTCGACTTATGAACAGTTCCTGTACTTACGAACAGCTGCTTTACACTGTCCTCAGACAGACTCCAGAACGGAACCCAGGGACTGCCTATATCGAATTTCAATTCTTTACTCAAACTTACCGTAATAAAGTGAACAGGAGCATTAACAATGGCTCAGTGCTAAAATCCCATCGAGTCAGGAGATGTCTAATGGACTGAGTGCAGCAGACAGGGCTTAGATTCAGTGGAAATGCTTATTAAATACCACGTCAAATTGAAAGCTCTCAATTCTCTGCTGCCATGAATAGTCTGTGACGTTGGGTTACTCAAGGCTAAAGATCCTGCCCTCCCACAAATAATCTCTGGTGTTGCTTATTTCAGAGGGTGTGGCAGTTACAGTGTGAGTAATATAAAATAAGAGACAGTAACAATGCTTTGAAGAGATTTGACAGAGAAATTCAACAAAAACCATTTCTACTGGGAGACCAACAGGTTACCAGAGGAGATCTTTTACCTCTCCACCCTGGAGGCTTCCTGCCTCCATTCCTGATAAAGGGCTTTTGCCTGAAACGTCGATTTTCCTGCTCCTCGGATGCTGTCTGACCTGCTGTGCTTTTCCAGCACAGATCTAAACACCAGAGGAGATCCACCAACCCAGAGGGACAATGCAGCACAGAGGGACATCATTCATCTCAACGGCCCTAGTTGCTGAGTGACCACTTCGCTGAACACCTATGTTCTTCTGAGGTTCCAGTTGCCTGCCAGTTTAACATACCACCCCCCTGTTCCTTGTCTAACATTCTGCCTCAGGCTTGATGCAGTGTTCCAGTGAAGCTCAGCACAAGCTGGAAGAACAACACCTCATTTTCCACTTGGCAACTTATGGACTCAATATCAAGTTCAACAATTTTAGGGCCTGAGACAGCTTCTCCCATATCCTTAGCCCCACCCTAACCTCACACACCAGGCCTTGTTACCGCATGGTCTGCTATTACACACAACCCACTGTTCATCACTAATAGTCCCCATTAATAGCTGTTCACCCTCCTAGCCAGATCATTATCCACTCCTTTGTTCTCCTCTCTCTCTGGGCTCTATCTCCACCTATCATTTCTCCCTTAGCCCCTTCCCCCACCCCATCTTCTGCGTATAGACCAACATTTTCCTAGCTACCGTCAGTTCTGAAGAAGCGTCACTGGACCCGAAACAGTAACTGATTTCTCTTCACAGATGCTGCCAGATGTGCTGAGCCTTTCCAGCAATTTCTGTTTTTGTTCCTATTTACTGGATCTGTTTGAAGTGTTGGATATTGGGTCCCTTAAGAACTGAATTTTGCTTTATTTACTGTGCAGCATGAGATTTCATTTAACAGGTGTTACAGCTGCAAATCACCTTCCAAAATTCCAGCATAGGAAACCAAAGGGAAAACTTACAAGCAACATGGAGGTCCTGATGCCCACTGGGCAATGTACCTGGTGCCAATATTGTGTTGTTTTCAAAAATGAGAAGCTTCTGTCTTTGAAGAAATGGTCAACTAAGCCTCAGATGGAGTTGGGTGAGGAAAAAGTCTTCAAATCCCCCACCATAGGGAAAAGACAACGAGTGTTAACTCTATCTATATGCCTCATTATTTTATAAACTTCAGTAAGTTCGCCTCTCATCTTTCTACACAAGAGTGAAAAACATCCCAGCCTATCCAGCCTTCCTTTATAACTCAAACCTTGCAGACCCATTATCAATACATTTTGAAATTGTGTCATTTGAGTTTGCAAATCCAGGACAAAATGTATCAAAAACAGCAAAGTATTGAATCATGAAACTGCACACCTCCCACCTGCCATTCAGAAATGCTCTTTGCTGCATTTGCTCTATCCCTTTGCCACAAACCCTTGAATCAAATAAGGCCTCAAGAGGCACGCAACTGGAAGGGCTAGGGGTCATTTTGCAGACAGAGCATAGGTTTTCCACAAAGCAGTCACTCAGTCGGTATTTTGTCTCCCTAGTGTAAAGGGAATGCAGTGGACTAGATTGTGTGAAGTGCAGGTAAAGTGCTGCTTCACCTGGAAGGTGTGTCTGCAGCCTTGGACAGTGATGAGGGAGGAAGTAAACAGGCAGGTGTTACATCTTTTGCAACTGCACAGGAAGGTGTTGGGAGTGGAGGAGCAAGGTATGCCGATAATATGGGGAATATGTGTCTGGTGGTGGCATCCTGCTGGAGGTGGCAGAAATAACACCTAATGATTATTTTGATGCAGAGGCTGGTGTGATGGAAAGTGAGGATAAGAGGAAGCCCATTGTTGTGGGAGGGAAAGGATGAGGACAGAAGTGTGGGAAATAGATCAGACACAGCTAAAGATTTTGTCAATCACTGTGAAGGGGAAATCTCGGGTTGAGGAAGACGGTGGACAGGTCAGAGGACCCCCTTATTGCCAGTGGCATGATCAGAATAGATGTGATGGAGAAGAGAAACTGGGAGAATGGAATGGAGTACTTACAGAAAGCAGGGTGTGAGGGTGTATAGTCACAAAATAACTGTGGGAGTTGGTGGGTTTATAATGTACTGGGTCACCTTGCTGTTGTCGCTCTCTCGGCCTATCACTTTCTCTTCTCTCTTTCTCTCTCTCTGGGCAATGCTTCCATGCACTCTATCCCACCCCAATCCCACTCCACAATGTTATCCGTACACATCCCACTTTCCCCCAGCTACCTTCACTTCTGATGAAGGGTTACTAGACTCAAAACATTAACTCTGTTCCTCCCTCCACAGATGCTGCTAGGCCTGCTGAGTTTCTCCAACACTTTCGGTTTTTATCCTATCTGGGGCAGTCATGCTCTTTCGGGTTTTCCACCTGATCTGACCAACATGTGATTCCAAACTTAGCCTCTCTCTCTTTTCTTGGTTTATGCAACCATTATAGAGGCATAGAGTCATAGAGATGTACAGCATGGAAACAGACCCTTCGGTCTAACCTGTCCATGTTGACCAGATATCCCAACCCAATCTAGTCTCACCTGCCAGCACCCGGCCCATATCCCTCCAAACCCTTCCTGTTCATATACCCAACCAAATGCCTCTTAAATGTTGCAATTGTCCAAGCCTCCACCACATCCTCTGACAGCTCAGTCCATATACGTACCACCCTCTGCATGAAAAAGTTGCCCCTTAGGTCTCTTTTAAATCTTTCCCCACTCACCCTAAACCTCTGCCCTCTAGTTCTGGACTCCCCGATCCCAGGGAAAAGACTTTGCCTATTTATCCTATCCATGCCCCTCATGATTTTGTAAACCTCTATAAAGTCACCCCTCAGCCTCAGACGCTCCAGGGAAAACAGCCCCAGCCTATTCAGCCTTTCATAGAATATAGAACAGTACAGCACAGAACAGGCCCTTCAGCCCACGATGTTGTGCCGTCCACTGATCCTCATGTATGCACCCTCAAATTTCTGTGACCATATGCATGTCCAACAGTCTCTTAAATGTCCCCAATGACCTTGCTTCCTCAACTGTTGCTGGCAACGCATTCCATGCTCTCACAACTCTCTGTTAAAGAACCCGCCTCTGACATCCCCTCTATACTTTCCTCCAATCAGCTTAAAACTATGACCCCTCATGTTAGTCATTTCTGCCCTGGGAAATAGTCTCTGGCTATCGACTCTATCTATGCCTCTCATTATCTTGTATACCTCAATTAGGTCCCCTCTCCTCCTCCTTTTCTCCAATGAAAAAAGTCCGAGCTCAGTCAACCTCTCTTCACAAGATAAGCCCTCCATTCCAGGCAGCATCCTGATAAACCTCCTCTGAACCCTCTCCAAAGCATCCACATCTTTCCTATAATAGGGCGACCAGAACTGGACGCAGTATTCCAAGTGTGGTCTAACCAAAGTTTTATAGAGCTGCAACAAGATCTCATGACTCTTAAACTCAATCCCCCTGTTAATGAAAGCCAAATCCTATCCTTAATCCTGTACTCAGCTTTCAAATTCAACCTTCCAAAATGCATCACCTCACATTTATCCAGGTTGAACTCCATCTGCCACCTCTCAGCCCATCTCTGCATCCTGTCAATGTCCTGCTTCTGCTGCAGCCTACAACAGCCCTTTATACTGTCAACGACACCTCCAACCTTTGTGTCATCTGCAAACTTGCTCACCCATCTTTCAATCCCCTCATCCAAGTCATTAATAAAAATTACAAACAATAGAGGCCCAAGGACAGAGCCCTGTGGAACACCACTCACCACAGACTTCCAGGCAGAATATTTTCCTTCTACTACCACTTCTGTTTACCAGCCAATTCTGTATCTAGACAGCTATGTTCCCCTGAATCCCATTCCTCCTGATCTTCTGAATGAGCCTACCATGGGGAACCTTATCATATGCCTTGCTGAAGTCCAAATACACCACATCCACAGCTCGACCCTCATCAACATTTCTAATCACATCCTCAAAGAACTCGATAAGGTTTGTGAGGCATGACCTGACCCTCACAAAGCCGTGTTGACTGCATTTAATCAAGCCATGCTCTTCCAGATGGTCATAAATCCTATCCCTCAGAATCTTTTCTAACACCTTGCAGACGACAGACGTGAGACTTACTGGTCTGTAATTGCTGGGGATTTCCCTATTTCCTTTCTTGAAGAGAGGAATTACATTTGCCTCTCTCCAGTCCTCAGGTATGACTCCAGTGGAGAGCGAGGATGAAAAGATCTTCGCAAGTGGCAAAGCAATCACATTTCTCGTTTCCCAAAGTAGCCAAGGACAAAGCTGGTCCAGGCCTGGCGACTTGTCAATCTTCATGTTTGACAAAATTTTCAGCACATCAGCTTCCTCTATCTCTATCCATTTCAGCATGCACACCTGCTCTTCAAAGGTTTCATTCACTACAAAGTTTGTTTCTTTCGTAAAGACAGAAGCAAAAAACTCATTTAGGGCTCCCCTACCTCTCAGACTCCACACACAAATTCCATATGCTATCTCTGATCGGCCCTACTCTTTCCCTGTAGCTCAGATCCTCCAACCCTGGCAACATCCTTGTAAATCTTTTCTGAACCCTTTCAAGTTTCACAACATCTTTCCGATAGGAAGGAGACCAGAACTGCATGCAATATTCCAACAGTGGCCTAACCAATGTCCTCTACAGATGCAACATGATCTCCCAACTCTTGTACTCAATAATCTGACGAATACAGGAAAGCATACCAAACGCCTTCTTCACTATCCTATCTATCTGAGACTCCACTTTCAAGGAGCTATGAACCTGCACTCTAAGGTGTCTTTGTTCAGCAACACTCCCTAGGACCTTACCATTAAGTGTATAAGTCCTGCTAAGATTTGCTTTCCCAAAATGCAGCACCTCGCATTCATCTGAATTCAACTCCATCTGCCACATCTCAGCCCATAAGCCCATCTGGTCCAAATCCTGTTGTAATCTGAGGTAACCCTCTTCACTGTCCACTACACCTCCAATTTTGATGTCATCTGCAAACTTACTAACTGTGCCTCTTATGCTTGCATCCAAATCATTTATGTAAATGATAAAAAGTAGAGAGCCTAGCACCGATCCTTGTGGCACTCCATTGGTCACAGGCCTCCGGTCTGAAAAACAACCCTCCACCACCATCCTCAGTCTTCCATCTTTGAGCCAGTTCTGTATCCAAATGGCTAGTTCTCCCTGTATTCCATGAAATCTAATCTTGCCACTCAGTCTCCCATGGGGAACCTTGTCGAACGCCTTACTGAAGTCCACATAGATCACATCTACTGCTCTGACCTCATCAATCTTTTTTGTTACTTCTTCAAAAAACTCAATCAAAGTTTGTGAGACATGATTTCCCATGCACAAAGCCATGTTGACTACCCCAAATCAGTCCTTGCCTTTCCAAATACATGTACACCCTGTCCCTCAGGATTCCCTCCAACAACTTGCCCACCACCGAGTTCAGGCTCACCAGTCTATAGTTCCCTGGCTTGTCTTTACCGCCCTTCTTAAACAGTGGTACCACATTTGCCAACCTGCAGTCTTCTGGCACTTCACCTGTGACTATCGATGATACAAATATCTCAGCAAGAGGCCCATCAATCACTTCTCTAGCTTCCCACAGAGTTCTCGGGTACACCTGATCAGGTCCTGGGGATTTATCCACCTTTAACCGTTTCAAGACATCCAGCATTTCCTCCTCTGTAATGTGGACATTTTGCAAGATGTCACCATCTATTTCCCTACAGCCTATATCTTCCATATCCTTTTCCACAATAAATGGTTATCTGCTCACTATTAGATGTTATCGTGGATGTTATGAATTTCTGGATATCTGTGTGATATATACAGTGACTGTTGATTTTGTAATGAGATTATATTCTCTCATTGATTATTAATTTGATTATTATTATGGATGTAGGTTTGCTCACTGAGCTAGAAGGTTCATTTCCAGACATTTCATCACCCTACTAGGTAACATCGTCAGTGGGCCTCCAGGCAAAGCACTGTTGATAATTCCCGTTTTCTATTTATATGTTTGGGTTTCTTTGGGTTGGTGATGTCATTTCCTGTGGTGATGTCATTTTCTATTCTTTTTCTCAGGGAATGGTAGATGGGGTCTAACTCGATGTACTTATTGATAGAGTTCCGGTTGGAATGCTATGCTTCTCGGAATTCTCGTGCACATCTCTGCTTGGCTTGTCCTAGAATGGGTATGTTGTCCCAGATCCTTCCTCATCTGTATGTAAGGATACTAGTGAGAGAGGGTCATCTCATTTTGTGGCTAGTTGATGTTCATGTATCCTGGTGATTCGTATTCTGCCTGTTTGTCCAATGTAGTGTTTGTTACAATCCTTGCTGGGCTATTTTGTAAATAGCATGCGCTTCACCTGGAGACCCACTGAAGATGTTTCCTCGTAGGCTGATGAAACCTTCCAACTCAGTGAGCAAACCTATATCCAGAACCTCAACCTGAGCTACAAATCTTCTCAAAACTTGCTTTTATTATTATGTTTTAAATATTATCATTCAGTTAGCGCAAAATGTCCAAAGAAAAGCAGCTGATGAATGATGATCAGCTATGATCCTATTGACTGAAGCAGGCTCAAGGGGCCGAATGGCCTGCTATCATTCTTAGTTTCTATATTTTTACAATCAGCACCAAACCAAACCATCCGGCCCCTCCGGTCAGTACCGGAGTTTATGTTCTGGCTGAGCTTTCTCCAGTTCAACTTCATCTCACACTAGCTACATAACCTTTGGTTCCAGTCTCCTCATCTGATTAACCAGCTTCCCAGAATATTCAACTCCACTGCTCCCTCTGGGTATGAGTTCCACAATTTCACCACCCTCCTGAATTTCTTACTGATGCTCTCGCATTGCAAACCCTGACTCCCCTGCGCAAGTGGAAACAGTTCTCCTCTTAACTCGAGGGCTTGCTGGTTGTGACAGGGAAGGGAGCTCCCTCAGTTCCAGACCCAAAGCCACCAAACACAAAAGAGCTGTACAATCACTTTCTCAAATCCAAAGTGGATGAGCTCATTTCCCCCATATCTGAGGAATTAATCATGG
Organism: Hemiscyllium ocellatum; assembly: GCF_020745735.1. Taxonomy (NCBI): domain Eukaryota; kingdom Metazoa; phylum Chordata; class Chondrichthyes; order Orectolobiformes; family Hemiscylliidae; genus Hemiscyllium; species Hemiscyllium ocellatum. The sequence continues at coordinate 109,924,705 of NC_083409.1, forward strand.
GTTATATAAATGGAACTGCTTCTTCCTGAGCACTGACATAGTGCACTTAGGAATCAGAATGGGAGTAGGCCATTCAACCCTTAGGGATTAGCACTGAGCTGTGTGTTAACTCTTTCTACTCCTCTCGATTCTGCAATCCGAGTTCAGCAAAAAGACAGCAATCTCTATTTTGGAATTTTCAATTGGATGACAGTCTGGGGAGTATTTCTTTCATCATTTCCACATTGCACATTCAACATAAAATGGCTATTACCTAACTTTCAAGGGTGAAGACTTCAGCTTTTGACTTTTAACATTTCACATATTATTAAAGAGGAAACACTGCTCGAGAAAAATTCACACAACAAAGATTCCAATGCATTCTACAGAGTCAGAGTACAGAAAATTTGTACTCATTGAGTTTGTCCCAGTCAAAATCAGTCACCTAACTATTCTGATCCTAATCCTATTTTGGCTCATAGCTTTGTATGCTTTGGCATCACAAGTATACATCTAAATACTTCTTAAATGTGTTATGAGGGTTTCTATCCCTATCATTCATACAGACATTGAATTATAGAGTTATGGAGATGTACAGCATGGAAACAGAACCTTCAGTCTAACGCATATATGCCAACCAGTTATCCTAAATTAATCTGCCAGTACTTGGTCCATATCCTTCTAAACCCTTCCTATTCATATAACCATTCAGATGCCTCTTAAGTGTTGTAATTGTACCATCTTCACATGTGGCAATTATCCCCCGAAAAACTCCTTAATACATGTTATACATCTCATTGACTTATACAGCTCAGGAAGATACCCTTTGGTCCATCTTGTCCATGCTGACCAGATAACCAAAATTGATCTAGTCCCACCTGCCAGCATTTGGTCCATATCTCTCTAAAACCTTTCCTATTCATGTACCCATTCAGATGCCTTTTAAATGTTTTAATTGTACCAGCCTCCACCACTTCCTCTGGCAGCTTTTTTCTTACATGCATCACTCGCTGCCTGAAGTTTCCCCTTAGGACCTTTTAAATCTTTCCCCTCTCACCTTAAACCCATGCTCTCTAGTTCCGGACTCCCCACCCCAGGTAAAAGAGCTTGTCTATTTACCATATCCATGCCCCTCATGATTTTATATAAACCTCTATAAGGTCACCCCTCAGCCTCCGAGACTCCAGGGAAAACAGCACCAGCCTATTCAGCCTCTCCGTATAGCTCAAACTACTCTCCTTCTGGCTGTAAAATAAAATTCAACCACCTCTAAATCTCTTGCTCCTTATCTTAGATCTAATAGACTTTCCAATTTCACATCAACCCATCTGCATGTCACCCTGACCATATGTCAGACCCCCTCCCCCCGCAACCCTAATATCTGTGTACCTAGGATGGCACTATAATGTGGCAACTTGTAAACTTTTCATTGTAACCATTTGAGTACATGTGACAATAAAGCTATTTCAATTCAGTTCCTGGATTGAAAATATCTCACCATTCCTTCACTATCACGGAGTCACAATCCTGGATTTCCCTTTCTAACAGCATTATACACAATCTGGTTGAAGAAGACAGCTCACCACCATCCTGAGCTTATTACCGATGGGCAATAAGTACAGACCTAGCCCGTAATGTTCACATTCTCTGAAAGAGCTTTTAAAAATAATAATTTTGTCAAATCTTTCTCTATATTTATTTTCTGACATCAGCCTGGATTAGACCTCGACATTCTGACACACAGTCTGAGCAGGCAATCTGGGCTAATATTGCAAGATTTTAGAGGGAACATGACGTGTGACGTGTTGTGTTGTAAAGCGGACGTTAAGTTGAGACCTTGTTCAATCTATTCAGACCAATAGAGTTCCTAGAAGGGCAATGAGCTCCCTCAGGGCCCCGATCAATATTCACTCCTTGAGGATACCAATGAAAAGCAGATTAGTCTCGCATATATCCAGGTATTGTGTTGAAGTTTCTATGTGTAACCCTGATCGGCTGTTACAACAAAACCACTGGACTTGAAACACACTTCGGGAAAGAAAAGCTCAAAGACATTTTGATATCATTGTTACTATTTTAACTGTAACATGCAAGCTGGAAGATAATAAATACATGTAACAATGCCAGCGTGTTTGCATAGGCTGCTTCATTGACCTTGTATTGACCGCTCGTACATGGAGGATTGTATAATGACTACCATCAATTCTAGCCCTGGATGTCTCCAGTGCCTGGTGTTCTGAAAGGCTCCCAACAAACTTCCTGTTATTCTAATCTATTTAAGCCAAAAATAAAATTTAAAAGCCCAAATTACTTGTGAAATATTTGTACTTGAAATAGAGCTGGCAGTAACGTAACTGAAAGCACTTCTTGGACTCAGAATGAATCATTTTTCTCAGTTTGTCATGTAGTTTGCAAAGTAAAAGCAGCTCTAGGTTTGAGATGCACTGTGACAGTTTTCACAATTTGACAGCACGCTGTTCATTTACTGTATCAATAATGACATCATGCATTATTCTATTGGTCCAAAAGTGTTTAAAATGGGTTGTGCAACCTCCATTTCTACGACAAACATTGTGCAGCAAGACATCTCACACGCTTAAAAACAAATGGTCAGAAACAGTGAATGCTGAGTGCGAGGACAACTTTGGGCCATCAACAAGGTTCATGCTGGGTTTTGAAGGATGAGTCAGGGATCTCATGGTCACCTGTAAAATTCCAACAGGACAAGACAGGGTAAACACAGGAAGGATGTTCCTGATGACTGGGAGTCCAGAACTGGGTGGGGGGGAGGGGGGCAGGAATTGCAAGACCTGCACCCACACCTCCCCCTTCACCTCCATCCAAGCCCCCAAACGAGCCTTCCACATCCATCAAAGTTTCACTTGCACATCCACACATGCCATTTACGGTATCTGTTGCTCCCGATGCGGTCTCCTCTACGTTAGGGAGACTGACACCTTCTTGCAGAGCACTTTAGGGAACATCTCCGGGACACCCGCACCAATCAACCACACCGCCCTGTGGCCCAACATTTCAACTCCCCTCCCCCCACTCTGCCGAGGACGTGCAGGTCCTGAGCCTCCTCCACCACCGCTCCCTCAACACCCGACGCCTAGAGGAAGAACGCCTCATCTTCCGCCTCAGAACACTTCAACCCCAGAGCATCAATGTGGACTAATTTCCCCTCATTTCCCCTCTCCCCACCTTACCCGAGTTCCAACCTTCCAGCTCAGAACTGTCCTCATGAACTGTCCTACCTGTCAATCTTTCTTCCCACCTAGACTCCTCTCTGACGTATCACCTTTATCCCCACCCTCATCCACCTATTGCACTCCCAACTACCTTCGCCGTAGCATCACACCCCTCCCATTTATCTCATCATCGCTGAGGGTTTCCAGCTTCATTCCTGATGAAGGGCTTCTACCCGAAATGTTGATTTTCCTGCTCCTCGGATGCTGCCTGACCTGCTGTGCTTTTCCAGCACCACTCTAATCTTGACTCTAATCTCCAGCATCTGCAGTCCTCACTTTCGCCAGGCTCAAGGGGCCTACTCCTGCTCCTTTTGATCAACATCATACAGTTATTGAGATCCACAGTACAGAAAAACACCCTTCACTCCAAAGTGTCTATGCCAGTCAAAAAAAACACCTAACTATTCTAATCTCATTTTGAGCAGTTGGCCCACAGCGGTGTGTGCTTGGGATCACAAGTGCACCATCTGAATAGATCTTCAATGGTAGTTATGAGGTTTTCTGCCTCTCCCAGCCTTGTCGGCAGTGAGTTCTAGTGTCTGTAGTGTTGGAGCAGCAACCCATAGTTTACGATTTCCAATCCAACATGAGTGAACTGTGAGAATTAATTCAATAAATCTTCACTTCTGAGCTGACATCAGGAAATTAACTGAAAGCTGATCAGGTTGTTGTCAAACTAGAGGAATTCACTAACATGATGCTGCACCAACACTGTGGGACTGTTCTAAAGCCATGTGAATGGACTGGTGTTAGTCAACTGCAAAGTCAGTTGCTTTCAATAAGATGAAGACCCAATAAAATCCAAAAGAACTGCAGACACTGTAAAGCAGAAACAAAAATAGAAATTGCTGGAAATGCTCAGCAGGTCTGGTAGCATCTGAGCAGGGAAATCACAGAGTTAATGTTTCGGGTCCAGTGACCCTTCCCTGGGTGAAGACCCACCCTCACTTTCCCAGGGCATTGTAACTGTGCTCTTGCTGGTCCATCGTTCTGGTAAACGAAGAGGAGATGGGTAAGTGATTGGGGAAGTGGGGCAAGAGAAACCAGGAAATTGGGCCTAGTGAAAGCTTCATAGACTACTTACAGTGTGGAAACAGGCCCTTCGGCCCAACAAGTCCACACTGACCCGCCGAAGCGCAACCCACCCATACCCCTACATTTACCCCTTACCTAACACTACGGGCAATTTAGCTTAGCCAATTCACCTGACCCACACATCTTTGGACTGTGGGAGGAAACCGGAGCACCCAGAGGAAACCCACGCAGACACGGGGAGAACGTGCAAACTCCACACAGTCTGTCGCCTGAGTCGGGAATTGAACCCGGGTCTCAGGCGCTGTGAGGCAGCAGTGCTAACCACTGTGCCACCGTGCCGCCCACTCAGGAAGATTGTCAAACAAGGGAGGTATTCAGCGAGGAAGTGGAAAGTTGCACCGGATAAGAGTGTCATTGCTGAAGGAATGTGGAGTGACAGGGTGAATGGGTGTGGGTGAGAGGAGCCCTGATTTCAGAACAGAGTGTGTGTAGAGGCATGAGACATAAGCATCATTCTATAGGGGCATACGGATGGCACTTTCAAACTGAAGTGAGCTTGTTGTGTGCTGCTTAACACTGCAATGCTTATCTTCTTAATCAATAGTGAACACTGGCATCACAAGGTTTCTCTTGGATAGATTTCAAATCCATTACCATGTACTGACTCACTGGCAATGTGTGTTTTATTCACTCTATTCTAGTGCAATGATAAAAGCGGAAATGGACTGAAGCCAAGAGAACATTTATTGTTGCCCAGGGTTATTAGAAATGTTACAGCAAGGATTGCAAACCAATAGCCCCATGACGTTTTGCTTAACTGACGTAACTGAAACAAAATGGAGGGGCTTAGCAACCATATTGCTGAGAAAGTGATCCAAAAAAAAAGGAAAGACAGAAGGAACTTCCACTGAAATTGTGTATTCCATGACCTTAGATGATCCCAAACCCTCTAGTCCAGCTCTTTGGAGGCACCACAGAATTTCAACATCTCCATCCATTTATATTCCGTTTGTCAGGAGGTCATAAGTAAGGAACACTACACAGTGTCCAATTGGAATCACACTCATCAAGTACTGAAACAATCTCTGTCCATCATGGAGAACTATCAGGCATGGCCCCATAAGTGCAAGTAAGGTTCTGCTGCCCTATGGGTATTATCGCTAGACTATTAATCCAGGAACCAAGATAAAGACTTGGGTTCAAATCCCACCACGGCAGATAGTGGAATTTAAGTATCCTGTACAATTAAAAACTTGTAATTAAGAATCTAATGATGACAATGAAACTGTTGGCAATTGTTGGAAAAAACTATCTGGTTCACTAATGTGCTTTGGGAAGGAAACTGCCATCCTTACCTGGTCTGGTCTACAGTCAAGATTAGCATGGTGCTGGCAAAGCCCATCAGGTCAGGCAGCCCTGAAGGGCTTTTGCCCGAAACATCGCTTTTCCTGCTCTTCGGTCGCTGCCTGACCTGCTGTGCTCCACTCTAATCTTGACTCTAATCTCCAGCATCTGCAGTACCCACCTCCACCTGGTCTGGTCCACATGTAACCGGGAAATGGCTATCAATATGGAGAGGCTCTAACCATCATCCCTTTCCTCTGAACAAAATTACTGTTTCTGAGTCCCCAGCTATCAATATCTATTGAGGAGATACTCAACTGCATTAGCCATATAAATACTGTTGATCACAAGAACAAGTTAGGTGCTAGGAATCCTGCAGCAAGTAACTCGCCCCCAACTCCTCAAACCCTGTCCACCACCTACAAGGCACAAGTCAGGAGTGAGATGGAGTACACGCCACTTGCCCTGGATGGGTGCAGCTCCAACACACCTCAACAAGCTTGACACCATCCAGGACAATGCAGCCCACTTGCTTGGCACCACATCTACCACCTTCAACATTCACTCCTTTCACCACTGATGCCCAGTAGCAGTAATGTGCACCATTTACAAGATGCAGCAATTCATCAATGCTCCTTTGACAGCATTTTCAAAATCCACAACCAGCTAGAAAAGTAAGAGCAGGAGATGCATGGGAACCCCATCATATGAAAGTTCCCCTTCAAACCACCCATCATCCTGACCTAGAAATATATTAGGCAAAAGTGAGGACTGCAGATACTGAAAACCAGAGTCTAGATTAGAGTGGTGCTGGAAAAGCACAGCAGGTCAGGCAGCTCCGAGGAGCAGGAAAATCGACATTTCAGGAAAAAGCCCTTCATCAAGAATAGAGGCAGGAAGCCTCCATGGTGGAGATATAAATGGGAGGGGGGGGGAGGAGTGGGACTGGGGAGAAGGTAGCAAAGAGTACAATAGGTGAATGGGGGTGGATGGAGGTGATAGATCAGAGGGGAGGGTGGAGTGGATAGGTGGGAAGGGAGATTAGCAGGTAGGACAGGTCATGGAGACAGTGCTGAGCTGGAAGGTTGGAACTGGGGTAAGGTGGGGGGAGGGGAAATGAAGAAACTGGTGAAGTCCACATTGATGCCCTGGGGTTGAAATGTTCCGAGATGGAAGATGAGGCATTCTTCCTCCAGGCATCGGGTGGTGAGGGAGCAGCGGTGGGGGAGGCCCAGGACCTGCATGTCCTCAACAGAGTGGGAGGGGGAGTTGAAATATATTGTCATTCCTTCTATGTCACTGGGTCTAAATCCTGGAATGTCCGAATAGAATTGTGGGGGGACCTACACCCTAAGGACAACAGCAATTCATAAAGGCAGCTCACCACGACTTCCTCAGGAACAATAGGGCCAGGAAATGGACACTGGCCTAGCCAGTGTTTCCCACAATCAGTGAACAACATGTTTTCTGGCTTCATTTTGTTAGTTCATGGGAAGTGTTGCAAGTAGCAAGATTACCAATCCGTTTCGGATTGCTGCTCTGTCAGTAACAAAGTGAAGCCAATCGATCTGCCCACTGTACTTCTAAAGTAGGAGCGTGCACCCGGAGTACAGGCATGACAAATCGAGATACAGCAGTATCCATACTGTGGTACAATCACTGCTGTCTCGTAAAGTGATCCAAATCCATCTTTAATTTGCAGTCACTTGGTAAGAAAACAACAAAATTTCGGCATTGCTGAATAATTAAAAAAAAGTCCACCTGATAACCAGACAGCACTCATCTCATGCAATCTAGATTATTGTTCCTTTGGCGGTTTAGTATCCATGCAATTCTGTTCTGATAAGTTCACTAGTAATGGCTTCAACAACGAGTTTTAGTTTGCCTCTTTGGTTCTTGAAATCTATGTGCTTAAGAGTCACTGGAAATATCATGGGGAGGTGGGGTTAATCCAGAGACCCAGGTAATGTCCTGGGGTCCTGAGTTCAAATCCCACTGTGGAAGTTTAATTCGATACGACAAAGTCTAAAATTAAGAGTGTAATGATGACCCTAAACTGATAGTCAGGAAAAGCCCACCTGGTTCCCTCATGTCCTTTAGGAAAGGAAACTGCCATCCTTACCTGGTCTGCCCTACACATGATTCCAGACCCACAGCAATGTGACTGACCCTTAACAATTAGGGATGGGCAATAAATGCTGACCTGGTCAGTGACACCCTCACCCCATCAATGAATGGATTGAAAAATCACACTTCTATAAAGAGAGACATGTTGCTGAAGCTTTTAGTCTTGAACTCATCAGGACAAACACAAGCGTGCAAATTTCAAGTGATCACAATGATAATCAATCAAGTTGGTCATGTTGCTAAGAATGAAATGTATTCACACGTAGGGACATCTGAAAATAAAAGGAACCACTTCCAGCCTTACGGCTTTCTCAAGTTATCTGAGAACTTTGCACTATGCAAACATCTCAGCTAATGAGAGTTGAAATGCCAATCAATCAGCATCCTTTTCTCCTATGACTATGTTCTTGTGCCCCGCTGATGGTGTGAGATGAAGAGGTTCAGTGCCCTCTCCTTTCAGCCAGTCTCACTGCAACTAGTTATCTCACTAACGAACCACTGGCTGGAGAACCCCGCTTCACACCCAGTTAAGGTATCTGAAGTGTAGGCAAGGCTGAAACACAGTGCTTTCCAAATGTTTATCCCACGGTGACTCCATATCGAGATTTGAAAACTGTCAGGATCCTTCAGTGAGAGCAGACAGGAGGATGGGAGAATAGTGAGAGCGGAGAGGGGGATGGGAGGACAGTGAGAGCGGAGAGGGAGATGGGAGGATAGTGAGAGCGGAGAGGGAGATGGGAGGATAGTGAGAACTGAGAGGGAGATGGGAGGACAGTGAGAGCGGAGAGGGAGATGGGAGGATAGTGAGAGCGGAGAGGGGGATGGGAGAATAGTGAGAGCGGAGAGGGGGATGGGAGGATAGTGAGAGCGGAGAGGGGGATGGGAGGATAGTGAGAGCTGAGAGGGGGATGGGAGGATAGTGAGAGCGGAGAGGGAGATGGGAGGATAGTGAGAACTGAGAGGGGGATGGGAGGATAGTGAGAGCGGAGATGGGGATGAGAAGACAGTGAGACCTGCGTGGAGTGACGGAGGCGGCTTGAAGGATCAAATGGTCTGTTTCTTCTGATATTTTGAAACAATAATGTTCAGGACCTACTGCTTTGCTGTCTGTGGTTAACTTCAATTAACACAGGGTGCATGTCACTAAGATCCAATGTCCCACCCAACTGAATTCTGCTAATATTCCTTTTCAGTTACACAAGACATGGGAGTGACCCCTGAGCTTGTTCCATTGCTCAATTGCCAAATAATCATGATGAATGAAAGCATAAGAATCTTAAAGTTACACTTGTTACTTCAGCAAATCCTTCAATCATCATCATGGTTTGGACACGACGGCTGGAGGAGGAGCGCCTCATCTTCCGCCTGGGAACCCTCCAACCACAAGGTATGAATTCAGATTTCTCCAGCTTCCTCATTCCCCCTCCCCCCACCTTGTCTCAGTCGGTTCCCTCAACTCAGCACCGCCCTCCTAACCTGCAATCCTCTTCCTGACCTCTCCGCCCCCACCCCACTCCGGCCTATCACCCTCACCTTGACCTCCTTCCACCTATCCCACCTCCATCGCCCCTCCCCCTAGTCCCTCCTCCCTACCTTTTATCTCAGCCGGCTTGGCTCTCTCTCTCTTATTCCTGATGAAGGGCTTATGCTCGAAACGTCGAATTCTCTATTCCTGAGATGCTGCCTAACCTGCTGTGCTTTGACCAGCAACACATTTGCAGCTGTGATCTCCAGCATCTGCAGACCTCATTTTTTACTTGGAAGGTGCTGTCAAAGATCCTCTGATAGTAGCTTCCAAATCCAGGACAACTTCCTTCCAGAAAGACAAGGGCAGGAGACCCATAGGAATGCCACCCCCCTGCAATTTCCCCTCTAGGTCACTCACCATCTGACATTGAAATATATTGGATGAAAGCAAATTACTGCAGATGCTGGAATCTGAAATCAAACAACAGTATTCTAACAATAGTGGGGTAGAAACTGTTGCAAACCCAGCATGTGTTCAGGCTTCTGTACCTTCTCCCCGATGGTACAGGCTGTAGAAAAGCATTGCCAGGGTGGGATGGATCTTTGAGAATGCTGGCGGCCTTTCCTTGACAGTGGGGCCTGGTAGATGGATTCTACAGATGGGAGGTTGGCCTTTGTGATTGTCTGGGCCGAGTTCATCACTCTCTGTAACTGTCTCCGATCTTGAATGGTACAGTTGCCATACCAGGCAGTGATACATCCAGACAGAATGCTCTCGATGGCACACCTATAAAAGTTGGCAAGAGTATTCGCTGTCATGCCAAATTTCCTCAGCTGCCTGAGGAAGAAGAGACGTTGTTGGGCCTTTGTAACCAGTGCGTCCACACGAGGAGTCCAAAAAAGGTTGTTGTGGATGACCACTCCCAGGAGCGTGACACTCTCCACATGTTCCACCCTCTGTTCTGTTAATGTGTAGGGGGACATGAGTAACATTCCACCGAAAGTCAATAAGTTCCTTGGTTTTGCTGGCATTAAGAGCTAGGTTGTTCTCAGTGCACCATTTCTCCAGGTCTTCCACCTCCCGTCTGTAGTCTGTTTCGTCGCCATCTGAGATTTGACCGACTATGGTGGTGTCATCAGTGAACTTGTAAATGGCATTAGTCTGGTAATTGGTGACACACTCATGGGTATACAGTGAGTACAGTAGGGGGCTGAGTACACACCCCTGGGGGGGGTCCAGTGTTGAGTGTTAGTGAGGATGAAATATTGTCCCCAATCTTCACTGATTGTGGCCTGTGGGTCAGGAAACTGAGGATCCAGTTGTAGAGAGTGGGGCTTATTCTGAGATCACTAAGTTTGGTAATCAGTCTCGAGGGGATAATAATGTTGAAGGCTGAACTGTAGTCAATGAGTAGGAGTTTAAATCAGAGTGGTGCTGGAAAAGCACAGCAGGTCAGGCAGCCTCCGAGGATCAGGAAAATTGATGTTTCGGGCAAAAGCCGTTAATCAGGAATACAGGCAGGGAGCCTCCAGGTAGGACAGGTCATTGGGACAGTGCTGAGCTGGAAGGTTGGAACTTCACCTGCACATCCACCAATATCAATTATTGTATCCGTTGCTCCCAATGCGGACTCCTGTATATTGGGGAGACTGGATGCCTCCTTGCAGAGCACTTTAGGGAACATCTCTGGGACACCGCACTAATCAACCCCATGAACCCGTGGCCCAACACTTCAACTCCCCCTCCCACTCTGCCGGGAACATGCAGGTCCTGGGCCTCCTCCACCACCGCTCCCTCACCACCCAACGCCTGGAGGAAGAACGCCTCATCTTCCACCTCAGAACACTTCAACCCCAGGGCATCAATGTAAACTTCATCAGTTTCCTCATTTCCTCTCCCCCCATCTTACCCCAGTTCCAAGCTTCCAGTTCAGCACCATCCTCATGACCTGTCCTACCTGCCAATCTCCCTTCCCACCTATCCACTCCACCCTCCTCTCTGACCTATCACCTCCATCCCCACTCCCATTCACATATTGTACTCTTTGCTACATTCTCCCCAGTCCCACCCCCACCCCATTTATCCCTCCACCCCGGAGGCTCTCTGCCTGTATTCCTGATGAAGGGCTTTTGCCTGAAACATCGATTTTCCTGCTCCTCGGATGCTGCCTGAACTGCTGTACTTTTCCAGCACCACTCTGATCTAAGCTCTGGTTTCCAGCATCTGCAGTCCTCACTATTGCATAGTCAATGAGTAGGATTCTTACGTAGCTGTTCTTTGTATCAAGATGTTTTAGGGAAGGGCAAGTGATGTAGCATCTAACATGGATCTGTTGGTCCGATAGGCAAATTGCAGTGGGTCAAGAGTAGTGGGGAGGCTGGAGCGCCTCATCTTCCGCCTGGGACCCCTCCAACCACAAGGGATGAACTCAGATTTCTCCAGTTTCCTCATTTCCCCTCCCCCCACCTTGTCTCAGTCGAATCCCTCGAACTCAGCACCGCCCTCCTAACCTGCAATCTTCTTCCTGACCTCTCCGCCCCCACCCCACTCCGGCCTATCACCCTCACCTTGACCTCTTTCCACCTATCACATCTCCATCGCCCCTCCCCAAAGACTCTCCTCCCTACCTTTTATCTTAGCCTGCCTGGCACACTCTCCTCATTCCTGATGAAGGACTCTGGCCCGAAACGTCGAATTTCCTGTTCCTTGGATGCTGCCTAACCTGCTGCGCTTTAACCAGCAACACATTTTCAGCTCTGATCTCCAGCATCTGCAGACCTCACTTTTTACTGGAATTGATTAATGCCATGACCAGCCTTTCAAAGCACTTCATAACCACTGAAGTTAGGGCCACTGGGCGGTAGTCATTCAGACATGCTGCATGAGCCTTCTTAGGCACAGGGATGATGTTGACCTCTTGAAACAGGCAGGTACAGTGACCTGCTGCAGGGAGAGGGTGAGGATACCCGAGAAAACCTCTGCCAGTTGATCTGTGCATGCTCTGAGTGGTCGTATCACTTTTCTTGGATTCACACGAAGGTAAACGATCTGACCTCTGATGCAGTGACTATTGGGATACGTTCGTCAGGACTTGTCGGAATAGGTGTAATCTCGCCACCAAAATTCTGCTCAAAGCAAGCATAGCAGGCATGGAGACAATATGGGAAGAATGTGTCATCGTCTGCTATCTTGCACTGTCTCTTTTTCGAACCCTGTGAGGTCATTCAGTCCTTGCCATAGTCACCGGGTGTCAGTCTGGGTGTCTAGTTTGGATCAGTATTGGTCCTTGGCTGTCTTAATGGCTTTGCGGATGTCACACTTGGATTCCTTATATTTGAGTGGGTCTCCTGATCTGAAGGCCTCACGCCTGGTTTTTAAGCGGGTGCTGTATGTCCTGATTCATGCAGGGTTTCCTGTTGGGGAACACCTGGATTGACTTCCTCGGTATGCAGTCCTCCACACACTTGCTGATAAAGTCTGTGATGGCCATAGTGTACTCGTCGAAGGTACCTGCGACCTGTTTGAACACAGCCCAGTCAGCTAATTCCAGACAGCACCGGGGTTGATCCTCTGCCTCTTCCGACCAGCACTGGACCTGTATCCGCGAGGGGGTCTCCTGCTTGAGCTTCTGCCTGTATGCCGGGAGAAGAAGCACGGCATTGTGGTCGGAGTTACAGGAATGAAGGCGGGGGATGGAGTGGTAGGCATCCTGCACAGTGGTGTAGCAGTGGTCTAAAATGTTCAGGCCCCTGGTGGGGCATGTAATGTTCTGGTGGTACTTGGGCAACACTTTCCTTAGATTGGCTTGATTGATGTCAGCAATTACAATAAACAGTACCTCGGGGTGTTCCGTCTCCAGGGTGTTAGTGGTGGAGTACAGCACATCCAGAGCTTCCTCAACCTTTGCTTGTGGTAGTATGTACACAGCAGTTAATATAACAGCGGGAAATTCCCGTGGTAGATAGAAGGGGCAGCATTTGGTGTTGAGGAATCCAAGGTTTGGGGAGAAATGGCTGCCCAGGGTTGTAATGTCCATGCACCACTAGCTGTTGAATAAAAGGTTATTTCATGCATCGTTCCTTCAGTGTTGCTGGATCAAAATCCTGGAACTCCCTTCATAAGGGCATTGTGTGTAAATGGATTGCAGTGGTTCAAGAAGGAAGCTCACCCTCACCTGCTTGAGGTGCAATTAGGGACAGGCAATAAATGCTGGCTAAGCCAGCAACACCCACACCCCACAAGTAAACAAAAAAACTCTAACAATTATTTCATATACTTCCCTCATATACCGAAGGGCCATCATAATCCCTAAATCCATGAATTTAAAATGGGTTTTGCAAAATAGTCAGTGCCTTCCCTTCAGGGGCATTGGTGAGATGGTGACAATGTCACATGACCAGTAAGGCAGAGGCTCTGGTTAATGCTGTGGAGACACAGATTCAGACGTCACCTTGGCAGCTGGTGAAATTTCAATTCAAATAAATCTGGAATCAAAAGCTGTGCCCAGTAATTGTCATCAAAACCCATTTGGTTCACTAACGTTCTTCAGAGAAGGAAACCTATCATCCTCACCTTGTCTGGCCTACATGTGACTCCAGACCAACAGCAAAGTGATTGGCATTTAACTGCCCTCTGAAATGGCTGTGGAGGTCACAGTTCAAGGGCAGTGGGGATGGTCCACATACCCACATTCCATGAAAGAATAAGAAGTTAACGGGAGACATGTTGTATATTTTATATCTCAGAAAAATGCAAATGGTTTTCCAAGTGTGCAGCAGCTCTTATCATCAATATCTCTGTAATGTCTTAAAATGTCTGAACTAACAAGCATAGCTCAACACTCAGGATTAACCAATCAGACCCAAGTGTAGATCAGATACCAGACTCCATAATAAAACACAGAGCAATTGATACATTGAACACACCAACAGCCATCTTTGGTGGGATCCCCACATAGCAACAAACTGGAGATTTTTGATTTTTGTGATTGCAATTGTCAAGTATGAATAAGGTTAGAAATGGCACAGAGCACAATACTTCATGTTCTGATTTGTTTGCTTCCATGCTCTTCCAGTTCAACTCTACCCAACAATGTAGAAAATTGCTCAGGTTTGTCTTAGAGTCACAGTCAGAGAGACATACAGCACAGAAATACACCCTTCGGTCCAACCCGTCCATGCTGACCAGATATCCCAACCCAATCTAGTCCCACCTGCCAGCATCCGGCCCATATCCCTCCAAACCCTTCCGATTCATATAGCCATCCATATGGCTTTTAAATATAGTAATTGTACCAGCCTCCAGCACTTCATCTGGCAGCTCATTCCATACACGTACCACCCGCTGGGTGAAAAAGTTGCCCCTTTTAAAAGGTCTCTTTTAAATCTTTCCCCTTTCACCTTAAACCTATGGCGTATAGTTTTGGACTCCCACACCCCAGGGAAGAAACTTTGTCAATATATCCTATCCATGCCCCTCATGATTTTCTAAACCTCTATAAGGTCACTCCTCAGCCTCAAACGCTCCTGGAAAAACAGACCCAGCCTAATCAACCTCTCCTTATAGCTCAATCCCTCCAACCCTGGCAACATTCCTGAAAAGCTTTTCTGAATCCTTTCAAGTTTCACAACATTTCACAACATCCTTCCAATAGGAAGACCAGAATTGCATGCAATATTCCAACAGTGGCCTAATCAATGTCCTGTACAGCCGCAGCATGACCTCCCAACTCCTGTACTCAATACACTTATCAATAAAGGAAAACATTCCAAATGCTGACTCTACTTTCAAGGAGCTATGAACCTGCACTCCAACATCTCTTTGTTTAGCAACACTCCCTAGGACCTTACCATTAGGTGTATAAGTCCTGCTAAGATTTGCTTTCCCAAAATGCAGCACCTTGCATTTAACTAAATTAAAGTCCATCTGCCACTTCTCAGCCCATTGGCCCATCTGATCAAGATTCCGTTGTAATCTGAGGTAACCTTCTTCGCTGTCCACTATACCTTCAATTTTGGTGTCATCTGCAAACTTACTAATTATACCTCTTGTGCTCGCATCCAAATCATTTATATAAATACGAGAAGTAGTGGACCCAGCACCGATCCTTGTCGCAGTCCACTGGTCACATACATAAAAATCAAGTCAAATTTAACCCGGCCAATTACAGCTCCATCAGACCCCATCAATCATTAGTAAAGTGATGGAAGGTGTCATCAACAGCCCAATGTGGGTTCTGCCAGGGCCACTCAGCTCCTGACCTCAATTACAGCCTTGGTTCAAACATGGACAAAAGAGCTGAATTCCAGAGGGGAGGTGAGAGTGACAGCCATTGAATCAAGGCAGCATTCAACCAAGTGTGGTATCAAGGAGCCCTGGCAAAACTGGAATCAATGGGTACCAAGGGCAAAATCTCCATTGGTTGGAGTCATACCTGACACTTAGGAAGATGTGCGTGGTTGTTGAAGGTCAATCATTTCAGCTTCAGGTTATCTTGCAGAAGTACCGCAGGATAGTGTCCTAGGCGCAACCATTTTAAGCTGCTTCATCAATGACCTCCCCCCATCACAAGGTCAGAAGTGGGGATGTTTAGCATCATTCACGACTCTTCAGATACTGAAGCAGTCCATGTTCAAATCCAACAAGATCTGGACAATAGTCAGGCTTGGGCCAACAAGTGGCAAGTAACATTGGTGTCACAGAAATGCCAGGCTATGACCATCTCCAATAAAAGACAAACTAACCACCGCTCCTTGACATTTACTGGTGTTACCATCACCGAATCCCGCACCATCAACATCCTGGGAGTCACCATTGACCAGAAACTCAACTGGACTCGCCGCAGATACACAGTGGCTAACAGCAGGTCAGAGGCTACTGTGACATGTAACTACAAGGCACAAGTCAGAAGTGTGATGGAATACTGCCTATTTGCCTGTGTGTGCGCAGCCCCAACAACACTCACAACTCCTCTAAACCTCCTACCCGTTACCTCAAATCTTTACCCCCCCCCCCAGTCAATGATCCCTCCAACAATGGGAAAAGTGTCTGCCCTATGTAAGCCCTCAGAATTTTCTCCATCTCAATCATGTCCCCTCTTAATCTCCATTGCTCCAGGGTTAGTAACCGCAGTCTGTCCAATCTCTCATCTCTGAAACTCATCTCTGTAACACTCTCATCTCTGCAACTGAAACTCTCCAGCCCAGGCAGCTTCCTGATAAATCTCCAGGGCAATCCCACCCACCCTGGAATGTGGATTCTAGAACTGTACACAGTACTCTGGCTGGGACCTAACCAACAATTTGTACAGTCACTGAATGAGTTAAAGACTGTCTGTTCCTGGTGCTATGTGAGCACAAGTTGTAGCTGTAGGCTGGACAGATTCTAAAGGAGGTCAAACATCATTTCAAATCCAGCAACTGAAACCTCTCTGTGTCCCAAAATAGGAAGAGATTAACTATGGGTGATGGATGAGAAAATGATTCTGCTCAGCCTAGATACAGTACATTATGTACCTAATCTCTTACACATCATAGGTGGCAAAAAGATGCACCATCTGTTTTAGCGACACTGGTCCAGACCTAGTAACATTCACACCTCACTGGGCTCAGCTTGCTCAATACAGACACATCATTCTGTAGCCTCCTGTTTCGTCCTCATCCGAATTGTAATTAAACATTAAGCACCGTATCGACATTCAAGCTGAGTAATGTCTGAGCGTTTTAACATTCAGAATCTAGCATTAATGATTCTCATCGTTAGTACAGCTTTAGAGTCCATTCTGAATTAGTAGCCTGCTCTTTATCATACGGTGACAGTTCTGAATAGCTTCAGTAGCTGCCCCACTCCCCAACTCGGAACCTGCAAAGAGTTACAATGCTAAAGAAGGAAAGAACTTAGAGTCATAGAGATATACAGCACAGAAACAGACCCTTCAGTCCAACTCATCCATGCTGACTAGATATCCTAAATTAATCTAGCCCCATTTGCCAGCACCTGTCTCAAATCCCTCTAAAGTCTTTCTGTTCATATACCATCCAGATGTCTTTTAAATATTGTAGTTGTGCTAACTTCCACCACTTCCTCTGGCAGCTCATTCCATACACATCACCCTTTACATGAAAATGTTGCCCCTTAAGTCCCTTTTATATCTTTCCCCTCTCAGCCCAAACCTTTGTCATCTAATTCTGGACTCCCCCCACCTCAGGGAAAAGATTTTCTCTGTTTACTCTATCCATGCCCTTCATGATCAAGGTCACCTATCAGCCTCCAATGCTCCAGGGAAAACAGGCCCAGCCTATTCAGCCTCTTCCTGTAGCTCAAACCCTCCAACCCTGGCAACTTGAATTTATGCAGTATGCAAAAGTATGCTTGAGTAATGAAAAGGTTACGGGTTTCAGGTGCTTCCCTTGGTGAGTTTCCAGCACAGGGAAATGCTGCACTGTCAGAGATATCTCCTTGGGTGAAACATCAAACCAATACCTGATCTGCCATCTCAATGGGAAGTTAAGATCTCACCATTTTACTTCAAGGAAGACCAGAGAATTCCTTTCCAGTGCTGAAGGCGATATATTTCCAAGTCACGATGGTGAGTGGCTTGGAAAGGAACTTGTAGAGGGTGATGTTCCCATGTATCTGCTGCCTTTGACCTTCAACTAGATAGTTATGACTTTGGGAATTACTGTCTAAGGATCTTTGGTGAAATCTGATAACGCAGGTGTCTCTGGGTCACAATCCTGGCATTCCCTCCCTGAAGTTAGTTATTGTGGGTGTACCTACAGCACGTGGACTGCAGTGTTTCAAGAAGGCAGATCAGCCCTACCTTCTCAAAGGCAACTAGGAATGGACAATAAATGCTGGCCCAGCCAGTGACACCCACATCCCACAAGTCAATACAAAATAAACAATAATTCTGTTTACTTATCTACTACTGAATTTCACTTTACAAGAAAGATCGCACTTCAAGAAAGATATGGAAGGACATGCACCTATATAGCACCAGTCATTTGAAATGAAGAGCTTCTGAAATATAATTAGTCTTGTAACATAAGGAGGCAAGGCAGTTAATGTTTGCACAGCCGGCTCCCACAGAGAAGAACACAAAGAGCAGATACTGTTTAAAAACCAAAAGAATGGCGGATGCTGTAAATCAGAGGCAAAAATAGAAGTTGCTGGAAAAGTTCAGCAGGTCTGGCAGCGTCTGTGGACAGAAATCAGAGAGAACATTTCGGGTCCAGTGACACTTCCTCAGAACCCACAGATACTGTTGATTTGTGTCATGAACTGAGGGCTAAATGTTGGCTAAGGCATTAGGCAATACTCCCTCCCTAACGCTTCAAGTCTAGGCAAAATATTGCAGACACTGGAAAACCGAAAATAAAACAAAAACTCAGCAGGTCGGCAGCATCTGTGGAGAGATAAACAGATGTAAACACACTTTTATCTTTGGACTTTTTAAAAGTGTGGGCTGAAATATTTTAAATCAGTACTTTAAAGGATTGCTGCATGTTTTGAAAAGCAAGTAACTTGACTTTCATGGCAAGAACTGTATAAACAGCAGTTTGAACAAGACATAACTATGTTTGAGTTGCTGATTAGCTGGAACGGAAGGGCTCTATAAACATGCAACTCTGGTTGGCAACAAGAAGTTGATTGGTTTATGAACTAGTGACCAGTCATTGATGACAAAGGCCTCTGCTGCTAACAACCATGCGACTGGTTCTAAGGCAAATGAAAGAGCTTGACGCTGGAACAAGGTAGAGAGAGAAGTGATTTGATCTCTAGCTCAGGAGCTATTTTTCCGTTCTCTGCAATCAAACCTCACTTTGAACATGAAGAAAGCCAGTTTATTTTTCCTTCAGCAGTTGTTGTAAGCTGTGAATCTCATTTGGTAAGTCAGGGACTATTTGTAAGTGAACCAGTCACCCAGTACCTCATGCAAACCAGTGGAAGCATCTGAAGAAAGACAACTGAGAAGCACATTCCGACCAGCATAAGGATCATCTCAGCAACCTGGGAATAGTCACCACTGAAGTGCCTTCTGGATTTTCCTTATTCTATTTTCCACTTTGAAGAAGGGTCACTGGGCTTGACACATCAATTATTTTCTCTCCATAGATGCTGCCAGACCTGCTGAGATTTTCCAGCAATTTCAATCTTTCAGTTCTTTTGCTTTTATTAACTATTTTTCATTGTATGATTGTCTGTGTATGTGCAGTAGAATCTTTATAATGTGGAAGCAGGCCATTCAGCTCATCTATTCCATACCAATCCTCCGAAGACTATCCCACCCACTTACCTGATCCCTGTAACACTGCATTTCCCATGGCCGATCCACCTAACCTGCAGATCTTTGGACCGTGGGAGGAAATCGGAGCACGCATAGGGAACCCATGCAAAATAGGGAGAAAGTGAAAATTCGACACACAGTCACTTGAGGGTGGGATTGAACCCAAGTCCCTAGTACTGTGAGGCAACAGCACTAATCACTGAGAGTGTGTGTGTGTGTGTGTGTGCATATGTGTGTATGTCCGTATGTGAGAGTGTGTTTGTGTTTATTTACAAGGACATTAAACTTGGCATTAATTTATTGTGTTATATGCTGATATATAATTATTTATAACTCTTTATCTGCAGCTACAGACAGATTACATTTAACAAATAGTCATTTTTGTTAAGTACAGAAAACAGGCTTATGCTTTCTATCAAGCTGTGTCTGAAGATCAGATAAACTGAGGAACTTTGCTTTCACAATTTAAAATCTTTACCTTCTGTGATATATCCAAGAATAGTAGGGTTAACTTCCAATATGCTATCCCAGTAAGGCATGGACAGGGTTAACAGTTCAAGTCAGATATAACTCCTCTTCAGAAATGAAAGGAGTTGGAAAATGGTAAGATTTTTTAGGTTATGTCACTTAGTCCTCCAAGCCCCTCCCCACCAAACCCAACACCTGACCACCACCATCGAAGAAAAAGGGGCAGGAGGTGCATGTCGACACAAATAAGGCTCAGTTGGGCCGAATGGCCGGTATGTGTGCCACAAGAATGCAATGCAATGGATTCTCTACATCTGTTGCTGTGCTCAGCAACCTCCAGTTTAAAAGACTGCTGCTTATAATTGCAGAACTTGTACCATGCTGCATGCACCTCTAAATTAACAATCCATCACAATGTTTGCCATACACTGCAAAAAAAAAGTGCTGAATGGGTTTGCATTATTCAATTCTGGTGTAAGGTACACAGGAGCTGCAAATGAGCATTCGCCCTGTGGGACACTAATTATGTCGAGAGGTCATAGCTATTGACACCTGCCACTTATTGTAAACTCACTGCCTTACTCTCCAGGCTGAAAGCCACAGCGAGAATGTTCCACTTGGTTGATGTAAATCATTTTAGACAAAAGAAACACACATGGAAGGTCATCTAGTGCATCATATTTCATCAACGCAGGAAAACCGACAGCTACCAAATCATCACTGTACTCAGCTCTCTCTTCAAGCATATTCCATGATCCAGGATCTATTGCAAAACTTGCTTATTTGTTCCAATATGGTGGACGTGCCAAGATTCACAGATTCGTAGAACCCATACGGTGCAGAAAGAGGCCATTCGGCCTGAGTCTGCACTGACCCTCCAACCAGCGTCCCACCCAGACCCAGACCCCCATCCAATCCCCATAATCCGACATTTCCTGTGGCTAACCCATGAAGCCTGCACATGTCTGGACAATACAGGGCAATTTATCATGACCAATCCACTCTAAACTGCACATACTTGGACATTATGGACAATTTAGCATGGCCAATCCATCCTAATCTGCACATCTTTGGACCATGGGAGGAGACCGGAGCACCCGGAGGAAACCCACGTAGACACGGGGAAAATGTGCAAACTCCACACAGACAGTTGCTCGAGGCTGGAATCGAACCCTGGAATCAAACTGACAACAACAAATACAGTGCGATACATTCAATCAATCTCAAGTTGGCCATTGGAGTTCCACCGAGACCAGTGCTGAGGCCTCAACTATTTCTAATCGATTGAATGAAACAACCAACTACATTGTATCCATATATTGATAAGATTCCCGACAGTGTGGAAACAGGCCATTTGGCCCAACAAGTCCACAGTGACCCTCTGAAGGGTAACCCAGTCTTCCGACATTTACCCCCGACTAATGCAACTAACACTATGGGCAATTTAGCTTGGTCAATTTACGTGACCTGCACCTCTTTGGATTGTGGGAGGAAACCAGAGCACCCGGAGGAAACCCACACAGACACAGAGAATGTGCAAACTCCACACAGTCAGTCACCCAAGGTGGAAATCGAACCCAGGTCCCTGGTGCTGTGAGGCAGCAGTGCTAACTACTGAGCCACCATGCTGCCCTCTTAGATGATACATCAACCAGAGCATAGGAATATATGACTTGGGCCGTTTGGCTCCTCAATAAGACCATGGCTAATCTGGTTACGTTCTCAGCTCTACATGTAGCCCTTTTGAGTTAGGGTCGTAAAGATCTGCAGCATAGAAATAAACCCTTTGGCTTATCGCATCCATACTGACCTACGAAAAATGTAACTCATCCCTTGCATTCATGTAGAGACGCAGCCCCCTGTATCTTCTGGGGAAAGAAACACCATGTTTTAACCACCCTTTGAAAGAAAAAAGAATTTCATCTCTGTCCTAAAAGTGAGATCCTCTCACTTAAACAGATAAAACAGTGCCCCCTAGTTTTAGTCTCCCCAACAACATGAAACATGCACCCAGCATCCACTGCCTCCAATCCCCACACGTCTTCTATGGTTCAATGAGGTCACCTCTCATTCTTCTAAACACCAATGGATACAGGCCAAACCTGTTCAACCTGTCTTCATAAGCCCTTTATTCCAGGAATGAGAAGATGCAGAAGAAATGGGGAAACTAAACCAGGGGACACAGTCTCAGAATAATGGGCAGGCCATTTAGAACTGAGGTTGAGGAAGAATTTCTTCAGTCAGAGGGCGGTGAATCTTTGGAATCCTCTATCCTAGAGAGCTGTGGAAGACACAGAATATGGGCACAAGGAAGTCTTGTTACAACTTTATGAACCTTTAGTTAGGCCACAGATGGAATACTGTGTGCAGTTTTAAGTCTGGGATGAAAAGTCCCAGTTATGAGGAAGGTCTGGATAGGCTGGGTTTGTTTTCCTTGGAGCAGAGGAAACTGGTGAAAAATCGGATTTTGAGGGACACACAGTTCTGAGAGGCATACACAGAGCAGACCGTGAGATCATGAGGACCATGGCAGACGTGTCTAAGACCAGAGGGTGGAAGCTTAAGGTGAGGAGTAAGTGGTTTAGAGGCAATCTGAGTAAAAGAGTTTTCACCCGGGGGGTGGTAGAAATATGGAAGGTTGCTGCCTGAGAGGGTGGTGGAGGCAGGTACTCTCACAACATTGAAGAAGCATCTGGATTAGCACTTAAAATGCCAGGGTATAGTAGGGTATGGACCAATCATGCAGATAAATGGAACTTGTATAGTCTGGTGTTTGTTTGTCGCCATTGCCATGGTGGGCCGAAGGGCCTGTTTCAATGCTGTACGTCTCTGTGACTAATGCAGTGTGGGTTCAAATCTCACTACAGCAGCTGCTGGAATGTAAATTCAAGGAAACATAGAAAATAGAGGCAGTCCATTCGGCTCTTCGAGCTTGCTCTGCCATTCAATACAATCATAGCTGATCATCTAACTCAGTATCCTGTTCCTGCTTTATCCACATTCCCTCGAGTCCTAAAAACTATACTTAAATCCTTCTTAAAGAATTGTCAATGTTTTGGCCTCTCGGTGAAGAAATTTCTCCTCATCTCAGTCTGAAATGCAGCTTTGCATAAATCCACATTGTTTCTTTAGACTGTGACCCCCCCGGCTTTGGACTTCCTAGTTATCGGGAACTTCCTTCCTGTGTTTACCCCGCCCACTCCTATCGGAATGCAATTTAAAACATCTAGAATTTTGAAGCTAATCTTTTACTGACCATCATAAGATCCCAAACAATAACCGAAAGAACTGCAGCTGCTGTACATCTGAGACAAAAATAGAAATTACTGGAAATGCTCAGCAGGTCTGGCAGCATCTGTGAAGAGAAATCAGAGTTAACGTTTCAGTTCTGAGGAAGGGTCACTCAACCCAAAATGTTAACTCTGATTTCTCTCCACAGATGGTGCCAGACCTGCTGAGCTTTTTCAGCAATTTCTACTCTTGTCAATCAGAAAATCTCATGCGTTTCCCTGATGTCTTTGAGGATGGAAAATCAGCCATTCCTTCCTGGTCTGGCCCCCGTGTGACTCGAGACCCATGGCGATGTAGTTGACTCTAAACTACCCTCTGAAATGGCCCAGCAAGCCACTCAGTTCAAAGGGCATTTGCCGCCATTCAACATAAAACTCAAACAACCACGTGCTGAGACATTGAGAGAGCTTGTACAACACTAACAGCAAGGAAGACGACCGTACAGAACCAGTAAGCCTGCTGCACTAATGCTGTTAGCAGCCTTTGCAAAACTATATCACAGAAACACGGTGTGATAATAATTCACTGCAGTCAGGAGGCAGCGGGTGGGAGGTGACATGTTGCGAAGAAAACGAATTACTTAAAAAGAGCTATAATTAGGCAGCCCATCCTTGATACTCCACCATGTAAAAATAAGCTCTGCAATACTGCTGATTACACTTGGGGTTAATGATGAGTCTGCTGTGCTGTAAAATCATAGTTCCTTTTCGAACACAGTTGCAAGGTGGTTACACGGTCACCAAAACAACTTCTTCCTCATATGTAATCACTAGAATTCAACATATCGTATTTTTTTCCTGGACAGAATGACAGAGCACAGGATTACCAACATATGAGCTTTCCCTAAAACTGTAGCTAGTGTGAGAATTAATAATTTTACATCTTAAAAGCAATGCAACAGCCTCTAAGCATTAGCATTTAAAATAAAAAATCCCCAGCTTAATTAGGTATAAAAAAGCACAGAGCAGACCAGAACAGTCAGCAGATGTGGTGTTCAGCATCCTAATTGCTTTAGTCTTGAGGGATAGAACCATAAAGACAGCATATTATTCCGATGAGTCTGAAGTCTCCAGGATTTCAATTGTTATAGATTGTAGTAAGGAAACCAGGCCAGGAGTGGGAAACAGATTAAAACATTGTGTGTGTTGTCATTTTTTTTAGCGCTTCTGTTATCAAAGATACAGGTTTTTGGGGTATTGAGGGGGAATCAGACTGTTTGGTTGGGATTGGTGGGATACAACGTCATTGGAGAAGTCTCCAGGAATTAGGTCCAACCAATTAGTATTCCTATACTCTTAAACTGGAAAGTGTTCAAAATACTGCACTAAACATTGAAATTTTGTGTGAAGGGAAGGTCGGATGGGAGAGGTAGGACCACAAATAAGGAGACACAGACACCTGCATAATAATAACAAATAAGGAGACACATAATATAACCTGCACATTCTTTAGGGCAGGGGAGTGGTGTACTTTAGGGAACAAACAACATAATTCCGAGAGCCTCATAATTCGAAGGAAGGTTGAATAGCCGGAAAACTATACTTAACCTGGCTGAAGCGTTGGATTATACTGGAATATTGCCTCCAATTCTGATTACCACAGTTTAGGGAGAATGTGAGGACCCTTAAGAGAGGAGAAAGTGAGGACTGCAGATGCTGGAGATCAGAGCTGAAAATGTGTTGCTGGAAAAGCGCAGCAGGTCAGGCAGCATCCAAGGAGCAGGAGAGTCGACATTGCGGGCATGAGCCCTTCCGTCGACCCTTAAGAGAGTACAGAGGTGACTTACCAGGAATATCCCAGGTATGTGTGATTTTAGAGACAATGTTAGGTTAGAGAAACTGGAACCAAGTAGTTTCCTGTGCAATTGCAGTGGGCAGTTAAGAAACAGGAGTTCTACCTCAGGAAGGGAAGGTCATGGTCAGAAGTGTATTGATTTAACTGAAAGAGAGAAATAGTAAACAGGTGAGGGACAGCTTAAAGTTTGTGGCTCAAATAGGGGTTCTATATGAATGCACAGAGTTCAAGGAATGAATGAAATGATCTGATATTGTAGCCATCACCTCTTCCTCCGCTACATTGATGACTGCATCAGCAGCACCTCGTGCTCCCGCGAGGAGGTTGAGCAATTCATCAACTTCACCAACACATTCCACCCTGACCTTAAATTCACCTGGACCATCTCTGATACCTGCCTCCCCTTCCTAACCTCTCCATCTCCATTAATGACGACCAACTTGACACGGACAATTTTTACAAACCCACCGACTCCCACAGCTATCTGGATTACACCTCTTCCCACACTACCTCCGACAAAAATGCCATCCCATATTCCCAATTCCTCCGCCTCCACCGTATCTGCTCCCAGGAGGACCAGTTCCACCACAGAATACACCAGATGGCCTCCTTCTTTTAAAGTTCGCAATTTCCCTTCTCACGTGGTTGAAGATACCCTCTAACGCATCTCATCCACATCCTGCCCCTCCGCCCTCAAACCCCACCCCTCCAACCATAACAAGGACAGAACACCCCTGGTCCTCACTTTCCACCCTACCAACCTTCGCATAAATCGCATCATCCGTAGACAATTTCGCCACCTCCAAACAGACCCCAACACCAGGGATATATTTGCCTCCCCACCCTTTTCTGCTTTCCGCAAAGACCGTTCCCTCCGTGACCACCTGGTCAGGTCCACGCCCCCCAACAACCCACCCTCCCAGCCTGGCACCCTCCCCTGCCACCACAAGAATTGCAAAACCTGTGCCCATACCTCCTCCCTCACCTCCATCCAAGGCCCCAAAGGAGCCTTCCACATCCATCAAAGTTTCACCTGCACATCCACCAATGTCATTTATTGTATCAGTTGCTCCCGATGTGGTCTCCTCTATATTGGGGAGACTGGACGCCTCCTAGCAGAGCACTTTAGGGAACATCTCCGGGACACCCACACCAATCTACCCCACCGCCCCATGGCCCAACATTTCCACTCCCCGTCCCACTCTGCCGAGGACATGCAGAACCTGAGCCTCCTCCGTTGCCGCTCCCTCACCACCTGACGCCTGGAGGAAGAACGGCTCATCTTCCACCTCGGAACACTTCAACCCCAGGGCATCAATGTGGACTTCACTACTTTCCTCATTTCCTCATCCCCTACCTTACCTCAGTTCCAACCTTCCAGCTCAGCACTGTCCTCTTTACCTGTCCATCTCCCTTTCCACCTATCCACTCCACCCTCCTCTCTGACCTATCACCTCCATCCCCACCCCATTCACCTATTGTACTCTTTGCCACCTTCTCCCCAGGATAGACAGGAAAAATGGCAGGGGCGGTGAAGTAGCCTTACTGACTGAAAACAACGTTATTTTAATAGTGATGGAGGACATCATGAGGGGAAAGCATTCAGTGAAGACCTTATAGGTGCAATCTGTGTTGTGTACACAGCTGTTGATAGCAGCTCTGAAGTGCTAGATTGTATAAATGCATAGAACATAGAACATGGAACATTCCAGCGCAGTACAGGCCCTTCGGCCCTTGATATTGCACCAACCTGTGGAACCAATCTGAAGCCCATCTTACCTACACTATTCCATTTTCATCCATATGTTTATCCAAAGACTATTTAAATGCCCTTAAAGTTGGCAAATCTACTCCAGTTGCAGGCAGGGCGTTTCATACCCTTACTACTCTCTGAGTAAAGAACCTACCTCTGACATCTGTCCTATATCTATCACCCCTCAATTTAAAGCTATGTCCCCTCATGCTAGCCATCACCATCCAAGGGAAAAGGTTCTCACTGTCCACCCTCTCTAATCCTTTGATCATCTTGGATGTGTCTATTAAGTCATCTCTCAACTTTTTTCTCTCTAATGAAAACAGCCTCAATTCCCTCAGCCTTTCCCCATAAGACCTTCCCTCCATACCAGGCAACATCCCGGTAAATCCAACGCTTTCACATTCTTCTTGTAATGTGGCGACCAGAACTGTATGCAGTACTTCAAGTGCAGCTGCACCAGAGTTTTGTACTCCACATGACCTCATAGCCTCTACCAATCAAGGCGAAGACACCATATGCCTTCTTAACCCCCCTTTCAACCTGCGTGACAACTTACAAGGATCTATGTACATAGATATCAAGATCTCTCTGCTCATTGCACTATCAAAAATCTTACCATTAACCCAGTATTTGTATTCCTGTTACTCCTTCCAAAGTGAATCACCTCACACTTTTCCGCATTAAACTCCATTTGCCACCTTTCCGCCCAGCTCTGCAGCTTATCTAGGTCCCTCTGTAACCTGCAACATCCTTCAGCATTATCCACAACTCTATCGACCTTAGTGTCATCCAAATTTACTAACCCATCCTTCTACGTCCACATTCAACTCATTTATAAAAATGACAAACAGCAGTGGCCCCAAAACAGATCCTTGCGGTACACCACTAGTAACTGAGCTCCATCAACCACCACTCTCTGTCTTCTTTCAGCTAGCCAATTACTGAACCAAACCACTAAATAACCCTCAATCCCATGCCTCTGTATTTTCTGCAATAGCCTACCATGGGGAGCCTTATCAATTGCAGAAATTTTGGACGTTAGCCTGAAACATCATTTTTCCTACTCCTTGGCTGCTGCCTGACCTGCTGTGCTTTTCTAGCTCCACTCTAATCCTGAATCTGATCTCCATCATCTGCAGTCCCCACTTCTGTCTAAATGTTGTCGCAAAGCCAGTGTAGTATTAATGGGAAATTTTAACTTTAACATAGATTAGGGAAGGCAGACAAATAGCTGTCAGAAAGATAGTGAATTCTGGTGCGTGTCCACAATAGTTTCCTACAATAATATGTCCTGGAAGCAACGAGATGACAAGCAATATTGGATTTATCAATGAGTAAATGAGCAAGATTTGATTAATAACCTAATTGTGCATGAACATTTAACTAATAAAGGTTATAACATGATCGATGTAGTGCTTGAAAGTGAAAAGCACAAACCAGCTACTAGATTTTAGACTTAGGTAAGGCTAAAATTTAACTGAGATGATACAGAGTCTGTCCAGTAAACTGGGAAAATCTGCTAACTGAAGAAATGTGGAGGATGTTTAAAGAAACATTGAATGTAATACAGAACCAGTTTATACTCTCGAGAAGACAAAGCCCCACATCACTGAAAATAAATCATGAACAGCTGAAAAGATAAGGGACAACATTGAACCAAACAAAAGGGGTTACAAAAACACAAAAACCACAGATACTGCTGAATGAGATGGATACAAAAACCCTGCAAAGGGCCACAAAGCACATTAAAAGAGCTCATAAAAGGGAACATAAAAAAAAACTTGCCAAAATCAATAAGAAGAAACGTTATAGTTACGTAAAGAGGTGGCGGCGGCAGGGGGGGGGGGGGGGGGGGGGGGGGGGTGCAGGCGATAAGGAGCAATGTTAGCCCACTCGAGACTGAAAGTGGGAATACTGTCATAGGCTACAGGGAAATGGCAGACATGTTAAAAGAATGACTTTGTCTCAGTCTTGACAGTAGAAAAGGAGGACAGCATGCCAAAGTCCCAAGGAAAGCAATAGGGTTAAGGTTGAGGTTAAGGTTAGGGTTAGGGTTAGGGCTAGGGTTAAGGTTAGGGCTAGGGTTGGGAAAGGGACTGAATAAAATTAACGTAAGCAGTAACAAAACCATGAAGTTCTGGAGAAACTCAGCAGGTCTGGCAGCATCTGTACAGGGAAAGCAGAGTTAGCGTTTCGGGTCCAGTGACCCTTTTACAGAACTGATAGCAGTTGCGAAAAGGTTGGTTTATGTGCTGAAGATGAGGTGAGGGTAGCAGAGAGCAATAAATGATAGGTGGAGATGCAGCCCAAAGAGAGAAAAATAATTGGTCAGACAAAGGAATGGGTAAAGGTCAGCCTGGGAGATTGAATAGCTGCTAAGTAAGAAATAAAATGGAACTAAAAAGTGCAAAATCCCCAGGTCCTAACATTCCATCTAAAGGTGTTTTAGGAAATAAGGGAATACATTGTTGACAGCCCATCTATAATATTTCAGCATTCTCTAGATCCTGGAGTCCTCCCTTTGGATTAGGAAATTGCACGTGTCATTCCACTTTTTAAGAAGGGAGAAAGAGCAAAACAAGGAAATTACAGACCAGTTAGCTCAACATCTGTAGTGGGGAAATTATTGGAGCCTGTAATCAAGGATAGAGTAACTGAACACCTCAAAAAGTCTCAGTGAATCAGGGAGAGCCAGCAGGGATTTATGACAGGTCAGTCATGCCTGACAAACCTCACTGAATTCTTTGAAAAGCTGACTAAAATGGTGGACACTGGAATGTCTACAGATGTTGTTTGTATGGTCTTTCAGAACACATCTGATAAAGTTGTTGTGAAACATGAAAGGATTCAGAAAAGGATGTTGCCAGGTTGGAGGATTTGAGCTATAGGGAGAGGTTGAATAGACTGGGGCTGTTTTCCCTGGAGCGTCAGAGGCTGAGGAGTGATCTTACAGAGGTTTATAAAATCATGAGAGACATGGATAGGAGAAATAGACAAAGTCTCTTCCCTGGGGTGGGGGAGTCCAGAACTAGAGAGCATAGGTTTAGGGTGAGAGGGGAAAGATATAAAAGAGATCTAAAGGACCTCTTTTTCACACAGAGGGTGGTCTGTATAAGGAATGAGCTGCCAGAGGAAGTGGTGGAGGCTAGTCCAATTACAGCATTTAAAAGGCATCTGGATGGGTTTATGAATAGGAAGGGTTTGGAGGATATATGCCGGAGTGCTGGTGGGTGGGATTAGATTGGGTTGGGATATCTGGTCGGCATGGACGAGTTGGACTGAAGGGTCTGTTTCCATGCTGTATATCTCTACGATTCTATGACTCTAAGTCGCACATAAGAGACTGTTAGCTAAAATGGAAGCCCATGAAATTGAGGGCAAATTACTGAAAGGGATAGAAATTTGGGTGAATGGATGGCAATTAGGATTAATGGGAAGGTACTCAAATTGGCAAGATGTGACCAGTGGTGTCCCACAAGAATCTGTGTTGGGCCTCAATTATTCACATTATCAGCGAATATCCCCACTTCTGATGGAGGGAAGATCACTGATGAAGCCACTGCTGACTCTGGGCTATAAACTTCTGTGTGGAGATTCAATGGAGTTAAAACTGAAGAATCACTCATTCCTAACTTTATAATGGACAGAAACCTTTACTGTTGCACAACGGAAGTGGCTTGGACCGCAAACTTTCAGACCACTTTGGCTGCAATGGATGACCTTCAGTGACCTCACCATTTTTTGGGTGGGAGATTCCCCTGGAACATAAACTGAATGGAATGAGAAGGATTTCCCAACAAGAAATGATGGCTTCAGGAGTGGAGGAGGGGCTCAAGATTTCATTGACTGGGAGAAATCTTTTCATCAAACAAATGGCTCCTTTGGCAGCATCTCCCTCTCTAGATGATAAGTGCACACTGTGGTGGTTACTTATTAGGGACAACCATGAGCTGTTATTTTTAGCAGTTGGTAGATAGGTTTCTGATGGAGTATTGTCAAAGTAAGTGGAGCAGGTAAAACAATGACGGGGTATAGCTGCCAACTGGCAGATGCTTGCAAAATGATGAGACTATATGAAACATAAACATCAACAGATAAACTGCTGCTGATTTCTTTTGCAGAAAGTGTAACTTGCCACATGATGGACTGTGTTCCATTCAGTACCAACCTGCACACACCTTTCAGAAATAGGGATCCAACTCAATTTGTTTTTTTCTCCTCCTCTACAGAGGGCAATTGACAGAAACAAACTTCTGTTGAACATCTGCAGTACTCACTAGCTTCTTGCTGAATTACTTCTCCCCACGGCCTCCAGTAGCAAAAATAGTTTCTGCACATCTACACCTTACCAACACCTTCCAGCATCTTCAAACAACTCATTCAAATGAACGTCTAGCCTTCTACATCGGGGAGAGGTGGGGAATGCAAACCTCATTTATGTAGTTCCTCTTCATAATCTAACCATTCGTGGTTTGGTGACAGTTTGAGAGCTACCTACCTGTTAGTTTAATTGGCCTGTCTTGGCTATGATGCCCAATGAATTTAAAACTTTTTTACCTTATGGCTGCCATTCTTTAAATCACCATGGCAATATAGTTCAACTAGAGTTCAGATACTCTCATTCACACTTCCCTGAGTTCTGTCACCAAACATATTGATGTCAGCTACTATTGCATCATGGAGCTGAAGATCTCCAAGAGAATGGGAAGACGAGTGACTACTGCAGCTGCAAAGTGGCTTCTGACTTTAGCATCTGGAGGTAAATGATGAGGCACCAAGGCTTTGCTGTGCATCACTACTCCAACATCGAACAGCAATTCATTTTCAGCCCCTTCAGCAACCCCCTCTGGGGATGATTAAGAACTGATCTAAAGATCAGATTAAGAGTGGCTCAGTGGTTAGCACTATTGCCTCACAGTGCTCGGGACCTGCATTCGATTCCAGCCTCAGGCAACTATCTGTGTGGACTTTGCACATTCTCCTAAGTGGGTTTCCCCTGGGTACTCCAGTTTCCCTCCACAGTCCATAGATGGCAGGTTAGGGTAGATTGGCCATGATAAATTGCCCATAGTGTCCAGGGGTCATGCTGGCTGTATGGATTGGCCATGGGAAATGCAGGGTTATAGGATAAAGCGTTGTTCTGGGTAGGATGCTACATGGAGGAGCAGTATGGACCCGATGGACCAAATGGCCTGCTTCCACACAATGGGGATTCTATGAAGACAAATGTTGATGGTGAATCTTTGGAGTTGCCTACTTCAGAGTGCAGCAGCAATGTGAACACTGGGATAAAGGCAAAATACTGTGGATGCTGGAAATCTGAAACAAATACTAAGAGCCCTTCCTGGAAAAACTCACAGATCTGGCCAGAGCTATTGTTTTGTGTCCTTCTCTTCAGAATTCTTCAGGACTTGAAGAAGAGTTATACTGGAGATTCACAGCATTAACACTGTTTCTGCCTCCACAGATGTTGCCAGACCTGCTGAGTTTCTCCAGCATTCTCCATGTTTATCGTGGAGTATAAAGACCTGGTGACCATTACCGAGACAAGTTTGCTGTTGCGCATTTTTTATATTGAATTTTAAATTACACCAGCTTCCAAGGTGAGGTCAGAATTCATATCGGCAGACTATTACGCTGAGTCTCCAGGTTCCTAACCCAATATCACCACCACTACTCTACCGTCACTTTCTCTCTCTCTCTCTCTCTCTCTATTTCTCTCTCTCTCTCAAACTGTGACATGCTGCCTAAGGACTGCACTGACCTCCTGATGGGATGGTCAGCTCTGACCAAAATTACATTGTGGAGGTTCCAGAAGGTAACTGTAACTACTGCCCACCTCTCATAAGAAAAAGGAACAGGAAGGATGCCATTCAGCCCCTTGAGCCTGCTCCACCATTCAATAAGATCATGGCTGATCCAATATTCCTCACATCCATTTTCCTGCCTTTTCCTTGTAACCCTTGATTCACTGACTGGTCAAGAATCTATCTCAGCCTTAAGGACTCTGCCCCCATAGATCTTGATAGCAAGGAGTTTCAAAGACTCTGACAGAAGGACTTCCTCCTCATTTCAACCTTTAATTGCCCCCC
Source organism: Hemiscyllium ocellatum (assembly GCF_020745735.1). Taxonomy (NCBI): domain Eukaryota; kingdom Metazoa; phylum Chordata; class Chondrichthyes; order Orectolobiformes; family Hemiscylliidae; genus Hemiscyllium; species Hemiscyllium ocellatum. Next base: position 109,957,598 of record NC_083409.1, read on the forward strand.
CCCTTTTATTCTGAGACTGTGCCCTTTGGTCCTCAGCTTTCCCATGGTGGGCGGCACGGTGGCACAGTGGTTAGCACTGCTGCCTCACAGCGCCTGAGACCCGGGTTCAGTTCCCGACTCAGGCGACTGACTGTGTGGAGTTTGCACGTTCTCCCCGTGTCAGCGTGGGTTTCCTCCGGGTGCTCCGGTTTCCTCCCACAGTCCAAAGATGTGCGGGTCAGGTGAATTGGCCATGCTAAATTGCCCGTAGTGTTAGGTAAGGGGTAAATGTAGGGGTATGGGTGGGTTTCGCTTCGGCGGGTCGGTGTGGACTTGTTGGGCCGAAGGGCCTGTTTCCACACTGTAAATCTAATCTAATCTAAAAAAACCCTCTCAGCATTTACTCTGTCAAGCCCCTGAAGACTCTCGTACTCACCTGAACCCCCTCTTTTAATGCTTCCACCCAATTCTACCCTCACCCTTCTCCCACCTCCTCCCTGCCTGCCCACGGAGGTGGGACTAAATTCCCAGTTGGTTCACTCCCCCCTTTCTAATCTGAAACATTTAATTACAAATCCATATCAATCCTCTACATCTGAAAAGCATGATGCAGTCAGAAACATTTTGCTTCTGCAGAAGTTTTCTGTGGAATATGCCGGAAAATCTTTTGATAAATTCCGTCATCTAAATTGGCCATCTCATTAAATTCAGCAATTCAGAGGAAAACTGCACCTCGTTAGACTTTCACTTCCAAAACCTAAAAGGTAAAAGTTAGCCCTCCTGTTCCAAATTCCAAGGTCAGAAATAGGGCCAGTCTACCTACTCATTCCTCAAAGGACAACCCCCTCATCCTTGGAGTAAACTGCAAGAACCTTTGTTGAGCTCTTTCCAAGGTCATTATATCCTGCATTAGCAAAGGAACCCATAACTACACACTGAATTCCAGCTGGATGCTAAATGTTGAATGGAGCTCAGACTGAAATTGTGTAGGTTGGAGACACTTCTCAATCTGACTTATTACAACCGTTAGTGCCAGACAAATGAACAGGAAAATGTAAAAGGAGCATTATTGCTGGTACATTTTTAGACTGAATGGCAGTAAGCCATTGTTTCTCAGCATTCAATCCCACCCTGTCACCAGCCCCTGGATCTCTACTCCCTCCAAGAACCCCCATTTTCAACAAATTCCCACGGTTTATTTATCTGGCTTTGCCTACTAGACATGATGCACTCCAGCAACACCCTTTGCTAAAGTGTTCCTGCACAGTTACAACACTGGCATCGACCCAACAATGTGGAAAGTTGCCCAGGTATGCCCTGAACACACAAAGCTAGACAAATCCAAGCCGGACATATCCTGCCCGATCGGCCTACTCTCAATCTTCAGTAAAATGACAGAAGGGGAAGTCGACATTGTTACCAAGCTACACTTACTCAGAAATAACCTGCACAGTGAGACTCAGGAACGGTTCTGCTGGGAGCATTTAGCTCAAACTTGAGTACAGTCCTGCTGCAAAAGACCCAAACTCAAAGGGGGGTGTGACGGTGTCTGCCCGTGAGATTGAGCAGGATTTCATCAAGGAGCCCTACCAAAACGAGTCAATGGGAATTGGGTGAAAGCTCTCAGCTGAATGCCCTTATACCTGGCACATAGGAAGATGGTTGTGGTTATTACACTTCAGTCATCTCAGCTCCAAGACAGTGTACTTTAAGTGCCTTACTGTCTTATCATCTTCAGCAGCTTCATCAATGACCTTCCCTCCATCATAAGATTAGAAGTGTGATGTTCACTGATGACTGCACAGTGTTCGGCACCATTCACCACTCCTCAGATGCTGAAGCAGTCCGTGTACACATGAAATAGGATCTGGATAATATCCAGGCTTGGGCTGACGAGTGGCAAATAACATTGTACCACACAAATGCCAAGCTATGGCCATCTCTAATAAGAAACAATCTAACCAGCAGCCCTTGACATTCAATGGTGTTACCAACACTGAAATCCCCACTATCAACATCCTGGGGTTTATCATTGACCAGAAACTGAAAAGAAAGCCATGTAATGAGATCATTGCACTAAGTAACTCACTTCCTGACTCCCCAAAGCCAGTCCACCATCTACAAGGCACTAGTCAGGAGTAGAGAAAGTGAGGTCTGCAGATGCTGGAGATCAGAGCTGAAAATGTGTTGCTGGAAAAGCGCAGCAGGTCAGGCAGCATCCAAGGAGCAGGAGATTCGACGTTTCGGGCATAAGCCCTTCATCAGGAATGAGGAAAATGTGTCCAGCAGGCTCAGATAAAAGGTAGAGAGGAGGGACTTGGGGGAGGGGCGATGGAGATGTGATAGGTAGAAGGAGGTCAAGGTGAGGGTGATAGGCCGGAGTGGGGTGGGGGCGGAGAGGTCAGAAAGAAGATTGCAGGTTAGGAGGGCGGTGCTGAGTTCGAGGGATTCGACTGAGACAAGGTGGGGGGAGGGGAAATGAGGAAACTGGAGAAATCTGAGTTCATCCCTTGTGGTTGGAGGGTTCCCAGGCGGAAGATGAGGCGCTCTTCCTCCAACCATCGTGTTGTTATGGTCTGGTGATGGAGGAGTCCAAGGACCTGCATGTCCTTGGTGGAGTGGGAGGGGGAGTTAAAGTGTTGAGCCACAGGGTGTTCTCTGAAACGTTCCGGAAGTAGGCAGCCTGTCTTCACAAAATAGAGGAGGCCACATCGGGTGCAGCGGATGCAATAGATGATGTGTGTTGAGGTGCAGGTGAATTTGTGGCAGATATGGAAGGATCCTTTGGGGCCTTGGAGAGAGGTAAGGGAGGAGGTGTGGGCGCACGTTTTGCATTTGTTGCGGTTGGAGGGGAAGGTGCCGGGAGGGAGTGGTCTTTTCGGAACGCTGATAGGGGAGGGGAGGGAAATATATCCCTGGTGGTGGGGTCTGTTTGGAGGTGGCGGAAATGACGGCGGATGATATGCTGTATAACCTCATAGTTCCACAACCCCGCACCGCCCGTTTCTACCTCCTGCCCAAAATCCACAAACCTGACTGCCCCGGCCGACCCATTGTCTCAGCCTGCTCCTGCCCCACCGAACTCATCTCCGCATACCTCGACACGGTCCTGTCCCCCTTTGTCCAAGAACTCCCCACCTACGTTCGGGACACCACCCATGCCCCCCACCTCCTCCATGATTTTCGCTTCCCCGGTCCCCAACACCTTATCTTCACGATGGACATCCAGTCCCTGTACACCTCCATCCCCCATCACGAAGGACTCAAAGCCCTCCGCTTCTTCCTTTCCAGCCGTACCAACCAGTACCCTTCCACTGACGCCCTCCTTCGACTGACTGAACTGGTCCTCACCCTGAACAACTTCTCTTTCCAATCCTCCCACTTCCTCCAAACTAAAGGAGTTGCCATGGGCACTCATATGGGCCCCAGCTATGCCTGTCGCTTCGTAGGATATGTGGAACAGTCCATCTTCCGCAACTACATTGGCACCACCCCCCACCTTTTCCTCCGCTACATCGATGACTGTATCGCCGCTGCCTCGTGCTCCCACGAGGAGGTTGAACAGTTCATCCACTTTATCAACACCTTCCACCCCGATCTCAAATTCACCTGGACCGTCTCAGACTCCTCCCTCCCCTTCCTAGACCTTTCCATTTCTATCTCGGGTGACCAAATCAACACAGACATCTATTATAAACCGACTGACTCCCACAGCTACCTAGACTACACCTCCTCCCACCCTGCCCCCTGTAAAACGCCATCCCATATTCCCAATTCCTTCGTCTCCGCCGCATCTGCTCCCAGGAGGACCAGTTCCAATACAGTACAGCCCAGATGGCCTCCTTCTTCAAGGACCGCAGATTCCCCCCAGACGTGATCGACGATGCCCTCCACCGCATCTCCTCCACTTCCCGCTCCTCCGCCCTTGAGCCCCGCCCCTCCAACCACTACCAGGACAGAACCCCACTGGTTCTCCCCTACCACCCCACCAACCTCAATATACAGCGTATCATCCGCCGTCATTTCCGCCACCTCCAAACGGACCCCGCCACCAGGGATATATTTCCCTCCCCTCCCCTATCAGCGTTCCGAAAAGACCACTCCCTCTGTGATCCCTCGTCAGGTCCACACCCCCCACCAACCCAACCTCCACTCCCGGCACCTTCCCCTGCAATCGCAAGAAATGCAAAACTTGCACCCACACCTCCTCCCTTACTTCTCTCCAAGGCCCCAAGGGATCCTTCCATATCCGCCACAAATTCACCTGCACCTCCACACACATCATTTATTGCATCCGCTGCACCCGATGTGGCCTCCTCTATATTTGGGAGACAGGCCGACTACTTGCAGAACGTTTCAGAGAACACCTCTGGGACACCCGGACCAACCAACCCAACCACCCCGTGGCTCAACACTTTAACTCCCCCTCCCACTCCACCAAGGACATGCAGGTCCTTGGACTCCTCCATCACCAGACCATAACAACATGACGGTTGGAGGAACAGCGCCTCATCTTCCGCCTGGGAACCCTCCAACCACAAGGGATGAACTCAGATTTCTCCAGTTTCCTCATTTCCCCTCCCCCCACCTTGTCTCAGTCGAATCCCTCGAACTCAGCACCGCCCTCCTAACCTGCAAACTTCTTCCTGACCTCTCCGCCCCCACCCCACTCCGGCCTATCACCCTCACCTTGACCTCCTTCCACCTATCGCATCTCCATCGTCCCTCCTCCCTACCTTTTATCTTAGCCTGCTGGACACACTTTTCTCATTCCTGATGAAGGGCTTTAGCCCGAAACGTCGAATCTCCTGTTCCTTGGATGCTGCCTGACCTGCTGCGCTTTTCCAGCAACACATTTTCAGCTCTAGTCAGGAGTGGAATGCAATACTCCCCAGTTGTCTGAATGGATGCAGCTCCAACAACACTCAAGCAACTCAATAGCACCCAGGAAAAAGCAACCTGTTTGATCAGAACCCCATTCAACTACTTAAACATTCATACCCCCCACCACCTGCACACAGTGGCAGCAGTGTGTACCATCTACAAGATGCACGGCAATAACTCACCAAGGCTCCTTAAACTGCACCTTGCAAAACTGTGATTTCTACCATGTGCAAGGACACGGGCAGTGAGTAAATGGGAACATATCAGCAGGATACATGAGTAGGCCACTCAGCCCTTCAAGTCTGTTCTGCCCTTCAATGAATGAGTTACTGAACAACGAGACCTTGGAGTACAGGTTCATAGCTCCTTGAAAGTGGAGTTGCAGGTAGGTGGGACAGTGAAGAACGCGTTTGGTATGTTTTCCTTTATTGGTCAGAGTATTGAGTACAGGAGTTGGGAGTTCATGTTGCGGCTGCACAGGACATTGGTTAGGGCACTGTTGGAATATTGCATGCAATTCTGGTCTCCTTCCCATTGGAAAGATGTTGTGAAACTTGAAAGGGATCAGAAAAGACTTACAAGGATATTGCCAGGGTTGGAGGATTTGAGCTATAGGGAGGGGCTGAACAGGGAAATATATTATGGGGAACAAAGAAATGACAGAAGAGTTGAATTGGTACTTCAGATCTGTGTTCACTGGGGAAGACGCAAGCAATCTCGCAGAGGTAACAGTGGCTGAAGGACCTGAACTGAAGGGAATTTATATTTGCCAGGAATTGGTGTTGGAGAGACTGTTAGGTCTGAACGCTGATAAGTCCCCTGCGCCTGATGGTCTACATCCCAGGGTACTGAAGGATGTGGCTCCAGAAATCGTGGATGCGTTAGTGATTATTTTCCAGAGTTTGATAGATTCAGGATCAGTTCCTGTGGATTGGAGGGTAGCTAATGTTGTACCACTTTTTAAGAAAGGAGCAAGAGAGAAAGCAGGAAATTATAGACCAGTTAGTCTGACCTCAGTGGTGGGAAAGATGCTGGAGTCTATTATAAAGGATGAAATTATGACACATCTGGATAGCAGTAACAGGATAGGTCAGAGTCAGCATGGATTTATGAAGGGGAAATCATGCTTGACTAATCTTCTGGAATTTTTTGAGGATGTAACTCTGAAGATGGACAAGGGAGATCCAGTGGATGTAGTGTACCTGGACTTTCAGAAAGCCTTTGATAAAGTCCCACATAGGAGGTTAGTGAACAAAATTAGGGCACATGGTATTAGGGGCAAAATACTGACTTGGATTGAAAGTTGGTTGGCTGACAGGAAACAAAGAGTAGTGATAAACAGCTCCATTTCGGAATGGCAGGCGGTGACCAATAGGGTACCGCAGGGATCAGTGCTGGGACCGCAGCTTTTTACAATATATGTTAATGATATAGAAGGCGGTATCAGCAATAACATTAGCAAATTTGCTGATGATACAAAACTGGGTGGCAGGGTGAAATGTGATGAGGATGTTAGGAGATTACAGGGTGACCTGGACAAGTTAGGTGAGTGGACAGATGCATGGCAGATGCGGTTTAATGTGGATAAATGTGTGGTTATCCACTTTGGTGGCAAGAACAGGAAGACAGATTACTACCTAAATGGAGTCAAGTTAGGTAAAGGGGCAGTACAACGAGATCTGGGTGTTCTTGTACACCAGTCAATGAAGGTAAGCATGCAGATACAGTAGGTAGTGAAGAAAGCTAATAGCATGCTGGCCTTCATAACAAGAGGAATTGAGTATAGAAGCAAAGAGGTTCTTCTGCAGCTGTACAGGGCTCTGGTGAGACCACACCTGGAATATTGTGTGCAGTTCTGGTCTCCAAATTTGAGGAAAGACATTCTGGCTATTGAGGGAGTGCAGCGTAGGTTCACAAGGTCAATTCCTGGAATGGCAGGACTATCTTATGTTGAAAGATTGGAGTGACTGGGCTTGTATACCCTTGAGTTTAGAAGACTGAGAGGGGATCTGATTGAGACGTATAAGATTATTAAAGGATTGGATACTCTGGAGGCAAGAAGCATGTTTCCGCTGATGGGTGAGTCCCGAACCAGAGGACACAGCTTAAAAATAAGGGGTAGGCCATTTAGGACAGAGATGAGGAGAAACTTCTTCACCCAGAGAGTGGTGGCTGTGTGGAATGCTCTGCCCCAGAAGGCAGTGGAGGCCCAGTCTCTGGATTCATTTAAGAAAGAGTTGGATAGAGCTCTCAAGGATAGTGGAATCAAGGGTTATGGAGATAAGGCAGGAACAGATACTGATTGAGGATGATCAGTCATGATCATAATGAATGGTGGTGCAGGCTCAAAGGGCAGAATGGCCTACTCCTGCACCTATTGTCTATTGTCATAGGCTTAGGGTGAGAGGGGAAAGATATAAAAGGGGCAACTTTTTCACACTGAGGGTGGTACATGTATGGAATGAACTACCAGAGGATGTGGTGGAGGCTGGTACAATTGCAACATTTAAAAGGCATTTAGATGGGTATTCAAATAGGAAGAGTTTGGGGGATATGGGCCGGGTGCTGGCAGGTTGGACTAGATTGGGTTGGGATATCTGGTCGGCATGGACGGGTTGGACTGATGGATCTGTTTCCATGCTGTACATCACTATGACTCTATGAATCCTCACCACTTGCACGTTCTCCTCAAAACCACACAACATTCTGTCATGGGAAAATATTATCATCCCTTCAGTGACGCTGGGTCAAAATCTGAAACCCTATGGCTAACACGACTGTTTCTATCCCAAACACTGCAGCAGTTCAAGAAAGAAGCACACCAGCATCTGTTCAAGGGTAATTAGGGACAGGCAATGAATGCTGGCCCTGCCAAAAACACCCACATCCCATACACAGGAGGCAATAACCTTGTTTGGCTATTATTGCTTGGCTATGAATCCAGAGACCTAGGTAATGGTCTGGGCATCCAGGTTCGAATCCTGCCAAGGCAAGCGGTGGAATTTAAATTCAATAAAAACCTGGAATTAAAAATCTAATGATGACCATAAAACCATTGTCAATTGTCAGGGGGAAGAAAACATCAACTTCACTAATGTCCTTTAGGAAAGGAAATTGCCATCCTTACCTGGTCTGGCCTCCATATGACACCAGACCCACAGCAATATGATTGACTCTTATCTGTCTCCGGGCAACTAGAGATGGGAAATAAATGCTGAGGTACCAGTGAGTATGTGTGAATGAGTTAAAAAAAAGAAATAAAATAAAATAGGCCATTCAGCCCCACTATGCTATTCTATGTCTATGCTTCACATCAGCATAATCTCTTCCCCCTCATTTTTCCATCTTGAATGTATCTACATTATTTGTCTAAACTATATGGGAGTGAGTTCCATATTTGTCACCACTTTCTGGGTAAGGAGAGGCAGGGCTATGGAAAAATAAATTTGTGGCTGTACAATTAGGCAATTGTAGACTGATCAGCTGCAGGTGTGGTTTCAATGCAGAAAAAAATCCAGGAGGAGTGCATTTGCATCGTGTGATTTGTACCACCAATGTTGTGGCCCCAAACAAAATTAAATTTCATCCTGAGCATCAAAATGATAATACTGTGGGGCATCCCAATGAAATAGTCCTTTCTAAAGGGGGTCTGTCAAAGACACACTCACATCAATGCTGCAGATCTGTGTTGATCAGAGCAGGGCAGGGATACTCAAGTCCAATCAATTGCCCAATGAAGATGGAAAACCAGGGCTAATGTACAATTACTGAAAATTGTGCTCACTCAAAAACAAATATGGTCTGAATTCACCTTCACCTCTGCAACCTGGGACCGAAACAAGGTCCAGAACTAAGAACATATCAATGTAAGAAATAGGACAACCCCCAATAGGACAACCATATGATATTGGTTCGGTGGCTTTGTTGCAAGACGATTAACCCAGAGACCCAGGTAATATTCCAGGGAACTGAATCCAAATCCAGCCACGGCTCATCGCGAAGCTTGGAATTTTTTAAAAATCTGGAATTAAGGTTCTAATGATGACCATGAAACCATTGTAAATTATTGGGGAAGAATAGAGACATGGTTATTTTCTAGATGGGGAGAAAATGCAGAAATCTGAAATGCAAAGGGAATTAGGAGTCCTAGTCCAGGATTCTCTTAAGATAAACTTGCAGGTTGAGTCTGGAGGCAGGAAACATGTTTCCGCTGATGGGTGAGTGCCGAACCAGAGGACACAGCTTAAAAATACGGGGTAGACCATTTAGGACAGAGATGAGGAGAAATTTCTTCACCCAGAGAGTGGTGGCTGTGTGGAATGCTCTGCCCCAGAGGGCAGTGGAGGCCCAGTCTCTGGATTCATTTAAGAAAGAGTTGGATAGTGCTCTCAAGGATAGTGGAATCAAAGGTTATGGAGATAAGGCAGGAACAGGATACTGATTAAGGATGATCAGCCATGATCATATTGAATGGTGGTGCAGGCTCGAAGGGCAGAATGGCCTACTCCTGCACCTATTGTCTAATGAGTCAGTAGTTAAGAAAGCAAATACAATATTGGCATTTATTTTGAGAGGACTAGAATATAGAAGAAGGGATGTACTTCTGAGGCTCTGGTCAGACCACATTTAGAGTACTGTGAGCAATGTTGGGTCCTATACCTCAGGAAGTATATACTGGCCCTGGAGCGGGTCCAGATGAAGTTAATGGGAATGATCACAGGAATGAAAAGCTTAACATATGCAGAACATTTGATGACTCTGGGTCCATACTTGATGGAACTTAGAAGGATGAAGTGGGATCTGATTGAAACTTTTGGAATACTGAACAGCCTACACAGTGTGGACATTGGGTAGGTACTTCCATTGGCAGGAGAGACTAGGGCTGAAAATGTGTTACTGGTTAAAGCGCAGCAGGTCAGGCAGCATCCAAGGAACAAGAAATTTGACGTTTCGGGCTAAAGCCCTTCATCAGGAATGAGAGAGAGTAGCCAAGCAGGCTAAGATAAAAGGTAGGGAGGAGGGACTTGGGGGAGGGGCGATGGAGATGTGATAGGTGGAAGGAGGTCAAGGTGAGGGTGATAGGCCGGAGTGGGGTGGGGGCGGAGAGGTCAGGAAGAGGATTGCAGGTTAGGAGGGCGGTGCTGAGTTCGAGGGAATCGACTGAGACAAGGTGGGGGGAGGGGAAATGAGGAAACTGGAGAAATCTGAGTTCATCCCTTGTGGTTGGAGGGTTCCCAGGCAGAAGATGAGGCGCTCCTCCTCCAGCCGTCGTGTTGTTATGTTCTTGCGATGGAGGAGTCCAAGGACTTGCATGTCCTTGGTGGAGTGGGAGGGAGAGTTAAAGTGTTGAGCCACGGGGTGGTTGGGTTGGTTGGTCCGGGCATCCCAGAGGTGTTCCCTGAAGCGTTCCGCAAGTAGGCAGCCCGTCTCCCCAAAATAGAGGAGGCCACATCGGGTGCAGCGGATGCAATAGATGATGTGTGTGGAGGTGCAGGTGAATTTGTAGCGGATATGGAAGGATCCCTTGGGACCTTGGAGAGAGGTAAGGGAGGAGGTGTGGGTGCAAGTTTTGCATTTCCTGCGGTTGCAGGGGAAGGTGCCGGGAGTGGAGGTTGGGTTGGTGGGGGGTGTGGACCTGACAAGGGAGTCACAAAGAGAGTGGTCTTTGCGGAACGCTGATAGGGGAGGGGAGGGAAATATATCCCTGGTGGTGGGGTCCGTTTGGAGGTGGCGGAAATGACGGCGGATGATACGCTGTATACGGAGGTTGGTGGGGTGGTAGGTGAGAACCAGTGGGGTTCTGTCCTGGTGGCGGTTGGAGGGGCGGGGCTCAAGGGCGGAGGAGCGGGAAGTGGAGGAGATGCGGTGGAGGGCATCGTCGATCACGTCAGGGGGGAATCTGCGGTCCTTGAAGAAGGAGGCCATCTGGGCTGTACGGTATTGGAACTGGTCCTCCTGGAAGCAGATGCGGCGGAGACGAAGGAATTGGGAATATGGGATGGCGTTTTTACAGGGGGCAGGGTGGGAGGAGGTGTAGTCCAGGTAGCTGTGGTTGTCAGTCGGTTTCTAGTAGATGTCTGTGTTGATTCGGTCGCCCGAGATAGAAATGGAAAGGTCTAGGAAGGGGAGGGAGGAGTCTGAGACAGTCCAGGTCCCGGCACCTTCCCCTGCGCTTTAACCAGCAACACATTTTCAGCTCTGATCGCCAGCATCTGCAGACCTCACTTTTTACTAGGAGAGACTAGGGCCAAAGGTACAGTCTTAGAGTAAAGGGAAGGTCATTTAGAATGGAGATATGGAGAAACATCTTCAACCAGAGAATGGTGAAGCTATGGAACTCAATGCCACAAAAGGGTGTGGAGGCCAGGTCATTGAGTATATTTAAGACTGATAAAGATAGGTTCATGATTGTCAAGGAAATCAAAGGGTACAGACAGAAAGTGGGAGAATGGGGGTGAGAAACGTATCAGCCATGATTGAACAGTGGACCAGACCCGATAGGCTGAATGGTCTACAGTTATGGAGAAAGCCCATCTGGTTCACAAATGCCCTTTAGGGATGGAAGCTGCTGTGACTTCAGACCCACAGCAATGTGGTTGACTCTTAACTGCCCTCTGGGGAATTAGGGATGGTCAATAAATGCTGGTGCGGCCAGTGATGCGCACATGCCACAAACAAATAAAACAAAAGGAGCCCAGGTAGACCATTCTGCCCTTCGAGCCTGCTCCATCATCCAAAATAATCATGGCTGACCTGTTTGTGTTTGAACTCGCTTGTGTTCCTTGTTAATATGGTGATTAGTATTGCTGCCTGTCACATGAGCCCGGGTGCAATTCCCTATCAGGAAGGATAGTGTATCTCAGTCACGGACCCAAGGTGGACAGAAAGCAGCTGAACCAACGATAACAAGGGGGCAGAATTTTCAGGTGAAAGGCAGGAAGTTCAGAGGAGTTTTGAGGAAAACCCTTTTCACCCAGAAGTTGGTACGAGGGTCTGGAATGTCCTGTCAGGGAGGGTAGTTGAGGCGGGAAATGTTCCAACCTTTAAAAATTACTGGGATGAGCCCTTGAAGTATCATAACATTCAATGTTATGGACTGGAACAGGTAGATCGACCATATTTTTGGTTGTACAGTCTTGAGATGTTGAAGGGCCTCTTCTGAGCTCTATGATTTTTTGATTCTACACTCTCATCAACCCTCAACAAAACCTCTACCACTGAAGCGAACAAGAAGCTACCCACTTTGGACTTAAAAATACTCAATGACCACAACCACCACCACCATGTGTAATGAGGCAGATAATTCACAAGTTAAGACAAAGAAAAACCCTCATCTCAGTCCCGAAAGAGAGACCCCTCATTTTAAAAGTGTTCAAATGTTTAAAGCTCCTAGTTCTGGACTCACCCACCTGTGTAAACAACCTTTCCAAATCTACCTTGTTTGTTCAGGATCTCACACACTTCAAGCCAGTCAGTCCTGACTCTTTCCCAGTGGAAACAGACTCAGCTTGTGCTTTTCCTCATAAGTCAACCCACTCATTGCAGGTACCAACCTAATGAGCCTCTGAACAACCTGAATGCATTTACATCCTTCTTGACTTAAAGAGATGAAAACTGCACACAGTATTTTATCACTGCTTTTCGTCATGACTTGGATGTGAGCATAAGAGGTATAGTTAGTAAGTTTGCAGTTGATACCAAAATTGGAGGTGTACTGGACAGCAAAGAAGATTACCTTAGTGTACAATGGACCTTGATCAGATGAACTAATGGGCCAAGGAACGGCAGGTGGTGTTTAATTTAGATCAATGTGAGATGCTGCATTTTGGAAAGGCAAATCAGGACAGGACTGATACATTTAATGGTAAGGTCCTGGGGGGTGTTGCAGAACAAAGAGAGCTTGGGGTGAAGGTTCACCGTTCATTGAAAGTAGTGAAGAAGGTGCTTGGTACGCTTGCCTTTATTGGTCAGTGCATTGAGTATAGGAGTTGGGAGGTCATGTTGCAGCTGTACAGGACATTAGTTAGGCCACTTTTGAAATATTGCATTCAATTCTGGTCTCCCTCCTATTGGAAGGATGCTGTGAAACTTGAAAGGGTTCAAAAAGGTCTACAAGGATGTTGCCAGGGTTGGAGGTTTTGAGCTATAGGGAGAGGCTGAATAGGCTGGGGCTGTTTTCACAGGAGCGTCAGAGGCTGAGGGGTGACCTTATAGAGGTTTATAAAATCATGAGGGGAATGGGTAGGATGAATAGTCAGTGACTTATTTTCCATGCTGGAAGGCATAGGTTTAAGGTGAGAGGAGAAAGACATAAAAGGGACCTTAGGGGCACCATTTTCACACAGAGGGTGGTGTGTGTATGGAATGAGCTGCCAGAGGAAATGTGGAGGCTGGTACAATTGCAACACTTAAAGGCATCTGAATGGGTATATGAATGGGAAGCATTAGAGGGATATGGACCAAATGCTAGCAAATGTTCTATGTTCTATGTTTAAATGGAACAAGATTAATTTAAGATATCTGGTTGATATGGATGAGTTGGGCTGAGGGGTCTGTTCTCATGCTGTAAGACTCTGACACTATTTAGATTGTGGGCTCCCCAGTGCCCTTTGTCATTGATGGGGTCTTATACTTAAAGGAGATTGGTTAGCCTCAACTAATATTTGGATGTCGCAATGTCCAATAGATAAGGGACCTGTCACAGTGGCATTGCTGTGATCAATGCTCTAGTTTTGGTCATGGGGAAAAGGCAGGAAAGTGGAGTTGAGGGTTATCTAATCAACCGTGATCTTATTGAATGGTGGGGCAGCCTCAATGGGTGAAATAAGCTACCTCTGATCCTACAACTTACCATACACGTCCTGTATGAAAATTACCGTATACAGAGGAACTCCAATTATCCAGCATTCGATTATCCAAATATTGGATTATCCGGCAAGATCGCAATGTCTCAACACACGGTTAAACTATGTTATCCAGCATTTAATTATCCAGAATTCGATTAACCGAACGAAACACTGCCCACCTGTGTCCTTCAGATAATCGAGGTTCCTCTTGTTCTTCTTGTATGAGACTCACGCCCCCACCCCTGCCAAATGTAAAGCCCAAAGGCCTTTCATTTTTTATATTGTTTGAGATAGTTTTGGGTGTGGATTTGGAGGGAGAAGTCCAATGAGGTTTTCTCCTGATTACTCATTCCTTAAACATCATAAATAGTGTTAAGATTAATTACAGTGTGGAAACAGGCCCTTCGGCCCAACAAGTCCACACCGACCCGCCGAAGCGCAACCTACCCATACCCCTACATTTACCCCTTACCTAACACTATGGGCAATTTAGCATGGCCAATTCACCTGACCCACACAGTCAGTCGCCTGAGTCGGGAATTGAACCCGGGTCTCAGGCGCTGTGAGGCAGCAGTGCTAACCACTGTGCCACCGTGCCACCCACAATCACATAACACCAGGTTATAGTCCAACAGGTTTATTTGGAAGTACAAGCTTTTGAAGCGCTGCATCTTCATCAGATAACTACGTATCAGATACTCTGCACCAATCAAACTGCACGTTCCTATGACACTCTCCTCCTCCAAACCATTTGTATGCATTACAAACAACAGGGGTCTCAGCACTGATCCCTGTGGAACTGGTCACAGATCTCCAGTCAGAGTAACACCCTTCCATGCTACAATAAACCTGTTGGACTATAACCTGGCTCTGTGTGATTTTTAATTTTGTCCAGCCCAGTCTAACACGGACCCCTCCATATCCTCATAACTACCAGTCGACAGCCTAAGATGCCACTGGATTTTAAATTCAGGACCATGGTCAACAAATAGTCACCGCACCATTACTGATGAAGGGCTCCTGCCTGAAACGTCGATTTTCCTGCTCCTCGGATGCTGCCTGACCTGCTATGCTTTTCCAGCATCACACTAATCTTGACTGCACCATTACTGGCAGCTCAGCAAGGGATTTCAATCCATTGAAAATATTACTCCCGGAAAAAAGTGGCTCCCTTTTTTTGTCCAAATACTTGATCTCAAAAGCTTGGCTTTCACAGGAGTATATATGGTACACTGAAATCCCAGTACTGGTATCTGTTACTCATCTTTTATTTACTACACAGAAGGATAGTTCTCCATGTCTGGATTCCCATGTGGCTTGGGGCTAATGGTTTTGGATAAAGTTGATCTAATGGACTTAAGAAAACAGCAGAGAATCTGAGCCGGTTGGACAGCATTGCCTGCAACAGCCACTGAGTCAAAAATATCATGATATGGTTCCATAAAGATAATTTTCTAAAGTTTTGATTCAACAACCACCTACATATTGATGATTCCCAAAAGGCCATTTTGAAGTTATGGAAACAAGAATCAGACTGATGAGTGAATGGGGCATGTGATACAAACAAATAGAGTTTGGGACAGTCATAGAGGCCAACGAAAAGCCCTTTGGCCCATCAATCTGTGCCAGACAGAAAAAGCACCTAACTAATAATAACTTGATGTTTGCAAGATGAAAGGCCAACCAGGAGGAACATTGGAAGAGTTGTCCTGGACGAACGGCAAAGGATTTCAACTACAGAGCTGGAAGAGGACGGCAGTTAGAACGTAGAACATAGAACAATACAGCGCAGATCAGGCCCTTCGGTCCTCGATGTTGCACCAACCTGTGAACTATTCTCAGCTCGTCCCCTACACTATCCCAAAATCATCCATGTGCTTATCTGAGGATTGTTTAAATCTCCCTAATGTGGCTGAGTTGACTACCTTATCAGGTAGGGTATTCCACGCCCTTACCACTCTCTGTGTAAAGCAGGAGCAACATTGGAGTTGGGCAACATTGCAAAGGTAGAAGAAATCAACCTTTGTTCATGAGGAAGATATGAGCTCGAAGGCAAATCTCAGGGTCAACCATGAAAACCAAGGTTGTGCCCATTAAAACAGAAGCTGCTGGAAACACTCAGCAGGTCAGGCAGCATCAGTGGAGAGAGAAAACACAGTTATATTTCAGGTTTGATGAAGTTGAAGTTGAAATTACATCAGAATGTTCATGATTCTTCCAATTTTTTATTTTACATTTCTGCCAGCCATCTGGCTCAGTCTGTGACAAGACAGAAAGTCGGAGTTGATGGTTAAGAATCAGAAGTGAGGTGGGGATTGAAGGCAGTGGCCTTAGTTTTGCCAATACTTGTATTGGCGAAATTTCTGGGTCTCTAGTTATGGATCACGTTCCTGATGAAGGGCTTATGCCTGAAACGTTGATTCTCCTGCTCCTCGGATGCTGCCTGACCTACTGTGCTTTTTCCAGCGCCACACTTTTTGACTCAGTCATGGATGCTTGACAAAAAAAATTAAGCAACATTGTTGGGTTTGACAGATTCTACTCAAACCCTTCACCTTACTTGAGAAGGTACCAAACGCAAATACATGACACGTCTCACTACCCACTGCTGACATCATTCACCTGATGAACACAAAAACTGCCACAAAATTACTACTCATGTCCTTGTTTGTCATAAAAGTTTGAGCTACACCAATCAAACTGCAGGATCCTATGACATCCTCCTCCTCCAAACAAACAGATGTCACAGCACTGATCCCTGCAGAATACCACCGGTCACAGATCTCCATTCACAGTAACACCCTTCCACTACTACTCACCATCTTCTATGTCCAAGCCAGTTCTGTATCCATCCTCCTAGTTCACCGTGAATCCCATGCAACTTTCTTACCAGCTTGCCATGAGCGACCTTGTCAAAGGCCTTGTTAAAGTCTACATCTACCATCCTGTCTTCATCAAATCATCTTTATCATTTAGAGTCATAGAGATGTACAGCACAGAAACAGACCCTTCGGTCCAACCCATCCATGCTGACCAGGTATCCCAACCCAATCTAGTCCCACCTGCCAGCACCCGGCCCATATCCCTCCAAACCCTTCCTATTCATTTACCCATCCAAATGCCTTTTAAATGTTGCAATTGTACCAGCCTCCACCATTTCCTCTGGCAGCTCATCCCATACATGCACCACCCTCCATGTGAAAAAGCTGCCCCTTATGTCTCTTTTATATTTTTCCCCTCTCACCCTAAACCTATGCCCTCTAGTTCTGGACTCACCGACCCCAGGGAAAAGACTTTGTCTATTTATTCTATTTATATTCCTCATGATTTTATAAACCTCTATAAGGTCACTCCTCAGCCTCTGACGCTCCAGGGAAAACAGCTCCAGCCTGTTCAGCCTCTCCCTATAGCTCAAATCCTCCAACCCTGGCAACATCCTTGTAAATCTTTTCTGAACCCTTTCAAGTTTCACAACATCTTTCCGATAGGAAGGACACCAGAATTGAACGCAATATTCCAATAGTGGCCTAACCAATGTCCACAACATGACCTCCCAACTCCTGTACTCAATACTCTGACCAATAAAGGAAAGCATACCAAATGCCTTCTTCACTATCCTATCTACCTGAGACTCCACTTTCAAGGAGCTACGAATCTGTACAATCTTGTTCGAGAGACATAACCAACTCTGGACAAAGCCATGTTACCTGTCACTAACAAGTCCATACTTTTCCAAATCTGAGTAAATCCTGTTCCTAAGAATCTTTTCCGACAATCTCCTAACCATTGGCATAAAGCTCAAAGGCCTGTAATTTCCCACATTATTCATGCTTCTGCTCTTAAACAAAGGAACAACATTGGCTATTCTCCGGTTGTCAGGGACTCTCCTGTGACTAAAGATGATACATAGATTTCATAGAATGCCCCATTAATGTTCTTCCTCACCGCCCTCAGCATTCTGGGATAGATTCCATCAGGTGCTGGGGGATTGTCCACCTTAACACTTTTCAAAACACCCAATACCACCTCCTTTTCTTGACTGATGTGCCCTAGAATGTCGACATACCCCTCCTGAGACTCACTATCCACCATGTCCTTCACTTTACGAATACCAATGCAAAGTATTCATTGAGGACTTCACTCACGTCTTCCGGCTCCACGTATCCTTGAGAGGACCTATCCTTTCCCTTTCAGCGTTGGATCACCAGCCATGATCATATCGAATGGTAGAGCAGGCTCAATGGACCAAATGGCCTACTCCTGTTCCTAACTTCTAAGTTTCTATGGAAACCCATCTCTGCATTAATCTCACTTCCTTTAGACCTTACAAACAGATGAAAATTATTGAATCATAAAGAGTTCATTGTCACTCACAACTGACGAGACAGCAGTGTTCAAACACCTCTCCCACCACTGCATGTCCTCCCTCCATCCCCATCCCACAGCCCCCTCACCCAAAGAAAGATATTTTAAAAATCTGAAAAATTATTGCTCGATCCCCTCAGGTGATTGAAACCAGCCCAGGAGGACACATGGGGTCAGTTTCCACAGGGTGCCATGGGTGTTGGCTCCCGAAAGATGCAATGTGGTGTGAGTGCCCACAGGGTGCCATGGGGTGTGGATACCTGGAAGGTGCCATTGGGTGTGGGTTCCCATGGGGTGTGGGTTCCTGGAGGGTGCCATTGGGTGTGGGTTCCCATGGCGTGTGGGTTCCTGGAAGGTGCCATTGGGTGTGGGTTCCCATGGGGTGTGGGTTCCTGGAGGGTGCCATTGGGTTTGGGTTCGAATGGAGTGTGAGTTCCCAGAGGTTGCCGTGAGGTGGGAGTTCCTGGAGGATGCCAAGGGGTGTGGTTTACCAGAGGGTGCCATGGGGTGTGTCAGTTCCCAAAACGTGACAAGGGCAAAGGTGAGGCAGGGGGCCCATTTACCATTAGAAAATGCTGAGCTACCCAATTCAGGACAAAGGTCGTAATCTGCCGAAAGAACGTTGTGTTATTGAGCGCAGTTATCAAGCTCAGGGCATCTGAGAAACCGCACAACCAACAAAGTAATCCAAGGTGTTGTCAATGTTGGGAACAAGGTAGTCAGTCCAAAACTAAGAGTCACAGGTTGAGGGTGAGAGGTGAAAGATTTAAAAGAGACTTGAGGGGCAACTTTTTCACGCAGAGGGAGGTGCATGTATGGAATGAGCTGCCAGGAGAAGTGGTGGAGTCTGGTACAGTTACAACATTTAAAAGGCATGGGTATATGAATAGAAAAGGTTTAAAGAGGTATGGGCCAAATGCTGGTAAACTGGACAAGATTTCTTTAGGACATTTGGTTGACACGGACGAATTGGACCGAAGGGTCTGTTTCCATGCTGTACAACTCTATGACTCAGTGACTGTCAGCTCCCACACAACAACAATGTGAAAATGAGCAATTATATTGTTGCAGCATCGGATGGGGGAGACAAACCAGCCAGGTCAACAGGGCAAACTCCCAGCTCGGCTTAAAAACAAAGCCACAGGATTTTCACATCTTCCTTCGGGAGTAAACGAAGCCTCGTTTCATCGTCTCTGAAAGGTGGCACCTCTGACAACATTGTGCTCCGATGTGGAGTCAGCCTGATTTGTTGTGCGAGAGACTCTGGAATGGAAATCCAACCTCTAGCTCAGCATTTCCTTCCAAGCGATGCTCGATCAAACCCTGCAAGACCTTGGAGACAGAGGGCAGAGCTCCAAGAGAAAATATATCAGTTGGATGATGGGACTGCCACAAATGATGGGTTTTGGAAATGAGAAGTGGTTTAAAAATAGCTCCAGTGGCCCACAAGTCAGCTCTTTGGTCGAACAATAAGGAAACCACATTCCAAAGTAATGAGCAGCCACATCATTGTTTATCAGACGTGGTCACAATTCCTTTGAAAACGCGGTCCTCACCTATCACTAGTTGTCGTGCAGTTTGTCTCCACCTGCTACCCTTAAATAATGGGAGTGTTCTTACTGCTTCCTGAGGCACAAATAAAACAGCAGAGGCACTTTGCAGGTCAGGGGCTAAAACAGAAAGGTTCCTATTCCCCCAGAAGACCTATCTGTTCATTATTCTCACTGGTTCAGCAGTTCGGTTTCTGTTTCTTAATGAATATGTGAGCTCCAATTTCCTTTG
Organism: Hemiscyllium ocellatum; assembly: GCF_020745735.1. Lineage (NCBI taxonomy): Eukaryota > Metazoa > Chordata > Chondrichthyes > Orectolobiformes > Hemiscylliidae > Hemiscyllium > Hemiscyllium ocellatum. The sequence continues at coordinate 109,977,454 of NC_083409.1, forward strand.
GGAAAATGACATTTTGCTTTTGCACCCCTCAGTGTTGAAGGCTTTTGCCCGAAATGTTGATTTTCCTGCTCCTCGGATACTGCCTGACCTGCTGTGCTTTCTAGATTAGATTTACAGTGTGGAAACAGGCCCTTCGGCCCAACAAGTCCACACCGACCCGCCGAAGCGCAACCCACCCATACCCCTACATATACCCCTTACCTAACACTAAGGGCAATTTAGCATGGCCAATTCACCTGACCCGCACATCTTTGGACGGTGGGAGGAAACCGGAGCACCCGGAGGAAACCCACGCAGACACGGGGAGAACGTGCAAACTCCACACAGTCAGTCGCCTGAGGCGGGAATTGAACCCAGGTCCCTGGCGCTGTGAGGCAACAGTGCTAACCACTGTGCCACCCATGGCACCATTCTAATCTAGCCCCTCAATGTTGAGCCAATCCTGATCTAAGTTTGAACGCCTTCATTTGTGGGGGATATCTCACAGAAACCTATAAAAGTCTAACAGGACAAGACAAGGTAGACACAAGAAGGATGTTCCCGGTGACTGGGGAGTCCAATACCAGGGGGTCACAGTCTATGGGGTAGGCCATTTCGGACTGAGATGAGGAGCAATATCCTCATGCAGAGAGTGGGGAACCTGTGGAATTCACTACCACAGCAAGCAGTTGAGGCCAAAACATCATGTGTTTTCAAAGAGGAGCTAGTTATAGAGCCATAGAATCATACAGCACGGAAACAGACCCTTCAGTCCAACCAATCCAAGGTGACCATAATGCCAAACAAAACTAGTCCCAGCCACCTGTGCTTGGACCAGGAGGCTGATGCGTCTTATGCAGGTCTGAAAGACAGGGCAGCTGCTCACTCAATGCAAAGTAAAGCAATTAATAATTAACAAGAGAAAGCAAATACTCCTGTAAATACAGGAGCAAATACTCCTGTAAAGCAGAAATTGCTGGAAAAACTCAGCAGGTCTGGCAGCATCTGTGTTCTGAACTCAGGGTTAATGTTTCAGGTCTGATGATCCTTTCTCAGAACCAGACCCGAAACATTAACTCTGATTTCTCTCCATGGATGCTGCCAGACCTGCTGAGCTTTTCCAGCAATTTCTGTTTTTGTTTCTGACTCATACAGCACCTGAAGTTCTTTTGGTTTCTCAATCCTGCAAACAAGATGGGGAGAGAGTTTACGGTCTAGGATTGACAAACTCCGTTTTAAGTGCCAAAGCTTGTGAAGTGCCTGGCTGAAGACACCATTCACAGAACAGAATCAAAGGATTGTTATAGTGCAGAGGAGGCCATTCGGCCCATTGAGTCTGCTCCAGCTCTCTGAATGAGCATCAGACTCAGTATCTTTTCCCAGTCAGTACCTTTGCATTGCCCACTCGCATGCCTCGATTGGAGACTCCAGCTGGCAGACTGAGGCAGTCAGGTACAGAAACTCAGTCCAGTCAGAGCAGGAAGCTTTCACCTCTATTAAACTGCCCATGCCTCGTTGAGAATCACTCAGCTCCTACGTAATGCAGTTCCTAATTCTCCCATCAACAGAGAAGCCATTCATAGAGCCCACTGTAACAGACACTATTCTGCAGTTCTCAAGGACAAGTCATTGTCAATTCAATTGTGTTGCTTGAGTATCATGCTCCCCAATGAATAATCAATTTAAAATTCAAGTCATTCAAATTTTCCATCTTTACAATGACTCTTTGCGCTGTAGTGAGGGTTGTAATTTTAATGCAGGTGTACAGAAGCTATTGTTTTCTTTGACCTGGTGCCTGGTTCTTTTCTAGAGACACCAAAATACACCAATTCTTGGCCTACAATCTCCTCAAGACCATAAGACCATCACATAGGAGAAGGAGTAAGCCATTTGGAGCATTGCCCTTGACCCACCTTCTACATTGTACAGACTTTTTCCCCTGTGGGGGAGTCTAAGACCTTGGTATCAGGAGTTACCCAGTTAGCACAGAGCTGAGGAAGAATTTTGTCTCCCAGAGAGCGGAGAGTCTGTGGAATTATTTACTGCAGAGAGCTCCTGAGGCTGGGTCATTTTGTTTTCTCGAGGCTGAGACAGATTTCTAATTAGTAAGGAGATCAAGGGCTATGAGGAAAAGGTAACAAAGTGGAATTCAGGATTATTAGATCAGCTACGATATGTCATTGAATGGTGGAGCAGACTTGATGAGCGGAATGGCCTACATGCTCCTACATCTTATGGTCTTATTATTGCCATGTTCCCTGAATGGTGAGTTCCCACCTCATCATTGCATTAATGCTAAGACAAGGGATTGCTAATGCCCAGGATATGTGTGTGTGTGTGTGTGTGTGTGTGTGTGTGTGTGTGTGTCTTTCTCTCTCTTTCTCCCTCTAAATAGGTTGGAAGTGCATCTGGTTCTGATTTGGAAATGGGGTCAGGGCCAGACTCAGGTGAATGGAAGTCCCTCTCCAGTTCATGCTCGCAGATGGAAACCAGGCCATTGTATCCACTACAAGGCTGTTTGTGCTCAGCCCAGGGCTCAGTGGGACACCGCACACATTGGTGTCAGACTCAAACATTCACGAAAGCCGTTCACAGGTCATCCCCCATGGATTCCATCAGAGCGGCGTCACACGGGGGCAGTGACCCCACCGTCACCCATCCATCTGATTAAATGCCCCTCCCCTCCCCCACAGGGAGAGGGTACAAGATTGCACACCATGTGGCATGGTCTGTAATTCAGCTTGGCAATGTTGCTGCCACGCATCGTGGAGCATTTTACTGTCACAAAGGTGCTACGTCAGTGAAAACAAAATGTTGTGCATTGGATAGTCCCGACTTTGCAAAGGGCTATTTCCTGCTAAGTAACCAGGCAGGAGATGGGTACATGAAACACTGCGTGTGTGGATCCGTACACAAAGTGTCGGGTGCTACCATCCCAGTTAGTCCACCTGCCCTCAATGTAGAGTGTCAGGGTGTACTTTCAGTGTAAACCATTTTGGTTTTCCAGAAGAGTCACTGGACTTGAAACATTAACTCAGTTTCTCTCTCTCCATAGAGATGCCGAGCTTCTCCAGGGATGTCAGTTTTTGGTGTAGATGACGGGATGAACTTTGCTGAACTTTAAGGCCGTTACATCTGGTGCGATACAAGAATCGCGTGGCACCATCACTAATGGTCAGAGCTGCCCAAGGCAGGTGCAGGGCCAGGAGCAAATCATGGTGTGCAGGCCATGGATTGGGAAGTTATAAATCCTTCAAAGCTCCTTTGTGTTAATGGCACTTTGACACCTTCAAACCAAACCAAGACCACATGATTCCACCCTCCCCCATTTAACCCGCTCCTCACTCTGCCCAGTTGCTGAGTCATTTACATGTGCCTACACTGCCAAGGGCTGGCCCAGACAGTTACTGCCCACTAATGGTCACTGCAGAGCAACCTCAAATGACCATCATGGATATTCCCAAATTGGCAGTAAATCTAAAATAAATATATCACTGTAGGGAGCTATCACAAATCACCAGGAGCCAAATCATTTAATTCTGGCTCTTTCTGACTCAGATCTGATCAGGAATGAAGAGTTAGAACATAGAAGGATACAGCGCAGTACAGGCCCTTCGGCCCTCGATGTTGCGCCGACCGAATCCTACCTAACCTATACTAGCCCAATAACTTCCAAATGCCTATCCAATGCCCGCTTAAATGACCATAAAGAAGGAGAGTTCACCACTGATACGGGCAGGGCATTCCATGAACTCACAACCCGCTGTGTGAAGAATCTACCCCTAACATCTGTCCTATACCTACCACCCCTTAATTTAAAGCTATGTCCCCTAGTAACACCTGACTCCATTAGCGGTAAAAGGATCTTAGTATCTACCCTATCTAAACCCCTAATCATCTTATACACTTCTATCAGATCTCCCCTAAACCTTCTCTTCTCCAATGAGAACAGCCCCAAGTGCCTCAGCCTTTCCTCATAAGATTTTCCTACCATTCCAGGCAACATCCTGGTAAACCTCCTCTGCACTCGTTCTAAAGCTTCCACATCCTTCCTATAGTATGGCGACCAAAACTGCACACAATACTCCAGATGAGGCCTCACCAGAGTCTTATACAACTGCAACATGACCTCAGGACTCCGGAACTCAATTCCTCTGCCAATAAAGCCCAGTACACCATATGCCTTCCTCACAGCACTATTTACCTGGGTGGCAACTTTCAGAGATCTGTGTACATGGACACCAAGATCCCTCTGCTCATCCACACTACCAAGTAGCCTACCATTAGCCCAGTAATCCATCATCTTGTTATTCCTACCAAAGTGAACGACTTCGCACTTAGCTACATTGAATTCCATTTGCCACATTTCCGCCCAGCTCTGCAACTTATCTATATCCCGCTGTAACCTACCACTTCCTTCCTCACTATCCACAACTCCACCGACTTTTGTATCATCCGCAAACTTGCTTACCCAGCTTTCAAGTCCTTCCTCTAGATCATTTATAAAGATAACAAAAAGCAATGGTCCCAAAACAGATCCTTGTGGTACACCGCTAGTAACTGCGCTCCAAGATGAACATAATCCATCAACTACTACCCTCTGTCTCCTTCCAGCCAGCCAATTCCTAATCCAAACCTCTAATGTATCCTCAATGCCATACCTCCGAAGTTTTAGCATTAGCCTACCATGGGGAACCTTATCGAACGCCTTACTAAAATCCATATACACAACATCTACTGCTTTACCCTCATCCACTTCCTTAGTCACCTTCTCAAAGAACTCAATAAGGTTTGTGAGGCACGACCTGCCCTTCACAAAACCATGCTGGCTATCCCTGATCACGTTATTCCTACCCAGATGTTCATAAATCTTATCCCTTACCATTCTCTCTAAGACTTTGCCCACCACTGAAGTCAGACTCACTGGCCTATAGTTACTAGGGCTATCCCTACTCCCTTTCTTGAACAATGGGACCACATTCGCCATCCTCCAGTCCTCTGGTACTATTCCCGTTGACAACGACGACATAAAAATCCAGGCCAATGGCTCTGCTATCTCCTCCCTAGCTTCCCATAGGATCCTGGGGTAAATGCCATCAGGCCCAGGACACTTATCTATATTCATCCTTTCCAATATTCCCAAAACCTCTTCCCTGCATATTTCCAGGGCATCCATTCTAATTATTTGTGATTCCATATTCACATCAGCAACAGTGTCCTGTTCCTGATTGAATACTGATGAAAAGTACTGATTTAATGTCTCTCCAATCTCCTCCGCCTCCACACACAACTTCCCACTACTATCCTTGACTGGACCGATACCTACCCTAGTCATCCTTTTATTCTTGACATACCTATAGAAAGCCTTTGGGTTTTCCCTAATCCTACCAGCTAAAGACTTTTCATGTCCCCTTCTCGCTTCTCTTAGCTCCCTCTTTAGCTCCTTCCTGGCTACCTTATAACTCTCAATCGCCCCTACTGAACCTTCACGCCTCATCTTTACATATGCCGCCTTCTTCCCTTTCACAAGGGACTCCAATTCCTTACTAAACCACGGCTGCCTCACAAGGCCCTTTACACCATGCCTGACTGGTACATACCTATCGAGGACACGCAGTAGCTGCTCCTTGAACAATCCCCACATCTCATTAGTGTTCTTCTCTTGAAGCCTGTTTTTCCAATCCACACATCCTAAGTCATGCCTCACAGCATCATAATTGCCCTGCCCCCAGCTATAGCTCTTGCCCTGCGGCGCACGATTATCCCTCTCCATCACTAAAGTAAAAGTCACCGAGTTGTGGTCACTGTCCCCGAAGTGCTCACCTACCTCCAAGTCTAACACCTGGCCTGGTTCATTACCTAGAACCAAAGCCAATATAGCCTCCCCTCTTGTTGGCCTGTTGACATATTGTGTCAGGAAACCATCCTGCACACATTGTACAAACACCGACCCATCTAATGAACTCGAGCTATAGCTCTCCCAGTCAATATCTGGGAAGTTAAAGTCCCCCATAACAACCACCCTGCTACCTTCACTCTTTTCCTGAATCATCCTCGCAATATTATCCTCTACTTCTCTAGGACTATTAGGAGGCCTGTAGAAAACACCTAACAGGGTGACCTCACCTTTCCTATTTCTAACCTCAGCCCAAACTACCTCAGATGGCAAGTCCTCTTCCATCGTCCATTCCATTGCTGTGATACTGTCTTTGACAAGTAATGCCACGCCTCCCACTTTTTTACCCCCATGTCTGATCCTACTAAAACATTTGAACCCTGGAACGTGCAACAGCCATTCTTGTCCCTGTTCTACCCACGTCTCTGTAATGGCCACAACATCGAAGTCCCAGGTACCAACCCACGCTGCAAGTTCACCTACCTTATTCCTTATACTTCTGGCATTGAAGTATACACACTTCAATCCACCTTTCTGGTTACAGGCACCCTCCTTAGAGATCGCTGCATTATTCCTAACCTCCCTACACTCAAGGTCCTGTACCCTAAAGCTACAGTCCTGGTTCCCATGCCCCCGCGGAGTTAGTTTAAACCCTCCCAAAGTTGTTCCTGTTGGCTGGATTCCCCTGTAATTATAAAAGGTTTTGAGGTTATTTATACATCAAACCTAGGGTTAGGTGACTTGTTTAATCTGTGCTAGCTGCAACTGTAAAAGCAGAGCTTCGATTCTGCGCAGTCATGTAACTGGTCCACCTTCACCAGACGGGACCAAAAAATCAGGCCGGTGCTGGAAACTGGGAGGAGCGAGCTACTGGGCTCAGCCCCACTCACTCACAACCATGTCCCAGAGTCTGCATCAATCACATCTCCAACAGCACAGACTCCCGATGGAATTCCATCGTTCACGCACAGGCAGAAGGGCCAAGAGTGTTAGTGGTGAAGGGGGGAGGGAGAGACAGACAGACAGACAGGCAGGCAGAGACAAAAAGAGTGACGGAGGGAGGGAGAGAGCGAGAGAAAGGGAGAGAGGTGGGGGGAGAGAGAAAGGGAGAGAGGTGGGGGGGGGGGCAGAAATAGGGTGAGAGATGGAGGGAGCGAGAGAAAGAGAAAGGGATAGAGGTGGGGAAGGAGAGAGACAGATAGAGACGGGGGGGTAGATGAAGAGAGGAAAGAGAGAGGGGAAGGATAGGGGAGGGAGAGGGGGAGAGAGATAGACAGACAGAGATAGAGAGAGTGAGACAAATAGAGGGGGGAGAGAGACGGAGCAAGGGGGTGGAGAGGGACAGACAAAGAAAGTGACAGAGATGGGGAGGAAGGTAAAAAGAGAGAGGGAGAGAGGGCAGAGGAAGAGAGAGACTGACAGTCAAGGGCGGGGGCAGGGTGGGAGAGGGGGAGCGAAAGAGAGAGGAGGTGAGGGAGAAAGAGAGAGACTGAGTCTCTGCTGGAGGGAGAAACTCTGATGACTTAGCAATTTTGTGGCATCAGCCATTTTGCTGCAGAGCTGGGAATAGCTGGGGCTCTTGTCGAAGGAGGGGTGGGGGTGGGGATGCCCTTGGTCTAATGGAGACCCAGATCAGAAGGAGCTTTGTGTGGGATAATGAGAATGGATTTGCTCATCAAATGGTGATATGTATCATTTTACAACAGTGTCATCAGCAGCGATGTGTAAGAGGCTGTTAAGAAAGGATGGAATTGTCTGAACTAGTGACAAACATACTGTCAGAGAACTGTGTCACATACAAGGATGCTAATAACAGTCTATGGAGAATCCACTCAGGTCTGACACCAGTGTGGAAGGAAACCATTTGAGCAGACACAAAGGTGGCTTTCTCCCTAATGTGCAGCGTTGAACCCTGAGGCACGAGCCCAACACAAACCACTTGATAAAAGGCACATTTTGCTGAAGCTATTCAAATTTGCAGTCATCAGAACACTTTGCAAGAATACCAATGTCAGAGGAAAATCAACATTAATACTGTTTGAGTGGAGAGTGTTGATTGGCTGGCAAGTGGACACAGATTGGTAGAGGTGCTGCCATGGAGAAGGCAAACGACTTTGAAGCAACAATGTCAACGGCCATTGGTCATTAACATCAAGCAGGAGTTATCAGAACAGTTGCCCATATACATTCTTAATTCTAACTTACACAAGGCAGGGCACAGACAGAGGATAGTTTCCTGCCTGCCAGCCACTCATTATACCTCCCACTAACATGCACTCCCCTATTTACCCTCACCATACCCCCATTGTCTCCTGGTACACTCCAGCACAGGAAAACAGAGCAGCAGCACAGTAGTACCTTTAATATCCTGTAAATGGCAAGTTGCTCAGCAAAAGCAAGCTGACACTCCAAGTACTGAGGGAGTGCTACTGTGTTGGAAGTGCTGTCTTTCAGGAGAGGTATTAAACCGGGCTCCATTGGACTGTTCAGGCAGAACGTAAAAGTTACCATGGTGATTTCTCAGAGAAGAGCTGGAGAGCTAGTCCTGGCCCCGTCCTGGCCTTTGTGCCTCATTCCTGATGAAGGGCTTATGCCCGAAACGTCAAATTTCCTGTTCCTTGGATGCTGCCTAACCTGCTGTGCTTTAACCAGCAACACATTTTCAGCTGTGATCTCCAGCATCTGCAGACCTCATTTTTTACCCGAAGATTTTAACCTACTGCGAATCCTCTTGCAAGGATGCCTTCCTTGAAGAAGCTCTCTTCCTCCCTCTACAAGGATTTCAGTGAGTCCCTCTCTCACTGCACCCCCCAGGTCATCTCCTCTGCACAGAAACTCTTCAGCCACGTTCTCAAACAGACTCGTTACCACAGCCACATCTCCTTCCTCAGCACCTGCCTACGGAACCGACTGATCCCACACGGACTCCGAACTACATTCCAACCAACAAAATTTGGACCCAACCAGGACAACCTGTACCTACAACAAATCCGAAGCCTCCAGCATCAGACCTCCCTCCGGATCCTCCGCTCCACCCTTACAGCCATGCGTCGCTACCTACATTCCCTGCAATCAGCCCTTCCCCAGCTCAGGACAACACTCTCACAAACCTGCAAAGGACCTCTGCTGTTCTTCATCTACAGAAGAATCCACACACTAAACAAACGGTTCTTCCTAGCCATATCAGAAATTAAAGACAGTAAGTACCGAAAACTTTCATGTACTTACCCCCACACTCGTGGTTCCTCAACTGTTCCAGAATCTTCTATCGGCCTGTCGGATGCCATTACACATGTGGCCGCTACAGCACCCGCGGCACTAACGGCCGCTGCCGACCGTGACGGCACTTCCGCCCCCACCGACCTCGGAGCCTCCGCGATCACCGCCCAAACAACCGCCCCGGCGATCACCGCACAGACAACCGCTTCCACGATCGCCAGGAAGATCGCCGACGGACTCGCGACCCCCGCGGCTACCGGGAATGACTATGGTTCTTTCGTCACCACAACCATTTCCGCCCCTTCGGTTGCCGTCGCCGCAGCCACTTCCGCCCCCACTGACATCACTAACCTGCAGGATCACAACGCCTCAGTTTTCTCCGCCCCCATGCCGTCTTTCGTCACTACACGTAACCCCGCCCCCACGCTTATTTCCGTCACGACACATGACCTCGCCCCCATGCTTGACCCCGCCCCCACACCGAGCAACGTCACCACGTCTAACCCCGCCCCTACATCGATCTCTGTCCCCGCCCCTAACCCTGCCCCCACTCCCAGCTCCAGTCCCACACCAGGTCCTAGCTCCCAGCCTTGCCGGATTTTCACCATCCCTCCAGATCTCCCCCTCTCTGAGGATGAAAGATCAGTCCTCAGCAGAGGCCTCACCTTCATTCCCCTACGCCCTCGGATCAATGAGTTCAACACGCGGCGAGATATTGAACAATTCTTCCGCCGCCTTCGCCTCCGTGCCTACTTTCACAACCAAGACTCCCGCCCACCCTCTGACGACCCCTTCTCCCGCCTCCAACACACCCCATCCACCTGGACACCCCGTGCAGGCCTCCTACCCACCCTCGACCTCTTTATAGCCAACTGCCGCCGTGACATCAACCGACTCAACCTGTCCACCCCTCTCACCCACTCCAACCTCTCACCCTCAGAACGTGCAGCCCTCCACTCCCTCCGCTCCAATCCCAACCTCACCATCAAACCGGCAGACAAGGGAGGTGCGGTAGTAGTTTGGCGCACCGACCTTTATACCGCTGAGGCCAAACGCCAGCTCGCGGACGCCTCCTCTTATCGCCCCCCTCGACCACGACCCCACCTCCCACCACCAAACCATCATCTCCCAGACCATCCAGGACCTCATCACCTCTCCCATCCACCGCCTCCAACTTCATAGTCCCCACAACCCCGCACCGCCCGTTTCTACGTCATTCCTGATGAAGGGCTTATGCCTGAAACGTCGAATTTCCTGTTCCTTGGATGCTGCCTAACCTGCTGTGCTTTAACCAGCAACACATTTTCAGCTTTGTGCCTCAGACAACATCACCAAAAGAACAGGCCAACCAGTCATTTTGTCAGACTACACTTTTAAAAAAGGTATTTCATTGACGGCCAAGTGCTTTGAACTGTCCAAATGTCATGTAAAACCTCTTGTTTTTAACAGGCAGATGTCTGATATCTGCGTTAGTGTAAGTCAGGGTTGGGTAAAATGCTAGAGATTGTTTGTATGCTCAGAATTGGACAGCACCCAATTATTACAGTGAAGAGGTGGCCACTTGGCCCATCATGTCAGCACTGACTCACCCAATGAGTAATTCATCAAATGCCACACTCCTGTCTTCTCGCCTTTAATCCTGCATGTTATTTGTCTGTATATAATAATCTAATTTCCTCTTGAAAGCCTTGATTGAACCAGCATCGACTGTAATCTCAGGCAGCACACGCCAGACCTTAAACACACGCTGCATGAAAACATTTCCCCTCATGTTGCTATTGCTTCTTTTGCCAAGGGGAGGCAATGGCATGGTAGAATTATGAGACCCAGGTAGTGTTCTGGGGACCTGGGTTCGAATCCCCTCATGGCAGATGGTGTAATTTGAACCCGATAAAATCTGGAAGTAAGGATCTAATGATGACTATGAACCCATTGTTGATGGTTTGCCAATGTCCTTAGGGGAAGGAAACTGCCAAACATACCTGGTCTGGCCTACACGTGACTCCAGAACCAAAGCAATGTGATTGACTTTTACTGCCCTCTTGGGCTATTAGGGATGGGTAATAAATGCTGGCCTGGCCAACAACGCTCTCATTCTGTAAATTAACAAAGAAAAAGCAACTTAAATCTCTGCCCTCCCATTCTGCCCATTAATGGGAAGAGCTTCTCCCAATCTACGCTGCTCAGATTTTGATCAAATCTCATCTTAACTTTCACTCCAACATTTTCAGTGGATCTATGTAAGTGACGTGCCTCAAACTCAGAAAATTGTCAGGAATCTTTCAGTACCTTCTCCAAACCCTACTTCCCTTGGAATATGGCTTGGGTATGTTCAGTAAACAGTCAGTTTCCTGCCAGCAAAACCAGGCTGATTTATCTTACTCAAATAGTGCACCAATATTTTTGACAGTGCACACCTTTCTTCAAAATACTTGTGGAATTTAGAAAACTTACACGTCTATCCTTTCACTGGGAATGATCAGACACTTGTTGGTTCTTAAAGCTTCCTGACCGAACCACAGAGAACATCGCCGTGCTATATATATTGGATACCCTGCCAGACGTATAGCTCCATCTGAGCAGAGGTTACACTTTTTAAATTCATTCACAGGATCACGGGCCATTGATTTCCCAACCTTAATTGCCCAGAGGGTTATTAAGAGTCAACCCAATTGCTGTGAGTCTGGAGTCCTGTCGAGGTCATATCAGATAAGGACAGCAGATTTCCTTCCCTCAAGCACATTGGTGAACCAGATAGGATTGTACCACAATAATTACATGGCTGCCACTGGGATAACATTTTTAATTCCAGATTTTCATTGAATTTGAATTTTTATCTCCTGTGGTGTAATTACAAACAAAGACAACAGCCTGGGATTCTGGATTCCCACTCTGTCACCACCTCACCCCTATGGCTCTAACATAATCTGTAAACCGGGACCCACTGGAGATCATTAGTCCTTGTCTTAAATCCTCCATGGTTGTTATGCTTTGAAAAATGCAGAAAAACTTTACTTCTAACTGGGCAAGTGAATTTGAACATTTATAAATCAGCAACCAGTCCAGAAGAGGAGAGTTAAACAAACAATATCTGGAGAAATGAATGCCTTTGGTTCCAAGGAAAATCGACTTAGGATTTATGAAAACAAACATTCGATCAGGGAGTACAAAAATACAAAGGAGAAAGGAGAAAATTCACTAAATTGCTTCCGATTATTTTACTTTGGACTGGCCAGTGCTCACTGAGTCATAGGGTCTGATTCTGCAGCTCAGGGACTTGGTGTAGAGTGGGCATGTAACACAGTGACCCCAAGCTGGCAGTGCTCAGTATGAGGGGGGTCACTGAACCTCAGTCAGAATGTCACAAAACTGAAGGGGAGGGGTAGAGTGAGGGAAGGGGATGGAGTGAGAGGGGATGAAGTGAGAGAGGGTATGGAGTGAGAGAGAGAGAGAAGGAAGGAGAGAGAAGGCTGGAGTGAGAGAAAGGGTTGGAGTGAGATGGGGTTGAGTGAGGGGGATGGAGTGAATGAGGGGGTACAGTAAGGGAGGAGTAGAAATGAGGGATGGGATGCAGTGAGAGAGGTACTGGATTGAGAGAAAAGTTGGGTGGGAAAGGGGTTTGAATGAGAGAGTAGAGTGAAGGAGGGTGGAGGGAGGGGGCAATGGAGTGGGATACATGGTAGAATGAGAGAAGGTGTGGAATGAATGAGGGGTAGAATAAGTAAGGGAGGTGTTGGAGTGAGGGACAAAGGGTGTAGAGTGTGGAAAACAAAGAGAAAACAGAGAGTACAGGAATAAATGGGTCACTCTGACATCACCCCAGCTATTCACAGTCTCTCTCTCTCTCAATGATTTGGAAGTGGGCACCAAATGGCACTGAGTGTGAGCGATACAACTGAGTGTGAGGAAAAGTAACAGGGATGCAGTAAGGACTGAGAGAAATCTCATTTTAATTTACTCAGAGGCTGATGGATCTATCCCAGAGTGCTGTTGAAGCTCAATCTTTGAGCATATTTGAGGGGGAAAAGTGACACCAGGTAATGTCACTGCACCAGCAATTCTACAAGGCCTAGGTTAAAGTTCTGGAATTTAAAAAAATTTAAATTCATTTCATAAATGAATCAAGAATTCCAGAATCATTGCTAATTATTGCAAAATCCCATCTGGTTCATTAATCTCCTTTAGTGAAGGAAATCTGCCGTCCTTACCTGACCTGAATTACATGTCTCCTGACCCACAGCCAATGTGGGTAACTCTTAATTGGCCTCTGAAATTGCCAAGCAAGCCATTCTGTTCCAGCCTGGACCACAAATGTGGCCCACAATGCCTTCGAAACATAAATCCCATCAAAACCTAAATACTGTTAAAATAGCAAATGCCAAGCAATGCTGGCAGCCTTTACACACCCCCTGCCCCCACCCCCCACCCCCCCCCTCCATCTCTACCCTGTACATTCAGCAGGAAGTACATGGGGACAGTTTGACTTAGTTTTGCCTTCAATCAAATTAAATGGGTTGACCAAAGTTACACTCTTCTCATTTTGATTTCAATAAACTTCTAATCTCTGATCAGTTGGACCTAGGTCTTGGTTTAAGATTGCAGACCTTTTATTTCTCTTTACAGAGCCTTTGAGACTTAGAGTCAGCGAGGATTTTACAGCAAAGAAAAAGTCTCTCAGCCTGTTCTGTCTGTGCTGGTCACCAAACACACCCCTCCCTACCCTGCTCAACTCTAGTTCCATTCTCCAGCACTTTGCCTGTAACCCTGGTGTGGTACTGTTTCATCTAAATATTTCTTCAATATCTTGATAATTCTTGATTCTACTAATCATTCAGGTACTGAGATCTACATCTCCAATGGTGTCTGAGTGAAAATGTTTTTCCTCAAATCTCTAAACATCTTACTTAAAACTGTATCTTCCGGTATGTGAACCTTCTACTAAGAGAAAAGGTTTCTTCCTATCTACCCCGTCTCTGCTCCTCAGTCCTCAATCAGGTCCCCAGTGAGCATGCTCTACCCTAAGGGAAATAACCCCAGTCTATCTGGTCTCTCGTCCTGGAGCTAAGAATTGCCAAGTCTCCTGGCCCTGATGGAATGCATCCCAGGGTACAAAAAGACATGATGGGAGAAATAACAAGTACACTTGTGGTAATTTTCTAAAATTCACTGAACTCTGGGGCAGTTCCAGCAGATTAGAATACAGCAAACATGATGTCAGTGTTTAAAAAGGGCATTAGACAAAAGATGGGGAATTATAGACCGGTTAGCTTAACTTCTGTATGGGGAAGATGCTTGAGTCTATTATCAAGGAAAGAAATAGCAAGGCACCTTGATAGAAATTGTCCTGTTGGGCAGATGCAGCATGGGTTCATAAAGGGCAGGTTCTGCTTAAATAATCCTTCGGAATGCTATGAAAATATTACAAGCACAATGGGTGGAAAATGGGGACCCAGTAGGTGTGGTGTACCTAGGTTTCCAAAGGCATTCAGCAAGGTACTGCACAAGAGGCTGCTGCATTAGATAAAGATGCATGGCATTATGAGTAAAGTATTAGCATGGAGAGATGATTGGTTGACTAACAGGAAGCAAACAATGGGAATAAATGAGTGCTATTCGGTTGGCAATCAGTAACTAGTGGTATGCCTCAGGAATTAATGTTGGGACCACAATTATTCACAATTTATATAGTTGAATTGGAATTGGGGGTCTCGTGTACTATATCTAAGTTTGCAGATGACACTAAGAAGAGTGGCAGAGCAAAGTGTGCAGAGGACTGTGAAACTTTGCCGAGGAACATAGAGTCATTAAGTGTTCGAGATGTACAGCACCCAAGCAGACCCTTCGGTCCAACTTGTCCATGCCGCCCAGATAGTCTAACCTAATCGAATCCCGTTTGACAGCATTTGGTCCATATCCCTCTAAACCCTTCCTACTCATATATCCATCCAGATGCCTTTTAATTGCTGTAGTTGTACCAACCTCCACCACTTCCTCTGGCAGCTCATTCCATATACACACCAGTACCTGTGTAAAAATGTACTTAGGTCCCTTAGGTCCTTTTTATATCTTACCCCTCCACCCTATATCCTCTCTGTCTGACTGTCCCACTACAGGGAAAATATCTTGTCTATTTATCTTATCTATGCCCCTCATGTTTTTTGTAAACTTCTATAAGGTCAGCCCTCAGCCTTCGACGCTCCAAAGAAAACAGTCCCAGCCTGTTCAGCCTCTCCCTATAGCTCAAATCCTCCAACCCTGGCAACATCCTTGTAAATCTTTTCTGAACCCTTCCAAGTTTCACAACATCCTTCCAATAGGAAGGAGACCAAAATTGCACGCAATATTCCAAAAGTAGCCTAACCAATATCCTGTACAGCTGCAACATGACTTCCCAACTCCTATACTCAATACTCTGACCAATAAAGGAAAACATACCAAACAGCTTCTTCACTATCCTATCTACTTGTGACTCTATTTTCAAGGAGCTATGAACCTGCACTCCAAGGTCTCTTTGTTCAGCAACACTCTCCAGGACGTTACCATTAAGAGTATAAGTTCTGCTCTGACTTGCTTTGCAGCAGCTTACATTTACCTAAATTCAACTCCACCTGCCATTCCTCAGTCCATTGGCCCATCTGATCAAACTCCCATTGTAATCTGAGGTAACCTTCTTCACTGTCCACTATACCTCCAACTTTGGTGTCATCTGCAAACCTACTAACTATATCTCCTATGCTCACTTTCAAATCGTTCATATAAATGATGAAAAGTAGTGGACCGAGCACTGATCCTAGTGACACTCCACTGGTCACAAGCCTCCAGTCTCCACTCTCTGTCTTCTACCTTTGAGCCAAGTCTCGTTCCAAATGGCTCGTTCTCCCTGTATTCCGTGAGAACTAACCTGGCTAACCAGTCTCCTATGAGGAATCTTATCAAATGCCTGACTGAAGTCTATATGGATCATGTCTCTCGTTCTGCCCTCATCAATTCCCTTTGTTACTTTAAGTGAGTGGACAAAGGTCTGGCAGATGGAGCACAATGTTAATAAATGTGAAGTCATCCATTTTGGTAAGAGTAACAGTAAAAAGAACTATTACTTGAATGATAAAAACCTGCAGCATGCTGCTGTGCAGAGGGATCTGGGTGTCCTTGTGCATGAATCACAGAGGGTTGGTCTGCAGCTACAACAGGGAATTAGGAAGGCAAATGGAATTTTGTCCTTCATTGCTAAAGGGATTGAGTTTAAAAACAGAGAGATTATGTTGCAGCTGTACAAGGTGCTGGTGAGGCCACACCTGGAGTGCTGTGTGCAGTTTTGGTCTCCTTACTTGAGAAAGGATGGACTGGCCCTGGAGGGGGTGCAGAGGAGGGTCACTGGGTTGATTCCAGAGTTGCGGGGGTTGGTTTATGAGGAGAGACTGAGTGGACTGGGATTATATTCACTGGAATTTAGAAGAACGAAGAGGGATCTAATAGGAACATATAAATTATAAAGGGCATAAATAAGATAGAAGTAGAGAAGATGCTTCCTCTAGCAGGTAAAACTAGGACAGGAGGGCGTAGCCACAAAATTAGGGGAGCAGATTTAGGACTGAGTTGAGAAGGAACTTCTTCACCCAGAAGGTTGTGAACCTGTGGAGTTCTCTGTCCAGTGAAGTTTTTGATGCTACTTCTGTGAATGTTTTTAAGGCAAAGATAAATTTTTGAACAGTAAAGAAATTAAGGGTTATGGTGAGAGGGCGGGTGAGTGGAGCTGAGGCCATGAAGTGATCAGTCATGATCTTACTGAATGGCAGAGCAGGCTCAACAGGTCAGATGGCCTACTCCTGCTCCTAGTTCTTAAGTTCTATGTTCTTCATTGCTGAATTGCTCCAACCCAGACAACATCCTGATGAATCCATCCTGCACCCTCTCTTGTATAGTCACATTCTTCTGATGGGAACTCCACAAGATTTATTGCTTCTTCACTCACAAAGGGAGAGGGGGGAGAGAGAGAGAGAGATTGAGGGAGTGCACGTTACCTGTTATCTGTAACTTCCTTGAAGTCTAAGAGCCCAACTGTTTTCTCTTCTCTCTGTTCAGTGACATCAAAACCAATCCAAGAGCTGGTGCTGGTGCTGGGCATTTTCTTTGGTTTTTCAATGAAAAGCCATCTGGTGCCAGATAGTCTCACAGAATTACCAAATCCAAACATCGCCTGCTCTTGTGTATATGATGGATGAACATCACACATTTCCACTTTTGCTTTGATAAAAATAAGTTGTCCTTCCCCCAGCACACCAAACTTCTATTTTACAATTTATATTTAAAATGAGAGATATACAGTCCTTACAATTAATAGATTTTAATTCTCACTATTATGATGACTACCACAACAGTAGGTTATGACAGGGTCAGTGAGTGCTTGCATTTTTGAACTTGGTGATAGACGTTCGCCTGTGAGGCTGATACAACCAAGGCAGAAGAAAAATAGTAAATGCCTCCAAGCCACACCTAACCACACAAAATGTGATCAACATTTGAGACAAAGAACTTGATTTGATTGCCTGTCAGCTCTGGTTCACAGTCCAAAATATCTCTGATCTCCAAACCTTCAGTTATCTAATTATGACATTGCAAATTTTGCAGTTTCAATGAAAATGCTTGCAAGTTATGTGGAGACCCTGCAGAAACTGGGACTGTCTTCCTTGGAACATGGACAAAGTCAGAAGTTACCTGACACCAGGTTAAAGCCCAGCAGATTTGTTTAAAATCACAAGCTTTCAGAGCACAGCTCCTTTGTCAGGTAAAGTGAAGAGAGACACACAGGCACGGAAAATATAGGCGGAGAGATAATGACAAGATAATTCCAGGTAATTAAGAGTGTCAAAAGATAGTACAAACAGTGTGAGTAGAGTGTTGGCAGACTGAATAACAAGTCTTCGCAGGGTCAACAGATTAATACAAACGGTGTGAGTAAAGTGTCAACAACTGAATAACAAGGGATGACCTATCAACTGATTAATTAAAGCAGAGAGATATTTACAAATAATCAAAAGTAAGATGGTGCAAGAGAAAAAACTATTTTCTGGAACCTCATGAATAGGTATCAGAGTCACATGACGAGAGTCTAACAAAAGTCATTTTAAATCAGACAACACCAGGTTATAGTCCAATAGGTTTATTTGGAAGCACTAGCTTTCAGAGTGCTGCTCCTTCATCAGGTGGTTGTGGAGCAGAATCATAAGACACAGAAGTCTGTGCTGACTCTGATACCTACTCATGGCATTACAACCAATTGGTTTCTCTCTAGCACCACATTACTTTTGATAATTTGTTTTTATTTCTCTACTTTAATTAATAGGTTCACAGGTCACTCCCTCACTTCTTATTCAGCTATTGACACCTTACACTGCTTGACACATTTGATCACCTGTGTTTAGATTAGAGGGATGCTGGAAAAGCCCAGCCCTTCATAAGGGCTTTTGCCCGAAACGTCGATTGTCCTGCTCCTCGGATGCTGCCTGAACTGTTGTGCTTTTCCAGCACCACTCTAATCTAAACTCTGGTTTCCAGCTTCTGCAGTCATTGTTTTTACCTTTTTACTTTTGATCACCTGCAAAGACTTGTTATTCAGCCTGTCAACAGTCTACTCACACTGTTTGTAATGTCTTTTGACACTTTTGTTTACCTGAAATCATCTTGCCATTCTCTCTCTGCCTATATATTCTGTGTCTGTGTGTCTCCTTCCACTTCACCTGATGGAAGGGCACTGCTCCGAAAACTTGTGATTTCAAATAAACCGGTTGGACTTTAACCTGGTGCTGTGTGACTTCTGATTTTGTCCACCCCGGTCCAATGTGACCTCCTGCAGAATAGAAACAATTCTGCTTTTCAAGCAGCGAAGATCAAAGACAGGGATCTCATCTCTCTCTCTGAGAAAAGGCACTCATGACTTAATGATCGTAACACAGGCGAAATGTTTTCAAATTCATGTCAATTGTTGACAGGGTGACAGTTCTGAGTCTCTGGTGGCAGGTTTATGGGTAATTCTATTGCATGTCTCACATTGGTTCATAGAAATTTTATAGAATCCGGACAGTGTGGAAGCAGGCCATTTGGTCCATCAAGTCCACACCTACACTTTAAACAGCATCCCACCCAGTCCCACCACCATCCCTGTAACCCTGCATTCCTCATGGCCAATCACCTTGCCTGCACAACCCTAGACACCAAGGGCAACTTATCATGACCAACCCACTTAACCTGCACATTTTTGGACTGTGGGAGGAAACCAAAGCACTCAGAGGAAACCCCACAGACAAAGGGAGAATGTGCAAACTCCACACAGACAGTTGCCCAAGGCTGGAATCGAACCTTATGTTGTGAGGCAGCAACGCTAATCACTGAGCTACCGTGCCTTCCCCTATGTTCTGCAATGTTGGTTCTGCTGTACAATGTGGGATTAGCGTGTGATGGTCCCCAAGACCACAGGGAGTTTAAAGTTTCTAATGTGAAACTAAATAAAGGAATTTTTCTCCCCCTCTCTCCTGCACCCTCACTCACCTATCCCCCCCCCCACACACACACACACACACACACACACTATTCTAAGTCATTTTTCAGAGTTATTACAGCTGGAGCATAGCAAATATTTTGAGACAATCTACTTGGTCACCTCAAACTGTCAAATGTCCGTATCTCTTTTCTGTATGTCCGGCATCTCACTTTGTCCATGGTGAGGTTTGGGAGCAGGGGAATGGGTGCTAGACACAACAGCTGGCCACAAACACAGCCTCCTTTGAAAGAGACAGCACAAACACAATGGACCAAAGGCCTCCTTCTGTGATGTAACAATCTATGATTCTCAGAATTATTTCAGTGTGAGGAACAGAGGACAGTTCAGATCATTACTCCTCCCCAAGAGACCCCCAGTCATACTAGAACTAGAACTGAAAAAATGTCAAGCAAGTTAGAGATTTGCTGGAGAGAAGTATCATTACATTGAGAAAATGTCCTTAACCTCCTTTTCCTAATTAAAAGCAGAGTGCAAGAAAAGCAGAGATGGCAATATCAAACTATACTTCTCTAATGGCATCAATCAAATGTGCAAATATTTACAAACACAACTGAACTGCGCACAGAGTTTAACGGTGAAGAAAATATTCTGGAGAGGTTCTGATCTTGTGTTTCAAAGGGACAACCTCTTGGAGAGGGATGGTGGGCCATGAAGTGATTCATAAGAACAGGCCATTCAGCCCTTTAAGACTGTTGCCATTCGATATGACCATTACTAACCTGATTGGGGTCTCAACTTCATTGTTCTGTCTCCCACTTCCTTCCTCCCCCCCTCAAAGCCTGGACACTGACATAGATCAAAACTCTGCGTAACTCAGCGTAGGCTAAGTTCAATGACCCAGCCTCCATGTTGGAGAGAATTCCACAGACTAACCACTCTCTGAGAGAATAGATGTCTCCTCATTCCAATATGTTCAAACGTTGTCCCCTTTGATCTACAACTCCCCCATGAGACATAACATCTTTCAGCCAGTCCACAACCCTCAGGATCTTATCTCTCTTGATAAGGTTACCCCTCATAGACTCATAGATTTATACAGCACAGAAACAGACCCTTTGGTCCAACCAGTCCACACCCTTCATGTTATCAAACTAAACTAGTCCTACCTGTCTGTGTGTGGCCCATATCCCTCCAAACTTGTCCTATTCATGAACTTATCCAAATATCTTTTAAACATTGTAGACTGGGCGCCTCCTAGCAGAGCGCTTTAGGGAACATCTCCAGGACACCCGCACCAATCAACCACACTGCCCTGTGGCCCAACATTTCAACTCCCCCTCCCACTTTGCCAAGGACATGCAGGTCCTGGGCCTCCTTCACTGCCGCTCCCTCACCATCCGACGCCTGGAGGAAGAACGCCTCATCTTCCGCCTCGGAACACTTCAACTCCAGGGCATCAATGTGGACTTCAACAGTTTCCTCATTTCCCCTTCCCCCACCTTATCCCAGTTCCAAATTTCCAGCTCAGCACTGTCCCCATGATTTGTCCTACCCGCCTATCTTCTTTTCCACCTATCCACTCCACCCTCCTCTCTGACCTATCACCTTCATCCCACCCCCATCCTCCCATCGTACTCTTTGCTACCTTCCCCCACCCTCCTCCCTGACCTATTACCTTCATCCCCACCCCCACTCATCTATTGTACTCTATGCTACTTTCTCCCCACCCCCAGCCTCCTCTCATTTATCTCTCCACCCTTCAGACACTCTGCCTGCATTCCTGAGGAAGGGCTTTTGCCCAAAACGTCGATTTTCCTGCTGCCTGAACTGCTGTGCTTTTCCAGCACCACTAATCCAGAATCTGGTTTCCAGCATCTGCAGTCATTGTTTTACCCTGTTTTCACTACTTCCTCTGGCAGCTCTCCTTCTATTAAGCTCCATTGTGGGTTCAGCACATACAGCTGTGCTCTTTGTGAATCCTTCACAAGTTTGGGCTAGGTCCAGAAATTATCATCTATCCCCTTTCTTCATAAGACACCCCCGTCACTCCACGAATTAGCCAAGCACACATTCTCTGTAATGCTTCAGGAAGGACATCAAAACTGTACTCCTTACGCAGTCTCACTGAGACCTTCTTAATGTGGATTCACATTCCCTGAGAATGATGGGAATTCCAAATGGAAGTGGGAACCTCCCCAGGATTCATCACTCCAAGCCACCAGAGTAGGAGCAAATTTTCAGATCCGTTCTCACAGCTCAGGGCCCTATCACTCTCACAATCTCAATCCGACCAAGAGGTTTAACTGATATTTTCACCTGGCTATGATCAGCCTCTCAAGAAAATGTGTAAAAATCACGGTTACGCGGACGGCAATGGGAAGAGACAACTTACAACACACCAGACGGTGCTACAGTAACCCTCCCAGTGCTTGGCAGGATGGCGTGCTGGAATCTGGCTTCAGAACTGGCCACTTAACCAAATAGGTCAAAGCAAAGGCATACTTTACGGACAATGACAGCTGACAACATGCCCCACCCCTCAAAGCAGGGTCGTTTCCTTATCAACAGTATTTTTATGACATCATCCGTATTATTAACAAAATGAGCTCAGGCCCAGCGGGCCCCATCCAAAGCTTTAAGATCCCAGTGTTGATTGTTATCAGGACACTGTCACCTCAGAATGTTTACAAGGCCCTGCTCTCATCTTCCAACCACACCCAAGTAGAACTGAGAAACATCACGCAGAGGACAGCAAAATACCACGGAGACCCGAAACAGAAAGTTGCTGGAGGAACTCAGCAGGTCTATCAGCCTCTGGGGATTTTGACAGTTTCGAAACGTTCACTCTGCCTGTCTCTCCACAGATTCTGCCAAACAAAATATGGACATATCTCAATAAAATAAACCCAAAGAACTGCAGATGGTGAAAATCTGAAACAAAAGCAGAAACTGTTGGAGAAACTCAGCAGGTCTGACAGCATAAGTAGAGAGAAAGCAGTACATACATATATATTTTAGATATAAAATCTGCACTGGCAGAATCACTTTATGTAATGCTCTGTGGCAATATATCCTACTTGACCCTTAACTTAAATAAGTCGATCCATTGGACAGAAAATCACCCATCAGTTGTTGAAATGGTAGGCGGTGACCCCCCCCCAATGTTTGGGGTGGGAAGGGTCAGACGCTCAGATTGTGACCCCGCTCCCCCCCCCTCCATTTTTGGGGTGCGAATGGTCAGAGGTATCAGGTGGCTCATACACTCCAAATTCAGCCGGTCATAAAGAAGGCAAACAGAATAAAACAAAGAACAGTGGATGCTGGAAATCTGAAACAAAAACCCAGATTCCTGGAGACATAGAGCAGGTCTTCCAGCAATGATGGAGGGAAAGCAAAGTCAGTGTTTCGGGCCTTTACTTCAAAGGGGACGTAATAATAAAGGGGGGAATCTTACTAAAACTACATGAGGCACGAGCATTTGTCAGACCCCAGCTGTGATCAGATTTAGGCCCCTTATCTAAGGAAAGGTACACTGGCAATGGTGGCAGTCCAGGGATGGTTCACTTGACTGATCCCAGGAATGGAAGGACTGTCTTATGAGGGGAGGGTGAGTAGGTTGGGCCTGTACTCACTGGAATATAAAACAATGCGAGGCTATGTTATTGAAACGCTCAAAATTGCTGGAGAAAGTCAGCAGGTTTGGCAGAATATATTGAGAGAGAACAGATTCACATTTTGAGTCCAGTGACTGCCAGCAATTTCTGTCTTTTATTTCAGATCTCCAGCATCTGCAGTTCTTTGTTTTAAGATTCTTAGGGAATTTGTCAGGGTAGATGAACGGAGTTTGTTTCCTCTTGGGAAAAAGTCTAGGACCAGAGGATAACATCTCAGTTAGCTCAGAGATGAGTTGAAATTTCTTCCCTCGGAGGACTGTAAATCTATACAATTCTTTACCACAGAGAGTTGCTAAGGCTGGGTCATTAAGAATATAAGAACACGGAGCAGGCCATTCAGCCCCTCGAGCCTGCTCCACCATTTAATACGATTGTGGATGATCTCATCTCAGCCTCAACTCTACTTTCCTGTCCACTTGCCATAACCACTCAGCCCATTACTCTTTAAAAATCTATCTATCTTCTCCTTAAGCTTACTCAATGTCCTGATATCCATCACACTCTGGGGGAGTGAATTCCACAGATCCCTGACCTTTTGAGAGAAGTAATTCCTCCTTAACACGGTGGCACAGTGGTTAGCACTGCTGCCTCACAGCGCCTGAGACCCGGGTTCAATTCCCGACTCAGGCGACTGACTGTGTGGAGTTTGCACGTTCTCCCCGTGTCTGCGTGGGTTTCCTCCGGGTGCTCCAGTTTCCTCCCACAGTCCAAAGATGTGCGGGTCAGGTGAATTGGCCATGCTAAATTGCCCGTAGTGTTAGGTAAGGGGTATATGTAGGGGTATGGGTGGGTTGCGCTTCGGCGGGTCGGTGTGGACTTGTTGGGCCAAAGGGCCTGTTTCCACACTGTAAGTAATCTAATCTCTGTAGGAGAAAGTGAGGACTGCAGATGCTGGAGGTCAGAGCTGAAAATGTGTTGCTGGTAAAGCGCAGCAGGTCAGGCAGCATCCAAGGAGCAGGAAATGCGACGTTTCGGGCATAAGCCCTTCTTCAGGAATGAGGAGAGTGTGCCAGGTAGGCTAAGATAAAAGGTAGGGAGGAGGGACTTGGGGGAGGGGCGATGGAGATGTGATAGGTGGAAGGAGGTCAAGGTGAGGGTGATAGGCCGGAGTGGGGTGGGGACGGAGAGGTCAGGAAGAACATTGCAGGTTAGGAAGGCAGTGCTGAGTTCGAGGGATTCGACTGAGACAAGGTGGGGGGAGGGGAAATGAGGAAACTGGAGAAATCTGAGTTCATCCCTTGTGGTTGGAGGGTTCCCAGGCGAAATCTCTGGAGTCAATCAAATGAACTGCCTCCAATATAAATACATCCCTCTTCAAGTCAGGAGATCAAAATTGCATGCAGTAGTCCAGGTCCACTCTCATTGATGCAACGTACATTTGCAGCAACACTTCCCTGCTTCTTAAAACTATTCTTTTAGCAATAAATACCAAAATTCCTTATTTGCCTTCCTTATTACCTGATATATAAGTGTACTAGCTTTTTGTCATAAATATATTCAAGGCTGAGACAGATTTTCAAACTGTAAGGGAATTGGGGCTTATGGGGAAAAGGGAGGAGGGTGGAGTTAAGGATTATCAGATCAGCCATAAACTCAGCGAATGGCAGAGCAGACTCGATGGCCCACTTCTAGTTCTATCTCGTATGCAAAGCCAGTGCAAGCTTGATACGCCATGTAGGGCTACTGGTTATTGGAGCAGAATGAGGCCATTCGGCCCTTTGAGTCTGCTCTGCCATTTGGTCATGGCTGACTCTCCTGTCTTCTACTGGTAACGTTTGATCGCTTCACTAATCAAGAACCCATCTACCTCGGTCTCAAATGCACTCAATGACTTGGTCTCCACAGTCTTATGCAGAAATTACTTCTACAGGTCGAACACCCTGAAGAAATTCCTCCTCATCTCAATTCTAAAGGATTGTCCCTTTACTCCAAGGCTGTGCCCTCAGGTCCGAGTCTGTCCTACTTCATCCTACTTGAAAATAAAGCCTGTTATCAAAACGGCAAAATATGACCACAAAATATAGAAACAGAAAATGCTGCTTGACTCAAAAATCTATGCCATCACAAACTATTCCCAGTTCTGATGAAAGGTCACAGCAATGAAGCATTATTAACTACCTCTCTGGCAGAACTTGAGGTGAACTCACAGCATTTTTATCACAGAATGTGAGCGAGCATCCATAGTATTGCTTTATCCTAACCTCGATTGCACTCACACGTTTACACAAACTATGTCTCTGCTCAATTGCAGGCCTTGTAATCTCTGATAGCCTGCGCAGCTGCAACAGAGATGCAAGGCAGTGCATTCAAAAGCGTTGTACCACTCGCTGCAATCTGACACTGAACACCCCATAGCGCTGCTATCTGGCTGTTCAATTGACCGACGGAAGGAAAATGCCTGTGGACAAAAACTAGAGTCAGAGTCGGGGGACAAAAAGGAATAATGAGGGTTGATTCATTTCACGGATTAAAAAGTGTACGCACCGAAGAAACACAATGTATTATTCTCATTCACCCCGGAAGTGTCAATCCGCCCTTCATTGTGTTTCACGATTTCACTGTTGGTTACCAGGAGACCGACAACTGTGGGCAACAAAAGGGGGCCGCTTCAAAGAACACAAAAGGAGGGAGTGGGGAAATTGCCCCTGGAGAGAATCCTCATTGTAAATCAACATTAGTCTACAATCACAGACAAGGCAGAATCAATATTATTTATCCCCCGTCTACCATCCCTGCTATAATATTACAACAAATCTTCAAGACAAGGTTACACTCACCTTGTTTCAGGATTTCACTCAGAAAATTCTACTCATTTTTTTTAAATAACCGCGACATGAACAAGCTCCTTTGATGTTTTAACGTTTATGTCGATCACGTTGAAGATGATGCTGGTGTCTCGGATCAGTTAATGTCCTGTGATACAGCAGGCAGCGCTAACACACACACACACACATGTCAGTGTTATTATCTCTCCCAGCGGCGGGTACATGATCAGCTTCTGATCCAATACAAACACCATTGAGAAACACTCCCCAGCCGGCACCACCACAATAACCACAGCCAGATCCTGGCCCCCAGCATCTTACCCACGGCTCAGTCACCGCCTCCTGCTCAGTCTCTGTCAATCCGAACCGAAGCGCAGCAGAAACAGCACCGTCTTCACCAACTGCATAAACCCGACTGCAGGCAGATCCCAGCTCCGCACCCACTCCACTCCGGGTTATTGATCCGCACCCACTCCGCTCCGGGTTATTGATCCGCACTGACTCCACTCCGGGTTATTGATCCACTCCGGGTTATTGATCCGCACCCACTCCGCTCCGGGTTATTGATCCGCACTGACTCCACTCCGGGTTATTGATCCACTCCGGGTTATTGATCCACTCCGGGTTATTGATCCACTCCGGGTTATTGACCCACACTAACTCCACTCCGGGTTATTTACTCCACTCCGGGTTATTGATCCACTCCGGGTTATTGATCTGCACTGACTCCGCTCCGGGTTATTGATCCGCACTGACTCCACTCCGGGTTATTGATCCACACCGGGTTATTGACCCACACTAACTCCACTCCGGGTTATTTACTCCACTCCGGGTTATTGATCCGCACTGACTCCGCTCCGGGTTATTGATCCGCACTGACTCCACTCCGGGTTATTGATCCACTCCGGGTTATTGATCCGCACTGACTCCACTCCGGGTTATTGATCCACGCTGACTCCACTCCGGGTTATTGATCCGCTCCGGGTTATTGATCCGCTCTGGGTTTTGATCCACACTGACTCCACTCCGGGTTATTTACTCCGCTCCGGGTTATTGATCCGCACTGACTCCGCTCCGGGTTATTGATCCGCACTGACTCCACTCCGGGTTATTGATCCACTCCGGGTTATTGATCCGCACTGACTCCACTCCGGGTTATTGATCCACTCCGGGTTATTGATCCGCACTGACTCCACTCCGGGTTATTGATCCACACTGACTCCACTCCGGGTTATTGATCCACTCCGGGTTATTTACTCCACTCCGGGTTATTGATCCACACTGACTCCACTCCGGGTTATTGATCCACTCCGGGTTATTTACTCCACTCCGGGTTATTGATCCACACTGACTCCACTCCGGGTTATTGATCCACTCCGGGTTATTTACTCCACTCCGGGTTATTGATCCACACTGACTCCACTCCGGGTTTTGATCCACACTGACTCCACTCCAGGTTATTGATCCACTCCGGGTTATTGATCCGCTCCGGGTTATTGATCCACACTGGATCCACTCCGGGTTATTGATCCACTCCGGGTTATTGATCCGCTCCGGGTTATTGATCCGCGCTGACTCCACTCCGGGTTTTGATCCACACTGACTCCACTCCGGGTTATTGATCCACTCCGGGTTATTTACTCCACTCCGGGTTATTGATCCACACTGACTCCACTCCGGGTTATTGATCCGCTCCGGGTTATTGATCCGCTCCGGGTTATTGATCCGCACTGACTCCACTCCGGGTTTTGATCCACACTGAATCCACTCCAGGTTATTGATCCGCACTGACTCCGCTCCGGGTTATTGATCCACTCCGGGTTATTGATCCGCACTGACTCCACTCCGGGTTATTGATCCACACTGACTCCACTCCGGGTTATTGATCCACTCCGGGTTATTGATCCGCACTGACTCCACTCCGGGTTATTGATCCGCTCCAGGCTATTGATCCGCACTGACTCCGCTCCGGGTTATTGATCCACTCCGGGTTATTGATCCGCACTGACTCCACTCCGGGTTATTGATCCGCACTGACTCCACTCCAGGCTATTTACTCCGCTCCGGGTTATTGATCCGCACTGACTCCGCTCCGGGTTATTGATCCACTCCGGGTTATTGATCCGCACTGACTCCACTCCGGGTTATTGATCCGCACTGACTCCACTCCAGGCTATTTACTCCGCTCCGGGTTATTGATCCGCACTGACTCCACTCCGGGTTATTGATCCGCACTGACTCCGCTCCGGGTTATTGATCCGCGCTGACTCCACTCCGGGCTATTTACTCCACTCCGGGTTATTGATCCGCACTGACTCCACTCCGGGTTATTGATCCGCACTGACTCCGCTCCGGGTTATTGATCCACTCCGGGTTATTGATCCGCACTGACTCCACTCCGGGTTATTGATCCACGCTGACTCCACTCCGGGTTATTGATCCGCTCCGGGTTATTGATCCGCTCCGGGTTATTGATCCGCACTGGATCCACTCCGGGTTATTGATCCGCACTGACTCCACTCCAGGTTTTGATCCACACTGACTCCACTCCGGGTTATTTACTCCACTCCGGGTTATTGATCCACACTGACTCCGCTCTGGGTTATTGATCCACACTGACTCCACTCCGGGTTTTGATCCACACTGTCTCCACTCCGGGTTATTTACTCCACTCCGGGTTATTTACTCCACTCCG
This sequence comes from Hemiscyllium ocellatum, assembly GCF_020745735.1. Classification (NCBI taxonomy): domain Eukaryota; kingdom Metazoa; phylum Chordata; class Chondrichthyes; order Orectolobiformes; family Hemiscylliidae; genus Hemiscyllium; species Hemiscyllium ocellatum. Next base: position 110,006,180 of record NC_083409.1, read on the forward strand.
GGTTATTTACTCCACTCCGGGTTATTGATCCGCACTGACTCCACTCCGGGTTATTGATCCGCACTGACTCTGCTCCGGGTTATTTACTCCACTCCGGGTTATCGATCCGCACTGACTCCACTCCGGGTTATTGATCCACTCCGGGTTGTTTACTCTGCTCCGGGTTATTGATCCGCACTGACTCCACTCCGGGTTATTTACTCCACTCCGGGTTATTGATCCGCTCCGGGTTATTGATCCGCACTGACTCCAGTCCGGGTTATTGATCCACTCCGGGTTATTAATCCGCACTGACTCTGCTCCGGGTTATTAATCCGCTCCGGGTTATTTATCCACACTGACTCCACTCCGGGTTATTGATCCGCTCCGGGTTATTTACTTCACTCTGGGTTATTGATCCACGCTGACTCCACTCCGGGTTATTGATCCGCACTAACTCCACTCCGGGTTATTTACTCCACTCCGGGTTATTTACTCCACTCCGGGTTATTGATCCGCACTGACTCCACTCCGGGTTATTGATCCGCTCCAGGTTATTGATCCACACTGACTCCACTCCGGGTTATTTACTCCGCTCCGGGTTATTGATCCGCACTGACTCCACTCCGGGTTATTGATCCGCACTGACTCCACTCCGGGTTATTTACTCCACTCCGGGTTATTGATCCGCACTGACTCCACTCCGGGTTATTGATCCGCACTGACTCCACTCCGGGTTATTTACTCCACTCCGGGTTATTGATCCGCACTGACTCCACTCCGGGTTATTTACTCCACTCCGGGTTATTGATCCGCACTGACTCCACTCCGGGTTATTTACTCCACTCCGGGTTATTTACTCCACTCCGGGTTATTGATCCGCACTGACTCTGCTCCGGGTTATTTACTCCACTCCGGGTTATTGATCCGCACTGACTCTGCTCCGGGTTATTTACTCCACTCCGGGTTATTGATCCGCACTAACTTCACTCTGGGTTATTTACTCCACTCCGGGTTATTGATCCGCTCCGGGTTATTGATCCGCACTGACTCCACTCCGGGTTATTGATCCACTCCGGGTTGTTTACTCCACTCCGGGTTATTGATCCGCACTGACTCTGCTCCGGGTTATTAATCCGCACTGACTCTGCTCCGGGTTATTAATCCGCTCCGGGTTATTTATCCACACTGACTCCACTCCGGGTTATTGATCCGCTCCGGGTTATTTACTTCACTCTGGGTTATTGATCCACACTGACTCCACTCCGGGTTATTTACTCCACTCCGGGTTATTTACTCCACTCCGGGTTATTTACTCCACTCCGGGTTATTGATCCGTACTGACTCCGCTCCGGGTTATTGATCCGCACTAACTCCACTCCGGGTTATTGATCCGCACTGACTCCGCTCCGGGTTATTGATCCGCACTGACTCCGCTCCGGGTTATTGATCCGCACTAACTCCACTCCGCTCCGGGTTATTAATCCGCACTAACTCCACTCCGGGTTATTTACTCCATTCCAAAGTAGAGAAGTCGATGTTTCAGGCCCCAGTCCTGATGAAGAATCTCGACTCAAAACATTGACTTCTCCACCTCTTCCTACTGTCTGGTTTGCTGTAATTCTTCCAGCCTCCTGTTTCTCTACTCTGCATTCCAGTATCTGCAGTTCTTTTGTCTCTAACTGTGATGAAAGTAGTCACTTTGGACATTTTTGCAACAAGTGAGCAAGGCAAAACCTTTGTAATGGGCAGCCAGCTGAAGTTGGAGTTGCCTGTGTCTGTGAGGAAAGGGACATAATTGCAATAATAGTTCTACATTTACAATTGCCAGGAATACATTCAGAATCATTGGAAATTGCTACCATTTTAGGGATCTAAGGAGGGTACCTGGTCAAATGTACATAGAGTTTGAAAGGATAAAACAAAGTAATTTTGATAGGTGGATAAGGACATTGAAAATAGATCAGACATATGCTGTTCTTAGAGAAACTTTTGCTTTGGAGGAGTTCAAAATTTCATTTCCTGAAGTAGTGAGAACACATGTGAAAGAGCAGAGTGTTAAAACTGCAAAATGAGCAGCTGAAATGGCCAATGATTATGAGTTAGTGTATAATTCAAAGTTAAAAATCACACAATGCCAGGTTACAGCCCAAAGGTTTATTTGGAAGCACGAGCCTTCAGATCACTGCTCCTTCATCTTTCCTGATGAAGGACTTATGCCTGAAACATCGATTGTCCTGCTCCTTGGATGCTGCCTGACATGCTGTGCTTTTCCAGCAACACAGTCTCGACTCTGATCTCCAGCATCTGTGGTCCTCACTTTCTCCACTCTTCCAAATAAACCTGTTGGGCTATAACCTGACTTTTTTTTAACTTTGTACACTCTAGTCCAACACTGGCGCCTCCAAGTCATTCATAAACCAAAGTTTGGCTTCCAATATCAATTTCAATGAGTGGGGAATAGTAATTTGAGGAAAAGAGAAATCCTCAAGTAGTAAATGGGTGGCACGGTGGCACAGTGGTTAGCACTGCTGCCTCACAGCGCCAGAGACCTGGGTTCAATTCCCGACTCAGGCGACTGACTGTGTGGAGTTTGCACGTTCTCCCCGTGTCTGCGTGGGTTTCCTCCGGGTGCTCCGGTTTCCTCCCACAGTGCAGGTCAGGTGAATTGGCCATGCTAAACTGCCGGTAGTGTTAGGTGAAGGGGTAAATGTAGGGTATGGGTCTGGGTGGGTTGCGCTTCGGCGGGTCGGTGTGGACTTGTTGGGCCGAAGGGCCTGTTTCCACACTGTAAGTAATCTAATCTAATCTAAAGGAAGAGAAGATCTCATTGAAGATAGTAAAGATGATTTACCACAAGTTTAAAAAAACCATGATGGGCTAGAGAAGTTAAAAAGCTCAGGTGTTTTCACTGTAATAAAGAAGGACACATGCAGTTGCAGTGTTGGTTCAAGAAAAGCACTGTGATTACGGATATGGTAACACAGGATAAGCCAGTAGCATTTATTGAATTCATAAATGCAATCGCATTGGAAGCTAAAGAGCTGCAAAAGAATGCACAGCCTGGTTAGGGGTTGGTTAGTAAGAAAGTACCAGATCACTTAAAGAATTTACCAATGTGGTTTACTTGTGTGTAACAGGAGAAGTAGGTAAAGAAATTAACAGGAGCAAGTCGAGCTTTGATGGTGAGAGATGAGGAGGTATGTCCTTTGAAAGGAGTATTACCAGAAAAGGTGGTAATATGTGGAATTCCTGGTGAGAAGAGTAGTGTTTCATTGTATTAGGTGAGGTTGGAGAGTCCACTGAAAAATGGTAAAATGGTGGTAGGAGTACGAGAGAAATTCTCTGTTCCGGAGATATAGTTTATTCTTGGTAATGATCTAGCTGGATCACAGGTGGGAATGATGCCTACTGTGATTGAAAAGCCAGTGAGAAATCAGGTAACTAAAATGTTACAGAAAGTATATTCTCGATTTTTCCCAACTGTGTGGTAACTAGGTCACGGCTTGAAAAAGGAGGAGAAATCAAAGAGTAAAGGTCAAGGAGTTATCAGAAACCATGTTGGATCAAATGGTTGAGAATAAAACAAAAGCAGGTGGAGAATAAAGTGGATATTTTTCAAAGAAGTTAGTTGAATCGCAACAAAAATGATGAAAAAAATAAAGCAGTTGTTTCAAAATGCATTCACAGAAGAAATCTGAGTGTATCCCAGAATGTTACTATCTTAAAAGTGAAATCTTAATGAGGAAATGGACGCCATCACATATTCAGGCAGAAAAAAACATGGGCAGAAATTCATCAAGTTGAATCACCAGTGGATTATATTATAGAAAGGAGGTATTGTGGGTAGCACATGAGATACCAATAGGAGGATATTTGGGAGTAAGGAAAACTCAACCCAAAGTACAAAACCGTTTTTACTGGCCTGGACTGTATAGAGATGTGGTTGAATTTTGCTGGACATGTCATACATGCAAGATACTTGGAAAACCTCAATCAGTGATAAAACCAGCACTGCTAATACCTATTTCAGCATTTGAGAATCCTTTTATAAGAGTCTTAATTGGTAGCATAGGATCCCTCTCTAAAAAAAAGTGAGAATCAGTATATGTTGACCATAATGGATGTGTCCACTAGATTTCCACAGGCCATTCCATTACACAATATCTCAATTAAAAGGATTGCAGAAGAGTTATTCTTTTTGTTTTACTAGATATGGACTACCTACAGAAATGCAATCAGATCAAGATTTTACATCAAAATTATTCAAGAAAGTATGGATAACTTAGAAATAAGACAATTTAAATCAACCATCCAGAATCACAGGAAACATTAGAATGATGGCATCAAACTTTAAAAACCACATTGAGGGCTTATAGTCAAGACTATTCAGAGGATTGCAAAAGGAATTCCATTTGTACATTTTGCAATTAGGGATGCACCTAATGAATCAACTAAATTCAATCCATTTGAGTCAGTTTTTGGACATCAGGCGAGAGGACCACTGAATGAATTAAGGAAAAATTGGTAAGTCGGAGTTCAGAAACCACACATCTGGATTATGTGTCAAATTTTTGGGAAAGATTAAATAAGGCAGGTGAGTTGACTAGACAACATTTGAAAGTAGAACAGCATGTGATGACTCAGGAAGCAGACAAGAAATCAAAAATTTGTAGCTTTGCTAGAGGAGATAAAGTGTTAGTGTTACTACCTGTGGTAGTGGAACCTTTAAAGGCAAGGTTTAGTGGGCCTTATGAAAAAGAAAGGAAATTGAGTGAGGTGAATTATTGAATAAAAATGCCAGATAGAAGGAAAACTCAGAATGTGTCATGTCAATATGGTCAAACAACGTTTTGATAGGGAAATACGGGAAAAGGACAGTTGATATTTTTTACAAATGGTGTGAAGAACCCAAATCAGATAAATTTGAATTTGATATTCTTCAAATGAAATTGGACAATGAGGAAGTTATCAAAAATTGGGATAAAGTTACCTTTCAGAGGGAAATTGAAATGACATGAAAGAGTTATTACAATCACATATGAGATATGTGAGAATCAACTGGTAAGTACTAACCTAATTATGCATGAGGTAGAGATTAGAGATAGTAAATGCTATTCCAATTAAGTAATATCTTTATAGACTTAACTCTCTAAAATGGGCATAGATTTAAAAAGAGATTGAAGCATGCTGAAAGACAATATACTCAAAGTGAGTTGCAGTGAATGGAGCTCGCCCATAGTAAAGGTTCCAAAACCAGATGGAACCCATCATCTATGCGTTAATTATGCAAAGTCAATGCAGTTATGAAATATAATTCATATCCTATTCCACAGCTGGAAAACGGTATTGAGAAGGTGGGACAAATTACTTGTATTTCGAAGCTGGGCTTTCTCAAAGGATACTAGCAGGTATCTTTATCCAAGAGGGCAAAGGAAATTTCTGCTTTCATGACATCAAATGACATACCAGTTTAAAGTCATGCCATTTCTGATTACCTAATTGTGTAGTGTACATGGATGACCTGATGACACATGGAAGGAACATTTGCGACATGTGTTGGAATTGTTCAACTGACGAATTTCCTGTTCATTGGATCCTGCCTGACCTGCTGCACTTTTCCAGCAACACATTTTCAGCTATTTTTCCAGAAAGTTGAATATTCATCAACAGAAATATTCCACAATTGAGAAGGAGACCTTGGGTCTGCCATTGCAATATTTCAACATGTTGCCAATAATGTGTCTGAGACAATTAATCATAATCCCTTAATTTTTTTGCATGTACTTATAGATAAAAATGCAGACTGTTTAGATGGAGTTTATTGTTATGGGTATTTAATTTGAAAATTATACATGTGGCAGGATGAGAGAATGTAATTTCTGATGTGTTGTCACAACTTTGATGAAGGAAGACAGAGGTACTCATTGGCAGAAGAAATAGATTGAAATGGACAGTGGCATTGAATGTTTGCATGCTTAGAGGCCATAAGACCATAAGACATAGGAATGGAAGTAAGGTCATTTGGCCCATCGAGTCCACTCCGCCATTCAATCATGACTGATGTGGATTTCAACTCCTCTTACCCGCACGCTCCCCTTCGCCCTTAATTCCTTGCGCGATCAAGAATTTATCAACCTCTGCCTTGAAGACATTTAATGTCCCAGCCTCCACTGCGCTCCGTGGCAATGAATTTCACAAGGTAAAAACAATGACTGCAGATGCTGGAAACCAGATTCTGGATCAGTGGTGCTGGAAGAGCACAGCAGTTCAGGCAGCATCCAACGAGCAGCGAAATCGACGTTTTGGGCAAAAGCCCTTCATCAGGAATAAAGGCAGTGAGCTGGAAGTGTGGAGAGATAAGCTAGAGGAGGGTGGGGTGGGGAGAGAGTAGCATAGAGTACAATGGGTGAGTGGGGGAGGAGATGAAGTTGATAGGTCAGAGAGGAGAGGGTGGAGTGGATAGATGGAAAAGAAGATAGGCAGGTCAGACAAGTCCGGACAAGTCATAGGAACAGTGCTGAACTGGAAGTTTGAAACTGGCCCACCACTCTCTGGCTGAAGAAATACCTCCTCATTTCCATCCTAAATTGACTCCCTCTAATTCTAAGGCTGTGCCCAAGGGTATTAGTCTCCCCACCTAACAGAAACAACTTCCCAGCATCCACCCTTTCCAAACCATGCATTATCTTATAAGTTTCTATTAGATCTCCCCTCAACCTTCTAAACTCCAATGAATACAATCCCAGGATCCTCAGCTGTTCATCTTATGTTAGGCCTATCATTCCAGGATCATCCGTGTGAATCTCTGCTGGACACGCTCCAGTGCCAGTATGTCCTTCCTGAGGTGTGGGCACCAAAACTGGACACAGTACTCCAAATGGGGCCTAACCAGAGCTTTATACAGTCTCAGTAGCACATCACTGCTTTTATATTCCAACGCTCTTGAGATAAGTGACAACATTACATTTGCTTTCTTGATCACGGACTCAACCTGCAAGTCAGCCTTTAGAGAATCCTTGATTAGCACTCCCACATTCCTTTGTACTTTGGCTTTATGAATTTTCTCACCGTTTAGAAAACAGTCCATCCCTGTATTCTTTTTTCCAAAGTGCATGACCTCGCATTTGCTCAAGCAATGTAATGTATATGTATATATGCATTGTAGTGTACTAATAGCATTAGTCTAAAGGTTTTTAAAAATGAAACCATCTTTGTGTCTTGATAGTGCATTATTTTTAAGGGGGATGAGGTGTGACGATACTTTGGCTTTAAGAGGTGTATTTTATTTTGCTTTTTATGGAGAAGTTGAGACAAAAGTGAGGAGCGGTCTGCTCAAAGCCAAAGAAGTAAACAGCTTGTGAGGCCTTAGGTTTTTTTTGGAAAGATGGAACAATATAAGCAACCTGAATGGGTGGGGTGAGGCTCCCACAGAACTGGGTTGTAGTTTAACTTTCAATAGTTGTTGGGGTTTGGAACTTGCTTGTGTAAGCTGCTACGTCACTGCTACAGCAGAAACAGCTCTGCCATTCGATCATGGCTAATATGTTTCTCAACCTCATTCTCCTGTCTTCTCCCTGTAGCCCATGATCACCTCACTTATCAAAAACTTATCATTCTTTGTCTTAAATATACCAAAGGATTTGCATCCACAGCAATGAATTCCACAGAGTCTCCACCCTCTGGCTGAAAAAATTCCTCCCCATTTCAGTTCGAAAGGGTCATCCCTTCACTCTGAGGCTGGCCCTTTGGTCCCAGTCTCTCCTACAAGTGGAAACACCTTCTCCACATTCACGCTATCAAAGTTCCTCAGTATTCTGTACATTTCAGTCACATTCCCCTCATCCTTCTAAACTCTATCAAGTACAGACCCAGAGCTCCTCTTATTAAACGCCCTTCATCCCCGGGATCATTCTTGTAAACCTCCTCTGGATCCCCTCTAATACCAACACATCTTTCCCTAGATACAGACCAAAACTGCTCACAATATTCTAAATGCAGTCTGAAATATTTGCTAACATTGCATTTATCTTCTGAAATAACTCCATGAAGGCTGATATCCTGTCACCAAGTTACCTTTATTTACACATGCTCAGCACATGGACTCTGACCAACCAGCTCAAAGCTAGTCCCTGGATTAGGGAGACTCTCTGAGACTCCTGTTTATTGATTTATTTATTTATTTTACTTTTTTTTTGTCTTCTTTTTCTCTTTCCCCCACACTACCGCTTAACTGCGGTAGTGCTTATTATTTTTATCCACAGCACCCATGGTGTGTGTGTGCAGCTGTGAGACACAGTGAGAGACAAGGTGTACAAATCTTTATTCAACTTCCACCACCAGGAAAAGTAGGAAAACACCCGAGTGGCCTGTGACAAGCAGTGCCCTTCACGTCAAAGGGCAATGCTGTGTGAACAAACAGTGAAGGGGAGGGCAAGGACTAAATCAAAATAGAGTTGGAGGGGGAAATGATGCACTCCACTCCCTGCGGCGCCCATCACTCCCTGAACAACTCCAGGGTGTTGGTGGACACCGCGTGCTCCTTCTCCAAGGACACCCGGGCCTTAACGTAACCGCGGAAGAGGGGCAGGCAGTCGGCCCTAACGACCCCCTCCACGGCCCGCTGCCTGGACCTGTTTATGGCCAGTTTGGCCAGGCCCAGGAACAGACCCACGAGGAGGTCTTCAGACCTGCCCTCCCTCCTCCGCACCGGGTGCCCGAAGATCAGGAGCGTGGGACTGAAGTGCAACCAAAAACAGAGGAGAAGGTTTTTAAGAAAATCAAAAAGGGAGTGCAAACGCCCACACCCAATATACACATGGTCCACGGACTCGACAGCGCCACAGAACAAGCAGTTGGGCTGGGAGTCCGTGAACCACCGCAATCTGCGGTTGCAGGGGACTGTTGTGTGCAACACCCTCCACCCCAGATCCCCGAGAGAAAGGGGGAGGACTCCTGCATAGAGGGCCCTCCACTGGGGATCCCCACCGCCCGGTGGCAAATGGGCACGCCAGGGCGTGTCCGGGCGGTGGATGAGGGAGAAGAGGTGGACGGTGTGCAGCAGCAGTCTGTACAGGGCCCGCCTTTTAACGTCCTTGAAGGGGACAAAATTAAAATTTCGGAGGCGGCTCAGGTTGTGGGGCACAGGCTCCCGGGGGAAGTACAGGACCTTGGGGCCAATGTGAAATTCCGTCCAGGCAGGAGTGAGCGCGGACGGGATCCCACCGCACACCTGAGCGTCCTCCAACTGGTGCACTATGTCGGGTCCGAGCACGGCCGTTTTAAGGCGTCGGATGCCAGTGGCCACGTACTGGACGTCCACCGCTGCCCTGCTCGCTATGTCTTGCGGTAACGTCCAGGCCAGGCCCCCGGCACCCAGCACATCCCCAACCCTGGTCACCCTCGCCGCCACGGCCCTCCCCTCTGACAGCCACTCGAACCCGCAAGCACGGAGGTGCAGATTCCTGAGCAACGGCTCCCTGACGACAGCCGCTACTCCTGCCGGAGGGTAGGCGCGACGCGATTCGACCATGTTCCAGACAGTGATCAGGTCCTGGTAAAAGACAGGCAGCACCATGAGGGCGACCTCCAAACCGTCACGGTCGACGAACAGGAGCTGCGTGTCGTAGTTGAGGTTACGCACCTGGCGGAAAAAATACGTCGCCAGGGCGCACCACCTAGGAGGAGGCTCGACGTAAAGGTATCGCTGCAAGGTCTGAAGGCGGAAGGTCGCGACCTGGGTGCGGACGCACACCAGCGACTGACCGCCCTCCTCAATGGGGAGACTCAGAACCTGCGCAGCGACCCAGTGCATCTTTTTGTCCCAGAAGAAGTCGACCAACGTTCTCTGGATGTCAGCGACAAAGCCAGGAGGAGGGACCAAAGTGACCAGCCGGTACCACAGCATGGCGGCCACCAGCTGGTTTATGACCAGCACTCGGCTCCTATAAGAGAGCACTCGGCGCTGTCCTGTCCAGTGGCCTAGGCGAGCCGAGACTTTGGCCTCCAGCTCCTGCCAGTTGGCCGGCCAGGATTCCTCGGTCGGGCTGAGGTAGACCCGAAACTCCTCCGGCAGGGAGTCCACCCGCCACGGACCCACCAGTAGCCAGGAACATTTGGCCCAGTTGATCCTGGCGGAAGACGCCGCCGAGTACACGGCCTGGCACTCGCGCATCCTCCCCAGGTCAGCCGGGTCGGTGAAAGTGAGGAGCACGTCGTCGGCGTAGGCCGAAAGGACCACCCCCATACCCGCGCCGCGCAGAACCAGCCCCGACAACCTCCTCCGCAAGAGGCGCAGGAAAGGCTCCACGCACAGGGAATACAGCTGGCCGGACAGGGGGCAGCCTTGACGCACTCCTCTCCCGAAGCGAAGGGGCGCCGTCAGGGACCCGTTAACTTTAACCAGACACTCTGCGGCGGCGTACAAAAGTCGGATCCGGGCGACGAACTGCATCCCGAACCCGAACGCCCGCAGAGTCCCGAGCAGGTACTCGTGATCGACCCTGTCGAACGCCTTCTCCTGGTCGAGAGACAGGAAGGCGCTCGGCAGACCAGCCCGTCGACAGAAATGAATCAGGTCCCGGACCAGAGGGACGTTGTCGTGTATCCTCTGGCCCGGGACCGTGTAGGACTGGTCCGGGTGAATCATGTGGGCCAGCACGGAAGCCAGGCGAGAAGACAACACCCTGGCGAAGATTTTGTAGTCCGTGCTGAGGAGGGAGACCGGACGCCAGTTCTTCAAGGAACGAAGGTCCCCCTTCTTTGGCAGCAGGACGATGACCGCCCTGCGCCAAGAAAGGGGCAGCTCTCTGGCATTTAGACACTCCCCCAGGACCTGTGCGTAGTCGCTCCCCAGGACGTCCCAGAACGCCCTGAAGAACTCCACAGTCAGCCCGTCCAGACCCAGGGATTTGCCCCTCGAGAGCCGGTCGAGGGCGCCAGTCAGCTCCTCTAAGGTGACGGGAGCGTCGAGCCTTCCGGCGTCCTCCGGGCTGAGCTGCGGCAGGTCCTCCCACAGAACTCTGCGAGCATCCTCGCTGGACGGATCCGGAGAGAACAGGGCCATGTAATAGGATCGGACGTGGGCCCTGATACCCTCCGGATCCGAGACGAGGGACCCGTCGTCGGCCAGCTGCACAAGGAGCTGCTGACGGGTGCCGCGCCTTTTTTCCAGCGAGTAGAAGAAGGGGGAGCCGCGGTCCAGGTCCTGGAGGAGCTGGAGCCGCGACCTCACGTACGCGCCCCGAGCCCCGACGAGCTGCAGGTCCCGGAGCGCGGCCTTCTTCTCTTCGTACACCCCGCGCAGGGCCGGGTCCACGTCGGGCTGACCGAGGCGTGACTCCAGGTCGAGCATCTCCCTCTCCAACTCCCCGATCCTGGATTTCCGCCTCTTTGTCGACCCCCTCGCGTACTCCTGACAGAAGATGCGGACGTGAGCCTTGCCCACGTCCCACCATAGCCTCAGGGAGGGGAAGCTTTCCCGCTTCCTTCTCCAGCCGGCCCAGAAACGACGAAACGAGTCCCGGAACCGCTCGTCCTCCAGCAGCAGGTTGTTAAAGTGCCAGTACGCGGAGCCCAACCTGGCGCCGAACGGAAGGAGCTCCGCCCACACCAGGTGATGGTCCGTGCACGACACCTGCCGCGTGGAGGCCTTCGGAAAGCAGGAGGCGTACGCCCGCGAAACGTACAGGCGGTCGATTCTGGACGCTCCGACCCCAGGCCTCACGAAGGTGAAGGCGATGGAGTCAGGATGGAGATTCCGCCAGACGTCCACCAGGTCCGAGGACTTGATCAAGTCCCCCAACCTCCTCCCCGACGCCGAACTCGTGCGGGCACCGCCGTGGTCCCTGTCCTCGAGGACGCAGTTAAAATCTCCCCCGAGGACGACGCACTGGTTCTCGTCGATGGAAGCGAGATGAGCGGACACTTCTTCAAAGAAGCTCGCTTGCCTCGGCCCGGCCAGGGGAGCGTAGACGTTCACCAAGTGAAGCACCGCGCCCCCCAGCCGAACCGTCAGGTGAAGCAAACGGCCTGGCACTGGCTCCCTGACCCCCAAGATCTCCGGCTGAAAATGTGGGGCCAACAGGATAGCCACCCCGCCAGATCTGCAGGTGAGGTGACTCATGTAGACCCCCCCTCGCCACTCCAGGAGCCAGGTAGCTTCGTCTCCCGGGGTAGTGTGGGTTTCTTGCAGGAAGCACACCGCATACCTCCCGTCCCGAAGGACCGAGAGGGTCTGGAATCTGCGCTGTGACTCCCTGCTGCCGTTGATGTTGAGGCTGGCTATAGTTATCTCCATGTCGGAAGTATAGTGCAACCACCACCGGTAAACAGTTAACAAAAACTATGTACATTTTTACTGGGAGGACGAGAGAGGGGCACAGAAGTCCCTCGCCCTCACCAGGAGTGCTCCCAGGAAGTTCCTGACTCGCTTTCGCTCATTGACGTCAAGCCCGGGCGCCTGGCGCGCAGCGTGGGCCGACCAGTAGACTCTTTCGAAGGAGCTCCAGCGGTCGAGCGCCAGTTGGGCTCTATCCCGGCGACTCCGCGTTTCCTCGACAAATTCCCGGAGTTCCTCGAGGGGGATGAGGGGGAGATCGGTGGGGGGCACCTGGGACTCGAAAATCTCGCTGGAGACTGACTCCGCGTCGTCCCCGGTGTCCGCCACCGATCCAGAACCCTCCTCCGGGAGGTCGCCTTCGGTCACCGACCCCTCCCCCACCGAGAGGATGGGGGCTGGTCCGGCACCGCCAACTGGCCTCAAACCTCCAGTGACCCCACCCCCAGGGTCACCTTCAGTCCCTTCCTCGGCGCACCCCTTCCCGGAACGCCCCGAGTTCGGGTCGCCGGGCGGCAGAGGCTCCTCGGGGAAAAGGTCCTCCCCCAGGGCCAAGGCCCCCGGAAAAACAGTCTGGGAGGGAGGAGCGAGGATAACACCTTCCTCCCCTCCACCGCTCGACGACCCAGCAGTGAATAAAAGTCTGTCGTCTGCACCATGGGCCGTGTTGTTATTGAAATCCTCCCCGGGGCTGGAGGAGTTATGGCGGTGGAAGGCCCGGCTGTCGCCCCTGGGGGTTTGGGCTGGTCGGGCCATGGTGCAGGACAGTGGGGAGACACCGTCGGCTCATCCCCTGGAGAGGAGCAGCGCCGCCAGCGCGCTGATGGGATTTCTCCCCCCCCCTCCAAGGGCCAGCGCCTCTTCCCCAGAGAGACAGGATCTTCCCCTCCCCGCCCGCCTTGGTGGTCATGGGGTCCGAGGTCCCTCCCCCCAGCCTTTCCCAGAATATGATTGGCTGGGGGAATGCAGGGGGCGTGGCCAGGGTGGGGCGGGTCAGCCATGTCACTTCCTGCCCCGCCCCTGGTATATCAGGTGATGGCGGGCGGGGCAGGGGCCCAGTTCCCTCTCCGGGGCCCAGAGACACGGTCGCTGCAGGAAGTGGAGCAGCGATGGTTCCCCCCAGGTTAGTGTCAGGGGGTGTCTGGGTGGGGCGGGGCTCGGTTTCCAGAGGAGGGGTTGAAGCCCCAGGAGTTTCCGTAACGAGGTGGGGGTCGGGGTCGGGGTCGGGGTCGGGGTCGGGGTCAGTGGGGCCGGGATCAGGTACGGGTTTGGGGGTTCAGGGGTCAGGGCTCCCGCGCCGGGGCGACACTGGCACGGCCGCAGGGGCATTGTCGTGCCGGGGCAGGGCAGGTCGTGGGCTATGTGGAGGGGAAGGGGATGGGGATGGGGATAGGGTGGTCTCCCCGTGGGCGGGCTTGACGCGTTGCGTCTTCCTGAGCGCCTTCCGTCCGGTCGGACGCTCACCCCCCTCCCTGCCAGAGGCTGAGGCATTGGGAGCCTCCGGCTTAGCCCCCGGTGCCGGGGCTTGTGGTGTTGACTTTGGGGGAGGGGGAGTGGGTGCGGCGGCGCCACCCGCAGCCGTTGGTGTGGGCTGGGCAGCCTTCTGGGTGGGGCAGTTTTTTCTAATATGCCCCACCTCGCGGCACAGGTGGCACCGCACGCCGTCCGCCGTCCAGAAGGCGCGGTATGCCGCGCCCTCGTGGAGGACAGTGAACGAGCCCTCCGTGACCTCCTCCCGGGCCAGGCAAATAAACACCTGGCGTCGGAAGGAGTATACGTGACGGAGGGCGGGGTTCTTAAGACCGAGCAGGAGCGGTTGAACACCTGACCGGATCTCCCCCAAGGTGTTGAGGTGGGGAAGAAGGAGCTCACTGGCAAGGAAGGGCGGGACGTTGGAGATCACGACTCTCTGGGCCGTGACCTCCAAAGGGTCGACGGGTAAATGTGTCCCACCCACAGTGAGCCCCCTCTCCACGGCCAGGTGGACCGCCTGCTCGGTCTTAAGGAAGAAGACGGCCTTCCCGTACATGCGGGCCGCAGCGACGATGGCCAGTGGGCCGACCACACCAGCCATGGCCTTACTGCAGGCCTCAATGGTCATGTTGGGATGGGGATAGGCCTTGACCCCCAGGCGTTTGGTCAGGTGCCTGAAGGGGGATGCGGTTGCGGCCGGGGTTGGGCCAGCCGAGCCCAAGGCAGCGGCTACCCCGGCGTAGGTCCGGCTGGGCCCTGCGACCTTCGGGCTCGCCATACTCCGTCGGCCCCCGGCAGCAGCGGTGGAGGTGGGCCTCTGGCAGTAGTAGCGGTGGAGTCCTTGGGGAGGTGCCCGAGGCCAGTCACCCGAGGCGAGTCCTAGGCAGCGGTGGTGGAGGCAGGCCTCAGGCAAGTCCTCGGCAGGCCCTCAATTGCAGTGTTGGGGGCAGGCCTGTTGGGGGGGTCCCCAAGACAAGTCCCAGGCAGCCCCAAAATTAAGTCCTGGGCACCAGCGGTGGAGATGGGCCTCAGGTCACAGCAGTGGTGGAGGCTGTGGGGAGTGGCCTCAGGCGAGTCCCAGGCTGCAGTGGTGGAGGCAGGCCTCTGGCGAGTCCCAGGCAGGCCCTCAGTTGGGGAGGGAGTCCCAGGCAGTGCTGGTGGAGGCAGGCCTCTGGCTGCGGCAGAAGTTGAGGCAGGCCTCTGGCGAGTCCCAGGCTGGCCTTTGGTCCCAGCAGTGGAGGGACTCCCAAGCAAGTCCCAGGCAGCAGCAGTGGAGGTAGGCCTCAGATCACACCAGTGGAGGAGGTTGTGGGAAGGGGCCTCAGGCGAGTCCCAGGCAGCGCTGGTGGAGGCAGGCCTCTGGCGAGTCCCAGGCTGGCCCTTGGTCCCAGCAGTGGAGGCAGACCTGTTGGGGAGGGACTCCCAGGCAAGTCCCAGGCAGCGCTGGGGGAGGCAGGCCTCTGGCTGCAGCAGAAGTTGAGGCAGGCCTCTGGCGAGTCCCAGGCTGGCCCTTGGTCCCAGCAGTGGAGGTAGGCCTCAGGTCACACCAGTGGAGGAGGTTGTGGGAAGGGGCCTCAGGCGAGTCCCAGGCTGCGGTGGTGGAGGCAGGCCCAGGCGGGGTCCCAGAGACCAGCAGTGGGAGTGGGCCCCACTGCAGCTCCAAAGCTAGGCCCAGAACACAAAGCCTTCTTCCTTCTTCGGCACACACTGCCACTGGTCCAACTCCTAACTGGGAAAACACCCGAGTGGCCTGTGACAAGCAGTGCCCTTCACATCAAAGGGCAATGCTGTGTGAACAAACAGTGAAGGGGAGGGCAGGGACTAAATCAAAATAGAGTTGGAGGGGGAAATGATGCACTCCACTCCCTGCGGCGCCCACCTCTCCCTGAACAACTCCAGGGTGTTGGTGGACACCGCGTGCTCCTTCTCCAAGGACACCCGGGCCCTAACATAACCACGGAAGAGGGGCAGGCAGTCGGCCCTAACGACCCCCTCCACGGCCCGCTGCCTGGACCTGTTTATGGCCAGTTTGGCCAGGCCCAGGAGCAGACCCACGAGGAGGTCTTCAGACCTGCCCTCCCTCCTCCGCACCGGGTGCCCGAAGATCAGGAGCGTGGGACTGAAGTGCAACCAAAAACAGAGGAAGTGGTTTTCAGAAAATCAAAGAGGGAGTGCAAACGCCCACACCCAATATACACATGGTGATATATCTGTTCCCAGGGCTTGCTGATTGGCCAGGTTAACAGCTCCAATCAAGGAACTCATACTCAATGAAATCCACCAGACCCTGGTTCAAATCACTACATCCCTTCCCCACCCCCCCAAAGTCCAGGATAGAGCCTGTTCTTTCTCTTGTAGCTTCTCCTGGGACAGTTTTGCACCAACTCCAGTTCCTCTGACTCTGATTCAGACTGGAATGTAGCCTATGTCTAGTGTGTCAAGCATCTCAAAAGGAATTCCTCGTCTTCTTCTGGCAGTAACAGTATTGAGACTGCATTATCATCTGCAGACTGCAAATGCTGGAAACCAGAGTTTAGATTAGAGTGGAAGAGGAAAAGCACAGCAGGTCCCTCCACAAGAACCTCAGATAGTCTCTCTCTCTCACTGACTCTTTGCTACCTTCTCCCCAGCTCCAGCACCCCACCCCCACCCACCCACCCACTTACCTCTCCACCCACCCACTTACCTCTCCACCGTGGATGCTCCCTGCCTCCAATCCTAGTGAAGGGCTTTTGCCCGAAACGTCGATTTTCCTGCTCCTCGGATACTGCCTGATCTGCTGTGCTTTTCCAGCACCACTCTAATCTAAACTCTGCATTATCATCTACATCCATCTCAGATTCTAAAGATTCTTTAATACTGGATGGAGGGAGGATCTCAGAGTTTCTGACAGCCTTTCTGGCTGTTCTGAGCAGGCAGGTATATTTTACCCCTGCCCATTTGCAAGCTAACAGCTTTCATGTGAACTCGCCGTATGTTCAGGACCACCTCACCTACCCGATCATTATATGTCACAGGATCTGACCTCACATTAACCTCACTTTCTGCCCATGCACAGCTATTTACATGTTTAGATACCAAAATTGGTCCTCTAAAGTAAACGGTCCTCCTCACTTCAGCAAGTCTTGTGACTTGCAATGGCGTTCCTGATGCTAGTTTACCGCACCAGGTCTGGGAAGATCAGGTTTAACCTGGTGCGGAGTTTTGCCCCATCAACAATCTGCTGGAGCTATCCCTGTAGTTTTATGAGGGATGGAATAATCAAACAGGAATTGGGACAGTTTGGTATTGAATGAGGCTTTTGACTTTTTCTTTACACCTGCCTTCAAAGTTTGGTCTGCTCTTTCTGTCAGACCATTGGATGATGGATACATGAAACATGCCAAGTGCCATTCAACTTTAGCAGATACACAAATTCCTTGCTGGTAAATGATGTCCCGTTGTCCATGACTAACACTTCCAGGAGTCCATGTATCGCAAATGATGCTCACAGCTTCTCAATCATCATCCCTGAGTTTGATGAATGAACTCTATGCACATCCAACCACTTTGAGTGGGAATCCACAATGACCAGCAACATTGAGCCCATTAAAGGATTAGCATCGTCGATGTGTAACTGAGTCCAGGGTTTACCCAGGCATTCCCATGAAAGTGGGAGCGCAGCTGGTGGCAACTTTTGCCTTTGTTGGCACTTTGGGCACAGCCCCATCAATGTGTTATATTGGCATCCAGTCCTGGCCACTAGACAAAACTTTTTGCCAATGTCCTCATTTTGGAAATCCCTGATTGACCCTGGTGGAGTTCAGACAGTGTCTGGCGATGACCTTTGCTAGGGTCAATCACTCTTGCTTCCGACAATAATATGCCATCCTGTACTGTGATGGATTGGGTATTCACCCAACTGCATGTAGATGCATTTCCAGGGTGTACACTCTTCTGGATACCAGTCTATTTCTCTTACTCAAGTCAGACCTTGTAGGACTCTTTTGCTGTCTCAGTTCCTCATACTGGCAGCAACTATAATGGTCTGCTTGTCCAAATCCTGAAGAACATTTTAAGCATTTGGCTGTAGCTTGGCTTTGTTTTGCTGTGGGCTGACCTCGGGTCCACCTGCTCAGGATACTTCCTGAGTGAGGCTATGCCTTCACTCAAGTTGTGTTCCCCAAGCTCGGACTGGCAAGAGTGTCTACTTCTGTTGGAATACCCTCCGGTTCATATGCTCCACTTGCGGCATTTCACCATGATAAAACCAATTGTAGTGCCCATTGAAGTCCTGTTGGGCTTCAGTTAATAGATGCTTTAACATGGTCACATCATTAATCACAAATGGTCTCTTATCAACTCATTCAGTGTTAATCCAAAATCACATGCTTTTGCCAATCATCATATTCTCATAAAAAAATTCTGAGACAGCACCTTCCAAATCCATAACCACGGCTATCTAGAAGGAGAAAGGTAGCAGATACATGGGAATACCACCCCCTTCAAGTTCTCCTCCAAACCAATCACCATTCTGACTTGGGAAAATATTGCTATTCCTTCAATGTCACTGGGTCAAAGTCCTGGAATTCCCTTCCTAAAGGCATCGTGGGTCAATCTACAGCATATGACATGCAGCAGTTCAAGAAGGCAGCTCACCCCCATCTTGTCAAGGATAACTAGGAATGGGCAAAAATGTTGGCCACCCAGCGATGCCCATGTCCCTGAGTGATTAATAACCTTCTAGGATCATCCTGGTGGGGATAGGTAATCCTCAGCTCTCCTGAAAACTGCTTCTTTTAAGCCCTTCTCCCCTGTCCTTTTCCAACCTCACCTCCAACAAGGAGCTCCTGGTTTTCCTCATCATCAGCAAGATTGAGACTCATCAGCTGGGAATTGGAAGGAATGCCATTCTGCAAATGAATCTAAACAGCACCACAACAGGGGCAGGGTGATTGTCATTACTGAAAGAAAAAAAATACAACAAATTCACTGTGAGCACAGGCTAAAGGGTTCCAAAGCATCAATCAAAAAGCTAAAGTGGTAATGGGGTTAAAAGGTCGAGTTTAAAATAGTCAGATCATTACAGGGTAAAGTGCCCTAAATGAGCTCACTAGATAACCAAACCTTCGCTGTTTTTAATAAGACATTTTTAACTAACATTCAACAGGAATGCATTATAATTTAACTTGCAAAAGGTCTTTTCTCCCTGACAATTTGAATTTAATTAATGGTGTTGAGTTATTTATAGTTCTTGCTATAATTCCACGAGTAGGCTGATCGTTTCAGTTGATGGTATTTGGTTTGGATATTGCACTAAGCAAACATTTGCAGCTCTATTGAGGAAGTAAATGTCTAGCAGAAACAGAAATTGCAGGAGAACTCAGCAGGACTGACAGCATCTGTGGAGAGAGAAACAGAGTTAATGTTTTGAGTCCAGTGAATCTTCTTCAAAATAGTTCTGAAGAAGGGTCACTAGACCCAAAATGTTAGTTCTGTTTCTCTCCTCACAGATGCTGCCAAACCTGCTGAGTTTCTCCAGCGATTTCTGTTTTTCATTTCAGACTTCCAGTTCTTTGTTTCATTCAAGTAAATATGCAGACCATTGGAAGGAGATCTTGCATCAATTTCATTTTACAGGGTCAACTAGGGCTTCCCAAGTGAAGATGAGGACCCCAAAGAGTATAAATTTGAGATCCCAAACTGCAAGCCAGATCTCTTCCCCTTCTCCATCCCCAGCTCCCTGCTGATTGTTTTCACTGATAATCTCTCCCTTCCCTCTGCTCGATAGGTCATAGAGTTGTAGAGATGTACAGCACAGAAACAGACCATTCAGTCCAACTTGTCCATGCCGACCAGATATCCCAACCCAATTTAGTCCCACCAACCGTCACCCAGCCCATATCCTTCAAACCCTTCCTATTCATATATCCATCCAGATGCCTTTTAAGTGCTGTAATATTACCAGTCTCTGTAATATTTCCTCTGGCAGCTCATTCCATACATGTACCACCCTCTGCGTGAAAAAGTTGCCCCTTAGGTCTCTTTTATATCTTTCCCTTCTCACTCTAAACCTATGCCCTCTACTTCAGGACTCCCCCAACCCAGGGAGAAAACCTATCCTATCCACGCCTCTCATGAGTTTATAAATCTCTTTTAGGTCACCCTTCAGCCTTCACCGCTCCAGAGAAACAGCCCCAGCCTGTTCTCCCTATAGCTCAAATCCTCCAATCTGGCAACATCCTTGTAAATCTTTTCTGAACCCTTTCAAGTTTCACAGCATTTTTCCAATAGGAAGGAGACCAGAATTGCACGCAAAAGTGCCCTAACCAATGTCCTGTACAGCTGCAACATGACCTCCCAACTCCTGTACTCAATACTCTGACCAATAAAGGAAAGCATACCAAACACCTCCTTCACTATCCTATTTACCTGTGACTCCTCTTTCAAACAGCTATGAACCTGCATGCCAAGGTCTCTTTGTTCAGCAACACTCCCTAGGACCTTACCATTAAGTGCATAAGTCCTGCTAAGATTTGCTTTCCCAAAATGCAGCACCTCGCATTTATCTAAATTAAACTCCATCTGCCACTTCTCAGCCCGTTGGCCCAGCTGGTCCAGATCCTGTTGTAATCTGAAGTAACCTTCTTCACTGTCTACTACACCTCCAGTTTTGGTGTCATCTGCAAATTTACTAACTATACCTCTTATGCTCACATCCAAATCATTTATATAAATGATGAAAAGTAGTGGACCCAGCACCGATCCTTGTGGCACTCCACTGGTCACAGGCCTCCAGTCTGAAAAACAACCCTCCACCACCACCACCCACTGTCCTCTACCTTTGAACCAGTTCTGTATCCAAGTGGCTAGTTCTCGCTGTATTCCATGACAACTAACCTTGCTAATCAGTCTCCCATGGGGGAACCTTGTCGAATGTCTTACTGAAGTCCATATGGATCATATCTACCACTCTGCCCTCATCAATCCTCTTTTTTACTTCTTCAAAAAACTCAATCAAGTCTTCACCCCCCACAAGCTGATCAAGTAGTTGCAACATTTTCAAACCTCAAAATGGGGTCACAGTGAGGAAAGGTTTTGGAAGCTCTGGTCTAACTGCCATTGGGGAAGTAATTTGGGAAAAGATTAAGATGTTATCAGATCAATATAAGTGAAGCTTACTGTCAACAAAGAACATAAAACAGAACAGCATAGTACAGGCCCTTCAGCCCTCGATGTTGTGCCAAACTTTTATCTTATTCTAAGGTCAGACTAACCTACATCCCTTTCGCTTTACTGTCATCGATGTGCCTATCCAAGAGTCACTTAAATGTCCCCAATGGCTCTGACTCTACTACCACTGCTGGCAGTGCATTCCACGCACCCACCACTCTCTGTGTAAAGAACCTCCCTCTGACATCAATCACCTTAAAATGATACCCCCTCCTGATAGCCATTTACACACTAGGAAAAGTCTCTGACTATTCACTAAATCTATGCCTCTCAACATCTTGTACACTAAGAGTTGAATCTTTATGAACATGAAGGCAAAAGCTGTCATTTGGAAATCCAACAGTGGAGTCCATGCCCAGATCACTGCTTGTCTGAATAGAAGATGATGCAAGGTGAACTGTACAAATACACACAGTCAATCTCAATTTAACAGTGTGTGTTGTTCAAAGCTAAAGCTTTATTGCTATGCACTTATCATTAGACCATGAAAAGTCATCATGTGGTCTCCAGATACATTTGTGTCATTAAATAATTAGTTTTCAACTTATTTCTCCTGAAGAATTCACAAGCATGAGCTTATAAAACAATACAGCTTCTGCTGATCAATGACAGTAAGTTATGGTAAACATTAAGGCTGACAGAACTGAAAGGAACATCTTTCCCAATGGAGAAAAGGTTGAGTAGGGACATGATTTTGGATGTTTGCATAATAAAGGTAGTTGTAAATGTAAATACAAGCGGATTATTTAACAGATTGTGATGACAGCTGCAAAATGGCAAGCCTCGAGCAAGATTTGAAAATATTTTCTCTGCAGAATAAATATCAAAAAGAGATTGCTATTGGCGTCTTAATAGAATGAGTTGGATAGATATCTGGTTATTAAATAACCGACCATTTTCTTCCTAATATTTAACATGTAACATTTTCATATTATTTTCTGCAAGTGCAGTTGAAAACATAGGATCTGCTTTTAACTCCATGCAATTTTAATTGATTTTAAATGGGTTAAAATTGGGACGATAATTGTTTTAAGTGCTTAAGAGGTGATGAAGGTTCATAAAATTGTTGCTGGAAACTTGGGCTTGAAAGGTGAGGATAATTGTTTTAACTTTACAGTTCTGTGGAAGTCTGTCTTGTTTGTTGACACTCAGTTAAATGCAGCCTTGATGTTAAGGGCTGTCACTCTTCCCTCCCCTCTGGAATTCAGCTCTTTTGTCCATGTTTGAACCAAGGCTGTAATGAGATCAGGAGCTGAGTGGCCCTGGCAGAACCAAACTGGGCCTCACTGAGCAGGTTATTGCTGAGCAGGTGCTGTTTGATAGCAGGGTTGAAGACACCTTCTATCACTTTACTGATGATCAAGAGTAGACTGATAGGGCAGTAACTGGCCAGATTGGATTTGTCCTGCTTTTTATGTACAAGACAGAGCTGGGCAATTTTCAACATTGTTGGGTAGATGCCAGACATTGTAGCTGACAGTGCTGCTATTGCTGACCTTAGCTTTAAGAACCAAAATATTACCTAGGTCGCTGGATGAATAGTCCCAACTAGTTAAACACTTTGCCTTCGCAGCTGTCATATTGAGACAAGCTTAACATTTCAGAATCCACACTGTGATTTGAACTTTTGTCCCGGAGCACAGTGGTTAGCACTGCTGCCTCACAGCGCCAGAGACCTGGGTTCAATTCCCGCCTCAGGCGACTGTATGGAGTTTGCACATTCTCCCCGTGTCTGCGTGGGTTTCCTCCCACAGTCCAAAGATGTGCAGGTTAGGTGAATTGGCCATGTTAAATTGCCCATAGTGTTAGGGACAGGGGTAAATGTAGGAGAATGGGACTGGGTGGGTTGCACTTTGGCGGGTCAGTGTGAACTTGTTGGGCCAAAGGGCCTGTTTCCACACTGTAAGTAATCTAATCTAAAAAAAAGTATCAGCTTGGATCTCTGAATTACTCAAACAAGTTAACGTTCTGAATCTAAAACACATTTTCTGAACAGGAGTCAAACAGGATTGGAAAAGTTAACTCCGTTTCTCTCCCCACAGAGGCTGCCAGACCTGATGAGTTTCTCCAGCAGTCTTTGTTTGTTTCGGATTTCTAGAATCCACAATATTTTTGCTTTTATTCCTCTGAATTACCCTTCCATTGTCATTACTCCTACCTTACTAAAAAAACTGTTCACTGTTCCTTTGATCTCAGAGCCTATTATTCAGTGGCAGAGTTAAATGTGTAACCCACTCAAGTACATATCTGTGATTCCTGATGAAGGGCTTTTGCCTGAAACGTCGATTTTGCTGCTCCTCCGATGCTGCCTGAACTGCTGTGCTCTTCCAGCACCACTAATCCAAAATACATATCTGCTGTAGGCACACACCATGTGGGCTTTATGATGAGGCAGACCACGTTATTTGGATTTTTGGAACATTCCATTGACATAGTGACCATTCCTTGACCTGTTTGCTTCTGACTTCCCTAACAGATTGTGGGGGAGCTATTGTTGCTTCCTGTCTCTGATCAGTAAGACGACAGTAGCTTCTGTATTTGTCAGTAAACCAGGTTAAACCTGCCAGGAGTAGTTCCTGATATACTAAACATGCCTACATTAGTTATTGTTCTTTCCAGACAGTGCCTTTGTACATATCTTGTAAAAGTGGGTGTGAAGTGTTTATGGTCCAATGTGTAATTTGTTCCAGGATCCTACATTGTCAGATAACTGAGCATTTTGCTTGTCCTTCTTGTCTAACATAAGCAATGCACATGCTGATCAAAATGCTGCAGGACTGCCACCCCCTGGTGATGCTCTACCATTGCACAGGGAATCTGCTGAAAGAAAAATGTTGATCATAGTTTAGGGACTTAAGACCAGCTGACTGATTCTCTCGGGAAACAAACTAATAAAGGGGATCTGTTTGAGATCACTCTCTCTCGCTCTTTCCCCGGCATGTATCAGCAGGAGTTATCGGCTGATAGTCTACCCATTGGGTCAGGTTGTTTGTGCCTCTCACGTCCTACAGTGAGATTCAAAACCAGACCTTCCAGCAGAGGCAGGACACTACACATTGGGCTGCCTCCCACCGGCGAGAAAGAGAAGCGCAAAATTAGTTCTAACCAGTTTGGTCACATTTCTGTCGAAAGCGCACACACTTCAAATTGCCAAAGTTTCAATGACCAGAGTAGGGGTTTGAAAGTCACCTGTTCATTCCATGCCATTTAGTGTCACAGAGATGTACAACACGGAAATAGACTCTTCGGTCCAATTCGTCCATGCTGATCAGAGAGCCGAAAATTAATCTAGTCCCATTTGCCAGCATTTGGCCTGTATCTTTCTAAACCCTTTCTATTTATTTACCCACCCAGATACCTTTTAAATGTTTTAATTTCACCAGCCACTGGCAGTTCGTTCCACACACACACCACCCTCTGTGTGAAAAAGTTGCCCTTTAGGTCCCTTGTTAACCTTTCGCCTCTCACTGTAAACCTCTAGTTCTAGACTCTCCCACCCCAGGAAAAAATACTTTGTCTATTTATCCTAACCACACTCCTCTTGATTTTATAAACCTCTATAAGGTCACCCCTCAGCCTCCAATGCTCCAGGGAAAATAGCCCCAACCTATTCAGTTTTTCTCTACAGCACAAACCCTCCAACACCAGCAACACCCTTGTAAATCTTTTCTGAATCCTTGCAAGTTTTAAAACGTCCTTCTTAAATCAGGGAAACCAGAACTGCATGTAGTATTCCAAAAGTGGCCTGTACAATGTCCTGTACAACTGCAACATGACCTTCCAACTCCTATACTCAATGCACTGACCAATAAAGGAAAGCATACCTAACATCATCTTCACTATCCCATCTATGTGAGACTTCACTTTCAAGGCACTCTAAGGTCTCTATTCAGCAACACTCCCACTTTATTGCAAAGAAAATAATAAGACACAAGGGAAACAAGGACTAATACTCAATGGGTATTTCAGTGAATGCGAGTTCAAATCCCAGAATGGTAGTTTGAGAATTTGAATTCAGTGTTTTAGAACACAACTGTCCAAAGCAGATTTCAATTTTTTAAAAAGTGAAAATGGCAACTGCTGTGTTCAGTACCCTAAGAAACTACAGAGGGTTGTGAACACAGCCCAGTCGACCAGGGAAGCTGACCCTTCCATCCATTGACTCCATCTTGACTTCTTGCTGCCAACATCATCAAAGACCCCTCGCACCCCGGTTATAATCTCTTCTACTGGGCAGAGATACAAAAGCTTAAACACATGTACCAACAGATTCAAGAACAGCTTCTTCCCCAGTATTATTAAACTTCTGAACGGACCTCTAAAATTTCAAATTTAATGTTGATCTCACTCTCTGTGCACCTTCTTTGCAGCCATAACATTGTATTCCTCACACACAAAATCAGAAACTGCTGAAAAAGCTCAGCAGGTCTGGCAGCATCTGTGGAGAGAAATCAGAGTTAACCTTTTAGGTCGGCCTGCCTTATAATTCCTCAGAACAGTATTGAGGTAGGTGGAGATGAGTTTGGTGGAGCAGGAGCAGGCTGAGACAATGTGTCGGCCAGGTGGTCAGGCTTGTGGATCTTGAGAAGAAGTTAGAATCGGACAGTGTGGGATTCCTGGATGATGAGGTTGGAAGCTGTGGGTGGGAGATCTCCTGAGGTGATGAGGTTGTATATGGTCTGGGAGATGATGGTTTGGTGATGGGGGGTGAAGTCATGGTCGATGGGGCGGTAGGAGAAGGTGTCTTTGAGTTGGCATCTGGCTTCAGCAGTGTAGAGATCAGTGCGCCAAACTGCCCCTTTATCCATTGGTTTATAGAACATAGAACAATACAGCACAGAACAGGCCCTTCGGCCCATGATGTTGTGCTGAACATTTTCCTAGTTTAAGCACCTATCCATGTACCTATCCAATTGCCACTTAAAGGTCACCAGTGATTCTGACTCTGCCACTCCCACAGGCAGCGCATTCCATGTCCCCACCACTCTCTGGGTAAAGAACCTACCCCTGACATCCCCCCATACCTTCCACCCTTCACCTTAAATTTATGTCCCCTTGTAACACTCTGTTGTACCCGGGGAAAAAATCTGACTATCTACTCTATCTATTCCCCTGATCATCTTATAAACCTCTATCAAGTCACCCCTCATCTTTCGCCGTTCCAATGAGAAAAGGCCTAGCACTCTCAACCTATGCTCGTACGACCTATTCTCCATTCCAGACAACAGCCTGGTAAATTTCCTCTGCACCCTCTCCAAAGCTTCCTCATCTTTCCTAAAGTGAGGCGACCAGAACTGCACACAGTACTCCAAATGTGGCCTTACCAAGCTACCATGTTATAGCTCAACATCACCTCACGACTCTTGAATTCAATCCCTCTGATAATGAACGCTAATACACCATAGGCCTTCTTACAAGCTCTATCCACCTGAGTGGCAACTTTCAAAGAGCTATGAATATAGACCTCAAGATCCCTCTGCTCCTCCACCTTATTAAGAACCCTACCGTTAACCCTGTATTCCGCATTCTTATTTGTCCTTCCAAAATGGACAACCTCTCACTTGACGGGGTTGAATTCCATCTGCCACTCGTCAGCCCAGCTCTACATCATATCTAAGTCCCTTTGCAGCCGACAACAGCAACCCTCACTATCCACAACTCCACCTATCTTTGTATCATCTGCAAATTTACTGACCCACCCTTCGACTCCCTCTTCCAAGTCATTAATAAAAATTACAAACAGCAGAGGACCCAGAACTGATCCCTGCGGAACTCCACTTGTAACTGGGCTCCAGGTTGTATATTTACCATCTACCACCACTCTGACTTCGACCGGTTAGCCAGTTCTCTATCCAACTGGCCAAATTTCCCACTATCCCATGCCTCCTGACTTTGCGCATAAGCCTACCATGGGGAACCTTATCAAATGTCTTACTAAAATCCATGTACACTATATCCACTGCTCTACCCTCATCCACATGCTTGGTCACCTCCTCAAAGAATTCAATAAGACTTGTAAGGCAAGACCTATCCCTCACAAATCCATGCTGGCTGTCCCTAATCAAGCAGTGTCTTTCCAGATACTCATAAATCCTATCCCTCAGTACCCTTTCCATTACTTTGCCTACCACTGAAGTAAGACTAACTGGCCTGTAATTCCCGGGGTTATCCCTATTCCCTTTTTTGAACAGGGGCACAACATTCGCCACTCTCCAGTCCCCTGGTACCACCGCCGTTGACAGTGAAGACGAAAAGATCATTGCCAATGGTTCTGCAATTTCCTCTCCTGCTTCCCACATAACCCTAGGATATATCCCGTCAGGCCCGGGGGACTTGTCTATCCTCAAGTTTTTCAAAATGCCCAACACATCTTCCTTCCTAACAAGTATCTCCTCCAGCTTACTCTCCTCTTCAACAATACGGTTTGATGGTGAGGTTGGGATTGGAGCATAGGGAGTGGAGGGCTGTGCGTTGTGAGGGTGAGAGGTTGGAGTGGGGGAGGGGGGTAGACAGGTTGAAGCAATGTCTCGGCGGCAGTTGGAAATAAAGAGATTGAAGGCGGGTAATAGGCCAGCATGGGGTCTCCAGGTGGATGGTGTGTGTTCCTGCTCCTCGGATGATGCCTGACCTGCTGTACTTTTCCAGCACCACTCTAATCGAGACTCAAAATTTACACCAATAGCTACATGGTCACCATTAAACGAGCTTTATTTTATTTTATTGAATTCAAGTTTTACCATCTGCTACTGTCATATTCAAATTCATGTCCCCAATGTTTCTGGAATACTAATTCAGTAATGTATACAGTTGGCACAGTGTTCAGGTAAAGTTTCTATCTCTTTAATCTGTCTAGTCTGGAACCTTGCAGTACTTCCCATCTTCTCTGTTTTAGCTCTACATCGATATTCATTCATATTACTTTTTGTTAGCTGTTGTCCGGTTTAGATACCACCAGTCCCATTTTTGGTTTCCAACTGGAAAATCATGTGTCCATCAGGCATGTGACTGACACAAGCCAAAGTGAGTTATTTGCTTTGTGTGCGGAATGCACTTGAACTCTGGTCATAATTTGGAGATGCCGGTGTTGGATTGGGGTGTACAAAGTTAAAAATCACACAACACCAGGTTATAGTCCAACAGGTTTAGTTGGAAGCACGAGCTTTCAGAGCGCTGTTCCTTCGGCACAACCACCTGATGAAGGAGCGGCGCTCCAAAAGCTAGTGCTTCCAATTCAACCTGTTGGACTGTAACCTGGTGTTGTGAGATTTTTAACTTTGAACTCTGGTGATTGAGTAAATGCAGTGGTTGGCCAAGGCCCAGTCTTGAGGCTGCTCAGTTAGGGAGTACAACATGAATATGCAGCACATAGCTAAAGTAGCAATATGTACAAACTCTTAAGTTGAGCCTGATGTCTCACAAAATAACATCACATATCTTAGATGTAATTTAACTAGTTAATTACTACTACACAAAGTAACCATGATCACATCCCTCGCTGGGGAGAAGCAACTAGTGGCAGTTTAACCCAAGGGTCACCACATCTCAGGCAAGAGGTGAAGTTAAATAGGTGTAACCTTTGTGGTAACCTCAGTTGGATTGGGAATTAAACCAAAAACAGAAATTTCTGTAAGAACTCAGCGTGCCTGGCAAAATCTGTGGAAAGAGAAACAGAGTTAACATTTCAAGTCCAGTGACACTTCTTCGAAACGTTCTGCTGCTGAGCTTTTCCAGGAATTTCTGTTTTGGTTTCTGATTTCCAGAAGCTGCAGTTCTTTGGTTTTCTTGGGGGTGTGGGAGGTGAAATTGAACAAGGATGTTAGTGTCATTCTGTACCACAAACCAGCTGTCCATCCCAATAAGCGAACCAACCAGTGACTATATAACAAATCTTCAGTGTTAATCAGAAATATGGATAGCTTCCAAAGTCATTGTGTGGACATCCTTTACCATTTGCTGTCAGTAGCTCAACTAATACCAGTAAGAAGGATTGGTGACAGTAAATCTACTCATAAAATGTTAGCAGAGCTAACCTGAACCAACATTATAAGGCTATAAATAGCTTCAGGATTGCCATTCAGTGACCCTTACAAGCAAAAGCATATTAGCAACTATTGGATACCGACAGGACAGTAATTGACGGTATATGGTATCTTTTCACATTACATTGCTAAACAGAGCTATCTAGACTTGTATGGAATCAATTGGATGAGGTTCTGGGAAACTATGAACATCTGTGGTGAGTTGGTGTCTGAAGAGTAGAGAGAAATATGGATGAAAATCTTGTTAAATAAGAGAAAACAGATTCAAAATTTTGCATAGAAATGTAGTTAAGTTAGATCAAAATTATTTAGCTAAGAATTCAGAGTTTCTTCATAAGAACTGCTAGCTAATACTGCTTTTTTTATTCTGTTGAATTATATCCTCATTTGCATTCACCTGCACTCTTCAAATTGGCAAAGGGAATAAAAACATTTTTACAAGAGAATGCCAATAAAAGAGTAGCTGAATAATGTCTGTAAGCTACTGATGACATTCGCTTGGAGTTTGATTCAACTGTTGTTTTCATTGTATAAGTCTACGTAGTGCTTTCTGCATTTAGACACATTTTAACTTTGACTAGAAGTAATAGAGAGACATCTGTTTCCTGGTGTTGCCTGCAATGCCAAGAACGTGGGTTGAAAATAGATCCTGAAGTCGATTTCCTATCCTTTCACTCTCAAAGACACTGACTCATATGGGACTATGACTTCTGGTCGAAAAGATTATTCTTCATATGAGACTTGTCTGACTGCAGAGGGCGTCTAAACCAAGCTCAGTCAGTTTTCATCCAATTACCAACAGGGACAACTATCAGCAGTTGCAATCTGGCTGATTATTCTCCTCTTTTCTTATTTAGGAGCACAAAGAGGAAATTTTTAGCCTTCCAGCAGCAGCAGTAGGGATTAAGTTACTCAGCACAGTCTGACATGACCCCACTCCCCAGCACGCCTCCAGCAGATGTAAAGCTATTTCTGTGCTAACAAAACACTGTATTAATTTTCAATTCAAGTTTCCTGCACTTTCAAAACATCCTCTTGAGAAGGGAACCCCCTACTGAAATTAGCCTACATGCCTCCTGCAAAAACCTGACCAATCTCTAAAGCTTTGCAGAAGTCAGTCCTGATATATGATATCTGGAAGACTGGAGGAATAAGGATGCAGATGTTATGTTGCAGTTATACAACACCCTGGTTCCACTCCATTTTCAGCAGATTTGGGCACCCACACCTGAGGAAGGATAGATTGGCCTTGGAAGGAGTACAATTTAGATTTACATGAATGATACTGGGACTTCAGGAGTTAGATTTTGAGAACGGAATACACAAATTAGGCCTGTTTATCTCAAATTTAGAAAATTAAGGGATGATCTGATTGAAATTAGATTAGATTACTTACAGTGTGGAACAAGTCACACTAACCCGTCGAAGCGCAACCCACCCAGACCCATTCCCCTACATTTACCCCTTCACCTAACACTACGGGCAATTTAGCATGGCCAATTCACCTAATTCTTCAAGATATTAAAGACAGGGTGGATAAAGATAAACTATTCCCACTGGTTGGGGATTCTAGGTCTAGGGGTACAGTCTGAGAATTAGGGCCAGACCATTCAGGAGAGATGTTAGGAAGCACGCCTAAACACAAAGGATGGTAGGTAATGGAAATCTCTTCCACAAATATGAAGTGATTGCTAGGTTAGTTATTCATTCTTAAATCGGACATAGACAAACCTTTGTTAGGCAAAGGTATGAACAGATATTGGCCAAAGGTAGGTATATGGAGTTAGGCCACAGTTCAGCCATGATCTCACTGAATGGAGGAATAGACTCAAGGGGCTGAATGGCCTACTCCTGTTCCTATTTTCTTACAGAGAGAAGGAGCTTGGGAACAGATTTGAGAGATGGGTGGATGCTGCAGAAGGCATTTGGAAAACTAGTGCCACAGGTAAGTTAATGTTCAGGTGTGCACTTTGGAAATTAGAACATATTATAGCTACCCACTTCTATCCCAGCAGTTCAAGTTATTCCTCTCACATTATGGTTACGGAAGAGTATCAGAGGCTCAGGTGCTGGAGAAGGCCAGTCAGCCCCTCAACCCTATTCAATGAGATTGTTGCTGACTTGTTGTGGTCTCAAGTCCATTTTCCTGTTTGCACACTATAACCCTTGACTCCCTCGCTGATTAAAAACCTACCGAACTCAGCCTTGAATACAGTTAAAGTCCCAGCCTGTTTGAGGAAATGAATTCCACACTGACAAAAGTTCCAGATGAAATATTCCCTTCATCTCTGTCTTTAAGTCTCTTAAAAAAAGTCTCCTAATCTTGTGTCCTTCAGGAATCCACAACATACAGCCCTTTAAGGAATGATATGTTTCAGTAAAACCACTTCATGTATAAATAAACCTGTACTGGGCAGTTTATCTTCAACATAAATCCTCTAAGTTCTGCTGTCATTGTGAATAACCTCACAGCTATTGCACATTAAACACAAGTATCATCCAGCTGTGG
This sequence comes from Hemiscyllium ocellatum, assembly GCF_020745735.1. Classification (NCBI taxonomy): domain Eukaryota; kingdom Metazoa; phylum Chordata; class Chondrichthyes; order Orectolobiformes; family Hemiscylliidae; genus Hemiscyllium; species Hemiscyllium ocellatum. The sequence continues at coordinate 110,037,729 of NC_083409.1, forward strand.
TTCCATCTACAGATTTTCTTGCTAGTTTCATTCATCACAAAACAAGAGGCCTTAAAAAGGTGGCATGGTGACTCAGTGGTTAGCACTGCTGCCTCCCAGCACCAGGGACCTGGGTTCGATTCCAGCCTCGGGTAACTGTCTTTGTGGAGTTTGCACATCCTCCCTTTGACTGCAAGGGTTTCCTCCAGAAGCTGTGGTTCCCTCCCACAGTCCAAAGATGTACAAGTTAGGTGGACTGGCCATGGGAAATGCAGGGTTGAGTTTGGGTAGGTTGCTTTCAGAGGGTCAGTGTGGACTCAATGGGCTGAATGGCTCCCTTCCACATTGTAGGGATTCTATAAACCTCATCGGGATAGGTGAAAATGTGGTGCAATCACATTGTTTGTTGGCCGGCATAGACAAGATGGGCTAAAGGGGCTGTTTCCTATCCTGAATGATTCTATAACTCTAGGACATCAACACAAAGAAACAAGCATCAACTGGCCAATCAGCAGCAGTCCAGTGGGGAAGAAATCAATTAGCGTTGTAAAAAACATATCTTTACATCTTATTTTAGTAGTATGAAATTTACAAATGGAATTGGAGAGGTTAGTTGCATGGATCAAAGTATGGCAGGTGAAATATGCCTTTCATATGAAAATGGAGCAGAGGTTACCCTTAATCTGCAGAGGTTCCCTGGTTTAGGTTCTTAGCTGAGCTGAGGTCTTAATGCAAATTTTATGTCCGGAGCAAATTTTATTGAAAACTGATTCTGCAATCACTAATGTGGCCATGCAGGTAGCAACCTCCAATTGAACTGGATGACCAATCAACCAAGCTTTTATCTTAATTGGTTCTATTTGGATGTCACTGACCGACTTAACTGTTCCAAACCAGATGCAGGTGGAGTTTCCAGGGTACAAACTCTCCTGAACTCTGTCCAGAATACTGACTGGCCTTTGAGTTATCTTATTCCATTTGTGTCTAGTAGGACTATTTTGCTGTCTGGAGCCCATACATCAATAACAATTATAATATCTTACCAGGCCGAGACTTGGCTTTGTTTTGGGGCTTTGCTGTGGGCCAGCCTTGGAGTTACTCCTATCAGGATATTTCCTGAGTGAGGCTACACAGTTGCCTGCACTCAAGTGGTGTTCCCCAAGCCCAGGCACACTGGCGAGGGTGTCCATTTCCATCAGAACACCTTGTAACTCATGTGCTCAACTTGCCACATTTTCCAATGATAATGTTGTAACATCTGTTCGAAGTCCAGTTGAGCTTCAGATAGTAGGTCTTTTTGTGTAGTCATATACCAGACAATCACTAAGCATCTCATTCAGAGTTAAAATTCACCCCCAACTTCTGCCAATCATTTTAACCTAGTCAAAAGCCCCAATAAGGATTCCAGTTGTTTCTCGAATTGTCGAGTAAAAGCAGTAGCATCTCGGAATTAGAAGAGGCTTGGGTTGTAATATTCCTTAACCATATCAGTCAGTTCTTGAAAGATCTTAGTGTCTGGTGCCTCAGTGAAAATTAGGGTCCTAATGACAGAAAAAGCTGCAAATCCACAGGTTGTCCGGAGAATTACTCACTGTTTCCACCTACTTCCATGTCATTTGCTTGGTAAAGATAATGCATTCTTTCCACATACTGGGCCCAGTCCTCAACGGCAGTGTCCAACAAATCAAGCTTCCCAAATAGATGCCTAATGTAAGAAAATGCTTTCCTCCAACTTATACACAACTGCAGTGAACTAGTTTCTTCAGGATCATGCTTTATTCTTGTCACCACTAAAATTACTCTTCAGAGGCTATTAACCCATCACCAATCGCTTTTTACTTATAGATCCATGCTCTTTGACAAGAACATTACCTCTTATTGAGTTAGACACTAGAGTGCCAATATCCCTGATATTCTATGAGAGCCAGCTGGCTGACCTCATTACAATAGATTTCAATTAGCAATGCGTTAAAGGGTTCATAGAATCCTTACAGTGTGGAAGCAGGCCATTCAACCCATACCAACCCTTTGAAGAGTATTCGACCCCCACTCCCTGTCCATCCAGCGAACCTTGGGCAGCGGGAAGAAACCAGAGCACACGGAGGAAACTCACTCAAACACGAAGACAATGTGCAAACTCTACACAGACAGTTGCCCAAGGGTGGAATTGAATCCAGATCCCTAGCACTGTGAGGCAACAATGCTAACCACTGAGCCACCATTCCACAGCTATGGAGGGTGAGCAGGAAAGTGGAGTTGAGGCCAAGATGACATCATATTAAATACACAGCAGCCTCAAGGAGCTGACTGGCCTACATCTATTCATAGTTCTTGTGTTCTTACATTGCCAGTAGTGAAGGGAGTGTGAAAAAAAGATAGCACAGCACCAAGAACATAGTCATAGTCACAGTCAGAGTCAGCTAGCAACAGGGTAGTGATTGGTTTGTGAAATTGTAACCAATCATTGATGCAATGGTCACAAGCCTAATGATAACGCTCTGACTCACTGAATAGTTTGTGGGTATGAATGGTGCAAAGTCAACCCTTGTTAGTTGGTCATTTCAGAGTAGTTAAGAGAAAATAAGGACTGCAGATGCTGGAGATCAGAGTCGAAAAGTGGAGTGCTGGGAAAGCACAGCTGGTCAGGCAGCATCCAAGGAGCAGGCGAATCGATGTTTTGCGCATGAGCTCTTCATCAGCAATTAGGAGTTGGCCCAAGGGCGCTGAGAGATAAATGGGAAGGGGGGGAAAGTAGCTGGGAATGCAATAGGTAGATGAAGGCGGGGGGGGAGGTGAGGGTGATAGGTCAGAGATGAGGGTGGAACGGATCAGTGGGAAGGAAGATGGGCAGGTAGGACAAGTCAAAAGGTCAGCCGCCTCCACTACCAAACTCCAGCCACCCAACAACTGGAGGGAGAACATCTCATCTTCTGCCTTGGGACCCTTCAACCACATGGGATCAATATGGATTTCACCAGTTTCCTCATTTCCCCTCCCCCCCCCCCATCTTATCCCAGATCCAACCTTCCAACTAGACCTGTCCATCTCCCTTCCCATCTATCTGCTCCACCCTCTTCTCTGACCTATCACTATCACACCCCCACTTTCATCTACCTATCGCGTAACCAGCTACCTTTCCCCAGCACCCCCTCCCAACCCCACCATTTAGCTCTCGGCCCCTTTGGGCCAACGTCGACTCTCCTGCTCCTCAGATGCTGCCTGACTGGCTGTGCTTTTCCAGCACCACACTTTTTGACCCACATTTCAGAACAGCAAGTGGGCTTCCCATTTCATCTTCTAATTGCCTTCTATCGTTTTAGAGACCACGGAGACGATGTCACATACTGCCCTGATTGAGTGGAATAAGGCCCACCTGATTTTTGGTTGTTAAATCAGCTCCCACTGTTCCATCCATCACAACCACTTTTAAATAAATCAAACAACTGTGGATGCTGGAAATCCGAAATGAAAATTAAATCAGAAATTGCTGGAGAACCTCAGATGGCAGCATCTGTGGAGAGACAAAGCAGAGTCAATACATTGGGCCCAGCGACCCTTCTTCAGAATACAACCACTCCTAATTCTAAATGCCTCTCGTCAAAACTTTGCTTATCCTTTTTTTCAGTTGAAACATTTTGCTTTTATCTGTAAACTTTATTAAAATGTATTTAGTGAAGTGCTTTATCAATATATTGAAGCTTTGGCAGACTCTGAGTTAATGGTTGGTAAGTCAGTTATCAGCAGTGTGAGTAGAATCAAATATCAAGAGTCTGTCTATGTCTTCGAACTGTGCAGCACAGTTATTTGTTATCAAGTTGTATTTCCTATTTACTCTATCAAACACTTCATAACTTTGAACATTAAATTACATCCACCCCCACACACACTTTCTCTTTAATCTTCTCTGCGCTCAGGGGGACAGTCCCAGTTCCTCCATCTGTCAGATGTCCCACCTGTCTGCTACCTTGCTGGTAAATCCCCTCAACAACAGGCCTTGCTGTTTTCACAAAAATGTGGTATTGGTCAGTCATGTATACTATCCAGAATTGTATGTTCAATGCTTCAAAATAATACCGTTTACAATTCCTCGCCTCAGTATGTTTTTTAAACACCCTTCTCAACACATTCTGCAACCTTCAAAAGTGTATGTGTGAACACCCCCAGTTCGCTCCCTTCCTGTATCTTTCATGTAGCCTCTCATCAATCTTCCTGCGAAAATGCATCAGTTCTCACATCTCCATGGTAAATCGGATCTGGAATGTGTCTGCCCGTTCCAGCAGTCAGCCCTCTTGAAATCTGCTACTGTTCCACAACATTACTCAACAGTTTACGATATTTGTGGGTCTTGTATCATCTCTAGACTTTGAATTTGTGTTGGAGGCTGAAAGATTTTTATTAAGATTAGATTCTGTTTGCTACAGTGTGGAAACAGGCCCTTTGGACCAACAAATCCGCAACAACGCTCCAAAGAATAACCCACCTAATCATTTCCCTGTATTTCCTCCTGACTAATGCACTGAGGCTCCCAGCCTCATTCCTGATGAAGGGCTTTTGTCCGAAACATCAATATTCCTGCTCCTTGGATGCTGCCTGACTTGTTGTGCTTTTCCAGAACCACTTTAATCTTGACTCTGATCTCCAGCACTCACTTTTGCCTAATGCACCTAGCACTACGGGCAATTTAGCATAGCCAATTCACCTGACCTGCACATCTTTCGGACTGTGGGAGGAAACCAGAGCACCTGGGGGAAACCCACGCAGACACAGGGAGGATGTGCAAACTCCACGCAAACAGTCGCCCGAGGCTGGAATCGAACCCGGGTCCCTGGCGCTGTGAGGTTTCAGTGCTAGCCACTGGGCCACCCCAAAGGGGACCTTATTGAGGTTTATAAAGTCATGAGGGGCAAGGATAGGGTAAATAGACAAGGTATTTTCCCTGGGTGGGTAAGTCCACAACGAGAGGGCATAGGTTTAAGGTGAGAAGGGAAAGATTTGAGAGGAACCTAAGGAGAACTTATTCACAAAGAGGGATATGAGCAGAGGGGTGACACCTATTTCGACAAGTCCCAACAAACCAATCCCAACAGTCACAGCATCGGAGGTTGGATCAGTTTTCCTTCGTGTGAATCCAAGGAAAGCGATGGGACCAGACGGAGTACCAGGCCATGCACTCAGAGCATGCGCAGATCAACTGGCGCAGATCAACTGGCACAGATCTTCTCGGACATCTTCAACCTCTCCCTACATCAGGACACTGTCCCTGCCTGAATCAAGAGGGCCAACATCACCTCTGTGCAGCATGTCTCAATGACTACCGTCCAGTGGCCCTAACTTTGGTGGTCATGAAGTACATTGAAAGGCTGGTTATGGCATTAATCAACTCCAGCCTCCCCACGAGTCTTAACCCACTCCAATTTGCCTATTGAACCAACAAATCCACATCATATGCTACATCACTTGCCCTTCACTCCTTCCATACCAGAATCCTACTCATTGACTACAGTTCAGCCTTCAACAGTATTATCCCCTGGAGACTGATTACTAAACTTAGTGATCTTGGACTAAGCCACACTCTCTGCAACTGGATCCTCAGTTTCCTGACCCACAGGCCACAATCAGTGAAGATTGGGGACAATATTTCATCTTCACTAACACTCAACACTGGAGCCCCCCCAGGGGTGCATACTCAGCCCCAACTGTACTCACTGTAAACCCTGACTGTGTCGCCAAATACCAGACTAATACCATTTACAAGTTCGCTAATGACACTACCATAGTCAGACGAACCTCAGATGGCAACGAAATAGACTACAGACGGAAGGTGGAAGACCTGGAAAAATGGTGCACTGAGAACAACCGAGCTCTCAATGCTGGCAGAACCATGGAACTCAATACTGACTTTTGGCGGGATGTTACTCATGCCCCCCTACACATTAACAGCACACAGGTGGAACGAATGGAGAGTGTTGAGCTCCTGGAAGTGGTCACCCACAACAAGCTTTCTTGGACTCTTCACATGGACACACTGGTCACAAGGGCTATTCTTCCTTAGGCAGCTAAGGAAATTTGGCATGACAGCAAATATTTTTGCCAACTTCATACGTGCGCCATCGAGAGCATTCTGTCTGGATGTATCACTACCTGGTATGGCAACTGTACCATTCAAGATCGGAAACATTTACAGAAAATGGTGAACTCGGCCTGGACAATTACAACGGCCAACCTTCCATCTATAGAATTCATCTACCAGAACCACTGTCAAGGAAAGACCACCAGCATTCTCAAAGATCCATCCCACTCTGGCAATGTTTTTCTACAACCTCTACCATCAGGGAGAAGGTACAGAAGCCTGAACACACACCAGCCGGTTTCATAACAGTTTCTTCCCTACTGTTAGAATACTGAATGGACTCAAACTCTTAACATTCATCTGTACCTGTGTTTTTGTTTTTGCCACTGTTTACCTATTATTTATTTATCTATATTACTTGATTCTGTGACCTGCCTGTATTGCTTGCAAGACAAAGCTTTTCACTGTGCCTCGGTACACGTGACAATAAATTCAATTCAATTCAACTCAACTCAATGAGCCAAATTGGACTAGTCAGCATGGATGAGTTGGACCAAAAGGTCTGTTTCCATGCTTAATATCTCTATGACTTGAACTATTTGCTTTGGTAAGGGAGTTTTCAGGCAGTGTGACTAGTTCAGCTCAATTTTGACTGTCTCTATCTGGTACAGATGCATGACATACTCAGTTGAACACCTGACAGTGTGTTTTTTTCATCCTAGCATTTAATCGTCAGATGCTTCTGAAGGCAGAACTTGTTTGAGGTTCTTGATGTGAAGGATTCAATGTCTCACATGTGCAGAGTGGGCAATGGGGCATTTCTTCATGATTTTCATATTGAACAGAAGCACCAATCATTCAAATAGGATTTGTAAACCCATATATATTGTACAATCTTGATAACCCCAATTACTTGGAGGACTACACACGTAGACCTTCATAAGCCCATAATACATAGCCGTTCAGTCCATCTGCTGCACTATTCAATAAGATGATGGCTGATTTACTAATCCCTGACTCAATTTTCTGCCTTTTCCCATAACTCTTGATTCCCTTATATTCCATTTCTTATCCCCTGATGTACTTAGATTATACCACACCTATTGGAAGGTGACAAGGATGTTTTAAAGGTATTGGAGAAAGTCAACCACCCTGAGAAATTCACATCAAATTAGGAGTTCACTCACACACTGCTTAATGACAGATTCATATTTCATTAATATTTCTGATAAGTACAAGGTACTGACCTGTACAAAATAGAAGAGTCAAATCAACAATCTGTGGCAGAGACTGAGAAAGACAAAGATTTATTTTTGGTCACAAAACCAAAATTCTGTTTGACTACATCAGAATCAGAGAGTGGTTTAAATAAAAATGCAACTGCGTAGGCTGACAGGCGAGAAGCTGAAGAACAGATTAAGAAAAAGAAAGTGAGCAATTATCAGCAATTATCCCAGGCGTTAGGGTAATGGAAGCTGAAGGCAACAATGATATATGCTGAGACATGAATATCAGGAATGCATAAGAATGGGCAAAAAGCCAAAGAACAGACTAAGAAAAGGAAAGAAAGCAATTTTCCTTGAATAGATAAATTGAATGAACTCTATCCTCAGTCCCGTTTTGATTTGTTCGTTTGCATTTGTAATTATATAGATTCCCTAATTGCCAGTTGAATTAGATATGTGGACTCACTATTTTGTAAGATTGTTAATATTTGAAAGGGTTAATCAACATCAAGATATAAAGGATTGTTCCTGGCAGGAACTCACTAGTTCAAATTTGGTTACAGTTCTATGCTAAACACTATGTCTTTAATAGCCAAGCATACTTACTCTCAAGTCTAGCCTCGAGACTGTCATGTAAGTCAGGTGTCATGTAATTAGCTATTAAGTACAGGTACTACTAAACATAGAAAAATAGAAAATAGGAGCAGAAGGCCAATCAGCCTTTCAAGCCTGCTCCACCATTCAATATGATGATGGCTTATCATCCAACTCAGTTGTGCTGAAACTTTATAAAACTTTCAGTCGGCCGCAACTAGTGTATTCAATCCAGTTCTGGTCACCACTCGTGAGGCATGTGAAGGTCCTTGAGATGGTGCACAGGAGATTTACCATAATGATTCCAGTGATGGAATATTTTAGCTACAAGATTTGGATGGAAACTAAGGCTGCTCTCCTTGGGCAAATGGAGAGTGATTACATAGAGGCACTGAATTCATGAACTGAAGGACCAAGGCATTTGTGGGGAATGGGTGTCACTGACTGGCATTTTATTGACCATCCCTACTTGCCCTTGAGAAGGTGGTGGTGTGCTGCCTTCTTGAACCAATGCAATATACCTGCCATTGCTTGAACAATTATGCCACTAGGAAGGGAATTCCAGGATTTCGACCCAGCAACACTGAAGGAACTGTGATACATTTCCAAATCAGGATGGTGAATGGCTTGGAGGGGTGGGGGGGACTTGAAGTTGGTGGAGTTCCCATGTATCTGCTGATCTTGTTCTTCTAGATGGAAGTGGTCATGAGTTCTTAAGGAGCTGTCTGAGAATCTTTGGTGAATTTCTGCAGTGCACCTTTTGGGGAGTAAGCACTGCTGCTACTGAGTGTTGGTGGAGGAGGGAGTCGATGTTTGTGGATGTGATGCCAATCAAATGGGCTCCTTAGTCCTGGATGGTGTTAAGCTTCTTGAGTGCTGTTGGAGCTGCACTCATCTAGACTAGCAGGAAGTATTCCATCACACTTCTGAACTTGTACCTTGGAGATGATGGACAGTTTTTGTAACACAGATTTAGGATTTTGGGCAGGTGATGCAAATTAGGGGGATTTGAGGAGAATCTTTCTTAACGACCAGAAATTTATTACTTCCCAGCAGTGCTAATCGAGGTTATCAATAGGGAATTGGAATAGTACTTGAAGGAACCATATGTGCAGAGCTTTGGGATAGATTGATGTAATGAGATTGACTGGATCATACTAGAGAACCAGCATGAATTCAGAGCTGAAGCCGTGCTCGGTGTAATAATGACTCAACATGTTTCATGGGGGTAACCAAGCAAATCCTGATTAGAATACCATTGGAACTTTTAACGCAGGTGACCACAAGCTTGGCAAAAAAATGAGAGATTATGAATAATAACTTGAAGGAGAAGAGAGAGGTAGAGAGGTAGACAGATGTAGGGAGAGAATCCTAGGAAACCAAAGGCAGCAAAAACAAATGTTGAGAAACAAATATCAGGAATGCATAACAATTGAAGGAATGCAGAAATCAACGTTAATTCTGGGGCTGGAGACAATTATAAAGATATTGAGCAACAAGACTGTGAAAGCATTTGAAGACAAGAATGAGGATCTTAAATCTGAAATGTGGCAGAACGTGGGCCAATGTCAGCCAACGAGCTGAAAGGTGGTGAATGGATGAGACCTGGTGAGACTTAGGATATGGACAGCAGAGGTTCAGAGATTTTATTAACAAACTCTTTGGACTTGGGTGTTACGAACTAGCCAGCATTTATTGCCTATCCCAAGTTACCCTTAAGAAGGTGGTGGTGAGCTGCCTCCTTGAACCCTTGCAGTCCATGTGCTGTAGGTAGACCCACAATGCCCTGAGGAAGGGAATTCCAGGATTTTGACCCAGTGACAGTGAAGGAGCAGTGATATATTTCTATATCAGTGGCTTGGAGAATAACTTGCAGATGGTGGTGTTTCTATGTACCTGCTGCCCTTGTTCGTCCAGATGGAAGTGGGTTTGTAAGGTGCTGTTTGAGGATCTTTGGTGAACCTCTGCAGTGCATCTTGTAGATAGCCTCATATTAGAGATGGTCATTGCCTGGCATTTATAGCACAAATATTACTTATCACTTGTCAGTTCAAGCCTGGATATTGTCCATATTGTGTTGCATTTGTACATGGACTGCTTCAGTATCAGAGGAGTCACAAATGATGCTGAACATCATTCAATTGAAAATCCCGACTTCTGACCTTAGATGGAGGGAAATTCACTGAAGCAGTTGAAGTTGGTCTAGCCTAGGACACCACCCTGAGGAACTCATGCAGAAATATCGCAAAGTTGGGATGACTGACTTCCAACAACCACAACCATCCTCCTAAGTGCCAGGTATGACTCCAATCAGCACAGAGTTTGCTCCATGGTTTCCATTGATACCATAGTGTCGTAGGATCATGCAGCATGGAAACAGACCCTTCAGTCCAACCAGTCTATGCCGAACATAATCCCAAACTAAGCTGGTTCCACCTGCCTGCTCCTGGCTGATATCCTTTCAACCCTTTCCTTTCCATATATTCGTCCAAATGTCTTTTAAACATTGTAATTGTACCCGCATGCACCACATCCTCAGGAAGTTCATTCCGCACTCAAACCAACCTCTGTGCAAAATAATTGCCTAAGTCTTTTTTTAAATCTTTCTCCTCACGCCTTAAAAATGTGCCCCCAGTCTTGAAATTCCCCATCTTAGGGAAAACACAACTACCGTCAACTCTATCTATACGTCTCATTATTTTATTGACTTCTTTCAGGTCACTGCTCAACCCCCTATGCTCCAGTGAAAAAAGACCCAGACAATCCAGCCTTTCTTTATAATCAAACCTTCCATACTTTGATGCCACATTCAGTCGAATGCAGCTTTGATGTAAAAGGCAATCACTCTCACCTCACTTCTGGAGTTGAACCAAGGCTATAATGAGGTCAGGAGCTGAGTAGCCCTGGTAGAATCCAAACTGGGGGTCATTGAGCAGGTTATTGCTGAACAGGTGTTGCTTGATAGCACTGTTGATAACATCTTTCATCACTTTATTGTTGTTTGAGAGTTGACTGATAGCATGGTAATTGGTTGGGTTTGATTTGTCCTGCTTTTTGTGAATTGCATCGATAGTGGACAATGCGAAACCAACCAAAAGATTATTGAAATGATCAGGTCTGTACGATTTCACTGGCAGATTAGTTGACATAGTTGTTAAAACACATGGAATTGCAGAGGTCAACATAGATAATGTTTAAGATGAACAGTTCAGGCCTAGACAGGAAACACATCCTTAAACTATTCGTGTGTTTATTGAAACATTGTCTGTTTTAATTAAAGGAAGGTATGCAGGACAATAGCTCTCTAGTGCTCTCTCCATGATAACAAATCAACCAATTAGCACCCTTATATCATGCAGTATAAATTGTTATTCCCTTTGAGATTTTATATTAGAGTCAGAGGGTTGTACATCACAGAAACAGATCCTTCGATCCAACTCATCCATGCCAATCAGATATCCTAATTAATCTAGTCCCCTTTGCCAGCATTTGGCCCATATCCCTCCAAGCACTTCCTATTCATATTGCCATCCAGATGCCTTTTAAATGCTGTAATTTTACCGGCCTCCACCACTTCCTTTGGCAGCTCATTCCATACACCCATCAGCCTTTGCATGAAAACGTTGTTCCTTAGGTCCATTTTTTAAATCTTTCTCCTCTCAACTTCAAGCTGTGCCCTCTAGTTTTGGACTCCTCTACCCTGGGGAAAAGACCTTGGCTATTCACCCTATCCCCGCCTCTTGTGCTTTTATAAACCTCTGTAAGGTCAACCCTCAGCCTCCGACACTCCAGGGAAAACAGCCCCAGCCTATGCAGCCTCCCCCTATAGCTCAAACCCTCCAATCTCGGCAACACCTCGTAAATCTTTTCTGAACCGTTTCAAGATTAACAATATCTTTCCTATAGAAGGGATACAAACGTGAACACAATATTCCACAAGTGGCCTAATCAATATGTATTCTTGCATCTTTCCTGGCGATGATGACAATCTTTGAAAGTATGTCTATTATACAGATATATTCTGTCTCTGTTTCAATCATTAATTTTAATGGAGTGTACGCCCCAGTTTTATAAACCGCTGTATAGTAATGTTTCCTGACCTGTTTCCTCAACCTTATACCAATGTCCTCTCATTGCAAAACTCTTAATCTAATCTATTTCAATTTAGTTTGTACCAATTCACCATCATTTTAAACAATAAATCACTTTATAGGTTCTGTTGTAATGAAATGCCCGTAATGTTCACTTCAATTATTCTGATAACTTTTTCTGGAAAAGTCCCCAAGACATTAATATTTCTTTCTCGCCATGTGAAGGGTGTGAAACTGGACATAGTATTCGAGTGGTACTTGGATCTACGTTTGCTGGAGGATTAGTGCTGCACGCTGTAAAGACTTTAAAGTGATGATAAGTTCCAGCTGCAAAGGGCTCTCATTCAGAGTAGTATTCAGGCTTTGCTCTTCATGGCACTGTTCATTACTGAATGATGACAATTGAACTTACAACCCTGCAGTGGTGATTCCGTGAACACAAATACATTGCAGCAGTCAGTTGCATTCACTCTAACACTCAGCACATTCCTGAAGATGATCTATCTAATGCTATGATGACATGAATTATTTCTGACAGCCAGCTTCTCCTTCCAGGACATTTAATAAGAATGAATCTCATGTTCTTTGAGGTTATATTTGCAGCTTTGGTAATTATCAGCAGTAGCAATTCCTTAGGGGCCTGTAACCGGTCAGTAAAGGGGGCCCTCTGTCTATTAATCTGACCGGTCTCATCCTTCTGCAAGTTGCAGGGAGCATGAATGGAAATAGAATGGCTCCCTCAACTAGAACATCAGGGATCTGAGCAAACGGGGCACAAATTGTATAATTCTTTTACAAATCGTAAGATTGAGAAGTACGTATCAATTACATTGGATGTATTAATTGTCAAAACCGATAGAGAAAGAGGGGAAAGGTTAGATTCAGAGAATAAGGTGACAGACAAAGATTGAAAAAAATAAAGTGTGTTTATATTTATTTTAAAATGTCCTTAACAACAACTAAAATATGAAAACATGTGACTCCAAAGAGGTCAACTCATGGTGATTAACATTTACATACAACTTTTCAGAACCAGAAAAAGTCTTAAAACACTTCACAGCGAGTGAAGTTATGTTGAACTGGACACACTTAGGTACTTAGATTGGAACAGACAAGATTTAATGTTCTCTGACAAATTTAACTGTTTTTTCATTCTTTCCTAGATTTGGCCACTGATGGCGCGGCTTACATTTGTGATCCATCCCTAACTGCTCTTGAGAAAGTGTGGGGAGTTGTCTTCTTGAACCACTGTACTCCCTGCAGTGCCCACCTCTCTCTAGAGGCACTGAGAGTACGGATGGACACTGCATACTCTCCCTCCACGGACATCCAGCCACAATTGTAGCCACTAATGAGGAGTAGGCAGTCAGCAGATATGACCCCCTCCACAACCCACAGCCTGTATCAATTAATAGCAAACATGGCCAGGCCTATGAGCAGATCCATTAACTTAGCCACAAACCTCTGCACTAAATAAGCATTAAGGTAATGTGGATAACCAATAATCACTTTCAGCTGCAAGTGTTTGTAGATGCTTGAGCCTTGCCACATACACTGATGTATGAGATGGACAGACAGATTTTTAATCAGTAAGGGAATCAAAGAATACAGGGACAAGGCAGGAAAGTGGAGTTGAGGATGATCAGATCAGCCATGATCTTACTGAATGGCAAAATAGACTCAATGGGCTGAATGGCCTACTTCTGCACCTGTGTCCAATGATCTCCTGTTCTGGGTTCTGCTATTATCAGGTAGTTAGTATCTAAAAGGGCTAACTGACGTAACAAGATAAGCTCCATTCATCAGGATATAAAGGAGGGAGAAACTAACCAGTCTGTGTTCGTGTCTTTACCCATTCTGCTTCTGGCTCACTGCAAATATTGTGCAAGAATGTTTTAGTAGCTGTAATATTAACTTACTCTTCAGTTAAGCCTGATGCCTCATAAGAGGTTATCCTGTATCTTAGATGTAATGTTACTAGCTATTACATAATAAGTAATAAGGCAGAAGTGGGTACTGCAGATTAGAGTCAAGATTAAAATGGTGCTGGAAAAGCACAACAAGTCAGGCAGCATCCGAGGAGCAGGAAAATTGACGTTTGGGCAAAGGGCGCCTGCCCGAAACGTCGATTCTCCTGCTCCTCAGATGCTGCCTGACCTGCTGTGCTTTTCCAGCAACACTCTATTAAGTAATAAACCTACTGCTCATGAAGAGTGAGCACTCCATGTACTGCCTTGGGACCCTACAACCACACAGGATAAATGTGGATTTCAACTGTGTCCTCATTTCCCCTCCTCCCACATAATCCCAGTCCCAAGCCTCCAATTTAGCACTGTTCTCTGGTCCTGTCCATCACTTCCCCCTCTGACCTATCACCTTCTCCCTCACCTTCATCCACCTATGGCTTTCACAGCTACCTTCACCCCAAACCCAGCCCCCTCCCATTTATCTCTCAGCCCTGACCCACAAAGTCTCATTCCTGATGAAGGGCTTTTGCCTGAAACATAGATTCTCCTGCTCCGCAGATGCTGCCTGACCCCTTGTGCTTTTCCAGCACTACACTCTCAACTCCAACCTCAGCTCATACTACCTCAATTGACAAGTTCTCAAACATCCTTTCTGCCTTGACTAACAATGCTACACCCCCACTTCTTTTACTATCTTCTGTGTTCTTACTGAAACATCTAAATCCCGGAACTTGCAACAACCATTCCTGTCCGTGCTCTGTCCATGTCTCTGAAATGGTCACGACATCAAAATCCCAGTACCAACCCATGCTACAAGTTCACCTACCTTATTCCGGATACCGCTGCCGTAGAAGTAGACACACTTCAAACCAACGTCTTGTTTGTCAATGCCCTCATGCTCCCCTGAAACCTAATCTTGGACCTCCCTACCCTCAACATTCTTTATACTTGAACTACAGTTTCGGTTCCCATCCCCCTGTTGAATTAATTTAAACCCATCCGAAGAGCATTAGCAAATTTCCTCTCCGGCATATTGGTACTCATCTGGTTCAGGTGAAGACCATCCTGCTTGTGGAAGTCCCACCTACCCCAGAAAGAGCTCAAATTATCCAAGAATTCAAAACCCTCCCTCCTGCACCATCCCTATAGCCACGTGTTCAACTCCTCTCTCTCCCTATTCCTCGCCTTGCTCGCACATGGCACAGGCAACACACCAGAGATAACAACTCTGTTTGTTCTAGCTCTAAACTTTCACCCTAGCTCCCCGTATGTCTGTCTTAAATCCCCGTCTCTCCTCCTACTATGTCATTGGTGCCTATGTGGACCACGACTTGGAGCTGCTCCCCCTCCTCCATAAGGGTCCCAAGCATGATCAGAGACATTATGACCCCTGGCACCTGGGAGGCAACATTAGAGGATAAAAGCTGTCTGTTCACCTCCGTGAAAGCTCTGGCTCTACACAAACATTCCCGAGGGGAGTTGATACAACTATGCCAGGATGGAGGCCAGACTATGCATGAACTTTCCACAACAATTCACCAACCGAAGGACAGACCTAAGCTCTGATACAGACGTGGAACATTTGCTCACCCTCACTTTATCTTCCAAAGGGTATAACCTGGCCTTGACAACTCTGCAGCCAAGTAGGTCACTTCGGGTACCTGGATCATATATTATTCCCTTCTGAGGCATATGCCCACTTTAGAGAAACACCTAAGGACTATGTCCAAGTTCTCTAAATGCTTCTTCTTGGTCTTTCCTGTTATTAACACACCATCTAGATAAATGGTGACCTGGGGTGAACCATATGAAATGTTCTCCATCATCCACTGAAAATTGCACAAGTTGACATTAGCCCAGGTGGCAGTCTCGTATATTGGTACAAACCCCTTTGGGTATTAATTGTTGCATACATCTGGGATTCCTCATCTAACAACAATTGCAAGTATGCAAGGCTCATGCCCAGCTTCATGAAGGACAGCCCCCTGCCAACTCTGTGTATCAATCCTCTATGCAAGGGATCGAGTATTTACCCAGCTGTGAGAAGCAGTTTACTGTTTGTTTACAATCCCCACAAAGGTGAACCGACCAATCAGGTTTCACAATCATGTCTGGTGCTGCCCATTCTGCAAACTGGACTGGTTTGATGGTTCCCTCACTTTCCCGCCTTCTGATTTCTGTCCCGACTTTTATCTGTAATGCAATGGCACTGGCCAGGCCTTGCAGGATCAGGGAATTGCTTCCTGGCCAAAATGCAAAATGGCCTTGGCTCCTTTTGATAATCCCTAAACCTTCCTGAAGGACCTGCAGGTATTTAAATAGGACTTCACTCTGGCAGCCATTTTCTAATTAAAAATATTGAGCCAATCAAAGGTTAATCATTCTCAACCAATTTCGTCCCATCAGGCTTGAGCCCAAGCCTTTTACTACAATCAGTGGGAACTGCAGCAGCTGCTTCTCATAAGAGACTGGAACAAAAGTTGTCCCCTTAACCTGTAAAGGTTCCTTGGTATAAAACCACCATCTGGCCGAGGTCATGTGCAAAGTTAAGAGTTGGAGCCCAGTCTGATTTCTGTTAAAGACTGGTTCTGCAATCACTGAACAGCTGCACTGGCATTGAACTCCATTTGAACTAAGTGACCATTTAACCAGACATTTATTTTCACTGGTTCAGATTTGGGTGTTACTAACCAATTTAACTGTTCCAAACCAGATGTAGATTGACGTGCCTGCTTATACACTCTCCTGGATACCGGCCAATGAGTTCTCTTAATGAGGATAGGCCTCGTAGGACTCTTTTGCAGTCTCAAGTCCATATACCGGCAGCAACTATAATGGCTTGCTAATCCTGAGCCTGAAGAAAATTTTAACCATTTGGCCAAGGCTTGACTTTGTTTTGTGGATTTGCTGTGGGCTAACCTGAGTGAGGCTATGCGATTGCCATGTTCTCCAAGCTCAGTCAGATTGGTGAGGGCGTCCACTTCCATTCGAATACCCTGCAACTCATATGGTCCAATCGTCACATTTTCCAATGATAAAGTCAGTTGTAGTGCCTGTTGGGATTCAGCTAGTAGATGTTTTTGCATGGTTACATCATTAACCCCACACTCCAACAGCCTCTCAGCAAATCATTAAGGGTTAAACCAAAGTCACACGCCTCTGCCAGATGTCTTAACATCAAAAATCCTGATACCAATTCCCCTGGTTCTCAAATTGGCATGTAAAACCAATGGCATTTCAAAATTAGAGGCTTGGGGTCATAATATTTCTTAACTGAATTTTCAACTCTTGAAAGATTTTAGTGTCCGGTGCCTCAGCAAAGGTTAGGCTCTTAATAACCGAAAAAGGTGCAGGTCCACAAGTTGTCAGGAGAATTACTTGTTGCTTTTCATCTGCCACAATGTCATTTGACTTGAAAAAATATCATTCTTTTCACATATTGGACCCAGTCTTTGTTGGCAGGATCAAAAGAATCAAGCTTCCCAAATAACGACATGATGCCTGAAATGCTTACTCTAACTCAAAGAAGACTGTTGCAAAAACATTCTTCAGTGCTGTGTTTTTCTTTTGCTGCCACTGAAATAAATCCACAGAGGCCGATATCGTGTTACCAAGTCACCCTTTATTTACACGTGGAAAGTTCTTAATACTGATCCAGCTCTCTCAGAGTCAACTATCAGAGTGAACAGAAACACTGACACTTCTGTTCTTATCTGAGAGTCAGGACTCCCTAATTGGACCAGATTAACAGCCATAATCAGGGAACTCATATTCTATGAGGTCCACCTGGCTGACCTTGTTACAATCACTACAGTTGTTTAACTGAGGCAACCAGATTTGTAAGTGTTTCCTTCTGCTGAGTTAGTTAATTTCTGCTGGGGCGTACGTCTTCAGTTTTGTAAAATCAAAGTGAACTCCTTCGAATGACCATTATCACTAATGAAAGGAGATTATTCAGCCTCTCGTGACTTTGTCAACTCCTTGATAGGGCTCAATACATCTCACTCTCCCCAGTGTTCTCTCATAGCCCAGTGCAACTTCTCGCCATGAAATATTTACCCAGTCCCCAGGCCCAAGTTATTATTGAGTCAACTTCACCACCCTGTTAAGCAACACATTTCAGATCCAAAAGATCTTGTTCCTTTTAAAAAAAACATTTCTTCAACTCATGTCTGGCTCTTTTGACAATTACCCATCTCTCATCTCCACTGAGTAGTGTAGTTACACAGACATCAAGTGAAGAAAGTGGGTGCTATCTTATCAGGGTCTGAGCAGCAAGTGCTGTGGTGAGATTTGCAGTAGATTTGAACAAGAAATCCAATGAGGCCAAACTGCATGTCAGGAGCATCTCACCTCATCTTGTACATATTTGATAGGTGGCATGGCCAGGTTCTCACTAGGTAGTGGTGAATTGTGGTTGAGGAGAATTGACACTTGTTAAATGCCTTATTAACAGCCTGACTCACCTCATTAATATGCAGACTTTTAATTTACCAAAAGCATCAAATAAGTGTCAAAAAAACCCACCATTGGAATCAAATCAGATTCCTGATAAAGGGCTTTTGCCTGAAACATTGATTCTCCTGCTCTTCAGATGCTGCTGACCTGCTGTGCTTTTCCAGCACCTCACTCTCGACCTGGTGGAATCAGCTCATCACTTGTTTTGTAGGACACTAGCATTCACATCTCAGGTCATGCTCAGTAGACACTGGCCGCTTGCACTCCATATCCAGCAATCCAACAACAACATCCAATATGTGTTTAGATTAGATTAGATTAGATTAGATTCCCTACAGTGTGGAAACAGGCCCTTCGGCTCAACAAGTCCACACCGATCCTCCAAAGAGTAACCCACCCAATCCCATTTCCCTCTGACTAATGCATCTAACGCTATGGGCAATTTAGCATGGCCAATCCACCCTAACCTGCACATCTTTGGACTGTGGGAAGAAACCGGAGCACCCGGAGGAAACCCATGCAGACACAGGGAGAGTGTGCAAACTCCACACAGACAGTCGCCCGAGGCTGGAATCTAACCCGGGTCCGTGGTGTTGTGAGCCACCGTGCTGCCCAAACTCTACAAACATTCAAGGCACATGTCTCAACCACTTACAAGACATTTCTGCACTTCAATGCTAAACCTCAGGCTGCACAGTTAACTATCACTGTAATGCTGTAGCAAAGACACTGTCACCTAGGTTACACAGGACTGAACCAGGCCAAACCTCAAGGCTCTTCACTCACTGTCATATTGCTCACTCACTTTGGCCCTATCTGGATGCACACAACATTGCTTTGCCTTTTTGTGCTAGACCTCCCCAGTCAGAAGAGTAAAAAATGAGGTCTGCAGATGCTGGAGATCACAGCTGAAAATGTGTTGCTGGTTAAAGCACAGCAGGTTAGGCAGCATCTCAGGAACAGGGAATTCGATGTTTCGAGCATAAGCCCTTCATCCTGATGAAGGGCTTATGCTCGAAACGTCGAATTCCCTGTTCCTGAGATGCTGCCTAACCTGCTGTGCTTTAACCAGCAACACATTTTCAGCTCCCCAGTCAGAACACAAGGTTCATTTACTTCTAACTTTCCGATCAGCGCAGTCACAAAGGCACAATGCTTGTCACGATTGTTGTTAGCAGCTCTCAGTCAAGTCAAGAGAGATAGCTTTCAATCAGAAGTTCAAGGCACAGTAAAGGTCATTTTTGGTATTAGTTCAGCAGTTTGATCAAAATCAGAATACTCTTCACATAAGAGTGATGAGCCAAATTTGGGCAGTCCACCACCATCTTGAGTTTTTCCTCACTATTGTGGGCTGTTTTCCTCCTGGAATGAGCCAGGGACAGGTATTAAGGGAGCCGAAAGTGGTTGGCATAGCTGGTATTGTTGCAGGTAGGGAGTGTCCCAAGTGAGTGAATAGGTAGTGCAGACAGCATGCAGGGTCAGTAGTAATAGAGAGTGGTGTCAGGATCGGTGATAGTGAGTGAGGGAAAATGTCGTAGATGGTCATGCAAATGATAAAGCATGGGTACCATCTCAGTCTACTTAATCTCCCCTCATAAACCAATTTTCGCAACTTTGGTATCAAATCAGTGAACCTTCTCAGCTCCACCTCCAATGCCAGTACATCCTTTCACAAGTATGGAGACCAAAACTGTACACACTACTCCAGGTGTGGTCTCACCAGCACCCTGTACAGCTACAGCATAACCTCCCTATTTTTAAATTCCATCCCTCTCGCAATGAAGGACAATATTCCATTTGCCTTCTTAATTACCTGCTGCACCTGCAAACCAACTTTTTGTGATTCATGCACAAGGACACTCAGGTCCCTCTGCACAGCAACATGTTGCAATTGTTCACCAGTTAAATAATTGTCCGTTTTGCTGTTATTCCTACCAAAATAGATGACCTCATATTTACCAACTTGTACACCATCTGCCAGGCCTTTGCCAACTCACTGTATCCATCTGCAGACTTTCAGAGTCATAGAGTCATACAGTCCTCTGCACAATTTGCCATACCACTCATTTTAGTGTCATTTGCAAACTTTGACACACTACATTTGGTCCCCAATTCCAAATCATCAATGTAAAATGTAAACAATAAAAGGTTGGTGGTGAGCTGTCAATTTGATCTAATTAATTCCAGGATGATCCAACATTGTTAGTATTAAGAAAGGGGAAACAAAGGTTGTTATTGAAATGGAACCGTAACACTGAAAGGATGGAAAATCCTATTTGTTACTTCTGAAGTGTAGTCACTGTTGCAATACATGAATCACTGCAGCAAGTTTTCACCACAAAACAGCAATGAAATAATGATCAAATAGTCTGTATTTTGAGATGATAATTGAGAGAAAACTCTTGGCCAGGATACCTCCACAACTACTCTTTGATATAGTGGGACTTTCTTACAATGTAATGGAAGTGTTCAAAAGAATCTTGCAGAGTTATATTAAAAGGCATACAGTTGTGAACTGTGAGTTGCTGGATGTGAATAAATACACAAGACGAAAAAACTGCAAGCTGCCAGTTCAAACAATAAGGGATTGATTATACCCAATCATTAACTCTGATGCCAAGTTGCCTGAGAGATAGCAAAGAAGTTACAACCTTGAAAGAAGTCATGAAATGACGAGGGGAGGATAATCGATCTACTCAAACTGGGCATAAATGAGGAGGTTATGTTGTGTCTGTACAGGACATTGGTTAGGCCACTTCTGGAATACTGTGTGCAATTCTAGTCTCCCTGTTTTAGGAAGGATGTTGCTTGGGTTCAGAAAAGATTTACAAGGATGTTTCCAGGGCTGGAGGGTTTGAGCTATAGGGAGAGGCTGAATAGGCTGGGGCTAATTTCCCTGGAGCATCGAGGGCTGAGAGGTGACACAATAGAGGTTTGTAAGATCATGAGGGGCATGGATAGGCTAAATAAACAAAATCTTTTCCCTGGGGTCGGGGAGAACAAAACTAGAGGGCATAAGTTTAAGATGGGAGAGGAAAGATTTAAAAGTGACCTTAGAGGCAACTTGTTCACGCAGAAGGTAGAGCATATATGGAATGGGTTGCCAAAGGAAGTGGTGGAGGCTGGTACAATTACAGCACTTAAAAGGCATCTGGATGGATATATGAACAGGAAGGATTTAGAGGGATATGGACCAAATGCTGGCAAAGGGGACTAGATTTATCTAGGATATCTGGTAAGCATGGATGAGGTGGACTGAAGGGTCTGTTTCCATGCTGGACATCTCTATGACTCTACAACTCTAAATTGCCACTTTAAGAACAAATTGTAGGCCAGAGTAAGATTAGATTTGATATTATTTCACACTGTATATTATAACTAGTTAGGCATGCCCATACTGTGATTGGTTTGTTGCACGCACAAGTAAACTTAACCGATATAGTGATTTGATTTAGATGAATGTACACCTTTAATTGGTTTATACTATGTGCTTCCCACTAAGTCCAAGAGTTTAACTAACTCTTTAATCCTGTTTTCAAGGTCTCCAGCATGTCATGGTCTGACATTGTGGGATCTTCGCTATAGCATACAATAAAGTTTAACATTCTAAAGATTTCCATCTGGTCACTCCCTGCAGATAAGGGTTGGAGGATAGTTGAGTGGCTATTGGATCCCAGAAATTCCCACAACAGTAACTAGTGTCTGAACTGAAAGGTGGCTCCTCCACGGGAACTTCAGCGAGGATTATTGTGTATATGTGCTGAAGCCACAATGTTCTGATTCAGAGTCAACAATACTTGCCACTGAGTTAAAGCTGATGTAACAGCTGGACTGTGTTACACTGATATCAATGGCTTCTCATGTGCTTTCATTGGGTTGGAATAGTGTACAAACTGGAAACATTGAGGGCCCAAATAGAACTTTTATTTATGTTACAATTCAACGGAATATTGGATATAGCCATAGGTTGCATCTTAGCAGATTTATGTCCTACTGCTGTCCCAGTGTAAGTATTTATTCTTGTGTGGCACAGAAGACAGAACTGAGTTTCAGTCACATTGTGGAAAACTCTGATTTAAAAATATCTTGCAATCTAATGTAATTAAGAACAAATAAACTCAATCATTCATAGAAATGAGGATATAGGAACATCAAAGCTGGAGTATTCAATTAGTCTGTGCATGATCATATGCCTGAAAGTCACATTCCCACATCTTACTTGCTGTCATTAGTCTGCAGAATGCTATCGATTTCTACCTTAAATCTGTTTAATGACTGAGCTTCCACAGGCCTCTGGGGTAGAGATTTCCAAACATTTGTCAGCCTCTGAGTGAAGGAATTCTTCCTCATCTCAATCTTAAACGGTTTATCCCTACACCTAATCATAAGGTTATTTCTCCTGGGTATAGACTCACCAGCTAGAGGAAACATTATATCTACAAACACCCTGTTACATGCTGTAAGAATGTTGTAAGTTTCAATGAGGTCACTGGATATTGTTTGAAACACAAGGGAATATAGTTCCTGCCTCTTTGATCTCGCCTAATTAAACAATCTTGCCATTATAGCATTAAGCTGGTGAACATTTCCACTCACTCAATTGCACTCCTTAGGAAAGGAGATCAAAACTGTACATAATATCCCAGGTGCAGTCTTGCCAAGGCTCTAAACAACTAAAGCAAGACTTCTGTACTCAAATTCTCTTGCAATGCAGATCAACATACTATTTGCCTTCCCAAATGGTTGCTACACATGCATGCTAACTTTTAGTAATGTGCTAAAAGTGAAAATATTATTATCATTTGTATTTTGAAAATAGAGCCTGATGGATTTGTTTCAATTCAGTGAGGGTGGCTTTTTTTTAAAAGAGGTCAGAAAATCATTTAGAGAAGTGACATAAGTACATCATTTCCAAGAAAGCACGTAACTTAATAAGAGCTTAGCCAGGCATCTATGGTGTTAATTGATAAAGTACTTACGCTTCTGACTTTACAACATAAAGAAAAGCAGTTAATTGGGGGACACTGGTAACTGCCAGTTCAGAAGACTCCAGTGTCAGTTTCATTCCAGCAGAAAAATAGTTACCCTCTTAAACCACCAGCAGTTTTGTATTCAGCAGTGCAGTTTGCATCATCTATAACCACAGGTGAGGTGGTAGACGACTAGATGGTGGCTAATGTGGTGCCTTAATTTAAGAAAGGCTGTAAGGAGAAGCCTGGGAACTACAGACCTTTGGGTCTGAAATCAGTGGTGGGTAAGTTGGTGGAGATGATTCTAAACGATAAGATTTACGTGCATTTGGAGAGTCAAAATCTGATTAGGGATAGTCAGCATCTATTTGTATGAGGGAAATGATATCTCACAAACTTAACTCCGTTTTTGAGTAAGTAATCAAAAAGACTGAGTAGAGCAAAGTGATAGACATTGTTTACATGGACTTTGATAAGGTGTTGCTTGGTAGACAAATGAGTAAAGTTAGGTCACATATGATTCAAGGTGAGCTTACCAATTGGATACAAAATTGGTTTTATGGTAGGAGACAGAGGATGGTGGGGGAGGATGTTGTTTAGATGGAGGCCTGTGACCAGCCGTGTTCCACAGGAATTGGTACTGGGTCCAATTTTGTTTATCATTTTTGTAAATGATTTGGATGAAAATACAGGAAGCAAGGTTAGTAAGTTTGAGGATGGCACCAAAATTGGTGTTAAAGTTGACAGTGAAGAAGATTATCTAAGATTACAAAGAGATCTTGGTCAATTGGGTCAATGGGCTGAGGACTGGCAAATGGAGTCTAATTTGGATAAATATGAGGCATTGCATTGTGGTAAAACAAAAAAGCTCTAGGGATTCAGGTACAAAATTCTTTGAAATTTGTGTTACAGGTAGACAGGATGGTTAGGAAGTTGTTAAGCATACTTGCCTTCATTCCTCAGACCTTTGAATATAGGAGTTGGGATGCAATGTTGCGGTTGTACAGGAAATTGTGAGGTATCTTCTGGAGTACCATGTGCAGTTCTGGTCACCCTGTTATAGGGAGGATATTATTAAACTGGAGAAGGTTCAGCAAATATTTTCCAGGATGTTGCTGGGAATGGAGGGTTTGAGATATATGGAGAGGCTGAATACACTGGGACTTTTTTCACTGGAGCACAGGAGGATAAGGAGTAACCTTATTGAGGTCTATAAAATTATGAAGGACCTAGATAAGATGAATGACAAAGGTCTTTTCATAGAATGAGGGAGTTCAAAACCAGAGGGATTGTTTTTTATGGTGAGAGGAGAAAGATTTAAAAAGATGCAGAAAATGAATGGCCATGGCTACCTGGGAAAGATGAATTTCAGTTCTATTTATTCAGAATGCAGTATTCTATACAATTACCTGAAACTAATTTTCACGTGTCTTGGGTAGTAATCCATAGATTATAACGCTTGAGAACCCGTTCCTTAATTTCATTCCTCGTGCTTGATAATCCCCAGACAGATTGTCCTTCCTAGCCTTGCCTAGCCCAAGTTGTTTGGACCACAACAACTGGATTCTCACCCTCCCTCTCCACTATCCTTTCAAGCCGATCAGAGATAAGCTGCACCCTGCCAATCTCGATCCTGCTCACAAACGATACTATCTATCCCCATAGTTATTGAATCTCCTACAACTACTACTCGACTTTTTGCTTCCCCCCCGCGCCCCCCCCAACCAAATGGCCTCCTGTACCAAGGTGTGCTGGTCAGCTGGCTCATTCTCCCTGCAGCTCTTCCACTCCCCAAAGTAAGTTAGTTCTATATTTAGAACACTATTCTGCTCTCTGACTCCGAACATAAGGCTGCAAATCCCTACCCTATATTTACTCCTGACAATGCAGCTAACCTACACATCCCTGAACACTATGGACAATTTAGCTTGGCCAATTCACCTAGCCCACATATCTTTGGACTGTGGGAGGAAACAAGAGCACCCGGAGGAACCCCATGCAGACATGGGGTGAATGTGGTAACTCGACACAGACAATCACCCAAGGATGGAATTGAACCCGGGTCCCCAGTGCTGTGAGGCAGCAGTGCTAAACATTGAACCACCAAGCCACTACAATTCAATTCAATTTATGAACATACTCAACAATACAAATAGAAAACATGATAGGAAATAGAAATAGAAAATGCTGGAAATACTCAGCAGGTTATGGCTGATCTGTGGAGGAAAGAACATTGTTAACATTTCAGGTCTGTGACCTTTTATCACAACAGATTTTATGTTAAGAATTGAGTTAATACCAGTCAGCATTGATATTAAACACCAATAGAATTAAGACTAACAGATTGAAAGTATTGCTTATGTAGCATGATTTAAAAAACAAAAACAGCTGAGAATACTAAGTAGGATCTGTGCAGGGTAAAGCATTTTTGATGAAAAGCCATCGACCTGAAACATTAATGTCTGTTCTTCTCTGCACAGATGCTCAGCTTTTCCAACATTTTTCATTTTAACTCTCAAACACTTGTTGCACTTTCTTCTGAATAATTTAAACCCTTTTTCTCTCAACACACGGGACAATCCTCATTGCTGTGAAAAATGTATTAAGTAGATTGATTTAAAGTTTTCTCTCATCACAAAGACTTGAAGCAGTAGAACCAATCACTGCCAGTTGACAATGCAGTCACTGCTAGCCATTCTGGTTTATTCAAAATTGTAACATTTGGCAAATCTTTAGTAAGGATTTTGGAATCAAAATATTTGATCATCAGCACTGATTTTATGTTATAATATTATTATATCATCATCATCATTGCTCACATTGATTGATGTGCTGGTGCAGTGACTTCCCATTTTGGAAATCAGTGCTACGCACAGACCTCAAAATGGGGATTATCCTGTGTGTTAAGAGAAAAGAGTTTAAATTATTCAAACAAATGCGCAACAAGTGTTTCAGAGCTAAAATAAAACCGAGATCTGTGCATTGAACAAAACAGAAGGATAGAATAGAATAGCTTTTATTGTCACATATACTCAATGAGTACAGTGAAAGGTTTACGCATCACCAGGCAGCATGTTGGCTCAGTGGTTAGCACTGCTGCCTCATAATGCCAGGGACCCGGGTTTTATTCCAGCCTTGGGCGACTGTCTAGGCACAGTTTCTTTAGTTACAAGATTTTAGATAATAAAATGTCCAGCATTGCAGAAGTAAAAATTCAGTACAGCGTGAGCTTGCTGGCACCTAGCTTGTAAACCTCACCGGTGACACGCCACACCAGGAGGCCACCTGAGCCTGGCCAGGAATGGCCAGAAGCCAGGAGAGAAGAAGAAAGAAACAAAAAACACCAAGAGAAAGCGAAAGAGAAAATAAGGAGAAGAAGAATGGGCAGAGTGGACAAGCTCCGCCATCTTGTCATTAGAGTCATAGAGTAATACAGCATAGAAACAGACCCTTCAGCCCAAATTGGTCCTTGTTGACCATAGTGCTTACTCAGCTAGTTCCAACTGTCCGCATTGGGTCCATCTCCCTCTAATCCCTTCCCATCCATGTAGCTATGCAAACGTTTTTAAAAATGTTGCGATTATATCTGCTTTAGCCACTTTCTCGGGCAGCCTATTCCATATACACACCACTCTCTGAGTGAAGAAGTTGCCCCTCAGGTCCTTCTCAAGTCTTTCGCCTCTCACCCTAAACCTATGCCTCTAGTTTTCAATTTCCATTCCCTGGGAAAAAGACTATATGCATTCACCCTATCTATACCCCTCATGATTTTATACACCTCAATAAGGTCACCCTTCACTCTCCTATGTTCCAAGGAATAAAGTCCAATCCTGGCCAATCTCTTCCTACAACTCAGGCCTACTAGTCCTGGCAATATCGTCATAAATCTTCTTCGTACTCTTTCTAGATTAACTATGATTTTCCTCTAACAGGGTGACCAAAACTGTAAACAATACTCCAAGCGCATCCTCGCCAACAACTTACACAACTGTAACAACATCCCAACTCTTATACTCAATGCCTCAACCAATGAAGGGTAGCATGCTAAGTGCCTTCTTCACTACAATGTCTACCTGTGATGCCGCTTCCAAAGAACTCTGTACTTGTACTCCTAGGTCCATCTGTTCCATAACACTCCTCAGGACCTTAGTATTTGATGTCCAAATCCTACCTTGACTTTCCAAAGTGCAACACTTCACACTTATCTGTATTGAATTATTTTTGCCAATCCTCATCTGACTTCCCCATCTGATCAAGATTCCTCTGTAATCTTTGATAACCTTCCTCACTATCAATGATTCCTCCTAATTTTGAATTATCCGCAAACTTACTAATCATGCCTTGTATCTAGATCATTTATTTAAATTACAAATAACAAAGTCCCAGTACCAATCCCTGCGGCACACTAGTAGTCAATTGTGGGAGTATTAGTCAATGTTTGTCGCTTCATTGTGCTATGGGTGTATATTATAAGATGCTTAAATCTTTTCACATTGCACAAGAAAATGCAATAATTCAGGACAGAGTTGCTCTGGGACCTGCAACGTTAACTCTGAAAGACATGCAATTTCATGGAATGAAATAAAATATGGACATCAAAGCCTCCTGCTTATCACTACATAACACCCAGCGCTGGCGAATGAATCAGTGCTCCTCCATGTTGAACCTCACTTGGAAAAAGCACAGAGAGTCACAACAACACAATGTTCTCTGGCTTTAATGATCACAACAAGAGGAGCTCGGCAGCAGCACAGCTAACTAAGTTGGTTGAGTCCTAAAGGTCTTTGAGGGAACAAATAAGAGGGAAAATATACTTGACTTTATCCTTATCAATCTGCCTGCTACAGACATATCTGTTAATGACAGTATCAGTAACAGTGCCTACTGCAAAATTCTTGTGGAGACAAAGTCCCATCTTCACACTGAGGATGGCCTACAATGTATTATAATTCATTGACACTCACTGGCAATAACATCACTGAATCACCATTGTCAACATCCTGAAGGTTGCCACTGACTGAAACTGAACTCAACTAGCCATATAAACATAATGGCTACAAGAGCAGGTCTGCGGCTAGAATACTGTGGCAAGTAACTCACCTTCTGACACCCCAAAGCCTATCCACCATCTATAAGGTGCAAGTCAGAACTGTAATGGAATACTGCCCACTTGATTGGCACTGCATCCACAAACATCCACTTCCTCCACCAGCAATGTTCAGTCGCAGCAGTGTGTACTATCTACACGATGCACTGCAGAAATTCAACAAAGATCCTTAGACAGCACCATCCACATCCATGACTACTTCCATCTAAAAGGTCAAGGGCAGCACCCTCATCAATCATCTTCATCACTTACTCAAAAAATTCAATCAAAACAATACCACCCCTGCATAAAGCCATGCTGACTATCATGAATAAATCTACTTTTTTCCAAATATGGATAAATCCTGTCCCTAAGAACCAACTCCAATAATTTCCCCACATAAGACTCACTTGGTTATATTTTCCTGGATTATCTCTGTTGCCCTTCTTAAATAAAGAAACAACATTGGCTGTTCTCCAGTCTTCTGAGACTTCACCTGTGGCTAAAGAGGATACAAAGATCTCTGTCAAGGCCCCAACAACCTCTTCCCTTGCCTCAGGAAAGTATCCTGTGGTTGGTCCCATCAGGCCCTGGGGACTTAGTGTTCTTCCTCCTTCTTAATATCAACATGCCCTGGAATATCAAAGTACCCCTCCCTAATCTTACCATCATCCACATCAAGAAACATGGGTTGGAAACAAAAATCATTCCTGATGAAGGGCGTATGCCCAAAACTTTGATTCTCCTGCTCCTTGGATGTTGCCTGACCTGCTGTGCTTTTCCAGCACCACATTCTCGACTCTGACCTCCTGCATCTGCAGTCCTCACTTTCTCCTTGGAACCAAAAATGCAAAACTTAAGGTTCGTTAAACACGGATAAGGGCTGAGTTGCCTGAGTGGAATGGGAAGGAGTTCAGCAGAAAAATAAACAGTTGAACGATGGTAGAAATTTAAAACAGTGTATGAAATGAGCTGCCAGAGGAAATGGTTGGAGCTGGTACAATTAAAACATTTAAAGGATTTCTGGCTGGGTTTATAAATAGAAAAGGTTTAGCCGGGTATGGGCCAAATGCTGGCAAATGGGACTAGGTCAGATTGAAATATTTGGTCAGCATGGATGAGTTTGACTGTAGGGTCTGGTTCCATGCTATATAACTGTATGACTCTATGTCTTTCTTCTTGGTGAATATGAATGCAGAGTATTCATTAAGGACCTCATCCGCTTCCTCTGCCCATGCATAAATTCCATCCTTTCTCCTTTAATGGGCCTACCTTTTCCTTAGCTACCCTCTGGCTCCTAATATATGTATAAAATGTCTTGGAATTCTCCTTAATCCTACTAGCCAAGAGCATTTCATGGCCCCTTATAACCCTCCTAATTCCTTGCGTATGTTCTTTCCTGCTTCCTTTATATTCCTCAAGCACCTTGTCTAACTTCAGTTTCCAAAATCTTATATATGTCTCCTTTTAATCTTTCAACCTTTCTTGTTACCCAGGGTTCCAGAATCTTGCCATCCTTATCTTTCACCCTCACAAGAACATGCTGGTCCTGAACTCTGCTCAACTGGCCTTTAGAAGATTCCCATGTGTCTGATGTGGATTTTTCCTCAAACAGATGTCCAAGTCTAATTTCTCCAGTTCCTGCCTAATACTGGTATAATTAGCTTTCCTCCAATTTAGTACTTGCATCTTATTTTTATCTATAATTATCTTAAAACTTCCGGAATTATGATCACTGTTCTCCAGCAATTTCTGTTTTCGTTTGTTTCAGATCTCCAGCATCCACATTTCTTTGTTTTAATTTCAGAGGATGAAACCGCTGTAACAGAGAGGAAAAGAGAAGTGAGAAATAGGGGAAAAAAAATTGTTTTTATGCATTTGTGGGACATGGGCATTGCTGGCTGGCCAGCATTTATTGCCCATCCCTCAATGCCCTTGAACTCAGTGGCTTGCTAGGTCATTTCAGAGGGCAGTTGGGAATCATTGCAATAATGGGTTAATGGACATAGGTGAGAGCAGTGTGTTTTCTTGCGGGATTTCTGATAGCAGTGACCTCAGTGACTCTGAAAGGATTTGCAGCTTGATTGAGCATCTTTGGACAATGTGACAGAGTCTGAAACTGAAAGAAGATGACACAAAAGAATGGACAGGCAGAAACCAGAATGAGAGAACTATTAAGCATATGATTGTTTTGAGAGGCAGGGCAGATCTGACAAAGACAACCTGGAGCATTGGTCCCCAGGTCACGACCAGGGAGGAGCTGTCATGCAGCCCCAATCATTAGTTTAGTTGACCTTTGAATTACTTTAACAACCTACTGTAGCTTTGGGAAATGAAAGGCCCACCTGCCTCCATTTGCATCTCCATATAAGGGTGGGAATCTTGTCCAAAGTAACCATTCCTTTGGCTAAATAGTTCTGGGACTGGCATGTGTGCCTAGCAGCAAGGTACTAATGTGAGGTGAAAGTGAGGACTGCAGATGCTGGAGATCAGAGTCTAGATTAGAGTGATGCTAGAAAAGCACAGCAGGTCAGGCAGCATCCGAGGAGCAGGAAAATCGACATTTCAGGCAAAAGCTCTTCATCAGGAAGGTACTAATGCCAGGATCGTGGGGGTTGGATGATTAGAGGCACAGGTCATGTGATGAACCCTCTTGGAACTACCAAGAGAGTTAGCAACCAAATTTACACTCAGCTAACTGGCCTGGCCAAAGGCACTACGACAGGAAACAATTAGTCAAAAGTGAAGACTGCAGATGCTGAAAACCAGAGTTTAGATTCTGCCAAGTGTAAATTAACAAGGCTCCTCGTGTAAAAGGGATGTGTGTGAATGTCACCGGAAAAATGAGATTAAGGTAACTGTGAGACTGGCACTGTTTAATAAGCTGATAACACTCACAAAACATAAAGAATGGCCAATTAGAGGAAATAATGACAGCTTGTAAAGGCAGTGCAGCCATAGCTTGAGGAAGAAAGACGTGCTTGCTTTTGAACAGTCACTTAGGAACAGCTCAAAGTACATCGTATACAATGAATTACTTTGAAATATAAGTAGTCTGCTATGTCGCAAAACAAACAGCCACTTATGTCAGGGATGACCAGAATGAGATCAATTGTCAATTTGTCTGTGAGCAATGATACTTGCTGAAAGAGAAATCTAGTTCAGAACACCAGGAGGACCTACTGCTCTTATGCAGAACAGATAGAGACCATTCAGTCCATCATGTTTGTATCAACTCTTTGAAAGAGCTATCCAGTTAGTCTTACTCTCTACATCTTCCTCATAGCCCTGTAAATTGTTCCCTTTCACGTATTTATTTATCTCCTCTGTATCGAAGCATTAAACTTTGAATTGAGCCACCAGAGTAGGCAAACATGGATCACCAGTGATGCCTCCAACAATTCTGGAATCCCTTAGACTGCTCTGAATTACCAGTTTACAATTGTCCAAACTGAAGCACATCCTCCACAAAAGCCTTGTTTGACTCAACATGTTCTTTTCCCTGGATAACAGGCAGTGTGAAAGAGCTGTAAAATTAGACTAGATTCCCTTCAGTGTGGAAACAGGCCCTTCGGCCCACTAGTCCACACCGCCCCTCCGAAGAGTAACCCACCCAGACCCATTTCCCTCTGACTAGTACATCTCATGTTATGGACAATTTAGAATGGCCAATTCACCTGACCTGCACATCTTTGTGACTGTGGGAGGAAACCAGAGCAAGCCCATGCAGACACAGGGAGAATGTGCAAACTCCACACAGATAGTCTGTCTGTGAGGCAGCAGTGCTAACCACTGAACCACTGTGCCAACCACAAATTGTTCTGGACAGATGTATTATACCAAATGCACAACATGATGTAGGAGCAAATTACTGCAGATACTGAAATCTACACTGCAAACAACAAATGCTGGCGATCACAGCAAATCAGATAGCATCCATGGAGAAAGAATAAGCAGAGCTCTGATGACGAGTTATCTAGACTTGAAACATTTGCTTGCACAACATGGTTGACAGTCTTCAGGTTTTTTTCGAGCTCCTTTCTCCTTGTCCGTTCATTGCAGCCAAAGCTACTTGTTCCATTTAAGAAGAGATGATAAGTGAGATGTCACGAAGGAATGATACCACCTGTCACCTAACCTCATGCAGCTCAGTTTCAGTTTGTTCGATAATGCTGTTATGAAGTAACTTAGGATGTTTTACTATTTTAGAGGCATCATAAAGGGGTAAATTGTTGTTGTATATTACAATCATGACAACACTTCACAAAGTCCCGTGCAGCACAGTGAGATGTGAAAAATGCTCCCACGTTTTCTTTCTTTAGATGGAGCATTTCAGTGTGATAGAGAACAGACTCTGACAGGCTACAGCTGCTGGGAGTGACAGTTTTCTAAGAAGTCATTCACTCATGTGGGATAATCTGAAACCAATTCGAGGAGGCAAAAGAAAAATATCTGATGAGCTGATTATTATTTCCTCTGGCCAGTAAAGATTCAATGGCTTTAGAAGTAAGTCACTACAATACTGTCACAGTAATCCTACTTTTCCACTCTGGGTTCAAAGCCTGGCAAGTTTTGGCACTTCAATTGCAGAACAAGTGATTTTTTTTAAACCCAATGAGAGTTTTCATCTCGAGAGTGTTAAGGATACGCTAAATACTCTACCGGCGAAAATTTTTAACTTCATATTTTCCTGCGTTATGCTTCATCTGTCAGAGTTTTGCCCAATCACTCAACCTACCCCAACCAGACTGAAATCCCCTGTGCCATCTTCCCAATATACAACCGAACCCAACCAGACTGAAATCCCCTGTGCCATCTTCCCAACATACAACCGAACCCAACCAGACTGAAATCCCCTGTGCCATCTTCCCAATATACAACCGAACCCAACCAGACTGAAATCCCCTGTGCCATCTTCCCAATATACAACCGAACCCAACCAGACTGAAATCCCCTGTGCCATCTTCCCAATATACAACCGAACCCAACCAGACTGAAATCCCCTGTGCCATCTTCCCAACATACAACTGAACCCAACCAGACTGAAATCCCCTGTGCCATCTTCCCAACATAAAACCTATCCCAACCAGACTGAAATCCCCTGTGCCATCTTCCCAACATACAACCTATCCCAACCAGACTGAAATCCCCTGTGCCATCTTCCCAATATACAACCGAACCCAACCAGACTGAAATCCCCTGTGCCATCTTCCCAACATACAACCTATCCCAACCAGACTGAAATCCCCTGTGCCATCTTCCCAACATAAAACCTATCCCAACCAGACTGAAATCCCCTGTGCCATCTTCCCAACATACAACCTATCCCAACCAGTCTGAAGTCCCCTGTGCCATCTTCCCAATATACAACCGAACCCAACCAGTCTGAAATCCCCTGTGCCATCTTCCCAATATACAACCGAACCCAACCAGACTGAAATCCCCTGTGCCATCTTCCCAATATACAACCGAACCCAACCAGACTGAAATTCCCTGTGCCATCTTCCCAACATACAACCTATCCCAACCAGACTGAAATCCCCTGTGCCATCTTCCCAACATACAACTTATCCCAACCAGACTGAAATCCCCTGTGCCATCTTCCCAATATACAACCGAACCCAACCAGACTGAAATCCCCTGTGCCATCTTCCCAATATACAACCTATCCCAACCAGTCTGAAATCCCCTGTGCCATCTTCCCAATATACAACCTATCCCAACCAGACTGAAATCTCCTGTGCCATCTTCCCAATATACAACCTATCCCAACCAGACTGAAATCTCCTGTGCCATCTTCCCAATATACATCTATCTCTATGTCATCTTCAAATGTAGCCACTACATTTTCACTCCCCTCCTCAAAATCATAAGTACCGTCCACATCTTTCCCAGTAGCTGGCAGTCTATTGACTTCACTGAGCAAAGAAATTGCACCTTTTTTGTTCCTTAGCTCTAGCTAAATAGATTCTGTCAAAAACAGAAAGCAATGAAAATCTGTAAATTTCACACCATGTCTGTTTGGACTCAGACACGATATTGATTTTGCCCTTTGAAACGTAGGTTGTCCCTGGAGATAGTATGCTTATTTGTAAAACACTCAAGTTGAAGCATTGGTGGCCATGAGATTGCCCTCGGTTAAAGACTGGGTGAGAGAAATTTAATGTACAGAATTAAGAGGATCACTGAACTTTAAAGCCTGGCAGTTTAAGTGAGATTTTTCCAATATTGTATTGAGTACCATTATTCCACATAATGTGACAATATTGTCGATATACTAGCTTCCCACTATATTGTATCTTGATGCTTTTAATTAAACAGACAGTAACTGAGCTGGAGGTGACATTGGCCTTCATACAGGCAGGCATTCAGAACACTGAACACATTGTTAGGCTTTCCTAAATAAATGATGTGGATTTATATGGTGTCCTATCATTTCTGAAAAACACCTCAAAACATTTCACTGACAAGGCATTCCATAAGTGTGACATCCACAAATTTGAGTACAGCATGAGTTCACACCGCCAGTGAATAAATCATTAGTTGTTCTGGTTTCCGTGCTATTGGCTATGGTCAGAACAAAGGATGTGAAGCTGGAAGAGCACAGCAGGTCAGACAGCATCTGAGGAGAAGGAAAGTCAATGTTTGGGCCTAAACCCTTCATCGGTTCTGACAAATGGTTTCAGCCTGAAATGATGACATTCCTGCTCCGGGTGCTGTCTGACCTGCTGTGCTCTTCCAGCTTCACATCTATTGACTTGGACTTCCAGCGTCTGCAGTACTTACTGTCTCGTGGTTAGAACAATGACATGGAAACAATTGTTTTCTTCCTCAGGTGCTATTGCAGCTTTAGCAAATGAATCACCGTCAAAGAGATAGGCGTAGTTAATGTTCCACAATGGTTTCAGTCTTACTAGAACTTCCATGCCACTGCTGTCCTTGTCCTAGATGTTTGGAAGGTGCTGGTAAAGTAACCTTGGTGTGTTACTGCAACGTAACTTGTGGACGATACACACAGCTCGACACTGTGCACTGATCAAGGAGGGAATGAATGCTTAAGGTGGTGAATGGGTGACAATCAAGTAAGCTTCTAGGATTTGTTGAAGCTGCACTCATCCAGGTAAGTGGACAGCATTCCATCACATACCTAAGTTGTGCCTTGTGATGGCCAGGTTTTCAGGAGATTGACTACAGAATTTCCAGTCTCTGACCCCTTGTGGTTCATTATTTACATGGTTAACTCAAACATTTCTGGTCAATGGTAACCCACAAGATGTTGATAGTGTGAGATTCAGCATAGTAATAGCAAAGATTGAAAAGGGGCGATGGCTACATTCTCTCCTGTTGGAGATGGAAATGCCCTGACAATTTTGTGGCACAAATGTTACACGCCACTTAATCAGCTATCTTTTGAAGCATGCAGACACAGACAGTGTCATTATTGGAGGAATTGTAAATGGAACTGAAAATTATGCAATTATCAGTTATATCCCCGTTTCTGATCTCATAATGGAGGGAAGATCTTTAATAAAACAGTTAAAGATGGTTGAACCAAGAGTACTAGCCTACAAAACACTTGCAGAGATGTCCTGGAGCTGGGAACATTGAGGGAGAGGCTGAATAGGCTGGGGCTGTTTTCTCTGGAGCGTTGGAGGCTGAAGTTATAGAGGTTTATAAAATCATGAGGGGCGTGGATAGGGTGAATAGTCAAAGTCTTTTCTCCAGGGTAGGGGAGTCCAAAACTAGACAGCACTGGCTTAAAGTGAGACAGGAAAGATTCAAAAGGGACCTTTGGGGCAAAACTTTCATGCAGTGGGTGGTACGTGTATGGAATGAGCTGCCAGGGGTGGTGGTGGAGGCAGATACGAAAGGGCCATTTGAGGGATTTTTAGATAAGCACATAAATATACAAGGAATGGAGGGATATTGTCCAAGGGTAGGCAGAAGGGATTAGTTTAATTTGACATCATGTTCAGTACAACATTGTGGGTCAAAGGGCCCATTCCTGTGATGTACAGCTCTATGTCTTAGCCTTGTAAATGTTTTTTTTGCACTCTTTCCAGTTTAATTATCCTTTTTAAAGAAGGATGACCAGAATTGGATGCAGTACTCGAATTGTGGCCTTATCAATGTCTTGTACATTTGTAGTCTGATGTCCCAATTCATGCACTCAACCTTCTGACCAATGGAGACAAGGGTGCCAAGCAGTTCCTTCATCAACCCATCTACCTGTGATGCCATTTTCAAGGAATTACATACCTGCACCCCAGGAGTGTTTAACAACTCTCCACAGGACCTATCATTAACTGTCTAAGTCCTGCCCTGGTTTGTCTGACCAAAACACAACACTTCGCATTCATCTGAATTAAATTCCATCTGCCATTTTTCAGCCCACCTGTCCAATTGGTCAAGATCCCATTGTATTCTTAACTAAACTTCTTCACTGTCCATTATACCATCAATTTCTGTGTCATCTGCAAACTTACTAAGTTTGCCTCCCATATTCTTATCCAAATTGTTTATATAAATGACTAACAACAGTGGACTGAACACAGCTGGTCAGAGATCTCCAGTTTGAAAAATAACTCTACCATCACCCTCTGTCTCCTAACTTCAAGCCAATTTTGTATCTAATTAGCTAGTTTTCCCTGGATCCCATGTGATCTAACCTTACAAACCAGTCTGCTATGTGGAACCTTGTTGAAGGCCTTGCTAACGTCCATGTAGACAATAGCTTGGCCTTTGTCAAACTGCCTGATCACCTCTTCAAAAAAACTCAATCAAATTAATGAGACACAATCTGTTGCTGTGGCAGAAATCGACTTCCAAAAAACATTTGATAAAGTGATACACTAAAGGCTTGCCTGCAAAGATAAAAGTCAATGGGAAAAAAGGGACAATATCAGCATGGATACAAAGTTGGTTAAGTGACAGGAAATGGAGAGCAGTGATGAGTGGCTGTTTTGTGGACTGGAAGAAGTTATATAGAGGGTTTCCCCAAGGTCAGGACCAGGGTCTCTGGTTTTCTTGATCGATACCAAGATCCTTGACATTGGTGTACAAGGCACAATTGTAAAATTTGTAGATTATACATAAACTGGAAATATTGTGAATTGTAAGAAAGACATTGACAGACCTCATGGAGACAGAGGCGGGTGAGTGGATGGGCAGACAGGTGACACATTAAATATGGTGCAGTGAAGTATGAAATGATATGTTTTTCCAGGATAAAGTAGGAAAGGCAATATAAAGTAAAGGGTACAATTCTAAAGGAGGCACACAAATAGACCTGATCATTTGCTGATTTTTCATGATTTTATATTTATTTTATCATTTTTGGTTTGAGCTGTGAACTCTGAGCTGAGAGCTGGAAGCGACCTTTGGACTGTTTTAAGAAAATATCGAGATATTTGTTTCCAGGCTAAGCCTGGAAGATAATTGCAGATTGATTCTTGTTCAAAGAACCCTATAGATGTTTCACTACCAGGGATGCTTTATGTGAAAGAGCTGGCAGACAGTTTAATGTTAGCAGGGGCTTCACAGGAACATACCAAGTCTAACACAAAGAAACCAAAGTTTCAACTGGTTTTTGAACTGTGTCAAATCAGATGGATTGTCCCTGTTAAAGGTACAGGATGGAGGTTTGATTGCTTACTGGTTATTCTCTCATTATTATCTAAGTGAAAGTTTGAAGGATAGAACCTAAGTTACATGTATGAGGTGAATATTCTTTGAGTCTACAGAAAGCCAGTTGCATGTGTAGGTATCCTCAGAAACCAAGCAACAAACAAGCCCACATGCGTAAGATGCTACGGATTGTGGATTTTGTTTTGGTGAAACAGCCTGTTGTATCTCAATTGATTTATCCCTAAACTATACCTGTTTGTTTGTCATTGTGTGAATGGGAGCTCCAAACAAAGAAAACTGAGTACAAATCACAGACATTAACTAGGTTACCTTGTGGCTTAACTTTGCTCTGTTAAATATTTTTAAATATTTTGTTTAAGCTACAAACCTGATATCTGGTATTAGTTATTCAGAAAGTCCGTTTAAGGAATCATGGGGTCACTTTTGAGGATCATTGAAAGTTTTCATTTTACAATATTGTGAATATGGGAATAGGGAGGCTGATTTGATATCGCTGTCTGTCTTTATGTCATAACAGTTCCCAAATCATTTAAAGTGACAGGTTGAAAAATAGTTAGCAATGAATTTGTGTCCTTGGGCGTTGTAAATAGAGGTATAGAGTATAATAGTGAGGATGCTATGGTTTGGTCTCAACCAAGGCACTGCAGCCAATTCTGGACACCTCACTTTAGAAATTTGTAATGGCGTGAGATACATTTATACAAATGGTTCCAGGACTGAGAGATTTCAGCTACATGGATAGATTGGAGAAATAGATGTTATTCATCATAGAGAATAAATCATAGGAAGATTCATAGAGTGTTCATAATCATGGTGGGATTTACACACAGTAGACAGTGTTACAATCCCAGCTCGAGGGTAATTTTGGATAAATTGGAAGTCAGAGTGAAACCTGGCATGATAGATCATAAGTTGTATTTTTGTAATTTGGTTGCTCACTTATTCACATGAGGCTATCAATGTCCTTTTAACAAAAGAGTACAGGGTTATTACAAAATAGAAAACAAAAAAATGACATATATGACAATTTAGAGAGATCAAAAAGCCAGATTCAAACCTTTCCCCAGCAATGGAATGAGTGGTTAGGATCTGGAATGCATTGTCTGAGAGCATGATATAGCACAGGCACAGAAATTGATACATGATGCTGCTCAATTGTGTAGTCGGAGAACAAGTTTGACCCACAACATGAAGTACATATGCCAGACTTTACAGTGATTGGTGGATTACCTAAAACACAATGTTCCCTCAGTCATCTTTAATAGGCAGAGGACAGACTGTACTCAATCTGTCCACAGTTCATGAAGAGAGCTTGTTTCAGTTAGGATTACACTCACTGGACTTCAGAAGGTTGAAGGGGAAGAGGAATTTCATAGAAACCTAAAAAATTCGAGCAGGACGAGACAGAGTATACACAGGATGGATGTTCTTGATGATCGGGAGTCCAGAACCAGGAGTCATGGTGTAGGTCATTTAGAATTGAGATGAGGAGAAATTTCTTCACCCATAGAATGGTAAGTCTGTGGAATTCTCTGCCATGGAAAACGGTTGAATGTTCTTAGGACTAATGAGATCAAAGGGCGGAAGTGGGAAAAGGTGACTGAGTTGGATGATCAGCCAGGATCATATTGAATGGTGGAGCATGCTGAAAGGGCTGAATGGCCTACTCATGCTCCTGCTTCTATATTGCTTTCATCAAAACTGGAACATGATGGGACTGTAAGGTTTTGGAGCAAATGAATAGTGGTTTTGGGGGGATGACATGGGGTGTAAGAGTGGAAAGAGTGGGAATAAGAACAAATAAGAAATGTTGAGTCCTTGATAGGATGAAGGATGGGAGATGTTAAATGGCAAAAGAAAAGGCTGATGATCGAAAGTCAAAGAGATAAGTAAAGAAACAAAAGAGGTGTCTAGAGGAATGAAATGAAACCTGATTTGATGTGACAATTAAGGCTACTTTGGACCATAATAAACACATTGAAACAGGAATAAATTCTTTAAATGGAAAATCTTGTTCAGCCTACACCCAAAAATAACTGAGAACAGAAAAAGAGAAAGTGATCTTTTTGAGAATCCAGAAAGAGACTGCTCCTGGTCACTAAAATGCATTTAAACACAAACTTACAGCTGAACCTGTGGTGATTTTTACAGCGCCCAGTCTACACTACTGTCAGACTGCAGGCTGACGAATAATGAGGTAATGAGGTTTGCTAGGATTTTTACTGTTACTGTTACAATATTGCTGCATTTTTAGACTGCACATGTCTGTCGTGGTTCAATTGTTATGTTGTTGCATGGGCAGTATGTAGGTGATGTTTACAGGTGCATACACTGAGGGGACAAGCTCCAAATGATCATTGACCCATAGTAGCAGGAGAGAGCTAAATATTTCCCTTCCACCCCTCAACTACCAAGATTCGTAGTGAGCCATTGGATAAGGAGGATCATTTCTCATACCTTGGAATCGTCCTTTTCAGTAACAGCAGGTATCATCCTCATGCAGGACTCACAAAAAGCTAGTATACAGGTTCAGCAGTCATGGAAAGGAAATGGAGTCCTGACCTGTATTTCAAAGGGAACCTAGTCTTCATGTAGTGAGCTTTTGGTAAAAGAATACAAGTCAGACCACAGTTGGAACATTATGAACACCGTGCCACAAGTAGGGTAGGTGGTGTTTGAAGAGATGGATGGGATAATCAAGGTTTTGCACAAATGTTTTGCAGTTTGCACTTGGCTACATCGAGCCCTTTGTAAATGTTCAAAATTATTGGTACCTTCATGGATGCTTCTTCTCTAGTTTATACGGTTTGGGGCCCTTAGGTAAGGAAAGATATCCTGGCAGATGGATATACACGACTGAGAAGGTTCAAAGTTTTGAAAGGATGTCTAGCTCGTGTTGTGGGTGAGGTTGTAGATTTGTTCACCAAGCTGGTGTGGTTTGCTGCAGACACTTTGTCAGTTCACTAGGTGACATCATCAGTGCGCCTCCAGTGAAGCTTTGGTGGTCTGTCCCACCTGATTTTTATGCTTCTCTGTTTTCTGATACTTCTAGTTCGGTATCTGAGCGGTTTGTATATGGGGTCCAGTTCAATGTGTTCATTGACTGAGTTCCAGTTGGAGTGCCAGGCTTCAATAAATTCTCTCACATACCTGTGCTAGGATGGTTACATTGTCCCAGTTGAATTTGTGGCCTTCATTGTTTGTGTGGGTGGAAATGAGAGAGTGCTGGTCATGTCTGGCAGTGGCATGCACTCGTGTGGTCAGTTTTCTTCCTGTTTGTCCTATGTAGTGTGTTCACAGTCCTTGCAGGTAGCTTGCAGATAACATTCATCCTGTTTGATGTGGGTGTCGGGTCTTTAGCCGATGTGAGTAGCTAGTGAAAGGTGTTTCCTAGTTTGTGAGCCTCTAAGATTCCCAGGGGTCTGAGTAGTTAACTCTGATATATCCTTGATGTATGGTTTACTAGACTAAACTGATTCTGGTGTACTGAGGGACTGCGTTATTTGATTAGGCCTGTACCCACTGAAGTTTAAAAAAAAGAGGCACCCTAATTGAAACATAGAAGATTCTGAGGTGTATTCTTAAAATTGATGCAGAAAGGTTACTTCCCTTTGTGGGAGAGGATAGGATCAAAGGACATAATCTCAGTGTGTTGGTTTGTCCAGTTTGAACAGACATTAGGAATTAGGAACAGAGATTAGGATTTTTTTTCTCTCTCAGAGAGTAGTGAATCTAGGAATTCTGCAGGAGAAGGCTTAAAAGGCTGGTTGATCAGGATAGACAAGGCTGAGACAGAGAGATTTTTTAAACAAATCAAAGGTTATGGGGAAAAGGCAGGAAAGTGGAGTTGAGGATTATAAGGTCACCATGATCTCACAGAATGGCAGAGAAGACTCAATGGGCTGAATAGCTGACCGCTGCTCTTATGTCTTATGGCTTTCTGAACAATGATACTCAATATCGTCTCCAGAGTGCTATCATATTCTTTGGCCATCTGATTTGATGACAAAGATCTCAAAGCTGACATCAAATTCATAGATCACAGGGAAAGAAGAAGGTAGATGGGTTACCGTCAGGGGACGGAAAGGGAACTGGCAGGCAGTGCAGGGATGCTTCAGTAAGAACTGAGATAATGGTAAAAGAGGGGGTGGTATGGCACTGTTAATCAAGGACAGTATTAAGGTTGCAGAAAGGACATTTGATGAGGACTTGTTTACTGAGGTAGTTAGGGCTGAGATTAGAAACAGGAAAGGAGAGGTTACCCTGTTGGGAGTTTTCTACAGGCCTCCAATTAGTTCCGTAGATGTAGAGGAAAGGATAGCAAAGATGATCCTCGATAGGAGCGAGAGTAACAGGAT
The DNA here is from genome assembly GCF_020745735.1 of Hemiscyllium ocellatum. Classification (NCBI taxonomy): domain Eukaryota; kingdom Metazoa; phylum Chordata; class Chondrichthyes; order Orectolobiformes; family Hemiscylliidae; genus Hemiscyllium; species Hemiscyllium ocellatum. Next base: position 110,080,176 of record NC_083409.1, read on the forward strand.
AGTTATTATGGTGACTTCAACTTTCAAAATATTGACTGGGAATACTATAATTCAAGTACTTTAGATGGGTCAGTCTTTGTCCAATGTGTGCAGGAAGGTCTAGGGCAACAAGGGGCGAGGCCACATTAGATTTGGTACTGGGTAATGAACGCGACCAGATGTTAGATTTGGAGGTAGATGAGCACTTTGGTGACAGTGACAACAATTCAGTTATATTTACTTTAGCAATGGAAAGAGATAGGTATATACTGCAGGGCAAGAATTATAGCTGGGGGAAAGGCAATTACAATGCGATTAAGCAAGGTTTTGGATGCATAGGATGGGGAAGGAAACTGCAATTTAAATGTGGAACTTATTCAAGGACCAGCTATTGTGTGTCCTTGATAAGTATGTACCTGTCGGGCAGGGAGGAAGTTGTCGAGTGAGGGAGCCGTGGTTTACTCAGGAAGTTGAATCTCTTGTCAAGAGAAAGAAGGCTTCTTATGTTAGGATGAGATGCGATGGCTCAGGGCGCTTGAGAGTTACAAGTTAGTCAGAAAAGACCTAAAGAGAGAGCTAAGAAGAGCCAGGAGGGGACATGAAAAGATATTGACGGAAAGGATCAAGAAAAACCCAATGGCTTTCTGCAGGTATATCAGGAATAAAAAAATGACTTGAGTAAGATTAATGTCAATCAAGGATAGTAGTGGGAAGTTGTGCATGGAGTCAGAGGAGATGGGCAAGCAGTAAATGAATACTTTTCATCAGTATTCACGTTAGAAAAAGACAATGCGGTCAAGGAGAATAGTGAAATACAGGCTACTAGACTAGATGGGATTGAGGTTCACAAGGGGGAAGTGTTAGCAGTTCTGGAAAGTGTGAAAATAGGTAAGTCCCCTGGGCCTGATAGGATTTATCCTAGGATTCTCTGGGAAGCCAGGGAGGAGATTGCAGAGCCTTTGGCTTTGATCTTTATGTTGTCATTGTTTACAGAAATTGTGCTAGAAGATTGGGCGATAGCAAATATTATCCCCACGTTCAAGAAGGGGAATAGAGACAAACCTGGAAATTATAGACCTGTGAGCCTTACTTTGGTTGATGGTAAAGTGTTGGAAAGGATTATAAGAGATAGGATTTATAATCATCTCGAAAGGAATAAGTTTATTAAGGATAGTCAACACAGTTTTGAGAAGGGTAGGTCGTGCCTCACAAACCTTATTGAATTATTTGAGAAGGTGACCAAACAGGTGGGTGAAGGTCAAGCAGTTGATGTGGTGTATATGGATTTCAATAAAGTGTTTGATAAGGTTCTCCACGGTAGGCTATCATACAAAATACGGAGGCATGGGATTGAGGGTGATTTAGTGATTTGGGTCAGAAATTGGCTAGCTGAAAGACAGAGCGTGGTGATTGATGGGAAATATTCATCCTGGACTTCAGCTACTAGTGGGTTACTGCAAGGATCTGTTTTTGGGTCTATTATTGTTTGTCATTTTTATAAATGATCTGGATGAGGGTGTGGAAGGATGGGTTAGTAATTTTGCGGACGACGCTAAGGTAGGTAGAGTTGAGAATCGTGACGAAGGATGTTGTAGATTACAGAAAGACATAGATAAGCAGCAGAGCTGGGCTGAGAGGGGCAAATCGAGTTTAATGCGGAAAAGTGTGAGGTGATTCACATTGAAAGGAGTAACAGGAATGCAGAGTACTGGGCTAATGGTAAGATTCATGGTAGTGAGGATGAGCAGAGAGACCTCGGTGTCGAGGTACATAAATCCTTGAAAGTTGCTACTCAGGTTGATAGGGTTGTTAAGAAGGCATACGTGTGTTTGCTTTTATTGGTAGAGGGATTGAGTTTCGGAGCCATGAGATCATGCTGCAGCTGTACAAACTCTGGTGCAGCTGCACATGGAGTATTGTGTACAGTTCTGGTCGCCTCATTATAGGAAGGATATGGAAGCATTGGAAAGGGTTCAGGGGTGATTTACCAAGATGTTGCTTGTTATGGAGGGAAGGTCTTATGAGGAAAGGCCGAGGGACTTGAGGCTGTTTTCATTTGAAGAAGGTTGAGAGGTGACTTGATTGAGACATATAAGATAATGAGAGGCTTAGAGCAGGTGGACAGGGAGAGCCTTTTTCCTCGGATGGTGATGGCTAGCATGAGGGGACATAACTTTAAATTGAGGGGTGATAGATCTAGGACAGATGTCAGAGGAGGTTTCTTTACTCAGAGAGTAGTAGGGGCGTGGGAACGCACTGTCTGCAACAGTACGAGACTTGCCAACTTTAAGGACATTTAAGTGGTCATTGAATACACATTTGGACAAAAATGTAATAGTGTAGGTTAGATGGGCTTCAGATTGGTACCACAGATCGGCACAACATCAAGGGCCAAATGACCTGGACTGTGCTGTAACGTTCTAAATTCTATGTTCTAACAGTATTACCAGGTTCCTGTGAGCATTGCAGGTGTGAACAATGTACAGCAGACATCTCAAATCCATACAGAAATATCACCAGTGGTGCCTCTGCAAAATCCTGCAAATCCACTGGCAGCATCGGCTCACTGTCCTTTCTCAAGCCAACATCCCCAATATTGAGGCATTGGTTATCGTCAAGCAGTTGGGTTGGGCAGGCCAATGCTTTTGCATGTCTGACAACTCGTTCAGAACAAACTCTCCAGTCCTTGCAAGCATTTACCACGATAACTACCTCCATAAAAATGCAACATCCCCACTGATTCTTGGAAATCTCCAACTCAAGACCAAGCATATCCAAAAATATCAACCATTTCAAGCCTTTCGAGACCAAGTACAATCTGCAGAACAATTGTCCCTCCATTTCAGCATCTATCTCTTGAAACATCAGCTGTCCCACTTGCAAAAGGATCCATCATTGAGTTGCTTAGACACCTCCAGGCCCACAACTCTGAAGTGGGACAAAGTCATCCTCAGTCCCAAGGGACCAGCCTAAGGAGTAGAAGGGAAAAACTGTCAGAACGTTATGGGTGCAAGTCTCATGCCGGAGGCTCAGGCCTGAGATCTAAGCTGCTTCTTCAGAGCAGTAGTGAAGGAGTACCACCATATCTAAGAGGTGTCTCTGAGAGAGAATAAAACCAAGCTTCACTTGCCCTCTCAATGATAATAACGTGTTTACTCAGCTGTTTGCATTGTTTTTCTGCTTGATAGTCATTCCCAATATTTATCCTTTGACTAACATCACTTAAGTCAAATATTCAGCAAGTCTGGCAGCATAATTGGAGAGAGAAGCAAAGTTCATGTTACAATTCCAGTGACCCTTCTTCTAAGAGAAGGAATTTCTGAAGAAGGGTCATTGGACTCTGTTTTTCTTTCTCCACCATGCTGCCAGACCTGCTGAGTTTCTCCAGCAATTTCTGTTTTAGTTTCAGATTTCCAACATCCATAGTTCTTTGTTTTATGTAAAATACAAACCAGTCATTATTGCATTACTGTTTGTGCAACTTTGCTGTGGATGCTATGTATCCTGTATTTCAACACTTCAAAACATTTCACTGATATTTCGGCATTCTTGGGGTGAGGGAGTGCGAAGGTGGCGTTGCAAAGCTAGTTTGCCTTTCTTTCAATGTGACCTTAATTGTTCAGTTGTACCAGATACCACATCCAATTTCTCTGGTTTAGCATTTGCAGTCGAAGCTGAAACAACCTCATCCTGACTGTACACCCTGAGCATTTTTTTTAGAATTGCCGCTGGTCATGGCAGATGATATAAAGAAAATCAATTTCAGTGTGCTATTTTGAAAAGCAGACTCAGTTATTGGGGTTGATTAGAAATGGATATCAGCCACAATCTTTGCAAGATTGCCTTTCCACCAGATATAAATAGGAGAGTACATTGTGAGGAGACATTGATAGTCTACAAAACAATCTGGGTGTTACACACTTGAACATAAATGTTTTAGGACAGACTCCAAGTCTACACTTTAAGTGAAAGCTTTATTTCAGTTAGCCACACTCCATTAAACCCACATCCCCAATGATTACTAGTTCTCCGTATTCATACCAATTCGCACCCAACTAACGCCTTTCAGACCATATTTGATTAAAACAATACACAAGGTAACGTGAGTGGACAAAAGTTGGCAAATGGAGTATAACTTGGACATATATGATCTTGTGTTGCTGAAAAAGCGCAGCAGGTCAGGCAGCATCAAAGGAACAGGAAATTCGACATTTCATCAGGAGCTTATGCCCGAAATGTCGAATTTCCTGTTCCTTGGATGCTGCCTGACCTGCTGCGCTTTTCCAGCAACACATTTTCAGCTCTGATCTCCACCATCTGCAGACCTCACTTTCTCCACATATATGATCTTGTTCACTTTGTCTGGCTTAAGCTATGCAAGGCACCAGTCAGACCACACCTGGAATACTGCAAACAGACTTTGGCCCCTTATCTAAGGAAAGATATACTGATTGCAAACAATCCACAGAAGGTTCACAAGGTTGATCTTGAGTAGGAAGGATGTCTTAAGAGGAGATTTTTTAAAAATTCATTCATGGGATGTGGGCCACTAGCTAGGCCAGCATTTATTTCCTAGCCCTAATTGCCCAGTGGGCAGTTAAAAGTCAGCCATGTTGCTATGAGTCTTGTTGTGAGTATTGTTGGATCAGCCAACAACTGAACAGTGGAGCAGGCTTGAGAATCTGAATGGCCTTCTTCTGTTCTGATTTCTTTTGGTCTCATGGTCATCATTAGACTGTTACTTTCAGATTTTTATTGCATTCAAATTCTACCATCTGTGATGGTTGGTTGGGCCTGTACGTGTTGGAGTTCAGGAGAATGAGGTGATCTTATCCTAGATCATGAGGGGATGTGACAGGGTGGATGCTGAAAGCATGTTTCCCATTGTGGGACAGACAAGAAAAGGTTAAAAGTCAGGGTGTCTCCCATCTAGATGGAATTAAAGACAAGGTTTGTTTTCACTCAGTGTGTTGTATGAATCTTTGAAACTCTCCTCCCCAGACAGCAGTGCCAGTTGAATCATTGATCTTTTCAAGGCAGAGGTAGACAACTAATGGACTTACAATGGTTATGAGGGGTAAGGCGGGAATGTGGGGTTGAGGCCTCTCAGACTTGGCAAAGCAGACGCAAGGGGCTGAATGGGTATTTGGATTTCTCCATGCTACAATTCACTTCATTAACCCTTTCAGGTGGAAGCAGCATAACACGTTTTAAAGTACTTAGCAGTGCCCTAGCAAAAATTCAACCTTCAATCAACATTACTAAAAAGACATCATATGCTCCTTTGTGACATTGTTGTTTGTGGAAGGTTGCTGTATGTAAATGGTCATTCACATTTCCTACTCAACAACAGTGTTTACACTGCCAAAAAACATACCATTAGCTGTAAGGTGCATTGAGCTCCCTTGTGATTGTGAAGCATGTGCAAATCTTTCACTAAAAAATCAGAACGACTTCACTGGGCCCAGTTCCCTAAATGTCTGTGACCAGAAAAGAAACACAGTTAAAACAGGCACTTAAACTAAATTGTTAACAGTTCACTAGGAGCACATGCTGCTGAACCTCACATGATATTAATCCTGACGAGCCTCCAGTTTGTTATGGACCAGGCCAGATCCCCTCAAAATATTTTAAGAAGGCAGCCTAGAACCTAACTTTTTCCAATTTTAAAGGCAAATGTGTAGTGCTGTGTTCCAGATGCAATCTGACTGGTCACATTACTTGACGTTAAGCAAAACACAATTTATTCAAACAGTATAGTTACAGCACAACAAAAGAAAGCACCTAGAATAACTTAACTCTAGTGGAAAACTTAACATAATAACAGTTATATGACCTGTTAGTAAGTAACTGTTCCAAGATAGTAACATTCCATAAATACTTGTCTTGATAAATTTCAGAAATCAGATTTTCTCACATGCAGCGCCCACAATAGGAAGACAAGCCCCTGCTTCTAGCTGTAACCAAGGAAGGGGAAAGAACAGCTTCTACTACGTTAAAACTCCAGCAGCTTCTGCTCTGTTGAGCCTCCAACAGCAACTGCTTAAACTTAAATAAAACTAAAAAAACTAGATATCTTGGTCTGTAAGAGCTGGCCACACCCATCCCTGGCTGCTTATACTCAGAGAGATGTACAGCACAGAAACAGACCCTTCTGTCCAACTCGTCCATGCCGACCTGATATCTAACATAATCTCGTCCCATTTGCCAGCACCTGGCCCATACCCTTCTAAACCCTTTCTATTCATATACCCATCCAGATGCCTTTTAAATGTTATAATTGTACCAGCCTCCACCATTTCCTCTGGCAGCTCATTCCATACACACACTACCCTCTGGGTGAAAAAGTTGCCCCTTAGGTCTCTTTTATATCTTTCCCCCCTCACTCTAAACCTATGCCCTCCAGTACTGCCTCACAAGTTGTTTATTTTATGGGGCTTCACTAGCCAGCTCGATGCCTTAGTCTTAGACCCTCTCTTTGAAAAAAAAGGACAAAACAAAATCTCTTAAAAACACAGCATTGTCACACAGATAACTGGTAATAAAGCTTTACACTTCATATCTATTATGGAATTCTGTATAAATTAATTTAGTCCCATTTGCTAGCATTAGACCCAATTCCCTCTAAACCCTTCCTATTCATGTACCCATCCAGATGCCTTTTCACTGTTGTAACTGTACCAGCCACCACCACTTCCTCTGACAGCCCATTCCATACATGCACCACCCTCTGTGTGAAAAAGTTGTGCCTTAGGTAAGTTTTAAATCTTTCCCCTCTCAACTTAAATCTATGCTGTCTAGTTTTGGACTCCCCTACCCTGGGGAAAGGACATTTGGTTTTCACCCTATCCATGACCTTCATGACTTTATAAACCTCTTGGTCACCTCGTGATAAGGAAAAGACAGTGGTGTAATGGCAACATCACCATTCTAGTAATGCAGAAACCCTGGCTAATGTTCTGATGATGTGGGTTCAAATCTTAGCATCATGGTTGGTACAATCTAAATTAATTTGGGGGTCACACAATGGATCCGTGTTTAGCACTGTTGCCTTACAGCACTAGGAATCCGTGTTTGATTCCAGCCTTGGGTGACTGCCTGTGTGTAGTTCGCATTTCCTCTGTGTGTCTGTGTGGGTTTTCTCTGGGTGCTTCAGTTTCCTCCCACAGTTCAAAGATGACCAGGGTAAATGGATTGGACATGCTGAATTGCCGTTTGTGTCAAGAGACTGTGCAGGCTAGGTGGGTTAGCCGCAGTAAATACAGGGTTTCAGAAATAGAGTAGGTGTCTGGGTCTGGGAGGGCTGCTCTTTGGAGGTTCAGTGCTGACTTGATGGGCTGAATAGCCCCTTTCAGTGCTGTAGCTGTAATATTACCTTTATATCAGTACCTCCTCAAATGAGACTTAAAATCACAGAGTCAGATAGAATGGAAACATACTCTTCAGTCCAACCAGTCCACACCGACCACATTCCCAAACTAAACTCATCCCACTTGCCTGTACTTGGCCCGCATTCCTCCAAATGTCTTCTATTCATTCTTTATCCAAATGACTTTTAAACTTTGTAACTGTACCCGCATCCACCACTTTCTCTGGCAGTTCATTCCATACAAGAAGCACTCTGTATAAAAAAGTTGTTACCATGTCCTTCTTAAATCTTTCTCTTCTCATCTTAAAAATACATTCCTTAGTTTTGAACTTCCCTACCTGAGGGAAAAGACCCTTGTCACTCACTTTATGATACTCCTCATGATTTTATAAACCTCAGTAAGGTCACCCGTCAAGAGTGTGGTACAGGAAAAGCACAGCAGGTCAGGCAGCATCCGAGCAGCAAGAGAATTGACATTTCAGGCACAAGCCCTTCATCAGGAATGAGGCTTGTGGGCCAGGGGTCTGAGAGATAGACGGGAGGGGGTGGGGCTGCGGGGAACATAGCTGAGAATGCGATAGGTTGGTGAAGGTGGGGGAGAAGGTAATAGGACAGAGAGGAGGGTGGAACGGATAATTATAAAAGACGATGGACAGCTCAAGAGGGCAGTGCCGATTTGGAGGCTAAGGATTGGGGTAAGGTGGATTGAGGGGAAATGAGGAAATTGGATTAATGTGGATTTCACCAGCTGAAAATCAAACATGAAATTCAGAATGCTTGTGTATTCGGAGACAAAGGGGACAGAAACCCTGACGGTGGTTGGAGACAATGGGGATCGAGAGCCCGGATGGTGGTTGGAGACAAAGTGGATGAAGAGCCCAGATCGTGGTCGGAGACAAAGGGGATCGAGAGCCCGGATCGTGGTCGGACACAAAGGGGATAAAGAGCCCGGATGGTGGTTGGAGACAAAGTGGATGAAGAGCCCAGATCGTGGTCGAAGACAAAGGGGATCGGGAGCCCGGATGGTGGCCGGAGACTAAGGGGACCGAGAGCCCGGACGGTGGTCAGAGACAAAGGGGACCGAGAGCCCGGACGGTGGTCAGAGACAAAGGGGACCGAGAGCCCGGACGGTGGTCAGAGACAAAGGGGACCGAGAGCCCGGACGGTGGTCAGCGACAAAGGGGATCGAGAGCCCGGACGGTGGTCAGAGACAAAGGGGATCGAGAGCCCGGACGGTGGTCAGCGACAAAGGGGATCGAGAGCCCGGACGGTGGTCAGAGACAAAGGGGATCGAGAGCCCGGACGGTGGTCAGAGACAAAGGGGATCGAGAGCCCGGACGGTGGTCAGAGACAAAGGGGATTGAGAGCCCGGACGGTGGTCAGAGACAAAGGGGACCGAGAGCCCGGACGGTGGTCAGCGACAAAGGGGATCGAGAGCCTGGATGGTGGTCGGAGACAAAGGGGATCGAGAGCACGGATCATGGTCAGAGATAAAGGGGATCGAGAGCCCGGATGGTGGTCGGCAGTGAGGGAGTCAGTCCCGCATGGGGGAGTGCAGACCTAATGCAGGGGACAACGAGCCATTGCATGAAGTAACTGTAGGCCCATGGTGATAGAGGGTCTGTAATGTTGAACTTTTAACTGTATTTCTTTGCTTTTCTGCAGAATACTTAAGTACGCTTGTAACTAATATAGCAGTGTGAATGGAGACTTCTTACACTTTTCATTGTACTCCTGCACTTGAGTACACAGGACAGTAAAACTAATTCTTATTCCACAGTCCGAGAAGATCACTGGGCTACCTTCTCATAGGAGAGACAGGTAACTGGTGATGGGTTAACCTGAGGTTGAGAAAGACGGACCTGCGTGATAACCTCAATCAGACATGGGAATTCAACTCTTGCTGTTGTATCTCTCTGAAGTGCAAGCCAGCTGTCCATCCTACTGAGCTAAATGTTTACCCTGCAAAAATATTGTGTGCCCTTGCTAAACCCCTCCCCAACCCACACAAATATCCTGGAGTAAGAATTTTGTGCAACAGCATGGATGACAATTCTGTATTGAAAATTTCAGAGTTATCTCACATGAAAAAGGAAAATGTTTTGATATTGATTGCATTTCCTCATTACTTGAGACTTTTCAAAGGAAAAGCACTGGGAGAAATGCACTTTATAATCTGTTGGATGGTTTAGGTGATGCTATCCTGTGTATTCCTACTACTGTTACGAGATAATTTCATTCACGTTTTACACAGCGAATAATCATTGGTCGAGTGGAGTAGATTAAATTACATTCTTTGATATAAGTTAGAATCCCAACAGTGCAGATAAAGGCCATTCAGCCCATCAAGTTAGCATCAACTTTCCAAAGAATATCCTACCCTTTCCCCATAGTTAACCCAGCTCGCCTGCATACTACATGGCAATTTAGCATGAAAATGTGTTGCTGGTTAAAGCGCAGCAGGTCAGGCAGCATCCAAGGAACAGGAAATTTGACGTTTCAGGCACAAGCCCTTCATCAGGTTGAAGGGCTTGTGCCCGAAACGTTGAATTTCCTGTTCCTTGGATGCTGCCTGACCTGCTGCGCTTTAACCAGCAACACATTTTCAGCTCTGATCGCCAGCATCTGCAGACCTCACTTGTTACTCGCAATTTAGCAGGGCCAATCCACCCAAACTGCACATCTTTGGACTGTGGGAGAAAACCCACACAGATACAGAGCTCACTCAAATTCCACACACAATCACCCAAGGGCTGGAATCAAACTCAGTTCCTGGGCACTGCAAGGCAGCAGAGCTAACCACTGAGCCACTGTGCTACCCAATAACTGGATTGCAGTTTTGGAATAGTTATGTAGATATACAGATTTGCAAAAGTCTTGCATTAGAGTAAAAAGTGAGGTCTGCAGATGCTGGAGATCAGAGCTGAAAATGTGTTGCTGGTTAAAGCACAGCAGGTTAGGCAGCATCCAAGGAACAGGAAATTCGACGTTTCGGGCCAGAGCCCTTCATCAGGAATGAGGAGAGGGTGCCAGGCAGGCTAAGATAAAAGGTAGGGAGGAGGGACTTGGGGGAGGGGCGATGGAGATGTGATAGGTGGAAGGAGGTCAAGGTGAGGGTGATAGGCCGGAGTGGGGTGGGGGCGGAGAGGTCAGGAAGAAGATTGCAGGTTGGGAGGGCGGTGCTGAGTTGAGGGAACTGACTGAGACAAGGTGGGGGGAGGGGAAATGAGGAAACTGGAGAAATCTGAGTTCATTCCTTGTGGTTGGAGGGTTCCCAGGCAGAAGATGAGGCGCTCTTCCTCCAACCGTCGTGTTGCACTCTTGCATTAACAAAATGAGGAATATAAAATGAGATTTTGGGAAAGGCTGCAATGTACACACTCAGATGTCCAATTGTCCATGTATGTGAACATATATCACTCGATCCAGACCTTTCATCCTACTTCTGAATTGCTTGTTTACTTATATATCATGATAAATATATAGTTCCACGTTTTTGTCATCCTGACACCAATTTTGAAATGTTGTTGTTCTGCCAAGTTTGCCTAGCAGCGATACCAGCACTGATTTGGAGAAATTCCAGACAGTGACAGATGAAAAGTGCACATGCAGAGTTCCTCAGAGATGCAAACAATGCACAAGATGACCCAGAGTAAACTGACACTGATCATTATGGACTGGGCCAGAACGTTCAACAAATGTTAAAGCTGACAACTTTTGAAGTTCTAAACCTCAAGAGAACACAGATAGAAGACAATCATACCATTATTTGAAAAATAAGAACGTTATTCTTTGTCAGAAGTTTGTACTTTCAAATAAATCTGTTGGACTGTAACCTGGTATTGTGTGATTTTTAACTTTATCAGAAGGAACATGAGGATTTTTTTAGAAGCAGCGAATGTGAACATCGGGCTGGCAGGTAAAAGATCTTTCTAATCAAAAGTTATGATCTAGGAATTGGATGTTGGAGATGTAGTGTTTGGGAAATCAATCATTCAGTTCAGGACTTCTTATCATTTTTTCTTGAAAACTATTTAATAAGGAAATGTGTGAAGATTGCACTTTCAAATAAAGCTTGGTTTATAAAGCACTAACTGCAACTTTATCACAGGGTGGTTTGTGGTGGTAAATGATAAGGTTGTGGAAACATTTATCGCATCTTAGATGAGCAAACAAGACACAGAATTCCTCATACATGTAACACCAGAATGAGAAGCCTTTTAAGAATTACTCTTAGCAGAAAGATAGACACTTTGATTGATAGCTCGATGGACGAATTGTTCAGTGATGAAGGATTTGGAGTTACGAGTCTTTGGTTTTCATTGAATGGAGGGGAAGTTGGTGGCGAGGCAAGAAGATGCAGAGAGTGAGTGAGGCAGAAACTTGTGGTGAACCAGTCAGCCAGCTAGTTTAAAATAAATTATTGGAAAGCAAACGGAAACTTTCATATCTTAAGCCTGTGGGATGTTTGACCTGACAAGGGAGGAGAATCTATTAAATTTCTTTAGTGTATACTCATGATGTGGGTGAGCATTTATGGATGTAGGTTTGCTCGCTGAGCTGGAAGGTTCATTTCCAGACATTTCATCACCCTACTAGGTAACATCTCCAGTGGACCTCCAGACAAAGCACTGCTGATAATTCCTGCTTTCTATTTATATGTTTGGGTTTCTTTAGTTGGTGAGATCATTTCCTGTAGTGATGTCATTTCCGGTTCTTTTTCTCAGGGGGTGGTAGATGGGGTCTAACTCGATGTGCTTGTTGATAAGAGTTCCAGTTGGAATACCATGCTTCCGGGATTTGGAGATGCCGGTGTTGGACTCTGGCACCGTCTAGTCTGGAATCCTGCAGTACTTCCCATCTTCTCTGTTTTAGCTCTGCATCGATGTTCGTTCATATTACTTTTTGTTAGCTGTTGTCCAGTTTAGATACCACCAGTCCCATTTTTGTTTTCCAATTGGAAAATCATGTGTCCATCAGGCATGTGACTGACACAAGCCAAAGTGAGTTATTTGCTTTGTGTGCCAAATGTACTTGAACTCTGGTCATAATTTGGAGATGCCGGTGTTGGACTGGGGTGTACAAAGTTAAAAATCACACAACACCAGGTTATAGTCCAACAGGTTTAATTGGAAGCACTAGCTTTCACAACCACTACAACCACCTGATGAAGGAGCAGCGCTCTGAAAGCTAGTGCTTCCAATTAGTCCTGCTGGACGAGAACCTGGTGTTGTGTGATTTTTAACTTTATGCTTCTAGGAATTCTCGTGAATGTCTCTGTTTGGCTTGTCCTAGGATGGATGTGTTGTCCCGGTCAAAGTGGTGTCTTTTGTTGTCTGTATGTAAGGATACCAGTGAGAGAAGGTCAATTCCATGTCACATTGAAGTTTGGGGAAATGAATTCAAAGAATCACAACTCTCTATAAACACCTCTTAGCCTCCTTTTGAAATGAGATGCCAAACAGTAATTCCCACTGTTGTGGTTCTGCTCGCCGAGCTGGAAGTTTTTGCTGCAAACGTTTCGTTCCCTGGCTAGGGAACATCATCAGTGCTGTTGGAGCCTCGTGTGAAGCGCTGCTTTGATGTTTCTTCCGGTATTTATATTGGTTTGTTCCGGAAGAAACATCAAAGCAGCGCTTCACACGAGGCTCCAACAGCACTGATGATGTTCCCTAGCCAGGGAACGAAACGTTTGCAGCAAAAACTTCCAGCTCGACGAGCAGAACCACAACAACGGATACCCGAGCTACAAATCTTCAATCAGATTTTAAGTAATTCCTACTTCTAATTTCTCCCATAACACAGAATTCATGTTGTTGAGTGTCCTCAGGACATCAAATGATATGGGATTGTTGAGTTGGATGATTAATCATTATTATAATGTGCAACCCTTTCCTGATGAAGGGCTTTTGCTCGAAACGTCGATTTTCCTGCTCCTCGCATGGTGCCTGACCTGCTGTGCTTTTCCAGCAACACACTCTCATCTTGACTATAATGTGTAGTAGTCAAGGTTGGAACAGTTAAATGCCTTACTCCTATTCCTATTTTCTATGTTTTATACTTTTTAATAAAATCTATTATTATTCACAACACCTTCTGTGCCCTTTAATGGTTTAATTTGAACTGCCCGAGTTTATTTTTGTCTCGGCACTAATGTGTAAGTTCACTGTGGAAGGAGACTGGAGCGCATCCATGGAGAAGGAAAGCTAACGCTTCCATTCCAGATGACACTCCATCAGAGAACTGTGTGAGGAGCCGCTTTAAGAGAACCTGGTGGGGCCCACAGTCAACTCACACACCGGAAGTGGCCCCTTCACACCAGTCGCGCGGGGCGGTGAACAGATGAAAGTAGTTCCAGTAACGGCCGTTAACGTGGAAACGACGGTGATCCGCCCACAGTCCGTGTCTCATTACACATAAAATAGTGCGACAATCTCTCCTCAGCAGAAGCCCGAACTACAGCAACAGCAACCGCCTTGACTAAATAAAAAGACAAATAAAAACTTTTCAGCCCTCGGGAATAAACTGACCTGAACGTAAACAATGTTGATCCACAATCACTACGTGACCTTCACTGTCGGTTTGTTTGTTGTGTTTTTATTGGGGCGGGGTAACCGCCAGAGGTCCCGCCCCGGGCGGGACTGATGATCACGTGGCCGACGCGTAACCTCGCCCCATGCAGTGACGTCACGCTAGACGCTCCGCCCACACACGCATGCGTATCATCTCCAAATCATACCATCCCATGCGCTCTTTCCCCGCTCGCGCACGGGTCGTCGCCGTCCGCCTCAGCCACCCATCAGTCGCGTGACGCTCCGCCCCTTTTCCCGCCTTCCCTGTGACATCAAGCTGCGCACACCGCGTCGTGACGTCGTTGCCTATTAAAAGCACGACGGCCTCCGCGCTGTCGAGTCGTTAACACGTTACTCCGCCGCCGTGCCGCGTGACGTCATGACGTAACGGCACACAACGCGCGTTGTGCCCTCCCCTTTGCAAGCCCTCCCGCTCCTGAAACCGACCCGCTTGCGACGTCACGACGTGCCGGGGTTTGTCCCGCCCCCACCACCCGAAACGTCTGACATCACCACGTCCGGCACGCCGTCTCCAGAGAGAGCAATCAAGTGTGTGTGTGTGCGCGCGCGCGCGCGCGGAGGGGGGCTGCTTTGTTCGTCACTTCCGGCATCATCAAGTTGGGTTGCGGTGCGTTGAAGTGGCCGTTGCCGCCGTCAGAGAGAAATCGAAGACGGTGGTGGTTGTGGCGGCGGCGGCGGACGAGGTTGGGGGGACCCCAGGAACATCACAGCCCGCTAGATGCCGACAGGGGATTAGCATCAACCCAGCCTGCCTGTCAGCCAGCCAGCCGGGAGGCGGAGGCCTGCCTCTGTGTGTGTGAGAGGGAGGGAGGGCGGGAGGGAGCCCGGGGTCGGCCGGAGCGGCGCCTCCTCCCGGACGGAGAGAGGGAGATTCACTCCTTCCTGAAGCAGCAGGAGGACATCAGGGAGGAGGAGTGGAGGGGGGAGTAAAATCACCAGAGTGCAGCCCCCCCCCCCCCCAAGGCCCAGGCCCTAAAGCCCTCACACACACACACACACACACACAGAGACAGGCGGACAGGACAAAGCTCTAGCCACCGAGTTCCCCCTCCCTCTCCCTCAGTGTCTTCCGAAGGATGGGAAACGCTGCGACCGCCAAAAAAGGCAACGAGATCGAGAGCGGTGAGTGTCATTGCAGGGACTGGGGGGGGGATGTGGTGGGGGAGCCTCAGGCTCATTCATTCAGTTCCGGGCCTGGTGCCCCCCTGCAGCTTCTCACTGTAGATCTGTCTGTGTGTTCTACCCCCCCCCCCCTTTCCCTTTCCCTTTCCCCTTCCCTTTCCTTTCAAACAGTCCCCGATGTGACCATGATTCCCTCCCAGACCCCCTTGTCCTGCCTTAATACCGCCTCATTAAAACCTTTAACTTACAAACTCTCCCTCTTCCTCCCGAGCCCCCTTCAGCTTGTGGTTGTGTGTGTGTGTGTGTCTGTGTTTATGTATGTGTGTGTGTGTGTGTCTGTGGAGGGAACAGAGTTGCAGAATGAGAAAAATAGCAACCTTCTGTTTTCGAAAGGTATTTGTTTTGTTCTGTAAGAGTTTTACCTGGTATTTCGTTGCAATATTGTACCTTCTCTCTCCTGCTCCCCCACCGTTTGTAGGCAAAGTTTTTTTTAACAGTTCAGTTAAAAGCATGTGACATGAGTTCAATACGAGCTGTAATTTATCAACCTCCTCTACTCTTTTCCCCCCCCCCCCCCCCAGTGGATGT
Organism: Hemiscyllium ocellatum; assembly: GCF_020745735.1. Lineage (NCBI taxonomy): Eukaryota > Metazoa > Chordata > Chondrichthyes > Orectolobiformes > Hemiscylliidae > Hemiscyllium > Hemiscyllium ocellatum. The sequence goes on from NC_083409.1 coordinate 110,095,827, forward strand.
AATTTTTAAAGAACTTATACAAATTTTCAAATATTACTAGCATTTTGCGATCAGGGATGGTTATATTTTTGCACTGTAAGTTGTCAATTTAGGCAAGATTAAGTCAGCATACTGCTGTCAGCCTATTTTTGACACCTGCGGACAGCTAGGAAGTCAGCAGTCATTGCAAACTACAAAGCTATTTGAGGTGGTAATAGCCATGTTCAAAGAGTGGTTTTCTGAATGATGTTACCTGAAAGCTTATTTTCTTGTTCTGGCTGGAAGTTAATTACTTGCTTGTGAAGTTTGAATTATTAGCACTGAATAGTTGTGATAAAACTATATATTGCGTTTAATATATTTGTAACAATTTATCTCGAGCAATAGGTTACCATTGCTCAAGTGCCATTTTTAGAATGTTTGTGGTACAACATTGAGTTTCCTTTTGCTACATGTTATCTGTGCAGTAATCTTAATTCCAGAGGCAAGAGGGTAGCTGTTAAAAGTGGTGACCTAATTTCAGAGTATGGTTTTGTGACATCAGTCTATGGCTTTAATTTGGTGATTAGTTGTAATCTTTGAAATTTTTCATAGTAACTTGTTTTATTGTTAGGATTTGAGGAGTAATTAATTTTGTTTATCAGCTTTATTATTGTATAATCTTGTTAATGATCTATTTCATGACAAATTTGCAAAATTACAAATTGTGATATTTGAGATCAGAAAAGTAGTCATGGTTGTAATTTTTATGCTTCTGTTACTAAAATTATTCAAAATTTCAACCTGTTTGACATTTCATTGACATATTTTCAGTATTTTGAAAGAGAATTTGCACTGTAGTTTTTTAACAAGCTTTTTGTTTTGCACTGTTTACTGGCTGAGTTATGATTGTTTACTGAAAATAGCAGTAATTCTGGCTGAGACATTGATCTGCTTGTGAGGATATTATCATGCATACAGTGCATGGAGCATCCTAGCCGTTGGTTGTCATCACCATTTTTGATGTAGCAAACAATGCAATGAGAACAAAATGAAGACAATTTGCCACTATACTGAGGCAATGTATTGCAGATGGTAATTCCCAGATAGTAAGCTCTCATAGAATTTCAGCTGTTACAAAATGGGGAGGGGGTTTGGTTTGGTGTGATCTATGGCTTTTTAAGTTATTCTTTATTCTGCATGGTGCATGGAGCAATTTGTATTTTATGTCCAATGAAAATTTGGTAAATACATGTAAGGATTTAAAGATATATAGGTCTGAGCATGATTGAATGAGTAATAGCTGTAGTATTCCTGAATAGCATCATAATAGCATAGTAGCTTCGCCTTCTGGGCTTCTTGGTTATTTGTAGCTGCAGGAATATTTAGTGGGAATTTCCTCTTAGGTTTTACCCAATTGGTTGCTGTAACCTTGGCAGAAACCCATTTTATACATCGAATCAGTTTATGCTGAAGTTACAGTAGCCAATGGGGAGAAGTGCCAAAAAGGATTCAGAAAAAATATTTACAGAAACATTGTCAGGGTTGGAGGGTTTGAGCTATAGGGAGACGCTGAATAGATTAGGACTTTTTTTTCTCTGGAGAGTCGGAAGCTGAGGAGTGACCTTAGAACTTTATAAAATCATGAGGGACAATGGTTAGGGTAAATAGACAAGGTCTTTTCCCTCGCATGGGGGAGTCCAAGACCAGAGGGCATAGGTTTATGCGGAAGAGATTTGAGGGTGGACCTAAAGGGCAACCTTTTCATGCCAAAGATGGTGTATGTGTGGAATGAGCTGCCTGACGAGGTGCTGGAGGCTGGTGCAACATTTAAAAGGCATGTCCGTATGAATAAGAATAGTTTAGAGGGATATGGGCTGTATGCTGATTAATGGGAATAGATTTATCTATGATATTTGATTGACATGGTCAAGATGGACTGAAGGGTCTCTTTCCACGCTGTATATCTCTGTAAACTTCATTGTGATTGAAGATTGGAATTAGCCTATCGGCCCACCAGGTCCACTCCCACTCAGATGCTGAACCATTTTTACCTCATGATCTTGAACAGCATTAAAAATTTAGTAGTTACCAGCACCCTTTAGGTTGTTGACTGACTGGACATTAGTTACCTTATCTTGGAGTTTGATCCCTGTGTCCACTGTTGAGATAATGTTTTTTTTTAAATTTTGACCTTGCTGAGAGACTTTTGAAGTTGGAGTTTGTCTTGTAGACTTTGGCTCACGGGGCTTGTTTTACTTCAAATAAAACTCTATTTATAGCTTTCATGTCATGGTTTCCCTCATTTTTATTTTTTACAGCGCAAAAAAAAGTATATTTGCTTAAATCTTCCTTTGTAACAGCTTGTCTGTAGCCTAGAATCAACCCTGATGCATGCTTCTGGATAAATTGGTGTCCCTTTTTGAAGTAGGATCCAAATCTGCAAAGCATTCTCTGGAATTGGTCTCATTTTAAGCCTATCCACTATGTATATGCTGTCCAGAAGAATTTGTCAGCACACTGTTTAGCTTAAATACTACTTCCCTCTGACCAGATGCTTTCAAGATATGATTAATCACTTGCCAATCCTTTTCATCCTGTCCAAATCTCAAAATAAAAACCTTTCAGTATTAAAGAGTTTGCTGTTGGCTCTTCCAACATGTATTACCTTATATTTATAGTCAGATTAAAATCCTTGTATTGTATCTCAACTCGGTTGCATGTGTGGTCAAGGCCTTTCTGAAGATTTTGTTCGTTGGAATTATATAAGGCTTCAGAAAAGTGACGTTAAAGAGAAACAACAGATTTGCAAATTGAATGACTGGTACATCTATCAAAAAAGACCTCAAGTTTGAATAAAATTGTTAAATGGTTTAAAAACAAAATATTATGGATGCTGGTAATTTGAAATAAAAACAGAAAATTTAGTAATTACTCAGCAAGTCAGACAGCGTCTGGGAAGAGCAGCAGAATTAAATTCAATGCACAGCCTTTTGATAATATGGGAAGGAGATTTTTCAGAGGTTTTGAACACCAGGCAGGAAAAATAGGAGAGGTCCAAAAAAGTGTATAAAGGGATTTTACATTGCAAATATTTGATGATACATGACAAAATGAGGTGATAATGGATTAAGAAAAGAAACAAAGGATAAGTCAAGAAGAAAGAAATACGAAAAGCACTGGAGGAATTCAGCAGGTCTGTCAGCATCTGTGGAGAGAAAGCAGAGTTAGCATTTCCAAGTTAAAATGACTTATTGATTCTAAAGAAGAGTTATATTGGACAGCACGATGGCTCAGTGGTTAGCACTGCTGCCTCACAGCGCTAAGGGCCCAGGTTTGATTCCAGCCTCTGATGACTGTCTGTGTGGGGTTTGCTCCCCGTGTCTGCGTGGGTTTCCTCCCACAGCCCAAAGATGTGCAGCTTAGGTCAGTTGACCATGCTAAATTGTCCATAGGGATGTGTAGGCGAGGTGCACTAATCAGGGGCAAATATCGGATAGGAAAAGGCCTGCGTGGGTTATCCTTCGGAGGGACCGTGCAGACTTGTTGGGCTGAAAGGCCGATTTCCATGCTGTAGGGATTTGAATTCTAATATAATTGAAAATGTTACCATTGTTTTCGTTTTGGATTTCCAACATCATCAACTTTGTTTTTATGTATTGTAGAGAAGGTACGAATAGCTATAGCTAAACTTTCACATACAGTTGACAGTGAGAACAATTCCGAACGTCAAAGACTTTTTGACCTAGAATTGGAAAAAGGCAGAGGATTAGAATGTTAACAAGGGGCTACAAATAAAATTGCACGTATGAAGGTGGACAAATTAACTGAAGCATTCCTAAAAAGGAGGCAGTTGTGGCTAAGATCAATTGGTACTGTGTTCTATCCAGATATTTTCTAATCATCCTGTTCAGAGATGTTGTTACACACCTGTAGAGTAGATGGGACCTGGACCACCAACTTTTCGATAAGGGCTGAATGGTCTGACCAGAAACTGACACCAAGTTTGGGGACTTGGTCATATGTTACCTTGGTCTATTTGACTGCAATTTTAGATATTTTCGAGTCATCCTGTTCAGAGATGTCATCACATACCTCCAGAGCAAGTAGAACATGAACCAGCAGGTCCTTCAGAGGTAGGAACTTTACCACTGTAGCTGAAAATGTGTTGCTGTTTAAAGCACAGCAGGTTAGGCTTCATCCAAGGAACAGGAAATTCGACATTTCGGGCCAGAGCCCTTCATCAGGAATGAGGAGGGTGCCAGGCAGGCTAAGATAAAAGGTAGGGAGGAGGGACTTGGGGGAGGGGCGATGGAGATGTGATAGGTGGAAGGAGGTTTCCTCATTTCCCCTCCCCCCACCTTGTCTCAGTCGATTCCCTTGAACTCAGCACCGCCCTCCTAACCTGCAATCCTCTTCCTGACCTCTCCGCCCCCACCCCACTCCGGCCTATCACCCTCACCTTGACCTCCTTCCACCTATCACATCTCAATCGCCCCTCCCCCAAGTCCCTCCTCCCTACCTTTTATCTTAGCCTGCCTGGCACCCTCCTCATTCCTGATGAAGGGCTCTGGCCCGAAACGTCGAATTTCCTGTTCCTTGGATGCTGCCTGACCTGCTGTGCTTTAACCAGCAACACATTTTCAGCTCTGATCTCCAGCATCTGCAGACCTCACTTTTTGCTCGAAGACATTACCACTGTACTTTAAAAACTATATATGTTGCATCCTAGCTCTACATGGCTTATTGACAGCAGATGTTCTTACAAATGGTGGCACAGCTCTACCTCTAGTTTATAACTCATTACAGTTGCTGGATTCTAACGATGCCTGAAATGTAGCCTGTTGCATTTTGATAGGTGAAGCTTCGTGTATGACTGTAGTTTGGCTTGCCTTTTTTTTGATCAAACTGTTCCACATGTTATGTCACATCCCTGGGACTGGTGAGAATTGAACTCACCTGCTGAATCAGGCATAGGGACACTAGCACTGGGTCACAAGACTTTTAGCTTTGTCTTTTTTATTGCAATGAGTTTTTGATAGTTTGGTTGCTTCACAAGATTAAACAGGATATGGTAGTTAGGCTTTCACACATTTATCTCATTAAGGTTCCAAACCTGCATTGTTGCTAGTCACCCATTAAAGCAATATATGTTTGCCCTGTTCTGCCAACTCAGAAAACCCCAGTTTGAGGGCCAATTTATGGATGTGTGCCTATCACCTACCCTTGCTACATTTTGCAGCTTAATCTCTTACAGGGCAACATTGATTATCTAAACATTGATTATCTGAATTTCGGATTATCTGAACAAGATCTCGGTCCCGATGCTTGGGTAAACTGTATTATACGAACACTTGATTATCCAAATATTTGATTATTTGAACAAAATACTGCCTGCCTGTGTCATCTGGATAATCGAGGTTGCCTTGTATTTCCTGTTCTACATACTTACATAGGGGAACTCAAAGTGCTTGGAACTGGTTTAAAAGCAAGAAAGTTAATTGGAAGGGTTTACAGTTTTGTGCACATGTTTCAACAACGTTTTCTGTCTTGGTTTTTTGCCTGCTGGAAATGTTTTGTGTGTGTCTGCAAGGAGGCAACAGTAGGAAGTTGCCCAATTAGATGTAATGTTGAGAAGGTTCATGAGTTTTCCTTAAGTTGATGTTGGAGAGATAGAAGACAAGATTTTTGCCTCATCAGTCTGATGCAGCAAGGTGCTCAGATGAAAGGTCAGTGTATGCTCTGTTAAAAACCACTCTTAAGGTTTACAACAGCAACCAAGAAAACATAAATGCATGATGCAATGTTCAAAATCTTAGGTTTGCGGGTGTAATCTGTACCAAACAGCAAGTCTTAATCATCAAAAGATCTTAATTAATTCACCATTGTCATAGAGAGTCATGAAGATATAGTTCATGGAAACAGACCCTGCAGCTCATGCATGCTGGCCAGGTTTCCTAAACTGAACTAATCCCATTTGCCTGCGCTTGCTCGTTGTTTATAATATGTTACTAGCTACAGGCTGATGAGACTGTACCATCTCTTCATTTGTTGGAGGCTAAGGATTTCCCAGCATTATTCAAAGAAATGCAGGAGGTTTTATGATGTCTTGCTGCCATTCCTGTCTGCCTGAATAGTGGTAAAGCAATTAACTGATTTTTATTGCCTGTACTAATCTTTATTGCAATGGAGTTGGAATATAAAGGTGTAGAAGCCTTGCAACAAACTTGAGAGCAACTGCACCCAATGTATACAGTTCTGCTCTCCTTAAGCAGATGCATATTTAGAAGTAGTTTATAGAAGGTTCATTAGAGATCAGTAGTTGGGGAATATGCTAGCATAAATTAAGGATTGGTTAACAGGCAAAAAATAGAATGGGGCAAGTGGGTCATTCTCAAATTGGCAGACTGACTAGTGTGATTCTGCAACCATCACATTTGGGGCCCCAGCTATTTTCAATCTGTCAAATGTAATGTCTCCAAATTTGCAGATGAACAAAGCTGAGCAGGAATATGTTATGAGGACAGCTGTAAGAAGGGAAATCTACACTTGATATGTGGGAGGCTTTTAAAAAGAGGTTGTTTAGAGTTCAGGAGGGTTTAATGTGAAAGTGAGGGATAGAAATGGCAAGATTATGGAACCATGGATGACAGGTGAAATTATAAGACTAGCTCAGAGAAAAAATGATGCGTAGGTAAGGTCTGGGTGACTGAAGACTGATGAAGCTTTGGAACATAATCAGGAATGTAGGACCAATCTGAAGTGAGGAATTAAGAGGGCTGTAAAGGGTCATCCTTAGCGAGCAGGGTTAAGGAAACCCCAAAGCTTTTTATTCATATATAAGGATCAAGAAGGTAACTAGGGAAAGCATTAGCCCACTCAAGGAAGATATGCATGGAGTCAGAGAAAAAGGGTGAGATTCTTAATGAGTACTTAGTTTTGATATTCACTGAGGAGAGGAACATGGCAGATGTTTAAGTTAGGGATAGATCTTCGATTATTCAAGGTCAAGTCGGCATAAGGAGAGAGGAATTGTTCTGTATTTTTAAAGGTATTAAGGTGGATAAGTCCCTGGGTCCAGATGGGATCTATCCCAGGTTACTGAGGGAAGCGAGAGAGGAAATATCTGGAGCTGTAACAGATATCTTTGCAGCATCCTTGAATAGGGTTGAGATCCCAGAGGACTGGAGAGTTGCTAATGTCCCCTTGTATAAGAAGGGTAGCAGGGATAACCCAGGTAATTACAGACCTGTGAGGCTGATGTCAGTGGTAGAGAAGCTACTGGAGAAGATATTGATGGATAGGATATGTACACATTTGAAAGAAAATGGGCTTATCAGTGAGAGGCAGCATGGTTTTGTGCAGGGAAGGTCATGTCTTACAAACCTAAGAGAATTCTTTGAAGAGGTGACAAAGTTGATTGATGTGGGAAGGGAAGTAGATGTCATATACATGGATTTTAGTAAGGCATTTGATAAGGTTCCCCATGGTAGGCTGATGAAGAAGGTGTAGTCGCACGGGGTGCAGGATGTTCTGGCTAGATGGATAGAGAACTGGCTGGGCAGCAGGAGACAGTAGGAGTGCAAGGGAGCCTCTCAAAATGGAGACCTGTGACCAGTGGTGTCCCACAGGGATTATGTGCTGGGGCCAGCTGTTTGTGATATACATAAATAATTTGGAGGAAGGTGTAGGTTGCCTCATTAGCAAGTGTGTAGATGTCACTAAGATTGGTGGAGTAGCAGATAGTGAAGGGGATGGTCAGAATACAGCAGAATATAGATAGATTGGACAGCTGGGCAGAGAAATGGCAAATATAGTTCAAACTGGACAAATGCAAGGTGATGCATTTTGGAAGATGCAATTCAGGAGCGAACTATATGGTAACTGGAAAAGTCCTGGGGAAAAACTAATGTACAGACAGATCTAGATGTTCAGGTCCATTGTTCCCTGAAGGTGGCAAGACAGGTCAATAGAGTAGTCAAGAAGGCATACGTCATGCTTTCCTTCATCAGACAGGGTATTGAGCACAAGAATTGGCAAGTCATGTTATAGTTGTATAAAAGTTTGGTTCAACCACATTTGGGATGCTATGTACAGTTCTGGTCATCAATTTACCAAAAGGATATGGATGCATTGGAGAGGGTGCAGAGCAAGTTATACAGGATGTTGCTTGGTATGGAGGGTGCTAGCTATGAGGGGAAGTTGAGTAGATTAGGATTGTCATCATTGGAAAGTAGGGGTTTGAGGGGGTACCTAATTGAAGTCTACAAAATCATGATAGGTGTAGACAGGATGGATAGCAAGAAGCTTTTTCTCAGACCGGAGGACCAATTACTCTGGGGTCACGAGTTCAGTGAGAGGGAAAAAGTTTAAAGGAGAGTGGAAAGTTCCTCACAGAGGGTGGTGGGTGCCTAGAATGCAGTGCCAGTGGGGGTGGGAACGGTAGCGTCATTTAAGATTATGTAGCCAGACACGTGAATGGACAGGGAGCAAACTGATATAGATCCTTAGAAAATAGGTGGTGAATTTTGATGGAGCATATGGATTGGCGCAAGCTTGGAGGGCCAAAGGACCTGTTCCTGTTCTTTGACACCAAAACAATTTCAAGAAGACTTGGACAGGCTTGGTGATTGTGGACATGGACATGGCAGGTGGAATATAAAGTGGAAAACTGTAAGGCTATTTACTTTGATAGGAATAACAGTAATTCGGAAAAGGTGGTAGGTTGGAAAGCATAGATTTGAAAATAGGTAAGTCATTGAATGCTAACAGGCAGCAGCAACAAATGTTTTGGGATGCTAATGGAAATCACAGGATTTAAGTACAGAAATATTAAAGTCGTGAAGTCATACATCATTGAAACAGACCCTTCAGCTCAACTCATCCATACTGTCCAGGAGCATTAAAGCTTTTCTTCAGTTGTATCTGAGCTTAGTTTTACAGTACCTAGAGTACTGTATGCTGTTTTAATCACCTTATCTTGTGGGGCACTTGGGGTGCAGGAGGAAGTGACTCATTGCGACAATGGTTCACCAGATTTGTTCATGGCTGAACTGTCCTATGGAGAGAGGTTGATCAGACTGGGCAGGCCTTCACTGAAAAATGGCAAGTAACATTGGTGCCACACAAATACTAGGCAATGACCATTTCCAATAATACACAATTTAGCCACTGCCCCTTGATATTCAATAACATTACTGTCACTGAATTCCCCCCACTATCAACATTCTAAAAGTTCAATTGGCCAGAAACTTGCCATGTATAAATTGGGAGTGTGATTGAATGCTGCTTACTGCCTGAATGAGTGCAGCTCCACCAACACCTAAGAAGTTTGATCCCATCCAGGACAAAGTAGCCCTCTTGACTGGCACTACATCCACAAAAAAATCCATTCCCTCCACCACTGACTCTTATTGGCAGCAGTGTGTACTATTTACAAGATACACTGCAGAAATTCGCCACATGTCTTTGAACAGCACTTTCCAAAGCCGTAACCACTTCTATCCTGAAGGACAAGGGCAGCAGAGGCATGGGAATGCCAGCACCTGCAAATCCCCCTCCAATCCACTCACTATCCTGACTTGGAAATATATCACCGTTCTTTCACTGTCCCTTGGTCATAATCCTGGAAGTCTTTTTTTCTAATAGCAATGAGTCTATCTACAGCGCACAGACTACAACACTTCAAGAGGCAGTTCACCACCACTACCCTCAGGGACAACTAAAGATGGAAAATAAATGCTGGAACACCCAGCAGTGCCCACATTACAGAAGTGAATTTAAAACACAGGACAGACAAGGTAGATTTAGGTAAGATGTTTCCCTGGTTGGTGCCATTGGGGCCAAGGTGAAAATTTGTTTCACCGAGTTAAAACTTTGATCTTCTGATTCACAGACTGAGGAAGCTCAATCTTTGATTAGATGTAAAGCAGAGATTGATCAATTTTTTGATTTTCAATGATGTAAGTAATGGGGATATTGCAAGCAAAAGTTATGCAAGTGTTTGATCAGTCGTGATAATGTTACGTGATGGAGCAAGCTTAACAGGTTGCATAGTTTACTAGCTGTACCTGTATTGGACTGATTTCTGTGAGGAAAGATGGACATGTTGGGCTTATACTCATTGCATTTTAAAGGAGAGAAAGGTGACCTTATTAAAACATAAGATTCTGAGAGGATTGACAGAGTAGAATCTAGAACAAGGGGCTAAAGTTTAAAGATAAAGATTAGAAGGGGATTTTTATTTGAGGTGAGTAAATGTTTTGGAATTCTCGTCCTAAGAGAGCGATGGAGATAGTCATTGAACAAATTCAAGGCAATGCACAGTTGGGGACAAGTGTGTATGAAGGAAAGTGGGGTTCTACCCACACTCAGGCTGACGCAGTGGACTTGGAGATCAGTTGGCTGTCTCCTCCCACCTATGTTTGTGGATGCTTAGAGAGCGCGCACACCTTGTCACATATACTACACCACAGTCGTGTACACACTCTATCAAGCTTGCACTCTCACACCGCTCTCACTCTCATTCTTCTCTCCCACCTCCACATATACACCTCTGTCTCTCCCTGCCACGCACACCCTTCCCCCTTCGCTTTCCCCCTCCCTCATACAAGCGTGCATATAAGTCTAAGGGATGAATTTGCATTTGCAGATACGTTCTATTTTGTTCAGAAAGCACACAAACTGTAGGTAGTCAGTCAATGCCCCGTTAGCTGCCTGATGAAGGAGCAGCACTCTGAAAGCAGGTTGGACTTTAACCTGGTGTTGTGAGATTTTTAACTTCGTCCACCCCAATACAACACTAACCGCCACATCAATATTTATATAGAGATTAACTTATGAGCAAAGAACGGCACAGAAACGGGCCCCTCGTCCCATCAAGACAGCACCGACACAGTGCTTTCTAAACTAAATATTTTTTGCCCCTACCTAGTCTGTCTCCCTCTGATCACTGCCTGTTCATGTATGACAAGGTGCCTTTTAAATGTTGCTGTTGTATCTGCTTTTAAAATTAGTTTTAAAACGTACAAATATGTAACAGTCATGGACTGACATAATAGCAGATCAGAGTAGGATGTTAAGAGTGGCATTTAATGAGAATTGCAAACCAATACAACATTCCTACAATAGGTACTGTATTGAGGACTTTAACCATGTAATCACACTCAGATCTTAATTGTTCCATCGTGATTGGCCATTTGCTTTCATTGACATTCTCTTTGATCTTGTCACTTGTAATGTTCTCCTGCTTCCCAATGTCTCTCTTCATCTCATGCAATAACAGGTTATAATCCAACAGGTTTATTTTGAAGCACTACCTTTTGGAGAGCTTCTAAATAAACCTGTTGGACTATAACCTGGTGTTGTGTGATTTTTAATTGTCCACCCCAGTCCAAAAATGGCTCCTCCACATCTTTTCATTTCAGCACTGAAAAATACTTTGGGACAGTTTTTTTTGTAAGTGCTCTATTCATATAAGTTTTGAGTCATGATAAAATGCTACAAATGCTTGTCAAACTGAGACCCAATGAACATGATTTGCGTTCATAGTAATTGACTTATTAGAATGACTAATTGCATGATTCTGTTTTCTGAATGAAATGTCATTAAAGTATGCTGGCCACTAAGACTGTCATGAAAGAGGAATATGAAAGTATTTCTGAATAATTTCTTAAAAACTGGTTCCACCAACAACCACCTGTATTTATAATATGTTTTAAATGCTGTGTTTAAATATTTAAAGCCGCTTCACTGGAGTGTCATATAGTAGCATTTGACGTGAAGCCACGTAAGAGATCCTAGGCAGATGACCAAAAGCTTGACCAAAGAGCTAAGTTTTAAGATACATCTTTGAGTAGAAAGGAGTGGAAATTTGAATAGGAATGCTCACTAAATTCTATTAGTATTTTCTTTTCTCGCCTTGATTAATATATTCCGATAAGCCAGTCATCATGTTTATTAAGCTTTCCCACTTAGTTGACGCAGGTTACTACATGAAACAAGAAGCACTCAACAGATCTGGCAGCATCTTGGGAGAGGGAAAAAACTTTATCTTTTCAGGTTTATGATTTTCATCAGACTTGCACATATTAACTTTCTGCATGCATTGATTACTGGATTTATGCTTCAATTACTTGTATTTTTGTTCTTTTGGATTACTCTTATGCATGATATTTCACTTTATACCAACGCCCTTAAATTTGATGTTTTTTTATTTGCTAACACCTTATTTGCTATGTAAGGAAAGCAAAAGCAAAATATTCCTAGAGCTATTAAGCAAAATGTTAAAGAATAGTGTGCATAATATATTATTCACTCAACTAGGATGCAATATTTAGTGAGTATAATACAAAGCCTGTTGTGGTTGAAGGATTCCTCAATTTTGTTCCGTTGGCTCCAAGAAATAATTTTGATTATTTGGAATTCCCTCACTGTTAGTGTACACAGCCAAGTACTGAATAAATACAAATTAACTGAAATCAACCTAGTGACTAGTCAGGGAATACTAAATGTACTGTTGATGGCTAGGGATGGAGTAACCTTGCCAGACTTCCTATGTCACATCACTTTTCATGATTGCTATATAATGCCAGGTAGGATTTGCAGACCTGGCTATGATGCCCTCTGTTGTGTAATGGCAAGCACTCACTGCCCAGGGTCATTTTTGAAGAGTGACTGTTTGGGTGAGGAAATGCTCCCAGTAGAAAACAGTTTTTTTTCAGTAAAGCATTTGATGAGACCAAAAGAATTGGCATTGTTGGTGTGTAAATCTTAGTAATAATCATGCAAAGCATTTTGATATTCTACTTCAAAACATACACAGGAGAGGAAACAGTCCAAAGGCTTTTGTATTGATCACTGAATGAAAGTTGAATTTCTGATAACCAAATTGCAAAGTAAAAGATAAAATCACTTAACGTTCAATCTTCTGGATTTCTCAATGAAATGTCATTAACTTGGATTTAGAGGTCCTAAAACTTTAGTGAAGGTCCATTAGTTTAAGTTTCAATAATTGTGAAATGGAACTACTGATATATTTAAGTTTGGAAGTTGTACTGTTGGCTGTAAGCTACTGTAACATGATGACTACATGTTCTCCAAAATTCTCGCTGTGTGGCTGGATCCGTTTTCCGGCATTAATTGTCCATTGTTGCATTGGAAGTGGAACAAACTTTGTACAACAACATGTGTTTATAATTATAGAATTAAATGAATATTGTGAAGTAATAATTTGGAGAAGATTCTGTGAACTGATAATTTCAGAGGTTGTAGAAATTTTTGAACCAGCAAACATACCAAAGTTCACCTGTACTTGTAAAGTTTTGCCTGAATTTCTGTGTTGTAGTTACATCTTTTAGAAGCAATTACATCTTTTAAGAGGATTTTTAGTCCTCATGTGTTTGTATTTTCTAACAATTTCTTCTGAGGCTGGAGAACCTTATTACATAGCATAGAGTTTCCTGTAATTGGAATTCTGATCCCAACTGAGCTATGAGTCAGCAATGATTGCTGTATGCTCTGGCTAAGTTATTCAGGTATGCATCGCCTCTAACAGATAACAAGACTCAGGCCCCCTTCAGCTCCATCCCTGCACTCCTGAATCTCTCTCCTCACTGGCCTTTACCCAGCTTCAACGCTGTCCTCTCTAGTGTCTCTCTCTTTTCACCCTCTGAAATTTCTGAAGAGTTGTGATAATTTTTAAGTCTTAAAGTGTGGTCATAGTGGAAACAACTCAGACACTGACAGACTGTTGAGTCTGTGGATCTGCAAATTACTGAACTGAAAGACGGTTCTCTATCCCCTTAGGGCTCTGGAAGTTCAGCAAAGGGTGAGGGGAAAGTGTGGATAAAAGGTCTTTGAAATTCAGGTTTTAAGTTTGCTCACCTGAGATGGAAGAAGAACGGATACCAAATGAACACAGTCCGCAGATTCCAAAACAACAAACCTAAACAAGCAGACACAACCAGCACACCCAGAAACTCTAGCCACGTTACCATACACCAAGGACATCTCTGAGATGACTATCCGACTACTCCGACCCCTTGGCATCATGGTAGCCCACAGACCTACCAACACTTACACAGCAGTTGATGAACCTAAAGGACTTCAAACGAACAACCAGCAAAATGAATGTCATTTACAAAATACCTTGCAAGGACTGTATCAAACACTACGCCGGGCAGACACGCAGAAAATTAGCCACCAAAAGATGTGATCCATTATCACTAGTATCTTTACGTACAGACGAAGAAGGACATCACTTTAACTGGGACAACACATCCATCCTTGGACAGACTAAACAGAGACTTGCATGGCAATTCCTAAAGGCCTGGCATTCATACCGGAACTCCATCAATAAATGCATCAGTTCGGATCCCACTTGCAAACCTCTGAAAAAAAAACCAGAAATGATGTCGCACGCCTTAAAGACCAAGACACACAAATAGAAAGTGGGACATTACATCAGTGCTTCACCGGAGGCTCACTGATGTTACTTTACATGGTGATGAAACGTCTGAGAAAACCTTGCAGCTTAGCGAGTAAATTTACAACCTGAACCTCATCCTGAGCTACAAATCTTATCAAAAATTGCAAAGAACTTTGAAGTGTTTGATCAGCTGTAATGTATTAAATGGTGGAGCTGGTTCAATGGAATGAATGGCCTACTCCTGTTCCTGTGTGATTTAAATAAGTGTTCAGGGGACAAAATGTTTCACCTGTGCTTCCTCCCACTTTATGCTATGTAATTTAGTATAGCCCTTTATCCTCTGTCTGTGTGCCATTTTGAAAGGCTTGCATTTGTAAGACCAGGTATCTCAAAATGCTTTATGATCATCCTGTATTATTAGACTGTAATCACTGTGAAAACGAAGGAAAAGTGGCAGTGAATTTGTACATAGCAAATTCCACAAAAAGTAACGATACTGACAGAGAAATTTTTGTTGATTGAGAATGATTATTGACCATTCTCAATAAATATTATGGCATTTTTTTTATGTCCATCTTGGAGGGCAGAAGAGGTTGGCATTGCATTTGTAATACAGCATATATGACAATGCAGCTCTCCCTCAATACTTCATTGGAGGATTAGTTTTTTTACTTTTGAGCTGAAGTCCTGGAGTGAAGCTTGAGCCAAGAGTGCTAACAACTGAATCCTGGCTGACTTTTCTCTCTCATTTGCCAAATATATGCCATCTGTGTTTAGGGTAACGTTTTAGGTTTGGGTGTTGGGAAACATTTTCATCTTGAGCATTTTGATTACAGAATATGGATTTTTGCCCATCTTCCTTGTAGAAAGCAATGTAAAAGGGGAAAATACAAACGTAATCTCTTTCCAAGTTTTAATGCTTAGTTTACTAAATTAGATGACCTTATAATTTACATTGACTTAAACCATTTCTAACTGCTACCTCTTTATTTTGTAGAAGAAATTGCCATGAATGGTATAAACTTCCCAAAACTCTTTTGCAGCCAGGATTGACATTAGTTTGTAGAGATGGAAACTGTCTGCACCATGGAATCTGAGGTGCAAATATTGATACTTTTAAAAATAAGACTTCCTCCAGGTTGGACATTAGCATGAATTTAATGGAAAATTGCAATGGAACAAAGTGCATTTATGATGTGAGTCTTTGTGTTGAAATTGGAGAATTCTTGAGTCACGTATCTTTGAGTGCATACAATAAGATGTGCTGGAAGATACTCCGATTTGGAGTGTGGAATTTGCTTCCTTATCTTTCCTTCTCTGTTGCTGCTCTGCCTGATTAGTAAGGTGTGATGCAGCTTACTTGATGTACAAGTTATTGTCATTTTTAATGGTTAATAGCAAACTCATCCCAGTAATTCACAAATCGCCACTGCTGCCATGCTTCATATGCATTCCAATGTTCTCCTCGAAGTATTTTCTTTGTTGAACCCTGGAATGTTTCTCAAATGATATTGGGAATCAGTACCTGTTTTGCTCATCCTGACACTTTCTGTTCGATTAATTGGCTGCAAGGGTTTACCTGAATGCTTATGGAATTGGCTTCAAGATTTCATTAATTGTTCAGCAGTCCATCCATTGAATGCAGATGTTGCAGCAAAGTTTATCAATGATGGAATCTTTGTGCTTTGGGTTGGCTGATGCTTGGTTCAGGACTTGCTTCAGTAAGGAAACCAAGCTTGAAAAATGTTGATTTTAGGTTTTCTTAAAGGTTGCTACTTGGGAAAGAAGAAAGGACTTTTTCTGGGCACAAGTCAAGTCTTGCTTGTGGCATTGTGAGGATGTCCCCAGAGAGCTGCCCACACAGGGTTACCTTTTAAGGGAAGAATCAGCATCTCACTGCCAACCTCTCAAATCTCCAACCATGAGGAGCTACCATGCAGCCTTACTGTCCAGTTGATCCGAAAGACCACAATGACAAGCACCTCTGATGAAGTCCTCTGTGTTTCTGCCAGGACCTAGTTAAGGGTAAATGTAAAACTTCTATTGACTAAATTTTACCATAGCTTGAGAAAAACAGCAGTGGAATACAAAGCTGATAAAGAATAAATAATATGCAGAAAGGATGATCAGCCATGATCTTAATGAATGGTGGTGCAGGCTCAAAGGGCAGAATGGCCTACTCCTGCACCTATTGTCTAAGTGTGAGTGGGACCCAATAACACATGGTTGCTATCGACATGCAATTCTTCAGTTCTATCAAGGTGAGCTATGGCCCAAGCGCACTCATCCACCCTGCTGAGAGTAAAGGATGATACGAAAGCTTGAAGTGGGAGTAAACCAGTGCTTCATTTCTTTCTGGAGGGAATATTTTGAATAAAAGCTTAGGTGAGACTCTTCAATTCAAACCCCCTCAGTGCCATTCCTCACTAGCTCATCTGGCTTGATCATTGAGTTATGCTAGTTCAGACTGAAGTTGGAAAAGCTATTTGACAACTGAAAACTGGCAGAATCTCTGGAGTAAGTGGAAGCTCCACTGAAATTCTGAAACACAATCGACATACACTCCTGACGTGTCTGCACAACCTCCTATCCCTTACCTGAGAAAGCACAGAGCAAGTCAGCACACTGCTACCTTCTAGACGGCAATTAGAGATCGGCAATAAATGCTGACCAAGCCAGTGAAACCCACATCCCCTGAATACTTTGTAAAAACAGCCAAGGTTTCCCAAATACTGCTTATCATTACATTAAAAAAGATGACAAGTGCTGGGAGACAACAGGGAAAATCATTGCAAGGATCACCCTTAACTGCTGCCTGCTACAGGCAAAGGAACTTGTTTCGAATTGTAAAGCAGTTTCACCCATCATAAGATATCGCAGGCATTATATTCACTGTATGGCAAATTTTAGGATAAACATGCATGCCATAGTACTAACTTTTATGTGATCTTTTTTAACCTCTTAAAACCGTTTCATACTGTCAACCACAAGACTTAAAAGCGTTCTCTTCCTGTGTGGCTGCTGTCAGAAATTTGTCACCATCTCTATCTACTGCACAAGGGCATGCAAACAGAACGGCCATACACCCTATTTCAGCAAAAAAATGGCATTAAGTGAAGCGGTCATTACATCAACTCTTACTTCTGCATTTATATTGCAGCATTACACCTTTAGCAGTACCCACAGGCATAGATATAATCTCTAGACCAGACAGGAGCCTTCAGAGCACTTCACTGTGTAGATCATGCTTGTATGTGCATTCACTCAGAAACTGAGCTTACTTCTGACCTTTTCTGTGTTGCACACAAGAAAATGGCCCTTTTACAAAGCTCCCAGAAAACTGAACTGCACAACAAAGCACCTTCCTGTCAGTCAAGCTCAACAGCAAAATCCTGAAAAACATATATTGTTTTGGGGGCCTTCTGTCCGTGCCAAAGGCAGACATAGACAACAAAATTCATTGCCTTCAAAGAAACAGATTTGACCAACTGAGGGAAAGATTATTTGAGGACCAGGACTTCATGGTATACCAAGCAAAAGAGATCCTTGTTTTCTTATTGGCTTTGGAGAATTGGGCAACCTACAACAAATCCCAAAACTCCTGGAAAAGTACCATCAGTGTTGCCTTCACAAGATGCTTCAGACTTGCCATTCATCTCAGAACCTGTTGAAGTAAGGTAGAAGTTTGTCATCCTTGATCTGAAGGGACTAGTTAAAGGAAGTACGAGAGTGTGGTGATAACATCTGGTTTGTACACTGACTTGTGTTTGTATTTGTCAAACACCAGCTTCTGAGTGGAAAGATGTAGAAAGCTAACCAGGTTTAGTTGATCTGATGGATCTCTTAAAGAAATTTACTAATGAGAATATCTCCCTCCCTGTTTGCAAACTCGTTTGAATAATGAATGTATTACTCCGGACTTGATCTTGCTTCTTAATTATAGTATACATATGAGATCCTTAACCTGGTACTTGGCAAAGGAATTTTAGAAAACAAATTAACATTGTTGGCCCTTGCATGGTGCAATGCTCTGTTTGAAGCTGAGCTAGACATGGTGTGAGCTGATGAGTGTTTTTTGTGCAGAAATATTTTATTAACTATTGGGCTATTTTAAAAAAAAAAATAGAGTAATGTCACTTACTTATGCAAATCCCACTTAGTTTGGAAACCATAATGTATTACATTTGACGAATGCAAAATTTTTTTTTGAGAAAATGTAGAAGACTGGGCTCTAGAACTTTAAATGTTCGTCCAGAGCAAAAGGTCATTGGATGTGATTTGGGGAATAGTTGTCCACGTTGCTGAAGACCATTGTATGGAGGAATGTTTTGATTCCTCTATTTGAGGTTGCCTAGTTACTGCAGAAGCAGGGAATTAAAACTCTACAAAACAGGCAACTATGGACTTCTGCACATAGAAATCAAGATTTATGGCACAGGAGGGGGTCATTTGGCTCATTGCATCCCTGGTGGCTGATAAATGATTTGATTGTGACTCGTCCCGTAGTCTTTTAGGTTGTTCGCATTTTAGGAGCAAATTTATGTACTGTTTAAATGTGATGAGATCTCTGTCCTGTCCTTTCAGGCAATGAATTCCAGGTCTCACCCCTCTCCGTCCAGACAGGAAAGAGGAGTTAAGGTGAATTTAAATTAGCCTTGATTTTATTGAATGGCAGAGAAGGCTTGCTGGACCAAATGGCTGCCCCCTCCTAATTCTATGATTTTATGAATCTCTAGATAAAATAGATTGTTTTTAACTGTTCTGTATTTAACTTCTCTATAATCCTCTACAAGTTACTTTGGACTTATGTTTTCGAGTTATTTCCATCTTTGCAAACAGAAATATTTTGGTCCTGTCAATTCTCTCCATACCGTTCAGAATTTGATGTATCTGAAGAAAAGGCTTCCAAAGAAGAGAACTCTCTGCAAATATGAGCACAATCAGTAAATATTTATAAGCAAATTTAAAAACTTTTGTTTAAAATTAATGTGTTATTATTTGTCTTTATAAAAACTTACAACTGCCAGTATTATGAAAAGTAACTGATTACTATCCAAGTTAAATGCAGTAACATTGCTTGGTGGTAATGGAATAGAAATTTAATGTCGCGTATATGTTTACATGAAAAGTACAGTGAAACATTTGAAGACACCACGACACCTTCATTATTGGCAAATGTCATACATAATTTTTAAGAAAGTAAAATTAAGACAAAGTTCAGAGTTCAGTTAATGGCTCCAGGATTCAGGAAAGCTGATTAAGGAGCAGTAGTATACCCCGAACATAGTGGGATGGGAACGCCACAGTGGGACAAGACAGCCACACTGGAATATTGGACCAGAAGCCTCTTGCCGAAGACGGCCGTCATGCCAGGCCAAGACCACCACGCTAGGTCAAGACTGAGGCTGAGGGTGACCTAGATTAGGTTGGGATATCTGGTCTGTATGGATGGGTTGAACCGAAGGGTCTGTTTCCATGCTGTACATCTCTATGACCTTGGCAAATACAGATCAGAAATGTCATGTTTGGAAAACTGCAGCAGTGAGTCCCAGCAGTGGAAAATTTAATTGCCTTGTTGAACTTAGCTGCCTGTAGTGTGGTGTTGATAAATTTTCTCCAACCATTTCTTCAGGGTGCAATGTCAAATAATAAGGTATTGCTGTCCTATCCCGAGGAAATGCTATTAAAATACATTCAGGCAAAATCTAGCCAATTTCATCAATTAATTTTATCTTAATTTTGCAGTTATTAGAGTACTGAACCCCTCTTATATTCTGATAATCTGTGCTGTTTTCAGGGTCTCTGTGGTCTCCTGTTTGTCATTGAACATAGGGGCATGTCATCAGATATCCGTCAGAGGATAAGAATAATTATAAGCTTTGCAAGGTTTGACGTAATTGCTCTTAATTTCTCTTCTAATTGTCAGTGTGCATACGCTTTATTTGTTGGTTATTGGTCATTTGTTCATGTTGCTGCAACAATTAAACTGTTAAAGAACACTTGTTGTAACTTATTTGTTCAGGGCTGTCAGAGGATTTGTGACTTTTTCAATCTGTGTACAACAAAGCAAGCTGTTCATCAGCAGTGTTATATGTTAGCATTTAAACCATACATGAACCTCCTACCATCCTACTTTTTTTTTCATCCTACCAGTGCAACATTCAATGCCATTTCGCCATCACTTTTACCTGGCTTCCACTTGAATACATTTCGGCTATTCTTTTAGGCTACTCCTATTCTATCTGAAATAACTGAATAGTGCACTGAGTAACACTTCTGCATGAGAAATTTGATCTGCTTCAACTTTCTTTGGTTCAGACTAATTCTAGTTTAATTATTTTGAATCACCCTAGTCGAGCATGTTACCTCTCAACTCCTGAGGCAAGTTAGATTTGAATCCAGAACATCTAGCCCAGAAGTAGGAATGCTATTACTGTGCTACAATGTTCAACTAATTCTAATTTATTAGTGGGCCAAGGTTATAGTAGGTAGCAGCTGGAAACTAAAGCCCTAGTGTCAGTGCTCTCAGAGCAGATAAAGTTGACTTCTGTCCTAAGTACCTGTATTGTGTGTGTAAAGCTGCAACACTACATTTCAGAGTTGTGATGATGATGGACCTCTCCAGATGGTAATTAATTTGAGCCAATGAATGCAAGTTGTTGAATGAAAACTTTGGGGGAAAGAAGTCAAACAGCTGTTATATTCAGACATATGGGCCAGTATACAGTACTGGTTTTTAGAAAAGTTAACGTAAAAGACTTAGTTCTCACTATTCACTATATGCGGAGGTAAAGAGATTATTAGTGTAGATCAATTGAGTCATAGTGTGAACTTGAATCAGCGAGCAGTACTGCCTCCTGACTTAAACATCTCTTGGGCAGTTTTGATCAAGGTGGATACTTCACTAAACTTAGAAGGATCTCTGGATTGTTGTAAGTGTTATCTTTTGGTTGTTAAATTGATGCCTATATTCACTGTTGAGATGGACTTGGAAAATCCTGTGGTGTGGCATAATTTGACAATGAACCTCTTATCATGCTCAAGCTAAAATTAATCTTTACCAATTGACTGCACCTTTGTCCTCCAACTATCACCCATTAGGATAGTGTTGTCATTTGGTTCTGTTCTTATCTAACCAGAGGATCACGTGAACTTGCTATTTTCGCAATCCCGTATCTGGTGATCCCTCTTTCCACTTACATGCTGCTTCTTGGTAACATCTGAAAGCACAGTATTCAAATTCATTTCAACGTATGTTCAAGATTGTCATGCAGTTTCCGTATCCCCATTTCAGTCAAAGCAAACACTCTCATACAGTATGACTCTACCTTCTTTACCTTTTATCCTGAGCCATGGAGAAAGAGCAATCGCCCATGTACACAAAGATATGAGTTCTCGGTCTTCTCTCGAACAGTGGATTCTTGAAGAATTGTATCATCACTTACGGCGGGCAGCATCCAAATAAGGCAACACCTATATTGATTGGGTGAACATTACAATCAGCAAGCAACAGTAAAGATTAAGCCATCTGGCATTACACATTGGATGTTCTTTACCTTGTTAAAATGCTACTCTCTCCTCCAGCATCTCATCAGGCGAAAGTAATGTCGATTTTCCTGCTCCTCGGATGCTGCCTGACTTATTATGCTTTTCCAGCAACGTACTCTTGACTCCAGCACCTCATTGTTTACTGCAAGTTCTTATCTGGTCGAAGTCATGCTAGCTGAGCCTTTTGTCAAGCAACCCTAATCTTAACTCTTTCCCTATCTGCTCATACCTTTTACATATTCTCAAAGACATTTGGCTCAACCTCATCTCCTCACCTTTCTTGACTCCACTTCATAAATTGACTACTTATGAACATGTAAGTTAGAAGCAGGAGTGGGCCAAACAACTTCTCGAGCCTGCTCCACTATTGATGATGATCATGATCTGACTGTGGCCTGATCTCCACTTTCCTCGTATGAATCCAATTGACACGGCTTTTAAAAATATTCAGTGACGCAGTCTCCACTGCTGTTTGGTAAAGACACTTCCACAGATTTAAGACCCTCTGAAAGAAATTAAAATTCTTATCTTTGCCATAAGTGGGAAATCCCTTAGTTTTAAATTGTCTCCCAATCCTCCTTTCCTTCCATAATAGGATGTGTCATCTCAGCCCTCACTCTGTCACTTCCCTTCAAGATTTTGTCTTTTAACAAGATCACCGTCCTTTAGATGTGAGTAGTAAGATGTCCAACCCATCTTAACCCTTTCTCATAAGTAACTGGTTTACACAGATAACATTTTTCTTTTTCAAGATTGCAATACTTTAAAAAACACAGTACACCAGTCTATACAAAGCATATGGACCAAATGTGGGCAATTGGAACTAGCTGAGTAGGCACCATGATAATGTTTTGAAGGTGTAGAGGTACTGTACCTTTTAAGAGACTTGAAAAGCTAGCAAAAGTGCCTGTCACAGCGCACAGTGTTCTGAACAAGGTAACACATGGTTGACACAAATAGAGTAGCTGGGTTGCCATGAGACACAAGCAGATTCAAATTTGGCCAATCAATTTACATTATGTCCCATATACCAAACTCCAATCAAATTCGGATTTAGTATTTTGCTAATATTAAAACCAATGAAACAATCCAATGTTTTGGGGTATATAACCAAACATTTTCAACAGTTGAGAGAGAATTACCACAGAGACTGCTAGTTCAAGAGCTCTCCTGAAAGCTACTCTCCTGTCTGGGGAAGGAGTTTGCACAGCAAAATATCAAGGCTGACCTGGAGAGAATCTACAAAAGAGATTGATTTTGAAACGTGAATTTTTTTCTTGTAAATCTTAATTTGGATTGTTTTATCGAATAATATTGTAGAATGGGAGGTAGCAGGTTTAAGAGAAAGGAGTTGTAAGTAGTTTTTGGTTAATATTCTCTGTTGGACTTAAAGAATAAAAATTGTTAATTTTAACTTTAAATAATGACTTCTGGGATAGCTCTTTGCCTCTTGAATTTTAACAGGTTACAGCACGGAGTGAATCTTTTATGTTGCTAGTTTAAGTTAGCAGAGGGGTTTACCACATATCGTAACAGTGTGCATAGATCAGTTTGGGCCAAAGGGCCTGTTTCCATGCTGTATTATTCAGTGATTCTATATGGAAAGAGGTCAGGGTTCCCAAAATTTCAAATATGTAATCCTCATCAGAGCTGCCTCATCATGATCCCAATTAAATCAGGAGCAGTTTGAGTGCATGTTATCTTAACTGCATCCCTCAACTGATTTAACCAACTGTGTGATAAGACTTTGTTTACTTGCTTCCAGTACTGATTTTCTGGCCTCCTATGTAGTGCTAATTCTTTTAAGTCATTATCTGAGAAGGAGAATGACAACTTTGTTTAACAAATTGACACAAAATCTATAATGTATTAAATCTGACTGTCTACTGTTCATACGTAGCTCTGACAAGGTCAAGTACTGTAATTGCATAAATGCGCTGGGAGTGAACTGATAGAGTTCTTGTGTCAATACATAGCCTTGCAACTCGAGGTGTTAAGACTTCAATTTTAAAATATACCTGTGAAATATACTGAACAAATGCATATTTTGTTGCTTTTAGAATGTTACTGAAGGGGAAAAAGCAGCCAGATTTGAAGTGAAAGGAAAATGGATTGGATGTGGTTACTATCATGAGTAATGTGAAATGTTTATGTGGGCAACTGACAGGTTTTCTTTTATTTAAATTTCTAAAATGAAACGGCACTGTAATGGTGGATTTTGTCCTTTTCTGTTAGGTTATTTTTAAGCTAAATAGTGAATCTGCAGCCTTTTACTTTGAGTTCAAGAGTTGAAGCATTTGGACCTGTTGCTTTTCCATAGTTACTAGGGAACTGCATGTTGAGCAAGAACTTTCCAGCAATGGGGGTGGCACGGTGGCTCAGTGGTTAGCACTGCTGCCTCATAGCACCAGGATCCCAGGTTCGATTCCAGCCTCGGGTGATTGTATGGAGTTTGTGCATTCTCCCCTGTCTGTGTGAGTTTCCTCCCACGGTCCAAAGATGTGCAGGTCAGGTGAATTGGCCATGCTAAATTGTCCATAGTGTTAGGTGCATTAGTCAGAGGGAGATGGGTCTGGGTGGGTTACTCTTCGGAGGGTCTGTATGGACTGGTTGGGCCAAAGGGCCTGTTTCCACACTGTAGGGAATCTAATAACACCACTAGGCTATTGCCTCCTTTCTTTGCCAGAATGATTTTGCCAACTTATCCCTTCCCAAGTTTTATTCTTTGTGTGCCTCTGTACTGTTATTTCAGTTTGTTGATGCTTTGCGCATTGTCATCAACCAGCATTCTCTCACTTCTGCTGTGAGTTGTTGGCTACTGATCAGAACCAGGATTTCTGGCTTCTTCCTCCCTTAATCAGGGAGTTTCTAGATCAGTTGTAGCACCCAACTAATAATTGAGGACACGCCAGATGTCCAACCTGGAGATGTCTAGCTTGAGCTTGCTTCTCACTGCTGTGGCCAGCTGAACAGTTGAAAAAATCCCCCAATTGATTTCATATTTACAGTGATGTACTAAAAGAGGAATTCGATCCTTACAATAAAAGAGCGCATTAAGGCTGCTACATAAATGCAAGTTGTATTTTTAAAGCATGCTTGAATATCCTACACCCTGTTTTGTGTAAAAGTGATCTCTTGCCAACTGGAAAATTCAGGGAATCGGCTTAATTAGCTGGCTGGCTGTTTTGCTGTGCAGCATAATGTGAAATAGTGGGTTCAATTCAGTTACCATAAAGGGTGACCCCTCAACCTCTCACCTTGCCTGAGACCCTCAGGTTAAACCATCAGCAAACATCCCTCTCTAATGAGAAAACTGGGACTATGATTTTATGCTACCTTTACTGGAAAATTCATCGAAAGTGGATAAGTTTGGTTTGGTAGAAGTAATGCATTTAAATAATTGATAAATTGCGCCTTTCTCTATAATGTGCAAATAGATATGTTTGTATTGCATTGTATGCTTGAGGAACCCTGAGCACCATATTTCTTATGGTTATTTAATGATTATTTGTGTATACTGTTGTACAGGACTGTACGATTTTCCCACTCCTAGGGAGAGGAGGAGCCAATGCATGTTTGAATACTGTCGCAGCTCAAGTGTTCGTGTGATTTTCACTTTTGCACCATTTATTCTAAGGAGAAGTTGCATCTCAAGTCATATCACTAATTTGCAACTTTCCAGTACTCTGCCAGCCGCTCTGCACATTTTTCCAAATAAATTCCCCCTCGTTTTTCCTGCCAGGTCCGTGCATGACAACTGCTTTCAAAGCTGAAAATCAGCGTATCAGCATGCCAGCTGTCATGCACACTTGGTGCGGACACTGTATGGCAACACAACAGTGTAGTTTAAAGGAAATATTACTTTGCAGCATGTAGGAATATTCTGGAAAAGGAAGGTGCAATAGTTAAACCAAACAAGATGTTGAGAAGTATATTTAACTCTGTCACTTTTGGAATGACCCTTCTGAGATTAAAAATGTACCAAACAATAATCATATCAAAATATGCTGAGATCAGGAGCAGCAGTTGGCAATTTGACTCAAGTCTGGCTTCATCTTTTTATGACCTTAATTTCAGTTTCGTGTCTATCTATTTGCACTTCCCATCCCTTCAATCTAATAGCCAGTGATTAATATTGATAATAGATTATCGTCATTCCTTTCAGTACCCCATCAGTCATAGCCTTCCAACTGAGAGAGTCCCATTGTTTCTTCATTGTTTTCTGTCTGTTAACCAATCCTGAATCTGTGCAGCTATTTTTCACATGGGGTGCAATTTTATGTACTATCCTCTTGCATGGGACTTTATCGTAACCATTTTCTGAAGATTAAAATACACCACATTCACTGGTTTCCTCTATTGAATGTGCTCGTAGTATCCTCAAAAACTACAAGTGTTTCAAATATGATTTCACCTTCATAAATCCCTGTAGATTGTCAAATTGGAGAATTATAAAATTTATAAGTACCCAATTATCCCATCTTTTAAAATTAGATTCTAGTATTTTTCCTCCCACAAATGTCATGTTGATAAGTCTGTAGTTCCTGTTTTTCTTTCTCCTTTTTAAGCAATGTAATTGCAGGACGTTGCAGAATTATTGGAATTTTGCAAGGTTATCATCATTGTGTTCCCTATCTCTGTAGCCATTTGTTTGAAAATACTCGGGTGAAGGTGATTGGGTCGTGGGGGTTTGTCAACTGAGTCGTCATTAATTTCTCCAATACTTAGAAATTAGTTAAATTATCAGTTCCATGCTCCATTTGTATCCATGGATCTAGCTAATTTCAGGGAAACACCTTAACTCGTCATCTGTATGTCAGACACCGAGCTCTTGTTCATCTTCTCTACGGTTTCTTTATACCCAATTAGAAATTCTCTTGTCTCTGCATAAAATGTCCACATTTGTCTTGGCCTGTCTTTTTTTGAAATATCTATTTAAGCATATCTGAATGCTTTGAAAGCACTTGTGTTTCTCAACAAGCAATGAGACCAAAACTGTACACAGTACTCTAGGTCCATTCTCACCAATGGTGCATTGCCAATTTGAGAAATGTAAGTGAAGAACATGTAATTTTATGAAGGACTGATATGACAACCTAGATAAAAGTCCAATTAAACAAGAATTATAAAATATGGTTTATAAAGGATTGAATGATGAAACATTAAATCTCTGGGAATTGAAGTCTTGACCTACGTGATGGTAACTGTTAACTAGTTGCCTCTGACCTGAGTTGTCATCTGAATGGCATTTGGCACCTTCAATAATGCTGGGCTGCGTCAAGTGTCAATGATTCTGCAGTAAAGGTAATACTCTGAATTTGGGTCTGCTTGCACCATGTACTTTGAATTTGCAGCACAGGAATAACTGCATATAATTTTGTGTAAACCTTTGTTCGTATTAGGTTAACAGTTTCTGGTTCCTCGTGGATAACATCTGATATGAAAACTACATTTCTGTCTTGTATGGGAGTCTGCCATGTTTCAAATTGAAGGACCTGGGAACCCCACTTGGTGAGATGAGCTTTCTGCATCTGGAGTCAGTGTTGAATAAAAGTACATATCAGAGAGGTTTATTTGGAAGGAACTTTGGGAAAATTGTTGGTACTGTGACAATGACTCTAGAGTAATCCAGCAGACTTGGATAATGCTCTGAGAATCTTAGTTCAAATATGAAGACAGCTGATGGAATTTAAATTCAGTTCATAACTATGACACTGAGCTAATTTCAGTCATGACCAAAAAGCTAGCACCATTTGTCTTTCTTCCTTTTTTAAAAAAAAGGGCCATCAGATTCACAAATATACTTTAGAAAAGGAGCTCTGTCATATTTACCTGCTGTGGTGTAAGTTTGTGACTCCAGATTCACACAATGTAGTAGATTCCAAGCTGCCTCTGAAATGGCTGCCCAATTCACTCAATTTAAGGATGATCAGGGAAAAGAGGCCGATGCACCCAATGAAGAAATAGGAGAAAAAAAATCTTGTGGCGATAGAAAGCGACTAGCCACAAAGAACCGAATTAAAACGTGAGTCAGAGCCATAAAGATGTACAGCATCAAAATAGACCCATCAGTCCAACTCGTCCATGCTGACCAGATATCCTAAATTAATCTAGTCCCAGTTGCCAGCACTTGGCCCATACCCCTTTAAACCCTCCCTACTCCCTATACCCATCCCGATGCCTTTTAAATGCTGTAATTGTACCAGCTTCTTCTCATTTCATATATGCAGCACCCTCTGTATGAAAAAATCACCCCTAAATCCCTTTTAAATCTTTCCCCTTTCACTTTAAAACTATGCCTTCTAGTTCTGGACTCCCCCACCACAGGGCAAACAACTTGTTTATTAACCCTATCCATGCACCTCATGATTTGATAAACTATAAGGTCATCCCTCAGCCTCTGACACTCCTGGGAAATCAGCCCCAGCCTGATTCAGCCTCTCCCTATAGCCCAAATCCTACAACCTTAGCAACACTTGTAGACTTTTTATGAATCCTTTCAAGTTTCACAATAGGAAGGAGACCAGAATTGCACGCAATATTCCAACAGTGGCCTAACCAATGTCCTGTACAGCCGCAACATGACCTCCCAACTCCTATATTCAATGCTCTGACCAATAAATGAAAGCATATGAAACGCCACCTTCACTGTCCTATCAACCTGCGACTCCATTTTCCAGGAGCTATGAACCTGCACTCCAAGTCTCGATGTTCAGCAACACTCCCTTGAACTTATCATTGTGTATAAGTCCTGCTCTGATTTGCTTTTCCAAACTGCAATCTAAATTAAACTCCATCTGCCACTTAGCCCATTGGCCCATCTGATCAAGATCCCTTTGTATTTAGAGGTAACCTTCGCTGTCCACTATATCTCCAATTTTGGTGTCAGCTGCAAACTTACTAACTACACCTCCTCTGTTCACTTTCAAATCATTTATTATAAATTATGAAAAGCAGTGGGTTCAACACCAGTTGTTATGATACCACTGGTCACAGGCCTCCTGTCTGAAAAGCAGCCCTCCACTACAACCCTCTGCCGCCTTGTCTTTTCTGTGTTCTTCTAAACTATACAAGGCATGTTAGGTACTGTGGCTGAAAAGCAAATTTAGAAGCTGGAACTCTGCAGAACATAACACCATTTAACTCCCAGAAGCTTGTCCATCCAGAAAAGACAGATCAGGAAGGAGCAGGACAGAACATTCTCTACTTTCCAGAAAGGTGTAGTTCCAACAACTTTCTTTATTTCAAAAATATACAAAATATACAGTAATCTTAAATATGTAATTACTAGAGCAGTTCAGTTCTGTACGATGCTAGCATATTGAGAATAAACAAGTAGTGGGGTTTGACTCACTCGATGGTTCAAACATACCCAAGGCATTTCTTATTTAGACAAGGTACAATTTACATTTGATGCTTTAGCAAGGTCCAGTAATTGAATGGGGCCCCCAGTTAACTTTAGAAATACCTCCGACAATGGTCTTTCCCCACTATGCCTAGGTGGCAACGGCCCCAAGCTTTCGTGTAGCTCTCCGCATATTGTCTTGGACCTTGGAATATGCCAGTCTGCAACACACAATACTCTTGCAATGGGAGGCGAGCAAGTTTCAGGCAGACCGAAGAGTGTCTTTCACCAAGTTGATGGTTATCCAGGCAGAGTCTGTTTGTCTCTGCTTCCAGGACAGTTGACCGTATAGCACGCCGCTACATCACGGACCTGCTCAGGACGAGGCTCAACGAAAGCCACTGCATTTTTCTCCAGACTTCCTTCGCAAATACACATTCCAGTTGGAGATGTATGACAGTTTCTACCCCACTTCCCCTCCCCTACAGCTGCTTTGAGGACAGTGAGCAATGGCACACAGACTGAGCACAACTGAAGGATCTTATGGGCAGTGCCTTTCTCAGCATCAGCTAAGCCATGTCTTGATGCATGTTTAAGTTCTGGGGATGAGAGACAGTGTCAAATACTGGCAATTGTTGGGGATAGGCAAAAGGTGAGTACGACAGATGCTGGAGATTAGAGTCTAGATTAGAGTGGTGCTGGAAAAGTATAACAAGTCAGGCAGCATCCGAGGAGCAGCAAAAGAGACATTTCGGGCAAACGCCTTTCATCAGGAATGAATCGTTGGGGATATTCAACACCATAGAGGACAAAGCAGCCTGCTTAACTGACACCTAATTTATCACTTTAAACATTCGCTCCCTTTACCAGTGACAGTGATAGCAGTATTTACCATAGACAAGATGCAGCAAATCTCCAAGACTCCTTCAACAGCACCTTCCACACCCATGATTTCCAGCATCTAAAAGACCAGGATACAGATAGATGGGATAACAAGTTGCCTTCCAAGTGTCTCACAATTTTGAATTGGAAATATATCACTATTGTTTATTGGATCAGAATCCTGCAAGCCCCTAACAGCCCTGTTACCTACACCACATGGTCTGCAACAATGCAGAAGGGCAATTTCATCTCTCTATTCTCAAGGGCAATTAGATGGAAAACAGTCTGGCCTTGTGAGCATCACTCATCCTATGAAATAATTTCCTTAAAAAGTGACGTATAATAATCTCAGCTTGAATTATGGTAACTGTTCTTAACTGGCCTTCATCTAAATTAGTTGCATTTGCTTAAGTTGTCTTTACTGCAGAGATTTTTTGATTGTGACATGAAATGGGGCCTGCAGAATCGCCAACTCCTGGTTGGACATACTCCAGGATGTGCATCATATAGCTTATCTTTAACGACAACACTTTGTTAATTAGGTCTGTTTCCTCAGCTCCAATATTTTTCTAGCTAATAAATGAAAGTGAATCACAGATTTTATTTTTAAACAAAGACAATCTTCCAAGTTCTGTCCTTAACCTAAACAAAGAGAGTATGACTAGGACCAGTCAGTAGGTCAAACAACATTTAACACATTGATTGACCTTCTGAGTGCTAGCAGCATGTTGCTACCTTTGCGTCTTTGTACATTTTTGTATTCCAGTAAAAGATTTTGTTAATGGGTGCTGAAGTACCTTCTGTCTGTAAGAGTAAGCCTTCAGAGGAGATCCAGAGCAGAGACAAATTGCTGCCTACTGGAAGGTGAGTCACCTCTTGAACAACAACCAAAAACAATGACATAATCCTGGAAATGGTGTGGCTGTCTTCTCAGACATTTGAAATGTTAAATATTTTCTGGATGAAAGTGCGCAACTAAGGGAACAATATTGCTTGAACTGTTTTTAAAATAAATGGCATAAAAGCACTTTCAGACACTGACTTCTTCCTTCAATATCCACTTTCCTTCACCCTTTTCCCAAAGCCAGTCACTCATGTTTTGGCTTCGCTTCCATAGAAACCTTTAGTGCAAGTAGCAATTTTTCATGTGGTCAGTTGAAGTTTTGGTTGGCTGTTTCATCACATGCAGGACTCCGCAGTTGAGTTAATTTTCATTCTGACTTTCAGATATGCATAATAGCAGCAGTTAGGAATAAAATTCTGCATTTACATAAAGCATTATTGCATATCTTGGGAAAATTTCCAAAATCATTAATGATTATGTTCAAAGTGCAGTGATGTATGCAGGAAACTGTCTGCCAGTCTCAAAACAGCAAAGTCTCTCCAAACTAATTTCCAGTAATCTATTTTGATGGCTTATACATGTATCTATCGATATTGTAGCTGTAAGTGATGGTGCATTCCCGCCTCAGGTGATTGACTGTGTGGAGTTTGCACATTCTCCCCGTGTCTGCATGGATTTCCTCTGGGCGCTCCGGTTTCCTCCCACAGTCCAAAGATGTGCAGGCCAGGTGAATTGACCATGCTAAATTGTCTGTAGTGTTAGGTGAAGGGGTAAATGTAGGGGTCTGGGTGGGTTGCACTTCAGTGGGTCGGTGTGTACTTGTTGGGTCGAAGGGCTTGTTTCCACACTGGAAGTAATCTGATCTATATAACTAAAAAAATTTGAATCTTTTAATGCTCCACCTGTTTATATTTGAATGTTTTCTCATTCATTTAGATATACTAAAACTCTACATAAATTCAAAGTGTAAGATCCAAAAACATATGTGGCAAAGGAAATCAGATCATTAAAGGAAAATGCTGTAAGCAGTCAACAGATCATAAGGCCATATGAAATAGGAATGGAAGTAAGGCCATTCGGCCCATCGAATCCTCTCCGCCATTCAGTCATGGCTGGGCATTTCCAGGTCATTTATCTGCGCACTCCCCGTATCCCTTAATTCCTTGCGAGATTAAGAATTTATCAATCTCTGTCTTGAAGACATTTGACGTCCTGGTCTCCACTGCGCTCTGCGGCAATGAATTCCACAGGCCCACCACTCTCTGGCTGAAGAGATGTCTCCTCATTTCCATTTTAAATTGACCCCCTCTGATTCTATGGCTGTGCCCACGGGTCCTAGTATCGCCGCATTTTGGAAAGAAATTCCCAGCGTCTATTCTTTCTAAGCCATGAATTATCTTGTAAGTTTCTATTAGATCTCCCCTGAATCTCCTAAACTGTAATGAATAAAATCCCTAGATCCTCAGCCGTTCATTGTATGTTAGACCTACCATTCCAGGGATCATCCGTGTGAATCTCCGCTAGACACGCTCCAGTCCCAGTACGTCCTTCCTGAGGTGTGGGGCCTAAAATTGGACACAGTATTCCAAATGGGGCCAAAGCAGAGCTTTATAAAGTCTCAGCATATCTTTGTTTTTACATACCAACCCACTTGAGATAAATGACAACATTACATTTGTTTTCTGAACCACGAACTCAACCTGCAAGTCAACCTTTCGAGAATTCTGTACTAGCACTTCGAGATTCCTTTGTACTTTATGAATTTTCTCACCGTTTAGAAAATAGCCCATGCCTGTGTTCTTTTTCCCATGATCAGGCAACATAGAAAAAGAGAGAAGTGAGTTGATGTTTTTGCCTAGGTGACCTTTCAACACAGCTGGAGGAAGTTAGGCCTTTATTGAGGTGGACGGCAGGAAAGATTACATGGCAAATGGGATGTTCGTGCAAAGTAAAAGGAGATGGTAATGGGTGAGTGAAAAAAAAATTAGGAAATGGGACAGGAGGAGGTACGAATCGAAATAGTACAATCATTGAGTCATACAGCATTGGGGAAACAGACCCTTCAGCCCAACTCGTCCATACTGACTGGGCTTTGTAAACTGAACGAGTCCCATTTGCCTGCATTTGACCCCTATTCCTCTAAATCTTTCCTAACCATGTACCTGTCCAAATGTCTTTTAAATGTTGTAATTGTACCAGTCCTCTCCATTTTCCTCTGACAGCTTATTCCATATATGCACTAGCCTCTGTAAAACAAAAGTTGCCCTTCTGGTCCCTTCTAAACGTTTTCCCTCATCTTAAGTCTATGCCATCTAGTTTGGGCTCCTCTACCCTGGGGAATAGACCGTTGCTATTTCATTTATCCATGCTCCTCATGATTTGATAAACCTCTAACGTCATCGCTCAGCGTCCTCTCCAGGGCAAAACTGTCCCAGCTTATCCAGCCTCTCCTTAAACTCTCCAGTCTTTGTAACATCCTTGAGAATTGTTGAAAAAATTAGCAGACCTTAGGCAGTGGTTGTGGAATATTTTTCACCCTTTAAAAGATGATTGCATTGTTGAGAAACAAGGTCTTTTGGGTTGTTAAAGTATTAAACTGAAGCTCTGCTACCTTTTGAGTAAGCCTAAAAGATCCTGTTCTCCTAGCTACTACTTATTCTTCAATCAGTATTATTAACAGTTTGTGGTTACATTGTCTCGTTGCTGTTTGTTGAATGTTAATTGGTTTCTCTGCAACACAAATTGCAACTCTTGCATTGATTGAGTAGAGCTTGGGAAGTTGTGAAAACCACTAGATAACATGATTTGGGGGCACATCTTTCTCATGGAAGGTGAGAAGTAGAATCTGTCAAATGTGTGGATGAAAATGTGAATAACTCTGACTCTTGTTACTTCACAAGAATATAATGGAAAGTACTTTTGAATCAAGAGAGACAATATGGTATTAAAAGGTGTTGAACACAAAGGAACTTTATTTTATTTGTTCTACACTCAGTCGAACAAGGTAACAGCGAAAGTAACACCTACTAAAATCTGCCTTTGCTACAGGAAGAGTGAATCAGCACACACTTGCACAGGACGTCAGCACCCAAACTAGCAATACTCGAAGAATAGGCATTGTGCAGAAAGACATTACAGAGAACCTGCACACGACTAGTGCTATTTATACAACAGCAGGGCAAACAGAGAAAATGAGGCAAGGATTTGCTGACCGTAAGATATGAAAATGAGAGACATTAAGGTTCTAGAGTTCTTTCCTTGGTAATAAAAAAAATACTTTAAGATAAGTAACTCATGCTGCAGCTCATTTTTTCTTACATCTTATGTTTTCGGATCTATTTCAAAGTGTGGTTTAAAGTAAGAATTGTTAAAGTTGTTTGGTCTTCATATTTAGTTTATATTGAGAGATATAATGCTCCTGCAGTGAAATCACACACCCTACCAACAGAAATGGTATTCTTGTTTGAAAGGCTGCGATGGCAATGTATTTCACTGCACGTTGCAAAATGAGTGTTTTTCTTCTGTAACTTTAGCCTAAATGATAATGCTAACAATTTTGAAATTCAAATTTCAGTGAGAGCTATTGTTTAATAGCCAGTAAGAAACTTTAATCAGTAACAATGCAAAATTGATATGTTTCTACATTTTCCTGCCTTCTTTCCAATTCTTTTCTCACTTGAAACTCCTTTTTTCTGTGCTATAACTAATCAGCGGAATGGACGTTTCTGTGATGAGGTAAACAGATCATAGGAAGAAGTAACTGACAGCTTTAACAGTCAACATAACTCGGAGTGGGAGTAGGCAATTCAGCCCCTCAAGCCTGCTCCGCTATTTAATGCGATCGTGGCTGATCTCCACTCCGCTTTCTTGCTGCTTCCTATAGTCCTTCGACCCATTGCGAATCAAAAATCTGTCATAGAGACATAGAGATGAACAGCATGGAAACAGACCATTCAGTCCAACTCATCCATGCTGACCAAATATCCCAACCCAATGTAGTCCCACCCACCAGCACCTGGCCCATATCCCTCTAAACCCTTCCTATACCCATCCAGATGCCTTTTAAATGTTGTGATTATACTAGCTTCCACCACTTCCTCTGTCAGCTCATTCCATACATGTACCACCCTCTGCGTGAAAACATTGCCCCTTAGGTCTCGCTTATATCTTTTCCCCCCCCTCACCCGAGACTATGCCCTCCACTTCTGGACTCCCCGCCCCCAGGGAAAAAACTTTGTCTATTTATCCTATCCATGTCCCTTATAAACCTCTATAAGGTCACTCCTCAGCATCCGATTCTCAAGGGAAAACAGCCCCAGCCTTTTCAACCTCTCCCTATTGCTCAACTCCTCCAACCCTGGCAGCACCCTTGTAAATCTTTTCTGAACCCCTTCAAGTTTTACAACATCTTTCCGAAAGGAAGGAGACCAGAAATGCATGCAATGTTTCAAAACTGGCCTCATCAATGTTCTGTACAGCCACAACATGGCCTCCCAATTCCTGGACTCACAATTCTGACCAATAAAGAAAAGCATACCAAACGCCGCTTTCACTATCCTATCTACCTGCGACTCCACTTTCAAGGAGCTATGAAGCTGCACTCTGAGGTCACTTTGTTCAGCCACACTGTCTAGGACCTTACCATTAAGTGCATAAGACCTGCTAAGATTTGCTTTCCCAAAATGCATCACCTCTCATTTATCTAAATTTATTCTATCTGCTACTTCTCAGCCCATTGGCACATCTGATGAAGATCCTGTTGTAATCTGAGGTAACCTTCTTTGCTGTCCACCACACCTCCAATTTGGTGTCATCTGCAAACTTAGTAACTGTGCATCCTATGTTCAAATCCAAATCATTTATATAAATGACAAAAAGTAGTGGGCCCAACACCGACCTTTGTGGCCCTCCACTAGTCACAGGTCTCCAGTCTGAAAAACAACCCTCCACCACCACCCTCTATTTTCTACCTTTGAGAATTCTATATCCAAATGGCTAGTTCTCCCTGTATTTTTAGATATCTAACCTTGCTAACCAGTCTACCATGAGGAACTTTGTCAAACGCCTTACTGAAGGCCATATAGATCACATCCTCTGTTCTGCCCTCATCAATCTTCCTCCTCACTTCTTCAAAAACTCAATCCAGTTTGTGAGTCCCATTCACACAGCCATGTTGACTATCCCTAATCAGCCTTTGCCTTTCTAAATACATGTATATCCTGTCCTTCAGGATTCCCTCCAACAACATGCCCACTGCCAATGTCAGGCTCACTGGTCTATAGTTCCCTGGCTTGTCATTACTACCTTTCTTAAACAGTGGCGATACGTTAGCCCGCCTCCAATCTTCTGGCATCTCACCTGTGACTATCGATGATACAAATGATGGGTGGCACCGTGGCTCAGTGGTTAGTACTGCTGCCTCTCAGCGCCAGGGACCCAGGTTCGATTTTAGCCTCTGGCGACTGTCTATGTGGAGTTTGCACATTCTCCCAGTGTCTGCGTGGGTTTCCTCTGGGTGCTCTGGTTTTGTCCCACAGTCACAAAGATGTGCAGGTCAAGTGAATTGGCCATGCTAAATTGCCCGTAGTGTTAGGAGCTTTAGTGAGAGGGAAATAGGTCTGGGTGGGTTACTCTTCGAAGGGTCAGTTGGACTTGCTGGCCAAAGTGCCTGTTTCCACACTATAGTGGAATCTAATCTAATTAATCCAATATCTCAGCAAGAGGCTCAGCAATCACTTCCCTAGCTTCCCAGAGTTCTCTGGTACACCTGACCAGGTCCTGAGCATTTATCCACTTCTGTGCACTTCGAGACATGCAGCACTTCCTCTTCCCTAATATGGGCACTTTTCAAGATGTCATGATCAATTTCCCTACACTCTACATCTTCCATGTCCTTTTTCACAATAAGCACTGATGCAAAATACTCGTTTAGTATCTTCCCCCATCTCCTGCACCTCCAGACAAAAGCTGCCTTGCTCCTCTTTAAGGGACCCTGTTTTCTTCCTAGCTACCCTTTTTGTCTGTAATGTTTTTGTATAAACCCTCCTGGATCTTCCTTAACTCTATTTGCAAAAGCTACCTCATGCCCCCTTTTTGTCCTCCTGATTCTCCCTCTTAAGTATACTCTGACTGCTTTTATACTCTAAGGATTCACTCGATCTATCCTGTCTATATCTGACTACAATTTCTTGTTTTTCTTAACCAAACCCTCAATTTCTTGTTTAGTCATCTAGTGTTCCCTACACCTACTAGTGTTTTCTTTCACTGTAACAGGAATATCCTGTCTCTA
Source organism: Hemiscyllium ocellatum (assembly GCF_020745735.1). Classification (NCBI taxonomy): domain Eukaryota; kingdom Metazoa; phylum Chordata; class Chondrichthyes; order Orectolobiformes; family Hemiscylliidae; genus Hemiscyllium; species Hemiscyllium ocellatum. Next base: position 110,133,121 of record NC_083409.1, read on the forward strand.
AACTCTCATTATCTCATTTCTGAAGGCTTCCCATTTTCCTACCATCCCTTTACCTTCGAACGTGTACCCCAATCAGCTTTTGAAAGTTCTTGGCTAATACCATCAAAATTAGCCTTCCTCCAATTTAGAAGTTCAACATTTAGATCTGGTCTATCCTTTTCCATCACTATTTTAAAACTAATAGAATTATGATCGCTGGCCCCAGCATGCTCCCCCATGACACCTCAGTCACCTGCTCTGGCTTATTTTCCAAGAGTAGGTCAAGTTTTGCACCTTCTCTGGTGGTACATCCACATACTCAGAAAATTTACTTAGTCATAGAGATGTACAGCATGGAAACAGACCCTTCGAGCCAACCTGTCCGTGCCAACCAGATATCCCGACCCAATCTAGTCCCACCTGCCAGCACACAGCCCATATTCCTCCAAACCCTTCCTATTCATATACCCATCCAAATGCCTTTGAAATGTTGCAATTGTACCAGCCTCCACCACTTCCTCTGGCAGCTCATTTCATACATGTACTACCCTAAATGAGAAAAAGTTGCCCCTTAGGTCTCTCTTTTTTTACATCTTTCCCCTCTTGCCCTACACCTAAGCCCTCTAATCTGCACTCCCCAACCCCAAGAATAAGACTTTGTCTATTTATCCTATCCATGCCCTTCATAATTTTGTAAACCTCTATAAGATCACCCCTCAGCCTCCGACGTTCCAGGGAAAACAGCCCCAGCCTGTTCAGCCTCTCCCTATAGCTCAAATCCTCCAACCCTGGCAACATCCTTGTAAATCTTTTCTGAACCCTCTCACGTTTTACAACATCTTTCCGATAGAAAGGAGACCAGAATTGCACATAGTATTCGAACAGTGGTCTAGCAAATGTCCTGTACAGCTGCAAGATGACCTCCCACCTCCTGTACTCAATACTCTGACCAATAAAAGAAAGCATTCCAAATGTCACCTTCACTATCCTATCTTTCTGTGACTCTACTTTCAAGGAGCTATGAACCTGCATTCCAAGGTCTCTTTGTTCATCAGTGCTCCCTAGGACCTTACCATTAAGTGTGCAAGTTCTGCTAAGATTTGCTTTCCCAAAATGCAGCACCTCGCATTTATCTGAATTAAACTCCATCTGCCATTTCTCAGCCCATTGGCCCATCTGGTCAAGATCCTGTTGTAATCTGAGGTAACCACCTTCGCTGTCCACTACACCTCCAATTTTGCCTCCAGTCTAATAAACAACCCTCCACCACCACTACCCTCTGTCTTCTACCTTTTTGAGCCAGTTCTGGATCCAAATGGCTAGGTCCCTCTTTATTCTGTGAGATCTAACCTTGCTAACCAATCTCCCAAGGGGAACCTTGTCAAATGCCTTACTGATTGCATCTGCTGCTCTGCCCTTATCAATCCTCTTTGTTACTTCCTCAAAAAACTCAATCAAGTTTGTGAGACACGATTTCCCATGCACAAAGCCGTGTTGACCATCCATGATCAGTCCTTGCCTTTCCAAATACATGTACATCCTGTTCCTCAGGATTTCGTCCAACAACGTGCCTAACATCGACGTCAGGCTCGCTGGTCTATCATTCCCTGGCTTGTCCTTACCACCCTTCTTCCACCCTTCTTAAACAGTGGTACCACGTTAGCCAACCTCTTCCAGCACCTTCTCTGTGATTATCGATGATATAAATATCTCAGCACGAGGCCCAGCAATCACATCTCTAGCTTCTCACAGAGTTCTGGGGTGCACCTGATCAGGTCCTGGGGATTTATCCACCTTTATGCATTTCAAGACATCCAGCACTTCCTCCTCCATAATATGGACATTTTGCAAGGTGTCACCATCTGTTTCCCTACATTCTATATCTTCCATGCCCTTTTCCACAGTAAATACTGATGTAAAATACTGATTTAGTATCTCCCCCATTTTCTGTGGCTCCACACAAAGGCCGCCTTGCTGATCTTTGAGGGGCCCTCTTCTCTCCCTAGTTACCCTTCTGTCCTTCATGTATTTGTATGCACTTAGCAAGTCCCTCTCCATCTAAACCCTTAACACTGTAGCAATCCCAGTCTGTTTGGAAGGCTAAAATCCCCTACTGTAATCACCCTATTATTCTTACAAACAGCTGAGATCTCCTCATGAATTTGTTTGTCAATTTCCCACTGACTTTTAGGGGGTCTATAATACAATGCCAATAAAGTGATCATTTCTTTCTTTCTCAGTTCCTTGGATATATTTCTGGGAACATCTTCCCTCGGTACAGCTATAATTCCAACCCTGATCAAAAAGCGACTCTCCCCTACTCTTTGCCTCCCTTGCTGTCCTTCCTGTCACATTTGTTTCCAGAACATTATGCTGCCAGTCCTGTCCATCCCTGAGCCATGTTTCTGCAATAGTTCTGATATGTCCCATGTTTCTAACCATGCCCTGAGTTCATTTGCCTTCCCTGTTCAGCCCTTCTCATTGAAATAAATGCAGTTTAATTCTTCAGTCCTACCTTGTTCCCTATTTCTTCTTGCCTGCCCTGACTGTTTGACTCGCTTCATTTATCAACTGTACCAGTCTCCGATTGATCTTTCCTTACTATCTCCCTGGGTGTCTCTCGCTCTTGCTCGCTCTCCTCTCTCTCACCCCCCAAAACCTTACTGATTTAAATCCTCTCAAGCAGCTCCAGCAATTCTCCTCCCTGCCAGTATGTTAGTCGCCTTCAATGATCCAAAAATATGAATCCGTCTCCTATTCACCATCTCCTCAGCCATGCATTCATCTGCTCTATCCTCTTATTCCAAACCTTACTAGCTCATAGCACCAAGAGTAATCCAGATATTACTACTCTCCAGGACCTCATTTTTAAATTCCTGCCTAACTGTTTTTCTGCCATCAGAATCTCATTCTATTCCCTTCCTACGTCGTTGGTTCCAATGTGTACAATAGCCCCCTGATGGACCCTCTTCCCCCTAGAACATTCTGCATCCTCTTTGAGGCATCCTTGATCCTGGCACCAGTGAAGCAACACCATTCTGATTTTTCACTGCTGGCCACAGAAACATCTGCCTATGCCTTGGACTAGAGTCCCCAAACACAATTGATCTCTTGGAACCCGACGTAGCCCTCATTACATTAGAGCCAGTCTTGATACCAGAAACTTGTCTGTTCATGATAAAAATTCCCCTGAGAATCCATCACCTCCTACATTTTCCAAAACAGCATACTATTTTGAAATGGGGATCACCACAGAAGACTCCTGCATTATCTACCTACCTCTCTTATCAATCTTCGAGTTAACTCATCTGTGTGACTGTATCTGCAGCTTTTCTTCCTCCCTATAACTGCCGTTCATCACACCTCCTTGCTTTTTTCAATTTCTCATTGCCTCGAGCTGTCACTCCAACTGATCCTTTCGCTCTAGTAGGATTCACAACCAACAGCATTTATTGCAGATATAATCCACAGTAACCTGTAAACTCTCCCTAAATTCCCACATCCAACAAGAAGAGCATATCACTCTACTAAAGGCCATTTTTGCTGCTTTCAATCTTAGACCCAGAAAATAGCACTGTCTTATTCATCTACAAAACACAGCTCCAAGCTAACTTAATACTTATGGCTTACTTTTATTAATTAAACTTAAAAATATATCTCGATAAAACATTCCTGGTGGCCATTCCTGATGAAGGTCTCTGGCCCAAAATGTCGATTTTTCTTCCTCCTCAGATGCTGTACCTTTCCAGCACCACAAACTCAACTCTGATCTCCAGCATCCGCAGACTTCACTGTGTCTACCTCTAAAACTTTTCACTTATCTGTTTCTGTGCTGTGACCTTTCCCAAACAGGTTCCTCCAAGCTCAGTTGTGAATTTCACATCCTAGGCGCTCTCTGATGTCCAGCGATATATTAATTCAAAAAGCAAAGACAGTAACTGCACAGGTTCACTGCTTTCAGTTAGCAGTGTGGGTTTCTTTCACATGCTCGTGCTCTCCCCTGCACCGAAAGACCATGCTGCCTTTGTCTGTTCCCCTCCCTTTTAAAGGTGCTGTCGTTTTGACTTTTTTTCCCGAAGTTCCACAACAGTGCAACAGCATATGAAATAGGTAATTGCTGCTCCTGGAACTCGAGGAAATCGCCTCCAACATCTAAAATACTTCAAAAAAGAAGCTGCATGTTACAGCGAGACATTTTTCCCATCCTCCATCATGGATCACCTGGTCGATCTCCTCAAATTTACTACTTCCCCCAACATCCAGTACATGCTGGGCTGCTGAATTCCACCAATCTGTGACCATTTGAGAACTAATTTCTCCTCTAGTCTTTTAAAACTCCTATCCCTTGTCCTGAAATGATGATCTAGTTCTAGATTGCCCCGTGTGAGAAGATCTCTTTTCTCTGTCAACTTTGCCAATCCCCTTTTGCACTTTGTATGTCTCAATTAGATCTCCTCTCATTTCTCTAACTCCAGTCAGAATATGCCTAAACTACTCAACCTCTTCATAAGATAAGCCGTTCATTTCTGGAATCAATATAGTGAACCTGTCGAATGAAGTTTTCGTACCTTTGTCAACAGAATTATGGTAGCAGTTGCACAATAAGTAGCAAATGCTACCTAACTGTTTTCCAACAGGTAGCTAACACATCCTTAAATGTTGACATCATCAATACAAACCGTATCTTGATTCCAAAAAAACTTGAAGAATTCTTGATAACCAACATTCAACTGGGTTAAAACTGAGCTGTTTGGAAGGCCATTATACAATGTTGTAGATGGCTTTTTTACATTGCAAACAGCATTTATTTATTTTTATTAACTTGCTATATACAGTAACTACAGCTATTTGTGGCATTCCTAGAGAATTTCACAAATGCAGAATTTTTAAATGGCAGACATGTTTGAAAGTGTGATTCAATGGGATTGGTTCCAACCATACACCGTTTTAATGACAGTACACAAATACGATGTGTCAAACTGATCTTCTCAACATTCTCCTGGTCATGTTGGTGGAGTTAAAGTACAGAGACGCACTGTGCAATGTTGTGGGTCATGACAGCTTGCACACTGCCATCAATACACGCTTTCTAGCCCTGGCGGAAGGTTAATTGATCCAGACTTTCTCATGACTGGTTGCTGTTCCAACATAGATGGGAGTTGAGTTTGGAGACACTGCAGAATTGAAGGAATTGCCTGGGAACTTCATCTGGAACCCTCCCTTCCCCCACCACTCCCCAGTTCCAAACTTCCAGTTCAGCACTGTCCCCATGACCTGTCCTACCTGCCTATCTTCCTTTCCACCCATCCACTCCACCCTCCTCTCTGCCCTATCACCTTCATCCCCACCCCCATTCACCCATGTACTCAATGCTACTTTCTCCCCACCCCCGCCCTCCTCTCATTTATTTCTCCACCCTGCAGGCACTCTGCCTCTATTCCTGATGAAGGGCTTTTGCCTGAAACATTGATTTTCCTGCTCCTCGGATGCTGCCTGAACTGCTGTGCTCTAACCCAGAATCTGGTTCACAACATCTGCAGTCATTGTTTTTATCTGGAACCCTTCAAAGCTCTCCATTTAAACAGATAATTCAGAGGGTTCCAATGAAATTATGTAAATACAGCAACTTTTTATGAATTGGCACCTATGGAACCAGGAGTCTGCCAGTTAATCAAGCATTCCAGGTAATAAAGTGGTACACAACCACAGTACAAGCTCTGACCAAGTGAAGCTTCAAGCCATCAACATCCCGCAAAAAATCTATGCACAAAATATCACACCTAAAATCAATGTGACAACACAATAAGTAATAGAAAATTAATGAAGAGGGTACACACACCACTATTATTTATTTATAGCATAATTACTTGAACATCATGGTAGATTGCAGTATTGGATAAAATCATGAGGGGCATGGAAAGGATAAATAGACAAAGTTTCTTCCCTGGGGTGGGGGAGTCCAGAACTAGAGGGCATAGATTTAGGGTGAGGGGGGAAAGATACAAAAGAGACCTAAGGGGCGGCTTTTTCACGCAGAGGGTGGTACGTGTATGGAATGAGCTGCCAGAGGATGTGATAGAGACTAGTATAGTTGCAACATTTAAAAGGCATCTGAATGAGTATATGAATAGGAAGGATTTGGAGGGATATGGATCGGGTGCTGGCAGGTGGGACTAGATTAGGTTGTGATATTTGGTCAACATAGATGAGTTGGACCGAAGGGTCTGTTTCCGAGCTGCACATCTTTCTGACTCTGACTTTATGATAAATTTTGCCAGTTTATCAAGAGTGCTCCTGGTTGATAAGGTGCTGCTTAAAACAAAGTTTGCTGTAGTTACTTTGGAAAAATTAGACTGTGAAATAAAGTGCATAACTCTTGAGTAACTCTTCAACTGGCCGCATACTTGATTCTCTCATCCCTGATTGCCATGTATATTCATGTATAGGTTGAATTTTAAAGATTTTTTTAAGGTGAAAGTAAGGAGTCGTTTTGAGGGGCTGAAATTCATGCTGCAGTTCAAAAACTGTATTATTAGAAACAATGATTTTGATCGCACAACTAATCCCAGATAAAGAAGAAAAACAATGCATTATGGTAAATGTAATTACCGGATAAAAGCAAGAGACTGGTTTGAAAATTTAACATGTCAAAGATTCATTGAAATCCTGCAAAATCACACTGTTAGAGGAGCAGTCAGAGTGGACATACGGCTCCACATAGTCATAGAGATGTACAGCATGGAAACAGACCCTTCGAGCCAACCTGTCCATGCCAACCAGATATCCCAACCCAATGTAGTCTCACATGCCAGCACCTAGCCCATATCCCTCCAAAGCCTTCCCATTCATATACCCATCCAAATGTCTTCTAAATGTTGCAGTTGTACCAGCCTCCACCACTTCCTCTGGCAGCTCATTCCATGCACGTACAACCCTCTGTGTGAAAAGGTTGCCCTTTAAGTCTCTCTTTAATACCTTTCCCCTCTCACCCTAACCTATGCCCTCTAGTTCTGGACTCCCAGACCCCAGAGAAAAGACTTTGTCTATTTATCCTATCCATGCCCCTCATAATATTGTAAACCACTATAAGGTCACCCCTCAGCCTCCGACACTCCAGGGAAAACAGCCCCAGCCTGTTCAGCCTCTCCCTTTCGCTCAAATCCTCCAACCCTGGCAATATCCTTGTAAACCTTTTCTGAATCCTTTCAAGTTTCACAACATCTTTCTGGATAGGAAGGAGACTAGAATTGCATGCAATATTCCAACAGTGGCCTAACCAATGTCCTGTACAGCTGCAACATGACCTCCCAACTCCTGCACTCAATACTCTTGACCAATAAAGGAAAGCAGACCAAAGGCTGCCTTCAAATATCTGAAGGAGCTCCAATTGGAGTCTCCTTCCCTTTATTAAAAAAGAGGGTAGTGTGTCAAGTTGTATGCGATAATCACTTCTCTGAAAATCCAGCTCAATATGTCGTTGCTATGTGTTTCATAATTTTTTTCATTACTTTTTTAATGATTTGTTTCCTTGATTGTCTTCACATTTTTGGGTGCCTAAAATCTACAGATAATTGATCACTGTTGTAGTGAGTGAAAAAGTATTTTATGCAGAGAAATGACTTCACAAATGGCTAGGACATGAATGGCAGGACTTTACTGTAGTTATCTGTTTGGTTCCATCCCTAAATGTTCCAGTGCAATCCTTGCAATTTCCAGTGTGACCCTTTGCTTGATGCTGTTTTTCCACATAACGTTTCTCTCTCTCTCTCCCCCTCCCCCTCCCTAAATATTTAAGGGTTGCTGAGTGAAGACTTGTCTTGATTTTACTGCAAGTCGAAGAAGCAGCCTGTGTCTACCTCATAGGGATCAAACACACTGGGATTCTGAATGTAGTGATAGTCACCTGGCCAACTAAGCTAACCAGAACCCTTCTCTCCCCTAAATAACCACATTATCCCGCAGCATCAGCAAACATGGATTTGGTTTCTGCAGTCTGTTCCGAGATTGGTTTCTGAACTCTTTCTGCCCACCACCACCACAGCCAACCTCTCAAATACACGTTTGACATCCGGTATTAGTTTTGCCCTTATTAATTTCAGCTGAACACTAACACTTAAATTCTTAGATACATGCTCATCAATTCACGTAGATAGACCTCCGTGCTGAGCCAGCAGAACATTATTCTTTGCATTTTCTCTGATCTTAAGCCTAGCAGCTGTATGTATACAAGACTGTTGCCTTTCATCTTCAGACCTTGTCCCCGCCCCCTCCAATTTCATATTTCCTGCTGGATCCATGTGCTGTATTCTTCACCTTTTTCACTGGTGCACAGGGGGCAGCACTGTGAGTCAGGAGATTTGTGTTTCAGCCCCATTTGAGAGATGACTGCAAAATCTAAGCTGATACTTCAGTGCCTTACCTATAGGACTGCTATCTTTTGAATTAATGTTAAATTGAGATCCTGTTTGCCTTCAAGTCGCTCAAAGATTTAATGAGAGAACATTTTTTTAAAAAGGTGCTGGGCCAGTAGTTGTCTTTTGACCATCATTTTGTTGTTTTAAAACAGTCATTATCTCATTGCAGCTTGTGGAAACTTTGTTTTACACAAATTGGCTGCCATGGTTTCTGTTTCAAAACTGTAAATACAATTCAAGAGTTAATGATTTTTGGAAAGGTTTGTAGCTCAGCTTGCGGTTCTGGATGTAAGCTTGCTTGCTGAGCTGGAAGGTTTGTTTTCAGATGTTCCATCACCGTCCTAGGTAACATCAGTGAGCCTCCAGTCAAGCGCTGGCAGTATGTCCTGCTTTCTGTTTGTGTTCTGGTTTCTTTGGGTGGGTGATATCATTTCTGGTTCTTTTTCTCAGAGGATGGTAGTTAAGATCCAAGTTAATGTGTTTATTGTTGGAGTTACATTTAAAATGCCATATTTCAAGGAATTCTTGTGCATGTCTCTGTTTGGCTTGTCCTAGGATGGAAATGTTGTCCCAGACAAAGTGATGTCCTTCGCCTGTATGTAAGGATGCTAGTGAAAGTGGGCTATGTCTTTTTGTGGCTAGTTTGATGTTCATGTACTCTGTCTGGAAGTCATTTCGGAGATGTCTTTGTAGGGTAATGTTGGGTTTCTGGGCGTGTTGTCTGCTTGTTTGGGTTTGTTGCTGAGAATTCGGTGGACTGTTTATTTGGTACCCATTCTTCGTGAATACGATGTTTAGGTATTTCTCTTATGCTTTTCGTAGCTCCTTGGTGCTGCAGTCTGGTGGATCATTGAAATAGTGTCTTAATGCAGCTTTATTTGTGGGTGTTGGGATGATTGCTTCTGTAGTTAGTATTTGGTCCATGTGTGGTTTCCTGTTGATGCAAGTTTGAAGTTCCCCATTGATTGCTCTACTGTGACAAAGAGGAATGGCAGTTTGTTTTTGATCTCTTTTGTGAATTTTATGCCAGTAAGGATATTATTGATGGTGTTGTGGGTTTCCTCTAATTTGTTTCATTTGGTGATGACCGAGGTATCATCCACGTAGTGGACTGAAAATCTGTTTCATCCAAAAGTATTTCATTTGCTGTAAAGCACTTGGGAATGGAAGGTGTTAGGGCACCATTTTGTTTTATTTGACAACGCTGTTTTTTGATTCATTTTTGTTTTTGGGCTAATTTATCATTCTTGGTAACTGCTTTATGGATACAGTCATGTGGATACATTGCCTCCTTCATTTGTGTTGATTTTTAAAGGTATATTTTGGACTAGGTAGAAAAATTCCCCTCTGCATTATCAACTGTCCATTGAATTTAAAGTCATTATGCAAGGAAATTATTGGTTTTCTAGAGACACCACATTTATAAATTGGCATAAGCCAACAGATATGTGTTAATTTTTCAAAATAACCAGTACATATTTAAAAGCTATTGCTTTAAGCACATTTCAGATTGAGGTCACAGCTGATACGTTTTCATTCCATCTTTACAAAGCTGGATGATTTTAACCAGTCAGTTTGTACCTTTTTAACTCTAATCTTGACCTCACATTTAAATTTGACAATTGCTGCTGTGTTCATTATAGAGCATTTCCCCATATTGTAGCTTATGAACAAATGCACCCTTAGTTAGAGATTCCCATTTATCTGCAAGGATTTCACTATATCAGTGACTTCAAGTTTTTCAACCTCCTGGTCAGTTTTTCTTTATCAGTAGATTTAAGAATTGTTCTGGTTGCTTTTCAGTCTCTCTTTTATCTCTTCCTTTCTCCTCCACCCTCTTGCAACTTTCCTTTCTCCTCTTCATCCTTGCAGCCTTCTGTTCTCTCACTCCCTTGCACCCTCTCTTTCCCAACTTCTCCAACCCATTGCCAGATCATTTGTCTCTTCACACCCCCTCCCCAAAATCCTCAGCAGTGTCACCAGCTTTTCCCTGCCCATTCCTTGTCACCCAGCACAGACACTTCGGCCCTCTATTCTTATCCATCCCTTGTGTTTTGAACTATCTATACCACTGCCCCTTCAGGAGTTGACAATGTAACTGTCATTTGGACTTTGAATCATTCCTCATCTCTTCTGACATGTGGAGACGAGAACTGAACAAAGTACTCCAGATGTGGCCTTACAATGAGCAGACTTTGCAAAATGTTGTAGGACCTGCTTAACTTGAAAATGCTGTATAAATGTAAAATGTTCACATGTACCAAATGATATCAACTATTGTACAAGGTAGTTGGCCTGAAAAAGTTAACATACGAGATTTTGGAATGGCTCTGTCCATTGCTGTGTAAATGACATGACTGTCTCTCGAAGAGGAGCTGGTTGAATCTAAGTAGTTAGTCAGTTCTATATTCTACAGCATGTAGCAGAGACTTCGTTAGTCCTCGGAGAGAACAATGTCTCTTACCTAATATTAATGTAGTTAACCAGTTTTAAGCTAAAGTAACCTGATGCCTTTGTAATGTAAAGTAAATTATTTCTTCTTCTCAAGTTTGTGCCTCTTAAGACTTCAGTGGTTAATCCTTCACTTAATATTAGTCTTCAAGGTTGACCAGCATTGAGAGATGGTCAAAGCATATCAACCCAAAGAACATCCCAACAGGACCATTGCCAGTTGTGTACATCTTCCACAACATAATGCCAGCAGTGATGACTGGTGAAGATGTCAGATTCAACAATACAAAGTATTTGAAGAGGGTAAAATTCTGCATAAAAGAAAGATCTACCTCTTTAAGACTATAACGATATTAAACCAGGAACATGAAGCCAGCCAGCACTTCTAGCAGCAGAGACTTCAGCCTACCATTCAAACTGAATAAATCTTAGCAGAACAGCAGCCTTTCTGTATCATCCAAAAACTGGGGGAGTGGTACAGAGCAGTATGTGAGGATTAGAGAGTTCCGCTAAAGCAGTCAGACGTAGGTCCAAGTCAGGATCTGACAAAGAAGCAATTGATATTAGGCCCAGATGTAAATTGAATCTCTCCTCGGAGGGGTACAACATGGTTCTGGGCTTGGAAGCTGAGGAAAGGCAGAATCAGGAACATTTATTTCAAACTAGCATTAACTTTTCACTCAATCTTAATATATACTGCAGAGGGAATCTTCAATTTGAGACCATTATTTAATAATTATTTCAAAACAGAAACATTGTTGGTAAGACAATAATAAGTTATGTACATGAGAGGCAGAAGGAGGCTTTATTAGGGGAAGTATTGTATCAGTAAGAGTCAGGATACCATGAGAGATGTTGCAATCTTCTATCTAGCTTGTGGTTATGAGAAAGATGTTCGAATCGTTCATTATGGAAGTTTTTTAAAGATCCTCTTCAAAATGAAGATCTCCAGTTTGCAAGTAATTTTACTGCTCATTTAATGACCATTAACAAAGGAATATTTTCTTTTGTGTGTCACCTGTACTCAAATTTAAAATGTTGTATATGTTTCCTTGTACGTGGTAATGCAATTGGGATTTAGGCATTCTCCTGATCAAGTCACCAGTTATTCATCAAGAGAAACCAATCTGAATTTGAAGCTCCAGTGGGTTAGTGTGAAGCTACACAACATGAATTGTAGAATTGTTAATATTTCATAACCATAGATACCACATGCAGGCATTTCAGTTTACCCTACACTTTAAGCCTTCAAATGTGTAGGTCAGTTAATTATGTTATGTTTTTTAAATGCACTCAAGGGCACTATTTTTAAACAGGGACTCCTGGCAACGTTGGTATGCTGGTTATTAATATAATCTTTTGGCTTGCTTGTTTAAATTATTTTTCCGATGTATCTAGGTTACAGGATATTCTACATTACCAGTAAACACTGCTTTTTTTTCTGGACAAAGCCGTTGTGGCCTGTGACTGTTTCTGCCTGCTAGGACTAGATTGTAACAAAGTTTCTAAAATTGTTTCAAAGTATTATTCTTCAACTTTGCATCCAAGATGGCTCCCAGAAGCTGTTTTAGTTAATATTTCTATTTCATCTTTAACGTAACAAAACAGTTTAATCTACCATAAGAAACAGGAGTTTTCAAGCCTGCTCTGCCATTCAATGGGATCATGGCTAATCCAACATTCCTCGTGTTCAGTTTCCTGCCCTTTTACCCCGTAACCCTTGTTTTCCCCAACTGATCAAGAATCTATCTATCTCAGCCTTAAATATACACAGATCATTTACATAAATGATGCAAGCATAAGAGGTAAAGTTAGTAAGTTTGCAGATGACACCAAAATTGGAGGTGTAGTGGACAGCGAAGGTGGTTATCTCCGATTACAACAGGATCTGGATCAGATGGGCCAATGGGTTGAGAAGTGGCAGATGGAGTTTAATTTGGGTAAATGCAAGGTGCTGCATTTTGGGAAAGCAAATCTTAGCAGGACTTATACACTTAATGGTAAGGTCCTAGGGAGTGTTGCTGAACGAAGAGACCTTGGCGTGCAGGTTCATAGCTCCTTGAAAGTGAAATCACAGATAGATAGATAGGATAGTGAAGAAGGTGTTTAGTATGCTTTCCTTTATTGGTCAGTATATTGAGTACAGGAGTTGTGAGGTCATGTTGCGTCTGTAGAGGACATTGGTTTGGCCACTTTTGGAATATTGCGTGCATTTCTGGTCTCTTTCCTATCAGAAAGATGTTGTGAAACTTGAAAGGGTTCAGAAAAGATTTACAAGGATGTTGCCAGGGTTGGGGAATCTGAGCTATAGGGAGAGGCCATTTTCCCTGGAGTGTTGGAGCCTGAAGGGTGAGCTTATAGAGGTTTACAAAATTATGAGGGACATGAATAGGGTAAGTAGGCAGAGTCTTTCCCTGGAGTCGGGGAGTCCAGAACTAGAGGGCATAGGTTTAGGGTGAGAAGGGAAAGAAAAGGGACCTAAGGGGCAACTTTTTCACACAGAGAGTGGTACGTGTATGGAATGAGCTGCCAGAGGATGTGGTGGAGGCTGGTACAATTGCAACCAGCGTTTGGATGGGTAAATGAATGGGAAGGGTTTGGAGGGATATGGGCCGGGTGCTGGCAGGTGGGACTAGATTGGGTTGGGATGTCTGGTCAGCATGGACGGATTGGACCGAAGGGTCTGTTTCCATGCTGTACATCTGAGTCTAACTCTGCTCCCGCTGCTTGGTGCGGCAAGGAGCTCCAGGGGCACTCAACCCTCTGGGGGATGAAATTCCTTCTGATCTGATTACTAAAGCGGGTGCCCCTTTATGCCGAGCCAATGCCTTCTGGTCCTATACACTCTTATGAGAGGAAGCATCGTCTCAGCATTTACACTGTCAAGCCCCTTAAGAATCCTATATGTTTCAATGAGGTCATGCCTCGTTCTTCTAAACTCATCAGTAGAGTCCCAACCTGTTTAGTTTTTGTTCAAAAGATCTCTCCATAGCAGGGATCATCCTAATGCACCTTTACATGATCTGCTTCCAATGAAATGTTATCTTTTCTTAAGGGGACCAGAACTGCTCATAGTATTCTCTGTATGATCTCACCAGCACCTTGTACCATTGCAGTAAGACTTCCCTACTACTTTTTCCCCAACCTGCCTGATTACTTGCTGCATCTGTGTGCTGGCTTGCTATTTTTTTTGTGTACAAATGTCCCCAATTCTCTGTATTGCAGCTTTCTGCAGTTTGCTCCATTTAAATAATAATTTGTTGCTTTGTTCTCCCTTCCAAAATGAATAACCTTGCATTTTCCTACATTATATTTTTCAACATTTTATCTATTTAATTAACCTATGAATATTTCTCTGTATATTGTTTATATCCCTCTCACAACCTGCTGTTCCATCTATTTGTGTGTCTGCAATTTTGAATATTGTACTCTGATCCCTGTGAAACACCACTGTCATGGGTCACCAACTTGAAAAAGAATCCTTTATCCCAAATGGCTATTTCCTGCCCATTAGCCAGTTGTCTATTTATGCCAGGACACTACCTCCAACACTGAGCTTTTGTCTTATGACTTAACCTTTTGTGAGGTGCCTTACCTCATGACTTCTGTCTAAACACAACACATCTACTTCTCTATCCACTCTGGTTAAGTCTTTGTTGCAAAACTGTAATAATTTTTCTTGAATTTCCAAATGTTCTGCTAGTACTTGCTTAATTCCATCTCTGTCTCGAATGTTTTTTCTAATAATAGATGTTAAATTAATTGGTCTAAACTTACCTTCTCTTTTGCGTCCCTACCTTTGTGGATAGAGGTGTTAAATCAGCCTTTTTCTAATTCTCTAGTACTTTTCCAGGATCCAAAGATTTTGGAAAATTACAGCCAATGTATCTCTAGCTAACTCTTAGGATATAAGCCATCAAGGCCAAGGAGGTATCTACCTTTAGCCCCATTAACTTTTCTAATGCTGCTGCTTTAGTGATGGTAGTGGTATTTAATTCCTCCCCCATATTCTTTCTTATTAATGGAATGTTCAAAGTATCTTTCACCATTAAGACTAATGAAAAATATGTTTAATTCCTCTGCCATTTCCTTTTTTCCCAAAACTGCGTCCCCAGTTTCTTTTTATAAGCAGTTTGTTACTTTGACCTCTGGCTTCCTTTTTATATATTTAATGACACATAAAGATCTTAGACTAAGGCCACAAAGTAGTCACATGTGGAAGCGATTTTTGGTTCTGCAGATGCAGTTGTCGATTTTGACATGTGGCAAAATAGAGGGAATTATGACTTCATAGCTTTAAATCCAGTTGAAACTCTTGATGGCATCAGTGCTTTTTTATCTCAATCTCCTCGTGTATCCAGCCTGTTAGAATTTTCTGCAGTGTTGTCCATAGGAGTCTCTTTATATTATAAATGACCTTTGGCCTCGACGTGAATTTTTATTAAGCTTATATAAAATGTTATAAAGACAATTGCTGGCAAAAGTCAACAGGTCTGGCAGCATCTGTGGAAAGAAAGCAGAGTTAACCTTTTGGATTCAGTGGTCCTTCAGGACTGGTAAAGTTTTGATAGAGTCACTAGATTTTAAATGTTAACCCTGCTTTCTTCTCACAGATGCTGCCAGACCTGCTGAATTTCACCAGCAATTTGTCTTTCATTTCGATCTCCCTCTGCAGTGGTTTGTTTTGTAAAACATTACATCTTGGAATAAAGGTCTGAAATCTCCCTCTTCAGGGATTCAAGTGAGATGAGCAAGATTTTAATACCTAATGATGTGTCCACCAGAACACTGGGCTGACCAATCTCTCAACTCTGCATGTGAAAGCTAGCACATTTGGCTTAGTTGACCCTGTGAAAGAACATTGAACAATTTGATATGAACAGTTAGGCCGATCCTGACTTTCTCGAACTCTTATCCTCCAATGTAGGTTTTGACTCCAGCTGATGTTTAGTTATGAAGGATGTTGGGCAAGGTCTTAGGGTGCAGTGGAAATTTATAGTCTGGTGCCCAAGATGTTGAATTTCTTGCATGGAAAGAGAAGAAAAAGTGGGTTTGTTATTCCTGCAAGATAAAAAGTCAAGGCAATATTTATTGCTAACTGATGTAGAAAGAGCGACTGGATCAGTTAGGATTGTATTCAGTGGAGTTTAGAAGAATGAGGGAGGATCTCAAATGTGTAAAATTCTCTTAGAACTTACTGCATTGATCGTGTTAAGGATGTTCCTGATGATTGGACAGTCCAGAACCAGGGATCTGCCCAAAGATATGGGATGTGTCATCCAGGATTGACCTGAGAAATTTTCTTCACCGAGCGAGTGGTGAGTCTAAAAAATTGTCTGCCACAGAAAGCAGTTGAGGCCAAAATGTTGAATGTTTTCAAAAAGGATTTATAGTTCTTAGTTATAGTGTGAGGAAATGGGAACACAGTACAGTATTCATTTTAGATGATCAGCCACGATCATATTGAATGGCAGATCAGGCTCGAAAGGTTGAATGGCCTACTCCTATTTTCTATGAAATTCATTGCCAGAAAGAGTGGTTTAAAAACTGATTCAGTCATAACATTGAAAAGGAAATTGGGTAAATACTTGAAGAGGAAAAAATTTGGGGACCTCGAGAAAAAGCAGAAATTGTTTTGGAAAAATTGTGGTTTTAAACCATTGTAGGCACAGTGGACTTCACTGTGCTAGTCATTCCTCAATAAAACATAAATCACAGCCATAAGGTTTTTGTGCACTACCGGTATGGATTTCCAATGCAATCAAATAGCCGAACACAACCATCTCCTGCCCCCAACCCCAAAAGAATCTGAACCAAGTCAGAAGTCCAGTTTATGCATATGTACTGCCTTTATTTAAAGTTTGCAATCCAGTGCTTCACTTCATAGTTATTCATTGTTATTTTACTGCCCTTGGCATCTATCATTTGGGATGTTAGATTTCAAACAGCTTCTTTACTAATTTTGTATTGAAACTTGTCCAGAACAGTAGTAAAGGGAAACTGTTCCTGACTGACAATTTCATGATTGCACAGAAACTGATTAAGAAGATTTGGATTGTAACAGACCAAAATATTGCAGATAAATTGAAATGAATTTGGTGGTGTGACAGACATGACCACTGCAGGTTGTCATCTTGTCCTTTCATTTAAACTGTCTCCAAAACTTGCCAGTATCGTATTTAACAACAAGTCACCTTTGCATACCATCTTTTTTGCGTTCATTCATGGGATTTGGATGTCGTTGGCCAGGTCAGAATTTATTGTCTAACATACATTGCCTTGCAGAAGGTAACTGTTCACTGTCAGCTGGAATAATTGCAGTCCTCTGGATGCAAACACACCTCCACTCCTATTAAGAAGCATTCAGGGCGTCATCCGTTGGCTGACTGTTTGGAATTCTGATCTGTTTTTATAATTTTACTTTTGTACTTGTAGCATCTTCCACCCTCACAAAAGCATCCTATTATTTGTCTTCAGCCATAACACTCCATTGCTCGAGTGTCTACTGTTTTTGGGGTTGTTCCCTTCAGTTCCAATTTTGCCTGCTTTTTAAGTCCTTCGACGCCATATTGCAATTAGAAAATTCCCTTCCAAAACACCTTCAA
The DNA here is from genome assembly GCF_020745735.1 of Hemiscyllium ocellatum. Lineage (NCBI taxonomy): Eukaryota > Metazoa > Chordata > Chondrichthyes > Orectolobiformes > Hemiscylliidae > Hemiscyllium > Hemiscyllium ocellatum. The sequence goes on from NC_083409.1 coordinate 110,150,570, forward strand.
CCTCATTACTTTCCTCCTTCCATGGCCTGCCAAGAAAAATCCTTGATTTTGCTCAGTCTTTCCAATGGTTCCTTCTCAACATAAGTGACCATTTTTGTCTGATAGTGTTTGTGAGCTGCCTGGAATATTTGATTTTCAACCGATTCTTTGGTCACAGGTGGTGACACAGCTGAGCCTGCATATTTTCATTGCCAACATCAAAATGTTTCCTTGAAGTGAGGTTGCTAGGTAGCACTTGGATGCTGCCCCCATACTGTGTAAAGAGTTGCAGCCACCCTAATGAAGATCAGCTACAACAACAAAGACTTCAGTTAGAATTTGCAATGATCTGGTTGTGTTCTAAGCTCAGTGCTGGCTAAACCTGCGTAACCTTTGGACAGTCTTACCAAATTTCCAACTGCAAGTATAAAAGGATATTTTAATACTGCATTCATGAAATTAAATTTTTTAGATCAAGTAGAAATGCAAGATATTGCACAGAAAATGAAACTTCTGGTGCTTAGCTAGTGTGTATTTTTCCAAATTGCAATTTTGATTTTTTTTCCTGCACCTATAGCGTGTATCTGTGTTTTAAAACCTGTCTCACACAACTTGATGGCATTGCCGAAGTAAGCTTCATTACAGGGGTCATTTTAGGGAGGGGGAGCAAAACATCGTCTCTGCAAATATATGTATAATGCATTTGTTGTAATACTGCCACCAGCTGTCCAAAAGCTGCTCTTCAGAGGCTAATGATATAAAGACACCAGAACAGTGTAAGTACGGCTTTGTTTTTAAATACTGTATTGTTGTAAACCAAATTCATTCTCTGTCAAGGAAGAATGGTAGGTAAAGTTAATCAGCCACTCACATTTAATTATGATACACTGGATTGAATATGCAAAAAAATCCCTTGTATGACTGGATACATATTTGAAATTACAAGGTAGTTCTTTAGCTTTGAGATCTCTTTGGCCGTAGAAGTTAAAATTCAAAAGAATGATGTGAGCTAGGCTCTGCTGAATGTTAATTGAAGTTATGTTTAGAAATATTTTATAATTGTTTAATAATTCATCAGTTTGCTATACCAGGTCAAAATCATTGTGGCTACATCTTGGGTTTTTATAGATCTTTTTCCTGAATGTAAATACCTCAGCCTGATGGTCAGGAAGCTGAATCATTCCTCTGCCCTTAGAGATGCAGAGTCAATAGGTTGGCAATTAATCACTTGTAATAGTCAGGTCAACAATTTATTATAGTATCGTGCCTTAGTACCAATTTTTCTTCAAATGGTGTATAATGCTGAACAGGTCAGAGGGTCACCAACTGAAGAATATCAATGTGATATACTTTAGAATATCAAACAGAGAAAATTCCAAATGCTGGAATTTTGATTGATAGATACAACAGATGAGAAACTTTAAAATGAGTCTAGCACCCTTATTGGTGGTGCTTTTCGATTGAGCAGAAGAATCTGCAGCTTATTCAGAGAAATCCTGATTCCCACCATGACTAATTCGATCAGTTTCACCTGGTCAGAGAACTTGTTCCTGTCAGCATGTTGGATTCCCTATGCAGTGAGTTAAACTCTGCTTCAGTCCTGAGCAAGTCCCTGTCTTTGGAGCAATTTCCATCTTGATATTCTGGTTTTAACTCTGAGAGACCAAAACCAGTAACACATACAGGATTTTTAAGCAAATGTTGCACATATTTACTTCTAACCATTTGACCTGTCAAGCCTGCCTTGTTATTAGACAAAACCACAGCTGATCTGCCCCAGGCCTCAACTCGTCTTTGGTGCAAGCTCAGTATAGCTATCAATTTAACTAATATTACAAAAATCTGTCTCCACCACTTTTAAACACTTTGTCAATTCACTTCCACAACACTCTGGGATAGAGGATTCTAGACATTTACTAACCTTAGTAAGATAAAACAGTTTCACATTCAATTTTAACTGAGTATCCCCTTACTTTGTAATTTTGTCCTCCACTTTGAGATTTTCCCCGCTTGTGGGGAAATTCAACATCTATCCTGTCAAGTCTTATCAGAATCTTGTCCCTAGATTGTCACTCATTTTTTTGAACTCTATTGAATAAAGGCCTAACCTGCCTTTCTGGGGAAGGTGGGATCTCTACAAACAGGATGGAAACAGAGGGGTACCAATATCCTGGGGGTTAATTTGCTAATGCTTTTCGAGGGTGGGGGGTGTTATAAACTAATGCAGCAGGGGGATGGGACCCTGAATTGTAGTTCCAGTGTACAGGAGGTTCACGGCAATGGGGTCAAGGATAGGTTTACAACGTTGCAAGAGGGCACTGGCAATCAGGATGTTGCATTGAGATGTATGTGCTTCAATGCCAGGAGCATCTGGAATAAGGTGGGTGAACTTGCAGCTTGGGTTGTTGTCTGGGATTTCAAGTTGTGGCCATTTCAGAGATATGGCTAGAGAAGGGACAGGAATGGTTGTTGCACATTCCGGGGTTTAGATGTCTCCTGAAGAACAGCGAAGATGGGAAAAGGTGTAGCATTGTTAATCAAGGGTAGTATTACAGCAGTTGAGATAACGCTTGAGGACTCCTCCACAGTGGTAGTTTGAGCTGAGGTTAGAAACAGGAAAGGAGAGGTCAACCTGTTGGGGTTTTCTATAGGCCTCCAAATCATTCCAGGGATGGAGAGGAAAGGATAGCAAAGATGATTCTCGATGGGAGCGAGAGTAACAAGGTAGTTGTTATGGGGGACTTTAACTTCCCCAATATTGACTGGGAATACTATAGTTCAAGTAGTTTAGATCGGTCAGTTTTTGTTCAGTGTGTGCAGGAGGGTTTTCTGACACCATATGTAGACAGGGCAACAAGGGGTGATGCCAAATTAGATTTGATACAGGGGAATGAACCCGCCCAGGTGTTAGATTTGGCAGTCGGTGAGTACTTTGATGATAGTGACCACAATTCGGTTATGTTTACAATAGTAATGAGCGGGAATAGGTATATACTGCAGGAAAAGAGGTGTAATTTGGCGAAAGGCAATTATGATGTGATTAAGCAAGATTTAGGATGGGGAAGGAAACTGCAGGGGGTGGGCACTCTTGAATTGTGGAGCTTATTCAAGGAACAGTACTGCAGGTCCTTGATAAGTATGTACTTACCAGGCAGGGAGGTAGTTGTCGAGAGAGTGCCATGGTTCACTAAAGAATTTGAAGCTGTTGTCAAAAAGAAGAGGAAGGCTCATGTGAGGATGAGGCGTGAAGGCTCAGGGAGCTTCACAGTTATAGGTTAGCCAGAAAAGATCTGAAGAAGAGCCAGGAGGGGATGTGAGAGGTTGTTGGTGGCTAGGATCAAGGAAAACCCTAAGGCCTCTATGGGTATATCCGGAATAAAAAAGAATGACTAGAGTAAGATTAGGGCCAATCAAAGATAGTAGTAGGAAGTTGTGTGTGGAATCTGAGGACATAATGAAAGCGTTTAATGAATGCTTTTCGTCAGTATTCCCATTGGAAAAGGGCAATGTTACTGAGAATGTGGAGGTACAGGCTACAAGATTAGATGGGACTGAGGTTGACAAAGAGGTGGTTTTAGCAATTTTGGAAAATCTGAAAATAGATAAGATCCAGGGGCCAGATGGGATTTATCCTCGGATTGTCTTGGAAGCCAGGGAGGAAATTGCAGAGCCTTTGGCTTTGATCTTTGTCATTGTTGTTGACAGGAGTAGTGCCAGAAGATTGAAAGATGGCAATTGTTGTTCCCTTGTTTAAGAAGGGGAGTCGAGACAACGCTGCTAACTATAGGTCAAAGTTACAAATCACACAACTCCAGGTTATAGTCCGCTCCAGAGGTTAGTGTTTCCAATTAAATCTGTTGGACTATATGGTGTTATGTGATTTTTAACTTTGTACGCCCCAGTCCATCACTGGCATCTTCAAATCATAATTATAGGCCAGTGAGCCTTACTTCAGTTGTGAGTAAGGTGTTGGAAAAAGTCCTCTGGAGAGGAATAATTTGAGTAGGGAAGGTCATCACAGGTTTGTGAAGGGTAGGTCGTGCCTCACTAACCTTACTGAGTTCTTCGAGAAGGTGACAATACAGATGAATAAAGGTTCAGCTGTTGATATGGTGTATATGGTCTTCAGTAAGGCCTTCGATAAGGTCCCACATGGTAGGCTTTTGCACAAAATACAGAGTTTTGGGATTGAAGGTGATTTGACGGTATGGGTCAGAAATTGGCTCGCTGAAAGAAGACAGAGGGTAGTAGTTGATGGGAAATTTCATCCTGAAGCTCAGTTACCAGTGGTGTGCTGCAAGGATCTCTTTTGGGGTCATTTTTATAAATGATCTGGAGGTGGGCGTAGAAGGATGGGTTAGTTAATTTGCAGATGACGCGAAGGTAGAGTTGTGGACAGTGCCAAAGTACGTTGTGGGTTACAGAGGGACATGGATAAGATGCAGAGCTGGCTGAGAAGTGGCAAATGGGAGTTTAATGTGGTAAAGTATGAGGTAGTTCACTTCAGAAGAAGTGTAAGAAATGCAGAGTACCGGGCTAATGGTCAAATTCTCGGCAGTGTCGCTGAACAGAGATCTGTGACCAGTTGCATAAATCCCTAAAGTTGCCACTCGGGTTGATAGGGTTGTTAAGAAGGCATATAGTGTGTTGGCATTTATTGGTCGGGGGATTGGGTTTCAGAGCCATGAGGTCGTGCTTCACCTGTACAAGAAACTGGTAAGTCCACACCTGGAGCATTGCATACAGTTCTGGTCCTGCATTACAGGAAGGATGTGGAAGCTTTAGAAAGGGTTCAGAGGAGATTTACCAGGATGTTGCCTAGTATGGAAGGAAGGTCTGACGAGGAAAGGCTGAGGAAACTGAGGCTGTTTTTGTTGGAGAGAAGAAGGTTGAGAGGTGACTTAATCGAGACATAGAAGATAATCAGAGGGTTAGACAGAGTGGACAATGAGGGCCTTTTTCCTCTGGTGAAGGCTAACACGAGGGGGCATAGCTTTAAAGTGAGGAGTGATAGATTTAGGACAGTTATTAGCAGTAATTTCTTCGAGTCATAGATGCAGGAGCGGCCTGCCTGCAACAGTAGTAGACTCACTGACGTTAAGGGCATTGAAATGTACATTGGACATATGGATAAAAATAGATGATGTAGGTTAGATGGGCATCAGATTAAGTTCATAGGACAGTGCAACATCAAGGGCCGCAGTAAAGTTCTATGTTCTAGGTCCTCATAAGTCAACCCATACATCCCAGGGCTAAAAACAAAAAAATGCTGGTGGTGTGTGTATGGAATGAGCTGCCAGAGGAAGTGGTGGAGGCTGGTACAATTGTGACATTTAAGAGGCATTTGGATGGGTATATGAATAGGAAGGGTTTGGAGGGATATGAGCCGGGTGCTGGCAGGTGGGACTAGATTGGGTTGGGATATCTGGTCAGCATGGACCAGTTGGACCAAAGGGTCTGTTTTCCATGCTGTACATCTCTATGACTTTCGCTGGATCAGGCAGCATCCATGGAGTGAAAGCAAGCTAACGTTTCGAGTCCAGATGACTGAACGATCTTCATTTTTTTTTGTTTATCAGTACAGATTCCAGTATCTGCAGTAACTTATTCTTACATTCCAGAAATCAGCTGATTCAATCTCTTTTGAAATGTCTACAGAGCTGCAAATGTGTTGCTGGTCAAAGCACAGCAGGTTAGGCAGCATCTCAGGAATAGAGAATTCGACGTTTCGAGCATAAGCCCTTCATCAGGAATAAGAGAGAGAGAGCCAAGCAGGCTGAGATAAAAGGTAGGGAGGAGGGACTAGGGGGAGGGGCGATGGAGGTGGGATAGGTGGAAGGAGGTCAAGGTGAGGGTGATAGGCCGGAGTGGGGTGGGGGCGGAGAGGTCAGGAAGAGGATTGCAGGTTAGGAGGGCGGTGCTGAGTTGAGGGAACCGACTGAGACAAGGTGGGGGGAGGGGAAATGAGGAAGCTGGAGAAATCTGAATTCATACCTTGTGGTTGGAGGGTTCCCAGGCGGAAGATGAGGCGCTCCTCCTCCAGCCGTCGTGTAGTTGTGTTCTGCCGGTGGAGGAGTCCAAGGACTTGCATGTCCTCGGTGGAGTGGGAGGGGGAGTTAAAGTGTTGAGCCACGGGGTGATTGGGTTGGTTGGTTCGGGCGGCCCAGAGGTGTTCTCTGAAGCGTTCCGCAAGTAAGCGGCCTGTCTCACCAATGTAGAGGAGGCCACATCGGGTGCAGCGGATGCAATAGATGATGTGTGTGGAGGTACAGGTGAACTTGTGGCGGATATGGAAGGATCCCTTGGGGCCTTGGAGGGAAGTGAGTGTGGAGGTGTGGGTGCAAGTTTTACATTTCCTGCGGTTGCAGGGGAAGGTGCCGGGGGTGGAGGTTGGGTTGGTGGGGGGTGTGGATCTGACAAGGGAGTCACGAAGGGAGTGGTCCTTGCGGAACGCTGATAGGGGAGGGGAGGGAAATATATCCTTGGTGGTGGGGTCCGTTTGAAGGTGGCGGAAATGGCGGCGGATGATATGTTGTATGTGCAGGTTGGTGGGGTGGTAGGTGAGAACCAGTGGGGTTCTGTCTTGGTGGCGGTTGGAGGAGCGGGGCTCAAGGGCGGAGGAGCGGGAAGTGGAGGAGATGCGGTGGAGGGCATCGTCGATCACGTCTGGGGGGAATCTGCGGTCCTTGAAGAAGGAGGCCATCTGGGCTGTGCGGTGTTGGAATTGGTCCTCCTGGGAGCAGATGCGGCGGAGTCGAAGGAATTGGGAATATGGGATGGCGTTTTTACAGGGGGCAGGGTGGGAGGAGGTGTAGTCCAGGTAGCTGTGGGAGTCAGTCGGTTTATAATAGATGTCTGTGTTGAGTCGGTCGCCCGAGATAGAAATGGAAAGGTCTAGGAAGGGGAGGGAGGAGTCTGAGACAGTCCAGGTGAATTTCAGGTCGGGATGGAAGGTGTTAGTAAAGTTGATGAACTGTTCAACCTCCTCGTGGGAGCACGAGGCAGCGCCGATACAGTCATCGATGTAGCGGAGGAAAAGGTGGGGGGTGGTGCCAGTGTAGTTGCGGAAGATGGACTGTTCCACATATCCTACGAAGAGGCAGGCATAGCTGGGGCCCATGCGGCTGCCCATGGCAACTCCTTTAGTTTGGAGGAAGTGGGAGGATTGAAAAGAGAAGTTATTCAGGGTGAGGGCCAGTTCAGTCAGTCGAAGGAGGGTGTCAGTGGAAGGGTACTGGTTGGTGCGGCGGGAAAGGAAGAAGCGGAGGGTCTACAGAGCCAAATTCTCATTTTCTTTAAATATGGGGACCCAAAGCTGTCTGCAATATTGGAGATGCAGCCTTATCAACGCAATGTAAAGCTGTAACCAGACCTTTCTGGTTTTTAAACCATAACTGCTTGCTGTACCTGCATGCTAACATTTATGTTTCATGCATAATACTCAGATTCCTCTGTGTTGCACAATATTGGTGTGTCTCCGCATTTTAAATAAGTCTGCTTTTTGATTCTTCCTACGAAAGTAATATTTATACTTGCCGACATTAAACTTAAACTGCCAGGTTTTTGCCTACTTGTTCAACCTTTCTATGTCCCCTTGAAAGTTCTTTATGTCCTCATCAATACATGTTCTCCCACTTGTTTTTGTGTTGTCATCAGATTTAGATATTTGCCCCTTCCTCCACATCATTGATGTAGTTATTAAATCATTGAAGCACAGGACTGATTCTTGTTCCAGTCAATTAGTTGAATATTACCAATCTGAAAAATACCCATTCGTCCTGACTCTTCTTTTTCTGTTTGATAACTAATCCTCAATCTATGCTAAAACATTATCCCTATTGGACTTGTTAGGCCTAAGGGCCTGTTTCCATGCTGTAGGGAATCTAATCTAATACCATAAGCTTTGCTCTTCTGCAATGACATTTTATTTGGCACCTTATCAAATGCAAAAGAAGGGTTGACATAGGTTGGATAATGGCACTAGAATGGTTGTGGGCAAGCTACAGTGGATGAGAGATGGTCCACAGGACAGATAAGCATGGTTTCTTAAAACAGACCTGCTAGGAGTAGGACAATGGTCTTAATGCAGCTAAAGTAGTCAACATTAGGGTTGCTGTCTCATTAGAGAGATGACTGGTGGTCTAACCTGTGGGTCATCGCACCTCAGATGGGCGAGTTTGAGAAGGTGTGGTCTTCAAGAGTAACCTCAGCCAGTGCAGGAATTGCCACTCCATCACAAATCAGCTTACAGAGCCTCCCTCTCCCCCCGCCCCCCGCCTTGAAGCACAGTCTGATCTTTCTTTGAAACCAGTCAAATATTGCTACAGCTGTCAAAAGATAATGCTGTGGAATACAGCATGTTCCTACGAATTGATTGGTTAAATACCAGTTTATGATTCAGTTAAAAATTTAGGTTTATTCGACCTACTGAACTTTTTTTTCAAAAAAAAACCAAAAGAACCGTGGATGCAGCAAATCAAATCAAATTAAAATAGAAAAAAATGCTGGTAAAGCTCTGCAAGTCTGGCAGCATCTGTGAGGAGAAATCAGTTAATATTTCAGGTCCGTGGCTCTTCCTCAGAACTTGTTTGGGTCACTGGATTCAAAACCTTAACTCTGATTTCTCTGCAAGATGTTGTCAGACTTTTTTTCAACAATTTTCTGTTTTTGTTGCTGCTGAACTTTTATATGCCCATCAGTTTTGTAAAACTAGAATTCAAGTAAAAATTCATAATTGTCAATGTAATCTGTCCATGTGGATTCTGATCAGTTGTGCATTCTTTCAATCACTGTTCATGTGAACTATGTTTTGAAGTTGTCATACACTCTAATTTATTTTCAATTAATGTTCCAAAATAATAATGACACTTGCAAATTTTCAACAAATTTCATTTTTAAAAAAACAGGAAATTAAATTTGGTTGATATTAAGAGCAGTAGTGTTTCAAAATCTATGGTCAGTTTCAGTTAAATGAACATATTTCCTTGGGTAATATTGCTGTCAGTAACTAAAATGCAGCAAATGGAATACAACCATTCTTAAAAGTTATTGTACAATAGCGTGGATGGGCATGATTTGATACTTTCTTTCTCAACGTAACCAGGATCAGGCACTAATGCCAAACAATCAAATTCATGATTTCTACACCTCTTGATCAATCATTTACAGCACTCTTTCCTTTGTGTATTCTGTATACCACATACTAAAATTTGAGCCAAAGTAATTTTGTATCTGCTTTTGAATCAGAATAACAGTTTTCAGGATTCTTGAATAATATGAAGAAACGTAACCAATCAAGCTAGTTTGTAACTCTGCACCAAAATGCATTGAATGAGCAACATTTAATCAAGTAGTTTTTGATCCATTTATCAAAGGAAGTTAATTTTTTTATAGACCTGATACTCTAATATTTTTAACCATTTACTACTGTCATGAAATTTAGCCTATGGTTACATCTAATTGCATTTTATTAAAGAAAATCCTTCATTTTCTACATTTTGCATGATTTTTCACCGAATTTACCTTCTTCTCTTTTACTGCACTAAATTCCAATCAATAATCTCTCCGTTTTTTTGAAAAGGAAATCAGCATTTATGAAAGCTACTAATCTAACAGTAATTATTTTAGCAACAACGGCAACTAGAATTCATCCTTTGCGATCATTTTTGCTGTTGAGAAATGCGTGGTTGGTTTCACACTTTCCTTTCGGATTGTAGCCCAAGTATTTAAAGTATTAACTTTTCTTCCCAGCTCCACATAGCCTTGTCCCTGATTTCTGCCTTTCCACCATTTTTTGACATTAGTTTATCATGTTTGCTCCTTAGCTGAGCTTGCTTTGCTATATCCTGTGTGACCTACAGAACATCTTCTCAGGCCAATTCTTTTAACGCTGGCCATCTATATATAGACTATTGCAATCAATGTAGTGGTAAACTTCATATTTAACCATATTTTCCTGGCTGGCTTTCTGTGCTCCACTCTTTTTGTAAAGTTTAACCTATCCTCTAATCTAGCTGTCTGTATCCTATTCTGTACTAGTATTTACCTTCCTTCTCCTTCATTGAATTACATTGGCATACTCTTTTCCCCTTCAATTCTACCCCCACGCTTATTTTAATGGTTTCATTATTTTAAATTGTTTCATAGTTTTGCACCTCTTATTCTCTTTAAGCCCCTGGTCCAGAGCCTCCCTCTGAATTTTCTCCCTCTAGCCTCATGTAGCATTGCATTTTACCATTGGCAGTCTTCTCTTCAGTTGCCATGATCACATCTTCAGTACCCCCTGCAACACACGCCCATCCACACTTAAGTGAAGCCCCTCTAACTCTTGGTCACAAGACCAAGCTGTTTTGTCAAGCCTTGGGTCTCCTACCCTGACTAACTGCTTTTACTACCTTTTCCCCGTTAACCATTTGTGAAGCACTGAGGTGTTTTTCCAATGTTTAGTGTGTTTGGTGAAATTGATTTAAGTTATTTTGATTATAATATAGATAATTCTTCTCTAACGCAATGATTGCATTCTTGTGCAATCCTGAGTTACAAAAAAATTGTGCTTTAGAAACAGCATTTAAAAGTGTTGGCAATATAATCACATTATAGGCAACACATGTCTGAAAAGTTTGCACTTTGGGAAGTGTCCCCGGTTCGTCAGTTGCGTTATAGTGAATTCACGTGACGACAGAATGACCTGTAATACTAATTTCAAATAGTTTCATTTCTTTGTGGAAAGTGTGCCTATCAAACTTTATAATTAGATATGTGTAAAATCCTCAACTTCTATAAATCATTGAGATTGTTCTCTAACAATGAGTTGTGGCTGTTTTCTCCAATATCAGTTGGTCATCTGAACCTTTACTCCTTCACCTTTAATGCATCATGGCCTTAACAAATTTTGACCATGTCCTTGATTACTCTTTCCCGGACAGTGACAAAATGGTGGGCAAATCACTTTGAAATCTCATGAATAGTCTTTGATCCACATTGATAATTGAAAAAAATCTTTGAAGCACACACTATTGAAAGAGTAAGCAAGTTTATATTTGGCAGGAATCTCTTTGATTACCTCCTGCAGGATCTTGACCTGCAGTGTTAATGTGTCACTTTTTGTTTTGATTAGTCTAATGTTTGCAATTTAATGGCCTGAATTTTGCTGTCAATAACAAAGTGATGAAACTAGTGATCATTGTAGAAAGGATTTCATCTCTCCCCAACATTAATTTCATTTTAGTGCCAACTAAAGATAAGCCTTTGTATTCAGAAATGATCATATCATGAAGAGAGTTGAGCAGTAAATCGTATGTTCACAACCAGAGAACCAGGAAACAAAAAATCTTGATTATGCTTCACTTTTTACTCCTTTCATAGACATTGAAGTAAAGATGGGAATGTGCACTTGGGACCAAGGTGGAAACTGAAATATCATTTTATTTAAAAAAAAACCTTTTTATAATAGAAATATAAACTTGTAAAAATAAAGCATTACTGTTGTCAGGACCAAAGCGATTTAATTATATTTAGACAATTGCAAAACCTATTTACACCTCTTTCAACATTACTTTGTCAAGCAAGATTAGTAGTACAGAAAGTATTGTCAGTTTATTGATTTCCATATTGAGCAACTCCACAACACATCCTGCAGGGTGAATAGAGATCACTGGCAGCCACCTTTTGGATTTTCCCATTTAATTGTATGTGAGCAGATGCAAAGAAATGGCTACAAAAACAGAAATTGCTGAGAAAGCTCAGATCTGGCAGCATCTGTGAAAGGAAATCAAAGTTAACATTTCGGGTCTGGTGATCCTTCCTCAGAACAGAGACCACCAAGAAATGGCTGTCAGTTTTGCAAAGCAAGGACCAAAATATTGACAGTTTTGCTATACATTCAAATGCAGAATCAAAGTCAGTGTTTATTGGTAATGTTCCTTGGCTCAACTACTGTAAATTTCCCGTAGGCATCAAACCGTGAGTCTTGACAGTGCATGTTGGCATAGCTGAACAATGCAAGCAGTCCATTTGTTAATGTTGGGTAATTCTAAAAGTTAATTTTGTATTCAAGAGGATCCCGTTCCTGTTTCGATCCAGCATGAAACACTAGCTTTACTATACAGGCTAGAGTAACCAAGGTTTTTAATTTCCTGGTTTGCTGGCCGTGAGCATTGACTAGTATGATTCAGTGGTGGAATCTTAGTCAGTGTGATTGCTGTCAGCCTATCAGCCAAAAGCACTGAATGCATCTTCATTATATGCTGCATTAATACAGTTGATACTCATTAGTTTATCTTCCTGACTATCTAGTGTGATGTCACTTTGTGTTTTGAGGTTTTGTTTGGGAATTATTTAATACACTTTCATTTGCAGTCTGTCTTTTCAGTCTAGTTAGGAGTCTAGTCATGTTGCAGTTGTATAAGACTCTGGTGCGGCCTCATCTGGAGTATTGTGTGCAGTTTTGGTCGCCATACTATAGGAAGGATGTGGAAGCTTTAGAACGAGTGCAGAGGAGGTTTACCAGGATGTTGCCTGGAATGGTAGGAAAATCTTATGAGGAAAGGCTGAGGCACTTGGGGCTGTTCTCATTGGAGAAGAGAAGGTTTAGGGGAGATCTGATAGAAGTGTATAAGATGATTAGGGGTTTAGATAGGGTAGATACTAAGAACCTTTTACCGCTAATGGAGTCAGGTGTTACTAGGGGACATAGCTTTAAATTAAGGGGTGGTAGGTATAGGACAGATGTTAGGGGTAGATTCTTCACACAGCGGGTTGTGAGTTCATGGAATGCCCTGCCCGTATCAGTGGTGAACTCTCCTTCTTTATGGTCATTTAAGCGGGCATTGGATAGGCATTTGGAAGTTATTGGGCTAGTATAGGTTAGGTAGGATTCGGTCGGCGCAACATCGAGGGCCGAAGGGCCTGTACTGCGCTGTATCCTTCTATGTTCTATGTTCTATAAGAATGTCAGCTGCTCTTGTACATGGAATAGGCAGGGTGTCCAAAAGTTTAATGAGCTTGAAAGAAAGCATAAAATATACTTTTGAGGATCCCTGACTTTGAATGCAAGCAGCCAGTCATTGTAACCAGATATTACTGCTAACTGTACGAATAACTTAAAATGGTTCGCAAATAGCCAATTCGCTTTTTATTTTAGATGGTTTGTGTGCACGGATAATAGCATGTCCCTGATTGAAATACTGGTACAGTACTTCGTCTAGTTGTCCGAAAGACAGGACTCTTCTTTAAGGAAGCATGCAAGAATTTTAATTCCTGTTAAATGAGTGGAAAAACTCTGACTTTATTGAAGCAGGCACTGTATATTCTGCAGGGTTATGCTGACTAGTTGACAGATTTCCCCACCTTTCCTCCTGCACTTCAAGCATAACCCTTGATCTCACCCAACCCAGACCAATTTGTTTTTCTCCACATGGACAGGAAGCTGCAGTTCTCTGGCAGCTTCAGGAACACACTGAGATCCTGCACAGCCTGCAAGAATTAATGATCTAGTTAATTTATTTTATCCAAGAAGTATTCACGTTTTTACTCTGTAGGAACTTGCTTTCTTAATTGCATGTGTTCCCTTTCATTGATTTTAAGATTTCCATTTTTGTTGGCCAAAAACCAGGATCAAAATTGAGCATGCTCTGAATGGTGCCAGTTTTGGGATACTCAATCTATATTCTAAAAACGGTGGATCTGATAACTATCTTTGTGAATTTGAGTCATATGTTTTCAGTTAATGCTGATGTGTGTTTTAAACACAATTGCCATAGGGTTGTTGTCTCATTAAAGAGAGACAACTGATCATGGTTTAACCTGAGGGTCACCACCTCTCTGGCAAGAGAGGATCAAAAGGAGAGCCCTTCATGGTAATGTCAGGAATTGAACCCACTCTGGTGTTATTCTGCATTGCTAACTGACCCCCAGTTGCATGCAAGTAGGAAAAGATGAGTGAAGGTAAATTCATTATCCGATGTGAACTACGCTTTAAACTATTGCGCTTCAGTACACAAAAACAAGCATTGCAGTGGAATGGTAACATTCAGATAATTTGAGAAGCCTGTAGCAATTCCCTACCAACAAATTAGTAACTGTGTTTAAATATAATGTAGAGTCATAGAGATGTACAGCACAGAAACCGACCCTTCGATCCAACTTGTCCTGTCGACCAGATATCCCAACTCAATCTCGGCCCACCTGCCAGCACCTGGCCCATCCTTTTCAAACACTTCCTTTTCAAACCCTCCCTTTTCAAACCCCTATCCAACTGACTTTTAAATGTCTATTTGCTAAAGCTATCTCATGTCCCCTTTTTGCCCTTCTGATTTCCCTCTGAAGTAGGAGCATACTTAAGAGGGAAATCAGGAAGGCAAAACGAGAACATGAGATAGCTTTGGCAAATAGAATTAATGAGAATCCAAAGAGTTTTTACAAACACATTAAGGAGAAAAGGGTAACTCGGGAGAGAATAGGGCCCCTCGAAGATCAGCAAGGTGGCCTTTGTGTGGAGCCACAGAAAATGAGGGAGATACTAAATGAGTATTTTGCATCAGTATTTACTGTGGAAAAGGGACTAGATGGTGACATTTTGCAAAATGTCCTGATTGCATAGGAGTAAGTGCTGAATGTCTTGAAACGGGTAAAGGTGGATAAATCCCAAGGACCTGATCAGGTGTACCCGAGAACTCTGTGGGAAGCTAGAGAAGTGCTTGCTGGGTCTCTTGCTGAGATTTTTGTATCATCGATAGTCACAGATGTGGTGCCAGAAGATTGGAGGTTGGCAAACATGGTGCCACTGTTTAGGAAGGGCAGTAAAGATAAGCCAGAGAACTATAGACCAGTGAGCCTGATGTCGGCAGTGGCCAAGTTGTTGGAGGGAACTGTGAGGGACAAGATGTACATGTATTTGGAAAGGCAAGGACTGATTAGGGATAGTCAATATGGCTTTGTGCGTGGGAAATCATGTCTCACAAACTCGATTGAGTTTTTTGAAGAAGTAACAAAGACGATTGAGGGCAGAGCAGTAGATGTGATCTATATGGACTTCAGTAAGGCGTTTGACAAGGTTCCCCATGGGAGACTGATTAGCAAGGTTAGATCTCATGGAATACGAGAAAAACTAGCCATTTGGATGCATAACTGGCTCAAAGGTAGAAGACAGAAGGTGGTGGTGGGTTGTTTTTCACTCTGGAGGCCTGTGACCAGTGGAGTGCCCTCTACTTTTTGTCATGCTCACATCCAAATCATTTCTGTAAATAAGAGGTATAGTTAGTAGGCTTGCCGTTGACACCTAAATTGGAGGTGTAGTGGACAGCGAAGAGGGTTACCTCCGATTACATCAGGATCTGGACCAGATGTGCCACTGGACTGAGAAGTAGCAGATGGAGTTTAATTCAGATTGATGTGAAGTGCTGCATTTTGGGAAAGCAAATCTTAGCAGGACTTGTACACCTAATGGCAAGGTCTTAGGGAGTGTTGCTGATAATAAAGAGACCTTGGAGTGGAGGTTCATAGCTCCTTGAAAGTGGAGTCGCAGGTAGATAGGATAGTGAAGAAGGTGTTTGGTATGCTTTCATTTATCGGTCAGAGTATTGAATACATGAGTTGAGGGGTCATGTTGTGGCTGTACAGGACATTGGTTAGGCCACTGTTGGAATATTGCGTGCAGTTTTCGTCTCCTTCCTGTCGGAAAGATGTTGTGAAACTTGAAAGGGTTCAGAAAAGATTTACAAGGATGTTTCCAGAGTTGGAAGATTTGAGCTATAGGGTGTGGTTGAACAGGCTGGGACTGTTTTCCCTGGAGTGTCAGAGGCTGAGGGGTGACATGATAGAGGTTTACAAAATTGAGGGACATGGATAAGATAAATAGGCAGAGTCTTTTCCCTGGGGTCGGAGAGTCCAGAACTAGAGGGCATAGGGTTAGGGTGAGAGGGGAAAGATATAAAAGAGACCTAAGGGGCAACTTTTTCACACAAAGGGTGGTACGTATTTGGAATGAGCTGCCAGAGGATGTGGTGGAGGCTGGTACAATTACAGAATTTAAAAGGCATTTGGATGGGTATATGAATAGGGAGGATTCAGAGGGATATGGGCCGGGTGCTGGCAGGTGGGACTAGATTGGGTTGGAATGTCTGGTAGGCATGAGCAGGTTGGACCGAAGAGTTTGTTTCCATGCTGTACACCTCTATGACTCTAGCCTCGACCACTTCCTCTGGCAGCTCATTCCATACACGTACCACCCTCTGCGTGAAAAAGTTGCCCCTTAGATCTTGGAGTCTTAGAAATGTACTGCACGGAAACAGACCCTTCAGTCCAACTCATCCATGTTGACCAGATATTCTAACCTAATCTAGTCCCATTCTCATTTGCCAGCACCTGGCCCATATCCCCCTAAACCCTTGCTATCATGTACCCATCCAGATTCCTTTTTAAATGTTGTAGTTGTACCAGCCTCCACCACCACCTTTGCCAATTCATTCCATACCGACACCACCCTCTGCATAAAAAAACCCTTCGGGCCCTTTGAAATTTTTCCCCTGTCGCCCTAAATGTATACGCTGTAGATCTGGACTCTTCAACTCCAGGGAAAAGACTTTGTCTATTTATCCTATCCATGCCCCTCATGATGATATAAATCTCTATCAGGTCACCCTCAGTCTCCAATGCTCCAGGGAAAATAGCCCCGGCCTATTCCACTTCTCCCTCTAGCTCAAACCCTCCAACCCTGGCAACATCCTTATAAATCTTTTCTGAGCTCTTTTTTTAAGTTTCAAAGCGTCCTTCCAATAGAAGGGAGACCAGAATTGCACACAGATTCTGCTTTTGTCATTTTCAGCCCTACTATACTCAACCTTTCAGAAGAAGATCCTAAATAGGAGCTGGAGTAGGCCATTTGGCCCCTCGGGTCTGCTCCATCATTCAGTAAGAACATGGCTGATCTCATGTTAACCTCAACTCCAATTTAACTGTCCCTCCACTCTTCATTGTTCAATGATCAATCAAACTCAGCTTTGAATATTTTCTGTGACTAATCTTCTATATCTTTCCCCTCTCACCCTAAACCTATATCCTCTAGTTCTGGACTCCCCCACCCCAGAGAAAAGACTTTGTCTATTTATCCTATCCAAGCTCCTCATGATTTCATAAACCTCTATAAGATCACCCCTCAGCCTCCAACCTTTGTTGAACGCCTTACTGAAGTCCATATTGATCACATCTACTGCTCTGCCCTCCTCAATCGTCTTTGTTACTTCTTCAAAAAACTCAGTCAAGTTTGTGAGACATGATATCCCATACAGAAAGCCACCTTGACTATCCCTAATCAATCCTTGCCTTTCCAAATACATGTGCATCCTGTCCCTCAGGATTCCCTCCAACAACTTGGCCACTGCCGACATCAGGCTCACCGGTCTATAGTTCCCTGGCTTGTCCTTACCACCTTTCTTAAACAGTAGCACCACGTTTGCCAACCTCCAGTCTTCCGGCACCTCACCTGTGACTATCGATGATACAAATATCTCAGCAAGAGGCCCAACAATCACTTCCCTCACTTCCCACAAAGTTCAAGGGTACACCTGATTAGATCGTGGGGATTTATCCACCTTTGTATTTCAAGACATCCAGCACTTCCTCCTCTGTAATATGGAAATTTTACATGATGTCACCATCTATGTTCTTTTCCACAATAAGCACCGATGCAAAATATTTGTTTAGTATCTCCCCCATCTCCTCTGGTTTCACACAAAGGCTGATCTTTGAGGCATCCTATTGTCTCCCTCGTTACCGTTTTGTCCTTAATGTATTTGTAAAAGATTTAAGCATTTTTCCCGGACAAAGATTATTTCAAACTCTTGTCCCAGTCCATTTCTATTTTTAACATAAGTTAACAATTAACATTGAATATAATCAGCAAGTCAAAACTATTTATAACTACAGTTTCTGTTATTACAGAAATAGATCATACTGCACCACTGAAGATAGAAGCCATTTAATTACTCCAGACTTTAATTATCGACTAATGTATATTAAGTAAAGCCAATGAGTTTAAAGCTAGCCTTGTATAGTTTTAAAAAATAATTTTAGATGTCTATAATGGCTTGAATTATTTTCTAACTCCTCAGTTTTGGTTATTAGGTGGGAATGCTGATGAGTAGAGCACGTTCCAATTTGTACAAATTTGAATCAAGCATTCCAAGTCAGACGAATAAAATGGTTAGGTAATGAGTCAGTGGCTTTGATCTTCTGCCTACTATAAAATTAGGATTTCCCAATGTTGTTCTTTGGCCATACCTATTGTGGGTATAAATATACTTACCATTATTCTTGCTGCCTTTTTCAGGGGTTATTTGATTATAACTTTATTATTTTCATGGAGACCAGTAATTTGTTTTGTTTTATAATCAAAAAGAGCAAGTATTTGCTGAAAGAATGTAGCTGCAAGGTTTGTGCTGGTATCCAAGTCAACTAAAAAAATACTGCTTTAAAAATTGAATACAAATACTTATAAATACTAATACTTAATTGCTGAAAAACTTCAGGTAAATATCAGAAGAATCAAGCATTATTTTGAAATGGAGGTAATTTTTTTAACACTTATCTCATCAGGATTCTAACTTGTTCCAACTTAATACTGATAACCCACTCATCTGTCTCTGTTGAATTCCCATGACGACTTTGGGTTGATGAGTTTCTTCCCAATCTGCCTCTGTGCACCTTACTTAAAGATAATCGTGGGTTGTGTGATCCCATTTCAGAATGTGTAATATTAATTAATTATTTCAAATTCTAAACATATCTAAGAGAAATAACCTGGCAAAGTTAAATCTCTTCGAGTTCTGAATTTGTTTTATTGAAATGTTTAGGTGACTGAGGGAGTGATGTGTAAGAACAAAGTACAGCACAAGAAGCAATTCTTATTTGCCATATTGTGGACTCCAACCCAATCCATTAATTCCCTAAAAATGATTACATCTGTAGTTCAATGTTTGAAGAAGACAGCACAATGTATCTCTGTGGCTGTGAAGTACTGTTTTATTTCAGTCATACTTTTGAAATGAAGCAAAGTACTTTATTGGTCAGCATTTCACTCTTAAACAACAATCCAAATCGGCTTGTTTAGTCATGCCCCTCTTGGCAGCCACATGATGGGTATATGAAAGCCTTCATAAAGAGCCCAAACAGTGTTAATCATGCCGGATTCTGACACTGGTGCTCTGAGCTGGTGGCAAGTGAGTTCCTCCTATCTTGGAAAATCCTGGCAAGTTTACATTTGGATTGAAGATGGTCATGCACGAAACGCTGGTGTTGCCAGCATAGATTTCATTCAGTGTAAAAGTAGCTTGTATTTAAGTGTTCTCCCGCCAGAACAGCTGTCATGACAATGTGGCCACCTGTTGATATAAATCCAGATTTTGGCAATTGATGTGTCCTGCTTATCTTCTATAAATATTTTTCACATCAGTCCAACTTTCCGCAGTTGTCTCGTGGGGTCGCAGATTGTGTGAATGTGTGCCCAGTTTGCAAGAATGAGGCTGTCTGAACTTAGCTGAACTTACAGAGCCTTCAGTCCTGCTTCCGAAACATCGATTTTCCTACTCCTCTGATCCTGCCTGACCTGCTGTGCTTTTCAAACACCACTCTAATCTTGCTGTTTATTTTATTGAAAATGAACTTAAGGCACTGGAGCCGAGTGTAGATAAGATTGTAGAACTTCAGTAATAATACCACTGGACTAGTCATTGAGAAACCCATTTCTGGGGACATGGGGCTTCAAACTAACCATGGTAGTTGGTGAAATTTGCATTCAATTTGCAATTATTGTTGGAAAATTCATCTGGTTCATTAATGTCCATTTTGGGCTTTAAATCTGCCATCCTTATCTGGTCTGGCCTCTATGTGACACCAGATCCACAATTGTGTGGCTCTCACTTAACTAACCTCTGGCAATTAAGGATGGGCAACAAATGCTGGCCTAATTACTGACAGTCGCATCCTATGAAATGAATTGGAAAAATCTCTTGGGGATACCAGAGTCATAGATAGGTCTACTTACATCCTTAACTTCTTTGTCACAGCAACACCAAACAATAGAATTTCAGCGTGTAGTCGACTTTGTGTAAGTTTAGTGACAGCAATAAAGACTTGTGTTAGTATGATAACATTTGGTAAGGAAAAAGAAAATGTGCTTCACAAAAACATCATCCACCAAATTGGCCATAAAAGGGAAGGATGTCCAAATCCCAGACTAAATAGATTTTTGACACTGGCATAAATGGGGAGAGGCAAGAATTGACAGCGCACCTTTCAGGTTCCCTCCCTAAACTACTCTGCATCCCTATTTTTCATTTCAGACCTTTTAAAACCTTTTTTAAGACCTTTCTTTAGTTGGGTTTTTTGTCACTCCAACTAGTATTTATTTATTTCACATGACATTCATTTTTGTGTAACTACCAGTCTGTTAAGTGTCCTGTGTAGTATGTAAATGTGAGTTGTTGTAAGGAATGTAATTTTTAAAGAAGCCCATGTCAGGTTGGGATTTCAGAAACATCATTAGCTGGCTGAGAATATACATGCTTTCAAATCCAGTTTCTGTATCAGTGCCAGAATTAAAAACTCAGGGAGAAAAAACTTCATATTTATGCTACCAAGATAAACAAGGATGGATTTTGTCATCTAAATGCAGGGAACTGACTCATGGAATCTGACCTAAAGCGTCAGTGTAAAAGAGGCTTTTTGAGGCAATCCTTATTTGGCACCATTTTAGATCTGTTAGGCTGTCAGAGTTCAAAATCAGCACCTGGATTGAAAACCTTATTGCCTTTGCCAACAGTGCTGTTGGATGCCTTCCAGTCAGCAGTAAAATGTTAATCCTTGTTGGCTAACTCAATTTGGCTCAGTTTCTTAGGCCACAGAATTATTCATGCAGTGAGTAAGTAGGTGATTTGGTCCAAACAAGATGCTTCATCCCAAAGCCACAGACAGTGTCTGTGTATTCAGCAAGTATTAAAGGACATGCTGCTGTTCATTGTATTGCAAATGAAATATATTGGTTGACTTGCCTGAAACAGTGACCTTGCTGCAGATACATCATCACATTTCCCTATCTTTGTCTAGCCACATGAGGAGGTAGCAAAGAAAACACAAGGTGTTATCATGGTGTGTCAAACAGCTGACAATAGCAATCCATTGAGATTTTTGGTGACAGTCCACAAATGACTCTTTTTTTTACTGAATTCAGTTATACTGAATATACTTGCCACACTGAAACTTGAACTCGTAAGGCTGAGGTAGATTCTTGATCAGTCAGGGAATCAAAGATAATGGGTAATTGGCAGGCAAGTGGGTAAGAGCTATGTCAGATCACTATAATTTTGAAAGGTGGATCAGGCTAAAGGTGCCAAACAGCCTTCACCTGTTCCTGTTTCAAATGGTCTTGTACATTTCAGTCCAAATCATTAATGTACATGACAAACAGTAAGGGCCCCAGTGCTCAGTCTTTTGGAAATACACTAGAAACGAATTTCCAATTACAGAAATTCCTTCTACCGTCACCCTAGACTTCCTGTCACTCAGCCAATTTTGCATCCAACATGCACATTTGCCTTAGGTTCCACGAACTGTTACTTTCTTAACCAGTCAGTCAAGAGGGACCTTATCAAATGCCTTGATGGAGTCGTAGAATCCCTAAAGCGTGGAAGAGACCCATTTTGTCTGCACCGATTCCTCCTCTCACCACTCCTGGCCCAAACCAGAGCATCCCACTTAGAGCAAACTCCCGCCCCCTCCCCCAATCCATGTAACCCTACTTTTACCATGCCTAATCCACCTAACGTGCCCATTTTGGTTTGAAAGGAAACTGGAGCACCCGCAGGAAGCGCACAGACATGGGGAGAACATGCCAACTCCAGACAGACAGTCGTCAAAGGGTGGAATTGAACCCAGGTCCCTGGTGCAGTGAGGCAGCAGTGCTATCCACTGAGCCACCATACTGTCGTGTAGACAGCACTCTAATGGCCCAACTCTTTCCCTAGTTATTCTTTTGTTCGTTATATACTCGTTTGTGTTTTGCTTTATTCTACCTTCCAGTACTTACACATGCACTCTCTTCACTTTCCTAATTTACTTTTCAAGTTCTCCCCCTACCATTAGTGTGAGGCACTTTTAATATTTTTGGAACTACAAATCTATCATAAATCCTAACAATTGAACTATATGCATAGAAAAATCTGCAAATCATGAAACGTCTTCCAGTTTCAAATCATCATCTGGTGCTCTTCATTGCTTTACTATACTAGTTTTCAATGTTTTCTTTCAGTTGGGGGTAAGCAAGTAAACTAAATGTGTTGTTCTTGCAACAAGCATGGATACAATGGACTGAATACCATCCTCCTGTGCTGTTGCTAATCTATGATTGTATATGCATCAAAGTTAATGGTAATACAAACCCTACTCGTGATCATTCACTGCTTTGATTTTTGGACTCCGTTAAATACTCATTTTTTTAACAGCAGTGTCCCAAGCCAATTCATCGTCATTTGTTTCTTCGGTGGCTTTCCCTTCATAAGGTCAGAAGTGAAGTGGTTCACAAATGCTTGCAGTATGCCCAGTTCTGTTCGTCACTCTTTGGATAATCAAGCAGTCTATGTTAGTGTACAGAAAAGCTACAAGTCTAAGCTTGGGCTGATTAGTGGCGAGCAACAGTTACACCACACAATGCCAAGTCATGACTATTTCCAATATTATGGAAGCCAATCATTGTCACTTGATATTCAGCAACATGACCCTTACTGAATCCTCCACCATCCACATCTTGGGGATCACAGTTGAGCAGAACTAGGCCAACCAGGAATAAGTAGCTACGAGAACAGATTAGATGCCAAAAATTCTGTTTTGAGTAACTTGCCACTTCCTCAAATCTTGTCCACCATCTGCAAGGTAGAAGTCAGGTATATGATAGAATGCTCTGACATTCTCTACTTCCCTGGTTGACTGCAGCTCTAATAAGAATTGAGATTGATCATTCAGAACAGAGCAGTCCATTTGAATGGACCCGATCAGCATTCACTCTCGTCACCACCAGTGCAGCATATTCATAGTTTATACTATCTGCAAGATGCACTCTACCAACTTGCCCAAGTGTTTTGGTAGATGAAGGTCACGCTTCCAATGCAAAGGACTAGGGACAACAGATCACCACAATTGCATATTTGTTCAGTTATACAACGCAGGAACAGACCCTGCAGTCCAACTCATCTGGCCTGATCAGACATTCCAACGTGATTTCGTCCATTTGCCAGTCTTTGGCCCATATCCCTCTAAACTCTTCCCATTCATATACCAATCCAAAAGCTTTTTAAATCTTGTAATTGTACCAGCTACCACCACTTTCTACAGTAGCTCTTTCCATACACACAACCTGCTCTCTGCTGCAAAAGTTATCCCTCAGGTCCTTTTCTAAATCTTTTCTCTCTCACCTTAAACCTATGCCCTTTAGTTTTGAACTCCCCAACACTAGGAAAAACACTATTCACCTTGTCCATACCTCTCATGATTTTATAAACTTATATAATGTCACTCCTTGGGTTCTGATACTCCAGCCTATTCAGCCTCTCCCTAAACTCAAACCCTCCAGTCCCAACAACATTCTTGCAAATCTTTTCAGCACCCTCTCAAATTTAACAGCATCCCTTGTATAGCAGGGCGACCAGAATTAGTGTTCTAAATGTGGCCTCATCAATGATTCCTGATGAAGGGCTTTTGCCCGAAACGTCGACTTTGCTGCTCCTCGGATGCTGCCTGAACTGCTGTGCTCTTCCAGCACCACTGATCCAGAATGTTGTCCAAGTTATGCAACATCCTAATTTCTTGTTGCTTGGTTAAAATCCTGAAACTCCTTAACTAACTGCACTATGGAAGTCCCTTCATATGGATTGCAGTGATTTAAGATGGCATGCAATTTTTCTTGAGGGTGTTTAGCAACTGATGTTAGGTGCTGGTCTTGCCAGTGACACCCCAGGTAGGCAGGCAGGGGGCTGGAAGAACACAGCAAGCCAGGCAGCATCAGGAGATGGAGAAGTCAACGTTTCGGGTATAACCCTCCTTCAATAACACCCCAGGATACATGAACAAAACAAAAGTTCTGTTGCAGCTCCTCTTCACTCTGCTCATGTTTAATTTAGTTAGCTTAGATGTATTACATGTGTTACTGTTGCTCATGAATGTCTAAGTTTAAAACAGACACCTTTGTAACTAATTATGTATTTTTCATAAACCTGTATCAATTCCCTGATCACTTAGTTAAAATATGAAGCCAAGAAACAGTTTTTGTAGTGAGAGGAATGTGGAGTCTAAAATACAATGGGGAGATAGTGGCACAGTTGCAGTTGTGGTGATTCTGTACAACTGCTGCCCCCTATCTTTTCATTTGGTAAGCACAGGAAACACTTGCGAAGAAACCTGGGCAAGTCGCTGCAATGCATCTTGTGGGGTGTTGGAATTTAAACAGCTTGTGGAATTTTAAATCGATTGATAAATCTGGGATGGTAACCAGTTGCAGTGATGGTGACCACCTGTCATTATCCATTGTAAAATCTCATTTGAATCACTAATGCCTTTTAGTAAAGGAGCTCTCTCCTTACTACCCAGTCTGGTGTGTATGACTCCAGCCCACAAAAATGTGGATGCTTCATAGTTGCTGCCTGATAAAGACTTGCACACTACTCTGTGAGAGGGCAGTTGGAGATGGGCATCATATGCTGGCCTTGGCAGCAATGCCCATCATCTCAGGAAATAGTTTTTTTTTCCTTTGCAAAGAAAGCAAAATGCTGGAAGTGTTCAGCTCAGGAAGTAGATTTTAAGTTTTGGGCTCATGATTATCCTTCGTCAGACTCCTTTTGGTTTCAGATTTCGAGCAAATATATTTTGCTTTTGTGAAAGTGAAAATTAATATGACCAGCTGGAGGGAGCAATAGAAAATGGAGCCCTCTTCAGTCAAAAATTAATTTAAGGCACATGGTCAGTTTAAAAGCATTTCATAATCACATGGGTAAAAGAAATGTAAAAGCAATGATAGTATAATCCTTAAATTCTCTTTTCCCTCACTTGTTTTCTGCTCAGTTTCTTTTGTTCTTACTCAGTTTCTTTGATTTTACATATGAAGGTATCGTTTTCAGTTTGTCATTTGGTACTTGAGATACTTTGTTATTTTCTGCAAAACACCTGTTTTGATGTTGCTACTTTTAAATCTGTTTTCTTGCATCTGTGTTTCTAAATTCTTTTTCTGCTCATTCATGGCACATGAGTGTCACTGGTTGCCCTTGAGAAAATGTTGGTGACCTGCCTTCTTGAACCATTGCAATGTGTTAAAGGTGTTTTTCTTTTAACTCCTAAGAGCATGATGGAGTTCAATGTAGCTAAGTGTGAAGTCATTCACTTTGGTAGGAGTAACAAGAAGATGGATTACTGGGCTAATGGTAGGCTACTTGGTAGTGTGGATGAGCAGAGGGATCTTGGTGTCTATGTACACAGATCTCTGAAAGTTGCCACCCAGATAAATAGTGCTGTGAAGAAGGCATATGGTGTACTGGGCTTTATTGGTAGAGGAGTCCTGAGGTCATGTTGCAGTTGTATAAGACTCTGGTGTGGCCTCATCTGGAGTATTGTGTGCAGCCATACTATAGGAAGGACGTGGAGGCATTGGAACGAGTGCAGAGGAGGTTTACCAGGATGTTGCCTGGCATGGTAGGAAGATCGTATGAGGAAAGGCTGAGGCACTTGGGGCTGTTCTCATTGGAGAAAAGAAGGTTTAGGAGAGATTTGATAGAGGTGTACAAGATGATTAGGGGTTTAGATAGGGTTGACAGTGAGAACCTTTTTCCGCTAATGGAGTCAGCTGTTACTAGGAGACACAGCTTTAAATTAAGGGGTGGTAGGTATAGGACAGATGTTAGGGGTAGATTCTTTACTCAGCGGGTTGAGAGTTCATGGAATGCCCTGCCAGTAGCAGTGGTGGACTCTCCCTCTTTATGGTCATTTAAGCGGGCATTGGATAAGCATATGGAGGTTATTGGGCTAGTGTAGGTTAGGTAGGCTTTGGTCGGCGCAACATCGAGGGCCGAAGGGCCTGTACTGTGCTGTATTGTTCTATGTTTCTATGTTCTATGAGCAGGAAATTGTATCTGAACTGTCCTGTCCATTTTCAATGCCACACAGTCACTTAACTTTGCATTTCTCCTTGTGTTATACTGGGTCCAAAACACACAACAAATCAAATATGGCCTCTCATTTTCATTGAATCATAGCATCCCTACAATGCGGAAGCAGACCATTTGGCCCATCATGTCTGCACTGATCTTCCAAAGAACATCTACCAACCTTAATGAAAAATATAAGTCAGTTGTGCAAATAGTTTTGCATCAGTCTTTAAGTCTGCTTCCCTCTTGGGGTTTTTTTTTTCCCCTGATGTTTGCTGTCAAAATTGAACGTGGTTCATTCTTCCAAATTGGCATTCGCTACCAAAACATTGCCAGAAATGGAATTGATCATTTATCATAGATGTGAAAGATTGCCATGTAGAAAAAAGTGCTTAGAAATAAGTGAGCTCTGCACTGTAGCCAAACTTTTACTAATGGAGCCAAATGGCATTAATTCTTATTGGTGTGAAATTGAAATATTGTGTTTATAGTGAAATACTTTGGGCATGTAAGGTGACATATCAGCATTAATATACACTCCCACTGGAAGGACATCCTGTCCCTGTGTGCAATTCCTGCAGGAAAAAGTCTTCTTTGATGTTTGCTTATCCTTACTGAAGTGCTTCTAGTGACTTAACATTTTCAGCGCTACAAAAATGCTAGTCTGTGGGAACAAGTAACTGCTTTAATTCTGTTCTACCCCCAGAAGCTGAACTTTAGATTCTTGGATGTAATTTTACTGCCAAAAAAGTCATTTTGAGTCAGGTGGGTATTTAAAATATTTTTTAAAAAAGGTCTAAAACTCGCTCACATGCAGCTTTAATGGAGGAAGAATGTCCAGGGGAGGCAACAGAACAACTCCCTCAGAGACCTGTCCCTCATTTTAAATATTTTGATGCATGCCTATTATTTTGAGGTGTTGATGGTAGTCATGATGTTGGAGGTGCTGGTATTGGACTGGGGTGGACAAAGTTAAAAATCACATAACACCAGGTTACGGTCCAGCAGGTTTATTTGGAAGTACTAGCTTTCGGAGCACTGCTGTCCATAACCACCTGATGAAAGAGCAATGCTCCAAAAGCCAGTGCTTCCAAATAAACTTGCTGGATTATAACCTGGTGTTGTGATTTTTAATTTAGAGATCAGGGTTTGCGGAGCTTGGGAAATTCAGTTAGTTGTTCCCCTATTGCAGCAGTAATTTTTTTAATCCAGTTATCTTTAGAATCAGATTCAATTATAACTTCCTATCATCCAATAAATATCTATTTTTTTTTAATAACCTTTTCTGCTTTAAGCTGATAAATCCCAATCCCTTCACCTTTCCATATGCCTGAAGTGTTCATCTCTGGTACCAATATTGCGTCCCCTGCAGCATCTTGGTCACCATGACATCTTTTCTTTTGAGTCTGGAACTGGAACATGCACTCCAGCTGAGGTCAAACTCCAGCTGAAGAAAGAAGTTTTATTGTAACTTCCCTTTCATACTGTGCAGCAACTTTTGAAATCACCCATCCCATATGTTTTATTTTGTAGCATCCTTATCAATTTGACATGTCACTTTCAGATTTGTACATATGAAATCCCAGGTGTGTCTGTTGTTTCTACATCATCTCTACCATCTATTCTCATTGCTTCAATGTCTGCATCACTTCACACTTCTTGCTCCTGCAGTAGAATTAAATTGCATTCAGTTTACACAAATATTAAATTTGTGGGCGGCACGGTGGCACAGTGGTTAGCACTGCTGCCTCACAGCGCCTGAGACCCGGGTTCAATTCCCGACTCAGGCGACTGAATGTTTGGAGCTTGCACGTTCTCCCCGTGTCTGTGTGGATTTCCTCCGGGTGCTCCGGTTTCCTCCCACAGTCCAAAGATGTGCGGGTCAGGTGAATTGGCCATGCTAAATTGTCCGTAGTGTTAGGTAAGGGGTAAATGTAGGGGTATGGGTGGGTTGCGCTTCGGCGGGTCAGTGTGGACTTGTTGGGCCCAAGGGCCTGTTTCCACACTGTAAGTAATCTAATCTAATTACTTTTGCAATTTAAAGTTGCAGTGAAATCTGAGTCAAAATAGAATAACCTGAAACTTCAGCGGTGTTGAATTTCAAAAGCTCAGAGGATCTTTGACTACTTTGGTGTTGGCCAGGTATTGACAGGTAGCACAATGATCCATTGTCATGTACAAGCTTGTGTGTAAAGACAATTCCTCCTCAAGACTGCAGAAAAAATCAAAACATGCAATAACCATATCATGAAGTTACTGATTTACATATCCTCCCACAGTCCAAAGATGTGCCAGATAGGTGGGTTAGTCATGGTAATGCTGCATTATGGGGGGATAGGGTGGGATGCTTTTCAGAGAGATGGTGCAGACTCAATGGGCCAAATGGCTGCTTTTCACACGATAGAGAGTCAATGATTCTATGATTTATCTTGATCGCAGGACAAAATCTTAAGGATCTCTGCTGTTGCTATCATATATTCAACTTCAGAAAACTCTGCCTCATTGTGACCAATTTGCCAACACCCAGCTTATTACTGTGCAATTCAACACACCATTATGCATCATTGAGCAATTGCTTGAACAACTCATCTCGTCTTGAGCAATTTTGCTTCCCAATCCCCAATCAGCCTGCTTCTAAATAAGGGGGACCTTAGAAACAGGCAAGCTTTTGGAGAGTGGCTACCTTTAACCCAAACCTGCCCTTATTCACTGATCTCAAACCATCAATAGTATGCCTTTCTTCATGCCATCAAATATGGTGAAACCCAGCAGACCAAGGAGTGGATGGATGTAGGTTTGCACGTTCATTTCCTGATGTCACCCTACTAGGTAACATCTTCAGTGGGCCTCAGGTGAAGCAATGCTGAAAATTCCTTTCTCTTTATATATTTGGGCTTCTTTAGGTTGGTGATGTCATTTCTTGTGGTGAAGTCACTTCCTGTTCCTTTTCTCAGGGGTTGGTAGAACTCGCGAAGACCAAGGAGTAACAGCTTGAGGAGCGTTGGTAGGAGAGAATATGTAAAGGAATCTCTCATCTTTTGTTTTAATCTCCCATAGCGATAATGGGCCATTTTAACATGTTTCTGGACTGTCCAAGCTGTCGGTGCAGCCACTCAACTTAAGTTGCTAAGACTAGCTGCAGCTATGGTACAGTCCAAACAATGATTCACTCTGTCCGCTGACTGAACTTGAAAGCAGGCTTAAAGAATTCCTTCTCGTCACTATTGAGATTATTGCTTGGCTGCATGACTATGTACATACTCAACACAAAGTTACATTAAGGAAGCAAGAAAGATTCTTGTCAACAAATAGGATTTTTCGTTTAAACCAGTTGAGCTCAAAAAGAGAAACATTAACTTAGTTTCTCTCTCAACAGATGTTTCCAGACCTGTTGAGTTTTTCCTACACCAGTCTTTATTTCAGATCTCCGGCATCAGTATTTTGCTTTTATTAGTGGTTTTGTCTTGTTAAAAGTTGACCAAGACTGGATAGGTGGACCAGAGTCTTTTGCTTGAATTTTTTATGTTGTAAAATAAGTTTGAATGAAGAAAATGAGGACATGAGAGTGGAGCAATAATTATTCTCTTCCTTAATAAATTCAAAAAGAGTGAAGAGAAATAGCTAGTTGTACTTTTTTTCTTAGGATAATTTGTGGCTTAGTCTGAATCACCACCTGTACTTAGAATCTTCTAACAATGCAAGGTGGAACTGAAGGGAAAGAAAATGACATTATGTTGTAAATATGAAAAGTATTAAGGATCATTTTGTTCCGTTAATGATTGATTGGAAAATTCATCCTTTGGCATGTAAAATAATGTGCTCTGTAATCTTACTATTCATGATACAAAGTACTATAGTTCCAACTGTGGTAAAAGAGTAAAAATATTTACTGCACATTTCACTGAGATGGCAAGATAGTATTCAAAACTCTCAACTTTCACAGAAGAATAAAGAACAGTTATTATGAATCACTCTGGATCCGAATAAGCTGGGCCGGTTTAAACTTCAAGCTTTCTTGCTAGGGGGAGTAATATCTTCCTCGAGCCTGCTTGGCTACTCTCTCTCATTCCTGATGAAGGGCTTATACTCGAAACGTCGAATTCCCTATTCCTGAGATGCTGCCTAACCTGCTGTGCTTTAACCAGCGGCACGATGGCATAGTGGGTGGCACAGTGGTTAGCACTGCTGCCTCACAGCGCCTGAGATCCGGGTTCAGTTCCCAGCTCAGGTGACTGACTGACTGTGTCGAGTTTGCACGTTCTCCCCGTGTCTGCGTGGGTTTCCTCCGGGTGCTCCGGTTTCCTCCCACAGTCCAAAGATGTGTGGTTCAGGTGAATTGGCCATGATAAATTGCCCGTAGTGTTAGGTAAGGGGTAAATGTAGGGGTATGGGTGGGTTGCGCTTCGGCGGGTCGGTGTGGACTTGTTGGGCCGAAGGGCCTGTTTCCACACAGTAAGTAATCTAATCTAATCTAATACATTTTCAGCTGTGATCTCCAGCATCTGCAGACCTCATTTTTTACTCGGAGTAATATCCCCCCTGCTTGCAAAGATGTTCAGAGTATTATTTCACCTGAAGACGTAAACTAGCCTCAATGATGCTCAAATGCACAAAAGCAGTATCTCCAATTGAACTGCATTTTTCCCAAAGTCTCTATTATTTGTCTTTAAACTGAGTTCTCAGCCCCATATACTGTCCATTCCACTTCCAAAGTGTATCAGTCAACTTTCATCTTTGAAATTTTGGTTCGTCCAAATCTTTACTATGCTGCAGCAAGTCCTGCTCCTCGTCATTGATGCATCTTCTGCAAGATATTTTTTTAAGAAGTTAGATTAGATTACTCAGTGTGGAAACAGGCCCTTCAGCCCAACAAGTCCACACCGAACCGCCGAAGCGCAACCCACCCAGACCATTCCCCAACATATACCCCTTCACCTAACACTATGGGCAATTTAGCATGGCCAATCCACCTAACCTGCACATTTTTGGATTGTGGGAGGAAACCAGAGCACCCGGAGGAAACCCCCAGTCTCAGGGAGAATGTGCAAACTCCACACAGACAATTACCTGAGGCAGGAATTGAACCCGGGTCTCTGGCGCTGTGAGGCAGCAATGCTAACCACTGTGCCACCATGAAAAAATAAGTTTCATTCAAGCAATAGATCATACCATAATGGCTTAAAAAGTGAGCAAATACGTACTAATAGAGAACAAATATAGGAGAAACAGACGGGACTAAAATCTGACATCACTTGGATTTAATGGTCTACACATGAGGGTTTTGCAAGAGATTAGTGCAGAGACAGTGAATGTGCTAACTGTGATGTTTCAAAGTCCCTTAGATTCTGGAGAGGCCTGAACAGATTAGAAGTTGGCAAATGCTATATACTTTTTAAAGGATAAAGAAACAAATAAACTATAGACCAGTTAGCCTTGCATCGGATTTGGGGAAAATATTAGTGACTATTATTAAGAAAGTTTTAACAATGTACAGTCAAAAAGTATAATATGGTTAGAACAAGTTTATAGAGTTTTACTAATGAAAGCCTTCCTTGACAGGTTTATTGGCATTTCTGAGAACATTCAAGTTGGCAGACAGTGAATAATGAAGTATCACCAGGACCAGTGTTGGGACCTATTTGCAATCTGCATTAAGTGCTTAGATGAAGAGGCAGAGTAATGCCTAAAATTGACGATAGAAAGCTAGGTGGAAAGGTGAACTGCGAGAGGAATGCAGTGGCTTCAAAGAGAAATAGTAGGTTTAAGTGAGTGTGGAAACAAAATGGCTGATGGATTGCTTTGTAGAAAAGTGATAGCTTAGTCACTTTGCAAGAGAACAAGAACAAGATTTTTAAAAGGTATGAAACTCATCAGTGTTTATATTTAAAGAGACTTGGGTATGCTCACACAAAGTACACAGCTGTAGCTTACAGATAAGCAGTCAGGCAGATTCCACATTGGACCTTTATTGAAAGGGGATGTGAGTGCAAAAACAAAGAAATTATCTTACAATTGTGCAGGGTTTTAGTAATACCATGTATGAATAACTAAGTCAAAACTCTTTGACCCATCCATTCTGTACTGCCAAAGATGTACTACTATCTACATTAGTCCTACTGTCCCACATTACACCAGTAACCTTGAATGATAGTTCAAGTGCTCAGCCAAGTACTTTTAAAGGTTGTGCGGTTTCATGCCTCAGCTGTGCTCCCAGCAAACGCATTCCAGACCCCATCCATTACCTCAAATCCTCTCAAACCTCCTGCTTTTCACTTTAAGATTATGCCCCCTTTGTTATCACCCCTCTGACTAAAGGGAACAACAGCTTTTCATCACCATGTCCATGCGCTTCAATCTTCTATGCTCCCAAGAAAACAATATGGATTTATCCAGTCTCTCTCCAAAACTGAAATGCTTCATCCCAGGCAATATCCTGGTGAACCTTCTTTGTAGTCAGTCTTCCTGTCATGTGGTGACCGGAACTGCGCACAGTATTCTCCAGCTGTGTTCTAACTAAATTTCGGTTAGGCTCCAACATGATCTCCCTGCTGTTATAATCCACGCTGAAAAATGTGTTGCTGGAAAAGCGCAGCAGGTCAGGCAGCATCCAAGGAGTAGGAGAATTGACGTTTCAGGCATAAGCCCTTCTTCAAACGTAGATTCTCCTGATCCTTGGATGCTGCCTGACCTCCTGCACTTTTCCAGCAACACATTTTTCAGCTCTGATCTCCAGCATTTGCAGTCCTCACTTTCTCCCTGTTATAATCTATGCCATGACTGAAAAAGGTAAGCATCCTCTGTGCCATCTTAACCATCTTTAGGGATCTATAGACAAGCATAGATTCCTTTCTCCCTCTGAGGCTTCCTAATATCTTGCCATTTTGGATACTGTCTTGTCTTCCTTCCAAAGTGTGTCACCTCATACATTCTTGGAGTTACATTCCGTCTGCTACTGATCTGCCCATCTGACCAATCCGTTTATGTCACCGACTACCTTCCTTATCACTGCATCACCAACCATTCTTTGTGTCATTCACAAAATAACTTACCATCCCCTGCACATCCTCATCTATATCATGTATGAATATCACAACCAATAAGCGACCCAACACTGATCCCTGTGATACACCACTACACAGAGCTCCACTTTTCGATTAGATTCCCTACAGTGTGGAAACAGGCCCTTCAGCCCCACTAGTCCACACCGACCCTCTGAAGAGTAACCCACCCAGACCCATTTCTCTCTGGCTAATGCACCTAACACTACGAGCAATTTAGCATGACCAATTCACCTGACCTGCTTATCTTTGGACTGTGGGAGGAAACTGGAGTACCCAGAGAAAACTTGCGCAGACATGGGGAGAATGTGCAAACTCCACACAGTCGCCTGAGGCTGTATTCGAACCTGGGACTCTGGTGCTATGAGGTGGCAATTCTAACCACGTCTGCCACCCACTCTGTCTCCTGTCACTAAGCCAATTTTGGATCCAACGTGCCATGTTAGATTGGATCCCATGAGCTCTCTTTCAGTTTCCTGTGTGAGACCTTGTCAAAGGCCTTGCTGAAACCTTGAATATTGTGCAGTTTTGCTGTGCACGTTTAAGAATAGACATACTTGTATTGGAGGCAATAAAGAAGATTCGCTAAATTAGTTCCTGGGAATGAGGGATTGTCCTTTTGAGAGGCTGAGCTAAGTTGTACCTATGGACGCTGAAGAGTAAAAGAATGAGAGGTGATCTGATTGAAATGTAATAAAAGTCTGAAAGGCTTCATAGAGCAGATGCTAAAAGATTATTTCCTCTGACCAGGGTCTCTAAAACATGTGTGTATCCTCAGTGTAAGAGGCCAGTCATTTGGGACTGAGATGGGAAATTTCTTGACTCAGTGTTGTGAATTTTTGGAATTCTGTATCCCAAAAGGTTGTGAAGTTGCCATTGTTGAATACATATATGGCTAGAAAAGACAGATGTTTAGCGTCTCGGGAAGTCAAAGAATATGGGAGTGGGTAGGAAAGTGGAGTTGAAGCCCAAGATCAGACTTGACAGAGGAGACTTCATGGACTGCATGCCCTACTCTCCCCAATTCTTTGTGTTATTAACTTAGCAACAGCTCCAATTTAAAATTTGTGTTCTTTCATTCAAATCCCTTTATGCCTCCTTTTGCTTTTATTCTCTGGCTTTCTTAGGTATCATAACTCGCTATATTCTGGAGAAACTGAGATAAAATGAAGAGTTTTACTCATAGTTAAATGATAGGTGGGAGGAGGTACAAACAGAAAATAATTGCAATGTATTAGTTAGACAGGATTGTGCTGTCTGCTGTGAATTCTGTATGATGCTCTGATTTTTAGATGTTATGAAGTTTTCAAATTGAAATCCACAGAATCACATGGGTCTCGAACTCATTAGTTTGTCTGCTGTGAATCCTCTCTCTGGCGTTTGATGTGAGAGCCAAAAACAGCAGCATGTCTTCCAGATTGTTCATTTGCTGGGAGAGTCGTGCTGGTGTAAAATCACCTTAGTCTCAATCTGAACAGGTGCTGTTATAAACAACTCCACCCCTGAAGTAAGTTCTATGGCAGCACCAATTCGAAGACAAACTGCAAATTGTCACAAACTGCTTACTGAAATCGTTCCATCTGTTAAATTTGACAGAGGAAAGGGCTGTGTAGTTATGCAGAAACTTTCTGATATCCCTGTGTGTTAAAATACTATCCTTAGTTTGGATAACAACTTAAATCAATGAAAATTCTACTGGCTGTTTTAAAACAAACCCTTAGCTTTTGTATGCACGCATGAGAAAAGGCACATTAGTGATTTCTTTGTCGGATAACATCAATGTATGTCTATCTGTTACAACTCCATAAGCGAGGCAACCTTAAGGCTGAACTAAACTTTATCACAATGGACTTTTTTTTTTAGCTTGCACGTATTTCACCATACAGTCATGCAATAGCTCTAAACAAAATGTTGTAGAATAATTATACTTGGTTAACAAAAAGCCAAGTTTTGTATTTTTTAGACAGCATAAGTAGTTCACTCTCCTGATCTGCAAACAAAAGTCATAGTCTGATCAAATAAGTTTAAAGACAAGCTTGTGTGTGGTTCCAATTATGATTCTTTAACATTGTATTTGCTGGAGCCTACAGTGG
Source organism: Hemiscyllium ocellatum (assembly GCF_020745735.1). Taxonomy (NCBI): domain Eukaryota; kingdom Metazoa; phylum Chordata; class Chondrichthyes; order Orectolobiformes; family Hemiscylliidae; genus Hemiscyllium; species Hemiscyllium ocellatum. The sequence continues at coordinate 110,185,877 of NC_083409.1, forward strand.
AGTCTGTGAAGTAGTGAGAGTTGCAACTTTGTAAAGTATTTTAATATCTCCTAATGAAATACAAGATACTGTTTAAACGCAAGCTGTTTGAAATTTCATTTCAATGTTGCAAAGCTGTCAAGTTCCATGTTGACTTTTATCCCTCTGGTGGCAAAGGAACTAAAAATATCTGTTACAAGTAAAAAAAAAGGAAGGGGAAGGTCCCATTGTCTTACTTCAGGTCAGAGGATGCATTTTTTAAAACCCTATAGATCCATGTTTAAAACCAAATATATCGTGGCTTCCATTTCCCTATTGCTAATTAATCCAACAATGATTTGCATTGCCATACAACTTTCCCAAAGCAATGTCCTGAGGTGCTTCAGGAGTTTCACAAAACAAAATATGAAGTGACTTTCAGGTAAATGGTCGAAAGCTTAGTTAAGAGTTTTAAACAATGCTGAATGACGAATGAGATATAGAGAGCTGAAAAGGTTAGAAAGGAAATTTCCAAGCTTGGGGCTATACAGCTGAATTCTAATGAAATCTGGAATGATTAGTGCTAAAATTATAGCACAAATGTGGGAATAGAGGGCACACGCTGTGCGAGGCCATGGAAGAATTGGAAGCCAAGGATTCAAATTTTAAAATGGAAGTTTGACATTACAGGGAGCCATTGTAGGTCCGCAAGAAAAGGGGTGGTGAGTGAACAGGACTTAGTGTGAATCAAGATCTGAGCAGAGGAATTGATTCATTCTTGTTAGACAGAGTCTTCTCAAACAAAAGTATGAGGGGGCAATTGCAAAAACAAATAAAATATTGAAGCTCCACATCTGTATGAGAAAACACTTGTAAAGAATGTCCACTTATTTGTGTCGAAGATGAGCCAAGGTTCTTGTTTCTCATTGCTATTCATTGACCTCAGTTTTCACTTGCATGCTTTCACAGATGGAGCTAGGTTTGGGTTCTGCTTTGAAGCTCCCCTTGCTTGTGCAGTCCCTCCATACTCACATTAAAATCTGGGTAGAGGGGGTACAAAAGGGCTCTTAGCCCCCAATCGGGAATTAGTGTCTTTGGTGCGGTGAAAACTAGCAAAAAAAAGGAACTAACACTATGTAACCTTTGACTCCTGAAAAATACATGGGCTCTATATTTTTAAACTATTTTCAGACAGTTTTGTGGTCTCGTACAGGCTCACTTACAGGAAATGCTATTTTGGTATAAACCTTTCTACGTTTGGGCTTTTTGTTTAAGCTGTTAAACTGCTCAGAATGAAATTGCCAGAGCAGTTTTAAAATTTTAAGATTTTGATGCTTTGTAAAATACTTTTTTTAAAAAATTATTTTAAAAAGGAGGGTTGTGAAATGTGCTGTTCATGTCGACAGGAAACTACAGTACTAGCTTACAATCCGTGGTCAAAGTGCTGATTGGGGTAACAGCCTTTTGGTTGCAAACAGGAAGTTTGTTCAGCCTACAGGCCATAGCTGCTCTAAGAAGATCACTGTGCTACATGTTTGCAACCCTTGTTAATAGCTATAAAAGTATTTAATGTGACTCAAAGCAGCAGATGGCCCAACTAAAGGATCAATTTGGTTACCAGTCCACAGGGCCAGAACCATCAAAAACCTCTTCAGCTCTGGTTAAACTGGAAGTCTTAGCGAATAGAATTTTTCACAGACAACCAAAAGTGGCTGCTAATGAGCAAAATCTGCTTCTGGAAACTGAAGGTGTCTTTGTTTCTGGATACACTCTCACTTGGGATGATTGTAGTAAGTTTACTGTACATTTCAGTCCAATGTCATTTTTGTGCAAAATTACAAAAAATATACGACCGAGCAGTGACTAAGGCTCTGAGTAAATTGTCGTCTGGATTTGTTTTGTGAGCAAAATTACTCAGCAATCTTAGATTTATTTTTTGTTAAGGAAAGAACAGTATCTGTACAAGGAAGGTCTTAAAGTCCCATATTCTACTAAGTGTTCCCCTCCTCTTAACTGTAACCTCTTCCGAGATGGCCAGTTGGTTCAGGTGGAAGTATGTTTGATAGTTGGATGATTAATCAACTGCAAGGAGCGTCAAAGTAAAGTTGAAACCTTTCTCTGTGTACAGAGTTTCAGGAAATGACTGTTAATCAAGTGGATGTAAACTCGTCTCACCTGTGAAAGCTGTGGCTTAGTTAGGCGCACACTTGACTCTGAGGCAGGTAGTTACAGGTTCTTGGCCGACACCAGGATTTGAGCACAAAAGTCTAGGTTGACGTTCCAGTTCAATACTGCTGAACAATCTGAGGTTTCATTTCTCATGAGACATTAGACAGAAGTTCTATTTGTCTTTGCAGTTGGTCATAAAGCATTTATAAGGGAGATCCTTCAGCCTTTTGAACTAATGCCTGCTCCCAGTGGAGCAATCCAGTCAATCCCATTCCACCGTTTGAGTCCCATAGCTCTGCAAATTCATTTTCAAGTGCCTGTCCAGTTTTCTTTGAAATCATTCGTTGTCTCCACTACTGCTACTTTCATGGGCAGTGTTTCCAGGTTATTACCAATGAGGACAAAATTCATTTCCTATTGCTCTTCCATCTCATACCCAAAATCTTAAATCTCTGTTCCCTCATCTTTGTATCTTCAACTAATGGGAAGAGCTTTTTCCCCAGTTGTTTACCTTATCAAGGCTGTCATAATCTTTTAACTCTCATCAAGTTGTTTCTCATTTTCCTTTGCTCCAGTTTTTTCCACCCTAAATGTGTAACACAAACTCCCCAACCATGAAGCTATTCTGGTAAATCACTTCTGAGCTGTCTCAATAGCCTTTATATCTTTACTAAAGTGTGGTGACCAGATTGAATGCAGTACTCTGGTTGGGGCTTGACCAGAGCTTTGTAAGATTAAGCATAACTTACCCTGCCATTGCCTCTTTCTGTTCCTTTTGCTAAAATACATTACCTCTCTCTTTTCTGGATTGTATTTCAAATTCTCACTGATACTTGTCTGCCAGTGCTAATACTCTATCTCATAGTTTGCGACTCCTACATGTTTGCTAATCCAAGTCGTTTATATATGGCCCAAAAAAAGTCTAGTGTTATCCTGAGTGGGGGGAAAAAACTGCCATGGCTCACTGATTTCTGTACTTAAGCCAATCTTGTATCGAATTGTACATTGACCCTCCTCTTCCATAAGCCCAGTATCTGGTAAAATGTCTTCTTAAAATATACTGCATTCTATTCTTTAATATTCTCTTATTCCTCAACCAAATTTAGATCAGTTATGATCTGTCCTTCACAAGCCTGTTCTGGCTCTCCTAAATTATCTAAAACTTCTCCAGGTGCTTTATACTTTTTCCCCTGATCATGAATTGTAAAATCTTACCCATCACTGATGTTAAACTGACCAGGCTGTAGTTACTAACACTATTCATGGAAGGATAAAAGAATAAAGGTGTTACATTTGCCATTTTCTAATCCTCGACACCTCTCTCTCATCATCTGCTACTTCAACCCACAATTCCCTTAACCTGGGATACAAGCCATTTGGGCCAGATAATTTAATCACCATGAGTATAGCAAGGCTTCTACTGTCACCACTCTTTAGGGTATTTCACATTATCTGTTGTTTCCTCTATCTCCACATCCATCAATATTTTGTCAAGTTGCATTTACCCAACAAACACTTAACCGAATGATTTAATATTGATGGTTTGGACAAGATTGAGGGAGTTATCCCAAATGGTCTGATTTAATATTTGTCTCTCAAACATCGCAACAACCATTTTAACTAGTCTTTGCAATATCCCACAAAATGATATAATGTGCAAATCCGCTACTGCATTTCCCATATTACAACAGTGACTACACTTTAAAAGTACTTGACTAGTTACAAAGTATTTGAAGTATCCAATTCATTGAATTGTAGAAAATTTACACAGTAAAAAGCCATATGGCCCATTGTGTTAGTGCCAACAGAAAAACAAAAACAAGCCAATGAGCTGATCCCACTTTCCAACGTTCGCTCCATAGCTGTACAGTGTATAGCACATGTGATGCATGTTCAAATATCTTTCTAGTAAGTTGAGAATTTCTGAAAATGTGTTGCTGGTTAAAGCACAGCAGGTTAGGCCGCATCCAAGGAACAGGACATTCGACGTTTTGGGCCAGAGCCCTTCAAGAAGGGCTCTGGCCCGAAACATCGAATTTTCTGTTCCTTGGATGCTGCCTAACCTGCTGTGCTTTAAGCAGCAACACATTTTCAGCTCTGATCTCCAGCATCTGCAGACCTCACTTTTTACAGTTGAGAATTTCTGCCTCTACTACTCTTTCAGGCAGTGTGTTCCTGACACTTGCATCTCTCTGGATGAAAATATTCCCTCATCTCCCCTCTAATCATTCTGGCAATCTATTCCCACAAGTCGCTGAACTTCTTGCTGAAGTAAATAGGCCCTTCTATTTTATCCACAGCTCTTCATAATTTTGTACATTTTAAGGAAATCTCCCTTCAGCATTCTATGTTCCAAAGAGACCAACCCCACCCATTAAATCTTTCCACAAAGTTGTTTTTGTCCAGATCCAGCGACATAATCAAAATGTTTATCTTGTATCCTCTCGTGCAATTCCATCTTCACTGCAATGAGACAACTAGAACTGTGCACACGACACTTTGTGGCATAACTAATGGTGTATGCAGTCTCAGCATAACCTCCCTTCTTTAGTATTCTAGACCTTGGTGAATAAAGAGAAATGTCCTACACCACCTTATCAAACAACCCTGCTACCTTCAGGGATTTCCAAAAGCCCTCACTTCCTCCACATATCCTAGTATCTCCTATTTATTGTGTTCTTTTGCCTTGTTCGACTACCGAATGCTAGTTGGCATTTGTGTGCCCACCTGATCAATCCATTGACATTCTCATGTGGTCAACAGTTGTGCTCCCTATCAACCATAGGGCCATTATTTTTGCTTTGTTTGCAGACTTCTTGATTGTGCCCCTAACCTAAATGTCCAAATCGTTAATGTATATCACAGAAAGTATCAGACCTCGTAGTGAGTCTTGTGGAACCCTGCTGGAGAAAACCTTCCAGTCTCAAATACAACTACCAACGTTTACCCCTTTGTTACCTTCCACTGAGTGAGTACTGTATCCAGCTTGCAACATTCCCATGAATCCCAAGAGACTTCTTTTAATCTAATCTGCCATGCATGTCTCACTAACTTGATTGAGCTTTTGGAAGTAATGAAGAGGATTGATGAGGGCAGAATGATGGATGTGATTTATATGTACTTCAGTAAGGTGTTTGACAATGTTTTTTATGGTAGATGGGTTAGCAAGGTTAGATTGCATGAAATATATGGAGAACTAGTCATTTGGTAGCTCAAAGGTAGAAAACAGAGGGTGTGGTGGAGGGTAGCCTTTCATTTTAGAGGCCTATGACTATTGGTGTGCCACAAGGATCGGTGCACGGTCCACTGCTTATCAGCCCAGCTCTGCTTCCTGTCAATGTCCAGTTGCAACCTACAACAGCCCTCCACGCTATTCACACTCCACCAACTTTCATGTCATCGGCAAACTTACAAACCCACCCTTCCACTTCCTCATCTAAGTCATTTATAAAAATCAAAGAGCACAGGTCCCAGAACAGATCCCTGTGGAAGACCACAGGTCACCGAGCTCCAGGCTGAATACTTCATCTACTAATACTCTGTCTTCTATGGGCCAGTCAATTCTGTATCTGGACAGCCAGATTTCCCTGTATCCCATGTGTGCTTACTTTCTAATTGAGTCTATCATGGGGAACCTTATCAAACGCCTTGCTAAAATTCAGATACACCACATCCACTGCTCTATCTTCATTAATGTGTTTTGTCACATCCTCAAAGAATTCATTAAGGCATGTGAGGCATAACCTACTCCTCTCAAAGCCATGCTATCTCTAATCAAACTATGCTTTTCCAAATAATCATAAATCCTGTCTCTCAGAATCCTCTTCAATTTACAAGGATATTGCCAGGGTTGGAGGTTTTGAGCTATAGGGTGGGGGTCAATAGACTGGGGCTGTTTTCCCTGGAGTGTCAGGAGACTGAGGGGTGACCTTATAGAGGTTTATAAAATCATGTGGGGCATGGATGAGGTATATAGAGAAAGTCTTTTCCCTGAGATGGGCGAACCCAGAACAAGAGAGCATAGGTTTAGGGTGAGAGGGGAAAGATTTAAAAGGGACCTAAAGACAACTTTTTCATGCAGAGGGTGGTACATGTATGGGTTGAGCTGCCAGAGGAAGTGGTGGAGGTTGGTACAATTACAGAATTTAAGAGGCATCTGAATGGGTATATGAATAGGAATAACTAAGAGGGATGTGGGCCACAATCAGTGAAGATTGGGGGCAATTGTTCATCCTCACTAACACTCAACACTGCCCCTTCGCTCCCCCCCCCCCCCCCCCCCCGTGTTGTATACTCAGCTCCCTACTGTACTCACTGTACACCCATGACTGCATCATCAAATACCAGACTAATGCCATTTGCAATATCACTGATGACACCACCATAGTTGGTTGAATCTCAGATGGCGACGAAACAGACTACAATAGGAGGTGGAAGACCTGGAAAAATGGTGCATTGAGAACAACCTAGCTCTTAATGCCGGCAAAACCAAGGAGCTCATTGACTTTTGGCAGGATGTTACTCATGCCCCCTACACATTAACAGAACAGAGGTGGAACAAGTGGAGAGTGTCAAGCTCCTGGGAGTGGTCATCAACAACAAGGTTTCTTGGACTCTTCATGTGGATGCACTGGTTACAAAGGCTCAACAACATCTCCTCTTCCTCAGGTAGCTGAGGAAATTTGGCATGATAGCGAATACCCTTGCCAACTTTTATAGGTGTGCTATCAAGAGCATTCTGTCTGGATGTATCACTGCCTGGTATGGCAACTGTACCATTCAAGATCGGAGACATTTACAGAGAGTGGGGAACTCGGCCTGGACACAAAGGCCAACCTCCCATCTATACAATCCATCTCCCAGGCCCGCTGTCAAGGAAAGGCCGCCAGTATTCTCAAAGATCCATCCCACCCTGGCAATGTTTTTCTACAACCTCTATCATCGAGAAGAAGGTACAGAAACTTGAACACGCACTAGCTGGTTTTAAAACAGTTTCTACCCTATTGTTGTTAGAATACTGAATGGACTCTCAAACTCTTAACACTCACCTGAACCTGTGTTTTTGTTTTTGCCACTGTTTACCTATTATTTACTCATCTGTGCTACTTACTCACAAAACAAAGCTTTTCATTGTGCCTCGGTACAATAAATTCAATTCAGTTCAATTCATGTGCTGGCTAATGGGTCCAGATTAATTTAGGATATCTGGTCAGCAAGTTTCCCCGGGGCAAGTTTCCATGCTGTACGTCTCTGACTCTGACTCTGAGAGACATGGTTAAAAGCCATAAACCATGTCACCTGCACTAATCTCATTGACACTTTCTCTGAAAATTCAATCAAGTTAGTCTCACTCTGCTTTATAAATCCATGCTGACTTTCCTTGATGAACCCTTGCATTTCTTAATAACTGTTTATCCTCTGAATTGATTTCAATAATTTGTGGACTACTGGGGTTAGACTATTTGACCTGTAATTATTTGGTCTATTCCTTATTCCCTTTGTAAACAAAGTTACAATGTTTGCAGTCCTCCAATCCTCCACTGCTTCACACCTGTGAGGATTGAGAAGTGACATTTAGACCGATACTGTTTCCACCTTGTTTTGTTTTCACAGCCTGGAATGGTAATCCTGTTAATGCCTCCTCTGCACGCCATTTGCATCCAATGCTTCACTCTCCTCCTCCTCAACTGCACCATCTGCATTGACCCCTCTTTGTGCAGACTGACTCGAAACAATATTAATTAACCATATCAACACCTTCCTTGACACAGGTTAACTTTTTAAGCCTTTTTGTGTGTTCTGCTCTCTGCATATATTCACATACCCATCCAAATGCCTTTTTAAATGTTCTAATTTTACCAAACTCCACCACCACCTCTGGCAGCTCATTCCATGCATGCACCTTAGGTCCCTTTTTAAATCTTTCCCCTTTCACCCTAAACCTATGCCCTCTAGTTCTAGACTCTCCCATCTCAGGGAAAAGACCTTCTCTATTCTTTTTACTGCTAATATGTTGATGAAACATCTTTTAATTTTTCCTAGATTTTATTTGCCATTATTCTTTGCTTTCCTTATTTTGTTTTTGAGTTTATTTCTCCATTTTCTCTACTCTTCTCAACTTTCTGTAGTATTGAGTTAGTGTTCGGTATAAACTCTTAGCCCTTGACATCCAAGGACTCTAGATTTGGCCATTCCACCCATTTTCTTTGTGGGAACATGTTAACTCTGAATCTTCCCCTTCCTTCCAATTGCTCTTGTATTGATTTACTTTCAAACAGTAACTTCCAATCCATGTTTGCTAAATCATTCTTCAGCTGAGCAAAATTGGCCTTGCGCCAATATAGAACTTTTCTATCTTTTGACCTTACTCAAGTTCTGTTAGAGCTTTATTGAACTGTGATGATGATTTATTTTCTAGCAAAATGCTCACATAAATTCACTTCTTGAAACTAAGTTCAAAGTGGCCATCTCATATATGTACTAGTCAACAAAACTCTTAATGCGTGTCAAAAGTTCTGCCTCAATTTCTTTACATTAAAACTACCCCAAGTGCTATTGAATCCCCTATTATTATTACGCTCTATTGTCTTTGTACTTCTCAAATTTGCCTATCTATCTGCTTGGAGAAAATGAGGACTGCAGATGCTGGAGATCAGAGCTAAAAATGTGTTGCTGGAAAAGTGCAGCAGGTCAGGCAGCATCCAAGGAGCAGGAGAATCGACGTTTCGGGCATGAGCCCTTCTTCAGGAAAGTGCTCCTTTCCTGAAGAAGGGCTCATGTCCGAAACATCGATTCTCCTGCTCCTTGGATGCTGCCTGACTTGCTGCACTTTTCCAGCAACACATTTTCAGCTATATATCTGCTTCTCAATCACACTTTTACTGGAGGTTACCATGCTACTATTCTATTCCATTCTGGCTGGCTGGTGCTTTCTTGTTTCCCCTCGTAAGCTGTAGTGTGACCATCTATAAACATGCTGTTTTGAATTCCAAAAGTCTGTTTGATTTAGGTAGACCCACAATGCAGTTGGGAGGGAATTCCTGGATTTTGGTGAAGGAACAATGATATATTTATCTAAGTCAAGATTGCTTGGAGGTCAAAATTGCAGGTGGTCCTATTCCTTTATATCTGTTGGTCTTGTCTTTCTACTGGTAATGGGTTTGGGAAGTGTTGTCTAAGGAGCACTTCACCTTCTATACAGTACATTGTGCTGCTGCTGAACATTTGGTGGTGGAAGACAGAGTGATTGAGAGTGTAATGCTGATCAAATGGGCTACTCCGTCTTGGATGGTGCCAAGCCTCTAATATTGTTGGAGCTGCACTCATCAAGGAACTGAAGAGTAGTCCTCCATGCTCCTGATTTATGTCTTGGAGTTAGTGTACAAACTGTGGGGAGTCGTGAGGTGAATTACTTCGCAGTTCCTAGCTTCTGATATGTGCTGTTAGTCACAGTATTTACATGGCTACTTTGGTTCGGTGTCTTGTTGGTAGCAACCTCCAGGATGATGTTAGTCAGGGATTCAGTGATGGTAATGCCATTGATGTCAAGGGTGTTTGGATTCTCTCTTGATGGAGATGATCGTTGCTGGGAATTTGTGTGAAGCGAATATCACTTGCCACTTATTAGCCAGGGCTAGATATTAGACCATAAGATATCTGAGCAGAATTAGCCATTTGGCCAATTGGGTCTGCTTGTCCATTTGATCGTGGCTGCTATGTTTCGCAGCCCCACTCTCCTGCCTTCTCCCCACTCATTTTTGGTTGCTGATCAAAATCTTGCAACCTTACACATTGCACCATTTCAAGAATACACTTTCTCAGAATGATGAGGAATGATCAGTAAATGTCATTGACACCCATATCCTAAGAATCAATGTTTAACAAGTCACTGTTTAATGCCTGGCTCACTCATTAAGATGTTTATTGCAGCTATAATTTATTTCCTTATGGTCTCCACTTCTAATGCCTATCAAGGCAGTAACAATGCCTTCTACAATTTAGATTTCTCTCAGCCACTTCAAGAGCAAAAAAAGCACCGTTAAGCAGATTTAGATTTTTAGGATTAAATTTGAATTTGCAGTTATTTTAATGAAAAAACAGCTACTGGCATATTGGTAGATCCTAGTTTTTCACTCCATTTTGGAATTGATACTTCCCTTCAGTGAATTCTTTTGGTTCATGTGAAATGCAATGAGCCATTTGCACCTTTAAGGATCAGCATGGGCTGAGAGAATGAGAGAAAGATCGTTGTGCCTTAATGCTGTATTTGAAAAGTGTTTAATATTTGATAAGATGTTTTAAGAGCACTCAAAATAATTTATTTGTCTATGCCACGAGTGCTGTGTAATAAATTGAGAATTTGTATCAAACTGAGGAGCTTTCACGAGCACGCTTTTTCCAAGAAATATAATGTTAACTCAGAGGTGTAAAGCGTCATTGGTTATTGCAATAGTTTTGGACACTATCACTGTGATCACATTTGTCATCCTGACAGAATCCCTGACTTATATACAACAATCTCATTATTTTCCTCCTTTTTTGTTACTGCAATATAGTTTAAAGAAAGTAACAAATTTCCAGTGCAGATTGAAACACTGTCTTTAATTCCAAAGTGATTAATTGCAATACAGACAGGACAAAATACATGAAGATAATTCAGCTGCTCAAAATAATAAAGTGGATTTGATGGAAACCTGGTGATTGAGCAGACTTCTGAACATCACTTGGGATTTTAAAACAAAAGCAAAGTGGAATTCCACACACTAAGTTGAAGCACTGGAATTGCCACCACCTGGAAGAGATGAAAGTCCCATGACTTTTAGAACTTGATTTCGTGCTATGTACCAAGTGACTGACCGATTAAAGCTGGGAGGGTCAGTTCTGGGAACAGAAGGACTCCCATCTCTGGGGATGGATGAAAGGCACAACAGCAGCTGCTTGTGTTTATATAGTACATTTAAAGTAGGAAAATTTTTCCAAGAGGCTTCACAGAAATAAAACAGGAGTTTTGACTAAACGATGGGTTTTGCAAAAGAGGATAATAGAAAAGGGTTTAGTGTGGTGATTTCAGAAAGCAGACCAAGGCTGTTGAAGATGTTCTAGTAATCTCAATGAAAGATGCCCAAGAAGGCAAAATTCAAGAAACTTTCAGTTGACTCATCTGTTATCTCATTACTTTGCACTTGCTTTGAGGCTAAAGATTGACATTCTTTTCTGAACTTGGTTTATTATACTAAGGGAGTTCTGCATTATTGGAAGTATGAACATTCTGATGGAACATTAAAATAAATGTCCATTTGTATTGGGTTCAGATTGATGTAAAAGATGCTGTCTCAATATTTAAAACAATGTTACAGAGAATTCCATATATTGCTTGATATTTATCCTTTGAGAAGCACCATCAAAAACCAGACCAGTTGGGCATCTATCCAATTGTTTTATAAGTCATTAGAAGGTTTAAGTTCAGAAAGAGGCTACCTTGCCCATTGTGACTGTGCCAGTCAAAAGTGAACATCCCAACTTTGGAGAGAAAGAGACTAAGAGGAGACCTGTTGGGAATTTTCAAAATTACTATTGGGCGAGATGGAATAGACGGGGAAAGACTGTTCTCACCTGTAAGAATTCTCACTTGGGGGTTTACATGATGGCTCAGTGGTTAGCAGTACTGCCCCATAGAGCCAGGTGCCTGGGTTCAGTTCCACCCTTGGCTGACTGTCTAACTGTAGTTTGCACATTCTCCCCATGTCTGCATGCGTTTCATCTGGGTGCTCTGGTATCCTCCCAAAGATGTGCGGATTAGGTGGATTGGCTATGCTAAGTTGCCCAATATGTTCCAGCGATGCGCAGGTTGGACGGATTAGCCTGGGGAAATGCAGGGTTTATAGAGTGGGTTTGGGTTTGGGTAGGCTCTCCAGAGTGTCAGTGTGGACTCGATGGGCTAAATGGTCTGCCGCTCCTCAGATGCTGCCTGCCCTGCTGTGCTTTTCCAGCACCACACACTCCAGCATCTGCACTCACTTTCTCCAAATGGTCAGCTTCCACATTGTAGGGATTCTTCCTATGACGTAAGAATGAGAGGCACACATAAGAAGTGATTTGAAAATGTGATGTGAGAAAAGCGTTTTCTTGCAAGTGGTTCGAGGCTGGAATGAGCTACCTGATGTGTTGTGGAGGCAGATTCAATTGAGGCATTCAAGAAGGGATTGTTCCTATTGAAATAATATTCAATGTGCAAGGGTATGGGGAAAGATGCAAGAGAATGGTATTATAATGGTCATTTTTAGAGTCCCTCCATACCTGCTAACAACAAATGGCCTCCTGTTTTGTGCAAAGTTAAAAAATCTCAACACCACATTATAGTCCAACTGGTTTATTTGGAAGCACTAGCTTTTGGAGCACTGCTCTTCATCAGGTGTGGGTAGCGCTCCAAAAACTAATGCTTCCAAATAAACCTGTTGGACTATAATCTGGTGTTGTGTGGTTTTTAACTTTGTACACCTCAGTGCAACACTGGCACCTCTAAATCCTGTGTTGTAATACTTGCTAGTATTTGGCCAGATCCCTGCAGGTTCTGGCACCTGAGATCCATATCTCCAGACGCCATTTAAACACGTCAAGCATTTCTGACTTTCACTAACCTTTCAGACAATGTGCTACACACCAACTGTCCTCCTGACTGAAATTATTTTTCTTCTCTTCCCCTCTAAATCTATGTCCCCTATGGCCTCTTTGTCAAGATAAATGTCCTTTCCATGACACTTTAGCCAGGACCCCCTCAATTTTGTACATCGCAATGCTGTTGCCCCTCAGCCTCTTCTTTTCCAAGGGAGACAACAGTCTTCTCTTCAATCTTTCTGCATTGGGACTTGAACCCACGCAGTTGTGATGTGGTGATAGAAGCTCTACAAAAGAGTACAGATGTGAAAGGACAGATTGTGGCTGACCCCAGAGTGTCTGCTGGGGAAACTATTCTGAATATATTCCTTTTCATTGTATTGTGATAGCATCCATAAAAGTGAAAAGCTTTCCCTGGTCAGTTCAATATTTTAAGCAACTGTAATGGAAAATATTCCTACATTTGTTTACAATACTAATGTACATGGCAAGCAGAATAACTCATCCCCACAGCGAAATGCCAGGGTACTTCAGCATTGATTTAGTGCAGTGCTGCAGTTATTTTTAGTTAGAAAAAGAATTACGATTAATGGAATTGCTGAAAATTACTTGGGGCATTCCATTGACTTAGAGTTTGAATTGTGCATGGCTGTGTTTAAAGATTGAACCTACTCCTTTAAACTGTCAAATCATTAGAGTTTAAACAGCAACTTGAATATGATCTGTTTTGCAAATCATTAGAATGCATGTGTACCAGTTTTCTTGTAACTTTTTATACATTTCCTGATTATTGTGGTGGCATGTGACATTTTGTTTTGGTGACCATTAAAATACTGATCTACACTGAGATCAGAGGGCAGTGTTTGAGGGTTTGACAATTAGGATAAATATTGGTTGAAGTAGTGATGGTGAAATTTAGTCAGGGTTCCTACTGCTGCAGCTGTGGCCTGGGTTTTGCATTAGCAATGATAGTGAAACTGGCGGTATTTGTTGTGATTACTCTTGAGACTGAGTAGTTTTGGTGTCTGCACATGTGCAGTTATCTATAGACAGGGAGGTTGCTGTCAGTGATGCAGTACTAATCCATAGCAACATTTTTGCAAAACTTTACAGCTGCTCAGAGGTTCCACACATGCCAGTCAGCATGTCAACACATTGACTTCCAGTTTCGGAAGTTGCTGTCAGACACCGGCCTTGGAAGTCTGTGCATAGCAAGGGTTAAGAAAAATAGAGGAAGTATTGCTCCATTGTGTGCTCTGTTGAAGTTCCCCAATTCCGAAGTTTTTTTTCACTCTTAGACTAACATTTATTGCCTGTCCCAGGTTGCCCTTGAGAAGATGATGAGCTGCCATATTGAACCACTGCATTCCATGTGTAGTAGGTAAACTCAATTTCTAGTCCGTTAGAACCCACTGGCCTGCTGAGCTGGCAGGAAAGGGGATTTGAGGTCTGAAGCAGATTAGCCATAATCTTGTTGAATGGTGGGCCAGTCTTGAGGGGCCAAATGGCCTACTCCTGGTGTATTTTTTTAAATAATAAGGACTTGCCTTTTATGCTATTAGTCTTAAAATAATGAAATGAAATGTAACTTTTTTAATGCTGTATAAAGTTCATAACTTTTATTGTGTGGTTTGATCACACGCTAAATTGGATTCAAGATAAACTAGTTGAGAAGACAAAGTCAAGAACGACCTTTGGCTTGGTTTTCAGGGCAACACTATTATTAGTTAATACAATTAATCACTATACATGTTAGTTACAGTACCATTCAGTACATTATAATTTCATATGTTCCCCTATGACCTACAACGCAAGATCTTTCAGTATTGAACAAAAATAACGTAGTTGGTGCCAGTCAATAATCTTCTGCTGAGTACAATTTGGGATGTCTAAACATATTTTCAGTTCTTACAAAAGATCGTTTTTTTTCCATTTGGCTAGCTTTCTTTATTACAGGAGATTTGTGTTAGGAAATGATTCACTGTGTGTTGGAACCTATTGTCATCGCCACCTAGTATCTAATATGTCGAAGTGGCCAATTCACTACAATCCATTATTGTAGCTGTACTTTTTGTATCATATTGATGCATTTCTTCTTCTCAAGGCATTTGCATTACTTGTCAGGCATTAAACGCTTTCCAATATTCTGTATAATCAGAGATATTTTATTGGGCTCAAGACTCGATGCCTCTCGCAAATGTGGTCAACTAACAGTACGTGCTCAAGTTAAACTTGGGACCTTGTAGACTGTGTAGATTAGTTATTTACTGACTGAAAGCAGTGAACCGTTAGTTATGTCTTTTAAGAGTTGAATTTGAGATTCTGAGTGTGAAATGTGAAGCTCATTTAATCTCACATTCGTGTATCGCATGCAATTTTTACTACTGAAACTCTTTGCCTGTTACGCCTGAATTTGCATGCTGTTTTCAAGATAACATGATGGATTAACACCCCTTCAATTGCACTGCCCTTTCTTCTCAAGACAATCCTTGATTGTTGAGCCTACAAAATAAACCAAAACTGCTCAAAATATTCAGCAGTTCCACAGAGTGAAAAAGTTGTTTTGTGACTGTGACCTGAGTGAAGGGACACAGACTTGAAATAATATTCTGCTTTTCTCTTCACGTATTCTGCCTGACCAGCATTTCAAGCATTCTGTTTTTATTTGAGGTTTTCAAAATACGTAGTAACTTGCTTTTTCTTTACTTTTGATCACCGAATTGTGTTGTTTGGCCCCTTGAGTCAGCTCTGACAAGATTATGGCTGATCTGATGATGACTTCAACACTCATTCTTCTGTACCCCTAATAATCCCAGGTCCTTGACTAACAAGAGAATCAGAGTTGAGTGTGTGTTGCTGGAAAAGCACAGCAGGTCGGGCAACATCGAAAGAGCAGGAGAGTCGATGTTTTGGGCTGGACCCCTTCATCAGGATCCAGCAACACACACGCTCAACTCTGATCTCCAGCATCTGCAGACCTCACTGTCACCTCGGATGCTGCCTGATATGCTGTGCTCTTCCAGCATCACTAATCCAAAATCTGGTTTCCAACATCTGCAGTCATTGTTTTTACCTAACAAGAGAGTCAACCTATCACTGCCTTTTATTTAATGGCTTGCAATCGAAAGTACCAAGAACTTATCACCCTCTAAGAGAAAAGAACGTCCTCACCGCCATTTTAAATGTTACACCCTTTATTTTAAACTGTGCTTTATTGATCTAGTTTGCTTGGTCATGTGAATTTTTTAGCATGGGTCATGAAAGGTCCTGGATTAGATTGCTATATACAAGAACCTTATAGAAATGCATGTTGTGGTATGTGCAAACCACTTTGAGGATTAGTTTATGAAATTTTTTCATAATTAATTGAGTGTACTGATTTTGGGCCAATGTTCAGTGTGAAAGGCCAGGAATTGTATTTGAAAAATGATATAGCCAAATAGCATTATTCTTCAGTTATGTTTTAAAAATTAAACTTGTATCCAAGAAGCTTGCTTCTAACCACGAATAGAAGAATTGAATTAGGCTCAACATGCAATGAATTTTGGTACATGCATAATGCCTGCATACTAGTTTAAGTTTGGATTCTGTACCTCAAAAGATTGTGATGTGAGACCATGTTGCATGAATACATTTTGAGAAGGCCCAACACTGATTTCTAAATAGATTCTGGGAGTTTTGCATGTTAACACTGAGTATAATAGGCCTGATTTATTACATTTACAGCAAGTATGAACTGAAATCTGGATAGTAAAAATCTGTACTCCAGAGGGCCACAGAAGCCCAATCACTAAATATGTTGGAGTCTGAAATTAATATATCTTGACATCTTAAAAACATATAGGGATAGTGTAGGAAAATGATGTTGAAGTAGATGATCTAATTGAATTTGAAGTTGGCTTGAAAAACTGAATGATAAAAACTTCCTAGGTTTTTTTTTAATGTTTCTTCACATTGATAAAAATGTAAATCTATCACTTGCCATGCTTTCTTCTGTACCTGCTTCAGTAAGGAGCATCATTTTATTATGGACAACAGTTGTACAGTTTGCTTCAGACTGTAATTACACTAGAGTTCTAGTGTCATTGCAAACTAATTTGGCCTTGTACCACTGCCAAAAAGCTGTTATAAATCTATATATAAAATTACACCCAACTCGAGTGAGACTTTGTATAAGTGGTGGCAGCGGGAGGGGAAGTTTCAATTCATTGAAATTTCCTGGGTACGTTGTCCCAACTTTTGAACATTTTCTGTTGGAGAGATGTGTTACTGAACCAGATAACTATTGTTTCATAAACAAGTCTTGTTACTTGTACTTTGTATTTCAATATTGCCTAAATAAACTACGCAGTTAGGCTCTTTAGCTTATTTGTTATTAATCAGACTTTGGATTGTAGCTGGGCATTCTTAAACTCTTGAGATTACTGAACTTTGATTTATCCCATTTGGTGTAATGAAGGCTGGTGCCTCTGAACCTTTTGATGTTAATGGTACTTACCAATACCCCTTCAATGTATCAATCTTAGAAAGAAATGAAGTGCTACCAACCCTGTCGATTTTGTTTTCTCACAGAAAGTGGGCATGCATCTGTTTTCGTTATTACACTCATTTAGAGACAGAGTCCTACAGCCCAAACTGATCCGTGCTGACCAAAATGTTGATCAACATTAACCGCATTTCCCTGAATTTGGCTGTATCCTTGTAAACCTTTCCTATCCATGTATTTATCCAAATGCCTTTTAAATTTTGTTAATGTACCGCCTCAAGCATTTCTGCTGGCAGCTGATTCCACATGTGTACTACCCTCTATGTAAAAATGTTACCCCTCAGGTTCCCTTTTAATCTTTTCCCCTCTAACCTTAAACTGATGCCCTCTAGTCCTCGATTCCCCAACCCTGAGAAAAAGACTGCATTCACCCTACACGTGCTTCTCATGAAGATATAAAAGAGACCTAAGGGGCAACTTTTTCACAGAAGGTGGTACACCGATGGAACGAGCTGCCAGAGGAAGTGGTGGAGGCTGGTACAATAGCAACATTTAAAAGACATTTGGATGGTATATGAATAAGAAGGGTTTGGAGGGATATGGGCTGGGTACTGGCAGGTGGGACTAGCTTGGGCTGGGATATCTGGTCGGCATGGACGGGTTGGACCGAAGGGTCTGTTTCCATGCTGTACATCTCTATGACTCTACCTTATACACTTCAGTAAGATTCCCCCTTCAGTCTCCTATGCTCTTCAAAAAAAAAAGTCCTAGTTTGTCCAACTGTACCTCAAACCTTTGAGTCCTGGCAACATACTTGTAAATTTCTTCTGCAGTCTTTCCAGTTTAATAACATCCTTCCCACAGCAAGGTGACCAAAACTGAACACAGTACTTCAAGTGTGGCTTCCCCAATATCCTGTACAACTACAACATAATTTTCCAAACTTCTATACGCAATGCCCTGACTGATGAAGGCCAGTGTGCTGAAAGCCACCCTCGCTACCCTGTCTACTTGTAACTCCACTTTCAGGGATCTGAACTCCAAGGTCCCTCCACTCCACTACACTCCCTTTTCTATGATCCGAGTAGATCCATCTGGCATAGAAGCCACTGATGAATTCCGTATGAGCTTTTTTTAATCTGGACTTGACAAAATAAGGATGTTATCATAAGTTACTGATTCCTCTACATTTTCACCATTTTCCATGTCAAACATAGTACATCCTGGTGAATCTGTATAGATTCTTAATTTCTTAAGTTTACCAGATCCTTTAAATATGAAAATGGTATCTAAATGTCCTAGTATTTCATTATTGAATAATTGAATTACACAAGCTGTTTGCGTCTCCTTTTACCACATTTTGTGTCTGCTATCCTCCCCTCCCCTTACTAAATGGCATACTTGTTTTATATTATCTGCTTCCCTACAATGACATTGATTTAGCATATGCACACGACTCAACCCAGAATTCTTCCTGCAATCCGATAAGTCACTGCACTAACCCTCCTAACTATCTTAGACCTTCCACTAAACTTCACACTCAAAAGTTGATCTTGTGAAGGTAATGATAAAGATTTTGCCAGTCTGTCTACCCATTCTTCCTTTGAGTTTTTTTTCTATGCTCCTGTGAGTCCCTCAAGAAACACAGACACACAATCCAATCTTGAAAATTCATCTTTTTATTATAAAAAGTCTGCCTAATCAATTTATTTGACCTGTCATCTCATGGCCATCATTTTGAATGGACTAAATCTATTAGTCATTTGTGAGATCTCTGCTGGAAAGAGTAAGAAGTCTAATGCTTTGTAAGAATTCTGAGAATGTTCATGCCAGTATGCTGTAATCATAGTTTTGAGAGGCTGGTGTTATCTCTCCAAAACTCCCTATGTTTGTGGATGGTTGGCAGTAGACTTCAACTGTTTAATGCCCACGTTGCATAATATGTCCTGAAAAATTTTAGATGTATTGTTAAAATCTTGTCTGACCTAGTAATGCACAGAGTAAAAGTGAACTTTTCCACTACCACTTCTGTTATAATTGTCCTTGAAGTATAGATTCTGTACGTTGGGTTGTTCATATCCATAATTGTGAAGGATATTGTTGGAGTCTCTCCTTCATTCTTGGTCATGAGCCTACACAATCTAACTCCTGTTTCATCAAAGACTAGAATGTGTAATAAAGTTGAGATGTGTCCTTATGAAGTTTTTGCCTGATGAATTGCCTGTTTATCGACAACTGAGTTTTCCATATTCCTACATGTTCTACCATAGGAATTTCATGTGCTACTTGGAATAACTCCTTGTATTTGGGTGAGACCACAGTGTTGAACTATTGACCATTTCTTGTCTGTAAGTCTAAGAAGATGTCTTCTCTTCCTTATCAGAATTGATTTTTAAAATCTAATAATGCTCTGGAACTTCTTCAACCTCGGCTTCAGTGTGATCTGACTGTATAAACTTGATTAACTCCAGATTTAAAAGAGACCTGAGGGGCAACGTTTTCACGCAAAGTGTAGTGTATATATGGAATGAGCTGCCAGAGGTAGTGGTGGAGGCTGGTACAATTACAACATTTTAAAAGGCATCTGGATGGGTACGTGAATAGGAAGGGTTTAGGGGGATGTGGGCCAAATGATGGCAAATGGGACTCTTTTATATAGGATATCTATCTGGTTGGCATGGGCGAGTTGGACTGAAAGGTTTTTAATCTGTGCTCTACATGTCAATGACTATCTGATTTCAAACATGTTAAACACTTATTCATCCTCACCCTTAAAAGAAATTTTACCTCTGGCTATGGACTTTGTTTAGCCATTACTTGGTGTTTTGGAATTTTTTATAAGCTTTCTTTGGTTTACTGCCAGAGAGGAAGAGACTGTTGCTTTCTATTGTCAGGTTCTGGGTCTGGTCTCTGCCGTCCCTGGCACTTAGTATCTTTTTAATATTCTGTGCTACTCTGTCTTGACTTCTCTCTCAGCTCAGCAATACCTCGCACTTAATTTTGGAAAATTTGTAAAACTCTCCTAGCATTTCTGCTACAGCAGTCTAATTTCCATTTTGGTTTATAATTGCAAAAGAGATCTGTGGACTCCTACGATGTTTCTACCCAGTTTCAGCCCAACCACATTATAGTCAATTGAATCCTGATTGTCTGTCAAATTGGGAGTAATGGTGTGGAAATATTTGTCCGCTCTTCAGGGCAACAAACCAGCAAAGGGGAAAAATACAAAATCAGAATTTTGTTGAGTTCAAGTTATATTCCTGGCATTTTTAGTGGTCAGTTTAGACCGTAACTACTACTATCAGTGCATATGTAGTGTGTCTCAGTTTTAACTGTCCCAGTTTCATCCTTCAGTCAATCATGTATTTCGAAGTAAGATTGTTGTTGTATTGCTGGGAGCATGACAGTGTGCACACAGCAGATTATAGGATAGTGAGATATGTAATAGTACAAAAGGAAACAAATCATTGCAGATGCTGGAGATTTGAAATGAAAACAAGTGCTGCAGAAACTCGACAAGTCTAATGGCATCTGTGGAGAGAAAAGAACAGTCAATGTGTTGATCCAGTGACTCCATCAGTTCTGACTGATGTGTTTTGTATCCACAGGTGCCAGAATTGCTGAGTTTCTCCACTTTCTCTTAGTGACATAACTGCATAACCTGTTTTGGATATATCAGGTACAGATATTGGCCAGATGACCAAGAAAACCGTCCTGATCTGCTTCAGATATTACAATGACATTTTGTGTGTAAACCAGAAGGGGCAGGCAGGTTCTGGATGATTTCATGTCAGAAAGATGACAACTGTAAACATTGCAGCAGTCTCTCATTATAAACTGGAACTTTGATATAGTAATCCCTGGGTTGAGCCTTGAGCTCAAACCTCCTGACTGCAAGGGGATCGACCATTGAACCGTAGCGGAAAAGTCTAATGAGTCCAGAGCTTGGTTTTGAGTTTCTAAAAAAAAATTGCTAAATTTGTGGATCGAACAATTCAATCATACGTGGTTGCATATTTTTTCTTCTAGATCTCAAATGATATATAGGAGGTGTAGTGTATAGGACTTTGGGAGGGAGGTGAGGGGCAATCCCCATCATAAAATGAATAGTGCTATTTTGATGAGTATACATCAGATTAGAGTCTGGTGTAGAAGCTCAGATGAGAGTACAGTTGTATGCTTGAGTAACAATGCCTGAAGGCACTTCTGTTTAAAATGAAGTTGCTGCTTCCTTGGTATGCCACAAAGTTTAGCAATTATGTTATTTCAAATTTTAGGTTTCTCAACAATTTTCTTTGGATTTTGCAGGTTAATGATCATAAAGATGGTATCTGTGACATGTTCTATTTGAATTAATGCTCATTTAAGACAGTACCTGTTAAACGTACTGTCACTGTGCAGGTGGAAGACGCTATATTTATGATGGGTAAAAACAATGACTGCAAATGCTGGAAACTAGATTCTGGATTAGTGGTGCTAGAAGAGCACAACAATTCAGGCAGCATCCGAGGAGCAGTAAAATCGACGTT
Organism: Hemiscyllium ocellatum; assembly: GCF_020745735.1. Lineage (NCBI taxonomy): Eukaryota > Metazoa > Chordata > Chondrichthyes > Orectolobiformes > Hemiscylliidae > Hemiscyllium > Hemiscyllium ocellatum. Next base: position 110,207,633 of record NC_083409.1, read on the forward strand.
TCAGGCAAAAATACTTCATGAGGAATACAGGCAGAGAGCCTGAAGGGTGGAGAGATAAATGAGGAGGGTGAGGGTGGGGAGAAGATAGCATAGAGTACAATAGGTGAGTGGGGGAGGGGATGAAGGTGATAGATTGGTGGGGGGCGGGGGGAGGGTGGAGTGGATAGGTGGAAAAGAAGATAGGCAGGTAGGACAAGTCATGGGGACAGTGCTGAGCTGGAAGTTTGGAACTGGGGTGAGGTGGGGGAAGGGGAAATGAGGAAACTGTTGAAGTCCACATTTATTTCCTGGGGTTGAAGTGTTCTGAGGCGGAAGATGAGGCATTCTTCCTCCAGGCGTCTGGTGGTGAGGGAGCGGCGGTGAAGGAGGCCCAGGATCTCCATGTCCTTGGCAGAGTGGGAAGGGGAGTTGAAATGTTGGGCCACAGGGCGGTGGGGTTGATTGGTGCGGATGTCCCGGAGATATTCCCCAAAGCGCTCTGCTAGGATGCGTCTAGTCTCCCCAGTGTAGAGGAGACCACATCGGGAGCAATGGATACAATAAATGATATTGGTGGATGTGCAGGTGAAACTTTGGATGTGGAAGGCTCCTTTAGGGCCTTGGATGGAGGTGAGGGAGGAGGTATGGACGCAGGTTTTGCAATTCCTGCAGTGGCAGGACGGGAGGGTGGGTTGTAGGGGGGGCGTGGACCTGACCAGGTAGTCACAGAGGGAACGGTCTTTGCGGAAGGCGGAAAGGAGTGGGGAGGGAAATATATCCCTGTGGGGTCTGTTTGGAGGTGGCAGAAATGTTGGCGGATGATTTGGTTTATGCAAAGGTTTGTAGGGTGGAAGGTGAGCACCAGGGGCGTTCTGTCCTTGTTATGGTTGGAGGGGTGGGGTCTAAGGGCGGAGGTGCGGGATGTGGACGAGATGCGTTGGAGGGCATCTTGGTCAAAGATGCCAGTGTAGACAGAGCTCTGATAAATTCATTAGCTTGACTAGCACACAGTGTAATCAGGAGATCCATTAGCTGGTCACAAGCAGGTTGCCTATGTTCAAAAGGAAGATGTTCTGGCACCTATACCTGAGCAAGGACATTGATTCGAGGTGTCTAGGAAATGGTCAATTGGCCATGTGTACACTCAACTTGCAGTCTTGCATGAATAATGTGGCAAGGGTCAAAAATAGAAATTTTGCTCTGCTGTGGCAATGGAAAAGTTTTAAAAGGTTACTTTTATTTATTTTCCAGCTATTCTACAGTAAATTACTTTGTGTTCAGCATTGGTATTTCAAATTCGCGGACCTTTCCATCGGCAGATGCTGCTAGTTAATATTGGGGACAGCTTTGCAAATCAGCCCAAAGCCTCGGGCTAAAAAGAAAAAGTTGCCGTTAATCATTAATTTTTTGTCAATGGGGTTGTCAGGTGAAACAAACTTTTGACTGTGCTGTCCTGATCCGATTTGCAAGTTTCTCAGCATCGCATATTAGCAAAGAAATGTTCAGAATGCCAATTAAATAGATAACTTCCGCAGGATTATCTCTCCCGTAAAAAAAGGAAGTAAGTTTTTGTCAACAGGAAATACAAGATGTTTCTATACTGCAGATAGATCATCTATATGAATGGAAGTGCAGCACAGTGCTCAGTATAATATTGGCCAAGTGTGCACAATGGTTCACCTTGTGTGGCCTTGGCATAAATTAGTCAAAAAGCTGGGGAAACCTGCCAGTCGTCTTTCCTGTCAATCTCCAAATTAAGTCCTGAGAGCTAAGTTTAACGAACTTCCGCAGGAAAATAATATCAGGGATAAGGTTAACTTTTAAAATTACGCCTTGTCTAAAGGATAGTTCAAAGCTAATACTTCACATGGCATTGTTCCATTTGGTATCAGCAAATTAGATATGTGACCAGTGAGTTGATTTGGGTAAAAGGGGTGATGTCCTGGGAGTTCAAGTATTACCATGAGAATTTTGTACACATTTAAACAGCAGAAATTCCTGTTTAACTTGGCATTTACATTTAATACTTGTATGGGTTTTGTCTGAGTCAGCCAGTTAGGGCAGAGAAGGAAATCTGTACCAGCTCTATGTGGACCAATCTAGTCAGTTTCTCACTCTGCCTGATCTCTAGCCCTGCAAGTTTATTTCCCTCAAGCACCCTGTTGAAATCATTAGAACATAGAACAGCTCAGGAACAGGCCCTTTGTCCTCCCATGTCTCTGCTGACCATGATACTGTTCTCAACTAATCCCATCTGCCTTGATTGTTTCTGTAACATCCACCCGTATGCATGGAGAGTTCCAGGTCATTGCCACTCCCCTGCATTTAAAAAAATGTCTTCCTCAGTTTTTCCCTACATCTCTTGCACAAGATTTTAGGTTTGTGTCCTTAGTTCTTAGAGGTATTTTCCAATTAGCCTGTTCAGAGATTTCATGACTCATCGCTGGAGCAGGTGGGACTTGAACCTGGCCCTCTGGCTCAAAGTTAGGGACACTGTCACTGCCACAAGAGCTCTTCCCAGAAGCAACTATTTGACAAGGGAAGTCGGGGACAGTTCAATCTGGAGAAGATTGGTGGGAAGCCTTTTAAAAATTCAGCAGAGGATAATTAAGAAAGCAGTCAGTGAGGTAGAAGCTGGCTAGTAATGTAAAAGAAGATTGCAAGAGTTTTTTTTAGATATCTAAAAGATAGGTGAGAGGCAAGAGTGGACTTTGGACCATTAGAAAATGAGAAGTCGTAATGGGGAACAAAGAAATGGCAGAGGAACTGAATTGGGTACTTTACTTCAGTCTTCGTGGTGGAATACACCAGCAGCATATCAGAACTTCAAGAGTCAGGGTGCAGAAATGAGTATAGAGACAGTTGTAAGGAGAAGATGCTGGGGAAGCTGAAAATTCTGAAGGTGGATAAATTGCCCCAACCAGATAGACTACATCCCAGAGTTCTGAAGGAATTAGCTGAGGAGATTGCAGAGGCATTGGTGGTTATTTTTCAGGAATCTCGAGTCCAGAAGGGTCCCAGAGGACAGGAAAATGGCTAAAGTAGCCATCCTGTCTAAGGAGGGAGGGAGGCAGTCGACGAGGCACTAGGCCGATTAGCCTGACTTCAGTTGTTAAGATTTTTGTGCATTTTTGAGGATGAATTGCAGAGTTCTTGGAAGAGCATGGGCTTTAGTCAGCATGGCTCTGTCAAAGGGAGATCATGCCTGATAAATCTGACAATGATTTGAGGAGGTATTGAGTAAGTTACATGAAGGAGAGCCAGTGGAAGTAATCTATTTTGCCTTTCAGGAGGCCATTGACAAGGTGCCACACAGAAAGCTGCTGAATAAAATAAGAGCCTATGGACAAGATAGTAGCCTGTGTAGAGGATTCGCCAATAGCAGAAGGCTGAGAGTGGGGAGAAGGGGATCTTGTTCAGGATGGCAACCTGTAATTGGAGGAGTTGGAACCGCAACTATTCACACTATACATTAATGATGTGGATGAAAGAACTAAGAGCATAGGTGTAGGGGCAGGTAGTGATGAAGCAAAGAGGCTGCTGAAGGACTTGAACAGGCTGGGACAAAGAAATGACAGATGGAATACAGAGGAACCTTGATTATCCGAAGGAAATAGGCAGGCACTATTTTATTTGGTTAATCGATTATTCAGTTAATTGATTTAAATACCTTTCCTCCGGGGCTTGGAGTTTTTTTTTAAAGTCTGCTCCCCGTTCAGGAGATGAGGCAGCAGCACACTGCACGTGTGCCCCTGGCCAACCCTGCTCCCTGCCACCATCCCCCCCCCCCCCCCCCCCCCCCCCCCCCCCCCCCCGCACCACCACCCTGTCCTACATCGCCCCTCTCCCGCTCCTTCTCTGGGGCAGCCAGACTGGACACCAACAACAACAAGACTGTTGCTGCAGCTGCGTTTATGGGGTAAGTTTCCAAACAGAAACAAAAACACACGCGCGCACACACTTTTTACTTTAACTTTTTGACAGGTCCCACCTTTGCCCTGTACAGGACAATGTTGGAGAGATTATTTGGGGAAGGGGGGTTTAGGGTACCCCCTCTTTAGATCTCCAGGAAAAAGTGTGGGGAGAGAGGGAGGACGGGAGGTCAGTCATTTGGAGACGGTGCCTGTTTAATTGTTGTAAACAAAAGATGCGATCACTATTGGATTCACATCTTTGACGTAATGTTTCTATTGGGACCTAGAGATCTCCTTCGGATAATCTGATATTTGGATAATCAAGGTTTTTTTAGATTAGATTAGACTTACAGTGTGGAAACAGGCCCTTCGGCCCAACAAGTCCACACTGACCCGCCGAAGCGCAACCCACCCATACCCCTACATTAACCCCTTACCTAACACTATGGGCAATTTAGCATAGCCAATTCACCTCACCTGCACATCTTTGGACTGTGGGAGGAAACCGGAGCACCCGGAGGAAACCCACGCAGACACAGGGAGAACGTGCAAACTCCACACAGTCAGTCACCTGAGTCGGGAATTGAACCCGGGTCTCTGGTGCTGTGAGGCAGCAGTGCTAACCACTGTGCCACCGTGCCGCCCATTAATCAAGGTTCTACTGTACAGTGTGAGAAAATTGAGGGCTTATATACTTTGGTCGGGAAAATGGAGGCCTAGACTAATTTCTGAATGAGCGAGGTACCAGAAATCTGAAGTACAGTGGAGCTTAAAGTCTTAATTCCAGATTCTCTTGAGGCTAACTTGCAGGTTCACTTGTCATTTAGCATGGCAGATGCAATGTTCGCATTCATTTTGTAAGGGATAGAATACAAAAGCAGTGTTGCACTGCTCTGTAAGGCTGTGGGCAGATCACATTTGGAATATCGTGAGCAGGTTTGAATCCTGTATCTATGCAATGATGTACTGCCATTGCAGAGGGTCCAAGGGAGGTTTACAAGAATGAACCCAGCAATGAAAAACGTGTCATATGAGGAATAGTTGAGGACTGTGGATCTGTGCTCAGAGTTGAGAAGGTTGGGTAGGTTCTCATTGAAACTTGGAGAATACTGACAGGCCTGGATAGAGTGGATGTGGAAAAGATGTTTTCACTTGTAGGAGGACCTGGGAGTACAGCTTCAGTGAAGGGATGACCCTTTAAAATTGAAGACTTTCTGCCAGAGGGGTGGTTAATGTGTGGAACATTGTAATCGAAGGCTGTGGGGGTCAAGTCATTGAGTGTATTTAAAACAGCTTTTTTAGTAAAGGGATGAAGGATTGCAGGAGAAGGAAGGAGAATGAAGGTTGAGAAACATCAGCCATGATCAAATGGCAAAGCAGATTTGGTCTCAACTGGACTAATTATGCCTTGTACTGGTCTTGTATGTCTCGATCAAATCTCCACTCAATTTCTCTTACTTTAATGATTACGAGTTTTCCAACCTAACATTGAAACTAAATTATTTTGGCAAATCTTTTCTGCATCCTCTCAGACTCCCATATCTTTGAAGTGTGGTGACCAGAACTGGACAAAGCGCTTGAGTTAGGGTAATGTGTTTTGTTGTACTGTTTTCATGTGTGTAGAAGGTGGCGCTAGATTACAGGAAAAAATTATTTGTTCAAATTTATTTTTGATTCTTTATTAATTTACCCATTGCTAATCTTTGCCTTAGGTGTGTTTATTTGGAAATTAGTGAAGTGAGTTGGTAAGCTTCTTTGGTAGGAGAAAGTGAGTAATCAAATTATGGTCCTGGAAAAGTACAGCAGGTCCAGGCAGCATCCAAGAAGCAAGACCGTCAATGTTTTGGGCATAAGCCCTTCATCAGGAATGTTTATACCTGAAACATCAACTTTCTTGCTTCTTGGATGCTGTCTGACCTGCTGTGCTTTTCTAGCATCACACTTTTTGATTCTAAGCTTCTGTAGTAGGTATGAATTATGATGCAAGAGAAAAACAATCATAATTACTTTGTGAAAGGGCTTACTTTTTTTGGTTCCAAGGAACTGACTTTAAAAAATAGCTGTACAATTCTGCCTTGGGATTCTTTTGTTTTCCTTGTCATTCAGAGCCTTATTCAATGATCCATGGTAATATTAATTGACTCCTTTACAAAGGGAATTATGTACTATCACTGTTTCTAAATATAAGGATGCATTAAAAATGGATGAGACCTCCTGTGTTGAGTACGTGCTTAAAAAAAAACTGTAGAATTTTTAAAAATGCGAATGCAATTCCAAAGTACATTTGATCTTCCTCAAAGCTTAGTTGTCAAAAAAACTAAAGCCTGATTTGAGTGCTTTCGTTTTTGATTTTAATTTTCCAATGTAATTTGTTGTGTGGCTTTATGCCCACGTCTTTTAAAAATAACTGCTTAAGTGTTTGATTAATACTGATGACTTTTTAGCTTTTCAATTCATGATAGTGAAATGTCATTGCATTCATACTTAAAGCACAGAACACTCAAAACTAATTTATAAGTTAAATCAAATGTGATAGTAATAACAGCTTGATTGCTCTGTTCCTGCTACAATGTGTGGAAGCTGCTGGGCACCATCGTGATCCAGGGAAATGAGCAGTTAACTGGACACTTTGTTCTAGAACATGGTGACACCCGTCAGACTAGGTATTTGAAAATTAGTCTGTGATCAGGAATGGGAAGATGTAATTGCAGTTGGGACGGTATGAGAACCCCAGGGGCTTACAACTGAGGAACCTTGGTCCCTGCATTGTCCAATAGTTACGTGATTCTTGCAAGCTGTGCAGGCACAAATGGGACTGTAGTGGAAAGAGGCAACAAAAACAGACATTGCTGGAAAAGCTCAGCATGTTTGGCAGCATCTGTGAAAAGAGATCAGTTCACCTTTTTGGGTTGAGTGGCCCTCAGAATCATGTGGATTTTGGAGAGGGGAATTGCTGGCTTGCAAAGCAAGAGGATGTGGCATCATTGCAGGGCAGCTATTTGGATAACTGTGGGACAGGAAAGGGCATGGTGTGCAAACGAGAACAGCAATAAATAGTGTCAACAAGGGGGAAAATGTTTAAAAAGGCACTGTCAGTGGCTCTTTCATTGAACACACAGTGTTCTGAACAAGTACAAGTTGATGGCGTGATCTTATAGCCCTTTTGGACATATGGTTCCAAGGAGTTCAAAGTTGGAAACTAAAATATTCAGGGGCATGTGACTTTTTGAAAGGGCGGGCAGGAGGTAAACAGTGGTAGGGTAATATTATTGGTATGGGCTGGAAAAGGTCGGATAGCAAGAAATGATGTTGCACAGAAAGCAGAATCCAAATGTGCTAGACCACAATATGGGTAATTCCAAAGGGATCTGAATAGAGCTAGAACTGGGAAATATTTAGTTGCAAAGGCAGTTGAGGAGCAGTGGCAAATGTTTAAGATGATAGTTTGTGGCTCACAGCGAAGATCTATCCCAGTGAGGAAAAGAATTCCAGGGATGTTGAGCCCACTCTGGTTAATCAGAGAAGGTTAGGACAATAAGATAGAAAGCATAGTAAAATTGAAATTTAAAAAAAAACCAAAAGAAATTACAGACTAGTGATAAGCCAGAGGATTGGGGAAGTTTCAAAAACCAACAAAAGATGACCAAAAACAAAAAAGTAGGAAATGCAAAATATCAAAGTAGACCACAAGAGTATTTTTAATTGTATAAAAAGGAAGAGAGAAGGCCAAGTGAACATGGGTCCCTTTAGAGGCTGGCGAAATCATAATGATGAACCAGAAAACGGCAGAAGAGTTGAATAAGTACTTCGCCTCTGTTTTCACAGTAGAAGACACAAATAGCGTTCCAAAATCATTAAAAAATCAAGGGACAAAAGGAAGAGAGGAAATAATACTTTATTTCAAGAGAAAATGTGCTTGAGAATGAGGCTGAAAGCCAGTAAGTCTCCTTAAACTGATGGGTTACAACCGAAGAGATTCAAGGAAGTAGTGACAGAGAGAGTGGGTATACTGGTAGTAATCTTCCAGGAATCCTTAAATTCTGGCAAAAGTCCCAGATCAAAAAAAGAAGTGACTGTAGGCTAATCAGTTATTGGAATTATGTTAGTCTATTACAAAGGATATAATAGAGCATTTAGAAATACATGATATGATAATTTAGGAGCACTCATCCATAAATCACAAAAAGCTGACGTCTATGCTCAGTGCTTAATAGGATGTTGGCCTTCATTTCAAAATAAATTGAGTATAAACTTTGCACAGCTTTAGCAAAACCACACTAAGCACTAGTTGGATGATAGGGATCTGTGAACTATTTTTGGCTCCTTACCTAAGGAAAGACATACTTGCATTCGATGCAGTCCAGGGAAGGTACACAAAGTTGACTGGATGTGGATAAACTGTAACCTGAGGACAGGCTAGGAAGATTGGGCAATATTGTTTGGAGAAAGTGAGGACTGCAGATGCTGGAGATCAGAGCTGAAAATGTGTTGCTGGAAAAGCGCAGCAGGTCAGGCAGCATCCAAGGAACAGGAAATTCGACGTTTCGGGCATAAGCCCTTCATCAGGAATGAAGGGCTTATGCCCGAAACGTTGAATTTCCTGCCAATATTGTTTGGAACTTAGAAGTATGAGAAATGACCTTATCAAAGCACGCAGGATTCTTATGGGACTTGCTGGTGTAGATGTGAAAAGGTTATTTGTATCTTTAGAGAGTGTTTAGGACCAGAGAGCATAATCTCAACAAGGGGTTACACATTTAAGTCAGTTGAATAATTTCTTCTGAGTACCGTGAATCTGTGGGATAGGGTTGTGTAGGGCAATCAAGGCTGAGTCATTAAGTATATTCTGAGGGAGAGATAAATCTTTGATCAGTAAGAGGTAAGGGACAAAGATAGGAAAATGGTTTATCAGATCAGTCATGATCTCATTGAATCGTAGAACAGACATGATTGGCTGAATGGCCTACCCCTTTAATGTGTTATGGTCTTATCTGAGTATAGATTCATGACAGACTGGTAGAGAAGAAAGCAATATGAAGAATTGCCTTCAGCCTTGGACTTCTTTATAAACAGTTTATTGCTTATGAAAATTAAATATGATGTCTAGCATGCTGAGATGTGCCAGTCTCTAATCTTTTGTTACATTGTTGAAAGATTATATTAAATGTTGCTGCCTGTGACTGGCTGGTGTACTAACGCCACCATCCTTTGCTTTTTAAGACCAGTTACGAGCAATTCTGTAACATCGCCACACGGTTGCACCAGGGTTCTAAAGCCCTTGCACAACACACATGACATTTGCATGAAGCATGTAAAAGATGATGAACAAAATGACAAATGGAAAAGCTAAAGGTCATAGGTGAGGCAATAGCATCATAGAGAGCCAGGTACGCAAGATTGAAATGGGCAATTTAATGCAGAGAAGTGTGAACTAATTATAGAAAAGGTGGGAAGCAGTATTGCAAGTTTAAAGGGGATGCAGGAACCCAGTACAAACATCTTTGAAGGTGGCAGCACATAGACTTTATAATTCTTAAGTTCTGAAGACCTAGTAGAACTGTAGAGGGATATAGGCAAGTTGGTGAATTGAGTAAATAGTTTGCAGAGGAGTTTCAATGCAAAGAAGTGTGATTTGATGCATTTTGGCTGGAAGAACATTGAAAGACAATATAAAAATCAGGGTGCAGTTCTAACGAGGGGTGTAGCAGTAGAGAGACCTGGATGCATATGTGCACAATCATTGAAAATGGCAGGAGAAGTAGAAAGAGCAGTAAATGAAACATGCTGTTTCCTTGGTTTTACTTTTGGGGCGTAGAGTACAAGTGCAAAGAGCTGATGTTGAACATGTACAAGACTCCTGTTAGACCTCAGCTGGTGTTTTGTGGCGCTGCATTGTGGGAAGGATTTAAATGCATTTGAGAGAGTGCAGAAGGTTTATAAGAATGGTTCCAGAAGTGAGGAACTTAATCTTGAGGGATAGATTGAGGAAGTTTGGAACTGTTCTCCTTGGAGAGAAGAAGGCGAAGAGATCTAATCAAGGTTTTCAAAATTATAAGTAGGCTGAATAGTGCAGATTAGGAAAAGTTATACCCGCTTGCAAAGGAAGAAGAGGCCATAAATTTTAGTGATCCGCAAAGGTGAAGTGTGGAAAAAAAACACTTTCACACACATGAAGTTATTGAGGTATGTAAAACACTGCCTGGAACTGTGGGAGAAGCAGGGTCAGTGAAGGTGTTCAGGAGGCTTTGGTTGATTATTTGGATAAAAACAATGCACAGGGTTATTTTTGTGGGGGGTGGTAGAGGTATGGTACAGCACATTGACACTAGGTGTTGATGTGCCACCACAGAGACAATTGCCCAAATTACTAATATCTGTAACAATAGTCAGATTCATTTCAATGATGACAAATTAGTCTGAGAGATTTTGTGACGGTGGGCAGTAAAATTTATTCTTCACAAAGAGAAGGTAGACAGGAAGAAACATTTTCCCCTTAATGGCAGGGTCAGGAACCAGAGGGTATTGATCTCAAGGAAGGAGCAGAAGGTTATGGAGGAGATGAAATTATTCACCCAAAGGATGTTGGGAATCTGGAACTCACCTGTAAGGGTGGTAGAGACAGAAACCCTCAACATTTAAAAATTATTTTTAGATGTGTACTTATGATGCCAAGGCATACAAAACTATGGTCTAAGTGCTGGTAAATGGTATTGGAATAGTTTGTTGTTGTTTTGGACCAGCGTGGGTGTGATTATATTGGAGAACGCCTGTAGTGAATTCATCATCATCATCATCATCAGTTATGTTGCTGTGGTAACACCATGCTTGATGATAAAAAGAAAATGCTTCACTGTATCCTCAGATAATGGCATTTTTTTCCTTTCCAGTGTTTGCGTCTGGAGTCTTCGCTCCTAGACTATCATTGGGGTAGCTTAAAAGAATAGTGACATTCCATTGCACTAAATTTTATTATTCATATTGGTACTTCCCAGAAAATATACTGAGTGGTAGTTATAGAAGTGCTCTTACTAAAATATGAATAGCTACCCATATGCACTAGTGAACAGACATTTTGTAAAGCAGAGAACATTGGAAATTGCAACTGGGAGCACATCATCTTGCATCTAGTCACTTTTTGATGATCTTATAGCCATTGTCATTTCTCAGCTGTGAGAAGTAGGAGTCTTTTGAATTGCTTTGAATAAGCACGGATGGTGAGTAAAGCTTTAGATATAAGCAGCATCTTAAATACTGCTCTTGTTTACTAAACATATTAAGAATCAATTTTCTAGCTAAATTCTATTTAAATATTTATATCAGAGTCATTAGTGTTGCTGAAAGGGAGCTTAGGATTTCAACAAAATTGATCTTGAAAAAACATTTGTCTTTTGTGATGTTACTGGGTGATAGTAACAGCTTTGCATATTTCTAATAGTACGTTGCCTGACGGCTCCCTAATTAAGGTTAGGAGCTTTGCAATCTGAGTTGAAAAAGGTGATGCTGGAAAAACACAGCAGGCCAGGCAGCATCCAAGGAGCAGCAGAATCGACATTTCGGGCATAAGTCCTTCTTCAAGGCTCCAGAAGAGGCCTCCCCAACATCATGTACAACCTCAACACAATGTCCCAACTCCATATTTAAAAGTCTAAGTAATAAAGGCAAGCATGCTAAGTGCTTCTTAACCACTCTATCTATCAGTGACAAAAATTTCAAAGAATTATTACCTGAACCCCTAACTCTGTTCTGCAACACTACCCAGTGCCCTACCATTAACTGTATAAGTCGTATCCTTGTTTGGATTACCAAAATGCAACACCTTGCACTGTCTAAAGTAAATTCCAATTGCCACTCCTCAGCCCATCGACCCACTGGAACAAGATCACTTTGCAATGTTAGCCTTCATCATTGTTAGTTGTACCACCAATTTTGGTGTCATCCACAAGCTTACTAATTATTCCTCCTGTATTGTCATCCAAATCATTTATCTAAAAAAACAAAAGTAGACCCAGTACCAATCCCTGTGGAACATTGCTGGTCACAAGCCTCTAGTCCAAAAACAACCTTCCACCACTATCCTGTCCTACTGTCAAGCCAACTTTGTATCCAATTGACAAGCTCACCCTGAATCCCGTGTGATCTAACTTTACTAATTACTCTACCATTTGGATCCTTGTCAAAGCTTTACTAAACTAGGCAAAAGTGAGTACTGCAGATACTGGAAACCAGAGTCTAGATTAGAGTGGTGCTGGAAAAGCACAGCAGCTGCCTGACGTGTGCTTTTCCAGCACCATTCTAATCGAGACAAAGCTTTACTAAAGTCCAAGTAAACAACATCTACCACTCAGCCCTCAGTCTTTTTGGTTACCTGATTAAAAATTATTTGTGAGAAACTATTTTCCTCATGCAAAACCATGGTGACTATCCCTAATTAGTCCTTGCCTATCCAAATGCATGTAAATCCTACCTGTCAGACTCCTCTCCAACAACTTACCCAACACAGATGTCAGACTCAAAGTTATGTTTTCCAGGTTTTTCCTTACAGCCTGCCTTAAACAATGACACAACATTAGCCATCCTCCAATCCTCTGGTACTTTACCTGTGTATACAGGTACAAATATTTCTGCTAAGGGTCCTGCAATTTCATCCCTGACTTTCCACAATGACAAATAGTCTGCGGGATTTTGTGACGATGGGCAGTGAAATTTGTTTTTCACAAAGAGCAGGTATACAAGAAGAAACATTTTTCCCCTTAATGGCAGGGTCAGTAACCAGACGGCATTGACTTCAAGGAAGGGGCAGAAGGTTATAGAGGAGATGAAATTTTTCGCCCAAAGGATATTGGGAATCTGGGGCTCGCCTGTAACGGTGGTAGAGACAGAAACCCTCAACATTTTAAAAATTATTTTTAGATGCATACTTATGATATCAAGGCATACAAAACTGGGATACACTTAATCAGGTCCTGGAGATTTATCTATCTTAGTTTTTCAAGACCTCCAGCGTTTCCTTTTCTGTAATGTGAACTGTTTTCAATACATCAATATTTATTTCCCTAAGTTCTGTCACCTCCGGTTCTCTCTTGACCTGCGAACAGTGTAATCCAATCAACTTTTGAAAGTTCTTAATAAAAACTGAAAAGTGCAGATGCTGTAAATCAGAAATAAAAACAGAAGTTGCTGGAAAAGCTCAGCAGGTTTGGCAGCATCTGAGAACAGAAATCCAAAGTTAACGTGTTGGGTTCGAGGGTCACTGAACCCGACTATTAACTTTTGATTTCTCTGCACAGGTGCTGTCAGACCTGTTGAACTCTTCCATCAACTTCTGTTTTTGTTTTGAGCATTTTTGTTTGTAGCCTTAAAATTTGCTGTACTCCAGTTAAGAACTTGAACTTTTATGAAGTTAAAAATCGCAACACCAGGTTGTAGTCCAACAGATTTATTTGGAAGCACTAGCTTTCAGAGCACTGCTCCTCCTTCAGGTGGTTGTGGAGAATAAGATCATAAGACAGAATTAATAGCAAACGTTTACAGTGTGATGTAACTGAAATTATATATTGAAAAAGACCTGGATTGTTTAAGTCTTTCATCTTTTAGAATGATCTTGCTGGTTTGAGTTCTTTCGCATGTAAATCGCAGAACATTTAAAAGTTACGTTCTCAAGTGAACTTTAACAATTGGTGTCATGTCGGCCCAGGTAATGCATTGAAGGTGTGAGCTGCCCTAGGTGAGACTGTCTGTGCTACAATAGTCAGACTGACTCTAATGTACTGATTTACAGAATCTTACATCGATTCATGCAGTTTTGAGCAAAGTAAAATGTAATTCTGCAAGTACAAGTTCACCCCACAAACTTGTGCATGTGTGGGAGTGGGGGGTGAGGGCAGGGCATATGAGTGTCTGAGAGACTGTGTGTGTGTGTGTGTGTGTGTGTGTGTGTGTGTGGTGCAATGGGGTCACCTGTAGTCTGACATGAACCCAAAGTCCCAGTTGAGGCCATCCCCATGGGGACTGAACTTGGCTATCAGCCTCTACCCAGCCACTCTTCGTTGTTGCCTGTCCTGAAGTCTGCCTTGGAGGGTGGTCACCCGAAGGTCTGAGGTCGAATGTCCCAGACCGCTGAAGTGTTCTCTGACTAGGAGGGAACACTCCTGTCTGTTTGTTGTGCAGTGTCAATTCATCTGTTGCCGTAGCCTCTGCTTGGTTTCTCAAATGAACCATGTCTCCGGGTATCCTTGCCTGCAGCATATGAGAGAGACAACGTTGGCTGAGTCGCATGAGTACCTGCCACAATCATCTCCCGAGGTGACCCCACATGTAATGTTGATATCCATGTTGACACTCTGACACGTCTTGCAGCACCTACTGTGACAAGGTTGTCTGGTGTTGTCCTGAAAGCCGGGCAGTTTGTGACAAAAAATGATCAGTTTGAGGTTTGGTGGCTATTTAAAGGCAAGAAATGGGGGTGTGAGGAAGGTCTTGGCAAGGTGCTCATCCTCATTGATAATGTGTTGCAGATCACGAAGAACATGGCATAGCTTTTCAGTTCCTGGGAAGTACTGGACAACGAAGGGTACTCTATTGGTTGCATTTTGTGTCTATCTCCTGAGGAGGTCATTACAGTTTCTCGCTGTGACATTTCGGAACTGTAAATTTTTTGCTATAAATTCTGTTAGGATTGAGCCCTCCACTATCACCTGGTGAAGGAGTGTCTCTCTGAAAGCTAGTTGTGATTAGATTAGATTACTTAGTGTGGAAGCAGGCCCTTTGGCCCAACAAGTCCACACCGACCCACCGAAGGGCAACCCACCCATACCCCTTACCTAACACTACGAGCAATTTAGCATGGCCAATCCCCTGGAGCACCCAGAGGAAACCCACACAGACACGGGGAGAGCGTGCAAACTCCACACAGTCAGTTGCCTGAGGCGGGAATTGAACCCAGGTCCCTGGCGCTGTGAGGCAGCAGTGCTAACCACTGTGCCACCGTGCTTCCAATTAAACCTGTTGGACTATAACCTGGTGTTGTGTGATTTTTAACTTTAGTCCCAAAGTATTCCCTGACTAAGAGCAATACAGTGGCATGGTGGTCAGCACTGTTGCCTCATCGCACCAGAGACCTGGGTTCAATTCCTCCCTGTCTGTGTGGAGTTTGCACATTCTCCCCATTTCTGCATTTCCTCCGGGTGCTCCAGTTTCCTCCCACAGTCCAAAAATGTGCAGATTAGGTGAATTGGCCATGCTAAATCTAAGCAGGACTTATACACTTAATGGTAAGGTCCGAGGGAATGTTGCTGAACAAAGAGACCTTGGATTGCAGTTTCATAGCTCCTTCAAAATGGCGTCGCAGGTAGATAGGATAGTGAAGAAGGTGTTTGGTATGCTTTGCTTTATTGGTCAGAATATTGAGTGCAGGAGTTGGGAGGTTATGTTGCGGCTGTACAGGACATTGGTTAGGCAACTGTTGGAATATTGCGTGCAATTCTGGTCTCCTTCCTATCAGAAAGATATTATGAAACTTGAAAGGGTTCAGAAACTTGAAAGATTTACAAGGATGTTGCCAGGGTTGGAGGATTTGAGCTATGGGGAGAGGCTAAACAGGCTGAGGCTGTTTTCCCTGGAGCGTCGGAGGCTGAGGGGTGACCTTATAGAGGTTTACAAAATTATGAGGGACATGGATAGGATAAATAGACAAAGTCTTTTCCCTGGGGTTGAGGAGTCCAGAACTAGAGGGCATAGGTTTAGGGTGAGAGGGGAAAGATATAAAAGAGACCTAAGGGGCAACTTTTTCACGCAGAGGGTGGTACATGTATGGAATGAGCTGCCAGAGGAAGTGGTGGAGGCTGGTACAATTGCAACATAGAAGAGGCATTTGGATGGGTATATGAACAGGATGGGTTTGGAGGGATATGGGCAAGGTGCTGGCAGGTGGGACTCGATTGGGTTGGGATATCTGGCCGGCATGGCCGGGTGGACCGAAGGGTCTGTTTCCATGCTGTGCGTCTCTATGACTCTGTAAATTGCCCGTAGTGTTAGGTGAAGGGGTAAATGCAGGAGAATGGATCAGGGTGGGTTGCTCTTCGGAGGGTCAGTGTGGACTTGTTGGGCCGAAGGGCCTGTTTCCACAGTATAAGTAATCTAATTTAAACACATCGGTCACTTCCCGCCTTATTTCCCAAGTGAAAGTCAAGTTTTGACAAGTAGTTTCTTGAATATTTATTTCAAATGGATGTCCAGTTGAAATAGATGTTTTAACATTTGAAATTGATCACATAAATAATTGATAAAGTATTGAACAAGGTTGCTTTGGTAATGCTTGCAAACTGATTCACAAAATGCATTGATTCAAAACCAACGTTTTGCAACCTGGAATGGAAAATGTGATTTGACTGTGATGTCAATTGTTTATGACCTGGTCAGCTTTTTCGGCTGCTTCAAAGGTTTTAGCATACAGATTGAAGGGTCTTTTTTGTATAAATGTTAGTAGTAAGGAAAGTTAATGAAAGAGAAACTTCTACATTTCCTGGCTTTTAGGTTATAGATGAGTCTGAGTTATTTTTGTAATTTGGCAAGGGATGAGGTGAACAAATGAAAACTTATGGCCCACAGGCATCATAAATTAAACTTTTAGCCATATTTGCTTTATAAAATGGAGGCGTATCACCTGATTTACAATAAGGTTGTGTTTCAACAAAGTGAAAATTTCAGCCAAAGTAATTTTGAACTAATTAACTATTTTTGTTACACTGGCTTTGCTTTTGTAGCAAAAAAACCAAAATTCTGTGGTATAAGGAATGCACTGAGCAGCTTGTTAACCACTTTGCCTAAGCTTTAGAACACTTCAATTTCAGTCTTCAAAATGAAAATAAATCTTGTCCCACCTATCCTGTGACCGTAATCTTCAAAATCACATCCACAATTAACATTACACCCCCCCCCCCCCCCCAGTTCAATCATTCTGCCATCTCTCTAATAACACCATGCTTGATGATGATA
Source organism: Hemiscyllium ocellatum (assembly GCF_020745735.1). NCBI lineage: Eukaryota > Metazoa > Chordata > Chondrichthyes > Orectolobiformes > Hemiscylliidae > Hemiscyllium > Hemiscyllium ocellatum. Next base: position 110,224,519 of record NC_083409.1, read on the forward strand.
ATCTCCCATCTGCATGCCCTGACAAAAGCAGTCTAAACATTTGGCAGGTTTATCCAGAGGCTTTGGAGAACATGCAATTTTTTTCTCTTCCCCCCCCCCCACAATGAAAGATGTACAGGAAAAGAGAGACCTTTGATTATAAATGAATAAGTCATTACAGATGGAAAGAATGGCTAACAAAGCTGACAGTATTGTTTGATTTATTACAAGGAGTGTAAAGTACAAGAGTAGGAGGATATTTTGAGCCTAGATATTAGACCTCACCTGAAGTTATGGGTGCCACACTCAAGGATAGAACACATTAGAGTGTGTCCAGAAAAGGTTTACAAAAATGTCACCAGAGATGAGAAATTTCAGTTATGAAAATAAATTGGGGGAGTTGGGACTGTTTCCTTGGGGAGGAGAAAGTTAAGAGGAAATTGTATACTTTTTCAAAAGAGAGATCTGTGGGCAGGGCAGACAATGAGAAGCTGTTCCTGCTCAAAAAAGAGTAAGAATGCAAGGGCGGTGATTTCAGTGATTTGCAAAAATTAATGTGATGGGGGAAAACACTCACAGCAAATGATTCTGATGTGGAAAGTGCAGCCAGAAAGTGTGCTGGAGGCAGGTTCAATCAAGGTATTCAGAGGGTGTTGGATGATTGCTTGAATAAATGTAATATGCAGGGCCACAGGGAAAGGCAGGGAGAATGAACTTGGTTACCATGCTCATTCATAGAATTAGTGCTGACGCAATGAGCCAAATGGCCGCCTCCTGCATCATAACAGCTCTGCGATATTGTGAAATCTACCAGACAGGGATTCTCAAGTCACTTTTCTATGGCTTCAGATATGGACAATCTACTGACATTACAATTTACAATGTATTCCAGCTCACAATTTGTAATTTTTATTAATGACTTAGAAGATGGAGTCGAAGGGTGGATCAGTAAATTTGCAGACAATACGAAGATAAATGGAGTTGTGGATAGTGAGGAGGGCTGTTGTCAGCTGCAAAGGGACTTAGATACGATGCAGAGCTGGGCTGAGGAGTGGCAGATGGAGTTCAACCCTGTCAAGTGTGAGGTTGTCCATTTTGGAAGCACAAATAAGAATGCGGAGTACAGGGTTAACGGTAGGGTTCTTAGTAAGGTGGAGGAGCAGAGGGATCTTGGGGTCTATGTTCATAGCTCTTTGAAAGTTGCCACTCAGGTGGATAGAGCTTGTAGGAAGGCCTATGGTGTATTAGCATTCATTAGCAGAGGGATTGAATTCAAGAGTCGTGAGGTGATGTTGCAGCTGTACAGGACCTTGGTAAGGCTACATTTGGAGTACTGTGTGCAGTTCTGGTCACCTCACTTTAGGAAAGATCTGGAAGCTTTGGAGAGGGTGCAGAGGAGATTTTCCAGACTGTTGCCTGGAATGGAGAATAGGTCGTACGAGGATAGGTTGAGAGTGCTAGGCCTTTTCTCATTGGAACGGCAACGGATAAGGGGTGGCTTGATAGAGGTTTATAAGATGATCAGGGCAACAGATAGAGTAGACAGTCCGAGACTTTTTTCCCGGGTACAACAGAATGTTACAAGGGGACATAAATTTAAGGTGAAGGGTGGAAGATATAGGGGGGATGTCAGGGGTAGGTTCTTTACCCAGAGAGTGGTGGGGACATGGAATGCGCTGCCTGTGGGAGTGGCAGAGTCAGAATCATTGGTGACCTTTAAGCGGCAATTGGATAGGTACATGAATAGGTGCTTAAGCTAGGACAAATGTTCGGCACAACATCGTGGGCTGAAGGGCCTGTTCTGTGCTGTATTGTTCTATGTTTCACTGCTTCATATCGGTCTGCAACATCAATTGGCAGGGAAAAATATATTCTCACACCGAAGTTTTTGGTAGTTTGCCACATACATTGTGAGAACAAGCTCATTGGGGTTCAGCTTTATTGGTTTTGACCATGTAATTCACATAGATTCATAGAATAGAATCATAGAATCTGTACAGTATGGAAGCAGGCCATTTGGCTCAACAGGTTCACACCATCCTTCCCAAGACCCTTCCGCCTACTGTAACCCTACATTTCCCATGGCTTATCCACCTAGCCTGCAGTGGACAATTTAGCATGACCAATCCTCCTAACCACCATATGAAGTCCTCCTCCCCACTAAAGGTAGGATATTGCAGCAGGAAAGCATAGAATCTGTTATTGGACATCATAACATTCAATGCAATGGCATTCCAAAAGCCTATCTCAGTGGAAATGTATCTGGCTGGACCCAAATCGAGAAGTTTTCGTCATCAAGCAACCTCCCATCCAAGAAGATTAAGTCAACAACCTGCAGAAAAAGCCTGATGATAATTTGAGCAGAATGTAGCATCAAAATATAATGGTAGCATCCAGTTTAATGTTCAAGAAGCAGCTCTCCCATGTTGAACAACTGACAGTTTTGTTTCTTATCCATTCATTAGTTTTAATCGATAGAGATTCTGTATGTAGCATTGCAAGTCTTTCTTCAAGGTCAGGTTAGTGTCATGTCTGTATTGCTGCACAGAGCGCTATGCAAAAGATGACTTGGTGGAGTCTGTCTTGTACTGCTGAAGTCTGCTGCCATATCACTTAGAGTTTGAGGTTCTGACATACCTCTGAAGTAGGTGGAACTCCAACTTGGACCTCCTAGTTCAGAGATAAGGAGACTACCACTGCAAATAGGGCTGTCAGCCCAATGATTAGCCCTTTCCTGTAAAATGACTATGGTGATGTGGCTCTTTCCTCCTGTCACCTTCGTTAAGAGGCTGACTTTGAAGGAAAGGCACTGCTGCAATTCGAATTCAGAATCTCATGTGTACAAGCAGATTTCTTAAATTCTACTAGGATTTGTGGGCTAAATAACAGAGATAGAGTTTAAAAACCTCAACACCAGGTTACAGTCCAATAGGTAACCTGGTGTTGAGATTTTTAACTTTGTCCACCCCAGTCCAACACTGGCACCTCCAAATCATTACTTTGATCTAAATCATAACATAGTCTTCTGCCTTGATTTGCTTTGGACATAGGCAGTATAAATCAGTTATGACCCAGCTGAAACTAGTGATGCTGTTGATTTCTGAAAAGTAACTGCAATGTGAATATATCAACCAATCCCTGTGTTGCATCTAATAAATTCCACTTAACAGTAAAACTTCTTTTCAGTTTAAATCTAATTGTTGGCCTTATAGTTTCAGATTTAATTAGTGTTGGTCTTCTCTTGGCTCAAGATCTGCTAGGACCTATTGTACAGGAATTGACTGTTTTATACAGAGTTAATTGTTACATGATCGCTTGCTGGTAATGCCGTTACCACAACCTGTCTGAGTCCCTGGCATTGTGCCTGAGTGTTAGGCTGTTCGATCATGGGAGCTATCACAGTTAAGCTAGACTCTGCTCATTTGTCCATACATTCTTATGTTGGCAAAAGAAGTCAAATTTTTTTACTCTTTTTCTCAGTAAAAAGTGTTAATCAACTTTGCACCCACGCAATCTGTAGTTTTATAGTACTTGTGTCTCTTTAATAGTGGTAGGCTTTAAAAGAGGAGTTTCAGTTCTCAAAGTTGATTACCAAATTTATAGGTTAAGATACCCATCATTATCATTTATCAAACAGATGTGCTATCACTGTAAGGAGAAGTCCTGTTTTTAAACTACTGATCTTTTGTTTAATTCAATAATTCAAGTTGCTACTATCAGTATAATGACTTTGACAGAGCTCTCACCAAGTAGTACTTCACCCTCATGGTAAAGGCCTTTAAAACCAACTCCATTGCAATCTGAAATTGTACTGCTGGAGCATCTTAACAGTTCAAGTAGATACGAAACAAAGTATGATGTTTCCATCGTTGCGTTTCTTTGATTATCCTACTGAGTTCTATATTACTTGTAGTTTTCTCAAATTTTTAAAGATGTTTGAAATATATATAGGAAAGATATGGTGAAAAATTCAATGTTCAGCTAATCTAGAACGACTATGACTCTATAATGTTATGGCCTATGGTTCGTACTCAGCGACTTTTAATTTATGCACTGAAAAGATTTGTCATTTGATGCTAAAGGCACCTTTGCTAAACCCAGCACAGACACTGCCACAAGACTCCATTGTATAGATGTTTTGAATCAATGCCTCTCTAGACCAGATGGGATTTGAATTCAGGGCTTAGGGGTGCTACCAATGTGTACCACAGGAGCCCTTTAACTGACTTAAACCCTAATTTATATCCAATATCTGTGGGTGAATGAGGCATCAATCATGCCCTGGTCTGACTAATTTAGAGGGTACAGCTGCAAATGTGTTGCTGGTCAAAGCACAGCAGGCCAGGCAGCATCTCAGGAATAGAGAATTCGACGTTTCGAGCATAAGCCCTTCATCAGGAATAAGAGAGAGAGAGCCAAGCAGGCTAAGATAAAAGGTAGGGAGGAGGGACTAGGGGGAGGGGCGATGGAGGTGGGATAGGTGGAAGGAGGTCAAGGTGAGGGTGATAGGCCGGAGTGGAGTGGGGGCGGAGAGGTCAGGAAGAGGATTGCAGGTTAGGAGGGCGGTGCTGAGTTGAGGGAACCGACTGAGACAAGGTGGGGGGAGGGGAAATGAGGAAGCTGGAGAAATCTGAATTCATACCTTGTGGTTGGAGGGTTCCCAGGCGGAAGATGAGGCGCTCCTCCTCCAGCCGTCGTGTTGTTGTGTTCTGCCGGTGGAGGAGTCCAAGGACCTGCATGTCCTCGGTGGAGTGGGAGGGAGAGTTAAAGTGTTGAGCCACGGGGTGATTGGGTTGGTTGGTGCGGGCGGCCCGGGGGTGTTCTCTGAAGCGTTCCGCAAGTAAGCGGCCTGTCTCACCAATATAGAGGAGGCCACATCGGGTGCAGCGGATGCAATAGATGATGTGTGTGGAGGTACAGGTGAACTTGTGGCGGATATGGAAGGATCCCTTGGGGCCTTGGAGGGAATTTAGAGGGTACCTCAGGGTAATTCTCACTGAAAATCAGGCTGGTGTAGAAATTAAATGGTTGGGGAAGGAGAAAGGAAACAGACCATTGTGTGGAAAATAACTTTGTCTTGATTTCAGGAGAATAAGAAAATCAAGCTTCACTTTGAATTATTGAAATGAAAAATCTGGTTAAAAAACTAGACTCAGTAAGCTTGTCATTGAAAAGCACCATCTGGTTCTCTGATATCCTTTCAGAAAAGAAATCTCCCATCCTTCTCTGGTGAGGCCTGCATGTGACTCCAGGCCTATTGAAATACCTACTCTCGGCATAGAAAGCTGGGCCACAATCAATGCCAATATACTGTGAATGTATTTCAAAAAATGTAGACCTAAAATGCGCACACTCGTCATCTAAATCTTAAAATATCAAATATTTAAAATTATTCAAATGCAGAATGATACACACTTTTAACTGATATACTCCCGTTATCTAATTTTATAATTTAAAAAATTGGATTTTCATTGTTTGTACTTCCAATTCTTTACACCTATATCTGTAAAGAATTATCAAAGTTTTAATGAAATTGAAATTTTGAATCTTTCTACTTGTTAATGTCTGAGTAAACCTGACTGCTCAGTGCACTGAGTGATATTTTGTTGGGAGCAAGAGTTCATGGAATGAAAAGAAACCCACTTTGGACCCACGTGCAGACTTCTGTTTGATAATTAAATAAACAGAAATGTCCGCACATGCACGCTTTTGTCATGATCAGCATGTGAAAATGGAAAAATGCAACACAACTATTTGAAATTTGTTGTACTGTTGTGAATTAAAGTAAATTATTAGTCTGCTTCTGCAAATCTGCCCTGAAAGTACCTTGCAAAAGTCTTGTGTTTGGTGTTGTAAAAGTATCTTCTTTTGTGTTTATTTGTGCAGGTGCTCTTTTTCTGGAATTTCATTCGTAACTTGTTTAGTGCAGGGGTGGAAAAATTGTTCTGGGAATTAACTCTGTAGAGCCATCTCCATTAGTTGGATTTTTAAGAGCTAGGTGGTAGGTTAGAAAAAAGGGCTGCAAATTTGATATCCAGACATGTGTTCTAATTGGTCGAATGTTTCTGACCCTTCCAACTATTATTCCAGTGTATACAAATTTGGAACTGAGAGAGCTTGCTGTGTCATATATTCCTGATGCCGGACAATACACAAGACAATTTTTAAGATGAAATGTATTTATTTACAATCAGATACTTTGTGTTCTCCTTTTTTCAACCTCCTTCCACCTTGCAACAAATACTTCTCTTAGTTAAATTCATTGACTTAACCATTATGCCAATGTAGCATCAAATCATTCCTAAGGTGAAGTTCACAACATTATCCTGAGAACACTTGAGGACAGAAAAACAAAAAGCGATAAAAGCTAGAAGTTCCCTTCGAGGTTCTGTATTAAGACTTACAGGGATTAATTGGCTCTGCAGTAGTTAGAACTTCATTCCCTGATCCTCACTTTTTCCACTACCTTGTTGGTTATGGTGGTTTACTAACTTAAGTGTAGAAAACGTTTAAATGATTATCTTAATTTTGGTAGTGTGAAATGTACTATGTGTTGTATTTGTAATTCATCCTTTCTACTGTGGTTAAATTCATGAACTTTTTTCTCTCCTTTTCTTCTCGTCATCTCATCCCTTTGGTTACTTGGGGTGAATTGTCCTGAAAACCTTTGATGAACTGTAGAGACCTTTGGTATGCGCGTTATTTCGTAAGAAGCCCAAAGTCACAGAAAGTCAATTTTTTGAAAACATTTAAAATGAAGTGCCTTAACAAAAGTATTTGCTAGACTTTCATTTAATTCTAACTATGATGTTGACAAGCACTAAAGAAATTACAAGTTTTCATTTGCATAGCGTATATTTCATCTACAATTAAATGTCAAAATGCTCCTACATAGTTTGGAGAAAACCAAGACTCAGCATACATGCATGTAAACTTCTGATTTTTGAAATGTAAATCAAGCAAAAAATGCATCAATTTTATATTTCCTGCTGAACATTTATTGGCATTACTATAAAAGTCATCTACTTTCTCAGGATCTGTGCAGCAACCATAACCATACTTGATCTAAACAAGCAAAGGGATCACTTTTCAATGGTGATTTGATTCGAGATCTAAAAGTTACAACAGATCAGAAGAAAGTCAGACTGACCTTTCACAAATTGTCTTTACAGAAATCAAAAATTCAACCTTCTGTGACTATGAGCAGCTTTGTTTTGCATTGTTTCATAGCTATTGTGTGTCTTTGCCTGTGGTCATTATGCATTCCAATTCATTGCTGAATAGCTGTTAACATTAAAACTTGCTTGCCTAGCTGCTGCTTTGGGTTTTGTTTTTTAAAAAGTTGTGTGTTGCGAACTAGTAGCACTCGCTACAAGTTCTGATTAAAATACTCAACTGAGAAGCTTAAAATGTGTGCAAAAGAAATGTTAAAAAATATAGTTTGATATCTTGTGTACAAGTAGTTTTACATGTCTGGTGATCTTTAAGAAGGTTTGATTTTAAATATTTATATTTGCTATGATATACTACTTATACACTTGATACTGTAATTGTCGTTTTCATAAGCTATGCTTCTAACATCTCCTTTATTATTTTAACCATAAATCTATCTTTGTTTTATAGTGAAAGAGTTCTTAGCCAAAGCCAAAGAAGACTTCTTAAGAAAATGGGAAAGTCCACCACAGGTATGTGTTGGATTGTTATGCTCCTACATCAATGCTGCATAACAATAATGTGCAGAAATGACCTCAAGGCCACTTGTAGGATGAAATCAGAGGGGAGGGAACTGAGAACATTGGGTATTTGTGTATACACTGAATCCATTTCTTGTTTATATTGAAGTGTCTCTAGCAGTAAGTCGCACATGAAGGTTTGGACAGTATCAGGCTTACATCTGTGGTCTTTTGCTCTGTAAAAGACCTGAGGACTCAACGTAGAGTTCTCTGATTTCAAATAATGTCCCTCCCCATTTCTTGAATCCCTTCCCAGCCCTTCTCCCTCTCTGCCACCAACAGAATTAATTCCTTCCATTGACCAACCAGATCATGCCCTCTGCCTATCTTCACCTATCCCCACTTCACCACCCTGTCCCCACCTCCCCCTTTATCTGCAGTCTCCCACCCATCCCTCAAGGAAGGTTACACCCGAAACATCGACTTCTGCACCTCCTGATGCTGCCTGGCCTGCTGTGTTCTCTTGGCCTGCTGCCTGTCTACTTTACTCTGTAAAAAGAAAATGCAGACTTCCTCACCAGATCAAGAAAGAATGGAAAATAGTTGACACTGGGGTAGACTGATGTTGTCAATGGATCATTACTTTGCAAATGATTGCCCACGCATTTTCCTTGAGCTCAAATGTGAGGTGCATTCTTAACTCGAGTAGAAAGTTTAACAGTAATGGGAGCTATGAACTTAATATATATCCAAGCAGGAATTTACTGTTGGAACATACCTTGGGTGACCCACTAAAATCTAATACTAAAAATATCAAGGTCAGGTTTTTGCATTTTTTTCTTTCTTTTGAACTGTTGGGCTGCAATAATAACAGCATGAGAACCTCCGGATGTGGTTAGCTTTTACTTTGGGTACCATACGTGTAGATTTAGCAGAGCATTTCCTCACATTTTAATCATTGGTAACTGGGTTTTTCGAGCAACGGCTCCAAATGTTAAGTTGTAATTTCTCTAATCTTCTCGTGTAAGGTTTTCACCAGTTTTTCCTCTTTTCTTTTTATACACCTGACAGCACTTGCTAGTATGTCATATCAACTGTCACCTGGCTACATTGGTCATGTAGCTATTTTTCAGGCAAAACACTGAAGAGAAACTATTAAAACCAAGCCAAGTTCTTCCGATAATCAGCATTTATTGAACAAAGATCGTATTTGATGGGCCAAATGGCCAACTCCTACATCTTATGAACTTACAGTCACACGTGCTGCAATGTTCAGAAGAAGCTAACCGCAATTAGGAGCAGACATCTGACTTTTTCCTTACTTAAATCGAAACTAGTGCTCTAAGCAACCAAATTAGTGCTACTCGATCTGTAATCAGCAAAATTGATTTGGCACAGTGGTAGCTGATGGTTTCAGCCCTTTTAGAATTTAAGTCTGTAATCTTCACTGGACTTGTTAATGCCTTTGCAGGCTACTCACACTCTGATTTTTCCAAAGTTAAGTGGCATTGAAATTAGATCAGTTGATTTATTGCTGTCATTCAATATATATTATCTGAAGAACTAGTGGACAAAATGTCTATCATTGAACATTTATTAATCAGTACTTTGTAGAAGCATTGATGCATCTATTTTGATGATTCGTGAGATTAGATCAGAAGAATTAGACCATTTGGCTGATTGAGACTGCTCCACCATTTGATTATGGTTGATGTTACTCAAGCCCAATTTCCTGCCTTCTCCCTGTCACCCTTGACCTCTTTGCCAAACAGGAATCTATCTATCTCTATCTTAAATTCACTCAGTGACCTCAATGGATTCACCACTTTCTGGCTGAAGAAATTCCTCCTTATCTCCATTCTAAAGGATTGTCCTTTCACTTTGAGGCTGGGTCCTCAGGTCCTAGTCTGTCCTACAAGTGGAATTGTCTTCTCAGTGTCTGCTCGATCCAACCCTCTTGTATTCTGTAAGTTTTCAATCAGGTCCCCTCACCCCCATCCTCATAAACTCCAAGTACAGACCCAGAGTCAACTGCTTCTCATATGACATGCCCTTCATCCCCAGGATCATTCTTGTAAACCTCCACTGGACCCCCTTCAACACCAATTTCCTTATGAAAGGCTCCAACCCAAAACATTGGTTTTCCTGCTCCCTAGGATGCTGCCTGACCTGCTGTGCTTTTCCAGCAACACACACTCCACTCTGATCTTCAGCATCTGCAGACCTCATTGCAGCCTCTAACACCAGCACATCCTTCCTTAGAGATGGGGCTCTCAGATGCTCTGGCTGCTCCCCCACAGTCACATGCCACTCAAGACGGACCTCAGTTACTCCCAGTCTCCTATTACCCCAGGTACAATGGTAGGATGAGATCATCCTCTGAGATAATGGAAATGCTAATACCCTCATCCTGGGGAATCGTTATGCAGACTATTTCCTGACTCCGTGATTCCCCAAGACAATGCACATGCTACATAACCAGCTTCAAGGGATGGCCAGAAAGCTTTTCTGAATGGAAGAGATTGATAGTTTAACTTGCCAATAGCAAGCAGCAAATGACTGTGTCTCTGAATGAAGTGTGAATTACAATGGATGGTCATCTGTACGTGTTACATTAATGTCCAGAGAACTATTCCCATTTAATCTTTTAACATTACACAATTGGTGAAATCAATTTTGTAAAGGTGACTGACTCTGAGCACTAAGTAGTGTTTTCATAAGTTTCTAGTTGTGCTGTTAATTTATTTTTATGCTCTGAGTATCACTTTGGAATGGCTTGGAAACAGTGTGGAATGGCTTTTTTATGGTTATCCTCGAGCACAGCACCTGCTCCAAGCTACATTTGTAATTCTGACTTTATGTTGGAGCTAGGTACCTCATTTCGTATAAATTAAAATAAATAACAAAAGAGAAGTACAGCTCAGGAACAGGCCCTTTGGCCCTCCAAGCCTATGCCGATCATTGTCCTCACCAAAAAACAAACCACCTGCTCTTGTTCAGTCTGTATCCCTGTCTTCCCTCCCTCTTCATGTAACCATCCAAATGCCTCTTAAATGTGGCCAATGTGCACCACCTTTTCCAGCAATGCGTTCCAAGCTCCTACCACTTCCTGCTTGAAAAACTTTCCTCGCATATCTCCCCACTCTTCCCCACTCTCACCTTGAACCTGTGCCCTCTTGTAATTGAAACTGCAACCTGGGAAAAAGCCTCTGACTGTCCACTCTACCTCTGCTTCATAATTGTGTCGACCTCTATCAGGTCTCCTCTCAGCGGTCATCTTCCCATTTAAAACAACCCTAGTCTTTGTAACCTTCCTCATAGCCAGTGCCTTCGAGACCAGGCCACATCATGGTGAACCTTCTCTGTACTCTCTCCAAAACTTCCACGTCCTTCTGGTAGTGTGGCAATCAAAACTGCTCACAATACTCCAAATACAGATTGACAAGGGTTTTAAAAAGCTGCAACATGGTTTGCCAACACTGTACTTTATGCCCTGGCTGATAACGGCAAGTATGCCAAATGCCTTCTTAATTGCCTTGGCCACTCTTACAGAACTGTGGACCTGTATGCCCGGATTCACCTGAATGTTATTGTTCCAAGGGTTCTGTCATTTACAATGTAATTCACACCTAAACTTGATCCTCCAAAATGCATCATCTCTCATTTGTCTAACTTAAACTCCATCCTGCCATTTCTGTGCCCAAGATACCAATGGATTGGAGGGCTTGTCTTAGAAAGAGAGATTGAGTGTGCTAGGACTTTTCACACTGGAGAGGAGGAGGAAGAGAGGTGACTTGATAGAGGTGTACAAGGTAATGAGAGGCAGAGTAGATACCCAGAGACTTTCCCCAGGCCAAAAATGACTGTCAACTGGGGTCATAATCTTAAGGTAATTGGAGGAAGGTATGGGAGATGTCAGAGGTAGGTTCTTTACGCACAGAGTACTGGGTGCGTGGAATGCACTGTGAGTGGTGGTGGTGGTAGAGTCAGAGATATTAGGAACATTTAAACAACTACTGGACAAGCACATGGATGGCAGTAAATTGAGGGGTGTGTAGATTAGGTTGATCTTAGATTAAGATAAATACTCGGTACAACATCGTGGGCTGAAGAGTCTGTACTGTGTTTAATACAACAGACGATCTAAGACTGATCCCTGTGGAATACTACTAATTGCCGGTCTCTGAAAAACACCCTTCCATTGCTACCCTCTATCTTCTATGACCAAGCCAGTTTTGTGTCCAGCTAGCCAGCCCACTCTGAATCCCATGTGATTGTAGTTTTTGTACCAATTTGGTGGACACATCTAACAAACTGCTCTCCATCTTCGCCCCTGGCTGTATGGGATTCCCAGCCAATAATGCGGAAAGTTGAAGTTACCCACAATAACCACCTTGCTTTTTACCACTCCTTTGCATATGGGCTCCTCCGTCATCCATGGGCTGTTGGGAGGTCCATAGACAACTCCCAATATTGTGACCCTTTTCTATTCCTGAGCTGCATCCATAATGCCTCACTGAAAGATCCTTCCAATGTGTCCTCCCTGAACACAGCTGTGCTGTGATCCTTAAACAGCAGTGCAACTCCCCCCACCCTTTTTGTTTCCCTTACTGTCCCATCTAAAACAGCAATATCTAGGAATGTTACGTTGCTAGTCATGTCTCTCCTGACATTGCTCTGACATCTTCCAATGGTAAACTGGACATAGTAGATCAGAGTTGAAAAGTGTGGCACCGGAAGTACACAGCAGGTCGGGCAGCATCTGAGGAGCAGGAGAATCCACATTTCAGGCATAAGCCCTTTATCAGGAATGTGGGGAAAGAGGCTGAGAGATAAATCGGGTGAGGGTGGGACTGGGGGAAGGTAGTTGGGAAGGCAATAGATAGATACAGGTTGGGGCTGATGGTGATAGGTCAGAGAGCTGAGTGGAGCGGAAGATGAACCGGTAGGACAGTTCAAGAGGGTAGTACCAGCTTGAATCTGGGATGAGGGATGGGGAGATGAGGAAAATGGTGAAATCGACATTGATGTCGTGTGATTGGAGGGTCCCAAGGTGGAAGATGAGGCATTCTTCCTCCTGGCGTCAGGTGGGTTGGATTTGACAGTGGACGCGGCTCAAGACTTGAGAAATGGGAAGGGAAGTTGAAGTGGTCAGCCACAGGTGATGAGGTTGTTTGCTGCCTGCATCCCAGAGATGTTCCGCGAGTTGGCATCCTGTCTCCTCAATGTAGAGGAGACCACACGAGAGCAACGGACACAGTAGATAAGGTGTTTGGATGTGCAGGAAAGTCTTTGCCAGATGTGGAAGGATCCTTTGGGGCCTTGGGGAGAAGTGAGGGGGGAGGTTTGCACCCCCTAGTCCTCACCTTCCACCCCACGAATCTCCAGATACAGCACGTTATCCTCTGCCATTTCTGCCACCAACCATCAGACCCCAGCACCAGAGATACATTTCCCTCCTCATTCCTATAACCTCCCAGGAGGAGCAATTCCATTCCAGAACATCTCAGATAGCCTCCTACTTCAAAGACTGCAATTTCCCCTCCTGTGATCCACAATGCCCTCCGGTGCATCTCCTTCACTGCCCGCACCTCCACCTTTGAACCCCATCCCCAATTGCAACAAGGATAGAAACCCCCTCGTCCTCACCTTCTACCCCACTAATCTCCGGATTAGTGCATTATCCTTAACCATTTCTGCCACCTACAATCAAATCCCAGAAGCAGAGATATATTTCTCTCCGCACCCCATCAGCATTCCACAGAAACCATTCCCGCCATTATTCCCTTGTTAGGTGCACACCCCCCCCACCAACCCGCCCTCCCCTCCCAGCACCTTCCCTTGCCACTGCAAGAGGTTTTTTAGATTAGATTACTTAGTGTGGAAACAGGCCCTTCGGCCCAACAAGTCCACACCGACCCGCCGAAGCGCAACCCACCCATACCCCTGCGTTTACCCCTTACCTAACACTACGGGCAATTTAGCATGGCCAATTCACCTGACCCGCACATCTTTGGACTGTGGGAGGAAACCGGAGCACCCGGAGGAAACCCATGCAGACACAGGGAGAACGTGCAAACTCCACACAGTCAGCCGCCTGAGTCGGGAAGTGAACCCGGGTCTCAGGTGCTGTGAGGCAGCAGTGCTAACCACTGTGCCACCGTGCCGCCCACTAGGTGTAAAACTTGTGTCTACACCTCTGTCCAAGGCCCCAGAAGATCCTTCCACATCTGGCAGAGATTTTCCTGCACATCCAAAACCTTATCTCCTGTGTCTGTTGCTCTTGTTGTGGTATCCTTTACACTGGGGAGACAGGACGTCATCTAAGGGAACGTCTCAGGAAATATCTCTGGGACAGACTCACCAAACAACCCCACGACTCTTTGGCCAACCACTTCAAGTCCCCCTCCCACTCTGCCAAGGACATGTAAGTTCTGGAGTGCCTCCACCGCCAAATCCAATCCACCTAATGCCTGGAGAATGAATGCTTCATCTTCTGCCTTGGGACCCTCCGACCAGATGGCATCAATGTTGATTTCACCAGTTTCCTCATTTCCCCTCCTATCCCCCTACCCCATCCCAGATCCAATCCTTCAACTTGAAGCTTTTGAACTGTCCTACCTCTCCATCTTCCTTCTCACCTATCCACTCCACCCTCCCCTCCCGACCTATCAGCGTCAACCTCCACCTGTATCTACCTGCTGCCTTCCCTTCTCACACCCACCTTCCCACCACCACCCCCCACCCCCACCCCAAAACTCTGAATTCGACTCTGATCTCCATCTTACATTCTCATAGTAGGTCAGACTTTACCCTTTTAATTTTTGGATTCTTCTGTTTAAATTAATCTTGATAATGTGAAATAAATTCTGTAGGTGCTAGAAATCTGAAATGAGCACAGAATGTTAGAAACTGAGGCCTGACAGCATCTGTAGGAAGAGGGTTTTGAGTCTGGTATGAATTCAGAACTGAAAGGTGTTGGAAAATAGTTCTTTTTTATATGTCTGACCGAGGTAGAGGAGGAACTACGGGTAGGATGCTTTCGAGACCCATTGCAAAAGACAAAGGGGATGTTAATAGAGGAGAGAATAGAAATATAAGGAGGGTGAAAGGGAGAGAATTGGTTTTTGTTACTAAGTGCAAAGTAAGACATAAGCAGGACTCTGCTTTAGGGGGAATGGGGTGGTGGTGGTGGAGAGAAGTTTAGAAAAATGGAGAACAGATATGAAGTTGTCAGTTTCTGAAGTTGTTGAATTCAGTGTTCAGACCACGAATCTTCAGAGTGCCTTAGTGGAAAACACGATGTATCTTGAGCTTGCATTGTGCTTCACTGGAGCATTGCAGCAGGCTCAGGACAGAACCGCTGGCATGAGAGCAAGGTGGTTCACTGGCATATCTGGGTGATTCCTACAGACGGAATGGTAGTGTGAAAATCTCTTCATTGCAAATGAAAGTTGTGCATGTTAAATTTGGGCATCACGGCTGCGTTATGGACATTTAAGTACAATGCTGAAGTACTTTCCAGAATTGGAATCTACACCATATTTGAGAGAGAGAAATTTATAATCTCTGGGCGGCATGTGGTTTGCATTGCTGCCTCAAGGAACCAAGAGACCTGGGTTCAAATTCACCTTTGGATGACTGTATGGATTTTGCACATTCTTCAGTGTCTGAATGGGTTTCCTCTGGGTGCTCCAGTTTCCACCCACCATCAAAGTTGTTGCATCAGGAGGATTGGCCACGCTAAATTGTACACAATCTCCAGGGATGTGCAGGCTAGGTAAATTAGCCATGGGAATGCAGGGTTACAGGTATAGGGTCAGGGGGATGCTCTTCAGAGGGTCAGTGTAGAGTTGATGGGCCGAATGTTTCCACACTGTAGGGGTTCTATTTTATGGATTCTCTCACAGGCACGAAGTAATATCTGACGAGAGGCTGGTCATTGAAAATTTTTATGGCAGTGGTCAATTAATCCTTGACCAACAAAAGGTGTCAAGAAAGTCAGGAAAGTGCAATTGACGATGCATTCAGATTAGCTGTGATGTTATCAAATGGTGGAACAATCTTGAAGGTCCAAAAAGCGTATTCCTGCTCTTAATTCACATACTCTGATGTTTGTTCATGTTTATGACAGAGGTAGACGAGAATTTACTTGACATTTCTCTGTACCTCATTAGACATATTCAGTGCTGGCATACTCTGATACGTATAGAAATCAGAAGTGTAAGCAAAGGCAAAGATGTGTAAAGAGAGATTTTAATTAAAGATGGTAGCCTAGATTATGAAGGTGCTAAAACTGGCCTCCACATGTCTCGATTAAAAGGAATAATTTCTCCTTCATAATGATATTGTTGTTAGAATATTTGGAATATATCTTAAAACCATTTTGGATGCCGTGCAAGACTAGTCTTGATTGCCCTATAGTAAGCAAACAGGTCAAACTACGTCAAGGGGGGGGGGGTGATGGCTTTGTGGTATTATTGCTGACCTGTTAACTTAGAGACCCAGTAAGTGATCTGGGGATTTGGGTTCGAATCCTGCCATGGCAGATGATGGCATTTGAATTCAATAAAAACAAAATCTGCGATTAAGGTTGTTGGAAAAACCTCACCTGGTTCACTAATGATCGTTAGGGAAGGAAACTGCCAACCTTGTGTGGCCTTTGTGACTCAGACCCACAGTAATGTGGTTGACTCTCAACTAACCTCTTGGCAATTAGGGGTAGCCAATAAATGCTGAAGTCTTCAACGACACCCTTATCCTATGAATGAATAGAAAATAAAATTTGCTGGCAAAACATTTAATGAAGTTCCCACTCCTCAGCATGAGCACAAAGCAGAGACCAGATCAGATCCAGCTTTGCATAACTAAATAATATGCCACTGAAAAGCTTTACATGTGAGTAACATGCTTGGTGTACTGTGAGAATTGTATCCTGGCAAGGAATTAAATGAAGAGGAGGAGCTCGGAATGTAAATTGAGAGGAAGAAAACATCTGGTTTTTTGCTTTAGTTGTGAGGGGATGTGTTTTCTGTCTTCCACTCCCCCTCTCCCCCAGCGCACATCTACTCAAAGGAGGAGTCACCTCACAAAATCTGGAGGTAGGACCTAAACTGGGCCATGTGGATGTTGAACGGCAATTCCAGTATGAAATAGCAGTGAACAACATTAAAAACAAGTCAAATTGTTTTTCCGTATCTTTCAGAACACTGCAGGCCTAGATGACTTTGAAAGGCAAAAAACACTTGGAACGGGTTCTTTTGGAAGAGTTATGTTGGTGAAACATAAAGGAACAGAACAGTACTATGCCATGAAAATACTGGACAAACAGAAAGTAAGTGTGCTGTCCCATGATAAATAAACAAAAGAAATACAAATGTAGATTAAAGCTTCTGAGCATCTTTGTACTGAAACATTTTTATGCAAGTATGGAGGGAATACTAGGTCACTTCCTGGTAATTTTAGTGATAGTATGATAACTAAGCTATGCTTTCTACTGGACCTTTTGTCGTTCCTTTCTGAAACCACTCCTTGTAAGGATTTGCCCTGTTGCAATGTGGTTTAATTTTCAGAGGGATGTAATGTTAGTTAATGTGGAGGTGCCTTTCATGAATTCTGGCTTTTAGCTTTTTGCCAACTTAGCTACAGGGCGATAGTGAAAAGGTCAGCCTCAGAAACGTCAAAAATACAACAAAGCTTCAAAGACCATTTCCTTTTAAAGCTTGAACTAGCTCAGCTATCTTAGCTGCGTGGTTTAATAATATCAAACTATTCACTCCAGATTTGTAAGATAAGCATTTTTAAATTAATTGAGCCAATTGATGCAGTTTGAATTCTCTGCAAATTAAATATAACAGCTTGTTTCAAGAAAAAGCTTATTTTTACACAAAATAAATGTTTCAACTTGTAATACTGTGGAATTCACATCTCAAACAACAGAATGCTGTCTGACCCACCAGAACAACTCAAAACAGCTGCACAAGGAATCACAAGGTACAACTTAACTGACTAATACGGCCTTTCCACTCTGACCCTTACTCCCAATCTCCGAGGCAAATAATGTGAAAGCTGAAACCAAGCCAACAAACATAAAACCGTTCCCACCCTGAACCAGAACTCTGCTGATCAGTGTTTCCTGATGTCACCACTAAAAAGAATTTTTAAAACCCCCATTTAATGTTCAATTTGCACTCCGGAAGATTGCAATTTTAACTAACAGCATGAAGGAGAAAATAAGGACATTAGAAAAGCACAGTTCAGGCAGCATCTGAGGAGCAGGAGAGTCACCATTTCGGGCATAGGCCCTTCAGCAGGAGAGTCGACTTGGGATCCTTTAACCACAGTGCATCAAAGTCAATTTCACCAGTTTCCAAATCTCCCTTCTTTCCACCTCAACCCAGATCCAACCCTCCAACTCAGTACTGCCCACTTGACCTGTTGTACCTGTCCATCTTCCTTCCCACTAATCCGCTGCACCTTAACTTATCAACTTATGGCTGTTTCTCGTCTACCGGCATCTACCTATTGACTTCCCAGCTACCTTACCTCAGCTTCTCTTTGACTCTCTATTTATCTCTCAGATCACCCCAACCCACACCCCCACACTCCTGGTGAAGGGCTTGTGTCCGCAATGTCGACTCTCCTGCTCCCCGGATGCTGCCTGACCTGTGCTTTTCCAGCACCACACTTTTTTTGACTGTGAAGCACACCAGATTTTCTGATGCCAGCAATGTAAAAGCTGGAGTTAAGATCTGTAAGACTTGTCTTGGGGGGGGGGGCGTGGAGAGCGAACCCTGCAAACTGAAATATTTTGTATATTCCTAAATTCCTCCGTTTGTATGTGGACTTAAAGTACATTTTTGAAAATGAAAGAAATGTGCTCCTTCTACTTCCCTCCTGCTTACTGATCCCTCTGTTCCCCTGCTGCTTCCCTCTCCTGAACCCACACTCATTGGGAGCAATAGCTTGGAGAGGCGAAAAGCTGAGCAAGGAAGCAATAGGTGCTGCACGGAGGAGGATTGGCAATGCAACAAAATGTAATGTCCCCCCTCAGTTATGAGTGAGTGTTTCTCCACGTTGAACAGCACCTGCACGAAATACTGAGGGTTGCAAGGGAGCAAACTGTATTCAGGGTAGGGGATTTCAATATTCAATACTGATACGCCACAGCGGTGAACCCTTCTGTTAATTAAACCAGACACCCAGAAAAGCTCACCTTGCCTTGTAATCTGTTAAAATCTCTCAAATTGCACTATTTAAAGAAAGTATCCATTTATTCTTGAACTGTAAAAGTGAACATTAAACAACAACTTTTCACAACTCTAAGCTACTCTTTCTCTTAGCTGCTTATTATCTGCCTCCAATTGTATAAATATACTGTTCTGATAAAATACTTATTAAAATTACATCAACTTGATTTCAAAACCACACAGCGGCTGTCATCCGCAGTGTCTGTCTTCCTTCAGCTGAAGATCTCCGAGTCATTGCCTTTCCTTTACTGCAAATATGTTTCATATGAAAAGGTACTTTTGATAGAAAGTGTTTCAGTATCTTGGTCTTTCTCGATGGCAGTTACTCTGTCTAACTTTCAAACTGCCTTCCTCTTTTATACCTCCAACATTGGATCGTCCCATTGGTTTGAGGTTTGCAAAACAATAAATTCAAATTCAATTGGGTTTTAGAATTCTGGGGCATAATTTAAACTGGTTAAACTCGGGTATTCATTTCACAGCCAGATGTTATATATTTTTAATTTTCCAGTACACTGAGACTGCAAGCTAGTCATGTGGCAGGTGCTCTCAGTGCAGAACAACATTCAGTCTCTTAAAGGTACAGTACACACTTTCAAGTTCATAACACTACTGAGAGTGACTCAATGGCAGCACTATTTATCAAGCTGATAGCATTCAAAAAAAAAGTTAGCTGCTTGACCAGGTCTGCAGCAGGTGGTGGCAGAGCCAACAGGGAAAGAGATACTTGACCTCATCTTTATTAATTAGTAAGAGGGACCACTACAGACTCTGTGTCCCACCTTCACTTTGAGAATGTCCCCATCGTGGCACAGTGTGGGCGGCACGGTGGCACAGTGGTTAGCACTGCTGCCTCACAGCACCAGAGACCCGGGTTCAATTCCCAACTCAGGCGACTGACTGTGCGGAGTTTGCACGTTCTCCCCGTGTCTGCGTGGGTTTCCTCCGGGTGCTCCGGTTTCCTCCCACAGTCACAAAGATGTGCAGGTCAGGTGAATTGGCCATGCTAAATTGCCGTAGTGTTAGGTAAGGGGTAAACGTAGGGGTAGGGGTATGGGTGGGTTACGCTTCGGCGGGTCGGTGTGGACTTGTTGGGCCGAAGGGCCTGTTTCCACACTGTAATGTAATCTAAAATCTAATCTAATCGTGTTGTGTGGCACTCTCACCCTGCCCCAAATGGGACAAAGTTCGAACTAGCAATTCAAGACTGGGCACCCATGAGGCACATGTCAGCAGCAGAACTGTACTCCACAAACCGCAACCTCATGACCTGGCATATCCTCCACTCAACCATTACAATCAAGTTAGGGCATCAACCCAGGTTCAGTGGAGAGTGCAGGAGCAGCCCCAGGCATACCGAAATGAGATGTCAATTTAATGAAGTTGCCAAACAGAATTGCTGGTATGCTGATAGCAAGTTATAGACTGGGCTAAGTGATCCCACAATCAATGGATCACCTCTAAACTGCAGTCCTGCTACATCCTGTTGTGAATGGTAGTAGGCAATTAACTCACTGGAGGAAGAGGATCCACAAATACCCTTATCTTTTATGCTGGGAGAAATATTAGCGCAAAACATAAGGCTGAAGCATTGCAGTAATCTTAAACCAGAGGTGCCAAGTAGATGATCCATCTTAGCCTCCTCCAGTCCCATGTATCACAGATACCATTCTTCAACCACTTCAATTTACTCTGCATGATGTCAAGAGAATGCGACACTGGATGCAGCAAAGGTCATGGACCCTGATAACATTGCAGCAATAGTACTGAAAACTTGTGTTCCAGAACTTGCCATTTCCCTAGTCAAGCTGTTCCAGTACAGTCACAAAGCTGGCATTACCCGATAATGTGGAAAATTCTTTAGGTACAGCCTATACACACAATGCAGGAAAAATCCAACCTATCCAATTACCATTGCATCAGTCTACTCTCATTAGTAAAGTGATGAAAGGTGTCATTAACAAGCACCTGCTCAGTGATGCCCAGTTTGGGTTCTGCCAGGGCCAATCAGCTCCTGACCTCATTATAATCTGGGGTCAAATTTGAACAACTAAATACCAGAGGTGATGGAAAAGTGACAAGCCTTGACCTCAAGGCCACATTTGACCGAGTGTAGCATCAAAGAGCCCTAGCTAAACTGGAATCAGTGGCCACTGGGGTCAAACACTCAAATCATACCCGACAGACCGGAGGGTTGTTGTGATTATTGGGATTCAGACATCTCGGCTCCAGGACATCTCTGCAGGAGTTGAAGGTATTGTCCTAGGCCCAACCATTTTCAGCTACTTCATCAATGACTTTCCCTCCATCATAAGGTCAGAGGTAGAGATGTTCATTGTGTACTCAATGTTCAGCACCAAATTTGACTGTTTAGAAACTGAAACAGTCCATGTTCAAATGTAGCAAAACCTGGTCAATATCCAGGCTTGGCTGACACGTAGCCACACAAATGCCAGGCAACGACCATTTCTAATAAGAAACAATCTAACCACTAACCCTTGACATTCAATAAAGTTGCCATCACTGAATTCCCCCACTGTCAAAATCCTGGGGGTTACCATTGACTGAATCGCCACATAAACAGAGCAGCTACAAGAGCAGGTCAGAGGCTAGGAATGCTGCAGCGAAGAACGTACCTCATGACTCCCCAAAGGCCCATCCATCACCGACAATGCACAAGTCAACACCGTGATGGGATACAGGTACACAATCCTTTATCCGAAATGCTTGGGACCAACTGGTTTTCAGAATTCAGAATTCTTCGAATTTCAGAATAAGCGACAGTTCAACGATGAAATTTTAAAAGATCTAACTGAACAGCAGACTGACTGAGTAATGGGTCTGAGACAGAATTGAGACCTGCCAGTGCTGGGCCATGCTCCCCACATTTCTCATCTGAGTGACACGCATTGAATGGGTGTGGAATTGTGTTAACTGTTTGCATGCCAAACAACCATCCTAATGTGAGAAACTTCACCAAAAAAACTTTGGATTTTGGATAAAGAGTTGTCTGTGTGTACTTCCCACTTGCCTGGATGGGTGCAGCTCCAACAACAGTCAAAAAGCTTGACACTATCCAGAACTCAGCAGTCCACTTGATTGGCACCACATCCACAAACATCAACTACCTCCACCACTGTTACTCAGTTGCATCAGTGTGTGCAATCTACACAATGCACTGCAGGAATTCAGCAAACATCCTTAAACAGCACCTTCCAAACCCATGACTATTACTTTCTAGAAGGACAAGGGCAGCAGATACATGGAACGCCACCACCTTCAAGGTCCCCTCCAAGTCACTCCCAATCCTAACTTGGAAATGTATTGCCATTCCTTCATTGTCACTGGGTCAAAATCATGGAATTCCTTCTCTAACAGCATTGTCAGTCAACTCACAAGTGGACTGCAGCAGTTCAAGGAGGCAATTCACCACTACCTTCTCAAGGGCAGCTAAGGACAGTCAATAAATGCTGGTCAGCCAGCAATGCCCATGTCCCTCAAGTGAATAAAACCAAACCAGCAGGCAAAGGTTGGTGAGCCGGATTCAGAAAAGAGAAGTGCAGTTTCTAAGTGAATAAAGCTGATACTTTATTCGTTCGTGGATTTTGGGCATCGCTAGCTCGACTGTAAATTATTACCCATTCCGAATTGCTCACAAGAAGATGGTGGTGTGCTGCTGCCTTCATCTGATACAGCACGTGGTGCGAAGATGCTGTTTGGAAGGGGCTTCTCAGACACTTTGCACATACAATTAAAAATTTTCAAGTTTAAAGAAAATGTCAATGTTGCTTTGAGTGTGTGGAAACTGTTACCTATTCAGTGCTGTTTTCCTGTTGGCTGCAAACGTTGCATCAATCGAGTCACTCAATGCTACATTGACATTGCAGGCGCAAAACATAGAAAGTAGAGTCAGATGACACCAGGTTATAGTCCAACAGGTTTATAGGACCTGATCAGGTGTACCCGAGAATACTGTGGGAAGCTAGAGAAGTGATTGCTGGGCCTCTTGCTGAGATATTTGTGTCATTGATTGTCACAGGTGAGGTGCCGGAAGACTGGAGGTTGGCAAACATGGTGCCACTGTTTAAGAAGGGCGGTAAAGACAAGCCAGGGAACAGTAGACCCGTGAGCCTGATCTCGGTGGTGGGCAAGTTGTTGGAGGGAATCCTGATGGACAGGATGTACATGTATTTGGAAAGGCAAGGACTGATTAGGGAAAGTCAATATGGCTTTGTGCATGGGAAATCATGTCTCACAAACTTGATTGAATTTTTTGAAGAAGTAACGAAGAGGATTGATGAGGGCAGAGCAATAGATGTGATCTATATGGACTTCAGTAAGGCGTTTAAGAAGGTTCCCCATGGGAGACTGATTAGCAAGGTTAGATCTCATGGAATACAGGGAGAACTATCCATTTGCATACAGAACTGGCTCAAAGGTAGAAGACAGAGGGTGGCGGTGGTGGGTTGTTTTTCAGACTGAAAGCCTGTGACCAGTGGAGTGCCACAAGGATTGGTGCTGGGCCCTCTACTTTTTGTCATTTGCATAAATGATTTGGATGCGAGCATAAGAGTAAGTAAGTTAGTTTGCAGATGACACCAAAATTGGAGGTATATTGGACAGCAAAGAGGGTTACCTCAGATTACAACAGGATCTGGACCAGATGGGCCAATGGGCTGAGAAGTGGCAGATGGAGTTTAATTCCAATAAATGTGAGGTGATGCATTTTGGGAGAGCAAATCTTAGCAGGACTTATACACTTAATGGTAAGGTCCTAGGAAGTGTTGCTGAACAAAGAGACCTTGGAGTGCAGGTTCATAGCTCCTTGAAAGTAGAGTCGCAGGTAGATAGGATAATGAAGAAGGCGTTTGGTATGCTTTCCTTTATTGGTCAGTATTGAGTACAGGAGTTGAGAGGTCATGTTGCAGCTGTACAGGACATTGGTTAGGCCACTGTTGGAATATTGCATGCAATTCTGGTGTCCTTCCTATCAGAAAGATGTTGTGAAAAGATTTACAAGGATGTTGCCAGGGTTGGAGGATCTGAGCTACAGGGAGAGGCTGAACAGGCTGGGACTGTTTTCCCTGGAGCGTCGCAGGCTGAGGGATGACCTTATAGAGGTTTAAAAAATTGAGGGATATGGATAGGAAAATAGATAAAGCCTTTTCCCTGGGGTCGGGGTGTGCAGAAAGGAGGGCATAGGTTTAGGGTGAGAGGGGAAAGATGTAAAAGAGACCTAAGAGGCGACCTTTTCATGCAGAGAGTGGTATGTGTATGGAATGAGCTGCCAGAGAATGTGGTGGAGGCTGGTACAATTGCAACATTTAAGAGGCATCGGGATGGGTATATGAATAGGAAGGGTTTGGAGGGATATGGGCCGGATGCTGGCAGGTGGGACTAGATTGGGTTGGGATATCTGGTCGGCATGGACGGGTTGGACCAAAGGGTCTGTTTCCATGCTGTACATCTCGATGACTCTAAGATTTCGGCGTGCTGAAATTTCACCTGACGAAGGGGCAGCGCTCTCAAAGCTTGTGATTTCAAATAAACCTGTTGGACTATAACCTGGTGTCCATGACTTCTGACTTTGTCCACCCCAGCCCAACACCAGCACCTCCACAAAATAGAATTAAGAGTTGGTCATTCAGCCTCCTGACTCTCTTTCTCTCCCCCCCCCCCCCATTATTATATGACTCCTCCCTGTGCTTTTCTCCTCCCCTTTCCCCTCTTCCCACATCTTTTGATTTCTTATCTCAAGTGCTTTACTCAACTCCTTTAAATCGTAACATACAAAATGGCAGTCCTCTTGCTAAGAATGCATACTGGCCGAGCTATATTCACAACATTAAAGTGGAGTTTCATTGAGGCAACCTGAAAAAGGGTAGGAAATGAAGAACTACATCTGTTGGAGATCTGAAACAAACAAAAACAAAGTGCTAGAGAAATGCAACAGGATTGGCAGCATCTGTGAAATGTTAATTTTTCAAGGCCAATAACCCTCCTTCAGAATTGCTGCACTGGGTAAGTTCCCCGGATAAAACCATCTTCACTATACTTCATTTATCAGGGGAAAATAGTTAAAATCTGATGTAGTTTGCAATGTTGAATGCTGTTGATTTTTGAGTTTAGAGTGTTTGAAATATTTAGTATTTTGCAGATGAAAGACAAATGTATAATTCTGAAGCATGCTGTTGTATGGTTAAAGCTTTCTGAAGAAATTAAAAACAAAAATATGTCATGTAGAAACCAGCCATATTCAGAGCAGGTTTTTTTTTAGAAAAGGTTAAGGTAAATGCCTGATCACTAACAGTCTTAAGAGTTTTCTTTTACCTTTTTTAATGACATTGGTAAATATTTTATTGCATATTTTGACATTCAATGTTTGGGAGAAGGTTTGTTGCCCGGGTGCTCGTTGTTGTGGTTCTGTTCGCCGAGCTGGGACTTTGTGTTGCAGGTGTTTCGTCCCCTGTCTAGGTGACATCCTCAGTGCTTGGGAGCCTCCTGTGAAGCGCTTCTGTGATGTTTCCTCCGGCATTTATAGTGGTTTGTATCTGCCGCTTTCGGTTGTCAGTTCCAGCTGTCCGCCGCAGGGGCCGGTATATTGGGTCCAGGTCGATGTGCTTATTTGAATCTGTGGATGAATGCCATGCCTCTAGGAATTCCCTGGCTGTTCTCTGTTTTGGCTTGTCCTATAATAGTAGTGTTGTCCCAGTCAAACTCATGTTGCTTGTCATCCGAGTGTGTGACTACTAAGGATAGCTGGTCATGTCGTTTTGTGGCTAGTTGGTGTTCATGGATGCGGATCATTAGCTGTCTTCCTGTTTGTCCTATGTAGTGTTTTGTGCAGTCCTTGCATGGGATTTTGTACACTACATTGGTTTTGTTCATGCTGGGTATCGGGTCCTTCGTCTTGGTGAGTTGTTGTCTGAGAGTAGCTGTTGGTTTGTGTGCTGTTATGAGTCCTAGTGGTCGCAGTAATCTGGCCGTCAGTTCGGAAATACTCTTGATGTATGGTAGTGTGGCTAGTCCTTGGGTTGCGGCACGTCCTCGTTCCGTTGTCTTTCCCTTAGGCATCTGTTGATGAAATTGCGTGGGTATCCGTTTTTGGCGAATACATTGTATAGGTGTTCTTCTTCCTCTTTTTGCAGTTCTGGTGAACTGCAGTGTGTTGTGGCCCTTTTGAACAGTGTCTTGATGCTACTTATTTTGTGTGTGTTGGGGTGGTTGCTTTCGTAGTTTAGGACTTGGTCTGTGTGTGTGGCTTTCCTATATACCTTTGTGGTGAATTCTCCATTCGGTGTTCTCTGTACCATCACGTCTAGGAATAGGAAAAGACAAACACAACCTCAACACCAAGGAGAGGGAAGCACTAAAAGCACTAAGAAACGATAACATAATCGTACTCCCAACAGACAAAGGTAGAATGACGGTCATCCTGGACAAAGCAGAGTACATCCAAAAACCACAACAACTACTTGCAGATACCAACACCTACCTAAAGAAGGAGTTTGACCCCACCCCACAGCTCCCCAATAGGATAAACAACACAGAGGAACCTCCAAAAATACAGACACGTAACCAGGTTTGACCGACAGAGAATGAAACCTGAAGGCAGCAACACCCTCAGATCCTATGGATTACCTAAAGTGCACAAACCAGGCATCCCACTCAGACCCATAGTGTCACTACCAGGAACACTATCACACAAACTGGCTAAAGAACCACAGCAGAAACTGAAACACCTGATCAGCAGATCCAGACACTATGCAGTCAACACAGGAATTCTTGGACATCATCAGAAATATACACATGGACAAGGAAGAAACCATGGTCTCATTCGATGTGACGGCACTGTTCACCTCTATCGACAAAACCCTAGCCAGAGAAACAATAGCCAACCTGCTGGACATACAGAATAGACAACAAGACGGGGAACCGATCAACAAAGACTGCACACTCAAACTACTGGGCCTGTGCCTCACAACACACTTCACACTCAACAACCAAATATATGAACAAATCAACGGCGCACCCATGGGCTCACCCATCTCTGGACTCATAGCAGAAGCAGTAATGCAAAGGTTAGAACAAACAGTCTTACCGCAAATTCAACCCAAACTCTGGGTCAGATATGTAGATGATACCTTTGTCATCATTAAAAACACAGAACTAGAGAATACACACCGGATCATCAACACCACACTCACAGGAATCCGATTCACTAGAGAGGAAGAAAAGGACAACCAACTCCCATTCCTAGACGTGATGGTACAGAGAACACCGAACGGAGATTTCACCACAAAGGTATACAGGAAAGCCACACACACAGATCAAGTCCTGAACTACGAAAGCAACCATCCCAACACACACAAAAGAAGTTGCATTAAGACACCGTTCAAAAGGGCCACAACACACTGCAGTACACCAGAACTGCAAAAAGAGGAAGAAGAACACCTATACAATGTATTCACCAAAAACGGATACCCACGCAATTTCATCAACAGATGCCTAAGGGAAAGACAACGGAACGAGGACATGCCGCAACCCAAGGACTAGCCACACTACCATACATCAAGAGTATTTCCGAACTGACAGCCAGATTACTGCGACCACTAGGACTCATAACAGCACACAAACCAACAGCTACTCTCCGACAACAACTCACCAAGACGAAGGACCCGATACCCAGCATGAACAAAACCAATGCAGTGTACAAAATACCATGCAAGGACTGCACGAAACACTACATAGGACAAACAGGAAGACAGCTAATGATCCGCATCCATGAACACCAACTAGCCACGAAACGACATGACTAGCTATCCTTAGTAGCCACACACTCAGATGACAAGCAACATGAATTTGACTGGGACAACACTACTATTATAGGACAAGGCAAACAACAGAGAACAGCCAGGGAATTCCTCAAGGCATGGCACTCATCCACAGATTCAATCAATAAGCACATCGACCTGGACCCAATATACCGACCACTGCAGCGGACAGCTGGAACTGACCACCGGAAGTGTCAGGTACAAACCACTATAAATGCCGGAGGAAAGATCACAGAAGCACTTCACAGGAGGCTCCCAAGCACTGAGGATGTCACCTAGACAGGGGACGAAATGTCTGCAACACAAATTCTCAGCTCTGTGAACAGAACCACAACAACATATTTTGACATTATTCAGATCAATGACTTACAATGAAACAGATGGTGAGTGTCATAAACCAAAGTGAGCACAAGTTAGAATTCTGTTCCAAGATCAAGTTAAAAATATTTAATTCAAGATTTTGCAATATTCTGGTTGCAGGAATACTTAAATAAAGAAGTAGAGCAGGTTGAAGGACCTGAATGGCTTATTTTTCTTGCTAATGTACATGTTCGAATTTCAGACAATCCTATCTAACTTTGCGTGCTCTTTAGCTACAGAGAATTTTTATTCCATTTTGTTGCAAACAAACACAGTGGCTGCAGGTTCTTGACTAAATCTATTACAATTCAAATGAATGATGTTTGTTCCATTTGTGGTGGGTTTAAAGATTATGATATGAAATGACATAGTTATTCAGTGCAGTGCAATGGTGGATGCTGGCCATTTTCCTACTGAAGAACACTGAGCCTGGCTGTGCTACATTTCTGTCTTTGCAAACTTGCATTGTGTTTGGAAAAAGTTATTTTTGGGCCCGTATCCATAGTTTGACATCCTGCTGAGCATAAACCTACCACTTTGACCAGAGCAATTTGAGGTGATAAATTAAGACAAAAAAACCAGAATTCATTTGTGCATTAAAACACAGTGCCATAAATGTAATTATTTTCACCAATGTGCTAAGTAAGCTTAACCACAAGGATGCAGTTGGTGGAGTGGGGACTGAGTGTAAAAATCAGTGAAAGCCATGTGCTAAACATTCACTTCACACTGAGCTAAGCATTTGCACCACACCACTGAACACTAAGGTGCTCGATGCCAATCAAAAGCAATATTAGTTTTCTGATAAACTAGCTTGCTAATACTAGTGGGATTAAATTGAAACAATGTATCCATACAAAGTGAACAGCAATCTCATTAATGTCCCTGCTCCCTCCTGTTATCAATGGCATGATTAGTATGCTAAACACATTCTAAGGACACAGGAAGGAAAATGAATTAAAAGTAGTCACTTTGTCGTCTGCTATCGAACATACCGACTACTAACTGCTCTATTAATTGTGGCTCAATTTAAAACTCTACATTGCTTGTGTAACCTTTCCAAGGTGCTAGGCATATTAAATATAGGATATAAATTTAGTTTTGGTTTTCCTCCAATCTCCAGATTGTTCTAATACATGATGGGATGGTGTTCTGATCCATGTGAACCATTTCATACTCCTCCCAGGTTGCCATTTTCATATAGGAGAAAGTGAGGACTGCAGATGTTGGAGATCAGAGCTGAAAAATGTGTTGCTGGAAAAGCGCAGCAGGTCAGGCAGCATCCAAGGAGCAGGAGATTTGACGTTTCGGGCATAAGGCCTTCTTCAGGGGCTTATGCCCGAAATGTCGATTCTCCTGCTCCTTGGATGCTGCCTGACCTGCTGCGCTTTTCCAGCAACACATTTTTCAGCTGCCATTTTCACATACCGATTCAATGTATGGGCCTTGCTATAGTCAAGGTCAACCCTATTTTGACATATGCACTTTCTCTTTGTTTTATTATACATGCATTTCCCAGTAAGGATTGTTCGAAATGTGGCTCTGTCTAATATTTATCACCCTGAAAAACAGCAAACAATGAGACTGTCTACTACTCCAGTCACTTTTGAGAATGACTTGTATGGGGCTTTTATGAAACAAACTTTAATAGTGAATCTTCAGAGTTAATGTTTGTCTACTTAATGTTCTTATTTATTTCTTGTCTTTTTTTATTGAGAACTTAGGTGAAATGTGAGAGGCCAGGGCTCATAGTGCAGGACACTATGCAGGACCAAAAGTTGAAAAGAGTAGTAGAGAAGATGAGCTAACTTGCCACGCAGTGATTAGGTGATGCCAGGATCCCGTTTTAAAAAGCCTGTAGATTATAGGAGGAAGGGAACACTGAAAGGTAAGGAGTTTCACAGTTTTCAGATCCTGTGAAAGAGCGAGCTAGTGTAGGAGACAGTGTGATGAGTCTTGTTTTCAACAATATTACACCTTACCCTGTGCCCCAAAGAGCAATAGAGGAAAGAAAAAAACTGGTGTGAACAAATTTTGCAATATTTTGCCTATCTCTGCATGCTAATTTGACTCAAATTGAAACCCACAGACAAGACTCATTTCCCTTCTCCACCCCTATAGAAGGCCGGATATCAAATTTTGAGCAGAATTCTTTGAGTATGATCATTGAATACAGATTTATCGGTTAACCTGAACTTCATTTCATGTTTAAATGGTTGAGCCTTAACTATATCCTCCTATGAATTAAACTTGCATGGTGATCCCTTCAGAAATGTTAAGTAATATTATTTTTCTTTAGGTTGTCAAACTGAAGCAAATAGAACACACACTCAATGAGAAAAGAATATTGCAGGCTGTAAACTTCCCATTTCTTGTGAAATTGGAGTATTCCTTCAAGGTAAATATTCATTTCAGACATCAGAAGAACAATGTTGTACATCTATTCTCATTCTGTTTTCATTTAAGTTAAAATGTTTATTTTAAAACCTTTTAAACTTATTAGCTATTTGCTCAGCTGGGAGAATTGTGAAGCCTGTAATGCACTGGAAGAGGTTTGGAAAAGATCATTCTTTGAAACTCTGCTGTAAAAACTGAATTTTTCCACTAGTTGTTTGATGGTAAACTAAAGGAACTCTATGTAGATGCTGGTGTAGAGTTACAAACTTGTGTTCAATTTTATAAAACCTGATTTCAAATTCTGTTCAGTGGAAGGTCGTGAGATTTGGCAAGTCATGGATTGTTCATGTTTTTCATTATTGCGATTTTGATGCATTCCTGATGTGTTTGGAAATCTGTAATATATTGATTTAATTATGGAGGCTCTAGTGTGGCTATTTGTAACCTATTAACAAGTGACTTCTGCTATTGATGCTTCATTAGGCTTTAACAGTCTAGACATTTGTTGCCTCCCCTCTATTGTTAAATCTGTGAGTTATATTTCAATAATCGTTTTCCTTATAAATATTAACTAATCCCTTCATTACACTTTAATCAGTTGCTTATGGGCTGTAAACGAAAGCTGCATATTAATCCCCTTGTGCACAACTCCATTCCTTTCTGTTTGCAAGTAATGTTTTGATAATAGCATGATATCGTTGATGCTGAAATAAAGGTGTTATATTCAACATAAATTGGTGTTTGACATATTCCACAAATTATCACCTAATCGCAAACTGAAAGCATGCTAATTTCCATAGCTTTAAAAGGCATTGTTCACTTTACAGAAGACATGATGTTACTTGCCCAGTTAGATTTTAATAGTACAACTAGTGTTTTGTGCAGCTGGATGTGTTTATAATGACTTTCGCTTTCATTATTTTGGGATTGTCTGCACGATCTTTCATATCAGCATTGGCAAGTAAGTTTCTTTGCAGGAGAAAAGCAACACCGTTTTGTGACAGTGCTTTAATGACATTGGATTGTGACCCTTCTTATTACAGTGCAATGCGTGAAGAATGGCCCACCTACAAAAAGACCATTTTCCTTTTCCCCTCTGTACATACAATGAGTATGATTAGCGAGTTTTGAGAAGATTTGTGGCTCATTTTGAGGTTTTGGATGTAGGTTTGCTTGCTGAGCTGGAAGGTTCATTTCCAGATGTTTCGTTCCCTACTTGGTAACATCTTCTGTGGACCTCAGGTGAAGCAATACTGAAAATTCCTGCTTTTTATTTATTTGGGTTTCTTTGGGTTGGTCATGTCACTTCCTGTGGTGGTGATATTTCCTGTGGTGAAGTCAATTCCTGTTCCTTTTCTCAGTGTTTGGGGGTGGTAGATGGGGTCTAACTCGAGTTTATTGATAAAGTTCCTGTTGGAATGCCATGCTTCTAGGAATTCTCGTGCATGTCTTTCTTTGGCTTGTCCTAGGATGGATGTGGTAAAAACAATGACTGCAGATGCTGGAAACCAGATTTTGGATTAGTGGTGCTGGAAGAGCACAGCAGTTCAGGCAGTATCCGAGGAGCAGCAAAATCGACGTTTTGGGCAAAAGCCCTTCATCAGGAATGAAGGCAAAGAGCCTGAAGCGTGGAGAGATAAGCTAGAGGAGGGTAGGGGTGGGGAGAAAGTAGTGTTGTCCCATTCGAAGTGTTATCCTTCCTCATCCGTATGTGAGGATACGTGTGAGGTGGGGTGGGTGGGAACTGTAAGATTGTAAGACACAGAATTTTAGCAACAGTTTACAGTGTGATGTAACTGAAATTATATATTGAAAAAGACCTGGATTGTTTAAGTCTTTCATCTTTTAAAATGAACATGTTGGTTTCAGTTCTTTCACATGTAAATCGCAAAACTTTTTTAGAGTTACATTCTCAAGTGAACTTTAATGACACCAATTGTGAAACCTGATGGAGGAGCAGCGCTCCAAAAGCTCGTGCTTCCAAATAAACCTGTTGGGCTATAATCTGGTGTTGTGATTTTTAACTCTGTACAATGAGCTAACGCTCGTTTTTTTAATTGTTCATGAGGTGTGAGCACTGCAGGCAAAGCTTGCATTTGTTGCCGTTCCTAACTGACCTTTAGAATTAGTGCAGTTTCTCAAGGCTTTCACTACAATTAATTTCGTTACTTAACTTATCTCTTGAGTAATACGTATGTAATTTGTTTGATTTGCATTGTTCCACAGTATCCAAATTCATCTGGTGTAGCAGGTTGATAACATGGGCTGACACTGAAATTTGCATCTTAGAGATGACACTAAATGTAATCATGCCTTTCTAATCAGTAATATTTTATTGTGAAAAATCATTGAAAAATGTAGCCGTCCAGAAAATGAAAGGGGTGCAGACAAGTATTGAGAAGACCTTTCAGGCAGAGATCCATCTTTTCTTAGGTAACAGGTTCCACTGGCAATCGCCATTCATGGTTCTGTGGTAAAATGTCAAATTCACCATGCTTTATGAAGGATATGCAGATTCTGGAAACTACAAGGTAATTAAAGATGTTACAGGCCACAAACGCAGTGGAGTAGGACACTCCAGCCGGAGCTCGTCCTCTCCGCCTGCTCCTTTTCTTTCCCTTTTTTCTCATTTTCTTCCTCCAAGTGTTTGTTTTTGTCGTCTTCTCCGTCTTTTCTTCCCTTTTGACTGTAGGGCTTCAGCAGCCTCCAGCAGCGACAACACACGCACACACACACGCGCGCACACACACACACGCACACACACACACCCCCAGCCTCATCGCAACAACCTCGTCCTGTAGGGTCCTCCCAGCGTGGGGGCCTCCCGACATGGCATATCACCGGCACAGTGTGGAAGCAGGGAATCTAAGTGCCAGCATGGCCTGCTATATTGAACTTTCTACTGTAATGCTGGACATGTTATTTGGAAACAAATCTTGTCACAGAAGAAGCTGTGCCGAGGTACTTGCGTATCTAATTCCCCACTGTAATTGGCACCATTTTCATTATACTCATTGAGTACATGTGATAATAAAGGCTAATCTATCCCCGCAGCATCTGAATTCCATGTTCTGCCGGCTGTTTTCAACCAATAGTTGGATGCTGGCTGGTCCCAAGTCCTAGTTTGTTCATGTTGATTGAAATCTGCCTGTTAATTCTCAGTTTCTACACAGCATGCCGCAAATACAGCTTTCAACTGCAAATTTTGCAAACTGTAAGGGTGGGGACATCTCCCATTGTGCTGTTTTTAAAGAAAAGCAAAGTCCTTTATGACCGCTTGTATTTACAAATTTAATCCCAAACATGGTGTAATTTGAAAGATTCCACATCTGAACGTTTCCTAAATTTAAAAATGGCTATTTTATAGTGTTCTACATCAAGTTCTGTCTTGAGTGCAAACTGGCTTGCGAACAGACTCGAGAACAATTTTTTAACAACCTGGGGACTGCCTGGAGTGAAGCTCATAGTGATTTTCTATTGCCACAATTTGGTCAACATATGGTGTGCCTTGTGACGCTTACATTTTTAATGCATTGCATGTGTGGCATTCTGCTTGGAGACAGCTAAAACCAGTTGATTTGACCTGTCAGAGTTTCTGATGTTGTGTTGAGAGAACTTGGGTTTCTTTGCATCTTGGGCACTTGGACAGAGATATTGACCTTGTCGATGGTACAAATACAGATTCACCAGAATGACAGAGCATTACCATAGTATCATAGAGTCCCTGTCGTGTGAAAACAGGTCATTAGACCCAACACGTCCACACTGACCCTCCAAAAAATAACCCACCCAAACCTATTCCCTCACCCTACTATCCTACATTTATCCCTGACTAATGCATCTAATCTACACATCTCTGAACACTATGGGCAATTTAGCATGGCCAATTCACCTAACCTGCACATCTTTGGAATGTGAGAGGAGCACGAAACCCATCCAGACACTGGGAGAATGTGCAAATTCCACACAGGCAGTCATCCAAGGCCAGAATCGAACCCAGGGCCGTTGTGCTGTGAGGCAGCAGTGCTAACCACTGAGCCACTTGCATTCCCTTATGTTTGAAAAGCTGAGGGGTAATCTAATTGAGAAATTCCATCGTTTCTTTGTGGTAAGCTTATCAGGGGAATGGAACAAGCAGAAATAAATAGCATTTCCATACCAATCAACTATGATCTAATTGATTGGCAGAACTGGATCCCGTGCACTTGTCAAAATATTTTAAATTGTTACTCAAACAGTAGAGCCTTGTGGTCACAAAAAGGTAGTACTACAGCAGCAAAACCTTTTTTTGCTGTCTCAAATTAATTGCAGTTGCATCAAGTGTCATCAGACGTAGGAGAACAAAATAGGCCATTTGTACCATTGAGTCTGCCCAGCCATTCAATGACATCATGACTGAACTGATAATTTTCTACTCCCTTTCCTGCCTTTTGTTTGCCTGTAAACCTTGATTCCCTTACTGATTGTCAAGCCTGCTCAGAATCCTGAATGTTTCAATAAGGTCAGCTCTCATTCTGCTCAACTCCAATGAGTACAGACCCAACCTACTCAAACTCCCCATATAAGGTAGTCCAACCATACACAGGATCAACCTAGCAAACCACCTCTAGGCTGCCTTCAGTGTCAATATACCTTTCCTTCAGTAAGGAGTCTGAAATGGTTCACAATATTCCAGGTGTGGTCTGACTAGTGCCTGCTTTAGACGTATGACATACTGTATAGTTTGGATATATTGCACAGATTTAGAAATGAGCAAAAGTAAATCAAATCCTCCTACCAGAGACCATATATAGTTCATGTCTGCTGCAGATTTAATCCTCCGATGAATATCTCAGCCAAGCCCTTTTTATGGTATTGATGTATCATCAGTCGTTTTGGCTGGCAGTCATCTTCGTGTACTCATTGTTTGGTGATAGTGGGGAGATGTGGGTGGAAGGGATGTGCTTGGCAATCCATTTCTATCTTATTTCCATTGTATCTTGGTGACCGAAATGAACATGGCGTTTGAGGGTTATGAAACTACTTCAGATTATGATTAGTCGGTGATTTGGCCTCTTTCAGTTTACCCAGCCATTCACTAAGATCGTGACTGATCTGATGGTGCTTTCAACTCCTTCCTCCATTTGCCACATCCCCCACAACCCTTGATTTCCTTGCAGATGTAAGGTCTGTCTGATTCTCTGAACCTTGAATATATTCAGTGCTCTATTTTCCATCTACTCTTGTATTGCTAATTGTAAGTTAGTCTTCTGCTTGATTTGTTGGTTTACTATAATAGAAT
Source organism: Hemiscyllium ocellatum (assembly GCF_020745735.1). Lineage (NCBI taxonomy): Eukaryota > Metazoa > Chordata > Chondrichthyes > Orectolobiformes > Hemiscylliidae > Hemiscyllium > Hemiscyllium ocellatum. The sequence goes on from NC_083409.1 coordinate 110,260,292, forward strand.
TTAGATTTCCAAGATATGTTTCTTTTTCTAAAGAAAGTTATGCCAAGTAACTTTGGACTCTTTTAAACTTTCTAGGCCAAATTTATTGCCTGTTTCTAGTTGGTCTGAGTAGTAGACCTTCCTTGTACAGCTGCAGTTCTCCTAGTGTTACAAAAACAAAGTGCTGAAGAAAATTAGGCCTGGCAGCATCTGTGGCGAGAGAAACCGAGTTAATGTTTTGATTCCAATGTGACTGTTCTTCAGATCGCCTTCAGTCTCTGTGCTGATGTTGTGTTGCAAAGTATAGATGAGAATTCCCAGATATTAACGCTGAGAACCAAATTTGCAAGTTATGGTGTTCTGTTCGTATTACGCTTCTCAATCCTGGAATCCTTGTGGTGGGGATGTGCTTTTGGACTGCTGAGTTGCTGCAGTGCACCATGTAGGAATATATACAGCATAGCAGTGGAAGGAGGGATTTAATACTGAGTTGAGAGGGAGGGAGTGGTTCAAGAAGAATGCCTTGTTTAGCTGCAGGGTTCTGTGTACACCACCAGTACCATTCAGGATTTTCCCCTTATATGGCCAAATTAGTCAGTGTTTGCGAATTAGATTGCATTCAAACATCTGTTTTTCTCTGGATCACTTCAAGCATGCTTGAGATCATTCCAGTACGTGGACAACTTTATTTATCGCAGTTTTGAATTGACTGACTGTTTTGGTTAATAAACTGAAATCTCTTGTTTTTGCGCAGTTGAAAACTGACATCTGTTCATCCAGCATTGACCACATGGATTAGCTGGCTGTTTCTCTGATGTAAACTCTGTAATCATGTGTAAATGGTCTATGCCCTGTTTTATTATGTGCAACGTTTGTGAATGCAGATTAAATTTATCCACCATCAGATTCTGTCTCCACACACCCCTCCCCCACCCCAGCTTGATCCTGATTCGTTTGAGTGATTTGAAATCTGTTTTTAAAAAATAGTCATTTGAGCACAAGCCCTGCCCAGTGAAGCAATTGAGGTCTAGTTTTCAAAATAAAGATAGAATTTTTGGAACACTGAAGGAATTTGGGTTATAATGGGTGGGAGGGTAAGTGGAGCTGTGTCCATGAAAAGATCAGCCATGATTTTATTGAATGTCAGAGCAGGTTCGAGGAGTCAGATGGCCTACTCCTGCCCCCATTTCCTTTGTTCTTATGCAAGTTTGGGGTCAACAATTTTCACAACTTGACCAAAAGCTCCTCTGTGTACTATGTGAATAGTGAGAGTAGTGAGGAGAACAAAATAGGCTGTGTCTTACTAGTTGATCAGTGTTAGCATTCTTTGCAGTGCACAAACATTTTCCCCAGGATTGGTTTTAGCCCATTTGATCTGTAATTCACAGTCCAATGGTAGTTTTGTTTTAAATATCAGCATTTTTTGTTTGAACTTGCATACCCCCTCCTAAATTGTTGCCAAAGCTGCTTGCTCATCTTGCTGTAATAAAAACAAACAACTGTAGATGCTGGAAATCTGAAACAGAGACAAAGTGCTGGAAAAACTCAACAGGTCTGGCCACATCTGTGGAGAGAAGAACAGTTATTGTTTCATTAAATTTTCTCTCCACAGACGCTGCCAGACCTGCTGAGATTGTACTTTCAATTTTTGTTGCTTATCTTGCTGGTCTTTAATGAAGCCTGCTTGTCTTGTTTTATCCAAATGTTTTTATGGCATATCAGTCTAAGAATCTAACAGTATATTTTCTTCAAATACCTTGTTACTGTTTATTGTGCCCATTACTCCATGAGCCTTAGAATGTTTAAATAACTTATTTTCTGCAATTTCTTCTTCTATTTAAATATTTTCTAGAAGACTTGTCATAACTATCCAATGAATACTTCTGAAGTATTCCATAAAATGTAATTATTTTTGAGTTTTGGTTTCACTTTGAACTATACTTGATAACTGTTACTCAAGTGCGTTGACACTTTCTGGTTGCTAATTGATTGTGTTGAAGGTCTGCTTACTGCTAATCCAACCACCTATACTATTCTGTTTCACTCTCTCGAAGTTGGCACTGATCATTTCTGTTAAATTACTCATAAGATCACCTTGCTTGAAAGAGTTCCGACTTTAATCTTACCTAACTGCTTTGCTTAACCTTTAAGAAATCATAACAATACAAAAGTATGGAAGAATAATTTTTTTTCTATGAAGTGTCAACCTTTTTAAAATAATTCATTGTGGGAGTTGGTTTACTGGATAGCTAAGGTAACTTACCGTGAGCTTAATAGGTGTGACCGACTGATTGTTCATGTATACTAACTAGTATATAAAATACCTTCACTGTGTTTCAGGACAACTCTAACTTGTATATGGTGATGGAGTACGTGCCAGGTGGTGAAATGTTTTCACATCTTAGAAGAATCGGAAGGTTCAGGTAAGGTTTGCATAGTTTATCTATTGGGCCCCTTGGTTATTTAATGACATGGATGTGGCTATCAATGAGGTATGGTTGCTCACTCTCCTACCTTTGGGATCATCAGGAAAGTAAGTTAGAATGAAATAGATGCTGCAAAGGGATACAGGTCATGAGTGAGCAAAGATGGAGCAAGTGGAATATCATGTGGCAAGATGTGAAGTTGTCCATTTTGGCAGGGTGAATGGAAAAGGTGTGTGTCATCTAAATGATAGACTGTAGAGTTTAAATGCGTAGGGACTTGGCTGCCCTAGTGTATTTATTACAGCAATTAAAGAAGCTGAAAATGTGGTGCTGGAAAAGCGCAGCAGGTCAGGCAGCATCCAAGGAGCAGGAGAGTCGATGTTTCGGGCATGAGCCCTTTTTCATTCCTGAAAAAAGGCTCATGCCCGAAACATCAACTCTCCTGTTCCTTGGATGCTGCCTGACCTGCTGCGCTTTTCCAGCAACACATTTTCAGCTCTGATCTCCAGCATCTGCAGTCCTCACTTTCTCCCAGCAATTAAATAAGTCAGCTAATAGAATTGTATTACTTATCGCAAGGAGAATTTAATTCATAAGTAGATACTTGCTTTATTGTAAAGACATTAAGATTACATCAGGCATAGTGTGTGCAGTATTGCTCTCCTAATTTAAGAAAAGTTGTAAATGCATTGGAAGCACTTCAGAGAAGGATTGCAAGACTAACCTGGAATGGGCTAGTTATAGCCATAGTCCTGGAGGTCTACAGCAGGGGAACAGGCCCTTTGGCCTGACTTGCCCATGCCACCGAATTTTCACAATTTAAACTCGTCTCGCGTATCTGTGTTTAGTCAATATCCCTCATACCTATCCCATCCAAGTACTTGTTTTTAAATGTTTCTTAAATTAGAGAATTATACTTCCACCACTATCTCTGGCAGCCTGTTCCAGGCACTCACCCTGCTGTACATGAAAAACTTGCCCCTCCAAATCATTTTATATCTCTTCCTTTCACCTAAACCTATGCTCTCTAGTTTTAGACTCCTCTAAAATGGAGAAAAGCTGTCGACTATCTAACTTATTTATGCCCCTCATGATTTTATAAACCTCTATAAGGCCACCTCTCAGTCTCCTATGCAGTCTCAGTTTCACTTTGAACTGAGGAAAAAGAGTCCCAACCTATCCAGTCTTCCATCTAACTCAAACCTTCCAGTCCAGGTAGCATCCTAGTAATTCTTTGCTGCACTCTTTCTAGTTTGATATCCTTTCTATAGGAGGACGAACTGCACACAGTACTCTAAATGTGGCCTCACCAATGTCTTGTACAGCTGCAATAAGATGACCCAACTTCCATAGCCTTGATGCTCTGACCAATGAAAGCAAGCATGCTGAAAGTCTTCAATTCCCTGTCTACCTGTGATTCCATTTTCAAGGAGCTATGAAGCTATATCCCCAGATCTTTGTTCTAGAACACTCCCCAGGGCCCTACTATTCCTGGTTTGCCTGACTAAAATACAACAACTTGTATTTATCTAAATTAAAACTCCATCTGTCAATCCTCAGCCCATTGGCCCCAGTTGATCAAGATCTTGGTTGCTTTCCCAGGTAACCACCTTTACTGTCCATTATACCATCAATCTTTGTGTCATCCACAGACCTACAAATCATACCTCCTAAATTTGCATCCAAATCATTTTAATAAATATTATCTCCTAAGGAAAAGATTGACAGGTTAGACTTGCATATGTTGGAGTTTAAAAGATTAACAGGCAATGTGATTGAAACATAGAAGATCCTGAAGGGCCTTGACAGGGTGGGTTAGAAGAAGCTGTTTCCTCTTGAGAGAATCTTGGATGTGGGGCTTCTATTTCAACATAAGGTTTCAGCAAAGCAAAACGCAAAATGGACTTTTTTTTTGAGAATTAAGTCTTTGGAACACTGCTCTTCGAAAAGTGATAGAAGTAGAGTCCTTGAATATTTTGAAGGCTGCGGTGGTAAGATTATTGATAAGCAAGGCAGTGAAAGGTTATTTGGGAAAGTTATGAACCGAGGGCAGATCCATCCTTTTTGTGCGACAGCAGCATTCTCTTTCTAGTCAGCCTGTTTTTCATTTGTCATCAGCAACAACCACACAGGTTTGCAGTCTTCCAGAAAGCAAGGGAAATGCATCATCAATAATTTGTCTTGTTTTGATCTGATAACCCAAATTGTATTGAATACATTTTTGGTATTTGAATCTGAAATTTAATTTGTGTGTTTTGATTACCGGCTCTGATTTAGCAATCTCTGTAAGCAAAACCCTGTCAGTTGAAGTTTGTTTGTCTATAAACTATTGGCGTACACTGTTTTATACAATTTCTGGTTTTAATATACTGAGCTCAAAAACAAATTATTTGTCAATTTAAATCTGAGAAGTTAGTTTCTCCTTTTGGAGAGTGCAGTCTTTTCCTTAACATTGTGATGAATTACTTTGATTGTGTTGAGTTTCGCTTATACAGAGCTTAGGAAATTATGGGGTGAATTAGTGTGCTTTTATCCACTATAATTTCTTTTATAAGTACTGGGTCCAAAAGTGTTGGTAGTATTTCCAAGGAATCCATGGTGTAAATACCACTGATAGAGTACCTTCAAGGAATTCAATCTGTTATTTACAAGACCAAAATAGAATGTTTGAGAGCAAATGCATCCTGTCTGCACTGAATCATTAATGTCACACACTGAACCACATTTACTGTCTGTCAACCAATATCCTGATCCATAAAAGAGTGAGGTGCAAGAACAAAATACCACCTCACTGAATGTTTGCTAAGACTTCTGAGATCGAGAAGAAAAAATGCCACAGCCTCAGTTGGCCTTTCTCTTTGTAAAGATGGGTCCAAACCCAACTCTGTAACTATGTTCTCAAATGATGACACTCAGCAGGGTGAATTATCAACATTTGCCTAGTGTGCACTTAAGGTTTTAAAGTATGACCCTGCACAATGACACTTCTTGAAGGGTCACTTGTATGAATAATTCTCCTCCATCTAAGCTGAAGAACTGTAACATGCAAAATTTGTAAATTTTGTTGATGGTGGATATCCATTGTGAAAGTGTGTAGATTCCCATTCTTGTCTCACTAATATACAATTCCTTGAAAAACATTTTAAAAGGTTTTATGCATGGTCAGTGGATAAGTTGAAATTTGCAACTCCTTTGGTTAGTCAGATTTGTAATGTAGTAATTGATTAATTGCAATGTAACTTGTAATCTAGTATTCATATGCTGCATATTTTGATATTAGCCTGTTAATTGTATTATTAGTTTTTGTTAAATTGATTACTGAATGTATAATTTAAGCTAATTGATTTTTCTTCATAGTGAACCTCACGCACGGTTTTATGCAGCTCAGATAGTCCTGACCTTTGAGTACCTCCATTCACTAGACCTCATCTACAGAGACCTGAAGCCTGAAAACCTTTTAATTGACCAACAAGGGTATATCCAGGTATAGTGTTTGTATTGAGGAATGATTTTTGCCAATTTTGAGTTTCAAATAAATTCCAAGAATTTCAGTTATCTTGGATAATCATTTACGCCTTAATGGGGAAAGAATTTTTGCACTCAGGCTTGCCATTTAGTGTTCCCTGTGTCTGCAATTTATTTTTTAAAACTGACTTAATTAGTGTCACCCCACTGCACGATAGCAGCCTCTGAACTACCCTCCTCTAACCTCTGAAGCATGATTTTTTTTATTGAACCTGTATTTATGCAGTTTATTAAATTGATTCATTTGACAATGTGTGACAGCTCTACAGTATCTGCTGGCTCTAAAGAAAAATCACGGCTCTGACTTGAGATTTGAACTTTGGTCTTTATATTTTTATTTAAAAATCAGTAATTTTTCAGGGACATTGGTCTGTGACCGGTTGATGAATAAATCTGTTTTGGAGTTGGGAGTGAAATTATATCTAAATTATTCTAAGACCACTGTTTCCATATAGATGTAAGTGTTAAATTAGAAAGCTTCTAGGTTAGACATGACTTTGGTCACCCTTCAATGTTTTGACAAGCAATATGTACTGGCTTAAGATTCTAACATGTATATTTATATCTTTCTCTGCCCAATGAAAGATCCTCTGTTTGTTTCTCCACCCCTCAAAGTCTTGCAGTTTTCTTTTCAGTTGCCCTCTTATTTGATTTCAATGATCAACATGATCAGGAAATGATACTTGTGGTTTCTGGTTGTCTTATTGGCATACTTAAAGGAAACACGCAAGAATGTTTCTTACACATTCTCCATCTGCAATCAGCCATTATATACCAATAGCTCTCCCACCATCATCACAAAGAATTTCTTCTTTCAGCCCGCACTGGAACACTTTCCTGAGGCCGGGGCACTTCCAGAGATCAGGAATGACCCCTGCAATACTGAGTGATTTAAACATGATTTCTACAAGCCGGTGACCAGATTGCACACTTCACAACATAGAAATAAATTTGCTCAATTAAGTAGGAAAATTATTTTAATTTTAGAACACTAAAAAGGATCTGAAATACATCCTTGGAACTTGTATTGTAGTGTCAACTACAGTACAGAAAAAGGCCCTTTTGGCTTATCATGTCCACGCTAGTCAAAAAAACCCACTATTTTAATCCCATTTTCCAGCACTTGCCCCATAGCTGGGTATGCTTTGACATTGCAAGTGTACATCTAAATACTACAAAAAAAGTTACAAGGGTTTCTGTGTCAACCATTCTTATAGGCAGAGAGTTTTGGGTTGCCACCACTCTCTGGGCAAAAATGTTTAGCCTCATGTCTCTTAACCTTTTGCCAATTACCTTAAATCTGTGCCCTCTAATATTGTATTACGATACTCCACTTCCATTTTTGGATCTTCATATTACCAACTTATTTACATTAAAGATTATAATTTAGGTCTCTGGCTTCTATCTTCAGCCAACTGCTAATTGCCACAATTATCTCAATGGTAAAGTGAAACTGCCTTTATTCTGATTTTTTTCATGTTGCTGTGCACAACAAAATAAAGATTACAGGTCTCCATTTTAAACAGATTTTTTATGATGTGATCCAAGGAATGTGTTCTCATGGAGTCCTACAGCACAGACACAGGCCCTTTGGACCAAACTGGTCCATGCCAACCAAAACGTCCATCTACGTTAACCCCATTTCCCTACACTTGTTCTGTGCTCTTTTTCCCCTTCATTTCCTGGGGTTTAGGATGCACCCCTATGTAGAGGTCCAGGGGAAGTGTGTGGAGAGAGGGGGCAGGAGGTCAGTCATTTGGAGACAGTGTCTGGGCTCCCATTGATGTCCAGGACTGTTTTCAGCAACATTTCAGTGAGCCGAGATTTTTAATCATTGTACCTGTAAATAAAAGATGCGATTCGTGCTGAAACAGCTCTTTTGATGTAATGTTCTATTGGGACCTCGAGATCTCCTTCGGATAATCTGATACTCGGATAATCAAGGTTCCTCTGTAGTTGACTCTCTCTCAGCCTCTGGGCAATTAGGAATGGGCAATAAATGCTGATGTAGCCAGCGATGTCCTTAACCCATGAATGAATCTTGGGGTAGCGCGGTGACTCAGTGGTTAGCACTGTTGCCACACAGTGCCAGGGACCCAGGTTCAATTCCAGCCTCAGACGACTGTATGTGTGGGGTTTGCGCATTCTCCCTGAGTCTGTGTAGGTTTCCTCCGGGTGCTCCGGTTTCCCCCCTCAGTCCAAAGATGTGCAGGTCAGGTGAATTGGCCATGCTAAATTGTCCCATAGTGTTAGGTGCATTAGTCAGAGGGAAATGGGTCTGGGTGGGTTACTCTTCGGAGGGTCATGTGGACTGGTTGGGCCAAAGGGCCTGTTTCCACACTGTAGGGAATCTAATCTAATCTAAAATAAAACAATATAATTTTAATCTTTTATAGGTCACAGATTTTGGTTTCGCGAAAAGGGTAAAGGGAAGAACTTGGACACTTTGTGGAACCCCAGAATATTTGGCTCCAGAGATTATTCTCAGCAAGGTAAACCCGTGATGAGATGGATCTTTGAATATCAATAAACCTTCCTTACAGTATTGGCATTGAATACAGCACCAGTGCAATAAAGTTTCAACAAGAAATTCTGTTTGAGGTGCCTGAGCACGTATGAGAGATGTGATGTGCCCCAGTGTTAGCTTAAGCTTTCCTTTTATAAGCTTCGCTTCATGTTTCTCTCCGCAATTTCGGAGAAGATTTGTAGCTCAGCTTGTGGATCAGGTTGTGAGTTTGCTCGCTGAGCTGGTAGATTAGTTCTCAGATGTTTTGTCACCCATGCTAGGTAACATCAGTGAGCCTCTGATGAAGCACTGGTGTTCTGCCCCGTTTGCTATTTCTATCTGTTTGGTGGGTGATATTGCTTCCGGTTCTATTTCTGAGAGGTTGGTAAATGAGGTCCAAATCGATATGTTTGTTAATGGAGTTCCAGTTTGAATGCCAGGCCTCTAGGAATTCCTGAATGTGTCTTTGGCACAGTGTAATCACAGTTGAACTTTCAAAGTGTTTATCTATTTGGGGGAAATTGTATTGGTGCTGTAGACCAAGTTCTTTGGGTTGTATACTGGAATGTGCTTATTTTCATTTTGTAGGGCTACAACAAAGCAGTGGATTGGTGGGCACTGGGAGTTCTCATCTATGAAATGGCCGCTGGGTACCCTCCATTCTTTGCAGACCAGCCTATACAGATCTATGAAAAGATTGTCTCTGGAAAGGTAAAGTTTGATGAACTTACAAAATATGCATTCTTTTGCATATTTGTTAGAATACCCCTCATTCTTCCATTTTATGTTTTGTTGGTTTAGCAGGAATTTGTCTTTGGGATACTCATGTGTCACCTCGTCTTTTTCGTGTCTCTCACTAATACCAATTAACCTTCAGAAGTGTTCTCTTAATCCCCCTAGTGGTTGAATAGGTACACTGCAGTGGATGTGACAGTTGGCTACCATGATAGCTCCTAATAGCCGTTCAATAGTTCCTACTAGAAAGTGTTCAGGTGAAGGAAGCTTCTTGCTCCTCACTGGCGCCAGTGATTTATTTGTCAGCACTCTGTCTTGGATTACACATGGAAGAGAAGGGGGGAAATAAAGATTCACTTGGCCATCCGAGGAAATGTTCTGTCTCTGACACCCTCATCCCAAAATCTGCCAATTGCTGTACTCACTGGGCCTAATTTACTAAGGTCAGTAAATTCACCTTTAATTGGCTTCTTTCAGAAGTTGGTGTCTGGGGCAGTAATTTAGCTTCTGAGAAGTTTCTCAACTATGTGATTTACTTGGAAACATATTGCCTTCTGTCCTCTGGATCCCCCTTTACAAATAGTTTTGAGGATATTGAGTGTAATTTTACAAAGTGTTCAGGTCCATTGAGGGTCAGCTTAACTCCGTTAGCAGCACTGTCACCTAACTTAGTAGGATCAAGCTTCATTCCACAGCATTGTGACCCTGCTGAACATCTGATACATTGTCCCCATTATAATCTTGCAAACAAATTGCAAAACCAAGTCTCGTGTCTCAGTTCAGATGGACATCAGATCTGCAGCTCTATTTAAAGACTCTCAAAAACTTCTCCAGTATCCTGGCCTGGCATTCACCCTTCAACAAACCCTGCTGTTGTGTGGCACATTATCAAATGCCTTTATGAAATCTATGGTACACCACATCAGCAACGTTGCTATCGTCAATCCTCTCATCAAAAATCACAAACAGATCGGTTAAATACAAATTTCCCATAATATCTGCCATTTTCTTTAATCAGTCCATATTTGCCCAAGTAACTAATAATTTTTTCAACTAATAATGCTTTGAAACATGCAGAAGACCTGGAATCTGAATTTCAGTAAACAAAATGCTGCTACCTGCATATTGGTATAGTTTAACAGTGTTATACCATAGTCTGTGTTTGATCACTGCTGATGCTGGAAGTCTCTGCTTCAATAGAGATCTGAAGGCACTCCCAGGACTAATCTTTTGTACACAGGGGCAAGGCAAGGTTACTTTGGTCCTCAAAGATTCAAATGTATTTTTTAAAAATGGATTTAAATTCCAGCTGGATTTTCCTGCTGTGAGGTGAATGAAAGTTGCAGTTTTCCTGTTTGTGAAAACTGCGTTGTAACTGGTCACTTAAAATTCCAAGGAATGTATTGAGATGCGCTGTTTTAAAGTCACATTATTTCTTCAAAGTTTGTGAGAAGATTTGTAGCTCGGGTGCTCGTTGTTGTGGTTCTGTTCGCCGAGCTGGGGAATTTGTGTTGCAGACGTTTCGTCCCCTGTCTAGGTGACATCCTCAGTGCTTGGGAGCCTCCTGTGAAGCGCTTCTGTGATGTTTCCTCCGCCATTTATAGTGGTTTGAATCATATTGATGTTACAAGGAATTAAGGGCTACGGGGAGAATGCGGGTAAGTGGAGTTGAAATGCCCATCAGCCATGATTGAATGGCGGAGTGGACTCGATGGGCCAAATGGCCTTACTTCCACTCCTTTGTCTTATGGTCTTATATTATTACTTCTACTCTCAAAACACTGACTGGCTTGCTTTGTTTATTCAGGTGCGTTTCCCTTCTCACTTCAGTTCAGACCTGAAAGACCTGTTGCGAAATTTGCTTCAGGTAGATCTGACCAAACGATATGGGAACCTCAAAAACGGTGTGAATGACATTAAGAACCACAAGTGGTTTGCTACTACAGATTGGATTGCTATTTACCAGAGGAAGGTAGGTGTCCTGATTTTCTTTTTAAAAAAAGAAATACTTTCAAATGTTCGACTAAATTACTAAATCTAGCAGTTGCTTGGGCCACAAGTATGATTTGTGCATTAATTCTCATTGTGCACCCATCCTCTTTTACCTGCCCGATCCCTGAAGGCTGCAAGTTTATTTACTTCAAATGTCTATCCAATTTCCATTTGAAATTATTCATCACCCCTGTTTCAATCACCCTCCAGGGCAATGGGTTTCAGGTCATAGCGACGTACAGCACAGAAACAGAGCCTTCGGTCCAATTTGTCTGCTCCATCTGGATATCCAAAACTGATCTCGTCCCATTGTCAGCACTTGGCCCATGTCCTTCCAAACCCTTCCTACTCATGTACCCATCCATATGCTGCTTAAGTATTGTAATTGTACCAGCCTCTGGCAGGTTGTTCCAAGCATGCACCACCCTATGTGTGAAAAAGTTACCGCTTGGGTGCCTTTTCCCCTCTCACCTGAAACTTATGCCTTCAAGTTTTGGACTCTCCTACTGTAGGGAAAAAGACTTTGGTTATTCACCGTATGATTTTATAAACCTGTATAAGATCACCCCTCAGCCTCTGCACCAGTGAAAATAGCCCCAGCCCATTCAGCCTCACCCTATAGCTCAAACCCTCCAATCTCAGCAACATTCCTCTAAGTCTTTTCTGAACCTTTTCAAGTTTCACATCTTTCCTATAGCAGGGAGACCAGAATTCAACGCAATATTCCAAAAGTGGCCTCACCAATGTCCTGTACAACCACAATATGACGTCCCAAATCAATGCATTGACCAATAAAGGCAAGCATGCCAAATGCTGCTGTCAATACCCTATTTACCTGTGAATCTACTTTGAAGTAATTATGCACCTGCACTCCAGGGTCTCTTTGTTTGGCAACTCTCCCCAGGACCTTACCATTAAGTGTATAAGGCCTGCCGTGATTTTCCTTGTCAAAGTGAAACATCTGGCAATTATCCAACTTAACCTCCATCTGCCACTCCTCAGCCCATTGGCCCATCTGATCAAGTACACATTGTACTCTTCACTGTCCGCTACACCACCAATTTTGGTGTCATCTGAAAACTTGCTAAATGTACCTCCTTTTTTTCAAATCATTTATATAAGTGACAGTGAACCCAGCACCTGTCCTTGTGACACACTGTTTATAAGACCTTAGATATAGGAGTTGGAAGTAAGATCATTCGGCCCTTAAGTCCACTCCACCATTTAATCATGTCAGTTGGGCATTTCAATTCCACTTACCCGCACTCTTCCCGTAGCCCTTAATTACTTGTGAGATTAAGAATTCATCAATCTCTGGCTTGAAGACATTCAACATCCCGGCTTCCACTGCGCTTTGTGGCAACGAATTCCACAGGCCCATCACACTCTGGCTGAAGAAATGTCTCCTCATTTGCGTTGTAAATTGACCCCCTCTAATTTTAAGGCTGTGCATACCAGTCCTAGTCTCCCCACCTAACAGAAACAACTTCCCAGCGTCCACCCTGCATCATCTTGTAAGTTTCTATTCAATCTCCCCTCAACCTTCTAAACTCTAATGAATACAATCTCAGGATCCTCAGCCATTCATTGTATGTTAGGCCTAACATTCCAGGAATCATCCGTGTGAATCTCCGCTGGACACGCTCCAGTATGTCCTTCCTGAGGTGTGGGGTCCAAAATTGGTCACAGTATTCTAAATGGGGCCTAACCAGAGCTTTATAAAAAGTTTGAGAAGCACATCGCTGCTTTTATATTTTAACCCTCTTGAGTTAAATAACAACATTACATTCGCATTCTTAATCACAGACTCAACCTGCAAGTCAACCTTTAGAGAATCCTGGGCAGCACTCCCGGATCCCTTTATGTTTTGGCTTTATGGATTTTCTCACCGTTTAGAAAATAGTTCATGCCTGTATTCTTTTTTCCAAAGTGCAACACTTTGCGTTTGGTCACGTTGAATTCCATCAGCCATTTCCTGGACCACCCTCCCAAACTGTCTAGATCCTTCTGCAGTCTCCTCACTTCCTCAGAACTACCTGCCTGTCCACCTAACTTCGTGTCATCGGCAAACTTCGCTAGAATGCCCCAGTCCCTACTTCCAGATCATTAATGTATAACGCAAAAAGCTGCGGTCCCAACACTGAACCCTGCGGGACACCATTTGTCACTAACTGCCGTTCCAAAAAAGAACCTTTTTATCCCAACTCTCTGCCTTCTGTCAGACAGCCAATCTTCAATCCATGTCAGTAGCCCACCTCCAACACCATGGGCCCTCACCTTACTTAATAGCCTCCTGTGAGGCACCTTATCAAAGGCCTTTTGGAAGTCTAGATAGATAAGGGTTTCCCTGGTCTAATCTACTTGTTACCTCTTCAAAGAATTCTTACAGGTTTGCCAGACACTACCTTCCCTTACTAAATACATACTGATTTGTTTTAATTTGACCCTGCTTTTCCAGGAATTTAGAAATCTCATCCTGGATGATGGATTCTAGACTTTTACCAACAACTGAAGTTAAGCTAAATGGCCTATAATTTTCCACCTTTTGTCTTGATCCTTTCTTGAACAAGATGGTTACAACAGTGATTTTCCAATCATCTTGGACTTGCCCTGACTCCAGAGACTTTTGAAAGATCACAATCAACACCTCTGCTATTTCCTCTGAAGAAGTAACAAAGAGGATTGATGAGGGCAGAGTGGTAGATGTGATCTATCTGGACTTCAGAAAGACATTCGATAAAGTTCCCCATGGGAGACTGGTTAGCAAGGTTAGATCTTATGGAATACAAGAAAAACTAGCCATTTGGATACAAAAGTGGCTCAAAGGTAGAAGACAGTGGGTGGTGGTGGAGGGTTTTTCAGACTAGAGGCCTGTGACCAGTGGAGTGCCACAAGGATCAGTGTTGGGTCCTCTACTTTTTGTCATTTACATAAATGATTTGGATGCGAGCCTAAGAGGTATAGTTAGTAAGATTGCAGATGACACCAAAGTTGGAGTGTATTGGACAGTGAAGAGGGTTACCTCAGATTACAACGGGATCTTGACCAGATGGGCCAATGGGCTGAGAAGTGGCAGATGAAGTTTAATTCTGATAAATGTGAGGTGCTGCAATTTGGGAAAGCAAATCTTAGCAGGACTTATACATTTAATGGTAAGGTCCTGGGGAGTGTTGCTGAATGAAGAGACCTTGGAGTGCAGGTTCATAGCTCCTTGAAAGTGGAGTCGCAGGGAGATAGGATAGTGAAGAAGGTGTTTGGTATGCTTTCTTTTAGTGGTCAGAGTATTGAGTACAGGAGTTAGGAGGTCATGTTGTGACTGTACAGGACATTGGTTAGTCCACTGTTGGAATTTTACTTGCAATTCTGGTCTCCTTCCTATCGGAAAGGTGTTGTGAAACTTGAAAGCGTTCAGAAAAGATTTACAAGGATGTTGCCAGGGTTGGCGGATTTGAGCAATAGGGAGAGGCTGAACAGGCTGGAGCTGTTTTCCCTGGAGTGTTGGAGGCTGAGGGGAGACCTTATAGAGGTTTACAAAATTATGAGGGGCATGGATAGGGTAAATAGGCAAAGCCTTTTCCCTGGGATGGGGATGTCCAGAACTAGAGGTATAGGTTTAGGGTGAGAGAGCAAAGATACAAGAGACTGAGGGGGCAACTTTTTCACACACATGGTGGTACGTGTATGGAATGAGCTGCCAGAGGAACTGGTGGAGGCTGGTACAATTGCAACATTTAAGAGGCATTTGGATGGGTATATGAATAGGAAGGGTTTGGAAAGATATGGGCCAGGTACTGGCAGGTGGGACTAGATTGGGTTGGGATATCAGGTTGGCATGGACGGGTTGGACCGAAGGATCTGTGTCCATGCTGTACATCTCGATGACTCTAACTCGAGGATGTAGCCCTTCAGGGCCAGGAGATTTATCAATTTTTAGACCTTTTAGCTTTTCTAGCACTTTCTCTTTTGTAATTGCTACCATACTCAACTGTGCTTCTTGACTCCCCATAATTGTTGAGATATTATTCATGTCTTCCACTGTGAAGACTAGCACAAAGTGCTTATTAAGTTCTTCGACTATTTTCTTATCTCCCATCACCAGCCTTCCTGCATCAATTTGGACCAGCCCAATTTCTACTTCTGCCCCTCATTTATTTCTTATTTATTGAAAGAAAATTTTACTATCATTTCTGATATTGTTGGCTAGCTGCCTTCATATTTGATCCTCTCCTTCCTTATTTCTCTCTTTGTTGTCCTCTGTTTTTGTAGCCTTCCCAATCTTCTGATTTCCCAGTGCTCTTGGCCATTTTATAGCCCCTCTCTTTTTCTTTGATCCATTTCCTGACTACTTTTGTCAGCCATGAAACTCCTGCCATTGTTGCTCTGTCTTTCCCACTAGGCTCTGCTTCCAGTTGAATTTTGTCAGTTCCTCTCTCATGTCCCTGTAATTACTTTTATATAACTGTAAACCATTACATACAATTTTCCTTCTCTTTTTCAAACTGCAGACTGAACTCGACAATATCATGACCGCTGCCTCCTAAGTGTTCCCTTACTTTCAGATCTTTCATAATGTTTGGCTCATTACATAGCACTGAGTTCAGAATAGCCTGGTCCCTTTTGGGCTCCATCAGAAACTGTTCCAAAAAGCCATCCTGTAAGCATTTCATCAATTCCCTTTCTTTGAATTCACGGCAACGTTATTCAAACAGTCCGCCTGTATATTGAAGTCCCTCATGATCACTGTGACCTTGCCTTTCTGACATGCCCTATCTATTTCCCAATGCATCTTGCACTCCTGGTCCAGACTGTTGTCAGGAGGTCTGTACGTAACTCCCATTATGTTTTTTTTTGCCTTTGTGGTTCCTCAACTCCATCCACACATCCTCAGACCCTATGTCATTCAGTGCCATAGATTTAATTTCATTCTTAACGAACAAGGCAACCCCGTCCTTCTGCCCACCTCCCTGTCTTTTCGATAAGTTGTAAATCCTTGGGTGTTTAACTGCCAGTCCTGAGCCCCCTGCAACCACGTCTTGGTGATGCCTACAACATCATAATCATTCACGATGACAGGTCTCCAGTCTAAAAAACAGTCCTCTACCACCACCACCCTCTGTCTCCTACCTTCAGGTCAGTCCTATTGGCTAGCTGTCCTAGATTGCTTGTGAACTAACCTTGCTAAGTAGTGTACCATGCAGAATCTTATTGGATGCCATGCTGAACTCCATTTGGACAACATCCACCATTCTGTCTGCATCAATCTTCTCGGTTGCCAAGTTAGTGAGACACTTTCTCCCCCACACAAAGCCATGTTGACTATCCCTAATCAGTCCTTGCCTTTCAAAATGCATGTAAATCCTGTTCCTCAGAATTCCCTCCAACTACTTACCACTGTCGTCAGGCTCACCGGTCTGTAGTTCCCTGGTTTTTCTTTACAGCGTTTCTTAAATAATGGCACAACATGAGTCACCTTGCAGTCTTCCAGCAGTTGTGACTATCACTGATACAAATATCTTAGCAAGAGCCCAGCAATCTCTTCTCTAGCTCCCCACAAATTTCTGGGATACACTCGATCAGGTCCTAGGCTTTATCTATTTTATGCATTTGAAGACCTTCAGCACCACCTCTTCTGTAATGTGGACACTTTTCAAGACATCACTATTTATTTTCCCAAGTTCCCTAACTTCCATGTCCTGCTCCAGAATAAATACTGAAGCAAAATATTTGTTTAGTATCTCACCAATAATTAGATTAGATTAGATTTCTACAGTATGGAAACAGGCCCTTCAGCCCAACATTTCCACACAACTCTCTGAAGAATAACCCATCCAGACCCATTCCCATAACCTATATTTATCCCTGACTAATGCACATAACACTACAGGCAATTTAGCATGGCCAATTCACCTGATCTGCACATCTTTAGAAAGAGCGAGGAAACTGGAGCACCTGGAAGAAACCCATGCAGACACTGGGAGAATGTGCAAACGCCACACAGATAGTCGCTCAAGGCTGGAATCAAACCTGGGTCCCTGACGCTGAGGCAGCAGTGCTAACCACTGAGTCACTATGCCACCCCTCAATCTCCTGCTGTTCCATACATAGACAGCCTCTCATGGTCTTTAAGTGGCCTATTCTCTTCATATATTTGTAGAATTTCTTCAGGTTCTCCTTAACCCTGTTTGCTAAAGGTATCTCCTGTCCCCTTTTTGCCCTCCTGATTTCACTCTGAAATGTACTCCTACTGCCCTTATACTCTTGGGATTCACTTAGTCACAGCCTTCTATATCTGACATGTGCTGCTTCCTTTTTCTTAACCAGAGCCTTAAGTAGTCATCCAGCATTCCCAACACCTGCCAATCCTGCCCTTTGCACTAACTGGAGCATACTGTCTCATAATCTCATTCTTGAAGGCCTGCCACTTTTCAACCATCCCTTTACCTGTGCTTGCCTCCCCCAATCAACTTTTGAAGTTTCCTGCTTTATATCGTCAATTTACAACTTCAGCTTTTAGATCAGGTCTATTCTTTTCCATAACTATTTTAGAACTGATAGAATTATGATCACTTGTCCCAAAGTGCTCCCCCATTGACATCTCAGTCACCTGCCCTGTCTTATTTCCCAAGAGAAGATCCTCCTCTAGTAGGTACATCCATTTGTAGCTCAGGCTGTGAGGGTCTGGATATAAGTTTGCTCTCTGAGCTCGGTGAGCAAACTTATATTCGGAGATGCGTCCATGTTGAATAAGAAAATTCTTAATTCTTAAAATTACATACTTAATAAATTCCTCTCCATTAACACTATTGCTGTCCCGATCTATGTTTGGGAAGTTAAAATCCTTACCATTACAAACTTATCATCTGAGATCTCCTGACATGTTTACTCCTCAATTTCTGGCTGACTATTGGGGGACTGAAAGTAAGGTGATCCCTTTCTTATTTCTCAGTTCCACCCATATGACTTCACTGGGCATTCTCCCTGGAATATTCTTCCTAAATACAACTGTAATGTTGTGCTTAACCAAAGACGCCACTCCCCTTCCTCCCTTGCCCCTCTCCCCTTTCTATTCCTTCCTATAATATCTGTACCCTGGATTATTAAGGTGCTAGTCCTGCCCCTCCCTGAACCACATTTCTGTAATATCTCAGTCCCATGTTCGTCTACCCTTCTGTCAAGCCTCTTATATTGAAGTAAATGCAGTTTATTGATCAGTCTTACTTCATCCTCTTCTACTTTGGTATCACTTACTTACAGTGACCACCCCTTCCCTTCCCACAAGCCCATACCACGCATATTTTGCACAAAACCACTTTTTTCAAAAGTATAAGTAGATCATAAAAGGAATCTGATCTGACTGCACCATGTATTTTCTTTACTGCTTAAGGTAGCTAGGTGTGTGGGAGCCCATTTCGCTTCCGACTCCAGGCAGTCGGCCAAGCAGTCTCAGGAGTTGGAAGAAGTCATAAGTTTGTCACTGGGAAAGTCTGACATATCATTGCAGATTCTTTTTGACTTCATTCCACAAGGAGCACTCAAACTAATTTCCCAAAATTGACAACCCTTTTGTTTTTCGTTTGGAGCCCATGGTCTGGCATTGAGTGAGGTGATTTTGCAATTCCAGTTTTATCCAGGTCTACAAATCATGTGAACCATAGAAAGCAATTTGATGATACGTACTGGGGGTGATTTTGTCGGTTCAGGATTCTTCAAATCTAAATTTAAAGAAATAAGCAAAGGCAAAATTTTTCTGGTTTTGGAACATCGGAAATAAAACAAAGTGCTCGGGAAACACAGATCTGACAGTATCTACAGAGAGGGAAACAGTTAACATTTTGAATCCGGTATGAGACTGAAGGGAAACGTAGAAATGGATGTGATTCATCCATTGAAAAGGGATGGAACAAGAATAGAACAAAAAAATTAGAAGCAAGGGAGATTACAGATCAGAGTTGATCAGAGTTGTTACAGAACAAAAGGTCATGAGAGATGAGAAGAAAGAAAGAAAAAGAATCCGAATAAGTGTTAGGAGCAGAATAAAGATAAACTCTGACTGAAAGCAAATACATGAAAATGAGAGACAGACACTGAGGGCAAACCTGTATCAAAATGAAGCACTAACTTCATGGTCTGAAATTGTCAAACTCCATGTTGAGACAAGAAGGTTGTCAAATACCCCAGAAAAAGCGATGCAGTCCCTCCAACTTGTGTTGGGTCTCAGTAGAAATTGCAGAAATTAGAGCAAGAAGAGATTTTCAATGAAATAGAAAATGCTTCACATTATCTGAATTGCAACCAAAGGTCTGAAATGCCTGACCACCTCTGCAACACGTTTGATTCCCCCTCCTTCCGATTTCTACGACTTGTTCCTTTTGGCTGCTTGCATGTCATGGGTTTACATTGTCCCAATCCACAGATTATTTTTAATTCTGGTCAAGACAGTCAAAGGCACAACAGTGAAGCTGACGCAGGAATCTTAAATCTTTCTTCACATTAATAAACCACACGGTAGATGCTGTAATTGAGGAGTCAGATGGAAGGAGCTGCAACTGCCTCCAGCTGAGGTTTTATCCTCAGAAGTCAGGCACCAGCAAACTGAATTGTTCATTTTCATACTACCATGCACATTTTAATATTTTGTTAACAAATGTTATCTTTGTTCTTTCCATTTGTGGCTGTAAACAATGCAGTTGGTGAGTGGCTTCATTTTAGTGTTTGCTTTTCAGTTTGGTAGATGGAGACAATTTGCCTGGTGACTGCAGTGGGTTTACGTGTGCCTCAGTCGAACTGTTGTTCCAGAGCTATCGTTCCAGTGACATTTGTCTATCTCACCTTCTTACACTTTGATATTGTTTTAGGTGGAAGCTCCATTCATACCAAAGTGCAGAGGCCCAGGCGACACCAGCAATTTTGATGATTATGAAGAAGAAGACATCCGTGTCTCTTTAACCGAAAAATGTGCTAAGGAATTTGCTGATTTTTAGAGAGAAAGAGACCGTCAGGGCTTGTATTTGGGATCTTTGCACTCTGCTAACAGATGGGGTGGAGCGGAAACCATCTTATTCGTCGAAACAATTACTTAGTTTCTTCATTCCACAAGGCTGAGGTCCTTCTTGCCATAATTCATGTGTGCAGTTAGCACAGCCCTCATACACAGGCACATTTACGCAAAGCACTACCTGTGCTACGACACAAAAACTAGACCACTTTCTTATTGTTTCCTTCCTTCCTTCCTTTGTTCTCCAGCAGTTGCCTTTGTGTCATGTAGTTTGTTTTTTTTCCCCCCCCTTTGAAAACGGCAATTTGCAGAGAGTGAAACATTTTGTTTAAGTGTAAAGTTAGAGCAAGTGTTTCAGGATTTTTTTGCACTTGGTGTGACTTAGCCCAAAGTGAAAGCTGAACGTTGCTTCTAGTGTTCGCAGCCACAATTCCTGTCTGTCATGTCTGAGAGGTCACAGTTGTTAGAACACCTTACCTTGTAGAAATTAAGAAGCAGACTCCTAGAACCTAGACAGCATTTTTGGCATTTTTTTTTGGAAGTAGTACTTGTTCTCTGTGTATTTATAAATAGACTGAACAAAAGCAAGTTCTCCCGGACATGACCAAAATAAGGTAGAATTGATTGGACGATTGGAGCAGGGTATGCAGAGCCTGTGCCTTGAATACTCCTGTACTATCAAATTCAGCTGCCCTTCCCAATTTCTTTTGTATTCATCTGGGCAGGATCCAGGCCTGACATTCACCGGATGCTGCAGTCAGCTGAACACCATCTGAGTAAAGCTGCCAGCAGGTAATCTTCAGACGAGCTTTGTCTCCCTATCATTCGTAACTGTGTTGCGCCAGCATGTCAAAGCATAGTCAGTTGTTGGGGTAACCATCCTACACAACTCAAATTTCATTGCGTGTTCTTATTAGATGATGGACAGTGGAAGGAGGAAGGATTCCTGTTTCAGGTGGTATGCTTTGAAAGGAAGAAAAATAGCGGCATCAGATTCTATCAGGAATTGGAGACGTGAAATTGTTTTAATCGTAATGATTTGACATCAGAAACTCTAAAAGGGCAAGGTAAATGGTTTTATGCACGGATTCAGTCGTTAGCTGTATACAGTATAGTGAGCAAATGCACTATATATGAGCATGCAGTGGGGCTGCAGTCCTCCATTTTTTAAGATGCTGCATAAGTAAAGGTCGTCACTGCCAGGATTGTGTTTGATTCTGAGGCACAGTGTTGTGATGCTGAAATGATATCTGGGCAAATGCTAAAAGATTAATCACTCCATAATTAGCTTTTCAGACTAATAATTTTTAGTGCTTTGGTACATGCATTGCAAAATACTTAACACAGGTAACAACTGCCATGTTTCCACCATCTTTACCATTTTTTATATATATTTGTTTGTCTCCCTGGGAACAGAACTTCAGAGTTTGCAGGTGTTAGGCTCAGCTACTAGATAGATGCATTGTCATATAATGACATAATCTGTTGCTACAGGAAAGGGCTAGTGCTTTCACATCCTCGTTGAAGCACTTTTCCTCATGTATTTCAGTGTTGTTAAATCATGGGTTATGGATTCAGTGGATCTGTACACGCTAACATTTTTTTTAACCAATTCATTTTAATCAGATTAGTTTTATTTGTACACTTACAGCACACAATTCTGATTCCTTTCTCTCGCACATATATATATATCTATATATATTTATATATTTATGTATGTATATGAAATAAGCCTCTCTAACAGTTTAAATTGAAACGGTTTCTTATGTACTGAAGCAGGCTGAATTCAGATTGGTTCACATAAATACAGGAAAAGCAAGCAGTGAATTTTAATAAACCAACTTGATTCGGCTTAGAACCAGAGTATTTGCTTGAGTTAGCACTAAGGAAACATTGACACAATGTCCTCTTAACCTGAAGGGAACTCACGGAAGTAAGGCCTTTAGACATTTGCATTACCAGTATGAGCTGTAATATCAAACATTCTGTTTGTCGTCTTGGCTGTCAAAACATTTGCACACCAGTGTCCATGATGAGGCTGACATTGACAGCAGTTTTGTTCATCCGCCCGTATTTACCTGTATGTGCAAGGGAAGTATAAGATACTTTGCTGTAGCAGATTTTATGTAACTAAAGAAATGTAAGGTCACATTAATAAATTTAAAAGTTCCTTTGTATGAAAATGTTAAAATCTTTTTGTATTTCATTTAGACTGAAGACATGCTGTTGTATGCTAGCTGTATGCGATAAATTCTACAGTAACTTTGTTGTCGTTTATGGACTTAAAGGTTTTAATAAACGCTGAAGATCACATTTCTGACTGGCTTATATGTTATTAAAGCTTGGACAATCAGCTACTATGTTTGTAGTGCTCCAGCCTTTGGAAGACTGTGTTCGTGGGAAAACATCTAAAACTAGAATGTTTTTACTTGCTTTGACTGCATACTTTTCTGGGGAGCATGTGTTTTTTTTCTATAATAGATCAGTTTTGATCAGCCTTGTGTAGATGTCTGATGAGCACTGTTTTACATCAGCTTTGATTTGCTATTTATATTAAAGTAAGAAGTGGTTGTAGCACTTTTTGTGGATAATGCAGTGAAAGTGACAACGAGAGGGCACAGGATTTCCTCATGCTGGATTTTCTTGTATTAACCAGGTGTCTTTGAGAATTTGGTGTGCCTTAAGAGAGTGGATTTTTTTTCTTGTTAGTTAGCACACCTCCATCCATTGATGGTGTTTACTTCATGGGTGGTGCTCCCAGCTTGGGAATCCTGTAATGCCCTTCAGCCTAGTGTATTATCGCTGGATTGTTAATTCAGAGACCCAGATAATGTTCTCAGATCCTGGGTTCGATTCCATGGCTGATGGTGGAATTTGAATTCAATAAAAATCTGGAATTGAAAATCTAACAACTGCTATAAATCCATTGTCAGTTGTCGGAAAACCTCATCTCGTTCACTAATGTCCTTCTAGGAAATGAAATCTGCCATCCTTACTTGGTCTGGCCTACATATGATCCCAGACTCACAGCAATGTGGTTGACTGTCAACTACTCTGTACAATTAGGGATGGGCGTTATATGCTGCCTTGCCAGCAATGCCCTCATCCCTTGAATTAAGCTTTAAAAAAAAGAATGAAACATATGCTACCAATTCCTGTAGTGGTGTCTATTTGGATCAGTTAATTCACAAATTGGATCTAGAAATGACTTTAGAAGCAATTTTTAAAAAATTATATGCAGGATTTATGTATGGACCATTTATGTTATAACTAGGTTCTGTATGCTGCTTTCTCCCCACCCTCCTCTCATTTATCTCTCCACCCTTCAGGCACTCTGCCTGTATTCCTGATGAAGGGCTTTTGCCCAAAACGTCGATTTTCCTGCTCCTCGGATGCTGCCTGAACTGCTGTGCTTTTCCAGCACCACTCTAATCTAAACCCCCATGTTATAACTAGGTATCCTAGTCCATGACACTCCAGTTATTATTGCAAGTACTAAAGTAGTCAAGAAGCCTAATGAGATGCTGCCCGTGATTACTAGAGGAATTGGATATAGATGTAAGCATGTTCTCCTTCAGTTATAAGGAGCATTACGGAGACCACATTTTGAATACATTGGAGGCAGTGCAAAGGAGCTTTGCTATATTGATACCTGCGATGAGGGCATTGCCTTGAGGTTAGATCGCACTGACCGGGCTTCTTTCCATTGGAGTCTGGAAGAGTCAGGAGTGTCTTTTTAGAAGGGGATAGGATGCTGAATGGTCTTGACAAGGTAGATGTGGAAAGGATCTTTCCTGTTGGAGATAAGCCTGGGGCAAAGGAGGTGCTGTTCTAAAATTAGGGATCACCCTTTTAAGTCAGAGCTGAGGGGAAATTTTTTCCAAGGGTTGTGAAGCTGTAGAACTTTGTCTCCAAATGTCACGGAGGGAGCATTCAGAAGACATAGAAGCAGAAGTAGGCTGGTCCATCCATTGAGCCTTGATGAAAGGCTTTTGCCCCAGACGTTGATATTCCTGCTCCTCAGATGCTTCCTGACCTGCTGTGCTTTTCCAGCAGCACTCTAATCTCCAGCATGATCCCTAATCTGCTGTCCTCACTTTCGCCCATTCCACCCATTGAGTCTGCTTCGCCATTCAATGAGATCATGGCTAATCTGATAACCCTCAATTCCACTTTCCTGCCTTTTTCCCATAACCCACGATCAACTCTCTGATTTAAAATCTGTGTCTCAGCCTTGAATGTACCGAACTGACCCAGCCTCAACAGTCCTCTGCAGTAAAGAATTCCCCTCAGCAGAACACCCCATCATCTGTCTTAAATGCGTGAGCCCTTATTCTGAGATTATGTCCTCCGGTACTGGACACTGCTGCAAGAACAAACCCATTGGAATCTACCATTATTGTTCAGACCGAGGTGGATTAATTTTTATTGAGCAGGAGAATAAAGAATATTTGGTAAGAGGTGGGAATGTGGAATTTGAGCCATGAACAGATCACGTGATCTTATTGAGTGACATCATATGCAAGGCTTTAAATCAGAACCTCCCAGACTGTGGGTCACAACACCCCCCCAACCTTGGAGCCGAGTTGCAATCTCCCAGGCAACAAAGGCTGATATTGAGTTCAGAAAGAAGGATGACTGCTGTCAGTCATCTTTAACTCGTTCATAGGAAAGCCGTGACCTAATGGGCAGACCTTCCTATTCTGAAGCCCACCGTGAAAAAGGTCACCCATTTCTGAAGTTTCAAAGTAGAGTCAGATTGGTGAAAAGTTTGGAAAGCACTGCTTCAAATCGTTAAAACTTAATAATTATTGGGTCTCTTTCTCTCCCTAGAATTGCATGTCAAATTGGAAGAGAATTTAAGCTTGAGTGGGTAAGGGCAGCTATATGAAATTCTTGTCCCACATGAACAGGATTGATTCTTAACTGTCCCCTGAAGTGGCTCAAAAATCCCATCGTGACATCGTTGCCCACATTCCACAAATGAAGGAAAATTGAATTTTGTTCTCCATGGCTAATTTTACATTAAATAATGCTAGGACTTTTGAAGCTGTAGTTTAATTTGTCTTTTTTTGTTATTGGTTGTTTGCTATTGATAACTGTACCACTGGCGTTTGTAGTAGTTAGCCTTTTTTTCCACTGAGGCTCTTCCTCTGTTCATTAGCACTGTGAGCTGACTGCTGCTGCTTGTAGCTTATCTTCCCAGGAGTCCTTCTGTCATGATATGTCATGCACTTCTGCCCTGTGCCATCCTTGCACATCATAGTAGCTCATCTGCAACAGACCCCAGGTCAATCTCTCCCTCTGCTGCCCTCTAAAAGAGATCTCCTTAGCTTTTCAGCTCTGATCAAATGGCCATAATACTGGCATTTTCTTTTCTGAATGTCACTTGTTTTAAGATTTCTATCCCTTGGCCGTTTCTTCGTTTGTGTTATATTGTGTGTGTGGAATTTTTGGCTTATGTCTTAACATTCACTTTTCAAAGGCTTCCAATTTCTTTTACGCATCTCTACACAGAATGTAATCATTTAACAATTTGGATTGTAAATAGCACGAGGTATATGTTTTTACGATGCACCTGTGAAATAAGTTTCCTTTGCTTTATTTTTCCTAGAAATTTGTAGTTTCTGGTCTGATTCAATGTTGTATAGTATTGTCATCTTGTAAATCCATGAGAAGCTGTTGCATTTCTTCTCGTGTAACGTTTTGTTAAATAAACTTCTCTGGAAGCCAAAATGCCATCTTTCCATCATCAAATGTGTGGATATGCTGGGGTAACTGTGGTTCAATTCTGCACTGTTTCTATGTGGTACTTTTTTTCAAATGGGGGAGTAATTGCATCTCTAAATGAGGCATACCTGATTTTGAATGAACGCTCATGGAACTTGGAGACAACTAATAATGCTGGTGATTACTTTACTTTCACTGTCTTAAAACTGTGACCCCCTCACCTTTTTTGTACACTACAGCTGACACTATGTCTAGGTAGGTGAATGCCAGAACCTTGCTTTAATGTTACATGGTTGAAAATGAACGGGTTGATACTATGCAGTTCATATCATTCACGACAGGGACATTAGGAAGGTTAGAGAGGCACCTTGTGAAAATATCTTGCTTAGCTGCAAATGTGTTGCCACTGAAGGTCAATTGAGGTATTTTCTCCCTCCAGTGAATTCATAACACATGAAGCTTCATTCAAGTAGGAAATTCCAATTTGTGACACTAGTTACAGCTGTATTTGTCGTGATAAAACTTTGTCAATTCTGGTCAAACTCAATCTTGTTTTATATTGCTAACTTGTCAATCTGGAGTGTAACGTTTTGCTGAATCTTCTCTGCAGGTCAGAATGCCATCTTTCCATAAGTAAATGTGTGAATATGCTGACATTTATGAACAGTCATGTGGTTTGGATTCTGAGAAATGTTGAAGGGCAGCCCAGTGGCAGTGGTAAATAATTTCCAAGCATTTTGTCAATGGCTATAGGCCATTTAGTCGCTCAAACATTGAATTCAATCATTGCTGATCCACACGGCAACTTCATTCAAATGCTTGTTTCTTCCAAGGTAACTTTGTCAACGAAGGCTGATTTATTCCCAGTGCTAAGATGCATGTGACTGTCTGTCAACTAGCATGTTAAAGACAATAAGATAATGTCCATGGACAAGGGTTGTGTGTGGCTAATGCCTGCGGATCATGTCCTGAGATACTACCTGCTCCTATGCATCTTGGAGGCCCTTAGCTGCAAGTGGTGACCTGGTGTCTCCAGGTATCTGCTTTGACTTCCATGTCAAGAGTTCTCATCATCTAGTTTGCTCAACATTTTGGTAAGATTAGAAGCCAAATATTAATGAGGAAAGCTGGGCTGATGAGGTAATCCCCTTTATTTGGCAACTCGCGACTGCATAGCCAGAAACTTTACTCAAAATCATGAAAGATGGGAAGAAATGTTTGCTTGTCATATCCCTGATTTTAACTGGTCTACCACTGATGGCTACACTTTTGTCCAACTGCACCTTATTCTCTAAACTGGTGGACTGAAAGAAGCATGGATCTTGCAGCTGCTCCTGAAATTCAGGTTTATTTCGAGATTTACTTCTGGATTACATGAAGAAATGTTTGGAGGAATATGGGCCTAGTTCAGGCTGGTGGTACTAGTTTAGTTTGGGATTATGGTCGGTGTGGACTGGTTGAACCAAAAGGTCTTTATCCGTGCAATATGGTTCTATGACTCTAAATCAGTCAGATAGGAAATTGCATCAACAAAATCAACTGAGAGCAAAGTACTGTGGATGTTAGAAAATCAGAATGTGAACAGAAAGCGATGGAAAATCTCAGCAGGTCTGCCAAAAAAGAAGCAGTTAATATTGAGTCCTGACAGAACTCACGTTAGAGATGGAGCTAATACAATCTCTGAGGAGGACATTGAGGCCGCGAAAGTGAGTCAGGGTAAACACCTTTATCAAACCACAAGAGAGAAGTGAGAAGCAATGAAAGCAGAGTGAAAGTGACTGACCAATCCTGTCGACAAAAAAAGAGCAGAACTACTGCAAGTCAGGCATTCCTGAAAGCAAAGTGGTAGTGAGTTAGCTGCTAATATACTGTGGATGCTGGAAATCTGAAATGAGAATAATGTGGTGTAAAAACTC
This sequence comes from Hemiscyllium ocellatum, assembly GCF_020745735.1. NCBI lineage: Eukaryota > Metazoa > Chordata > Chondrichthyes > Orectolobiformes > Hemiscylliidae > Hemiscyllium > Hemiscyllium ocellatum. The sequence goes on from NC_083409.1 coordinate 110,288,096, forward strand.
AGTTTGTCCAGCTGGCTGAGCAGAAAAAAGTCATACTCGACTCAAATTAACTTTGTTTTTCTCTCTCCACAATATGCTGCCTGACCTGAGATTTTCCAGGATGTTCTATTTAAGCCAAATTTCTTACACTAATTGACAGCAGTGATCATTTATCTTTTAGCATTCAAATTGGTGACACAACTTTTGAGATTGCTGAGCAAAAGGGCATTTTTGATTTTTAAAAAAATGCTTCATCTTGCACAGCGTTCCTGGTAATTGTTTCAGAATCCCTCCAGTTCATATACCCATCCAGATGCCTTTTAAATGTAATTGTACCAGCCGCCTCCACATCCTCTGCCAGCTGATTCCATACAAGTACCACCCTCTGTGTGGAAAAAAATTGCCCCTTAGGTCTTTTTTTTTAATATCTTTCCCCTCCCACCCTAAGCCATCTAGTTCTGGGCTCCCAGACCCCAGGGAAAAGGCTTTGTCTATTTATCCTATCCACGCCCCCTCATGATTTTGTAAACCTCTATAACGTCACCCCTCAGCCTCTGACGCTCCGGGAAAACCAGCTCAGCTTGTTCAACCGCTCCCTCTATAGCTTAAATCCTCCAATCCTAGCAACATCCTTGTAAATCTGTTCTGAACGTTTTCAGGTTTCACAACATACCTCCGCTAGGAAGGAGACCAGAATTCTGGATTAGTGGTGCTGGAAGAGCACAGCAGTTCAGGCAGCATCTAAAGTGCAGTGATTTTGCTGCACTTTGGATGCTGTCTGAATTGCTGTGCTCTTCCAGCCCCACTAATCCAGCATCTGCAGTCATTGTTGTTACCTATGAGACCAGAATTGCACACAATATTCCAACAGTGGCCTAACCAATGTCCTGTACAGCTGTAACATGACCTCCCAACTCCTGCACTCAATACTGACCAATAAAGGAAAGCATATCAAACGCCACCTTCACTATTCTACCTACCTGCGACTCCACTTTCAAGGAGCTTTCAACCTGCACTCAATGGTCTCTTTATTCACAACACTCCAGAGGACCCTAACTCCTTGCTTTCCCAAAGTGTAGCACCTCACCATTTATCTGAATTGAACGCTGTCACTTCTTAGCCCATTGGCCCGTCTGATCAAGATCCCGCTGTAATCTGAGGTGACCCTCTTCGCTATCCACTACACCACCAATTTTGGTCTCATCTGCAAACTTACTAACTGTACCTCTTATGCTCGCATCCAAATTATTTACGTAAATGATGAAAAGTAGAGGACCTAGCACCGATCCTTGTGGCACTCCACTGGTCACAGGCCTCCAGTCTGAAAAACAACCCTCCACCACCACTCTCCGTCTTCTATCTTTCAGCCAGTTCTGTATCCACATGGCTAGTTCTCCCTGTGTTCCACAAGATCTAATCTTGCTAACCAGTCTCCCATGGGGAACCTTGTCTAACGCCTTACTGAAGTTCGGAAAGATCATGCCCACTGTTCTGCCCTCATCAATTCTCTTTGTTACTGCTTCAAAACAAGTGTATGGTGAATATAAGTGATAAGGACTGCAAATTCCCATTTTACATGGGTAAAGACATTTTTAAGTCTAATTTTTAATGATTGTGTTCCTGCTGGCAGGCACACAAATTGGTAGCAAGAATACTACGACATTTGATTTCCAATTCCTGAATCAAAAATTTTGTATGTTCTGTATTTTCCATTGTCATTGAAAATTGGTGATATCTATCTAATCTGGACAACAATGCAAAGAAACATTCCAAGGCACTTTGAAGGAATCCTATCAAGCAAATTTTGGCAGTGAGTCATATGTGAAGGCACGTGACCAAAAACTTGGTCAAAATAGCAGTTGTTAAAGAATTCCTAAATTACAGTATGTTGCATAACTTTTAGTCACTCATAATCTGAAAGTACCACATCTACATATTTCTTTGAAGGGATCTGCTGTTGAAGCTTTGCATGTTTTAATGATATCTCAACAGCATTATTGGCTAATTTTCAATTCAAGATCTGACTATTTGTAGCTAGGGGCACTGATGCCAGAGTTGTCCCCCCTGCCTTCACTTGGCCTTTTGAACACACAACATGAAGTAATTCTGTAACCTCACTGCTAAATTTGTTCATGAGATTCCATTATTCACTGATTCTACACAACAGAAGACGCTTATCAGTTTCCAAAAATGCTACGTATTCAAGAGCAATAGTGGGATGAAAATAAACAATAATATAATATTTAAAAGGCATCTGGATGGGTACAGGAATAGGAAGGGCTTTGAGGGATATGGGCATAATACTGGCAAAAAAGACTACATTAATTTAGGACATTCTGCTGAACAAAAAGACATTGGGGTGCATGTTCATGGTTCCTTGAAAGTGAAGTGGCACATAAGGTGGTGAAGCCATTTTGTGCACTTGCTTTCATTGTTCAGTGCGTTGAGTATAGGAGTTGGGAGATCACGTTGTGGCTGTGCAGTACATTGGTTAGGCCACTGTGTTCCGTTCTGGTCTCCCTGTCATAAGAAAGAGGTTGTGAAACTTGAAAGGGTTCAGAAAAGATTTTCGAGTAAAAAATGAGGTCTGCAGATGCTGGAGATCACAGCTGCAAATGTGTTGCTGGTCAAAGCACAGCAGGTTAGGCAGCATCTCAGGAATAGAGAATTCGACGTTTCGAGCATAAGCCCTTCATCAGGAAAGATTTAGAAGGGTGTTGGAGGCTATGAGCTAGAGGGAGAGGCTGAATCGCCTGGAGCTGTATTTTTTGGATTAGACTCCCTACAGTGTGGAAACAGTCCACACTGACCCTCCGAAGAGTAACCCACTTAGACCTATTCCCCTTCCCTACATTTACCCCTGACTAATGCACCTAACACTATGGGCCATTTAGTATGGCCAGTCCACCTGACCTGCACATCTTTGGGTTGTAGGAGGAAACCGGAGTAAACCCACACATCCACGGGGAGAATGCAAACTCCACACAGACAGTTGCCCGAGGTGGGAATCAAACCCAGGTCCCTGGTGCTGTGAGGTAGCAGTGCGAACCACTGAACCACCATGCCTCTCCAGAACATTGGAGGCTGAGGGGTGACCTTATAGAAGTTTAAGAATCATGAGGGGCATGGATAGGGTGAATATCCCAGGACTAGGGTAGGGTAGGAAATTCCTAAACAAGAGGGCATACAAATAGGGAGTTTAAAGGTATATGGGCCAGGAGCTAGGAAATGGGATGAGATTCATTTAGGATATCTGGTTAGTCTGGACAAGTTGGACCAAAGGGTCATTATCCATGCTGTATATCTCTGACTCTAATGATAGTTCAGAGAAGTACCGAGAAAACAAATGGGACTAAAGACACTGGACATGATGGGTTGCACTTTGGGCATTTAAATTAGCAGCTTGAGGTAGTGGGTACCCTGGTGGTAGTCGGCCAAGAATCCTTAAATCCTGGAAAGGTCCCAGAGGTTTACAAGACTGCCAATGTATTGCCATTCTTCAAAAGGGGAGGCAACAAAAAAAAATACTGTAGGCTAGTTAGCTTAACATCTGTCATTTGGAAAATGTTGGTGTATCATGAAGGGTACTATAGCAAAACACTTAGAAATATGGAGCAGGCTTACTGTGGCTTATAAAGGAGAAATCATGCCTGACACTTTACTACAAATCTGAGGGAACCTGTATAAATGATAAAACCTGGGTTTCCATAAGGCATTTGATTATGTGGCACACAACATTAATAGGCAAGAGAAGGGCTCAGAGTTGAGGGTAATATAGTTGGAGGAAGTGCAGATGCTGGAGCTCAAGAGTCGAGAGTGTCGTGCAGCGTTTTCAGGTTGGTGGATAATGAATTGTGAAGTGCCACATGGGAAAGTGCTGTGGCCTGAGCTACTTAGAATCTGCATTAATAACTTAGATGAAGAGACGCAATACTGTCTACCTTGGTATAACATGAGATGGAAAGATGAGCTGTGAGAGGGACACAGAGGCTGCAGTGATGTAGATAGTTTTAAATGAGTAAGCAACAAGTTAAGTGGATTATGAAATGGAAAAATGAGATGTTAAACATTTGGGCTGTAAAAATAGAGAAACTGAATATTATTTAAATACAGACTGCAGAGAGATTTGGGAATCTCTGTGCATAAATTAAACTAGTGGGTTATTGAGAAGTTGATGGAATGTTAATTTTTATGTCAGAACATGGAACGTTACAGCGCAGTACATACCCTTCCAACCTGTGAAATTAATCTGATACCCATTAGCTTACATTGTTCCATTATTATCCATATGTATATCCAATGCCCTTAATGTCGGCGAGTCTAATACTGTTGCAAGCAGATCGTTCCATGCCCCTACTAGTCTGAGTAAAGAAACTACCCCTAATATCTGTCCTAAATCTATCCTTCAATTTAAAACTGTGCCCCCTCATGCTAGCCATCACCATCCGAGGGAAAAGGCTCTCACTGAGCACCCTGTCTAACCCTCTGATTATCTTCTATGTCTCAATTAAGTCACTTCTTAACCACCACCTCTCCAACAAAAACAGCCTCCATTCCCTCGGCCTTGTCTCATAAGACCTTCCTTCCATACCAGGCAACATCCTGGTAAATCTCTGAACCCTCTCCCAAGCATCCACATCCTTCCTATATTGCAGTGACCAGAACTGTAAGCAATATTTCAGGTGCGGCTTTACCAGTGTCTTGTACAGCTGAAGCATGACCTCATGGCTCCAAACCTCAATCCCTCTACCGATAAACGCTAACACACCATATGTTTAGATCAGAGTTTCCAGCATCTGCAGCCCTCACATTTTGCCTAGCCAACACACCATATGCTTTCTTAACAACCCAATCAACTTGGGGGGGTGGCAACTTTCAGGGATTTATGCACCTGGACACCAAGATACCTCTTCCTCCATACTGCCAAGAATTTTATCATTAGCCCAGTACTGTGTTCCTGTTACTTCCGAAGTGAACTACCTCACACTTTTCCACATTAAACTCCATTTGCCACTTCTCAGCCCAGCTCTGCATCTTATCTATGTCCCTCTGTAACTCAGAACATCCTTCGGCAGCATCCATGACTCCGTCTATCTTAGTATCATCCGCAAATTTACTAACCGATCCTCCTATGCCCACATCCACATCATTTATAAAAATGACAAACCCCATGGCCTCAAAACAGATCCTTGTGACATAGCACTGGTATCTGAGCTCCAGGGTGAATATTTCCCATCAACCACCACCCTCTGTCTTCCTTCAGCTAGCCAGTTTCTGATCCAAACCGCTAAATCACCTTCAATTCCAAAAGTCCATATTTTGTGCAATAGCCTTCCATGTGGAACCTCACTGTCGTCTATAATACACCACATCAACTGCTTTATCTTCATCCGCCTGTTTTGTCACCTTCTTGAAGAACTCAGTAAGGTTAGTGAAGCATGACCTACCCTTCACAAAACCACGTTGACTACCCCAAACAGATTATTCCTTTCCAGATGATTATAAATCCTATCTCTTATAATCTTTTACCCACAACTGAAGTAAGCCTCACTGGCCTATAATTACCAGAGTTGTTCCGACTCCCCTTCTTGAACAAGGGAACAACATTTACTATCCTCCAGTCTTCTGGCACTACTCCTGTCGACAATGATGACATAAAGATCTAAGCCAAAGGCTCTGCAGTCTCCTCCCTGGCTTCCCAGAGAATCAGAGGATAAATCCCACCTAACCCAGGGGACTTATCTATTTTCAGACCTTCCAAAATTGCTAAAATCTCCTCTTTGTCAACTGCAATCCCATCTAATCTAGTAGCCTGTATCTCCGTATTGTCACTAACATTGCCCTCTTCCAATGTGAATACTGATGAAAAATATTCATTAAGTGCTACCCCTATGTACTCAGATTCCACCCACTACTGTCTTTGTTTGGCCCTAATCTTACCATAGTCATTCTTTTATTCCTGATATAGAAGGCCTTAGGGTTTTCTTTGATCCAAATGCCAAAAACTTCTCATATCCCCTCCTGGCTCCTCTTAGCTCGGTCTTTAGATCTTTTCTGGCTAACTTATAACTGTCAAGTTCCCTAACTGAGCCTTCATGCCTCGTCCTCACATAAACCACTGCCTTTCTCTTTATTTATTAGATTCCCTACACTGTGGAAACAGGCCCTTTGCCTCAACAAGTCCACACCAACCCTCCGAAGAGTAACCCACCCAGACCTATTTCCCTCTGACAAAAGCACCTAACACTATGGTCAATCCATCTGACCTGCAAATCTTTGGACTGTGGGAGGAAACCGGAGCACCCAGAGGAAACCCACACAGACACAGGAAGAATGTGCAAACTCCACACAGACAGTCGAACCCGGGTCCCTGGTGCTGTGAGGCTGCAGTGCTAACCACTGAGCCATCGTGCTGCCCTTTAACAACAGCTTCAGCTTCTTTAGTAAACCATGGTTCCCTCTCTCAACAACTACCTCCCTGCTGATAGGTATATATTTATCGGGGACCCACAGTTGCTGTTCCTCAAACAAGCTCCACGTTTCAAGTGTGTCCATCTCCTGCAGTTTCCTTCCCCTAACACCTGATCAGGTTCATTCCCCTGTACCAAATCCAATTTGGCATCACCCCTTGTTGCCCTGTCTACAGATGGTGCCAGAAAACCCTCCTGCACACACTGAACAAAAACTGACCGATCTAAACTACTTGAACTATAGTATTCCCAGTCAATATGGGAAGTTAAAGTCCCCCATGACAACTACCCTGTCTCTCTCACTCCTATCAAGAATCATCTTTGCTATCCTTTACTCTACATCTCTGGAACTATTCGGAGGCCTATAGAAAACTCCCAACAGGTTGACCTCAGCCCAAACTACCACTGTGGATGAGTCCTCCAGCATTATCTCAGCTGCTGTAATACTACCCTTGATTAACAACACCATACCTTCCCCTCTTTTCCCATCTTTTCTGTTCTTCCTGAAACATCCCAGAATCTGTAACAACCATTCCTGTCCCTGCTCTGTCTGTGTCTCTGAAATGGCCACAACATCGAAATCCCATGTACCAACCCACGCTGCAAGTTCACCCACCTTATTCCTGGCCTGGAAGCGCACACATTTCACACCAACATCCTAATTGCCAGTGCCTTCTCGCAACCTTGTAAACCTATCCCTGACCTCACTACCCTGAACCTCCTGTACACTGGAACTACCATTCAGGTTCCCATCCCCCTGCTGCATTAGTTGAAACCTGTCTGAAGAGCATTGGCATAACTTCCACCCCCCCACCCCCAATTTATTGGTACCCCTCTGGTTCAGGTGAAGACCATCCTATTTGTAGAGGTCCCATCTTCCCCAGAAAGCTTCAATTATCTAAGAATCCAAAACCCTTCCTCTTGCACCATCCCTGCAGCCATGTGTTCAGCTCCACTCTCTCCCTGTTCCTTGCTTCACTGGTACGTAGTACGGGCAATGAACCAGAAATAACAACTGTTTGTTCTAGCTCTAAGCTTCCATCCTAGTTCCATGAATTTCTGCCTTGGGCAGGAAGAAAGGTGGGGGTCTATGTGGACCATGAATGGGTGGCACAGTGGTTAGCACTGCTGCCTCAGCGCCAGAGACCTGGGTTCAATTCCCGACTCAGGCAACTGACTGTGTGGAGTTTGTACATTCTCCCCGTGTCTGCGTGGGATTCCTCCGGGTGCTCCGGTTTCCTCCCACAGTCCAAAGATGTGCGGGTCAGGTGAATTGGCCATGCTAAATTGCCCGTAGTGTTAGGTAAAGGGGTAAATGTAGGGGTATGGGTGGGTTGCGCTTCGGCGGGTTGGTGTGGACTTGTTGGGCCGAAGGGCCTGTTTCCACACTGTAAATAATCTAATCCTCTAATCTAATCAATTGCCTTAAGAAATAATGAAGTCTTGCTCAATCTGGAAAAGGTGTTTATTAGTGCTTTGCTGTTGTGAATGGTTTTGACCCCCTGACCTAAAGAAAGGTGTATGGGATTTGGAGGCAGTCCAGAGAGGGGATACCAGACAAAGCAGTCTTCATATGAAGAGAAGTTGTGTAGGTTGAGCTCTGATTAGAGATTAAAAGAATGCGGTCAACTCTTGGTGTACCTGACAGCACCCATAGCAGACATTCTGTAACAACCTGACGATTAAACGCCCTTTATTGGTGGTGCTTTTTTGGTGTTTGCAACTGCCAACTTCAAAACGATCACTTCTCTTGGGCAGTCGCTGTGTGCAACTATCAACATAATTCTCACCGCGTCCCACACCGAGCCCCTGCAAGGTGTTGCTCTGAACACGCACTGTTAGGATAATGCACAACTGCTCCACACCACTGGGACAAAAAACCTGGGTCAGACCATTGAAGCTTTGTTGGAATAAATCTGGCTGTCAGACCAAAATTTGATACCATTTACAACAGGGAAGGTTAGTTAATTTCCACAAACCTAAAATGACCTTAACTTACATAATGTATTAGAGTTCGACAGCTGCGAGTTAAGCCATTAGCCAATCATGTCTGTGCCCGTTCGTAGAGAAAGGGCATTCTTACGGAGGAGGGAGGGCAGGTCTGAAGACCTCCTCGTGGGTCTGTTCCTGGGCCTGGCCAAACTGGCCATAAACAGGTCCAGGCAGCGGGCCGTGGAGGGGGTCATTAGAGCCGACTGCCTGCCCCTCTTCCGCAGTTATGTTAGGGCCCGGGTGTCCATGGAGAAGGAGCACGCGGTGTCCACCAACACCCTGGAGTTGTTCAGGGAGAGGTGGGCGCCGCAGGGAGTGGAGTGCATCATTTCCCCCTCCAACTCTATTTTGATTTAATCCCTGCCCTGCCCTTCACTGTTTGATCACACAGCACTGCCCTTTGATGTGAAGGGCACTGCTTGTCACTGGACCACCCGGGTGTTTTCCCTATCACTTGGGCTGGATCTGTGAGTGTGCGCACTCGTGCAAGAAGAAGGAAGAAAAAGAACGAGGAGGAGGAGGCGGCGGTGGAAGGAGGTGAGAGCTTGGAGTCCCGGGCCTACTTTTGGAGCTGCAGCCTGGGCCTTGCCCAGGTCAAGTCAGTGCTTCAGCTGACCTGGGGCCCACTCCCACTGCTGGTCTCTGGGACCCCGCCCAGGCCTGCCTGCACCACTGCTGCCTGGGACTCGCCTGAGACCCCTTCCCACAACCTCCACCATTGGTGCGACCTGAGGCCTACCTCCACCGTCGCTGCCTGGGACTTGGCTGGGAGTCCTTCCCCAACAGGTCTGCCTGCACCACCGAGACCGAGGGCCTGCCTGGGACTCGCCAGAGGCCTGCCTCAACTGCTGCTGTCGCCTGAGGCCTGCCTCCACCAGTGCCGCCTGGGACTCGCCTGAGGCCACTCCCCACAACCTCCACCACTGCTGCTGCCTGGGACTCGCCTTGGGGACCCTCCCCAACAGGCCTGCACCCACCGGTGACCAAGAGCCTACCTGGGACTCGCCCGAGGACTGCCTCCACCGCTGCTGTTGCCTGAGGCCAGTTTCCAACGTCGCTGCCTGGGACTCTCCTCGGGTGACTGGCCTTGGGCACATCCCCAGGACTTCCGCCACTGCTGCTGCCAGAGGCTCACCTCCGCCCTAAATCCACCAGCAGAGTATGGCGAGCCTGAAGGTCGCAGGGCCCAGCCGGACCTACGCCGGGGTAGCCGCTGCCTTAGGCTCGGCTGGCCCAACCCCAGCCGCAACCGCATCCCCCTTCAGGCACCTGACCAAATGCCTGGGGGTCAAGGCCTATCCCCATCCTAACATGACAATCGAGGCCTGCAGTAAGGCCATGGCTGGTGTGGTCGGCCCACTGGCCATCGTCGCTGCGGCCCGCATGTACGGGAAGGCCGTCTTCTTCCTTAAGACCGAGCAGGCGGTCAACCTGGCCGTGGAGAGGGGGCTCACTGTGGGTGGGACATATTTGCCAGTCGACCCTTTGGAGGTCACGGCCCAGAGAGTCGTGATCTCCAACGTCCCGCCCTTCATTGCCAGCGAGCTCCTTCTTCCCCACCTCACCACCTTGGGGGAGATCCGGTCAGGCGTTCAACCGCTCCTGCTCGGTCTTAAGGACCCCGCCCTCCGTCACGTATACTCCTTCCGACGCCAGGTGTTTATTTGCCTGGCCCGGGAGGAGGTCACGGAGGGATCCTTCACCATCCTCCACGAGGGCGCGGCCTACCGCGCCTTCTGGACGGCGGACGGCGTGCGGTGCCACCTGTGCCGCGAGGTGGGGCACATTAGAAAGAATTGCCCCACCCAGAAGGCTGCCCAGCCCACACCAACGGCTGCGGGTGGTGCCGCCGCACCCACTCCACCAAAGTCAACACCACAAGCCCCGGCACCGGGGGCTAAGCCAGAGGCTCCCAATGCCTCAGCCTCTGGCAGGGAGGGGGGCGAGCGTCCGACCGGACGGAAGGCGCTCAGGAAGACGCAACACGTCAAGCCCGCCCATGGGGAGACCACCCTATCCCCATCCCCTTCCCCTTCCCCTTCCCCTTCACATAGCCCACGACCTGCCCCGACACGACACGACAATGCCCCTGCGGCCGTGCCAGCGTCGCCCCGGCGCGGGAACCCTGACCCCCGAACCCCCAAACCCGTACCTGATCCCGGTCCCACTGACCCCGATCCCGACCCCCACCTCGTTAAGGAAACTCCTGGGGCTTCAACCACTCCTCCGGAAACCGAGCCCCGCCCCACCCAGCCACCCCCTGGCACTAACCTGGGGGGAACCACCGCTGCTCCACTTCCTGCAGCGACCGTGTCTCTGGGCCCCGGAGAGGGAACTGGGCCCCTGCCCCGCCCGCCATCACCTGTTATACCAGGGGCGGGGCAGGAAGTGACACGGCTGACCCTCTCCACCCTGGCCACGCCCCCCTGCATTCCCCCAGCCAATCATATTCCGGGAAAGGCTGGGGGGAGGGACCTTGGACCCCATGACCACCAAGGCGGGCGGGGAGGGGAAGACCCATAAACTCCCCCCTGTCTCTCTGGGGAAGAGGCGCTGGCCCTTGGGGAGGGGGGAGAAATCCCATCAGCGCGCTGGCGGCGCTTCCCCTCTCCAGGGGATGAGCCGACGGTGTCTCCCCACTGTCCTGCACCATGGCCCAACCAGCCCAAACCCCCAGGGGCGACAGCTGGGCCTTCCACCGCCATAACTCCTCCAGCCCCTGGGGAGGATTTCAATAACAACACGGGCCATGGTGCAGACGACAGATTTTTATTCACTGCTGGGACGTCGAGCGGTGGAGGCGAGGAAGGTGTTATCCTCGCTCCTCCCTCCCAGACTGTTTTTCCGGGGCCTTGGCCCTGGGGGAGGACCTTTTCCCCGAGGAGCCGGGCGTCCCGGTGTCGGGAGAGGAGCGGGGCCCCGAGCCTCTGCCGCCCGGCGACCCGAACTCGGGGCGTTCCGGGAAGGGGTGCGCCGAGGAAGATACGGAAGGTGACCCTGGGGGTGGGGTCACTGGAGGTTTGAGGCCAGTTGGCGGTGCCGGACCAGCCCCCATCCTCTCGGTGGAGGAGGGGTCGGTGACCGAAGGCGACCTCCCGGAGGAGGGTTCTGGATCGGTGGCGGACACCGGGGACGACGCGGAGTCAGTCTCCAGCGAGATTTTCGAGTCCCAGGTGCCCCCCCACCGATCTCCCCCTCATCCCCCTCGAGGAACTCCGGGAATTTGTCGAGGAAACTCGGAGTCGCCGGGATAGAGCCCAACTGGCGCTCGACCGCTGGAGCTCCTTCGAAAGAGTCTACTGGTCGGCCCACGCTGCGCGCCAGGCGCCCGGGCTTGACGTCAATGAGCGAAAGCAAGTCAGGAACTTCCTGGGAGCACTCCTGGTGAGGGCGAGGGACTTCTGTGCCCCTCTCTCGTCCTCCCAGTAAAAATGTACATAGTTTTTGTTAACTGTTTACCGGTGGTGGTTGCACTATACTTCCGACATGGAGATAACTATAGCCAGCCTCAACATCAACGGCAGCAGGGAGTCACAGCGCAGATTCCAGACCCTCTCGGTCCTTCGGGACGGGAGGTATGCGGTGTGCTTCCTGCAAGAAACCCACACTACCCCGGGAGACGAAGCTACCTGGCTCCTGGAGTGGCGAGGGGGGGTCTACATGAGTCACCTCACCCGCAGATCTGGCGGGGTGGCTATCTTGTTGGCCCCGCATTTTCAGCCGGAGATCTTGGGGGTCAGGGAGCCAGTGCCAGGCCGTTTGCTTCACCTGACGGTTCGGCTGGGGGGCGCGGTGCTTCACTTGGTGAACGTCTACGCTCCCCTGGCCGGGCCGAGGCAAGCGAGCTTCTTTGAAGAAGTGTCCGCTCATCTCGCTTCCATCGACGAGAACCAGTGCGTCGTCCTCGGGGGAGATTTTAACTGCGTCCTCGACGGGGACCACGGCGGTGCCCGCACGAGTTCGACGTCGGGGAGGAGGTTGGGGAACTTGGTCAAGTCCTTGGACCTGGTGGACGTCTGGCGGAATCTCCATCCTGACACCATCGCCTTCACCTTCGTGAGGCCTGGGGTCGGAGCGTCCAGAATCGACCGCCTGTACGTTTCGCGGGCGTACGCCTCCTGCTTTCCGAAGGCCTCCACGCGGCAGGTGTCGTGCACGGACCATCACCTGGTGTGGGCGGAACTCCTTCCGTTCGGCGCCAGGTTGGGCTCCGCGTACTGGCACTTTAACAACCTGCTGCTGGAGGACGAGCGGTTCCGGGACTCGTTTCGTCGTTTCTGGGCCGGCTGGAGAAGGAAGCGGGGAAGCTTCCCCTCCCTGAGGCTATGGTGGGACGTGGGCAAGGCTCACGTCCGCGTCTTCTGTCAGGAGTACGCGAGGGGGTCGACAAAGAGGCGGAAATCCAGGATCGGGGAGTTGGAGAGGGAGATGCTCGACCTGGAGTCACACCTCGGTCAGCCCGACGCGGACCCGGCCCTGCGTGGGGTGTACGAAGAGAAGAAGGCCGCGCTCCGGGACCTGCAGCTCATCGGGGCTCGGGGTGTGTACGTGAGGTCGCGGCTCCAGCTCCTCCAGGACCTGGACCGCGGCTCCCCCTTCTTCTACTCGCTGGAAAAAAGGCGCGGCACCCGTCAGCAGCTCCTTGTGCTGCTGGCCGACGACAGGTCCCTCGTCTCGGATCCGGAGGGTATCAGGGCCCACGTCCGATCCTATTACACGGCCCTGTTCTCTCCGGATCCGTCCAGCGAGGATGCTCGCAGAGTTCTGTGGGAGGACCTGCCGCAGCTCAGCCCGGAGGACGCCGGAAGGCTCGACGCTCCCGTCACCTTAGAGGAGCTGACCGGCGCCCTCGACCGGCTCTCGAGGGGCAAATCCCCGGGGCTGGACGGGCTGACTGTGGAGTTCTTCAGGGCGTTCTGGGACGTCCTGGGGAGCGACTACGCACAGGTCCTGGGGGAGTGTCTAAATGCCGGAGAGCTGCCCCTTTCTTGGCGCAGGGCGGTCATCGTCCTGCTGCCAAAGAAGGGGGACCTTCGTTCGTTAAAGAACTGGCGTCCGGTCTCCCTCCTCAGCACGGACTACAAAATCTTCGCCAGGGTGTTGTCTTCTCGCCTGGCTTCCGTGCTGGCCCACATGATTCACCCGGACCAGTCCTACACGGTCCCGGGCCAGAGGATACAAGACAACGTCCATCTGGTCCGGGACCTGATCCATTTCTGTCGACGGGCTGGTCTGCCGAGCGCCTTCCTGTCTCTCGACCAGGAGAAGGCGTTCGACAGGGTCGATCACGAGTACCTGCTCGGGACTCTGCGGGCGTTCGGGTTCGGGATGCAGTTCGTCGCCCGGATCCGACTTTTGTACGCCGCCGCAGAGTGTCTGGTTAAAGTTAACGGGTCCCTGACGGCGCCCCTTCGCTTCGGGAGAGGAGTGCGTCAAGGCTGCCCCCTGTCCGGCCAGCTGTATTCCCTGTGCGTGGAGCCTTTCCTGCGCCTCTTGCAGAGGAGGTTGTCGGGGCTGGTTCTGCGCGGCGCGGGCGCGGGGGTGGTCCTCTCGGCCTACGCCGACGACGTGCTCCTCACTTTCACCGACCCGGCTGACCTGGGGAGGATGCGCGAGTGCCAGGCCGTGTACTCGGCGGCGTCTTCCGCCAGGATCAACTGGGCCAAATGTTCCCGGCTACTGGTGGGTCCGTGGCGGGTGGACTCCCTGCCGGAGGAGTTTCGGGGGTTCAGCTGGAGTACCACCCATCTCCTCTACCTGGGGGTCTACCTCAGCCCAGCCGAGGAATCCTGGCCGGCCAACTGGCAGGAGCTGGAGGCCAAAGTCTCGGCTCGCCTAGGCCGCTGGACAGGACTGCTCCGAGTGCTATCTTACAGGAGCCGAGTGCTGGTCATAAACAGCTGGTGGCCGCCATGCTGTGGTACCGGCTGGTCACTTTGGTCCCTCCCCCTGGCTTTGTCGCTGACATCCAGAGAACGTTGGTCGACTTCTTCTGGGACAAAAAGATGCACTGGGTCGCTGCGCAGGTTCTGAGTCTCCCCATTGAGGAGGGCGGTCAGTCGCTGGTGTGCGTCCGCACCCAGGTCGCGACCTTCCGCCTTCAGACCTTGCAGCGATACCTTTACGTCGAGCCTCCTCCTAGGTGGTGCGCCCTGGCGACGTATTTTTTCCGCCAGGTGCGTAACCTCAACTACGACACGCAGCTCCTGTTCGTCGACCGTGACGGTTTGGGGGTCGCCCTCAAGGTGCTGCCTGTCTTTTACCAGGACCTGATCACTGTCTGGAACATGGTCGAATCGCGTCGCGCCTACCCTCCGGCAGGAGTAGCGGCTGGCGTCAGGGAGCCGTTGCTCAGGAATCCGCACCTCCGTGCTCGCGGGTTCGAGTGGCTGTCGGAGGGGAGGGCCGTGGCGGCGAGGGTGACCAGGGTCGGGGACGTGCTGGGTGCCGGGGGCCTGGGCTGGACGCTGCCACAGGACATAGCGAGCAGGGCAGCGGTCGACGTCCGGTACGTGGCCACCGCCATCCGACGCCTTAAAACGGCCGTGCTCGGACCCGACGTAGTGCACCAGTTGGAGGACGCTCAGGTGTGCGGTGGGATCCCGTCCGCGCTCACCCCTGCCCGGACGGAATTTCACATCGGCCCCAAGGTCCCGTACTTCCCGCGGGAGCCTGTGCCCCACAACCTGAGCCGCCTCCGAAATTTTAATTTTGTCCCCTTCAAGGACGTTAAAAGGCGGGCCCTGTACAGACTGCTGCTGCACACCGTCCACCTCTTCTCCCTCATCCACCGCCCGGACACGCCCTGGCGTGCCCATTTGCCACCGGGCGGTGGGGATCCCCAGTGGAGGGCCCTCTACGCTGGAGTCCTCCCCCTTTCTCTCGGGGATCTGGGATGGAGGGTGCTGCACGCAGCAGTCCCCTGCAACCGCAGATTGCGGTGGTTCACGGACTCCCAGCCCAACTGCTTGTTCTGTGGCGCTGTGGAGTCCGTGGACCATGTGTATGTTGGGTGTGGGCGTTTGCATTCCCTTTTTGATTTTCTTAAAAACCTCCTCCTCTGCTTTTGGTTGCACTTCAGTCCCACGCTCCTGATCTTCGGGCACCCGGTGCGGAGGAGGGAGGGCAGGTCTGAAGACCTCCTCGTGGGTCTGCTCCTGGGCCTGGCCAAACTGGCCATAAACAGGTCCAGGCAGCGGGCCGTGGAGGGGGTCGTTAGGGCCGACTGCCTGCCCCTCTTCCGCGGTTACATTAGGGCCCGGGTGTCCTTGGAGAAGGAGCACGCGGTGTCCACCAACACCCTGGAGTTGTTCAGGGGAGGTGGGCGCCGCAGGAAGTGGAGTGCATCATTTCCCCCTCCAACTCTATTTTGATTTAGTCCCTGCCCTCCCCTTCACTGTTTTGATCACACAGCATTGCCCTTTGATGTGAAGGGCACTGCTTGTCACAGGCTACTCGGGCGTTTTCCTACTTTTCCTGGTGGTGGAAATTGAATAAAGATTTTTACACCTTGTCTCTCACTGTGTCCCACAGCTGCGCATACACACCATGTGTACTGGGGATAAAAATAAGCACTACCGCAGTTAGGCGGTAGTGTGGGGGTTAAAAAAAAACAAGAAAAAGAGAAAAAAATAAATAAAACAGCGGTGCTCGGACCCGACGTAGTGCACCAGTTGGAGGACGCTCAGGTGTGCGGTGGGATCCCGTCCGTGCTCACCCCAGCCTGGACGGAATTTCACATTGGCCCCGAGGCCAATGCACCTGCACACATACACCATGGGCGCTGGGGGAAAAATAAGCACGACTGCAGTTAGGCGGTAGTGTAAGGAGAGAAAAAAACAGGAGATTAATCACATGGCATTGCCCCCAAAAACGGAAGGGCATTCTTTTCCTAGACGACTTTTACATTTAAGATTGAATGAAATAAGACACTACTTCAAGCCTATTTCTCAAATGTTAGTTTTGTTTTAACCATGCATAAAGTATCAACAAAATACGGTAGTTATTAATTTGAGGGCTGTGACAGTCCCCAGGTTCAGGGCCTGACTGTGTTTCCAAGGGCTTTGGGACAGGGTGAAGCAGGAAACAGAAAGCTCAGCTGCACCTTCTCAACCCGCAGTCTTCCTCTGGAGTGACGGGTCTGAGCAGGCTTCCTCAGCAACTTCTGGTGTTTTAACACACAGCTGACCCCCACCCATGGTACAGCCAGCCTTCTTGTGAGGTGAATGGCTGGCAAAGATTTTCTATTGAGGAGAAAGTGAGGACGGCAGATGCTGGAGATCAGAGCTGAAAAATGTGTTGCTGGAAAAGCGCAGCAGGTCAGGCAGCATCCAAAGAGCAGGAGAATCGATATTTCGGGCATAAGCCCTTCTTCAGGAATGAGGAAAGTGTGTCCAGCAGGCTAAGATAAAAGGTAGGGAGGAGGGACTTGGGGGAGGGGTGTTGGAGATGTGATAGGTGGAAGGAGGTCAAGGTGAGGGTGATAGGCCGGAGTGGGGGGGGGGCGGAGAGGTCAGGAAGAAGATTGCAGGTTAGGAAGGCGGTGCTGAGTTCGAGGGATTTGACTGAGACAAGGTGGGGGGAGGGGAAATGAGGAAACTGGAGAAATCTGAGTTCATCCCTTGTGGTTGGAGGGTTCTTAGGCGGAAGATGAGGCACTCTTCCTCCAACCGTCGTGTTGCCATGGTCTGGCGATGGAGGAGTCCAAGGACCTGCATGTCCTTGGTGGAGTGGGAGGGAGAGTTAAAGTGTTGAACCACAGGGCGGTTGGGTTGGTTGGTCCGGGTGTTCCAGAGGTGTTCTCTGAAATGTTCTGCAAGTAGGCAGCCTGTCTCCCCAATATAGAGGAGGCCACATCAGGTGCAGCGGATGCAATAGATGATGTGTGTGGAGGTGCAGGTGAATTTATGGCGAATATGGAAGGATCCCTTGGGGCCTTGGAGGGAAGTGAGGGAGGGGGTGTGGGCGCAAGTTTTACATTTCCTGCGGTTGCAGGGGAAGGTGCCGGGAGTGGAGGTTGGGTTGGTGGGGGGTGTGGACCTGACGAGGGAGTCACGAAGGGAGTGGTCTTTTTGGAACGCTGATAGGGGAGGGAAATATATCCCTGGTGGTGGGGTCCGTTTGGAGTTGGCGGAAATGACGGCGGATGATATGTTGTATATGGAGGTTGGTGGGGTGGTAGGTGAGAACCAGTGGGGTTCTGTCCTGGTGGTGGTTGGAGGGGCGGGGCTCAAAGATTTTCTGTTGCAAGTCCTTGCAGCCTCAGTGTTGTGATGTACTGTACAGGCAGCCATCCACCTTGACTGTACCCAGGGGCATATCACTCACTCCTGGATTGCCATGATGTGGAGATGCCAGTGTTGGACTGGGTTGGACAAAGTCAGAAGTCACACAGTACCAG